>NC_090931.1:755982141-758482141 GCF_040938575.1 Ambystoma mexicanum | reverse complement strand
GGAGTAACAGGCTGCACACCCGTGCAACAATTGACACAAGAAGGGTTTTGTCATTAATTAATGAGAAAGAGAAAGAGACACAAGCAAAAATTAAACCCATCCCTGAATGAACTTGGTGGCAGTGCATAACAGGTAATTATATCGCCATTAATGAGACAGTAGAAGACAAACTTCAAACAATCACAGGCATTAAATTGAGAAGGATATTTATGTGCAACCAGAGATTTTTAACATCATTAAGGGCCTCATTACGAGAATGGAGGTAGCCATGGAGCTATTAGCTCCATGGCTGCCTCCGTTCCGGGCTCCATTACCGGGTTCCTGCAATGGGGACTTACCGGGTTACTCTGACATAGGAGGACCCAGTAATTCCTCCTTACAGGAACCCATGCCCATTCCCATTTGAGCCCACATAGGGCTCAACGGGAATGGGGAGGGAGGTAATAACGGGCAAATTACATCTGGCCCATTATTGCCTCCCTCTTCCCCTCACGTGACCCGGAAAGCACGGCGGGACCCGGAAAGCACGGCTGGTTTTACCAGGCGTGCGATCCGGGTCCCGCGATGGGAAGCTCATAATCGGCGCTCCTGGAATGAAGAGGGCCAGTCCGGTACCGTCTCCCTTCATTCCAGGAGCGCAAGCCTTATAATGAGGCCCCAAGTCCTTAAACAATTCTATGGCTCTATGTCCAGATGGGCTGGCACCGTGACAAGTGGGGGCCCATGTTGAGATTTGGTCACATGTCTTGGTTACATAGAGAACAATATGCTTTCAGTGTATCAATTTATAAACAAGGGAAACCTGAAGATCCGCACAAGGATTGATTAATAAAATTGCTTATTGTAGTTAGTAAAATCTTCACTATGAAATCAAAAGAATTAAACAACAGGGTGACTCAAAACAACATGCTGTTCAGCCTTGCATTCATGTATCTCAATGGACTGGAGTATCAGTATTTGGAGGAGAAATACTTCCTTTTATATTATAGAAAACTGTGGAGTCAATAATACATTTATCAGCAATGCCGCCAGTTAAATTTAGAGGAGACTGATTATTGGCTGTGCAATAAACGTGGCTCTGGAATGCCCCATTATGCAGATCCATGGACTCTCGGAGATCATGAATTTCATGATTCATGATTCACTCCATTCTGTCTTAAGATATGCATCATTATTTAAAGATTTTTACTTGAGGCGATTTAGTTAGCAGGTTTAATTGATAACGATCTAAAAAATATATCTGAAAGCAAAAAAACAGCATTGAAATAAACAAAAGTTCAAATACACATGAAAGTGTAACTTTACTTACTCCCAGGATGAATGGAGCAATTTCGTTTCTCGAGGGCTTAGCTTCCTTGAGGATGTCCATTGCTCCAAGTAGACTCTGAGCATTTCAGCTGCTGAGTCGAGGAGGCAGCCATCCTTCCTAAAACAATTAATGGGAGGGGACACTTCTGAGTATGGATTCCAAGGCCTACAGGTCAACACACTGACCATGCAACACCTCTTGCACATCACTGGGAGACACATTTGTGGACATCTACACAAATCCTACAACTACACTCACCTTTTCCCTTGCGCTTCCTCATTTTTCCAAGTTCTGCCCCCTACTCCACCCTCTCTGCAGGCCTCCGCCACGTTCTGCGTGGTGTCTCAGGCAAGGTACTCAGCCACTTGCAGAGACCTGCTGAGCCTGTGCGAAGTCCATGCAAAGTTAGGAAAAAGTGCTGTGCAGTCGATTCCATGAATCGATGAACAGGTTTTGCACAGAGAATGGTGCACAAATCCCTGATTTTCAACACTAACAATTTCATGAAGCGGCCCCTTTACCTCTGTGCATTTCATGAACAATCTTAATCAATCCACTCAATCAAAGATGGTTTTAAAACAAGGAAATAGACTGTGTAAAAAATGTATCATAATAGTGTGGGGGTGCAGGATGGGTAGAACATATGCTCTTGCTTTCTCTGTATTTTGATATAAGTGGTCAATCAGGCTAATTGTCTGAGGACCATTCCAGACTTACGTCCCTTTCATCTGCTTACTACCTAATACTATTTCCATGTGTGCCCACAAACACAAGGGGGGGCTATTTCTTGCACGTCAGTTGTGTACTACAACTGAAACTGAAGCCCGAGTCCTACTTTATGGTCACAATCTCTGTGCTATTCAGCATTGCAGCACCAACAGTATGGGGAAGAGCATAGTTAGTTTCTTCCCATGTGTAAGAGAGAGAGAGAGAGAGAGAGAGAGAGAGAGTGTGTGTGTGTGTGTGTGTGTGTGTGTGTGTGTGTGTGTGTGTGTGTGTGTGTGTGTGTGTGTGTGTGTGTGTGTGTGTGTGTGTGTGTGTGTGTGTGTGTGTGTGTGTGTGTGTGTGTGTGTGTGTGTGTGTGTGTGTGTGTGTGTGTGTGTGTGTGTGTGTGTGTGTGTGTGTGTGTGTGTGTGTGTCTTCCGGGGTACCCGTGGTTCTGTGGTGCATGTTGGTTTCTAAACCACCAATCAGCCACACACCGCTAATACACCAGACAGTTTGGAATAAAAAGCATATTATAAACCTGCTTGTCCAATTTTGGTAACATGGACGGAACAGCAGGCTTGTGTCTGAAAGATCGTGGATCGTTGGTGAGTTGCAACACAGCGGAAAATGCAATTATTACCAAATGATAAAAGGGACTGTCCAGTCAAGATTGTATCAAAAATATCTACTTTATTAATCACAACAGTTTAACAACACCACAAAATACAACCCACCCCTGAAAGAAATGCAGAGGACAGACAGTTTCAAAGAAGGAAAGGGGGTGCACTCTGGATACTGAAAGGAGGGTAGTTGGAAGGTTTAATAACCAGAGCAGTTTGTTAAGTTTTCTTGGGTTTAGCAGAAAGGGAGCAATGGGTTTAAAAATGTCTCTAGGGGTCTTCTGGGAAGGACATGGGCACAGAACCACAATGTACCTTGTGTCGTAGATGTTCTTGGTGCTTGACAGTGTCGAGTCGGCTTCAGGGCGCTTTTCAGGCTTCTGTGACAGAGTTCAAGATGGGAGTCAGCTTTGGGTATAAGGCTGCAAGACAGTTCCGTGAGCGAATCTGGATGAACAGCTGCAGGATGGCCTACACAGCGGCTCAGGGTCAGGAATCATCTCAGTGCTGATCGGCAGTGCTGAAGCACTAGTCGAGATGTCTCGGATGTCTTTAAGTGATGGCGACTTGAGAACATCAGCATTGCTATCTGTTGCGGATAGTGGAACTTGACTAACTCGAAAATGTCTTTTACAGCAGCCGCTGATAGATGCTCATTGAGGACCTTCTTCCAGCTTCTTTAATGGGCTCATATCATCCATTAAAGCGGACCACCCACAGCTGTGGAGTGTGTTGCAGGGAGCTTCCTTGTCCTTGGTTTTTTGTTCAGAGACCTTGTTGCACTCCCTTTCCAGGAAGCTTGCTGCAAATTCTAGCAGGGCACGCTGTGTGCTTGCTGGGTACCGGATCTGGAGCAGCTGGAGGGTCCTCTGAGTTCTGTATCTCCCTCTGTTCACTGAGAGATGTTTAGGAGAGGGATATTTCTACCCTCTTTGTATATCCTGGCCTTCTTTCAGTGGTGGAAGATTTTAGGCAGACTGTACCTTCAGCCAGGGTCCAAGGATGAGTTCTTCTCTTTGCATCTGGTGAAGCCTTCAGATGAGATACCTAAAGAGGGGTTCCCACCTTCTTTTAAAGCCAAGTGGTCCACAATGATTGGTGTAGACTAAGCCTACCTTAATTTACCAATCCTGTTGTTGATCAAAGAGTCTCTCCAGTTAACTGTTCTCTCTGTGGTTCCTGATTGAAGTGGTAGGTCTCCCTTTAAGCTGTGGCAAGACCAGATTCTCGGGCTCCTGCAAACCACATTCTTGTACCTTATGAATGGGGTCCCCCTAGCAGGGTGGCTTATTGTAAACAACAGTCCCAGACAAGACAGCTCACTGTCCTTGATACTGAGGGCGGGAGCTGGCTTCAGTTTGACACAATTGCATATGCCAGGTTTTTGGGTTTCTTGTCTCTTTTGTTAACCTCTGCCCTTTGTGGACCTGTTTGACGTACCCTCTATTGGTATATTAATCACTGCCACCAGCTTTAGGGCCTAACAAAAGAGCAGGGTGGATCCATGGAGCCTTTGTTATTTAATCAGGCTGGCCATGGCCCGGGGAAGCATGGTCCTCCCCCTCCCTGGAGATGACATAGTGTACCCCTGGCTGTCACATTCCAACTAAATATGACAGGGCGGACTGTGCATGGAGGCTGTGTCCACCCAGAGTACACAGGTGATGCATTTGTCGTGGTGTGAGCATTAAAAAAGTGTGTATGCATTAGCCCCACACATTTTCCTGAGGTTGGTCTACCATCATTCCATTTAATTAAACATTTCAAAAAGGCTAGGGAAGCGTACGCCGACCATGCGGATGGTCGAATTCCTCACAGTGTGTTTTCTGAATGTTAATACCGACTATCTCCAAGAAAATCATAGGACTATACATATTTACTGTGTTTTTTGCATTGATACAATATATTTTAATTGTATTTGTAATTAGATTTTTTGATATTACTGCTGCACGAACATAGTGTAGAAAGAGCATTTCCATTATAACGCTGCAGATAGGTGCACTGCAGCAAGAGACACGAACACGATGAACGCCGAATCATCCTGCATGTGTCCAGCGTGTTTTATACTTCATGGCAAAATTAAAACTGACAGAAAAATGAGCCCTCTTTAATTACACCATAAGGGTAGGGCACTCTTTGTCTCGCATGTGTTTACTTCCCTGCTGTCCCCAATTTACTTTAGCTTTTTTATTTCCTGCAAGCAGGTTCACGGGGAAGTCTTCGATGCAGCGCAGACCCCCTCCGCCCCCCCCCCCGATTTTTAAATGCCATCCCTACCCGTAAGAGATGCTTGCTGGAAAGGTTACAGTGAGAACAGCTGTCTCGCTTCCAGAGCCGAGCCATCTCTGGGGTGCCGCGCGGTGATTCTGAACCTTGGCAGTGCATACTCCGGCAACTACAGACAGTAAACAAATAGCATACAACGTTGTCATGTGAAAACGCCTGACACTGACTGCGAGCCCACACTGTACAAAGACACGCTGTTCCTCCCTGGAGAGGGAGACATCTGAAGAGCTCACTCAAAATAAGGACACAAATAATATTTTTAAAAAGCCTCCTTGGCAGCCATGCTATCCAACTGTATGCTTCTTATACTTGAAAAAAAAACAAATGTGTGTCTATTATCGAGCTAGGCTGTGCCTGGATGGTGACATGTTCCTTCCATTCAATCGAATATGCTTGGGTTTAATATATTGTGCGCAGTGATACATTTTATTTTAATGAGTACACAATGTCCCATCGCGCCCTCGAATTACTCGGAATGCGCGTTGACATGTAAACCCAAGTGGAAGGGAATACCTACATGTTTGAATATATTACCCAAATCACTGCAATACGTGTAGCTTCAAATTAATATCTAGACCAGGAAGGTGTCACCTTTACCCCGGATGAGACAAGGTTAAGCCAGCTAATATGAACCCACAACCCTTGCCATACAAGAAACCGCCATGTTGAATTGGCACTGCAAACAATAGCACTACATAATGTGGATAGTGCACGGGGTCCCTAAATACATTGGAAGGTGTCCCTGAACTGGATATTTGATACAATGTTTTCCATTTTATGATATCGGTATGTTATTTATTTTTCTTGGTGCATCCCTGTTAGCAAGTCACCTGGTCTGCATGTGAGGTGATGGAAACACGATTAAAACAGGCTCCGCAATTTATCATAAAACACCTGTTAGCGGACTCGTTTTTGTCGGTAGAGCTACTGTAGGTGGTCTAAGTCCCTACTAATTAAAGGCGATTTACCCACGGGGGATGAAGTGCAGAGTCGGCACTGGTGGGATTTGATCCTGGGGTCGCAGGTTGCACACACTATATAAACGGCGTCCTTAACACTCTCTACTCTCTTACCTGGTTGGTTTCAGCGTACTCTGTGGAAACCCGAAGCCTTCAAGAATAACTGAAGTTGTGATGGTGCGAAATAATCAGATTGTCATGCCAAGTATGTTTTGTCTCGGAATAATCTTAACTTTTCAACTAAAAACAATGTGGGGCTGTTGTGCAAGAACGTGCTTGTACCCTGATTTCACAATCAAGTTGCCGGTGTGTTGCACAGTGATGTATGGGAATATAGCCAAGCATTTGCTATGCACACTTTAGTGTGTTCTTTGCAAAGTATCCCTCCCAAGAAACCGCCGTTTGGAGGATGGCCCCAATAATATTTGAAGCAACTTCTGTTAAGTTTCCCCTTTGACCTTGTAAGAGCGAAAAGGTCAGCAATGAAATACATTCAGCCCTTAAATTGAGCAAGCCACACATGAAGTGTCGAGCAAGCCACACGTGAAGTGCTGAGCAAGCCACACTTGAAGTGTTGAGCAAGCCACAGGTGAAGTGTTGAGCAAGCCACAGAATGGATGTTTCTAAGAACAGCAGACTGCAAAGCAGACCGGGTGTTTGTTTTGACCTTATCGAAATTGGTCCTAATGAATAACTTTTTCAAGTTCGGAGAGCGTTACTTTTTGCAAACATCAGGAACCAGCATGGGAGCCGCCATGGCCCCATGCTATGCCAACATATTCATGTTCTTTTTGGAATATGAGAATGTATTAACATCTCCGAGATGGTCACGACACTTATCACTTTATACACGATACATTGATGACATCTTTGGGATCTGGACGGGCCCAAAGGAGAAACTCGAACAATTCTTTGCTATGATGGACCTGATGAATCCCACGACATCCCACGACATCCACTAGTGAGTCTAAAATACACTTTTTGGACGTTGAAGTCTATGTAAAAGAAGGGAAATTAGAAACATGCATCTTTACAAAGAAGACAGACAGGAACAGCTTACTCCTAGCCACAAGTTTTCATCCACAAAGAACACTGGACTGTGTACCGCTAAATCAATTCTTACGGTACAGAAGGAATATCTCGGAAATTGCAGAATTCTCTAGGCAGTCATCAGCTTTACAAACAAAATTCATTGAGAGGGGATACAACAGAAATCTAATTTCTGGAATTGAAGAGAAAGTGAACTTGACTCAAAGGGAAACTCACCTGACACCCAGATCTATCCAAGATCAACAAAAACTGGTATATGTGACAACATATTCAACCCAGAGTAAGAGAATAAAAAGGATCATTCAGAAACACTGGCATATGTTACAAATGGATCCAAAATTACAACAACTCTTCCCGGAGATTCCGACATTCGCCTACAGGAATAACAAATCTCTACGCACAGCTTGATCAGAGCAGACATAACCACCACGAGAAACCGAAAATCTACATTCAAGGGCACTGTTCCATGCCACAATTGCCAGCACTGTGGGAATATACTAAAAGGAAATACCATCAGTCACCCACATACAGGGAAAACCATCCCCCTTAAACATTCCTGCACATGTGACTCATCAAACATCATCTATGGACTTAAGTGCCCTTGTGGCCTATTTTATGTAGGCATGACCACTAGAAAAACCAAAACCCGGTGGCCAGAGCACAAATCTAACAGAACAAAGAGTCAGAAATCACCAGTCGCCATGCATTTTGCAGAAGCCAGAAACTACATTAGCACAAATTAAATGTGTGATACTTGAACATGTGAAACTCAGCCCGAGAGGTGGAGATGTTGTAAGAACTCTACACCAGAGGGAAATAATGTGGATTTATACCCTTGAATGTCTTAGCCCCAGAGGCATGAATGTAGAGTTCGATCTGATGTGTTATGTTTAATACATTCATGTAAAGTTGAATTTGATTTGAGATGCATTCTACTTTAATTTTTGATACCTGAACTTAAGGTGTAGACAGATCTTGACCTGAAGCCATATGGTGTCCTAAAAATGTATCTGGTTCTCTTTGTCACAACGAACCTCTGCGATGCCTATGGGTACCTCCGTCCTCAAGCACCAGCGAAGGAGAGAATAACTCCCCCGCCAGTTATCGAGGCCACCGACGATAAAAGGGTCGGGAACACGGGCACCAGGTGCTGCAAAGGAAAAGCAGGTGAGTGTAAGTACAAGGCAATACATTTCGGAATAATCAATACTCTAGATAATGGAGTGGGACCTACCGAACAGGCAGACAGCCGGGGAAGCTGGTGTTCAGGACCCCCACCCTTAGGGGCTGGACGTGATGCTGAGCCGAAGTCCAAACCAAACACCCTTGAGCCAGGGAGTTTCAGAAGCAGGTCCAAGAAATGTCCAGAGCAAAAAAGGGGTCCAAGATCCGAGGAAGATAATACTTGAAAGTTCCAAAAGCCAAGTCCGAAATCCGTAAGAAGCAGGTCCAATGATGCAAGCCAGAAAGTCCCAAATTCCGTTTAGACAGTAGTTCAGGCAACCAAATCCAAGGAGCAGGCAAAAGCAGTCCAGATAAATCAGAAGCCAGAGTTCAAAAAGCCGGAGGTTCAAGATCCAAGAAAACACAACGCCACTCGAAATTGCTGAGAACAGCTGAGAAGCGCGGAGAATCAGCTTCCATGTTCTTTTGAACCGGTGATCGGGTCACATGATCGCTTCTTCACTGGGTCACGTGAGCGACGCAGCGTATCACGTGACCCTCGCAGCCGGGGAGCAGCAATATGATTGGATGAGCGGGCCGCTCCTACGGCAACACGTGGGCGTTGCCTATGTGACCAGGACGCCGGAGTGGTGAGGCTCAACCCACCCCAGCGCTATCGCGGCCACAGTCTCCAAGCTGTCGTGCGCCGCCTCTCTCTTCCGGGGAGCCCGGCACCATGGCCTCTGAAGGGGAGCGCCCGGCCAAGGCCACCGCCGCAGGCAAGATGTCTCTGGGAGGTGGGCGGTGTTGCGCGGCGCTGGGAGGTGGGCGGTGTTGCGCGGCGCTGGGAGGTGGGCGGTGCTGCGCTGCGCTGGGAGTTGGATGGTGCTGCGCGGATCGTAACAGAACCCCCACCCAAAGGCCCACGTCCACGTGGGCAAGACGGGTGCTCCCGGTGGAATCGAGACACTAACAGGGGGGCATGAACATGAGACGCGGGCTCCCAAGATCTCTCTTCCGGGCCGAAGCCGGCCCAATCAATCAGGTAGTACAAGATCCCTTTACGAAGGCACGAACCCAATATGTCCTTTACCTCATATTCATCGGAGGACCCTTGCACTAGAGGAGCCGGCGGCAGCAGTGGTCTTGTGAGGGGCCGGCAGGGTTTCAACAGGGAAGCATGAAACACGGGGTGTATGCGCCAAGAGGAAGGAATGGTCAGGCGAAAGGCCACTTGGTTAATGACCCTCGAAATTCTGTACGGGCCAACAAAACGGGGAAGGAGCTTACGGCAACCAGGTATCCGTAGGTGGCGGGTGGACAACCACACCTTATCCCCAACCGAGTAACAAGGGCTCGGGACACGATGTCTATTGGCCGCACGGCACATGGCAGTCTGGGCGTCCTTTAAATGCACCAAGGTCTGAGCATGTACGTTTTTCAGATCCCTAATGCAGACAGCTGCCGCAGGAGTTAATGTAGCGGAGAAGTCAGGAATGGGAAAAACTCTGGGATGTTGCCCATACATAGAATAAAACGGAGAGAAACCAGTGGCAGAATGAGGTGCGTTGTTATATGCAAATTCTGCAAGGTGCAAAACTTGGAACCAGGTATATTGATGTTGAAGTGAAAGACAGCGAAGATACTGTTCTAGTGTCTGATTACAGCGTTCGGTCTGGCCGTCAGTCTCGGGGTGGTATGAAGACGAGAACCGAGCATCAATGCCCAAGAGGCGAGTGAGGGAACGCCAAAACTTAGAGGTGAATTGGGAGCCCCTATCGGAAATGACTACTGAAGGCAATCCGCAGAGACAGAATATCGATTGAAAAAACAATCTGGCTAATGTCGGTGCTGAAGGGATGCCGGTGCATGGGACGAAGCGTGCCATCTTGGTGAATGCATCCACCACAACCCATATGGTATCATGACCCTGGATCTTCGGCAAATCAGTTATAAAATCCATGGTTAAAGTATGCCAGGGACGAGGAGGAATGGGCAATGGTTGAAGCAGACCCAACGGGCGTCCTCTGGTATTTTTACATTGGGCACAGATTGGGCAGTTTAGAACATAGTTAGTTACATCTCGACGCATGGACGGCCACCAACACCATCTCTTTAATAATGTGTGGGTTTTTTGTAGTCCTGGATGCCCGTTGACTGGGGCGTCATGAGACCACTCAAGAGCCTGAATGCGTGTGTCCGTAGTGGGGAGAAACAAGAGGCCTTGCATGAAGGGTAGCCCTTCATGATACGCTAAATCCCATTCACTCATTTCATCGGAATGCGTAGAAGCCCAAGTGCGAATGGCACTGACCAGGTCGGTTGAAGGGGTGCATAGACAGATGACATGATTCTTTTCTAAGATGTGTTCGGGGAACATAGGAAGAGACTCTCCACCTTGTAGGCGTGAGAGAGCATCTGCTTTACCATGACCGATGCCAGGACGGTGTCGTATGACAAAGTCATAGGCAGAGAAAAACAGGTGCCAACGGACTTGTCGACTGTTTACGCATTTCAGGTTCGCCAGATCTTGCAGGTTGCGGTGGTCAGAATAAACAACGATTTGTTTTTTTGCTCCCAACAGGTGGTGTCTCCAAACCTGAAATGCGTCCTTGACAGCGAGCAACTCTTTTTCGGTTACAGTATAATGTAGTTCTGTAGTGGTGAACTTGCGGGAGTGATAGGCGACGGGGTGTAGTAACCCCGAGATGGGACAATGTTGCGACAACACTGCACCTAATGCGAATGACGAGGCATCTGCCTCCACTATAAAAGGTAGTTCCGGGTTTGGGTGTTGCAGAATGGGAGCGGAAGTGAAGGCTGCCTTTAGGGTCTCGAAGGCCAGATCCTGTGCTTTCGTCCAAGTGTAGGACTCTCGGGGACTGGTCAAGCAGGTAAGTGGTGCAGCTATGGAGGAAAACCCTGCAATAAATCTCCTATAAAAATTTGCGAACCCGAGAAATGATTGCAACGCCTTAATTGTCGCGGGTACAGGCCAGTTCAAAATAACATCAACCTTGGTAGCATTCATGAACAGACCTTTAGGAGTGATGTGAAACCCCAAGAAATCCACCTCTGTGACATGAAAGAGGCATTTTTCAGGCTTGGCAAATAAGGCGTTGGTCCTGAGTCTCTGGAGTACTTCTCTAACGTGAGTTACGTGTAAAGAGAAAGAAGAGGAGTATATCAGGATGTCGTCTACATAAACTATGACAAATATATCTAGGATGTCATGGAAGATGTCATTTATGAATCTCTGAAATATCGCAGGGGCATTGCAGAGTCCGAAAGGCATGACGGTATATTCGAATAGTCCGTGTCGGGTACAAAAGGCGGTTTTCCACTCATCCCCTTTCCTTATTCGGATAAGATTGTAGGCCCCCCTGAGATCGAGCTTGGTAAACAGTACAGCGTGAGTAAGATTGTCTAGAAGGGGGTTTATTAAAGGAATCGGGTATCGATTCTTAATGGTGATTTGGTTGAGACGGCGGTAGTCTACACATGGACGTAGGTCCCCTTCCCTCTTGGGAACGAAAAAGATGGGACTGGCAGCAGGGGACTGTGATGGGCGAATGTGGCCTATTCTTAAGGCGGTCTGTAAGTAGTCCTTGAGAGCCTGATCTTCCGTGGGTGACAAGGAATAGATTCGACCACAGGGAATTACGGCATCCGGGACGAGGTCGATGGGGAAATCATAAGGTCTGTGCGGCGGGAGTTCTTCAGCTTTTCCTTTGTCAAAAACATCCAGGTAATCCCTGTATTCCGCGGGTATGCCAGAAGCGGCGACTCCTATGACATGGTTAGGAGGATCTGACTCCATATCCTGCTCATCCAAAGTGAGGCCAAAGCACCCAACACTTGGGAAGGGGAGGTCACCGATTCAGGGCATACCAAACAATGATCTTGACAGTATGGGGATTCAAATAACACATTACTCTGGGTCCAATCAATGATTGGGTTGTGGGTTCGTAACCATGGAAGACCCAAGATGAGACCGTACTGTGGTGTCGTGATAAGATCAAATGACAGGGTTTCTTTGTGTTTGTCGTGAATGACCAGGGTCAATGGAGCTGTCTGTTGCTTGATGGGGCCCGAGACGAGCGATGAGCCATCAACGGCTTGCACAGGCTCCGGTCGTCGTTTGTTCAGGACGGGTAAGTTAAGCGAGGCAGCGAGGGCGATGTCGATGTAGTTCCCCGTGGCTCCTGAATCGATCGCCAAACGCACCTGATGTGGAGTGTTGCCGGGGAAAAAGAGAAGGGCCTGAATATGCATGGGTCCCGCAAACGTTGCAGGCGAGGAGGAAGAAAAGGGAGGACCCGTCCGAACCCCCTCATTTAGGGACGGGCTTTCCGAAAAACCTCCGCCTTAGGTTTAGGACGTCGAGGGCACTCCCGGACATAATGGCCGTTCAACCCGCAGTAAAAACATGCGTTGGAGGTTCGACGGCGTTCCCTTTCGGTAGCCGTGATGGGACTACGTACCCCACCGATTTGCATAGGCTCAGGAGGGGAATCGCTGGTACTGGGATTTAAAAAGGGAATGGTTCTTTTAGCTTCAACTCTTCTCTCAGCCCTTTGGGCATCGACCTGTAGTGCCAGATCCACGAGTTCGGGATATTGAGCTGGCAGTGAAGGAATTACTGCTAGTGCATCTTTCATTGCCTCATTTAGGCCGCGATAAAACACCACAGCCTTTTTATTCTCTGGCCATGCTGTCTCTACTGATAATTGATTAAAGCGAGTAATGTAATCCACTAGTGGACTCTTACCCTGAACCAATTCTAACAATTCTAGATCCCGGGTCTGTGCTTTGTGTCTAGTATCAAACACTCTTGTCATTTCCGTGATCAACAAATCAAAATCATATAATACGGGACTGTTTGTTTCTAACAGTGGGTTGGCCCAGGCGGCTGCTATGCCTCTCAGGTGTGAGAGTGTGAATGCCGCCTTCGTTGTAGAATCGGGAAAGGCTAGGGGGCGGCATAAAAAATGGAGTTTACATTGATTAATACATGTACGGAATTTACTAGGGTCTCCATGAAACTTTTCAGGGGGGGCCAAGGGAAACGGTGTGGGAACATAGACCGGGGTAGGAGTCGGAGCAGGGGCTGGTGGGCTCATCTGGGGAATGCTATCCCCAAATTCCGGATCAGGAGGGAGTGCATGACGTTCGCTTTGTATGGTGTCAAGCCGCTGATGAATAGCGGCCGTAGCGGCAGACATGTCGGCTCTGAGAACCGTAATAGCCTGTACCAGAGCAGCTACCCGGTCCCCGGCGGTGGCATCCATAGCCAAGTCAGAGAGGGCTTCTCAGTCTGTCACAACGAACCTCTGCGATGCCTATGAGTACCTCCGTCCTCAAGCACCAGCGAAGGAGAGAATAACTCCCCCGCCAGTTATCGAGGCCACCGACGATAAAAGGGTCGGGAACACGGGCACCAGGTGCTGCAAAGGAAAAGCAGGTGAGTGTACAAGGCAATAAATTTCGGAATAATCAATACTCTAGATAAAGGAGTGGGACCTACCGAACTGGGAGGACAACCAGGCCGGGAAGACAGCCGGGGAAGTTGGTGTTCAGGACCCCCACCCTTAGGGGCTGGACGTGATGCTGAGCCGAAGTCCAAACTAAATACCCTTGAGCCAGGGAGTTTCAGAAGCAGGTCCAAGAAATGTCCAGAGCAAAAAAGGGGTCCAAGATCCGAGGAAGATAATACTTGAAAGTTCCAAAAGCCAAGTCCGAAATCCGTAAGAAGCAGGTCCAATGATGCAAGCCAGAAAGTCCCAAATTCCGTTTAGACAGTAGTTCAGGCAACCAAATCCAAGGAGCAGGCAAAAGCAGTCCAGATAAATCAGAAGCCAGAGTTCAAAAAGCCGGAGGTTCAAGATCCAAGAAAACACAACGCCACTCGAAATTGCTGAGAACATCTGAGAAGCGCGGAGAATCAGCTTCCGTGTTCTTTTGAACCGGTGATCGGGTCACGTGATCGCTTCTTCACTGGGTCACGTGAGCGACGCAGCGTATCACGTGACCCTCGCAGCCGGGGAGCAGCAATATGATTGGATGAGCGGGCCGCTCCTACGGCAACACGTGGGCATTGCCTATGTGACCAGGACGCCGGAGTGGTGAGGCTCAACCCACCCCAGCGCCATCGCGGCCACAGTCTCCAAGCTGTCGTGCGCCGCCTCCCTCTTCCGGGGAGCCCGGCACCATGGCCTCTGAAGGGGAGCACCCGGCCAAGGCCACCGCCGCAGGCAAGATGTCTCTGGGAGGTGGGCGGTGTTGCCCGGCGCTGGGAGGTGGGCGGTGTTGCGCGGCGCTGGGAGGTGGGCGGTGCTGCGCTGCGCTGGGAGTTGGATGGTGCTGCGCGGATCGTAACACTCTTGAAGGATGTTGCCATAACCCTGAATGTGGGACAGACAGTAAAACCAATGTACAATCTAGAATGTGAGCATACATGACAGCAGACATCAATGTGAAATGTACAATCAGCAATACTCATCTCTAGTAGGTAGCACATAGAAAGGGTAAGCCAGGAGAGATACTTCAAAGATCATAGCACAATGTACCTTATAAGAGATAGCAAGTCTTATAGTCTTTCATATGCATGGCACGTACAGTAAATGATGCGACCACTTGGAGGTCACAGTGTAGGGACATAGTGTCATGCCTCATGGGGACCACAGCATGGGACAGACGGGGACCCAAGCAGACTTCCGTCTGCGTTACCCCCACTCACCCAGGCAGTGGCCCAGGCGGCATGAACCCTTGCCATAAATAGGAACCTTCCATACCAATAATTTATCAGAATCAATGAGTACCCTGGCCCTTAAATCAAATTAAAGTAGACAAGATGTAGGGTAAACAGGCATTACAGACCTGTATACCTGTTTTACTTTAGGGCTACACAGAAGTTATGCATAGAGCTATTGGATTACTATATAAACTTACATGGCTCTGAACGAACATTTTGATCCCCTAATAGTTCAGTCACTGACAAGTCACCGATATTGGATTTCACCAGCACTTAATGTTGTGTAAAAATGCACGCATAGTCAACATACACTGGTTTCCCCTGTTGGGACGTTAGGAGTACACACACGCATGCGCTAGGGAGTAGCGTTCGGGACCCGGGGTCGTATGACTTACCATGTGTAAGTGCAATGGTGGTGCAGCCCGACCGTGGAACTCGCACTGCTCGCCCGTGCATGCGCATTGAGATAACTTTAGCGTTCACTCGCAATCCAGACACCAGAGGATTCCTTAACTACACTCGCCTCGTGTACAAAGGTAAGAGATATACCTATAATGAAACAGCAGGAAAAGCCCCCATACTGCCACAGAGTTAATCTAGGAGCTTACCTTAACTTGCCTCTTGAGATATTTTTTAGGATAGAGCTACCATCTTGATATAGCAAATATGGGTTAACCAGTAAACTAAGGAGGGTGGGATGGATGACCCTGTTCATCCCGGCACACAAAGGTGTTTACCATAGGAACAAAGCCATCAGAGGATGTTTAAATGTATACCCAGACTCTCCAAAGAAGTATGTACTGAATCTACACTTCTTTCTGTTTCAACTCTAGAAGTTTTCTTCTGAGTGAGTCTGCTTGAGGTGAAGTTTACCACACCCACAGTTGGTTTGTGCGCAGTCACATCCACCTACAGGGTGTGTCCAAAGACCGGAAGTAGAGGTTCTACCAGCACTATAAAGGAGGTGCGTTAAGTGTAATTTTTATAGTTGGAATTGCCAATATTGAGTCAGTTAAACAATACTAATAGTAGAATATTTCCACATTTTTTGCTTTAGGAATTGAAATCATGAACATATATATTTTTGGAACAAGTAGTATCATTGGCCCTGAAGATGGACTGTTGTGAAGTCCGAAACGCGTTGTCAATACACTGAAAAATCCTGATGCTATTTTGGATTGGTGACTTCAAACCAAAGAACTTTATTTTCTCTGTTATAATCAAAAAGGGACTTTGCAAATATATGTTAAAAAGTATTTTAATTGAGACTCTGTAAAACAAAGCCTCTGATGTGAACTCGCTATGCTTTACCTTACTCTTTGTTTGACAAAAATGCTTACAAAAAATTGTGTATTCGAATTAATTAAAATAACCCATAGAGGGTTCTTTTTTACTTTTGTAAAACCTGTGTCATGAAATTGGTCTTATCGACATGTTTTTGATCTGTGAATCTACATATTTTGGAATGGAATCAAGTTTTTAATGCACAACATTTTGTTAAATTAATATTAAACCTGGGATTAGCCGCTTGTCTCCACTTCCCCGACCTTAGTACTCTAACTCCTAATTTAAGAAATTATAAGACATTTAGACCTTGAATGGTAAGCAGTGGGACCCCCACCTGACTCCACCTGCTTGCCACACTGACTGATTTGGGTTTGAATTCCCCTTGGAGTGCACTAAGGGTTGGCACGTAGCAATACATGTCTTTTTTCTGACGTGTCGAGCAAGCCACACGCAAAGTGTTGACAGGTTGCGAAGGAGCATCCCTTTCATAACAATTTGGTGTTTTATAATGTTGGTAAACAAGTACTTCTCTGAAGAAATAATGAACTTCCGAGAAAGGAATACATAGGAAGCAGTTCCTTGATTATGGCGTATGTGGCAGCCGATAGAATGTTAGACTGTCAGAAAGAGAGGAAAAAAGTATTCTCCAAAATACATTCTACTGACAAATATCTGCAACGTTACCTATTGATCAAATCGTATGGAGGCGTTGCCATGGCCCTGCAGGAGTGGCGCCATTAGAGGCTGTCTCGTGGGACATGGCCAGGGCCTGAGCTCCACTGGGAGATTTCCGGGAGGACAAAGGGGGAGGCGGGTGAGGGTCTGCTCACCTGTATCCGGTGGGGTCAGGATATTTAAGCAGGGCCAGCCCTGGCATCCACCTCGTTAATGGAACAGTGCAAAGTGTATGTTTGCAGTGCAACGTGACTGCACTGCTCAATGAATCAGTGTGTTTGTTGTCAGTGCAAAGTCACTTTTCACCAGTGAAAAGTCACGTTGCACCCTGCAAAAAATTCCATGAATCAGGCCCTTAGTGACTGGGTCCGTGAATGATAAATAATAGATAGTGGTGTTTTTGTCTTGGAGAACAAGGAAACATGTGTGAGAAGCATTGGACAGTGAACCCGCTTAGCACTTGTTAGGATGTAAAGATCACAATGTATTGTTTACGTTTATGGAAAAATCTTCACTTTAAAACACATTGGAAACGTGACACTGGTTAGCACTTGACAGCATATAAATATAACTGTAAAGGACTTGCAGTATGCCTACCACCTGGTTCCATGGCGTGTGAAATCTCTTGACCAAGTGTTTGAATATAACTTTGGATGCAAGGACTTGTTGCACAATATTTACGACGGAGAGAACAAAAATCCCAGAATGCAAAATGAAATGCCCAGAATGGCTAAAAGTGTCACGCATTCATCTACCCTCACCAGTTCTCCTATTCCTCTGAACCTCTCCTGTTCTCCCACCCTTCCCACCCTCTCCAAGTCTCCCAATTTTGAACCCCTTTTAGCTACAGTCCTTTCTTTATGAATGTAACTTGTTTTTTTATTTTTTTATTTTGGGATTTGTCCTTCTTATTAACACATCTCAGCACTATATTGGGGCCAGCTTTTCTCAACGACAAGCTCTTCATATTTTTTCCAATCGCTGGCCCATTGCCATTCATCTGGGGAGGAAGCATATACACCTTCATGTGCTGGGCCTGTTCACCAGCAGTCTGCCAGGTGGAGGAGCAGAGTGTGAGGTAGGCATCTTTCCAATCACATAAACCTACAGGCACCTATCACTTTGTGTAACAGTGGTGGATGCAGGGTTGCACAACTTCTTGGAGTACCCATAAAACATTAGGGTTCAGTTTTCAAAAATGGTGTTCACCTCATTAAATAGGTGACACCTCAGAAACTCAGTAACCCCTCAATTGGATGGGTGTCAGGTTTCAAACTGTTCCGCCATTGTTAGTTGATATGAGTTCAGTAAACAGTAAATGAACCACAGTGGTATGTAGTTATTATTTATATATTGTTTTCATGAGCTGCTTTTATGCATACATTTTCATACACTCTCACTCGTTAATAATCATTTATTCTTTTTGTTTATCTCCTCCCGTTTTACATCAAATATTGTTGTTGGTGTGCATAATGAGTTAAAAGAATCATACAGCTGAGCTTATGTTTCCACCAGTATAGGATTTCTGCCTCAGAATGCAGGGGGCTAATGCCCACCTCCAAGGGTTCTATTGCTACGAGTACACCGGCACGTCGTACCAGGGTATTAATAGCATTTTTTTTCTCGCCTGCCAAGGATTGATCAGAACGGGCTACATGTAGTCCCGTCTCCCTTTCCATGACAGCCATTGAAATGGATGGAAAAGAATAAACAAACAAAATGGCCACCATGGAAAGGCAGAAGGGATTACACATAGTCCCTTCTGCCTTTCCATGGTGGGTAATTGCGTGCCAGAGATGCACCGTGAATACACTTGTGCCTGGCACCAGCATGGGACAGAGGAGAGCAGGTAAGTGGGGCTTGGTTAGGGAGGGGTTCGGATATATTGAAAATGTGAGTGGGGGAATGGCCAGGGGATGTGAGGAGTGCACTTACCTTTGGTTCTGGTAAAGGAAGATGGCGGCCTCCCGCTCCAAGAAGACTTGGAACGGGGTATTTGCCTGTGTGGTAAGGACCCTGTTCCAAGCCTCCTCATTAGCTGGGAGGCTGCCACCCCCCCCCCGTGCTGGGTACTAATACTATATATGACACACATGCTGTGAGTTCTGCTCATAGCGGCATTTACAAAGGCACCCTAAATTGTTTTCAGGAAATGTTTCCACTTCTCAAGAACGCCGGTTTCCTACACAAAATCAGCTTGTTCCAATATGCTGTTCAATTGAAGCTGCCTTATTCTTGATGTCCTGCCCTCCCCCATCCATTCACTCCGCCTTACTGTGTGATGATTGCTGAAGCCTATGGTTTGGTACTGTGGCACAGCAATGCTGTCAATAGATAATGTGACATAGTCAGTGCTTTTACTTACTCAGGTTGCTATTTTAACATCACCCATTTAGTATGTTTATTTATTATCGTTTTCATGAAATACAGATGCTCACAGGTGCTTTTTGTCTGTACCATTAGAGGACTACATGGCCTAGAATGCATAGGGTATATTATTGTGTATTACACATAACACATGCATACTATGCTTGCTTTCTCCACTTCTCTTTAAATGCCTCCTCCTGCAGTATGGGCGTAGGACATGGGGTGCCCAGGTGGGACAAATCCCACTCCCACAATTTTAAGTGGGGGAATATAATGGCATATATCCCCCCATAATCTCTTTTTGTGCACAGAAGGTGCACTGCCACTGTCTGCTGCTACTGCACATAATTGCTGGCTGCCAGTGGTGGGAAGTTGCTTGCAACTTCACTTACATGCAAAGATGAACGTTCTGCTTGTGGCGTGCCGTGGCCTGGACCACGCACCTGCGCACATGACTCCAGGCACCATCCAGGTGAGAAATAAACTGCACGTGCCCCTGCGCAGTGCACTGCTGCACAGCCTCTGGAGTCCAGTCAGATTTCTGCTGACTACTGTTGTCGAAGTGAGCATGGAGCACGAGTGAGCAGGCTGACTGAGGCAGCGACGCCGCATGCTGAGTCTCAGGCTGGGCAGGGACGGTCATGGCCTATTTGCTTTTGCAGCAGCGACCAGTGAAATTCAAGTGGTTGCAGTCTCACTTGCTGCTTGCTGGGCTGGCTACCAGCCTGCCTGCGCATGATCTGTCCGACTGTGCGTTTGATAATCGATTACTATGAATGTCTGAGACCACGAGCTTGCTGCTAACCTTAAGGTAGTGTGTCTGTTGTGTCAGTGTGTGTGTGGCCCAACAATTTAGCAACAAACCTTACTACGCCATCATCACCCATTGAATTAAATAGTTTTGTTATTTTCAGAACGTGCCTGTTTTCACCTCAGTGGGGATCCACCGTGTGTCAGGAATTTTGTCGTTGTGTCGTAATTACCTCCCTAATTTATTTACAGGATTATTGATAGCTGGCTGCTGCCTGCTGGTGGCATCGTTTGATGTTTGCTAGCCTAGACATAATGAAGACATTTGTTTAAGAGGCACAGAGTGAGTATGCATGCTGGTTGCAACTGGAATCATGGAAGCATTCAAGAGGCATCCAGAAACACATGCACCCACCACCAACCTGCACATCTGTACACTCGTCCTCCCATCATTTAACAGTGCATCATTAGATTGAAAGCTGATGTGTCTTGCCTCGTGCCTGCTTGGAGGGTTGCAGTGGAATGCCAGATGGTGTTGTGTAAGAATCAAGTCCTTGCTGATACCATTTTGTTTTGAACAGCGACCCAGCCCTTTTTATGTGGGGTCATTTGCTGCATTCATCAAATGTTTCCTCTTTATTGTAAGGAGTGTTCAAATCCATGTTGTTTCCAACATGATCAGTTGCATTTAAAAAGAAATGCTGACAAAGCCAAGGGCAAAGGATGCAAGGGTACTACTATTGAGGGTGGACTGGTCATACACGACCTGGCTGGCGGCAGAGGCTTCGATTTGCTGCAATAGCTGGCAGTGCAAGATGATAGATACAAGGTGTGCCTGGATATACAAACTTTAATGCTTTGAGACTTCAGAGGACTTCTTGAGAGCTCTATGATAAGGGCTCTATGATAAGAGCTGTCAATCTGTGTAATGTGTACTGAGAACCGCAGGCGTAGACTTGCACAGGACTAGCAGCACTAGAAGGAGAGAGCAATTCCTGGGGCGTCTCAGGTTTTGGTGTGTTAGCATGTAAGATGGTCCAGAGAAATTGATTATATATATTCTGTAAAAACACTTTGTTAAAGGGACGTTATGGTTATGTTAGTGAACAAAACCATGTGGCCTAGATATGTCAGTAAAGAAAAAAAGGGGGAGCCAGATATGTGATGTCATCAGTGATTTCATCAATCACATTTGTGATGTCATCTTTGATGTTCTGGGTGTTAGATTTAGCAGTGCACGGTGGTGGCGCAAGTTATGGTTGCTTATCTTATACGAATTTCAGGGTTTTTTCGGTTTTACTTTGAACCGTAACGTCCCTTTAACAAAGTTTTTTTACTGAATTTCATAGGTTTTTAGTAGTGCAACTTAACCATAATGTCCCTTTAACAAAGTTTTTTTTCCTGAATTTCATAGGTTTTTAGTAGCACAACTTATCCATAACGTCCCTTTAACAAATTTGTTTTGCCGAATTTCATAGGTTTTTATTAGCGTAACTTGACCATAACCTCCCTTTATCAAACTTTATTTTACTGAATATACATATTCATAGTGTAAATTTGATAGATGTTTACTAGGATTCCCTTACTTTGTATACATATAACATAGAACATACTGAACCGCCAGCTAGTGATTTAGATGTCCGTGGACTGTGCATATGTCTGCGGATGGATCAACACTGCCCAAAAACTCAGGGGGTATCTTAAATTGTTCTATCATGCCATATGAACACTGCACAAGTTCAAAAAGCAGCCCACAAACACATTATATGTAATAACAAATAAGAAGTGGAACCTATATATCTAACACATCAACCATCCATTTAAATACCATATGTACTAAAATGGAATATACCAAAACAAAAAAGATATGCTTCCAACATAATTACCTCACAGAAACTGCACAACTAGGAGCAACAGCAGACCTACAGAACAGTAAAAACACAACTTACCAGAAGATAGTAAGTTAACTTCATTTTCTTATATATTTCTAAACTTTCTGTATTAGGTACAGTAAAAGTAATATATATATATATATATATATATATATATATATATATATATATATATATATATATATTTTTTTTTTTTTTTACACAGAAATGTCCAGTACTTTAGAGTGGCTTGAGGAAAATTTCGCACATGAGGACATTTCTGAAGATAGTTATACTAATGGTAGTCACTTCTCTATATAACCAAATTAATAATCATTAATTCATGTGCACTTAACATATATATTTCTTTTTAACAGACCATACAAATATTGAAAATAATACATCAAAAGAGACATTAGAAAATACTCTGCAGCACATGGAACAAAAATGGACATGCTCATGGAAAATTTCAATCTTTTGAAACATTTTGTGGAGGACCACATAAAAGAAAAATTTAAATATCATTGTCCCTCTTGTACCTGTTCCCCCTCTCCATATCCCAGTCAACTATCCCCAAACCCTCCCCACCAAGAAAAACGTTATGATGAGAATTACATCCCTTCATCTCCTCCGATCCATCCTCTCGAAACCCCCAATTCCCCTGTGTTTGTGTCCGTTTCTGTGCCCCCTCTCTTTCATAAACTTTACATCTGTATATAATAAAAAAAAATATTATGTGTGTTTTAATTCAGTCCTTTGTGTCTTATTTAAAAAAAAAAAGGCAGTTAAGATGTCCGTGGACAGGACAGGTGTCCTGGATGTCCGTAATTATCCAAAATGGGGTTGTCCTAAGGACACTATACCTGTCCGTACTGTCCGCAGGCAAGATAAAACTGTTCTAAGAACACACACCGTGTCCGGAATGTCCGTAATTAAACAAAATGGGGGTGTCCTAAGGACACTAAACCTGTCCGTACTGTCCGCAGGCAAGATGAAACTGTTCTAAGAACACACGCGGTGTCTGGAATGTCCATAATTAAACAAAATGGAGGTGTCCTAAGGACACTATTCCTGTCCGTAATGTCCGCAGGCAAGGCGAAACTGTTCTAAGAAAACACACAGTGTCCGGAATGTCCGTAATTAAACAAAATGGAGGTGTCCTAAGGACACTATTTCTATCCGTACTGTCCGCAGCAAAGGTGAAACTGTTCTAAGAACACACGCGGTGTCCGGGATGTCCGTAATTAAATAAAATGGAGGTGTCCTAAGGACACTATACTTGTCCGTACTGTACGCAAGCAAAATAAAACTGTTAGTAGAACATGCACGGTGTCCGGGATGTCCGTAATTATCCAAAATGAAGGTGTCCTAAGGATACTATACCTGTCGGTACTAACTCTAGAACATCTACTGACATGCACACCACACCCATAAGTCCTACGAACATCGTGCCTGTCCGTAACTGTCTGTTTCACGTGTGTCGCGCTTTTAATTACTTTCAGGACCCAAACACTGTCTGTAGAACACCCACGTGCACGCGCACAGCCGTTCCTGTCCATTTGGTGTCCTGCGGACACCCGTCCCCTTCGCGGACATGTTTGCGACATCATCATGTGACCACATCCACGCTGAGCGTGTGTCCTGAATTGCGGACAGTGTCCAGGTCCCCAAATATTTTAAAAGTACTTTTTCAGACAATCCAATGTATTGTATAGTAAAAATTCACCATAGCACATGTCCCGGACAATGACCCTGACATTCTACATACTTTTTGGAACTTTTTGAGCCTTTTTTGGGTGTTCGATCTGTCCACGGACCATTCGGGTGTCCGCGAAGCACTGACCCGCACGCCTATAAAAGGCCACACCCCAGAGCTCATCCTCATTGTGCTTCTGGCTATCTGACAGAGCATTGTCTACTTTGGCTGCTAATCTTCCAGATTTTGCTGCTCTTGCTTTCCGTCAGGCCTGATGGCATCAATGCTTGCTGCTCCAGCTGGTGCTACATCTGTCTCAGCACCACCCCCACCCCCTCCACGACCATCACCTCCCCAAGGGCCTGAAGGGGGGAACAGGCGGGAGGATGTAGAGGAGGGTGAAGAGGATGAAGAGGATGAGGTAGTGGAATTCCCTACTACCAGCACTCGCCGTGAGTCTTGGGTGTGGCGGTTGTTTACCATTCATGGTGACGTACCAAAAGCACGTGCGAAAAAGGTCACCTGCAACCAGTGCAAAATGGTGCTGAGTTGTGGGAGGACTGGTTCGTACAGCTTTGGTACGACATCTATGAAGCGACACCTAAGGTTGTTCCACGGTGGGGCCATTCGCAAAGTTGTACCTTGTGATCAATGTAGTAGGTTGAGGTCCTCTACCACATCCTCCATTTCCGCTCCTCTCGCCACAAGAGACACTTCTGTGGGAGAGCGCATCCCTCCAGGTGCCTCACAGGCCATCCATGATGCCGTTGACCCTTACCTTTCGAGGGTCACAGTTTTGTGTATGTACTGCGACGCAGTACTCTGTAGGGGGAGAGTCTTCAGAGTGCTTTCGAGACTACGGTCAAGGAGCATGAGAAGGTCTGCCCACTACCTAAATAAGGCCCACCCTACATCTTCCTCTCTCCACCTGCACTTTCTTATCCCCGTGGTTGGTGTCCCTTCCTTACCCTCCTTTCCCCTCCTCTTCTAGTGTGTCGTGTGTAAAAAAACAAAAAAAATATAAAACAACAAAAATCCCCAAAAAAAGGATCTTTTCAGAGCAGCCTTTCACAGTCTAAAAATAGAAGTGGCAAATAAATTGAGCAGCACCCTGTGCATTTTTTAGAAGTCTGCGGACAGTCCCCTGACATCTAAAATTTTAGGGTGCTGCCCTATCAAAACCATTGCACTTTACTCTGGTAGGAAGTGGTGGCTATGAAAAGAGCCTTTTTGTGGGTTTTTTAGTGTTTGAAAAACTTGAAATAGTCAACACCAACTGCAAAATGGATGGCTGTTAATCCAAAAAAGGTTGCAATGCATTTTGTACATTTCTCAGAAAAATCTGATTACCAGCATAAGTAAGATGAACTCCATCTCTGCGAAAAATGAATGTGCTATGAAATGTAATATTTTCATTGTGAAAAGAGGACATGCCAACATCTCCTAGAAAGGCACAAAAAGCCTTATTGATATTGTGCCTCGCTTTCTCCATTTGTGGACCAAATGAAGGAGAAAGCAGCCACATTTGTCTGTGCACAATATGAGAAATTACTTGGGAATTTTGGAAACATAGCCATGACCTTCCCAAGTCCTTCTTTCATTGCAAATTGCAAAGAAATTCCAGACACATGTCCTAACCTGTTCCCTCCACAATGAATTATAATTATGTCTGGATGATGCATCCGGAATGCTAACATCTACTCGGCTGTAGCACGCCACTGGGTTGAGAATGGACATAACCTGACTCAGATAGGATTCGTGATTTTGGAAGTACTTACAAAAAACAGCCCACACGAGGACCTGAACCAGCAGTTGAACCGCAGAGAGACCTTCTGGATCGATAGACTTGGTAGTCTGACTCCCAATGGAATCAACAAAGAGATCAATTATCACTGTTTCTTATGATTTATACTGCTTTGATTAATAGGCTTCCACCTATCAGTATTACCTTGTGTATGTCATCCTGTATACCAAAAAACTGTGGACCCTTAAGCCATCCTGTTGTTTTTCCTGGACACTTTGTCTAGGACCCAAGGTGCCGCCTCTTGACGACACCTCACACAGCATGGGTCTGAAATATGCTAATGTGAAAGCTCAATTTAAGTAATATTGATTACGCTTATTTGACACTGTTGCATACCCTCGGTGCCGTCTTTTGACGACACCTCACACAACAGGGGTGGAAATATGTTAATGCTAATGTTGATGAGTGAGTTCGACATTAGCAACCATGAGATTGTGTATAATTTTCCAGTAACACCTATGTGATTCTTGGACTAAGCACGTAATGCCCCTGGTGCCGCCAAATTGACGCCACCAGCGACAGTAGAAACATTTCATGCATACTATCCTGTATTTTGGGCTTTGTTCCTCACTGTCCTTAATGTTACTATTTGTTTGTCACTTACCTTTTCCTATTTATAATGTGGTTTACATTATCCACAACTGAGTATTTCTTCTATTTCCATTATTTTACTTCCTCAACTTTTTTCTTTTTTTACACTCCATTATTTCCCATTTACATCTATTTGATCAGATAAATGTTTGAATCCTTTCAGCATTAGCTCATTGGCTTCATTGCAGCCTTGCAATTGTGACCGCGCGCCCAACTGGGCGGCTTTGCAATCACGTGTTAACAAATGGAAGCGTTGCCTCGGCAACGCTTCAATGCGAAAGCCACAGACGAACGCGAGATAGCAAGAGGAGAACTCCTGTCCCCCACGTTGCACACGGTAAGCGTGGTCAACGTTGAAATTTTGTCTATAATCACGGACTCCACCCGCCCTCAAACTTGTATACTTTTTGGTTGCAGCCAATCCACTGAAGGCTGTATTGCTGGGCTGATTTACATCAGGCAGCTTCTGATCCCCACATGTTTTACATGTACCACGCTACATCCCGTGTATTCAACTTTACATACTCAGGTAAAATGCTCACTGCATTCATTTTACTATCCTTCATGGATATCAGACAGAGCCTTACTGTTCTCTTTTCTTCTATTTTCTACCCTATCCACCTACCTCTGCACCTACTTCTGCAACTTCAACTGAATGGTATGTAATTTATATTATAACATGTTTTTTTGCACCATTATGTGATGTTTTTTTTGCACCATGATGAACTGTTTTCTTTATCATTGTTAAATTTATGTACTCATATACATTACCTGTAGACCTGCCCTGATGAAGGAAATTGAATTCCGAAATGCATTGGCAATTTGTTGGTCTGATTAAAAAAGCGAATGTGGCGATTTCTTCCTCACTAAGAAAGCATTAGTGATCTCTCATTTTTTTATGAGACTTATTTTTTTATGAGACTTATTTTTTGATAGAACTCTTGTGGATAAAACCATCTTGAAAAACAATTGAATCTCAATATTGTTGTTATTTTTTCAATTGAAAGAAAACTTTTGTTTACTTTTAAGTATATTTATTCAAAAAAGTTTTGGACTGCTCACATACCCGGATCGGGTCCTTTTGGAGAGCGGTTGTGTGACCCTGCATTTCACTTGGTATTCTGCCTCACATGTATTTTGAGTTTGGGTGTCTCCAAATTCGTCTCAGCCAGCTCCCTTCTGAATATTTTGACACGAACTATTGGAACAAACGTATTTCTTTGTTTAAAAATTTCAAATATTTGAAACACGTGGACGTATAATCAAGTGGTGCCCACTCATCTCCCTTCCTGTCTCCAAACTAGCCCAGAGAGGTACCAAGTTCAGCCACTTCATTCCGCGCACTCCATGCCAGTGCACTTCCACATGAGGGAATCCAAGATCTGCAGCTATTCCAGAGGGTTCTGCATGCACCTCCAACCAATGTATCCATGAGTCTCCCAAAATCCAGATAATCTGTTTTCTGAAACACACAGTGATAGCTAACTGTTCTTCTTTCACGAAAAAGACTTTCTGACAAACTCTTTCCATACACAACACACCCAGTAAACTTTACTGACTAATCCCTCACTCTGCTCATTCTCATTTGCATGCCTCTCCACCCCAAAATCCCCGTATGTAATATGCAATGTTTGTGGACTACCGCCATGTCTGCGGACATATCGAAAATCTGAGTATGGTGAATGTAAATTTTAATAGTGTGCCCCATTTCCCCTTTGAGGTTTGCTCTGAAAAGAGCCTTTTTTTTTGCAGATGCTTGACAAACACCTATTATTTTGTATTTGTTTTTCTTACTTTACTACTAAAATCGTCACATAACCTTCTCCAAAGCAACTCTTACATTCCAAAACAGCATGGCATTTCCCAAAAAAGATAAGGAAATGCCATCATCTTTAAAATAAACAGCATTACTGAAGCATGAAATCACACATGTCTCGGTTGATTGCACACCTAGCAATGTTTTGCTTAGGACAATAAACAGAACTATTGTCGCATATTGCCCTAGGTAGTAAGCCAGAAGAAATTACTTTGGCATTTGGAAGGATGTTCATTACTGATTGAACCAAGTGTTCCAAATCTGCCAACAAAGTAGGGGTACTGACATAGACCAAATGGAAAGCACCATAGTGCAAAACTACCACATGGGGACTGTTCATCCTGCCCATATCTTCACAAACTTGTACAATTCCCTGTACAATGCAATCAGGCACAGTGCTCTACACAACCTCCACTCCTTTAACATCAACATTGTTTGCCACATGCCTGCATTGAGCATACTGCTGTAAACCATGCACAAACATATCTCCAAGCACCAACACCCTGACTTTCTGCACCTCTGCCATCTTCACTACACACAGCCTCTTTCAACACAAATCCACAACCTCAACATCTGATTGGCTGATCCCTACAGTCCCCTTTTCATGCTGCATTTGCTGGAAAACCCTGGATATGTACGTCCTGTCCACGGACAGCTGCGGTGTCCCCGGGCCGCGTAACTCTTAGACAGCCCTTCTACCCTTTCCACTTCGCTCTCTCTGCCATTCCCTCATTGTATACAGCTAGGCAATCACACAACCATCCACCAATCACATCCAAGACCTCTACATCTAACTCCATCATCAGAGTTCAACACTTCAAATGCACTGTTGATCACTCTGAGTACAAGTCTCATATCATTGGAAAACACCTACTACAAAAACTCCCGTACAAGTCTTCAAGATTTCTATATGTACAGCTGCATACATATCCAAATGCATGAATACAAACTACAGGTATCCATATTTTATTCAGAGTACATGTACAACTCTTATGAATGCATACAAACAGAGTAATGCCACTAAACCTGTATAACCTATAAAATTAACGTATTGCAATTTTTCCCATCCGCTATAATCAACTGTCACTTCTAAACCTGTCTGCTATCTACAATTTGTTTTACACACACACCTATCTAAAACATTATAATATTAGAAGATGACAGAAATAACAGTATAATTGTGGAAAAACACTTAGTAGTGTATTCTAAAATTACACAGGGCCAGGAAAATGTCATGCATCTTCATACACTCACACACATAGACAGTATCATTGAAAAGCTCCCAGCTGCAATAACACCACTGCCTGTAATCCTTCTGCTTTATTACCCGCACCTTCACAAATGCATACATTCAATGCTTTTCTATACAGTTTCTGCCATTTACCTTATAAAAATTGCAAAATAAATATATTATTATTTCTTCTTTCTCCTAACATTCTATAATACAGCTTTAAAAAAAACAAGTGAATTTCATACACTTAATATTCTACTCATTTGCAAAGCATGTTGAACTAACATATTGTAAATAAAATATAAAGTCTGCACATAGTCAAATGAAATGCATGCATACACTATGTCAGATATCAAACAAGAATACTACTACAAAAACATAAAAATCGACGTCTAAATTAACATCAGTGCTATAAACACACAACATTACTAACTTCTTTCTTTTACAATTGCAGTGAAGTCCACTCTCCTGAAAAGCAGCAGCATCTGAACTACAAACATCTCTGAAGAAACCTGCTCATTCCACCAAAAAAAGAGTAAGTACAATACTATCTTAATATTCTTACTGTTACTCAAACACACTGTGTGGTTCATTCATGTCATTTGTGCACCAAAAACACAGAGATTTCTGAAGCATTCTGCCCACAAATCCCCATTCATTAAACAGGGATTAGCAGGCAGAATGGCACACAAATCCCTGTTTTTTGGAACACAAATTACAAGACTCAACCCCTAAAATGATATCATTACAAAACAAAGAACTGTTTTAATTTTATGCCATTAGATATACTATTAGTGCTTCTCCTCACCATTAGCTCACTTTCTACTGTCATCTGAACCACAGTATAATAACACACAAATAGAAGAATTGCCATCCCAACTAATTGTTTCTGCCCAATGCACAATCACACACCACCACATACATCTTTACCGTCATACTCAGACACTCATGCACACAACACACATACATTGCAGAACAGCCCAACCCAAACCTTCTTTTTTTTTTCAACAGACCCCAAAGAATGCCTACCAAAAATCAAGTCCGTAGAAAACGCAGAAATAGAGCAAATGAAAATAAAAGTGTCCAAAATAAGCATCCCTCTCTAACAGAGTTTGTACAAAAAGTTCAAACAAAACAGCTAATGCAGTCATTCAGCGAAACAAAACAAGCTTCTAGTACAGAAAGGTTGCCTCCTCTATCAAATTGTAAAAACGAAACAGAAAATGATTCAAAAGAATTCAGCTACCACTACTGCTAAAACTGCTCCTATAAATCTTGATATAGTGGCAAGTAACCATACCAAAAAAAGTATTTTAGCAAAAATGTTCCGCCACAGAGTCCTTCAGAATCATATAAAAACAGGAGGCAAATCATGCACAACCCTTAAAACCTACCATAGAAAATTAATCTTAGAAGCTTTGATAGACAGTGCAATCCTTCTCAAAAGAAAGTTATTTTAGTGTTAAACAGAATGAAACCACTAACAAAACTAACTACTAAATTACAAAAAAGACTTCTCAATAAACGTAATGTCAACAAAACTAACTTCTTAAATATCTGTGGAGGTGAATAAAGTCACACCACGAGCACAGAACCATATTTTAATGAAGAAGCATACAAACAAAAGCAAACAGACACAATTGCCATGCAACATTAAATACTGCTTACAAAAATATCCCCAGAAAACTCATTATTACCTCTGGATTCGACTGAACCAGAACGTCCAGTATACAAATGGCCATGCACGTCAATGTGTAAAATTGCCAAAAAATCTTTCAAATCTTTATGCCAGTTCCTCAATCAGTATGTGAAAGGCAAAGACAAAATCAAAATGAAACTGCAGCAAAATATGGATACCTGTCCAGTACGCAAGTACACAGGACTACAAGGGCATTTATTAGCCTGCATTTCAGTACCTATTTGCAAAAGCACCTTCCATCATATCAAAATGATATCAACACATCATTCAACTATAAGAAATCTAGTCTATAAACTGTACTATGCTAAAAGTCCTGCTTTAGCAGTAGCCAATTTAAATAATAATCTTCTACATGGTACAGCCAAAGACCTACTCGAAGAAATAGAGCATATCCAGAAAAAATATTTTGTAAGTGAAAGCCACTTACAAAATGCATTAGCTTTACAACAGACTAGCAACAATTGTACAGATGGCAACCTTCTACTACACACATACAAAAAAGAAATACTAAAATTTAAATGTACAGCCGCTGAAGTACCAAACGATGTGTGTCTGTTGCCGCAGAACTTTTTATAAAAGTAACACAAAAACTATAGATGTAACATACAAAACAGAAAACAATGAAGATTCCAAATGGTTTGAATTAGCTCTCTACCTTATAGCAGAAAACAAATACGAAATAACACCCCTTAATACTTTGCAGTTCCTGCCCTACAAAACTTGACAACAATCAAACTCCTTCATGTGCTGTCACAAATAATTTAGAATTATTCCCACTACCAAAATATTGCAACAACTGAATTAATATGGGAGCATCATAATTCAAACAGTGCACCCATTTCAAGCAATAATACACCTCCAACCAAATACAGCAAAATTACCTCCCTCTGAATTTGGTCAAGGTCATTTGTGGCAAATTAGTTTATTTACCATTAGATCTAAAATAAAATGTTCAAACTCTGGGAGTGCAACGTCCAAATAGAGCAATCTTTAATTGTCTTAGTAAATGGTGTACCTACAAAAGACCAAAAAGAAAATTTGACAACAACTCAATAATGAATACTACAAAGAAATACATATTAAAGAAAACTTAAAGGAAACAACTGAAATAATTCAAGAGTCACCAGAAACTGGTCAATTACAACTTCTAGATCCTGATACAGTATCCAATATTTTATACCATTATATAATGCATCCATTACACTCTAATGGAACCATAGATGATGCACTAGAAACGTACCAAATGCGACAAACCAAAGGATCACCAATCAGCATATGGGAAAAAAGTATAGAAGCAAGTGCTTTTCCTCTTCTCTTTCCTACTGGCAAAGGAGGAAGGTACAATGATAGACCTATTCAGATAACAGCATCAGAAAACCGCTCATTACGAATGTATTCTGAAGATCCCAGATTTAGACAAAATGTGGAATACATATTCCACCTACTCTTTGAAAGTGAACTAGCAACTGTATGTTACGGAGTTGCACACACATTGAAATCAGGAACCCAGTTTCAAAATATGTCAGCTAAGCAATTACTACAAAAAGTGCAGGAAAAAGATGAGGTTTTACAATCAAGCATTACAAATCTGTTAGAAAACTTGCGTGGTACTAAAGAGTACTGGTTCTGATGTCACGGAGATGTACGTTGTATGATAAGAAACCTTGGCCCACCGACTTGGTTTGTTACATTAAGTTGTGCAGAATATGCATGGGAAGATTTACATGATTTCCTACGCATATCAAACAAAAACAAAACAAACATAGATATACTAACACCTGGAGAACTTTGCTCTCTAGATCCTGTTAATGTTTCAAGATATTTCCATCATTGTTTCATTGCTATGCTACACTTTATTTGTAATAAAACTGTTCCTCCCCACGGAGAAGTGCAACACTTCTTTTGGAGAAAAGAATACCAAGCCAGAGGAGGACCACATATCCACATGCTTTTATGGATTAACGATGCTACTAAATTTGGTCAAGACAGTTATGGCACTGTTTTACAGTTTATCGAAAAAATATGTCACTTGTGAAATTCCATCAGAAGCAACAAATAGTGATCTTCATGCACAAACTGTACAATTTCAAAGACACAAATGTGGCAAATATTGTCACCGGAAATACAAAAACAAAGGGAAATACTACACCAAATGCCGCTTTGGTTTCCCTAGACCAGTTACAGAAACAGGTGAAGTGAACAACCTCATGTCTTCAGTTAGACATAGTGTTAAAGGTAAATCACCTAAGAACACATATTACATAAAAAGAACAGAAGAAGCAAAATATATCAATGATTACAATACAATATTGCCCTCTTATGGAATGCAAACATAGATGTACAGTACATTGCAGACAATTCCACTGCAGTTGCACGATAAGTTACAGCCTACTTAACAAAAGCAGAACAAACAGAGCGTCAAAACCTCTGGAATGACCTATCATCAGACAAAACACTGTCTCAGAAATTGTACAGCTTAGGCATAAAAATGCTCTCTCATAGAGAATGTGGCTTCTATGAAGCTGCATATCGTTTAACCGGTACTGCTTTGTATATAAAATCTGAAAATATAGTATGGCTAAGTCTTGGTCCTGCTAAATCTAGAAAAAGAGTTCTCAAATCAGATGACAACATAGAAACAATAGCCAAAAATGATCACAACAGCCAAGACCTTTTGAAAAACAATTTACTAGACACATACTACCCAAACAGGAGTACCACTTTGGAAACCATTTGTCTATACCACATAGCCCAAAACTTCACATACAAAAATAATATAAAACCAGATGAAAAAAAAAGGTAGATACAGAGTGACAAATTGTGAAGGCAGCTTAGTGAAACTTACCAAACCAAGCTTAATTAATCATACCAAATTGTCATAAAAAACTCCTCAAAATAAAGAAACACATTACATATCCCTGCTACAACTTTTTAAACCATGGAGAAAAGAAGAAGAAATAATTATGACTCCTATGAAGACGCTTTCAAAGCAAATAAAAGCACTAAAACCGATGTAAACTTTACACAGTACAAAACAATGTTGCACAATGAACATCAACACGAAGAAGAACTCCAGGCCCAACTAGATAAGGACACTCCCGACAATAGTCAACCTTCTGTAACAGGAAGCCAAGAACCACTGGGACAGCCACTAATAGCAAAACTACTTCAAACAGAAATGCAACAGGATCTCACTGCAAATCCTCCAAAGAGAGTAAAAGAAGCTAATACTTCATCAATTACTGCAACCAAAGAAGAATTTATTACTCAAAGTAACTCGGGTACTTCTTCAAAGAAGCAACACACACTCCGAAAAAAGGACTTGGACACAGAAGTATCTGTCCATTCAAATTTTCAAATATAACTGGTGTAAATTGCTACGCAAATGTAGCAATCAATATTCTATTTCAATTGCCACCAATTGTTAACAACATTTACTTACACAGTACAGACTTATTGTGTTTGCAAATGTTAGTCCTTCATAGAAATGCAACCAACAATCCTGACAACTGATATAGGGCCTGATTACGAGTGAGGCGGAATGTGTTAACGGGCTGCGCTAAAGGAGGCGGACCCGTTAAACCCGTTCCGCCTCATTACAAGCTCCCCTCGCGGGACAGGGTTAATAACGCCTGGTCAAACCAGGCATCCTTACTGGGTCCCGCAAGGGGAAGAGGGAGCAAACAACGGGCCGCTCGTAATTGGCCCGTTGTTTGCTCTCTCTCCCATTCCCATTCAGCCCTATGGGGGCTGAAATGGGAATGGGGAAGGTCCGGGCCCGGGTTCCTGGAGGGAGGAATTACCGGGCCCTCCAAACTCGGATTGGCCCGGGAATTCCCCATTCTGGGAACCCGGACCCTATTTTGGTGGCTGCAATGCCACCAATAGCGGCATGGCTACCACCAAAGTCGTAATGAGGCCCATAGTGTTCATGGAATAAGACAAGAATTGGACTACTGTGCTGAATGGTAAAATTCACTATACACACACAAGAAGATCCACAAGAATGTGTAATGTACTTACTACAAGTACTAGAAAACAAAAACATACCTATAAATGACATCTTCCAGATTTCATACAGGTGGAAACATAAATGCACTCTCTGCAACAATATGCAACATGAGGAAATCCCTAATGAACTTTTTGTGTATGTATCCATACCTAACTGTGAATCCGTTCCATTTCAGAAACTTGTACAAAATGAAAACCATGGCAGATTATGTACTACCTGCAATTCAGATAATCAATCGCTCCACCTTACTAATAAAAACACATATAGAAAATACGAAATACTAATGCTTCTGCGTTACAATGCAAATGGTACTAAAAACAACTGCAAGCTGACTGGATTCGCACATGGTCAATTATCACTTGGTAAGAAAACCTTCACAACTATAGGTATAATCTACCATGCAGGAACCACAACCAATGCAGGTCACTACACTGCATATATAAAAAAGAATTGTGGATGGTTCAAATGTAATGATAGTACCATTACTTTAAAGCAAAGATTACCAGCAAATCTTATAAATGCTTATTTAATATTCTTAAAACCAAAATGTAATAACTAATCTTTGCATAAACATTAATAAAACTTCAATTAAAAAACTATAAACAGTTAGAATACGCCAACAGGTAGCTAACTGCCCAATGATTCTGCAACAACCAAACAGATAAATCAATACCACTGAAAAGTAACAAGAAATAAACAGTTAAAATACGTCAACATGTATCTAACTGCCCCAAGAATCTGCAAAAACCCAACAGATAGATTAGCAATTTGAGAATATAAATAAAAAACTATAAACAGTTACAATTCAACAAGTATCTAAGAATCTGCAACAATCTAACAGATAGAACGTTTGCTAGAAACAACAAGTAAACACTGAAACACAGAAATAAATGTACTGTACCAAAACAAAAAAACTTTTTTTTTCAATCCAACATGGATTTTTTTTCCCCACAGACCCAATGATTTAAGCAACAAACACAGAAACTGAGCAAATTGCATAGTACACTGGTTTGTAATCTACTAAATATGAGGGTCAAAATTAATCAGATATGTCGATTATTCAATGTTATAAGTCTTTATAAACTACCAACAATAACATGATCTTTTCTTTTATCACATAAATTGACAAAGAATATATGTACTCCAGTTACCAAACCAAACAGTAAGTATATTATAATAAATACAACTCATAAATACTGCTCCATAACACAACCATTAAAGCAAACATGTAACCGTACACCACACTACAAAATATTTAATTCCATGGATATGTTATACTGCAGTGCTTGTTACCAAACTCTAAAATCTTAATGACAAGACGTACCCAAAACTTCACATACAAACTATACAAATCAAATAGTACATAAACTGTAGATTTGCAAATATTTCATAGATATATGCAAATCTCTATTTGTCTACAGCCTTCGGCCATGCACCCAAGACTCTAGGCCCTGGCCACAACCACCGCAGCATATCACACCCATAGATCACACCCATAGAATCAAACATTTTAACTATGCCATATGGGTATTTTCTATGTCCGCAGACACCGCGCGTGTTCTAAGAACAGTTTTATTTTGCTTGCTTACTGCACGGACAGGTATAGTGTACTTAGGACACCTCCATTTTGTTTAATAACGGACATCCCGGACACCGTGAGTGTCCTTAGAACAGTTTCAACTTGCCTGCGGACAGTACGGCCAGGAATAGTGTCCTTAGGACATCCCCATTTTGGTTAATTACGGACATCGCAGACACCGAATATGTTCTAAGAACAGTTTCATTTTGCTTGCGTACAGCACAGACAGGTATAGTGTCCTTAGGACACCCCCATTTTGGATAATTACGGACATCCCAAACACCGCGCATGTTCTTAGAACAGTTTCAACTTGCCTGCGGACAGTACGGACAGGAATAGTGTCCTTAGGACACCTCCATTTTGGTTAATTACAGACATCCCTGACACAGAATGTGTTCTAAGAACAGCACAGACAGGTATAGTGTCCTTAGGACACCCCCATTTTGACTAATTATGGACATCCTGGACACTGCATCTGTCCACAGACAAGACGAACACAATGGGGGTGCCTGCCACCTAAATAAATACAGCATTTGAACATCTCTTACTCCACCACCCTCCCCAAACACTCTTACACACCAACACACTTGCCAAAGTTGCATTTCTCCCCCATTTGTCACCGCGCTGTCCACGGATGTCCCGGATCCAAGATGGCGGTCCCATCGGAACAATCTGACACACTTCACACTCTTCACCATCCAATCAGCAAACACGTCACATGTCCGCGAACATGACGCAAGCCGATTAGCCAATAGGTGTGCTGTCTGCGGAGTGAACAGGGAAATGTGTGCGCGGAGCGGACCTACTTTTTGATTGTTTTTTTTTTTTTAAACTGGACGGAGTTTCACCAAATTTACAAAAGCACGCTTTTGGGAACAAACCGCTGCTCCTGCCGCAAATTTGGTGAAAATCTGTCCAGCGGTTTGGGCTGTACGCATGAGCAAAGTTGTTTCCCCATTCAGTCTATGGGAAAAAAATGTTTTTGGACCCCTCCTATAACTTTGCCCCCCCCGGACCAAACCTCACCAAACTTTCTGGCCATATACTTTTTTTGCAAAGTTTGGTGAGGATTCGTCCAGGGGGAGCAAAGTTATAAGGCGCCCAAAAAGTGTTCTTCCTATGGGATTAGCAATTTAGCCAGAACTACACAGCCACTACTGTGGCTGTGTGGTATATATATATTAGCAATGTGCCAGGTATATTGAGGTAGTTTCTTGTACTGGCCGATAATGTTTTAGGTGAGAGGGGGTAGGGATGGGTCCCAGGTACGGACTTGTAATGTATGAATTGACTGCAGGTGGTGGGGTGCTTGCAGATGTTGGCCAGAATGTTTCCTGGGTGAGCTCGGACTGCTGTCAGGTATGGATGGGCCTGTGAAGACAAGAGCATGGAGATTGCCATGGGTGTCATTCAGGAATGGGCAGGTAATATGCGAAAAAGAGACAGGAGGGAAGGGCCCTCAGGCATGGGATGGCAAGTATTGTGCAAGGTGGACAAAAGGGGCCCTCTGGATACTCAGAAATGGGTAGGTGGGGAGCAAGGCGCTCTGGATGGGCCAGAAATATGCCATCCAGTAGAGGCTAGGCTTGATTAGGTTCTAGGCTGGACAGATATGGGAAGAGTTAGGCCTGGCCGTTCTGGGCTGGCCAAATTGGGTAGAGGTAGCCCTGTAGCAAAGAGTCTGGTGTGGGCAGAGGTGGGCCTTCAGCAGAGATTCTGATTTGGGCAGATGTAGGCTTGCAGCAGGGATTCTGATGTTGGCAGAAGTAGGCTTGCAGCAGGAATTCTGGTGTGGACAGAGGTAAACCCTGCAGCAGTGATTCTGGTGTGGACAGAGGTATGCCTGCAGCAGGGAATCTCGTGTGGGCAGAGGTAGGCCTGCAGCAGAGATTCTAAGGTGGGCAGAGGTAGCCATGCAGCGGAGACTCTGGTGTGGACAGAGGTATCCCTGTAGCAGGGGCTCTGGTGTGGGAAGTGGTATGCCTGCAGCAGGGATTCTGGTGTAGGCAGAGGTTGGTTGTTGTTCATTGGATAGGTGGACAAGTGTTTAATTTGGATCCACCTTTAAAAATATAGAAACTACTTTTCTTTCTTCGACATTTGCCTATGTGTCTCCAGCATTCTCTGTCCCAGTTTTCTTCTATCCTGCCTCTTGTTTTCACGTCCCTCTGCTTATGGGTGGGGTTAGGGGGTTGGGTCAGTTGCCTGAAAGGATAACGATCATACTCATACCATAACCCACCCTGGCCCGATGTCACATCAGTGACCGGGTCACAGTGACTCGGTCACCCTGCAGCTACCCTGAAACGCAAAAGAGGAACTGCAGCACAGTGATACCGTTAGGGGAGGAGTGGTATTCAGATGATTACTGAAAAGCTTAGTACTGGCCACTGGCTTAAGGTATGATGTCTGTGTCTTTTCAAAACCCATGGAACCGCCAAGGCAAAGAGGCCAGCCGGTAATCTCATGGCTGCCCACTGGTTTGCACACCTCACATTCTTTGATGTGCCCCACCTGTCAAAAGGCTGCCGCAAGCCCCTAACCGATGTGCATGCATAAAGGGGGCCTAGAAAATATCCAGGCTGCGAAAGCTCATAACCACCCATGTCTATTGTTCTAACCATTAATGGTCAACAATGGGAATCACCAGTGTTGGAAATTTGAAAGAGAATTGGGGGTTACCCTCTTTTGTATTCAAGGCACATTGGAGGAAGGCTGGAGGGATGTTGAAAATAATACATTTTAGGGCTAGAAATACTTTTCAAGTATCTTAAATGGGGACAGTGAACAGAGACACGTGTGTTCTGCAACCGGGCAGAACTGCCACCCTTAATCCGAAGCTTACCACGCTACGCAGGACAATGATTCACTGTAGCATGTAAGCTTTCCAGGCTATGCCACACTTTCTCGACAGTAGTAAGGAATTGCTTCATGGAATAATCTCTGACAGTGGCACTAAGCCATTCCTTGCCTAGATGTGCCCTTGCAATGCTACCCACTTCCAGCCCAGACTGGGCCAATCCTTTGAACACTGGCATTCCTCTGCTTAAGGGGTTCAGCATGTGCTGGGTTTCTCACCTCTGCTCACAGAAAATGTGCTTGTTTGAAAGCAATAGTTCATTAATTACACGCTCCTATTTCCTGTAACAACATGAAACAGCTTTGCGTGCTCTCATTGTAGTCTCTTTCATGAGCCCACTTTTCACCTGAGTGCCTTGATGTGGAGAAGCCGTCTCTGGGGGCTACATAGGTAGGTTCTCATGCTTTGTAAAATTCACTCTCTGTGGATTACCCTGCATTCCTGTTGACACTCTCCCTTTGTCTTCCTACATTACCTCTCACAGTTTTGGATGTTCATGCAGACTGGATTAAACAGGGCTGGACAGATCTGCCCCCCCACCACCCGCCCCAATGTGCTCTGGCTCTCTCTGACAGATTCTCTGACGCCATTAGAATTTGCTTGCAAATGTTAAAGCAGATAGTGGGGTGACCATGCATTTTAAGCGGTCGTTACTCTGCCACAACACACAAAAAAATATATTATAGTGCATGTTTCTTGACCTGGATTCGGGCTTCAGCTTCGTTCCTGTATATGGTCATGGCTCTCCTCGGTCAGTCACTGCAATATACTTTATCCCATGTGCAATTTGATTAAAAACACACTGCTGTTGCAAACGTGATTAACCTTTGGCAATCAAAACACCTGTTTTTCCGTTGTGGGTATTATCATGTTAAAGCTCTCATTGGTCTGGCTTTTGTATCGCTTGCATCTGAAATTGCACAGATAAGCTGGGTGTCTGTCTTGAGCCACCTCTCCAATATTCCAATAGATTAAAGTGCTCATTTAGGGGCTATGTACTAACATAATGCAAATTAAACCCCGCACACTAACGCACTGGCCTTCTTCAAGACTTCTGTAATGTTAATGAAACTCCCGAAGGCCATGATTTCAAGTATGTGTGATTTACAAAGTGTTTTTTATTGGGATCGCTCCATTGTAAAAAAACAGAGACCTTTTGTTTCTAGAGCCAGAGATGGTAACAAGAGCCTAGCACTGTAACATTGCAATATATATTTCTGAGAGATCTCATGTGCCCGTTGCAGTGTTAGGCAAGTGTCAGGAGTTGACAAGCTAGTAATGTGCATGTTCCAAAGCTTCATAAATAAATATCTTGTGCGACGTGCAGCATAACATTGTGGTCCATATGCCTTTAGTTCTTTGAAGTGAAGCAGTGAAACTCATGTGCCTGAAGAAAGCAAAACCAGCTGATTTTCTATTACTTGCAGCAGCCGGACCAGACACAGCAAAGGGGACAAATTACACAGCATATTAAGTGAGTAAAGTTGATTAATAGAATGGCACATATGTTGCATCCTGTGTATTGATGTTTTTGGTTGGAAAGATTACTGATTTCCCCCTCCCTGCCCACACCATCTTCTCATGGGAACTCTTTGTGCTCGCTTTATTCAAACCATACCATCAAACTTTGAAATAAATTGCCTGTCAGTGTTTTTTCAAAGCAGCTGCAAACATGCTACTGGTGTGATAAAAATGGTGGATCAAGGTATGCCTTCAGCCACTCGATTTATAAGCACTATGCGTGTCCTTTACTGAAAACCTGCCAAACGAGCATTGGCAAAGCCAACATTTAAAGCTTGTGTATTAATATTAGGCATTCACCAAGCAGTCCTATTATATGCCCATAATGCCCAGATACTCTCACCACTTTTCAGCTGCCAGCTGCTACAATCCAGTTAATCACACTATGACAGTGCCTGACAAATGCCTTTACCATAACCAAATTGTGTAAATTGAAAAAAGAGATGGTTCGTTGAGGTACAGCTCTGTGAATACAAATTCCTTTCCCATGCCTACACAAAAGCCAAAACTGTTGCCATTGCCAATGCTCATTTAAGAAGGCCTTTTTATATCTGTGCCCTGCTGCGCTTCCCTGCACGGGAATAGGATGAAATGGGTTAGGGATTCATGTTGCCTGGGCACCTTGCTTTGTTTGAGAAATTGTGTTTACAGAGGTAAATAACTCATTTTCTAGTGATGTAATTCCCCATGATGTAATTTCCACCGGTCATTCTACACACATTAGATAAGTCCCAATCCCACACTTGAATTGCATGATTTAACCCCACAAATCCTTGAAATGGCCCTACGTGCAGAGTGAGACACCGAAACAAAATATTTCTGGCAAGCCACTCACACATACAACACAAACACACACTAAACATATACTATAGGTTTATTATGGCCCTAAAAGAAATGGATCAAACCCTCAGTTTTTATTGGTGAGTGGATGTTTTTATTGGATTTCTATATCAACTTTCACTGTGGCATTCAGTGTGCCTTCCACCCTGGGCATCAGCTTATCTGTGAGAAAGTCACAGGAGTGGGCCTCTTGGATAGGTACACTGTACTATACACAACAAATACTTTTTATAAATGGTAACATTGCATTGTCAATTCCATGTGTTGCCGAATTGCAATTGCTGTATTGTCTCCTTTTTTTCTTTTCCTGAATGAAGTCTCCTTTTTTTCTTTTTCAGAATGGACATTTGTATATTCTTTGTAAGTGAACTTGCCAGCGGTGCAGACTACTGACCAACAGGTAAGAGAATCGGATGTGGAATGTACAGATGAGGTTCCAATTGAATGCATTGCAACAACTTCACATGATGGTATCCCAGCCACGCCCACAAATGAACAAAACGAAAGGATCTATGGAGCAGAAAATATCATTGGGGCAACAAGTGGCAATGCGGAAGATGACGAGAACATCTGCGAAATCTTTGTTGAACAAAAATCAACCAGCCTTTCAGATAGCGATGACAAGGGAGCTCTTCTAAGTGCAATCGGTCCATATACCCAATCTCAGAAATGTATACCAGTTCAAACCATTGTAGTGCAGTCACAAAATCAGCAGAAGTGGTATATTGCATTTTCAGAAAAGCTGGTTAAAAGATATTCCATGGTTGCACTACAGTACCAAACTGGAAGAAGTCATTTGCTTACCCTGTGCAAAGTCTGCTGCAATAAAACTGGTTGATCTCTCGAAGAACGCTGAGCAAGCGTTTGTTACTATCAGTTTTCACAATTGGAAAAAGGCTATAGAAAAGTTCTTGAAGCATGAACATAGTTTTGCTCATGCATACTCAGTAAAGAAATTGGCACACCATGAAGGAACTAAACCAATTGATTCACAACTTTGGCAACCAGTACAACAAAAAGATTCTTGGATGTGCCTTAACCTCTCTTCGGTGCTGGAATCCCCCCACTGGCTCCCTGTGGCTGCAATGATCAAATTCAAGACCCTTTCAATTGTCCACAAGGCTTTCTTGGGCCTGGACCCACCTACCTTCAACACTGCCTACCTAAATACTGTCCCTCAAGTGCCCTCCCCTCATCTACCTCCAAACCTCTGTGAGTGAGTCAGTTCTCCAAGCAGAGATTTGGTGGGATATCCTTATCCTCAGCAGGTGCCTCCCTCTGGAATAGTCTCCCTGCCACCCAACGTATTGTGATGGATCTCTTAAAATTCTCGAAACTCCTCAAGACCTTCCTCTTCTCATCTTCCTTCTTTCTCCCTCTACCCTGCTATCTTATAACTCTGTCCTTTCTCTATCTTCCTCCTTTTCCTTACAGCATGCTGACTGGCCGCCTGGTGTACCTCAGAGTCTCACTGGACCCTGGCACCCCCGCCAGTCCTCTCTCCCACTTGCCCAAGGGGCCTGCATCTCACCAACAGTCAAAACACTGAGCAATGAACCCATGAGAATGTCTTTCTCTGCACTTACACTAGTCTCAACCGACCAGGTGCACTTGACCCTCCCCTTCCTGTGACCCTACGTGCACTTGCTCGATCTGTATGGACCTCGCCTGAAGATCATCTGTCTATTTCTCCCCTGTCTTCACCCCTAATTTTACTGTTGAAACAGCAGAGTCGTTGTCAGGCCTATTTGCTATATCCCATACTATTAAATGTATTTTATGCACTTACTCTGCCTGTGCAGACTATTAACGTCTCATATTTTCAAGGGCTCTGAGCGACTGTTTTTCCCTGTGTTCCCACCCTCCTTGAGCGCTTTGAAACACTTGCCTGTGTATAGGTGCTTTATAAATAAACAATACCATAACATACAATACAAGATAATTCACACGATTTCTCTTCTGGGAAAGTAAGGTCTTGCACTACGAGGGCATGAGGACAAAGATGAGAATTTGAGGCAAGTTCTCGATGCACGAAAAGATGATGTGCCTTGTCTAAATCAATGGATCAAATCATCAAGCAGAGTTGAATACTTTAGTCCAGATATCCAAAATGAAGTTCTGCAGTTATTGCCTCATGCAAGTTTGCGTAAAATCCATAACAGTAATGGAGATAATCCCTTTGCTGTTATAGATGATGTCACATAAGATATATCTGGTCAAGAACAAGAATGCTTTTGTATCCGATATGTTGACCAAGGTCTTTGGCCACATGAAGATTTTATTGGACTGTACCAAGCAGATGTTACCAGCAAAGCATCAATGTATAACATTATAAATGATGTTTTATGTTGTCAGGGTCTGCATTTATTAATGCTTAGAGCACAAAATTATGATGGTGCAGCAAATATGGCTGGGACGGGCCATGGTGCACAGGCAATAATACGGCAACAACAAACACTTGCATAGCTAACTGCACAAATTAAGTCATGCAGGCTGTAGCACAATAGTGTCCCATAATGGAAGATGCAATACTCTTATATTCAAGAGCTTGGTAATCTATTTGGGCAATCTATGACATGCCGCACAGAATTTGCTGATATTGTCCAGCATTCAACTGAAAGTCCAGCAAAGGTTGCCAAAATCAAGCCATTGTGTCCCACACGCTGGAAGTTTCGGGTAAAATCTGTTCAAAAAGTAATGGATAATTATGAAGCTATTCTGAAAACATTAGAAGATATTGCAGCTTCCAAGAATAGTGGTGATGTATCTGCTCGTGCCCATGGCCTATTAAAACAATTTCAAGAGGCAATATCTTTCTTAGGTCTGCAGATTATTCTCCAAGTCATGCAGCTCATCGAGTGCTTGAATATTGCCATGCAAGGACACCAACAAACAGTCCCCGGATTACTTGAATCTGTGAATCACACACACAGTGTCATCCTAAAGATTCACAACTAACTGTCTTTTGACAGTCTACTCATGTACAATAACCATATGGTGGCAAGATATCAACTACAGGAGATAGAACTGCCACGATGACATCGAATTCCAAAACGTATTGATGAAGGATTCGCTGAAAATGTTCAACAGGAGGAGACTCAGGGGGTGCAACAGCATGTAGCGGTACAGTCACATGTGGTGGACCCATTTTATTAGGAATAGGGGTATCAGGTAGAGGAAGGAGCTGAGGACATACCTGAGGAGACCTCTGCCCCAATACACAGCCCACGTGGTGAAGTGGGAAAAGCGACCAAAAGGCTCCCACCAATCCCCTCTCAATCATGGCCTAGAGGATCACGGCCCAGGCACCCGCCGCGAGAGGAGTTTGCCTACCTACCAGACGACCAAATACCCTGGTACAAGAACATACGAATGTGCCCACTCGCATGCCCACCCACATGCCCACCAGCCTGCCCTGCACATGCCGACACCTGCGGCATGGATCAACTCGACTAAAACCTACACGTCGTTAGAGATGCCATGACGACCTAGCCAACGGTTAGCACACCTGTGCAAACATACACACTGGACACTCCCACACCAATCCACATGAAGAACATACTCAGTGCTATGACGTAGGCGACAGACATACCCACGGACGTGCATCTTTATTATTTTTCCACATAGGCTCTCAAAATGCAGAAACGCAAGACGCATAATGAACTTATCTAAAAAGGCTTGCTCAGGCTTCTTCTAAGAACCATGTACCATAATGAAGAATATAACGGAGACACGATACTGATTATAGAGCAATATGATACCGTAACTTAAAGCGCTCTGCATTAAACTGTTCCACCTATGCACCAGGCCCAAGTAGGCCGCAAGCAAAAGCTTCCATGAACACTGAATAAGCAAGAGCTTGGTTGCTGACCCTGCAGAATGAGCCCGGCGAAAGCACACCGCCAAGGGCACGATGTTGCAATCTCGCATGCCGCAAGCAGACGCCAACGTCGCACCTGCAAGATAAACCAGGCACACAGTGGGAAAAACAATATTAATTGTGCTGAATTTTGCCTCAAACACGGTCCCACCTCACGTGACAAAGCTAAACCTGACAGGATGCCAAGCCCAGGAGGAAGGAGATGCCTGAATCCCACGTTTCAAGACACAGGCAGATACAATTAAAAGACTCATTGGACATCTGCAGCAGTGGGAGTAGTCGACCTTCCAACATATGAATAAATCCTCACATTGTTTACACCTACCCATAATAAAACATTGTTGCAAATGACAGGTGCACCGCGAGCTGGGAACAGCGATAGTCTCAAACTGGGAGGCTCGCGAGCGGACCAATCAGAACATGGGGCTCTTATCACTGACGCCATTAACATTGACCAATCCTCAGAGGTCTTCATGTAACAATTTTCATGTATCAAATTGAAGGGACAGCCCAGGTATACCACCTGACTAACCCTCAACCACTAACACCGTTCTCTATATGTATGCTATACTAACCCTACCACTCGAGTAACCAATCCAGAGTGGAAATAGGTTTTTTGCTAAACTTTCTAAGGTGACGCAGGTAGCGCGTCATACTAAGGTAAAAAGGGCCTGCGAGCCCCACGATTGTGTGTGTGTCAGGACGGACGCGTACGATCCTTGACCCATCCCTGACGTTTTGTCTAATAAACAGCAGAGTCACCTTGCTTCTTGCGTGTGTCTCATACTCTATCTCTTTTGGGATATACGGGAGGAGTTGGGGCCTCCCTGCCCGGAGGTCTACGGACGGCCCCGGCCGACCCCGGCAGAATTTCCCCCCGACAGTGGTCCTTAGTGTGGGGCTATTGTTCCCTGATACCAGGGAATACCATCATAGTGGAGGAGCCTGAGGTCTTCTGTACAGTGGCTATCTGTGGAAAGGGGGTCAAGTGGGGAGATGGGAGGGTCCAAGCGCCACATCTTCAGGATGATGGGCATGTGGAACATCTGTCAGTGACATAAAAACTGTACCAGGAGAATTAGTACTCTGCCTCCATGGATCCTTAGACGGTGATGAGGAGGGCCCTAGAAGTTCACAGGGCCAGGGTGTATTACAGCGGCCAGGGGTGGTGCACCACCACCATCACCCATCTTTGTCATGATCCCTTCAAATGCACCATGAGACATAGGGGTACATGCTGCATTTATTGTGGACAGTCCTTTAGCTGGGGGACATGGACCATTTTGTGGGCCTACCCATCCTGAAGAGACACACAGCACTCCACAACTCTTCCCTGCTTTAGGGTGTTGTGCAGGTGGGAAGAAATTAGTCAGTCATGGGGGAACAAATTACCTTCAAGGAAGACAGTGCACTTGCTGGTCACTGTGCAAAAATAAAGAACATTAGTGGATTGTTGTGCCCTGTGTTGGGTGTTCTGACCCACGTTTGGACTATTATGCTACAACATTTGGTGCTGTGGGCTTAGGAAATCCAAGATGGCCGAAAAAGCCCACATGTGCGCCAGAATCTATGAAAACCGCGCAGTTGTGCACACTAAAATGGTTGCCTAACTTGCCACCCACCAATGCAAGCAGGATGGGCCGGGGTGCCATGAGTGAAATGTGTGCCAAAGGAAAAACCGCACTTTAAAATCACCTTTTGTTTCTCTGAATGCCAGCTCAAAATGCCTATTTGCAACACATCCAAAAAACTCACTGAACACCAGCGGACATCTGGCAGAATAAAGTCTTGTGGGAATACAAAATCTGGAAAGAGGATGAGCCTAAAACAATGTTCATCACAAAACTGGCTGAGCTATGCATGTCAGCAGCCTAACTGAAACTGGATTAAAACCACCAAAATCGAAATGTTTAAATTAAATGAGTGACCTACTTTTGAGTGTCACATAGGTTGCAATTGTTTAAATGTCATAGTTTTAAACTTAGAATCAGCATCCTAGCTGCATATGTAAAAAATTGTCTTGACTTAAACTGGGTAACAAAAGTGACATTAGCTGGGGACTGGCTTAAGGAGCTGAATTCTGCCCACCAGCTACCCCCGACAGGAGTTGAGACTTGCACCACAGCTGTGTTCCCAGGCCGACCTGCATTTTGCTGCTCCCACCAAAAGGGATATGACACTTCTCTGATTGAATTACCTGGGCTCTGCAGGAAATTGAACAAAGCCCTGTCCTGACTCAGGCAAATGTTTTATTATGGGGGCCATAAATGGCTTCCTCTTGAACAATGGGCCTTCCAGGGCCCAGGCAGATGGTTTATTGCAGGTGTCGTAAAATAGCTTCCTCTTGGCAGAAGCTGGGAGGGGCAGGGTCTCTGAGCTTGGCAGAAACTGGAAAGACTGGTTTCTGTACCATGTGACCTGAAAAGACACACCCCTGTAGCCAGAATATGGTTTTAGAAAAAGATGAATAACTCATAGTACGGACTTGTCATAATTATTTAAATGATGCCATAATTCTTGTGATTTTTCGGTGCACATTTGAAGACGTGTTAGGACCCGGTGGTATGTTCAGGGGGGTTTTAGCGGAAAAGAGGATATTACTCAAAATGTATGCATGTTAAAAACCTGACACTTCATCAAGTAATGTCCATACTCCTTGCGCACATGTGTGTAAATTTGGGGTAATGTCCGATATTGCGAAACCAGTTAAAAAGTGCAAATGTCGCCATTTCTGAATGCAAGCTCCCAGGAAGAGCAGATTTGGACAGGGTATACCTCCTGTAATGCATGATGGGTGCATGTAATTTTAAACAAATGTGTCTTTTGGGTCAAAATATTGATTGTGTGTAAGTTGACAGGGGTGGGTTCTCTGTATCATAAACAGACCTCATCATGATGACACTTCATTTCATTCCCCCAATCAAGGGGAAGCGGATGAAGTGGCCAATGACAAGAGCAGAGGGGTAGAGCTTAGTGATGCTGCACACACACCCATTTTCAAAACACATAAAAGCAGACAGTCAGGACAGATAGGGACCTTCAAATCCATTTGCTGCGGGACGCTCTGCCGGGAAAATCCATACTTTACCTCCATCAATCTCCAGAATCCAGAGAGAGAGAGAGCTGACCCAGACCACTGTTAGAGAGACCAGAGAGCTGACCCAGATCACTGTGAAGTGCAGAGACCAGACCAGAGTCCAGTCTAAAACCTGACCAGATCCGTGGCGAGGCCCATCTAATTCAAGAATATAGTGTGAGTACCTAGTAGAACTGTGCAAAACCAATCTCTTAGTTAAAATAATATAATTCAATCTATTTTAATCTAAGTAGAACTGTCTCCTAACTGTCACCTGTCATTTGTAAAGCTGTCACCTGTGATTTTCTAGTTGCAAGCTGCACTTGTCACTTTGAATTTTAACATTCCAAATCCGAAAAACTACCTTTATTTAATCGTTCATAACTCCGTAACCGTCTGTCCTAGAGACTTGCAGTAACTTTCCTCTGAAAGCTTAGAATCTCAGCTTTCCTACGAACCTAGAACCGCATTCCTACCCCCGCAATCTATATTGCAAATTTCTCAACGTGTGAAAACAGCAGTTTTCTTGCTTTCAGTTGCCAAAAATTCGTTTAACCTGCTAGTTACTCCTAGATCCTTGCTAAAGTGAGCCTGAACTCATCCCAAGTATATTCCACTCACCCTGAACCTCTAGAGGGAATTAAAAGCATTGTAGCATATTTTTCACTTCATTGCCAGCACATGTAAAAGCATTTTGGGCCTGTGTTTAAAACTCCGATCTGTAGTCTAAGCTTGCTGGGGTGAACTGAATTACATTTGATTGCATTTCTGAGAACTGTGTGCTTTCCTTCCATTTCCTTGCATTGCAAAAAGGGCGGGTGGATTGCCAGAGAAAAGTGATTACATTGTTTTGTTGAAATCATATTGAGTATTTTCTGTATTGCATTTCATTCAACATTACATCCATCTGAACTTATATTAAGTATTCTCTACCACCTTATTCTTCTGTTCCTATTCACAAGTGTGCTAGTGCCAGACTATCCATTATTGATTACTGCTCAGATTCAGTGTGATATCCAATTATTAATTTATTATAAAGTGTGATATATATCTATATTGTTTAAATTCTCAAATAAACCTTTTAACTTGCAAAACAGAACTACTTCTTGGCTCAGTGGGGTCAGGGGGATTCCAAGGGAGGGGTGTTATATAGGGGTAGTCATCCAGAACGCATGAACTGGACATAAAGATATATCAATAAGGGTTTTCATTCAGTATTCTAGACTAGGCGTTGACTTAGCTGTAGTGTTGAATTGAATCCTCTTACAAATTGGGGGCTCGTGCCGGACGTTTGGATTAGATCTATCACTTGTGCAGATTAATACAGCGTGCCAGCTGACCAGATACACATATCCGGTCGGATCACACGCTGTGTTACGCTGTAAAGCACTCCTCAAAGGAACGCTCTAAGGAAAAGGTCTGTTTTGCAAGAATAAAATACTAATTTCTGTAAGTCAGGACAGACCAATCTCTAGAATGACGACCTTAGTAGACATGAAAATAGCCAGAGAGCACTTCTTACATAAGTTATTTGTGAGAGGTGAGTGGACTCACCAGGACCGCATGGTCTGGCTGCAGGCCATCACGCAACAGGTCACTGAAACAGGGTCAGATATATGGGGAGATCAGGGTCCCCTACATGTGGCCCTGAGTGAACTATACATGGCTCCTAAAGCTATGGATGAACAAAACAAGATGGTTAGGATAGCCGCATACCTGTACCTATATATGGGAGACATGCAGGATAAATGTACTGAAAGCCAAGATCTGGCGAATAAGCGACAGATGGCGTTAGAGAAGGTCCAATCTGACCTGGTCTCTTCTGAGCAGAGGCTGCAGGGGAGCCAGGAGTCAGAAAATGAGAGTAGACAGCACATCATTAAAATAAAGAGGGATATGGACATCCAGCAAAGGAAAAGGCTGACCAGGATACCAGATTTCTGGCCTTGCAGAAGGAGTACCAAGAAGGTTTGGACTCCCTACTGCAGAGCCAGAAAAAGCTGGAGCAACAATTAGACTTTAACAGGGCATGCACGGAGCAGGTAGCCACCCTGCAAAGTCATCTAGATAGAGTGAAGGCAGAGAGCAACAAGCTGATTTTGAAAGACCTGGATACCCAGGCAGAGTTTGATGAAGAACGCCAGAAAGCTGGTGCCTTTCAAAGGCAGAGGGACGACCTGGCGGCACAAATGCAGACTCTTAGCCAGGAAAGAGACGCCTTAGGCCAGGAAGTCTGCCATTTAAAAAGAAAAACAGAAGAAAATCACCTGGCCCACCAGGGACTGGGTGACCTCCAAAAAGAACACCAGGACTTGCTAGAGCACACCAGGAGGGTGGAGGAGGCTCTGGCAAGACAGGAGCAGGCCAATAGGGACACAGCTCAGGAGGTAACCCTCCTGCAGCAAAGACTGGCCCAGTGCTCCAGGACCAATCAGGAAACGCACAGAGAGAATGAGGCTCTCTGCCAGCACAATGATAGGCTCCAACAACAGGTAGCGATGCAGGAGAGACTGATAGAGTCTAGTAAGGCCTTAACTGAGGAACTGAAGGCGCAGGCTCTTGCATTGCAACAGGGAGCAGGGGTGGATAGAGATGAGGTTCGCTGGGAAAGAGAAACTCCTGAGCATAACCTCAGGAGCCCTAGTACCAGAGGCCTTTATCTCTCTCAGTCCCTGGACTCTGCCACCCCCATGTCCCCTGGCGCACATGAGCACAGGGCCACAGGGATGGCAGATTACTATCCAGCCAGAAGCATGGGGCTCATAGGCCAGTACCACCCAGGAATGGAGGGGCGGGCATCCGGGTATGGGCACCCAAGCACAGTGCAATTTAATGGGGAACCCCAGGAGAGTAGGCCCATTAAGGGCATCCTGAAAACCTCTGCCCAGTTAGGTCAGTGGGGGGGGTACCCATCAAATCCTGGCAGCAAGGAGGGATCTGAAGACTCCTCTGAGCGGTACAGGACACAGGAGACCAGGTCCCAACATTCTGCCAGCCATTCCCAGGCTCGCAGAATCCGGGAAAACCTGGAAGAACAGACGGGAACCTCTGGGAGCAGTGCCTCTGAGTCAGAAGATGAATGGACCAGGGTTACCCGGACCAAAAGAGCCAATAAGACAAAAAGGGCCTTGCTTAAGGACCCCTTAAAGCAGATTAAGGCAATCAGGAGCGTCATCACGCCGTATCATAAGAATGCCAAGTATTCTGTTTGGGAGCACTTAGAGTTGTTTGAGCAAATGATGGAGACTTTCCATTTGAAGGACAGCCAAAGCTGTATCCAATATGTAAAGTGGACATTCTCCCCAGAGTTCTCCAGTTTCTTTGCAGGGCTGGAGGACCAAAATCATTCCAGGTGGTCCACCTATAGGGCGGCCATATTAAAACATTTTTCTGTTCACAGAAATCCCCAAGAGGCTCGCAAGGCAGCCTACAATTTGCAGTGTGGGGAGGATCAGGCCCCACAAGAGTTTGTGCAAGAACTGAAACGTGCCTTTGCGCAGACCACCAGAAGGGTGCGCACAGACAGCAGAGAATTCGTCAATACATTTTTCCATGCCTTGCCCAAATATATAATGACCCAGCTCGTGAGAGATTTTCATGAGAAAAGATCTTTAGACTGGGTCATTGAACAGGCTACCCGGATCTATGAGGTGCAGAAGCCCATAGAAAATAAGAGCAATACCCAGAAAAATCCCAAAACCAACAGCACCCCTGCTGCTGCCAAGGTGGCAGAGGTAAAGGTCACCCCCGTTTTGGATTTGGAGATAGGGGGGCCTAAAAACCTACCTGCACCTAATAATGCTAGGCCCAGAAGGTCCTCGGGCCAGTCACAGACAGGGAGCCAGGGAGGCAGCCCCACAAATGGGGTCCCTCGCTCTCCTGACTATGTAAGTCCCCGTTACAAGGGAAATGGACCCATCCTGGGTTATGTGTGGACTCCTCCAGCCCAAGGGGGGGGATCCAGCCAAGCACCTAACCCCGGGAACTTCCCTCCCAACTTCCCACAGGAGGGCAGAAATTCTCCAAATCCTGGGCAGAACTTTTTCCCCAGGTATCCACCCAATTTCCAGCCCCAAAATCCTCCACCCTTCTTTCCCCAATTCCCTGAGCCCAGACAACCGAATCCGGGAGAGGGGAGGCCAAGGGCAGAGGGGTATCCAAATCTTCCCAACCAGGGGTACTACCAAAGAAGGGATAGCTACCCTTCCCGGGATCAGCCCAGGGGAGAAAACAGGGCCCCGTATCAGCCTGAGCGGGTTTCCCAGTTAGAGCGCCAGGTTCAAAACATGGCGCGGGATCTGGGTCACATACTGAGGGCTCAGCAGAACCCTCAGATCGGCATGCCGGCGCAGAACGCACCCAACTCTGGACCTGGTGCTCCAGAACAATGACGGGGGCAGCACCCCGATAACTCACCGGTTCCCAGGGAGGAGGCACAAGGGGAAGGGGGGTGTAAAGCCTTAGAGGAAGCTTCCTTCACAACTTGTAAACAGCCCCTGGAAAACCAGGAACCGGAAACAAAATCTCTTGCCCCTAAAAGTCTGCCTCCTAAGGAACAGAGGGGGGGTAGGAGAAACAAAAGACCCAAACAGACACAGTTTGAGGAGGAGGTACAGATCTTCCAATTTGAGGGAGAGGGATCCTCAGAGGATCCTGGGAAAAGGATCTTCTCCTCCAGAGAGGGGGGAACTCCTCCCAAAGAAAAATGGGTCCCTAGGGATGCAAATCCAGACTGGGGAGATGTGGAGACTGAGCTACCGCCGCCCACCATCTCATCCCAGAACCAACCACAAGAAAATCCCCTGGTTCAAACCCATCCTGATGACTGCCTCCAAAAAGGGGGGGGCGGCCCAGAACCGGAGCCAGGGGAACCCACAATGGCTCTGATCTCCAGTTGCCAACTTTTTCTTTCAGATTCCCAAGGCTCTCCACAGAATTCTGCCCAAATCTCTTCGCTAGCAATGTCCAAAACCAGAAAGTTAGCCCACCAGTTGTCCAAAAATGTGCATTATCTGTGCCCCCTTGAGGAGACGGAGGGAAGATACTATGCCCCGGTACAAGTACAGGGGCAGGGTACAATTTTGGCACTGGTGGACACTGGATCTCAAGCTACCCTTCTGTCCAGACGGGCCTTTGACGAACTGAATGCAGGACGGGGAGAGAATTACCAAATTCCTCTCACCTCACTTCCTGGACAACTCCAGAACTTTGACGGGAAGGAAATTCCCGTCGAGGGGACGGCAGACTTGGACATTAAAATTGGGCGACACAAGTTGAAACACCCGGTCATAGTTGTGACTCCAGAGGGCACCCCTTGTTTACTAGGGAATGACCTCCTGAGAAGGTTGTCCCCCTTAATAGATTGCGTAAACAAGGTCCTCTGGACCCAAACTAGCCGACCAATAAAATTAAAACAGAGTGTCAACCATGTTAGTTTAAACGGCACCTGCCACATGGTTGAACAAAAATCTGACCAAGTAGAATTTCACTTCCAGAATAGCCAAATTCCAGACGTGACAGTAATAGCAGTAGGACAACAGACTGGTGATGGGGGGTCCTCTCTATTTCTGAAAATCAACCTTCCTTCCAGTTTAAGGTGGTATTCCACACTGGAAGGAAACACCCTGAAATTCTTTACTAATCCACAATCAGAAACTCCCACTCCTATAGTCCAGAAAGATGTGAAATCAGCTCAGAGCCTGGCTGATATTCAGCAAATTGGAGAGCAGTTGTTCATCCCTGGTCAGTTAAATGAGGGGAAGGACTCTGTTCTCGCTCGAGTGTGCGTGAACAATGATAAGAGCTTCATCAGCGAAGCCATGTTTCGCCAACTCCCAAAAGATCCAGCCATTCCCACATTGAAACTGATAGACAAATGGGAAATGGACCTGGAAGCGCCTAATTCCAAACATCTCCTGCCAAGCAGGTGTATGCTCAAAATCTCCATTGGCAACAAGAGCATAGTCCATAATTGTTGGGTCGTGCGAGACGTCACTGCCGCCTTTTACTTAGGCAGTGACATTCTCTATCGCTTTGCCATTAGTTTGGACCTAAATAACTTCAAAGCTTGGTCCCGATTAGCGGATAATCCCATGGGCTTTGATGATCCAGAAAAAGCATTTAGGTCAGCTCAATTGCTACCTTATGCAGTTGAAATTCAGATCAAAGAGGAAGTCACCATCCCAGAAAGGACCCGACAATTCTCCCTGGAAGTGAAAGTTAAAAGAGGACAATATTTGCAAAACCCTGATGCTTACATACATCTAAACGCTTCTCTCCAACAGCAAGGGTTAGGGGTAAACCCAACACCATTAGTCAACATAGAACATGACACCATTCCAATAGAGGTGGATAACAGTGACTTAAAGAGTATTACTCTAGCCGCAGGCACCATTATTGGAATGGCGGTTGATGACCGACATTTTTCCATAGATTTAGGTAATGAACTGTTAGGGCCAATCCCCAAGGACTGCTTTGACAGTGACAGTGATGACAATACAACACCAGACAGGATTTTTACCCGGCATGGGGGGAACTTCCTGGTGTACACTTCTTGCCCTTATGGTAAGGAAGATGTGACTTGTGACTTCAGGAGGGATGAGGTGATTTTCCAAGTCCATGAGGGCTGCCTTTCCCACCTGAAGCCTCCAGTCCAAATCCGCACTCTGACCAGGGACTTCTCCACCCAGCTGGAGGAGGCCGCTGAGATAGCCAAACCAGAAGTCTTTCCAGGCTTCAGGCAGATGGTGGAAGAGAGAGTCAACCTAGCTGATGCCTGCGTGACTCTGGAACAAAAGCAAAAGTTGAAACAAGTTTTCTTGGATTTCCAAGATCTCTTTGCGGTAGACTCATATGACTGTGGTCGCACTGACATCCACACAACAACAATCCCCACGGACCCTGGCATGACTCCTGTGTTTGTGAAGCAATATCGCTTGCCTCTCGCATCAATGGAGTCCCTTACTGAAATAATTAAGAACCTTGAGTCCCGGGGAATAATCCGTCCAGTCCACAGCACCTTTAATAATCCGGTGCTGGGAATATTGAAGCCAAACGGCCAGTGGAGACTCTGCGCCGACCTCAGGGAGCTCAACAAACGGGTCCATACTTCCCGATGGCCTCTTCCCTACATTGACCAAGGGCTGGCCCAGATCCACGGGTCACAGGTATTCACTGCAATAGACCTGACCAATGGATACTGGACTGTGCCTGTCAGTAGGGAGGACCAATACAAGCTGGCTTTTACCTTTGGGGGCCAGCAGTACACATGGACCCGGACTCCCTTCGGATACCTTAACTCCGGTAATGAGTTTAACATTTTCCTACATAAGGCCATGCCCGACCTGGGTGCGAGGGGTAACCTGGCTTATGTAGATGATGTCCTCATCAAAAGTTCATCTGTGGAGGAACACATAGCGGAGATCCGTTATGTTCTGACCCAGTTGAGGGCCGCCGGAGCAAAACTTTCCTTTCAGAAAGCACAGTGGTGTAGAACCCGTGTTAATTTCTTGGGGCATGAGATTACTCCGCAGGGTCTCTGTCCCCAGGAAAAGAAAGTGGAAGCACTTCAAAAATTGAAAGACCCCACAACTCTGCGGGAACTAAGGAGCCTCCTTGGACTGACTAATTACAGCAGAAAGTTCATTGAGGGCTACGCAGAGATCACCAGACCCCTGATTCATCTCCTGAAGGGAGGGGTCAAGTGGGAATGGGGTCCAGAACAAGCCGAGGCGGTAAAACAACTCAAGAGAAGCCTCTCACAAGCGCCTTGCCTAGCTTACCCTGTCAGAAACAAGGAGTTCTTCCTGGAGACGGGGTTCTCTAATACGTGCTTGACGGCAGTATTATACCAAAAGCATGACAAGGTCAATAAAGTAATCTCCTATGCGAGCAAAACTTTATCCTCTGTGGAGGAAAAATTCAATGATTGTGAGAAGGCACTCCTGGCAATGGTGTGGGCATTGAAGAATTACCGCCCGTTTATCCAGGGGGAACACATCATAGTGGAGACTCCACATCAGCCTCTGCAATATCTCCAAAGTGACAGAGTCCGGGCCGGAAATGTGAGTAATTCCCGAATTACTTCCTGGATTCTGTCAATGCAAGGCTTTCCTGTGGAGGTCAGATATGGCCAAAACAAGAAGAGTCCCCTCGCGCAAGGTCTGGCTGACTTGCATGATTGTGCCAGAGAAAACTGTCTCAAGGACGAAAGTCTAAAAATCAAGGACAACACGGCGGCATACCTTAATTCCCCACACAAAGTCTTTGAAGAAGACAAGTGTGAGGGAATGCCCACTGTGTATGTGGATGGATGCTCTTACCATGTTGACAACGACGGGGAGAAAGAACTGGTGGCCGGCGTAGGGAATGCATGGGTGAATGAGTCCCCAGAACCCTCCGCTGGATACAAAATTGGTCCCCGAAGTAGTCAGGTGGCAGAATTGATGGCTGTGCATCAGGCCATCCTCACTGCTGTCCAGCATCAACTCCACGAACTGGTCATAATCACAGATTCGGATTATGTACGGAACGGGTTCGTGGAGCACCTGGTTAATTGGAAAACCAGAGGCATGTTATGTGCTAATAACAAACCCTTGAAACATGGGAAGTTGATCCAAAACATTGATGATCTGGTCACCTCGAATGAGATGACCATCTATTGGAAGAAGATCAAGGGTCATTCCAAAGTAGAGGGACCAGACAAAACTGGAAATGACTTAGCTGATCAGCTGGCCAAAACCGGGGCCATCCAAGGGGATCTAATTGAGATTGAGTCCCTGTTGGGGGAAATCCAGGTCACTGCTATCACTAGGTCCCAGACAAATGCTCACAACGACCTTTCAATTGCACAATGGAGTAAGGAGACCCCTGATGCTGATTTGATTACAGCTCAGAAGGGGGATCCAATAATTGGTAAATTTTACCAGCACCTTGAGGACCCTGAGAACTTTCCCCTGACGGATACCGATTACATTGGGAAGGAGGACCTAAGAGTGTTGATGAAATGTCCAAAAATGTTCCGAATCCAAGACGGTTTGCTGGTAAGGAAATCCAAAGCTGGCCACGATCAGTGGGTGGTTCCTACCTCATTCCGAAGCCTGATGTTAAGTCACGCCCATGATGCGGCCACCGCCGGTCATAGGGGGTTTCACACAACATTGGAAATCTTAAGAGAGGTTGCATACTGGCCACACATGGGGCAGGACCTCGACCAATACTTGAAGGGGTGTCTTGTGTGTGCACAATTTCAGCCATCATCCCTCACGCACCGTGCGCCTCTCCAAAAGAGGGGGATGACACTGCCATGGTCAGATTTACAAATCGACTTCGTAGGCCCCGTGATTCGCTCTGCTAGGGGGAATAAGTACATGTTGACTGTGACATGCTTGTTTACCAAGTGGGTGGAATGTCTCCCAGCCCCAAATTGCAAGGCAGAAACTGCAGCTGCCCTGATGATTAACCACATCTTTTCCTGTTTCGGTCTACCTCAAAGGATTGAGTCAGACAGGGGTAGCCACTTCACCAGTGAAGTAATGACAAAGATGTGGGAGATACTGGGGGTCAAAAGGAAGTTGCATATTGCTTACCGGCCAGCTTCTTCTGGGGCAGTAGAGAGATATAACCGAACCATTGTGAGCATATTAAAGAAGTTTGTGGCAGATTCTGGGCCAAGTTGGGATATCTGATTACCTCTGGTCCTAATGGCCATCTGATCTACCCCTTCATCTGCAACCAAAATGTCACCATTTGAGTTGATGACTGGGCGCAAGATGGTGCTTCCGCAGCATTTGCTCTATAGGACCCAACAGCAGACACTGATAAATGCCTCCACTACTCATGAGTATGTGGAGAATTTAAGGAAACACCTCCAACATGCTTTTGCTTACGCTCAGCGGAATCTAGAAAGATCGGCTGATAGCATGAAGACCCACTATGACCTGAAGACTTCCAGGAAGGAATATCAGGTGGGGGACCGGGTCTATCTATACAACTTCCAAAGAAACCAGGCAAAACAGCGGAAATTCTTGCCTACATGGAAGGGACCCTTTGAGATCATCGACAAGATCTCCCCTGTGGCCTACAAAATCCACATCCCCAAAGGTCCTTTGGCAGCGGGGGAAGACAAGTGGGTCCACATAAACCAGTTGAAATGTTGCCATCCCAGGCACACTCTGCAACAACTGGAGGAATCCTCTGGAATCCTAGCGGGTACTGTCTCAGACTAATTCAGTTCCAACCATAAAACATACCACATCTAGTCTCTAAAATATTGTGATTTGCATGAAACTGTCTCTTAGTTATACTGTTTTTTTTTCAAAATAAGAATGTAATGTTTCGTTATGATGAAATGCATATGCTGCCCCACTATCTCAACAGTGGTGGAAAAATGTCTATGAATAGGTATTGCCGCTCTTCCTTTGTCGTCCTAGGAGAAAGAAAACCTGGAGACGGGACAAGGAGGACGATCCGGAGACCGGGAGCAGAGACGCAAGGGGCCCGGTGTACCGCCCAATATTCCCATCAGGACCGGCGAGGAGAACCGATCGATCAGTACCGGATGGAGGAAAAGATGCTGAACTGTGCCATTTGCAGAATTGGAAGAAGATTATGCGGACATACCAGTGCGTGGGTCAAAACCCTTGTGCACCCGACATCCCCTCGACTCAATCCAAGTGCCGTCGGGCGGGGGGGTTTGTTGGGTGTTCTGACCCACGTTTGGACTATTATGCTACAACATTTGGTGCTGTGGGCTTAGGAAATCCAAGATGGCCGAAAAAGCTCACATGTGCGCCAGAATCTATGAAAACCGCGCAGTTGTGCACACTAAAATGGTTGCCTAACTTGCCACCCACCAATGCAAGCAGGATGGGCCGGGGTGCCATGAGTGAAATGTGTGCCAAAGGAAAAACCGCACTTTAAAATCACCTTTTGTTTCTCTGAATGCCAGCTCAAAATGCCTATTTGCAACACATCCAAAAATCTCACTGAACACCAGCGGACATCTGGCAGAATAAAGTCTTGTGGGAATACAAAATCTGGAAAGAGGATGAGCCTAAAACAATGTTCATCACAAAACTGGCTAAGCTATGCATGTCAGCAGCCTAACTGAAACTGGATTAAAACCACCAAAATCGAAATGTTTAAATTAAATGAGTGACCTACTTTTGAGTGTCACATAGGTTGCAATTGTTTAAATGTCATAGTTTTAAACTTAGAATCAGCATCCTAGCTGCATATGTAAAAAATTGTCTTGACTTAAACTGGGGAACAAAAGTGACATTAGCTGGGGCCTGGCTTAAGGAGCTGAATTCTGCCCACCAGCTACCCCCGACAGGAGTTGAGACTTGCACCACAGCTGTGTTCCCAGGCCGACCTGCATTTTGCTGCTCCCACCAAAAGGGATATGACACTTCTCTGATTGAATTACCTGGGCTCTGCAGGAAATTGAACAAAGCCCTGTCCTGACTCAGGCAAATGTTTTATTATGGGGGCCATAAATGGCTTCCTCTTGAACAATGGGCCTTCCAAGGCCCAGGCAGATGGTTTATTGCAGGTGTCGTAAAACAGCTTCCTCTTGGCAGAAGCTGGGAGGGGCAGGGTCTCTGAGCTTGGCAGAAACTGGAAAGACTGGTTTCTGTACCATGTGACCTGAAAAGACACACCCCTGTAGCCAGAATATGGTTTTAGAAAAAGATGAATAACTCATAGTACGGACTTGTCATAATTATTTAAATGATGCCATAATTCTTGTGATTTTTCGGTGCACATTTGAAGACGTGTTAGGACCCGGTGGTATGTTCAGGGGGGTTTTAGCGGAAAAGAGGATATTACTCAAAATGTATGCATGTTAAAAACCTGACACTTCATCAAGTAATGTCCATACTCCTTGCGCACATGTGTGTAAATTTGGGGTAATGTCCGATATTGCAAAACCAGTTAAAAAGTGCAAATGTCACCATTTCTGAATACAAGCTCCCAGGAAGAGCAGATTTGGACAGGGTATACCTCCTGTAATGCATGATGGGTGCATGTAATTTTAAACAAATGTGTCTTTTGGGTCAAAATATAGATTGTGTGTAAGTTGACAGGGGTGGGTTCTCTGTATCATAAACAGACCTCATCATGATGACACTTCATTTCATTCCCCCAATCAAGGGGAAGCGGATGAAGTGGCCAATGACAAGAGGAGAGGGGTAGAGCTTAGTGATGCTGCACACACACCCATTTTCAAAACACATAAAAGCAGACAGTCAGGACAGATAGGGACCTTCAAATCCATTTGCTGCGGGACGCTCTGCCGGGAAAATCCATACTTTACCTCCATCAATCTCCAGAATCCAGAGAGAGAGAGAGCTGACCCAGACCACTGTTAGAGAGACCAGAGAGCTGACCCAGATCACTGTGAAGTGCAGAGACCAGACCAGAGTCCAGTCTAAAACCTGACCAGATCCGTGGCGAGGCCCATCTCTTAGTTAAAATAATATAATTCAATCTATTTTAATCTAAGTAGAACTGTCTCCTAACTGTCACCTGTCATTTGTAAAGCTGTCACCTGTGATTTTCTAGTTGCAAGCTGCACTTGTCACTTTGAATTTTAACATTCCAAATCCGAAAAACTACCTTTATTTAATCGTTCATAACTCCGTAACCGTCTGTCCTAGAGACTTGCAGTAACTTTCCTCTGAAAGCTTAGAATCTCAGCTTTCCTACGAACCTAGAACCGCATTCCTACCCCCGCAATCGTGAAAAACGCACTCGCGAATTTGCCGCGATTTGCAAATTTCTCAACGTGTGAAAACAGCAGTTTTCTTGCTTTCAGTTGCCAAAAATTCATTTAACCTGCTAGTTACTCCTAGATCCTTGCTAAAGTGAGCCTGAACTCATCCCAAGTATATTCCACTCACCCTGAACCTCTAGAGGGAATTAAAAGCATTGTAGCATATTTTTCACTTCATTGCCAGCACATGTAAAAGCATTTTGGGCCTGTGTTTAAAACACCGATCTGTAGTCTAAGCTTGCTGGGGTGAACTGAATTACATTTGATTGCATTTCTGAGAACTGTGTGCTTTCCTTCCATTTCCTTGCATTGCAAAAAGGGGGGGTGGATTGCCAGAGAAAAGTGATTACATTGTTTTGTTGAAATCATATTGAGTATTTTCTGTATTGCATTTCATTCAACATTACATCCATCTGAACTTATATTAAGTATTCTCTACCACCTTATTCTTCTGTTCCTATTCACAAGTGTGCTAGTGCCAGACTATCCATTATTGATTACTGCTCAGATTCAGTGTGATATCCAATTATTAATTTATTATAAAGTGTGATATATATCTATATTGTTTAAATTCTCAAATAAACCTTTTAACTTGCAAAACAGAACTACTTCTTGGCTCAGTGGGGTCAGGGGGATTCCAAGGGAGGGGTGTTATATAGGGGTAGTCATCCAGAACGCATGAACTGGACATAAAGATATATCAATAAGGGTTTTCATTCAGTATTCTAGACTAGGCATTGACTTAGCTGTAGTGTTGAATTGAATCCTCTTACACCTGTGGAAAAAAACTGAGAAGTGTAAGAGATGGCTCCATCCTGTGGGAGAAACAGAGATGTAAGTTGTGGATATGCCCTTTGGGACCATGCAGGAAGACCTGCAAGCATAAAGGGGTGACTGTGCCCTTCTAGGTTCTGCAATATGCAAAGTGTGGGAGAGTCTGAGACCTCAGTGGTCTCTGAAAAAACAGAGGATTTCAATGGGTTGCTTCACTGACAGGAAACAGTTAGGAATGTATTAGTCAGTGGCAGCACCCTGTGAAATATCTAAGAACCGTAGTTGTGTTTAGTGCCCTGTGAGAAACCCTGCAAACCTTAGTGTTTGGCAACACTTTGTGACATAATCCAAGTACTTGCATGGGGACTGTGCCTTGTAAGGGAACCAAAGAACCATAGAGGGTGGTTTCAGCAAGTGGCAGAAATGGAACACCTTAGTGGATGTCTGCACCCTCTGAGAAACACAAGAGCTTTGGTGGATGACTGTGTCCTGTGAGAAATAGCACACTTTGTGTGGGCAATTTACTCCATCAGAGAGCCCAAGAAAGATATTGGGCCTCATTACACGGATGGCGGTAAGGATTTACCGGTACCGGAAAATACCGGTACCGGTAAATCCTTACCGCCTTACTACGAGGTCCCTTTTCGGGTTGGGGGATTTAACGCCTGCTTTTTGCAGGCGTTAAAATCCAACCCGCTAAGGGACCTCGGAGCTAATTACGGCACCGCAAAATTGCGGTGCCGTAATTAGCACCTTCCCCATTCCCATAGAGCCCTATGGGGCAGAAATGGGAATGGGGAAGGGCAATGGTGGAAGGGGGATTTACCAAGGCGGTGCCAGTATTTTACCGGCATGAGCCATGGCGCTAATAGCCCAATGAGGCCCATTGTGTGGCTGTGCCCTGTGGGAGGAAGCAAGAAACTTGTGGGAGGTTGTGCTCAGTTTAAAAATCTTATCATTTGAGTGAGGGTTTGTACCCTGTGAGTGAACAAGAAAACCTTTCATAAGTATTTTAATCATCATGGGAACATACAAGGATTATAAAAACATTACTCACACAACAGGCAATTGCATGTTTAAAACAACAAATGCTCAGTGTCTCTCAGTCTATCTGTTTCCTAATCACATGCAACATGAAACAACCCTGCTCCACTTCTGGGTGGCTGACATATAATAGGTAACGCAACATTGTTACCATGCGAGCTGGTGTGTTGGCTATGGTTAGATGTCATTCCATACTCTTCTTTGATGAAGAGAATGTTTATTTCAATGTGTCAATGGTTCAGAATTCAGCACAATGAGGATTCTCCTGCAGTTGAATTCAACAGCCTCAGCTGTATTAAAAACTGTCTCTGACTGAACCCTTTTAAGTTCTGCTGGCCAGACAGTCCCCCTTACCATACAACTAATGAATGGATCATTATCCCTTCCTATGGGTGAATTGTCCAGTAGATGGGTGTCTAGCATGTGGGCATCTAATGGGCATCTATCTGTTCCTTTTGATGACCTGTCTGTATTCAAGATGCCCAAGTCAAAGAGGAGGGTTCCCAACTGATTGTCTTTCCTGCAGGCTTTGCTTGCAATCATCACGATGCTTTCACAAGGTGGCAGTGATGTATGATGTTTGGTATTGTTACTTTTGAGCTTTTATCCCCTGGCAAATTTGGGCTGGTGTGTGTTGTTCCTGCGGCCTGGGTTCTTTCTCCGATAGCTGTGAAAATCGCTGCAGCAAAGACCCCTTGCAAATCTGCAGTGGACCCTCCTTGGGATGTTGCTGTGACAAGCCCAGGAAATGTGGATAAAAAGCAGCCTGTTTTAATTTGATACATAGTATTTTCTTTTATAACGTATTTAATACTAAAGAGGTTTCTAAGTGCAGACCCGGGATTCAAACCTGTGTTGCTCTGCGTCGTCTTGCTTCCAAGACGAGCGTGTTGCCATTGAGTTATATTACCTGTGGGCTATTAACGGAAATTAGCTGGAACACAGTGTTTCCTTTAAATCGGACTATCGATGGACCACCAGACCAGCTGCGCTGCATCAGCTTCACTTGCAATAGGCATAGGTCCTTACCATGTTGTACTTGAGTTGAAGCTGATAAAACAGAGAAGAACTTCTGTCTGTGAGGCACTGTAAAATATAACCTGCTTGGTATCACTTTTGAAAGGGCATGGCATGGAGCAGATATTAGAAAGTGAAACAATGTTAAAGATGTCCCATCTAGAGATTGGCTGTCAGTGCTGTAGTAATCTGTGATGGCATTTCATTGCACATATAGCTTGTCCAACATATACACAGTAGAGTTTATATGAGAGGCCACTGAGGCATTCATGTTTTGCACTGTCAAACTATGTCAGTCCTGCAGTAGGTGATTTGCATTTTTGGAATGGTAATCCTGACTGAAATGGGAGTTGATCTCCCGGGCCATAGCGACCATTTATTTCACAGGCTCTCAATTGATAATAACTCATGAAAGTTATGTACAAAGTAGAGGGTGTGCATTGCCTAGCCAAAGCATAAGGCAGTAAGGGCAGTTGATTCATTGTGTGCTGCAACAAATCCCAAACGCAGACTACAGACCTGATTCACAGAAGTGTTGTATAATGGCATCTGTCCTGAAACCCCTGCATGTAACATGTTGCTTGATGCCAAACTGCATAAACATTCTGCCCACAGAATTACTCTGAGGCCCATCTTGGCTGTTAAAAGGAATATAGGCCACCCAGTGTGCTCTGACAGCCGTGACGTAAATGCTCTGACCTCTGGCCCATGTGTTCATTGTGAAGTGGACTTTGTGTCCAATTGACAACTGCTGTACACACTGCACTATAGCCAAAACCATGCTCTACAATATTGTTAATGTTTGTGACAGAAAACAAATAAGGCCGGGACCAACCTGCAGTGATCAGCTTTTCACATAAACCACTCCAACATACAGGAGTAGGGCAAGAGATCTTGAACCAACATTAAAGACAGGTTGGCAAAGAGAATGCACTGCATGTCATGGCAATTGTGATTATTTGGCCATCCACAAATGCTTCCACAACACTGGCCTGACACAATGTGTGGTAACTGCTATGTGCTGGTGGGATTCAGGGGATAGAGCATAGTGCCCCACTGCTAAGCACTGACACAGCATTGGTATTTTCAGTGCAGAATGGTAGAGGTATGTGGCTTGTCTAAAAGTATCGAAAAAGATGCACCTCAGATCTGTTTACTTCTTCCTATGTCTGCGCATGGTGCCTTCACATATGTCACAGCATGGATGTGGGGTCAAGTTTGTTCTCTCCTTCCCTTGGAAGACTCCTTTCTGGTAGTGTGTCCATGTGCCACATTAAGATGCGGTTTGTTCAGTGTGAAGCACTGCCACAGTTTTGTCTTTCATTGTGGGCAAGCAGACAGCCGGGTTTATGTGGGTATGATGGTGCTGGCAGTGGTGGTGCTGGTGGTGTTCTGGAAGCCACGTAATGATGTGATGTGCTTTGTCATTTGCAAGAGGAAAGCTGTTTCGCACAGAGACTGTACAGAGCTAGGGTTGATATTTTACTAATACTATACCCTCTTCATTTGTAGTGTCATTATCATCCACCTCAGTATCACTGCATTCCAGCAGCAACATTCATTTACATCTGAATTTTATTGCATCATAATATTTTTGTTGATCACAATTTATTTCACCAAGTTCATTAATGTCTGATGTATTAGCGAGTGAAAGAGATAGCAGCCCAGGATTGATGTGTCATCCACCTTGCCAAGTCTCTCTTGCTATTTCCCAGCAAAATCTGATGAGCTTGTTTCTCCCACAAGATAACCACAGGGATGCCTGGCTCTACCGATTCCTCCTGTCAGGTGTCGCCTGATAGCATGTGTCTCATTCACTCACTTCAAGAAACTGACGTCGGCTAGTGTGTCACCTGCCTCACTGAATCTCAGCTGCTCCCTCCCAGCACAGTCAGAGGAGCTTGACTCTACCACAAGCATCCCGTAGGTATTCCCAGCTGCTTCCACTCCCCCTCCAACGTGTCACGCAATGGTTTGTGGCTCAACCCTTTGTTTCAAGATACAGGCACTGACTGGTGGACCACGCTCTCCCTCCAATCTCGGGAGATGGCATCTGTGCAGTTAACCCAGTTAAAATAATTGAATCCACCACGCAGTGCTCTGCATACAAAACACACCTTATACCTAACACTTCACTTATTCCTCTCCCTACAATCTTCCTACTCAACTACTAGAATTCCACTCAAGTGTATTAACCCTTCCTTAAATCTCTTAAGCCTGCCTCCAGCAACAACCTCCCGCCTCTCTGAAAGGAGACTGAGAATAAAAAAGAGCTCCAGCCATGTGTTCCCTTTCAAGCCATGTGATCAAATTTGGGATAGCATTTTCAAAAGGTTCATCCAACTTCTGGCCTGGTCAAACCACCCAATCATTTTTGTAATGGAAAGTTTATCCATGCCTAACTGCCACCAACACTTTTCTATGCCTTTAATGAGATTGTAATGGATGCAATCTCTGTATTAACAATTTTTTTTATCAAATGAATACTGTGTTCCACTATATTCTCGTCAAACCCACTCCCTTCCTGAGAGTTGACCATGACTCCCCAACCAGAGCTACCAACAGATAAGCTAAGGAAAGCTTAAATAAATCTTTGTATCTATGCGTAGGGAAGCAAATTGCTTGCTTCGAACAAGGGGCAGGGAGATCCCGCCTTCCTATTCATATTCACCCAACCAAGCTGTGATGGTTTGCTGTGGAAATGTTTAAGACACAATCATGCCAATACAATGGTCATAGGGTGCCATAGCATTTACTGTTCGCCAAATTCATGCAAGTATTCATGATTGCTAATGACTCTTAATACAAAAAAAAGACAACCTGCTGTTAATGAATGTGGGTGTTTGTGGTCAACTGAATGGAGCCGCTGATGTGTACTCCACTTTCTTAAGCATGTTGTAAGGTGAAGAAATGTTCCTGAGTTCTACTTTTGGGGATATGGTTACTATAGTGATAAAGATGTATACACGCGTTGAATATCACGGATGAAAATGGTTGAACTGTATTCATTTGGAGTTGCAACAAATAGTGTGGAAAATGGGAATGAATATAATTAGTTTAAAAGAACTATGCATTAGAGAGGAGGGTGACTCATGAACTGGAGACAGTGCAGATGAATGGGGAATTGTGCTTCATCCTCATCAAAGTGAATTCGGGTTTGTTTAACTGAGAAAATAACCTGTCACGTTTTGCAATAGAATGCGAATGATTGAAGATTGCGAACCCGTATCACGCCAGATAAAAGTGCATCCGAGCAGACCTAGTGCACATTTCCCATTAATTTCAATTTCGCCGCCACAAAAAAAGAAATGAGCCCTGACAATGCTTAATCAAGAGATTGGTTAAGTTTCATTTCGTTTTATTTCCTGATATTTCCATTTCTTCCAGTTATCTTGTCAAAGGCACCGACTCGCAAACTTGTTCTCATCGTTTCTTAGCATCTTGAACGTTGCTCAATTACACTGTTCATAGACATAATTATTTTAAACACAATATCTGCTCGTAGAGTGAAAAGTGTGTCTCTTTAGATGACTGCTCCAATATATATACAATTTCCCCACAAATAAACTAAAATATTTGGCATCTTACAATGTATATGTTATGCCAGCTTCTTTTTTCATAACATCAAAACAGGGAGTTTTCCTATACTACTATATTATATCAAAAGCACTTAAAATATTGTGATGTAGAATTAGTTGTTCATCATTTGGTATGAAGGTTGTGATAGCTTTTCTTAGCATCTAAGAACAATGGCCTCATTACGGATTTGGCTGTAGCCATGCCCTGGCTACCACCAAAACCGGGTCCGGGTTCCCTGAATGGGGAATTACCGGGCCATTCCGAGTTTGGAGGGCCCGGTAATTCCCCCTACAGGGAACCCGGGCCCGGACCTTCCCCATTCCCATTTGAGCCCCCGTGAGGGCTCAATGGGAATGGGTGCAGAGAGCTAACTACGGGCCAATTATGACCGGCCCGTTGTTAGCTCCCTGGACCCCTTGCGGGACCCGGTAAGGACGTCTGGTAAAACCAGACGTCCACATCAGGTCCCACGAGGGAACCTCGTAATGAGGCGTAATGGTTTTAACGGGTCTGCCATCATTAGCGGCACCTGTTAACCCGGTCCGCCAGGGTCATAATGAGGCCCCAAGTCTATGAATCTGTTCATGGGCATGGTGTGTATCCTTGCAACCATACTTTAGTATGGTTTTCATATGCACTTTCATCCTGATTGGACCATTCCTACTGTACAGAATTGATATAAAGCCAATTTAATGAAATATAAATTCATTACACACAAATATTTAAAAATGGGTATGACAACTATTCCATGCAAAAAGTTGGTCTGAAAGTTTCGTATAGTCCCTGGCTCTTAAATCAACATCATAATTAAGTGTACAGTTTGTTCACTGTTAGTCGATTCTGCGAGATCCTCCACCTCCTCCTCGAACATATGTTGTGCATTAGCACATTACCTCGTTCATAGATAACCCACTAGTACAGCTGTTGGAAACCACTTGCTCTCCAGATGTTTTGAACTACATCTCATCCTAGCCATTTATTTTATTATTTATTTTATTGTGTAACACACAGACCTAGCTCAGGAGCAGCTTAGTGCTGTACAGGTGTTAGTAGCTAACTTTTAGGCTAGCATCTTGTACTAGGAGTGCAGTACTGTGTGTTGCGGTGTGTGCATTCATTGGGATTTGCCCTTGGTCAGGGGTTTTTGAAAAAGCCACGTTTTGAGAGATTTGCGAAAATGGAGAATTGCAGGAGCATTATGAACGGATACTGGGGTCGAGTCCGAGAGTGTGGGTGTGTGACAAGAGAAGGATTGTTTGCAGTTCCTCTCTTTGTGGACAAGCTATTTTTCAATCATGGATGGACAGATGTTAACAGTCAATTTGGGTCTTCTTGGCTATGTGTTTCTGGAAGGACAGACTCATGTTAATGGTGAAGCCTAAGGATGTTGCTGAATCCCGGAGCTGTGAATCAAATCCTTCTAGTTGTATATCAATGAGTCTTTGTTGAACAAGTTGTTATTAGGGACCGATAAGGACAAATTCAGTCTTGGATGGGTTAAGTTTGAGGTAGGCAGTCGACATGATGGGGATGGGTAGGTCATATCAGAGATGACTGACATCCTGTGTTTTTTTTTTCTCTCTGTATATCTGAGTATCGTCCACATATTGGTCGATGGTTATATCAGGATCTTTGAAGATGGGCCAAGCGCATCTTGTAAAGTTTAGAATGGATTGGTAAGAGGATGGAGGCTCTTTGGACTCCACAGTATATTACGAGTCAGTTATAATGTAACATGTTCATCGGAAAGGCTTAGTGTCTAGCTAAGAGTTGGGAGATACACCAATTTGGGAGAGTACCAGATAATCCCACCATGTTGGCAAGGAAGGAGAGGAGGATGCAGTGGTCAACTATGTCATGGGCAGGCAAAAGGTTAAGGCGAAGGCGAATCGTTAGTCTCCCTTATCCATGATTTGGAGGGTATCCTCCACCACCTGGAAGGTGCTCAATGCTACACTTGAGGTGGATGTGCATGTGTTAGATTCTGGTAAGACATTATCTAGCTGTTTATTTCATGTACTAGCTGTACCCGGCCACGCGTTGCTGTGGCTCAGTCTGGTTAAATGGAACAGAAAGAAAAGAGAAAGTGCAAAACAACCCCCTGACGCCACCCCCCGCATAATCCAGGAGTCAGGTATATAGTCTTTACCCCTCTCACTGGTGCCAGTGGCAGAGGCAGAGAGTGCAGTTCCATTCCTTCCGTGTTTTGTGCCCCCGCTTATCCCTTTTCATGGGTCAGAGTGTGTATTGTGCTACCTTGCCTGCGGGAGTATACACACAGCATGGAATGATACTTAGCTCAGTTAGTGTTCCTCAGCCCTCTGCCATGAGCATTATAGCTCGTGGCAGTTGCTGCACCCATCAGCCAAATTAGTACATTCTTAAATGAGATGTGCGCGATCGGCGTGCTCGCAAACGTGCATCATCTAGTCTGGCTACACGTCGCTCTGCTGCTTCCTTGGCACGTATTTGAGCCATTCCAAATCAGAAACATTGAAATGGAATTGTGAAATATTTACAGGCCGATTCATGGAATTAATGTGCGCCGAAAAAACGGCGCACGCGTGCGAAAACGTGCGATTCGCAGTGAAATAGCGAAAATCGCAGTGCAAGTGCGATTATCGCACAGAAAACATTGCACATCAATTCATGGAAGTCTGTGCACGCGCAAAATGTGGGATGTGCGCTGAAAAAGTGCGCAGCGCACGCTGGCGCACGCTGGCGCACAGGTCATCGAACGCCGTGCGATAAGGCCACAGCGAATTCGCACATAGCGCGGCGCACATAACAAAAGTAGGCATAACACGGGGCGTCACACGCAGAATGGGGAACAACTCATGAAAATGTGGGCTTCACGGGGGAAGTACAGGAGGCAAGTGCGCAGAACGCCCACACGCTCGCCTGCAACACGTATTCATGGAATCGAATAGGGAAAAACAGCGCACGGCCAAAGACGCGCACAGGCCCATACATGTGTGCCACACGAAAGCAGGTGGTAGCGTCCCTGCGCAGGAAAAAAATGTGCGCCAGAGAAGGCCCACACGCGATCGGGCCTGGGGGAGCGTGTGCGTGTATTTCAGAGGTCCGCGAGAAGGTTCACACGCGATCGGGCCTGGGGGAGCGTGTGCGTGTATTCCAGAGGTGCGCGAGAAGTTTCTCACACGCGATTGGCCTGGGCGCGTGTATTTCAGGGGTGCGCGAGAAGTACCACATGCGATTGGCCTGGGCGTGTGTATTTCAGAGGTGCGCGAGAAGTTCCACACGCGATTGGCCTGGGCGCGTATCTTTCAGAGGTGCGCGAGAAGTTCCACACGCGATTTGCTTGGGCGCGTGTATTGCAGGGGTGCGCGAGAAGTTTCACATGCGATTGGCCTGGGCGCGTGTATTTCAGAGGTGCGCAAGAAGTTCCACACGCGATTGGCCTGGGCGCGTGTATTTCAGGGGTGCGCGAGAAGTTTCACACGCGATTGGCCTGGGCGCGTGTATTTCAGAGGTGCGCAAGAAGTTCCACACGCGATTGGCCTGGGCGCGTGTATTTCAGGGGTGCGCGAGAAGTTTCACACGCGATTGGCCTGGGCGCGTGTATTCCAGGGGTGCGCGAGAAGTTTCACATGCGATTGCCCTGGGCGCGTGTATTTCAGAGGTGCGCGAGAAGTTCCACACGCGATTGGCCAGGGCGCGTGTATTCCAGAGGTGCGCGAGAAATTTCACACGCGAATGGCCTGGGCGCGTGTATTCCGGAGGTGCGCGAGAAGTTCCACACGCGATTGGCCTGTGTACGTGATTACATTGGACCAAAGGCCCTGACAGCGCAGGCGCGTCTGTGACGTAACACGCGCGGGCGTGTCCCTGTACCCGGGGGAATGTTACAAGACCAAAAACTGCACGTCTGAGTGTCAGCCCGCGTAATTGGAGGATAGTGCCTCAGTGCGTATATGCGGAAGTGACGTTGGACGTGTGGTGCGGTTTAAAAGGTGCGTGTAGTACGTCATTTCCTTGTACGTGCTTCCCGTGGAGAGCGAGTGGGTGAAATCTGTACTTCTTGTCGGTTCACACGCCATTTACTTCACAGCGTTTCTAGTTCGTACTCTCTGTTACCTCTGTCAGTATTTTTCTGATTTTCTCTTCGACCTGTTTCCTCAAACAGCGTTGACTTCTCCTTTTGTCCTGTCTCCTCAAACAGTGTACAATTCTTCTTTTGGCAGGGGTGTTGCCAACGCGCATACGCAAATATTTTTCACGCTCTTTTCCCAGGCAGACGGTGAGTCGCGCACGTATTTACCAACTGTGCTAGCCCCGTGTGTAGCGTACCCCTTCAGAGGTCATTGTAGGCTGCGTGAGACACGCATACGTTCATTTTTGTGTTTCTGGGTGCCACAGCGTAGTGCAGGTTCCTTTTCCCACGCACGTGGTCTACGAGGGGTCGCGTGCACGTCATTTTCTGTTTTAGGGGTGCCTGTGCATTGCGTGACCCGTCATCTTTCCCCAGGGGTTCTATACAGCCTTGCTAGAGCACTTGGGTACGAATTCCATCTAGTACCCTACCCCTTTGACCCCCAATTGCCCAGGACAATTGTCCACTGCAACTCCCATACGCACAACTCCATCAGTGCCATGGCTGGGAGGCGAGCAAGTGGTAAGGGTGGCAAAGGTGGCCGAGCCTCAAGAGGTGGGCGTGGTGGGCGCGGTAGGAGACATGGCCAGGATTTGCAGACTCCCCCTAGCCCCCCACGTGTGGAGGACCAGTCAGGGACACACATCCCCCCTCCCCCCCATGGTTGAGGGAAACGTGGCTGACACCATCCCTGCTCAGCCCTTGTTGGACCGGCCCGTTGTGGCACCTGACCTAGCACAGGGTGACTCCCAGGCTGACTTCCAGGTCGCCAAGTCTAGGCCACGGGTGGCGGCGCAAGCCAGTGTCACCAGGCCACGTGGTACAGGGGCAGCCATGTCATCTGCTGCCCCGAGTAGGCGGGTGGGAAGGCTGCAGGGGCAGCTGCAGCTCCGTCCACCCCAGCTCTGACTCTCCCAGCAAGGACAGTATTGGTCCCGGTACATCAGATTGAGGTTCCCCCTGCCATCATCACACTTCAGCTAATACCTGCAGAAAGTCATGTGGTCAGTGTGCCATCGCACACTACTACTACACAGTCCACCGGTGCTCCTGCCTCTAGTGTCCAGAGCGGCGTAGGGCACTCCGGATCCCCACCACCCACAAAAAGAAAGAGGAAGAGTGCTCGTCCAGTACAGGCTGATGACCCCGACACGGCTACACGGTCCGGCACGCCAAGGAAGCCTAGCTTCAATGATGCCGAACTGGATGCACTTGTGCAGTATGTGTCCGAACATGACGCCAAAATGTTGGTCACTTCAGGGTGTAGGATTACACCTGCTCGACGTCAGGCACACTGGCAGTCCATCGCGGACAGCATAAGTGCCCCTGGGTTTATGAGGCGCACAGCTGTTGAGTTCTACAAGCGCTGGAACGACCTTAAGCGTAGGGCAAAGAAAAAGCTGGCCTCAAGTCATGCCGCAACTCTGGTGACTGGAGGTGGGTCTCCACAAGAGGACATAGAACTCACTCTACATGAGCATGTTGCTGGGACCTACGTCACAGAGGAGCAGATCCAAGGTGTGGGAGAACTGCCAGATTACGAGGCATTGTCCGGTGAGTGCACATGCATGTGTGTGTGTGATCCATGTATATGTTGTTTGTGGGAGGGGTTCTGGTTGAGTGCCAGGTCAGGGTGTGTGTGCCTGAGTGTTTTGGGCCACCCATGTGCCTCATCCAATGCATTCGGCGCCCCGGGATTTGGGTATTACAGTATCCCTTCTGGCCACAGTAGGCGTTTTACACGACATCGCGCCAGTTGCCCTTGAAGTGGCATCTTGCTACAACATTGTTCCGTATTTAGCTGTGTTCATTCAGGCTGATTGTAGAAATTCACCTGGGTCTACTGCGCATCACTCTGCCCTATTGTCACATATATGACATGCCTATGGTACATGCCATCTGTGTGATGGCATGTGTCATGTATGTGTATTGGACATGCCACTCACAGGCCAATGTGTGATGGCACTGCTAGCCAGCATGCATCTGATGTGTTGCTCTCCCATCTTGGTGTCATCAGTGTCTGACATTTTCCTCCCCTTCCAACTCATGCACAGTGCATGCATGGGAGGGTTATAGTCATGTGGGACATGTGTAAATCAAGTACTGGTACTGTAGCTTGTCTGGCCTAATAGCGTGCTATGGTGCTAATGCCTGTTTCCATTTTTTGTCTTTCATGTTTTTGCAGAGGATGACGCACCTGATGCTGTTGAGGGAGAGGAGATGGTGCAGGCCCAGGAGGGATCTGAAGCACGACCAGGCACCAGTGGGGGACGTGGTTTGGTGGTGGGGGAGAACCCTCTCTTGCTGCAGGCCATACTGTACAGGGGTGTCCCTGGCTGCACCTCCCCAGAACTCTTTTCAGGTGTTGATTCGGATGAGGCCTATGTGGATTCGCAGGTATGTGTTCATGGAAGGGATACTGTTCTGTCCGACCCACCTGCACCAGGGGTAGAGCCCACTATGGGGATGTCAGTGTTGGTAGGTGCGCCTGTGGTGGTTACGGATGCAGGGCCACACTCCGCAACATCTGATCCTGTTCCTGGGCCAGCAGTTCAGAGGGGAAATGCAGTCCTGCAGCCTCAGGCAGTGCCGACACAGCAAGGCGCAGTTCGCCTTGCCCCAGACAGGTGTGGTGCCCGCCAACGCGGTGGTCGTCTGCCACCGGGCAATACCACATGGGAGCAATCCATTTACGGTATGGCCAACCAACAGGCAGCATCATCAGAAATGATTGCTCAAGCCATGGAGAGGGTGGCCATTTCCATTGTCCCCCCAGAAAGGCAGATGGAGCTACTACAGCAGGCAACAGACTCCATTTGCCAATCAGTCAGGGAGGACATGTTGGCGTCCAACAGGGACAGACAGGCGGCCCTGGACAATCTGAGGGAATCAATTTCTATAGATGCCCAGGGACAGAGGGAAGCCCTGAGGGGAGAGGTCCGGCACCTCAGGCAGACTCTTGTGGACCTTGAGGCTTCCACTGTCACCAGGACGGAACAGCTGCTGGAGCGCGTCACCCGTACGCTCTCAGCAGAGATGCAGGCAACTCGGGCGGAGGTCCGGGCAACATGTCGGGTGTTGCATGGGGATCTCCGCACCATATCCCTCCAGAACGAGGCCTTCCACACCCGCATGCTTGCTGCCATGGAGGACCAAACTAGGGCTTTGCGTGGGCTGCCTCCCATAGCACCACCACCTCCTGTGGCAGCAGCAGCAGAGGTTGAGGAGAGCGAATCCAGCAGTGAATCTCCCACTATTTAGTAGCCGTGCAGGCCATGAGCCCATGGAGGTGTTTTTTTTTCCGCAACATTCACGCAGGTGGCTGTTGGTGGGCACCCTGTCCTCGGACCTCCTGGGTGGCCTCCCCCACCCCCTCCCCTGACCCACACATGGCCATTTTTGATTTTTGATTTTTGATTTTTTGTTGCAGTGTGTTGCCTTGTGTGGCTCCCGTGGGCATCCACTGTATTCCGGCTGGGCACATGCAGGCTTGTCCTGAGTTTGGGTTAGATGCTTGGGTTCGTGAGACACACACCCCTCCTGCTTCCCGTTTCCATGGGCTTGCAAAGGGTGTGCCCAAGTGACAGTGAATTACACAGTGATGTTGGACTCCCATGAGCTGTGTGGGCAGTCTGTAGTCAATACTGTGTATACATTCCTAGTGCATATTGTTGGTGTATTGTGCACTGCATGGTGTATTGATGTGTGCTTGTGCATCCATGTCTCCCTCCTAATTTGCAGGTTCATTCCCAATGTCTTCACAAGGCCATCCACTTTGGAGATGGAGCTCATGTTGTGAGCAGTGGACTTCCAGATGTGCGTGGCAACAACACTGTACAGTTGGAGGTGGTGGATGTGCTGGCATTCTCATGTTGTAAGACTACGTATCCTTTGCCTTAGTACTGTCATGTTTATGCTATGTCGATTGTATTGTGGTAAGTATTTGGTCATGTGTGTTGTTGTTTCTACATTTATGTGGGCATATTGTGTGTGGCCAGTTTCCATTAGGGACACTGTACTTTGTGACACGTGTCATGTTTGGGGGATGACTTTGTTTGCTCTCACATGGCATGTCATGCCATGGTGTGTTGGGTGGCGGTGCTGGGGAGGGGTTGGGTGACATGGCACTGTTGTCATGTTGTGTCTTGCAAGGGGGTAATGATTTTAGCAGCATAGAAGTGTGTCTTTTGAACACAGCATTGGTGGTATTTGTGTAGGTAGGGAAGCACACAATGGAACACTTCTAGATGTACAATCTCAGGCTGGTATGGTTGTGACAGTTGACTGTCCATTGACACATCATAATTGTCAGTTACAATCATCATTGATTGTCAGCTGGTATGTGCCAGGGCTGTGTGCACTCCACAGGGGTGTGATTTTATGTGAAGTAATTAGCCACGAGCTGCGTACGGGCTGCCTCACCCCGTGCCCTTTCCCCTCCCATGCGCAGTGGGCATGCATGTGGTTGGGGATGTGGGGGCACCACCATGTCCACGGCCATGCCCCGGCGTGTTGCAACGTTGTGCAGGACACATGCTGCCACTATGATCCTGCACACCACTGGGGGAGCGTATAACAGCTGCCCGCCAGAACGGTCAAGGGAGCGGAAGCGTGACTTGAGCACTCCGAATGTGCGCTCCACGATGGCCCGGGTTGCAATGTGGGCTGTGTTGTATCTTACCTGGGGTAGCGTGGTGGGGTTCCGAATTGGCGTCATCATGTGGGTGCTGAGAGGGTAGGCACTGTCCCCTGGGGAGGTGGTGATGGGTATCATCAGTGGGGTTGTGACATTACTCAGTATCTGACATGCATGCATGCGCAGTGGCATTTATACTCACCGAGCAGCCATTGTATCGCCATGCCGCCCAGCTTCTATGTCCCGGTTTAGGGTAGACATTCTGTAGATTAAACTGTCGTGGGTGGAGCCTGGATAGTTGGCGTATACTGAGGTGATGATTCCCTTGGCATCACATACTACCTGGGCGTTGATGGAATGCCAGTGCTTGCGGTTTCTATAGATGTGCTCAGTTGCCCTGGGGGGACGTAGAGCCACATGGGTGCAATCAATGGCACCTAGCACTTTGGGGAATTGTGCCACCCTGTAGAAATCCTGGGCAACAGCCTGCCTTTCTGCAGGTGTTCTGGGCAGGTATATGTGCCTGCGGAATGATGGGCGTGCAGTGATGATGGCTAAGACCTGGTGTAGGCAGCGTGACTACGTGGCCTGTGACACCCCCCCCACTATGGCACTTGTCCGCTGAAATGATCCAGTGGCCAGGAAGTGCAGTACATTGTGGACCTTCTCCAGGGGGCTGAGTGCTTGGGAGCACAGGTTGGTTGATGTGAGGTCATCCTCCCACTCACTGACCAGGTCGAGTATTATGTGAGGTGGAAACCTGTACCTCCCATACACATGGTCATCAGGCATCCCAAAAAGGCTGGTTCTGGGTGTAAAAATTCTGGCGCGGACTATCCTCCTCCTCCTGCGGTATCCCACGGCCACTGCTGCTAGGAACGGTATGTTCATCCTGGCGTCTGAGCTTGTTTGTTGTTTGCGTGCACTTTTATGCTGTGCGGGTGGACGTACGCCTACTTCCTGCTGGCGTACGTGTTTCCGGATTGGCCACGTTCGTTTCCATGAATACGTGTTGTAGGCGAGCGTATAAAACTTCTCACGCACCCCTGAAATACACGTACCCCGCTCCCCCAGGCCCGATCGCGTGTGGAACTTCTCGCGCACCTCTGGACTACACGCACACAGGCCAATCGCGTGTGGAACTTCTCGCGCACCTCTGCACTACACGCGCCCAGGCCAATCGCGTGTGGAAGTTCTCGCGCACCCCTGAAATACACACACACGCTCCTCCAGGCCCGATCGCATGTGGAACTTCTCGCGCACCCCTGAAATACACGCACACGCTCCCCCAGGCCCGATCGCATGTGGAACTTCTCGCGCACCCCTGAAATACACGCACACGCTCCCCCAGGCCCGATCGCGTGTGGAACTTCTCGCGCACCCCTCAAATACATGCACACGCTCCCCCAGGCCCGATCGCGTGTGGAACTTCGCGCACACCCCTGAAATACACTCACACGCTCCACCAGGCCTGATCGCGTGTAAAACCACCCGCAAGCCCCTGAAATACACGTACCCCGCTCCCCCAGGCCCGATCGTGTGTGGAACTTCTCGCGCACCTCTGAAATACACGCGCCCAGGCCAATCGCGTGTGGAACTTCTCGCGCACCCCTGAAATACACGCACACACTCTCCCAGGCCCGATCGCGTGTGGAACTTTTCACGCACCCCTGAAATACACGCACACGCTCCCCCAGGCCCGATCGCGTGTGGAACTTCTCGCGCACCTCTGGACCTCACGCGCCCAGCCCAATCGCGTGTAGAACTTCTCGCGCACCCCTGAAATACACACGCCCAGGCCATTCGCGTGTGGGACTTCTCGCGCACCCCTGAAATACACGCACCCAGGCCATTCGCGTATTGTACTTCTCGCGCACCCCTAAAATACACGCACACGCTCCCCCTGGCCAGATCGTGTGTGAAACTTCTAGCGCATGCGTGTTCCCGAAACCCGTAATGCGCGTTCCCCGCTTTGCGTTTGCTGTTTGCCAGTCCGGTAAACTGGTACAGGGTTGTCACGGCCCTTTGCGATGGTTTTGCGATCTTGATGGCTTTTCCTTGCGCAAGGGCGTTCTTGGGGGCATAACTGGCGCTGCTGCAGGGTCACTGCGCCACTCTGCGCCACGTCTGCTTTTGTAGGCGAGAATCCATGAATACGCTGTGCGCGGAAATTGATTTTATCGCACGCGGCTAGCGCAGACATTCGCGCGGGCACGATGTGCGCCAGCTGCGTGCGACACTTTTGTGAGGAATTACATGAATCGGCCTGTTAGTGTAGCTTGTGTTGCTTTTGCATTCAACAGATGGCGCTGTTTCCCCCAAAAAAACATAAAATATTTAGTATAGCGTTTGTTGCTTTTATGTCCAACAGATGGCGCTGTTTTTCCAAAAAACATCTTTTTACCTGTCACAAGTGTGACATCTAGTAGGTAAATAAAAACACGCGCCTATTCGAATACAACGCTGTGTCAAAATTTCAAAGCAATCGGTGAAGAACTTTCGGAGATTTAAGATTTTGAACAAACAAACATTTACATTTTTATTCATATAGATATGTTATTGTGACAAATCGACTTCTGCCTTGCAGGATTGCAAGATGAGTAAAACACCTACTTAGCCCTCACACGTCTACAAACTAAGAGTAAACCCAATCATAAAGGTAATACAAACACAGTTAAGAGATATACCTCTTTCATCTTTTGTGACAACATGGGCTGAGGTGAGGCTTTACTCTCAAGAGGGTTGTGAATGTGATTCAGAAGCAGCCCAAACAGCAAAGCATAACAGTCCAAACCAAAGCAAATGTACAGTCAAGGGTCTATAGAAAATATATGTACTTTAATTAAACACATCTTATGCAAGAAAAACAACATGGAAAAACACTTCACAAAATCCACCCATGAGGAAGGAACACAGAATATGTACAGATAGCAAGATGTAGCACTCTTGGTTATGAATCAGGGATATAAGATAATTAACAGCCAAAATGTTCTTTAAAAGAAAATGTTCTACGGGGGCATGGCTAGACACCGACTCGGATGGTTGCTAGATCATGCCGCTCCAGCTCACAATAATGTAAGAAAAGTTCTAGATGCTCATTTTCTATTTTTTACACCTTTGTTCACATTCTGCATCGCGCTAGTCAGACGGTGAGTCACACATGCTCTTTTTCCCACTGCGGGTGCCCCTGTGTATCGCACCCATTTTCGAGGTCATAGCGCCTGCGTGTCCCACGCGTACATGTTATTCGTGTTACTGGGTGCCACCCCGTACTGCGGGAGGTTGAATCCACGCACGTAGGCTGCAGGGTTGCGTGCACGGTTTTACTGCAGTTTTGGGGTGCCTGAGCGTTGCGTGACCCGTCACTACATCACTGGGGTCACATACAGCCTTGCAGGTGCAGGGGGGCTGTTAACATCTTGCTTCCCACCCCCTTCACCCCAATTGCCCAGGTCAATTGTGGTGTACACCTCCCATTGGCACCACTCCATCTGTGCCGGCACTACTACATCTGTGCCATGGTTGGGAGGCCACCAAAGGTGAGGGTCGCCTCAGCTGGGCGTCCTCCTCGTGGCGGGCGTGGTTGGGGACGTGGCTGTGGTGACCAGGGAGTAGGGGACTCCAGGGTGTCCAGGGTGGCCACAGAGGGGGAAGAGGCAGGGGTGCGCCACTTGAGCAAAATGTTGTGCCATGTGTTGGTGCAGTCATGCCACCACCCCCTGTGGTTCCGGGGGATGCAGCTTCTGCATCTGGCACTGGCGCCCGTGTGACCCGGCAGTCTGTTCCATCGACTGCCACGGGTCCAAGGGTAGTGGTAGCTGCAGGTGCAGCTGTGGACACCGCCACCCAGGCTCAGGGTCTGCCAGCACAGGCTGCGTTGGCACTTGAGGAGCCCTTGGTAGATCTCCAACAGGCCAGGAGGGAAACCATAGGGGCAGGCCAGGCTGCTCAGACCAAGACACGTGTCCCTGGGGCAGTCATGTCATCTGCTGCCCCGAACAGCCGGGTGTTGGCAAGTGCAGGGGCAGATGCACCCAACAACACCCCGGTTGTGAGTCTGATAACCAGGACTGTTGCAGTCAATGACCCTGCCACAGCTGATGTTGCTGCACAGGGTCCATTAGAGGGCACCCAGCTGCCACTGACACAAGTCAGGCCTTTGGTCGTCCCTCCACCTGCCACTCCCTTGGCTCAATCCACCGAACCCACTGGCCATACTGGTCAGGGCGGCATTAGCCAACCAGGGTCTGCGCCACAGCCCAAGAGGAGGAAGGTTGCACCTGCAGCACAGGCTGGGACCCCACACACAGCCACGACCTCCTGCACGTCCAGGAAGAAGCCTTTCTGCAAGCAGGAACTGGACTTCCTCGTGGACTACGTACGGGGCCACAGCCGTGACATGCTAGTGGGTGCCAATAGTCAGACTACGGCTGCCCAACGTGACACCCACTGGAAGCATGTTGCGGAACATGTCAGTTCATTCGGCCATGAGGTGCGCACGGCGCAAGAGTGCAAAAAGCGTTGGAATGACATCAAACGCAGCACTAAGGCTAAGCGTGCCTCTAATTACAACTTGACTCTGGTGACTGGCGGTGGGCCTGCACCAGAGGAGGAAGTGCTCACTCCGCATGAGGCACTCGTTGCAGAGTTCATACCACCAGAATTGGTCGAAGGAGTGGGAGAGATGCTGGACTTTGATGCCCAGTCCAGTGAGTGTTGATGCGTGTTTGTTGAGGACGTGTGTGTTTCACTTGTGGGATGTGTTGTGCATGATTGCCCCTACATGTGACGTGTACATGGTTCTAATGTGTAAGTAATGCAATGCTTCCGTGATGCATGTCTCCTCTGCCTGCATGTGGGCACTCCATGTAGGCATGCTCCCTTGCCCCTCCTCCACCACTCTGCACCCCAGTTCCACCTTTGCACTGGTGTTCTTCAATCTTGCCAATGTGTACTTTCTTGTTCATGCGTCCTGTGTAGATGCTAACTTCCAGCGTAGAATCTGCCAGATGTATGCCGTGTGGTACAGCCTTAGAACTTGATGCAGGGTATCTCACTTGTACTGTGCATAGGTCAGATGTTCCGCAGGGACATGAGTGCCCATTCATGCTCCATGTGCATTGCACGCATGCCCCTATGTGTCCTTGACTGGATGATTACTGTAATACAAGTCCTTGGTTACATACATTGCCTGCCATCTCATCGGCCTTCCCATGTCAACTGTGGCTCAGTCCTGCGTTGCACACATGTTTAGGGTCTGACAATCTGTGTGGCTCACAGGCCTCAGCCTGTTCAATGGCCAATGACTCTATCCAACTGTTGTTGTGTCTTCGTCACACATGGGCGGCATCCAGAGTTTTCATCATGTGTCCTGCTTACTGTCCCAGCATCATTTGCAGTGTTGTCACTTGAATCACATTAAGCTGTTGATGCCAGTCAACACTGCCTGTCAATACACAGGTGTATGGTCAGCCTTTTGATACCATGCTAGGCATCCCTGCTTTGGTACTGGGGTGGAGGGGTGCTTGGCTTCTAGATATGGTACACATTGAATGCACAATGCACGTGATGTCTGAATTTGACATTGCACTGCTTCACATTTCCTGGCACACACCATGGAGTCCTTGTACATGTAGGTAGTGAGTGGCGTACACATTTTCTGCACTGCATAGACCCACTTCCATGGAAACTGGCACCTTTCAACAGGTCTGATCACAGAAGCAATTCAAAGTTGACCCAGCATGCATGCCAGGTTGTATGTTGTGTGTCACATGTTTGCCTGATGCATTTGCTGTCGGTGTGTGTGTGTGTTGTGTGCTTCTGACATGTGTAGTGACCTTTTTTCTCTATTTTTCAGGTGATGACGCAATGGAGGCGGAGGATGGTGTTGTCATGCCAGACACAGGGTTGTTACCACTACATCAACCCGGCACTAGTGGGGGTCGTGGGGTGGTAGGCCACGAAAACCCCCAAGTGCTACAGTCCATCTTGTCTCTGGCTGCCTATGAGTGCAGCCTTGATGACTACTCTGACGTCCATGTTGAGTTGGATGAGCATCAAGTCCATGTGTCAGGGGTGAGTGATTCTGATGTGGACACTCCTCTGTCTGCGACACCTGCAATGAGGGATCGGACAGTCTTGGTTCCTCCGCCCGTGGTGGATCGGGACGCAGGGTCACCCTCCACACCAGTCACTGATGTGTCTGGGACATCACGTCGATGGGGGCATGTAGTCGTGCAGCCGCGGGCGGTGCCAACACAGCGAGGACCCCCGGTCCTTGGGTCCCGCAGGGGTCAAGCCCGGCAACACGGTCGCCGCGCGCAACCGCTGTATACTGAGTGGGAGCAAGACATGACTGCCAATTCAGAATGGCAGGGGGCAGCAATGGAGAACATCGCTGAGAGCATGGAGCGTGTGGCCCGATCTGTGCTCCCCCCTGCTAGGCAGGTGCTTCTCCAGCAGCAGGCGGCACGGTCCACGGCCCGCTCGCTCAGGCTGGGCATGGCGGCCTCAGACAGGGCACGCCAGGCTGAAATGTCGTCTCTGCGTCAAGCAATTGCTGCTCACGCAGAGGCGCACATGGATGCCCTGAGGGAGGAGTATGCTTCCTTCAAATCCACTCTGGGTGTCCTTATGATGTCCCAGAGGCAGCGGGCAGAGGAGAGGTTTGCACAGCTTGAGCGTACCATCTCGGCTGAGCTACAGGCTTGCCGGGAGGTGCAGCGGTTGTCCAGCCAGGCCTTGCAGGAGGAACTCCGTGTTACACGTGCTACCTTGCAAGAGGAAGCATGTGTATCACGTGAGGTTCTGCATGCAGACCTACGTCACATCGCCACACAGAACCAGGCTCACCCGTCCGGCAGACTTGCTGCCAACGAGGGGCAAGCTGCGGCTAGGCGTGGCCAGGCTACTGTGCCACGTCCTCCTTTCCAGGATGAGCCAGACTCGGACGACCATCTATCTCCCACATAGGTCGGGCTGTGCAGGCGTTGAGCCCATTGAGGTTTTTTTTTTGACTCAGCATCATCGCATGTGGATGTTGAGCAGCACCCTGTACCTCCGCCCTCCTGGGTGCCTCCCCTCCCCCCCGGGTCGTATGTGGCCATTTTTGATTTTTCTATTAGTTTAGTTAGTTAAGTTTCTGTTTGATAGTTAGTTTAATTAGGTAATGTAGGTTTTCCATAGTTAGTGTAATTAGTTAATATAGTTTAAAATTGCTTGTCTATTGTGCTTTCATGTGACGGTGCGGTGCTTTGTGGCTTTTGAAGGCATCCACTGTCTGTTCCAGCTGGGCCCTTCAGGCTTGTCTTGTGTATGTGTTTGCTGCTTGGGGTCCTTGACTCACATATGCCGCTCCTGCCTCCCTTATCCATGGGCTCGCAAGGATGGTTCGGTGTCACAACCTTTCACACAAGGGCTTTGGACTGTCATGGCATGTCTGGTGCTGTGTGACTTGTGTTTACACCCCATAGTGGGGATGATTTTGGTATTATTATCCACTGTTCAGCTTTTGCTAGATGGGGTGTTTAATGATTAATGTGTACATTCATTGCTATGCATTGTGTAGTATGTTTCTTATCTTTACTGTAGACGTGCTTGTTGCAATTCATGCTGCAGATAGTGGCCCACACTTTGGATGTGAAAGACGGACTGATGGTGTGATTTATGATGTGACTCTCTGACATGGTCAAGTAATGAGATGCCTGAAGAGACACACACAGATGACTTTGAAGCATTAATAATGTGTTTCATGCCCTTTCTGCAGGGGGATGAGCCTCCAGAGCACCTTTGCCAGCAGACATGGCCCATTGGACGAAGGAATTCTGGACACGTTTGTTGGTGCCCACATGCACATGTGTGCACAAGCAGAGGCACAGGGATTGCAGACCTACATCCTAGAACTGCTGACGTGTTCCAAGGAACTCCAGGCAAGGTGAGCATCACAGGGGGGCCACAACACAGCAAAGCTTGCACCAGGCGAGTTGCACATGCAGGCTTAGTCACAGCACTGAGGGTGAGCTTGGACGAATATTGGTGTTGAAGCACACAATGCAGCTCAGATGTGTTGGTGGACTGATGGCTGTTGATTGTAAGGTTGTCTGGGACACCTGCAGGGGCAGTGGCACATACCCTCCGGTACACCAAGGTCCATCGAGGCACTTGTATCAACCATGTAGCCTTCCGAGACATGGAAAGGGGCAGCTCACAGGGACATACAGCAAGGGACATACTCGGGTGCAGTGCATTTCATTTCCATGTACATTATGATAAATGCACTGCCAACTTTGTTTCGGTCATGGTGGTACACAACTTTCTCTGAAGTCATGGCTTGCTATATGGGTATGTCTGCTTACCCAGGGAACATTGCATGTTGTGTGAATTGTGACACATTGGTGTTCCATTTGCCATGCACCCACCGGCGGCTGACTTACTGCATTGACTGTGTATGACCCATCACAGGGGTAATGTTATATATGGGTGCGAAGCATCTACACCAGATTATCTGTTTGTAGAGTAGTTTGTTGCTATGGGGCATGTTTGGTGGTGTGTTTTTGTGTAATTGGCACATACAGGTTGTTGACTGTGGCTCTCTTTGCAGCATTGAAGTGCTCCTGTAACCGGACCTGAGAGTGCGCAGGCAGGAGGCCAGCACTCAAAACCAGAGCTAACTGTCTTGTTGTTTTTCTTTCAAACTACTCTGCATAGGCTTGCTGGGGGGTGCACTAATGCATGGATGAATGTGTAATTCAATTTGGTATGTTTTTTCCCCCTAATCACCCGGAATCCTATGCAATTTTGAACCCTGTACCCTCTACCCGGTGTTCCTGCTTCCCGTACCTATCCAAGCAACGTTCCCTAACCCTCTTTCCCCGCTGGGGTTGCGGATGCCTGTGTAAGCCCCAAACTTGCAGGCGCCAAAACCCTAGAGGGGGTGGTTGGTTCGTGCCACTCCTAAGCCTGGACTACAGAAGGCCATGACAATGATGTCCAAGTTTGTTTGGATTGTGTATGTGTTCATGCAGGTAGTACATTTTCGTGCATTCCCTACTTTCATGTGTCATTCCTCCTCCCCTCTCCTGCCATTCATTCCAGTTATCTAGTGTGCCAACACCTGTCCCGACTGCATATCCCTGACCCTCCTTCCCCACCAGGGTCTCAGGGGCCTGTGTGAGTTGACCTTGCAGGCACCCAGGTCACGGTGGGGGTGGTTGTTTCGTGCCACTCCTGCGCCTGTACACGGGACCTGTGACAGTACACATCCGTTCATGGTGCATCATTCTATGTTATGTACCACACATGGTTCACATCCTGTTGTGACATTGTTTTACTGTGCTACCTTGGTTGTTGCATCATTGTGGTAGTACCTGGCCTTTGTGAGGTACTGCTACATCAAGTCATCTACTGGAGGGTGTTCTGGTTTGTTTTTATGCCTTGGATTTTGTGATTTTGGAAATGAGTGTGGATTCTGAGGGTTGCTGGCACCTTTTTACACACAAGGTGGGAGATGGTGACAAAGGGGAAAGGTGATCCTGTGGCCAGGTGAAATTGAGGGTTGAAGGCTCCATGACCCAGGTGCAGTTGTTCAGTGGGTCATGGTCATTTGTGACGGAGGGGGGGGGGGGTTGTTGTTTATAGTTGCCTTGCCCTGCAGTGTGATGGGAACCCTGACATTGTAATGGTGGTATCCTATGTACATGTTGTGTTCTGCTGATCAATGCCTGTTCATGTGTTGTGTTTACCTTTCAGGTGCAAGGGGATAGTTGTGGTTTGACATGCTGGGGTGTACACATGGTGAAATTTAACATGTGATATGTAGAGAACACTGATGGTCACTTGATTGCACATGCATATGTTGAGTGCATGTCCTTGCTGACCCACACACTTGCACTCTGATGCACTACATGTACTACCACTCTTGCATATCCACGTGTACACTGTTTGCCTTCTGGTGCCCACTGTTTCCCTGCAGCACATGTTCTGTGACCAATTATGGATCCTGTACATGCCTAATTTGCTTTTTGATGTGGTCTGTCGCTTAGATGTGATGCTCAGGGTGTGCATCACACACAATGGCTGTTCACTGTGCTGAGCGCTGAGCAGTGTGTTGCAGGAGTAGGACACAGCACACAGAAGCTGCAGTGTTGATTTTGCAATGCACAATGTGCATGTAGACAGGCATTCATTGTTATGTTACATCTGCAACTCTTGTAATGCATTTGGAAATGACTTATTTTGGGTGGGAGGTTGTTGGTCAGTCATTTCATCTGATTCCAGGTCAGGCATCATTGTCTGATGCCACTGTACATTTTGGACATGGCAATGTGTACCTTATTGTTACTGTGTTGGTGTATGGGTATTGCTTGCCATGTCATGTTGTGGTTTGGGAGGGTTTGAGTGACATAACAGTGATGGCCATGGCCTGTTTTGCAGGTGTGTGTGATTCACACCTTGCATGTCAGGGTCATCCGCTTCTCAAAGCAACTAGCTGGGGGTAGATCTCTCTCCGCGGCAGGGCCCTCCCGCTGAAACAGCCGTCCTGCCTCACTGGAACTTGAGGAGAACCATCTCCAGTTCGGGAAGCACCTCAAGACCTTCCTCTTTGCTTCTGCTTTCTCTCTGCCTCTCCCTTGCTAAATTATTCACTGGAACTGCACTGGATCTGCAACTGGGCCACTCTCACCGACCTCGGTCCCTGGCCCAGCCACTCTCCACTTGCACTGCCTCCCTGGCAACCCCTGCACTGCGGTACTGTCTCTCCATCCCTATAGCCCCCCCTTCCCAGCACTTGTCTGCACTTACCTTTGCAGTTGCCACCAGCTGGCCTATGTATTTGTTTTTTGGTCTACTTACCCTGTACTGCACTCCCCCCCTCCCCTTGCACTTTTCCCTTCCCCCTACCCCTGCACTTGCACAATCTAAATGACACCTGGCCTAGTAGTACCGTTGTCTTCCCTTGTTCCCCCCTCCCTGCCTCATTGCACCTTGAAATACTTGTGTATAGGCCATATCATGTCATGTCATATGTGTGCCTTTTGGTCACACAGGATAGCTTGTGTTTAAGTAGCTAGGGATGCAGACAATGTGGCACTTCCATGGCAACTATCTCAGGGTGGTAGGGTTGTGACAGTTGACTGTCTCTTTGTCATCATCGATTGTCAGCTGGTATGTGCCAGGCCTGTGTGCACTCCGCAGGGGTGGGAGTTTAGGTGAAAAATGTGGCCACAAGCTGGGTCCGGGCTTCCTCGCCACGTACCCTATCCCCTCCCATGGGCAGCGCCTGTGCCTGTGGTTGGGGATGTGGTGGCACCACCATGTCCACCGGGACGCCCTGCCGTGTTGCAACATTGTGCAGGACACATGCTGCCACAATGATCCTGCACACTACTGGTGGTGCATAGAGTAGCTGCCCGCCAGAGCGGTCAAGGGAGCGGAAACGTGACTTGAGCACTCCGAATGTGCGCTCCACTATGGCCCTGGTTGCAATATGGGCGGCGTTGTATCTTACCTGGGATGGTGTTGTGGGGTTCCGGATTGGCGTCATCATGTGGTTGCTCAGAAGGTAGGCACTGTCCCCTGGGGAGGTGTAAATGGTTGTGATTATTGGGGTTTGTTTATTTGTGTGTGTGTGTGTGACATGAATGCATGTGCAAGGGCATTTGTACTCACCTAGGAGCCATGTGTCGCCATGCTGGCCAGCTTCCAGGGCCCGGCTCAGGGCGGACATTCTGTATATGAAACTGTCATGGGTGGAGCCAGGGTAGTTTGCATAGACAGAGGTGATGATTCCCTTTGCATCGCATACCACCTGTACATTGATGGAATGCCAGTGCTTGCGGTTTCGGTAGATGTGCTCAGTGGCCCTAGGTGGACGTAGGGCCACATGGGTGCAATCTATGGCAGCGAGCACTTTGGGGAAGTGTGCCACCCTGAAACAATCCAGGACAACGGCCTGCCTTTCTGCGGGTGCTCTGGGCATGTATATGTGCCTGCGGACTGAGGGGCGCGCTGTCATGATTGCCAGTACCTGGTGTAGGCAGCGTGACTGCGTGGCCTGTGAGACCCCCCCCCACTATGGCAGTAGTCCGCTGAAATGACCCAGTGGCCAAAAAATGCAGGATATTGAGCAGCTTCTCCAAGTGGCTCAATGCTTGGGAGCAAAGGGTGGGGGATGTAAGGTCATCTTCCCACTCCCTGATCAGGTCTAGGATGATGTGGGGTGGAAACCTATACCTGCCATAGACCTGGTCGTCAGGCATCCCAAAAAGGCTTGTCCGTGGTGCGAAAATGCGTGCCCTGGCTATTCTCCTCCTCCTGCGGTGTCCCACGATCAGTGCTGCGACAAATGGGGCATTCATCGTAGCTGTATATACGTGTTTGTTGTTTGCGTGCACTTTTGTACTGTGCGCGGGGACGCTTCCGCCTGCCTTCGTGTGGCGGACGCGTTGACGCCTGTGTGCGTTTTTTGCCGTGCGCGGGTTTCCCGTATTCGAATCCATGAATACGGGTTGTTCGCATGCGTGTGGGCTTTCCGTGTAGTTCCCTGCAGTACTTCCCCAGTTACGCCTTCTTTTTCACGCGTTATTCACCATTCTGCATGTTACGCCCACTGTTCCGCCCACTTTGGTTGTGTGCGCCGCGCTGTGTGCGCTTTTGCTGTGCGCGTAGCGCACGCCGTGTATGCCTGCGTGCGCCATGGCTGGATTGGGCGCACGGACAGCGGGAAACACGCGCAGCGTCTTGAATCGCACACGTGCACGTGCGCTGCGTTTCTCGCGCTTGCGCTACCTTGCGCCTGCTAGCGCTGGGATTTTCGGCGCACGTTTGCTCCATGAATCGACCCCAAAGTGTTTAGTCCTGGCAATTAAAGCTGGGGAGTTATTTTTCCTATATTCCTCTACCTGTCTTAGTGCTGCCTATCAACGCATTTCATTACTAAAAAGGCCTTCAGGTAGAAGTGTTCAAAAAACGACCCTGGTCACTAAAGAATCACAAACCACATCTGCACCTCACAAAGGACCTAAAAGTGAATCTCCTCCTCCACTTGTGTATTTGGATCCTAGTATGGAAGTTCTTTTACAGGCAATAAGGTCACTTAAACCATTTATTGAAGTTGCAAATCAAACACTGCAACAGCTTGATGACAGATGGAATGTTTTTGAAAATAGGATGACTGAGATGGAGAACAGAATTGGTCTTGTTGAAGATGTTTCACTACAAGTTCATTACCTGCAAAGAACTGTTAAAGACCTGTAAATGCATAATGAGGAGATAGAAAACAGGGGCAGGCGAAATAGCTTGCGCATTACTTACTTACCCAAAGGGTGTGAGGGGACTGATGCTATTCTATTTTTGAAAAAAAGGATCCCTGCTTTTTTGCATATTCCATTGGATATTCCACTTAAAATTCAGTGTGCTCATGCATTGGTTCTCAACCATCACAACCACGGCTGCGTACTTTGATTTCTTATTATTGGAATATACTCAACTTCAGCTCATCATTTCTAAAGCTAAAGAGAAAAACATCCTCTTCTGGCATGGCAACATGATTTTTATTTCTCAGGACTTGCCAAAGGAAACAATGCAGCACAGAAAGGAATTCCTCTCCTACCGGCCAGCCTTGAAGGAACTTAATTTTTTCAGTATGGACTTTATCATCCATGCTCATTCAAGTTTACCCCAATGGAAGAACATCAGTGTTTGATGATCCTGTGGACCTCAAAGCCTTCATCATATCTGTTAAGGCTGAGAGTATGGACACGTCGCTTCCCTCCAATTCCTCAGGCCATGTTTCTTGAGTCTGTGCTGGTCCTGTGTAACTACTGTAATGTACTTTTTGAGCATCACAGTTTTATGCATTTTGAATGTTCACATTTTGTGGGTGGGGTGCTAGTTTGGCACCTATCCTCTCGAATGCTCTTGCTCCTTCAGGTGTCACCCTGTCCTAATCTTCTCTTCCTTATCTCTCTTTATAATCTTGACCTCTCCTGCTCAATCATCTTCCTGTGTTCTTTTCTTTCCTCGTCTATTTGTTCTTATGCTCCTTTCTGTAATTTGTTAAATTTAGGTCTATTCCAAACCATCTCTATTCGAGGTTGGTGGAACAATATCTGTCATGTACAAATAATTGAACACTGTTTGGCCTCATACCTTAATGTCATTTCTAAATACAATGCCAAATGGGCTCATTTTATAAGGTATTTCTTCTATCACAATATGTCTATGCATGGTTCATGTACAGATTTCCACTGTAAACTTTTAAGTTGTATATTGGTGATTATTTGTGAGCTCTGTACTCAAGTGCCATTATTGGATGTGTGTTATTGCTTCCTCCTTCCCCCCTCTCCCTCCTTCCTTAATGTGTCTTGTTTGGTTTGTCTTCTGTCTTTCGTCTTAAGTTGTCCTTTTATTCTGTAATTTGCCTACTGCAGATTTCTTACAGATGGTAGCACACTGATTTATATCTTTGCAACTAGATAAAGTTTATCCTTTCCAGTGCCTCTTCATTTACTACTGCTCATGCTTACCATTGTTGGAATTTCTTATAGTGTTATGATCTGGTTTATTTTAAATACTACCTATGGTTTTATTGTTATATTGATTTTCTGATGCTGTTATTATCACAGTTTGTGCTTGTAATAATCTTAATAAAAAGGTATTAAACAAAAAAAAATAATATGTTCTTCTGTGCTAAATAGGGGTGTAACGAATTTCAGCTTTTTTATTTTTTTAAATTTTTTTTTTCAAAGGCAGAACAGCAATTTATTGATTGACGCAAGAATAACTAATAAACATACCATAAAAAGTAAATAATTGTTAAAAAAAATAAAAAAGAGTAAAAAAGCAAGTGAATAAAGACAGACACAGCAGTAGATCCAGACAGCGGCTGTGCTTGCTGTTACCAGAGCTTGCTTCACGTTTAGAGTTTCTGCACAGATTTCTCTCACATCTGTCACCATCTGGGCATTTACTGCAAGGATCTCCTTCAATATATGGTTGTGAAAAAGAACCCAAGCCTGGTCCATAGTAGCACAAAAGCATCATCACATTAATGCCTGGGTTGCCCTTAACTGTCTTACATAATGCAGTAGCACATCCAACTTTGTAATGAGTAGCCCAGACAACCTGGGTGTAATGGGAGCAGTCCCCGGAGCACTCATTTGTAGCATACGTGTAGTGTGCGGACTCCTCATTCCATGTCTTCACAGCTGAGATGTTGGAACTGGGAGGCCCAACCCACATGTTCCCCCCAGTAGCGCCGGCTCTGTGGTGCACATCTGGGCCGTAGGACTCTGCATTGAATTGCTTGGACCACGAGACGGCATCGTTTGATAGTTCCGTGTTCCAGATCATGTAAAGCATGTCCGCCGCCGTGTGGCTGACCTGCGCGCGGTACTTGTTATGCTCGTCCAGTATCTGCTTTATAAACGCGGGGTCGGGGTTCGACGGTTGACTCGTAGAAAAGGCGGGAAAGCTCAGAAGGAGCGCCCACAGCAAATGCCCCCTCAGGTCTATCGCTGCGGGGCAGAAGGGCAGCTGCAGCGGAGCGCGAAGAACGGTCACCGGCGCCGAGAGCATCGCGACGGCCACCGACACTAATCAGCCCTCAACTGCCACAAATTTCAGCTTTGATAAGTATTCGGCTGAAAAACAGCTATTCGGCTATGGCTGAATACTTGCTTGAATACAAACTCGAAGCCCAGTCCACTTTCTATGACTTGCTTTCTTTCTATGTATTTAAGTGAGATAGCTAATCATAGAAAGCAGGGTCACGCTGCAGCAGCTATGTAAGGTATTTCATTATAGGCTACTGCAGCTTGCCCTAGCCTCGAGGACAAGGTGAGCCCCTTTCCCACCTCCCCAAACCTGTTGTTGGGGGGTCACCAGTTCTTGCCCTGGTGCTCCCCTCATTAATGCAGGCAAGTACCGGCAACTCCCCAGCAACAATTGGTGGAACACCGGGCATTGCCCTAGCAGCACCCCAGCTCACTTAACAACTGATGCAGCGGTGGGGGCCACTAGGGCAAGACCCAGCAACCCTCACAATTGTTGCTGGGGTATCGCTGTGCCTTACCCTGGTGGCCCCATCTCATTTGAAAATAAAATGCCTTGTCCTGGCAACTCCTACCTCTAATTTTGAAAAAAAGCAGCTGTGAGGGCTGTGGGGGCACCCACATTTGTTCTGAAGATGCTCGTAACTGCATGCCCAGTTCAAAATAGGCAGTGTAATGCAGCATTGAGGGTCGCTGTTCAATGAGGGTGGTTTTGACTGCTGATGAAGATCGGCAATGAGGATACTGGTAGTTTGAAAGGCAGGTCAGGGTGGCATTCAACCAAGTGTGGATCGTGAGGGCCAGCAGGATCGCTTCGGGAGTTGGTTTGATGGTAGAGATGCTTGTGATTGAATGTGTGGTGCCCGTAGACTTACAAAGTCCTGCTTAATTCTGGTGGTTCTGGAATACCAAGATGCCCTTGGCTACTGTCCTGAGCAGGTTCTGTGCAATGTGCACCGAAAGGGATAACCTCTCACATGGGCTAGCCCTACACCTGGGTGCTGCAGACCAAAAGGGCCTTTGATTTTTTTGAGAAGGTAAATAGACAGGGTTTTAAAAAAAAATAAAAAAAAATAAAAGGGGGCAGGGTTTTTGTAGACAGAGGGAGTTCAGACCAAATTTACCTATAGCTTCCTTTTAATCAATGTTTTTTTTCCACGGAACATTAAGGAGCTGTTGACTGATATGATATGATATGCACTATCATAGCTACATTGACCAATGAGCTCTTTGTACAGGACATGGCTTGAGGAACGGGATTCTTGAGCCACATCAAGTCTCCACTCAGTATGTGCTGCGACCAAGCACAGTGGCCACTTTGCAAGGCTTACGATGTTGCAAATGCCTCTGAAATCTGCTACTGCTAAAGTGGTTGGGTGGTCTTTTGTCATAGCTCTTCAACATACATTTAGTATCCCTCATTAGAGTACTGATATCTCATTTCCACTAATGAACAAAATAATTTTTGTAAAAAAAAAATATCTTGTAATATTCTTTAAATAATAACATATATGTACTTTAATACATTATGTTCACAAGATTAAATTGATTGATTTTGGAGTGCACCTTCAATGTTACTCCTCTCTTTTTCTAATCAATAGAGAACCTCTGTACCTCTATCTTTTTCTTATGTCTTGGAGGGACATTAAGCAATACACACCATCTAATTACTCGAATGTTTATGCTAAAAACACATAAGGCCACATTACAACAATGCCGGTCCGGAAACAACGTTGCCAGTATGCTTACCGGCACCGTTGTTTCCAGACCGGCATATTACAACTCTGTGGGCAGGTGCCATCCCGCCCGGCAGGTCAGACTTGACAGGCGGAACGGCACCCACCGCAGAGTTTTCACAGAAACACAGCATCGTTATTAATGGTGCCAGTGCTTCCGTGGTACAATTTACCGGCGCCTGACTGCCCGGACCGCCAGGGTTGTAATCCCCTATTGTTACCGGGAAGTCAGGTGCTGGTAAATCATTATGGTCCGGCAGCAACCTGCCGGTAGCACCGGCGCGGTTACCACCGACCCGTAATGAGGCCCATAGTCTCTATTTCTCTTACCATTCACTACATTCAACCCAAAAAGTTTCATTCCTGTTGACCACTTTGCTCAGGCTTTGAATATTGGGAATTCATCAGGGCTATGCACTACATCTTCAATCATTACTAATTTTTCTGTTGCGCTGTTGTTCTCATATCAAGTGACAGATTGTTTCTGTGCAGTTCCTCAATGTTTGAGATGTTCCATCAATCACGTGTTTGCCTGAAAAGACAAATCAGCCTGGTTAATCTTTAATCCATGTTTTTTTACATTTCAATTGTATCATTAACCCTTTTTATTAGAGTCAGGAGTTTAGTTCCCTAAATGTATCGCAGCTTTTTTGGTCCTAATGCATCATTAATTACATAACTCTAATCTTCGCTGAAAGTCTTCATCCTATTCGTTATAAATTCAAATGACCAAATTGCCTCCATTGGCATTCATTGCATTTTCAATATGCTCTTTTGATGTTATCTGAGGTAGAAATAGAAAACCGGTCAAAATAACCAGTTTCCTACGTCATGTATTTGCTCATAATGCATCACAAGTCCTGCTAAAGAGAATGCTCCCCTTTTCTTCAGTGATCTTTAAAGAGTCGCAGGCTGATTAGGGCTACTGTTTCGCCATTTGTCTAAACGCACATTTTGTTATTGTGCCTACAATGCAAAGCGAAAAAACGCCTGTCATTTTATTTTACTTTAGGTATATGGCAGAGCTGAATCACATGTTGCACTTCACTTGTTAACGAAATGTTGACAATGCTTACCCTGGACTAACTTCATCTGAGGTAAATTACTCACATTTAGTCTATGTATTAGAAAAATGGTCAAGTATTTTCAGTAAACACGCAACGGGCCATTATTCTTCCATGCATTTTCCATTACTGATGGGGCCTGGCCACTGGTGTTTTCAATAAAGCTGACAGTGGCACAAAAACAGAACTTTTGAATTGAAACTAGGTTGACAAGCCGCTTGGGTGTAGTATGAATTTCTGTAAAATTCAATAAAGGAGAAATGTGCAATGTTAGCCTTTTTGGATGTAATAACAATCAAAACAGAAGTTGTTCTAGCAGCAGATATGGTGTGATCTATAATAGCAGCTGCACGTGTATTACTGACTGCATGTTCTGTACTTTTCCTTATGAAACACAGAAATTCAAGTTGCAGAGTTCACCATGTTCTCTTTTACATAGCATGGACATGTAGAAGAACACATTGGAATCACCTTTTTCTTTTAGTAAAGGCTACAAACAGCATGATTTCTGTAAAGGAAAATGACGTGTCGGTTTTGTTTCTTACTTTGTCTTGTCTGCAATTCCTTTCTTGATATTTCTGGCCTTGCTTCATTTAATGGGGAGCCTAACATTCAATAAAATAATGTTCACAGCTTGGAATGTGACTATGCTCAGCGATCACCTCACTACAAAGCCAAGCCACTCGAAGAACCATTTGGGAGTGGGCAGCAGTGTCATTTTGCATGCCCAGTTGCCCAGTGACCACATACCTAATTTGGATTTTGCTTTAGTCACTGACAGTGATCATAGATGGTCTTCAGCCTACCATTAACCCTTGTAACCGTGTCATCCATCCAAAGTGACTAATGGCCATGCCCGGTTGTCATGGGCTGTGACCACGCAGCCTGGGGCATGACTTTGACCTAAGGCGCAGGAACCACTTGAAGTCCTGGTGGGTGGCCAGGGTCATGGCCTTTGAGGCTATAGCATATCTGAAACTACCACAACCTCCTCGGATTGTATCACCCAACCAATAACAGCATTTGTATCCATTGTATATTTGTGTTTTATTTTATTAATTTTATGAAAACCCATCCAGTTTGTGTTTTATAATACTATTTGGTGGATGAAACTGTATTTATATGTATATTGATTTATCAATATAGGGCATCCAGGCAGTCCTAGTTGCCCCTTGGCCAGGGCATGGCCTCCATCCAGTCCCCTGGCACGAGTGGCACTGTCGGATATACAAGATATTTCAATCCCCCGGAGAGGTGTATGGTCCCACCCGTTGGCTGTGCACAGCGCCCTGGCACACAGGCCTCTCTATAGGGACCCAAGCCCGCCAATGCCCTTTTCCTGCATTACTGGGAGCCTGCAGGTCAGATCCATGAGTGCTGTGGAAAGAGGCAGTTTGAATGACTCTTTTGCAGCATATTGCACCCCTCTGTGAGCCCACTGCCTCTGCTGGAGGTGAGGGTGACCCAGCGGGTTGCAATATATCCCTTTTATACACATTTGCAGCGTAGGGTAAATAAACATTCTGCAAATAACAATGACAGCTATTCGGCAAGTGTTTTCTTTCTCAAACCAATCAAATTGAATGTTTAGCAAATACCACATTTGGTTGACATTATTACAATGTGGGGACCCGGGAAAGACTGAAAATGCAAACAGGCCAATCCTGAACCAGATAATGGGTTTAGCAGAGTGTTCACTTAATTTTTTTAAGTTTTAGAATTGAATGGGAAACACAGTTTGTGGACAACCTTTATAAATGTGCCCCAATGGAACCTCTTATAAATTTCCGGTGGAGAATATATTTTTTAGGAAAGGTTTGTGAACATTATTCATATTAAATTGGCACCCTCCTGTTGTGAAGCTAACGGCTGCTGTAGAGCTAAATTATCGCTAAAATAATGTAAAATAAAATAAAGATGGGATCAAGTCTATAAACTTTGGAAACTGTGCTTTTTATGGGAATTTCTTCACACCCACAACTACAACTTTGACATTAATATCTATTGTAAATCCATATTACAATGGTACCAATTTCAAATCAATTAAGATTGCATTTGGCCTGCCTCTCAAATCGCTGCATGTACTAGTGCATCCCCTTCACTTACATGACAAATCATTTGCCAGTTTACAAAGTGCATCTTACAGCGCGCATCATAGATTTTCACCATAAGATGGTATGGAATGGTAATGTTTATTTATAAAGCATCTATACACAGGCAAGTGTTTCAAAGCGCTCAAGGACGGTGGGAACATGGGGAAAAACAATATGTCGCTCAGAGCCCTTGAAATTCTGAGACGATAACAGTCTGCACAGGTAGAGTAAGTGAATATGATACATTTAACAGTTGAGGTACAGCAAATTGGCCTGACAGAGATTCTGCTTTTTTTTTCAAGTGCACAATAGGGGTGAAGACAAGGAAAAACAGACAGACGATTTTCAGGCAAAGATCTTGCAAGTGCACATACGGTCAAGGGAGGGGGTGTCCAAGTGCACCCTGTCGGTGGAGACTGGTGTATGTGCAGAGAGAGAGCTATCTTGGATTAATTCTCACGTGCAGTCATGGGGGTGGGGGGTAGGGGCCAGAGGCAAGTGCAGAGAGGACTGGCTGGGGTTCCAGTGACTTGTGAGACTCTGAGGTACACCAGGCGGCCAATCATCAAGCTGTATGGAAGAGGAGGGAAATATGGAAAGTGCAGAGAGCTAGGTTAGCAGGGTAGGGTGAGAGAGAAGGAGAAGGAAAAGAGGACTGTCTTGAGGAGAGTTTCCAGAATTTAAAAAGATCAGACTAAAGGCGGAGGTCGGGAGGCCTGATCCACACTCTCTTCCTAGATGCAATTGTGCAAAACAGGCAGTGGCAGTTAGCAGTTGTGTGCATTTTATAGAGCACCTCACTTCAGGAGTGTCAGGAGTGGGCTTTTGAAACAAATGCATTCCAAGAGGCAGGTAGGTCCTCTTCTGCTCAGTCAAAGATCCCCAAGAAATGTGTACCACCAATTTGAGAATAAAGTGACATGTGCATTTCCAAACATTGAGCATCTACAAAAAAGCAGCATGTAAGTGGGCCCTTTGTGTAGTGTCCCTTTCATAACTCCTTCGACAGCAATTCCTAGATGTCTACTAAGATTAGACAGACTTATGTTAACAGAAAACATTGCATTTCTGCAGAAAAGACAAGAATTAAGTGTTTTTTGAAGTTGATGGAAAAACAAAAAAACTGAAAAAATGCTGTTATTATACTTACTAATGCATCTGTGCAATAACTCTCCCTCAAACTCTGACCAGTGTACAGATGACATTACTCATGATATTACAAACCAAATCGCTGTCACCCCATGGATGACATTTGTGAGAGATGGCATCAAGAACCCACCAGCTATCGAAGACATCTCAAGGGGTTTAATTATCAGTTTCCAAGAGGGTGTCACTAATGGCAATCCCTCTCTCTCTTGTAATACCTGGGCTTTTCCATCTTTAGCACAGACATCCCAAGGTGTTCACTCTAGATTGGAATCCCTACTCTTAACGTTCTTACTGGATACGGATGAGGGCGATAGGCAGTCACCTTATTTCTCTGGCTCACTCTGAGAGTGTAGAGGTGGATCGTACGTTGGGGTCCCAAAAGAATAACAGATCTCAATATAAGGTGCCTTCCAAACACCCATCTCACTTGACCTTTCCCTTCTTGTGCCTGTATAGGCATTGCTCTAGTCTTTCCTTTTCTTCTACTCTCCTCCCTTCACTTCCCCTCATTTCCCTCTCTTCCTCTCTCGCTGAACCTCCGATGCTCTTCCAAATATTACTACTCTCCCTCACTCCCTAATACTCTCCCATCTACTACACTGCACTATCCCCTCTCTACCACTCTCTACTCTATTTTCTCCATTCCTACTTACCTACTCTCCACTCTACTATTCTTCCCTCTCCGCACTTCTACCTTCTATTCTCCCTTCAACTCTACTACCATTCACTCTCCCTTTTCCACTACCACTCTTCTACAGTCCACCCATCTTTGTCCCACAGTCACTCTCCATTTTGCTCTCAATCACCTTCTTCACTCAGCCGCATTTACTCTCCTACACCCTACACTCCATATAAATCTCATTCACTACCCTCCTGACCCAAGTATCACTTTGTCTCACCCACCAATACCTGTACATCTACATGTTCTCTCTAATTTCTCTCCAAGCTCTGCTATCCCATCCTTCCTCCGCTGGTCTCTAGGTCCACTTCCTCCTCCCTTGATCCCACCTGAACAACCTACATTGACTTGCGTCCCTTTTATGGTCCTCCTCTCATTGATTTGGCTCTGGTTTTTCCCTGCAGTCATGTCACTCAGATACAAGGCTTCCAAATTCCTCTCAAGCCCCGCCCCTGCCTCCAACTCAGGTTCTCCAGAGTTTTCCAATGGAGACTCATGATAGATATGCTCTTTTAAATTCCTTATGCATATGATCTCCACCAGAGCTCTTCAAAGGCAGGCGGTGACAAACACTGCATTTTTCCAAGTTCATAATGCATGTTGTGGAGCTTCCTGATTGACAGTTTCTAGTGAATATCACTGTTCACCATCTGCTCTCTTGCTGTTGGGTTGCTTTTTCCCACCTCTTTGGCATAGATATCTGGGCACTGGATTCCTGAAAAAAAGGAAAGAGAACACTGGTCGTAACACCGCACAGCAGGTATGAAGTTAGGCTATCAATAACATTCTTCTCACAGAAGAGTATTCTTCACAAAAGAATAGGATATCAAACAGGCTTTCAGGAATATTGGAGCAAAAACAACACATTGGGCCTCATTACGTGTCCGGTGGTAGCTGTGCCAGAACAACTGGCATACTGCCGGAGGACCCGTACTACCATTCCGCCTCCGTGATTGTCGGAATCCCTGGGGCATTACAACCCCAGTGACCCGGTAATTCTGGAGGCAGAATTCTGTAAATCTCCATGGGGATGGGGACCATGGAAACACCGGTTCCGTCAATGACAGAACCAGTGTTTCCATGTCTGCCTACAGGCAGGTGGTGTTACTCCCGCCAGGTCAGACCTGGCAGGAGTGACACCTCCCACCCGCAGGATTCAGAATTAGCTGGTCCACAAACAACAGTGGTAGCGGATTTACTGCCACCGTTGTTTCCGGACCGGCTGACTTGTAATGAGGCCCATTATCTGCACTGTTCTATCATACAGCCAAACAGTTTATTACAGCTTTAATTGAAATCCAAAACGTTAAAACATAAACTTGTCAAATAAAATCTATCTTTTTAAAAGATACTTCTAGTCAAATAAACCTGGGGAACCACAGCCGATGTCAATATTAACGTTTTATTGAGTTCCAGGCTGAAAATAAGAAACTTGGTTAAGTACACATTGAAGCTACGGGATTATAGCCTCCCTATCAGATTTGAGCAACAGTTTATCTAGAAGTAAATTAGTTAGTGCTGCTCTGGAATTCAACCAGGCTGAAAGAACAGGGCAAATGGAACTTGATCTTCTATGTATCAATTGGCATAGTTGTTTAAGGATGGCTAACGTTGGTGCTGATTTTGGGAATGGAAATAATCTTTTAGAAAAGTAATGTTGGCCTCTCTGGAGATCTACAGCACCATGACACTCCCATACACCCAAACCACACAGTCTTGCAGCTATAACCTAAGCTTCATATACATAAGGTTTTAATGACATTAATGGCTGACCTTTAAACCTGGCTGCAAAGGAAAGTATACTTCCTATTGCCTTTTTCATTTAAACCTGTTGTTTCTCAACATGGACATGTACAATTATGTGTTAACTACCAGATAATATAATGATTTCAATCTATTTATGGGTGTACCTTCAACGATAAGTTCTCTCACTTTTAATGTCACACTTTTGACCGAAGAACCTCAGAAATTGATTGAAGAACTCAAGGATGCATCACTATGGAGAGAATGTTGTTCGCATTTATTGGTTTGGTAGCACCACATGCACTGAGGCCAAACCTCAATTTTTTTTTATGAGCATCGTACTAGGACTTGTAGAGTGGTTTCGCTGATTGGTAGAGCCAAATACAATGAGGATAGAGGACAAACTATTGATTTACTTTTACAAAGCGCCTCAAGCACCACTGTGAGTGTCAAATTCTCCCCCACCTATCTTCATGCCAACCCATCGGCATGACTGTATCTGGCATGTGCATACATCTTAATTATCTGAAGAATCTATTGTGTGCCTTCCAAGTTAAGGGCCTGTTTGTTCCTCCCACCTTTGTCTTCCGTCATAAGGTGCTCTCCCACATGTGTGTCACTGAGGTGTCTCCTGTAGGCTGAAACAATAGCCCCAGCAGTGCTAAACACCCATTCACACTGCAACCAGCCAATGACAGTTTAGGATTTACAGAGCTAATTAAACAAGTACAGACAACGATACAGAATATTTGCCAAATAAAAATGGCAGCATATTGTCTACAATACCCATTACTGTGTATGAGGGGGTAGTCATGTCCTCAAATATTTTGGCTGCAATTATTTGTTGCAGTGATCATTTCAAACCTACAGAAATCAACAGTAAGACATTAAGGAATATGTATTTACTGGAAAAGGAATGATCCAAACACTGGAATGTAACTACTGTTGCCTTTTTTAATTTGGCTACACATGTAAGTTTTCAAAAGGAAAGTTTCAAAAAAACACTTTAAATCAAGTGGGTCACAGGGTTCTCAAGTGTTCTGTGAAAATAAATCCAAAAGAGTGCATAAACATTTGTGTCAAAAAGTACAGTGAACAGGACACTTTAATTCAAATAAATAAATAACAGAATGTCCTGTGGGGACAAATCCGAAACACACATAATCAGTTGTGTGTTATCAACTCACATATGCATAGTTTGGCTAAATATTACTTCATATTAGTCCACAAGCATGTTCAGAAAATACATCAAATGCAGTGAGTGTTTCAAATGCACCCGTTTTTAAGCCCAAACAGGGCACTACACTCGGAGACGGATGCACGGCTGGGAATGTGGCACTGTCCATGCCGGACAGTCTGAATGTGGGTGTGAGTCGTTGGGCATAAGGAGTTCTGGTTGGTCTCTTGGACTGGGCTTTAGTGATCTTTTGAGCAAGGTACAGTGGTGCAGTATTAAAGGTAGCACCCATGAGAGTGGTGGGGACCAGGATCGGGGAAAAGGATGTGGTGATGAAAGGTGTCAGGCGTCCGGCCAGTCCTTAATGATTGTGGATGAGCAGGTCTCTCCTTTGCATCTGGACAGTTTCGGCCCTTTCAAAATGGAGGAGACCTCTGCTTGGGTGACCGGGTTGAAGTGAAAAGTGGTGTGGTTTGGCACAAGGGTAGAAGACTGGGCAAAGCGGGAGTGTTCTGGAATGATGCTGATAGTAGCTTGTTTGGAATCGATTTTTTGTGAAGGGTGTTGATTTTGTCTAGGAGGGAATTTTGTTTCTTGGTGCATCAGGCCTCGTCTTTGATAAGGTTGAGAGGGGTTGAGGAAGGGGATTCTAATTCTTTGAGGATAGTGAAGATATCTCGTGTGTTGGATTCTCATATTGTATGTGGTGGATTTTGCATGTAGGATGGCTTGTTTGTACAACTTAGCTGATGTAGCAAACGGCCGTTTTAGGGCATCAGCAGGTGTTCTCCATTTGGTTTCAGCTTCACGTTTTTTGGATTTGAGTGCTACTAGGTTGGAGTGAAGCATGAGTTAAGGTGTGAAGTTTGTTTAGTTTTACATGGTGCTAGGGGGCCAATGGAGTCAACTGCTAGGGACATTGTTTTGGAGTATAAATCCGCTACGCAGTCAGGATCTGAGGAAGATAATAGCTCTGATTGTAGTGTTTCAAGAAATGGCATGATTCCTGCTTTAGTGAATTTGCGCAAGCTCCATGCCATCCTAGGAGGCATGGCTTGGACTATGCATGCAGGGGTTTGTATTTCTTTTTTGTATTTTATTTGTGTTTTATATAGCAGCTTAAACCAAAACGCTGTACAGAGAACTAAATGCAGTACAACAAAAATGAAAAAAAACAAGACAATTCAGAAAGCAATCAATGAAGAGTGTTGCAGCAAATGAGACTTCAGTGAACCACAACATAACGAATAGGCAGGAATAGAGTGAAGAGAGTAGGGACGAGCATTCCAGTCGGGAGGGGCTAGAAGGTTAAACGAGCAAAAACGGGATTGGGCACAAGGAGGGTGAGGTGACACCAGTAAAAACTGGAAAGAAGAACGAACGAGAAAGAGTATAGAAAGATATCAGAGCAGCGCAATAGCTCAGGCAAAACCATAGAGGGATTTAAAAACAAGACAAAGAAAATTCAATTTCATTTGAGTATGAAAGGGTAGACAGCGAAGACTGGCAAGAGAAGAAGAGAAAGAATCTCAGAAAGAGAGAAGACAGAGAATACGAATGTAAGAATTAAATACAGGTTTGAGAGGGGCAAGACGAGAACTAGGAAGTCCAAAAAGAGCTGTAGAACATTAGAAGAGCTAAGAAAAGATTAAAAAGGAAATTCAAAGTTTAGAAGCTTGAAAGATAAGGAATGGTTTGGTTTGGGCGGGCGCTATTGTAAACCAGATTGTGTGGTGGTCAGTGTAAGGGCATGCCTGGTTGGAAAGGATAGAGATGTGGCAATTACGATCATCTTTCCAATGACTGAATCTTAGAGCACTGTGAAAATTGGCTACTTAAGCCACATTTGTGTCTACATGGTGATTGAGGCCTAAGTTGATGTCGCCTAGGAGAATGGTTTTGGATTTTGGATCGATGTTCGAGCTGAGCATGTGAAGGAGGTTGTCTTCAAATGATAGGCAGTGGCCAGGTGGGCGGTAGACTACATTTGTGGTGATTGTGGTTGTATGGGATAGAGGTAGTTTAGCAGTCTTTATATCACCATTAGATGTCAGGGTAGTCTTGCACTGTCTGAGGGTCAGGGTGTCTCTTGCTAACAGTGAGACCCCACCACCTCTGGACTCTATTCTGTCGCAACTGAGGATAGTGAAGCCCAGGGGCATGGCGCAGGATAAGACAGAGCCTGAGGTAGCATGAATCCAAGTCTCTGTAATGGCTAGGATGTCCAGGTCATAGGCCAGAATGAGGTTATGGATGTCCAGACGGTGAGCTTGGATGGATCTACCATTGACAAGGGTGCAGTTCAAGGGGTTGGCTGGAGAGATATGTGGAGTGAAGTTGGAAGTGCTGTTAGGGACACTGGTTCTGGAGTTCCTCAGAGTGTAAGGTAAATGCGCAGCTGTCTGGGTATTTCGGCTTGTTCGGGTGGTGCTAATGTTCTGGTAGATGCAGAGGCAGAGCTATGGCTTTTATGTGTGGCATTGTTGCTAGAACTATGCCGTGGAGCGATCAGTGGGGTGAGTCAGTTGAGGGCTGCCATGCAGGCAGGGAGAATGTTAGAGTGCAGATGGTTGTGAAGTACGTCGTTAGAGTCATATAAGAGGCTTTCAGAGTGGGTACAGAGTGTTTGATGCGGCTAACTACTAAGTCATTTGCTTCTTTTAGGTATAGGTATAGGTCTTGAGTAGAGGCTGTAGGGTATTTTGTGGAGATTTGGGGCCTGACGGTATTTTCTTACCGCCGAAAAATAACTTAGCAACAATCACTCCTTGTATTCAGATTGGGCCATGTACAACAATAATACAGTGGACATGCATTATTTCAGCACCCAGACATGCGCATTTGGTATGCGTGGTTGGTATGCGTGGTTGGTGGTATTTTGGTGAGCATAATTCCCTTGTTTTATTTGTGGCCCCAATATCCAGAATCCCTTATTTTTGCTTAGATTTTTCGTGTAATCACTAGAGAGACCTCAGGCTTGCATTTCAGGAACACCACATTTTCATTTTTAGTGTGCCACCATGGGCAATTTCTCTCTGTCTTATCTACGGCAGCGAGCTATCATGTGGTATTTTCACTATCTTATATACGGTAGTGAACTATGTCCCGGGCCTCCCTTTTTGCGGACTAATAGACCTCCGACAAACTACAACACACACAGTTAGTTATAATTGCTCATACTGAATTACATTGTGCACACGGCTGCAACCAAATTTGATGTTTAGCTAGCTTGAAAATGACAATTGCACTGTCTAAACATCTCCCCACATCATCAGCACTGTTTTGGTAAATATAAAACACACCACCCGTCTGCTTTCAAATATTTTTGTGTATTATAAAAGTTGCATTTAAACACAATCTCACTCTTTACAGAAATAAATAAAATAGCACAGTAACAGCATTGTCTGTGATACACTGAAAAGAGAGTGGCGGAAACAAGAACTCAATTTGCAACATTAACATGTGATTAAAGCACAGGAATCTCCTTTCCTACACTGACTGAATATTCTTGTACACACTCAGCCCCCACACTTCTGTAATTACCTTATCTGTTCAGCCTGAGTTTTCTTCAGCTGTTCTCTTTCTGAATTTGGCTCCCTTGAAGATTAACCCCGGTGAAAACAAGCGTCTTTCGTTCTCAATCCGGGGTTATTGCCTGGAATTCTCAGTTTTTGCAGCAGGAATGCTCCAGCCAGAAAAACAGGTCCTTCTCCCAGCTCTGTCAAATCCCGACTGTTCTCCTCCTCTCTTCAAACTCCCCCCAGCAAAACTCTCATCACTGCCTCTAGCATGATACTTGCTATGACGCTGCTCCAATCAGAAATTAATCATGCCATCTCCTCCCTCACTACACAATGGCTCCTTTTTACAGTAACCATTTGTAACCAACTGATTTCCTGTTCTTTCGAGCCCTTGGCTTCCTGTAGTTATGTGGACCGAGCAGCAGAGAAAAACAAAAAAAAATGAATGTGCGTTTAAAAGTTCACTTTCAGAGTAGGCCTATTTCTGCAGTGGAGACACATTTTTATTAGTGGGTTATGTTAAATGCAGTTTTATTAGTCAGGTTAGTTATTAATAATGTTAGTTATTCATTTTCAAATGTGTCTCTTGCACCATAGGCATTTCAGGTGAAAAATAGTGTGCATTTTTGAATGTGCACGTGTGCTTTTAACTGTAAAAATAGATTTGCATCTTATATGTTAAAATCGTTTTTGACTGAATAGCCTGTCTTTACTTATATGTCCATGTTAATCTGGTAACACATATAGCAATGCACTGCACCCATGTGGTGGTGCTGCATAAAAAAAATGGCTACCTGTGCAGTAGTGCTGTACTCTGTGCTGTAACACGCCAAATATCCTTACATACCCTCCTTTTGTTTTTAGAACTTGGCTACAATCCAAGCCAATTCCTAAAAACAACTTGTTCTTTTTTTTTTTTTTTAAATGCATGTGTATTGGGATATCTTTCTCTTCCTGACGTAGCTAGTAAAATCAGTAACATTTTCATTTTTACTGATAGCACAATCAACCATCCACCCATGATTAGCACCAGGACAGCCAAACCCACTATTGAGCGTTCCCCCCAGGTTCCCCAATTAAATCTTTCCACTTCTATTATCCCCAGATTACTAATTGTAATATTGTTTTTGCTCAAATTCATTTTTATAACATGTCTTTCTTTGTGATTCAATAAATATTCCACATCCGGATCTATTGGAAAAGTATCCCTTTGAAAAAAATCGATATTTTCCACTTGGCTTTCCCAAACATCATTTGTTACATGAAACAATGTTAACCCCCCAATTGACACAATTGTATCCTTTGGAACCTGTAAATAAAAAACATTATATTTCACCTGTTTAACCACGCATGTTCCATGGTTTAAATGTACTACCGTCATGTTCTTTAAACAGGTGCTGATCAACCATTTACCTCTGACCATCTTAGCCTGTGCCATTTCTTCACTCCCCATATTGCTAATAATCACTTCACATCCCTCTGATATACTTGGGTCAGATTTCAAACCACAAATAGCATCTGTGGCATCAGGAACAAACGGTTTACCTGGACACATATAATTTTGTTCTTTAAATTTTACACATGTTTCCAGGTTTGGTATTAAATAAACTTCAGGTTCCCATGACTGAAATGCCACCACTTGTGGAGTCTTAATCTTAATAAATTTGTCCTCTTGCCAAAATCCCACGTTGTGTACCCACTTCATTTGATAAATAAGTTCAGGGGCTACATATGGGATGCATAGCAAAAATCCGATCTCTACTCTTTCCAAGTCCACATATAACGGCATTGCATTACCCATTTCGAATGCAATTTTTACCTGTATTATATCAATTTCCCTCCTGGTCAATCTTTCTATCATTTGACGAATAATATCCTGCGAAATAAAATACAAGGGGATATGTCCTTGAATCAATTGTGAAACTGCAGTTTGAACTTCTCTCATATAATTCGTTAATAGTCTATCAACAGGACTCATTATGTTCAATATTTCATTTAAAGTTCTGTCATCCTTAAGTATTATTTTAGTCGCCCGTTGCATTACATCCGCTTGTTCATTTAGAATGATTGCAGTTTCATTTATGAATCTTACTTGTTCATCCAGTCCCCCTCTAATTCCATCTAATGTTTTTTGTATTATTTCTAGGTCAATACTCAGTTGTTGCGCTTTAGTACTCAGTGTTCCTACCGAAATAGAATTGGCTGTTGATATTGTGATACCTATCATGGCTCCAACTATAGACATTACCAATGATATCGCGAGCATCACCGCACCTCTATTTCCTCTCTTCTTAATGTCTGCTGAATTCACGAATGTTTTTTCCAATTGCATTAATATATCTCTTATTGACTGCTTAGTGTCCTCTTTTCTTATTTCCAGCCACTCTTTAGTCTGTTCAATCTTAATTCCGGTATTGTTCAAGTGTTTTTCAATCAAAATCTCAGGATTCAATGGTATGTATATATTTTGGAAAATCATCCTTCTATCACTCATGATGAATCCTGGTGCCTCTTCCACCGCGATACCAGATGCTGGTCCAGGTTCAACGACAACCTGTGCCTCTGAATTCTTGAAGATCCCTCCAAATATCATCATCATTAACCATATCATCGGTATCATCTTCAATGCTGATCGCTTTGCAGCCTTGGTCTTCACCCCTCTTTGGGGCTATCCCGGAATCCGTCCACGTGGGCTCCAGGGGACCATCGTCTCCCGTGGGCTCTGATCCCGAAATCTCCGACCAAATAATGTTAATTTTCTAAATCAAATAGAAAATAAACAAATTAAGTACATAGCACAATACTAACTTCACCCTTTTGCCAAAAATAAAACATGCTTGTTAAAAATATTTCGTTTTTTTTTTTTTTCTTTTTTTTTCTGAAATTAAACACAAGTTAAAAGAAAACAAGCACATATAAAACAGCATTCAATATTTAATACATTTTCTCTCTGCACACCAACCATGAGCTTCCATTATATATATTTATTTATTTATTTTATATATTTTTACATATATTACAGTGTTTATGTGCCATTATAACAATCAACTTTTTAACTTCTTTGTCACTGCCTCCTGATTGTACCCATTTATTTTCTCTTTTTGTGTTCAAGGGACTTTATCTGTTTCTAGATGCTTAAGCTGCCTGATCTCATGTCTGGGATGGCATGGTTTGATTTGATTTACATGTACAAACTGCTCTATTGCCGTTTCACCTTCATTTTTCAAAATTTTATAAACTACAGGAGAGACCTTATCTATAATTCGAAATGGCCCCTGCCAGGCTGCTAGAAATTTAGAATTTTTCTGTTTACTTTTTCCAAAATGAAACTTGTACACCTGATCCCCTACACTGTATTCCTTTACTGATGTCTTTTTGTCATAATAAGACTTTGCACTGTCAGCAGCTCTTTCCAGATTTCTCTGCACAAAAGCAAATGCATGTTGCAAATGCCTCCTCAGTTCATCAATATATTCATGAACTGTGGATGCACTCACAAGTGTCTGCTCATGTGTTCTGTATAGTAGGTGTTGTGGTAACACCATTTTCCTACATGTCAAGACCTCATGGGGGCTAACACCTGTTGCCTTGGCAGGAGTTGATCTGATTGCCATCAAAACCAACGGTAAACGTAAATCCCAGCTGGAACCTGCTTCTGCCACAAATTTCTTTAAAATATCCACAACAGACCTATTGCTTCTTTCAACTGTACCTGAAGACGCCGCCCGATATGCAATATGTAGTTTCCTTTTCACACCTAGTATTTGCCATACCTTACTCATTAGAGTACTTGTGAAATGACTTCCTCTGTCTGACTCAATTCTTTGTGGCAACCCAAACCTTGAGAACACATGGTTCACCAGCAATGTGGCTGCTGTTTGCGCACTACAATCTGGTGCAGGAATGCATTCAATCCACTTCGACATCAAACATACCACACTCAAAATATAACAGTGTCCCCTGCTCGACCTTTTTAAAGGACCTACATAGTCTATTTGCAAATCTGACAATGGGAGAGTTAGGCCTCTTTTCATCAATGGTGCTCTATGCATTGGTGAAGCAGGTTTAAATTGGGCGCATACTAGACAACCTCTAGTATATAATTCCACATCTTGGGACATATATGGCCAGTAAGCATAATCTTTTAGTATTTCTAATGTTTTTTGTGAACCTCTATGGCCTGCAGTTATGGCATCATGTGCATGGTGTAGCATTAGTCCTCTGAATGAAAGGGGTACCACCCACTGTATTTGTCCTGTTATGGACTCTCTAATCATGAGTCCATCCTGTAATCTAATTCGTGTTTTGTTCTTTAATAACACCCTCAACTCTTCTTTTCCCATACAATCATTTTCTGTTAAAGAATTTTGTTCGGGATCTATCAAATGATTATAATAGATTCCCAAAATTTGATCATTCTTTTGTGCCTCAATCAAATCTTGGTCTGGCGTGTCATGACTCCACTGCACCACCGGTTGATCTACCTCCTTTGGTGCTTTAGAACGTGTGACTGCATCAATTTGTATTTCACCCATTAAATAATCAATAGGTAGCAATTCTCCCATCACAGCCCCAATCTTAGCCAGGTGGTCTGCCTTATCATTTCCCTCCTTATCCTCTCCTGGTGTTTTTAAATGCCCACAAATTTTTCTCCAGTATATTGTTAACTTATTCTCTGACACCAATTTGTCTATGGCTTGTATCATTTTTCCATGCTTAAGTGGCTTTTTGTTGTATGTAACCATGCCTCTTACTTTCCAACCAGGCAAATACTCCACAAAGCTATTCCGTGCATAGTCAGAATCAGTCACCAGGACAATTTCACTGAACTTTTTATCAACTGCAGTAGCAATTGCTTTATAAATGGCTGCCAATTCCGCCACCTGACTGCTCCTATCTCCAATCCTCATCCCTATACTGGGGACACCTTCACATTTCAACCAGACATTTCCTATTCCTGCCACTAACTGTTTATTACTGTCATTTTCAATGTGAAAAGCACAACCATCCACATATACAGTTGGCAAATCCTTGCATGTTTTTTCATCAAAAGCTTTGTGTGGTGATTGTTCAAATTCCTGCAAACTAGTTTCCACTTCCATTTCATTTGGTATTTGTTCAGCTGCACAGTCATGTAAGTCAGCTAACCCTTGAGCAATTGGGTTCTTTTTATTTTGTCCATATCTCACTTCTACGGGAAAACCTTGTAATGCCAGCATCCCTGAAGTGATTCTGGATTGCGCTAGATTACCTGATCTAATTCTTTTACTCTCTAAAAATTGCAAAGGTTGGTGATTTGTTTCAATAATCACCTTTTCTCCCTGAACAATGGGGCGGAAATGTTGTAGCGCCCACACAGTGGTTAATAGGGCCTTTTCACATTCATTAAATTTCATTTCAACTTGGGAAAATGCCTTACTTGCATATGCAATGGTTTTGTGATTCAAATCGTGTTTTTGTGATAACACTGCTGACATACAATGTTCAGAAAAACCTATTTCTATAAAGAAATCCCTGTCCTTTATGGGGCATGCTAAACATGGTCCTTTACAAGACATTCCTTTAATTTAGCCACAGCATCAGACTGCTCTTTTTCCCATTTCCAGGGAGTATTCAGTTTAAGCAGTTTAGTCAATGGTTGAGTGATTTCTGCATAATTTTCAATGAACTTTCTGTTATAGCCTGTCATCCCTAATAAACTTTTTACTCCTTTCACATTTTTAGGATCTTTTAATCTTTGTATGGCCTCTATTTTCTTCTTTTGTGGATTTAGCCCATGTTCAGTCACTTCATGCCCTAGAAAGTTCATTTTTTTCTTGCACCATTGTGCTTTTTGCAAAGATACTTTGGCGCCTGCTTTCTGCAATTGGCCAAGTACATGTCTTATTTCATCAAAATGACTTTTCAGGCTTTTATTTTTTATCAGGACATCGTCCACATAAACTATTGTTCCTCTTTCCGCTGCATCCGGCATGGCCTTTCTCAAAAATATGCCAAATTCACTCCCACTATTGATGTACCCGAACGGAGCTCTAAGCCAGGCATATTGAGTCCTGTCAAATGTAAAGGAAAATAAATGTTGTATCTCCTCTGCCAATGGCACGCACCAATATCCAGAGGTGAGATCTAATGTGGTAAATACATTTGAACCATGTACCTGAGCTAGGCCCTGATCAATGAATGGCAGTGGCCATCTAGATACTGGTACTCTTTTATTTAACTCTCTCAAGTCTGCACACAGCCGCCATTGACCATTTGGCTTTAACACACCTAAAATAGGTGTATTGGATGTGCTATGAATGGGCCTGATGATTCCCCGCGATTCCAAATTTTTAATAATCTCTGCCAATGATTCTAAACATGCAGCGGTAGTCTATACTGGCGTACAAACACTGGATTTCTGCTACACCCTTCTGGTAGTGTGGCCACATGTAAATCAGTTAAACCACAATCATAAGCATCTTTTGCAAATACATCCTTAAACTCCATAAAATATCTCCCTCAGATTGTCCCTATCTTCATTGCTTTCACAAGCATTCGCTAAGGAGATCTGCTCTTCTACCATTTTGGAAAATTCTGGAAAATCTTCTGGTAATGGAATCTCGGCGCTTTCCTCTAACTGTGTGGCTGTGTCTTTTTGTAAAGCTGCCACTTTTAAATATTTTGGCATATCAGCTTCCACTTCAATGGGCTGATTTTCTGTTTCAATTTCATTTAAATTAAATATTATGCAATCCTCTTGATGGCAGCACACTGTCTCATTTGAATCATAAGGATACACAGAATGAATTTTAAATATTCCTTTGGGCTGAGAGTCCAGGTGTTCTGGCAACTCACCCTTGGCATCTACATACTTCTCAGGAATGTTTCCAATCACCATGTTATTTAAATCTGCCGTATAATGTGATTTTTGTATGGCCATTCCTAATGGGGAGTTTTCCTCTAAATGAATATACTGACAACCTTTATTATTTACCATAATTTTTACAGATCCTTCACCAATATCTACCAATGGAATGTATTCATAATCCAGGCCTTGCTGTTTTATTGATTCATTCAGGCATACAAATGCATCAGAGCCTTTCATCTGCTGTCCATTTTTGCATTTCAGTGTTATTGCAAACTGTTTTGTAAATGCAGGAATAATAGTATCTTTCCTCATTTGTAATTCGATTGCATAAGGAACCAGTTGTGCACAATGATAAGCCCTTCTTTTGTCTTCAAATTCAGGTGCCGGACCACGTAGGCGTGAGCATATTTTTTGATTAAGGAAATCTAACACCATACACATTCTGTGCATGATGTCATTGCCCATTTAAAATTCATTTTGTGCTCCACTCACTATCCATACATTATGGTAAATTGTTTTCTGCCCAATGCTAATTTTAAGCATGCATCTGCCTACAATTCGGTTTTCAAAGTCTGGACTGTCCAACCCAGAAACATATTGGTTTTTAATCCTAAATCTCAGGATTTCTTCCCTCTCCATTATTTTTTGCAACAATTTCTCATTAATGAAACTCCTTTCATGTTCAAGCGCTAAAGTGGCTTTTATTATTTTAAAATAGTAATTTATACCAACATGAACCCATGGTTGCTCATCTTCAATGTGTATTTCTGCCAGAGTGGTAATGTGTTTTTCTGAATCTGTTTTAGGAGCAATATTCTGTTTGCATGTTTTCTCTTTTAAATAAAAACGTAATGTGTGCTCATCTATGGCAGTCTGCCAATTTTTCCTTGGGTCCAAGTATATTTGTACAGGTAGTTTTTCATTGTCGCTTTGCATTTTGTCTTGACACATTAATATAACAGTGACACTAGGTATGCAGCTATTCTGGAGATATACCTCCACAGCATCATTTGTTTTGGCAACGGTGTGACATTCATTTATATTGCTGTTTTGTGATTTTAGTTTCTTAGGCCTCAATGGTTTTTTTGTTAAGGACCACATCACTCCATTCACCCCATCTATTAGAGGAGACAATCTTTTAAGACAATCTGTCCCCATCAGAAATGGAATTTCACAAATAGATGTGATCAATACCTCTTGTTTCATTCTGTGCATTCCTATTTTTATGTCAACCTCAGTTACACCTATGATGGGCACCTCCTCCCCATTAAAGTTATGCACTGGGCCTTGATTTTCCTTCACTGTGATCTGACTCCGTGGGGGTCTCCCTTCATTGATACTCTTTACCAGCTCCTTGGACATAATTGTGGCCTGTGCGCCAGTGTCAATCATAGCAAAGGTGTGGCATTTTTCTTCTACAGTGATGGGTGCATAATATCTGTCCTCAACTTCCTCTAATACACATAGGAAATGTGAATTCTTACTGATTTCAGGGCTCACCTTTCTCAGGTCTTTTTCACTTTTGGCTAAACACATTGGTAAATGGAAAGACATTTTTCCCTCCTTTTTACCCATTTTTGCGCGAGAGACTTTATTCATTTCTCCATGATCAGAGGTTTTTTGGAGTGTGGCCACTGTTCGCCCATCCATCTGGGTAACATCAGAGACCACATTACAACCTTCCAACTGAACATGTGTAACAACATCATTCAGCAATTTGTCATTTTTTAATTCTGTGCATTCGTGATCATTTAGTGTGATACCAGCCCTTTCAGCCTCTTCAAAAATATGTGGCTCAAAGAATTCTTCAGGTGATTGACTTGTACCCTCCTTGTGAGTATTTCCTTTTTCTGTCTGTGTTTGGTCATTGTTTTGCTTGCCCAGGGAAGGAGCTATAGCATCCTCACTTACTCCCTGTCCACTGGTATTCCCCATACATGAGTCATTTTTCTTAAGTCCCTTTGTTCTTTTGGAATTCCTAATGTTTCTTTTTCATTTGTACAAATCTTTACTGTTTTATTTAGCTCTCGGTTAAACCGTACCTATTTTTTAGAAGTATTTGCACTTTCTGTCACAAGTTCATTTACTGGCACTTTCACATTTAATCCATTAGGCATCTCAGAGTCGTAGTGCAAAATTATATCAGAGCAATCTGTCATTTTGGCACTGCAGTTATCATGAGTACTTAGTCACTTTTCGGAAGCCCCCGGTCATTGCTATGGCCATCAGCCCCCTCTTTGGAAGGTTGTTTTTGCGCTGTACAGAGCTTTCCTATTTGCTCAGCTAACATTTTCACTTGGGCCTCAAGGCACTGGAACCTTTCCATCTCTCTAGGATCCTCTTTCTGTGGTCTAGGTCGATATTGGTTGTTTTCCCCCTGATTGGATCTATTCTGATACCTCTCAGGTGAATGATGTCGGGTGGGATGATTTCTGAACTCTTGATTCATTTGTGGATGGGAGCGGGTTGCACCCATCCTTTGATTATAGTCCCCTGGTGGGTAATCATTGTACTGGCGTGGATTGTAGTTCACGTTTTGCCTCATGTCCTGTCTCTCAGATTGTGGGTACTGGCCCCTAGGTTAATATCCATTATCAGTAAATCGATCCACATATCGGGGCCTATCCTGATTACCATATATCATGGTGTTGGGATCAAATCTGCTCTGTGTCCCCAATGACTGGTAGGGACCATCATTTCTTTGATCTTGATTTTGTCTCTGGTTATTGTTCATACCTGCCATATCAGGCCGATATCCTACCCGGGGTCTGTCCCCTAAATACCTAGGGCTGATGTAGCTCTCTCTATTACTAGGATCATGTGATTGGAACATTGGTACAGGAAGTGGCGATCTTTGTTGATTACCCCTTTGTTCAGGGTGTCACATTATTTTTACCTTGGCTTTGAGCAGACTCAAGGGACATTTTGGCTGACCTGATTTCCATTACTGTGGCTGAGGGTTCTTAAGATTTAGGTCTAGTATCTTTCATTTTATCACTTTCTCTACCCTGACAATAGAGTACCTCATATAGTTTTGTGCTTTGATGTACAATCCATTCAAGGGACTTGTCACGGTCAAATTCACGGACCAATTGGGATATGATGTCTTTCTGTAGCCCATAGAAGTATGCAGTTTTAAACTCATTGGAATTTGAGTCAAAAGATACATCAAAGCGAGAAAATGCTCTTTTTAAGTCTTGTAAAAATTGGCGAGGGGATGTATTAGGTCCAGCAGTAATTGTGTAAGCGACTTTCTTTGCCTCCTGCAATGACTGAAAAGGAGAAAAATGACGCCTAATTTCTTTTTCAAACTCCAACCAGGTCATATTCTGCTGTTCATTTAATCCCCTTATGATGCTGGCCGTCGGGGCATCTAAAGTTAAATGAAAATATTGTCTGTACTGTTCCTTAGGTATCTGGAGTGCTTTAAAAATGTCATGCACCGCTTCTAAGTGATCCTCAATGCAGCATTAACCTCCCTTTTTAAATGGTTTGATCAGGGCTTTAATGGATTTCATTATTTTTATGGGGCTACTTGTTGCAATGCATGGAATTGCACTATTTTGTGATTCAATCCTGTTTTCAGGTGTATGAGATTGGTGGCTGCCCCCAATGGGAGTATCAAATCCCCCAAGGGCGCTGCAACCAAGTTCAGTCACCGGCCCAGTCACTGGAGCACTAGCCCTTTGGGCAGAGCTAGAATTCACCTCCACTCCATTGAATGTGGTACCCTGCCGCCTCTCCTGGGACCTGGGAATGCACATTTGCTGTTCTAAGTCCTTACACTTTTTAAGGAGTCTGTTGGCTTCATTTTGCAAATAGTTGTTTTCATCACTCATCTTATTAATCACCTCCTGCATGTCGCACATTTGCATTTGGCATTCAATGAACTCTTTATTTCTCTTGTCTCTTTCTTGAATCATTTTAATCATTTCTTGTTCTGCACTCTGGAGATCACATTCTTTTTCACAATGTTCTTTTTGTAAAATCTGCATTTCTGAAACAACCTCATCTTTATCCTGTCTAATGTGGTCCACTAAGGCTTTTAAGTGTACCAATTCTTGCTCACTATCCTCAAATTGTTTGGATAACTGAGTATCAAAGTCTCTGCATTTTAATTGCATGTCTTTTTGGCATACATCCAATTCTGCTCTCAACATTCCCTGATTTTTACTTGCCCCATCTAATTCAGTCTTTAACCTGTTAATTAGCTGAGTATCATTCTCCTGCATTCGCAGGGACTTATTCAAAATAATCCATATTTTGCCGCATAGCCGTATTGAACAGTCTTTCTCTGCACTTTTATCGGCTGCATTCAATAATCTTGTAATTCAGACCTGAATTATGCTGCCTTCTGCAAAAATATTGTCTAGTTTTTCTTTCTGCACCTCACCCTGAATGCGTTCACGCCATTCTAATGTGCTATTCGACGATTAATTCCCATGTGCAAACAACTTTGCCTCTAAATATTGCACTAGATCTGAGAATGTGGTTTCCCTTTGTGACATTCTGAAATTTGTTTTTAGTGGCACACTGCTATTATAAAATGGGTTCCCTTAAATGTGCAAATGGCAGTGTGAGACACGCTTGCCACGCCCAGTAGGTACTCTATGATCACTTTCCCGGCCTGCAACGCACCATAAATATGTAGGGTATTTTGTGGAGATTTGGGGCCTGACGGTATTTTCTTACCGCCGAAAAATAACTTAGCAACAATCACTCCTTGTATTCAGATTGGGCCATGTACAACAATAATACAGTGGACATGCATTATTTCAGCACCCAGACATGCGTATTTGGTATGCGTGGTTGGTATGCGCGGTTGGTGGTATTTTGGTGAGCATAATTCACTTGTTTTATTTGTGGCCCCAATATCCAGAATCCCTTATTTTTGCTTAGATTTTTCGTGTAATCACTAGAGAGACCTCAGGCTTGCATTTCAGGAACACCACATTTTCATTTTTAGTGTGCCACCATGGGCAATTTCTCTCTGTCTTATCTACGGCAGCGAGCTATCATGTGGTATTTTCACTATCTTATATACGGTAGTGAACTATGTCCCGGGCCTCCCTTTTTGCCGACTCATAGACCTCCGACAAACTACAACACACACAGTTAGTTATAATTGCTCATACTGAATTACATTGTGCACACGGCTGCAACCAAATTTGATGTTTAGCTAGCTTGAAAATGACAATTGCACTGTCTAAACATCTTCCCACATCATCAGCACTGTTTTGGTAAATATAAAACACACCACCCGTCTGCTTTCAAATATTTTTGTGTATTATAAAAGTTGCATTTAAACACGATCTCACTCTTTACAGAAATAAATAAAATAGCACAGTAACAGCATTGTCTGTGATACACTGAAAAGAGAGTGGCGGAGACAAGAACTCAATTTGCAACATTAACATGTGATTAAAGCACAGGAATCTCCTTTCCTACACTGACTGAATATTCTCGTACACACTCAGCCCCCACACTTCTGTAATTACCTTATCTGTTCAGCCTGATTTTTCTTCAGCTGTTCTCTTTCTGAATTTGGCTCCCTTGAAGATTAACCCCGGTGAAAACAAGCGTCTTTCGTTCTCAAGCCGGGGTTATTGCCTGGAATTCTCAGCTTTTGCAGCAGGAATGCTCCAGCCAGGAAAACAGGTCCTTCTCCCAGCTCTGCCAAATCCCGACTGTTCTCCCCCTCTCTTCAAACTCCCCCCAGCAAAACTCTCATCACTGCCTCTAGCATGATACTTGCTATGACGCTGCTCCAATCAGAAATTAATCATGCCATCTCCTCCCTCACTACACAATGGCTCCTTTTTACAGTAACCATTTGTAACCAACTGATTTCCTGTTCTTTCGAGCCCTTGGCTTTCTGTAGTTATGTGGACAGAGCAGCAGAGAAAAAGAAAAAAAAATGAATGTGCGTTTAAAAGTTCACTTTCAGAGTAGGCCTATTTCTGCAGTGGAGACACATTTTTATTAGTGGGTTATGTTAAATGCAGTTTTATTAGTCAGGTTAGTTATTAATAATGTTAGTTATTAATTTTCAAATGTGTCTCTTGCACCATAGGCATTTCAGGTGAAAAATAGTGTGCATTTTTGAATGTGCACATGTGCTTTTAACTGTAAAAATAGATTTGCATTTTATATGTTAAAATCGTTTTTGACTGAATAGCCTGTCTTTACTTATATGTCCATGTTAATCTGGTAACACATATAGCAATGCACCGCACCCATGTGGTGGTGCTGCATAAAAAAAAATTGCTACCTGTGCAGTAGTGCTGTACTCTGTGCTGTAACACGCCAAATATCCTTACAAGGCACAGTCTGAGCGGCGTATCAAGACATGTGCCGAGACATGTTAGTCTTAGATGGCCCAATACAGGAGCATGGGTGGACACACCTGGAAAGGGTATTGTTTTGTGATGGGTGGTGCCTGGAGCAAGGAAGAGGCAACATGGCATGGGGGAGGTAGACAGTAGGTGGTATTGACAAGTAGTGGATTAGACATGTGTCCAGAAACTGCATGGCACAATAACAGGTACCAATGGTTTTGACATACATTAATGGCAAAACTGTAGTATTTGGCAGGTCGTCCTGGCCTGGATAGGGCTCCCCCAGGACTTAGTAGTTGGCCTTTGTAGGGGGCGGCTTTGCCTGCTGGCTCTCTGGGTCACAGTGTAATGGCTGGGTGACCCTCCAATCACAAGCAGGAGGAGGCGGGCAAATGGTTGGGGTTCCAGTCTTTAGAGAGCTCGGCATCATGGAGCCATGTTTGCAACGGGTATGGAGCAGCTTTTCAACGGCCCAGCAGGATTTATCTTCTCACTCGTTTGGGTGCCGGTTGCATTTAGGCAGCACAATCTTAATGGAGCAGCATTGCTGGTTGCAGATATGTGGCTCAACCTTAATTCAGTATATTAAGGAGCAGCATTGTTGGTTGCATTTAGGCAGCACAATCTTAATGGAGCAGCACTGCTGGTTGCAGATAGGTGGCTCAACCTTAATTCAGGATATTCAGGAGCAGCGTTGCCGGTTGCATTTAGGCAGCACAATCTTAATGGAGCAGCATTGCTGGTTGCAGATAGGTGGCTCAACCTTAATTCAGGATATTCAGGAGCTGCGGTGCCGGTTGCATTTAGGCAGCACAATCTTAATGGAGCAGCACTGCTGGTTGCAGATAGGTGGCTCAACCTTAATTCAGGATATTCAGGAGCAGCGTTGCCGGTTGCATTTAGGCAGCACAATCTTAATGGAGCAGCATTGCTGGTTGCAGATAGGTGGCTCAACCTTAATTCAGGATATTCAGGAGCAGCGTTGCCGGTTGCATTTAGGCAGCACAATCTTAATGGAGCAGCATTGATGGTTGCAGATAGGTGGCTCAACCTTAATTCAGGATATTCAGGAGCAGCGGCGCCGGTTGCATTTAGGCAGCACAATCTTAATGGAGCAGCACTGCTGGTTGCAGAGAGGTGGCTCAATCTTAATTCGGGATATTCAGGAGTAGCGTTGCCGGTTGCATTTAGGCAGCACAATCTTAATGGAGCAGCACCGCTGGTTGCAGATAGGTGGCTCAACCTTAATTCGGGATATTCAGGAGCAGCGGTGCCGGTTGCATTTAGGCAGCACAATCTTAATGGAGCAGCATTGCTGGTTGCAGATAGGTGGCTCAACCTTAATTCAGGATATTCAGGAGCAGCGTTGCCGGTTGCATTTAGGCAGCACAATCTTAATGGAGCAGCACCGCTGGTTGCAGATAGGTGGCTCAACCTTAATTCAGGATATTCAGGAGCAGCGTTGCCGGTTGCATTTAGGCAGCACAATCTTAATGGAGCAGCATTGATGGTTGCAGATAGGTGGCTCAACCTTAATTCAGGATATTCAGGAGCAGCGTTGCCGGTTGCATTTAGGCAGCACAATCTTAATGGAGCAGCACCGCTGGTTGCAGATAGGTGGCTCAACCTTAATTCAGGATATTCAGGAGCAGCGTTGCCGGTTGCATTTAGGCAGCACAATCTTAATGGAGCAGCACCGCTGGTTGCAGATAGGTGGCTCAACCTAAATTCAGGATATTCAGGAGCAGCGGTGCCGGTTGCATTTAGGCAGCACAATCTTAATGGAGCAGCACTGCTGGTTGCAGATAGGTGGCTCAACCTTAATTCAGGATATTCAGGAGCAGCGTTGCCGGTTGCATTTAGGCAGCACAATCTTAATGGAGCAGCATTGCTGGTTGCAGATAGGTGGCTCAACCTTAATTCAGGATATTCAGGAGCAGCGTTGCCGGTTGCATTTAGTCAGCACAATCTTAATTCAGGATATTCAGGTGCAGCATTGCTCTCATCACAGGGCCAGACAGGGGATGCTCCCACAAGCCTTAGCAGTTGGCCTTATGTTGGATACTTCTATTTCCAACAAATACGCACATACTACAACCCAATCTCATAGGTCTTTAAACTGGGGAAAGGGAAACCACAGGCAAAACATTGATAGGATTTCTTCCCTATCACTCTCACCAATTGAAGTCTTCCTGACAGAGAGCTGCTCAGCAGAATATAAACAGATTACCTTTCTTAAAATGATGGACCCATCATTAACAGTATGGTACGTGCAGAGTAGGTCTATGTATCCAGCTAGGTGGCATAATAAGGATTGCAAGACCGCCAAATCCACTTTTTCCATGCCCTCAACCGGGGTCCCCGAGGTGTATTATTGGTAAATGCCTTTAGTCAGAGTGATTAAATGGAGAAAAGTACAACAAAAGGAAACATGGCTTGTTTGTGAATGATTGGCTAAATGTGAGAAAGATAGCAGCATGTTCTGGAAATGTCTTGCTCGTGCGCTGGGGAAGCATGCCAACCCAGAGACTGCTTCTCGTATAACCATAGCAACATGGTTCGGTCGCTTTTCATGTTTCTAAAACAATGCATTGTACAATTGTGTAATTGCTGGAGTAGTTCCCACCTCCACGATTATTCTGGCTGCACCTTTACCTGTAAGGAAGTCTTGGTTGCACTGTAGGAATTTTCCAATTTAAAGGCACCCGACCATGACATATTCTGAGTGCTTTTTTTACTAACAACTTTAATGTAGTATCGTTCATTGGCAGCTAATTTTATCAAGGTAGTGGCAGGCCATTATTGTACCAGTCTGCGAGAATGGTGCCAGAAAGGTTCCTTTGTGTTTCCACCCTTTCTCCCTCCTTGACTCTTCTGCCACGCAGTTTGACAAAGTGAAATATGGCAACGTTCTCGAATGCGTCGTGGGTAATGATGCTGTGTTCTCTGAAACAAAGCAAGGTTTTCAAGAGGACCTGGTCATGGCAGAATGGATCCTAAACCTTAGTGTGATAGCTGATAAGTTTATGCTAGCGTATAAGTGCAGAACGCATATAGGGTTCATGGGCCTGCCCGCCGTGTTCAACTGTGTTAATTACGCACAAGTACGAATTACTCTGCACCTATGGGAATGCTGCAATGAGGAGTGGCTATTCTCTTGGAGATGCACTGTCACCTCCTGGCAAGATTTTGCTATGGACACATTGCTGACTATGCAGCTCTGTGTCCTTTCTCTCAGGGAGTTAGGTAGGGGTGAGGTCTGACTCCCATTCAATATAATCTATGGGCCTTATTACACGGATGGCGGTAAGGATTTACCGGTACCGGTAAAATACCGGTGCCGGTAAATCCTTACCGCCTTACTACAAGGTCCCTTTGTGGGTTGGGGGCTTTAACGCCTGCTTTTTGCAGGCATTAAAATCCAACCCGCAAAGGGACCTCGGAGCTAATTACGGCACCGCAAAATTGCGGTGCCTTAATTAGCGCCTTCCCCATTCCCATAGAGCCCTATGGGGCAGAAATGGGAATGGGGAACGGCAAAGGTGGAAGGGGGATTTACCGCCCCTCCAACCTTGGAATGGGGCGGTAAATCCCCTTTCCACCAAGGCGGTGCCGGTATTTTACCGGCATGAGCCATGGCGCTAATAGCGCCATGGCTCACCGCCTACCGTGTAATGAGGCCCTATATGTTACATCTTTCTATGGAATTGAAAGAGAGTAACCCAAAATACTCCCAGCATAGGTATGTGCAATATTCCTGCATTTCCCTATGCTTACCATGCTGTTCTGCTAGCCTCTTTACCTTTAGCTCTGCAGGGGCTGGTCACAGGATATGAAGAGTATATGGTTGCACGGGAAGTGAAGCTAAATGCATAAAAAATAACATGTCCTGTGTGTCACGCATTTTGCCCACCCCTAACTGTGATGCTGGTTAGGTTTGATAGACGCTTAGGGGGCCTTTCGATAATTCTCACCAATGTGTTTATCATGACCATTGCAACGTATGCACTGAAGCTTTGGTGGCAGACACAAGTTAATTGAATTCAAATTATGAAGAATCATTTTCTGCAAGTCCTTTGGGGTTTGTGGCATGGTGCCCTTGTGCCCCTGTGCTCCTGGTCCTCCTAGAGTGTGTGTTGGCTTCTGTAACAGATCTAACTAGTTTATAACTATTACTGCCCTGACTTCATTGATGGACACATTATATCTATAAAATTCTGCATCATCTGCGGAATTTAAATGAGACTTCACATTCAAATTGGTTAAGATTTATTAAGAAGGATGTTTGTGCTATGTTTTTTTTGTTGCATTTCTGAACCTTCCTAGAAAATCTGGAAATAATATCCAGATCAGCTTTTCATCTCCTACCTGTCTCAGGAAATAGTAATTATTGACTCGGTCAAGGGTTCCATTGCATGTTACATATTAAAGTGGTTCATGCTTGCGAGTGGTACTTGAACTGGTTTGAAAGTCTTAGCTAGCGAACGGTTTATTAAACTTGAAAACAGAATTGTTCGTTTTGGACGATGGTAGTTTGGAAGAACATATATACTCAAAAGCTTATTGTCCATTTGACGGGGTGACACATTAAGATTGACTTTATATGTTCTTGTTCGAAAAATAACTATTTCCCCAAGAGGGTAGTATCTAGTCCATGTATTATGGTCCTTTGAAATTAAACAAGTACTATCAGCTTTATTTAATTTGATCTCTCTAGACATACCACTATTAACTATTAGGAATGGAAGGCACTGTAGCACAGTTTCTTTTTGGTCTGTTTTAGACTGGGATGTTGCACATTTTTGTGATTTGATAGGTCTGGTTGAACATTGTTTATTGACTCGATGTTTTAGCCTTATTCTAGGATGTTTGTTAAGATGTTATTTGTTATCTATTATGATGTAACGCTGTCCTTGAAATAAAGATTGTTTTGATTTTGAGTAATTGTCCCTTTAGAGCTCTCTTAATAGCCTCCATCAGTCTAATGTATGCATCACAATTATAACCCATTCTTTTTGCAGTGGGCATTTGATGCCAATAATGTATGGGCTATGTTTTTCACAAGTTCACCTTAGTTCTCCCTTTCAAAATGAAGAAAGGATATAGCAATACTATTCCTCCCTGAATTCCTTGTTAAAAAGCCCATTTTCAACATACCCCCACCTCGATATTGTGTGCCACCCTTCCACTGTGCATTCTGTCAAAGAGAATTGTATTACCTTCTTCTCCCTCAAAGACTGTGTGACTTAGTCCAATACTTGGCTCCGCAGGCTGCCAGGACAGTGACTTGGGGGTGGGAATTTCTCTGAGCCAGTGGATGATGGGCCAAAGGGTGTATAGGGAGGATCCCCGAGTTGTTCTCTCTGGGTCCCTGGGTCAAGAAAACCATTACGTGGAACAAGGGGATCATTGTACAAATCCCCCTAACATTCCCTAACACACATGTTCACACAATAAATTCTAGGAGGAAGCCTCCAAGTACAAACATATCTAATTGCTCACTGTGCACAGACCTGGAATCCAAACTCCCTGTCAGGATTGATATGTTTTAGGCCAGCTCCCTCTCAGCCAACATGAACCTAAGAACATGGCCCAATTAAGAGCACATCCCACACAACCCAGGTGGAGGCACTATAGGAAAGACCTGACCAAGGGGTAGGGTTGCAGTCAGGCAAACGACAGGCAGTTCATTCTGGCAATGGGTGTTGTAGGTGGCTTGCATTTGGTGATGACTGGCGACTGTAGCAAATTGGGCCTGAAGGAGATTTGAGGTATAGAGGAGTTTGGAGAAAGCTGCAGTAGTGAAGGTTGTTGATAGCAAGAGGAGGAATAAAAAGGAGGTGGTGAAAACTTGTAGAAAGTGGTGACATTAGGAGGAGGGATGAGATTATGGTAGAAGGAGGTGGCACGTTTGGATGAGGTTGTAACATCAGCAGGAGGGTGTGATCGTTGGAGGAGGAATTTTGCACCCAGAGAAGCTGGTACAAATCGGGAGATTGTGTTAACATCAGGAGGTGGCTTTGAGTGTTTGGAGGCTGTGGTGGCAGTAGGAGAAGGTGATTGTAAAAGAGAAGTGGGGAAGATAGGATTGCTCCATGTCAAGATGTCACACAAGAGGGATAGGGTTACAACACCCTCCCCTGAACCACAGAAACGAAATAGATCGACCCCTCCACCCATGGTTGGCACAGGCTCCTGATATTAGAATGACAAGGGGCCACGTAGCAACCAATGGGGGAAGGAAGGATTAGGGTGAGGTTGTGGATAGGGAAGGGATATTAGGGAAACCCGAAAACAGGGCAAGGGATTTTCAAAGAAAGGAACACACACATAGATATACACTCCTAACACAAGCCTACTGAGTCACCTGTGAGCAATAATGCCTGTAGACTTTAGTAGTTTCCTACATGCACCTTTCTTATGTCTGTTTCAGCATCTAATTCCTGCCCTGTACCTCCTTACACAACCTGATGCCTTAAAAGGCTTAAGCACATGAAGCATATATATAGCATGAAGCATGTACGTAAATTCACAGAGTAACACTTAACATATTGCAACACCCGCAGACAGGCAGGCCATCGTCCAGGACTTTTACAGGGTGGCACACTTCCCCAAAGTGCTCGGCGCCATAGATTGCACCCAAGTGGCCCTACGTCCACCTGGGGCCACTGAGCACATCTACCGAAACCGCAAGCACTGGCATTCCATCAACCTGCAGGTGGGATGCGATGCCAAGGGAATCATCACCTCTGTCTATGCAAACTACCCTAGCTCCACCCATGACAGTTTCATATACAGAATGTCCGCCCAGAGACGGGCCCTGGAAGCTGGGCAGTATGGCGACATATGGCTCCTAGGTGAGTACAAATGACCGTGCACATGCATGCACGTCACACACAGACAAATACACAAACCCCAATAATCACCACCATTATCACCTCTCCGGGGACAGTGCCTACCCTCTGAGCAACCACATGATGACTCCAATCTAGAACCCCACCACGCCACCCCAAGTAAGATACAACACTGGCCATATTGCAACGAGGGCCATAGTGGAGCGCACATTCGGAGTGCTCAAATCACGCTTCCGCTCCCTTGACCGCTCTGGCAGCCAGCTACTCTATGCAGTAGTGTGCAGGATTATTGTGGCAGCATGTGTCCTGCACAATGTTGCAACACGGCAGGGCGTACCAGTGGACATGGTGGTGCCCCCACATCCCCAACCACAGGCACAGGTGCTGCCCATGGGAGGGGATAGGGCAAGTGGCGAGGCAGGCCGGACCCAGCTTGTGGCCACATTTTTCACCTAAACTCCTACCCCTGCGGAGTGCACACAGACCTGGCACATACCAGGTGACAATCGATGATGACAAAGAGACAGTCAACTGTCACAACCTCACCACCCTGAGAATGTTGCCATGGAAGTGCCACATTGTGTGCATCCCTAGATACTCAAACCTAACCAATCCTGTGTGACCAAAAGGTACACATGCAAGGTTTGTATCACACAGACCTGCAAAACAGGCCATGACAATCACTGGTATGTTACACAAAGCCACCAAAACCACAACATGACATGGCAAGCAACAGCAAAACACCAACACAATAACAATAATGTACACATTGACATGTGAAAAATGCAAAGCGGCATCAGACAATGATGCCTGACATGGAATCAGATGAAATGACTGACCAACAACCTCCCACACAAAGCAAGTCATACCCAAATGCATAACAACAGTTGTAGCTTGACCATAACAATGAATGCCTGCTCACATGCACATTGTGCACGGCAAAATAAACACTGCATAATACGTGTGCTGTGTCCATCTCCTGTTAACACTGCTCAGCACACAGCATAGTGACCAGTCATTGTGTGTGATGCACACCCTGAGCATCACATGAAAATGACAAACTAAATAAAAAAACAAATCATGCATGTACAGGATCCACAAATGGTCATAGATCATGTGCTGCAGGGACACAGTGGTCCCCAGATGGCTAACTGTGTGCACATGTGGACATGGAAGGGTGGTTGTACATGTTGTGGATCACAGTGCGAGTGTGTGTGTCAGTAGGGACATGCACTTAATACATGCATGTGCAATCAAGTGACCATCAGTGTCCTCATCACTTGTGAACATTGCCCATGTGTACACCCCAGCATGTCAAACCACAACTATACCCTCACACCTGAAAGGTAAATACAACACATGAACAGCCATTGATCAGCAGAATACATCATGTACATAGGATACCACAATTACAATGTCAGGGTGCCCATCACACTGTGGGGCAAGGCAACTGTCCAGCAACAAAATACCCCCCTCCCTCACATATCACCATGACCCACTGAACAACTGCGCATGGGGTATGTAGCCTTCATCCTTGAAGTTCACCTGGCCACAGGATCACCCTTCCCCTTTGTCTCCATCTTCCACCTTGCGTGTAAAAAGTGTCCAGCACCCTCAGAGGCCACCTTGACTTGCAAAAACACCAAATCAAAGAGAACTCAAAGCAGGCCAACACAGAAGCCAAGCAAAAAGCCTGCAGGCAGCAAAACAAACCAGAAGAGCCTCCAGTAGATGACTTGAAGTAGCAGTACATCACAAAGCCCAAGTACTAGGACAATGATGGAACAATCAAGGTAGCACAGTAAAACAATATCACAACAGGATGTGTACCATGTGTGGTACATAATATCGACTGATGCACCACAAACTGATGTGTACTGTCACAGCTCCTGTGTACAGGCGCAGGAGTGGCACGAACCAACCACCCCCACCGTGGTCGGGGTGCCTGCAAGGTCAAACTCAGACGGGCCTCTGAGACCCTGGTGGGGAAGGAGGGTCAGGGATATGCAGTCGGGCAGGCATTGGAATACTGGATAACCGGAATGAGGAGCAGGAGAGGGGAGTAGGATTGACAAGGGAAAGTAGGGAATGTACAAAAACATAATAATCATATTAACACATACACAATCAGACCAAACGTGTACATCATGCACATAGTACCAAATTATTCAAATTGAAGTCAAAGAGAAACTTATCTTTGGGGTGAGTGCTGGCCTCCTGCCTGCGCACTCTCCGGTCCAGTAACATGAGCAGTTCAATACTGCAAAGAGAGCCAGAGTCACTAATCTGTGCATGCCCATAACACACAAACACACCACCATGCATGCCCCAAAGTAACAAGATACTCTACAAACTATCTGGTGTGGTGCTTCGTACCCATACGTAAAATCCCCCCCGTGATGGTTCATACACAGTCAATGCAGTAAGTAATGCACCGGTGGGTGCGTGGCAAATGTAAGATCAATGTGTCAAAGTTCACACAACATCCAATGTTCCCTGGGTAAGCATCCAGACGCATTTAGCAAGGTACGACTTCAGTACAAGTTGTGTTCCAGCATAACCTAAATAAAGTAGGTAGTGCATGTGGCAATTCAAACCTGTAAATGAAATGCACTGCACACGAGTTTGTCCCTCGCTGTCTCTCCCTGTGAGCTGCTTCTTTCCCTGTCTTGGAACGCTACATGGCTAATACAACTGCCTCAATGGACCATGTTGGACCGGAGGATATATGCCACTGCCCCTGCATGTGCCTCTGACAACTTTCCCATCAACTACCCATTACTCCACCAACGCATTTTAGCTGTACTGTGTGCTTCAACACCAATATCTGTCCAAGCTCACCATCAGTGGTGCTACTTAGCATGCATGTGCAACTGTCCTGGTGGACGGTTGGTTGCGGTGTGGCCCCCTTGTGCTGCTCACCTTGCCTGGAGTTCCTTGAAACACGTCAGCTTCTGTATGATGTATGAGCGCAATCCCTGTGGCTCTGCCTGCGCACACATGTGCATGTCTGCACCACCGAATGTGGCCAGCTTCCAGACATCCAATGGGCCATGTGTGCTGGGAAAGGTGGTCTGGAGGCTCATCCCCCCCCTGCAGAAAGGGTAGAAAACACATGATTAATGCATGAAAATTCCCTGTGTGTGTCTCCTAATGGCATGTCATGAGTGGACCATGTCAGAGACGTACATCAGAAATCACTCCATCATTGCAACTTTCCCAGCCAAAGTGTGTCAGCCACTGTCTACAGCATGAATTCCATGAAGCACATGTACAGCAAAGATAAGAAACACACTACACAATGTATAGCAATTAATGCACACATGAATCATGAAACCACCCATCTAGCAAAGGAAGAACTGTGGTCAAAATCACCCCTATCATCCGCACTAGGGGTGTCAACACAAGTAGTACAGCAGCAGACATGCCACAGATATGACAGTCCAAAGCCCTGGTGTAATAGGCTGTAACACCGAACCATCCTTGTGAGCCCATGGATAAGGGAAGCAGAAGTGGCATATGTGAATCATGACCCCAAGCTGTAAACACATACACGAGACAAGCTTGAAGGGACCAGCTGGAACAGACAGTGGATGCTTTCAAAAGCCACAAAGCACCACACTGTCACATGAAAGCACAACAGACAAGCAATTTTAAACTATATTATCTAATTACACTAACTATCAAAAACCTACATTACCTAATTAAACTAATTATCAAATAGAAACTTAACTAACTAAACTAAAAAGAAAAATCAAAAATGGCCACATTGGACCCGGGGGGAGGCACCCAGGAGGGGGGAGGTACAGGGTGGTGCTCAACACCCACATGCAACGATGTTGAGGAAAAAAAAAACCTCCATGGGCTCAACGCCTGCACAGCCTGACCTATGTGGGAGATACCTCGTCGTCCGAGTCTGGCTCTTCCTGGAAAGGAGGACGTGTCACAGGAGTCTGACCACGCCTAGCCGCAGCTTGGCCCACGTCGGCAGCAAGTCTGCCGGACGGGTGAGCCTGGTTCTGTGCAGCGAATACACGTAGGTCTGCATGCAGAACCTCACGTGATACGCATGCTTCTTCTTGCAAGGTAACACGTGTAACACAGAGTTCCTCCTACCAGGCCTGGCTGGACAACTGATGCACCTCCGGGCAAGCATGTAGCTCAGCCGACATGCTCCGCTCAAGCTGCACAAACCTCTCCTCTGACGGCTCCCTCTGGGACATCAGAAGGACACCCAGAGTGGATCTGAGGGAAGCATACTCCTCCCTCAGGGCCTCCATGTGTACCTCTGCGTGAGCAGCAATTGCTTCACGCAGAGACAACATTTCAGCCTGGGTGCCCTGTCTGAGGCCGCCATGCCCAGCCTGAGCAAGCGGGCCATGGATTGTGCCGCCTGCTGCTGGAGAAGCACCAGCCTAGCAGGGGGGGGCACAGATTGGGCCACACGCTCCATGCTCACAGCGATGTTCTCCATTGCTGCCCCATGTCATTCAGAATTGGCAGTCATGTCTTGCTCCCAATCAGTATACAGCGGTTGCGCGCGGCGACTGCGTTGCTATGCTTGACACCTGCGGGACCCAAGCACCGGGTGTGCTCGTGTTGGCACCGCCCGCGGCTGCATGACTACATGCCCCCGTCGACGTGATGGCCTAGGCACATCAGTGACTGGTGTGGAGGTTGACCCTGGATCCCGATCCACCACAGGCAGAGGTTCCAAGACTGTCTGACCCCTCAGTGCAGGTGTCACAGACAGAGGAGTGCCCACATCAGAATCACTCACCCCTGACATATGGACCTGATGCACATCCATTTGAAAAAAGAAAAATCGTGCAACCAAATATTAAGCTTATCCCTGGCGACAGTACTTAAATTAAATGTCTAATTATTTGGCCTAGGCACATGAGTGACTGGTGTGGAGGTTGACCCTGGATCCCGATCCACCACAGGCAGAGGTTCCAAGACTGTCTGACCCCTCAGTGCAGGTGTCACAGACAGAGGAGTGCCCACATCAGAATCACTCACCCCTGACATATGGACCTGATGCACATCCATTTGAAAAAAGAAAAATCGTGCAACCAAATATTAAGCTTATCCCTGGCGACAGTACTTAAATTAAATGTCTAATTATTTGTTTAAATGTTGTCTGCATGAGTAATCATCAAATCCATGTGTGGCTGCTACATAGAAACTATTTTAAACTGAAATAATATATATATTTTTACTCCAATGCGACAACCTTATGAGTTAAATTGAGTTCGGTGAGTATATATAATAATCTTCACAATCCAATGCTGTTGTTCTGTTAAGTTGTTTATTGCAAATTCCACATGTTATTTTTCACTCTCAATTTCGAGTGTCTATTTCACACTCTCATTTCCAATGTCAATTTCACACTCTCTACACGTGTTTCCCCATCGCTCTTTGCAATGGTTCTTCAGAAGAGTAGATTCTAATCATGTTACCTAAATAAAGCCTTCAAGAAAAACTTTTTTTAAGGTACTTTCACTTGTTCCAAATTCGTTCTGTGAATCAATCTTTATTTCTATTGACTGTTCAATTTTGTATAATAATTTATTTTGATCAGCTCACTGCTGCTGACTCCTTTTGAATTCCCAGCTCCGATCCCTTTGCAGGCTCTTCCGCTCTCCTCGTTCAAACTCTGCCTGCACATCCAACTCGACATGGACGTCAGAGTGGCCATCAGGGCTGGACTCATTGCCAGCCAAAGACAAGATGGACTGTAGCACATGTGGGTTTTCGTGGCCTACCACCCCACGACCCCCACTTGTGCCGGGTTGCTGTAGTGATAACAACCCTGTGCCTGGCATGACAACACCATCCTCTGGCTCCATTGCGTCATCATCTGAAAAGTAGAGAGGAAAAAAGTCACTACACATGTTAGAAGCACACAACACACACACACACATAGACATCACACAGACACCAAACACATGAAGCAGATATGTCACACACAAAAGAGAACCTGCCATGCATGCTGGGTCAACTTGACATTGCTTCTGTGATTAGGCATGTAGAAGGGTGTTATATCGCTCTGAAGTGGGTCGATGCAGTGCAGCACATTTGTATGTTACTCACTATCCACATATACAAGTACTTCATGATGTGTATCAGAAAATGTGAAGGCAGTGCAAGGTCAACTTCAGCCGATCATCCAGTCAAGGACACATAGGGGCATGCATGGAATCCACATCGAGCATGAATGGGCACTCATATCCCTGCGGGGCATCTGACCTCTGCACAGTCCAAGTGAGACACCCTGCATCAAGTACAAAGGATGTACCCCACAGCATATGTCTGGCAGATTGGCTGGTGGAAGTTAGCATGTACACAGGACGCATGAACAGGCAAGTACTCAAGGGCAAAATTGAAGCAGACCAATGCAAAGGTGAAATTGGGGTGCAGAGGGGGGGTGGGGGGGCAAAGGAGCATGCCTACGTGGAGTACCCGCATGCAGGCAGAGGACACATGCACGTCAGTCATGCTATGACATAATCCCAGGGCTGAGAGCAAGGTTACACCAGGCTACATGCAGAAGGGCTAGTGAGCTGGAACATGGACTGGAGGGGCATCCTGGTGACCAGCATGTGCGTAGGGTGCAATAGTGGTGATGCTGACAGTCCACGTCCGCTCCACATGTCCACCATCCAGCAGAGCAGCCATGCATCAGTGAAGCATTGCATTACTTGCACATCAGAACCATGTACACGTGACATGTAGGGGCAGTCATGCACAACACATCACACAAGTAAAACACACATGTCCACAACAAACACGCAGCAACACTCACTGGACTGGGCATCAAAGTCCGGCATCTCTCCCACTCCTTCGACCACTTCAGATGGTATGAACTCTGCAATGAGTGACTCATGCGGAGTGAGGTCTTCCTCCTCAGGTGCAGGCCCACTGCCAGTCAACAGAGTCAAGTTGTAATTGAAGGCACGCTTAGCCTTAGCGCTGCATTTGAGGTAATTCCAACACTTTTTGTACTCTTGTGCCGTGCGCACCTCATGGCCGAATGCACCTACATGTTCCATAACTTGCTTCCAGTGGGTATCACGGTGGGCAGCCGAAGTCTGACAATTAGGCCCCACTAGCATGTCTCGGCTATAGTCCCGCGCGTAGTCCACGAGGAAGTCCAGTTCCTGGTTGCAGAAAGGCTTCTTCCTCGACATGCAGGAGGTTGTGGCTGTGTGTGGGGTCCCAGCCTGTGCTGCAGGTGCAACCTTCCTCCTCTTGGATTGTGGCGCAGACCTTGGCTGGCAAATGCCGCCCTGATCAGTATGGCCAGTGGCACTGGTGGATTGAGCCAAGGGAGTGGCAGGTGGAGGGACGACCAAAGGCCTGACTTGCGTCAGTGGCAGCTTGGTGCCCTCTAATGGACCCTGCCCAGCAACATCTGCTGTGGCAGGGTCATTGACCGCGACTGTCCTGGTTGGCAGACTCACAACCGGGGTGTTATTGGCTGCATCTGCCCCTGCACTTGCCAACACTTGGCTGGTTGCGGCAGCAGATGACATTACTGCCCCAGGGACACATGTCTCGGTCAGGCCAGCCCTGCGTGCACCTACGGTTTGCTTCCTGCCCTGTTGGAAATCTTCCAAGGACTCTTCAAGTGCCAACGCAGCCTGCGCTAGAAGACCCTGAGCCTGGGTGGTGGTGTCCACAGCAGCACCTGCAGCTACCACTACCCTTGGGCCCGTGGCAGTCAATGAAATGGACTGCCGGGTCACACGGTTGCCAGTGACAGATGCAGAAGCTGCATCTCCCAGAACCACAGGGGGTGGTGGCATGACTACACTGACACATGGCACAACATCGTGCACAAGTGGCGCACCCCTGCCTCTTCCCCCTCTGCGGCCACCCTGGACACCCTGGAGTCCCCCTACTCCCTGGTCACCCCGGCCACATCCCTGACCACGCCCACCATGAGGAGTACACCCAGCTGAGGCACTCCTCACCTTTGGTGGCCTCCCAACCATGGCACAGCTGGAGTAGTGCCGGCACAGATGGAGGAGTGCCAATGGGAGGTCTACACGACAATTCTCCTGGGCAATTGGGGTGAAGGGGGTGGGATGCAAGATGTTAACAGCACCCCTGCACCTGCAGGGCTGTATGTGACCCCGGTGATGTAGTGACGGGTCACTCAATGCTCAGGCACCCCAAAACTGCAGTAAAACCGTGCACGCAACCCCTGCAGCCTACGTGCGTGGAATTAACCTCCCACTGTACGCGGTGGTACCCAGGAACATGAAAAACGGATACGCTTGGGACACGCAGGCTACTATGACCTCGGAACTGGGTACACAATACACAGGGGCAGCCGCAGTGGGAAAAATAGCATGCATGACTCACTGTTAGACTAGCACGATGATGAAAAACATGGGTAGTCAATACCCCCGCCAAAAGAAGAGATATGTCCTTGATCCGCTGTGAAGTTGTGATGGCGTGCAAAACAACACGAAGTAGCAACACACACATCGGGCTCCATGAAAGGCACATACAGCGAACTGCTGGCCCCGCTCACCTTTAACCCGTGCTGAGGGAAACGCCTGCGCGCATCGCATCACTTACGCGCGTGGGCCCTTTCCTCGGATTACATGCATTCACACGCGGACATGCAGTTTTTTTTACGGGCTGAACCACTGTGCACACATCACGAGGGAAACATCTGCACACATAACGTCACAGACACGCTTACGTGCTAAGGGCCTTTCCTCGGATTTCACGCTGATGTGCACTTTTTTCACGTGCCAAATCACTCTGTATCAAGCTGACCACGTGAAAACACATGGAAGACCTTGCTCCTGCCCAAAAGGCCATTTTCCTGCCCCCAAGAACACTGAGCACACTCCCACCTGCCATCTGCTGCTGCCTGCCTGCTGCCCACGTGCCCTGCTATTTGGTGCCTGCACGTCAGCCATCTGCAGGGGTCCAGTGCTGTGTCCACCCCTGCTCGAACAGAAGACTCCCGACTGGGATACCATCGCTCCACAGTCCAGCCCCAGGACCCAGTTGCCCACCCACGCTTGCCTCGGGGGTCACCATGTTGGGCCAAACACCATCCGAGACCACTGGCGACCCCCAGCCAGAGAGGCAGAGGGCCACCAGCTTCAGTGAGAAGGAAGTTGGTGTCCTGGTGGAGCATGTCCTGGGGCATTATGATGCCCTATTCACAACATCGTGCGCCGACAAGAAAGGATGGAGGAGGATCTGGACGGACATCGTGGGTTCCATCAACGCAGAGGGGGTGGCACCCCAAGACCTGAAACACGTCCAGAAGCGCTGGGAGGACTACAAGTCCAGGACCCTCAGGAAGGCCTGGCGCCTCTTAGGGCAGAGGATGCAGTGGGGCGCCGGGGCTAGCTTACCAACCAGCAGATGAGGGTCCTGGAGCAAATTCGCCAAGTGCTTCGCAACCAGATCCTCAGGATGCAGGCCTGTCTGGAGTCGAGCGGTAAGTGGCCATGCATTGCTGTGTGGGACAGGGCATGTTGCAGTGTGCTGTTAGTCTGATACTTGCCTGTATGTGTGACATAGGCCATGTATGGATGTGTGTGTGCAGGGACATCATGGTCATGCATGTGAGACCAGTAATGTGTGAACCACATGGATGGTGCATGTGTTTCAATGCAACATGGGAGCTGTATGCGGAATGCACACATGAATGCATGCCAGTCTATGTTCTTGGACATGGAGGGGGGGTGAGGGATGGGTGCTGCTCTCATGTACATGTGTGGTGTGCATGTCTGTGTGTCTGAGAAGCGTGTGTGTGACTTTGAAATGCCATGGATGAATGACACATGTCCGTGACGATGTGTAGATTCACTCATGCAGTCTGGTCACCGTTGTATCCACTGTGTCTGTGGTGTACGAGCCATGATGCATGACCCTCCGGTTATGTGTGTGCATGGGGTCAGTATGAGCCATGATGCATGTGAGTTTGAAGGCAACATTTTGGTTAACAGAGGCCCTTGTACATGGATTCTGATGTTGATTGCATGTGCCGTGCCTGTTTCTGCTTCTGTGTTTTGTGCATTCACCCATGTGTTGTGGAGGGACAGGATGAAAGTGACGTTTGTCAGTGGCACTCATGTATTATTGCTTCCTGCCTAGGGGACTATTGTACAGTACCCTGATGCTTGTGTTCTATGTCTCCCTCTACGCAGCATCCAGTGAAGAAGAGGGCGGAGATGGCGCTGTGGAACTAAGCGGCGGGGATGCCTCCACCGGGCAGCGACGCAAGGCCCAGCCACCCTCCCAGGAATTGCCGTCATCCGGGAGAGAGGGGACTGGTGCAGCGTCTGCCACTACGGCTGTAGCGGAAGGGCCGGGTGCGCCCCCACAGTGGCTTGCAATGGCAGAAGATGGTGCAGAGACATCCAGGTTGGTGGTCTCCACAGAGGAGGAGGAGCCCGCTACTGAGCCGCACATTGGGCCTGGTGGGGGTAGTACCACTGGTGCAAGTGGTGCAGGCCAGGGTCAGGAGGCAGCACAGGTCACCACGGAGGGGCCTGTGCATGTCACTGTCAATGACCCTGTGACTGCACCACCATGCACCAGCTGGGATGCCCCAACCCAGGCCCGTCCGCAGGTAGGGGGGAGGCCCACGTCATCTGCCTCTCCTCTACCTGTGGACGCGGAGTCCCATGACCGTATGGGCTCCGTCCTTATTGGTGTCACGTTGCACATGCATGTCATTCGTGATGACGAGCATGCTTCTTGGGGGGAGCACGCACGCCATCACGAAGAGCAGCATTGCGACATGGCACTGTTGGGAGGGGCCCTGGTTGGTGGGTTCCTACATGTGTCGCACACTCTGGAGGAGCTCTCCACCTCTGTGCAGACTATGCGCCAGTCGTTCTCCCTGCCGTCTTCCAGCCCAGATTCCACCAGGGCCCCCTGTGGACCTGGCCCGACCAACACAGCCAGCTTGGTGGAGATCCCATCGCTGCCACAGTTGGGAGTCGGCGGTCCAGCAGGGGTGGACACCCCAACAACTGGAGACCCGCAGATGGAGGATGTGCAGGCACCATCGGACAGGGCACATGGACAGCAGCAGCCGCAGCAGCAGGCTCTAGAGGGGAGCAATGATGGCTCGGGGCCATCAACATCAGAGGGGCAGGCATCGGCCAGAGGGCAGGAGGACCCTGGAATGGGTGTGTCTTCCATGTGTCTGCGGTTGGGCCAGAGTATAGATGTGTGGAGCGGCGGCGGGTGGAAGAGGCACGGCTCACAATGGTCAGGGCGGAGAATTCCATGCGGAGGGCACTGAGGCGGGCCGAGTGCCTCAAGGCTATTCGCAGGGAGTTGGAGTCCAACATGGCATCGTCCCTGCGAACCCTCGGGGCCATTGAAGAGGACCGCCTCCAGGACATTGACCACGAGTTCGATCATACCCTGGCCCGGGACATCGGAAAGTGAGCCGTCGGACTAGCCTGCCGCCATTGTAAATAGTTTTTAGTGTTAGGTTTCATTTTAGTTTTCATTTCTTTTGGGGTGAATGGACTATGGCCCACAATTATGTATATGGTTATCTCTTAGGTAGTTTCTTAGATAGGCTTCATTTCTTTTGTTGGGCTCATCGACCCTTTTAAAATTGCTTGTATATTGTTGGACTTTGGATTTATGTGTACATTTTCTTTGGATTTCACCATGGGGCAATGGAATTTGATTTTTACGTTTCCTTTGGATTTGTTTTGGTGGACAGAGAATTTGGACCATTTTTCTTTAGGATTTATTTGGATTGCATCTACATTTCATTATTCATATTTTTGGACATGCATTTTATTTCATGTTTGTATCATTTTTTGCCTTTCATTTTATTACATTGGCCCTCATTACAACACCGGCGCTAAACCATGGCGCTGTTAGCACCATGGTTGGTGCCGGTGTTGTAACGGGTCCGCCATGGTTCAATGGGGAATTACCACCCCATTCCAAGGTTGGCGGGGTGGAAATTCCCCATTGAACCATGGCCCTTCTCATTCCCATTTTCGCCCCATAGGGCTCTATGGGAAGGGGGAAGGCGCTAAGTATGGTACCGCAAATTGCGGTACCGTACTTAGCACCAAGGTCCCTTTGCGGGTCCCTACTATAACGGCTGGTCTAGACCAGCCGTTCAGGTCTGGTCCCACAAAAGGACCTCGTAGTAAGGCGCTAAGTGTTTAACGGCGCCGCAGCCTTTTACAGCGCCGTTAAACACTTAGTGCCAGGGTCGTAATAAGGCCCATTGATTTTGTTAATAATACATTTTGATATTTTAATTCCATGTGTGGGATTCGCTCATTGGGTTCATGCATGTCAAAATGTGATTTTGCACAATCTATGGCAAACAGTGTGTGTGTGTGTGTGTGACGGACATGTGTTGATGTACATGGTTGACTTTTGATTTGTGTCCTGACATAGGCATGTCGGTGTGGGGTGGATTGTTGAAATCATTGCATGTCAAGACTGGGGTGGCGTGCTGTGATATTTTGGTGCACATGAGGCCCATGATTGTGCAGCTTCCTTTCGTGTTGCAGGGGGACATGAGTCGGGGTCTGCTGGCAGGTGCCCTTCACTGCTGGGTGGATAGGGGTGCTGGGGGACATGAGTTGGGGCCTGCTGGCAGATGCCCCTCAATTCTGGGTGGATGGAGGTGCTGGGGGACATGAGTCAGGGCCTGCTGGCAGGTTCCCCTCACTGCTGGGTGGATGGGGGTGCTGGGGGACATGAGTCGGGGCCAGCTGACAGGTGCCCCTCAATGCTGGGTGGATAGGGGTCCTGGGGGACATGAGTCGGGGCCTGCTGGCACCCACGAAATACCCACGCACCCCCGAAATACACGCTCCCCATTCGCACAGGGCCAATCATGTGTGAAACTTCCCGCGCACCCCAGAAATACATGTACCCCGCTCGCACAGGGCCAATCGCATGTAAAACTTCCTGCGCACCCCCAAAATAAACGTTCCCCACTCGCACAGGCCAATCGCATGTGAAACTTCCCGCGCACCCCAGAAATACACGTACCCTGCTCGCACAGGGCAAATCACATGTAAAACTTCCAGCGCACCCCAGAAATATAAGTACCACGCTCGCACAGGGCCAATTGCGTGTAAAACTTCCCACGCACCCCCGAAATACACGTACCGCGCTTGCACAGGGACCATCGTGTGTAAAACTTCCCACGCACCCCAGACATACATGTACCCCGCTCGCACAGGCCCAATTGTGTGTAAAACTTCCCGCGCAACCCTGAAATACACGTACCCCGCTCGCACAGGGCCAATCGTGTGTGAAACTTCCCGCGCACCCCAGAAATACACGTGCCCCACTCGCACAGGGATAATCGCATGTAAAACTTCCTGCGCACCCCCGAAAATACACGTACCCCGTTCGCACAGGGCCAATTGCGTGTAAAACTTCCCCTCGCACCCCAGAAATACACGTACCCCGCTCGCACAGGCCCAATCGCATGTAAAACTTCCCACGCACCCACAAAATACACGTACCCTGCTCGCACAGGGCCAATTGCGTGTAAAACTTCCCGCGCACCCCAGAAATACATGTACCCCACTTGCACAGGGCCAATCGCATGTAAAACTTCCCACACACCCCCAAAATACACGTACCCCGCTTGCACAGGGCCAATTGCGTGTGATACTTCCTGCGCACCCCAGAAATACACGTACGCTGCTCGCACAGGGCCAATCGCATGTAAAACCTCCCGCGCACCCCTGAAATACACGTACCCCGCTCGCACAGGGTCAATCGCGTGTAACACTTCCCATGCAGTGGGGTACGTGTATTCGGAGGGGTGCGCAGGGATTTTTACGGACGTTTTCGTGTTTGGGGGCCTGTATGCTGGACCACTGGGCTGTGCGCCATGTACGGGTTTTGTGCGCTGTTCATGGCGCACGGGGAGGGGTTGGGGGCGTAACTGGTGCTGCTGCAGGGTCGATGCGCTACTCTGCGCCACTGCTGGTTATGGATGTTGAAATCCATGATTAGGCTGTGCACGGAAATGGATTTTTGTGCACGCGGCTGGCGCAGACTGCCGCACGCGCACACTGTGCGCCAGCCGCGTGTGCCACTTGTGTGCTGATTTCTATGAATTACCCCCTTAATCAGAAGCTGTGACAGCCCAGAATGGCCGGGTGAGAGACCTTGACCAGAGAAAACTTGATATTATTGTGGGAACTGAAAATATGCTGTGAACCTCAGCTTCCGTGTCCAGTCATGTGTGTGATTAACTAAGGGATCTCTTATAATGTTCCCAATGTGTATGTCCAATCAACATCTTTGGGAGTTTAACCTTCCTTTTCTAGATTGTCCCAAATTCTAAAATTACAAGAACACTTTTTATTTTTGACATCATCCGCCTTAAGTACTAGCTTTTGTTCTCTGATTTCTAATGTTTTTCACTTTGCTAAATCAAATATGTTTTTCCACTTGGTTTTGCTTTAGTGGGTAGTTTGTATGAGAAATGTACTGTTACAGGCTCACCCATAACCTTTGCTACCACTTGAAGGATCAGCCCAAAACTGTCCAAATAACTGCCTGATTCATGGAATTCATACTTCAAACAGGGATTTTCGGGCAGAAAGGCACTCAAATCTGCATTTTCGGCGCAAATAATTCCATGAATCAGGCAGTAAATATATTAATAATCTTATATTTCTTTTGTTAGTTTCCATGTGGGATTGCAAAATGGTGCATGATTTAGCAGCTTCTTGTGTTCTTTGTATGAGAGTAGTAACATCAGACATTGTTACATTAGATATGGAAATGATAAGGGTGTATTGAAGGTTGGATTGAAACCTGCAATCTCCAATCAATAAGCATGCAAAAACTGCATACGAACTTAATGGCACAGAATAATCAGATTGGCTTAAAAGTCCTGCCACTCAAGGAAGTGCAAGCAAGGGTTGCATGCTAAATACATTGCCATCTCTACCTCTAACATTCTAATATATGCACAGGTGTCAACACTGACCTTTTCCTTATGTCTTAAAGTATGCACAGGAGTGCCCATTATACAATCTTTGTCTTGCTAACATGTTTTAATTTCTTGAAAAGGGATGCATTTAATAAAGCGGGATCAGTAAACACTACAGCAACGTCTCTGGTCAGAGCTGCATGTACGTTAATAGTGGGTGGTGGTGGGGAGCAGGTAGTATATTTTAAAATTACTCCATTTTATTGTTTTGAAAAACAAATATGTGGTTAACTGTATGTATGGGCCCCTAATCACCTAAACCAAAGCAGGCCGACCACTTAAGGAATGAGTGCACATTTGTACATAAAGCATGTTTATTGTACAATCCTCAGGGGAGGAGCTAGATGATGCCGCAGAATCAAACTAACCCAAGGCTTGTCGACCCACATAAGTTAACACATTATATACATTTTTGCAACAGTTAAAACACTCACATATATTTCATTACAACCCAGCCCCCACACATGATGGGACAAAACCGATCCAAAGAAATCCCATTTTTCTCCAGTTCTTCCGTTCTCATTGGCTGTTACACATTCATATACAAGAATAATTAATTACAGGTCACAACTGGCCTGAAACCTCTTAAACCTAAATGTAAATGCACATGGTTTGTGTGGATACTTATGACATGACAAAGGCAGAATAAACTGGTTCCCTTTGAACTGATGATAACTATCGCATCCACCACAACTTTACTTGTGTCCTGTAACAATCTAATCTGAATAACTACCATTTAAGCACGCATGGCACATCCTGAGAATATAGACAAAACCCATGGGTGTTGTTCATTCTGGCCTTGAGTGTTACTTCACCCCATGTTTATTGCTGGTCAAAACAAATGGCCGAAATCCTTCTGCAAGCTCCCAGGCACTTAAAAGAGATTACATCTGCTTTTGCGATACTGCCAGGCCATAAAGACCCTGGCTGGTTTTGTTAGCTGAGCTGATCATCTGCAAAGGACGTAGTTACTCATTTACCCTTTCTCTAGCCTCAAACTCTGAAAAACAGTTTTTACAAGTCACGTAAATGTATCTTGTGAAACCCTGACTGCAGAGTCTAAATGAAATAATTTAATCTCACTGCGTATAAATGTATAGGTTCCCTGTGTAAGTAAGTCAGAGTGCATGCATGTTTAAAAATATCGTTTCTCTTTTACAGTGGGCCTTCGTGAGGAGTCCCCTTCTTCGCATGTTGATTACAAAACTACCCGTCAATCAGTTTTCAGGCACTTCGTAGCACACCATACCTGGATTGTGTTTTATATTTCATTTGGCAGTTTTGGCATTTTGTCTTTCTATGCTCGTGCATATCTAATATGTACGAGTTTCAACACAAAATAAACACTGCAAGTAACATATCCCATTCACATTTAACATACACTGGAGAAATATGAAATTGCAACCTAGCGCCCACTACGCCGCACAACCAGTCACAAATATGACACGCGAAACATGAACCCCTCTTCATTCTTGGGACCTTTCCTGACCACCCCAACATTGAAAAATAAATCTGGTGTTAACCGTCACCAAATCCTGCTTTGCAGTTACTTCCTTGATATGTTTCAGATTTAGAGAGCAACAGCTTGTCCACGCTAATCTAGTTTGTTTTTTTACAAATGTGTTCCTTTATAGTAAACTGCACTCAGTGATAATGGGCCTCATTACGAGTCGGGTGGTAGGGGATACCGGGCAAATAGCGCCATGACTATCACTAATCTCGGAATGAGGCCCAATATGTCTTAATTATTAAACATTCCTTTGTTTATATTCAAGGGGAGATTGTTTTCTTTTTTCTTTCATTATGTTTGTATATATTTTATGTTTTAAAACTTCATTTTCATTGCATTTTAAAACTTATAACTACTACAAGTATACTATTCCCACAACGTAGAAGTTCAATTAAATACATGAATAACATGATTACGTCAGTAACAGGAACCTCTACCAATCCCCTCTTCTGTGTCTGCTTCTTCTGCTTTGTCTCAGGAAGAAAGTGCTAGAACCTCTCGGATAAGCAAATGTAAGCCTGTACATCTATAGCTTAACTGTGTTTACATGATCAAATGTCCCACTGTTCATTACAAAGACACAACTTCACACTACCTACTCCACCACCACTGTTGCAATGCTTGTTAAGACAACACGTTCCACAATAGATATTCCCCTTCATTCTAAGCTACTTCAATTTTTGTGGGCTCAGGTAGACTTCCCTGAACGACACTATTCGATGGCTTGTTTCATGTCCCTCTGTGTTTAGTATTTCTTTGTCAAGGTCGGAGAGGAGGTGCCGCTGTTATTCCCGAATTCTAGTATTTCTTTGTCTTTATTTTAGCCCTTTATATGTAGTGTATTGGCTGCAACCCATACCTTCATATAGATTAATAGTTCATAATTGTGTAAGGAAGTGTAAAGCAGACGAGCACAGGTTTACATTGTCTTCTCGTCCAAGTATTCCATGTGTGATGTTTAATACATGCGATGGTATTATCAAAATGTGTATGTTGATATATTTGTAGCAATGGTGGCTGTGCTTGAATATATGTTATTTTACCTTTTCCAAGCTCTTATAAAAAGTGTTTTCAAATCTATGTAATTAAAATATGTGTGTTTAATCTTTACCCATAAAATGGGCCAACTTCTTAATAACCTTTTTCTAACCTACATCAAGTGGAAATCTTGGGAAAACAATCACGTTTAGAAAATGAGACTGCACCTTCACAGCACACATTTTCAGACACTTGGTACAAGCTGCTGTGCTGTTCCCAGGATATTGCCTTCATTATCTTATTTCCATTAATAATTTGTGCACCATCTGCTCATTCCACCACTTTAAGCAGAAACGCATGTTTTTAACATGCATTTAACATCATAATTACCTGTGCCAGATGTATCCTCTACCAGGTATATTAAAATGCAGTTTCTGATGCAATGTTCCTAGTGCTCAGGGCATTTCTTAACTAAGGCCCTTCTTCAAAGAGTATTTGAAGGCTAAATCGCACAACAAACCTTTTTAGTTGTGCTTGAGTAAATAAATGGACACTTGCTCTTCTAGCAGTGATCATTTGAGCAAAATACACAACAAACAGATCCACAAAGGTACTATTGTGCACGTGTGGAGATGATGCAAAACAAAAGTGATGAGATCTGTTGAAGAGGAGCAATGAAAAAATCATCCTAGGTTGTTATTCGCCAAAAGATGAGCATTGTGCAGACCACGTGCATGCATCCTCTTCCTGCACCTTAAAGTAGGAACAAATAAAAACATAGTACTCTTATGGGTACAAGATTATAGCCCAATTGCAGGCCATTTTGGTTTAAGATTGCCTTGCATGGCTCCTGCTGATTAGCCTTGCACTGCTTCACATACATTGACATGGAGAGTTTTGGAAAGTGCAAACGTGTAATGGATGCAGAGAAAACAGTGGCATTTAGATCTTTCAGATTCGTTTTGGTGAGTAGAAGTCACAGCCCATGCTAATTGCTTCCCCTTTAAGGACACATGTAGAAAAGCAGATCTCTCTACCCAGTCTTGGAGGCTAGTTCTTCTGACCAGGGGGAATCCAGGGCAAATTGCCTTACCACTGCTGCACCTGCAGGTCGGTCTGTTCTCTGGTTATTCTCCTCGGGATCTGAATCAGTGTGGTTAGCTATATAATTGGACTTGTAACAAGATCCTGCCTGAATATCACCACGTGTTCGGACTATCCCCATACTCTGTGTGCTATGGTTGGTGCCTAAATTGTGCACATGGTTGGGAGAGGTTATTTTAAAAACCATTGGTGTACTTGCTTCTGGCAACGTGTGCACCACTCTACTGCAATACACCTGAACTAACTCTTTGTGAGGCTCCATATGGCCTCAGAAATGGTCACTGGAGATGTGTGTGCCAGTGTGGGAAGTTGGCCAGATAACCCTGGATATCTGCCAATACCTCTTACAGCAAACAATGCAGCTATATCTGCTATTGTGAGGCCTGTCAAGGCCATCCCTCCCCTTCTGAATCCGGGTGAGAGATGGCTATCCAGCAGAGCTGAGACTCTGTGGGTGCACATGAGCTCGAGTGGAGAGGTAGGGTAACATTGACATGTCTATAGAAAAAAGATACCAGATCGGTAGATGATGGACAGGGTGCAGAGAAGAATGTTGTAAGAGCTTGACTGGAATATAGGTCTTGTGGGGGGTGAAGGCTTACATTGAGGAGAGCAAATAAAGACATACAACAAAAACAACAATCTCCAACCTAACTGAAGCAGGAGCAGAGCTTGAGTTGATGGTACAGGAAGGATCAAAAAGACAATATAGGGCCTCATCATGAGTTTGAGGGTAATACGGCAGTAATTCTGCCTCAGTAGAATAACCGCTAGCACTTTGGGGACTGGGAGTGCGCACACACCATTGATAGTAACAGCAATTCCGTCCGAAGAAATTACTGCCGTAAATGAGTTTCAGATGTAATTCCACTGCCACATTCGGTGCTAATTCAACCGGCGGAATTACAGCAGGTAGAATTACCACCAGCGGAAATAGCGTGAGCAGCGGAACGGGAAGCACAATGGCAGCCTTTTTGAAAAGAAAAATCAAATCCACTCTGAATCTTCCATTTTCAGTTGCCATTCGTACCCAGAAGGAAGACAGAAGATGTCACAGGACAAAGGGAATGTGCCAGGTATAAAGATTTGCAAGCAAAATGCCAGTGAAGCAGAGCAGGAGGTTCTCACTGATGAGATAGTGGCCTAGCATAAGGCTCTAGGCACAGGATAACATCTGGCCAGAGGAAGGCTGCCATTTGGGCCAGCATCTGAGCCAAGGTCATGGAAGTGAGACAGCAAGGACTGCCGTAATATCTGGAAAGGCCTCATGCCAGGGTCTGCACTCTCCTTTTATCAGCGAGAGACATCTAGCACAGGAGGTGGCACTATGGACACCGTTGTCCTGCCCCTGTGGGAGGAGTTGACAAACAGAATCCGTCATATGGAGAGGATCGAGGGTAATGGGAGTGCTTAGGTTGGAACCAGCATCCAAGGGGATGATGGTGAGTTTTTCAGTCCCCACTCCCTTGTGAATGCACTGGGTAAAAGAATGTGTCCCCTAGCATAGATAAGCATAATGGATAGGGGAATGGACAACCATATGTCAACAAGTACAAAGGCACATTGCCTACATATATGTGCCACAGAAGGTGGGATTATGTTGTTATGCTCTTGCACTCTAGGGGAAATGTGCAAGTGAAGCCAGGGAACCATGAGAAGCACCCATGTGTGATGTGATGGTCCATATTGCCAAGTTATCCCCATGCGCCACCACAACAACAAACAATATTAGCAGGCCAAAAGGCAGTGTGCAAATGCATGTGGCATGTGCCTCCTCAGAAGACACTACTCCCTCCTAGCAGTAGCTGTACTCATTGTCCTGAAACCAAGCATGCCCACCATAAAAAGGTGTGTAGGAAGATCAAACTTCATGTTGCATGAGTGTCTTGCTATTCCACTTACTAGTATGCATGATGACTCACTGCATGCCATTATCCACCCAACGGGTACGCAATCGACTGCGGCTGAAGAGGCAGGGACCTCCACTGCCCAGGAGACCTCCACAGCTGGCAGTGCACCCACCCCCAGCCCAGCACAGGCCAGTCATGGAGTAGCGGGAGGAAAAGCAGGTTGAAGGCTCAAGGCCACATAAGGCCAGTACAGAGTCAGATGTGCTAGGCATGCAGGCACACACTTCCCCACATCTGTGCCCAGTGGCCCCTCCATCAGCTATGTAGATGGCACACGAGGCACAGCACATGATGCTGCAGGGGCTGCAGCTGCGACAGTCAACAACAGCCGGGGCCCTGTGGAGATCCCCAGGGGTCATTATGATGCCATTCACCTACCTGCATTCACCAATCTGCCCTTGACACTCTCTTGTCACCTGTGTTAGGCAGACACAGGAACCAATGGCTCGCAGATGAGGAGGAGGAACACACTGGCTTCCTTCAGGTCACCGTGATTCAGCCCTGTCCCTCTCCAGATCTCACAACCAGTACCACAGCATGCACTGGCAGCATTATGGGTGAGGCAGGATGCCATGAAGAAGCACCAGGTGTCCATCGAACACCTTGCAGGGCAGCAGGTACAGCACTTACAGGAAATCTGGGACAGTGTCCAGGGATCATTCAGGAGAATTTATAGGTACGTAGACTGCCAGTGCTGCAGCTCACCCAGTCTACTGCTGCCATCACCACTTTCCGACAAAGGATGAGGGAGCACACTGAAGACATATTGGCATTTTCAGAGTCACTACATTCCTGCATGCTCCTGACATCGCAGCACGTCTCAGGCCAGAAGTCTGAGCCCTCCTCCTCTGTCACCCCCACAGAGGGATCATTGCCTAGCACCCCAAGGTGCTGCTCCTAGCACCATCTTATCCCAATAGTGCCCGAACAGGCTGGCAAGGGAAGGAGGCCACAAAAATTACATGTCATGACACTCTATTCATAGGCACAAGGGAGGTGGGAGGGCCTGGGTGTTGGGGATGGTGTGTTGGGGATGGGGAGATGACCACGGAGGGGTGTTGAGGATGGTATGTTGGGGATTGGGGAAGTGGGTGACGAGGATAGTTGGGGGTGCACCTTTTCGATATTTCACAATTTAGTAACAGTTCACTTGAAGCAATGCAAGGAAAATCCTTATTGTGTAAATGTGACTTATTCAAAACGCGTCTATATACAAGTTGAACAGCAGGTGCTTATCTATGTGTCCAGCAATAATTGTCAATTAGTACTTGCCACACCAGACAAACATCCCTTCCCTCCTCTCACCAACTGTGTGGCAGCACTGAACCTTTAGATGTTGTCTAGCATGGCACAGGCAAGAATCATTTGTCCAACCTTCTCTGGCCTGTACATCAAGGCCCCTCCGGTCCTGTGTAGAATCCAACAATGGCCCTTCAGTAAGTCTGCCTGGTATAGACTTGTGCCTCATTGTACGCCATCTCCAGGTGTCATTATCCATGGTAGCTGGGAGTATCCAGAGTCACCTGCAAAGGCACAGGTTGCGGTGTCAGTCATAGTGCATCGTGAATGTGCTGCCTTTTCTAATGCCATTTTGATACACAATTTGTGCATGTATTTTCCATTTATTGTCCGGCAACATGATTGTCCATCTGCGTTATTGGATGCAGAGTCATTCACTGTGGAGAAAATATGCACTGTCATGTTTCACCATGCGCCTAGCTCACAACTAGCAGTCATTACTCTAATGGTCTGTGATTGGCACTCCAGAGTACATGTGGCCTGTGTTGGGCCTGTATGTTCCTATCATGTATGTTGTTCTTGTGCATGTTTACAGTGCCTGCATTCCATCCATCTGGCTTCACATACATGTTTAAACACCCACGCGCTAAAGGGAGGTAATTAAGATTGAATGTGTGTGCCTCTATTATAGAACAAGTCACACACTATGACTACCTTGGAGTAGACTAACCTTACAAAGAAGAAAGTATCTATCTCTAGAGACACTCCAGTCCCCTGCACACCATTAAAGCTGAAAAAATCAGTCAAAAGAAGTTTCTAGAGGTTCAACAACATATATTTGTTTTTCTAAATCAGGAAAAACAATTCACAAACCAAATTAGGTGTTAATCATACATATCAAACTTGAAATAGCAAATGTGTCAAAAAAGTAAAATTATCATGAACAATGGCCATCCTGAAAGTGGCAAATTGACGTTTGATGAAGAAAAATTCCAAGCTCAATGCATTTAGGGGTAACAACCCCTTCTTTAGGTGTAAAAAAAAATGTAAAAGCATATATAAAGAACAACCTATCAGCATTCTGTACAATACACAGATTTCACAGTGCAGATCTAATTTTCGGAAGAACATACAAATTCAATGAATCATCAGTACAATCTCTCAACAGAAACAAAAAGATTGACCCAGAGACATCATACACCTGTGTTCCAAAAATACAGTCTACATAAATCAAAATAATCAAAAAAATACGTACTTAAATATGGAAGTTGGGAGGGTCCCAATCCCTCTATGTCATCGCATTGACTACAATTTCTATATTGTATAGTAGGCAGATTCTAAGAGTGAGGCTCCAAAAATCGAACTGTAAGCGTTAAAGTGATGCAAACTGCATTAGATAACAAGAAATGCAAATTGTACCTGAATTCTAATGTGATGTACCAATAACTTTCATCTATTCGGGATGGCCAAAATCCTCTCGTAGAAAGAAAGGAATTCATGCAGGAAATGCATAGAACAGACACCCTCAAGCAGATGTTCTGAAAATTCTCCTAGGCTTTAAACTATATCCATATTAGATCTACAAATAAATATAACTTAATTAGACTACATGTCTCTACAGTGAAGTGCTGCAACCAAAATAGGGATCAGTATAGTGATAATACCTACCTAGTGTCCTTAGTATAGGATGAGGAAACCATATGAATATGTTTCGTCTTAAGAGTGGATTAGAGAGAAAGTTCCCCGTCCAGAAAAGAAGTAATATCGAATGACGGCATGACTCTGTATACTCTATAAACAGTAAACATAGACTGATGTTAGAGACCGGCCCAAATAAGGAAATTTAGAAAAGCACCCAATTTGCTATGAAAGAAGATTAACAACCCAATGCTCATGATGGTCATCATATGTTTTCAGACTATGTGCCAAGGTCTGTATTCCTCCCCAGCACCCAAAATGTTTAACTGATAGATGCTTTATTGTCGAGTACAATCCATCTTTAATCCGATGTGCTCCTATTGATATCAGTTTGGCTAGTAGTCAAACCTTAACCAGTAGACTCACCTTAACTACAGGGTGGCGACCTCCACCCTAAGGCCGGTCAGAGACACATAGGAACCACTCAAAATTCTAGTGTTAATAACTTTTGAATCGAGTAAAGCATTTGGCTGAAATTTCTCAAGTGATTCAAAGTCTGCAGGCCCCCCAGACTGCAAAGTTTCATAAAGATTCGATAAAAAAAGTTATGAAGCGTACAATTCTTTTATTTTCTTCAAAAGTGCGCCCTACTTCCCATTCATTTTCTCATAGACAAAAAAGGGTTAATTTTCCCAAAGCGCACAGCCTAAACCGCTGGACGGATTTGGACCAGGTCCGAAACATCTTGGTCACGAAGCATGGACTTGCAATTCATGCTTGGTTTGCAGTTCTTCCGTGCCGTAGTTATTTTAAAATTTTATGGTGAAGGGGGTACTCCCTACCCAACAAATTATAGTTATATTTCCTATGGTGCATTGCAGGATCATTCTTTTCATACATGAAACAACCAACATCTTGTTTTTCCCTTGATGTAAGAGATAATTCCTGCTGTAGCCGAGGTTATGGGAAAATGAAACTCAGTCAAAAGCTATTTGCAGGTAAAAAAAAATACAAATGCCATCAGGGTAGAGGTGGGGGGATGGCTAAAAGCACTGAGTGAAATTTGGGAGTTGGGGGGGTCTAGGGACTGGGTTCGCAACACAAAGCTTTCTGTAGCATTGGCTATAGCCACGGGTAGGTGGCTATAGCCACGGTAGGGGGTGAAAGGGAGAAGCCGGGGGTGGTGAGGAGAGTGGGGGGAGCTGGCACAGATGAGGGGGCCCATGGTGAGGTGCAGCGGGGGAAGGCATTTTTTTCTGGACGTTTTGACGATATTCGCACCTATATCCGAGGCTACAAAGAACTACAGATAGCCGAGGGTATGTGTAGTATGGTAGTCGCGGCTATATAATATGGGGTGTCAGTGTTTTATATATTTTTTTAAAGTACTTCCTTTAGATATAGTGACTTTGGGGGTGAACAATCACTGGCCATGGCAAAGGCCATGGTCAGTGACCTGGTATGTATTAGAGAGTCTTTTCTTTTTACTTTGGACATGTGTTTTCAGAGTTTTGAGTATGTGAGACCTTTAGCTGTCTTTTTGTAGTCGCCGCTGTGGTAAAAAGCAATGAACTGTAGCAGCAGGTATAATAAAACATGTTTTTTGGTTATTATTTATTGTATTTGTGTATTTATGTATGATGAGTAGTCCTTAAAAGGACTGTTTTGTGTAGCAATCCATATTTATTTGTCGTCTGTCATGAATGCTGAAATTGCATTATTAACATTTCTCCGGGATCTCTCAATTTTACCATTAAATATGGTGGGCCATCTCCATTTTTGCCTCTGAGTAAGATTGGAAAAGATAAAGATGGTGTGAGGAAATAGTTCCATTAGTTTTCCCATGTCTTGTTTTTTCATCATTAAAGTAAGTGTCACCCCTCGTACATTTCCCAAATCATTCCCTCCGCATTGAATTAGTATGACATCTGGGTGCCCTGCACTTCTCAGACTTAATCATTTTTGAAAAACCTGGAACCAATGCATTCCCTGCAATCCAAACCATTTAATTGTAAAATCTCTCAAACCTATCCAACAGCCGTCCAGCGAGCAGCAATATTATTCACGGGTAGATCCTCACACCCCCCTTGCAGCCGCGGCTATATTTGAGCAAATGACAAGTCGTGTGTTTGTGGACATGTGGTAGCCGCGGCTATCCAACATTTTGGGTGGGGTGGCATCTTATATGCACTGAGTGTTTTGGGGGATTATAAGAGGGAGTGGAGGAGGAGTATGAGGAGCAGAGTGGGGCTGGTAGGCATGTTGGGGGCAGTTTGCGGAGTTTGGTGCAGTGGAAATGCAATTTTGAATTCAAAATTTTTGCGAATAGCCGTGGCTGTCAGCAGACGTCTAGAAGTGGTCTTGTATAGCCGCATCTATAAAAAAGCATGTGCGTAGGCGTGTCAATACTATTCTGCATTTCATTTGTTGCAGATGGAGCCAAAGGTATATTTAAAGTCGAATCTATAAATATACATTTTCAGTGCAATAATCATACTTTTTTTTTTTTTTAACTTTTATTTTTGTTGGCAGAGGCAAATGACATACACACACAACAGAGCAGCTATTGAATGACAATCTGGAAAAACAGCAGAGTACAGTGGCACAGACGAATAATGAGAAGTAGTTACATGGAGATTGCAGCATTAAGGAGAACCTTGCGACAAGGCACATGACAATAATAATTACGATGAGTTATCCACTGAGGATATGGTGTCGATGCCATTAAGATAACTGTTAAAGGCAGTCCAAATGTTTTTAGGCCGGGATCGGGTTGGGCGGGAGGGTGCTAATGTATTCTTCCTCGCAGTTCCGGGACCAAGTCAATAAATTCAACCATTTCCGGAAGGTGGGAGGAGCGGAGCACTTCCAGTTCTGTAAAATACACTTTTTGGCAATTATACAGCATACATTTAAGAATTTAGCCGCCCCTCTGGCTCCCACATCCCCCCATTCCCCAAATAGTACACCCAGAGGATCGGGCGCAATGACAGTGTCACAGATTTCTGACAAGGTTTTCAGGATCTCCTCCCAGAATGGGGTTAGCTGCGGGCACTCCCAGAACATGTGTAAGTGGCCTGCGTCTACCGCACCAGAGCCGTGGGTCGGAGCGGGCGAACTTGGAGAGCCTGTGCGGGGTGTAGTATAGCCTATTCAGTAGTTTATACTTTATAGTTCGGTATAGAAAATTCTCAGAAACCCTATTAGTGGGGGAGCACATTTTCTGCCATAGTTGGTCCGTGAGTTGTACCGCTAGCTCGGCAGCCCAATCGTCCCGCACCCCGGTGAGCTGCGGTGTGGCAGTCATGAGAAGGACTTTGTATAATGATGATACCACCCTGCGGGCCCCACCCGAGTTGGCGATATAGGAAATCCCCGGGGAGTCGGGGGGTTCATTGGGGAACTCGGGCCACGTGTCACGGAATGCAGCGCAAAGTCTGTAGTATTGTAGCAGTTCCAGCGGTGATCCCGAGTGGCCTGGTTTCCAAGTCTGTGGTGTTATGAATAGCCCATCCGGTTAGAAGTCAGTTAGGGCTAGGTAACCCAGGGACCACCAGTGTCGTGCCAAGGATATGTCATTTGTGGGTTTCAGCCCAGGGAACTACCAGGCGGGGAGCCACTTGTAGTAAGGGCGTTCTTCAACGACCTGCAGCAAATATCCGCCGCCATGCGAATATGGTGGTTCGGACCGGGTCTATGGGTGAGTCTGGCACATATTGTCAGTGTAAAATTAAGGTCATTATATTGGTGACAGAGGCAGCAAGGGTTTCTAGCTTGACGAGAGGGGGGGGCCCAGGGTACCAGTAGGTGGCAAAATGTGCCTGCGCTGCGATCAATAAACATACTTTTATGTGGATGATACAGTACAGATTTGTATTTGTGTGTGTTATTTCATGTACTTGGTTTTTCAATTATTCGATTTGAAGGTTTCAAGGCCAATTTAGTTTGATTTGGGGCTTGCTGAACAATGTACGTCTACCCGCGGCTACAAGTAAGCTTTGTAGCCGCGTTGAATATCCGCATCTACATTTGATGCTGAGAAGGGTTTGTATGTGTTTGGGTGTTTCCAATCGGGTAGTGTTAAAGTTGTTAACATGTACTTCATTGTGATAGGTTGCAGTGAACAGGTCGGCCATTTCATTAGTTTTCTTACAATATAGTCCTCTTTTTGTGGTTTTGATTTTGGAAAGTAGGAAATTCCCCATTTTGTACTCATGTTAAATGTGATAAAATATGATTGGCATTAATCTGTTGTTGGTCATTGTTGTGTTGAAAGTTTGATTTGAAAATATGTTGATAATGGGGCTGTGTGTTTTTTTTTTGTTATACTGTATTTGTTAACAATGAAGTGGTGCTGCTGTATATGTAGAACATGGGTGGGAATAAATATTGAAAGGTGTTTATTAGGAAAGTATTTGAATTTTAGTGAGGTGCATGATGTACAATCATGAAGTATGCGTGTTGTTTTCAGAATAAAAGATTTATCACAGAGCAGTAGAAATGTGATTTTATCTATAATGCCTTTTTAATCACATATGCTGTGTGTTAAAGTGATTTTTGGGGTGATATAAATATGTTTTTGTTTTAAAAAGATTTTCTTTTTGCTGGCGTGGGGAGATATTTAGTGTGCCCATAGTTAAAGGTTCTGACTCCTGTGAAGTCTTTAATAAATATTTTGGGACCAGGAATGCCCCCTTGGCTTTGGGTATATTGCTATGCACACTCCTATTATGTTAAAGGCAGTATGTGTTAAGGAATGATATTTTATTACACAAATTGGAAGTTTCAAATGGTTGGGATGGTTTATTTGAAGTTACATGTGCAACAGTTTTAAATAGGGAACACTCTTTTTGTTGTAATGTTCTTGTTGGTGTACTGTTATTTGCTACAGAAATACTGACAGCTGTCAATGGAAATTTACTGCAAAATTGATATATCTGATATATCTATCAAACGTAAAGCAGAATCCAGACAAACAACTCTATGGGGGCTTCCAGTTTTTAAGGGTCATTTTCCATGTGGACAATGTATTCTGTGTGCCTTTACTAAAGAGATTAAACAAATCATACTTAACACAACTACCACATGGGTATTGAATGAAATGACAAATTTGAACACAGAAAATGTGGTTTATTTGATTGCATGCCCATGCGGTTTACAGTACATTGGTAAGACCAATAGGAAGTGTCGCATTCAGATGGTTGAACATTGTAGCTGTGTTAAGAATCAAATAATGGCAGCACCTCTGGTTAAACATTTTGTACAAATGAAACACTCCCATGAAGATTTCAGATGGGTCATCCTGAAGAAGGTGCATGGCAATGGTAAGGTAGATACTGATGGAAAACTTTTGTTATTTGAACAAAGAATGATCTTTAAATGTCAGAGCCATGTACTTGGTCTAAACGAAGAAATAGAGTGGCAACATACACATGATTAAATGTGGATATTTGTACACTGACATTTATTTTCCTGAGTGTGGGGTAAGATGTTTACCGTAGATGTATTTGCAGTAGACATGTACACTGTGACAACAGTGTAAGCAAGTTATTGTCTCATACCCCTGACATGCTCCATCAGGGTAATGCTGTTTGTGATGATTGTACTGAGGTTATGATTATACTGATTTCAGGATGTAAAATGAAGAAAAGATGAAATTTTGTCAATTCCTCATCATTAATGGGATATTGGCTAGACTTTTCGTAAATCACTGTGAAGAGACAAAATACATTGTTGTAAATTATAGAGATCAGTAGTTACATATATCATATGCTCGTGCCCATTCAATCTTTTTTTCCTTTGACATATTTTTCCATATACAATCCAGGACCCGTTTAATTACTTGGCATTCAGACCCTCTCTCCAATTTTTTATGACATCTGAAGGGAGCCCGGAATTTAGGTAGTCTTTTTTCTGTTTCTATTCTGTTATGGGAAATAATACACATATATATTGTGGTGTTCTGTACTTTAAGAATTGGGAATTGACATCTGATATATGGCCGCTCCGCTTTCTTGAACAGTCTACTACGTACTTCGTGCGTAAGCAGACAATATGTGCATTACTTTGTCCCTTTCTGGAGTCCTCTTTCTATGCCGATGAATTGGTAAACTGTTCCCCTTATTGCATATGGAACGCACGGGCATTAGTGTTGGTGTGTGCTGGTGTTTGTGGATGTGCTGAAGGTTTGGCTGCACTGAGACGATGATTTTTACTGTTTTCAAGGTATGTAACTACGGGAACTTGCGTGGATGATACAGAACACCATGTATTACTATTTAGGATGTGACAGGCTTTGTGCGCCATCCGCACTGGGCGTTGGACATGTGTTCATGTTTATTTTGTTTCACTTTTAGTTTGGAAAGACTGTGAAAGTGTCAATGCGTTACGTGAACCGCAGTGTGGCAGACATGACAATGTTTTTGGAGTCATTTGAGCAATATGAACAGATAAGGAGGTACCCCATGACACTTTTTGGCAATATTGGTGATGGTGAAGAGGAGCATGGCACTACGAGTGATGTTGGTGATGGGTCTTTAACTGCTATTTTTGTCGGTGACATATTTCACAGACAGCGTGTTGTGTTGTTCTGTGTTTGTTTGCAGATCGGTTTGAGACACTGAGCTATTTATGAGCTTCTAAGAAATATAAATAAACTTGACAGAGGAAGTTTTGAGCTACCTTTGGAAATACTTATGACATCAGCACTACAAACACTATATCAAGAGGTATGTAGTTTTTTGAAATTTTGGAGATAGGGTTGTAATACAACCTTTGTATATAGTTCTAGCACTTTACTATTGGGGTAGAGGGTCAGTAACATTGAGCTATTTTTGGAGCTTGTACTGACTATATGAGAATTTGGATGGTGGTGTATGGTGACGGCCCCCTTCTTTTGTTGTTTTAGGAGTAATCTTTTATTCAAATTTGGAAACCTACATGTGGCCCTGGATTGCATGGTGATAATCAAGAAATTGTGTGCTTTTCTCCCCTGAAGAAAGTTCATGCAGTTACAGCCGTGAAGAACTGAAACATGTAGGGATTTAATATTATTTGAGTCAAATATTTGATTATGTGTATTTGTTATTTACGTTGTACAAATTTCTCTAATGTGTTTAAATGTTTGCGTTGTTGATTTATGTTCATTTTGTATTCACCACATGTTGAATGCAGGGTCATGTTCATCCAGAACATTTTTATGAGTATTTTATGTGTTCATAAACTTTATTAAAATAGCTTTAGTATTGTATCTATATTGTTCATACTTGGTTTATTTTTTCTGGACTACAAGTATAGGGAGGCATTTGACCACTGTCCTGGTTGGTGTATGGATCAGCAAAAATTGAAAATTTGGAATTGAGCTTGTGTTATCTTTCTTCTTTTTGTATAAATGAATGTGGTCCACCTCTGACCGTGTGAGAGAGGAAGTATTTTTTTAGGTTTTCAGCCTTTAGAAAGGTTACAATTTACTGGACAAAACTGTCCCAAACAGTCCTGTGGTGTTCATGTACATCTTAGATTATTGGGGGCATATATACATATTTGTGTATTACAGGGTTGGTGAAAAGAAGTTTTTGGATGGCGTATAACTTTGGCGCCACTCAGTGAAACTGCATGAAATTTTGGAATTTTATTCTAGACCTAATGGTTTTGCAAAGTGTGGGGTTGTTTTGTCAAGAGGGAACAAAATTCGAGGGAGTCCCAAAATATTGTAAAGGCATATAAATGAGGTGCCATTTGACAAATCTGCAGAAAAGTTTGCAAAAAAGATTTTAGATGTAGATATAAATGTTTTTGCAAAGTTTGGTGCAATTTTGTCAAGAGGGGGCAAAATTATAGGGCGAGTCTCAACATTTGGCTTATAACTTTGTTGCCGTTTGACGAATGTGGACAAATGTTTTCAGAAAGATTATACACTCAACCTTGAATGTTTGCGCAAAGTCTGAATGGATTTTTTCAAGTGGGGGCTAAGTTATATGACTATTGTATGTATGCACATTTTGACACTTTTGAAAAAATAAAAAAAGGGCAGATTTCCAGTAAAGTCATATAAGGAGCGTTGGCAAGGACCAGTAAAGTTGTGTAAGGAGCATTGGTAAGGACCTGAAAGACTGGTTTTGCCAATGTGTCCGTGTTTTATTTTTTGACAAGTGTCATAATGTAGATACAATAAATAGTGATACCTTTGGTGACTGAGAGAAGTGGCCAGATTGTCTGGGTCATGGCATAAGGTCATGACCCGGAAAATCCGGCTAATGGCCATGACCACGAGGGACGACCAATGGGGTTAAAGTGGCCATGTGCACCAATGACCGGCTATGTGGCAAAGTTTTTTTTAAATTGGGATAGATTTGAAAGGGGGAAAAAATGTGCTTGTGGGTATAGGTTGAAGTGATAGATGGGATTGCAGCAAATATGCACGAGGAGGCTCAGCAAGCACCGGGAAGCATGGTTTTGGAAATATGTCCTGTTTTTTTTTTGTAAAGTATAAATAGTAAGTACATAAGACAGTGATATAATTTTGTTGACTAGGCAATGGGCCTGGCTGTCAGCAAGGAGAAATGTGTACTGTAATCTGCTTATTGGGGCATGCAGTATGGTCGAAGCGGTAGGTTTGAATGGGAAAAAAACCTGTAATTGTGGTTGCAGCCTGAATTGGTGCACTAGATTACAACAAACTTCTGCGACGAGCATTAGCAAGGACCTATAGGCATGTTTTTGGAAATATGTGTTGTGTTTTATTTTTCCAAAGTGTAAGAATTTAAGTTAAAAAACTAGTGATATACATTTGGTGTCTGGGTAGTGGGCCAGGCCCTCGGCAAACACAAATGTGTGCTCTTCCCCCTTTACCCTCCCCTATCCTGCAACTAATTGTGAAACTGCTGCCATTTGTCTATTTCTGTATTTATTTTGTACTAGAAAAAAGTACCCGTAATTTGCATGGGATCTGTAGACAGACCTGATAACGCTCTCATCACTTGTTGCCCATCAATGGTCCTGTAAGTCCCTGTTCTGAGTCGCTTATCGTTTGATGTCCTTTGCTCTCTGAAGTTAACTGCACTAAGAATGTGGATGTGTGGCTTGCTTACATACCCCATTGCAGACGTGGAGAGGAGGTGAGATTTGGCATGCTGCAGCATCATGGGACCTTTTGTGCACTTTCCGCACCTGTCACCTCACCCCCGCGTGGTGCAGTGCTTTGCAGTGCAGATATCTCAGAAATGATGTGTCGTAGGGCCTTGATACATGGATATCCTTTGAGTTTTGTTTCTGCCATCGAGATGCTTAAAATGAGATAGGCGCTGTCCTTTTAAGACCCCATTGATGTTTTGTGCCTTGCAGTGCAACCTAGGGCTTCGAAATGTGGTTCAAAAGGTCTCAGAGTTTTGTTTCTCTCATCCAGATGCTTGCACTGTGCTCTTCCTGGTCTATCTATGACCACCTTGTTGTTTTGCAACTTCCAGGCAACCATCTCATGTGTGCAGGGGTTAAAATTCAGAGAGCGGGGTGGCGTCACCACATGTAATGTAGCCAGTGATGTCCGGAGGGTCCTAACAGCTAACTGTGCAATATTTGATGTAGACTGGTGGAACGGTGCAGAATTGTATGAGGAATATATATAGATTGTCATGGAAAAATAACCAACATCTTAGTACAAAGCAAGCTAAAGGACAAAACAGATCAATGACTGTACAAGACATTGATGCAAGAGAGAACCCCACTCCCTCCAGTACCGGTTTCATACCCAAAAGAACACATGCATTTCAATGGAATGGGATGTCCAGACAGGGCAAGAAATCATACTGAAACACTGTTACGAGCAGGAAACAAACCCCTTCTACTCAGGTTTATTATGACAACTGCATCCTTACATGTAAGGCATTGTTATCAGGAAGGACAGTAAAAAGTGATACATTTAGTGGAACTAAATATACTCATCAAAGGTTCACATGCATCCTCATGCAAGCAAGCACACTTACAGTATGATGACTTCCATCTACTAAAGCCACTTTTCCCAAGAAAGTAGGAGCCTAAAACACACTTGCATATGCCAAAAAGGAAACATGACGAAAGTGGGAGATGTGAAGGTGTGCATAGCTACACAGTAGGTAAAGATGCTTCATTGCAAAGATATACCCAGTAAAGCCTAAGCCTTCACCTCACACAAGCAAGAAACAGTTGTTTAAACATGGTAGTTTGCAGGACCTACTCAATTTTATAACGCAGCAGTATGCTAGGGGAGTTAATTAATACAAGTTTCAATTCCAGACCTTTCCCCCAAAATCCATATTCTATAATACCTTCACTTCCATCTAATTGCATACATTTCTGGCAGAACAAACATCACATCCAGGCACATCACAACATATTATTTATTCTGCAGCATGACAGTAAAGTACTTGGCCAGTCTGAGAAATTTCAGAGCAGGTGGCATATGCTTGATAGTAGAGACAATTAAAAACCATTGACAGACAAGACAGACCTAGAATTATAATCAGTGCTTTGTGTAGGATCTGACCAATAGAAGCACCCAGAGGTCCTAGTACAGCACTCATACTTAACGATTGTGCAGATGCCTCTAAAGCCATACGATTATGTCACTCCATGGTTAGGATGGCTACCTGTTCCTGGGATAATAGAGTCAAGGAGCTAAAAGTGGCATTTGAAATATCCTCTAACTGTAACTATTGGGTCAACTAGTCCCTATCTTGATTCCGAGTTCTGGTATGAAATATCCTACCCCAGCAACAAAGTTTGCCCAGACAGTGCTTCTCCGAAGATGGGGCTGAGCGGAATAAGTGGGATTATGATGCACTGCAAGCAGAACATACCCTGTGTAAAAAACTCCTTCCCCAATTAATGGGCAGCCAGTGATAAGCTTTGCTCCCACAAATGAAACAGGTTCCAGAATGCACAGCAAACCCAGACAGTGACAGTGAAAAATCAGGGTCGAAGGTCAATGTGACATTTGATATTTCCCATAAACAGAGGCCCCAGATTGGTATAACACAGAAGGCCAGTTGCCGGGGAGGAAAGATGGAGTGCTGCTGGCTTGATGCATACTTGTTCTGGAGTGGGGAAATTCAGAGGACAAGTAAAACACAAGTGAGCATGAGCATCCCTACAGGGTCCTTGGCCTTGGTACTAGGTGACAAACTTAAGATCCAGACAGACATCCCCAGACTGGAAGGGAATGGGTGCAATAGGGAACCTGGAGGATATGTCATGAGGCAGGTGGGCACAAACCCAGCAGTCAGTAAGATGAAATATACAGGCATAATGACACAAGAGGTTCAGGTAAGTGTTTTCACTGTGAACCCAGGGATGTGCAGAAGGACCATCATTTTCATGACAGGTTGTGCGTTAAGCAGCAGTCACAGTGAAATGATGATATGGCAGTAATCTGACAATAACACTGAAAACTGAAATATAGCCAGACATAGTGTACACAAGGACCAGTTCTCTAATTTGTTCAGGTTCTGGAATCAAGCTCAAAAGTTCATTTGAATGGAGTGGATGACCAATATGCACTTCTTGGTATGGGTGTCTAGTTTCTGGTATGTGACACAAAGACTCAGACAGCCCTGTATGAAACTGGTATGAATGCAGTGTGTAGTGCTGAATGGCTGGGTACTTGTCCCAATACACATTCCTTGGCTGCCTGACTGCTGAATGCCCTTCTGAGTGATTGGTTGCCTGAGTGTGACCCAGCAGAATGAATGAGAGAACAGTATATCTGGGGTCTCTCACTGCTACAATTCGTTCAGATGCTGAAGTCGGAACTGATGCTTAATCTCAAAGCCGAGCCCGAAGAAGAAGGTTGATTGCTGTTACCTTCACTGCACTCTGAAAGCTCCTGTGCTGTCGAAACTGATCCAAGAGAGGACCTGGCCAGGAGACCTCTTCCCGAGCTACGAGGGACCATTGTGCACCGCTAACCTTTCCTGAAGCTCCCTGGAAGTCAGAGCCTCGACAGGCTGCTGACCGGAGACTGGGACCACCGAGGAGAATGAAGAGAAGCACTGGACATTCCATCCACCGTCGTCGACAAGGATTTGCAGATTTGCTATAACCGCTGGAGGCACATCGAGGTCGTGTTGCCCACAAGCTGGGATGGCTTGATGTCGTGCCACCGATGGCCAGAGCCACAATGCTTCATTAATTAAGACACTTTGAATTCAAGGACGCTCCAGCCTGCACCTTCGACCGCTTTGTGCCGTTGGAGAAAGTTGAGGCCGGCGATGAGCCTAAGAACATCCGCCAGTGGGTTTCCCGTCACCCGAAGACAGCAGAGATGCCGGACAACTCAAAGCCCTTTCTGGGCCAAAGTTCTTTATAGAAGCTTTGCGTCAACGAACGATAATCGTCGAGGTGACCCGCACGCCTCACTTCGCAGGACATCCACAACCGATCGTCGACAAGCTCCGCCAGGACCGAAGCTGCTGCCTTGACGCCGTTGTTCACCATTTCTTCGAGGGATCTCGCCGATCTATGGCTCTTGCCTTAAAGGGAGCCGCTCATGAAGGATCCATCGATAACCCTACGTCAAACTCTGCTATTCCAGGTTCATTGGTGTGGAAGACTATTTTAGAAGGAAATAAGACTCATAGAAACAATATATGGACTGGGCTTGTACTACATCTTTATTTACAGGTTGCCCAGGTGTGGGGATCCTGATACAGAACTGTGCCTGGTAGTAGGGGCCCAGTATTCTGCCTATTGTCCAAACCAACTGCTTTCCTCCTATGTCTATTGTTGGTACCCTTTATTAATTGATTTGTGTGACATTTCACCAGTTGATGCACTTTAATGAAATCTGATAGTAATTGTGGTACCACGTAGAACTGTGTATACATTTGCCATTGTAGATTAATTGAGCACAAAGATAGTTATTGTGATTGTGTACATAAGCTTGAACCTTAAATATATAAAGACTGTGTTTTCACTAATACAGTGTGTGGACATTCCTTTGTGGGTGCTTCGGGACTACACTGTACTTAAGAATCAGCCTACTTCACCTCCTGAGAGCTAGGCCTTGTTTGCTCGCCCACATTTGACCAAATAGAGAATATTGACTGGGGTCCTCTATGCCTCTCCTCTGCCATATAGAGAGCAGGAGTACAGACACCCCCCTCCAGTATTTACACTTGTGGCAATGGTGGGTGGCTAATGGTTTTAAGAATCAGTGTAACCTTACCACTTACAAAATATCTATGCTTTGTTAAATTGAGGTTTAGTTGTGTACTAGATAACTACATTACGAAGCAATGGACTCTATTGCAAATGGTAAATTGACTAGGATGAGCTTAGAGGCTCTCCAGAGTGCTTGTGAAGCCAAGGGGTGAGACTTTGAGGATAAGTCTAGGGCTGAGCTGATAGCTGCCCTGGTGGATTACCAGACAGATTGTGAAGCTCTTAATGAAGGGGGTATAAAACCAATGAGGATCCTGCCCCTGGGGCTGGTATTGAATCTGATTCTGGTAATGCCACCATTCCTGCTGCCTCTGTTCCGAACCACAGCAATGTTTCTTCAGGGAATTCCTTGGAACTTGAATTATTAAGGATGAGGTGGGCCTTTGACTATAGAAAGTTGGAAACTGAAGCAGAGCTTAAGAAGGAGGAGTTGGCACAGCAAGTTATACTTAAAGATAAGGATCTGGAACTTAAAAACAAGGACACTGAATGTCAGAAAATCCAGCTACAGAAAGCCAGAGTGGAGACTTCAGCGAAGAATGTTGAGAGTGCCAGGACCGCAGCCACATGAAAGATTTGGTTGGTGTGTATGTGGAGGGTTCTGATATCCTCCAATGGATTGAAGCATTTGGGAGAGTTTATGGAATCCTTGATGTTGATTGGGCTAAGTGTTTGCTAAGCAGATTGCCTAAGACTGTATATGACTGTGTTCTGAAACTGAGTGTAGAAGAAAGGGGTCAGTATGACTGCATGAAGTCTGCTTTGATTGCCAAGTATGGCAAGACATCTACCCAATACCTTAAAAGGTTCAGGGAATTTAAGAAAAGAGAGAATGTGTCTTGGATTGACTGGGTAAGTGCCGCACATATGAACATGGGGTGGGAGTGAGAGTAGTGATCTTCCTGCTGCAAATGCTGCAAAACAGGCTGCAAGTGGTTCTAGTAACATACCCCACATACCTGGCACTTGTTGGGACTGTGGGGCTCTGGATCACAAGAAGGGTGACCCCAAGTGTAAAGGTAAGGCACTTGGAGTCCAGGCTGTCAGCTTGACCTACCCTTACTCCATGCCTGAGATGGAGGCCAACCTCCTCCCCTCCTCTACAGGAATCAAATGTCGTGCTCCTGTAGAGATTTCCTAGTGTCCATTGGGGCCTGGGCCCACTACGCAGAAGTACTGGCGACAATCCCACAGAACACCCGTAGGTTTTTGAAAAGTGTCCTCCTGACTGGGCAACCTTCTACTGGTTTGATAGACACTGGGGCAAGCATGACAGTGGTGGACAGGACCCTGATCCAGCCCGAGGACTATGTAGGTGCTCCTCTGAGAACCACCAGGTTAGCTGGTGGGCCTCCCAAATTATCGCATGTAGGCTTAGTCAACATGACGATTGGAGACAAGACAGCAAAGCTTCCTGTCCTGGTTCAGTACTATGTACCTGCTAACATTTTGTTAGGCAATGATTTGGTGGAAATGGGAATGGTCACGGATGGTCTACACATGGCTGCTGCGGCGGTCACCCGATCACAGGTCACTCTGTGGCCGGCTGTGAGCCTGGTACCCCAGCCGATGGGGAAACCCAAGGCAAAAAGACAGAAGAGTAAGAAGGTCACCTCTGCGAAGGGGATGCCTTCTCTTCCCGCTTCTTAAGCAGCACCCACTGGTATTCATGCTACTGATGGGCTGGGTCAAGTGGTATACCCAAACTCAACTCCTGAGGGAGAAGAGGCAGAAGACCCTGCTGAGGGAGAGGTGCTCAGCCCAGAGGACCACCCCAACCTTTCAAAGCCAGTAAGATAGATCAGTTGGTTCAGCACTTGCTGCTGCAATGTGCGTGTGATCTGCAGGTTGCAGGTACGACTCCCAGCAAGGTCACCTCAGCCTTTCATCCTGCTGAGGTTGATAAATAATTACCAGCAAAGGTTGGTTGATATTGTATGTATATTTGTTCTATATGAAGCGCTTAAGCATAAGTGATATATAATAACACGTCATTATCGTTTGGCCTTGGACGTCTGCTTGCATTCACAGTGATTTGGTAATATGGGCCTATACTGACATGAATGATACATATGGTTATCCATTCTTGTGTGACATGTATATCACTTTGCATTGATATCATAACCATATTTTTCGTAGTGTACTCAGAAACAATGCTATGTGATGCCATGCCACTTCCTGTTTTGTCATGGGGTGAAAGGTTGTGTTCGATCACCTCAATGTGGGGTCAAATAACATCACCTCTGGTGTTGTCATCAGAGGCCAAGGGTCATGTGATGTCACTTACGTGACCCCTGGCATTTTGGTGAAATGACGTCTGTGGCCCAACTGCTTTTACTTTTTCTTATTCCGATAAAAATGTCTGTAGGCAGTGTACCTTTCTTCCTGTATCCTGGGATTATCACAACAGATTTCAGAATTCTTTAACCTGAGACGAACATTTATCCCAACTCATTTCAGACAATAATAAAGAACACTCACAGAATTCTGTGCCAATGTTTGTAAATAGCTTCATTTAATTTAGGGTCCAGTCATAAAATGCCATTCCTGATGACACCTGTTTCGGCTCTATGAAGCCTTTCTCAAATCAAGGCTAAGTCTAGACACATACTGTTATCCAATCATTTCTGGGAGTCCATAGAAAACCAGAGTGAAGAAAATATATGACTAAGGAATTTCCAATCACTCCGGTTTTCTATGGACTCCCAAAAATACACAAACATTTACAAATGCCACCATGAGGACCTATTGTCGCAGGTACAGACCGTTAAGGGGTTAACGGCGCCGTAAAAGGCTGCAGCGCCGTTAAACCCTTAACGCCCGATTCACACTTTAACGCCTGCTTTTTGCAGGCGTTAAAGTCCAACCCGCTAAGGGACCTTGGTGCTAATTACGGCACCGTAATTTACGGTGCCGTAATTAGCGCCTTCCCCATTCCCATTGTGCCCTATGGGCCAAAAATGGGAATGGGGAAGGGGCCATGGTGAATGGGGAATTACCGCCCCACCAACCTTGTAATATGGCGGTAATTCCGCCATCCACCATGGCGGAATCCGGCATGGACCATGGTGCTAATAGCACCATGGTCCAACGCCAGGGTCGTAATGAGGCCCCGTATCTTTAATCCACTTGCAATCTATGTGGAGAAAGCTCTACAGCCACTGGTACAAGCTACTACAACTTATTTGAAAGACACAACTGATTTCTTAAACAATTTGACCAATTTACCACAAATTATGGAGGATGATATACTGGTATCTTTTGACGTACAAAGTCTCTATACTTCTATACCCCATCAAGATGGATTGGAAGCATTGGAATGGACACTCAAGAACAATGGCAATTGGAAGGCAAACAAAGTACTCATATTGGAGTTGAGCAAAATAATTTTGGTCAACAACTATTTCAGATATGGAAACCAATTCTACTTACAAGTGGCAGGAACCTCCATGGGTTCATCCATGGCCCCAGCATATGCCAATTTATTCATGTATTATTTAGAAATGACACAGATATTACATGAAACAAGATGGAAAACAAAATGATTATATGGAAGAGGTTCATAGATGAGATCTTCGTGATCTGGAGAGGAACAAAGAAAGAGGTGGAGGAATTTTTGGAATATTTAAATGCAGTACATGAAAGAATTAAATTTACCATGGAAATAGGCACACCAAGACTACATTTCCTGGATGTGGAATTGGAGATCGCACCAACAGGTATAGTAACAAATATATACCATAAAAAGACGGATGTCAATAATTCTCTGCATTATTTGAGTCATCACCCAGAACACTTACGAAACAATTTACCATATAGTCCATTTTTACGCCTGAAGCAGATTGTATCATCGCCAACGACATTGGAAGAAGCTAATTTGACCATGACTGAGATATATAGAAGGAGAGGCTATCGGACAAACATCATTGACGTAGCCAGAGAGAAGACGGAAAGACTAACATGAGATGAATTACTAACTTCTAAAGAGAAACCAGAAGGATCACTTTTCATTTACGCCTTACGATACTCGGGACAAAGTCACCACATCTCAAGAATGATTAAGAAAAATTGGAGAATAATTGGAATGGACCCACAGTTGAACAGATTATTCGCTAAACCCCCGATCATAGCGTACAAGAGGGGATGTAATTTCAAGGACGAATTGGTCAAATCGGAAAGACCCACAAGGGAGAAACAAACAACCTTGAGGACAAAAAAATCAAGGACGTTTGCATGCCTCAACTGCGGTCACTGCAACAACATAATGAAAGGTACCCATGTGAGACACCCATACAATGGAACTAAAATCAAACTGAGAGATTACGCTACATGTGACACAAAATCAGTCATTTATGGACTAAGTTGCCCTTGTGGCATTTTTTATGTGGGACAGACTAACAGAAAAGTAAAAGAAAGATGGCACGAACAGAAAAGTAACATCCAAACTAAAAACATTAGATCACCAGTAGCGCGCTATTTTGATGAGAAGAACCATAACGTAGCACAACTCAAATTAATAGTTCTAGAAGTGGTCAAAAGAGCACCTAGAGGAGGAAACCACACCAAAAGACTAAACCAGAGAGAGAGATTCTGGATAGACAAGTTGAGTAGCATTTCCCCTAGTGGGATGAATGAAGATTACAACCTAGGAATCTTCTTGTAAAATACTTGAAGTTAAACTCTTTTGAAAAGTTTCCCTGAAAAATCTAGTTACAAAACTGTTATAATGAAAAAGGTGAACTACACTATCTACATTGTACACCATGAGATTGAATGTGGTATTTGAATACTAGAATGTGAGAATACCAGAATGCGAGCATGCTCTTCATCTCATATCCACCTATACCCTATACACGTGTACAACAATTATACTGGATAACCTCTATTTCACCTTAAATATTTTTTTTCTCAAAGAATGAACTCTTAAGTATATTTAGACTTCCATTGCCATTCGTAACGTATTACAATTATTTACAGCACTTGAATTTACTAGAGGCCATGGTGTAGGCTGAACAAACACTCTCAAAAATGAAGGGCGCAACCATGCCATGGGGCACATTAATGTTATGGAACAATTCCCAACTCTGTATTGAACCTATCCCTTAACCAGTCAATTGTAGTCTCCAGTGACACTCCTAGTCACTAGACTACAAAAAACAGAGTGATTACAGCAATAAATCTGCATCCTGCGGACATAACAGAAAGGACAACAAATGAGCGTGATGTCACGACGCATGCGCGTGACATCATCGCGTCACTGCCGTGATGCATATAAACAATCGGCAGCTATTTTGCAGACCTTTTTCGCCACAGCTGCAACTCACTGCAAGACACAGATAGAGGTAAGGTTGCGAACCTCTAGGCACTATGGAAAACTTTTATACTAATTAGCCCCCTTTTTTAAATATGCCTTGCAAACCAGAATGGGCAACTAATATTAAAACCCTAACAACCTTTAAATATACCTACCTCATTGCAGATTTACCCACAAAGAAAATACTAACATTGGTGAAAAGAGCAATCCACCTACCAGGGCAACCTACTGACAATCAGACAGTGGTAAGAGATTACTTTCCAGTTCGCATGCCATTAGAACTATTTACAAAGGGAGAGAGAGCAGAATGTTTAACTAATACACAAACATATGTGATTTTTCATAGGCAATAAGGATATTAACACAATGGATGGGCTATTCTATTGAGTCCCATCCCTAGGCTGAGATCACCATCTTAAGTCTTATCACCCAAGGGCTGCTTGAAGAATTATGATGTAGACAGAGACATCTGGGCATGACCATGGTACATTGGATGAAGACAACAAGCAGGTATAACTGGGGCCATTGGAACTAAACCATGACTTTGAACACCCAACATTGGATTATATATACAGAAATCCACTGGATAGTAGCACAGTAGTAGTTTACCCTTTTTTCTTGATTTTACAGGTAATATTTATTAGCTCATCAGAAGAGATCACAATAGGAAGGAACACAGGTAGATATGAGATGAAGAAGTATGACAGATAAAAATATACATATACAATATGGATGTAATATAAACTAAAGATAAGAGTGATAATACTCTACTTACCTATTTATCATAGATGGGATATCTGAATTTGAGAAACAGAATAGACAACTCCTGAAGAAGGGGTTGGAACACCCCGAAATGCGTAGAGATATATAATCTAATATCAGATGCTCAATACGAATTGCTATCTGATATTTATGATTTGCATTTTGTCTATTCAAATTGTGTATAATTGAGAAAAATACTGAAGTTGACACTGAACAAGAAATACATTGTATACTTGAAATTCATTTAACTATAAATTGGTACATGAAACACAACACATATGTGTGAATTACATTACTTTTTGAAATATGAACTGAATTTATGAAAATTGACTACATTTGATTGTCTTCACAATTGTTATTGGGTGTGCAGGGGATGGGAGAGATCCACAAGATTGTGGACATCTTTTGTATTTTTGTATAGTAACACAACCCAGTGCCAGGGTTGTTTGTTTTCTCCCTGGCACCCCATTACCTTATTAATAACAAGTCTATATTTTTAATATTGCCAAACAAAGCAGGTGTGCACCAGGACTACCCAGATCCAAACTTCAATAGGTGTAGCTCATGGTGTGACAGTAGGCAATTACTGACACGTACACGGAACCCTGTGTCACTATCCGAGTGTAAGCGTGCCGAGGAAATCTAACTCGTAAATATATTATAGTCCAAGTGAATGATTCCAGTGCATTAACCTCTTAACAGTGGTGTTCATATTACAGTTTAGAGTTTAGCTACGATCGGACTTATGAATCCTAATGGATTCTTACCGTAAAGTACTTTGCAATCACAAGCATCGGCTCCTAGTGGTCTTGCGAGCCGACGCCATATGAAAAGCTAACGTTGATTCATTGTCACGGCAACGGTGTACGTCTCCTGGATCGTTGTCTAGGCGACACACCGTTTCTGCAGCCACCTCCTAGAGTGGCTGGAGAAACGAACCACCATCTTAGCATTGGTTAGTTGCTATGCCTAAACACGTGCTGTCCTTGTTCATTTCACTGTTTTCTAAGATTGCAACATATATGTGAGATACAGGAATTACTATTTATAAATCTCCATTCATGTTTAAGAAACATTATTTATCTAGCCGCGTTGTGACACATATGAATATATGAGTTCTGCCCTCACCTAATCTGTACCTGATTGATTTCACAACCTTTTAATTGTGCAAATATTGTATCCCAGCCTCATCCGAGTGCAGGGGACACGTCATTCAACTTTGACCGCTTTGTCACGTCCTCTTAATAAAGCCTTAATTAGTAATCCTATAGCATAGGATTCTGTCATAGTAGCACCTCTTGCTACCTCACATACATTAGATCCTCTAAGTCATCTTGGTTTGCTTGTTCATAATCAAGACCACAATTATATGCAAGTATGTTCCTATAACAATATCACACTAATGCACGTGTCCACATATTGTTACATTTAGATATAGTGATTGTCACAGTGATGATTACCAGCTATATTTCTAAAAAAAAGTGCACATGAATTGCTATGCTCTACACCTACAGGAAGGATGCCATTTCATTATCGGTGTTTAATCCTGTCATAGTTGTATTCAAATAACAAATTATTTGTGCGTCTGCTTGTCATAGTGTTTTAATCCCGTTGCCTCCCCTTCTGCCAAGGACTACCTGTTGCAGTCCTATAAACCTGATGTTAGATTTATCCTCCATTTGGTGCAATGATTGCCAATGGGATGCCAGTGGGGAGGAAGGGTCCTGGCTCCCAATTTTAGCCAAATGTTCCCTGATCCTTGTTCTCAGTTCTCTCTTGGTGCTCCCAATATAAACCTTACTGCATGTACAAATTATGCCATAAATGACAAACTTAGTTCTGCAATTGATTCCTTGCTTGATGGTTTCATCATTAATATCTTTGAATTCCTTTGTTTTGTCATGTGCATATTTGCACATGGAACATATACCACTCTTTCTGAACCCAATCTCATCCATTTTTAGCCATGTTTGATGCTTCGTGTCTGTGATGCTTGGTAATAGCGATGGGTTCACGATAGTCTTTAAATTGTCAGCTCTTTTGAAGATCATCGCTGGTTTATCCCCCACATACTTATTGATGTGCTCATCCAATTTGAGTAGGTCCCAGTGTTTCTGCAAAGCTCTCTGTATTCGGTGGTGATTCTTACTGAACTTGATTATAACCATTACTTCCATTTGTTTAGAGGATGTCAGTTTTTGCTTAGTTAGCAGGGTTTGTTCTTGCTTCAAATTGCTGGTTTTTTCGCATGCATGCCTCACACAATCTATTGGGTATCCCCTATTTTGGAAACCGCTTCTCAGCAGTGGACATTCAATTTCAGATTTGTCCAGTTTTAGGCAATTTCGTCTTGCCCTGTTATACTCGCCCAATGGGATGTTATTGATGGTGGCCTTATGGTGACAGCTACTGGCATGAAATATCGAGTTCTCCTCTGTCTCCTTTCTGAATGTCCAAGTTCCAGGTTTTGACCATCTGCATGAATTGTTTCAGACAATACTATTCAAGACATGACAATACACTGATAAAATTACCTGTGTTCAACAACCCACGATTTTAGGTCTGTTCTACCTCTGCATCTGCTCTTCTCACCTTCCCTGGGTGTCTAGGTGCTGTGGCCAGCTCTGCCCTCTGACTAAATAATCTCTTTCGGGCCCAGGGCATCACTGGGAAGCACACCTGGTGACCCTTGTATTTGGCCGCAGGGCAGCAGGTATCTGACACTGCAGGCACCAAACTTGTCATGGAAAAATGACCACTGACTATTCTGGTGGATTATTGAACAATTTATTAGCAAAAATCAAGCAATAGGACAAAACAAACCAACAACAGTATGAGATTTTGACGCAAGGGAAACCCACACCCTCCAAGCACTGTTATCTTACAACCAAAGGAACACATGCATCTCAATGGAAGGGGAGGTCTAGACAGGTCAAGTAATCATACTGAAACAATATTGCAAGCAGGGATAAACGCCTGCCTATCCACATCTTTGATTCAAACTGCGTTTTTACATGTAAGATGATGTTATCAGGTGGACAGCAGAAAGTGATACATTTAAGGAGCTGAATATACTCCTCAATGGTTCACACACGGTCTGAAGCAAGTAAGAAAATAGGAGCCTAAAACACACTTTCAATTGCCAAAAAGGAAACATAACAGAAGTGAGAGATGTGAATGTGAGCATTGCTACATACAAGGTGAAGAGCCTTAATTGCAAAGACATGCACTGTAAATCCTGAAGCCTCACCTCACACAAGCAAGAAACAGTTGTTTAAACATGGTAGTTTTCAGTACGTACTCAATATTTCGCGCTCTGAAACACTTGTGTATGAGCGCGATATAAATAAAATATCATTTCATTTCATTTCTTTATAATGCAACAGTTTGCTAGAGGAGTTCATACGATTTTCTAGTCCAGCCTTTCCCCCACAGTATGCACTGAAAACGGTTTATGATTTACAATTTCTACATCTCTTATATCAGTCTGCACCATTTGATCTATGTTTCCATAAACCCCATTCATCATCAGGCTTATGTCTCATCTGTATCTTCATCACTCGTGTGTTGGAATGCACCCAGTAACGTGATTAATCCACCTAGTGCAGGAGCTTGTGAAATGCTATTCTCTCTTCGAAGAACAATGCTCATCTCTATCAAATATACATGCAAAATATTATGGGGGTAATTCATAGATTTTAGTGCAGAAGCAGCACACGCGGGCAGAGCAGAAAGGAAGCGTGTGCCAGCATTCACTAGCTGCATGCGCCAAAACCCATTTTCACTCACAACGTATTAATGGATTCTTACATCCATAACCAGCCGTGGTGCAGAGTGGCGCAGCAACCCTGCAGCAGCGCCAGTTACGCCCTCAACCCCGCCCCGTGCCCCAAAAACATTGCACAAATCCCCTACATGGTGCAAAGGCCAGAGGACCGGCATACAGCCCTCCAACCACGAAAACGTGCTAAAAACAGCACACAGCCCACATGCGCCAGCAAAATCGCATTGGAAAACTCCCCGCACACCCCTCGGAATACGCGTACACCGCTCGCCCCAGTGAAATCGCATGGAAAACTCCCTGCGCACCCCTCTGAATACGCGTAAGTCGCTGACGCCATCGAAATTGCGTGGAAAACTCGCTGCGCACCCCTCGGAATAAGCATACCCCGCTTGCGCCAGAGAAATCACATGGAAAACTCCCCGCGCACCCCTGTGGAGCATGGACTGGGGTGATGGGCTCCCTGCGGAGCATGCCCAGGGGTGATGGGCTGCCTGCGGGGCATGTCCATCACCCCAGACCATGCCCCACAGCTAACCCATCACCCCTGGGCATGCCCCGCAGGCAGTCCATTACCCCTGGGCATGCCCCACAGGCAGCAAATCATCCCTGGGCATGCCCCACAGGCAGCCCATCAACCCTGAGCATGCCCGCAGGCAGCCCATCACCCCAGACCATGCCCCACAGGCAGCCCATCACCCCTGGGCATGCCCCGCACGCAGGCCATCACCCCTGGGCATGCCCCGCAGGCAACCCATCACCTCTTGGCATGCCCGCAGGCAGCCCATCCACCTTCCCCATGCTCCGCAGCCAGCCCATCACCCCAGACCATGCCACACAGGCAGCCCATCACTCCTGGGCATGCCCCACAGCCAACCCATCACCCATGGAGTGCCCCACAGGCAGGCCATATGTCACCATGCACTTGGGAGCCCTGATATTTGTCCACTACCCCACCCCCATTGACGGCGACCTGCCAGCAGGCCCTGACACATGTTCCCCACCCCACCCCCATTGGCGGCAACCTGCCAGCAGGCCCCAACTCATGTCCCCCACCCCCATTGATGGCATCCTGCCAGCAGGCCCTGGGTGGGCAACTGGGTCCTGGTGCTGGGCTGTGGAGCGATGGAACTGCAGCCGGGAGTCTTCTGTTCCAGCAGGGGTGGTCTCAGCAAATGGACCCCTTCAGATGGCTGATGTGCAGGCACCAAATAGCAGAGCACGTGGCCAGCAGGCAGGCAGGCAGGCAGCAGCAGATGGCTGGTGGGAGTCGGCTCGGGGCTCTGGGGGGCAGGAAAATGGCCTTCTGGGCAGGAGAGTGGTCTTCCGTGTGTTGTCGCATGGCCAGCATGATACAGAGTGATTTGGGAACATGAAAAAACAGCTTATCAGCGTGTAATGCGAGGAAAGGCCCTTAGCGCGTAAGCGTGTAAGTAACGTGACACGTGCTGGTGTTTCCCTCGGCATGGGTGCATAGTGGATCTGCACGTGCAAAAACAGCATGTCCGCGTGTTAATGCGTGTAATTCGAAGAAAGGGCCTAAGTGCGTAAGTGACGTGACGCGCACGGGCGTTTCCCGGCACAGGTTAAAGGTGAGCAGGGCCAGAAGTTTGCTGTATGTGCTTTTCATGGAGACCAACGCGTGTGTAGCTACTTCTAGTTGTTTCACGCGCCATCACTACTTCACAGCGGATCAAGGACGTATCTCTTCTTTTGGCAGGATATTGGCTACACGTGTTTTTCATTACCACACTAGTCAGACAGTGAGTCGCGCACACTATTTTTCCCACTGCGGGTCCCCCTGTGTATCGCATACCCATGTTCGAGGTCATATTAGCCTCCGTTTTTCCACGCGTACGTGTTTTTCGTGTCTCTGGGTGCCACTGCGTACTGCGGGAGGTTAATTCCACACACGTGGGCTACCGGGGGTTGCATACATGATCTTACTGCAGTTTTGGGGTGCCTGAGCGTTGCGTGACCCAGCCTTGCAGGCACATAGGCATGCTGTTTACACCTAGTACCCCACCACCTTCACCCCAATTGCCCAGGACAGTTATCGTGTACACCTCCCATTGGCACTACTACATCTGTGCCATGGTTGGGAGGCCACGAAAGGTGAGGGGTGCCTCACCTGGGCGTCCTTCACATGGTGGGCATGGGCAGGGACGTGGCCGGGGTGGCCAGGGAGTGGGGGACTCCAGGGTGTCCAGGGTGGCTGCAGAGGAGGAAGAGGCAGGGGTGCGCCACTTCGGCAGGATGTTCTGCCATGTGTTGGTGCAGTCATGCCACCACCCCCTGTGGTTCCAGGAGATGCAGCTCTTGCCACGGGCCCAAGGGTTGTGGTAGCTGCAGGTGCAGCTGTGGCCAACACCACCCATGCTCAGGGTCGGCGAGCGCATGCTGCGTTGGCACCTGAAGAGTCCCAGGATGATTCCCAGGTGGTCAGGAGGCACATGGTAAGTGCATGCAGGGCTGCTCTGACTAAGGAACATGTCCCTGGGGCAGTGTTGTCATCTGCTGCCCCGAACAGCCAGGTGTTGGCAACTGTCTGGGCAGATGCAGCCAACACGAACCCGGCTGTGAGTCTGCCAGCCAGGACAGTCTCGGTCAATGACCTTGTGCTCAGCGGCTGCTGCTATGCTGGGGCCAGTCAAGAGCAACCGGCAGCCACTGACGCAATGCAGGGCTTCCGTTCTAGTTCCATCTGCCAATACCTTGTTTCAATCCACCAGCGCCACTGCCCCTACTGATCAGGGCGGCGTTTGCCAGTCAGGGTCCGTATCACTCCCCAAGAGGAGGAAGGTTGCACCTGCAAAAGAGGCTGGGAACCCAGACACGGCTCAGGCCTCTGTCACATTGAGGAAGAGGAAGTCGGAACACGACCGTGATATGCTAGTGGGCCCAAATTGTCACACTACGCCTGCCCATCGTTGGGAACACTGGAAGCATGTTGCGGGGATGTTAGTGCATTCGGACATGAGGTGCGCACAGCTCAGGAGTGCAAAAAGCATTGGGATGAACTCCGACACTGTGCTAAGCTAAAGCGTGCCTCCAATTATGCCATGACTCGGGTGACTGGCAGGGGGCCACCACCTGAGGAGGTAGAACTCACTCTGCACGAGGTGATCGCTGCGGAGTTCATCCCGGCAGAATTGTACGAAGGAGTGGGAGAGATGCTGGATTTTGATGCCCTGTCCAGTGAGTGTTGTTGCGTTTTTGTCCAGGCCATGTGTGGTTTGCTTGTGCAATGTGTTGTGCTTGACTGTCAATACATGCTATGTGTACATGGTTCTCATGTGCGAGTCATGGAATGCTTCACTAATGCATGCCTGTTGCGCAGCATGCTGGACATGTAGTGAAGACAGGGACCGTCCTCATCATCACACTTGCCCCCTACTCACATGCTAGTAACCCGGCTGCCCCACCGGTCCATGTTCCAGCTCACTGGCCCTTCTGCATGTAGCCTGGGGTGTCTTTCCACTCAGCACTCAGACTATGTCATCGCATGACTGACATGCATGTGTGTTCTGCCTGCATGCGGGTACTGCACGTAGGCATGCTACCTTGCCCCTCCACTCTCCTGCACCACAATTTCACCATGGCACTGGTGGGTAACATGTTGGACTACTGCAATGGCCTATTCAACACTCCTGTCTACCTGCACACTTCCCCCTGCCAACCTGACAGACACATACTGTGGGGTACATCCTTAGTCTTTGATGCAGGGTGTCTCACTCAGACTGTGCAGATGGCAGATGCTCTGCAGGTACATGAGTGCCCATTCATGCACCATGTGCATTCCATGCATGCCCCTATGTGTCCTTGGCAGGATGATCGTAGTAGTGCGGTTCCAGGATGACATACATTTAATGGCTTTTGATCATCCATTCCATGCCCACTCTGGCTCAGTCCTGCATCATGCACATGTTTAGGGTGTCATGGTCTGTGTGGGGCACAGGCCTCCCCCGGTTTCAGGCCCCCTGACTCTGTTCCACTGGTGTAGTGACTTCTGCACAAATGGGTGTACTACAGAGGGTTCATCATGTGTCCTGCTTACTGTCCCATTCTCATCTGCTGTGTTGTCAGTTGACTCCGATGATGCAATTGACGCTACTCAACACTGTCTGCCAATACACAGTTCTCTGGTCAACGTTATGCCTCCCTGCATTTCTGCATTTTCACTAAGGGGGGGTGGGGGCATGCCTGCAGCCATGCAACCCATTGCATGCACGTAGCACATGATGCCTGACCTTGCCCCTACACTACCTTCATGTTTATTGATTGACATCATAATGTACTTGTTGATGTAGATAGTCGGTTACATACACATGTTCTGCACTGCACAACCCACTTCTCAGCCATGTTACACCATTATACATGCCGACCCACTGCTGCAATGTCAAAGTGACCTGGCATGTATGTTTAGATTGTCATCCCTTCACTGTCATGAAAGGCACAGGCTCAGGTGCATCCGGTGACACATGTACTCAGTATAGGAACACTCTAGCGGGTGTTTAGCAAAGTTGATTGGTCAATCTGTGGCCTATACTAACTGGTATAGGCTGCAGATTGACTATAGCCTGCCAATCCATCTGTAATGACTGTGGGGCTGCCTGCATGTGTGTATGTGTACACTTTCACATACATCAAAGCAAGTAGCATTGTAGCTGCTTACTTTGCTGTATAGGATGCTGTTCATAATCACCATATGGGTCTACATGGACATGGGTGTTTTTGAACACTTTCACATATACATATGCAAGCAGCTTCAATGTTGTGTAGTGCAACATTGCGGCTACTCACTTATGTGTGTGTGACAGTGTTCATTTACACATGTGTCCTCTGCAGCTTTTTTGTTGAATGACTAATATGTAGTTGATTAACGTTAATGCTGCTGAAATTTCAGCATTGTGCCCATATGTTCAACTGGCACAATCCTGAAGGTGCACTGTCGTGCAGTATGTGTACGCCCAGGCCCACTAAGCTATTCTGGTGGGGCCTGGCCATGTTGATTTGACACACTGAATAATGGTTTAGGGCATAATCAATGCACAATGTGCTCAATCAGGCCCTCAGGGGTATTCAGGAGGCTTTGTGGCTGGCAGCTCGGACCGTACTGGGCGTTATGGTCCCTCATGCCTGGTTGCAGGCCCTCGCTTTGCTCGGGACATTCACTATGTCTATATGGCCCATGACGCCCGGTACAGGCCGAGCTGCAGATGGATGTAGCTATATTGGTGATGATGATTTAGTGATGCATGTGTACATGCATATTCCATGTGTCAGGGTGTGTTTGGATTCACTTGCAGCTGTGGCCATTTGGCAGTTCAGACATGCTTATGGTATGTGCCATCTTTTTGTTGCCATCTGTCTTTTCTGCCTGTGACATGTGCCTGACAGAGGTGGTGTGAGATGGAGGTGATTTACTACATTCAGTACATGTGTAGGCTTCGTTATTTACACACATCCATTTCTGCATTTGGGATGTGTTTGCATATCAATGCCACTAGATGCATGCAGTAATTTCATTTGTGTGTGACATGTCTGCTTCATGTGTTGTCTGTCGATGTGATGTATATGTGTGTGTGGGTTATGTGCTTCTGACATGTGTACTCAAGTTTGTTTTTTCCACATTACAGATGATGACGCAATGGAGCCAGAGGATGGTGATGTAATTCCTGACACAGGCTTGCTATTACATCATCAACCCAGCACAAGTGGGGGTCGTGGGTGGTAGGACATGAGAACCCACTTGTGATCCAGACCATCGTGTCCAGGGCTGGCAATCATTCTAGCTCGGATGATCACTCTGACAACGATGTTGAGTTGGATGCGCGCCATCTCCATTCGTGGACGGTGAGTGATCCTGATATGGAAGATCTTCTGTCCGCGACTCCTTCACTGAGGGGCCAGACGGTGTTGGAACCTCTGCCTGTGGTGGATCGGGACGCACGGTCACACACCACATCAGTTGCTGATGTGCCTTGGGGCATCACATCAACAGAGGGATGTAGTCCTGTAGCTGCGGGTGGTGCCAATCCAGCAAGGACCACACCTCCTTGGGCCCTGCAGGGGTCGAGGCCAGCAACGCGGTGGCTGTGCACTACCGGGGCATACTGAGTGGGAGCAATCCATGCATGCCAATTCAGAACAACAGGGGGCAGCTATTGATAAGATCGCTTAGAGCATGGAACGTGTGGCCCAATCCATGCTCCCCCCTGCTGGGCAAGTGGATCTCCAGCAACGGGGAGCACAGTCCACGGCCCGCTCACTCAGGCTGGGCATGGCGGCCTCAGACAGGGCACGCCAGACTGAAATGGTGTCTCTGCGTCAAGCACACAAGAAGGCCCTGAGGGATGACCATCACTCCCTCAGATCTACTCTGGGTGTGCTCAACATGTCCCAGAGGAAGCGGTCAGAGGAGAGGTTGGAGCAGCTTGAGAATACCATCTCGGCTGAGCTACGTGCATGCCGAGAGGTGCTCCAGATGTCATGCGAGGGCATGCAGGTAGAACTCTGTGTTACATTTACATGTGCTACCTTGCAAGAGGACGCACGCATATCACGTGAGGTGCTGCATGCTGACCTACGTGTCATCGCCGCACAGGACCAGGCTTACCATTCCCGCAGACTTGCTGCCATCGAGGGGTAAGCTGCTCATAGGCGTGGTCAGGGTACTGTGCCACGTCCACCTTCTGATTTCCATCCAGAGGATGAGCAGGACAACGACTTATCTCCCACACAGGTCGGGCCATGCAGGTGTTGAGCCCATGGAGGGTTTTTTTATCATTGCATGTGGGTGTTGAGGTGCACCCTGTACCTCCCCCCTCCTGGCTGCCTCCTCCCACGCTTGTGGCTTTTGAAAGCATCCACTCTCTGTTCCAGCTGGGCCCATTCAAGCTTGTCTCATGTATGTGTTTGTGGCTTGGGGTCCTGACACATATACCACTCATGCTTCCCCTTTCCATGGGCTTGCAAGGATGGTTTGGTGTGACAACAATTTACACAAGGGCATTGGACTTTCGTCATATCTGTGGCCTGTCTGCTTCTGTACTACTTGTGTTTACACCCCTGGTGGGTATTATGGATGGTTTCTCCACGGCATGTCTGCAATCAATGTTGGTGAGTACATTTTTGAACTGTCCATTTATTGATGTTGATTGTGATGTATTTTAATTTCTTGACTGTATACGTGCTTGATGCACTTCATGCTGTAGACGGTAGCATGCACCCTTTAGCTGTGAAAGTCAAACTGATGGTGGGAGGGGGCCGGGTGTTGACAATGTCAAGTTGTTATGTGTTGAGTTCAGCCCATGGGGATTGTGGCAAAGGAGGATGCATTAGGTATGTGACCCAAGAGGCACAAATCATAGTCCAGTCCTCACCTGAGATGTCATATACTACTACTCCGCTCCATTCCGTTTGGACGGCACATTGTATCTGTCTTCCATCTTGGACTTCACTGCTGCCTGACGGCGCAGTTTTCCTACTGGACGACATCTCTTTTACTTTTTTTTCACACTCTCATGCCTTTAGTCCCGTTTTTCTTCCTGCTACTGTCCTTGTTGCAGATCTGTCCGCCCGTCATCTCGGGCAGTTATTTCCATGGATCTTACACTGCCTCGGTTTGCCTCAGTACACTTCTGTTCCACAGCATCTCTCTGTCACTCCTCCTGTCTTTCATCTATTACACCCATATCTTTATGGTGACTTTTTGTTTTTAGAGAACAAGAGCGGAATCCAGTGAGAATAGCTACGTCCCCTGCACACTTTCTGGAATGCCAGAGATGTCATAATGGAGATTAAGTATCGAGTTTTAAGTAATTATGATCACTTGAAATCTCATGTTAGTACAATTTCAATAAAGAGTTCAATAGGGAGTTTGTGTTTATAAAAAACAATTTTTGCTTTTTATTTGCATCTTGATATGCCCAACGCGTTTCGAGTTGTGTACACTCTTCATCAGGGGCAGCATATTCAACAATTAAAGTCTACAAAAAGAAAGATTGTATGCAACAAAATATTAGTATTTGTTCAGTACAACGTGTGTTAATCAAATATAACATCAATTTGAAAAATCACGATTGTTATTTTTAAAGAATTAGTATCTTTTTTATAACAAAACATCCTGACATTTGTTTAGTGACCCCATTGTGACTCATCACTAGAAGAGCAGATATTAATGTGGAGCGGTATTAAATTGTATGTGAGTATTGAAAAAAATAGTAATACCAGGTAACTATGAGGAAAATATTTGGTACGTGCCAGAAGTGGGCCGGTCCGTCTTACTCTTGCGCTCAATGCTGGGAAGAAAAGGGTTATGTATTTATAGAGAAGAAAGATATAACATCACTGTTCATGCTTCCTTACCGCATGAACAATGTATGAACCATGACGGGGCAAGCTAAACTATATGAATGAAGCAGCAGACAAGAGTGCTTGTTTGGGGAGGAGTCACTAAGTTCGAGGCATGAATGGTGTTATGTTTGTGTGAAGCAACACCCACAGAATAGTAACTTATGCTCTCTTTGCAGCATTGAACTGCTCCTGTTACCGGACCTGAGAGTGCGCAGGCAGGAGGCCAGCACTCACCCCAGAGATAAGTCTCTCTTTGGATCGACTTTGAGGCAGTTTGTACAATGTGCATGAGGATCATGGTTTCTCTGATTTCGTATGTTTAATTGTCATGTGGTTGCTCAGAGGGTAGGCACTGTCCCCTGCGTAGGTGAGGATGGTTGTCATTAGTTCGGTTTGTGTATGTGTCTGTGTGTGACATGCATGCATGTGCACAGACATTTGAACTCACCAATGAGCCATGTGTCACCATGCTTCCCAGCTTCCAGGTCCCAGCTCAGGCCAGACATTCTGTATATGAAACTGTCATGGGTAGACCGAGGATAGTTTGCATAGACAGAGGTGATGTTTCCATGGGCATCGCATACAACCTGTATGTTTATGGAATGCCAGTGCTTGCAGTTGTGGTAGATGTTCTCAGTGGCCCTAGGTGGACGTAGGACAACACTGTGAAATCTATGGCACCGAGCACTTTGGGGAAGTGTGCTGCCCTGTAAAAGTCCTGGACCACGGCCTGCCTTTCTGCAGGTGTTCTGGCTATGTATATGTGCCTGCGGATTTAGGGGCGTGCAGTCATATTGCCAACACCTGGTGTAGGCAGCGTGACTGCGTGGGCTGTGAGACACCCCCAACTATGGCAGTTGTCCGCTGAAATGATCCAGTGGCCAAAAAATGCAGGACATTGAGCACCTTTTCCATTGGGCTCAATGCTTGGGACCACAAGGTAGGTAATGTGAGCTCATCCTCCCACTCAGTGACTAGTTCTCGGGTGAAATGAGGTGGAAACCTAAACCTGCCATAGACCTGGTCATCAGGCATCCCAAAAAGGCTGGTCCTGGGCAAATAAATGCAGGGCCTGGCTATTATCCTCCTCCGGCGCTGTCCCACGATCAGTGCTGCGACAAATGGGGCATTCATCATAGCTGTATATACGTGGTTGTTGTTTGCGCGCACTTTAATACTGCGCGGGGACGCTTCCGCCTGCCTTTGTGTGGCGGACGTGTTTATGCCTGTGTGTTTCTTATGGCGTGCGCAGGTTTTCCCTATTCGATTCCATGAATAAGTGTTTGCGTGCGTGTGGGCATTCCGTGTATTTCTCAGCAGTTCCTCCCCAGTTACGCCCTCATTTTCACACGTTGTTCCCCATTCCGCGTGTTCCTCCCCCTTTTTGGTGTGTGCGCTACACCTTGTGCGCTTTCGCTGTGCGCGTCGCGCATGGCGCTCGGGATGTCGCAGTAACGTGTGCGCCCATGTGCGCCACACGCGGATTTGGCACACATCCCGGGAAAAACACACGCAGGGCCTTTGCGCCACAAATTTTGGCGCACATTTATTCCATTCATTGGCCTGTATATGAATTCACCTTTTATAAGATTCATCTGTAAGCACGATACCAGGATTCAAACCTTTGTTGCTCTGTGTTGTCTTGCTTACATAACACACACGTTGCCCCTGAGCTAATCTCCCAGCCCAGCAAACCTGTATTACATCTATGCATAGACGTTTTTGGAGACTGTTTTGCGTGTGCCACATCTGCACTATTAGGTAATATTTATTATCATTAAGGCTGAATATGTATAATGCACGATTGTATTTCGGCAACAGTACATTATGCTACTCTTTACAATGTATCCATCCGGTGCCAAGTGTGTATGCAATGATGAGCTTAGAATTGTTGTAGCTACAGTGATGCACACTGTTCACGCTGTTCCTGCTTGTGTATGCGTCTGATTTGGATTTTTCTTTTTAGATTTATCACAATGTGCTAAAAATAATAACTATGATTACTATTAATATGAGCTTTGTCTTATGTCAGTCTGTATGTTTTATTTATTTCTTCGGATTGCACTATAATATCAGCTTGAAAACATAGTTTGCATTAATGCTATTTCTTGTAAAAATATAAAATGTGTGTTGAAATAACAATCATTTCTCTATTGCACATACTAACCAGGCATGACCCAAGGTTATTTAGTAGAGTACAGAAGCGGGAGGTCACTGCTAAACACTGTAACTCTTTCATTTAAGTTATCTGTTAACTTTCCTCATCTATAAAATGCCTCTGCTCAGGCATAAGACATAAAGCAGTCAAACTCTCCTCACTTAATTACTTTTAATGTTGCTATTATCTCCCAAGCCCACATTCTACACTGCCCCGCTCCTTATGATGGCTATTAATCATTGTCTACCAGAAAGCACTGCAATGCCTCTTTCTTGTTCCATTTTACAGACACTGAAAAAGGAGCCGGTAACCATATTCTTCGTTTTTTCAATGTAATGAACACGAGAGTAGTCATTGGTGAGAATTGTATATATGGACAAAGCAGCCACTGTTTGTATTCGGTTGTCATCTAAGACCACATTTAGAGAAGTCGTTACACTATGAGCCCATGTTCCCTAATCGTTGCCAATGTGTCTCTTGTGTGAAGGCACAGTTGATCAGAGTTTTCAACGTAACTTCTTACAATGAATCATGTTATGGTCCAAACTTAATGACACAAGTATTTATTCTGAACATTTCACATGTGCAGTCTTAAACTGTACCACCTTTTTAAATACATATATACGTCACTGACTTTGGTAAATATGCTACCGCTGATAACGTTTGACTCATTGGACGTATGTGACTGAAATGAGAAACCAAATGTCTGCCATGTCTCCCCCCTGTCCACCTTAAATTGAAAATGTGTGAACAATTCGCACAACAGTTTTTTGACTGACCTCATCAATTCTCCCATACATGAAAAGGTGCATCTTTTAGAGAGGCGATCAGAAAAAAAATGCCGGGCAGATGTGCAGGAAATAAGACACAAGAGGGGGTCAGAGAGATGCAGGTACTCCTTTTGGTGGTTTGGTATAAATCCATTATTTTTTTATTTTATTATTTTACAAATTTGACAGAGATTGCAGCAATGAGGCTTTTCAGAATTGCTTCTGTGATAATTCCATATGAATGGAAAGAAGAAAAGAAAGAGACAAAAAGTGTGAGTTTGACAGTTTGCATGGAGATAACGTGGCATTTTTGTTTTCGTTTTACCACAAGAATATTGTGGGATTACCACGGGCAAAGAGCGAGTTTATCATGGGCACTGAAATGTGCCACACAGGAAGAAACCATGGACAATGATATTCGGAGCGGGATTGGGGTTACCTCTCCAGTAGTGGGAGCATGGAGGGACCACACACTGCGGAGGGGTTGCTCATGTAAAGTAGGAAGAGGGAGTACATTTTAAGATTTGACAGCAGGAGGAAGACATTTGAATTCATGGGCGCAACAGCCAGTGGGGCTAAGCGTGTCTTGCCCCCATCAAAATATGGAATATTACCTTTGGGCCCTGCAAATATTCTCTCCCGCACTTCACCCGCTGTGCTTCACTGCACGGAGAAGAAGGAATGCATTCAGGACCACATGCGGCTTAAGCAGGAGAACCTGCATCGCATAACCAATAGCAAAGTCTGTCCCAAGGTTTGCAGAACATTTACTGTTAGAGTGAGTGTTGTGAAAAGGAAAACAAACATGCCCCAAACCAGTGTAGATGACATGCTCAGAAGGATGTCAGTTTACGTCACTATCAGAGACATACTTATGAAACATAAAAGCATGTGGTCATCATGATGTTTCCAAAATGCAAGGTGCTACCTGTCCCTCGCCCTTTTTTCAGAGATGATTTTTTTAATTTCTTTTTACAGAAGGTGGGATGTTGTATGTAACATTTTAAAGGCTTTGGTGCTGTAAAATACATGTACAAATTAAGCGTAAAAGGCCTTGGTATACTGCTCTGTCACACTTTAAAATATTTTGCAGGCTAAGTGGGAGACAGGAGGGGGAAATATGTTTTCCTCCACATGCCCACCTCGCCTGCAAAGCCATTTAGTTTTATACCTGCATGATATTTTAATGCAGGTATAAAACGAATGGATTTCTATGGCATGTGCCTGCATGTAGCACATGCTAAAGGCAGGTGGATAACACAGCAATCCTTGTAAATATAATCTTCAAAGCTTAATTTGACGGCAGCTTTTACATTTTCTTCTACCAAATGGAGAGTAAAATGAAAGAATAAAGGTGATTTTGCCTGTATTTACTCCTTCTTTTCGCACATTGTTTTGTAAAAAGGTGAAATTGCAAGCAGAGGTCCAAAAGTACGCACAATTTCACAAATTAGGCCAGAGAGATGTATTTACAGTGTGCATACCGGTGGCAAACCAGACCACCTGAGACCACGCTGAGCAACCCAAAATACGTGTTTGTAGAGTCTAATGATTTTTTGTTTGCGGAGTATGGCTCCCCTTTTAGGCAGTGCCTATCACTCCTTAGACCTAGTCCTTGTTGGAGCTCAACTCAATTTCACATCTACTGAATGCGTGTATGCATTACCTTAGAGAAACAAATGTAATTTATTTGGCTCTTCAAGCCTTTTCTCAAAATGTGCCCTGTAAAATGCTCAATTTCAACACATTGGGACTCATAAATTGGGCGGAATCCCGGGGTTAAATCAGCTAGGACACCCCAAGGCAAATAGCGTTACCGCTCTGCATCTTGCTCTGCCGATATTAGCGCCGGATCATGAATTGCGGTGGGAGCGGCAAGTCTCGATTCTCGTTTGGCCCATTGTACCAATGGGACATTGTGGGAGCTATTATCGGTGGCGCTCAAACCTAAAGCTAAATCTTCAACTTTCTGCCCAAACTCTAGAATAGGCGGAGCTGTAATGTGGCGGTAATAGCGTTACTGCCACAATTTTACTGCCCTGCCCAACCCGTGATGAGGCCCAGTATGTTTTCAGGGGTATCTGCCTAAATTACTTAGGGCTCCCAGACTATACTCTGTCGCTTGCACTGATTTATTAATGCCCTTCCACTAGAAATATTCATCTTCCGCAACTTACCTTGAATTGTTGACAATGTCACTGCCCCCCTCAGGTGCTGACTGATCCTCAGCAACACAAGCTGCCTTTGCCATTGGCAACATAATGTTACTGGCTGTGTACCATGCTGATGGTATATTTGGACTGTGGGGGCCCGGTACTGCTCCCCTTTGTGTTTATGCTAGGAGACGTATGTAAAGTTTGATTCCAAATCATACTTATATATTTCCCCAAATGGCTTACCCCTGCAGCAGCCTGATCATCTCACCATGTGCATTGCACAGTCTTGAGTGCCCAGATTGGATCTGGAGTCTGTGGTGCCAGATGCAATTCTTAGAAGAGCTTGGAGGATCCTCCCCCCAGAGAGATTATGGCCCCCCGCTCATTTTGTGTGCCAACACTCACACACAGAATGTATTCCGAGTTGGAGTGCTCGTCCAGCACTGGATGCTGGCACAGGTTAGCAAGCGACTGGCCTGCTAGTGTGCAAGGCCAGTATGCCAGAAAGCGAGAGAGATGGTACCAGTGATACATTAGTCTCAAGCAGACAGAAGGGAGCCAAGCAACCTATGGGCAAAGCCTAACATTGTCCCCGTTTCTGAACCCTACAAAGAACTGCATGAGATGCATGAGCTGCTTGATCCAAGCAGCCCTCCCACTCTGAAAGTATTCAGGGAAAAATGGGGCAGTGTTATCCCCAGCATTACAAATTACAGTTGTAGAGAAGGAGCTAAGTACCCCCACCTCAACCAGCTCACCCACATTGCCTATATGTTGGGAAAAAGAGTGTGAGACACGTGCAGTACCACTGAAAATAACGATACCAAGGAGACTTCTGCAAGTAAGGTTCCCATTGAGAATGACATACCTGCATGAACAACAGTATGATGGCCGTTTGAATGAAATCCCAGAAGAAACAGGACCAATGAATGAAAGAGAGGAATGGTGACGTCACACGGAGAAAGCCTGACGTACAATAGAAGAGATGCACAGACAAGAAAAGTGAGGATATTGTATGAGGCATCAAGAAAATATCAAAGATAACTAATGCTACAGAAACGATGAAGATAGCAAGTCATTTTACACATTTACATATGCAAAGAAACGCAAGCAGACAAAGTGTTCTTGAGGCTAGCTGAGTAGTGAATAGATTGCGGCAAGCGCCAATGTATACATATATAGGAATAAATAAAGAATGGATGTTTCCACTATGTGTTATAGCAGAGCTGGACGAGAGAAGAAAGGCCTTTTTTCCAGTGTGTCACAGTTGAAAAAGAAGTTGAATTAAAAAAGCAGATTTCAGAAAGGCGAAGCTGGATCAGCCCCAAGGAGCAAAGGTCTTATGGGACTAGGATGAGCAGAAAGTAGTTACAAATTGTGTGAAAGAACGAAACTCCTGTTCCGAAGACATGGACAAAAACAAGGAAGACGTCAGAGGTCTATTAAAAAGTAGTATTTTAAATGTACCAGAGCTCAAATTAGTGGTCTTCAGTCATGGCAAATGATGAAATTGGGCAAACATGACAAACCACACCTACGCATAAAGGCAGAGCATGCCTTCACTCCCTTGAACTCTCCAGAGCAAAGAACATTTCCAAGGACAAATTCAAAGTCTTAATTGACATCAGCAACTGTGGTGATGATCGATGATATGCTAATTGGTGGGAAGCTATGGTTATGACTAGCTCACCAGCATCTGGAAGTCCAGCCTGCATGCTGCGAAACATAGGTAGAAAAGTACTGCCGCATGTAAGCGTGACAATCAATTGTAGGGGGTTCCATAATTAAGGGCCCTATAGTTTGTGTAGCCAATGGGACGTTGTGTATTTAGTGATGTTCGTAGTGACCTGTTTGAGGGGAGGGCTTAGTTGCCCCACCTGATGTTAAGGAGCCTATCACTTTCTTAGACTAGTATGGAGCATATACTTACATGTTCCTTTAGAACCAGTCACTCTCGTCAATAGGTTTTTGTAGTTTGCCACGTAGGATGATGTTAGTAAATACCTAGGTTTATGTCATCAATGACAAGTTTTTACTATAAGTATAATGTTTTTCTGCAACAAATTGAGAGACCATGATATGAGACGTCCATAGATGTCTGTTATACTCCCTGTTTTAGATAATTGATATTAAAATAGTCATCCTTTTTGCCAACTACCTGAGTTGCTTTGATTATGGCTGTTTAAGTAACTTCTGCATCCCCATTTATCTCATTGTCCTGCTACCATGTCTTAAAGGAATGGGGCGACTCCCCAAATTCACAGTTTTCATCATTTTTACTTCACATGTTTCACCCAGCCACTCCTTAAACCCATAGTCCATAATTTACACTCTAACCACTCATCTAGATTGAACTGGGGAAGTGCATGGAGAGGGATCCTAATGGATAACGGAAGTGATAATGGAAAGGTGTGGGCAAATAGAGCAGTATGAATGAAATAAAGGGTGAAGGATGTATTCCATTAATGGGGCATCAACTGTGTAAGGCAAGACCTCCAGACAACGAGACAGTAAAACAACACTCCTTTAAGGAAAAAAGCTTAGTGCACCTCTTTGCAATAAAAACAAGGCTTATATTGTGTGAAAAAAGGAAAAAGGTGACAGAAGGTCCAGTAAAACCAAATTGCCACGGGGCTCTCTGTAGGTTCAAAGCAAGTACGAAGTTTTAAAGGATGAAATCATCACTCGTGACACACCCAATATACAGTGTTAACCCCCGACACTCATTTGCTAACACCTATATACATACTACCCGTCCCCTAAAGTCCCTCAATGAATTGCCTACATCCCCTCTAACACGTGGCCCCATACTGCGTCATCTTAGTTCTCTGCTACCTGGGTGGCGAGGTACTTACTATGTTACCCTCCCCATTGGCTTGGTCATGTGGTGTGCATTTGTTGTTAATATGAGCTCAGTGGATAGTTACAATGTTAAATTGCCCCCTTAGAATAATGGTACACTTCTCCTGATACCAGACATATGGGCGCCCCCAACATGCCTCCCCGTTGCAGAAATACATTTCTTGGCATCACCTCCTGCTCCTCGTATCACAAATCATAGGGTATTTCACCCCAGATCCCCACCCCCTTATATGCTGCCCCTCACGAGAGCTTCAACTAGGCCTCGCAAGGGCTACACTATTAAACAGAATTTTGATGGATTTAGGCATTCTGCTTTTCAGGCATCTGGCAATTCAAATAGGATGGCCATTCTCCAAGGGGGTGCTAGTGCCCTAAATCTAGACTGTACATTTTGGCAGTTCAAGAACTCTACCCCGGCTCCCATGGGTTTGCACTTTGGGACATGTGCAGCCCTGGCTGTGCTTGGCCATTTGATATTACTTTCTTGTTTCAAAGGCCTGTAGCTCAATACAAATCAATATTAATTTTGTTGTGGCCTGAAGGCCTCTGTGCTCAAATGTATTGCTGTAGCTTGGGAAAGGGGAATGATTCAACCTCTCTATCACACTACTCTGTCACATTCCCAACAGGGATTGCGTTATGCTGGGACACACTTCCAATATGGCAGTACTTTGCCATTTCTCGCGCTTGGTACCAGGGTCTACATCATCATTGCTATACATCATATTTTGACTACTATGCTACAATATCACGTGTGCCCTATACCTGGGCCTATTTACACATCCATAATTATTTCAAAATATCTTTATGTAATATTCCCACTTTACAAGTTTCATCCCCCTCCAGCCGTGCATGTTCATGTTCGTGTGAACTAATAGATTTTCCTGAGCCTGAATCATTTGGGTGGGCTTGGGAGCTCACTGCACATCGCATCATTCACCCCCTTTAACTAGTTCTTCATTCACTAACTTAATAGCCGCCCTTCATCTGACATCTTCATCTTTCGGGACCCATGCTCTGCACACATTCTGTAAACTGCCCCCATCTCTGGCATACTGCTCTGGTGTGCCAGTCATAAAACAACACCCTCCATCTGCTGCTAAATCGACTGAACATTCTTGTGTCCTCTGGGGGTGTGAGTAATGTCCCCTGGGGGTTGAGAGGTGTATCTAATTTTACCATTCTTGGCATGTAACCATCCAATTTATCCATCTGAGTATATTTGTGTTTTATGAAAGGAGGAGCTCAAACTGCCCTCGCCGAAACCATCATCATGGCACTGTTTTTGGGGAGCCTTTTTGCAGCACCACAGTATCATTTGGTATGTGCAGAACATCACCAGCAGGAACACCACAATAGGGACCAGTATCTTCACTGCTATTCCTAGCCATGTTAGAGCCAGTTCTCAGCCTCCACTCTTGCTTCAGACTCCATGCCTGTCTTCAGCTTGTGTACGGCCCCAGTTTTCTGCATCATTCCGGGGGAAATATGTGCAACATGATGTCCTAATCATTTGCACATGCCCCCCTCCATGGCCGTCAGCAGGTCCAAGACGTACCTTTTTTGTAGGGTCCTCAGCTATATTGCATGCATCTGACGTTTTATTGAATTTAACCCTTGTTCTGTATCATTCACCAGTTGGATCATTTATCACCACATGATTTGAAGCCATTTGGCATTGGCTGTGGCCTAAACAGCTGGCAGTAGAAGAGAGGCAGAGAAAACTTATGTTTTGGTATACAGGCAATATTTATCTGGGATTGCTTTCAATGGTTTGGAGAAGTCTTCAGATTTGTAGTTTGATTACTTTGAATGATTTCTTCTGAGGGAATGCTTCCTTCTCTGTGCTTGTGGGGGTTAGGATGGCAGTGGCTCTGTGTTGGGCATGTGTGCTATTGCCAGGTGGGCATCAGGAACCACTAGAATGGCTGCATGCAGGGTCATTAATGAGCATGTTCCTCTCCATGATGGTGGGAGATACATATACACCGGCTGGTCGCACACCCAGAATATGTCCATAAGAGCTGCTGTGCCTTTGATAAAATCAGGAATTTTCACATTTACTGTAGTTTCTTTTGTTTTGATCCATGTTAATTTTTAGACATACATGGCCCATTTGATGGGACACTTCTTGTTTTTGTCCCATATGATTTCTTCATTGAAGCCAGTCACCCTCCCCCCCACTTCCGCACAGCTTCCTACTGCCTCCTCCCATCTTTTGAATACAAACAACACTCCATCCATCTTCAGCAATCGGTGGGCCTTGAATTGCGATCTTTATTATCTTTTGCACATTTTTCCTCATCTTTGTCCATCATTACAACTTGCACTCCATGCCCTTGGAACATACTTTGTACCCGAAAAAGTGCCAAATGGACTAAACATTGTGCTTCTCGGAGTGGCATTTCTTGGGGTACTAACCTTTTTGGTGCCCCTGACACATGTGGGATGAGAGAGCAAACATAGCTGCTCCCATTTGACATCTGCTTCCCCACTGAGTTTATGTGACCGTACGATAAGTTAGGGAATTCTGGATGTTTCACATCATTCATTGGGCCTCATCATGATTTGTGTGGTAGCCCTCAAATCTGGCATTAACGGTATTAGCAGCACGAATACCGCTCCGCCCGATCAGGACCCTGCACAATGTTCTGCCAGACGCAAAAGGGACGGGCACTAATACAGCCGTCAAGTTCTACAGCCATCGCAATTACAACCCTGGTAATAGAGCCGACAACACACGGCGGTATCACAGACTTATCAACTCTATGGCCAGCAGTATTATCTGCGGAAAACAGGCGCTAATACAGCTGGAATTACCCCCAGCCTCCAGCTGGAGGTAAATGAACCAGGTGTCAGGAATAAAGACACAGGTGCGAACAATGCACATCAGAGGGCTACATAAGACCCATCCAGGCTGCAAACACACTTTCCAACACAATGCTGCCATTCTTTGCCTGAAGTTGTAACATTCAGTTGCTCATGCTCCACCTGGAACTACAGATGCAGGACAACCAGGCCAGCGCACATGGAGGCCAGGAGCGGTGGGAATAAGGAAGAGGAGGAGGAGGAGGAGCCCCAGCAAGGCGAGCACCCATGCCCAGGGTCAGGTAATCACCTTGGGCCCTCACTGACACCCAGTTGGTAACTGAGTACCACCTGGACAGGGAGCCCATCTCTGCGCTGCTGGCCACAATACAAAAGCAAATTGGGAGCAGGATTAACATCCGTACAGTCATTCAATACCGGTGACGCTGGTGGCAGTCATGCAGTTCCTGGTGACATGCAGCTTCCAGCACTCAGTGGCAATGATGCATGGCATGGCACAGTTGACATTATGTGCAGTTCTGGGCCAGGTTCTGGATGCCCTCCTGCATCATGTAAATGAACACTTTCACTGCCCACCACACAGGCCCAGGTCAATGACATGAATGCACATTTTTATGCCAACGCACAACTGACCAATGTTATAGCAGCCATCGACTGCACCCATGTGGCATTATTGGTGCCTCGGGCCCAAGAGGCTGTTTACAGGAACCGCAACCACTTCCTCTCCATGAATGTGCAGATGGCCTGTGGTCCTGACCTCATCATATCCCACTGCTGTGCCCGCTACCCAGGATCCAGCCATGAATCCATGGTACTCTAGCAATAGCACACTGCTGGGAAACATGGAGAACCACAGAGGACAATGGACCTGGATAGTCAGTGAGTAGAAACCCTGACAAACCTGCACGTTGAATCATAGAACTAAAAAAAGGGGGTGAGGGGTAGGCACAGGAAGAATTGCATATCAAGGGGCGACACTGGCAGCACTCATGCAGCAACAGCACCATTGACAGTGGGCATTCAAGGGTGCATGCACACGTCTACCACAGCGGGATCCATCTAAGGTGATGGGCACACACTGCTGCCAATACACCAACACATCAGACCACATCAACCAAAATGCACCTTGAATGTGCTGCAGTGCAGATCAATAAAGCAGCACCAACAGCATGTCCATTCATGCCATAGCTGACACCCCATGTGCAGTCAACCGTCACCCGCCACAGAACAGCCACCACAACAACACAGGCTGCATGCACATGACAAGTAATGCATGGCATTATATACAAAAGATACACACCCGTCACACATAGACATGGCATGGCCCTGATGCACACAAGAATGCTCATGTCTTATAATGGCCAAATATATTGAGACTGCTGACTCATGCATGAGACAATTGACTGATGTCAATAATCCACCCCATGCAGGCGACACTGGATACTAGCAGCTGACGTGGCTGATGACCCCTGTGCGGGACCCATGAACACCACATGACAATGTCTACAACCATTCCCACAGGAAGACACACATCTGCATAGAACACAACTTCAGACTCTTAAAGGCATGATTCAGGTGCCTATATCACACTGGAAGGCCCATGATGAATGCCCCAGACAAAGTTGCCAAAATTGTCTTGATATGTGCAATGCGCCACAACATTTGCCTCAGGCGGAATGTGACCCTAGCCCCTGATGCTGAGAGACAACACCCAGGGGAAGATGAGGAAGCCATGTGGCCAGAGCCAGAGCTGACACACACACACACACACAGGGATAAGGTGAGGGAAGTGAGGGACTGGCTCGACATGCACTGATAGACAATTACTTTTAGCATGATGACCTGACCCAGTACATGACCTGCACATATTGAGTAAAGAGCAAAAGTACACTGTCTTGATTGTCCTAGTATTTTTCTGAGTTCAACAGGCTTTAATGTTACTTGTTCTAACCCCATCACCCACCCCCCTCCCCCATCCAACACCCAACACCCAACACCAACACCTCATCACACAGTCCCCCCACTCAACAAAGTGTCAATGTGACATCCACACAGGCCAATATCATATATATATTTGGTTATTTATAATGTGCTTAATACCCAGAGGTTGCTTATTGCGGATCCGGGAATCAAACCTGTGTTGCTACACATTGTCTTGCTTCCAAGGCAAGCACATTGTCCCTTAGCCATCCTCCCGAGATGACAATAGTACACAATCCACTCAAGATTGCCATGCCCTCTTCCCACGACACCTGGCATCTGGGGAGCATTGACGCAGCTGGCACTGAGACTTTCGCCTAGGCGCTCCCTGCTGGGATTCCCCTGTGGGGGTTGGCGAGGATGATGGAATTGAGACTGCCATCTGCAGCTGCTTGCGGAGGAGGGCATTCGACTCCTGCATCTGCTCCGCAAAGGCAGAGGGCCCCTCACAGAGTTCCCACACCCTCTGGCCGAACCCACTCAGGGATGTAGTGAATGCTTCGACCACTTTCCGGGTACATGCATTGTCCTGTACCATTGTCTTTCTGGCCCCTCTGATAGCCAGACTGAAGGCCTTCACAAGGTGGTTGTGGGCAGTTGTTATGCCCTCCATGTGGTGCTGTTGTTCCTCAATTGCATTAAGGCGCTCCATTGCAGCGCCCAAGGCAGACGTTGGGTGTGATAACAAGGGGGTATGTTGCCTTGTGGCTGGGGATCCATAGGAACTGGTGTCCACATCTGGCTCAGAGGTCTGGCATGTCGCAGTTGTGCCTGGCCCTGTGGGTTTGGGCTGTGCTCGTCATCATGGGCTGGGCTATTGGGTGGTGTTTTTGCGATGGCTGGGGCTGGCTATCAACTTGTATTTGGGCAGGGACTGAATGCTGGTCATCGCTGTTAGGGCGGCTCACCCCTCCCTCCTCCAGGGTGGTGGTAATTGGGGTTGTGTCCTCAGCCTCCCCCAGGTCAGTCATACTGGTCTGGACACTAGGCGCAGGTGTTGCTGGTGGACTGGCCTCCTGCACTTAGTGTGCCCCTGTTGGGCTGTCACTGTGCACTTGGTGTGCCCCGGGTGGGCTGTCCTCGTGCACTAGGTGTGCCCCTTCGGTGGTGGGGTGGGTCTTGCACCTTGGCATGCCCTGACAGCCCCTATGCAGGGTGGTGGTGCTGATGGTGGCACGAATAGGCGCATAGGTGGACGGCCTGCTTCTTCAACTTCCTATGATGCCTTAGGTGATGCATGTGTGTCTGTTGGGGACATAGGGGATGGCATTAGGACACATTATTTCAGGTGTTTTGGCATGCATGCCAGTAGTTATGTCGGAGGAGTGTGGTGCAGTGAATTTAGACTGACGCACGGGCCTGGCCTGCTTGTGTCTGATAGCGGATTGGGAAATATGGGGCCTGGTGCTTGAGGGGGGAGGGCACTTGGGCATGCAGATTTGCTTTGGTTTCATAGCAGGGGTACATTGGTGGCCTAGCTGTTGCTTGTCTCGGATGCATCTGATGCACAGGAGTGGTGCATGGCAGTTGGATGTGTCCCTTGGCTTCCCTCTTGATTGCTCGCACTCACAGGGGTGGCCCAGGTGCACCGGCACATGGTTGCTTCTGTAGGTGCCTGTCTCGGCTCCCACACCCTGCCCCAATCACAATGCCGGGATTGTGGTTATTTACACTGGGGGTTGCTGTGGTTGGCATTTGGTGTCACATTTCCCAGGGGGGTGGGGTCACGCACCTTCTGCCTCATGGGTGCCAGCGCCGGCTTTGGCTCCTCCTATTCCTGCGGTGCCCTCCATATGGATGACAGCACTGCAGCGCTTCTCCCACAGTGTCAGATCCAGTGGTGGTGGTGAGCCTCCCTCTGTGGCGTGGCAGTCTATGTAGTGTTATGTTATGTTATGTTATTTTGCATTTATATAGCGCCTTATATACCATTGGTATGGTCTGAAGGCGCTGGTAGGTTGAACACCCTTGGGAACCGAAATTCAGGTCAGTAGAGAGAGTAGGGAGAGTCAACGGCGCGTGTGCGCACCGGGTAGGTGTGGTATTCGTGAAAAAAGCTGCTTCTTAGCGATAGGTGTGATGGTTGAGATCAGGGGTATGTGTTCATTCTGGCAGGATTTATCCAGACCGACTGTGGCTGCGTTAGGCCTGAGGAGAACCGCTGGCTGGGGGGGGGTGTAACCAGCAGTGTTTACTTAGAATGATGCGGAGTGAGCGGGAGATGTTAGTATGAGAACAGTTATACCGAATGGTGTCATAGTATCTCTGTGTTCTAGTTGAGTGGTGGTGTAAAGAAGAAAGTAAGCGTGGGTTGTGATATGGTGGGTTACATGCTCTTTCAAACGTTACTTGCATTCCAGACCATACTATGTACGTCGGGCAGTTCTATGTGCTCCAGTCAGTTCTATGTACTTTTATTAATTCAATTTGTCCCCGTCTGTGCTACATACTCAGGTCTGCTCGACGCACTCATGTACTCCAGTCGGCCCCACGGGCTCCTGTCCGCCCCATGCATGCACACCTGTCTGCCCCACGCATGCAGTCCTGTTTGCCCCTAAATTTCGTATTCACCCACCCTACGCAGTCACCCGCTCCCCGCATTCACTCTCTCCCGTACTCATGCGTTCTCGGCACTCATCCGCTCCCCGCACCCATCCATTCCCCGCACTCACCCGCTCCCCGCACTCTCCAGATCCCCTCACTCACCAGCTCCCCGCACTCATCCGCTCCCCTGCACTCATCTGTTCCCTCACTCATCAGCTCTCCTCACTTCCCTGCTCCATGCACTCATCCGCTCTATGTACACATCTGCTCAATGCACTCATGCTTTCCACGCATTCAACTCGTCTGCTCCCCGCACTCATTCGCTCACTTCATTCATCGCTCCCGGCGCTCATCAGTTCCTCGTATTCATCCGCTCCCGGTATTCATCTGCTCCCCGTACTCATCCGCTCCCGTACTCATCCACTCTCCATACTCATCCACTCCTCGTACTCATCCACTCCTCGTACTCATCCACTCCCCGTACTCATCCACTCCCCGTACTCATCCGCTCAATGCATTCTTGCTTGCATTCAGCTCATCTGCTCCCCGCACCCGTCTGGTCCGCACACTCATCTGCTCTAAGCACTCATACGCTCTATGCTTTCGTGCTTTCCCCACCTTCAACAGTAATAAGCATTCATCAGCCCCTTAGAGACATTCGGTAATACGTAGTAATCCTGGTCTATAAATTCATCCACTCTGTAGCCTCGTTCGCTCTGTATCCTCGTCTGCTCTGTAAACTCATCCCCTCTACACACTCTTCCGCTCCACACACTCTTTCGCTCCACACACTCTTCTGCTCCACGCACTCTTCCGCTCCACGCACTCTTCCGCTCCACGCACTCTTCTGCTCCACACACTCTTCCGCTCTACACACTCTTCCACTCTACATACTCTTCCGCTCTACATACTCTTCCGCTCTACATGCTCCTCCGCTTTACACGCTCCTCCACTCCACACGCTCCCTCGCTCTACACGCTCCCCCATTCTATACGCTCTCCGACTCTACACGCTCCCCCACTCTACATGCTCCCCCTGTCTGTACGCTCCTTCACTGTACACGCTCATGCGTTCTGTACATTCATCAGTTCTACATCCGCTTCTCCGTAATTATGCACTCATCCGCCATACACGCTCGTCCGCTCTTCACACCCAACCACTCCAGACGCCCATCTGCTTAACATGTTCATCCATTCTATAACTTCATCTGATCTACAAACTCATTCAATTTACACACTCATTTGATCTATGTAGTCATCTGTTCTTCCACTCATGCATTCTTCCATTCAGTGCATTTAACTGTTTATACTCAACCACTCTACAGACTCAAACGCTTAACAAGTTAATCAGTTCTTCCACTCATGCATTCTTTCACTCAGGGCATTCATCTATTCAACGGGCTTCATCTATTCTAACTAGTTCATCTGTGCCATTCATTTCGTTCCCTCTTCATGCATTTTGTGCGTTTCAGCAGTTTACAACTTATTACAGTTTCCCTATGATTTATTCTTATTATCCGCTTCACTGTTTTGATCTACATTACTCATTTAATTCTGTTTGTCTTTCTACTTTATATTCGGGGTCATTAGCTGTCAATTTCTCACCTCAGGTAGTTTGTTGGGTTGATGTCGTTGAGATGCTGATTGTTTGGGTTAGTTTGGTTCCCGGTTGGCTTTTAGGGGTAGAGCCAGGTTTTCAGCAGTTTGCGGAAAGATGTTAAATCCTCAGTTTGGCGGATGTGGGGTGGGAGTGAGTTCCACAGGGTGGGGGTCAAGGCTGAGAATGCTGATCCACCTAATCTGACTGAGTTTGTGTTAGGAATGACTAGGAGGCCAGCTGAGCTTGATTTTAGGGTGTGAGTGGGGTGATAGGGTTTTAGTTTTTCTTGAAGATATTGAGGTCCGGTTTTATGCAGTGCTCGGTGGGAGATGCATAAGGTTTTGAAAGTCACTCTTCGGGCTACTGGAAGCCAGTGCAGCGTCTTAAGGGCTGGGGAGATGTGGTCTCTTGGGCCGAGCGCAAGTAGCAATTTGTCCGCCGCGTTTCAAAATGTGCTTCAAAATTATTGGCCAGACCCAGACCCGCAGGTCGTGGCCGACTGCTGACACCTTCTGGCTGATTGCCAGCCAGATCTGGTTGCACCGTTGTGAGGAGGTCTTTTTTTGCTTGTCCCCATAGAGCTCAGCATGATGTGCTGCCACATCTTCCACCAGGCACATCAAGTCTCCCTCCATGAACTTTGGCTTCTTGCGGCAATCTTGGGCAGCCTTATCCCTTGCCCTCTCCTGTGATATAGTTGCTCCTCAGAATGTGTGAATAGCTGCCAGGGGCTCTGATTTTTGATGGATTGTGATGTCTGAAAATGGCCACCGCAGTATTTCCCATTCAAGCAGGGAGGAGTTTCGTGCCAGCAATATTAGCGCCTGCTAATAGTGCATGCTGATGCTGCTCATGGCGATAGCGCTATTTACGCTGGTTCTTCGGCCAGTAGACCTTGTCCAGGCAATGAATACTTTGGGCTCTATTAGCGTTACCATCGGGGCATGAGTTCCTGCATTCTTGTGATGTGGCGGGATTGCCGCTACGGGTCCTGGTGGTAAGGCTAATACCGCTCCGTGGATTTAAGGCCTGAATGACTCCCAACTTGTGATTAGGGCCATTGTGTCAAACACTACCCCTTTATATTAGTCATATGTGTTCTCTTTTTCAAACCCTCTAATAACCTGTGGCTTCGAATGCCATTTAACCTTATCGAGAGTCTTGGTTCTTCTCATATTTACAAACTCATTTTGCAAAACATCACTTTCAACATTAAGATATGTCCCCAGCATATACACTGACTTAGCAAATATATGCAAACTCCTACAATACATCCTAAATATATGTACAATATAGAAATTAATACAGAATACTTTTGATGAGAAACCTGCATGGGGCTAGAAGAACGAGACAACCATGCAATAATCTCATAATTCTTCATGTTGCCTAATAGCAAAACAAATACATGTGCCTTTGGATGAGTATACCTAGAAAAGAAAAACATATCATTTGCTGAAACTGTTATTTACACAAGGATGGTAAGGGCTGGCAATTTTATTTGATCAAGTGTCACTTTATTCAGATGGCCGCTGAATGGAGAGCCTCTCGAATGTCCGAATAATGCACCCAATACTGCAACTCCTTTGCTTTCACTGCAAACGGGGTGGCATACACCACCATGTATGGCCATTTGAATCTCGACTGGCTCCAGCGACAGATACAATTCCTTAGGTATACTGTATCACCAGAGAACAACTGGGCTAGTGGCACGCTTGCAGACGCAAAGCAGTCTTCTGCCTCTTTTCTTCTTGGTGCTATCTGGCTAGAAAGAACTTTAAAGCGCCTCGTTAACTGACGAAAATATACTGTAAATTAATCTCCTAAAATGACAGCAGCCCTGCGAGCATCTAGTGCACTACGTATGGGTGAAAGTGATGTGTGCATCAAGTCTTAGAGAGAGGAAGTTCTGTTTCTTTGTTAACTCCTTTTTCCATTTCCAATCTTATTATATCTATCCACTAGCTGAAGCAAACCACTGTGTATACTTGCACTGATCCAATCCACTGAGCCCATTCTTCTCTGCAAGTGACAGGCTATGTGTTGCTGAGTTAACCACGTCCGACCATCCTGTCTGTGAGGGGGTACATGTGTATGCCCGTGCCAGTACTCTGGACAATATATTAGAGGCCATGTACATATGTGCTCATTCCAGAGTTCAATACTGTTTTGAGAGATGCTTTGCTGTAATTCAGAACACTGTTTTTGGTTAGCGCCCCCTGCTGGTTTCCTTCTGCCTCTGAATCATAAGTGTTGATATTAGCCATTGCAATGGCAGCCCTCAAACTGACTTGGCTTTTCCATGCTTCGAACCAGCATTTTCTAGGTAAAATGCCAATGTCTGAGGCAAACACTCAACCCACCTTAAGGTGGCTTAATAACCAGAAACCATCCTTTCTGCATGTAACTGGATCTATTTCCACTGAGTGAATCCTCAGATGCCCATCCTTTCCACAAGAAAAGTTCACAGCCTCTGGAGAGAACACAGAGACACAGTTCTTCTGCTTATGGCAGATTCTCTATCCCTTTACAGACCCATCCTTCCTAGGGTCAACAGCCTTGTGAACCCATAGAACAGACGTTTACTGTAGATCTGTTTATATCCCTGGGTGACACCCCAGAACTTATCCTTACTATGGTGGCATGTTGTTTGTCCAAGGTTGAAGACACAGAAAATATTGTTTGTATGATTGACATGTTTTATATCTGTGATTGAGTGAATCCCAGAATCCATCATTCCTACAGGGTACAGAATGGATTCCCTGTGTTAATCACACTGGTCTATTCATGCTTTCTTTTTTCTTAATTACATTGTAATTATGCTCCATCACAGTCCGCTGGCACATCTGGCAGAGGTCTTGAGCTCGATTGATGCTACTCAGGTGTAAGCTCGGGGTACCTTTTGCAAACTTTTGGCCTGTCTCTGGCAATGGTTGGATGAATAGGGTGTAGGGTGTTGTGGAAGCTCAGGTTGAATCATGAAGTTTAAAGGCACGCTTCATGTTTGTTTCTCAAAGGTCCCCCTGTCTCTCTGTCTGTCTCTCTCTCTGTGTAAATCTGCAGAATCCATCCTTCTTGCAAATTGCTGATTTCTCTGTTTCTGTTGAATCCCCTAAACCCATCGCTCCCACACATAACTAGCTGATTATCCTCGGGACTCTCCCTCGAATAATCCTTTCTATCAATGACTGTCTCACCACTTCTTTGTTAACCACCACCAACTCTTCCAACATAATGATTTCTTGTGTTTGTATAGATCTTCCTGGCTCAGTTTTACTTTTTAATGGCAGATTATCTGCCCATGTGTGGATTCCCAGATCCCATTATTTCTACACGTAAAATATTTGTTGGCCATTTATGAATCTACTAGCCCATCCTTCCTATAGTTGACATGCTCCATGTGTGAATCTCCAGAACCCCTACTTCATATAAGGGAAACGTTGTTATTATCCCGGAACACAACCTTCCTGAGTGGACAGATTATCTATCCTTCTATGAATCCATAGAGTCATGCATCTTTCAGGTTGGTCATACATTCTGTTTGGGAGCTGGAAATTCCCCTCAAACAATTATTTCAACAGGCAAACATGTTATACATCATCTCTTTAAGTGACACAATGGCCAGAATCTAACAAGAGAAGTGCAGTGTTTTGTCCCTGCCAGTGAGCAAATGTTCAACCCTCATACCCTCGAAGTGGCAATTCTCTTTTCATAAGCAAACTCTTAGGGCCTCATTACGAGGTTTGCCGGTAAGGCAAAAACGATGCTGGTATGGTAATACTGGCATCGTTTACCGTCCCATTGCATTCCAACCCGCAAACCCGGTATTAGTTAATAGCGGCATAGGCGCGTACACGCACCCCTTCAGGGAGCAAATACCGGCATGCCTGTAACAGGGGGAACAGGGGGAAATCCCAACTTACGCAGACATGCAAAAACCGGCATCGCGAAGCCGGTAATCACGGGCTGCACGATGCCGGCCATACAGGCATCGCGGACCACCCGCAAACAGCAATCAGGATACAAGGCAGCTGCCACAGGTGCACACAATCCCCACATGTGGAGTCAATGGAGGCTGTGCGAGTATAAACTGAGCACACCCACACACCACCCCCCCACACAGGTGGAGGCAATGTAGACTTGCCCAGTACAAAAGGAGCACACCTACACACCACACCCCTTCCTACACCAAATGATACCACTAGCAGTTGCGATCATGGCGCTGGAGGACATGCCTATAATGCTACAACTACGGCAACAACAGCAACAACAACAACAACATCTACAGCAGCAACAACAGACAGCACAGAGGAGACGCAGGAGACGCAGGAGGAGAAGGAGGGTGAGACAGGCCCAGCAATTACCACCAGCGCAGCCACCAGTGCCTCGTAGGCAGCCACCAAACCCTCACACCAGACCCAGCCCATTCAACCTAACCCCTGAGCAGATCCACATCCAGTACCGGTTGAACCGTGACACCATCACCACCATAGTGGACATGATACAGAACAACATTGCCAGCCACATAGAAAAACGCACTGCCATCCCCCCACTTCTAAAGGTGGTGTATGTGCTACACTTCCTGGCCACAGGCACCTACCAACAAACAGTGGGCTAGCTGCATGGCATTTCACAACCACTATTTTCACGCATGCTGAACCAAGTGCTGCATGCCCTCCTGAAGCGTGCAAGCACCCACATATCCCTACCATGGACTGCCCAGGAGATAGCCGAAACCAAAGTAGGCCTCCATGCACTGGCAGGCATGCCCAATTGTGTTAGTGCCATCGACTGCACCCATGTGGAATTGGTAGTCCCCCATGCCATTGAGGCGGTGTACCGCAATTGCAAGCAATACCACTCCATCAATGTGCAAATGGTATGTGACTCCAGCAAGATCATTACCCATTGCTGCGCCCGATTTCCTGGATCCACACATGATGCCATGGTACTGCACAACTCCACGCTACCCCGTCACATGGAGAGACATGCTGGACCACGTGCCTGGCTGCTTGGTGAGTTGCACAACTGTCTCATGGCCGTGCTGTGGGGTACTGATGTGTGCGGATGCAGAATGGGGGGCCTACTGTACCTGTGTGGGAAAGTGGGGGGGGTAGTTCACCAGGGTGGGAAAGGGGGGTGGGATAGTGCACCTAGGTGGCAATAGCCAGTGACCGGAGAATGCATGCAGAGCTAAACACTCCTCACCTGAACCAGCCAAACGGAACATGACACATCACTGGGCCACATTTCACAAATAATGCATATGGATGACAACAAGTAAGAAGCACAACCAGGCCACCATGGTGATGGCAAGCAATGCATGACTGAATAGGATGGCAACTGTGGCAATGCGGCTAGTGTGACCATGCATAGTAAAGAATATACAGCATTAATTGGAGGCTAAACATTGTCGCACTACCACAGCACATCTGCCTCAGCATGCATGATTACACCCTGCATCATCTATTAAACCCCATCCAGTGTACCACACCTCATTACAGTATACATTGCATCTAGGTGACTATTTTGTACACGTACAGGGACATGTGCATGTCACACCAAATAGCTGCTGCCATGACTGTGCTCCCTGAAGGTGGCAGTTCAGAGTGGCACACACCTATTTGTATCTGCTTGCAGGTAATGGAGGATATCCCTTGAGGCCGTGGCTACTTACCCCTGTGCGAAACCCGCAGAACAGCCATGAAGAGGAGTACAATTGTGTGCACACTCGTACCCGTCTTGTGATTGAGCAGACCTTTGGCCTGTTGAAGGCGCAGTTCCGCTGCCTAATCAGGTCTGGAGGGGCACTCCTATATAGGCCTGAGAAGGTGGCAAAGATCACCATGGCCTGTGTCATGCTGCACAACATGTGCGTCCAGAGGAATGTACCACTGCCACCCGCCATTGACTTGCATGGGTCGGGTGAGGATGAAGGGGATGGAGACGGAGGCGAAGGAGCCCCCCTGCCAGTACATGATGCACGGGATGGCCATGCTGTACGCCAAGCACTAATTGACGAATAATTTTGAAACGCAGGGACCATGAAAGTAATGTGCCAGTGACACACTGGCTGCATGTGGACATGCACACTTGTTTTGTTAGAGGTTCCCCACTGTACACCATCACACATTAAATGTACATGCACAAAAAGAAGTATGTCCAGCCAATGATTTTCTTGCACACAACGGGTGTATTTTCCAGACACGTGATAATGTAAACATATTCCCCTCACAACCCCCAGTGAAATCCCTCACCCACCCTACAAACCCCAAAAATACCCCAGTGAACTCCCTCACCCACCCTACAAACCCCAAAAATACCCCAGTGAACTCGCTCACCCACCCTACAAACCCCAAATGTCCCCATATGTACAATAAACACTGTTCCCTTGACCAACGTCCATTTGTCCAATGGTTTGTCTGCCCACTCTGCTTCTTTGGTATTTTGGGATCCGGGGGTGCCATGTCCAAGCGCCGTGCACTCCTCCGCGTCATCCGCACGGGGCTCGATTGGGCTAAGGTCGAAGGGGTTGTGGCAGTGGAGGTGTCGGTGGCCGGTCCCATGCCTGCCCCAAGGTGTGGGCGCTGCATTTGAGGCAGGTTTGAAAGCAGGGTTTGCGTAAGTGCCCCCAGACACTCCCTCATGGCACTTGTGGATGCCTCAACAGCAGCAGTGTTTGCAGCGATGGCTGTGACAATGGCCCTCATGGAGTCATTACCATCGGCTATTTGTTGCCGCATTAGTTCAAGCATCGACTCCTGTCGTGCCTCAACCCTTGACAGGCGAGCCTCGAAGGAGTCGTTGGCAGCAGGCGTGCTGGTGGCCGGGGTGGTGGTAGGCAGGGTGGTGGTAGGCAGGCTGGTGGTAGGCAGGGTGGTGGTAGGCAGGGTGGTGGATGGCACTTGCGTGGGGCCCACGTCCAGGGCACAGTCCTCCTCAAAGAGGCATATGTCTGACTCTCCAAGGTCAGAGTCGTGGAGGCAGGGATCGTCAATGCTCTCGGCCTCTGTAGGGGGGGGGGTGGTAATGGGGCTTGGGGTGGGTGTGGCAGGCATGACTGTGTCACCCTCATTCTCCACCTCAGCATACACAACGTCCACGGTGATTGGCAGTGCGGGAATGGAAACGCCTTCCACTGTTGTGGGTGGCTGCTGCTGGACTGTGGCTGCAGGTGTTTCCCGCTGGGTTACTGCTCGGTGTGGCACACTGCCTGTTGCTCTGGGCAGTTTCTGTGGCTGGGGGGTGGTGGCTGCCCTGGTCCCTTGCCGTGAAGTGGATGCACTTGCACCCCTATCCTGCCTGCCATCTTCTTCATCGGTGCCTGGGGGACAGAAGAGATGCAGGTCATCAGTGATGGTGTCACATGACAGCGATAATCTATTGCGCTGTGATATGTTCATACATTCATGCATCAAATTATTACATGGGTGTGGCATTTGGTGTTCTGAGGGGGCATGTGTACAATCAATGCATGGCTGGTGGCATGGCATTGGTATGGTGTCTGTGTGGTGAGTTACATGGGCACGGTTGAGTCATGTTGCACTTGTGTTGGGATTGGGATTGGCACTCAGCATGCATTTGTGTGTAGCAGGGTGTGGCACACATTCTTGACTGGATATGTTGATGTGGGCCTGGGACATGCATTGCCTTGCCTAGTCTCATTTCCATGTCACTTGTGCCACATCATGGTTTAGCCTACAGGGATATGATGCGTCACTCACCTTCTTCTGTGGATGATGCGGCACCCACCTCCTGGTTTCCAATTCCCTCTATGGACTCAGGATCTTTAAAGGTACTGGCTGTCTCCTCCCATGGCGCCAACTTCACTGGGGAGTGTGGGCCCCCGCCTGTCACCATGGCAGCCCTCCTGTTCTCTGCCAGGATCTTCCTCACCCTGAGACGGAGGTCATCCCACCACTTGCGACAGTCACGCACACTCCTTGGGGTGGTTCCCACTGCCGACACCCTCTGTGCGACCTCCTGCCAGACTTCCTTCTTTTTGGTCTGGACCGCATGCTTCATGTCGGTGCTCCTGATGGTGTCCGCATGCTGGGCCAGGGTGTCAGCGAGCATACTTAGCTCAGTGTCTGAAAAACGCTGTTTGCACTTCCTAAGGGGTTGCCTTCCTGGTAGTCTTGGACATCCTGGTTCTTTTCTGCCACTGTGCAACACAAAAGGACTGGTGGTTGGTGAGGATGGCAATGGATTGGGTTTTTAAAGATGGCCGCCGGCCCAATTCCCGTTCCTGCGCGACGACGTAATTTCCGGGTCCGTTTTTTGCGAACACAGTATTACCATGACGGTATTAACGTGCCGGTATTTAGGGGTTGTTATGAGGCGGTACCTCTATGGGCGGGTCCCGCGATGCCGATATAGGGGAGTTGGAGGCCCTTTAGCGGCATGGCGGTATTGCCACTACCGGCATGAGGGGAACGCGCATGCTCGCGCACTCGTAATCACCCGCTATTAGCGGGTTCATACGAGCACGGACCCGCTCATTCCGGCATGCCGGTAATGAACCCGCTTTTACCGGGCTACTCGTAATGAGGCCCTTAGAGTCCATTCATCTTTAAGCTAAACGTGCATGGGGCTTGAAGAATCTCTTTCACTCATGATATCCAAAAAAGCTTATCTCACAAATGAATGTGTCCTAAGTGAAAGGAATGAATTCATCCTTCAACTTTGTTGTCACACACACAGCTAATCTACTTTGCAAACATGTAAATGTACATCTGCCAATTTTGCACCCCCAACATTTCCATGGTGGTTGCACCCCTGTTTTAATTTAAATTAATTTGTGTCTCACTGTGGTAACGAAAATACCTACTAGCTAATTCTGAGCCCTCTTTTATGGAAAGGACATGCGTAAAAAGCATCCTTCCTCTGCACCATACAAATACTACCAACTTGCATGCCAGTGCAAATGCTAAGGATTCCTATGGAGTCTGCCAGCTTTTTGCACCAGCATAAAACAGGTGGACACCATAGTAATCCATGGCTAATGAGGTACGGTTATTTATTTCTAATATATGGAGTGGCCACAGACAAAATGCATGGTCGTTCACCATATTTGGTGCAGAATTGTCAGCATCAGTGGGTCACAATTATTTACTACTAAAGGGGATATGGGCCATGGCTGTAGGCTTGGCCCACTGTGCACTGGGTATCGCTGTTTCACACTAATTGGTGCAAATTGGCAGAAGCCATGACTGAAGGACATGGCCAGTGGGATATAGATAGTTAATAATAAAATACAGCTGTAGCCCAGTTGGCAACAGTCTTTTATCATGATTTTTTCAATGTGGCTAATGGCCATGGTTATTTACTACGACAGGCGTGGTAAGATATAGCGTAACAAAACCCTTGAAATTCAGCGAAAAATACATTTAAGTGTCAAAATGAATAGAAACAAAACCCAAGAATTGTGGCAGGTGTTGGAAGTTTTAAAAACGTTCTTTTGGACATGTAAATGATTTCACAGATAACATCAGAAAGGGCATCAAAAATAACTTCATGTACGTCATCAACAGGCGGCTCTGAGTTAACATTGCTGTCCCTTCCAACGCCTACCAAATGTAATGGGTATTGTTGCCAATAATTGTGAAATCTTAACAGAGTCTTAACTAAAGTTGTTTAACCCTTCCATGATGCATTCTTAAAACCTGTCACAGTACATTTTGGAGGCATCCACCACACAATGTAAAATGTCAGATACTTTTATGGACAACTCAATATTTTAAAAGAAAATGTAGTTTAGATCGTGTTTTGAAAAGCTTTTAACAGGAAAAATAAAACTAAATGCCAGTAAGGCAGAACATTTATTTTTGTGAAGGCATAAAACCAGAGCCTATGAGGCAATTTTAGATTTCCCTTTGGATACCATTATATTGCATAGACTTAGACCTCGAGAAGGGTCATTTTTGGTGGATAATGACCAGCCACCAATGTATGGCCTGAAGCAAAGTCAAGGGCCATATGTTGGAGAAGGGTCACTATCCCAAGTGATGATAATGACCCCTCCCGAGGTCTGTAAGGCTATTAGCACATAATGTTAATAGCAATACAATTGGAGTTTTCGTGGTGAAGAAAAACATTACTTTAATAGTGATTAAAGTAAATAGACAAACTGAGTAAATCAAATGTGGTTTTATTTTGTAGAATTTAAATAAGGTTGTGTTCATAAATTAAGCATTTAATTTGCAGGCTTGGTTATACTGGAGTAGGTTTATCATGAGCGTGCATTAGGACTTATTTAATAGTAACGGAATTCTCTATACGAAAATGAAAGCATTTTCCCATGTTTTGGCGTTCTCCTTGTTGTTTTCAATAGGATGTTGCAGCAAAGAAAATGTTTTGTTGAAAAAACTATCAACAGAACATTGCATTGTTTCCATTTGAAGACAGAAGGTTTAGGATGCAGTCAACACCAATATTTAATGACTGCACTCTTAAGATTGGCTGGGAGGCTGCCACACCCCCCTTGCTGGATACCAATACTATTTAGTAAATTGGTAACCATTCTTTTGAGGAACATATTAGTTTTCCTATTCAAAGTAGTGGCCAAAATCTCATGTCCGGAGTCATAAATCCAATTGTTCCTGACCTTGATATATACGTGAATTGATGGGCATGAAGGTAAGGTGTGAGAATGAGGTGAATTAACATAACATTAGACATTGCACCATTTATTTTGGGAACATTTCTGATGTAATGCTTTAGTTTAAACACAGTTGCTCCTACCATTTGTAAGCTTAATTGGTCATTAATATTGCTTTAGGCAATTACATAGATGCAGCTGACAGGTAGATGCAGACATTTTAGTAATAAAATCTGGAGGCTGGTTGTAACCATATCATTTTAAGAATATCTATAAACAACTTTTGTGTGGGACAAATGCAAAACAACAAATCATGCATTTTAATTGTTTATTTTTAAATCTTGAATCATATTTATTTCGTAATTACTTAGTTCCACTTTTAAGACTCCTTGCTCTTAAGTTTGTGGATGCATTACTTGCAACAGTGTTGTGTTCATAAAATGTGAACGCTGAAATACAGTTCCCAGCAGTGCTAGTATATTTAATGAGTAGGGTTAGGTGTCTGTCCTGTTCCAGGTTGTCTATGCTAACTCTTCCTGCAGCCAATCGAGCTTCATGTGAATGATTCTCTGTTTTTATTTTCTCTTTGTATTGTATTGTAGTCTGCATTTATATAGCGCCATTTTCCCATATGTATGGTCTCAATGCACTTTGTGGTTTTAACGCCCTCAGGGACCGAAGTCCAGGTTTGGGAAAACATTCTAAGAGTAGACTTTAAGATGTGTGTTTGCATTTTGCCGAGATTAGGAATTGGAGGACTGGTTAGGCTCCAGTAAGCAACCCAAGATGTCAGGTACATGGGTGGGTGCTGACAGTGGTGAAGACAGAGCGCTAGTTCAGGAGACTCAGTGTGTGGTCCCAGCTACACCGAAATAGTCATAGGTTGTCGCTGTACACTAATGGCAGAGGTGTTGAGGCATGTCTGGGGTTTTAGTGTGATAAGTATTGTAAACAGCTAGACTGAATGTGACATGGCCATAGCTGCATTCTAGAGTGCATGGATGGAGAGACGTGCATGCCGCAGGTGTCCACAGACATGGTGCGTTTATACACACCATAAACTCGGATGGAGTTTATCTTCATTGTTCCTTGGTCTGATTTCTTTATGGCACTGCGGTCCGGTTAATCCTAAATCTCCCAAGGCGATAGGCTGGTCGTCAGAGAGCATCTTCTGTGGGGGTATTATGTAACTATGGAGGAGGACCAGGCTAATGGGATTATTTGAGTGCAATAGGCAAAAAATGTAACAGTCATCGCTACTTCCATGTACTTAGAAGATTAGCTAGGTACTCTAATAAGCGCAATGGCAGGTGATACTTGCACGTAACAACTATGGGTTTCAATGGCTAACCTAAACAGGTATAGGTGCTAAGGGTTGCTATCAAGTAAATCGGAGTGTCATGGTGGGCTGAAACTTTGCAGGCGTAATGCTTTGAGTGGAACACACGTGTAAATTTGATGCAGTGATATGCCACCCACATATCTACGTCCAACCCAATGACATGGCGTGTGCCGATATTGTAAAGGTTCCACCTGTTACCTTTTGATGTATTTCCTGTCCCCCAAAGAAACAACCATCTAAGTGCATTGTGTCTTATGCCCTCCAGAAGCATCTTAGAGCGTCACCATTCCTACCCTTAAAACCATCTAGGTGCATACCATGTCTTATACCCCGAGTTAAACTGGTGCCCTTCATCTCTACCTCCGGTGAACCTATAAATCGAGCGTTCTGAGTGCTTTGGTAAACCCTTTTGGCTATTAGATAGGGCAAACCATCTAAGTGCGTATCCCCAAAGTCAAATTAGTTTTGCTTCAATTTCTACCTCCAGTGACCCATCTAATTGAACATTCTGCGTGTTTAGGTCAAGTCCCCTTTGATATTAGATAAGGTAGGGTCTGCCAGTGAAGGGCCTCCAGTTATTCGGCCGAGCTGGGAGCGTGGATGTGGCCCGTGCATATTTCAGGCCACATCTGCTGTCCAGACACATTTCAGTGGCAACATACACGCTACTATCGGATTTTCAGGTAATGTCCGGTAGTTAGAGCGCACCAGTTAGAATGCCAGAGATCCAGGGGCGTTAATGTGTGATGAGTATAGCATGGTGGGCTGCCGTGAAAGCAGCCGGCATCCGCTTTAACGTTATCTGGTGGTGTTTTGGTGGGCCTTGGCCAGTGCTTGTGTGTGAGAAGCAGTCCAAAACAATGTACAAGGTGGGTGTCTATGCGATTGATGTGGAAAGGCTGAGAGTTCCAGATGATGGGAGCTTAGATCTAGAAGGAGGAACCTCCCAATCTGGTGGAGTTGCAATGGGGGATAACAAGGAGAAGTGCTGTGCCGGATCTAAGGGTCCTGGAGGGTTGGTAGTGTATGAGCTTATCCTGGATGAATTCAGGACCAGTGTTGTGAATGGCAAAGTGAGTAATGCACCTGGCTTTAAAGGTAGTCTGTCGACCAATAGGAAGCTAGTGCAGGACTCTAAGTGCAGGGTTGATGTGTTTGTGCTGCAGCTTTTTGAATTGTTTGGAGTTACCTAAGATGGAACGCTGGTGTGCCTAGATAAAGGCAGTTTGCATAATCTAAGTGGGAGAGGATGATGGTGAGGATGGCAGAGATTCATTGTGGTTAGGTGAGGTATGGGAAGATTTGACTGAGGAAGCGTAGGTGGCAAAAGCAGGTTCTGATACAGAGTTGATATGTTGGTAGAAGGATAGATTTGAGTTCAGCGGGCATCCAAGATTTTTCACTGAAGTGAAAGTTGTTGCAGGAGGGGAGGCCCAAGAGAGGGAGGCCAGAGGTTAGTTTGGTTAGGAGAGCGGTTTTACTACATACTAGGATTTCTGTTTTTCCAGGATTGAGGAGGAGATGGTTGGTCATCATTCAGTGGTCAATATCAGAGAGGCATGATGAGAGATCCAGACAGGTGGCACCTGGCGATTTTGAGGATGGTCTGAGTGTCATCAGCATAGTTGTAACAGATGAGGTTGCTGGAGCGGATGAGTACAGGGAGTGGGCTAAAATAGATATTTCAGAGGAGAGGAGATATGGATGCTCCCTTCAGAACCCTTTCGGCACTGGGTGAGAGGTGGAGGTGAAAGGGGGGAGGAGCATGAAGGAGGAGATCGATGTGAGAGCAGTGTCCTTGATTCCTGTCTAGGAGTATGGTGTTATCAATGGTATTGAAGGTGTACGAGAGGTCAAGAAGGATGAGTTCAGCGCATCCTTTCACGTCCCCTGTTCTTTTAAGATCACCCAAATGGACATCAGGGAGGACTCAGTTCCTTGTAGGGGTCTGAATCCTGATTGGGATGGATCAAGAAGGTTGTTGGCTTCTGTGAAGTGACAGAGCTGTATGTGTGCCATGAAGTGGGTGTTGGAAATGGGCAGATATTTCTGGGGAACTAGTGGGTCGAGCATGGATTTTTTTTGTTCTTTATCAAAAAAATGTTCTGAATTTTGCCTTTTTTCTTGTTCACATCACTGTGTGACTACCAGCTGGTGAAGAAGCCTATGAGACTTCGAAAGCTAAAGTATTTTACCATGATTTTTTCTGTGAGTTCAATGCAAGTCATCAAACATTCAAGTGTGATTTCAAAACTGGACTAACACCGCACATTCTTTGCTTTTGTTTCATTAAAAAAGTCACCAGGACCACAGTGAATGAATGAATTAATATATGGCACAACATGTACACATCTAAGAAAGCATAGTCTCCAGTTGCACGGCATAAACACCAACAAAAAGATATCAACATTTATGACAATCCCCAAACTATCCAGACTAAGGGCATGGTTCATCAACATAATAGCAATTCAGAAATGTACTACTTTTTTTTTTTTTACAACAAATATATATCTCCTTCAGATAGTTTATAGGACATCACATCAGAAACTACAATATTAACAATTTCAACTTTAGAATTGTATGTCCCAGGAGTTAGACACAGATGCTTCCATGGAATGTGGTTGTCTAAAATGTTCTCAGTCTCTTACATGCCCACATAATATGCACCAGTATTCCTAACTTAAGTTTACACCATCCACCAGCATCTGTCAGCCAATTAAAGAACAACCCTCATGCTGCTCACTAACCTCTGCATTCCATTTCCGTTTCAACAAGACCCATCTCGAAACCTCCTGTTTCAACTGTTGCCTAAGAAAGTATCCATGAAACATTTTTCACAGCTTGAGTGCAACCAATGCATCTGCCACCAACAGCTGCACCACATGGCAGAACTCTTCTACTTGAATGTCCTGAGACAATTCTGAGTTGATTGTTCTTTAAGCAAGCCTTTCAAAAATAAAATGCCTATTTTAAACACTTCTGTTTAATTGAAAATTATGTAACACAGCATTTAATCCATGATATTTCCATTAGCCCAAAATGGGCCAATTGCACATCTGCCATCTATAAACTCCAGTAATCTATATTTATAAAAGGGAAAATGTGTGGGTTTGTGGCTCGGTTTGTGGCTTGGCAAAGCGTAGTTCCTCTTACAATTCCTCACAATTTTCATCAATCCTCACCAAATTTTGCATAGCTACCTGTTAGAACCCTCTGGACAATACTGGCTACGTAACATTTGGACACCCGACCCCGTTCCCCAGATTTCAGCAAAAGTCAAAATGTGTTTGTGGAATTGAGGCTTGGCGAAGCTTTGTTCCTTATACAATTCCTCAACGTTTCACCAATCTGCACCACATTTGGAATAGTTACCTGTTGGGACCATGCAGACATTACTGGCTACATGATATTTGAACACCCCACTCCTTTCCCTGGATTGCAACACCTTAACACATGAGACGATTGGCTGAAATTGGCGAAAGTTCAATGTGGTCATAGAAGGACTGGTCGCCAACCCTAGAATGCACAGTTTCTGGGACATTTGCACTGCAATGCACCATAGCAAACTGCACCACACCAGGGTGAGGCAACAGGTGGGGAGAGAGCACAGTATGTCCCAGTATGCAGCAGCACACTAACCCCCGCCCCATGTCTGCTCCACGGTATGCCCGCCAGCCACTTGCGCCCATGCTCACTGCAGTTTACTTCAGAGTGCAAAGCACATCAAGCGATAACCGAATCGGAACAGCGACCTAGAGGATCATGGACTTTCAACACTTGATGATAGTGTTGTCATGTCTGTCCACAGAACACTTTCAGAAAATGGGTACTTTTTGCAAGTATACTTTAAAAAGGATGCCCATCATATTGGGAATGTTCATCTATAGTCAAGTCTTCCTGAACTGCCTCACACATTCTGCTCTTTAACCACCATATTTCACCATATTTGTGTAATGTTTGTTCTATGCCCGGTTTCCATGCATTAGTTAACCCGTAGTTGTCACTGTTAATGCATAGCTTTCCAATTTTGTCAAACAATATTCACATTCCTTGGATGGCTGATGATGTTTAAATACATGCAACATACATAAACGTTTTGTAGTAATTAAGGGGCCAATTCATGGAACAAACGTGCGCCGAAAATCCCAGCACAAGCAGGCGCAAGGCGGCACAAGCGTGAGAAAGCAAGCGCACGCGCACGCGTGCAATTCAAGGAAGGCGCTGCGCGTGTATACCACTGGTTGTGTGCCAAATCAGTGCGTGGCGCACGCGGGCGCACACATCATCAAATGGCATGCGCTACGCGCACAGCGAAAGCGCACATATCGCGGCGCACACAACAAAAGTGGGCAGAACAGTGGGCGTAACACGCGGAATGGGGAATAATGCGTGAAAAAGAAGGCGTAACTGGGGAAGTACTGCAGGGAACTACACGGAATGCCCACATGCATGCGAACAGCCCGTATTCATGGATTGGAATATGGGAAACCTGCGCACGGCAAAAGACGCGCATGGGTATCAACGCGTCCGCCACAGGAAGGCAGGCGGAAGCATCCCCGCGCACAGTATAAAAGTGCGCGCAAACAACAAACACGTATATACAGCTACGATTAATGCCCCATTTGTCGCAGCACTGATCGTGGGACACCGCAGGAGGAGAAGAATACCCAGGGCATGCATTTTTTTCATCCCGGACACGCCTTTTTGGGATGCCTGATGACCAGGTCTACGGCCGGTATAGGTTTCCACCTCGTATCATCCTAGACCTGGTCAGAAAGTGGGAAGATGACCTTACATCCCCCACCCTCTGCTCCCAAGCATTGAGCCCCTTGGAGAAGGTGCTCAATGTCCTGCATTTTTTGGCCACTGGGTCATTTCAGCGGACTATTGCCATAGTGGGGGGGGTCTCACAGGCCACGCAGTCACGCTGCCTACACCAGGTCTTGGCAATCATGACAGCGCGCCCCTCAGTCCGCAGGCACATATACATGCCCAGAACACCTGCAGAAAGGCAGGCCATTGTCCAGGACTTTTACAGGGTGGCACACTTCCCCAAAGTGCTTGGTGCCATAGATTGCACCCATGTGGCCCTACGTCCACCTAGGGCCACTGAGCACATCTACCGAAACCGCAAACACTGGCATTCCACCAACGTGCAGGTGGTATGCTATGCAAAGGGAATCATCACCTCTGTCTATGCAAACTACCCTGGCTCCACCCATAACAGTTTCATATACAGAATGTCTGCCCTGAGCCAGGCCCTGGAAGCTGGGCAGCATGGCGACACATGGCTCCTGGGTGAGTACAAATGCCTGTGCACATGCATGCATGTCACACACAAATACACAAACCCCAATAATCACAACCCTCATCACCTCTCCAGGGGACAGTGCCTACCCTCTGAGCAACCACATGATGACGCCAATCCGGACCCCCACCACACCACCCCAGGTAAGGTACAACGCTGCCCATATTGCAACCAGGGCCATAGTGGAGCACACATTCGTAGTGCTCAAGTCACGCTTCCGCTCCCTTGACCACTCTGGTGGGCAGCTACTCTATGCACCCCAGTAGTGTGCAGGATCATTGTGGCAGCATGTGTCCTGCACAATGTTGCAACACGGCAGGGTGTCCCAGTGGACATGGTGGTGCCCCCTCAACCCCAACCACAGGCACAGGCGCTGCCCATGGGAGGGGACAGGGCACATGGCGAGGAAGCCCGGACCCAGCTTGTGGCCACATTTTTCACCTAAACTCCCACCCCTGCGGAGAGCACACAGGCCTGGAACATACCAGGTGACAATTGATGATGATAAAGAGACAGTCAACTGTCACAACCTTACCACCCTGAGAATGTTGCCATGTAAGTGCCACATTGTGTGCATCCCTAGCTACATAAACATAAGCAATCCTGTGTGACCAAAAGGCACACATGCAAGGTGTGAATCACACAGACCTGCAAAACAGGCCATGACTATCACTGGTATGTCACCCAAACCCTCCCAAACCACAACATGACATGGCAAGCAATAGCTATACACCAACACAGTACCAATAAGGTACACGTTGACATGTGAAAAATGTAAAGTGGCATCAGACCATGATGCCTGACATGGAATCAGATGAAATGACTGACCAACAACCTCCCACCCAAAATAAGCCATACCCAAATGCATTCCAACAGTTGTAGTTGTAACATAACAATGAATGCCTGTCTACATGCACATTGTGCATTGCAAAATCAACACTGCAGCTTCTGTGTGCCATGCTCACCTTCTGCAACACACTGCTCAGTGCACAGCATAGTGAACAGCCTCTCTGTGTGACGCACACCCTGAGCATCACATCTAAGCGACATACTACATCAAAAAGCAAATTACGCATGTACAGGATCCACAATTGGTCATAGATCATGTGCTGCAGAGACACAGTGGGCACCAGAAGGCAAACAGAGTGTACATGTGGACATGGAAGGGTGGTTGTACATGGATCATAGTGTGAGTGTGTGGGTCAGTAAAGACATGCACTCAATATATGCATGTGCAATCAAGACCATCAGTTTCCTCTACACATCACATGTGACATTCACCATGTGTACACCCCAGCATGTCAAGCCACAACTATTCCCTCACACCTGAAAGGTAAACACAACACATGAACAGGCATTGATCAGCAGAATACATCATGTTCATAGGATACTGCAATTACAATGTCAGGATGCGCATCACACTGTAGGGCAAGGCAACTGTCAACAACAAAACACCCCCCCTCACAAATCACCATGACCCACTAACCAAGTGCACCTGGGTTATGTAGCCTTCATCCTTGATTTTCACCTGGCCACAGGATCACCCTTCCCCTTTGTCACCATCTCCCACCTTGTGTGCAAAAAGCATCCAGCGCCCTCATAGGCCACCTTGACTTGCGAAAACACCACATCAAAGACAACTCAAAGCAGGCCAACACAGAAGCCAAGTGAAAAGCCTGCAGGCAGCAAAACAAACCAGAAGAGCCTCCAGTAGATGACTTGAAGTAGCAGTACCTCACAAAGCCCAAGTACTACCACAATGAGGTAACAACCAAGGTAGCACAGTAAAACAATGTCACAACAGGATGTGTACCATGTGTGGTACATAACACAGAATGATGCACCACGAACTGATGTGTACTGTCACAGCTCGCGTGTACAGGCGCAGGTGTGGCACGAACCAACCACCCCCACCGTGGTCTGGGTGCCTGCAAGGTCAAACTCACATAGGCCTCTTAGACCCTGGTGGGGAAGGAGGTTCAGGGATATGCAGTCGGGACAGGCATTGCTATAGTGGATAACCGGATTGCGGGGCAGGAGAGGGGAGTAGGATTGACACGGGGAAGTAGAAAATGCACAAAACTGTACTACTCACATTAACACATACACAAGTACACCAAACTTGATCATCATGCACATAGTAACAAATTACTCAAATGGAAGACAGAGAGAAACTTATCTCTGGGGTGAGTGCTGGCCTCCTGCCTGCACACACTCAGGTCCGGTAACAGGAGCAGTTCATTGCTGCAAAGAGAGCCACAGTTACTAATCTATGCATGTCCGCAACACACGAACACACCACCATATATGCCCCAAACAAACAAACTACTATACAAACAAACAATCTGGTGTGGATGCTTCATACCCATACGTAACATTACCCCTGTGATGGTTCATACACAGTCAATGCAGTAAGTCTGGCGCCGGTGGGTGCGTGGCAAATGGAAGTACAATGTGTCATGATTTACACAACATGCAATGTTCCCTGGCTAAGCAGCCGACGCATATAGCAAGGTATGACTTCAGAACAAGTCGTGTTACACCATGACCGAGGTAGTGCATGTATCAAATTCTACATGGAAATGAAATGCACTGCACACAAGTCTGTCCCTTTCTGTCTGTCCCTGTGAGGTGCTTCTTTCCACGTCTCGCAACGCTACATGGCTAATACAAGTGCCTCAATGGACCATGGTGGACCGTAGGGTATGTGCCACTGCCCCTGCAGGTGCCCCAGACAACTTTCCCATCAACTAGCCATTAGTCCACCAACACATCTCAGCTGTATTGTGTGCTTCAACACCAATATTTGTCCAAGCTCAACGTCAGGCATGCAAGTGCAACTGGCCTGGTAGAAGGTTTGCTGTGTTGTGGTCACCCTGTGCTGCTCACCTTGCCTGGAGTCCCTTGAAACACGTCAGCTGTTTTCAGATGTATGAGCGCAATCCCTGTGTCTCTGCTTGCGCACACATGCGCATGTCGGCACCACCAAACGTGTCCAGCTTGCAAATGTCCAATGGCCCATGTCTGCTGGCAAAGGTGGTCTGGAGGCTCATCCCCCTGCAAAAAGGGCATGAAACACATGATTAATGCTTTACATTCATCTGTGTGTGTCTCTTCAGGCACTTCATGACTGGACCATGTCAGAGACGTACATCAGAAATCACACCAGCAGTCCGTATTTCACAGGAAAGTGTGGAACACACTATCTACAGCATGAATTGCAACAAGCACATGTACAATAAAGATAAGAAACATGCTACACAATGCATAGCAATTAATGCACACATGAATCATGAAAACCCCCCATCTAGCGAAAGAGGAACAATGGTCAATAACACCCCTATCAGCCCCACTAGGTGTGTTAACACAAGTTCGACAGCAGCAGACATGCCACAGACAAGACAGGCCAAAGCCCTTGTGTAATAGGCTGTTACACCGAACCATCCTTGCAAGCCCATGGATAAGGGAAGCAGGAGTGGCATATGTGAGTCAAGGACCCCAAGCTGCAAACACATACACAAGACAAGCTTGAAGGGCCCAGCTGGAACAGACAGTGGATGCTTTCAAAAGCCACAAAGCACCACACTGTCACATGAAAGCACAATAGACAAGCAATTTTAAACTATATTAACTAATTACACTAACTATGAAAAACCTACATTACCTAATTAAACTAACTATCAAATAGAAAGTTAACTAACTAAACTAAAAGAAAAATCAAAAATAGCCATATACGACCTGGGGGGGGGGGCACCCAGGAGGGGGGAGGTACAGGGTGCTGCTCAACACCCACATGCAATGATGTTGAGGGAAAAAAAAACTCCATGGGCTCAACGCCTGCACAGCCCGACCTATGTGGGAGATAGATTGTTGTCCGAGTCTGGCTCTTCCTGGAAAGGAGGACGTGGCACAGGAGCCTGACCACGCCTAGTCACAGCTTGCCCCTCGTTGGCAGCAAGTCTGCCGGACGGGTGAGCCTGGTTCTGTGTGGTGATCACATGTAGGTCTGCATGCAGGACCTCACGTGATACCCATGCTTCCTCTTGCAAGGTAACACATGCAACAAGGAGTTCATCCTGCATGGCATGGCTGGACAACTGTTGCACCTCCCAGCAAGCATGTAGCTCAGCCGAGATGGTACGCTCAAGCTGCACAAACGTCTCCTCTGCCCGCTCCATCTGGGACATCATAAGAACACCCAGAGTGGATCTGAGGGAAGCATACTCCTCCCTCAGGGCCTCCATGTGTGCCTCTGCATGAGCAGCAATTGCTCGACGCAAAGACACCATCTCACCCTGGTGAGCCCTGTCTGAGGCCGCCATGTCCAGCCTGAGCGAGCAGGCCGTGGACCGTGACGCCTGCTGCTGGAGAAGCACCTGTCTAGCAGGGGGGAGCATGGATTGGGCCACATGCTCCATGCTCATAGCAATGTTCTCCATTGATGCCCCCTGGCGTTCAGAATTGGCAGTCATGTCTTGCTCCCACTCAGTATACAGCGGTTGCTGGGCTTGACCTCTGCGGGACCCAAGGACTGGGTGTCCTCGTTGTGTTGGCACCGCCCGCGGCTGCACGACTACATGCCCCCATCGACGTGATGGCCCAGGCACATCAATGACTGGTGTGGAGGGTGACCCTGTGTCCCGATCCACCACAGGCAGAGGTTCCAAGACTGTCTGACCCCTCAGTGCAGGTGTCGCAGACAGAGGAGGGCCCACATGAGAATCACTCACCCCTGACATATGGACCTGATGCTCATCCAACTCGACATGGACGTCAGAGTGGTCATCAGGGCTGGACTCATTGCCAGCCAGAGACAAGATGGACTGTAGCACATGTGGGTTTTCGTGGCCTACCTCCCCACGACCCCCACGTGTGCCGGGTTGCTGTAGTGATAACAATCCTGTGCCTGGCATGACAACACCATCCTCTGGCTCCATTGTGTCATCATCTGAAAAGTAGAGAGAAAAGAGGTCACTACACATGTTAGAAGCACACAACACACACACACACACACACAAACATCACACAGACACCAAACACATCAAGCAGACATATCACACACAAAAGAGAACCTGCCATGCATGCTGGGTCAACTTGGCACTGCTTATATGATTAGGCATGGAGAATGGTGTCATTTTGCACAGAAGTGGGTCGATGCAGTGCAGCAATTTTGTACGTTACTCACTGTCTACATGTACAAGTACTTCATGATGTGTATCTGAAAATGTGAAGGCAGTGCAGGGTCAACTTCAGCCATCATGTGAAATGTGCATTCAATGGCTAGCATGGCTACAAGCAAACCACCCCTCCCCCCAGGTGCAAATGCAGGGATGCCTAGCATGGTATCAAAAGGCTGACCATATACCTGTGTATTGACAGACAGTGTAGACTAGCATCAACTGCATCATGTGAGTCAAGTGACAACACAGCAAATGATGATGGGACAGTAAGCAGGACACATGATGAAACCTCCGGAGTACACCCACGTGTGAAGAAGACACTACACCAGCTGGACAGAGTCAATGGCCATTAAACAGGCTGAGGCCTGTGACCCACACAGACTGTCACACCCTAAACATGTGTGCGATGCAGGATTGAGCCACAGTGGAAATGGGAAGGCTAATGAAATGCCATGCAATGTAGGTTCCCCCTGGACTCCTACTACAATGATCATCCTGTCAAGGACACATAGGGGCATGAGTGGAATACACATGGAGCATGAATGGGCACTCATGTCCCTGCGGGGCATCTGACCTCTGCACAGTCCAAGTGAGACACCCTTCATCAAGTACAAAGGATGTACCACACAGCATATGTCTGGCAGATTGGCTGCTGGAAGTTAGCATGTACACAGGACGCATGAACAGGGAAGTACTCAACAGCAAAATTGAAGCATACCAGTGCTAAGGTGGAAGTGGGGTGCTGAGGGGGGTGGAGGGGCAATGGAGCATGCCTACATGGAGTCCCCGCATGCAGGCAGAGGACACATGCACGTCAGTCATGCTATGTCATAGTCCCTGGGCTGAGAGGAAGGTCACCCCATACTACATGCAGAAGGGCCAGTGTGCTGGAACATGGACTTGAGGGGCATCCTGGTGACCAGCATGTGAGTAGGGTGCAATAGTGGTGATGCGGACAGTCCCCGTCCGCTCCACATGTCCATGATCCAGCAGAGCAGACATGCATCAGGGAAGAATTGCTTTACTTGCACATCAGAACCATGTACACGTGACATGTAGTGGCAGTCATGCACACATATCACACAAGTAAAACACACATGTCCATAACAAACACGCAGCAACACTCACTGGACTGGGCATCAAAGACCGGCAACTCTCCCACTACTTCGACGGATTCAGATGATATGAACTCCGCAACGAGTGACTCATGCGGAGTGAGGTCTTCCTCCTCAGGTGCAGGCCCACTGCCAGTCACCAGAGTCAAGTTGTAATTTGAGGCACGCTTAGACTTAGCGCTGCATTTCAGGTCATTCCAACTCTTTTTGCACTCATGCGCCGTGCGCACCTCATGGACAAATGCACTCTCATGTTCCGCAACTTGCTTCCAGTGGGTATCATGGTGGGCAGCCGTAGTCTGACAATTAGGACCCACTACCATGTCACGGCTGTGGCCCAGCACATAGTCCACGAGGTAGTCCAGTTCCTGGTTGCAGAAAGGCTTCTTCCTCGATGTGCTGGAGGTCATGGCTGTGTGTGGGGTCCCAGCCTATGCTGCAGGTGCAACCTTCCTCCTCTTGGATTGTGGCGCAGACCCTGGCTGGCAAATGCCGCCCTGATCACTATGGCCAGTAGCACCGGTGGATTTAGCCAAGGGAGTGGCAGGTGGAGGGACGACCAAAGGCCTGACTTGCGTCAGTGGCAGCTGGGTGCCCTCTAATGGACCCTGTGCAGCAACATCCGCTGTGGCAGGGTCATTGACCGTGACTGTCCTGGTTGGCAGACTCACAACCGGGGTGTTGTTGGCTGCATCTGCCCCTGCACTTGCCAACACCCGGCTGTTCGGGCAGATGACATTACTGCCCCAGGGACACGTGTCTTGGTCAGGGCAGCCCTGCGTGCACCTACGGTTTCCCTCCTGGCCTGTTGGAAATCTTCCAAGGGCTCTTCAAGTGCCAACGCAGCCTGCGCTGGCAGACCCTGAGCCTGGGTGGTGGTGTCCACAGCTGCACCTGCAGCTACCACTACCCATGAGCCCGTGGCAGTCGATGAAAACAGACTGCCGGCTCACACGGGCACCAGTGACAGATGCAGACGCTGCATCTCCCAGAACCACAGGGGGTGGTGGCATGACTGCACCCACACATGGCACAACATTGTGCTGAAGTGGCGCACCCCTGCCTCTTCCCCCTCTGCGGCCACCCTGGACACGCTGGAGTCCCCCTACTCACTGGTCATCCCGGCCACGTCCCTGACCACCCCCACCACGAGGAGGACACCCAGCTGAGGCGCCCCTCACCTTTGGTGGCCTCCCAACCCTGGCACAGATGGAGTAGTGCCGGCACAGATGGAGGAGTGCCAATGGGAGGTGTACACCACAATTGTCCTCGGCAATTGGGGTGAAGGGTGTGGGATGCAAGATGTTAACAGCCCCCCTGCAACTGCAAGGCTGTATGTGACCCCGGTGATGTAGTGACGGGTCACGCAATGCTCAGGCACCCCAAAACTGCAGTAAAACCGTGCACGCAACCCTGCAGCCTACATGCGTGGCATCAACCTCACGCAGTGGCACCCAGTAACACGAAAAACGCGTACGCGTGGGACACGCAGGCTACTATGACCTCGAAAACGGGTGCGATACACAGGGGGACCCGCAGTGGGAAAAATAGCGTGCGCGACTCACCTTCTGACTAGCGTGATCATGAAAAGCACGCGTAGCCAATACCCCACCAAAAGAAGAAATTCGTCCTTGATCCGCTGTGAAGTTGTGATGGCGTGCGAAACAACACGAAGTAGCAACACACGTCGGTCTCCACGAAAGGCACGTACAGTGATCTCCTGGCCCCGCTCACCTTTAACCCGTGCTGAGGGAACCGCCCGTGCGTGTCATGTCACTTACGCGAGTAGGCCCTTTCCTCGGATTACACGCATTCACACGTGGACGTGCAGTTTTTTCACGCGCACGCTGAACCAATATGCCCACGTTATGAGGGAAACACCCGCGCGCATCACATCACAGATGCACTTATGCGCTAAGGGCCTTTCCTCGAAATACACGCTGACGTGCAATTTTTTCACGTGCCAAATCACTCCATATCAAGCTGGCCACGCAACAACACACGGAAGACCACGCTCCTGCCCAGAAGGCCGAATTACTGCCCCCCAGAGCCCCGAGCACGCTCACACCTGCCATCTGCTGCTGCCTGCCTGCCTGCTGCCCACGTGCCCTGCTATTTGGTGCCTGCACGTCAGCCAGGTGTGCAGTTGCTGTGACCACCCCTGCTGGAACTGAAGACTTCCGACTGGGATACCATTGCCCCACAGCCCAGCCCCAGGACCCAGTTGCCCACCCACACCTGTCTCTGGGGTTGCCATGTCGGGCACAACACCATCTGGCACCACTGGCAACCCCCAGCCAGAGAGGCAGAGGGCCACCAGCTTCAGTGCCAGGGAAGTTGGTGTCCTGGTGGAGCAAGTCCTGGGGCAGTATGATGCCCTCTTTGGAAGTTCGCCCGCCAAAAATGAAGGACGGACCAGGATCTGGATGGACCTCGTGACTGCCATCAACGTGGAGGGGGAGGCAATCCACGACATCAAACATGTCCGGAAGTGCTGAGAGGACTTCAGGTCCAGGAACCTTGACAAGGCCTGGCGCCTCTTGAAGGCAGCGGATGCGGAGGGGCGCCGGGGCAACCTGTCCGACCACCAAATGAGGGTCCTGGAACGCATACGCCCAGCGTTCCATGTCCAGGTCCTTGAGAGGCAGACCCGTCTGGAGTTGAGCGGTAAGTGTACATGCATGCTGATTGGACGCTGTGCGTGTTGTGGTGTGCCAGTAGTGTGCAGGTTGCACATGTGTTTTTGTAGGGCCATGTATGGATGTGTATGTAGAGGGGCGTGAGGCTGCCACATGTGAGTCCTCTCATGTGTGAGACACATCGATGGTGTATGTGTTGCTAAGCATGCTGGCCAAATGCAGGTGTGGGAGCACACATGTTTGAATTTCTGTGTATGTACGTTGGCATGGTTGTGGTGTCACACATGGATGGTGGTTCCTGCTGCATGTATCTGCACTGTGCACATGTGCATGTGTGTGTATTTGACAAGTGTGCAACTGTGATGCAACATGGATGCATGTGACACTGACATGTAGGAGGCTGATTGCCAGATGTGACATGGATGGTGACATTATCACTGCAGTGGTGGAGATGTACTGATGCATGTCAGTCTGGTGGCATGTGTGCATGTGTTGTGCACTCCGTGTGTTTCATTTGACGTCAGGCTCACCTTTGTCTGCTTGTGCTGTTGTTTTTATATGGACGGTGCTGCCTGGTGCAATATTCCTGTGGATTTGCTTATGTGTGTGTGTTGAAATGACATGTGTGTTGGGGAGTGTGATGCCATGTCTGTAGTTTTACACTGCCACTCATGTGCAACTGTCATGTGTGTATCAGTCCATTTTACAGTGCTCTGATGCCTGTGTTCTATCTCCCCCTGTCTTCAGCGGCAACTGATGAAGAGGGCGGAGAGGGTGCTGTGGAGCAAAGCGGCAGGGATCGCACCACCAGCCGAAGACGCAAGGCCCGGCTCCCCTTCCAGGTTGTCATCTCTTCGGGAAGTGAGGAGTCTGGTGCTGCGTCCCAGGCCGCTGCTGCCGAGGGTATGTTCAAGAGGCGGAGGTCAGAGGTGGACTCCCCGGGCAGCAGAAGGGGCAGCTGAGACCCCACAGGGTCCGATGGAAGAAGATGGCATGGAGTCATCCAGGTTGGTGTGGGGTTTGGTGGAGGAAGAGGCCGTGGAAGGGACACACACGGGGTCTGGAGGTGGGGATTCCACTGGTGCTAGTGGTGCAGTGCAGGGGCAGGAGGCAGCACAGGCCGCCACAGAGGTGCCTGTGTGTAATCCTGTCCCCGATCCTGTGACTGCATCATCCTGCACCAGCAGGGATGCCTACATCCAGACCCGTTTTCAGGGAGGGGATGAGCGCACAACAACTGGCCTTCCTATCCCTGTGGACGTGGCAATCTGGGACTGGGTTGAGCCTGTCCTGTCTGGGATGGTGTTGCATCAACGGGGCATGCAAGGTGATCTGCAGTGTTTTCGTGAAGACACTGTGCGTCATCTCGGATGCCTCATTGACCGCGTTGACCTACTGGGACGGGTCCCCAGGGCTGGATTCCTCCTATGCTGGACCTTGTTCCGACCCCCTCCTCACCTGAACCCCCTATGCGCCAGTCGTCCTCCATGCCATCTTCCCACCCATGTATCATTTGGGTACCGTGTAGAGCTGCCTCTGACCCTGCGGCCAGGCTGGTGGAGGACACATCCCTGCCACAGTCGGGAGTCGGACTTCCAGCAGGGGTGGCCACCTCAGCAACTGCACCCCAGCCAGAGGAGGACGTGCAGGCAGCAAGAGCCAGGGCACAGGCACAGCAGCAGCAGCAACAAGGTGGGAGCCATTATGGCTCAGGGCCTTCAACATCCGAGGGGCAGGCATCGGCCAGAGGGCAGGAGGACCCAGGATTGGAAGTGTCTTCCATGTGGCAGCGGTTGGGCCAGGCCATAGGTGCGGAGCGGCGGCAGGCGGAAGAGGCACGGCTCACAATGATCAGGGCGGAGAACTTCATGCGGAGGGTACTGAGGCAGGCCGAGTGCGTCGAGGCAATTCGCAGGGAGTTGGACGTCAACCTGTCATCGTCCCTGCGAACCCTCGGGGCCATCGAAGAAAACCGCCTCAGGGACATCGAGCAGGAGTTCGATGATGGCCTGGCATGGGAAATCGGGAAGTGAGCCGTCGGACTAGCCCGCTGCCATTGTATATAGTTTGTAGTTTTAGCTTTCCTTTATCTTTTTCCTTCACATGCCCCGCCTTTTTGTATATAGTTCTTTATTAGGTTGTTTTATTGCTAGGTTTCATTTCATTCGTTGGGCTCATGAACCCTGGATTACTTCTTTGTACGTAGTTGAACAGTGGATTTATCTTTCATTTTTTTTCTCACCATGGAGCAATGGATTTTACTGTTTCCATTTCCTTTGGATTTGATTTGGTGGCCGGAGACTTTGGACACATTTTCATTTCGATTTATATCGATTCAGACTTCATGTTTTTCTTTTTGTGTTTTGGACATGCTGCATTTCATCTTTATTTCAAACATTTTTTTCATGTTTTCATTTGATTACATGCTTTTTGAGTTCAATACATATTGGTTTATTACTTTGATGTGTGGTATTCTCTCATTGGTTTCATGCATGTCACGGTGTAGGTTTTCACAATCACCAGCACCCATTGTGTGTGTGTGTGACAGACATGTGTTGATGTACATTCTTGCCATTTGGGTTGTATCATGTAATGGGCATTTCAATGTGGGGTGGATGGGATACTTGGTTGGGTCTTTGCACAGGGGTGACATGAGGCCCATGATTGTGGATCTTGATGACGTGTTGGGGGGACATGAGTCGGGGCCTGCTGGCCGGTGCCCGACAATGCTGGGTGGGTGGGGGTGCTGGGGGACTTGGGTCGGGGCCTGAGCCTCACTGCTGGGTGGGTGGGGGTGCTGGGGGACATGAGTTGGGGCCTGAGCCTCACTGCTGGGGGACATGAGTCAGGGCCTGCTGGCAGGTGCCTGTCAATGCTGGGTGGGTGGGGGTGCTGGGGGACATGATTCGGGGCCTGAGCCTCACTGCTGGGGGGTGGGGGTGCTGGGGGACATGAGTCTGGGCCTGCTGGCAGGTGCCTGTCAATGTTGGGTGGGTGGGCGCGCTGGGGGACATGAGTCGGGGCCTGCTGGCAGGTGCCCGATGCTGGGTGGGTGGGGGTGCTGGGGGACATGAGTCGGGGCCTGCTGGCAGGTGCCCATCAATGCTGGGTGCGTAGGGGTCCTGGGGGACATGAGTCGGGGCCTGAGCCTCACTGCTGGGTGGGTGGTGGTGCTGGTGGACATGAGTCAGAGCCTGCTGGCAGGTGCCCATCAATGCTGGGCGGGTGGGGTGCTGGGGGACATGAGTCGGGGCCTGAGCCTCACTGCTGGGTTGGTGGGGGTGCTGGGGGACCTGAGTTGGGGCCTGAGCCTCACTGCTGGGGGGTGGAGGTGCTGGGGGACTTGAGTCGGGGCATGCTGGCAGGTGCCCGTCAATGCTGGGTGGGTGGGGATGCTGGGGGACATGAGTCGGGGCCTGCTGGCAGGTGCCGTCAATGCTGGGGGGTGGGAGGGGGTCTGGGGGACATGTGTCAGGGCCTGCTGGCAGGTGTCTGTCAATGCTGGGTGGGTGGGGGTGCTGGGAGACATGAGTTGGTGATCACTAGTGCAAGGTGACATGTGGGCTGGCTGGGGGGCTTGCCCATGGTGGATGGGCTGTGTGCGGGACATGACCAGGGGTGCCGGGTAGTCCCCTGTGGTGTGGGCTGCCTGTAGGGGCCGTGGAGGGGGTAGAGGGCACACCTGAGAGGACCCACACTGCCAATTCACATGTGGGACTCCCCGCGCACCCCACTGGATACACGTACCCCGCTCTGACAGCGAAATCGCATGTGAGACTCCCAGCGAACCCCAGTAATACACGTACCCCGCTCGCACAGGGTCAATCGCGTGTGAAACTTCCTGCGCACCCCCGAAATACACGTACCCCGCTCGCACAGGGCCAATCGCGTGTGAAACTTCCCACAAACCTCCGAAATACACGTATCCCGCTCGCACAGGGCCAATCGCGTGTGAAACTTCCCGCGAACCCCCGAAATACACGTACCCCGCCCGCACAGGGCCAATTGCATGTAAAACTCCCCGCAAACCCCAGTAGTACACGTACCCCACTCGCACAGGCCCAATCGCGTGTGAAACTCCCCGCAAACCCCAGTAATACACGTACCCTGCTCGCACAGGCCCAACCGCGTGTGAAACTCCCTGCGAACCCCAGTAATACATGTACCCTGCTCGCACAGGCCCAATCGCGTGTGAAACTCCCCGCAAACCCCAGTAATACACGTACCCCGCTCGCACAGGCCCATTCCCGTGTGAAACTCCCCGCGGACCCCAGTAATACATGTACCCTGCTCGCACAGGCCCAATCGCGTGTGAAACTCCCCGCAAACCCCAGTAATACATGTACCCCACTCGCACAGGCTCAATCGCGTGTGATTCCTCCTGCGCACCCCTGAAATACACGTACCCCGCTCGCCCAGGCCAAATCGTGTGTGAAACTCCCCGCGCAGGGGTTTCCATGTATTCGAGGGGTGCGCGGGGAGTTTTACAGGTGTTTTCGTGGTTGGGGGCCTGTATGCTGGTCCAATGGCCTCTGCGCCATCTATGGGATTTGTGCGCTGTGCATGGCACACGGGGAGGGGTTGGGGGCGTAACTGGCGCTGCTGCAGGGTCGCTGTGCCACTCTGCGCCATGGCTGGTTTTGGATGTTAAAATCCATGAATACGCTGTGCGCGGAAATGGATTTTGCGCACACGGTTTGCGCAGACTGTCACACGCGCACTTTGCGCCAGCCTCGTGCGCCACTTGTGCGCTGAATTCTATGAATTACCCCTATAAATCTAGATGTAAATGTTTTCACAGAGTCTGAATGGATTTTGTTTTTTGACAAGTGTCATAATGTAGGTACAAAACATATTGATTTACCTTTGGTGACTGGGGTGTAGCCTGTGGCCATGGGCAGTGGCCAGATTGTCAGGGTCTTGGAATAAGGTCATGATCCAGACAATCAGGCTACTGGCCATGACCACGAGGGACAACACATGGGGTTAAAGTGGCCATGTCCACCTGGGACTGGCTTTGTGGTAAAGTGCTTGTGGGAATATGGTCATAGGGTTCTCTTTTCGCCTTCTGCAGGCTGCCATGGAAAGAGAAGAGGGGCCCTGTATGGAACCCCACCTTCCCTTTCCATGGTGGCCATCTTGGAAAAGGATTTTCCTTCCTACACCGGGACGCTGCAGGCGTCCCGGTGTAGGAAGAAAAATCCTTTTTTTAGCACCCTGGGTTCCCACTTTGGTAGCCTAAGGCGCTAATGGCCTTCATCCCCCAATACAGGGGCTGGAATGGGGGAATAATGGTCCGGAGACATCGTTATCCACCCTTGCTTTGTTTGGGCTGATAACTTCGGCTGCCAGGTTGGTATCCACTGTTTCATCCCTGGAACGGGGGATAAAAGCCACAATATCGCCATTAGCATAACCCAAAATGCAATTGGAAATGTTGGAAAATCTTATATAGTCTATGTACTTTACTGAGAAATATAAGGTAGATGGAGTCTATGAGTTTATTTTTTAGTTCTATTTTTTAACTGTGAAAGGTGGTTCCTAAAGGAACATTTCTTTTATTGTTTTTGGATGCGTTTTTGTTGGCAGGAGAGCTTAGAACAAAAGTTGGGGAGGGAAATGAGAGATGAGGTACCAAACACTAACATGGAGGGGCAGGTGGACAGGGGAAAATATTGCGCGTGTGTTATTTCTAAGGTAGGGGGCAGTGTTTCTCATGCTCCTTGATTACAACAGTGGTGGTGTCTCTTGGGGAGGAGGGATTGCATTAGCTGATTCCATTTTAAGATAAATAGAAGTTTTGCTAAAAGTATGTACTGTGTACGAGATTGTTAATGGATGAGTAGGAATAGGTTTTGGAGCTGTGCAAGGGACATTTTGAAGTTGAAAATTCCTAGATCAGTAGAAAATGCAGTTCCGAACTGTCCACGAAGCACAGATCTTATTGTGAAGTGCGGAGGGTTCTCAGACACGTCATCATGCCGCTCACCAGCATATGGTCATTTGGCACTGTCCGGAAGGTCAGCAATGAAGTCAGATGTTCATAGACATTATGGTTAAGTTGCACTAATAAAAACCTATGAATTTCAATGAGAAAACTTTGTTAAAGGGATGTTATGTTTACAAGTAAAACTGAAAAACCCCTGAAATTCACCAGATATGGTAAGCTAAGCAACCATAACTTGCGCCACCACCATGCACTGCTAAGAATAACACCCATGACATCAAAGATGACATAACAAATATGATTGATGACATCACTGAGGACATCACATGTCTAGCCCCTTCTTTTTTTGTTCACTGACATATCTAGGCCAGGTGAGTTCATTCACTGACAGTCAAAAAATTAAAATGCAAAAGGTATTAATTTGTAGACTTTGCTATTCTCACATGTTCGTACAGTACTTTCCTTAGAATTCAATCGCATTTTATGATGCAAATACACTGGGGAAGAAGCAGGCCTGAAACACACCAATCATTTCTATGTGTAAAGATAATCATGTTGGTTATACACAGTGGCTCATGATACTGCCTCTTCTTTACTTACTTTACTCTCCCTGTAAAAGCCCTATATTTGTATACATTGTGGTCTCTTGTGTGTAGTAGTACAAGCATGCAGTAAGTGATGCATTATTACCTACTTAGTATATATTTCACAGTATGCAAACATGTGATAGAGAAGCATTCACCATTTTACTATCCAACATGTGAAAATTAGAAATATTACATCTCTATGGTGTATGCTGCAGCCAATGCCTATGTTTCTTTATGAGTAGGTTCCTGTTCTAGAAACAGCACTGCAATGGAATGTTCCTTGGAGCAATACATTGCATAATCAAGTACGTAGTTCATCACACATCCCCAGATGTCCCCTGACACTTTTTCGCCAACATTACATTCACAATCCCTTGTAGGGACTTCCTATGAAAATTAAAACACGTGTGATGTCATCAGTGATGTCATCAATCATATTTTTTATGTCATCTTTGATGTCATGGGTGGTATTCTTAGCAGTGCACGATGGTGGCGCGAGTTATGGTTGCTTAGCTTACCATAACTGGCGAAATTCAGGGGTTTTTCATTTTTACTTGTAACCATAACATCCCTTTAACAACGTTTTTTCACTGAATTTCATAGGTTTTTAGTAGTGCAACTTAACCATAACGTCCCTTTAACAACAATTTTTCATTAAATATATATGTAATGGTTATGTTAGGAATGAAGCCCAGCAATTAAATAGGGACAGAGGAATGAGAGAAGGGTGAGACTCCTTATCCCTGTCAGGACCACTCTGCGGTATCTCTGGGTATTTAATATAAACCCTACCCCTCGAAGGACGACGTAAAGAGTGAAGTCAAAGTGTGAATGGAACAGGGGCATGTGGGCAATGGGGCGACAGGTGATCAGTGAATGTAAAATTAACTCAGGAAAGGAGAATGAGCAAACAACATGATATGATATGATGTGGTATGATATATGGAATATTAGCCCCATACCTAGAACAGGCAACGGCTAGGAAATGCAACAGTAGGGCCAGAGGACTGAGAGAAATGAATGATCGATTGAAGGGACAGATCACATTTTTAAGCTGTAGGAGAGAAACAGATGGAGCTTGTTTGTGCCCTCAGATAGTTCAGAAAGAAGTGCCAATTGAACCAAGTAAGGCAGAGGAGGGTAATGAGGAACATGACAGTGAGACACCGGAGTATATACTCAAATCTTTCACCGGCATGAGACCCTTTATGGGTCCAGCAATGCCAGAGGAATAGGACGGAGCACTCATGGTAGAGCTACCCCCTTTAGGAGAAGCAGCTTTAAGGGCACAAGGGGCGAGTGGATCAGGATCTTTAGGGGCATTGGCATCCAGAAGGCCATCACCTTTGTACGATCCCTCGATGAAGAGAGGAGGTATGATATATGTAAGGGATTCAAGTACTTTTCATGCGCACGTCAGACAGGTACCGTCTGGTCAGGGGCATGGGGAACAGAAGCCTCTACTCAGGGTGCATGTACCGTGGACACTGGTTAACCTTCAGACATAGACAAATGAGTTTCCCAATATACGTGAGAAACCCAACGGTTTGTGGAAAAGTTCCAGACAGTGATACAGTGTTGCAATCTGTCATGGGCGGATATCAATCAGTTTATGAGAATAGTGATGACACCAGAGGTCAGACATAGATTGGTGAAAAGGGTGACCTGGCCATTCACTGATACAGGCACATAGGAAGACCTGGTGCAATTGAGAAAAATAATTGTCTAATCGGTTGTAGAGGTATTCCGTAGAAAGACTGATTTGGCAAAAATATTAAATTGTAAACAGAATAAGGGGGAATCTCCCACAGATTACTTGATCGACTGAAGGTGGTATTCACACAGCATCCTGGTATTATTAAACTGGAAAGAACATCTCAGGAGGCTATAGCAATATTCTTCATCGCAGGTCTATTTCCAAAGGTGCAAGCACAGCTTAAGAAGGTGTGTAGACCAAGCCGTTAGCAGATCTGGTGGAGGTGGCAAATCATTGCTCCACTCACCAAGAGCAAACGAAGGAGACATTCGAGAACAAACCTGTGTCATTGCAGAGCAGAGTCTGGAGGGACAAGTGCAGGGACAGTTACAGGGGGCAACACATTATCTGGAAAAATAGGCCCAAAGGGAGGGCAGAGAGCAAGAGGAAGAGCCAGGATATCAAATACCCCAGAGAAGATTTGTGGGGCAATTACAACAGCAAATACAGTGGGAAACAGGGGGTGCCACAGAAAACACCGGGAGGTCAGTGGAAACAGGGAGGTTTGAGTAATCAACAAGCTCCTGGACAAATGGAACAACATTATTTCATTTGCAGTAACTGTAAACAAGAGGGTACTTGGAAGAATGAGTGCCCATTTAGGCCACATAGGTTACCATCGCAATTAATAAGATCCTAAATAGCATGCCCATACCACAACAGGGAGGACGGGTTCTGACGCAATCATGGCCGGCTGCACCGATGCCCCAGTTTCCCAATCCAAATTCCAATCCTTTCATCCCATTCATCCCAAGAGATCTCTTAGGGGCAAGTGGGGATTATAGTGCATTCTGACAGTGTGAATGTGAGGGGACTATAGAAGCATTAATGATTCCCATTGATCAGGACAGTGCCTTTGTCCACTTCTCTATGCAAGGGATACCAATACCATGTCTGGTGGATACAGGAGCAAATATATCAGCCTTACGAATTAATACATTTTTTCATATCCCTATGTGTGGCAAAACAGTGAGTATTTTGAATACCACTGTTGTTCACCCCATCTTGAGTCAAGATATCGCCTGGTCACTTAGCACAAAGTCAATGGGTTAAATCCCTGCGTCACTTTCATGGGTAAGAGAATCCCTGCAATCAATAAGCTCGCTCGAAAATATCCTATCTAAGGTTTGAATAACAACTTGTACATCCAGAGGCCTTGAAAACGACCGTCGGGGTCGAAACACGTGTCGGCTATTACCTCACAATACAATGAAGAAATTCCTTACAATTTGATGTGTGGATTCAATTACTTACAGCACCGGATCAAGATTGCTACTATCTGAACATTTCACATTATCTGGTTGAATATATATATATTTTTTTTCCTGTGCGCAGTGACAGTCTTCTAATATTTTTCAAGTTGCGTATATGTACTGTGAACCATTGAGTGGAGGGTTCACCTTTAGAAAGACTCCTGCAGCAGGAAGCATTTCTATGCATTCCAATTATTCAACGAATTCAAAGGCTGGTGAATAGCGCACAATTCCAAGTATCTTTCACACTCGAATCAATTTATGCTATTATAGTAAGGAGCTAAATCCGGTTGAGTAAGGGATGATGCCCTATCTGAGATTGGTGGCTGTGGCTGCCCTGATGGTGGAACAGAGCGAGAATATAGTCCTAGGATTGTCTCTAGATGTGGTGGTGCAACATGTTGTGAGGACATTTTGTAATTGTAATTGGTTATGTATAATGCACTTAATACCCAGAGGTTTTTAAGCACAGACCCGGTGGTCGAACCTGTGTTGCACCGTGTCATCTTGCTTCCAAGGCGAGCGCATTGCCCCTGAGCTATCCTCCCAAGACTGCTATTGAATACTTAGACTCAGCCTATGTCTGTATTCAGAGCAAGTAAATATGAGATGTTCTTAATAAATGTGTCTAATATCACTTTGATGAGATGTTCTGTTTTGAATCCGGCATCATTGCTACCCACTCCTTTGGAGGGAGAGCCACAGGATATCACTGGCCTGCCGGCTGGCAGCTCAACAAACAGTTAACATTTATAGTGAGTTGAGCTATGGATTTGCCACAGCCCATTACTTTTTTCAACTCTAGAACCAGCGAGGTTTCATAACTTTAATTGGCACACCTAAAAAACAGTCAGTAAGTTTTACCTCTTTTGGTTGCTATGTTACCCGAATGGATTGCCATCATAAAATGTACTGTCCATTAGGCTTTGGATGACCCAGTCAGTATTGGGAATCATTTATACTGACAGCACAGCCAAACTGGCGGCTGCGTCAGACAATAGTGAGGTGTATGTTTTGCCAGTCTAGACAGTGCAAGAAGAGACACCATGGGCCTCATTAGGACCCAGGCGGTAAGGGGTTTACGGCGGCGTAAACAGCGCCGACCCTTACCGCCTGATTCCGAGGTCCCTTAGCGCTATGGAGGATTTAACACCTGCTTTTAGCAGGTGTTAAAATCCATGGCGCTAAGGGACCTTGTTGTTAATTACGCCACCGTAATTTACGGTGGCGTAATTAACGCCTTCCCCACTCCCATTATGCCCTATGGGGCAAAAATGGGAATGGGGAAGGGTAAATGGGTTAATGGGGACTTACCGCCCGCCAACCTTGGATTGGGGCGGTAAGTCCGCCAACCACCATGGCGTAAACGTAGTTTACGCCATGGTGGTAAAGGTACGACCCAGGCGGTAACTTACCGCCTGGGTCGTAATGAGGCCCCATATATTAAACCCTGGAGGAAATTGCCTAGGTGCAGGAAAATGCACCATTCAGTAAAAAGTCTAATTGGATTAGGAACGGTTGCCCGCTGCATGAAGACTTTCTATTGTGGTGAGATACACGGAGTTGGTTAGTGGCTTCAAATATCGTAGTCCCACTTGTATAGGATGTATCATGGATCGACACATGTAGGTAGGGACTGGATGACTATGTTGATGGGACAGTCCTGGTATGCACCAGAGTTCAGCACAATGACCCAAGAATATTGTCTCCATTGTGTAATTTGTTTGCAGAAAAATATGGGGGAAAGTGTGCTATTTAGGAAAGGGCACACCCTGCCCCTTATGGTCCATTTGGGGTTTACAGTTTGTTTTGTTTTTTCACAGTAGCCTAAGAGCAATTATTGGCAGTATGTTTTAGTAATTCTGGATGTATTCTCCGGATGGGTGGAAGCTTATCGTTGTAGGCGTGCTGATATTGTGACAGTCACCAAGATACTGATTCTGGAGTTTGTGCCTATATTTGAAATATCAGTGTGTATTAACAGTGATCAGTGAACACATTTTGTGAATAACATTATTAAAATGTTGCTGTACACATTGAAAATTCAGCATAATTTGCATTGCCCTAACCATCCCCAGTCAGCCGGGGCAGGGAAGAAATGGAATTGAGTCTTAAAGAAAGAATTTGCTAAACTGCGTCAAGAAAATGTGATGAAGTGGCCAGATGATCTTCCATTGGTTTTATTTAGTAGTCGAAGTAGTATGCTTAGAAAAAACTGGTCTATATCCATATGAAATCCTTTATGGAAGACCTATGAGATTGCCTGTTGACTCACCAGTGTGATCTCCAATTGTCAGGTGATCGATTGTTGGAATGTGTCAAGACTAGGGGTGTAACGAATAGCAGATTTAAGTATTCAGCCGAATACCGAATAGTTGGACAATTATTCAGCCGGAGTTGAATATGGAGCTGAACAGTTGCCTTTTTAATAAAGTTATTTAGACAAGAAAAACATTTTTGTAAAGTAAAGCACACTTTAACATATGTGGATCCTTTCTTTTTTTAATGTATTTTCATTATTGTCTATCGAACATGATTGTGTAAACCATAAAATAATCCATTAACAGAAAATAAACTGTTCAATAACAGCACAGTTTGCTTTTTTGCACATTCATAGGTGCCACTTGTTGGGCAGGGCCCAAGAAACGAAGACTAGCCCAAAAGGATAGTATCTATGTATGCAATCACTCTGAGGGGAGACTATGATGTGTCTACTCATACTGTCAAATGTTCCTTTTGGGCCTGCCCATATTTAGTCTTCTGACTCCAGTAAAGCTCTGAAACAAAGAAGCAGTGATTAGATCAATTAGCACCCAGCTGAATGCTGACGTGCTACATAATACAAACCTTTGGAATGCCAAAGCCATGCGTTCTACCTGTGTTACTGAGTGGGGATGAGGCATGTGAAAAATGTCTTTTCATTAATAGATAGTATGTTTCTTTCTTTTTTTGGGTGGGTTATGTTTGTAGTGTTTGGGACATGGTAAAAAACACCAGGCAAAAACATATAGGGAATGTTGCATATTAGGAAACATTGGCTATTACCTGTTCTGAACGCATCCTTTGAACAGGTCAATGGTTCTTAATTCAGTGATACTTACAGTGTCAAAACGTTTTAACAAATCCTGGAGGAGGAGACTGCAATACGTGAAATGTCTCTGTAAGACTAGGCCTGTTATGAATTTCCCATGGATCCTGCTCAGCTTTTATGCAGAATAGCCTTGGGCATTTGCACTGGTTCTAGCAGTGACAAAGCATGGAGTGCACACCATTTCTAAATGTACGTAATAGTCCTACACATTTATACTTTCTAGCAAGGTGTATACATTGATGTAATAGTTTTATATATACGTTTTGGGAGTGTATACATTTTGATAAACAAATATTGGATATACTGCATTCGAAATGTACTCCCAAAATAAATTAAAATAAAAAAAAAAGAATGATGTTCTATGTACTAGAAACGTGTTTGCTGTTATTATTATGGGGTCATTGCGTGTAGCATAGCTGCACAGGTGTCATTGCAAGCACTTCTGTTCGGTGGGAAAAGTGTCACAACTTAATTACATTTGTAAAAACGGATTGTTATGCAAATGATTTTGATGTTGGAAAGTTTTTAAGTTTCCCTACACATTTTATATCAGACATTAGATTATTAATAGTATTTATCAAATGCATTTCATGCCAATTTAAACTTTTTTGGCTCTCTGGAATGTATTGAAATATGTGCTCATGTCATCATGTATATGTAAAACGAATGCTATAATTTCCGGAACAAAGTATTTCATGATGATAGCATTTCTGATAATATTGTCGGAACAGTTCAGTTATCTTCTCACCTTTCATTCCTATTAATTATCCAATGTCCTGCAATCAGTTCAGACACTTGCATGCTTCTCAGCCTGTGTAGCCAACATTTTGTATGTCCCTTCTCTACATTCCCAATATTGAATTAATTGCAAGTTTACCTCTATACTTATTTAGATCAACATCTTTAAATCATATAACTTTTGACAATTAATACATTCACTTCATGCCCTTTCCATGTCTTTTCTAGGTTTTCTCTTTTGTAACATGCAGTTTGTCTGCACTGACTCTCAATTCATTATTCCACCCATAGCAAATGGTTTGCAAGCATACAACATAGTCAGGGGTGTAAATGCAGGGCTCTAATTCCAATGAAACATTTCCTTGGTGCCACTAGCCAAATTGAAAACAGATTATTTTTCATTCAGCAGTGATGAATTAGTATGCTGTAAATGTGACCTTTTCGAAGACACCATTTCCATTTATGTTTCCATCTATAAAGGAGCATCATCTCAATTTAAAAAAAAACATGTTGAATTGCTGAGCTCTCAATATATGTCAACAAAAAGATACAAGCATAGATACTGACAGTCCACAATGGAAATTATATACAGGTCATAACGTCATTCAACCCCTCTTATCCAGTGGAATCATTTCCAGACACCATGCATGTTCTTATCGCACCATATCATCTTAGTTCCGTTTAGCTATGAGAGCATGTATTCCCAAACACTCTAGAACAATCTAGACCCATCCATCCATGGAGAGGTGAAAGTTCAAATGTAACTCCCCACAGTATTAATTGACCTCAATTACTATTTAGAAGTAGTCTTTACCGGTCTCAAAGCAAAACAAAAACAGTTTCCACCCACACTCGGTGCATTAACACAGACTTTTATAAACTTCAGATCACACTTGCATATTTACATTAAAACACATTTCTAACTGTGCTCTCAATACTTAAATACTTGTTTAACTGAAAGGGGTACATTAATATGGTAGCTTGGAAAGTGCTTAGGTCAAACATTGAATCATCAATTACCCGTCCTGTTGACAGTACATATAGACACATTCACTTGGATGACTTGACCAGGCTGCAGGTACAGAGGAGTTCTAGTTGTTTTTGTTGTGCTTGTTCAGATGAGATTCTCTATAAGAACAACTCCCCCTCTCCTTCAACAAGGTCAGGCTTAGCACGGCTATGAGGTACACTTAAACAAATTATGTGGATACTAATGTCTTTAAAAAGTGGTAGCAGCCCAACTGTGGAATATTTCAGAAACCCTCATCACATAAAAGAGAATTTGGCTCATAGACATCATGGTTATGTAATTTTGTTATCTTGCTTTTAAATCAATGGATTTTAAAACTTCCAATTGAACCATGACTTTAGAAAGGGGTTTACCAGTGTTACTATTCTCATACAGTTGCCACTTGCAACCATCAGAAGAAAATGAACTGGGGAACATTAATGATAGAACTGCTTTATGGCACGCTTCTAGGCATATATGCATAAACATGCTGATTGTTCTATACAAATGTAGATACATTTAAGATAAACCTACATGTATAATTTTATGAGTGCAAGGTAAAACTTCCCAGTTAATGATCCATTTGAAAAATAGAGTTCGAAATTGCAAAAAACATGGCACAGACTTGGTTGACATTGCATCTTGTGAGATAATATGGAAAAGTGTTTGGGTAAGCATTGTTTGTGCCCTCCCCGTCTTCAACGTGCAAGAGAATAAAACAGACACTCCCCGGACGGGGAATAAGGCAAAGAGTGCAGGCTGCGAGTGTTCAAGGAAAGGTTTATCTAGATCTCTGAGAGCGCTCTAACCAAGTTATCATTACATTCCATTTTATAAGGTAAATGACGCAACTAACATAGGCTACTACGTTGGTCCGGGATTGGTCAGTTCACTCGAAGTCCCAGGTGGGGTGGCATCTATTCCTCCGGGTTGGTCGTTTGGTTGGCGGGAGGATTGACGTCAGTCATCTGCGCTCCGCATGGGTGAAGGTCAGGTCGCTGGGAAGCAGGGTGGTGACTATCTAAGCTAATAAAATACATTCTAATAATGCATGCACTAATAGTTGTTCAAAAGACTCTCAGTAGTTTATCATATCTCTATAAAAGTCACGCAGGTGTCTATATCATCTATAACATTTGGATTATGCAGGCCATAGGTTAAGGGTCTTGACCACTATAATACACTGATCGAAATGTAGGTTTAGGCTCACAAGAATCTTAAGTATGTGGCATTTGTTAGTACTAGGCACGATATACTGCAGCAGTGGTCTAATGTTAGTTGGGGGTCTGCTGGGTGGGCATCATGGCATGGTCAGTGGTCTGGCACATGAAAGGAATATCTTGCAGGGACACAGGGTCAGAATGGCAGTAAGTTTCCATCGGCGAGGGTGTGGGGGCAAGGACACGTTTGTGGAGATGAGCGAGCTATGTGCTTAGCTCAGGCTGGTTCACATGCAGGACAGTGATCTCAGAGGAAGAGTGAGGTGTTACATTTATTAGTTGTTGCAAATACCTCCGGCTTCAGCGTGAGAATGGAGCCACAGAGTTTTCCAGTCGAAGTGGGAGCGAGGGTGGGGGCCATGTGTCCTGCGCCTGGCTGCTGCAATGAAAGGGAGAGAAGCATTTCGTACTATCGCAGTGAGGCCTGGTCACCAAGATGGAGTCAAAAGGGGGTACAAAAATGGATGCACTGTGTCCTGCTCAGTAGTCCCATCTACACGAAAGTCAACCAAAGTTAACATTGAATAAGGGCAAGGGGCGAACCCACTACTGGAGGCACTTGGTCCAAGTTTTGTACTGAGGAGTAAAGGATGCGAGGGGCCTGCTGGCCCCTCGCTCCCACACATTCCCCCCTTTTGTTACATCTAAAGTAACAAATATTTATATTTTATCCTTTTCATTCTCTCTTCGGTAGTACTCAGCTTTCGCAACTGCTTCGTCCCACGCTGGGGTACCCTTTATTGACATCCATGCTCTGCATACACTTCTTAAGCTATTCCCTCTTCTTGCATATTCATCTGGCGTACACATCAAGTAGATCCCACCATTTCCATCTAAGTCTACCCATACCTCTCTGTACCATTGCAGCTCCCTTGGTTCCCTTGTTGTTGTGTGGTGCAAATTATCAACCCTGTCCCTATATTGCCTGTAAATGGCTGTCATCCCGGATGTGTTGTATTCCCGGTTTGTATATGTGCATCTATCATAGTAGCTACCGTTGTCGGTCGGCCTATTGTTACCATCATCATAGTGTCCCGATTGGGGCGTTCTCACCCCCCTTCCTCCCCACTCTCCTCACCTGACGAGATGATCTCCAGGTCCTCCGGGACAAAGATCCTCCGGGTGCGGTAATCTCTCTCCTTCTTTAGCGGTAAAGACCTGCCGCGAAGGGAAGCCACAGTGACCGCTAGATGTACATAGCAGTCCTGGGACCCTGCTTCCGCAGACAGGCGGTTAAGAAAGGGAAAAAGCCGGAAGGCTTAAAAAACCCTTTCGTCTGGATCGAAGCCTCGTAGAGGATGTTGTGGAGGTTCCGAGGGCAGGTGTGGTCCGGAGAAGAAAACTTCCGACAGCCAGGCGGGCAGAGATTCCGAGAGGGAGGATGATAGAAGTCAATGCAGGAGATTCCACAAAGAGAAAGGGTAGAGGAAAGGTAGGATTATGCTGGAGAAGGATCCCGGCCAGAGAGAGAGAGAGAGAGAGAAGAGACTACTCGGAAACGGTAGGCAGCGAAGGAAAAAGTACGAGAGAAAGAGTGAGGGAGCCAACCCAGCAGGGCGAGAAAAGAGTAGAGGCAGGGAGCGGCACAGAGAAAAGGCCGAAGAGGAAAAAAACGTAGCGTCTTATCCAAAGGAAAGCAAGGTAATCTAAGGGGGTTGCAACGCAACGGCACGCCGGAAGTACACGGGATATATACTTCCGGGTAGCCGTTGGAAGCAACAACTAGACCTGTAAGCGGAGCTAAAGCGGCATCCTACCATGGCGCAGACGCCAATGCGGAAGTAATTTTATTTTTAAATCTGTTTATTGGCATTTGTTATTTGTTACAAGCACAGAAAAATTGTCAAATCTGTTATCAAGCAGTAAATCAGATTGCGGCTCAGGTTATTAACATTTATAACTTAACAACTTAACATAGAAACTTTAACTATCTCCAGGTGTCTGCTTCTTGAGGGGTCGGTACCAAGTGGGGCTCAGGGAGGGTCAGGATTTACAGGAGGTGAGGGGACTTCCTTTAGGAGGGTTCACATGAAGGTATGGCTGGACTTTCTCGAGGACTCTGCTCCTGTCCTCGGGGCCTTCTACTGCATGCTTGTGGTGATTCATGGGGGCTTATCATCAGAGGGGTAAAACAGGGGGTCTGTAAGCCCTCTCCAGGCATCTAGGGTCATACTCGATGCATCCGTGGATCTGGCTACACTTTCTTCCCAAGCTTTCGTTTCAGCTCGCACCCATCGTTTCAGTTCTCTGTGCCAGATTTTTGGTTGTGGTCCCGATGGTTTCTTCCAGGACATTGCAATTGTCCTCTTAGCCAGAATGCTCATAATGTCCATTAATCTAATGAGGTGTTTTAGTTTTGCTGGTCTGGGGTATGTGCCGAGTAGGCACTCCTTAGGAGTCCATTCATATCTGGTCAGCCCCAGAGTTTCGCTTGTCTGCTGTATGAAGGACCACAATGAGTGTGTCTTGGCACACCGCCAGAACATGTGGAACAGGTCCGCATTGTCCATTTCGCACCAGGGGCATCTGGAGCTCTGAGTATTATGGAGCTTGGCAAGCCTGAATGGGGTTAGGTATGTACGATGTAGAAGGTTCAATTGTATTTGCCTAAATCTATGGTTTCTGGATACTGTTTTAGGAAATATGAGGGCCCTTTCCCATTCACAGTCTGTTAACTCTCGACCTATGTCTGCTTCCCATTTGGATTTTAGCCCAGCACTGCGTGGATTGGGGGTGTCGTTTAAGTGGCTGTAGATCTGTGACACTGGTCTCCCTCCCTCTCCTAGTTCGTATAGCAATGTGATCAGGGGGTTCGTGTCCGGTTCCTCCGGCCATGTCGACCATCTGGCGCGTGCCGTGGATCTAAGTTTCTGGTACCATAGAAACTGGCCAGTGTGGACATCATTTTGTTCTTGAAGTGTTTCGAATTCCATGAATTCCCCCTCCATGTACAAGTCCCCCCATGAGTAAATCCCCTTCTGTTCCCAGTGCCTGAGGTGTTGCAGATCTGCAGGAGAATTGCATAGGTCTGAGATAAGCGGTATGTTTGGGGAGTACTGGTGTCTGACGTGTGCGAGGGATTCTGCCCTATGCCAGATTTTGCGTCCAAGCGAGACCAATAGGGGGGAATTTCTTATCAAATGGGTGGGGGCCCAGGGAAGTTCTTTCAAGTATAACGGGGAGACCAGCGGCTGCAGGAGTGGCGTCTCCGATGTGGCATCGTCTGCTAGCCACTTGGTGACAAAGCCAAGCTGCGCTGCTAGGAAGTACTTTTCGAAGTTTGGAAGTTGGATTCCCCCTTGAGTGTACGGTAGTGACAACGTGGCAAGCGCTATCTTTCGTCTTCCCTTCCCCCACAGGAAGTCTCTCAGGATAGTTTCCAATAGGCGAAAGAAGGGCGCTTTGATGTAGAAGTGTACGTTTTGAAATCCGTACAGGAATCTGGGAAGGACAATCATTTTAGTTATGGAGGCCCTGCCCATCATGGATAGGGGGAGTTTCGCCCAGAAGGCCATGGATTTCCTCAGGGCCGGGAGAGCAGCTTTAGTGTTACGCTCATGCATTTGTTCCGGGGAATGCATTATGTGTATGCCCAAGTATTTGAACGAGGTGTGTTCCCACCTTATTCCCACCAAAGGAAGCTCCGATGGTTCTTTTCCCTTAAGACTTGCCAGGGGGAAGAGGCAGGATTTGGCTCTGCTGAATTTTATTCCAGAGACCTTCGCAAAATTATCTAGGACCTCCAGCATCGTGGGCACATTATAATATGGGTCCTTGACAAATAATAGGACATCATCCGCATAGAGAGAAATGATGTGGTCAGTGTCTCCCAGTCGGATCCCAGCATCAAAAAATTGCTTTCGAAAATAGATTGCAATGGGTTCCAGGCCCAGTACGTAGAGCATGGGGGAAAGGGGGCAGCCCTGTCTGGTCCCTCTGCATATGTTCCAGACCTCCGATACATGCTTCCCAGTTTTTACTCTGGCTCTAGGCTTCGTGTAGAGTATCTTGATCCACCTTATGAACCTCGGGCCAAAACCAAACCCCTCCAGAACCGCCAATAGCCATTCCCAAAAGATCGAATCGAACGCCTTGATGGCGTCTAGGGATAACAATGCGAACGCTTCTGTGCCATCCCCAGTTTGGGCGATGACATGTTGCACTCGGCGCAAATTCATGGTTGTGTTTCGGGCAGGTATGAATCCGCATTGGTCCTCATGTACTAATTCCCCTATAATTCTGGCCAGTCTATTTGCTAATACTGTTGTCAGAATTTTCGCGTCGTAATTAAGCATTGCTATCGGGCGATAAGAGTCGCATCTATCGGGGGGTTTATTAGGCTTGATAATCGGGATCAGGAGGGTCTCTCTCATGCTATCGGGTAGTATCCCTGTCTCATATGCTTCGAGAAAGACCTCATGTAGCAGGGGCGTTAGTGTGGGCTCATACGTCTTGTAAAACTCTGTGGGTAGGCCATCGCTCCCAGGGGTCTTGCAAGTGGCTAGTGATCTAATAGCGTCCGTGATTTCCTCAGTTGTGATTTCTGTGTCTAGGGCCTCTGACTGCTCTGGGGGCATCCTGGGGAGTCCTATCTCTTCAAGGGTGTCCGTGATTTTTTCTAGGGGGACCTGGTCATCATGTGAGTAAAGGTGTTCATAGAAGCCCTTAAACGTTTCGTTAATAGCTTGTTGTGTTTGTACCACCTCCCCCTCTTCGGTGTGTAATCCTGTAATAGTGTGCCTGGGGTGTTCTTTTTTGCAGAGCCAGGCAAGCATTCTGCCTGGTTTGTCAGCCTCCGTGTGTATACGATTGGTTTTGGTGGCATAATCAAATTTGGCGAGCCTATTCCATGCCGAGGTGGAATTAGTTCTAAGTGCTCTGAGGTTGTCTTCCCTGTGTTCCGTGTCGACCGGGGCTGCTTCCAGTTGTTCTATTTCCCGCTCCCAGTGGGCCAGTTCACCCCTAAGTTGTCTCCTGATGCCCCCTGCTTTTGCTATTATTTCTCCTCTCGTCACTACTTTCAGGGCGTCCCACATTGTGCTTAGGCGGTCTACGCTCCCAGTGTTTCTTTCTATGAAGTTTTCTATGAATTCGTGTAGGTCCTCCCTAAATGCCGGGTCTCCCAGGGCGTCTATCGGCATTCTCCACATTGGGATAGGAGGTCTGGGGCCAGTGTGATTCCAGCCCACCAGGAGGGGTGAGTGGTCCGAAATGGTTCTGCCCAGATATTGGGCTTCTTCTATCTGTGGAAGGTGCTCATCGCTTATAAAAACATAGTCCAGTCTGGTGTGGAGGCCATGTGGAGTGGAGAAATATGAATACTCCCGAGCGTCGGGATGGCACTCCCTCCAGGTATCTGCCAAGTGTAACCTATTGACTAGTAGGGAGAGGGCTGTGGTCGCTGCTGAGGGCCCTTTCGGGTGTGGGAGGGACCTATCTAGTATCGGATCATGGACACAGTTAAAATCTCCCCCCCAAAACAGGATTTCATGCCTGTTTAGTGCAATCTTAGTGTACATGGAGTTTAAGTGTGATGGGATGTTAGTATTGGGGAGATAAGAGTTCACTATGCAAATATCCGATTGTTCTAGCCTGCCCCAGATTATTACAAATCTTCCCTCTGGGTCGGACTCGGTCTTAGTTATCCGGAAAGGGAGTTGTGGGTGAATCCAAGTATATACCCCTCTTGCATACTTGGAGTACGAAGATCCGGCTCCCTGGCCTCCCCAGTGTTCACTTAGTTTCGCTAAGGATTCAGCCGTGCAATGTGTCTCTTGGAGTAACGCTATCTGTACTTTCTTTCTATTTAAATAGGACTTGACCCTATTCCGGCGTAGGTATGATCCCAAACCTCTCACATTCCAGGTCAATATCTTTATATTCATCTTAGCCGCCATTACAGAGTAATTGAGTCACACTCACAGTTGTCAGACCCCTGTTACCTTCATATGTCCTGCCACACCGTCCTGGTCTTCTCCTCGCCCGCCCTCTCGCTCCGGCCCCAGGTCTTTCGCTGGTTGGAGATTTTTTAACTTGTGTACATCCCATTTTGGTGAACGGGAGGAAAACTAAACTAAACTTTCCAAACTGACCCTAGCAGCCGCTTTTAACTTGCAGCGCTCAGGGGCTCCTGAGCCTTCCAGGCCACTCCTGGCCTTCCGGATCAGGTTGTGTGTGAGCAAACTGCTTACACCTTTGTTGGTGGGGTGGGTTGTTTGTCCGCCGCTTGTGTGCTCCTTGGGTCTCGCGTCCGATGTAGCGGGTTTAATGATAGAACTTTCCTGATGGTTCGTTTAACTACGATTCGTGTTGCTTCCCTTTCAATTGCTGCAGGGATTGCCGTCGCTCACATTCATCCGGGGGTGGGTGGTCATCCCCGATCTGAGTTCGGTGGGTCTTCCTTGTCGTCCGCCAGGTTGTTATGCTCAAGCCACATATTGGCTGCGGCTGGGGTCTCCAGGAACGTTGCTTTTCCTTTATATAGAACCTTGAGTCGTGACGGGTATAAGAGCATATATTTTAAGTTGAGCTTTCTCAGCCGGGCTTTTATCGGAATGTAAGAGTTCCTGGCTCGCTGTACTGCAGGGGTGTAATCTGGGTATATGACTATTGTGGAGCCATTTCTTTTAATCTCCCCGCCTTCTCTGGAGAACCGGAGTATGATTTCGCGGTCTCTGAAGTTTAGGATCTTAGCTATGATTGGGCGTGGATGTGATCCAGGTGGGGGACGTCTCTGGAGAGACCTGTGAGCCCTTTCAACGGAGAACCCCTGGGAGAGTTTTGCCGCCCCTATTTCCTGCTGTAGGAGCGTTTCGATGAAGGTTGTCGGGTCCGGGCCTTCCAAATCTTCAGGGACCCCCAGTATACGAATGTTATTACGGCGCGCCCGACCTTCAGCGTCCTCAGAGCGGGCTTCTAGCCTTGCTACCTTCTGTTCCAAGTCTCTAACCGTCATCTCCAAATCTCGGGTGTTCTCAACATTTTCCTGCAGGGCTGTCTCAGTCACCGTGACTCTTTCCGTTAGATTGCGGGCGTCCTGCCGCATCAGTTGCATGTCAGATTTCACTTCTTCAAGCCGTCCCTCGAGTGATGAGCGGAGGGCCGCTATCGCCTGGAGGACTTGCGTGTGTTTAAGGTCTTCCTCTTGTTGAGGCGGGTCCTCAGGGGTTTCTTGGTCTTGTTGTGTTGACTGTCGTTGGGGCCTGACTGTCGTGAAGGAATCCATCGTGACTAGTTTCGGCTTGGACCTGGGGGGAGACATCCTCTGATTAATGATCTGTAAGTGCTGCCCCCGGCAGGGTGAAGATCCGTCGGCGATCCCTGTGTTGGGATACTAGGGAACTTGGTCCAAAGGATCCTACCTCGGGTACTCGGTTGCTTCTGGTTGCCGGTGTTTCCCGCCGTTTGGTTCAGAGAGTATGGAGGGCCCTGCTCAGGGAGTGGTTAGGCCCAGGGCCACAGGTTGCGTCCGGTATTTTCGGCTTCCTGCCGGTTTCTCCAACGGGATACCGGCCTGTAGGTGTCAGGCTATTGGCCACCCGTGGTGTGAGTGGGTTCTGCCCGCTGGGGTCTTCGTCTCGCGGGTTTACCCGCGTATCAGGCAGCCTCTAGAGCAAACGGGCCAGTCCTCTTCGCAGGAGTCAGTATTGGGCCCCAGGCCTCGCTCCCCCAGGCTGCTGGGACTGCGTGAGGTAAACTGCGGGTGGTCCCGCTGGGGAGTGTTGTAAAGGGGACCCAATCTCACTTCAAGCGTTTTCTCACCGCCGGAACTGCTCCGTGTTCCCCGCTCCAGCGTCCGCGGCAAATGCGACCTCCTCCCGGCCGTGCCCGCGCCGCGATTTCATCCACCTCCGCAGCCGACACTGGCAATCGCTGGCGCCGGCCTCCCGCTCTCAGATGTCCGCCGGCGACAGGCTCCTCCGCAGCAGCCGCCCCCTTCTGCAACAGTTCGTGGTGGGACCCAGGGGGCCGAGGCTGGCCTTTTCCTACTCTGCGGCGGGCGCCGCCATCTTGGAATCCCGGGGGGACTCGAGTTCGGGCTTCCCGTTCTCCGCCGTTCGGTCTCCGATTCCACCCAAAGTCGTTGTCGGGTGCTGGCGATCGGTTCCCCCACACTATTCTGGCCTTAGTAAGTCTCGTAGACCCGGTTTCAGCGTAAGTTGTGCGATAGTTTCAGGATCGCGGACGGAGCTCCGTGGAGGTCTGTCTTTACGGCATGCGCGCTGGCCACGCCGCCAATGCGGAAGTAAACCCCATCCGACGCGGCGGATGACAGTATGCCCCCCTCCAGTGCGAAGGCAACCAGGTTTACCAGGGTGAAGCCTATGAAAACGACTCACCAAGCGGCGTGCATGGACATGAAAGGCAGGTTCCCAAGAGTCCTCCGACTCGGAGTACCGCTTCCATGAAACCAAATACTCCAAACGTCCCCGGTAATACCGAGAATCTTGGATGTGTGAAACCTCATATTCGTCCTGTCTGCGAGTCTGAGTGGGGGATTGATTGGGAATCCTCCTTCGGAGGTCATCAGGGACATAAGGCTTGAGAAGAGAAGAGTGGAAGACCGGGTGAATGCGTTGGAGGTAAGGAGGAAGGTCAAGCCTGTAAGCAACAGGATTGATCTTAGAGCGAATGGTAAAAGGACCCAAGAAACGAGGTGACAGTTTAGAAGGATGAACCCATCTGGGCAGATATTTGGTAGAAAGCCACACTTTATCGCCTCGCTCCCAAATAGGACAGTCCTTGCGGTGCCTGTCTGCTTGGTTCTTGTTTTGTCTTCTACTTTCCTCCAGGCATATTCTAGCAGAACGATGAGTCTCGCGAAGAGATTGAAGAATAGCTTCGGCTGTGGGAGAATTGGTAGGCCCAGGAAGAGAAGGAAGAAAAGATCTGGGGTGAAACCCATAAGTACAAAAGAATGGAGAGTAACCTGTGGCAGAGTGCCTAGAATTGTTATAAGTGAATTCGGCAGTAGGTAGTAACGAGACCCAGTTGTCTTGGTATTTGTTGCTGTAGCATCGTAGATACTGTTCTAAAGTGGCGTTTAGCCGTTCAGTCTGGCCGTTTGACTGAGGGTCAAACCCCGAGGATAGTGCTCTTTCGATACCTAACCGAAGACAAAGGGCTTTCCAAAATTTAGAGATGTATTGACTTCCTCTATCCGAGATGATCTCTCAGGAAGACCGTGGAGTCGAAATATATCCTTGGCAAAGGTCTCAGCCATCTCGGTAGCAGTGGGAAGTCCGGGTAACGGGGAGAAATGAGCCATCTTGGTGAAAGTATCGACTGTAACCATGATACAGGTGCAACCATTGGACACCGGTAAATCGACTATAAAGTCAGTCGATATGAGGCTCCATGGACGAGTGGGTATCTCACTTTGGGTGAGTAGTCCTAATGGTTTACCTGAGGGGTATTTGGCAGTGGCACAAATTGGACAGGCTTTGAGATACTCCTTGACATCTTTTCTGAGACCAGGCCAAAAGAATGATCTAGAAACAAGATCAGTAGTGTTCTGTTCTCCTCTGTGTCCTGCAGTTGGCAGATCGTGACACCAACTGATAACCCTACGCCGCCATACTCCGGAGGAAATGTACAATCGAGCTCTGTGAAAAAACAGACCCTCCTTCTCGGTGTAGGCACCGTCTTGTTGCCGTAATAATCGAGGTCTTTCGATAGCGAGAGGAGTCCTTATTTCCTGAAAAAAGGTTGCAGTAACCCCCAATATCCTGTTTCTTTGAAATATAGGCTCCCGATGGGAAGTCTCTTCTTCTTTAACCGTCATCTTTCTGGACAAAGCATCGGCAACTTTATTGTTAGCACCAGGGAGGTAGGTAATGAGAAAGTTGTATTGAGCGAAGAAGTACGCCCATCGTGCTTGTCTTGAGTTAACACACTCCATATTTTGTAGAACTCGTAAATTCTTATGATCAGTGCGTATGAGAAACTGGTGGCTGGCACCCAGAAGCAGATGTCTCCAGTCTTCGCATGCATGTTTGATGGCAAGCAACTCTTTTTCTAACACTGAATAATTAAGTTGACTGGGTGACAGTGTTTTGGAAAGGTAAGCTACAGGATGTTCCAAACCATCGTTCTCTTGAAGCAGAACAGCTCCTATGGCTGAGGCAGATGCATCAGTCTCAACTATAAACTGTAGCTCCTGATCAGGATGTCGAAAAATGGGAGCCGAACAAAACATCTGTTTGAGCAAATTGAAGCTGCATTCTGCCTCCGGTGACCAACAAAAGGCTCCTGCACTCTTCTTTAGAAGACTTGTGATGGGTAATAAAATCTCTGAGAAATTTTGAATGAATCTCATGTAGTAATTTGCTAATCCCAGAAACCTTTGAACCTCCTTTATGTTTGTGGGTGAGGCCCATTCTATGATTGCTGATACCTTGCCTGGATCCATGGAGATACCATCCTTGGAGAGGATGTAACCCAAATAGGGTACTGAAGACACAGCAAACCTGCATTTTTCAGGTTTGACAAGGAGCTGGTAGTGACGTAGACGTTCCAAGACTTGCTGAACATGGTGGGTGTGGTCCGCTATGTCAGATGAGAACACCAAAATGTCATCAAGGTATACGATAACGGAAACTGAAAGCAGATCCGAAAAAACCCGGTCCATGAACCGCTGAAAAACCGCTGGAGCGTTGACTAGCCCAAAGGGCATGACTCGATACTCGTACAACCCGAATGGGGTACGGAAAGCTGTCTTCCATTCATCGCCCTTGGCGATGCGTAGCAAGTGATAGGCGTTCCGGAGATCGAGCTTGGTGAACACCTGGGCAGCTTGCACCGCTTCGATAATTTCACTAATCAAAGGGATGGGATAGCGGTCACGTATGGTGACCTTATTGAGGCCCCTATAGTCGATGCAGGGCCGTAGTTCGTTGGAATCCCTTTTTTTGATGAAAAATAAGGATGCACCTGCCGGGGATCTCGAAGGTCTGATGAGACCGTTATGTATGTTCCTTTCCAAGTAGTCCTTAAGAACCTGCTTCTCTGCTTGCGTTAATGAAAACATGCGCCCAAAGGGAACCAAAGCGTTTGGCTCTAAATCAATAGTGCAGTCTTCTGGCCTATGGGGGGGCAAAGTAGCAGGAATCTTCTCCAGGAACACTTCTTGATAGGGAGCGCAGAACTGCGGCAAGGCATGTATGCCTACAAGATCGCTGGGGATAGTCTCAATACTAAGGTTGTCTTCTTTAGCTGTGGCTGGGAAACAATGCAGTCTGCTGTAGGGAGAGCTGAAACTGAGCTGATTGTTCGTCCAGTCTATCTGAGGATTATGTATTCTAAGCCAGGTGACTCCAAGGATGATGGGGAAATGTGCAGCTCGGATTATGTCGAACTTGATGGACTCTGAATGTTGGAAAATGGTGATCGTGAGTACTTCTGTAGTATGTGTGATGAGTCCCGACGAGAGGGGGGAGCCGTCCACTCCTTCCACCTTTTGATTTTGATTGTGGGCCATTCAGTGAAGACCTATCTCCTCTACCCACAAAGTGTCCACAAAGTTTCCTGCTGCTCCACAGTCCAGGAGGGCTAAGGATTCTATGGATCTAGCGGGTAGCTTGATGAGCACCGGAATAACCATCAATCTGGAGTCTTCTTTTGTGTTAGGAGCTGTAACTGAGAGTGAAACATAGGGACTGAGTGAGTCACAAGGTGTACCCCGGTACCAAGTCCCTACTGGTACCAAGGATGACCGTTTCCCTGCCGCTTAGTTGGGACTTCCTGACAGTCCTTGATGAGATGCTGCTCCGATCCGCAGTATGCGCACAGTCCCTTCTCCCTCCTTTGTCTCCTCTCAGCTGCCGACAATGGACCTCTGGCGGAACCGATTTGCATTGGTTCGTCGTTGGAGTGGGAGGAAGAGGGTGTTAACGTAGGTGCAGCCCTGGACTCGGGAACATTGGTAACGATACGGTGTCGGCGACGTTCCATACGCCGCTTTTGTAACCAGTATTCTATTTCTAGAACTAAGGAAAGCAAATCAGGGAAAGTGGGAGGTCTCGCAGATCTGGCAAGCTCGTCTTTAATCTCTTCCCGCAGACCTCTTCTGAATATGGCATATTGGGCCTGCTCTGGCCAGCCAGCGCCTGCAGCCAAAGTCTTGAAGTGTGTTATGTATGATAGAACGTCAGCAGCCTCTTGCCGTACATCCAGTAGATCTTCACAGGCGGTAAACGTTAATTCTGGCCGCTCAAACGTTTGTTTCAACAATGTCTGAAACCCTGTGAAGTCAAGCAGGATAGGATTAGCATTGGTGACCAGAGGTGTAGCCCATGACAGCGCGTTACCTGTCATATTAGAGATCAAAAACCCCACCTTGGATTGGTCCGTGGCAAACGACCGGGGTCTAAAGGTAAAGTACACAATGCACGCTTCAAAAACTCCTTAACTTTTTTGGGTGAACCATCGAATTTCCCAGAGGGAAGAGGCATATCCGGTAATTCCGCCGGATAACCCTCTCGTGCAGTAGCCATCTGTTTAAGGATGGCGTTTTCGGCTTTGACAGTCTGTATTTCTTGTGATAGGCCTTGCACAGCCTTCCACAATTCTTGAATCTGTTCTTCTGCAGACATCTTGTATGGGCGTTGCAATCTGTCCCGATTGGGGCGTTCTCGCCCCCCTTCCTCCCCGCTCTCCTCACCTGACGAGATGATCTCCAGGTCCTCCGGGACAAAGCTCCTCCGAATGCGGTAATCTCTCTCCTTCTTTAGCAGTAAAGACCTGCCGCGAAGGGAAGCCACAGTGACCGCTAGATGTACATAGCAGTCCTGGGACCCCGCTTCCGCAGACAGGCGGTTAAGAAAGGGAAAAAGCCGGAAGGCGTAAAAAACCCTTTCGTCTGGATCGAAGCCTCGTAGAGGATGTTGTGGAGGTTCCGAGGCCAGGTGTGGTCCGGAGAAGAACTTCCTACAGCCAGGCGGGCGGAGATTCCAAGAGGGAGGATGATAGAAGTCAATGCAGGAGATTCCACAAAGAGAAAGGGGCGAGGAAAGGTAGGATTATGCTGGAGCAGGATCCCGGCCAGAGAGAGAGAGAGAGAGAAGAGACTACTCGGAAACGGTAGGCAGCGAAGGAAAAAGTACGAGAGAAAGAGTGAGGGAGCCAACCCAGCAGGGCGAGAAAAGAGTAGAGGCAGGGAGCGGCACAGAAAAAAGGCCGAAGAGGAAAAAAACGTAGTGTCTTACCCAAAGGAAAGCAAGGCAATCTAAGGGGGTTGCAATGCAACGGCACGCCGGAAGTACACGGGATATATACTTCCCGGTAGCCGTTGGAAGCAACAACTAGACCTGTAAGCGAAGCTAAAGCCGCATCCTACCATGGCGCAGACGCCAATGCGGAAGTAAACCACATCCGACGCGGCGGATGACACATAGTTGAAGTAGGCATGCTCTTTTCACAACACCGGAGTGCCACTTGGCCCACACAGAAGAATAGGAGCACGAAGACAATGATGGGAACAATTATTTTCATTGCCACATTTACCCATGATGGTATCCAGCTGAACATATTGTCGAACCATGTGCTTTCCTCTGCGCCTCCTTCTGTTCTCATCCTCTCTCCTAAGTTATGCACTGCTGTTATCACATGTGAGAGTGCCCTGTTATCAGCATCTTCAGTTGGCACGAATGTGCAACACGCCCCCCCGATTTTTCGGCAAACACCACCGTCCATTGCTTTGAGGAGATCTAGAACGTATCTGTTTTGCATTGTCATCAGGCGCAAGGCGCGGAGCTCTACTTTTATGACGTTGAACCCTTCTTCAGTGTTGTTAGCCATTTGGATGAGCTCCCAGCGCACAATCTGTAACCACTTGGCATTTGCCTGTGCTTGGAGCCCCGGAGCTAGGAGCGATGCGAAGAATGTCTCTGCAGATGAGAAGAGTTTGTACTTCTGCGGGATCTCGGCAAGGAGTTTCAATGATTCGGATGAGATATAGTTGGAAGATCTTTTACTTCATGATAGTTTTCTCTTCAGTTCATATTCTGACAATAATTCATAAGATGGAGCTTATGTTATCATTAGTTTGGGCGCTGTTGATGGTTCAGCCGATTGCCATGCTGCCGATATGCCAGCCGATTCTCCTGCTGCCGATTTGCCAGCCGATTCTCCTGCTTTTCCTTGTATATGACTCTCTGGGATTACCATCAGGGCTGTGTGGAGGGTGGCCAACGCACAAGTACATTTCCATGATGTTGGGAGGTGTAGATGGGCTTGTTTGCCGCAAATCCAGTACATGTCCATTAGTGCAGCGGTACCTTTCTTCATATCAGGTATGATTACCGTCTTGTTGCATTTCTACGTTTCCCCCATGTTCACCCTCCCTTCCCCATGGAAACACAGTTCATGTGGTACTTCTTTCTGTATTTTGATAGGTTTTTCCAATGCTGTTACCCATGTTAGCTTAATTATGTGTTGCGACCAGATGGGGGTGCATATTACTTTTATCCATTGAAAGGTGTCTTCAGGTAGACCCCGAAGTGCTTCTGCCTTGCATTCAATAGTTTCATTGTGCCACTTATTTTCTGCATACCTCGTCCCTTTTATGACAATAGATGGCTCTCTGAGGCATATTACTCCTTGACGCCGGCTCGTGCATTTTCTCTCACTCTCCAGTCTTTCTAGGCTGACGGTGTGTGCCTGGAAGGTGCTTTTTATCCTACACAAAACTAAATGAATCAAACATTGGGCCTCCGACAAGAGCACTTCCTGTGGTACTAACATTTTTGGTGTCCCTGATGCATGTGGTATGAGTGAACAGACGTAGCAGCTCTCATTTGTCGCCTGCTTTGCCGTGGCACTCATGTCCGAATACCATTTGTTTGATTGGTCTGGGTGGCGGGGGTCTTCTATCTCATCTAACCCCAGGTCATGATAAATGTCATATCTTTTCTCTTCCGCCCCCCTTTTCCTTCTCCTTCTCCCTCCTTCCTTGTAGCTCTTCACTCTTTGGTAGTGTATTGGGAACATGCCTGCTCAAGCAGTGTCATTACTGTTAAATATGTTATCATGTGTGTACTCATTAGTGGCAGCAGTGTAATATGAGGTAGGCTCTACTGTTGTTTGTGCATGTGTGCTTGTGTTAGCTACATTCCTTGGCCAATTGTAGTCGCCATCATATACATTCAATTCATAATCATTACTTATATTTATACTCGGATGTAACAAGGAGACACTTGTTGGATCTGCGGCGGAGTGTTCTGAAGGTTGCATTGCATTTGTACCATTAGCATCAATGTCATATGTTTCTTTCCACATTGTCTTTACTACAGTCCATATTAAGTGCGAACCTTCTCGTATCAGGTTAGCCCCGCTCCCTCCCTTGTGCATGTCATTAACCAAAGATAAAAGTGTATAGTACCAGGCCATGAAAAACAACATCACTGAAAACAAAACTGCAGCACATTTTAAAACGCATTCAACATTGCTAAACCTATTAGCCCTAATGGCATCCATGTTGCTATCTAGCATTAATTGATTCTCTGTGATTGTGGTTCGTTTGGCCATTTGACACCTGGAGGGGCAATACAAATTTGTTAAGTCACCACAAGATGTATACATATATTTACATTTCAATTTTATACTTAATCATTATTTCCATTTGTTTTTGATCATTCTCCGTTACACATTCATTTCAGTTAGAGAGAGAGAGAGAGAGAGAGAGAGAGAGAGAGAGATAAGTCATGAGAAAACAAGGTGCACGTCATAATTTTTTTTGTTTTTTTGTTTAAAGACTCTTTTTCATCAAATATTTTTGTCATTGCTTTTCAATCTCATCTGTGGTACTACTAGCACGTTCCTGTTTGCTCTGAGGGATTGCACTATCACGAGCCCTCCTCACATCCGAGAGGTGCACCCAATATTTCAATCCCTTGACTTTCACTGCAGTGGGTGTACTATAAATGACCTCGTAAGGGCTGTGAAACCTAGGTGAATTCCATCTCCTTACAAAACTCCTAACATAGACCTGTGCTCCTGGCATCAGCGGTCCACTTGGGTTGTCTGCAGCTGGCGTTGTAGTATCAGTTGCTACATTCTCAGTAAATGGTGGTGCAATTTGTCAGGCTATGCTGCGGACTACGCGCGTCAGCTGGGTTAGGTATTCCTTAAATTCCTCCCCCAGCACTGTGGCAGCTCTGTGTGCATCTAATGCTCTCCTAATCGGGGAGAGCGGTGTGTGTATTCGCCTGCCAGTCACAATTTCATGGGGGCTCAGATGGTGGTCCTTGCATGGTTGTGTTCTGAGTTGGAACAGTGCTAGGGGTAAGCAATACACCCAGTTTTTCTTCAATGTATTACACAACTTTGACAATTTACATTTGAGTAGGCTATTGATCTTTTCCACCACCCCATTGGCCATCGGATGTTAAATGGAACACAGTTTGTGCTTCACCCCCAAAAGTGACGTTACTTCCTTGAAGAGGTTATTCATAAAGTGTGTGCCGTTATCTGATGTTATCACATCGCATTTTCCCCATTGAGAAAATACTTCTCGCACCAGGAACTTCGCTGCACACTTCGCGTCTGGGTGGGGACATGGACCCGCTTCCACCCACCTTGAAAAGGGACCTACCACCACAATTAAATACCTTGCTCCATTACATCGCGGGCCCATGTCAGCGTAATCTATGTGGAGTTCCCTAAATGGTCCTGTTGGTCGTGGCAGGGTACCACGCAGTGTTCTCAATGTCATCCCTGAATTGTATGTTTGACATGTTACACATTCTACAATGAATTTTGACAAGTGTTCCTATAAATTGGGAACAAACCAATGTTCCTGGATGTCTGCGGTAATGTGTTGTTTTGCTACATGGCCTGGGAAGTGCAGTTGTTGGAATGCTACTTCTAGTAATTCTACTGGCATCACTACCTTTCCCATCATTTCCTGTCTCCAAATTAGGTCTGTGGCTGATTGTGTGCACCCCCGTTTGATCCACAACTCTTGCTCTTACAGTGGTGCTCTCCTTTGTAGTTCTATTATCTGCGCTATTGGTGTGTTACTGTACGCGTCTTCTAGTGGCTCTATGATAGTTGTCTTTACAACGCATTTGATTGTTGGTGTTGTACTGAAATAAAAGGCCTCCTTCACTGCTGCGTCGGCTGCCACATTTCCCAGTGAGACTGCATCTGTGTTGTTGGTATGGGCTTGGAATTTCACCACTGCCACTACTGATGGTATCGCTAATGCATCTATCAATTCATTCAATAATGGGGCATGCTGTACTGGAGAGCCATCTGCTCGTCTGAACCCCCTTCTACGCCAGCGGGATAGTCCTGAATGGACTGTGGTTGTTGCATATGCTGAATCTTAATATATAGTCACTGTGCACCCTTTGGCTGTACGCAATGCTTCAATCAATGCAGTTAATTCTGTTGCCTGTGCGGAGTAATGTGATGGGAGGCGCTTTTGGACAATTATTTCTTAGTTATCTTCTTCCATTCGTACTACTGCCATTCCCACATGCATTTCCCCTATCTCTAGGTTTATTGATGCTGACCCATCTATAAAGTATATTTTCCCTTCCTTCAGTGCATTTTCGCTCACTTTGGGAATGTCATCACCCTCCACCTCACAGGTGGCACAATCGTGTTCCTGCATGTCCTCTCTTGTACATGGCTCTCTAATGAATGTCGCTGGGTTCACTGTCTTGCACCTGACCATGTGCACGTTGGGGCTCGAAATTATTATCTCATATGCAGTTGCTCTCTGGGTTGTCAGTGTTGATTTTGATCGCTCAAGAATTGCAAATAATGAATGCTCAGCATATAACGTCACTGAACATCCCATCACAATCCTAGCACTCTTTTCAATTGCGAAGGCCGCAGCTGCGAGGGCCTGTTCGCAAGCAAAGTGACCCTGCATCACTGGATCTAGTGTACCGCTGTAATAGGCCAATTGTTTGTGGCCTAGCAATGTTTTTTGTGTCAGCACTGCTGTCATCAGTGTTCCATTACAGTGTGAGAACAAGAAAAATTCCCTCTCATAATCTGGGTTTGCGAGGACTGGGGCGTCTGCAAAAAGGTCTTTTAATTTAAAATACTGAGTCATCATGTCATGTGTCCATTTTATTGCTGCTCTACCCTTCTGTGCTTATTTTAATGCTTGTAGTAATGGACGTGTGTATGCCGCGTAATCAAGGATCCATGCTCGGCAATAGTTACATATGCCAAGAAACTTTTGCATATCCTTCACTGTTTTTGGTATGATTATGTTACGTATGGCAGCTGCTCTGTCTGGGAGTATTCGTTTTCCATTTTTTGATATTAACTGTCCGAGATATACAACCTCGGAGAGGCAGTATTGAAATTTCCCCTTATCCACCTTGTAACCCTTGGTGGCTAACACATTTAATAGTGTTACAGAGTCTTCTCTGCATTTGTCTTCTGTTTCGCTGCAAATAAGTAGATTGTCTACGTATTGTATAATTGTGCTCTCTACATCTATATTTCCAATATATTCACGTAATACTCTATTGAAAATACTAGGGCTCTCGCAATACCCCTGTGGGAGTCTGTGATGTTCATACCTGTTGTTCCCTAATGTGAATGCTGTCAGGTATTGTGATCATGGGTCAAGCGGTATGGAGAAGAAAGCATTCTTCAAGTCAACCAGAGTAAAACATGTAGATTCTTTGGTTATGCTACACAATATTGATGCTGGGCTAGGCACTAATGGGAACTCTTTTTGAATGACGTCATTGAGTGGGCGGAGATCTTGGATCATCCTCCACGCCCCTCCTTTTGCTTTTTTTGATCGGGAAGATAGCCGTGTTACAGGGGGAGTTGGATGGCACTGTAATACCTTGTTTTAGGAGTGCGTTTATTGTTTCCCTAATCCATTCCTCTGCTTCTCTAGATATGGGATATTGTTTCACTCATGGCGGTATGGCACCTGGTTTTAGTTTTATCTTTATTGGTGTTACTTCATGGAGGAATCCTACATCATGGGGGCCTGTAGTCCAAATTTCAGGCACCACCTTTGCCATGTCTTCCTCAAATATTGTCGGTGGGGCATTAACACTAGCCATCAGTGGATTGTGTACCTCTCTGCACTGGATCATGATGTCACATGGTATACTTATTTCCATTATTATCTCTCCATCACCTTCGTTATCTGTGAATAATTCCTCATCAGTTTTGTCTCTTAGCATTATTTTTGGCTCTATGCATAACACAGTTCTCCACTCACACCCATGCGCGTCCAATCCTATGACCACAATACGTTTTCTTGATACCTGAACTGCCTCAATGTCTATGGACATAATCGTGCCTGGCACAACATCTGTGTGCGCAATTGGGCGGAATATAAAATCTGATGGTGTTCTCCATTCCTTTCTCGTTATCTCTGGTACTACTCGGGCTAAAACTTTGATGCCATAGATAAATATGTCTATGTCAATGGGTATTCCTCCCACTACAACTTCATTCATCATTGTGCTAATCATCAACATTGCTGGTGCTGTGCATACTCCTGGGGTGGAACAGCCTATTCCCCGCTCAGTAAACGAAATGTTCATGTTCAATTTACTTAGCAAATCTCTGCCCAGTAAATTGATTGGCGCGTCTTCGTGGTACAGTAAGGGTGCGCGCACGTTTTTTCCCCCCACCGTTATATCAAGATCTTTAGTGTAAGGAACTTTTAAAATAGCCCCAGAGAACCCCCGCATTTCCAAATTCCTGCCTGAGAGCGGAAACCGCCCATCCATAAGACATGATTTTTCTGCTCCTGAGTCTACCATGAAGATAAACTGCTTGTTTCCTATCTCTGCCCCCACTAGCGGTTCCTCTTCTGCACGTAGGGTGGAGGATAGGACTGGACATGCAAGTGTTCCCTGTGGGCTGTCCTAATCTGCATACGTTTCTTGCCCCTGTACTGAAAAGACATTATCTCCAACCTCTGTTACACCACGGAATGGTGCAGGTGCGCCATTTGCAGCCGTTGCGAAACAGTTATTGTGTGCGTCTTCTACAGTGTTTTGTCTCGCCATGGGTTGTGATGCACTGTGATGTGGTTGTGGGGGTGGCTGCCTTTGCTGCATTTGAGGTTTGTTATAGCACTGGTCCTGCTGTCTCCCTCCTCCCATTGTTAGTCCATAGGGGCTACCCGGGTGTGGGCACGACCATCCTTGTTCATTATCGATGGGCGGCTGCCCTTGGAAATACCCTGAAGGCCGCATTCTGCAATCTCTTGAATAATGTCCTCATCTCCCACATTTCCAACAAGACCCCTGTGGTCCTCCTCTCAATCCTTACCCACCAAATCCTCTATTCCCCATACCTCCGAACCCCCCTCTCTGGCCACGGTACCCTCCTCCTCCCTTTGCCAGTCTTTCTTGCCACTGTGTTCCTCTGTATGACTCCTCTCCATTCCACTGTCCTTGTTCTCCTGCCGCCCGCAGTGGTGCTATTGCAACTGGTCAGTTTCCTGCTCCTTCATCCCCCTCTTTTTCTCTATCTGCGGCTACGCTGGAATTTATGGCGGGCGACCTTCACTAATTTGTTCTGTGCCAGCTTTGCCTCGTCTGCCAGCCTTTTTTTATGCTATCTCCTTTTCTCTCTCGTTGATCCTCCTGCAGTGGTGCACAATTTCAGGCCAACCATTGGCTTCTATCCCAGCTATTTTATCCAAGGCCTTCTGCACCTCCTTTGGGAGCCTTTCTTAATGATAAAATAGAACAAGGCGGTGGATTGGTTCCACGTCGTACCAGTTTTGCTTCTCCACAAATCTTCCACCCGTAGTATGAATTGCGTAGGATCCTCGTTCTCCTCCATTGTACATTGCATCACTAAATGTAAATCTGGAATGTCTGGAAATGTGCGCCACAATGCGTCCCATAATTGTGCTCGAATGTTGTTGAACGGTGATCCGTCATGGCGGTCACAACTCATTGTTACTCCTGGAAATCCTGCCTTTTCCCATATTGCGTCCGCCTGATCGCCAATTGCCGACACTAGCAAGCTTTTCACATCGCCTATTGCTAGTGGCACTCCTGCCGTGTTCTTTTCGAACTGATGTATCCATTTCCCAGCCCCTCCCGCTAGTGGGGGGAGGACTTTCAACGGGTTGTTTTTGTCCATTTGGGCCCACGGAATGTAGTGCGGCCTACCTGCTCCCTTATGTATCAGCGGCATCTGTAGTTTATGTTTTTTCCCTGTTTTACTTACCGTCCCTTTCTTTGCCTTACTTACCAATATGTTCCCTACTCGCTGCCTTAATCTACCCTGCCATCGTGGGGGTGATCGTGGATCCATGTCATCGAAATGATGTGGCAGTGGGGACCCTACGGCCGCCACTCTTTCCTCGTATTCGTCTAGATCGCTCCACACTTCCTCTATTTCCTCCTCTTGCTCGCCATCCTCATTGTGTTCTTCTCCTCGCTCACTTTCTGGGGTGGTTGGACATATAATTCTCACTGGTTTATCATTCAGATGGAACAGGAACTCTCCTGATCGCCACCATTTTTTCTCGCCCTTGTGGCATGTGTGTCCCCTGGGAAGATATGGATCTTGCTGGCTCAGAGGTTGCTGCGGCTAGCACCCCTGCTGTGCTTAGTGGAGGTATGAGATCTGCTACTGACAATGGTGGTACCTCCCCTCCCACTGGCAGCATTTGACCCCATCACACAGTGCTCTTAACCGTGTTATTTCCATTTGTGCATGCGCTAGCTGGCGATCTAACTCTCCAGTTAAGTGTGCTAAAATAACAGGGGGTGCACTTGTTGGGCCATACAAGCCTCCTTTGTCACATGGTGGTGGTGCCGTGGCTACTGCTCTGTTTGATGGAGTAGGGGTGGGACATGCCGGTATGTACAGAGGCTTGCTGTATCCCACTGCTGGTCTTGTCATTAACGGATATATTTTGGTTGCATGGACACTAAATCTAACACTCTTTTGTCAAACGATCCTTCCTCTGGCAAAATTGGTGTCACGCTGTGTCCTTTTATCTCTATCAACCATTGATCATGGTATTTTTGTATCTTGTCACTGTATAGTGGAAGGTGTTGACAAATATGAGCCAATGGCGTTATTACCCCCATGATAATGTTTCTTCCCTTGCTTGTATATGTGTTGGGACCTCAGTCTCCCTCCAATCACCTTTCCACCCACTCGTCCTTTCGTCTAGATCAACAATATATCAAGTGCTTCTCAATTACTAGTAGTTTTTATGTATCAATATTCAATGTTACTTTTGTAATTATTGCATTTCCAAATTGAACAGTTCACTTCGGCATGTGTACCACCTTACCAATAAATCAATTACAATACTTTGATATTCTCAACAAAAAATAGACAGAACATGGAAACACATATAACACATAACATGCACATGCACTACCTGCGCGCTTTTATTTCCCCTTTGTTCCCGTTACCAAACCTATCCCCTTTTCACCTACTCTTCTCATTCACTCCCCACCTCTTACACCCTTTTACTCTTCCCCAAGAATTCTTGCTTACACGGAAAAAGAATATTCTAAATAACTACTCCGAGTCTACTCAATATACGAGACTCCTACTATTTTCTCTTTATCTTCACTTATTTTATCTGCACTGGACGAGACAATGCTATACGGCGCCGCCTTCTACCCCGTTCGGGCTAGGATACCTCTTCTCTTCTTCTTCTCACTTTTCACAAAACCTAATGGCCATATAAAGGACAGATCAGAAAAGCCTCATCATCACTCACACAGGCCATACTCTTCGCTATAACCCATTACCACTTGTTCCCCTGTTCCCTTCTATTCCCCTTTACCTTTCCTTGGTAACCTTCGCAACCGGCACTCAAGTGTTCAGTCCGGTGATCCGAGGGTCACCGTTCGCGGTCTGACCCCAGTCAGGTCCGCACCCCAACCAAGCCGTGGCCCGCCTCGGCGAGCAGCTTTTAAGTCGGGTATTCATCAACCGGGAACTCTTCACCCCTTCTTGTAGTGCGCACAGGCTGGTTGGCCGCAGAGGTGATGGTTTTGCTGAGGGGCGTCCTGGATCTCGCCGCCCGGTGCAGCCTCGAGGCACCTCTCCAAATCACGTTGCAGGGGGTCACCAAATGTTTTTCCCCTTCCCCTCTTCAACGTGCAGGAGAATAAAACAGACACTCCCCGGATGGGGAATAAGGCAAAGAGAGCAGGTTGCGAGAGTTCAAGGAAAAGTTTATCTAGATCTCTGAGAGAGCTCTACCCAAGTTATCATTACATTCCATTTTATAAGGTAAATGATGCAACTAACATAGGATACTACGTTGGTCCCGGATTGGTCAGTTCACTCGATGTCCCAGGTGGGGTGGCATCTCTTCCTACGGGTTGGTCCTTTGGTTGGCGGGAGGATTGACGTCAGTCATCTGCGCTCCGCATGGGTGAAGGTCAGGTCGCTGGGAAGCAGGGTGGTCACTATCTAAGCTAATAAAATACATTCTAATAATGCATGAACTAAATAATAGTTGCTCAAAAGACTCTCAGTAGTTTATCATGTCTCTATAAAAGTCACACAGGTATCTATATCATCTATAACATTTGGATTATACAGGCCATAAGTTAAGGGTCTTGACTACTATAATACACTGATCGAAATGCAGGTTTAGGCTCACAAGAATCTTAAGTATGTTGCATTTGTTAGTACTAGGCACAATATACTGCAGCAGGGGTCTAATGTTAGTTGGGGGTCTGCTGGGTGGGCATCATGGCATGGTCAGTGGTCTGGCACATGATAGGAATATCTTGCAGGGGCACAGGGTCAGAATGGTAGTAAGTTTCCATCGGCGAGGGTGTGGGGGCAAGAACACGTTTGTGGAGATGAACGAGCTATGTGTTAGCTCAGGCTGGTTCACATGCAGGACAGTGATCTCAGAGGAAGAGTGATGTGTTACATTTATAAGTTGTTGCAAATACCTCTGGCTTCAGCATGCAAATGGAGCCGCAGAGTTTTCCAGTCGAAGTGGGAGCGAGGGTGAGGGCCATGTGTGCTGCGCCTGGCCACTGCGATGAAAGGGAGAGAAGCGTTTCGTACTATCGCAGTGAGGCCTGGTCAGCAAGATGGAGTCGAAAGGGGGTACAAAAATGGATGCCCTGTGTCCTGCTCAGTGGCACCATCTACTCAAAAGTCAACCAAGTTAACATTGCATAAGGGCAAGGGGCGAACCCACTACTGGAGGCACTTGCTCCAAGTTTTGTACTGAGGAGTAAAGGATGCGAGGGGCCTGCTGGCCCCTCGCTCCCACACATCATGTAAAATAATAGAACACATAGAAAAAATACAACATGCATTTATTGTTCTGCATTGCATTAGATATTTCGAAATGTAAAAGCAGTCTAAGATACTCACATATGCATGCCGAGATATTGCTTTATATGTCTGATAATGATTAAATGTAATTGTGCATAAATGTTTGCAAATTAAAGTGTGTAATTTGTCTCCATGTGTGCTTAAAGTTACATGTATTTTATTTTGATGTGTGTAGGTTGGGACGGAAAGTAATTCCATCATAATTGAGTTCATATGATTAGTCTACTGATGTCTTCAATGGCGCTGGAAGCCACAGGTCGGAACATAATGGATGTCTGTCCTCCGGTTGGCAAAATATGAATAACCAAAAAGGAGATGCAATAGCAGTTGTACAATTCCACATTTTCAGACACATTTCTGTTCTATGTAGTTCCTTTGTAAGGGCAGACTCTGCACAATAAGCTCTACCCCTTTATACCAGGACCTTCAAAATGACGTTCAATTTGCCAAAATTGATGGGCAATGGCAAAAGCACAACCATTTAATATCTATGAAGGAAGGTTTGAAAGGTGGATCTTCTTTGGGGTGATAAGTTAATAAACATAAAGTGCCATTTTCCCATGGGCCAAACTATGGTGAGGAGGTCCAGTCAAAAGGTGATTAGCCATGTGAGGTGTGGGCATACGAATCGGAGCTGGAGTTTATCAGGGGCTTTATTAGGGAAAAGGAAATGTAAACCTATTACAGTCAATGTGTCAGTGTTTCATAAAGATGACGCATATAAGGAAATTGAGGTATAACCAGGTATTGTACATAATCAGATTTGATTATTATGCTCTTACCGTATCTCTCTATCCAGTGTGGTCAATTCAGTTATACTGGATGCATAATACCTCTTAAGGTCCTTCAACCTGACGATCACACTCTATAGGCATCATAATCATCATTTTAATGTTCATGGGATATAACATGTGGATACAGTTGGGAATACGGTTAGCTCTATGTATATGTACATAATATTAATAGTGTGACATTTATGATAGCTAGAACTGTAAAGATGTGCAATCATGTTTTAATGGTTATCTTGTGAAAAATTAGACCAGTCTTTTCCCACAAAAAGTCTTGCTTTCAAGAGGTGTTACCTGCACTTCCAACTTTTGCTGAAATTCTGTGCATTTGAAGTACTGAGTTGAATCATTTCACTCCTTGACATTTCGGATAAGATAGTGACTTTGTGCATTCAGAGTGCACTTTGACGCACGCTAAAAAACAATTTCTGATTCACGGATCAGACTTTGGGCTGGTCCTTCCCAGTGTGGGCTGTGCTGGTGCACTTTGCACGACAAATATCGCAACGTTTAGGAAGGGCCAGCACAATCACCTAAAAAGGGGGAGAAACATGCAAAATCATTATTCAAGATGGAAATGTGGAAGAACATGGGCGTGGGGATTGTAACAAACATGACATATCAAGCACTAAGGAAACCCTATTCACAGAAGCTATTGCACAGTTGTCTGGAGTCCAAAGGAGAACACACATCTCTTGATCTTACTACCACTTATTACACACAGCAAAGCACAAAGGGCAATGAAAATTCATGTATAAAAGCGCATTGCAACCCCATTGAACGTGGGACTTCCACAATGACAGACCCTGCATTGCTACCACTGATTCTACTACATGGAAGAAAGAGGAGAAGGATGAGGGGGAGGATCGGAAATGTCCATCCACAAACTACATTATTTGGGATGCCAGTTGAGGAGGTGTATGGAGATCCCAATTCCCTCCCAATGTCATCCTATACCTGGTCAGGGAGTGGGAGAATTACCTGGCATCATTCATCATGTGTATGCAGGCAATGACACTCCTAGTGAAATTACTATCAGCCTTGAACTTCCTGGCTACTGGATCATTCCAGCGTTCCACAGCCATTGGCAGGGGCATATCACACCCCACACAATCCAGGTGCCTCCACCAGTTATTGTGCAGCATCATAACATGTGTGCTTTGGCTTATGTACATTCCACTCACACTGCAAGCAGAGCAGAGTGTGTGCCAGGAACTCTATGCAATCAAACACTTTTTACAGGTCCTGGGAGCCATCGGCTGCACACATGTAGCGCTGCAGCCCCCTGAGAGATAGAGCACATATATTGCAACAGGAAAGCATGACATTCCATCAATTCACAGGTGATCTATGAAAGACAACTACCCAGGATGCACACATGACAGCTACATCTACTACCATTCTGCCATATACCAAGCCCTTGCATCGAGAACCTGTGGAAACACCTGTCTTCTGGGTGTGTTTTAATTATCAGGTAGGCATAGGCAGTTACATGACACCCAGGAACACAAGAAATTACAATAAATGCAAACAATAAACATTTCTCCCTTTGTAGGGGACAGTGCCTAACTGCTATCACCCTTCCTGTTGACACTCATCGGAAATCCAGCCACCCTGGGTGAGGCAAGCTACAGCATAGCACATGTAGCCATTAGGGGCATAGTGGAGTGCACATTCAGAGTGATCAAGTCACGCTTGCACTCCCTTGACCAAACAGGTGGGGTGTTGATATTTGCACCCCCTGTAGTATGCAAGATCATTATGGCATTTTGTAGTATGCACAATATTGCCACATGTCATGGCATAGACGCAGAGCTGCAGGAAGGTTGCCACTTTCATCTACATGCACCATTCATTCCCTTAGTAGGTCAAAGGGCCGAGGGACAGGACACACAAACATACTTCACCTGAACTTCAACCACTGTGAAGCACACACAGTGAAGCCACATCCCTGATGCCCCTCCATGATGCAATCGAGCCAATCCAGCTTGATTATAACAACACCCTGAGAATGTGCATCTGTGAGAGGTAAACTGTATCCCATAACACGAAAACCACAATGCCACCCAATCGACATCCATCACATAAAGTGAAAAAACCACCAACACAGTCATAGCAATTGTGAAAATAAAGTATCCTTGTTACAGGCACAACAGATTGAAGCCATCCCCGGGCACAATCTCACCATACCATGTGCTCCCCTGAGTGGCATGCACCAAATGCAAGAAAGGGCTCACGTGACTGCCATCTTGATGATGTATCCCTCAGCATCATTGCTGCTGGACCTGTTCACCTTCAATAAAAACAGGTCAAACATTACAACAGAGTGAAGCCATCCTCGGGCACAATGTCACCATACTAGGTGCTCCCCAGAGTGGAATGCACCAAGTTCATGAAAGGGCTCACCAGACTGCAATCTTGATGTTGTCTCCTTCTGCACCATGCTGCTGCTCTTGCCCAACTTCACACACCACTGCCATGTACATACTCCTGAAATGGGGCCAATCAACAGCTGCCCACCCCCTCCACATGCATGTCTCTAAAACCCTCAACATGTCCCCCATCCAATCATGAAGATGCTCTGCAGGAATGCCAGAAAGCAAACTAGCCAACCATAGGATACACAAACATAAATAAAAAAGGTTAGGTAACACACCCCTTTCCCTTAACGTCCTTGCCAAATTAATGGGAACAAATCAGCAACAGGACACATGAGAAGGTTATACCAGCATCCAACATCTGCACCCCATCTGCAATGCACTGCACACTACACGCATCACCCACATGCATACATGTCACCTGGATCATTCATATGTGGTCAATGAGACAGCCAGGTGATATCCAGCTATGCAACATGGACAAAGGTGGACTGGGGACCAAAAGAGGCCATGGAAATGATAACAAAAGTGACCCAATATCACACTTCAACTACAAGGCCAAGCTGATTCCCATGTTAAAAAGTGGAAATACCACATACATGAGGACCATAATGCAGAGGCCGACCATGAAATTATCAGAGTACCCAATAGGCCAGTTGATGCCTGATCATGGAGTGGATACTAGACATGACACATGGAAGGAGACGGAATGCAAGACTGACATGACAGAAGTGCAAATAGAATGCAACACAAAAATGAAGCTGCTGCATCAGCCCTCACCAAAAGCATGTGAACAAGAACAACCAGAGGAGACTATCTCCAAGAAGCAAGTCATGGATGTGCAACCAGCAGCAACCCAAAGCTCATGCTTAGCTGATCAAGGAGAAATGCACACACAGAGTCATGTAAGACAAATTGCATCTTCAGTGACAGTGACTATTACCCACACTTGACCTAATCACATCATCCATGCAAACCCTATATGTGGCACATAATGCCACTATTGGTGTGCATATTTCACCATCCATGAACAGGTTTGACAGTGTACAACCTTACCTGCTGGTACAACGGTGGTGCTGTGAATCCCTCACTACCTCAATCTAATACAGGCCCTCCACATTGATGCCCTCTGAGGGCCAGTGCCCATAGAAGGAATGAGGATTTGGGTGGAAATAGGGTGCTGGGTTGTCAACTCAGAAGTGTTGGGACTGGATTAGGCAAGATAACTGAAATAACATAAGACATTTGTTTGTAACAGCTCAAGGTGTTAGTCATACAGCCTGCACATATACACATCAATGTGGAATAGAATGTGCGCCTGTATGTGGGAGGCTGTGGCAGTTCACAAGACCATGTCAGTTGACCCCACTGAGCATGGCCACCTGTCCAGTCCTCCAGCTTGAAATGCCCTTGAGATGACAATGGCCCTGACATGACAGAAAAAATATTAATGACACATTCCACCTTGGATAAGGAAAAAATAAATAGTCCACCATTGATGGGGGTAGAAAACAAATACAGTTCACATTGGATGAGGACAAAACTAAAATATAGTCCCCCTTGGATGGGGTAAAAAACAAATACAGCCATCTTGGATGGGGGCAACAATCCAAATTGAAAAACACAAATAGTCCACCCTGGAAGAGGGTAGTGCCAAACATAAAAAAAAAAAATGCATGCTCCCCGCATTGTGGTAGATCCTCAGATGGTGCACTCTGACCACGCAATGCCAAAACCTGGTCCCCATTGGCTACGAACACTCGTGAGAGGGATGCGTGCATGAGGGTCCCAGTTGCTACAAGGTCCTGTTGATGTAAGTCACAAGTGGCCAAAGAGTCATCATGCATTTTGACCCTGGACATCTCCAACTTCATGTAGAGAGATTGTCTCGAAGGGTGACATCTGTGGGAGCTGGATGTCCCTTATGGCAAACATTTCATCAGGAAGTGACTGCCTCAAGGAATCTGTGTATTGATGGGGGGATTCCCTTAAAGCCAACATCTCTGCCTGCAAGCATGTTCTCTGGCCTTCAATGTCTTGATGGTGAGATTCCCTTGAAGCCAACATTTCCACATGCAGTGTTTCCCTCAAGGTGTCCATCACCTGATACTGGTGGTCCCTTGATGCCAAAATCTCTTCATGCAGGGTTCGCCTGAGAGCTGAACCATCCTCACAAATCGCCTGCTTCAGTTGTTGCATGTCCTCTCGCCCCTTCTGGCGCAATAGTGGAGTTAATTAGTGTGTGCAGCAGTTGAGAAGATGGTATTTCAGTCAGGCAATGGATGCCCCTTGGTATCTCCTCCAGGTCCTCACGCCGTTGGGCACTTGAACGCAGAAACTCCTCCTCGCACTCTGAGTGCATGGTAGGCACACGTCCACCATGTATATGGGGTCTACCAAGCCGGAATTCCAAAGCCCGGGCCGGGCCTGTCACAGTGAGTGTTTCGCGGTCTCCAACCCTTTGATTTACACCAGCCTCTGCTCCATTACTCAGCAGCTCAAGAAACTCAAGGAGCTCCATGGCATCCCTACTAATCAGTAGATGACCCTCCAATATGTCCCTCAGCATGTCCTCCGCATCAAATTTGGCAGCATCATCGGAAGAGTCTGCAGGCCTGCTGATGATGCTCTCCACCACGAGGGGATTCTCATCAGGCACAGCACCTTGGGCTGTACTGGTGAATGGTTGTGCCTCACCCCCTACTCCACCTTCTATTCCTCCTTTTCTGCTGTGTTATCACTTGCACAAAGACAGACAACACCGGGAGGATAGCTCAGGGGCAACACGCTCACCTTGGAAGCAAGACAGCGCTGAGCAACACAGGTTCGATCCTCAGGTCCGTCCTTCGAAACCTCTGGATATTAAGCGCAACACCCCTCTTTACCCACGCAAAGGCCGGAATGAAAAGGCCTTGTTCTGCGCCTGTTCACACACTGATTGCGCTATGGAGAAGTCCTCAATGCTTACGGAGGTCAGACTAACCTAAAACCACTCCAAACTTGCTCCCTCCATCTACAACCATCGTAACTCCAATCTCATCGCCTTCCATCCCGGCACCGAACTCTGATCCCATAGTCCAGAATTTTACTTACTGTTCACATTACCCATATTCCATCGGCCCCCTTTGGCCTTGAAGCATGTTCTGTTCCAATAACACTAATGTCCTGTTGATACGTTCTTACTTCTTGCATCTCGACTGCCATTTCTGATGACCTACCAGAGTATCCTCACTTATGCCACTATATCAGTATGCCACATGTGATGATATTATTGAACTAGCCTACGCATACTCCCACATGAGCTAACCTGGTATACCTTTCGCCTTTGCTGTTCTTGCGACACCATTTTGCACCCAGTCATACCCAGCCATGACACTGCTAACAGAGTCTATCCATATATGCTGGTCCCTTACCGCTACGTAATAGTACAGTACCCATATGTCTGTAGATGTGCTCTACCCACTGTTTGCATTACTATCTGGTACTTCTAATCTACAGCCTACCTAGTCTGCATACAATCAAACAGACAAGATAATGATTAATTGACACCCGGTTATAATATCTGTTCTGAGGCAGCCTACCCTGTGACTTGTTGACAGACCCACCTTATGCTAATGCTGATTTTAGCCTACCCTGTGAAAAGTGATTTTAGCCTACCCTGTGAAAAGTGATTATAGCCTACCCTGTGGAAGTGTTTCTAGCCTACCCTGTGAAGAGTGATTTTAGCCTACCCTGTGAAAAGTGAGTATAGCCTACCCTGTGAAAGTGTTTCTAGCCTACCCTGTGAAAAGTGCTTTTAGCCTACCCTGTGAAAAGAGATTTTAGCCCAGCCTGTGAAAAGTGATTTTAGCTTACCCTGTGAAAGTGTTTCTAGACTACCGTGTGAAAGTGTTTCTAGCCTACCCTGTGGTAAGTGTTTCCAGCTTAGCCTGTGAAAAGTGCTTTTAGCCTACTCTGTGAAGTGTTTTTAGCCTACCCTGTGAAAAGTGATTTTAGCCTACCCTGTGGAAATTGTTTCTAGCCTACCATGTGAAAGTGATTCTAGCCTAACCTGTGATAACCAGAACTAGCCTATTCTGTGACAAACTGAGTAGCCCACATTTATGTTACCCTGACCTAATCAAATCCCTGAATATGAATGAAAACCAGAGGACCCAGTCTATCTTACTTACACTCGGTCTCCATGCTATAATGGCCCTTGCCACTATTTCAACATGCCCACATAAGGATAGAAACATGAGACTTAGGTCAAGACTGACCCGTCTCTATGAACCAAAAGAAATCAATACAAATAGCCGCCCCTTACATAATGCCACCCAAACTAATGAACTCCTGACTAGGCAAGCACAGGTGACCAACCCTAACAACATGAACCTGGCTCATGCTGCTACTATTCGCAAAACTCCTGCGAGCCCTAATATACCAGTAACTAAACCGCCCTTCACCCCTAAAACTAACAGCTTATTAACTCTATCTGGATCGCTTATTAATGCCAGATCACTGGTGGACCATGCTACTGAAATTGCTGACACTCTAAACAATGAGAATCTGGAGCTACTCACCATAACCGAGACCTGGTTTCATGAGGCAGCAGGATCAACCCTTATGATGGTGGTACCTGATTAGAGGTGGTGGGCTAGTTATCATTTCTAAAATCAATCTACCTACCAGATTTGCCACCTCACCATCTTGCTCATCATGCGAGATACTCGCAGCTAAACTTCCTCTTTCCAATAACAGCACGCTAACTATCTACTTGGTTTACAGACCCCCGAGTCCACTGTGAACCTTTGAGGAGGACTTAACTAACCTTATACCCAATAACAGAAAAGACCCCTCCCAAACCCTACTGCTGGAGGACTTTAACCTTGGCTTCAATGTCATCGACAATAAACATGCCCAATAAATAGCAGCTCTACTAAAAGATCACAGACTCACACAAAAAGTCCTCTCCCCCACCCACATCAAAGGAAGAACCCTTGACTGGGTGGCCGATCTGAATTGTAATATTGCCATTAGTGATATTGCCCCGCAATCATGGACTGACCACTATCTAATCACTTCCTCTGCCACGTTAGATATACTCAGCCCTCAAACTATCGAAATGGCACCCCCACTCCCTACTAGAAGAAAAAAGGATATCACAGTGGAAAAACTACTCCCTTACCTCCTTCCACCCATCAACAATAACTCAGACCCTAATATACTAGTGGAGGTCTTCAATAACACCATATCCAAGACCTTGGACATTATTGTTCCTGTCAAATTGTGCAAAGGCAGACAGAAATCTCATCTTGATGCCTGGTTCACGCCTCAATTTAAAGAACTAAGATTACAAAAAATAAAGCTTCAATCCATCTGGCTTCACTCCCCCACTGACGATAACAAAGTTAAGCTAACTGACTACTCCAAATTCTGCAAAAAATAAATAATTAATACTAAAAAGAACGTATTCAACAAGAGAATTTCTAAGGCTAAGTCTAACACTAAGGAAGTTTTCACCATCCTTCATGAAATGGAATTCCCAATCCCACCGGTAGACAATGTCCCAAAGGACAAGCTATGGTGCACTGCCATACATAATGCTCTGTCGAATAAAATTGCATCTCTCCAACTCAAAATAGCTAACAAGATGGCCTCACTGCTCCCATCGGAGCAGCAACCTCCCCAACACACTGGGAACAGAATGACCCCACCGTTCAGTTTCAAAAAGATCTCTATCCCCGAGTCGGAGAAAATCATACTCTCCTTAAAACCTTCAAATTGTAAGGGGGACAGCTGCCCAGCCCAAATCAAAAAGGATGCAGCTAGAGACTCGGCCCCATTCATTTCTAAGCTTATCAATGCTTTCTTCAAAACCAATACAGTGCCCACTAATCTTAAAGAATCTTGGGTCCTCCCCCTGCTTAAAAAAACATACCTTAGACCCCAGCATCCTGACCAACTACAGACCTATTACCACTGTCCCTTTTCTACTTAAAATTATTGATAGAGTAGCTTACCTTCAAATTCAGGAATACTTGGAAGCTAATCACTTACTAGGATCACAGCAATCTGGCTTCCGCCCTCTTCATGGCACGGAAACAGCTCTACTAGATCTTAAGACCCAAATTGACGAGTTGAAGGACAATGGGAAAACAGCCATGCAACTTCTCCTGGACCTATCGGCAGCCTTCGACCTAGTGGATCATGCAGTCCTATGCAACGACCTCAGGTTGGCTGCTCATTTTTCAGGGAAGGCCATAGCCTGGGTCCAATCCTTTCTAGCTAACTGCACAATGAGAGTCTTTTCAATGCCTTAAGAGCAGCTTTGCATATCCCCAACCGAGAGCACATTTCTAAGTTTAGAAAAGAGGTCCACTGGCTAAAAAGTGATGACAGGATCCTCTTTAAAACAGTCTCATTCACATCCAAATGCCTGAACAATTTAGCACCTCATACCTTGCTGAAAGGATAAATAGGAGAAATATTAGCCACCCTATGAGATCCGCCAATGCCTACACCTTAGAGACCCCCAGATCTAAACAAACCACAGCTGGTGGAACCAGTTTCCCAGTAAAAGCAGCACGATGCTGGAACGCGCTCCCACTAGATCTCAGAATGGAACAACCTTACCCTAAATTTAGACAAAATGTACTCAAGTAGCTATGAACAAATGACCTATAACATGCTCAGCCTGTACCTAGCTCTACCTAGATCACTGTATTTGCTACTGACTGTACCTATTGACTGCAACATGTAATACATAATATATGATCATGTGCCTCCACCACTCTACTGTAACTACAAGTGGCAATAATCATATATTTTCCTGTATGTATGTGTATATATTTGACATGTTCTGTAACTAAGCTTTAAGTTATCTTGTCCTGTTGCGCCCAGCTACACAAGGGTTTGGTGCACTTTACCAAATAAACAAACAAACAAACAAACATTGGATGATCTGTGCAATCATGTTGATGCATAGGCACTGCATCATGCCATGGTTTGGAGGAGTAGAAGATCATACATACATACAGACAGTTATGACAGTGGAAGTGCTACCAGTAGATGGATTGTGGGATGTATTTACCCATGCATCCTAGCCCTACCTCAAAACTGTGCAGTACTGACATGAAAACATCATGATGGCCAGAGCTTCCCAGAAAATGCACAGGGAAATGCAGGAAGAATAGGCTGCCACCCATTTCTGCCGATGTTATGGGCACAGAAGGACGCTGCCTAAAACCACCATTGGACTACCCGCACAGTAGTCTGAAACCATTGGGAATGGCAATGCTGATTGCCAAATGCAACCTAGAATTGTGGGGAATTCATTTCTTAAATCCCAAAAATGGGTGCAGTACCAGTACTCACCACTATCCAAAAGCCGGCGTTTTAAAACCACTCTGTTTCCCTGAAGGCAAGTCAAAATGCCTATTTTCAAACATTGCAATATGTGCAAAATATTTACTGAACACCAGCAGACATTTGGCAGAATGGAGTTTTGTGTGCCTACAAAATCTGGGAAATGAAGATCATAAGACAAGGTTTATAACAAGACTGGCTGCGCTGTGGATTTCAGCAGTTTAAGTTGCACTGGATTGAAAGACACTAAAAAAAAATCTAAATGTTTAAATTGAATGAGTGACCTACTTTTGAGTGTCACATAGGTTGCAATTGTTTAAATGTCATAGTTTTGCACTTAGAATCAGCATTCTAGCTGCATGTGTAAAATTGCAAGTTAATTTAAAAAGCAACAAATAACATGACAGTAGCTGAAAGTCTGGCTTAAGGAACTTGATTCTTCCTGGCAACTACCCCCATCAGCAGTGAAACTTGAGTCACCACTGTGTTCCCAGGCCAACCTTCCTTTTGCTGCCCCCACTGAGGATATGCCATCTATCTGATAACTGAATTACCTGGGCTCTGCAAGAGAGTGGACAAAGCCCTCTTCACTCAGGCAAAGGTTTTTATTACCGCAGTCGTAAAATGTAGCTTCCTCTTGGCAGGAGCTGGGAGGAGCACTGCCTGTGAGAGCAAGCTGGCTTGGCAGAAACTGGAAAGACTGGTTTCTATACCATGTGACCTGGGAAACCACACCCCTTTGGAGCCAGAACATAACTTTAAAAAGATGAATAACTCATAGAGCGGACATGTGAAAATTTTATAAATGATACCATAATTCTTGTGATTTTTCTGCCCACATTTTAAGAGGTTTTTCGACCCGGTGGCGTGTTCAGGGGGGTGTCAGCGGAAAAGTGGATATAACTCTAAATGTATGCATGTTAAAAATCTGAAACTTCATCAGTTAATGTCCCTACTCCCTGCACACATGTATGTAAAGTTGGGTCCATGTCATAAATTGCAAAATCAGTTAAAAAGTGAAATATGTGCCAGTTCTGAATGCAAGCTCCCAGGAAGAGCAGAGTTTGAACAGGGGATACCTCCTGTAATGCATGATGGGTGCATATGATTTTAAAACAATATGTACCTCTGCAAATATGTATTTGTTTCAAATCTAGATTTGTGTGTAAGTTGACAGGAGGAGTGGACTTTCTGCAGGCTGTAAAATGACATCACTCTGACTCACAGTTCATTCCCCAATCAAATGATAAATGGAAGTTTGACCAATTAGAAGCTGAGAGAGAGGTAGGGTCAGTGATGCTAGAACACACCCACATTCTAAACACATAAAAGCAGACAGACAGGACAGATAGGGACCTTCCAAATCCATCTGCAGCGGGACGCTCTGCCGGAAAAATCCATACTTACCTCCATCAACCTCCAGAAAGCCAAACTAGAGACTTCAATCTATCCAGAACTAAGAGACCAGACCAGAGAGAAAGCAGTGCTGTACCCAGAGAGACCCAGACCAGCAGAGAGAGCTGACCCAAATCACTGTGAAGTGCAGAGGCCAGACCAGACCAGACCAGAGACAGTTTAAAACCCTGACCAGATCCATGGCGAGGCCCATTTCACTCAAGAATATAGTGTGAGTACCTAGAAAACTGTGCAGATCCAATCTCTTAGTTTAAATTAATCTAATTCAATCTATTTAACCTAAGTAGAACTGCCTGATAGATCCAAAACTGTCACCTGTCATTTGCAAGCTGCACTTGTCTTTTTGAACTTTAAAATTTCAAATCTGAAAAACGACCTTCACAAAATCACTCATATCTCCGCAACCGTTTGTGCTAGAGACTTGCAGTAACTTTTATTTGGAAGCTGAGATCCTAGGCTTTACTAGGACCCCAAAACGATAGAGATAGTCCTTGTGGTTCCTCTGTAATAGCGCTCCACGCATCCGCGAATTTTGCCGCGATTTGCAAATTTCTTCACATGTAAAAACTGCTGCTGCTTGCCTTCCATTTGCCAGAAATTCGTTTAACCTGCTAACTATCCCTGCCTCATTGCTAGTGTGAGCCTGGACTAATATTAACTAGATACCACTCACCCTGAACCTCTGAAAAGGGAATTAAGAGCATTTTAGCATATTTTTTAATTCATTGCCAGCACATATCAAAGCAATTTGGGCCTGTGTTTTCAAAACTCCTATCTGTTTTCTGTAAGCTTGCTGGGATTGAACTGAATCACATTTGATTGCATTTCTGAGAACTGTGTGTTTCCTTCCATTTCCTTGCCTTGCATCAAGGGGGGGGGAGGGAATTGCCAGAGAAAAGTGATTACATTGTTTTGTTGAAATCATATTGAGTATTTCTATACTGCATTTCATTCATTCAACCTTGCATCCATTTGAACTCTATAAAGCATTTTGTACCACATTATACTTTTGTTCCTAATTACCAGTGTGCTATTCAATTATTAATTTATTATAAAGCGTGATATATATATCTATTTTAAATTATCAAATAAACCTTTTAAACTTGCAAAACAGAATTACTTCTTGGCCCAGTGGGGTCAGGGGGATTCCAAGAGAGGGGTGTTATACAGGGGTAGTCATCCAGAACGCATGAACTGGACCTAAAGATATATCAATAAGGGTTTTCATTCAGTATTCTAGACTAGGCGTTAACTTAGCTGTAGTGCTGAATTGAATCCTCTTACAAATTGGGGGCTCGAGCCGAGACGTTGGGTTAGATTTACCACTTGTGCAGCTTAATACAGGGTGCTAACTGACGGGATACAAACATCCGGTCGGATCACCACGCTGCATTACGCTGTGAAGCATTCCTCAAAAGGGACACTCCAAGAAAAGTTCTGTTCTGCAAAAATAAAATACAAACTTCTGTAAGTCAGGACAGAGACCAATCTCTAGAATGACGACCTTAGTAGACATGAAAATAGCCAGAGAGCACTTCTTACATAAGTTATTTGTGAGAGGTGAGTGGACTCACCAGGACCAAACAGTCTGGTTGCAGGCCATCACGCAACAGGTCACTGAAACAGGGTCAGATATATATAGAGATCAGGGTCCATTACATGTGGCCCTGAGTGAACTATACATGGCCCCTAAGGCCAAAGATGAACACGACAAGATTGTTAGGATAGCGGCATACCTGTACCTATATATGGGAGACATGCAGGATAGATGTGCTGAAAGCCAAAATCTGGCAAATAGGCAACAGATGGCATTACAGAAGGCCCAATCTGATCTGGACTCTTCTGAGCAGAGGCTGCAGAGGAGCCAGGAGGCAGAAAATGATAGTAGGCAATATATCATTAAAATAAAAGAGGATATGGGCATCCTACAACAGGAAAAGACAGACCAGGATACCCGATTTCTGGCCCTGCAGAAGGAGCACCAAGACAGTTTGGACTCCTTACTGCAGAACCAGAAAAAGCTGGAGCAACAGATCAATTTCAACAGGGCATGCACAGAGCAGGTAGCCACCCTGCAAATCCAACTAGACAGAGAGAAAGAGGAGAGCAACAAACTAATTTTGAAAGACCTGGATACCCAGGCAGAGTTTGATCAGGAGCGCCAGAAAGCTGGTGCCTTCCAAAGGCAAAGGGACGACCTGGCGGCACAAATGCAGGCTCTTAGTCAGGAAAGAGACGCCTTAGGCCAGGAAGTCTGCCATTTAAAAAGAAAAATGGAAGAAAATCACCTGGCCCTCCAGGGGCTGGGTGATCTCCAAAAAGAAAACCAGAACTTGGTAGAGCACACCAGAAGGGTGGAAGATGCTCTAGCAAGAAAGGAGCAGGCCAATAGGGACATTGCCCAGGAGGTAAACCTCCTGCAGCAAAGACTGGCCCAGTTCTCCAGGACCAACCAGGAAGCACAGAGGGAGAATGAGGCCCTCTGTCAACACAATGATAGGCTCCAGTAACAGGTAGCGATGCAGGAGAAACTGATAGAGTCGAGTAAGGCCTTAACAGAGGAACTGAAGGCACAAATGCAGGCTCTTGCATTGCAACAGGGAGCAGGGGCAGATAGAGATGAGGTTCGCTGGGAAATGGAAACTCCGGAGCATAACCTCAGGAGCCCTAGTACCAGAGGCCCTCATACCTCTCAGTCCCTGGACTCTGCCACCCCCATGTCCCCTGGTGCACATGAGCACAGGGCCACAGGGATGGCAGATTACTATCCAGCTAAAAGTATGGGGCTCATAGGCCAGTACCACTCAGGAATGGAGGGGTGGGCATCCGGGTATGGGCACCCAAGTACAGTACAGTTCAATGGGGAACCCCAGGAGAGTAGGCCCATTAAGGGCATCCTGAAAACCTCTGCCCAGTTAGGTCAGTGGAGGGGGTACCCATCAAATCCTGGCAGCAAGGAGGAATCTGAAGACTCCTCTGAACTGCGCAGGACACAGGAGACCAGGTCCCCACATTCTGCCAGCCATTCCCAGGCTCGCAGAATCCGGGAAAACCTGGAAGAACAGATGGGAACCTCGGGGAGCAGTGCCTCTGAGTCCGAGGAAGAATGGACAAGGGTTACCCGAACCAAAAAGGCCAATAAGGCAAAAAGGGCCTTGCTTAAGGACCCCTTAAAGCAGATTAAGGCGATCAGGAGCGTCATCACGCCTTACCATAAGAAAGCTAAGTATTCTGTTTGGGAGCACTTAGAGTTGTTTGAACAAATGATGGAGACTTTCCATTTGAAGGACAGCCAAAGCTGCATTCAATATGTAAAGTGGACCTTCTCCCCGGAATACTCCAGTTTCTTTGCGGGGCTGGAGGACCAAAATCATTTAAGATGGTCCACCTATAAGGCGGCCATCCTGAAACATTTTTCTGTTCACAGAAATCCTCAAGAGGCTCGCAAGGCAGCCTACAATTTGCAATGTGGGGAGGATCAGGCCCCACAAGAATTTGTGCAGGAGTTAAAGCGTGCTTTTGCACAGACCACAAGAAGGGTGCGCACAGATAGTAGAGAGTTTATAAATACGTTTTTCCATGCCTTGCCCAAATATATCATGACCCAGCTCGTGAGGGATTTTCATGAGAAAAGATCTTTAGACTGGGTCATTGAACAGGCTACCCGGATCTATGAGGTGCAGAAGCCCATAGAAAATAAAAGCAATGCCCAGAAAAACCCCAAAGCCAACAGCACCCCTGCTGCTGCCAAGGTGGCAGAGGTAAAGGTCACCCCCGTTTTGGATTTGGAGATGGGGGGCCTAAAAACCTACCTGCACCTAATAATGCTAGGCCCAGAAGGTCCTCGGGCCAGTCACAGACAGGGAGCCAGGGAGGCAGCCCCACAAATGGGGTCCCTCGCTCTCCTGACTATGTAAGTCCTCGCTACAAAGGTAACAGACCCATCCTGGGTTATGTGTGGACTCCTCCAGCCCAAGGGGGGGGATCCAGCCAAGCACCTAACCCAGGGAACTTCCCTCCAAACTTCCCACCGGAGGGCAGAAATTTACCAAACCCTGGGCAGAACTTTTTCCCCAGATATCCTCCCGACTTCCAACCCCAAAATCATCCATCCTTCTTTCCCCAATTCCCTGAGCCCAGACCACTGAATCCGGGAGAGGGGAGGCCAAGGGTGGAGGGGTACCCAAATCTTCCCAACCCGGGGTATTACCAGAGGAGGGACAGCTACCCTTCCCGGGATCAGCCCAGGGGAGAAAACAGGGCCCCGTATCAGCCTGAGCGGGTTTCCCAGTTAGAGCGCCAGGTTCAAAACATGGCGCGGGATCTGGGTCACATACTGAGGGCTCAGCAGAACCCTCAGATGGGCGTGCCGGCGCAGAACGCACCCAACTCTGGACCTGGTGCTCCAGAACAATGACGGGGGCAGCACCCCGATAACTCACCGGTTCCCAGGGAGGAGGCACAAGGGGAAGGGGGGTGTAAAGCCTTGGAGGAAGCTTCCTTCCTCACTTGTAAACAGCCCCTGGAAACCCAGGAACCGGAAACAAAATCTCTTGCCCCTGAAAGTCTGCCTCCTAAGGAGCAGAGGGGGGGTAGGAGAAACAAAAGACCCAAACAGACTCAGTTTGAGGAGGAGGTACAGGTCTTCCAATTTGAGGGAGAGGGATCCTCAGAGGATCCTGGGAAAAGGATCTTCTCCTTCAGAGAGGGGGGAACTCCTCCCAAAGAAAAATGGGTCCCTAGGGATGCAAATCCAGACTGGGGAGATGTGGAGACTGAGCTACCGCCGCCCACCATCTCATCCCAGAACCAACAGCAAGAAAATCCCCTGGTTCAAACCCATCCTGGTGAATGCCTCCAAAAAGGGGGGGGGCGGCCCAGAACCGGAGCCAGGGGAACCCACAATGGCTCTGATCTCCAGTTGCCAAATTTTTCTTTCAGATTCCCAAGGCTCTCCACAGAATTCTGTCCAAATTTCTTCTCTTGCAATGTCCAAAACCAGAAAATTAGCCCACCAGTTGTCCAAAAATGTGCATTATCTGTGCCCCCTTGAGGAGAAGGAGGGAAGATATTATGCCCCGGTACAAGTACAGGGGCAGGGTACAATCTCGGCACTGGTGGACACTGGATCTCAAGCTACCCTTCTGTCCAGAAGGGCCTTTGATGAACTGAATGCAGGAAGGGGAGAGAATTAACAAATTCCTCTCACCTCTCTTCCTGGACAACTGCAGAACTTTGACGGGAAGGAAATTCCCGTTGAGGGGACTGCAGACTTGGACATTAAGATCGGGCGACACAAGTTGAAACACCCGGTCATAGTTGTGACCCCAGAGGGCACCCCTTGTTTACTAGGGAATGACCTCCTGAGAAGGTTGTCACCCCTAATAGACTGTGTAAACGAGGTCCTCTGGACCCAGACTAGCCGACCAATAAAATTAAAACAGAGTGTCAACCATGTTAGTTTAAACGGCACATGCCACATGGTTGAACAAAAATCTGACCAAGTAGAATTTCACTTCCAGAATAGCCAAATTCCAGACGTGACAGTAATAGCAGTAGGACAACAGACTGGTGATGGGGGGTCCTCTCTATTTCTGAAAATCAACCTTCCTTCCAGTCTAAAGTGGTATTCCACGCTGGAAGGAAACACTCTGAAATTCTATACCAATCCACAATCTGAAACTCCCACTCCTATAGTCCAGAAAGATGTGAAATCAGCTCAAAGCCTGGCTGATATTCAGCAAATTGGAGAGCAGTTGTTCATCCCTGTTCAGTTAAATGATGGGAAGGACTCTGTTCTCGCTCGAGTGTGTGTGAACAACGGTAAGAGCTTCATCAGCGAAGCCATGTTTCGCCAACTCCCAAAAGATCCAGCCATTCCCACCTTCAAACTGATAGACAAATGGGAAATGGACCTGGAAGCACCTAATTCCAAACATCTCCTGCCAAGCAGGTGTATGCTCAAAATCTCCATTGGCAACAAGAGCATAGTCCATAATTGTTGGGTCGTGCGAGACGTCACTGCCGCCTTTTACTTAGGCAGTGACATTCTCAATCGCTTTGCCATTAGTTTGGACCTAATAAACTTCAAAGCTTGGTCCCGATTAGCGGATAATCCCATGGGCTTTGATGATCCAGAAAAAGCATTTAGGTCAGCTCAATTGCTACCTTATGCAGTTGAAATTCAGGTTAAAGAGGAAGTCACCATCCCAGAAAGGACCCGACAATTCTCCCTGGAAGTGAAAGTTAAAAGGGGACAAGAGTTGAAAAACCCTGATGCTTACATACATCTAAATGCTTCTCTCCAACAGCAAGGGTTGGGGGTAAACCCAACACCATTAGTCAACATAGAACATGACACCATTCCAATAGAGGTGGATAACAGCGACTTAAAGAGTATTACTCTAGCCGCAGGCACCATTATGGGAATGGCGGTTGATGACCAACATTTCTCCATTGATCTTGTAAATGAACTGTTAGGACCAATCCCCAAGGACTGTTTTGACAGTGACAGTGATGACAATACAACACCAGACAGGATTTCTACCCGGCATGGGGGGAACTTCCTGGTGTACACTTCCTGCCCCTATGGTAAGGAAGATGTGACTTGTGACTTCAGGAGGGATGAGGTGATTTTCCAAGTCCATGAGGGCTGCCTTTCCCACCTGAAGCCTCCAGTCCAAATCAGCACTCTGACCAGGGAATTCTCCACCCAGCTGGAGGAGGCCGCTGAAATAGCCAAACCAGAAGTCTTTCCAGGCTTCAGGCAGATGGTGGAAGAGAGAGTCAACCTAGCTGATGCCTGTGTGACTCTGGAACAAAAGCAAAAGTTGAAACAAGTTTTCTTGGATTTCCAAGATCTCTTTGCGGTAGACTCGTATGACTGTGGTCGCACTGACATCCACACAACAACAATCCCCACGGACCCTGGCATGACTCCTGTGTTTGTGAAGCAATATCGTTTGCCTCTCGCATCCATGGAGTCCCTTACTGAAATAATTAAGAACCTTGAGTCCCGGGGAATAATCCGTCCAGTCCACAGCACCTTCAATAATCCGGTGCTGGGGATATTGAAGCCAAACGGCCAGTGGAGACTCTGTGCCGACCTCAGGGAGCTCAACAAACGGGTCCATACTTCCCGATGGCCTCTGCCCTACATTGACCAAGGGCTGGCCCAGATCCAAGGGTCACAGGTATTCACTGCAATAGACCTGACCAATGGATACTGGACCGTGCCTGTCAGCAGGGAGGACCAATACAAACTGGCTTTTACCTTTGGGGGCCAGCAGTACACATGGACCCGGACTCCCTTCGGATACCTTAACTCCGGCAATGAATTCAACATTTTCCTACATAAGGCCATGCCCGACCTGGGTGCGAGGGGTAACCTGGCCTATGTAGATGATGTCCTCATCAAAATTTCATCTGTGGAGGAACACATAGCGGAGATCCGTTATGTTCTGACGCAGTTGAGGGCCGCCGGAGCAAAACTTTCCTTTCAGAAAGCACAGTGGTGTAGAACCCGTGTTAATTTCTTGGGGCATGAGATTACTCCTCAGGGCCTCTGTCCCCAGGAAAAGAAAGTGGAAGCACTTCAGAAACTGAAAGACCCCACAACTCTGCGGGAACTAAGGAGCCTCCTTGGACTGACTAATTACAGCAGAAAGTTCATTGAGGGCTACGCAGAGATCACCAGACCCCTGATTCATCTCCTGAAGGGGGGGGGTCAAGTGGGAATGGGGTCCAGAACAAGCCGAAGCAGTAAAACAACTCAAAAGAAGCCTCTCACAAGCGCCTTGCCTAGCTTACCCTGTCAGAAACAAGGAGTTCTTCCTGGAGACGGGGTTCTCTAATACGTGCTTGACGGCAGTATTATACCAAAAGCATGACAAGGTCAATAAAGTAATCTCCTATGCGAGCAAAACTTTATCCTCTGTGGAGGAAAAATTCAACGATTGTGAGAAGGCACTCCTGGCAACGGTGTGGGCATTGAAGAATTACCGTCCGTTTATCCAGGGGGAACACATTATAGTGGAGACTCCACACCAGCCTCTGCAATATCTCCAAAGTGACAGAATCCGGGCCGGAAATGTGAGTAATTCCCGAATTACTTCCTGGATTCTGTCAATGCAAGGCTTTCCTGTGGAGGTCAGATATGGCCAAAACAAGAAGAGTCCCCTCGCGCAAGGTCTGGCTGACTTGCATGATTGTGCCAGAGAAAACTGTCTCGAGGACGAAAGTCTAAAAATAAAGGACAACATGGAGGCATACCTTAATTCCCCACACAAAGTATTTGAAGAAGACAAGTGTGAGGGAATGCCCACTGTCTATGTGGATGGATGCTCTTACCATGTTGACAACAACGGGGAGAAAGAACTAGTGGCCGGCGTAGGGAATGCATGGGTGAATGAGTCCCCAGAACCCTCCGCCGGATACAACATTGGTCCCCGAAGTAGTCAGGTGGCAGAATTGATGGCTGTGCATCAAGCCATCCTCACTGCTGTCCAGCATCAACTCCACGAACTGGTCATAATCACAGATTCGGATTATGTACGGAACGGGTTCGTGGAGCACCTGGTTAATTGGAAAACCAGAGGCATGTTATGTGCTAACAACAAACCCTTGAAACATGGGAAGTTGATCCACAACATTGATGATCTGGTCACCTCGAATGAGATGACCATCTATTGGAAGAAGATCAAGGGTCATTCCAAAGTAGAGGGACCAGACAAAACTGGAAATGACTTAGCTGATCAGCTGGCCAAAACCGGGGCCATCCAAGGGGATCTAATTGAGATTGAGTCCCTGTTGGGGGAAATCCAGGTCACTGCTATCACTAGGTCCCAGACAAATGCTCACAACGACCTTTCAATTGCACAATGGAGTAAGGAGACCCCTGATGCTGATTTGATTACTGCTCAGAAGGGGGATCCAATAATTGGTAAATTTTACCAGCACCTTGAGGACCCTGAGAACTTTCCCCTGACGGATACCGATTACATGGGGAAAGAGGACCTAAGAGTGTTGATGAAATGTCCAAAAATGTTCCGGATCCAAGACGGTTTGTTGGTAAGGAAATCCAAAGCTGGCCACGACCAGTGGGTGGTTCCTACCTCATTCCGAAGCCTGATGTTAAGTCACGCCCATGATGCAGCCACTGCCGGTCATAGGGGGTTTCACACAACATTGGAAATCTTAAGAGAGGTTGCATACTGGCCACACATGGGCCAGGACCTCAACCAATATTTGAAGGGTTGTCTTGTGTGTGCACAATTTCAGCCGACATCCCTCACACACCGGGCGCCTTTACAAAAGAGGGGAATGACACTGCCATGGTCAGATTTACAAATCGACTTTGTAGGCCCTGTGATTCGCTCGGCTAGGGGGAATAAGTACATGTTGACTGTGACATGCTTGTTTACCAAGTGGGTGGAATGTCTCCCAGCCCCAAATTGCAAAGCAGAAACTGCAGCTGCCTTGATGATTAACCACATCTTTTCCCGTTTTGGTCTACCTCAAAGGATTGAGTCAGACAGAGGTAGCCACTTCACCAGTGAAGTAATGACAAAGATGTGGGAGATACTGGGGGTCAAGAGAAAGCTGCATATTGCTTATAGACCAGCTTCTTCTGGGGCAGTAGAGAGATATAACCGGACAATTGTGAGCATATTAAAGAAGTTTGTGGCAGATTCTGGGCCAAGTTGGGATATCCGATTACCTCTGGTCCTAATGGCCATCAGATCTACCCCTTCATCTGCAACCAAAATGTCACCATTTGAGTTGATGACTGGGCGCAAGATGGTGCTTCCTCAGCATTTGCTCTACAGGACCCAGGAGCAGACACTGATAAATGCCTCCACTACTCATGAGTATGTAGAGAATTTAAGGAAACACCTCCAACATGCTTTTGCTTATGCTCAGCGGAATCTAGAAAGATCAGCTGATAGCATGAAGACCCACTATGACCTGAAAACTTCCAGGAAGGAATATCAGGTGGGAGACCGGGTCTATCTATACAACTTCCAAAGGAACCAGGCCAAGCAGCGCAAATTTTTGCCTACATGGAAGGGACCCTTTGAGATCGTCGATAAGATCTCCCCTGTGGCCTACAAGATCCGCATCCCCAAAGGCGGTTCGGCAGAGGGGGAAGACAAGTGGGTCCACATAAACCAGTTGAAATGTTGCCATCCCAGGCACACTCTGCAACAACTGGAGGAATCCTCTGGAATCCTAGCGGGTACTGTCTCAGACTAATTCAGTTCCAATCATAAAACGTACCACATCTAGTCTCTAACATACTGTGATTTGTATGAAACTGTCTCTTAGTTATATTGTTTTTTTTTTCTCAAAATAAGAATGTAATGTTTTGTTATGATGAAATGCATATGCTGCCCCACTATCTCAACAGTGGTGGAAAAAAAATCTATGAATAGGTATTGCCGCTCTTCCTTTGTCGTCCTAGGAGAAAGAAAACCTTGAGACGGGCCAAGGAGGATGATACGGAGACCGGGAACGAAGATCCAATGGGCCCAGTGGACCGCCCAATATTCCCATCAGGACCGGCGAGGAGAACTGATCGATCAGTACCGGATGGAGGAAAAGATGCTGAACTGTGCCATCTATTGGAAGAAGATGAGGAAACATCCCAGATCTTGCGAGTCCCATCAGTGAAACCGAATGGCCATCGCAAGAGGGGGGCTTGTGGGATGTATTTACCCATGCATCCTAGCCCTACCTCAAAACTGTGCAGTACTGACATGAAAACATCATGATGGCCAGAGCTTCCCAGAAAATGCACAGGGAAATGCAGGAAGAATAGGCTGCCACCCATTTCTGCCGATGTTATGGGCACAGAAGGACGCTGCCTAAAACCACCATTGGACTACCCGCACAGTAGTCTGAAACCATTGGGAATGGCAATGCTGATTGCCAAATGCAACCTAGAATTGTGGGGAATTCATTTCTTAAATCCCAAAAATGGGTGCAGTACCAGTACTCACCACTATCCAAAAGCCGGCGTTTTAAAACCACTCTGTTTCCCTGAAGGCAAGTCAAAATGCCTATTTTCAAACATTGCAATATGTGCAAAATATTTACTGAACACCAGCAGACATTTGGCAGAATGGAGTTTTGTGTGCCTACAAAATCTGGGAAATGAAGATCATAAGACCAGGTTTATAACAAGACTGGCTGCGCTGTGGATTTCAGCAGTTTAAGTTGCACTGGATTGAAAGACACTAAAAAAAAATCTAAATGTTTAAATTGAATGAGTGACCTACTTTTGAGTGTCACATAGGTTGCAATTGTTTAAATGTCATAGTTTTGCACTTAGAATCAGCATTCTAGCTGCATGTGTAAAATTGCAAGTTAATTTAAAAAGCAACAAATAACATGACAGTAGCTGAAAGTCTGGCTTAAGGAACTTGATTCTGCCTGGCAACTACCCCCATCAGCAGTGAAACTTGAGTCACCACTGTGTTCCCAGGCCAACCTTCCTTTTGCTGCCCCCACTGAGGATATGCCATCTATCTGATAACTGAATTACCTGGGCTCTGCAAGAGAGTGGACAAAGCCCTCTTCACTCAGGCAAAGGTTTTTATTACCGCAGTCGTAAAATGTAGCTTCCTCTTGGCAGGAGCTGGGAGGAGCACTGCCTGTGAGAGCAAGCTGGCTTGGCAGAAACTGGAAAGACTGGTTTCTATACCATGTGACCTGGGAAACCACACCCCTTTGGAGCCAGAACATAACTTTAAAAAGATGAATAACTCATAGAGCGGACATGTGAAAATTTTATAAATGATACCATAATTCTTGTGATTTTTCTGCCCACATTTTAAGAGGTTTTTCGACCCGGTGGCGTGTTCAGGGGGGTGTCAGCGGAAAAGTGGATATAACTCTAAATGTATGCATGTTAAAAATCTGAAACTTCATCAGTTAATGTCCCTACTCCCTGCACACATGTATGTAAAGTTGGGTCCATGTCAGAAATTGCAAAATCAGTTAAAAAGTGAAATATGTGCCAGTTCTGAATGCAAGCTCCCAGGAAGAGCAGAGTTTGAACAGGGGATACCTCCTGTAATGCATGATGGGTGCATATGATTTTAAAACAATATGTACCTCTGCAAATATGTATTTGTTTCAAATCTAGATTTGTGTGTAAGTTGACAGGAGGAGTGGACTTTCTGCAGGCTGTAAAATGACATCACTCTGACTCACAGTTCATTCCCCAATCAAATGATAAATGGAAGTTTGACCAATTAGAAGCTGAGAGAGAGGTAGGGTCAGTGATGCTAGAACACACCCACATTCTAAACACATAAAAGCAGACAGACAGGACAGATAGGGACCTTCCAAATCCATCTGCAGCGGGACGCTCTGCCGGAAAAATCCATACTTACCTCCATCAACCTCCAGAAAGCCAAACTAGAGACTTCAATCTATCCAGAACTAAGAGACCAGACCAGAGAGAAAGCAGTGCTGTACCCAGAGAGACCCAGACCAGCAGAGAGAGCTGACCCAAATCACTGTGAAGTGCAGAGGCCAGACCAGACCAGACCAGAGACAGTTTAAAACCCTGACCAGATCCATGGCGAGGCCCATTTCACTCAAGAATATAGTGTGAGTACCTAGAAAACTGTGCAGATCCAATCTCTTAGTTTAAATTAATCTAATTCAATCTATTTAACCTAAGTAGAACTGCCTGATAGATCCAAAACTGTCACCTGTCATTTGCAAGCTGCACTTGTCTTTTTGAACTTTAAAATTTCAAATCTGAAACACGACCTTCACAAAATCACTCATATCTCCGCAACCGTTTGTGCTAGAGACTTGCAGTAACTTTTATTTGGAAGCTGAGATCCTAGGCTTTACTAGGACCCCAAAACGATAGAGATAGTCCTTGTGGTTCCTCTGTAATAGCGCTCCACGCATCCGCGAATTTTGCCGCGATTTGCAAATTTCTTCACATGTAAAAACTGCTGCTGCTTGCCTTCCATTTGCCAGAAATTCGTTTAACCTGCTAACTATCCCTGCCTCATTGCTAGTGGGAGCCTGGACTAATATTAACTAGATACCACTCACCCTGAACCTCTGAAAAGGGAATTAAGAGCATTTTAGCATATTTTTTAATTCATTGCCAGCACATATCAAAGCAATTTGGGCCTTTGTTTTCAAAACTCCTATCTGTTTTCTGTAAGCTTGCTGGGATTGAACTGAATCACATTTGATTGCATTTCTGAGAACAGTGTGTTTCCTTCCATTTCCTTGCCTTGCATCAAGGGGGGGGGAGGGAATTGCCAGAGAAAAGTGATTACATTGTTTTGTTGAAATCATATTGAGTATTTCTATACTGCATTTCATTCATTCAACCTTGCATCCATTTGAACTCTATAAAGCATTTTGTACCACATTATACTTTTGTTCCTAATTACCAGTGTGCTATTCAATTATTAATTTATTATAAAGCGTGATATATATATATCTATTTTAAATTATCAAATAAACCTTTTAAACTTGCAAAACAGAATTACTTCTTGGCCCAGTGGGGTCAGGGGGATTCCAAGAGAGGGGTGTTATACAGGGGTAGTCATCCAGAACGCATGAACTGGACCTAAAGATATATCAATAAGGGTTTTCATTCAGTATTCTAGACTAGGCGTTAACTTAGCTGTAGTGCTGAATTGAATCCTCTTACAGGATGGAGGTCTGTGCATCATTGCTGAGACCCTACACTACTTCAACACTGTCTACTTGAAACATGTGGAAGTGTTACCTCTACTTCTAACCAAACTTGCCGCAGGCATATGTGCTGCCATAATCCCCAACACCTCCTTTGTCACATTGCCCTAGGCCAGATACATGGTTAGCTACACTCAGGAGAGTGTGACATGGACAGTTGTGCACTTGCATGGCAATCAAACCATTGACACTCCACGTGGGGAATGGACATCACTCAAACATCTCTGGCCCAACCAGTGCAACTCCAGTCTGGAACACACCATCATGCGTCTTTGCACTGACATTGGGGGTCATTACTACCTTGGCGGTAAGGGGATAACGGCGCTGGTAAAGGTGCCGGTGCCATTAACCCTTTACTGCCACATTACGAGGTCCTTTAGCGGGTCCCGCTAATGGCGGCTGGTTTTACCAGGCGCCCTTAGGGGGAGCCGCTAAAGGACCAGTATGCTAATAACGTGCCCGTTATTAGCATGCTCCCCATTCCCATTGAGCCCTATGGGGGCTCGAATGGAAATGGGGAGGTACCGGGTCCGGGTTCCTTGAATGAGGAATTACCAGGTCCTCCAAGGTTGGCATGGCCCGGTAATTCCTCATTCGAGGAACCCAGACCCAGTATGCAGTAAGGGGGTAGCCATGGCACTATTAGCACCATGGCTACCTCCAACCTTGTAATGACCCCCATTGTCATTCATCCATTTGTTCTTGGAGCCAGGGCCAGTAAATGGATGACTCTGACTTTATCCACACCTTGCTCTAATTCCATGTGAGTCCGAATTTGAGTTCACAATGCACTATTCATGTGCATGAAAGTGTGAGCTTGTACACTGAGATGTATCTTGCATGCCATTGCCACACATAGGTGTATTGGTGTATACTGTGAGACCAATGTCAACCGCACACGGCCACCAAGCATCCACCTCCAGGAATGCACAACATGTAACAACATTGAGCATGGTATCTTTATTGCAATACCCATGGATGGGTGGCGAAGACCCCAGCCAACAGTACCACAAGAGTTGACAGCATATCACACATAGCTGACAGCACATATGACATGCACACATGACATTCACCTGATGCGGCTGCATAGGAGTCCATGCCTCCCATGCCAACTACCTGTTCCACTGGCGACCTCTTCAAATGGAGTCAGTTTGTCCACATGCAGTGATCCACCTCTAGAAGCCTGGGCAGAGGCCATATTTCTGACATGCTTCTCCTTGGTCTGTCGCATGATCAATCTAGTGGAATAGATCTAATCTATTCTGTGATGGTGCCTAACACACATACAGCCATCAGTTTGTAATACTGTATGGACATACAAGATATACAATATATTGGTTGCTGTGTGTGTGAAAAAGTTAAAACACACACTGTTCATATTAGCACATCTCTAATAGAGCGGACATGGCCACGTGGTCAGCCATGTCTCGTGCTCAGCTAGGAAAGGTGAGCGCTTACCTCATTATCCTTGTTGTATGGATCCTAGTCAATGTTCGACCGAGGTACAGTGGAATAGAAGACAAGGCAGAGGTTTGCTTCCACTTGTGGCAATAACCAAGGTGACAGTCTAGCCAAGCCTCATTGTGAGAACGAGGCTTGGGAATAAAGGTTCATTGTTGTTGTGTGCAATGCCATGGGGAATGCCGGCTTGAGAATGTGTACACTGTACTTCTGTGCACTACAAAACGATAAATGGCTGGGTGGGTAGCACAATCCATCCTCGTTTGTGTGAATGGATGCCCCTGTATGTAGCTAGCACCTACACTACTCATCTCAGGAGTGGGGGGCAGTACTAGCAGATGTGGAAACAGAGCAGATCAATTGTGACATTTAAACAGTGGTTTGGTATGAGGATTATTAGAACAGAGCTTTTTCCTCAAGTTACATTTAGTATTAAGCACACTTAGTCAAATAATTTGTACAGCGTGTGACTAATGTGTGGTGATCAGTAAAAAACACGATTCGCCTACATGCTGGTGTATTAACATTGCTTCTCTGACTGTCAGGTGCACAACTAACCGAAGGTAGAATGAACAAAACAATTGGAATATTAAAATGTTCTTTGGTAAAAGGATTGTCAAACCGGACATATTACTGAACAACAAAGTCTATGATGGGCGCACTCAATCAAAATGTATGTCCCTCTAGGATGGTCAGGGACAGACCTGATTAAGCTGCAAACTTATGTATCTGCCTAGATTATGGTCTACCTTTGGTGCATGAAGAGATGAAGAGTGCCCACTCAACACTGGTGTTTAAACTGTGTGCCACCGTATTTAAATTAAAAATCCATTTATTTTCTGCTCTCCTAAGTTTGGCATCTCGGTCACCGCCTCTTGGTGTGGGCTCAACAGTCTGAAATATGAACCATAGCATGTATGTGGGTTTATGGTTTTTCTGATTGAAGTATGATACCATGCGTTTCTCAGTGACCTTGTTTTCTAAGCAGGACTGATGTTCACAGATCCTTTGTCTTTCTTCTCTTTTAGTTTTCCTAATATACAGCAGGTTACATGGACATTTTATTCCATAGATGGTCCACTTGCTTTTGCAGTTCATGAAGGTTCTTAATTGCCACATGTGTCCATTCAGATCCACTTCTTCCATATTCTGTGTGAGAGGGCATACAGAGCCCCACAACTGTAGTGCCCAACCACTGGCAGAAGAGACCATAGAATCTGTTGTTCAGAGACTTTTCTCTTTGGATCCTTGTAGGTGTGAACTAGGATGTCTTTTAAGTTCCTGTGTCTTTTGTATCTGAACCTGGGTTTAATTGGTGTAAAATTCTCTGTGTGTATCATTTTCCAATCCTTAAAAATGGTTCTCCACAGGTTATTGCTTATGGGGCTTAAGGTTGTAATGCATGTCATTTTCTCGTCTAGTATGGACTTCTCTCGGGGGTCTAGACAGTCGGCCCTGTCAGTGTGTTTGGCTCATTTCCGGGCGTTGCGAATTACCTTGGGTGGATACCCTTTGTTTCAGTCTTGCACCCAGTTTGGTGCTGTGCCTCCCGAAATACTTGTTGGAGCAACAATTTCTTTTGACTCGCAGTAATTGGCCTACCAGATGGTTGTTTCTAAGGATCAATGGGTGAAAGCTATCGAATTGGAGCCGGGTGTTCTTGTCTGTTGCTTTCCCGAACAGTGAAGTCTCAAGAGTCCCAGTAGGGGATATTTTGATGAGCAAATCCAGGAAAGCCATTTGTTGTTTATCATGACTCATAGTAAATTTAATGTTGGGGTGTTAAGTATTCAGCCAACCAAAGAATGTGTGCAGGTTTGCCTTGCCTTTGAATTACTATAACATAAATAGACACAATGGCCTCATTACAACTCAGGCTTTAAGGGTTAAAGCCACCGTTAACCCTTAACGCCTGATTCCCACCTTAACGCCTGCTTTTTGCAGGCGTTAAGTTCCATGGTGCTAAGGCACCTTGGTGCTAATTACGGCACCGTAATTTATGGTGCCGTAATTAGCGCCTTCCCCACTCCCATTATGCCCTATGGGGCAAAAATGGGAATGGGGAAGGGAAAATGGGAAATGGGGATTTACCGCCCCACTCACCTTGTAATGGGGCGGTAAATCCGCCATCCACCATGGTGTAAACGTAGTTTACACCATGGTGGTAAAGTTGGTGCACTTAGCACCAAGGTTGTAATGAGGCCCAATGCACGTAACAAGAGATTTTTGAATCTTAAACCAATCACTGGTATTTGTATATTATGTATTGTAGGTCCTGTGGACAATGGGGTCACCATCTGATTTGTCCCGCTCCAAAATTAGCTTTCTGTCCTGAAGATGCCCCTATAAATAGGATATCGTGTACACGTGGGTACAGTGCAACACGCATAGGAGCTGAAGCACGTGTCGACAATCTGGATAAGAATACTGTTTAGTGTCACTTATCCTATACTCTTGATAATGACAAAGATATTTCAACCTTTTTCAAAATGTTTAATAATATGGTATAACTTCCCCCATATACTAACCCCCAGTCAAAGGTATCATTGGTACAGAACTGCTGCTTGAGCAGAGTTTTGTAATCATTATGTATGTCCTTTTGGCCTCCAGATGCAGGGGCAGACCCAGGGCATGCCCAGTTGTTATACATTCTTCTGAGGTTGATGTGCCTGGGGGTGCGTCCCATACATCTGCGAGGAGGAGTCAGAGGATTCCAGCATTGTGATGGATACCTTGGCTGCTGTGGGACAGGGTGGTGGTGACGTTGCCACACAGGGGGCCCAAAGCCATGGAGACCTCATTGGATATATCTGGGCTGATGGGGGTGGAGAAGGAGTAGGAGGCCTTTGCAGGCCTGCCCACATTGTCAGGTGGAGACATTCAGTCTACACACCTGGCTCTGAGACAGGGGGCTGTGCAGTAAACTGTGGTGGGGCCATCTGCTACAGCAATCCCCACCTTCAGCGATGCCTCCAGCCATACAGAGCCAGCACCTCCGGCCTATGTCGCTATCCTGGATGCAGTGCTGCCACTGCTGGCAAGTGAATTGAAACAGAAGGTGTCTGTAGTTAATGCTGTGCTAGCAACACATGAGTTGCTTGTACAGCATCATGGGAACTTGGGCTGCCTCATGTCACAACTGACAGCAGCATTGCTTTCTGGTGGCCACTTTGGGCAGACGACTGCAATGCCCCCACCCCCTCCTCATCTGGGCCCCTGTCAACCTCAAGTGAGGCCTCCACTCCAGCTACCAACATTGCCTCATTGGCCTCTGTCTCACCATTGCCAATTCTGGATCGTCAGTGTCCCTGGTGAGGTTGAAGTCCATATTGTGGTGGATGAGGTGGTCATGAGCCTGCCCGGGGACGGACCGGGGAACAGGCTGTGGAAGAAGTGAAGGTATTTGATGGCAGTGCAGGTGGTGTAGTCCCCCGATAAAGTCTGTCATCCAGTTGGAGGAATTACCTACACCCCAGCCACGTTGCCAGACTGCATGAGATGTGGTTGATGAGAAGGCAGGTCCTTGCACGCATTGCTAGCTGGATGAGGTAAGGGGTTAAAAGCATGGTGCAAGTGAGGCAGGAGGCACGTCAGCAAATACTGGCAATGGTGTCCTCCCAGTTGTGCGTTGTGAGGCAGAATGATGAGGAGAGGCAGCGGGCACACAATGCAGCTATAGCCAGAGCCAGGCCTGAGTATGAGGAAAGGGTTCAACTGGTGTGAGCTGCCATCCTGGAGAATTCTTGCAGAGCAGTAGAGATGTGTGGGTGTTGTATGAGGGAGGGCAGCTGGGTTAGGACAGTCGAACTGTGGGACTGCTGTATTTCCAGATGAAATTGTTATCTGTCCTGCTGCGTGTGTATGTCATGTACTAAGGACAGTGCCCCTCTGCCCTTGCTTAAGAATTCGAGGTTTTGTGTAAGACCAGCCACATTCATGCTAGACACTCCAAAATGTCAGAGAGAGGTTTTCTCAAATAGGCTCATGAGATCTGGATTTGTGATGTTCATGAGTGTTTCTATTAGGATGTGCCCCCATGTGTTTCGACCTTAGAGGTCCTTTTCATGGCTAATCATAGTCAGGCAGTAGAAATAAAGCATGTATCACCCATAAGTGTGTCATCCCAGCAGTGTGTGTAATGGCCAGTCTGATACAATTGTTAATTGCAACAATACAAGGGTGGGTGGTTGGCACATAGATTGAATTGGGACCAATGATTGAAAAGGAGAGGTGGGGTAGTGAGATGTAACATGACAGGGCATACAGAGAGGGAGGAAGGGAGGGAAGGGGATAGTTAATATTGGGTACTGTGGGGGATGGTAACCACAAGTGACTGGCAGCTGTGCAAAAAGGTAGGTGGAAGGCCGTTGGTGTCTTACCAGGAAGAATATAGAACGACTTGTGTTGTAAATGGAAGTCAGAATGGGCAGGGCCCTGTAATAATATCAGCTGGGTAATCCAGGGTTCTGGTGGAGCCTGCATGAGATAAAAGATAATGGGCCTCATTCCGAGTATGGCGGTAAGGGATAGCGGCTACCGGTAACGAGACCGGTGGCGGTGATCCCTTACCGCCATACTCCGAGTTCCCTTTGCGCCCTCGCCCTTAACGCCTGCTTTGAGCAGGTGTTAAAGTCGAGGGCGCAAAGGGGCCTCCAAGCCAATAACGGTGACCGTAATGAACGGTCACCGTTATTTGCATCTTCCCCATTCCCATTGAGCCCTATGGGGGCTCATTTGGGAATGGAGAAGAGCCTTGGTGAATGGGGAATTACCGCCCCGCCAACCTTGGAATGGGGCGGTAATTCCGCCATCCACCAAGGCGCTGCCGGTCCGGGTACGGCGTCAACCAAGGCGTTAATAGCACCATTGGTTAGCGCCGTACTCGGAATGAGGCCCTATGTCAATTAACCCTAATGTACACAGGATTAGGGGTGATGGGTGGGGAGCCGCGGTGATATGGGAGCATGTTTGTTGCAATGCCAAGTGACTGCAAGGCATTTGGTTATTAAGGCCTTCTAAGAGGGGAGTTTTAAATAAGGCAACAGTAGTAAGTGCAAATGTGTACTAGGGAGTGGATTATTAACGTATGCTAAATTTGAATCAAGTAAGCAACCTGATGCCTGGTTGTGACACTCCAAGGAATGGAGACATTTCTTGAGTGTAGCACAAAAAGTATTTAAGTCCTACATAGTGTGGGCACTATTTACTGAGAGCATGTGTATAGGCACCCATGACATGGCGTCTATTGATGGTGGGTGATGTGAGGTCTAGGATTGTGAAGATCATAACAGTTCCGATGTAGTGCAGGAATGGGCGGTGCAAATTAGTGCCATGCATAAGTTGAACGAGCCTGTCGCACCCGGGTGAGCTAGGTTTAAGAGGGGCTCCTGGGCTATAAAAGTGTCCAATAATTATTACCCTCCCCTTGCCTACTGGAATGCAACGGTATAAAGTACCATGCAAATGATCAAGTTGCTGGATAATGAACCGGCTCGAATTAACTAGAGTGTAACGGGGGACCTGCGAGGGAACGTGGACCTGTGAGTGGGTAATTATCACTGGAAGAATTTAAGAACAGAAGGTATCAGGGAGTGGCAGGTCTCCTTACCTTAATGGTACTGGTATGGGTTGTCTCAGTCGGTCGTACAGGTTACAGTGTCGGTCGCCATTTTGTTGGTGCATTTAAATATGCCACAAGTTCTGTGGGTTAGATGACGTGGCAGGCTGCAATTGGATGGGGTTGCTAGTGCTGCAGATTGGTCCACGAAGCCAAGAGAATGCATGCTGATGTTCTCGTCATGTTTAGTGAGGTAAGCCTTAAAAAAGATTCTTGTATCGATCGGTTCCTGGGTCTTATTATTAGAGCGGCAAGAATTATTAGTTCTCCCCAAAGAATTCTTAGCAGTGCTCACTCAGGGGGTGCTTATTGATGTGCTCATCTGATTCGGGTGATACCTTACCTGCATAAGGGTGGTTAGGTAGGTTCCCACATGGACTATTCAGGCAGTGACAATTTGTTCTCCAAAGGTTATTTTTAGCAGCGCGTGGCTCAATGGGGGAGTTTGGGGGCAAGGTCATCCTGTTGTTTCAACACTGGGCAGTGGAAAAGAGCTTGAAGAACCAGAGTCCATGGTTCTAGCGGTGTATACATTACTATTAGTGATTTGAAGGGACTACCAATACCGCAAGGTGGATACGGGTATATGCATGGTCAGGATTGTGGTTGTAAGTGTTTGTATTTGTATTTTGTTTATTTGTAACGCGCACCATCAGGCCCAAGGGCATCTGGGCGCAACTTAGGTTAATATACATACAGGAAGTCAACATACAAGGTTAAATACAAAATTTACATACAAGATTGTTATATACAAGTGAATGTGCAAACATGTTTATATACATCTAACAGTAAGAGTTCGCAGATAGGCCTAGAGGCAGAGGAGCCTAGTTCTGATCAAAAAGCCAAAGTTTGGTTTTTAGCTTGAAAGTGTTCAGGGTGTTTTCAGATCTGATGGTGACAGGGAGGGTATTCCACAGCTTGGAGGCAAGGACAGGGAAGCTCGTACCCCCCGCTTTTTGCAGTTTGAACCTAGGGATAGCGAGGCTATGGAGCTGAGCAGTTCTTTGCGGTCGGGTGGAGGAGTGGAAGGAGAGCCTGTTGCACAGGTAGGGGGGGGCCTTGCTGGCTAGGCATTTGTGCGTGAGGGCAAGTGTTTTCAGTGCTATTCTTTGTTTGACAGGAAGCCAGTGTAGGTTGGATCTAGATTCGGAGATGTGGTGGTTTCTGGGAATGTTTAAGGCTGCCCTGATGGCATTGTTCTGGGTGACTTGGAGTTTATTTAGATTCCCTTTGCTGGTCCCTAGATATAGCGCGCTACAATAGTCAATCTTAGACATGATGAGCGTTCTAGCCAAGGTGATACTGTTCGGGGTGTTGAACCAGAGGGTCAAGTCAGTGATGCAACCTTGTTGGGTGCTTATAGAAGGACTGGTTTAGGGTTAAACGTGACAATCCCAATGCTGTTGAAACATTTTCTTTACATGTGTACAGAAATAAACATCATATCAAGACGTATAGGTGACATGGTTCACAAGAATACATTAAATGCATGTTCCTTATTAAGGCCATTGGCCACACGTCTGTGTTTGCTTTGAGTATTGTTTCTTGCTTTCGAAGTTGCAGCCCTCTGTCCCTGGCTCTGATGTTAGGTGGTACAGTGTTGATTACTGCAAAATGGATATCTCTCTCTTGTCATCCATCTGATGCTGGGTTTGCCAGTGTTGATCGTGGGGATACTTGGTGTCCTGTCAGCCCAATAGGTTGAGGTGCTCTCTGATCCTTGCACACAGCTCACTGATAGTGCTGCCTATGTATTTGAGCCCACACACACAGACAATGACAGCAATTTTGGAGCGACAATTTATAAATTGTTTGGTTATGTGTTGGTTGGTAATGTCAAAATCAATCAGGTTGGTGGAATGAGCGTATGGACACATAGTGCAAGTCCCACATTTGTGGAATCCTTTAACTCTGGTGGACTCTAACCAGTTTGTTGCTGTTGTGGGTGTTGGTGCCATGAATGAGGGGCTAAGCATGTTCTTAAGCATAGATGATTTTTTTGAAAGAAAATAATGGGACCTCTGAGACCAAAGCTTCCATCTCTGGGTCTATCTGGACAATATGCCAATGTTTTTTGATAGATTGTTGTAGCCTATGGGTGTCATGGCTGTAATTGGTGACAAATCTCGTCGCATTATCCTCAAATCTCATGGTTCTGACCCTTGGAGTCAAGAGGGTAACTCTGTCAATACGTCCAGTTTCACGTTCCGCTTTCAATATGATCTCTGTTGGATAGCCTCTGGACAGGAATCTCTGTTTGAGCAAATCACATTCCTGTTTGAATGCTGGCTCCTTGCAATTCCATTGCGCTCTTATGAATTCTTCCTTGAGGATGTTGTGAATCGCACTCTTTCTGTGACAGCTGATAGCATCGAGTACTGAGTTAACTTCTGTAAATTTACAAAAAGTCTTAGTTTCTAGTTGTCCTTCAATGGTGACTATCTGAATATCCAGAAAGTCAATTGTTGTATGACTCCATTTGGAAGTAACGTGGATGCCAAAAGTGCTTGTGTTAAGGAATGTATTGAACTCATTTAGTTCTTCTTCTGCATCTGACCAGATGAGGATGATGTAGTCAATGTGATGATACAACTTCATAATCTTCTTATTGTATTTTTCATTTGATAGAGCATGTATTTTTTCAAACTTGTTCATAAAGAGGTTATCTACAGCTGGTGCATATGTGTTCCTCATAGAAACCCCTTTATTATGCCTGTAATGTGTTCCATTGAACAGGAACACAGTTTTGGTGAGTGAAAGAAGTAGCAGGTCTTTCAGCATCTCTAGATGGGAAAAAAAGGCCACAGACTCATTGGCGTAGGGGAAATCAATCATCTCTAGAGCTAAGCCACGGTTGATTGAACTATAAAGAGCTTGTACGTCCATGGTAACAAGCATATATTGAGGTTGCCAGCCCAAGTCCTCTGAGATATGCAAAACATGCATTGTGATGCGTATGTATGTTGGAATCCTGGTGATATCTTTATGAATGATAGTGTTAACTTTCTGGGCAGTGTGTTCCGTGACCCATCCCATTGCACTTACAATTGGTCTGCCTTCTGAGATTAGGTTGTACTCCTTATGGACTTTCGGCAAGAAGTATATAGTAGGCATACAGGTTGGTCGACCACCAAGAAGTGGGCATCTTCATCACTAAGGGAACCCACTCTGTGCCACTTATCAAGGATGGTTTTTGCCTCGCTGCTTGATGGGTTTGGCTAGCAATGGTTTGGAGCACTCAGTTGAGCCCAACTGGTTTTGTGCCATCTTGATGTAATCTAATTTGTCCATGACCACAATATATCCACTCTTGTCGGCTTGTTTGATAAAGATGTGATCCTGATTCCTAAGTTTGTCAAGTACTTTCCTTTCCATGTTGTTTTGGTTCTGATGTATTCTTCTACTCTTCATAGAATCCTCCAATCTGTGCGGGTCCATCATGACAGCTTTTTGAAATATATAGATTTTGTTTGTCTCCCTGCAAGTTTGGGGTGAATCAGGATATCTTTCTTAGTTGCTTAGTGGTTACGATTGTTCCTCAATTTGTAGATGATGTAGTAATTCTTGTTTAGATAAAGGGCCTGATTCATGGAACATTTTCTTATGGGATTGCTCCATTATAAAACACTTCCATAATTCAGGCCCATAGTCTTGTTTTCCTCCTCTCCATCTAGGTTGACAAGTAGGTGAGTGTGATACAGTTCTTGAATCGTAGTTAGACTCGGCAGTGCTTGTTCCTCGTTGGTCTCCTCCACAGAATCTGTTTAGCAAAGAACTTTTTTTAATCTCAGTTTTCGTATGTATTTGAATAAGTCATAGTGCACATCTGTGTAGTATGTACTGCTTGGTGGGCAAAGTAGAGCCCTTTGTTGAGAATCTTCTCCTCGTCCTCTTTGATAACATACTTGGATAGGTTAGGTACAAGACTTGTAGACTCATGTCTTGTTGTTTCTGGAATATTGATCTTGTTGTACTTTCCTCGCTATCTAAGCCGGGGTTAGGGTATGCGACCCCTCTTTCCTCTGTTCTGCCTCTCTGAATTGGCATATTTGAGTCTATGGGATCCTGAAAATGTACTTGGTTTTGGGTAATTGTAGGGGATTTATGGTTGCCTTTCTTGAATCACTGGATCTGTTCTAATAAAGACATTCCTGGTAATGGTCATTCAGCTGTTACAACATGTTCTGTGGTTCCTCCGTTAATGTGCTCGGGGTCTCGGGTTCACTCGCAATATCCGAACTGGCAGGAGAGGCATTGGGTGTACTTTTTCAGGAGGTGTTTTTATTCATGCCATAAAATTTGGGCTGGCAAGTAAAGACCCTGTCATCCCAGTAGACCTTCTTGTCTCTTGAGAATTTAATTGATTTCCTTAGTTTCACCTCATCCTGGTGTTCCTTCAATATTTTGTACATGATACAGTCATTTTTCTATTTAGTATAAATGCGCCCGGGGGTTCTTCAATTTCGTTCTTCAGAATATCCATGTCGGTGAGTATTCTCTGGTGTTCTCTCGCGCCGCCATCTTCATACAGGAATGTTTTTAAATTGTTAGAACAGCACAGTCCCAATTTTAAAAAGTATTGAGCAGCTGGGCTCGGACAGTAGAACTGTGGGACTGCTGTGTTTCCAGATGAAATTGTTATGTGTCCTGCTGCGTGTGTATGTGGTCTATTAAGGACAGTGCCCCATTATACTCAGTTATGAATTCAAAGTTTTGTGTGAGACAAGCGCCATTCATGCTGGACACTCCATATTGTCAGGATAGGGGTTTTCTCATTTAGGCTCATGAGATATGGATTTGTGATGTTCGTGAATATTTTCATTAGGATTTGCCGACACATGTTCCATCCTTAGAGGTCCGTTTCAAGGCTAATCATAGTCAGGCAGTACCAATAAAGCATGTATCACCCAAAAGTGTGTCATCGTAGCAGTGTGTCTAATGGCCAGTGTGATACATTTGTTATTACAACAATACAAGGGCGGGTGATTGGCACACAGAGGGAATTGGGGCCAATGATTGAAAAGGAGAGGTGGGGTAGTGACATGTAACATGTAACATGACAGGGCATACAGAAAGGGAGGAAGGGAGGGAAGGGCATAATTAATATTGGGTACTGTGGTGCATGTTTACCACAAGTGTCTGGCAGCCATGTGAAATGGTAGCTAGGAAGAAGGTTGTTGTTGTCTTACCACGAAGAATTTAGAACCACTTGTGTTGTGTCTGGAAGTCAGAAGAGGCAGGCCCCTGTAATACTCCTAGGTGGATAATCCACGGTCCCGGTGGAGCCTGCGCAAGACCCTCATGTACGCAGGCGTGACCTGGAGCTTAGGGGTGATGGGTAGGGAGCCACGGTTCTGTGTGAGCATTTTTGTTGCGATGCAGAGTGACTGCAAGCACATGTGGTTGGTAAGGCCTGCTGTGAGGGGAGTTTTAAATATGGCAACAGTGGGTAGTGCTAATGTGCACTAGGGAGTTCATTATTAACTTGTGCTCGAGGTGGATAGTCAGGTGAGCGACCTCATGCCTGGTTGTGATAGTCCAAGGAATGGAGTCATTCCTTGAGCAGAACACGTAAGTGTTTAAGTCCTATGCAGTGTGGGCACTTATAGTGAGAGCATGAATAAAGGTGACCTTAAAGGTGACAGGGCTTCTATTGGCGGCCGGAGGTGGCATCTCAAGGAGTGCGAAGATCAAAACAGTTCCGACATAGTGCAGGAATGGGTGGTGCAAATTACTGCTGCATATAAGTAGAGAGAACCTGTCCTACCACAGCAAGGTAGGTTTCAGAGGGGTGCCCAGGCTGTAAGTGTCCCATAATTATAGCCCTCCCCTTAACTATAGGCATGCAATTTTATTAAGTACTATGTGAATTATCAAGTTGCTGGCTAATGTACAAGCTCGTATTAACTAGATCGTCCCGGGAGACATCCAAGGGAATGTGGACCAATGAGTTGGCAATTAAGACTTGAAGAATTTAAGAACTGAAGGTACCTTAATGGTGTTGGTATGGGTTGTCTTGGTCGGTCATGCTGGTTACAGTGTTGTTTGCCATTTTGTTGGTGCTTTTGAATATGCCACAAGTTCAGTTGGTTAGATGACGTGATAGGCTGCTATTGGAAGGGGTTGATAGTGCTGTGGATTTTTGTTTTGAAGCCATGGGCTATGTGCTATAATGCATGGTGATGTTTTCATCATGTTTAGTGAGATAAGACTGCGAAAAGATACTTGGATCGGTTCCCGGGTTTTATTACTATGGGGACGAGAATCATTATTCCTCCCAAAAAATATTCTTAGCAGTGCTTGGCTCAGGGGGTGCTTACTGATGTGCTCATCGGATTCGGGAGTTTCAATTACCTGCATAAGTGTGGTTGGATAGGTTCATGCGTGGACTATTAAGGCTGTGAGAATTTATTCTCCAAAAGGTTATTTTTAGCAGTGCGTGGCTCAAACGGGGAGTTTGAAGGCAAGGTAGGATGACCTGTAGATTGTATCTACAATGGGCAGTGGAGAAGAGCTCAAGGAGCCAGAGGCCATGGTTCAGGTGGTGTACACATCAATATTAGTGATTTGAAGGGGGGGGGGGGCTTGCACTATGTGTCCCTATGCTCATTCCACCAACATAATCAAACATTTATAAGGTATGCTGGACTTCCCATGGGCAGGACAAAGACTGATATGCGGGAACTTTCTTCTCTGTGAAAAGATAAGTGAGTTAAAGACTTGGTTGAGACTCTCCCAGGGGCCATCCACCCAAGAACAAGTCAATGGGCTGTGTTTGTGCAGGTAGAGAGTTTCCTAGACCTCTCTCGGTTTTGCATACCAAGTAACATTGGGTCTCACCCTAAGTTACCAGGGGAATCCAGTCGTGGACCCCTTGCTCACTGCTCGTAGAGAGGCACAGCTTCACCTCACTGATGATGCCCAACTAGACTGAAACACGTGTATGGGATTGCTGTGGTACTCTTGTTCAGAGGAGGATTGCCTAGCATTTCGGTGGACTGCCCCTGGGCAGGACAAAGACTGATATGCGGGGAAATCTCTTCTCTGTGAAAAGAACAGTGAGCTAAAGACTTGGTTGAGACTCTCCCAGGGGCAATCCACCCAATAACAAGTCAATGGGCTGTTTTTGTGCTGGTAGAGAGTTTCCTAGACCCCTCCCTCTGTTTTGCATGCCAAGTAACTTTGGGTCTCACCCTAAGTTACCATGGGAATCCAGACTTGGACCCCTTGCTCACTGCTCTTAGAGAGGCACAGCTTCACCTCACTGATGATGCCCAACTAGACTGAAACACGTGTATGGGGTTGCTGTGGTACTCTTGTTCAGAGGAGAATTACCTAGCATTTCGGTGCTGGACTGCCCCTGGGTGGGACAAAGACTGATATGTGAGGAAATGTCTTCTCAGTGAAAATAACAGTGAGCTAAAGACTTGCTTGAGACTCTCCCAGGGGCCATCCACCCAAGAACAAGTCAATGGTCTGTGTTCATGCTGGTAGAGCGTTTCCTAGACCCCTCTATTTTAGAACATTTATTGCAGCCACCACCCAATAATTTTGACCATAAGAAGTCATAACAAGTTGCCACAACACTTCAGTGGGTATAAAATCATAGTGTTGCAACAACTGACAAAATAATGGAGACTTCTAGCCTTCAAAACCTGACAGTGTAACAATACATGTTGTAAAGTTTCAAGCTGTCCAGGCACAGAACAATGCCTAGATGTTCTTTGTTCCCTGGGTTTCTTAACTCTGACATCCATTATTTCCTTTGTGGGTAGTAGGTTTACCCTTAACTTCATTGCCAGGCCACATCAAGAACGACTCAGCGACTTAATCAGGTATGCTGTTTGTACACCTACTGGCCTTACATCAATTAACATATCTGCAAATAGCCTATGTGCTCTCACTTTATATATGGTGTACACCCAGTCTTTTTCTTTTAATGTTATTTTCGCATTAACAAGATGCCTCAGAATCAACTCTTTAGAGATGCAGCTTCACAACCGCATTGGACAAGCCATCAGGCCCTGGCACTCGTAAGTTCTTACTGTGATTAATTATCAGAACAATCTTCCTCAGAGAAGAACAAATGCCAAGCACCTGTGTTAGCGCTTTTAATTGCTAGTTATGCTTGGTGCAACCTCTCTATAAGCTTGTTTTGATCTGGGTAAAAGACAGGGGGGTGATGTGTTGTTGATTTTCTGCCAAAAGGAACTCACGTGCCTTGATTCAATTAGGCGCAGCAATTTACTGGCATCTTTCAACAGCATCCTGTATCTATGTTTCTTAACCATTGTCCATGTGTACGTTTTAGAAGTTTAAGCTCTTGAACGTTGGGGCTCTTATTTCTTTGTAATGCTCCCCTCAGCTCCCTCTTTTTTTGTTGGACCTCTGGATTGTAAACATGTTTCCTAATGAACTTGGTTCTGTGCTGGGGGCAAGGCACACAAGCATAGACTCGATTCAGGATAACCTGGTATGGTACCACCAAAGGTGTTGACTCAAATACACCTACCTCAAAAAATACTTTTAAGGTGGAATAGAAAGTCTACATGCTGGCACCATTCCAGGTGATGCTGTTTTTCCCAATTTTAACATCTAATCCAAATGGATAGGGTGAGCACAAACTTCCTAATTTCTCTATATTCCACCTTAATAGAGGATTATTGTCACTATGGTTTGTATTTGTGACTGTCAAGGAGGACACATTCTCACGTCTATGCCAGGTGTAGTTCAGCACATTCATTCCCCAAGCGTCCATATGTTCCATCCATGCTTCTCCCCTCACCTCTGGGTCCGAGTCATGCTTACTAACACCAGGTTGATCTGGTTGATGTATGCATATCGAGTTCACATCCCTAAAGATTATGATTGAATTACAATTCCTCTTACTTTGCCAAGCATAGATATTTTTCTCTGATCGCCTCAAACAATACATCTTGCTGAATAGTTCCTGGATTCCAGTATAGGTTTAAAATCAGGGTGAAGCTCATCTCCAGGAAGATATTTCTATCCGAGATCAGCTCCACTGCCTGTACAAACGAATTTGGCAAAACAAGAATTGAAACCAAAATTCGGATGTCGTTACGCAGACATTGGGCCTCATTACGAGTCAGCCGGTCCGGAAAGAACGGTGGTGGTAAATCCGCCACCCCCGTTCTTTCCATACCGGCTGATCTCGAGTCCTGTAGGCGGCAGGGTCACTCCCGCCAGGTCTGACCTGACGGGTTTAACACCACCCGCCTGCAGGCGGACATGGAAACACCAGCACCATTACAACATGTTGCCAGTGTTTCCACTTCCCCATTCCCATGGGGACTTACAGAATTCCACCTCTGGAATTCCCAAGTCACCGGGTCATAATGCCCTGGTAATTCCAAGAATCACGGAAGCGGAATGGTAATACGAGTCCAGCGGTAACCTGCCCGTTTTTCCGACTCGGTTACCGCCAGACTCGTAATGAGGCCCATTGATACCCATCCACACTAGGAGAATCCATCAACCAAGACCCCTGGAATTCCAAGAAATACAGTCAATGTGGCTGGTTATTGAGTCAATAGGAGCACAGAAACAGCAACAATGTTAGTGAGAAGTCACATGAGGGTGTGTACCAGTCTGAAGTTGCAGTGTTCGTCACAAACATTTTTCAACATTTTGAGTGCCTATTATTAAGTGGTCATGCAAGTACACACTGGTCATATTCATGTTGCACTCTCCTCACACCTGGCCAAGATGCATAAGAATGTGGATAACCACAAATCAGGTTTTAGCCAATCTGGAGAAGAGGTGGATTGGAATTTTAGCAAAACAATTTCCTAGCATGCAGGCTTAGTCAGCATCAGAAACTGTGATACTACTACATGTTGCAAGTAGGCTTTGATGAAGTAGAGGAGTAGCTTAGCAACTTAGCACATAACTACTTTTAGAAATTCCACTCTCATACATGTATATATGTGTGTATGGTCGCCTGATCCTCTAATCTGTGACTTGATACATGACCCATGTACCCTGACATGACTGCTCAGTGCATTGATTGTAACACACTTGTGCATTCCCCATTATAGAATGCCCACTTGTAATGTATTATACATATGTGCCAGGCCTCTTCGTGTCTTTATGCATTTAAATTGAATATGCATGTTCAAGTCAATAGGTGGGCCTCTGAATTTTGGTGTCTGACTTTGTGCAAGTGATGATGCAGTGGATGAGGATGAGCAGGAGGATGAGGCACAACCATCCACCAGTGCAGTGTGGGGTTCTGTTTCTCGTGAGAATCCCCTCCTGTTGAAAGCCATCATCAGCAGGCCTGCCAACTGGTCTTCTGAGGATGCTGTCAAATCAGATGTGGAAGGCCTATTAAGGGACATAGTGGAGGGGCCACCAATTAGTAGTTCAGATGATGTGGAGCTTGTATTCCTAGAGGCTGCTGAGCTGGAGGAGGAGAGCCAGGAGACCCTAGGCTTGCCTTTGGAGAGGCGTGCTTCAATTGTGGAATCTTAATCTGCAAGTTTGCCTCCTGCCATCATGTAGTCAGCAACAGAGGCTGATGTCGCTGGAAGGGTTTGTAGACCTTCAGCCTATGATAGTGCACTCACTGTGACAGCAGCCTGGCTTTGTAGGCTATGCACATGTGGTTGACATGTGCCTGATTGACATTTGGTTTGGGAGTAGCAGTTTCTACATGCAAGTGCCCAATGGGGCAAGGTCCTGCAAGAGATGGCCAGGAACATCTATCACTTGGCGGTAAATGTCATCTCCTCCAATGTCGCACTCACTACAAAACTACGCCTATTGCGGCAGGAGAGGAGAGAGTACACACAAAACCAGAGCCAGATGACTCGCGAGGAGGGTTCTACATATAGCCAAGCTATTCATGATGAGTTTTTCTCCTCAAGGGAAGTTCTGAAGTAAGAGATTGCCACTGTGAGACAAACTCTACTTTCAGATCTGTTGGCCTCAAGACATGGATTCCTTGAGACAAACTCTGCATGAGGGGATGATGCCCAAAGGGAATTCTGCTGTTCTGAAACAGATTCATTGAGACAATATCTGTTTGAGGAGATGTTGGCCTCAAGAGAATTAAATCATAAAGACATGAATTTCTTGAGTCAATCTCTACATGAAGAGTTGTTGGCTTCAAGGGCCCTCCACCACCAGGAGATGTCTGCCTCTGGGAATCTCTCAACATGCAGTTGGAGATGTCAAGGGTCACAATGCATGCTGACTCTTTGGCCACTCATGATAGCCATAACCAGGACCTTGATGCAATTGGGACCTTCATGCATGCATCCCTCTCACGAGTGGCCATAGCCAATGGGGAGCAGGATTCGACATTGTGTGGTTAGAGTGCACCATCCCAAGATCCACCACTAGATGGGGGTTACAACTATACCACACATGTGATGTCATTGGCCTTGTCCCCTCAAACCCCTATCCTCTTGCCACCAACACCCCATCTTCACAGACCTGGTGTCCATGAGCCCATGGAGGTAACATGGATTATTTTCCTTTTTATTTATTTTTTCAACCATCCAAGGTCGACAGTATTTTTGTTTTCCTCATGTCAGGGTCATTGTGCTAAAGAGGCCATTGGCTCAGTCAACTGAGCATGTTTCTGCGCTGGGAGACTGGACATGTGGTCATGATCAGTGGAGTTAACTGATGTGGTGTTGTGGACTGCTACAGAGTCCCACATACAGGTGAACTTTCCATTCATTACTGGTGTCTTGCCTCACTCAGTGTTCACCCACCCTGAGAGGATACCCTGATCACCCTGGTTCCAACCAAGTCCTCATTCCCTCTTCTGGACACTGACTCTTTTAGCACCAATGTGGAGGTACAGTGTTAGGTGGAGGTGCTCAGGGATTCACAGCACAACAGGAGTACCACCAGGTAAGGTTTTCAGGGCTGGTGATGTGTGCATCCCAATTGTGGCATGATGTGGCACACGTAGGATTGTGCATGTTGCATTGCACACGGTGATTGGATGTGGTCACTGTCACTGGAGATGTGAACGATCCGACATAATTGTGTCTGTGCATGTCTCCCTGCATTTGTGTGTTTTGTGTTACTGATTACACTGCCACAAATTGCTGCTTGGAGTCAATCTCCTCGGGATGTTCCTGTGCACATGATGTTGATGAGGGATGATGCAGTAGCTTATTTTAATGTAGCCTGGTAATCTACTTGGACACTCTTCTAGACACTCCATCCAAAGCTTATTTGTTTACAATTGTGATCAGTCTGAATCACCAAAGCCCTACCATACAAAAACACATTACATTTAGTGACGGCCACAAAACTGCCAGGGCTTCTTGCTCAATGGCTGAATATCCACATATCCACATCCTTGAGTGCCCTGGAGGCATACACAGTTGTATGAAATCATGTGCCATCCTCTTGCATATGACCACCCCACAGGCCTTGTTCTGATGCATCTGTGTACACAATTGTGCAAACTCCCACTCTGAGCCCTTGCAAAACTGGCACACATGTGATGTCCTTCTTCACCTTCACAAACACCTCCTCACACATCTCATTCCAATCCAATCTAACACCCTTCCTGTTGTGTTTCCACATATTCACCATTTTGCTGGCCAACCCCTTGATGAATTTGGCATAGTACTCTCTTATCCTGAAAAACAAGGAAACCTCTGCTTTGTTCTCAGGTGATTACATTTCTATAATGGCCTTAACTGTGCTGCATTTGTGATGTACACCCTCATCTGACAAACTGTAACCTAAGTAGTCAACCTGCGACTTTCCAAATGTACACTTCTCTAGACTCATTGTCAAACCAGCATCTTCCACATTTTTTAGAAGCTCCTTCAGACTTGCATCATGTTCTCCTCTATCTCTTCCCCACAACAATCTATCATCCCAGTAGAATTTCACACACACAAAATATTCTATGTATCACTCATTGAAAGACATTGACAGCCGAGGTAAGTCAAAAAGGCATCCTGACACACTTGAAAAGACCCACATGAACGTAACTATATCATACAACACAGGGTGCATGCAGATTTAGTGGTATGCAGATTTAGGATCCACCAATGAATACACCTTCAAACCCCCAAATCCTTTATAAGCTTGTCAGTCCTAGGCAAGGGGAAATCTTTCAGTTACAATGTTGTTAACCTATGTAGTTAGGGGTCCAGCAATTAGAGCATGATAACAAAAGGCAGAGCAAACACCGGGCAAAAAGCATCACTGTTTATTACAGCTGGGTGTGAATAGTGGATAGGCTCTGATTGAAAGGCTGACATCTGAATGGAATACAAACAGTAGTTTTGTACCAAGAAATACAATGGTCGGAAATCCATCGAAACACTTGTAAGTTGGAGAATTTCCCATGGATTTTATTGGTTCGTGGACATCATCTCCTCGAAGTTTACATTGATTAGTGACACGTAATTGAAACAAACAGTTTCCCATTACCATGCCTCCCCACGTGGTAAATCATTTATTCACACCCCACCCCGGAACAACTTTTTATTACTGAAGTAGCATTTGTGCACACCGCCAGAATTTTAATACAATGCCATCACCATTGAGAATGGAACACTAGACACCATGCTGCTGGACGGAAAGGGGACAGTCACACGATACCTGTTGGATAATGAGCTTCGCAAACTCTGTGGTAGATACTTTGTAGGCTGGACACCACCCCATAGCTCAAGAACGTACTGTCTCATTGGTTCTCCCAGGAATGCCACTCCGTTCAGTGTTCCACTCCCACAGCCGCCTGCTCTTGGGCATCGGCGGTCATGTGAAAAGACACTGGTAAAGAGTCACTTTTCTCTGCTGCCGTACTTGGCAGCTGGTTTGGCTGACCACCCTGTAATTGCATCATCTTGTTCTAGTTGTGTTGTTTTTCTAGTAATGAGTAGGTTAAGCCCCACCTCCTTTTGCAGATCTCTGTCATACTGGTCACGTGTTTCAGATCAAGGTTTCCCAGGTCCAGCACGCCCAAGGGATTTCTGACTACTTGTTATAATGTTGCTATATTTAACCTTTCCCTTCTTTTGCTAATCATTGGGCACTGTCTTTGAACTGTGTGTACACCTAATGCATAATTACCCCATACCGTTCCTGGTGAAGCGCTTTATACAGGGCATCTGCGGCTGAGAATGGTCATTTCCCATGTAGGTGCCCCCACCTTCCCCCTTTTTTACTCTCGTAGTTGGTAGGTGCGTCCCCTGTCTGGTGCTGAATTAGCACTTTTAACACACCTCTCTGAGGTCTATGCATAATATGAACGACCCGCTGGCCTTTTTGACAACAACGATTTTGACGCCTCTGTTTGCTCAATAAACCCTTCTTTCAACATCCTATCAAGTTCCACTTCATCATCCTTTCTACATGCTAATGGGGCTAGCCTGAGCTTGGCAACATAGGGCACAGACACCTTCTTCAGTTTGTATTTGTGTATAAAACCATTGAGCCAACCAACTTAATTCCTGAAGAGGTTGTGTGCCCAGCCAGCCACTTCACACTATTTCAACTCCTTCACAACCACATCACAACCATTGTGTACTAACTTTATCCCAAGGGCAGCCTGACTGTGGCAAGACAATACATTTCCTCCCACATTAGTAACATATATTTTACTGACCCTTCTCTTAGCCTTGAATGATAATTTGGCATCTAATTCACCTTTCATTATTATAAGGGTTTCACCATAGGCATGCACCCTCTCACTCACTTCTTTCATCACACACAATCAATTTATTTTTCCCATGATGTATTACTGATCAGTGTATAGTCTGCCGCACTGTCAACCAACAGCTCAATCGCTACCCCATTGACCTCATTCATGGCTTTTTAATCTTAACTTCAGATATCACATCCTCGATTTGCACAAAGTCCAACCCCTCATATACCTCCTTAGAATAATGCACCTCCTCATCTACGACTCCAATATTGCTCCCCCAGAAGAGACAACATTTAGTTATGTGTCCCTTCCTACCACAGTGTCTGCATTCCATCTGCATTCCACAAACACAGCCGGGCATTCTCTATTCCTTGCAAAATGTTCATTTCTTCCAGATCTATAACAACTCTTGACTAGGTGAGTGCCACCACGAAAACCAGTGACGTCCCCGCGATTGTTTGGAACCCCTCTGCCCCTTTCTCTGCTCCTCCAGTCAACATCTTTGTCTTTTCCTCTGCTCCTCCAGTACACATCTTTATCTCTGCCACTGGCATTTTCACCTTTGAACGAGATCTTATTAGTTGGCCTGTCCTTGTGCACCAAACGTGTTTCCGTCTGGCCCAACCACTTTCCTCATAGTATCTGTCATGCTTCTATTCTCCTTGGCCAACTCCTTTATGTAAGTTGTGGTATATTCCACTTGTTTAGCTACCTGCACTGCTTTGTCAAGGTCTGGGTCCCTCTCTCTCCACAGTTCCTTGTGCACTTTATCCTCAGCACATTTTATCATTTATTGGTCTCACAACTGTTCATCTCGATGACATGACTTGAATTGGCTTTTGACGGCCAGTCTTCTAAATGCCGTGACAAAATGATATTTAGTGAGAATTGTGTTTTCTTTGACATCATAATGTTTACGTAGTTTCAATACACTGGTCTCAAGCAAGCTCAAAACAAAGTTATCCTCCACTGCAGGCCCAGGGAGCCTATTCAACACATCCTGCCTTCCATGACCCAAAAAGTGGCATAGGAGCGCATCCTTAGAGTAATTTGGACCATACACTGCAAGGAAAAATTTCAAAATGTCATCCTTCCAGTCCTTCCATCGAATAACAGTCCCCGCACCCCCCACTCTCTCTTCCTTGCTGTTAGGCAGAATCATGTGCAGTACCCTTTGGGAACACCACATACAATTAAGACTACAAGTGTAAGTACAATTTCACCTTTGGTACAAGCCTGTACTACACAGTAAAGTGGTAGCGATGGCTAAGCAGCCAGACTTATCTCAAGAGTAAAGTGAGCAGTACAAGAAGTTACACAAAGAACAAAGAACACAAAGAATAACAATTACTATGATTCAAGCAAACACTGATTCAAGGTTTCTGAGTAAAAGAATATACATTTATTTACACCATCAGTAATAAAACAGCTCACTATCATAAAGCAGCAGAAAATCACAGTCCTAATATACCACAATAGCACCCAATCAATTCTGGACAAGTTAAGCTCAAAATGAAGTGTGAGCAAAATGGCACTCCAGCAATTTAAAAGGGGAGGAAAGACAAGGTTTATCAAAAATCAACAGCACCAACAAGTCATAGGCAGGGCAGTCTAGAAAAGGCTACTACAACTAGGATTCAAGTCAATAGGTCTGGGCCAATGTTAATGGTTCAGAGTCTTTGCAGAGGATCTCACAGTTCAAAGTAGTTTGCGGTTAAGTCTTTTCCAAGAGTTCAAAACGAAGTTGTTCGGAGGAAAGGTTATTCAAAAGAGAAGAGAACGACAAGCCTTCGGAGAGGCGAAAGATTTCAAGCACTTTCACTGCGGTCGGACGAAAAGAACGACTGAGTTTGCACAGTACCTTAAAAGAAAAAGAATGCTGTATCATTCTCAGCCTTGGCCCCCACCCTGTGGAACTCGCTCCCACCCCACATTCGCCTAACTGAGGATTTAACGTCTTTCCACAAACTTCTGAAAACCTGGCTCTTCCCCTAAAACCAGCCGGTACCAAAACTAACCAAACAGACTAACAGCATCTCTTTGACACCAATCCAACAAACTACCTGATGCGAGAAATTGACAGCTAATAACCCCGAATATAAACTAGAAGGACAAACAGAATTAAACGAGTAAGGAATAAATCATAGGGAAACAGTAAAGAGATTTAAACTGCCGAAATTGACATAATCCATGAGGAGCGAACGAAGTGAATGGCGTGGATGAAATAGTAAGAATGGATGAAGCGTGCGGAACAGATGAAGAACAGATGACTATATAGATCGAATGAGTATGTAAATCGAATGAGTATGTAGATCGGATGAGTGTATAGAATGGCTGAACATGTTAAGCGGATGAGTGTGCAGAGCGGTTGCGTGTGTGGAGCGGACGAGCATGTACAGTGGATGAGTGCGTAAATACAGAGAAGCGAGTAGAGCGCATGAGTACGTAGAACAGATGAATGTACAGAACGTATGAGCGTAAACCTGAAGAGTATGTAGAGCGGACGAGTATTTAGAGCGGACGAGTATTTAGAACAGACGAGTACGTAGAGCGGACGAGTATGTAGAGCGGATGAGTATGTAGAGCGGATGAGTACGTAGAGCAGCTTAGTACGTAGAGCGGACGAGTATGTAAAGCGGCTAAGTGTGGATAGCAGATGAGTACAGAAGTGCAGAGAGTGTGTTGCTCGCTGGAGCAGATGAATGTGCAGACCTGACGAATGTATAGAGTGAATGAGTGTATAAAGCGGATGAGTGTTCAGAACGGAGAAGTGTGCAGAGCGGATGAGTGTACAGAGCGGATGAGTGTACAGAGTGGATGAGTGTATAGAGCGGATGAGTGTATTGAGCGGATGAGTGTACAGAACAGATGAGTGTAGAGAACAGATGAATATATAGAACAGGATTACTGAGTATTAGCGAATGACTTTATAGGGCTGATGAGCGCATTTTACTGTTGAATGCGTGGAAAGCACAAGTGCCTAGAGCACATGAGTGCATAGAGCGGATGAGTGCATAGAGCAGATGAGTGCCAGGAGCGGATGAGTGCGGGGAGCAGAAGAGTTGAATGCGTGGAAAGCACGAGTGCATAGAGCGGATGAGTACATAGAGCAGATGAGTACGGGGATCAGATGAGTGAGGCAAGCGGATGACTGAGGCGAGCGGTTGAGGACTGGGAGCGGACGAGTGCGGGGAGTGGACGAGTGCGGAGAGTGGACGAGTGCGGGGAGCGGACGAGTGCGGGGAGAGGATGAGTGCGTAGAGGGGACGAATGCATAGATGGGATGAGTGCGTAGAGGGGACGAGTGCGTAGAGGGGACGAGTGCGTAAAACAGGTGAATGCATAGTGCGTGTGAGGGCATAAAACAAACAAGTGCTTAGAGCGAATGAGTGCCTAGAGCGGAGTGAACGAGTGCCAAGAGGGAACAGATGTGCTGCGTAGACTGGACGAGTTGCGTAGAGTGGATGAGTATGTAGAACAAGTGAGTACAGAATGCATGCAGTATGGATGAGTGTGTAGAACGGATAAGTAGGTAGAGCTTCTGAATGCGTAGAGCAGACGGAACGAGTGAAGTGTGTAGATGGATTCTATATTGATAGAACAAATGATACATGTGAATGGAATTGATCACATATATGGATGGAACGCCTGACGGACGTGGATGGAACGGATGGCATACATTGATGGAACGGCTGACATATGTAGATAGAACGGGTGCCGTATAAAACAACTTAGAATACACGGAATGGTACAGATGAAATATGTGGAGGGAGTACATAAAACAACTTTGAATACACAAAATGGATTGGAGTAAATAGAGCGGTTTTGAGTGCAAATGGCGGACAGGAATGCGAGTGGCAAACAGGAGTGCGAGGGGCGGACAGAAGTGCGAGGGGCGGTCAGGAGTGCGAGTGGTGGACAGGAGTACATGCATGAGGCCAACAGGAATGCATGCATGAGGCCAACAGGAATGCATGCGTGGGGCAGACAGGAGTGCATGCACGTGGGCAGACAAGAGTGCATGCGTGGGGCAGACTGGAGTATGTGGGGTGGACTGGAGTGCACGGGGCGGACTCGAGTGCATGAGTGCGTCGAACAGACCGAATGTGTGGAGCAGACTGGGGTGCATGGAATGAATAAAAGTGCATGGAATGGACTAGAGCGCATAGAATCGTGTGATGTACATGGTATGGCTTGGAATGCTGGGAACATTTGAAAGAGCATATAACCCATCATATCACACCACCACGCTTACTCTCTTCTTTACACCACCACTCAACTAGAACACAGAGATACTATGACACCATTTGGTATAACTGTTCTCATACCAACATCCGCCGCTCACTCCCCATCACTCTAAGTAAGCATTGCTGGTTACACCCCCCCCCAGCCAAGCGTTCTCCTCAGGCCTAACGCAGCCGCATTCGTTCTGGATAAATCCTGCCAGAACAAACACATACTCCTGATCTCTGAACCACCACACCTACCGCTAAGAAGCAGCTATTACACGAATATCGCACAAGCTGCACAAATACCCGGTGCTCACATGCACCTTTGACTCTCTCTACTCTCTCTACTGACCTGAACTTCGGTTCCCAAGGGCGTTCAACCTACCAGCGCCTTCAGACCATGCCAATGGTATACAAGGCGCTATATAAATGCAGAATAACATAACATAGCTGAGGCAATTGTTCCTGGCAGTTCCTGCAGGCTCACAGTTCCTGAAGTTTCAGTCGTGGTGACAAGAAGGAGGATGGCTGGAGGGTCCTGCACTGAGGGTTTGCATCTGAAGAGATGCAAAGCAAATTCGACCAGGATGAGGGCCGGTGTCTGGCATTTGGCGAGCTGTTTGTTCCAACCAGGCTCAATGGAAGAAGATTCTTTGCAGATTTCCTCTGTCGTCAAAGTTTCAAGCGATTCGGACCTGCAGCAGTGCTTCACCGGGATGTCCAGTAGTTGCAGCAGTCGTCTTTCTTCAGCTTCTCTTTGGTTCTCTCGTTCCAGTGACAACTCTGCCTTCCAGTCCCAAAGACTGGGTTTTATGCACCAAATCCCCCATTCACACAGCCTGGCTGTCAATCACACAGCAGGGTGGCTGTCCTGGCAGGACAGCCACCTAGCCAATCAAACAAGAGTGCAACTTGGGTCTCCAGGGAGACCCTGTGCAGGGGGCTTCAAAACCCTCCCTCACATCCTGCCCACCCAAACACTCAGATGCCTAAGGAGGGCTTCTGTGCAGAAGCCTGCCAAAGGACGGCGAACAAAGGAACCAGACCTTGTTTGGCATGCAGAGTAAAACGCTAGAAAGACCTCTATAAAAAGATATGGCAAAACAACTCGACCGGAATCATGTTAAATTAAAAGTGGATTACCAGGTTGAGTTTGGGGCTACCACCATAGCCTCTAACGATACCGAGGCTATTTTCATAGTCCACGGTAGAATAAAAATGGTAGATACCACTGCCACTAGCCAAATCTTAGAGAAAGAGGAACATACTAATGTTCCATGAGAATCAGACAAAAGGGCATAACTATTAACCCCTCCAGTAATCTGTTAGAAGATAGTTTGTACTGGGTCTGTAAATGTAAAAAGACTAGTAAACTCAATGGCAACTTTACATGTTCTGGGAGAGAGTAGTCAGTCCCAGAAAATGGAGTTTAAAGTGGAAAGTCTGAAAAAACAACCCTGTGTCACTGCACTTAAGGTGCTGTGTGACACACAGTAAAAAGATGGTGCCTATGGGGTGGGTGAGACTCCATAGCCCATGAGCATAAAATGTACAACACACATCAAAACACATGTAAGAGTGGGAAAAAAGGTTCACACTCTTACCAGGTGAAAAAAATTAAACCCTAGAAATCCAGCAAAGCTACTGAGGGACTCAACATCTAAGGGAAATTAGCCATTCGGGAGAATTCTCCCTAACACTTGCCCTGGGTTAGAAACAGTGCAGGACCAGATATGCTAGCCATGTCAGATTATTGTCAATCCTGCCTGCTGTGGCTTTAATTGTTCACTTGTCCGCTTGCCAATTTTAAGGCAATCTTGACCTTGGATGACCATTGCAACTGCCCCATGTTCTCTGTGCTGTACTTATTTTTGAAAACTGTTTTCAAAATATCCTCTTGCTATCATTGTTCCCCTTTTATAACTGTTCAAATATGTCCTTGTATTACGTATAACTGTCCTCCAGTCTTAATTCTCTTGCCTTTTTTTTACAGTCACTGAGATGATCCCCTGCACGTGCGATCACTGTAGCCCGGTTGCCATGGAAACCGGCAAGCATCCAAAATGGCCATCCGAATTCAAATGCACTAGTGTCCTTTTCTCAGTAGCAGATTGGGCAGCATCAGAGCAAACATGCAAAAAGCACTGCTTTACACTCCATGCAGTGCTCTCACCGGTGCGCATTCATTCTCGCTCAGCTGTACACGCTGTCTTGCAGCTTCCACAAACCCTCCTGGGGGGGCCTGAAGCAATGGCCCACCAAATACCTTCACTGCCCTGTAATTCGCAGGCGGATGAATGGAGAGCCCCTGCTTTGCTCAGCATTGTGCGGATGAGTACACAGGCGGGGCACCTCCTTACCTCGATCAACCACCGTCCCTCCTGCACTCGACTTCACTCCGGAATGCTTCAGAGACACCCAACGGCAATATCAGGGCCACACAAGGAAGGGAAACTCGCCAACTGCAATCTGTGCACCAGGGGTCCAGTCTGCTGCTGCCCCTCTCCCTATCCAGCAGCAGCTTGTTGCTAGTATAATGAGCATGGAAGACATCAGGTAGGTGAACAGTATTTATTAAGATAAGAGCTACAGGGGCTGCAGTCATCCTTATTACTTGGCAAGCCCTCTAACTGACGTTCAACTCATAACATAACATTCTCTTTTCCAGCATCATGAGGTTCTCTGATGTCACAGCTTGCTGTCAAGGTTCTATTGAGGTTACCATGCGAGACTTATACTACACACTGTCCCCTGCAAAGTTGAAAATGGTTATTAATTTCATGCATTGTCATTTCTTGTGTTCCTGTGTGTCATACATTGCTTGTGTGATAGTCAATACTCACCTACAAAACAAGTGTTTTCAAAGGTTCTCAATGCAAGAGGCTGGTAAATGGGGGAATGCCGGAAGAGGTATCTATCATGCATGCATCCTGAGTAATTGGCATTCACATGCATGATGTGTTCCTTGGCCTCACAAATCACCTGCCCATTTATGGAATGCTGTTTCCTGCGATAGATGGGCTCAATCTCTTGGGGAGGTGTTGAGTGCTACATGGGTGCGGTATATGGCTCCCAAGACCTGGGGAAAGTGTACAGCTGTGTAGATATCCTGGCACTCTCTCTGCCTTGCCTGCAGTGTGTGTGGCATGTAATCATGCTTATGCACACGCGCTAGGAACCTTGTTTGTGTGGGCTGTGGTAAACACCTAATGATGGCTGTGGTATGTTAGGACGATCCAGTGCCAGGAACTGTAAGGCTGATGGAAGTTTGACCAGAGTTGTCTCAGCCTGTGAGCCCATTGTGGGGGATAACTGGTCATTCTCCAATTTACTGACCAGGTCTAGGATGACATGGGGAGGCAAGGAGGTATCTTCCATACACCTCCTCATCTGGAATCCCAAATAATGTTGTTCGTGGATGGAAGATTCTGGCCCTCCTCCTTCTTCCATAAGTAGTAGTATAAGTGCTCCTTCTTCCATAAGTAGTAGTATAAGTACTAGCAGGGCAGGATCCGTGGCAATCGCATGTTCAGTGGGGTGCATTGCGCTTTTTATGCATTTGTTTTCATTATGCTTTGTACTTTGGAATGGGTGACAGATGGCGGTGTGTTTGCTCTCCTTTGGAGTCAATGTGATGGCACAATATTTTGTGAATTGGGTTTATCGATGGGGTGTGTTGTTTGTTTGCATGGTGCTCCCCTCTACACACCCATGTTTTTTTCTCATGTTCATACTTTAATAGGGATTTTGCATGTTCTGCCCTGTATTTTGTTCTTTGTGCTGCCCCTTGCTGCACGTTGTGTTCAGTTTCACGCAAAGTGCTCCTGCACAGTGCTAAGTGGGAAGGGCCAGCGCAAAGTTTGATTTGTGCATTGGTCATACCCATTTAGTGTGCGGTAAAGTCACTTTGCCCCCATTAAATCTTTTTGTAGTTAGGCCATATGAGTCTTATCAAAGGCATTATAAACGTTGTTATCTGCAGGTGGAACAGCCCAAATACCATGGGATCAGGAAGCACACATTTTACTTCCTGCAATTAGGCCCTACAGGAAACGGTTTTCCTGATCATAATCGGGAGCATATTATTGGAAACTGAGTTTGACCTCCTGGAGGAGGAGGCTCCAGAAAGGTTATTTGGGTCTTTCTATGTGGAATCCTAAACACTTTCCACCTTAGCCTTACCTTCCGCTTAACCATGACTGAGCTAGATAATCTTCTCTTCCATCTTGAAAAGATATCCAGGCCAAGAAGATCAGGTGGTTTGATGTTTACCAGGCTCAAATTGAAAAAGATTCTTACAATGTATGTGTCCCAAACCCTCTCAGAGGGAGGGGACTTGCCAGAATACTGTGGGTTTAACCTTCTCTTAAAATGTACTTGATTGATATTAATTCATGGCACAGATGTTTAATATATGCTGTGCTTATCCACCCTTTCTCACTTGAACAACTCATATAGCGTGAACCTCTCTCATAAATATATCACAGATCAATATGGCGAAAAACAATTCTGCAGGGGGTCTATGCTGTTTTGATGAAGAACGATGCATGTCTTAGTGTATGAGGGCAGAAGGCTTGGGATCTGGAAGTTGTGTTGAGAAAAACAGGAATCTATATCCAGTATTGTATTGCTTGCCCTAGTTTTAAAGGGCTTAGATCCCATTTAATTCAACCACTTTTAAAAGTAGTATAGCATTGAATTCACCGTGGAAGCTCTTCTTTATATGGCAGGTGGTGCCTGGAACATGATTTGCTCTAATTTGGTGCAATTCATCGAGCCATTCGTGTGTATGTTGAGTACTCAGGATGCCAGTGTATAATAACGCTGGTATTAATCCACAATTAGTTTCCATTTCCTAATACAGAGTGATGTATTTCATATTATGATCTTTATGGCTGTAAATTATTTCTATTTTCATATATGTTCCTCTTTCTCTTTGTGATCTTTGGATATGTTTACATTGTGTAATGCTGTTGTTTTTTAACCTTTATCAATACATACATATTCAATGTGATTTTTTTTTTTAAAAGGCTGCTTAACAAAGATATCAGGAAAGGGGCACCATATTTTTCTTTTCATTGTGCTACTTTTTTATTTTATTCAACAAATCAAATGAGCAACTTACAGATTTAGAATCATTTTAATCGACACAAAGACACTTCACCAGGAAGAATCTAATAGAAATTAAACTTCCAAATTTTACTAATGAAAAACAGCTCATCATTTCTGAGAATACAAAAAAAGCATTACTTCTGTACCCTGACCCGAATGCCCAGTAAGGGCTGCATATCTTGCAAACGATTTCACTCAAGCAAATCCCATGCTTGAATCTCTGTATTTACCCATCACGTCTTTGGGAGACTGTCGTAGAAGTTCCTAAGCGTTTGTTAAATTGGGGATGAAAAATAAGTAAACACATCAGTGTTGAATTCTAGAATCAAATCGGTCTGAGCAAACTTGATAGAGGAGTAGGATGTCACAGGTGGCTTTAATAACTCCAAGATTTCGAAAGACGTTTCACGATTTTTTGTTTCCAAAATCTTAAAAATCACGGTTTGCACTTCCCTCTCTCATCTCCTGACCTGTGGGATTTACAACACACTAACCCAGCTGCCCCTAACCAGTAGATTTCCCATACAGTGAATATTACTCTCTAAATCTTACTGTGGATAATGTTTTAAGGACCAAAGCGTTATCTATCTGGGCTCTTCTAGGGGTGTCCTAACCTAACACTCGACAGGGTTATCAATAGGACTTCATGGTTATCTTGTGCCAGAAACAGACATGCTGGACGATTACCTCACATAATCACAGTGCACTACATACAAATGGTAACACTGTCTCAATCGGTAACTCGCCTGCACACTACTCCAACTCTTCAGCTCTCTGCTCTGCCTTATTTCCTCTGCTGGTCCCTCAGTGCACCTCTACACCTCCTGACCTCACACTGCAACCCTCACTCTGCTTCTCTTTCTGCCTCCTTTTATGCAGTGGTCCTGCTGGTTTATACCTGCCTGCCGTCCTTTGGTTCCACCACTAACATGACTCTAATGAGTAATCTGTGGCTGCCTTTTCCCCAAGGGCTGGTTTTCACAGCAGAGAGGTTAAGAAACAGAAAATAGAATTCTTGCCTTTTCAGTCTCTGTCAGCAATATCGTGTTCAGGTGTTCAGGCTACATGTTTTCTCTGTGGCTTCTGTCATATGGCAGTGAGTTCTGTTACCAGTCCGACCCGTGGAGGATGTACCTGTTTCGCGGGCTTCCCTGCAGTCCTTTCTTGCTCCCTTGGTTTTCCCCACCATTCTCTGTGTGGGGTTCATAGGTTGAGTGTTTTATGTCTGTTCGGTAGGAGAAATCCCAGTCCATTACATTTTCACTCTGGATCCCATTCCCAAGGTTTTGTGCAGAGTCGTGCCCAGATATGCTCTGGGATTTGCAATCCTGAAAGAGATAAAAGACATTGCTATCCTAAGTGTGTAGTGTGATGCATCGTGTGATAGAGTGTGGTACCCATATTAACACGTGTCAGACCTAATGGGAGTCCAGGGACAGGCGTCCCCCCAGGGGTCAAGTCCTAAAAATAAAAGTGGGGGGACTCATCAACAAAAGCAGTGGGGTGTGTCCTCACCAGAAATTAGCATATCAAGGTGAAATATGCACATTTCATTAAAATGGCATTGCATAACCACGCTATTTGCACATAACGAATGTCATTTGCCTTTCATAAAATCAATACACACACAAAACCAAGAGAGGCGATTTTCTTCTAATAGTGTTTTTTAAAACGTTAAAAGGTGTGAATGTTTTAAACTCCAATAACCAATGCTAATGTTTTCCCTGGAGCATGCAGTACCGAAATGGGACATTTCACCTTCAGTTGGTTGTTATTTTTCATCAGGTTATATAGTGCAGTGGTGAAGTGTCCGGCCTAGAAACCTGACGACTGCGACCCTTGAGATTGCTTTCATTCATGAATTCAAAGAAGATTTTCAATGTTTCTCATTTTAGCTGGGGGGAGGGGGACTGAGTCGACCCTTTGAAAAAAGTGGGTGGACGGGCCCTGGGTCCCCCCACTTCACTTACCCGCTTCTGAGACAGGGCTGGCTGTGGTTCACAGCCTTCTAGATCCATGTAGGGATGGGTTTCTATCCTCCCCTGACAGGGTCATGACCCTGACTCTGTCACAAGTTTTGCTTGCTTTTCAGAGAGATGTTGCAAAATTGGCAAATTCGCCTTTCTGTTTTACGACTCCCGTCAAATTTTATTGTTGGCGCTAGGGAAGTAAGTAGGGCTGTTTTGCCTGTGTTTTCTTTGGCATGGCTTCATCATGCCGTAGCTCACTATGCAGTGAGTACATTCCAGACATATTCCCTGGCACAGTGAACACCCCTACTCCAGCTATCTCTCCTTTCGGTGTTGCATTCCATGGAATACAGTTGAGTCCAATGATACATTTGGTCCAATCGTACACATAGCTCATCCACCTTTTCCATCTCATGCCTGAGCACCTTATCTATCCCTCGCCCTCATCCCAAATATCTACTTTGACTTTGCTCCCCCTTACCACTACTGAATTTTCTGTTATACTCCTCCTTTTCCTCTGTGGCAGGCAAAAGCACTTTGGTGCCATGACCTATGTCATCAGGCGCTATACAAATGCAAGATACCATAACAAGATGTACAACCGCACATAATCAGTAATTTGTCAAATATCATGCAAAGAAACATATTTTGAAAAGGGAAATAAAATTAAATAAAGAAAGTAAAACAAGAAAAGGCAAATATACTGATGCATGACTGCATTCTAGACGGATTCAACGATAATTAAGCAGCACCTGACTAAAGACTAATCCCAATGGACACCCAGATTGCAACTCACAGTACTACTGTTAAACAATGCCAGTGCAAACGAAGCTACCCAAACATTGTACAGAGCTCTGCTGCTCTCAAGCTAAATCCACGCTTTAACCCCCTTAGTGCCAAGGATGAGGTATCTCGTCCTTGGGATTACCTCCCTGTTGCCAAGGACGAGATAGCTCGTCCTTGGCACTTGAGGGGTTAATGAAGGAGAAAACATTAGAAGAGATTGGGACTCATTACGAGGTGAGTAGTAAGGGATTACCGCCACTGGTAAGGGCACTGGTGCCGGTAATCCCTTACCGCCCTACTACGAGTTCCCTTTGCGGGTCCTCCCTTAACGCATGGTTTATCCAGGCATTAAGACGGGACCGGCAAAGGGACTTTGGAGCTAGTAACGTTACCGCAATTTGCGGTACCGTTATTAGCGCCTTCCCCATTCCCATTGAGCCCTATGGGGGCTCAAATGGGAATGGGGAAGGGCCCTGGTGAATGGGGAATTACCGCCCCCCGCCAACCGTGGAATGGGGCGGTAATAGCTCCATTTACCAGGGCGGAGTTGGTAAGGGTTTGGAGGCAGCCATGGCGCTATTAGCGCCATGGTTACCTCCAAACTCCTAATGAGGCCCATTGAATGGCGAAATACCGAAATCACCAAAAAAGGCCGTGGCAGTGTGGGGGAAAACCCATGGCAGTAAAAAGAAATTAAATGTGAAAATAAAAAATAAAAAAGACATTTTACTTTTTTGTACAGTGCATATTTAAAGTGGGTACATGTTCTTTTATGAACCCGCAAAAGTGTACAGATTCTTAAAAACAGCATGATTGTGGACTTAGTGAATGGAACTTGTGTACAGTGGAGTTTGGAACAATTTTTGAAGAGGTACACTGTGATGACAGAGTCCTTAAAGGGTTTCATTTGTTGTATCGCCTTTCAATTCATGCAATAGATTCTCCTTCAGGCCCCTTCTGGTGCCTTGATCCTAACAGGGTGTTACACTTGAGTGTTCAGACCAAGTAGATATTAAATCCTTTTACCAGCTGGTCAGTTGTCGTGTTGGTTATTTTGTCATTGCAAGATTGGCGGTTTAAGTATCCTTTCTATTGATATGTAAGTTACTTTCTCATAGAATCCAGAAGGTGGGACTTTCTTGAATAGTTTCCATTGTTTATTTAATGATGGCAGGGTTGTATATCATATGTGCTATTTTGGTTTACCTGAAGTAGGCAGGAGAACATCTTGAAGGCCAATAGGTTACCGGATATTGGCTTCGATTTCGAAGTAAGCATATTAGTTGTCTTTTACTTTACTCCCTGAAGGTTAGGGCATTTCTGCAGGGGGTAGGATGAGCATCAAATTCTTTTTCAGGAAACATGCTCGGCTTCAAAATAGTTAGGTCTCCAAGCACTTTTCTGTTTTTCAGCAGAACCGTCATCAGATGCTTGTTTTAGCCACCTAGAGTGTTTTGGTAAGTCTAATGTGAGCTGTATCTATTTGAAGTATCCAGAAGGGGATTTGATACACTAAATACAATATCCGGTGGGTACAGTAGGATATACTGATGTGTGGTGTCTTTTGAAATGTACAAGCCTTCATCCAGCTTGGCTTTGCTATTCATCAAAAGTATAAACTGGGAGAAGGTTAAGTTGCATGGAGATAATGACTTACTCCTTACAAGTAATCTGTATTACTCCTAGTCCCATTCTTCCTCATGAAAATGCGTTCACACTCTCTCCTCCCTCCCAATGGGATGAACTCGTCCTTTGAATATTAGCAATTAAACAGGGGGAGTGTTTGTAGAGGTATCATACCCACCCAACTCCTGGTAGGCAGGAATTTCGGAACAAATGGTTCTTGTCTTGGTTGTGGGACGAACTCAAAAGTAAGTACTCACACGAAAAACGGTAGGGCTAGGAGTAATGAAGAACTCCAGTAAGTAGTCAATGGCATTGAGCACAGTGACAATGTGGACTTTCAGTTCACAACAGATACCGCCCTTTGCGGGCTGGGTCAAGTGTGCTTTCTGTATGGCTGGTTCAGTTTTGTCAAGGTGCGCACAAAACACTGAAATAAAATTCTTCTTCTAAGAATATTTTTTTAAGAAGCATTGGCACAAGCCCTCCCACACACCAGACTTAGTTTTTTTCCTAATCTGCATACAACAGGATAGGCTAAAACTCACGCAAAAGCAGTGACTCTGTCATAAGCCACCTAGTCCATGGCAATTCTTACCATTAATGAAGAAGCATATTGCTCTCTATGGAATATAAATAGTTTATAGGAGCACCCCTGCCTTCGCTTAAGCACTGAACACAAGGCTGCCCATTTCCTCTGCTACAGACGTGACATGCAATCATGCACTATTATCATGGGCTTAAAATGAAATGTGAAAAATGGCATTGCATGCTGATGGAAGTTGTCTTTTCTATTGGCCCGGCCCTGGAAGACAGTGATATTATATTGATGTCAGGCTATGAAGTGCGCCCTGCATCCCCAAATGTTTAGACATGCTGAGATAAATGCTGACATCCATCTGAGGATAACGCGGCCATTTGTATACAAAGCCAGGAATTCATTTTCAAGAATCACAAGGCATTTGTGGACCATGTTCATCATAAAACTGAATTGTTGTTTATATATTCAATAGGACCTTGACTGTCCATCTCATTGAGAAGATGAAGTGCTCTCATAAGCTCTTCCAGGGACGCCAAGGACAAAAAAACCGAAGATGAGTAGCTTCTGATGCACGCTGAATTCTAACACAGTTCCTTCCTCGGTAAGAAAGGCTGGAGTGTTCCCACTCTGCAGGACTAGTATTGAGAAGGTTAGCACTTCACCAAATAAGTCGTGATGCCACTTCAGGGTGGGGTCAGATGACGTCACTTCCTGTGATGTCATCAGAGGTCAAGGGTCCGGTGATGTCACATCCGCTGCCACTAGCATTTTGGTTAAATGACGTCCCTGTAACTCTTATGTAAATAATGTGTCTCGTTTAATGCTACTGGTATAATATATTTCTGAAATTAAACTTGCATACAATCTTCAAGAATGCAGTGCTATATTTATTGAATTGTTTCTTAAATGTATTTTTTATATGGTGGCAAACAGCTGCTGTGACACGCCCTGAGGGAAAAGTGAAGCCACTTGGAAGCAGAGGGCAAGGGAGGGCGGGCCAATAGAAGGCAGAGCGTCGACAGGCGGAAGTAAGGACGCTTGCAGGTTGCAGTGCAACATTTCTGATGTCTTGAAACCGACTCTGCAGGGTGTAATTCCTCTCCTCCTGGGTACATTCATGACATGTGGAGCAATCAACAATCCCTTGTGATTGCCTCTGACAGAAGCAGCGTTTATTGTGCGGTTATCTTCTTAAAACTCTGAGAAAGTTTTAACAATAAATGCCAATCTGCATTCTAAAAAAACACAACATGTATGATTTATTTCCAGATTTTAAAAAATATAGGATTCTAGCAGCAAAGCCAACATGTTCACAAAGTTTCATCCTACTTGGTGCATGTTATTAACATGTAATCAACTCACTTGAGAATGGCGGTGCTGAGCAATCCTAAAACGAAGGCGACTTCAACAGACTCTAAGGCATCCCACTTCTATATCGTGGTGTGAGTCTGCATTGACTGCGGTATGTGTAATGAACTGTGTTTTGGGGAATGCAGTGCAAGGGCTACTAATGGTGGCCCGAGGCGAGGCATTGATCAAGTTTAGTATGATATTGAAGTAGTTAATAATATGGCAAACCACCAGCCTGAGTTTAAGCAGGCCTGGGGCGAAATAAGGGCCTTGGCAATGGTTATGGGCTTTTTTCGGCCATGTCCACCACCCAACAGGTGGGTAATAGCCATTCACACCCCTGGTTTCATCCGCGGTTGCATTTTTCTTTTCGGTAGATGGGCTCCTCGTGTATTGCTCGAGCACATTCTCCAGAAAAAAAAGATGCCTTCCGCCATAGAAAAAAGGGACTTAGTCCCATTTCCATTTCTCTGGCGGTGGCCGCGGGTGGGAGGAGCACCCAGTCCAGAGCATAACGCTCTGGTCCATCAGGTAAGTGGGGAGGAAGGAAAGTGGGGAAATGGTAAGATTTGTTTTGCGGGTGTATCACTTATATCAGTAATGAAGAGAAGTACAAAATAGCTTGTATAGTATCATGATGTAGGTTTATCAAAGAGAAAGGCCCACAATATTAGAACAAATATTAGAACTAGCTTTAAATGAATGTTTGTTCAACAAGTGACCACAGAGGTCTTGAAAGTTAGTTAAAACAATTTTCTTTTGCCAAGGCTTTTTGTACTGTGCCAGTATACCTCCTAATAGCGTCATGTTCTTAGTATAACTTCTGAAAAATAATATTTTCTGTTGTGTTTACAGTTGCTGAGAAGAATCATTTGGAGGCACAACAAACGGGAAGAAAGGCTGATTGGAGGTTTGGAGGAAACGTTATGTGACTCAAGCCCATTTAAAATATTGAAACGACCGTTTTATAGATGAATGTGTCTACACTTCTGAAAGTTTCATGTCATGATAAGACTTCTACATCTTGGAGAACATTTTGAAGAGTGTAGTTGTCGTTCTGCTGGGGAAGTGCTTAGGAAAATCTAAAAAGGCAGGCTTCTTTGGCACCTTGCACTTTGATTTATAGATTGTCTTGGAATAGACCGAAAATGAAACCCTATTTGCCAATGAGCATAGCCTATTACTGTATTTCAGACCTCTTCATGCTTGACTAAATTTCATGATTTTGACAACATTAATCCTGTTGGGCTGTCTTAAGCATATTTCCTCTTTTATAAAGCACAGAACCCAACAGGTGAGAATTTGGTCCCTGGTTATTAATTCGAGACACTACACAACAAATGAAGGCCCATTCAGGTCCCGAAAAATCCTTGTCTAGCATAACACCTTGAAGCCGTCCTTTTAGTGACCTAGATCCATATTTTCAACATTGTGAATTACTCTCTCACTTCCCATCTTATAACACTTTCTCCAAAAGGCGGAGATTTGCATTCCTTTCCTGGAGAAACCATCCCATGCATGAACACTCTATTATTGGCCAGTCCAGTCGCATCCCACACTTCGGTCTCACTACTAAGCGCCAGAAATAGGCTGCTCTACTCTCATATCAAGACTAATTATACCCTTGCAACCCTACAGTTGGGGCTGGTTAAGCCACTCAATAGGTATTTCCCCTTGCTGGATGGCCGTTGCCTGACAGTAGGTTGGCATTTCAGTGCTTCGATCCTCCTGGACTTTGCATTAGACTTGGCCCCCAATAACCACCAGATTCCTCCGGAATGTGATATGTGCCATAGCCAGCAAGTAGGGTAGCACCAGCAGCTGCTCTTTCATAAAAATATCACGAAGTAAATTACTCCCCATATTCTTTACTGTCCCATCATGTATCACTCGATTTCATTTAGTCTCTTCTCATTGTCAATATTTGCACCCAGTATTTGGACTATATTATACACCTCTTCTGTTTAAGCTATTAAGTGTATAATGATTACACCTTGATTGAACACACGGATCGTGCCCTGCCTGGACAAAAAACTTTACTGAGCAGTCCACCACCTCTTTACTTACGTCTATAAACATTTGGGTGTGTTTTTATGGGCGATTGTAAGCCCCATCAAATTGAAGTCCTAATCCTCAACCGAGGCCCTCAACTATGGAGCAAACATTCGTGGCAATTAAATACAGGAAACTTTCCCAACCCTGCCAAATCTGTAAAAGATCTGGGATTCTCTTGACTACTTTGGTAATATGTATGTATGTATGTATGCATGCATTAATGTATGTATTTATTGCATTTTGTGGAGTGCTATGTTGACCTCGCTGTGGAGTCCTGGCACTGAATGATCCGGAATGGTGAAGGCAAAGTCTACTCTAGCCATTATTGCAGTAAATCCCTCGTTGTTAGTGCTGGTTGAAACACAATTTGATCTTAAATCTTTTTTTATTGAAATTGAAGGCAGTTTGCCAAGTAGAGATGTGAGCACAATACAAGATTGCTACCCCACACAGGATCTGGTAAAGGATGGGGTGGTGAAAATTCATCTGGATCATGATCCTAGTCTTATTGAGGGAGTAATTTCGTTCAATTTTCAGCATATTTTTATAGGCACAGTGTGTGATGCAGAGGTATTTGAAAGTCATGCAGTTGTGACCAGGAAGGCAGTTGAGTGCAGATATAACTGGAGTGATGATGTGGTTGGCTCTCTGAAGGTGGAGGAAAGGAACAGCCACATTTTGAACTTTGCAGAGTCTGTAATTCAGGACAAAGTGTAGGCAGAACTAAGCATTGTTTCTATAATCCAACCTGGAAAAGATGAAGGCATTGACCTCTTTAGCTCTGTAGGGAAACAACAGATAGCAAGAGCTGATGATTGTGTTTATTTGACAGCAAAGGGAGAGCGTGGCGTCAATGCATGAACTCAATGTTATTTTTTTAACATATATGTGGTCAGAGGGCAGGGACCAATTAATAAAGGCCAGCAGGAGGGAGGCCTGAAGTATGGGTTGTGATTTGTGACGAAGACCTCAATTCTATCCGTTTTCAGTTTCAGCAAGTATTTAATGCATCCAGCGGTGGATGGTGTGCATGCATCAGGTAAGGTTGCATACCATGGCATTAGGGGACACATCCAATTTAATAATGATCTGAGTGTCACCAGCATATAAAGGTGAAACCAAATTTGTGAACAATAATGATCACAATGCTGTAGTTATATGTTGAAGAATGTGGAGAGCAATGATCATTGAGGCACACAGAAGAAGGTAATTAAAGGAGTGATTTGTTCATTGAGGTAGGGATGATTAGAAATCTGTCACCTAAAAATTAAGTTAGTCAGGAAATAGCAGATGCTTTGATCCTAATGTTATGTTGTGTTATGTTAGGCAGATTTATAAAGCACACACACACCCAAGGGCACCATGGCGCTGAGAGAGGAGGAAGAACATAAGGGACTAAAAGAGCAGTGCTTTGAGAGATCGTTGAAAAGAGAGATGTCAGTAGTGGCACATAGCGTAAACAGGAGTCTATTCTAGCTGCCGCCATAGAGAAAGCACGTCCCCCCATCCTAGCCAGCCTGATACAGGGCACCGATAGCAGTAGAGCAGACTGAGATCGGAGGGCATGTGAAGGTACATATTGGGATAACTTTTCCTGGAGGTATTCAGCTCCTTGTTTATAAAAAAACATGGTGGACAATGCACAGTGATTTGAACAAGATGTGTTTCTTCACAGGAAGCCAATGAAGTTATCTGAGCACAGGCGACATGTGAGTACGAGGGGGAGGACGGGAGACTACTCTAGCAGTTGTGTTTTGAAGCAGCTGAAGTCTGTTTATAATATAATATAGGCATGTTGGCCCACATACAGTGAGTTGCAGTAGTCAACTGTGCTCACAATTAGAGCCGCAACCACAGGAGTGTGGAATTGAGCAGGGATGAAGGGACCAACCTTCCTCAATACGCAGAGTTTAAAATGGCCAGTTTTACTAAAAGGAGCAGCGTGATCAGCCATAGATAAAGAGGAGGAGAGTTTAACCCCAAAATTTTTCACAGAGGTGGGCGGAAGGGGAAACGGGCCAAGAGAGGAGGGCCAGAAGTCAGGGGTCCAGAAGGATAGGGGACTGGTAGTGCCCACAACCAAGACCTCTGTCTTGTTCCCGTTAAGTTTATGTGAGTTTAAAGCCATCCATGCTCCCAAGTCCTCCAGGCAACTCCTAAGCTGGGCAGCAGTGTCGGGACTAGAGAGATCAAGACGAACCAACAGCTGAGTGTCATCGGCATAGGAGTAGATTCTAAATCCGTAGAAGCGGATGAGAAGGAGGAGGCATCTGATATATATTTAAAGAGTATAGGGGAAAGAGCAGAACCTTGCGGAACCCCACAATTAAGCCATACTGGTTTAGAGAAAAAAAGGGGGGAGGGAGACCTACTGAGAATGGTCGGCCATAAAGGCAGAAAACCAATTTACAACCTTGTCAGATATGCCAACTTCCGAAAACCGGGAGATAAGTATGGTATGATCGACCGTGTCAAAAGCCATAGATAAATCCAGCAGCAGTACTGCTCCCACTCAACCCTGGTCAACCAGGCGAGCGAGATCATCGAGTACAGAATTGAGTACCGACTCAGTGCCTCTTCCTGGGAGAAAACCTGATTGAAAGATGTCAAAACATCCAGAAGATTCCAGGAAGGAGGATAAAAGAGGGGAAAAAAGGGCCTCCATGACCTTCATCAATACAGGCAGAAGTGAGATGGGGCGAACATTTTCAAGCAGCCTAGGATCAAGAGTGGGCTTTTTTAGCAGAGGTGCATGTTTCAATGGGCTGGGAATAAAGCTCTTAGAGAACGACATGTTGACTGCCGCTGTAATATGGGAAATTACCTCACCTGAGATGTCTTTAAGCAAGGTAAGTGGTATAGGGTCAGCTGGAAAGGGGGATTTAAGGTGCTGAATAGCCTCAGAAATGTCACGTTCACAGAACACCGGGAAGGAGGACCAGGTGGACCTAGGCAATGGCGGAGGATGGGGGGGCTTTACAAGAGAAACTTGGCTGGCCGCCACCACGATACCATTTCAAATAGTTTCAATTTTATTCACAAAGAAAGATGACAGAGCGTTGCAAAGGGCTTGAGAAGGTGTAACACCAGAGCCTGTTGTACTAGGGGTGGGCAAGGACTGAATAAGTTCAAATAAAGCCTTAGGCTTGTTGACAGCAGCTTGCACCTTGTCACAAAAAAAATATTTTTTTGCAGCACTAATGGCTTTTTGGTAGGTGGCCATAGTGCGACGAAAAATGCATTTATCGACATCTAAGTATTTTGCACGTCATTTCCTCTCAGCACGTCTACAGACGAGTTTGAGGGCTCTGAGATCATCTGAGAACCATGGCTTCTGAGGTGAGATTCCTAGTTTTACAGAGCTTAATTGGAGCCAGCAGGTCTGCCACTGTAGAGAAGGATTCTCTGAGAGAGCTGAAGGAGCAAGGTTGTGAAGGGTAAGCTGGCCACAAAGGGATGCAACCAAATCATTGTTGTTGACTTTGCACCAGTTGCGTTTCAGAATGGCAGGTTTGACTGGGTGCACTACGGTGTCCTGCAGCCGAGTTGAGAATGAAATAAGAAAAAGATCGGTCCAAAGAAGAGGGGAGAAGGATGAGACCACATTATCAGTGTGAGGGGCAAAATAAGATCAAGGACATTGCCATGCTGGTGGGTAGGTTCCAGTACAAGTTGAGGTACACCAAGATCCGTCACAAGAGAAAGGAGGTTAGTAACTGAGCTGGCGGAGGAGGTCTTAGCAGCCAGGTTGAAATCACCCATAACCCAAAGACTCGGGTACATGGCTTGGATTTCGGAGACCAGGTCGGGGAATGTCATGTAGAACATGGCATTAGCACCAGGAGGTCGGTAGATCAAAATGATGGTGATTGTCGAGAGAGGGGAAATAGAGATGCGAGCTAGGCAACACTCCATATTGAGTGTGTGGCTAGGCATCGTACATACAGTTTTATATGCAGTTTTATGAATAATGGCCAGTCCGCCACCAGGGTGGGTAGATGGACGGTCAACATGGGCCAGAGAATAGTCTGCGAGACACATGAGAGGGATTGGAAATGCACCATATTGAAAGTAATGACAAGATGAGGGTGATTAAGGCACCTGTTCCATCACAATCTGTAAACATTTGCAAGACATCTAGGATATTTGTATAATGTATCCATGCCACAAACGAGGTAGAGTCGTGCATGTATGTTATCCAGGATGTTCTGGTCTTCCATAAAGGACTGAAACTGCCACGCTGCAATTGTTTCTAGAAACCTGACAGGGAAAGGCAAGTTAGACATAGGTGTGTAGATTTTAGGGAAGTAGGTGTCCAAAAAAGGTTTATTTGAGGAGAGGTATGACAATTTATTTTTATTTTTATTTTTATTTTATTTTTACATTCACAGCAGTGCGCCAAACCCTCAGGTATCAGGGCGCTGGTTACAGTGAGTGAGAAGTGAACCTTCGCAAAGTGCAATATCTCTCAAGCAGTTACCACTTGGAAGTGGTTCTTAAAAAGCATAATCTGGCAAAGCCACACCCGTTGGTACTGGCTGATGCATCAGGTAAACAAGACTAGCAAAATCAGGTAGAGTACAGTCTGTAAAAGCCACACTTTATGGTGCTGGGGGACTACATCATCAATTACTGTTTTGACGTCTGGAAGTAATATTCCCAAAGGGAGGAAAGAGTTTAGAAGATGTAGAAGGTCGTGGAAGAAAAGAGGGCACAGGTCTTTGAATAGAGCAAGGGGGTAACCATCTAGGGAAAGCCTGAATTCATTATTTTTGAAAGTATGGAGAAGCGGAGAAGCGATCACGTTTGGAATTGTCGGAGATGAAAGGCAATTAGAAGGAGGGGAGTGGTGGGAAAGCGTGGACTAGAGTGTGGGGACATTGGAGGTTTTTTTTAGAGACAATCGTGGGGAGAACGATATCAATTCTGTTGATGAAGAATCCGTAGAACATTTCACATAAAGCATTGGGTAGGCTTGAGGGCCCCAATAACTGTGAAGAACACTTAAGAGGAGCAGAGAAGTGATTATTTGCATTCCTGATTAGGTTTTAATAGCATCAGAGATGGGACATGTAAGGGATTATGGTGGGTGGGGGTGTAGGATTGATGCCATTTACAGTCCAGGGAGTTGCTGTTTGTGATGGAGGATCTCTGAAACATGTTGTTTGGTGCTTTAGTTTGGGGGTATGCACTTTCTTGCAAGGGGCTATTCGACCATGGTGGCAAGCAAAACTTTTTTGAGACATTAGTCTGCCTGTTGAAGCTTGATTTGTTTAGTTATAGAGCCATCTGATAATTGATTCCCTGAATTAAAAACTGAAATTTAGAAATCGTGGAGTTGCTTTTTGTGTTGTTATGCTTAAAATCTCATAATTTTGAATGTATTTTCTTTTGCGGTTTCAGCATTTGTTGCAATGAACCTTAATGAATAGATTTCCAGAATTCGTTTAATGCTCCTGTATCCTTTCATTTTTAACTTGTTCTTTTTTTTAAATGTTCATCTGTTTTCATTCTCATCATTAGCTATTACAGCAAGAACCTATTTGTTATGAGCGTAGTGATATTTCATAATAACTTGAAAATGTTTTGCTAAATAAATAAAATAATTCAATGTTGTTGAAAGGTTCTAAGGCTGCACTCTCTCTCTTAGATCTCAGTGAGCTCTGTCACTAACTGCAGTTTCAAATCATTGATGCTGCTTTGTCAGATCTTACCTCTACTCTCCTTCCCATATAGACCTATATCCTCAAGCCTTGACAGTGGCAGCAGCTTGTAGCTTTTCCTCCATTCTCATGAACTCCAATGTCTCCAGTATGTTCACAGTACAAGCAAAGAAGACCATGACAAAGGCACAGATTACATGTGGACTAATTCATTTACTTTAAATGTTCCAGAATCCTCCCCAAGTTCTTAAAGGATTAGGTCACGAGTCTCTGAGCTCCATGTTCTTACCACACACTACATATGAATTTATGTATGTATAAAGTGCAAACTAAGGTCCAAAGGCGATCATGTTCAGCTTATGTCAGTGGCATCTGTGCCCATAACATCAGAATGCAAAAAAGCAGGCAGCGCCATTTTGTTTCCTGGCAGAAAGCTGAGATATTGTCATCCGCACTTTGTCTAAAAGGTACCGCTTCAAATCCATGAAGGTTCTGAAGCTCTAGATCTACTTGCCTTAACCCTCCCCAACCTCGGAATCAACCAACAATTATTGCTTTCAGCCATCTTGGCGTTTAAAGACGCTTGTGGTAAGTAGTGTGTTACAAACCAAAATAAATGAATGAGCGGGAATAGGTCACACCACCCAGAGGTCTCACCTCTAGATAATGCAACCTATGGGGTCCCACTAGGAACAGTCTTGTTTCGTTGTTTTTTAATATGTGAGAGTAATCATTTGGGACTTTCTAATTTCTGATGTTCTCTATCACCCTCGGCATGGGCGCCAGCCAGTCTGGGAGCTTGGAAAGCGGTCTGAATCCTTTGGTATGAGCCCACGTTCCAAACTCCCCCACAGCTGTGCGCCCCTTCCCCAGTGCTGTACTTGCTCCCTCTTACCTCCTCCATATGAGATTTAGCACCCGTGGGTGCTAAAGGCAAAGATAGCATTTTAAAAAAGGACAAACTTACCTTTATTCCATCTTGCGAAATGCTCGTCCGGAGCAGGAGTCTGTGATGGACTCCTTTTCCCAATGCGGTGTCGCCGGACGGAGTAAAGATACGTTTTTTTTCTTTTTTTTTTACATTTTAACATAGCCTGTTACTCACAGGTGCTAAAGGCGAAATGCATCGGTGGTGGGCCAACCATGTTGATAATGGCGCCACCACCCACTGTAACTTGGGTAACTTGGGTGGCGGGTAGTTACCAACAGCGTCGGCCATCCTTTTTGGGGCAGATCGCCACATTATTCATATTACTGTGCTATTGAATACCTATGTGTCAAGGGATTGTTTCTGCATAAAATCTATACAATTAAAGTAAGTATCTATGTCCAAGGCTGACTGGACAAGGCCACTGAAACCATAACTGCTTGTTTAGGTAAATTCACTGAGGTACATTTGAGGCTTTATCAATGGCCGACTAAGCGCGGCCTGTCTCTGTCTAATCATGGTTGGAATGTTGGCATCATGTTTGACTGCAGCCTTGACATGCTACCACAAACTGCTACAACTGTCAAGAAAGAGTGTTTCTATCCTTGGACAGTTTGATCTATTTGCCCTCTCATTAATGCATGAGCCTGCCTTGAGACAATGTGCCATGGCACTGGCTAGCACAGTAACTCCAGATGGTGCAGAATGTTGCTGGTCAAAGGTTCTACCTGTCTCACAATGCCAGCATATTATCCCCGCCTTGTCTAATATGCACTGGCTACCGGACGTGTTCTTTGTGAAATACTAGCAGTATGTGGTGCCACTTTATTTGCAGTCCCCTGTGGTCCATGAATGAGAAACCTAAATGCACCTTCAGAGCACAGTGGTAAGGGTGTTTCATCAAAGGTTCGGAGAGTGACTCCCTATTTTGGGGAGCCACATGCCAAGTCATACAGAATGATGCTGTGAGGATTGTAAAGCATCTTAGGAGAAGGGACCATACCACCATGGCCAGAAGATCACTTTACTGGCTCGGGGTGGAGGAGAGAATAAAGTTCAAACCCTTGACCCTTGTGCATAAATGCCTTTATGGAGAAGCCCCTAGCTACCTCAAGAATAGTTTGGTTTTATCTACTCCACAGAGACAGCTGTGCTCCGAAGGCACAAGCTTATTGATAGTACCTAATTACAAGCTCAAGTCAGGCATGGGTAGATCTTGTGTAGTGCTGGCAGCTCAGCTGTGGAATACTCTTCCGACGTCTATGAGAATGGAAGGTAATCACTTAAAGTTTAGAAAACTCCTGAAGACGCACCTGTTTAGGTAACTCAGGAGTTCCCAGCTACTGTCTTAGTTTACTTAGACACAGGAGGTCTCTTTGATAGCTTTGAGTTTGTCTTGTCAAAGCGCCCTGATGCCTGTGGGCTGCCGGCGCTATATAAGATGAAATAAAAAAGGAATGCACCGACCCTGCACTGTGCAAATCACCACCCCTTCCCTGTCCAGATGGCTTCGGAAGACCCAGTGCATGCATTTGCATTTTTCTTCTTCATGTGGGTCTCATGTGTGGCCATATCCTGTTTAATGCTGAATGTGTTCTGTTTTGTTCCCCCATAAGTAAGGTGCCATTTATACCCCAAGAAAAAAAGTTTAACGTTCCATGGTGAATTCCACCTATTCAAAATGCCTGTTCATAAAATATTTGGTTAATCTAAATGTTTAAGCCGTACAGTCACGAGGTCCGACATTAGTCAGATTTCCCAAGCTTTAATGAGAAATGGAACATTTCTGATATTTAACCAAAAAAGTAAAGGAACACGTGCAATAAAAACTCATCAGAAACAAAATTTTAAAAAATGACCTTCGTTTGCCATTAATGGCACCTACTCAGTATAGCCCCGTCTTACAGAAATAGAGGGCATTAGGCCAATTTCTCTGGCTGATGGCCACTTTGTTTCCTCTATCAATTTTGTTTCTTTGTATCCCATGATCTCCAAACCCCTGGGGTCCTTTCACTACAAATTAGATTGTGCCAGGTTCTTAATTCTGCATTCAGAAAATGCATTTGTGGATGAAAACAACATTATGCAGTTCATTTAGTTCTAGTCTGTTACTGTACAGCAAAAACCAATTGTAGTGCAAATGATGTAAGATTCATAATTTGGACAAACTGCTTCATTCACTTACATTCATACATCCTAATTTGAATACTTGTTGCTTGCAAGCAGTTTTCTTATTGCACTGGGCCTGACCCAGTTGCATTCTAACATGTCATCTAAAATCCACAGCAAATAGCAACTGTAATATGTTGAAGGTTTTGTGAACTATAGAGACACTGAGACATTACACTGAAGCGGATACATGTTGTCTTTGTGTCTGTTCACTTTACAATATAAGGTTTAGCTAATATACATTTAATTTCTACATTACAATCATAGGAAAAGGTTACTGGTACTAACTCTGACTAACTCTTGGCTTACAGCTGGAGAGAGTTTATTGGATGCACAAAGAAGTCAATGGAAGTAACTCTGATTTACAGCTGGAGAGATACTTGTAAGTCTGAAGTAGGTGAGCACCACTACTGACAGCTCCTATGTGAATCAAATAGTCTCTCTTTCTGGTAACTCTGACTCGCTGTAGATCTGCCTCCTGGTGGTAATCAACAACAGCAAAGCATACTATAGCCATGTAGTCCTTGCGAGGGACAAAGGCTGGCCAGCGGTCATTATCCCAAGCAATAGCGACCCCTCCCGAGGTGTGTAAGGTTATTAGCACACGGTGGCCATAGCAATATAGGCTTTGGTGCTGTGGTGGTGAAATTAAAAAAAAAAACCTTAGTATAATACTGACTAAAGTAAATGAACAGAACTTCTTAATAAAATGAGTGTGGTTTTCTTTCATAGACATTTGAATAACAAGGTTGTCCTTAGAAGTTGAGCATTTCAAAAGTAAGCTCAACTGGACTGTAACAGTGTTACTTTGAGTATGCAGTAGGTGCACATGTAAACAGTGTCTTGAAATACAAGTGAATCCATGTATCCATGTTTTCCAATTGGATGTTGTCTGTCACGTTGACGATGCAGTGCAAGAAAGATATTAAGAGAGAGGAAGTGCCTTGTTGAAACATATCTAGCTAGGAAATGGAATTGATGTTTCCTTAATGCATTGAAAGGCTTTCTGTTGTTTCCCTGATTGCTTCTCAACTCAGAATGTTGGCAATTAAGTCAATACGAGTAGCTATTGGTTGCAATCCGTGCATTAGGATTGGTTCAGAGGAAGTAAATATTGACATCTATGTGATAATATTGTTTAAGAAAAGAACCTGTGAATTCTACTTGTATTTTTTAAGATGATTTACAACAACTTTACATGTTATCATTGTTAATGAGACCTTCAATACCACACTGTATGCACCAAGTTTTCAACACTGATCACTTCACAGATTCCATAATGACTGAACACTTTTCATTTTATATAGCTCATGCTACTGTACATTGCCCATTTCATATCTATGTTGGTAACACGTATGACTATTAGCCAACACTGTATTACTAATCATATCGATCACAGGAAGAGTAAAGTAATTATAGTCCATTCACTGTAAAAATAAAGTGGGACATGTATCAATAATTCATCACAAAGGACTAGCTGGGAGTGGCAAGGACCTCAACAGGCAGTAGGTCTGTGTTAAGCAATGACAACAAGCAAGAGACTTCATACCAAAGGAACCACTCGCCCTTTCTCTAGGTTTTGAAAGTAGCAGGACCCATAGAGCAGGATCTCAAGTTGTCCAATGTTGGGTGTTAAGTAATCCTAGTATGTAGGCTTGTATTGTATGTGTTTCTGCTACTTGTAGATCTGCTTATCATATGTACAGCAATGCAACAGGACATGTGCTTGTAACCCCAGGAATTACAGAGCATCATTTGAGAGCTCTATGTTAGCCTGTTTTAGTGTGAATGATGTAGTTGGGGGAGAGAAGTTGGCAGTGGATTATCTGTTTTACCAGCTTATAAAAGTTTACAGATATTGTGTGCAGATTGAGTTTGGAAGGCCACAAGATAAATCTTTTACCTCTGGCAATAAGGGGGTTTCATCCCATGGGGCCAGGTACACCCTTATCGCCAGAATTCTTGGTGGAATTCTCTCGTGCATGTGTTTAACGTCTTTTATGGTTGTTCCTGTTCTCATCTGTAATAATTCGACCAACTGTTTACTTGGAAAATAGTAACATCTGTTATTTACAATACAATAAAGATACATAAGTTCAAACTCAAATGTGGTATTCAGGAACCAACACAAATACAACACTGGCATAAGATAATAGCTCCATTAGCTGTTGGGGAACCCCAATTTAGGGCCACATTTCCGCATTGCAGGCCCACTCTGTCAACAAATTCGGACTCCAGCATTGATGGATTATCCCTGATGGCATTCCAATTACCCATGCAAATGACTTTTATTGTATCCTATGGCCCATTTGTATTTACCAATAATGTGCTGTATGTAATCAGTAGGAAAATGCAGGAAAAGTAACTAGCTAAATACGAATACCAACTGGGAGTGTTGGGACCACTAGCTGGTTCCAACATGCAAATGATATTGTCTCTATGGGGTTCTTAGTTGGCAGTGTGACATTTCTTTTTTGCTTTACATCTCTTTAGTAGATGCTAAAATAAGAAGTCTTTAATGCCCAGAATCAGCTGGTCCAAATTTTAGAAACACGTCTTCATATTTTCTGTGAAATATGGCAGATTAAAGAAACATTTAGTCTAAGAAGTGGTCGCCGTTGAACACAAAGGTTGTCTGTTCACCTAAAAAAATAAAAACGGATAATATTTCTGATAATACAATCAAAACATCACAGCTATATTTGTATCACAATCAACAAGTTAAACCAATATTATTTTCATGTAAAGGGACTTTTTCCCTTGTATAATAAAATGTTATTGTTCTGTTGTCCCACTTTTCCCTCCACTGTCTCACATTCTTCACTCTATGAACTTTATCGTAATGTGGGGTGGAAACATTGTACGAGCTGGAGAAAAAAAATACAGTAACAGGCTTCTCATTGAGGCGAACCCACATCAAAAAGCCTGCCTCCTGCAGAATCCAGAGTTTTGCAGGATTTCAGGGATAGGTTCCTTGGCATCAACATGACGCAAGTAAAATGTGCATTTCTGCCGGTGTTGCAGTATTTTATTGGGAAGCAGCCAGCACGTGGACCAGGAAATCTGTCGGAAATGGCTCTCTTTACGTGGATCAAAAATCTGCTTGAAAATCGAGAGCATCACAAAGACTAAACATGCACAGCCAAAAAAAAAAAAACATTTTGCACTAAGACAACAGCTGATTCAGAAAGATGGGGAGCAAACACACAGGAGACCATCTGATGCACTTTCTAATAAAGGTGGATGCATTTACAGGGCATCGAAGCCTGCCCTTCACCCCCACTGCTCCCTAGTCCCAAATCCACTCACCTGGCTGCTACCCTTCCCTTCCTGTGGAGTTTGATTTATTGTACACTATGTGGGCATCCAAAGATATTTCATGAGGAAACATTGTTGACCAAAGGAATTGCCTGTACATGCATCAAGCAGCTTTTACACTGAAGGCCAATTGGCAGTGGAGACCTCAGTATCACAGTGGCTATAGAAAATATATTCTATACGCATACTGGCAACTACGTCAGGCAATCTCTGAGCTGTGGAATTGGTGTGCGCAATTGTTAAGCAAAAAATATAGTTAATGTTTTTGCCTTAAGGCCTCCTTCAGGCACTGATTGGATGAATACTGCCCTGAACCCATCCATGCCTCAGGTAGCACCTCCGCTTCCTAGCTCCTAAATGAGGTCTATTTCCTGACACTTTAGCACTCCAGGCTGTACCTTATTCTTTAATATATCTTAGAAAATATTGTCTAAAGTTTGAGAAAGTGTTAATTTTAGAGTATACACACTGTTACATTAAAAATAGTCCTAGCAAAATGACTTCTGTCCATGTATGCCCTGGTGGATGGACAGCTTTTTAATGCAATAGCGAGCGTAGACTAACTTAGACATGGTTTGCACTGCAAATGTATTCTTTCGGTTTACAGGCCATATTTAAATTCAGGAATTGTCAATACATTCACCAACAATATCTAAATATGGCCTGTTTTGGGGGTTGTGTGCCAATAATGATGACATATTTCTTTTTTATTTTTAATTTTTTTATTTGTGTTTAATCAAAAAGATATGATTTTAACAAAAATCGTTGTCAAAGATTTTTTTCAGCCACTTTGGGCCCTTTTCCCTGGTTCATCGGCATTTAGGATCAACCACTTGTAGTCTCGTTTTTTGCTTTCAGTAGTGTCATATCATCAAGTTGGATTAGGGTATCTGGAGGCCTGAGATCTAGCTGGTCACAAAAGTTTCCGAGGTTAAGGGAGGCAAACTTTCCAGCATAGTCATTAGATGTTGGAGTATTTTAGACGTAGCCATTAGCCAGGTTAGCCGATCTCCACTTATCATCCTAGACCACCAGCATGTCTCGTTTTCCAACGAGGGGTTAAGTGAGAAGTGCTTCATGTACTTTGATCTAAGACTTAATGTTTCAGAGCAATTGAGAAGAAGGTGCCGGACTGTTTCTTTTTCATTTTGTTGACGGCAAAGTCTGCAGTGGTTAGAGCTTGAGAGGCCTCTAATAGCTTTAACTTCGTTTGTGGGAAGAACATTAAGTCTGGCTCGAAGGAGGCAATTTCTTGCTTGTCTGTTGGGAAATTGTTTAATGTAGCCTTGCAGTTCGCTGGGCTTCTTTGTGTTTGTCAGCAAATGGAGTGTTAGTTTGTTTCCTGCAGCTTGTGTCAGAGTCTGGATCCAGTCTAGATCTTTGATTTTTTTCAGTACTTTTGCCGGATTGCTCACCAGTTCTTCTTCGTTGCTCTCGATCGAGTTTAGCAGTGCTGAGATTTCTAGCCTCCAGGTTTGCAGTGTCTTGTTGCATTGGTTCTCCAGCTCCAGTTTAATGATTCTGTAAGGTAATGGGCTTGTAGGGAGGAGACATTTCCTGAATAGCGTCAGGGAATTGCAGTTCCGTGATCCTTGCAAAGACTGGAGGCTCAGTTCTCTTCCAATTGAAGCTACCGGTGTTGAGCCCGGTAAGCCAAGGACTGACCTCCAGAAAAGTGCTTCGAGGTTGGGCCATATTTCGTTTGGAAGCAATAACATTGCTTCAGTTTCATAGGTGAGTGTGGGCACCACTTTCATTTTATAGAAGCTTATGGCTGGTATTGTAGAGAAGCAGCCAAATTTTCGATCAATTGCCTTTCCTTGGCTGGCCAGTTTCCTAGTTTTTAGATGTAAGGTTTCTTGCATAGCAAATTCCTTTTTGGAACTATCCAGTGTTATTCCGAGGTACTTGAAGTTCTTCACTTTTTCAATCTCAATTGTGGAGGTACCATTTTGTCTTGTCAGTCCTCCTTGATTTCCTTTCCAGAATCATTATTTTGGTTTTTTCCTTGTTGACTTCCAGGTTGTTGTTGGTTGTGTAAGATATCAAGTTGTCAAGTTGACGCTGCAATCCAATAGGCGTTTGATCAATTAAGATTAGGTCGTCTACATATAGGAGCCTACTAATTTTTTGTTGGCCCAACTTTGGGGGGAAAGATCTGATGTCATCTTCTGAAGCTTGATAATCTCCTAGGTAGGCCAGAAAAAGGGAGGGAGCCAGCGGACATCCCTGTTTAACTCCTCGTTGGGTATCAATTGATTCCGATAAGGCTCCTTTGTAGTTTAGCCGCACTCTAACGGTGGTATTGTTATGGAGTGCTTTGATGGGGTCAAGGATTTCGCTAGGACAGGACCATCCTTCTTGTTTCTCCCAGAGGCGGTTTCTGTCGACCCTGTTGAAGGCCTGGCTGAAGTCTATAAAGGCCATGAATAGGCTGGGTCCCCCTTCGATCACTTTGCCTTTCAGGGCGGTTAGCATCAAGATGTTAGTTGTGCTTCCTAAGTTTTTCTTAAATCCCGATTGGAACTGATCGTTGCACGGTGCATCATTTGCCCAGATTTGGAACCTTTTCAGCAGGAGAGAACCGTAGACCTTTCCAATCGGGTCCAGCAGCGTGATCGGGCGATAGTTGGAAGGGTTTTTTATGTCGCCTTTCTTGTATATAGGCACTATTATGGCTGAGGTCCAGGAAGCTGGAATTGATTTAGTCGCGGAGCATCTTCCAAAAACCAGACTGATGAGTTTTGCCCAGGCTGCTGGGTGCGCTTTTAGGTCTGTATTGCTGATGCCTTCCGGGCCTGGTGCTCTTGAGTTTTTTAGCTTTTTTCTCAAGTTACAGATTTCGACTTGGTCGTCTAGATTTTCCCACAAAGTAGCACACTTTCTCCGTTCTGGCGTTGTCTGGCCAAGGGGAAGTGTGAACGTTTTCTTGATGTAGGTTGTCCAGGTTGTTTCCCCAATGCCATTTTGGATGTTTTCATTCCTGGTTGATGTTGTAGAGTTGAGTAGAGACCAAAATTCTCTCAAGTTTTTCGTGCATATCGACTTGAGAACAGCTTCAGAATCTTGTTGGTAGAGCTTTGCTCAATGTGCTTTTACCCAGGTCCGATACAGTTTTTTGGCCTCTTGTTTTTCATTGTTTGCTTGCTCGTGATTGAGCTTTGCTGCGCTCCTTAAGGCCTTCCGATATTCTCGCCGCTTTTGAACTAGAGCAGTGTCGTAAGTATGCTTTTTACGGTCGATAGGTTGAGACTTTTTTGAGCTAGTTTTTTTGTAAGCTATTAGCAAGGGACCATAATCAGCCGAGTCTTACTTGTTAATTGGGGTCTCTTCATACTTGCTAGTCAGCTCTCTGATGTCTTTTGCCGAGAGCCGAAGTCTGCTCCCTTGGGGATTTAATTCAAGCTGGTGATCCAAGGTTTCCACTGCGTTATTAATGCTCCTCCAGGTGGCTATTAGTGGATTATGATCGCTGGTCTTGGATTGGGCAACTTCAAAGCACATAATGAGTTCGATAAGCGGTCTTGAGACGAAAATGTGGTCAATAGTGGAATATATGGTTCCATTTGACCAAGTTGGTAAGCGATCGATGTTGGAGAAAGCCATATCTAAGCTTTGCAGCTTTCTGGAGTTCATTAAGTTTAACCAGAGAGAGCCTCTATGTTCCGATGGAGTGGGATTTCTTTTATGGCTGTCAGGTATACAAGAGGTGTTTAGGTCTCCACAGATTAGGATGTGGAGTACTCAGTGGATCGCCAAGATCTCGTCGATTATGGTCTCAATTTCCAGCAGAAAAGCTGCAGGTTCAGTGTTTGCAGGGTTCCAGTACGTGTTTATGATGGCTAATGGAGTGTGTTGTGCAGTTTTGTTTTTGTCGTTTTTATGAGTCCAAGTTAGGAGAGTTGCCAGCAGGTTTTGATTTGCAACCAGCACTTTGTCCAGCTTGAGCCCGTTTCCAATGCGGCTAGCTATGAGGAGGCCAGAGGAGGGACGTCCCATTGTGCTCTTTTTTGCCGGGGCCAAGGTAATTTCGTATCCATCGAGGGAGGGTGTTCTTGTGAGCCACGTTTCTTGTAGGCACAGTATGTCATAGTTGCCTAAGTTTATCTCACCAGTAGTGGTCAAGTGCATGAAGCCTCTAGTATTCCAGGAGCAGAGACTTAAGTTGCACGTGGCAGGATTTAAGTTGCGTTGCTCCGGAGTGAAGATGTATTGGCACCTGGATTGCTATTTGTTCGACTTTGCTATGAGGGCTTTAGGAGGCCAGGCCCAGAGACCGGAGGTGGAAGTCTTGTTCGCGTTGTTGTCTGATTTCCCTGAAGAGGTATGGACTTCCTGCCTGATTGTTTTTTCCGTGAGTCGGTAGGTATTATTTCTCTTGTCGGACTGTGTATTGATGTCCGCATTTGCTGAGGCAATTGAGTGATGTTTTTGGGTAGTTGATGGCCTGACTTCCTGCTGCAAGCGTGAGTTTTCCTGGTCATGTTTCCCTTCCGAAGAGGCTGAGAATGCCTGGTGAGTGTTGACTTTTTTTGGCCTGTTCTATAAGTCTCTGTGTGTTTGCCTCGAGTTTCTTCTGCTAACTGTGCTAACTGTGTTTTTTTGGAAATTCGCGTTCCGATGAAATATGGGCTCTGTCTCGTGAACTCTGATAGTAGCCATCATGTTCGGTTAGATCATATCCCATTCTGAGGAGATCTTCAACCTCTTGCCTGAGTAGATCTTTGGCTAGCCTTGATGAAATATGTAGGTAGGCGGCTGCTTTGCCGTTCCTGTGACTGGGGTCGACGATCTTTATGTCTTCTGTGTTTATCCGCCTCAGTCTTGGTACGTAATGGAACAGAGTTAATACTGAGCTTAGGATCACGTCATCGTGGTTTCCATGTATCTGTTCAAGTTTGAGCAGCCACCACTCTTCTGGTTTCGCAGTGTTAGTTTTCCTATATTTTTCCGTTTTGGATCGATAGTGAATTTCACTGAAATCCTTTTTTTGAGTGCGAGGATCTAGTAGATGTGTCTTAGGTTCGTTCTTTCGTGTGGGTCTCTCTTTTTCTGGAGTTTGATTTCTGTTTCGATGACTAGTCACTCTAACTCTCCGAGTATGTTTTCCAGGGATAGGAGTGGCGGGTGCCATATCTGCTGGGGATTGATGGGGTCTGCCTGGCAGGCATTGAGTGGAAATTGATTTTTTCTTGTTTTCTGTCCACAATAGTTGCGGCGCTCTTCCAGCATGAGGAAAGATACATTTTGATCAAGGGTAACCTCTTCCAGGTTAAGGGGGGAATTTGAATGTGCGGGACTAAAGTTGACTTTCCTCTCTCGAGCCGGGGGTATGTCGCTTGTATCGCTTGGCGTGCCGACTGATGTTCATCAGGGCCTCGATGTTCACGAGGTCGTCAATTGATTTAGGTGATTGGTCGTGGATGTTTTGTTAATGGGATTTCACGGTAGATTTGGTTATAGTGGCTAGCTTTCCGGCGGATTTTGCCGTTTCCCTGAGTCTTTCGGGCTGGGCCTCTCTCGGTTTCTCTTTTTGTGTTGGTGCAATTGTGGGTCTTGGATTCATGGCTAGTGTCTTCTTGCTGGTAGCCACTCTTTCATTTCCTGCACTTTTTTTAAAAATCAGGAATGGTTGGTCCTGGGTTTGCATGGGAGTGCAGTTTACCGTTTGCGCTTGAACGGGATCGTTTATAACGAGAAGCACTTCCTTTTTCCCTTTGGTGCCATTTTCCTTTTGGGACGTTTTTGTTGTTTGAGGGACCGTTTGTGTTAAGGTACTCTTTACATAGGGGGCTGTGGTCAAGTAGATGACAGATGTTGTTTGTTCTGCCGCGTCTCTTGTTGGCCTATTCAAGCATTGCTCATCTTTCTTTGAGATGTTTTCCTTTGCAGGCGTCATCGTTGAAGTTGTTCCTTGGTTGTCATCTTGTGCAGTTTTTGCTCGGGTTTTGTGAGCCATTACATAGCCCTCCAAGTAAATCAGTTTTGTGTGGATTATTGCTTGCAGTGTGGTATGATCCTTTAGGTTGTCACTCATAGATTCATAAAGTTTTGTAAATGGAGTTAACGTTATGGTAATGGCTGACATAATGGAGAAAATATCGGGCTTTTTCGAGGGGGTCTCGTTTTATGGTGAGACGCCCTGGGCACTCTGTTTCCTTGGAGATAAGAGTTGAGAAAATGGGGCACACGTCGATCCTCGGTGGCGTTGGCTTGAAGACAGGTCCAGGGATAGTATTCTGTGCGAACTGTCGAGGGGAGAAAGAATGGGTATCTCTCCGACTCTGCTCAAGCCTTTCCTGTTGTCTCGCGGCCTCAACGCTATGCGGGGGCTTTCATCTCCAGTTATTGTTTTAGACGTGTTTTTATCAGCAAGCGATGTACCCAAGTTGGCGTTTTCTTTTGGTTGAGCTCTGGGAGACGGGGCAGCTGCTAACGCCGGAGAGCTGTCGGGTTGTGTGTTGTCTTCCCCAATCTTCGCCGAAGTGGCGATCTGTACTGTGGCCCCAAAAGATTTTACTGGTGGTATCGCTGTGGACTGACTGTCAGTGTTATCTTCTAGGATTTGTATTTCCATTGTCCCCAGTTGAGAGGGGGCGGTATCTCCGTCTCTCTTTGGGTGTTTAGCTGTAGGTTGGAGGCCTCACCTCCCGGGTTTTGGGGGTTGGGGTAAGTTATGGAATCGAGTGACTTACTACAGCCCTCCAAATTTGCCTTTTGAGGGGACTGGAGTGTATCTGGGGGTGGTGGCTCTATTGGGTTTGTGGTTGGTGAGGTTTGAAAGTCGAACCTTCTATGTTTGGGCAATGGTTGGCAGTCCAATATGGCATCAAGTATTTCCGCGTCTGTTAGCTATGTCCCTCGGGCTGCCCGTGGGTTGGTAGTAATGCGGAAGAAGCTTGTAAGAAGATTTTGCGGAATGCCTGTTTTCTTGATGGATTCTCTCCGTGTAGTTGGAGGGTTGGCTCCATTTAGGTTTTTCCTTGTGTATGAATGTTTTTGGGGGTAGTCTTGGTAGTGTCTTTTTGCTCCTGTCTACTGGGCCTTCTTTTCTGTGCCCCGGAAGGGGAGTGTCTTTGGCGCTTCCTCTGGTTTAAATTTGGGGGTGTTTCCGTATTTTCCCAGCTGATTTTCTGGGATAGTTGGTGGGGTTTGCTTGTTGTAGGTGCCGTCTCCCACTGTGACTTTGCGGGGAATAGTGTTCAGTTCAGCCTCCCCAGGTGTGATTGAAAGCTCGCACTGGTGCGTTTCAGTTGGAGCCCCGTGCTGCAACGCCGCTCGAATCACTCCTGCGTTGCAATGCAAGAGCTGTCACTGTGATGGGCGAGGGGGCTGGGCTTTCTCCAAGCACCACCCCCGCTGCTTCTCCTCCGCTCTCTGAGGCCGACGGCTCCCCGGCTTTGCTGTTTTCGATGTCATCTCGCGCCACAGCTCGGCCCATCTCCTCGAGTGCCACGGATCCACGATGCTGAACCGCAGGATCCTCTCCACGAGGCAATGCCGACCCGAGCTCCCCTCTGGGAATCACTGGTAGGCAGGTCGCTGGGGGAGTGTTCACAGGGTTTGCCGTGGAGGTTTGTTGGCCGGAGCTGCTTTCAAGTGTTGGCTTTGAAGTTGGTTTCTTTGTTTTTAGAGTTAGTGGGTGAAGCCTATCTTGATGGTTAGTATGGGGCACTGGTGGGATACAATTTTGGGCCTCACATTGCTGTTCAATGAACAGTTTGTCTTTCTTGTCTTTGGTTGATCTGGAGCCATTATCAGCTCTATCAGAGTCAGAGTCCTGTAGAAGGCGTGAGCTGCGCATCCAGCGCCGATCTTCGTCAGGGGGGGTGAATGTTGGGGTGGCAGTCCTCACAGCCTCGGCTGACATGACTGCAGTACTGCCACTCTCCACCACTCCGCCTATACTAGAGAGACTCTTTGGTCTCTTGAGCCACCCCGAGCCAAACAGCAGCAAAAACGCTCTTCACGTATAGAATGCAGTGCCCTTTACTCTGCAGTCGGGCTTAACGCCGCAAGGGTGGCTGGTGCGGCTTTTTCAGGCAGGATGATGTCACGTGACAGCTCACATGACCTCCGTTAAACCGCACCTCCTCCAGGAAGTGGGAGTGAGCCGGCAAGAGTCCCAGGAGACTCGCAGTGCCGATGCCAAGAGATTCAGGAGACAAACGATTTTGCAACTTTTCCTTTCAGTAGCAATGATGACATATACTAATATTGCAGTACATGCTATGTACTTTGTAATGTAACACATGGGTTACTAACATTAATTACTAACACAGATTACTAACAAGGAGGGGGGGGTGGCTGTAGCATTAGGAACTGAAATTGGGGTGATTTTGAACCAAACTGCTGATGTAGGGGTTAGATGTGTGGGCTGCAGGTCTTAACATACTAACATTGGGGCATGATCAAATATGCTGGCTGTGGTTTGCCAGCTTCAGAGAATAAAGTGAAGGGTGAAAACTGTATATGCAGGCAAGATTCAGAGCTTGTTCTGTGAGGCAGCAAAAAAAGGGGCCTTGAAGATAAATGGCCATTGTTCTGAGCGGAAAAGAGGAAGGAAGGAATATGATACACTATTGAATGATGTGCTGAATACTGCCTAAAGGCCACAAGGGCTTGGCTGGAAATTTACATGAAATGGGTGTAAGAAGGGCTGGCAGATTCACAAAGGCTCTGTCACATGTTTAAGTTATGATGCCACAAGAAAGGGGCTGTAATTTGAAGGAGGTAACAGCTGATATCATCAAATAGGTGGGAAGAAATGTTTAGCATCCATATGTGAAATCGGGTAAAGGGATGGTTCTGAAGAAGGACTTATAATGGGCTCTCTGCTGGAATGAGGGGCTTTTTGGTCTGGTCCTGCGTTGAGCTGTTACAGAGTTTGCGGCTGGGATTTGGCTGTTTGAAACATAAAAAGGGAGCTGGCCTTTAACAAACTCTGACTTCTAGCTGTTGATTGTTGGATATTGAGAGAGATGTGGGGCTTAGCAAAAAGCTCTTTGCTGTCTCTATTTGCATGGAGTGAGAAAATTGAGCTGAATTGTCCTGTGTGATGCTTGGAGCATGATTGAAAAACTGTAGACAGGACATAAAACTTGATGGGAGCCGTCTTTGAGCTGACTGTATCTGGGTAGCTGGCAGCACCACAATGTTCCGAGCAGTACAGTGTCCGGGGATCCTGGCAGCTGGAAGTAAGGTGGGAGCAGCGACCAAGTGGAACCCAGACTGCATATACACCTGGAGGGCTGGGTTCACCAAAGTCTCAAGTAAATAGAGTGAGTAATAATATGGCCAAAATTAGCTTGAAATATCTTGCAGTGGTGATCTGGCAAGGGGTCGAACTGACCCAAAATGCATATCTCACTTTTTGTCTCAGGTACCCAGAGATTAAGATTAAGTTGCCTGATTCTTGGGGTTGTTCTGCTATGGAGGGGAGTCCATCATATCTGATCTCATAGTGTCACGACCTCAGGTGTCACAGCCCCCATCAAGTCATTAGCCTATTCATACACACAGGCCGCAAAACCCTCTAATAGGCCTTCACACTCCTGCATCACCAGACACAAGAAGAAACCCGGACTCAGTTGGACCAGGCCATGATGCATCTGGAACCAACTACGGCCATAAACTCTTGAGGGGTAATCCAACATGGAGGAGGAGCAAGTATCAAGGCACTAAAAGCAACGGGCTAGTTGTTATCACAGCTCTGGGTGTGGCTGGCTATATAAGCCACACCCAGGCAAGAGCCCACGCTTTGCATCGTTTCTTTTGTCAACAGCAGACACTCACCGCAGACCCAGAGTATAATTGCATGCTCATTATTATTCAGTTTCGTTCTGGCGGACTTCACTGCAACAAATACTTAGCTGTTATCAGCTCCGAAGTACAGCTCAACAATTCTCCTGACTTGTTACCAGCTCCGGAGCTCTGGCCGCACCTCCCACCTTTCACATCTCAGCTGGTCATGGCTCCGCGGTTCCGCAGTGGCCCCTCCTCTGCATCGGGCACACGTCTCCTGCCTTTCACATCTCAGCTGATCGTGGCTCCGCAGTGGCCCCTCCTCTGCATCGGGCCAGCGTCTCCTGCCTTTCACATCTCAGCTGATCACGGCTCTGCAGCGGCCCCTCCTCTGCACCCGGACCGCGCTTCTTCCATTCGAATCAGCGGGTCAGCTGTTCTACACCCACGGGCCACTCCGATTCAGCTCTGCTGCATTTGTAAGAGAAGACATCACAATTAAATCAACAAGACAGGGAAAAGCATCCAGATAAAGACATTACCCTAAGAAAGACTGCAAAGTAAGGACTCACTGAAGAATATTACAGGATCATCTCCTAAGCAAGAGACATTCCAAGCAACAGCAGATCTGGGCTTCAAGAGGATCAGTGAAGTAACTGGCCCTAACGGACAATTGCGCCCCTGCTGACCCTCAGAAGAAGCAGGATGGAGAGTCTCCCTCCAATACATACAAGGTGAGCTCACACACATAACAGAGGTGGGGTTTGACAGCAGCGTACAGGGAGTTGTTAGAGGAATGAGGTACCTAGTTTCATAGCTGTGCTACCTTGTTTCCACAGAAAAATCCTCCCAGAGAAGTAACCAGAGAAAGGTGTCACGCTGACGATCCGGATACCCCCGCAGAGACAAGGTGAGCGTAACAGAACGCAAAGCCTGCTTTGAAAACTCTGCCTGGGTATCATGGAGACCTCCGATACTGACCAGTTAGCGTTATTATTGGGGGAATTGAGGGCCGAGGTCCACGCTGCTCGGCAGGAAACAAATGCCTTGCGGAGAGAATTGGTCATTAATAGGGATCGTACCGAGGAATTGGCATGACAAGTATTGCAGCATCAAGCTGGACAAGCCCCGCTACCAAGCAGTCAGCCTTCTGTCGCGTCTTCTCCGGCTCCGGTTCAGGTCGTACTCCCAGGGACAGTACCTTTGGCCCCACCTGAGCGATTCTCTGGAGATCCAAATAAGTTTGGCGTTTTTATGAATCAGTGCTGGCTCCACTTCCTGTGCAGACCAGGGGCCTTCCCCAATGAACAGGCACGAGTGGCCTTTGTTTTGTCCTACTTGGTACTTGGGGGGAAGTGCAGCTGATTGGTCTATTCCTCTGGTGAATTGGGATGATCCATTGTTGTGAAACTTTGCAGGGTTTCAACGAGAACTGGACAAGTTGTACGCCCGACACACCAGGGGCCAAGCATTAGACAATGAGCTCTTATCATTGCGCCAAGGGAACCAAGACCTGTTAACCTATATTGCCACGTTCAACAGATTGGTGGCGGAGTCAAACTGGCTGGAGGAAAAAAGGACCACCCTTTTTCAGAGGGGCCTGCGAGGGGAACTAAAAGACGTCCTGGCCCAAGTCGTAAACCCTCCCGAAGATTGTGCAGAAATCATTGATCTTGTGGTACAGCTTGATCACAGGTTACATGACAGGAAAGCTGATCGAGCACAATCAGAAGAAAGAACAATGTTTGTGCATCCCAGAGAACGGCAACTTTGTCAGCCAGAAAGCCAACCTGAGCCCATGCAGATCAGTGGGGTATGAGGACCACTGACTAAGACCAAATGGGAAAAAAGACAACTGCAGCTCTGTTTGTATTGCGGGAAGGCAGGACACTTCCTACAAGATTGCCCAGTAAAGGCACCCACGAAGTCCGCAGGAGCAATGGAACAGGAAGAAACCAAGCTTGACTCGGAAAACTACAAGGCCCGGAAAATGTAGAGGTCCGTTTGTCGAGCAAAAGGAACGAATCACTGACCTCACATCTCGTTGTCCCAGTAATTCTGATCAGGCAACAGCAGCTCACATGAATACATGCCCTCGAGGCATGCGTAGACAGCGGAGCAGCAGGCAACTATATCGATCAGAATCTGGCGTGTCGAATTGGTCTTCTCACACATCCAAAGGCAGTATCGGAACATGTTACGGCAGTGGATGGCATTCAATTATCCTCTGGACCCGTCACTCACCGCACTGAACTCGTAATACTCCTTTGACAGGATGGCCACAAAGAAGACATTGCCTTTGACCTTATAAATTCCCCACAGTTTGGAGTTATCTTGGGGATTCCATGGTTAGAGGCCCACAACCCACAAATCGACTGGCGATCAAGGAGGTAAACCTTCTCAGAAGACTGTGTCCATACTTGCTACAAGAGAGAGATTGATCAAGAGACACAAAAAGAGGGTAACCCCAGAACGGAAAAGTTGCTCAGTACATTAGGCGTTTTGCCTCAAGTTTATGCTGACTACCAGGACGTCTTCCAGAAGGAACAGGCTAATATGCTACCACCACATCGAGCATACGATTGTCAAATAGATCTCACTCCAGGCGCTCAGGTTCCTTGTAGTCGTATTTACGCACTGACTGAACAAGAAATCACTCATCTGAAAGCATACCTGGAGCAATATTTGGCGAACGGTTTTATTCGGCCTTCTAAATCTCCGGCAGCGTCACCTCTCATCTTCATTCCGAAGAAGTAGGGGGACCTTAGGGCCTGCATTGACTACCGGTTATTAAATCAAGTGACAGTCAAGAATCGCTACCCGTTACCACTTATACCAAAACTATTAGACCAGGTGAAGGACTCACAGATTTAGACAAAACTGGATCTAAGGGGATCATACCATCTGGTACGGATTAAAAGCGGGGACGAGTGAAAGACGGCATTTCGAACAAAGTATGGACTTTATGAATACCAGGTAATGCCCTTTCGGCTTTGTAATGCCCCGGCCGCCTTCCAAAACTTCATGAACGTTGTGCTGAAGGATCTACTGGACATTTGTGCCATGGTGTACATCGAAGATATCCTGGTATATTCTAACAACGAACAGGAACACGTCAATCATTTGAGAGCTGTCTTGGACATGTAGTGGCATCATCAGCTCTATGCTAAACTGGAGAAATGTTCCTTTCATGTATCGGAAGTGGAGTTTTTAGGATTCATTCTTACTCCTCAGGGAATCAGAATGGATAACAGGAAAGTGGATGCCATATCCAACCGGCCGTCGCCCACCTCTATCAAGGGTATCCAGAGCTTCCTCGGCTTTGCAAACATTTATCGTCGCTTCATTCCAGGTTTTTCCCACGTGGTCCATCCCATTACTTCTCTGCTTCGTAAGAACAAACGCTTTGAGTGGCCCGTGGAGGCAGAGACCACCTTTCAGGCCTTGAAGTCAAAATTTATTTCAGCTCCGGTGTTACGTCACCCAAGACCTGATCTCCCCTACATAGTGGAAACCGATGCCTCTAGCACAGCCATGGGTGCGGTTCTCTCCCAAAGAGACCCAGATACCGGCTAACTACACCCAGTGGCTTTCTGGTCAAAAAAGTTCACTCCAGCGGAAAATAACTATGCAATTACTGATAAGGAGCTCCTCGCAATCAAAGCTGCTTTCAAAGAATGGAGGCACTATCTTTTAGGAGCCCGACATACGGTCACCGTCATCACTGACCACTGTAATCTACAATACCTCAAAACAGCCAAAGCCCAATCATCACGCCAACTTCGATGGGCATTGTTTTTTGCAGAGTACGATTACGTTATCACGTATCGCCCAGGAGTGAGCAACGGCAAAGCCGACACGCTGTCATGATTGGGTTCCGAAGACACGGTTTATGAGTAGGCTGAACCAATCGCCATAATACCTGACAGTAAGATTCTGGGAACCACTGTCGCCACTCCATTTGATGCTCTGAAATCTGAAGTCTCGCACAGCATGAGTAGAGAGGAATTGCAGACATGGGTCACCAGGAGCAATCAGCATACCTTACGTAATGGCTTGCCATATTTCCGGGAACGGATATATGTTCCAACTGAGACGCTACGAGAAAAGATCAACAATACCTACCATGACGCCTTACTGGAAGGACACCCCGCAATAGCATAAACCTTGGCCAAGATCCAAAAATGTTACTGGTGGCCTACTTGGCGAAAGGACGTCACCCGATTTGTGCTTACATGTGGAATCTGCGCTCAAAACAAAGCACCGAAACAGAAACCAGCTGGACTATTACACCCATTAGCCGTTCCACCTAGAGCATGGCATACTTTGTCTTTAGACTTTATTACCGACCTGCCCCCTAGCGAGGGGTACAACACCATACTGGTCATAGTAGATCTATATTCGAAAATGGCTCATTTCATTCCCTTAAAAGGGCTGCCCACTGCATTCACCTTAGCCAATATCTTCTTAGAACAAATAGTTCGGTTACACAGTTTCCCCTCCATCTTGGTATCAGATAGGGGGAATCAATTTATTTCCAAGTTCTGGCAAAAATTTTGTGAGCTGGCCCAAGTAGACGTACGTCTCTCCACGAGCCATCATCCCCAAACCGATGGCAAAATGGAATGCACCAACCAGACACTTGAGCAATATCTTCGGTGCCTGCTCCACCAATCAGAGAAGACCTGGAAAGATGTACTATTGATCGCCGAGCATGCATACAATAACTCACAACACTCAGCTACAGGACAAAGTCCATTCTAGGTTTTGTATGGCCGCCATCCACGAACTTCCATCTTCGATCCACCTGAGGAATTGGAGATGCCTGCTGTCAAAACCTTACATAAAACATCAAGCGCGTATTTGAAGAAGCTACTGAGCAAATGGCTAAAGTCAAGGAAACACAGAAGAAATTTGCTGACCAACACTGAAAAGCAGCACCGATTTACCATGTCGGGGACGCAGTATGGTTGGCATCGAAACACGTGCCAATAAAGGTACCTAAAACATTTCGACCACGATACTTAGGCCCATACATCATCGAGTCATTTATCAATCTGGTGGCAGTTAAGTTAACCTTACCGGCAAGCATGCGAATCCACCCGGTATTCCACTTGTCCCTACTGAAACCAGTCCACCCAAGCACTCAGTTACAAGTACCCCCGGCACCTACAGTTGTAGACGGAGAACTAGAATTTGAGGTCAAAAGCATACTAGACTCCAAGGTAGTCAAATCCAAGCTTTATCACATGATTGAATGGAAAGGGCATGGCCCACAGGACGCTTCATGGGAGCCCCGCGAACATGTCCATGCCCCCCGGTTAGTAAACAAATTCCATTAGACACATCCAACCAAACCTGGACCTGAGATTTCCACTTTTAGGGGACCCTTGGGGGGGAAGTACTGTCACGACCTCAGGTGTCCCAGCCCCCATCAAATCAGTAGCCTACTCATACACACAGGCAGCAAAACCCTCTAATAGGCTTTCGCACTCCTGCATCACCAGACACAAGAAGAAACCTGGACTCAGTTGGACCAGGGCATGGTGCTTCTGGAACCAACTACGGCCATCAACACTTGAAAGGTAATCCAACATGGAGGAGGAGCAAGTATCAAGGCACTAAAAGCAACAGGCTAGTTGTTATCACAGCTCTAGGTGTGGCTGGTTATATAAGCCACACCCAGGCAAGAGCCCACGCTTCGTGTTGCTTCTGTTGTCAACAGCAGACGCTGACCGCAGACCCGGAGCATAATTGCATGCTCATTATTATTCAGTTTCATTCCAGCAGACTTCACTGCATTAAATACTTACCTGTTATCAGCTCCGACGTACAGCTCAACAATTCTCCTGACTTGTTACCAGCTCCGGAGCTCCGGCCGCACCTCCCGCCTTTCACATCTCAGCTGGTCGCCGCTCCGCCGCTCCGCCGCTCCGCAGCAGCCCCTCCTCTGCATCAGGCCCTCGTCTCCCGCCTTTCACATCTCAGCTGATCGCGGCACTGCAGCGGCCCCTCCTCTGCATCGGGCCCGTGTCTCCGCCTTTCACATCTCAGCTGATCGCGGCTCCGCAGCGGCCCCTCCTCTGCACCCGGACTGCGCCTCTTCCACTCAAATCAGCGGGTGAGCTGTTCTACACCCACGGGCCGCTCCGATTCAGGTCTGCTGCCTCTGTAATAGAAGAGATCACAATTAAATCAACAAGACAAGGAAAAGCATCCAGATAAAGACATTACCCTAAGAAAGACTGCAAAGTAAGGACTCACTGAAGAATATTACAGGATCATCTCCTAAGGAAGAACCATTCCAAGCCACAGCAGATCTGGGCTTCAAGAGGATCAGTGAAGTAACTGGCCCTAACGGACAATTCCCCCCTGCTGGCCCTCAGAAAAAGCAGGATGGAGAGTCTCCCTCCAATACATACAAGGTGAGCTCACACACATAACAGAGGTGCGGTTTGAGAGCAGCGTACAGGGAGTAGTTACAGGAATCAGGTTCCTAGTCTCATAGCTGTGCTTCCTTGTTTCCACAGAAAAATCCTCCCAAAGAAGTAACCAGAGAAAGGTGTCACGCTGAGGATCCGGATACCCCCGCAGAAAAAGGTGAGCGTAACACATACTAATTGACCTTACCTTAATTAAAGGCCAAGGAGTAAATGAAGATTGAAGCTGTAGCTATAATGAATTTGCTTTCATAATCAAAGTATTAGCTGGGGTTTACGGTCTGTGCTGAACCAACGTACAAAGTGTTTTTCATTTTATTTTCATGTGTTCACTGCCAATGTTTGTTGCCAAGGTTGTTATGCTCACCACAGTATCAGCTTTTTCAGGTTTTTTGATTGTCCACATGTGCATTTTTCTCGGATGAATGAACATAAAAACACCTAAGTGCAGAACGGTGACAATGTGTGGCGGCTGTTTTTGTGTATGGTTATATTGTGCATCCTGTCCAACACCCAATGCAAAATGCATAATTTTCCTGAACATGGCGTATGGCTGGTGCAGTACAATGCCTACAGGTATCTAGCCTAGCCCTGTGGAAAAATTATGGGAAAAGGAAAGTTCCAGGGAATATATCTAACAATCATTAAAAAGAAAACTGTTTCCTTTGATGCCAACAGTGTTGGAATATATACCTGATCCTGACTGTAATGCAAAGACAGAAGCTACGTTTTTAGTGAACCACATATTTTATAGGTTTAGTTTCCCACAGAGAATCCAATCCGACTGTGAAACCAGTTGTGCCTGATGCAACAAGTGCAATTTGTGGGTTGTAGGAGGATCAGGGTTCTGCCAAAGGTTTTGCAGTGTTTATGTTTATATGTAACCCAACACCTGAAGAGCTGGCTCATGCCAAATTGATTAAACACAGGTGGCTGGTCAGTAGATCTGCAATGAATTATACAGTTACACATCTTAATCATGGTTCATTTGTTGTCATACCATTACAGTACAATGTTTTCCATATGACAATACTCAATGATACTGTAGTAACAGTTGGGGGGCACACATTATTTCATGTGGATGTAGAAAACATTGCATTGTTCCAAAGAAATAGGTTTCCCCTAGACCCTGACATTTAGTACTTATTGAAGCATGAAAATGCACATACAATCAGGTTGAGCATACACAAGGATAATATCAGGATGAGTGGCGTGGGTTTGACACACAGGGGTGTATGTGCATGGGCAACCAGGCAATGGACAGAGAAGGAATTGGTATCATAGGTGTGTTCTTGACATCCATCACAATATGGTTGATAGTGCTTATGATAAAGCTGCATACCATGTTTTATGCATTGACTGCTGTTAAAAGAAGAAAGTTACAGTTGAATGGAGTACATGCTTTTCAGACAGGATTGGTGCTTCTGCAGTGTCCCCATGTTTACACAGTGTCCTCCTCAAAAGTCGGGGGGAGATGTAGGGAGGTTGTGTGGCAATAATTTCAACATATACTAATATTGCAGCTCCAGCTATGTACTTTGTAGTGTAATACATGTGTTAGTAACATGAATTACTAACATGGATTACTAACAAGGGTGTGACGGTAGCATTAGAAACTGAAATGGGGTGATTTTCAATGAACAGCCGATGTAGGCGTTAGATGTGTGGGCTGCATGCCTTAACATACTATCATTGCGCCAGGTGCATAAACAAATACACTGGCTGTGGTTTGCCAGTTTCAGCGAATGAAGCAAAGAGTGAAAATTGCATTTGCAGGTGAGATTCAGAGCTTGTGCAGTGATGCTGTTAAAAAAGGGTCTTGAAGATGAATTCCCATTGTTCTGAGCAGAAAAGAGGAACAAAGGAATATGTTACATTATTGAGTGATGTGCCGAATGCTGCACAAATGTTGCTTAGGGCTGTGCTGGAAAATTACACGAGATGGGTACAAGAAGGGCTGGCAGATTCTCAAAGGCTCTGTCACGTGTTGAAGTTAGGATTGACACAAGAAACGGCTGCAGTTTGAAGGAGGTTCAGCTGACATCCTCAGATAGGTGGTACAAATATTTTTTTATTTTTTTTATTTTGTATTTAATCTGTTTAGATTTTTACAAAGACGTTTTGATTCTAGTGAAAAAGAGGTTTAGTGTTGTGATTGTACGTTCGCTGAGTAGACCTCAAAAGAAAAAACTTGAAAACAAAGAAAGAAAGAAAAGCTTTGCGGCTAGATCAGGTTCATCTTACTAGAATGGCTAAGCCAGTTGGGGTTGAGGTTGAGAGGCCTTTTCCAAGGCAATATTTAGGAGTTTGGTCGCTGCAATAAGCCATCTAGTTTGGGCTCCTGTTATGAGGCGATTCCACCAAGTGTCCTTGTCGTCAACATAAGAATTTGTAACCAGGGGCGGATGAAAGCTTTTCTTTCTTGGTCAATTGCTGGACATATCATCAAGAGGTGTCTGGCTGATTTGGTGGATTGTGGATCTTTGCAGAGTCTGCATGCTTTATGATCTGACGCTGTTCGAATTGCTAGGATTTCTTGAGTGGGTAGCAGGTTTAGACGGGCTTTGAAAAAGGTTCTCATTAATAGTTTGCTAGGATATTTTGTGCAGTACCCCCTGGGCTCTATGAGCTTGTTAAAGACTGGGGGCAGGTGGGCCAGTAGTTTGTTTGAGACTGCTTTCTCATTTGTTTTTATCCAATCAAGCCATTCCATTTTCGATTTTATTCGTAGAGGGTTTTGAATTAGTTCTTCTTCGGAACATGATATCTCTTGGAGTATGAGCCTTTGTGTGTTGGCCCAGTTGTTTAGGAATGTGTTGCTACCTTTAGTGATTTCCACGGCAATCATTTGATATATTTCAAGACTCTCTGGATTTTGGATTTTTCTGTAGAGTTGGATGGTACTCTGAGCCACCACTGCCTCTAAGGAAAGTAGGCCAAGTTCATGTCTTATTGCCGCAACAGCTGTAGATTTGGGTAGGCCTAATACTGCTCTCCAGAAATAGCCTTCCAGTTTAGTCCAAATGGTGGATGGAATTACAGGTGTTGCATCCATGCCGTACGTTAGTGATGGAATTACTTTTGACTTGTAGAACTGGATAGCCGGGAGTAGGCTATATTTGCCGAATTTTCTGTCCACTGCACGTAGTTGGGAAGTTACATTTTTTGTCTTTGTCCATAGGGTTTGTTGCATGCTCAATCCTTTCTTGCAGCTGTCAATTTCCACTCCCAGGTATTTGAATGTGGGGACAATTTCGATTTTCGAGTTGTCTAGATACTGTGGGATGTTTTTACCCATGCATCCAAGCCCTACCACAGAACTGTGCATTACTGGCATTAAAAACATCATGATGGCCAGAACTCCCCAGAAAATGCACCGGGAAAACATGAAAAATAGGTTGCCATCCATTTTTGCCTCTGTTAATGTTAATACAAGAGACAATGGCCAGGCCCTATCCTTTGGCTACACACAGAGCAAACAACAGTGCAAAGAAATATGGTGCTGTTCAAAATCTGAAATGTATTCATTCAAGACAGCTCCCAAAAAGGGGTGCAGTACCGGCGCTCGACACTAACCGGCGCTAGCGGTCTAAACTCTGACAGGAGGCCTGTCTTTCAGGAGCTGACAAGGAACCTGAGTTAGCTGGAAACTTCAAAGCCTTGCTGTTTAATGAGAATTCTTAACACCTACTGTTCCCAGGCCCCACATCAGAATGCAGACTGATCTAATTAAAAGTTCAAGAGGCCTCTGTCCATGGGAAACATTCACACCTGCCCTTACCAGCAACAGCACAAGGAGATCACAGGTTTCTGTTAACCATATGCAGAGTGGCACCCTGCTCTGCTGACCTCAGTCAACACAATAGACTCTTCAGCTGAATAGGATATGCTGATTTGAGGTGTAATTGTCAACAGTTGCTCTGGAGGAAGGAAGACATTTTCTCTGAGTCAAGCCAAGCTCCTGGCGGCGGACCCAGACTCAGATGTTAATTCCATTAAGGGCAAATGTATGTTTTATTTAATTGCTTATAAAATATTGTATGAAGCTTACAAAAATGTACAATTTGGAGATTCTTAATATGAAAAATGTACCTACAATTTGAGACTAAACTCAACTCCGTACGATGTTCTGAGACCAAACCCTGCAATTTATTGATCTTGCAGACACTGGGTTTATGCTAGAGACATGATAACTTATATTAATATGCTCAGGGAGAGGGTGCAGGTCTGTGTAAATTTTGAGGAAAAACCAATATGGCGAAAGCCACTAAAAAGCGCAAAATGTTGTCGTTTCTAAACCCAAGCTCGTAGAAACATGTGCCTTGAACCAAACTGTACCTTAAGCAATCTGTGATGTGTACATGTAATTTCAACGACGTGTGTATCTGGGAAACCTGTTAATTATGACAAATTCATTTTCTAAGTAAAAGCAAAGGGGCGTTTCTTCAATAGATTGTAAATTGGTAGCACTGGATGACTCACAACTCTGTTCCCCAGTCAGGCGACAGAGAATCCTATAGCCTATCAGGATCCATAGAGGGTTGGGCATAGAAAGTCAGCCTTCCCACCCACTTTCAAAAGACATAAAAAGACCCACTGAAACCCAGGTAGGGACTGCTCTTTCCACTTTCTTGCGAAGCACTTTGCCGGACAACTTCAAATCCAGACAATATTCAGAGACCAGAACTTAGAAAACCAGACTCCATATTCCAGAACTTTTTAGTAGAAAGGCCTAGTCCACAAGCTGAATCCTTTCCAGGGGCCTCAGAATCCAGCAACCTAACCAAACTATTCAACAGCCGGGCGAGCTGTGTGATTCTGGCTAGAACCCTGTGCCAAGAACTGTTGCCAGAACCAGAAAACCAGACCGCTGTGCAGTGCCGAGACCAGAACCAGAGATCCAGAACCACAGACCAGACCCAGAGCAGATCGCTGTGAGCAGAACTGGTACCAGAGACCGTCCGTGGCGAGTGAAGCCCAAACCTGACCAGATCTTGACGGCCTATTTCAAATTTATAGTGTGAGTACCCACAGAACTGTGCATAGTCATCTCTTAGTCTAAAATAATCTAATTCAAACCAATTTAACCTGTCCAGAACTGCATCATAAGAATGTGTGTGTCCATTCTGTGATTCAAACCTGCGAAAGTGTCAATTGCCATTCTGAATCATTAATTCATTTCTGAAATCTACCTCCACAAAATCGTCCGTATCTTTTGAACCGCGGGATTTAACTTTCATTTTAAAGCTAAGAATCTAAGCTTTCCAACAAGCCCAAAACCGACTTTCTACTCCTTATAGTTTTTCGGTAATCGCGCTTTACGCACTCGGAAAAAGTGCAGCGAATTGAAAACTAGCTCAATCTCACCACACGTTAAAAAAATAGCTGTCTCTTGCTTGCATTGCTGAAATTCATTTTCAACCTGACAATCCCTCATGAATCATTGCTAGTGTTGACCTGAACTAATTCAAAGTGGCTGTCACCTACCCTGAATCTCCTATGGGGAATTAAAATCATTTTTAGCATATTTTTCACTTCTTTGCTTATCACATGTAAAGGTATTTTTGCCTGTTTAATAGCATACTGGTTGCTCTAAGCTTGCTAGGGGGAACTGAACTGTGTTTGATTGTATTCCTGAAAACCTGTGTGCTCACCTTCCATCTCCTTATGTTGCATAGGGGGGGAGTGAATTGTCAAAAGAAAAAGTGATCATATTGGGCCTCATTACGACCCAGGCGGTAAGTTACCGCCTGGGCCGTGACTTTACCACCATGGCGTAAACTACGTTTACGCCATGGTGGTTGGCGGACTTACCGCCCGATTCCGACCTTGGCGGGGCGGTAAGTCCCCAATCCCCATTTACCCTTCCCCATTCCCATTTTTGCCCCATAGGGCATAATGGGAGTGGGGAAGGCGTTAATTACGCCACCGTAAATTACGGTGGCGTAATTAACTCCATGGTCCCTTAGCGCCATGGATTTTAACACCTGCTAAAAGCAGGTGTTAAATCCGCCATGGCGCTAAGGGACCTCGTACTCAGGCGGTAAGGGTCGGCGCTGTTAACGCCGTCGTAGAACCCTTACCGCCTGAGTCGTAATGAGGCCCATTATCTCTTGTTGAAACCATATCAGTTTATTTCTGTGCTGCATTCTGTTCCATCATTGCATTTCCTTGAAATCATAAAGTATTCTCAGCTACCTTATCCTTTCTATAGTAACTCCTTACTGATTGAAAAAAGTGTGCTAGTGCAATACTATCCATTGATGATCACTATCATATTCATAAGTGTGGTATCAAATATTAATTTATTCATAAAAGTGTGATATATATATCTTGTTTAATTTTCAATAAATCTTTTAATTTGCAAAACAAACCTACTTCTTGGCTCAGTGAGGCCAGGGGGATTCAAAGAGAGGGGCGTTATACAAGGGTTTATCATCCAGATCTATGAACTTGTCATAAAAATATATAAATAAGGGCTTCCCTTGGACATCCCAGACTAGGCACTGACTTAGTTGGAGTACTGAATTGAAGTCGCTTAAACAATACCACTGTAGGGTCTCTTTCCTTTTGTTCCCCTGTTTTTGGAAAATCAATATTTTTGTTTTGGATTTGTTAATCTCCATATTGTTTTCCTTAGTGTATTTGGCCAGGTTGTCCAGTTGGCGCTGAAGTCCCACCCGTGTATAATCCAAGAGGATCAGGTCGTCAGCATAGAGTAGTCTGGTGACCCTTGTGTTTCCGACTTTCGGTGTAAATGATCTAGTCAATTCTTGAGAGGCCTTGAAATCACTGAGGAAAGATATCAAGAGAGCGGGGGTCAGTGGGAACCCCTGTTTTACTCTGCGGTGAGATGGAATGTGGCTGGAGAGTAGCCCTTGATGTTTCAATCGAACAGAAACACTGGTGTTCGAGTGGAGGGCGATGATGGGGTCGAGAATTTCTTTGGGGCAGTTCCACGCCTTCAGTTTGTTCCAGAGTTTTGGCCTATCGACTCTGTCGAAGGCCTGTGATAGATCCACAAAAGCGAGGAAAATACACAGAGCTCCTAGGAGAACTTTTAATTTTAGGATGTTCAAGATCATTATATTGGCACCTGTGCTTGCGTTCTTCTGGAATCCTGTTTGAAACAGGTCCGCCGCCGGTGAAGATCGTGCCCAATTCTGAAAGTGAGTCAAGAGGATTGTCGCAAAGATGTCCAGCAATCCTATGGGCCGGTAGTTGGAGGGATCTTCTCTAACGCCTTTTTTGAAGATTGGGACGATGATAGCTTTAGTCCATGAGCTTTGGAGTATCTTCCGTTCTTTGCAATCTTTAAATAACATACTCAGGACCGCAGACCAGGCCTCAGGATGTTGCTTTAGATCAGAGTTTGCTAGGCCGTCCGGTCCAGGTGCTCTCGACGTTTTCAATTTAAGATTACTTTTTCTATTTCCTCTTTGTCAGACCGGTCGACCCAGGACCCGTCTGTAGATTGGTTTGTTATTTCTATGATCGAGGTAGGGTCCTCAAAAAGTTGTGAGAAATGGGTAATCCAACTGTCTTCCGAGACAGAATTTGTCATTTGTGCGTTAGGATGATGGTTTGTTTTGTTCGCAAGTGCCCAGAATTCATGAGTTTTTTTGTTAGCTAGGACCTTGAGCATATTTTCTGCGTCTGATTGATAGAGGGCGGCTCTCGAGTTTCGTAGCCATTGCTTGTAAAGTCTCAACTCAGTACGATAGGATTCCCATAGCGTGGTTCTATTCAAGGTCACTGCTTCTTTCTTTGATTGCCTTTGGTGGCCTCGTCTGATTACCAGGGTCCGGTTATATGTGTGATTGTAGCTTGGTGAAAAGTTGACAGGGTTTTTTGGAGTTTTTTGTATGCGAGGAGGAGCAGAATGTAGCTTTCCCTGAAGGTTGAGTCGTCTGCTTCGATGTCAGAAGTTAAGATTGTGTATTTGTCTGACAGAGATTCAATGTCCTTGATGGTCATACGTAAGCGAGTTAACTGAGAGTTTATTTAAATCGCAGTTTTGTAAAATTGCTGATCACGAACTCTGGTGTTACAGATTAGATTAAGAAGGTTGTGGTTGCTTGCTTTGGTTCTGATTACTGCAAACGAGTTTATAGTTGTGTAGACTTTTTCAGACAAAAAGATGTAGTCAAGAGAGGCGCAAGACTGGTCGCGCTCCCATGAAGTATCATGTTTTTACAGCTACATGCGTTTGCTACGTTTCAGGATTTGTTGACTTCATTAGCGTTGTTCAGGCTTTTCCTCTTTCCTCCGTTGGTGAACGAGCAAACAAGTTGGTCTTAGATGGATTAAGGCTCGTACAATTTGCGTTAAGATCCCCGCAAATTAGGATGTTCGAGGTCTGATATTTAATCATAATCTCGTCTATGATGTTGGCTTCAGTGTCGCAGAACATTTCCGAGGATACTTTTTGAGGATTCCAGTAAACGTCAATTATTGCAGTGGCTTCCTGGGGAAGATGACAATCAGAAGTAAATTTGTCGTTTCTTGTCGTGAGGACTGCCAGGAAGCCGTAGGTAGCTGCTATTATCTTGGTGATAGTTATATTTAGTCCAGTATGTATTGCTATCAATAAACCAGAAGAAGGTCTTCCTAGTGGGCCTATGATGGCAGGGGAGATCTCTAAGGTGTATCCGTCCAGAGCTGGTTTATCCATCAGCCATGTTTCTTGTAGGCAGAGAATGTTGTGTTCCACTAAGTTGTAACTATCGGTCTTGGTTAGATGCATGTGGCCTCTGGTGTTCCATGACGCTATGGACAAAGTTGGTTTGGACAGATCTTCATGGGTAAGTTGAGGTGACCGTAATGAGTGGCAGACACCTCGTGTTTGTTGCTATCTTTTAAGGCCTGGTGTTAAGGCATCTCGTATCCATGACCAACTGCCCTTTTTTGACATGATTTCTGTGCAGACAGCGGTTGGGTCAGCCATTTGTTTTTTCCTTTCACAGCGATCTGGCGTTGTGGATCTGCGTTCGTGCTGACGAGTTCTGAGGGGTTTGCGGTCATACGCGATCTTCCATACTCTCTGTGGTTCCTAAACTCTCTTCTTGTTTCAAATCTGTCGTTGTATGTTGAATCGTATTTCGGTTGTTCCAGTCTGTTTACTCGATTCCAGGTTTAACCGGTGAGTTTAGAATCTAATTTGTTCAATGGAGATGGAGATGGAGATGGAGTTCTTCTCCGTCTTGACGATCTGTATGATTCCTCTATTTGCAATTTATATCTGAAGTTGTTGAAGTTTGCCACCTGAATCTCAGTCAAGATGAAGCCCACTTGAGCTAATTTTGCGTATGCATCTTGGGGATTTCACGAAGGGCTGAGTTTTTGATGTGGAGGTAGGCCTTCGCTTGCTTGTTTCTATGATAAGGCTCTATCAGAATGAAGTCGTCTGATTTTAAGGCTCGAAGCGTATCGAATTGTTTAAGTATCTTAAGGATGGTTCTTCTGTTCAGGATCATGTAGTGATAGTCAGTTGGTTTTTGTTCAATTTTTAACAGACGGACGTTATTTAATGATGGGCCTTTTGCTCTGGGAACTTCTTCATATTGGTGTACTAATGCAGATTTTTGTTCTTTGGTATGAATGTACTCAGATGATGAGTTCAATTGAGTTGTCTTTAATTTTTGGTAGAGTTGTGCAGTACTTGTGTCCTTTGACGTAGGAGAGCTGTTGTTAGGCTCTAAGTGAGATTTTGAAGATGAAGATTTAGTGTTAGTGTTTTTGGGACTAGTAGTTGTGTTTGGCAAATCGGGTTTGGTGCCATCTATATTGTCCACTTGCTTTTCCAAAATTTCTATTGAGTCCCAATGTTGCGTATGGTCGATCAAGGAGCTTCGAATCATGAAGTCTTCCACCGTCTTAGTGGAATTGGTGGAATCGGATTTAGTGTTGACAAATTTATCAGTATCTTGTGCGTCTTCCGCAGTCTCTGTAGGGTTTTTTTTAGTTTTCTTACATGAGATAAGTGGAGGATCAGAGGAGTTTGCTTCTCCCGTGTTGGAAGAGACTTGTTGAGAACAGGTAGTTAGTTTCAACAGAGGTTGTTTTTTCGTTATGAGAGTAACTTTCTGGGAAGAAGCGATTGATGGCGCTGATATAGGCGCTAAAGTTGGTGAAGGAGGATTTTTGTCTTTGGCTCTTACAAACAAGGGGGCCGATTTCTTGGGTTGGGGTTGAAGCAGTGTCTGTGTTTCCTTGTTGACTGAAGTGGGTTTTTTGTGATTTGTCGGTTGCAGGAGTTTTAATTTCTCTTCCAATGTGGATAGCTTCAGGTCCCAGGTGTTTCTATGCTTCTTGTTGCTTTGATCCAGAGCGGTGATAAATCCTTCCACAAAGATGAGCTTAGTATGCATCATAGCTGTCACTGTGATGCTATCTTTGCGCGAATCGTTGATGTTTTCATATAGTTTCCCAAACGGGGCTAGAGCTATTGTTATGAGATCGATTTTTTTTGTCAGTGAGACTTCAGGGTTTGAGGTGGGTATTTCACTTAGCCTCCTATTCCTTGGAGGGGATCGTAGTCTGGGTGTCAATGGTGACACTGGATCTGTTGTCACAGAGCTGTCCTCTGTTTGAGTGGGTCTGTCCAGCTTTTTTGGTTTCGAGGATCTGTAATCAGGTATAAATTGGTTTATCGATTGGCTCCTGAGGGGGGGGTTGCTGTCTGGGAGCTTGGAAAGGTAATGGTTTAGTTCTACTGAGTGAATTTTATTTTAGGTAGAGTTCATTGTTCAGGGCTGGTGGCAGCACAATTTTGCTTGCTTCGTGGTGAGGTGTAGGGTTCGCTGAGTTGATCAATTGTGCTGGAGCTCCCGGTGGATTGAGGACTACTTTAGCTGACCCAATTGGCACTGATTTAACTTGGGGGTGGGCGGATATGGTGGCATTTGTAATGGTAGCAGGGGTCTCGTTTTGTTGTTCCGTTATTGCTGTGTCACATTGGGTAGCGTTGTTTATGTCTCGTTCAATTGTTTCATGACTTGGCAGTGTGGATGTTTTTTTTACATTGGCCATCGTTTTTCTTGTTTTGGTCGCTGGGGAAAGATCTTGGATTGCCTCCAATATTTCGGTGTCCGAGAGTTTGTGGGCTTCGTCCAGCTTCCGTTTACACTGTTTCTTAAAAAAGTCTTTAAGTGCTGAGGATAAAAGCGGGCGTGGTAGGGTTTTCTTCCCGGGGTTTTTTATCCTATATTTTCTTTTTGTGTTCGGTATTTTTTTAGGTTGGGTATTTTGTTTATTTGCTTTTTCCATCGCTGGATGTTCTGTCTCTTCAGAGTCAGATACCTCGAGATGAATGATTTGTTGCCGTGAATTAGGAGAATCGGCGTCTTGTTTAGTGGACAAGTGGGGCTCTTTAGTAGTTGAAGAAACCTCAATATGTGTTTCCACGTTAGTTAACGGTCTCTGGTCGTGCTTTGGTAGAATTTTCACATGGATACTGCTTGTGTTTTTTTTTGTATGCAGTAGTGTTGGTATTAAAGCAATATCTCTTTGTTGCTGTGATTTCGTTGTAGGGTTTGTTTTTTCCATTATTGAATGGATGTGTACTTGAATCACTGTGTGTGTTAGAGCCGGGACTGTTGTGAGTGCAGAGCCCCCATGCAGGCTCCCCTGCAAGCCAGCCATCTGATTTTGCAAGTCTGTGCAAACAGGCACGCCCGCGCCGTGGAGGGAGGGATCTTCGTTCCCAGGCGAGATCTGACTGGGCTGCACCGCCGGCCGCTCGTGTTGCTGTCTTCGATCCTCAATCCGGTCCCTGTCTTCTGGGACCGAAAGACCAGGTGCCGCCCGGGGGGCGCCGTACTCCTCCCACCGCGCTGCGAGCACAGGGGCATACGCCGACCATCCTCCGACAGTCACGCCTTCTGCACCCCTTGCCACCCTGAGGGTCTGGCAGGAAGGCTGGGCAGACTGGGCAGGAAATGGAGAGGAGGAGAGGCACCTTGACGGGGAGGCTGGTTGCGGCGGGGAGGCTGGTCGAGGCAAAGGCAGTGCAGGAGGGTTCAGGAGATCCTCCGAATCAACGGTCATCAATACATGTGAGACAGGGAGTGCAGGGGGCACAGCCCGGTCATTCGTTGAAGTTTGTGTTACGGCAGAGGGGGTGGTTGAAAAGGTTGAAAGTGTCGGCGCTCGAGCACCGGGACCGGCACCAGGGGTGAAGGGGAGAGGCTGGATTAAATCCTTGGTGGAGTTCTCCGTGACTGGAATTGAAGGAGAAAAAAAGGGTGACCGTTGATTTCCATCAAACAGGTTTTCGAAGTCAAGCAGTGTTGAAGGTGTTTTGGCCGCTTCGGTGAAAGCTGTAGTTGAAGTTATAGTGGAAGTTGGGGTAATTGGGGTATTGTGTTTTCTGTGCTGGGGGGTCTATGGTCTTATAGTTGCTCCTTAGCAGTCGAGCCTCCATGGAGGGCTCAGATGGTGATTCGAGGGGTCCAGGCACAGCGGTTATACTTGCTGAGGGCTCCATCCCCGAGGGAATCGGGGGACGTCTGGGGCCTGCCCCGGACTGCCGAAGACTGTCTCAACCTCGGCTCAAGATCCGCCCACTGCTCCCCGGTGGTTGCTGAGAATAATTGAATCCTCCCACAGTAGACAGAGTAGAGAGACTGCCGAAGACTGTCTCAACCTCAGCTCAAGATCCGCTCACCGCTCCGCGGTGGTTGCTGAGAATAAGTGAATCCTCCCACAGTAGACAGAGTAGAGAGACTGCCGAAGACTGTCTCAACCTCGGCTCAAGCTCTGCAGTGGTTGCTGAGAATAAGTGAATCCTCCCACAGAATCCATATGTGATATAGGAGAAAGGGATGATTTTGGATAAGGGCTTATAATGGACTGTCAGCTGGAAGGTGGGGCTTTTTGGGCTGTTCCTGCTATGGGATGTTATGCAGTCTGTGGCAGGGCTTTAGCTAGCTCAAACTTTAAAACTGGGCTGAGCTTTAACAAACTCGGACTTCTAGCAAGGCTTGAGGCTGTTGATTGTTGGATCTTGAGAGAGATTTTGGACTTACTAGAAAGCTGTTTGCTACCTCTATTTGCATGTAGTGAGAAAACTGAGCTGGCTTGTTTGGTGTGTGCTTCGAGCATGATTGAAAGACTATAGACTGGCCTTTAAACTTTATGAGAACCATGATTCATCTGACTGTATTTGGGTCGGAGACAGCACAACAAAGTACTGAGCAGCACAGTGTCCCGGGATCCTGGCAGCTGGAAGGAAGGTGGGGGCAGCTGCTGAGTGGAGCTCAGACTTCAGATAGGCCGAAAGTGCTGGATTCACCAACATCTCAAGTGAAATAGAGTGAGTGTTATTAGGGACAAAATTAGCTGGGTGCTGGCAAGGGGTCAAACTGACCCAAAAGGCATAACTCCCTTTATTTCTATAGAACCCAGAGATGAAGGTAGTTGCCTGAATCAAAATTGGTTCTTGGGGTTGTTCTGCTATGCAGGAGAGTCCATTATATCTAATCTCATACTAACCCAACCTTAGCTAAGGCAAAGGAGTAAATGAAGATTGAAACTGTAGCTATAATGCATTTGCTTTTATAGTCAAAGGACTTGCTAGGGTTTAAAGACTGTGCTGAACAAACGTACAACGTGTTTTCTTTCTGTTTATTTTCATGTGTTAATTGCCGGCAATTAACACATGCTCGCCACTGTATCAGTTTTGAGGTTGTTTTATTGTCTACATGTGCATTTTTCTCTGATGAATGAACGTAAAGACGCCTAAGTGCAGAAAGGTGACAATGTGTGGTGGATATTATTGTGTCTGGTTTTATTGTGCAGCCTGTCCAATGCATAATGCATACGTTTCTAGCATATGGTGTGTGTCTGGTGTAGTACAAAGCCTCCTGGTGTCTAGCCTAGCCCATGGTAAAAAGTGTTGAAAAAGGAAAGTTGCAGGGAACATATCTAGCACCCGTCTACTGTCTACTTAACTTCCTTTGTGGTGGACAGCTGTCAGTTTAATGTGTCTAGTCTTAATGTAATAGTGTGCATGTGGTAACTTGCACACATTTATAAGTGTTCACATTTATTTACTAGGCATATGAGCCATATTTAAGTGCTCTTTTTAAAGTAACAGCATGTTTTGACATGAGGATGTTGCCATCTCCAAACGTACTCTGAATTCATGAACAATACCTAAGTATGACCTGCATGCCTTGCAAATTCTTATATTTAAAAATGTGTTCAAGTTTTTGGTTTTTATAGTATTACATTAAAATAGACAAAGTTAAAGTTGTCCATCTACTGTCGTGCACAGATGCCTTCATACTAGTTTGTTTCTTAATGTAATTGGGGGAATCTTGCGGAGGAGTCCATCATGAATGGAGAAACAAGAAGCAAATTAAAGTATATGGAAGTCTACGTTCTTCGAGCATCAGCTGTAGAGCCTGCACATACTTATCAAGATCAAAAAACAGGCTCCTTCCCTAGCTAGATAATAAGCTGCTGAACCTGAATATGGTGGTGAAATCAAACATATTGCTGGTCTAGAAGGTGACAGCAATTCAGCAATAACCCTCACACCTCCATGTCCAGACCTTTACTGACATGCCAATCATAAGGCAGCTGTTCAAGGAACTGCAGGCTGTGCAAGAAGTCCTGAAAAGGGATACATATACTTGGCAGCAGCTTCACCATAAAAAGAAGAAGCTACTTGAAGTCTGGAATATTAATGAAATGCTGGAGTGGCTGAGTCTGTGATCATTTCAAATACATGCAAATGGCAACATGTTATGGATGATATGAGGATAGAATTGACATGGAATGGCAGAAGACATGTGGTGCAACCTACAATTGATCTCTGCACTTGCACACTGGCATCTGCTCTGGTAATACAAGACTTATTTTTTTGTAAACAGGCTGGGAATGGATATTTTCTCATATGGTTTTGTGTATACTAACATTGAATTCGGACTCTTATTGATTCATGAGAGGAGTTTACATTCCTGGTATATACTGTGAATACAACATCATGGAAAGGGCTTATGTTGGCAAATATACTGTGGGCATAGCATTATGAACAAGATTTACAGTGGCAACTGCATCATAGAAGGGATTTACAGTGAGAATTCTGGCATAAATTCTCTTCTCTACCTCCTTTCCTCTTTCCCTCCCTTGCTACCCCCCCTGCCAAAACCCAGCACTGCCCTTCTGGGCCCTCTTCCCTGACTAGCTCGGTGAGTTTAACATCCCTCCCCTGTCTGGCCATTCCCCTGCCCTCGCACTTTGGTGGTAGCCTGCCCCTGGCATCCCCTGGCACTTGCACCCTGGTGGGTTGGGCATACCTCCTGTGCCCGCTCCACTGCCCCCTCCCTCACACTTATCTGGTGGTCCTCCCACAGCATCTGCTGGCACTTGTGCCCCTGTGGCCCCCCAGCACTTGCCTAGATCCTAGGCCCTTTTTCCCTCTTCCCCTCCCCCCTCCTTTATGCCCCCTTCCCAACTGTTCACTTACCCCCCACCCTCCAACACTCCCCCTGCTGCAGTTCTTGTTACTGCACTTGCACGATCCAAATGTCACAAGGGCTAGTAAGACCGTTATTACTGTTGTTTTTCTCCCTTGTTCCCCTTCCCCTTGTGTCTTATGGAGCCTGGAAACACCTTTTCACTGTATAATGTGCCTTGTAAATGTTCAAAAAATCAATAACTCAATTAAAATCAATTGGACATGCTGCATCATTGAAGAAGTTTACAGCATGAATGCTTGCAAATATGCTGGTGCATCATCATGAAAATGTTTACAGTGTCAATGATGGCATATACTGTGGGCACCAGTGTCACAAAAGTGTCTCACTAGAAATGCTGGGATATATTGTGAGCACAGGGCTATTGAAAGTGGCAGTAGGATAGGTACATAGTGTGAGTGCATAATCATGAAAGAGCATTACAGTGTGAATAGTGGAATATAGCCTGTGTGCATGAATCCATAAAATGCAGTCATCATATAACCACCAAAACAATTGGCAAAGCCAATGCATGTTCTAATCGTCAATAGAGTATTCTGGAAGCTCCTTCAAGACCTCTTGGCATCATGTTAAAGTTGTGTGCAGGACTGAGAGGGGGGGCCCACATTGTGTCAACCATTGCTAATGCTACACATTTCTGGGCCAGAACTGACTTATAGTAGCTGGGTAAATGAAATAATTGAATTCCTGTATCATGAGCACTCATGTTAACTATCATGACTTGGTATCTTTTGTAGGGTATGATGAAAGGTTTTAAAGCAAAGAGTTAGTGAGAGTGAGAAAATATAATATTTATATGTTGTAAATTACAAATTCATCACTGCATATACTGTTGGCACACTCTAGACCAAGGAAATCAAACCCTGTGTCTAGGTTTAAATGTAGAGAAGCTCTGAGGACAGTTTCCCGAGCCAGGTCAAGGAGTTAAAATCTAAGGCTGACACGTCTTTCTCTGCATCCGTTCTGCTAAATGTCTTAGTTCTAAAAGTAACAAACCCATTTCAACCTCTCATTTCATCCCAAAATCATCCTTTTGAACATTTCCTGCAGCACCTTTTATACACATAAGTTTAATCTTTAGGAACAATTGCTGAGATAATCCAAGGATGTCAGGCACACTATGTGATCAGTTTGCATTTAAGAGAACTGTGATCCAAAACAACTACTAAGTAACAAGGTAATTTTGCCGAGTAGTATGGCAACCTAGTTCTGTTCTGTTGACGAATCTCAAACATCCTTCCATTCATCAAAAAATATTTGAGCGTGGTTGAGTTTAATGGGACACTATTAAAAGAATGTATTTTTTAGTCTTCACGTTAATTTAATATTACACGGGTCCTAAAATGTTCTTCTACTGTGTACAGATGAATACATTCCATAAGTAGTAGTTAAAACTTGCAGAAGATAACTTACCAGGAAACTGGACATTTAAAAGTGCCTGAGATAAGAACATTTAGGAATGGTTTCACTGTACCCCAATGTTCATTTTTTTGTGAAGCCCTCCTCAGATACCATGGAGACCTCACTTTCATATCACCACTAGCTTATAAGAGCATTGCAATCAACATATCCTGTCACTGATGTTTCTAGAATGGAGCACGAAGAGAGGAATGAGTGGGCACCACTAAGTACAAAGTCTTCTGGAATTGATTTATGCAAAAGTAGTGATATTACGTCTTGTTCAAAGAATTATTCAAAAGGAGCTGGCTGTGATAAGTCTGGAGGCACCCTGACTCGAAATACATGCAAAGCTGGAGACCGAGTAACAATACTAGGTCACAAAGCCGCTCTCAGTTAAACCCAACCTGGGTGAGGAGTTTAACTTGAATTACAGTAAGTTCAATCATGTATCCAAGGTAATGCACTTGTTCAAATGAAAGAGTCTGTTGTTGCTTTTCAAAAGTAATGGTTTATCGGAAAAACTCAAAATGGAGCTATCACTAATACATTCTTAGTCAGGAAGCAGTTGCCGCTGCTCGTTAATAAGTCAGACTTAGTATGCCTATGCATTTCGGAAAGCAATTTCCTTCTTCAGGGCAAGACTGTTACATTTGCAGGTAAGTACAATATACAGTTTAGTTTCATCATGATCGTGGAGACAATTGCAACAAAATCAAAAACAAGCACAGACAGGAAAACACATAAATGTCATTAAGAAAAAATTAAACGTAACACATACCATTCAGTTGAAATTTCCGTGGGTGGTATGCCAGAGAAAAACAATGAATAAACATAATGAGTGGACTATTCGGTTACACTTAATAAAGCCCAAAGGAAATATATGAGGGATCCATTACCTGTATGTAGTGGCAAACTTTATACACATGTAACGATAAAAAGACGTTTGTAACGTGTGCCGAGTGCAATTCGGGCGGACACATGTCGTCAGTCCTGCTGCTGTAATGCAGGATAAGAACGTGATTAGTGGGGGATCGTGTATGTGAAATTCCGTGAGACCCAGATGGGCTGAAAACCTACTAAGAGTAACAAGGGTCATTAGAGTGTATCTGTGCGCAGTGGAGCAGAGTCTCCGACTGCCGTGTACAGTCATTGCCAGGGCAACAATCCTTTAGTAAAACACGTGACCGCCTCGCGTCCAGAAGGGGCGGGCGGCCACGCAGAAATGGTGTTAGCGGGTACATGTGTACACTAATGCGCGAACCAAACATAAACGGACTAAACGTGGTAATGATGCAAATTATAACAATGCTTAATACAAAAAGCTGAATAATGGAAATTGAAAAAACACTATAAAGGTGATACAATGGGTATGAGAGTCCATACTAGAAACATCACATTGGACAGAAATGCTAGACAAAAAACATCATAAAGATGATATGGTGGGTATGAAAATCCATACTGGAAACATCACATTTTAAAGCAACCTTGTCGAGGAAGGTGTCGCCATTGGGCGGCACCTTGGGTCCCAGACAGGGAGTCCAGGACATGCGGCGAGGTTACAGCATGATTGCGTGAAAACGTTACCTAAAGTGATCATGGTAGGAAACCGTGAGGACCAGTCTTATCACAAAACAATTGTACAAACAACGTTCATTAAGAAAACTAGAGTAAAAATACATGCATACTACTGGGATTCACCATTGGACACCAGGATCAACATCAAATTTCAAATATAACAATGGTAATTCATTTTCTCATTAAGACCATTAGATGCCAGACTGCCCAGTTTATCAATCCAAAAAGTTTCCCTGCGGTTAAGCCGCAGGCCTAAATCTTCTTAAGGGTTATATTTAGTCAGAACCTCGAGGATCAAGAACCTTATTTGTCTAGAATGGAGCACCTCACAATAAAGGAAATCGCAAAAAGACTGCATAATAATCCAGGCTGTCATGAAATACAATATAGTAATCCCCATGCTAGTCGCCTACTTTGGTCTTGCTGATTAAATACAAATAAACCATAAAATTCTGAAATTACATCACTTATACAGACATCCATCCATCCATCACTTCATGAAACTATGGGTTTTTAATGCTTTATGGTCTTCAATTAGTTAAATGAAATATCATCCTTTTAAAATCGGGACACAACAACATCAAATATATGTAGTTAAAGTCAGAATATAAAGATAGGCATACCAATAACGTATGGGTAAAGAAAAAGACCGCATCATCAAGTGCGCATTTATTTCCATAGTGGTTCAGATTTGGAACATTTAAAAATCTGAATTGTAATGGGATGTGATTCAACAGAAAATATTGAGTGGTTGTATGTATGTGAGGGGAAATGCATTTCTAACTGCCATATGTTGACTCTTGAATGAAACCTGATTTAATTAGGAATTTCTTGCAGTTTTGCAGCAATTTCTAGGAAAGAATCATACTTGAGCAGTTCCTGAAACTATTGGATGCAATACTGGCAACACTGGCAGTGAGGAGGCCAGAACCAAGCAAAGGAGGGGAGGAGATCAAGAAGAGGGACAACCAGAAGCAGGTAGGCAGAATGAGTTGGATGAGTGTGGGATGTAGTAGATGACTGGGAAAGATATGGTATAGGTGAAATGTAGCCAGACCACTCCAAAGTAGGAGGAATATTAATGAGCTCAGGAGGTGTGGACAGAGGGGACAGAGGGCTGTAGGACATCTCTAAGGAGCTGGTGTCAGAGGGGAATGAAGAGTCATCAACAGTATAGGAAATGTAGCGCAAGTAACACATTCAGATCCACAATAGATTAAGCCAACGTTGTCCTGGGGACACCTCTACAGGAGACACGAGCAACCTAGATTATCCCAACCAGTGAAAAATGCCAACAGAGTTGCCTTGAGAAGTAAAGAGAAAGAACAGGACGTATGAATTAACTGAGGATAGAACGAGAGTGGGAAAGTGAGAGAAAAGGAGTTAGTACTGGTTAGTGAGCTAGCAGGGCCACAATAGAAAAAAACAAAGGGGTAGCCAAAATAGACATGGGCAGAGGAAAGCAGAAGTCTGTCTGGTGGCAGTTCAAGTAGAGGTATAGAGGGATGTATATCATGAGCAGAAGGGGCGAGGGGTTGTGAGGGACACTGTAGTGTGAGAGGTGAGAAAGCTGAGAAGAGGGTGGGATATATCAGAGGAAGGGGAAAGAGAGATGAGAGGTAAGCGGAAGATGAGGATGATGTTTTCAAAAAGGTAGCAGGCACCCCTCTCCAGAAAGAACATGGCATGATGACATGTTCTGTGTTTTTTTCCCGCTTTGAGAGTTTGCAGCCATTGCTTTTTGTTCACTGTACCCTTCACAGATGGGAAATATCTATTTGCATATCAGTCTTTGTCCCACCCACATGGGCAGTCCAGCACCGAAATGTTATGCCAATTCCCAGCTGAGGGGCTTGTCACCCTGAGTTACCTGGGGGAACCCAGACATGGCCTACCTGCTCACTGTGCTCAGAGAGGCATAGCTCCACCTCACTGATGAGGCCCAACAAGGCTGAAACACGTGTATGGTGTTGCTGTTGGTACTTTTGTTATGAAGAGAATTGCCATAGCATTTTGACCTCCTAAAACAAGAAAGGAAAGCCAGATTAGGTACAAGCCTTTCCTTAATTAAGCAATTGTTCAAAGAGTGAGATGAAGAACCAACCTTTAAACAGAGATGATTAATGTCAAGGATACTTCACAAAAGGTGATTGTAAACTGGGTTCTTCTGAGAGAATACAACCTGGACGCCTAATGTATCTGAAATGTGCATAGACAAACTTGTAACTTGTGAATAACAATAGTGTCAGTTAACTAGCTCAATGAGGGATTCTAATTGGAGTGCCTTAAGGTACTAAGCTGACCGTGCAATTTGACCAGCGGGGTCCTCTATGAAGTTAATGCAGCAAGGGAGAGAGTAAGCCCAGGAAGCGGCAGCAGTAAGAAGGGGCTGTGCCCGACAGCACGCATAGGCCTAATGGCATAGCATAGGAAGTCAATAGCACAGACTCGACGAAAATAAGGACATTCCCCGACCTCGCGCTAACGTACAAAGGCAGTCTCTAGTCCAATACGCAGTGGGATACAAGGATGATGAAAGGCTTCCGGGCTTACTAGATGATGGAATCTGGGGAGCAAAACAGTTCGGCAACAGTGCAGGAAACGAAATATCCAAGGGAAGAAGCAAAGCAATCCAAGAAGAATTCTGAGTCTGCAACTAGGCGGGCACCATAAATCCAAGGGAAAAGACGAAGACAGTCCGAGTAATAATGTTCTGTGTCATAGAAGTTCACCAAAAGACGTTAATCCCAAGGCAACGTAGCAGACAAGGGCGGAGCAAAAGGAATCCAGGAAGCAGGCAAAATTTCTGTTATCAATGCAAACAAGAAACACGTAGCGAAAGTCTAAACTTGCTTCGGCAAAATCAGAAGCACTGACTAATTGATCAGGAGGTGCTTAAAAAGGGAAACAATACCACAAGACCTGCAGCGTGTGTGTGACGTGGCGGGGGATTAGCGAGAATGCCACAGTTTCAATGGGAACTTCCATTGCCCAGCATACTGCGTGTGGTTGTATCTAGCAGGCACAGTAGTCCGTGTTTTGCCATGAGTGACACTTAAAAGGGAATAGAGCCTGATTCTGTGGTGAAGTGAAAGTATGCGTGAAGAAGTATGGGTTTTCAGAGAGCAAAACTGTGTCTTAGAAGCGGGGAATGCTGTTCTGGGTCCCAACTCACCTGGAATCCTGACAATCAGGCCATGTTCTTTCTGGAGAGGGGCACCTGCTACCTTTTTGAAAGAAGATAAGGAGGAGACTGACACAGGGAAGATGATAACTGGGGGCCAGCAGAAGGGGAGCTCAGGGATGAAGAGGAAGAGTCGAGGGATCCTAGGGGAAGTGAGAAATGGTGCACTATACTTTTTGTATTACCATTTGGTAAATGATCACCAGAGTAATGCAGGAGGAGGCATTTTTTAATGTTGCCAAATGTAACCAAAGTGCAAACTCTTCTCTTTTTCTCAAATAACTCAATTTAAAAGGGGCAATACTTTGTCCTAGACTAGGCCCTCGGGACATCTAGGAACCATGACTTTGGAGTCAACATTTCTTGTAGTTTAAAGTGTTATATTTTTAGACACTGTGGTCTAACACTGAACAACATGTTTAAAATCAATAGTTTAACAAAGGTAGCGGGCGCCCCTCTCTCGCAAGAACAGACATGATAACCTGTTCAGTGGTTATTAACCACTTGAGAGTTCGCAGCCACTGCTTTTACTCACTGTGCCTTTCACAGATGGGAAATATCCATTTGCATATCAGTCTTTGTCCTGCCCAGGGGCAGTCCAGCCCTTTGTAAAATTATGTTTAAAATCAATCCATCACTGTCTTCACATAAACAGTAAATATGTTCAGTTATTTCGGAAACAAGTTGCTTTAAATGCCACTTTCTTTTAGAATGTAGATGTATTATGTATTCTACTAGTCAGAGGAAATACTGGCATATTTCCTTTTGGATCATCTTCATTGCAAACATTGTATGCCTCTTTCTGCAACAATTGCAACTATTTGTAATCATGGCTTTCTGATTTACATTGCCTTTTTTGCAATAGTAAGCTTGAATGTGGGGGCCCGAGCTGCTCACTTCCCTTGTATGCCAATGGGATAATTCAGCTTTGGCCATACTATTGGTGTCAAAATCCAGCACTGTGTAAAACCCGGCCGCTGATTACCTCTGCACAGTGGGGCTCACATAGTTCCCCGGCATCAGGCACCTGTATGCATTGGTGTGTGCGCGTAGCCAAAAAAAGATTGCACAAAAGTTGAATTTCCTAGGCCCTCCTTAGAAGGGGGATGGAGGTAGGACAGGGTCGCCTTTGTTCTGCTGTGCATTGCGTAGCGTGTGCAGTGTGTTTGACAAATTGGCCAGCAGGCACGATTCTTAATTGTATAATGTTTTCACTACCAGACAATTTAGGCTAAGCTGCTGCAATCAAGCGCATCACACACATTACTGGACGGATACTGTGGTGTAATAGATATCCACCAATTGCTCGGCTAATGTTTCCCTCCTACCATAATCTAATGGATGATAATGCATCTTGTGTGTCATGTGTGGAGACAAATGTACAACATTAACAAAGCCATTTGCAGAAACACTGGGTTGTGGAACCATCATTTCTGTGGGAGAAAATGCTTCTGTAACGACATGGGCAGTGTGCATCTTTGCAATGTGTCATGCCTTAATGTACATGTATTAGCTGATCGAGAGTCCAAAATCGAAAGACCGGAGTGATGGTATCGTTTACGTCTGACAAGATGTGTGATGGCCATCTCCTTTCAGATGTGTGTTTCTTGTGATCTCTATCTGAGTCTTACTCCACTGAGCAGATGTGATGTTATGTTCATTTATACCACGCACCACTGCCATTTGCATTGTCTCCAGGCGCTCACATGGTTATGTAAGAAAAGTGGGTTGGGTTCAGTGGTCAAAGTGAGGGGGAATGGTCGGGAGAGGCGTGCCACTCATTTTATGTCATACTGTTAGCAGCTCCACTACTTTTTGCAACCATTTCCACCATTCCTGAACTGTCCCTTATGAAGTTAAAGCACATGTCTTCACTTTCCCACCCGATAGCAGTTACAGCGAAACTAAAACTATTTCAACACAATTGGATGTCAATCAGCATGGCTGAAACCCTTGGAAAATGAGTTGCACTTTGCTCCCTTCGTTTCTACCCTATGCCCGCCGGGATCACAGTTCCACTACTTTTTTGGTACATTTCTATAACTGGTCGGGTTGGTAAGTGAGGGAGAGAGGGCTAGCATAGAGTTTGTGCTCATATGTTGATGTGTGCAAAAAGAGGAGAAACTGGTGTTTGTGTGTGTAGGATGCCTAGGTGTGCGTTATGTGCCCTGGGCTTGTTGTGTCCGGAAATGTGGCATCCAGTGTCTGAGTTGTTTGTTGTCTGTAGTTATTGGGTTTGCAGCATGATTAGAGAGGAGTGTTTGGTTTGCTTGTTTTTGGTGGGTTATTTCACCAACCCCTCTCAGCGTGTGTGGTACCTGAGAGTTGTGGGAATGTGGTAAAGGCAATGGAGATTAGTTGGCTTCTAATGATCTCTGGATGTGCACGTGTCTATGTTTATCTCCGTGAGTTGAATAGTCAGGTTTTTAGTAATTTCCTGAGTGCTAGCAGGTCTTCCATCACTTTCTTAGCCTTCGGTATCGTGTTGCATAGTTTGACCATCAGATAGTAGAAGGCTGTTCATTGAATTTGCTTTTCTCGTATTGTCTTGTTTCTATTTGAAGGACGTGGCTCGATCTTTGGGATCTGCAATGCCCATAAATCTGTTTTCATTTATGGGCAATGCAGAGGGCTTAGAAGTTGATGTGTTTTTTTTACTGATAGCCAGTGAAGACTTCTCAGGGCAAGCATGATATGGTCTCTTCTATATAGTTTCAGGAGTAGTCTGGCTGCTGTATTTGGAATGTGTTGTAGATGTGTTGTGAGGCTTTCTGGCATTCCAAGCTTGATAATACCAGATCGCTAATGGACAAATGCTTTCTACCACTGAAAGGCCCAGTATAGTTTTTGACTGCATTACTCAATGCATATTATGAAGCACGAGTGATTTAACTACGAAAACGAAACTACCACAACAGGTTCCCCTTTAGTAGCCAAACATTTATTTAATGAACATGTAACACGCCCATCACCACCCTTTCTAACACGCGGTGGGACATTATTAGTTGGGATCACCTCACTGCAGGGGTGTCAGGGCAAGGAAAAAGGGATTGTTTTGTCGACTCACTGATTCATATAATCCAGTTTCCTTCAGGTTGACCTTTGCTGATTTTCCTTGAATTAACAAGTTATTTCATGTTCTCCCGCACATTTGTTGCAGATAACCAAACATTCGCACCTTAATGTAAGATAATACAATTCCTAACATGTATTGTGACTATGTGGATTGAGTCGTGGTCAGAAAATAAAGACATATATCTCTTCGAGGGCATTATAATATAAAGGTGTGATGTGAGGCAGTGAGTGCAACTAAACTAAAGAAGTCCAGTCTGTCACCTACAGTAGGTTTTTTCAGCCCAGACACACACTGTGCATAGCTGCGACAACACTTGGGTTTCTTGGGAAACCTCTCTACGTCTGACAACTGGATCAGTCTTCTTGATTTATTGCAGAGCGATTCTATAAAATCAGATACAAAACCCTTAAGAGTGGTTTATCCAGATTGAATTGCTTGCTCCTGAAAAGGGGAGAACACTTCCCGAAATGCGTTGAGCCTCAACTATCGAAATACAAAGAAGATTTTAGGAACAAATTGGATTTTTTGTTCTTTTTTTTCATTAAAAAGTCTTTGAGCAAATATATCTGTTGTTTGGGACAACTGAATTCCTTCCTTCATGTAAGCATTGACGGTTCCTGTACCAGTATTAAGGTGTCCAGGGGACAGTGGTATGCCCGTTTCTGGATCCCATTCTCTTCGTGTGTCACCTCCAGTGATAGCAGTCATACTGTGTGATTGTAAAGCACCCCTGTGTAACTGGTATCTGTATTGCTGCATTCCCTACCCCTCTGAGAGGATGGGATGCCATCACTTCACAGTATTCTGTCTACATTTTGAATTCTGAAAAATAATGTGTTTGCATTATTAAATAAGAGACATCTATGTGTCCACTCGAGATCGCACTCACTGGCAGATAACCTGCATCAATAACCACCCTGCCATACATAAAATGTTACGTGGGAGAGGGAGCATTTGTAGGCCTGCTTACTAACACCGTGAACGAAATCCTTATCCATTGACATTTTATTTTACATCATCTAATCAACAGAACACGGAGTGATGTCCTTTATGACCAGAGGACGGTGGAATGTTTGATCAAATGCTTCTATACTGGTGTACACATTGTCAGCTGGGAGGGACGTGTATGTGTGTTGAATGGGTATCTCTTGTCATCTGGGGGAACTATTTATGGTTTGGGTTGCTCGGTGGGGGAGACTGATTTCATATTTGCCTGGGGCCGCATGTTTTAAGTGCAAGCTCGTCATATTTGTAATTTGTTCACAATAAACAGTGTGTGTGCGCGCGCGCGCTTGTGTGTGTGTGTGTGTGTGTACACAGAATGCTTAGCCAAGTCCAGAAGTACATTTTGTGGCTTTGGAGTTTTTAACATGGGTGGGTTGTTCTGGGAGGTATTGCAGGTTAGTGGCTTTTGAAAGCGCCTAGAAATCTGTGACCGTCTTCGTGATATAATGTGTGCATGAAAGGGCAGCACCAGTGTGCGTGGTGTATATGTGCCCATGCAGACATTTGGTCAAGTTTATTTACAAGTTTGCCTTCCTTCATTAATTGTCGTTCACAGTGAGACATTTCCATGCGCGCTATTTGGCATTGGGTTGGTTGCACACGAGTGCTGCATTTGTGCTTGTGTTATCTCTCCTGATGTTTTAGTCCTGCTTCAGAGCAATGTGTTTCTATGTTCCTAGCTTATGCTACTGTTTTGTTTATGCGATAGCAAGCACGCTCTAGTGTGCTATGATTGTCTAGTGCTGATTGACAAGGGCGCGTTCGATGCCATTTGGCCCAGGGTTAATTGGTGAGAATTGTGCTGATCGTGTGTGGGCTGTGTGCACTTCAGGTGGTGAGTTGACGACATGCATGTTGAAGCGCAGATTTAGTCTATGATCTGCGGGGTGCTCGGGACACTATTCTAACACGTTTCAGTTTAAGAGTGTCGAATTACAATTTGAGTGATCTTCTGCAATGTGTTAGCTGCATGTCGTTTTGTTTTGGTGCCTCTATTTTGCACGGCCATGCCGTTGAAGGTGAGCACACTTTTGGCATGTGTGTGCTATTTGGTAATGCATTCGTTGGTGAATGCAACCTGTTCTGTTGCTGGTGTGATGTGTAAGCGTGCTACTATACCGAACAGAGGAGACACGTCCAATCACCCCAGGAGTACATGCTTCTGCAAGTTCAGCAGAGTACTGCAGAAGTTTAGAACACTTACATAATAACATATCATTATTCATAGGTTTCTATTCAGAGAGCTGCAATCTCATTTACAAAGATTATTAAACAGAAGTCATCAGGAATAATTTACACCTTATTCCCCGACCTTGTGAACAAACGCTACTCTGTGTCCTTGACGGGTGCATGTCTAGGTGCAAGCACACACCACTACCCGTGGCTGCATGCATCCAATTCTGGTCTTTCTCCCCACGACCTCCCCATCTTTCATTATTATGGGCCTGATTCATGGATTTTTTTGCACACTTTAAAGTGACTTTGCACTGCTGAAAAGTGACTTCGCCCAGTCGACACAAACCTTTATTCATGGAACTGTGCAAAGTGTATTTTTGTAGTGCAAAACCCGTGCAAAGTCATTTTGTAATGCACAAAATGACTATGCACTGACTTTGCACGGACTTTGCACTGCAATAACACAGTTCCATGAATGTGTCAGCAGTGCAAAGTCACTTTTCAGCAGTGCAAAGTCACTTTAAAGCGTTCAAAAATTCCATGAATCGAGCCCTATGTATTTTACACTCCTAAAGAACACACCTAATGTTGTGATCGTGCAGTGCAAACGAAATCTGTGCAGTGCAGGAGATGGAAGCACAATTTAGGACGGATTACAAATGGGCAGTTTTCACAAGTACAAAGGGTAGATGAGCATCAACACGTGGGTGAAGGAGTGTGGAGACCCACATTTCGTGGATAACGTTGTGTGTGAAGCGTACAATTGTAGTGGAGGAAGGTAAACATGAGGTATTCTCATTTACGCATGTTAAGGACTGGGGCGTGAGTTGCTAAGTGATGACTTTACACGTGTTATGCTACATGTGCTTGATGGAGTGGTCATCTGAATTGCTGGAAGTGGGGAGCACGTCTGATTCATAGAGGAGGATATATTCTCCGGCGGATAGCTCAGGGCAACGCGCTGGTCTTGGAAGCAAAACGAGTGCCAATCAGAATGCGTGTTGCATTCTGCTTGACTCTCGCTGGGTACTAATGTGCTTTATAAATAACCAATTATAAATAAATAAGTAGTCCTCAGCCTGGGGCGGAGGCAGTGATGGATTGTTTTAGTTTCTCTCTGTTTTCGGGAACTTGAATCCAAGAAGTAAATCGCTCCATGTGACATGCTCTGCTATTTTGGTTTCAAATGGGTGCTCAGAGCCACACCGCTCACCACCTCACTATCCAATCACCCAGCCCCCTACAGATTCAAGACCTGCTTGTCATTTTCACTGCTCTTCGGTAACTAGGTTTCGGTAACTGGATGTTCTCCCCATGAAATTAAGATATGTGACTTCACTGAGCACCTGCGCTATCTCTGTGGAAAACTAGCTTGACCTGGCCCAAGTAAAGGTGCCTTGCAATACGTACCCTTGGCTGCATGTTGTGGATTATAAAAACCAATGCAATATTGAACTACAAGTTCCAGAATGCACACAGATGTTTCCAGATTTTGTAAATTGGAACAATGCATAACGCCCTCCATTGATGACGTATTGCACACTCCAACTTGCTTGTTGTTTTTGCGGTCCACTTCAGGCATACTTTTTGGGTATTTTTTAAAGTTTGTCTGCCTACTTATTCCCCTTCAATGTTGGGCATTTGCAATGATGGTGCATGGTGCAAGGGCCTTTGCACCTGTTCAGGTGAACTCGGTGAAAGACCTGGTTGGGTTTTAGGAGGTTAGTGGGGGGGAACAGGAGTGGACTGGGAACCTAAAGAGGCCCCGGAAATAATGATCAAGGTGGCCCCATAATACACATTATCAGAAAGCCCAACCCTTTTCCTTTGGAACATTTGGCAATACCACACAGAAGAGGCCCAGCATGCAGAGGCCTACCATGAAATCTCCCGTGCTCCCTATACGCCAGTCCACCCCTGGGGAGCTGGAGGGGGCGAACTGCTGCCCCCATGTTGGCATTCTTATCACAAAGCAAAATATTCTTGAAATCAGTGCATTTAATGTGCGCTAAGCAGCCGGCACATCACAGGTTGCCTCTGTTGGTGCCCTCAGGGTGACACATCTCTCCTGCCGCAACAGTTTCCAGTAGCATTCTCATGAACTGTTTGCCTTTTTACTCCAGTTTCAACTGCATTGGCAGCTTGCTGAAAAAGTGAGCTCGCTAGCTTTTCAGTGGGCATTTAGTGTTTCAGCTCCACACTGGTTTCCTTTCTTCTGTGCAGAGGCAATACACCTGCCCCAGGATAATCTGCAGCTATTAATCCCCTCACTTCATTCCCTTTTCTCACTAGTATAATCTATGCACCTCAGAGGTGCCCCAGACCGGGTTTCCTATACATAAGCAAGGAGGGACCCATACACTAGTTTGGAATGGACCCTCACGAGACACGACCCATCTTCAGATGGTCCTGGACATTTGACATTTAACCTGCTTACTACATTTTAAGCTTACTTCAGCTTCATAAAGAGAACTTTTTAGCGCGCATCTCAACAGAAGGCACTTCAGGAGCCTGGGCTCATCCTGCTGTGTTGGACCTGGCACACATCCCTTGCAGTGTTCTAATCTTAAGGGAACTTAACTCTTTCTTGCTTATTTGGGCGTTGTTTGCCATCCTACTTGGCAAATCGAGCCGAAGGCACATCCACTGAGGTTCCAACGAGTTTGGCACCATATTCTGCAATGTTTGAATCTGTCTTAATTGACTTCAGGTTGAAATGAATACTTTGAAAGATTGGGCAATGCATATTAGGGGAGGCACATGGGATATTGTTCTCGACCCATCCACCATATTTCTATTAGCGCTGAGCCCCATGCTAAAGTTGCAGTTCCACCAGTCGTGCTCTCAGGATGAACAGGGACATGACTGAGTGGGATTGAGGTGCAGAACATGCGGGTGCAACTCCTGAATGCACTTACCACTGTTCGGTTACCAGACCTATCAAACGATGATTGCAGGTTGTGTACACAGTATGCTCCTTTCCTCTTCTCAGCCATATCTAGGACAGAGCCATCGAAATTCGTTCATTCATTCATTCATGTTGTCATCTGTATAGCGCCTTTTACCATAATTATGGTCCCAGCACACTGTTGGTTGAATGCCCACAAAGGGACCAGACTTCAAAATATGGGAGAATTGGGAGGTGCTATTATGCATGTTTGCATTTCAGCTATTCCAGCTACTACATTCATGAGAGGGTGACCTTGCTAGTCAACCATGTCTGAATGGCATGTGGATGGGTAGAAAGGATGCATACTATGAACTAAACAGGGTGGATTGTGTTTAAGCTACAGTTCAGATTGTTGTTGTGAAAGGTAGCTTCATTCTTATGGCAGAGGTGTTGTACAATGAGCCTGTGCCTTTCACTAAGTTACGAAGATGCGGTATGTGAGAGGAAAATATGGGTTAGCTGAACAGATAACTATGTCTACCCCCTGGGGTCCATCTATCTACAAGGAGCCGTGCTAAGTTTAACATACGATCTACGTGCAAAAATAAATAGATACTCGACCTTTGAGAGGATTTGTGAGTGATACATTGCCATCCCTAGATCTTTCAAGTGCGAAAAGGGTTGCCTTTATTGTCTACTTGTGGCAGACTGGCCAAAACTCAAGTGATTTAGAGATACATGCAGTGCCGACTATGAAAGATGGATCAGACGTACCTGATTGTCCTCCTCCAGGATGATCCAATTGATTGACCTAAGGTGCTTTTAAGTGCGATGAATTGCCCACCCTCGGAGCCCATATTCGTGCAATACCCGGCCCACACTCAGGATTCCAATCATGAGCAAGCCACTGGAATGCCTTCTTGAGTCCTCGGTATGGGGTGGGTGCAGAGCTCAGAAAGAAAACAGGAAGACGAGGCAGGTAGTTGAAGAGAGACATGTGGGAGGGAGTGTGCGAGGGGGGCTGGCTGCGGGATGGAGCTATTGTGCGTGGGGGGAGGTTGGCACAGGAAGGGGTGAATGAAGATGTGGATGAAACACAGGACTCATCAGGGCTCCGGCCAGCGTGCCAGAGCTCTGCTCTTGCCGGCATGCCAGAGCTCTGCTCTTTCTGGCATGCCAGAGCACTGCTCTTGTTTGGAACGGAAGGTCGCAGCAGCCTGGGACTTTCCTTGACCATCCGCACTCTGCTTCACGTCCAAGGCGGGACGACATGAGGCATGGCTGTGTGGCTTAGTCAGGGCGACCAAACACGAGCAGTTTGGGCTGGGCAGTCCTGCTCTTCTCACCTGACTGTCTTAATACACAGCGCTAAGTCTTTGATGTTGGACCACCAGGTCTAGCCCCAGGGCTGGCCCAGTCCTACATAGGCCCTGTGATTACCTGGGCAGCACTGGGCATGCAGTCCACACCAACAGTAGATGCCGGGCCACCCCTGGCATACACAGCACAGTGGATAAGGATTCTTTAGCTCTAGGGGTAGCTTAAGGCCATATACCATCAGGGAGCTAACTGTTTCTGCCTCGTACCGCTTCCCTTCTCTCCAACCATTACCCAAAAGGTAATTCTCAGAACGTTCTCTCCCCTGAACAGCCCACTCCACTCATGGGGAGGGTGGCTTTGTAGATTGTTATGTATTATTGAATTGTTTCCTTTTTTAGCATTTTATCCAGCCGCATGGTGGTCTGGATGGTATAGTCCATCAAGAAACAGATAAGTGTTGTAGTTAAATAAACACACAAACACATATACTAAATACATTTTTATTTTACTCACCCTGGTGTCTGTGTTTCTATTTCTTTAGTTCCCACAGGGAACAAGCATGTAACCCTAGCTAGTTGGGCTCAAATTGGGCCAGAAGCTACTGGATAGCTTACCATCGACTTCCATGGAATACCAAAATATCAGCTGCAACAAGAGCAAGGGGTGGGTCGGTGTGTTTTGACAGAGGCAATGAAGTAGCCCAGGATTTATCTTAATAACCCTCTTTCTCATTCATGTACTTACTCTATGAAGACTGTCAGATATCACCACACCAAGGTAGGCAAACAGACCACCAGGGCCATGGTATTGCAGTACAATCAAATGAACTTTAATACCCGTGGCCAATACAAGATGACACAGCACTCAGCACTCATCAGGCAAAAGACTGATCTTCCAGACTGGGCAAGAGAAGACAATCATGCCTGATAAAAGTGGAAGGGACTGTCCACACAGCTGCCCTACAAATCCCCACAAGGGAAGCCCTTTTCACCTCCGTCCATGAGGCCATCATCCCGAACACCAGGGGAACACTGAAAACTACTCAAAGAGTGAGACAAGGTGAGTGACTCTTCAAGCCATTGGCTGAATGTTAGTATTGATGTCTTTTGTGATGCCATTTTTGATTTCCTGTCTGTTAGTCTGAGCAGTGCAAGGAGTCGGTGCATGTTATTGTTGCATAGGTTACCATAACTGGTGAATTTCTTTGGTTTTTCGATTTTTCGGTGCTACCACGATAAACGTCCCTTTAACCACGTTTTTTTTCTGAATTTCCAAAACTTGTGTTAGAGAAACCTAACCATAATGTCCCTTTAGCAACTTTCTTTCATGCATTTCAAAGGTTTTTATTAGGGTAACTTAGCCATAATATCTCTTTAACAATGTTTTTCACCAAGTTTCTACAATTTGTGTAACTAAAGAAGTTTCATGATGGTCCTGCACTATAAATTAGTAATAATCCTGATTTTAAGATATGATTAAGAACTACAACTCTGCTTCAACAAACATATTTTGCAGTGCATAATGACGTGTGTCACGCTGAGCAGCACATTTTGGGAATACAAGTCATGGGGGAATTGCCTGGGGCATAAGGCTCCACCATGACCCCGGCCCCACCAACATTATCCACTGTACCCAGCCTGTAACCTGGTGCAATTCCCACTATACCATCGTTGTACTGTCCTACACTGTCCACGGGTTGTCGCCATGGCTCGTGGCCACAAAACCTGGGGCGTGGATTATAGAGATGTTTCTGGACCTGAAAAACAACCCATAGTAGAGATTGGGTCTGGCCTGTAGACCGGCCCTGCAGTCACTATAGCTCAATTGAGGGGTTGTTGCCTCTGTATATGGCTTAAGTGCATGGCGGCCGGCCACTGTTTCATTAGAGTCGGCCATGTCACCCGTCCCATGAATCAACGTACAGTAAACATTGGCCATGGCCTGTTACTTGACCCAGTGGCCACTATTCCTCAATGATGGGACCGTGGGCCCTGTTAATGACTTGTGGCCAGGGTCAGTGGCCAGAATTCCTTGGACAAAGGAGTCAGATATGTTACAGGCCTAACTAACCATCTCGGAGTAGACATTGGACATTGCTGGAGGACAGGCCCAGTGTCCACTAGAACCCCTTAGTCAGTCCTCTGGAGGTCATGCCTAAGGCACCAAAGTTATGTCACTATTTTTTGTGTACCTACATATGGAACATTTGAAAAAATATAACACAGCATGGATTAACACCACATTTTCAAAATCGCACTTTCAGGACCTAACTGAAAATATACTTTGAGGATCTAACTGAAACTACTCACTAATGTTTGGTGCAAATCCATACAGCTGTTCGTTCTGTAGCCGCAAACAATATTATTTCCCCATTCAAGTCTGTCTGCATTTTGAAAATGTTGGGACCCTTCTGCAACTTTTTTCCCCTTGACAAAACTACGCCAAACTTTGCAAAATAATTCAGTGTTGGGTTGATATTCTTTTTGCACAGTTTTGTGTGGATTTGTCAAACAGCAACAAAATTATAAACCACCCAAAGACTGATTTTGCGAAGATCATGTAATGAAAATACTGGGATACATATGCATGCAGGTCCTCAAACATTTGACAAATGTGCGAACATCAAAGCAATGTCCATGAACATCTGGGATGTAAGTGGACATCGGAGAAGAAAATTCACCAGGTTGTTGGCTTTTTCTCAAATATTCCACATCATCCTCACCACACTTCACCTCCCCAGAGGTTGTTTCATCTGTAAAGCTAGTGTAATATTTTCTCAGTGCGAGGTTCCGGGCCTATATTTTAACCCAGCATCCACACTTCTAGTTTGTGTCATAGATAGCGAACACAGGAACCCACTTGAAGGGGATTTGAAATAACATTTCTGTCCTGATGAAGGTCGCTACAACAAGAGCATTATCCAATCACTCAGGAGGCCGAAACACAGTTGTGTTGACAAGCTAAGAACATAGTACTGTAATGTAAGACAATACTCAACCAGCCGAGTTGGTTAGGCAGTTAGATTTAGATGGCCCTGGTCAATTGTTAGGGTGAACAGAGTGGTGGGAAATTTAACTAGAATTGTTCTCTTATGTAATGTGTTGTATTATCAGTCCTGTGAGAAACAGTTTTTTTTATGAGATGAATGTATTGATCTCGCTCATGAATTTGTGACACTTGAATTGTACAGAATAGAATACATTGACTTTAAATTCAGTTAAACCCATGTGAAGTGAAGTGTAGTTGTTTGGGTCTATATGTATCCATGCTCACCCTGTTCATTTTTGTGTTTATGATGTATTGAAACCTGGTGAGAACAGGGAAAAGTCTGAGGCCCCCTTTTTTTTTTTAAAGTACATAAATAGAGTAGCTACATCATTCACATATAAACAAAAGCTTAATATTGTTCGACAAATTTCAGAGCCATCTCATTCAAGATATTGCAACAAAAAAACAAGACCATTACTATTTGAGTAAAACAGAACCGGACAAAATCATTACACTCACCTGCTTGATCATATTGGCCCTTGCACTGTTCTCGCTGTAAAGTAACAAGATGGCCATCAATAGTGCAGCAAGGACATCAAGTTCCTTTAAAAACCTCCCAAGGTATATTTCTCTCTGTCTAACTAAGGGTTTTCCGAAATTGACTGAAATGATATAAAGTGCTACATGGATCGCAACTATGGAGAGAAAATGATGGCACATATATGGAACGCTTGGTCCACTTTCTTAAATCTCCCTTGTAAATCAGATAGTATTTTTCAATTATTAACTCACTCTTTCAGTCATGCTAATAATACAATACATTTTTGCAGAATAATTAATTAATGAGATCAGGAGTAGTTCACAGGTGGAGACCTTCTTATATATTGGAACTATTTAGCCACATACACTATGCAATACTTTTAAAATGCAGGGTAAAATAGGGCTAAAGTGGAGGCTTATTCAGGAATAAAACTACAGGGATACTATCCACATTGGGTGCTTTACCTGCTTTTTGGAATTTTAGAGAATGAATTACATCCAAAACTGAACTCATTACTACTCTGAGGTGTGAGAAAAAGTAAATATTTAATTTGGGATTCGTTTGTCTGAATATAAATTGCTAAAATGCCTTAACCATCAGGCAGCTGACATTTTTGATGCTGTTTCGGCTGAGCACTGGAAAGTAGGTGCTTCGAAACTAAACTTCAAAACTTCCTCTGGTCCTTCTCAGCTGCAGCTTCTATATCTATAGTCAAATTCTCCTGCTCAGTTTCTGATTCAATCTCATTGGAGATCTCTTGTAATGTCTGCATTTGAATTCCTATACGTTTTCATTTCAGCACGTAAACTACTTTGGGCTAATTTACATTCTTTGTCAAACCACACATTACACTTTCTCTGTTTCGGTTATGAATTTGAGTTAAAAATCAGGTCATTTAAATAAAGTATTTCAGATTTATATAGATACCGACAAACTACTTTGACATCAACTTCACCACTAACAAGGTTGAGGCAAACCTTTGCATAACTGATCAAATCCTAGAATAGAAAATGGGAAGACAAGACTCCTACTGCAGACTGGACCACTTAAATTTCCATCTATTATTTACATGAGTAAAATCAGGATAAGCCTTATCAGAAACGGATAATATTCCCTCTAGGTTAATTTTCAGGATTACTTTATTGTTGTCACGCTTTGCTCTAGGCAAATCCTCTATCCTTGTGGCAAAATGGCAGCTATTTAGGTTTAAAAGAATGCAATCCAGATGTGACTTTGTTGACCTGCACCTCCTTCAATGTAGGTACAATTGGATGGTCACTAGGGAACTTGCTATTGTCAACTCGTAATCAAAGATCTAGGAATAACATAGCCATCTTTACAGCATCTCCACCCTGTGGGGGAATTGGACTCTAACTCTGGCACATTCCATTCTTCACCCTCCTCATCAGTAATATCCCAAATGGCCTTTAAGGACTCAGTTTATGCATTCAGGTCACCTGCAGCATTTTGAACAGAATCAGATCCCCAATCATCATATCAAGTACATTCATCCATAAGTTGTTTCAGAATCTCCAGTGATCCACTGTCAAGCTTACTGTTCACTGGTCTTAGACAAATATTTAATTATAGAGGTTTCACAAAAGAAAGGGCCACACATTTCAAACACATCACATCCTAACTCAGTTTGAACCAGTGTGAACCCCTATATCTAGACACAAGCACTTGGCCTCACCCTTTCACTCTGTGTTCAATATGTTTATACACCTGATATTCTCTTAAAATTGCAGATTTCCCATCTTTCGAGAAGCAAACTATATTGCCAATCTCTACAAAATGATGCAAATCATAGTCTTCCACGTTGTAATCTCAGCAATGTTGCAGGATAGTGTTGTTATTCATTGGAAAGCTGGTGTAGGGGCCCTTAAACCCAGTGAGGGGACAAAGCATCAACCCACTATAATATGTTATGCTACGGCAGCGAGGGGCGAGTTTGCCGAAAGCACCACGATCATGGAACTCGTTCTGGCAACGTTACAAGTTGCCTTGGAAACTCCTGAAGCTACGTCCACGTTCCGCTCAGCTGACCCAATGCGGACGTACTTCATGCCACGCCCCCTTGTTCGTTAAATCCGCAGTCGCAGGAAGCTCGCAGCTGCTAATTAAACGTTATCACGTCTTTTCATGCGGCCCGCCTACGGCCTTACTTCCTCTGATTACTCTCCGCTGGATTTCTTCCGCTTGACACTCGTTACCAGACCCTGGATTGTGCACCGGAGTGGCATGGATTTCCCAACTAAATAGTTTGCATTGGTTTTGTTTATCATACGAGCGGCGTTCCTTACGGCTGCACGCTCGCAGGAGCACCCGTTCACTTCAGAAGGATTTCCGGCTCAGCGGTGTTCTTTCCTCGCCCGGGTCCCTGCAGACACCCTCTTCAGCCCTCCAGACTGAACCAGAAGTGCTCCTAGCACCGCAAAAAGGATTCTAGGAGTAGTCCATCAATATGTGTGGTTCCTTCTCAATCATAACTACCGTAAGTTACTCTGTACTGCATTCTTTATCCTGTGAGTCGGACTCCTGTCTCTCCTCCCATTTCCTGCTTGGTATGGGGCCGTCTTACCTCTGTATCAATCACCTGATTGCCTTACCAACTACCTAAGAACTACCAACTACTTAAGAACTGTACCAACTACCTAAGAACTGTACCAACAAGTGATAAACTGATCTTCTATTCATGAAAGTGCATTAACGAACGCTCTCCAGATTATGCACCAACTTGACTCTGGTGCGTCCCTCGTGCCGATCGGGTTGACATTCTTATACTAACCTTCCCATTTGTTATTTTCTCCTGTCGTCATCATTTCCTCCAGAAATTGTACTCTTCACCTTCCACCTTTGGACTACCTACATATACTTGCTCAGGTACTGGCTGTTCCTTTCTTTCTCTTTTATGTTGCTCCTAATGGAAGAATTAAATACCCGTAAGACATCCTTCCTAACAATTTCTGTATTTTCTTGCAGCCTTGGTCTAGCGGTGCTTCCGCTTCCCGCTCTTCTGCGCAATAGACAGCTCTGTCTGTTCTTACAGAACCAGCAGAGGGGTACATTGTGAAGAAGAGCCCCTCACTAAGAGGAAGCCTGATTCTTTGTAATCAGAGGACCTGGTTATCTGAACACCCTACGCCCATTCTAATACCTCTGGGTTGGGACTTAAGAATACTTTCCACCTCGGTGAGTAACAGATAACATAATTGTAAGGGTCACAGATGTACTCAGTGTGAATTGATGAACATTCTAGAACATTAACCTTCTTAATTGGATGTCTAGTGTTCACCTCATGCTTAGGTTATATCATGTTATGTTATGTTCGAGGTTCTTACACTGCACACTGTTGCAACCTGTGTGGTCTCTTGGTGCTCTGGCAGATCTGTAATGCAAGGAGGGTGGCTGGGCTTGTTAGCAGGACTTAACAGGAGAAGAGCAAGAGAGCTGCGACGTGCTGTTGACAGCTTCAGTTCGGATAAACCGGACACTGAGCGTAGGTACGTTTTCTGTTGGTAGGCGTCATGTGGTGTTGGGTTGATGTTATGTATGGTTTGTTTCATTGTCAGGGTGTTGTGAAGAGCGTGTGACTTTTGGTGCTGTAGAGGTATTGCTGTCTAAGTTCAGAGTTTGAAAAGGCAGATGCACAGGGGTGAGTTTTAAGTAGGGTTACTTAGTGGTAATACATTTTCTACCCCCGACATTCTGGTTAAATGTGACCTAAATCCCTCCCCTTGTCGTTCATTCTAGAGTGTAGCAATTAACACCCCCACCAATTCCTCTGGGAGATTTTTGTTCCCTGTACCCCGAGATTAGTCTGTGTGCTACACGGTTTCTGCCCCCAAGTGCGTTCCTTTATGTGTGACACATTTCATGCCATGGGACGACAATTTTAGTGTAATATATCTCCCTCCCCTGTTCCCACCTATGGGGCTTCATCAAGGTGATATACACTTCTGGCCTCTAACCATCATTCTAGGTGAGACGCCTCTCTCACTTAGAATATTATTGGTTTCAGTCCAGAAAAAGTAGATACTTCTCAATAGTGAAGGCAATGTATTTTGTTGGCCGAAGACCAACTACCTCATATGTTTGGTAGTAGAAATACAGACCCATAAGCTTGACTAATGTGCAGCCATTTTAATGTGATCAAGATCGCCATTTTGTCTTTCTAACTTCGCCTCTTGCCTTCTGTTAAAAGTGCTTTGCTGAAAATGTATTCTGCTCCACTAGTACATTATTGTTCATGCATAGAGCAAGGCCACGAGAGACTTGTTGAAACATAACGCAGCAACCCAGATAGAAATGCCCGGTCTCCTCCCTCACAAATCCTTGGAAGTAAGCAAGAAGGCATTTAATCATTACACAGGTGCCAGCTAGTCTTGCTAATGCAGTAGAAATGTTAGAAACGAACATTTAATGGCTTGAATCATGCTCTCCTTTACGGCCCCCCTTCACCGAGCCCTGTAGAGCCCTGGAGAGCGGGCTGACCCCTAGTACACGAATAGAAACTAGAAGATAGCAAGGCCTGGAATGTGTCTCTCCCCTGCATGCAGCTTTCTTGCAAAAACAGAATCATTGTGTTCTTTAAAACAAAGAATTGTGTCTGTAGGCTCGTAAAATTGCAAACTGTTGCTAAATGAATGTTTGAAGGTGTCATATTTGTCACAATTGTCAATCATCGAACCTAAGTCAAAGGAGATACATTATGGGCGGTATTAAATGTGTCACCGCTGATTGTAAAATGCTTGTTTTGTATATATGTAACTGATGTAAAATTCTCACTCTCTTGCGTCCCCCGCAGTCTGGAAACACACGTCGTGGGGCGTGAGACCCAGTTGCCCAACTGAGACTATTTGCTTTGCAATAAACCCTAGCTTTTGGGAATACAATCTCGTGTCTGGGGTATCAGTTTGTGTGTGGTGATTGTGCCTTGTTTCCATACGCGAGGGCCCCCTAGGGGCCCCTTCAAGATGGCACCCAAATAGGCACCCTCCCCCACTTTTTCCATCGTGTACGTTGTAAAATAAGGAAGGCTGAGAGAACGGCGAGGACGGGACGATCGAGCCGGGATCAAGAGGTGTTCGGGGCACCCCTGTGAAAGTTATGAGAGACTCCTTTGCAGATCTCTACACAACTGATCCCTGATCGACGTGTCCGGCCAGAGAACAAGGAGTCGAGTGTCCCGAAATGAGGTAGAGTGAGCCAAGATACGCAGACAGAACGATTATTGGTTGCGTCCGTATACGGACGAATCGCGTCTTGAAAGATGACTTGATTGATCAGGTGAGTCGTGCCCCAATTCGAAGTAAGCCTGATATTGGTTGAGAGTTGATTTTGCAAAATCAAATGCCCAGTGTAAGGTTGATTAGCCGAGGGTAAGGTTAAAACATGCCTGGGGTATTGTCCACCTTAGCAGGTTTTTTCCACTGCGGTAGACAATCTTTGGAAACTGGCCAGGTCATGCCACCCGTGGGGTCGCCGGCGTATGAGATGTATGTGAAGTATGGTGTAGGGGCGATAATGTTTTGTGAGATTTGGCATAGGCAAACCAGAAAAGAGGAAGATTTACAATGGCCAAAGCATGGGAGTTTTGAGATTTTGAGGATAGATTACTTGGAGAAGGTGTTGTTGAAAAAGAAAACATTTGATATCCTTAGAGACTGTAGAAAGGAAGATATGCTTCATTGGAAAAGCAGAGAGAAGAGTGCGCGCAGACATAAGTCGAAAGCAGAAAGAGTGAAAGAAAAGCAGGAGGAGGTGTGGGATGATAGCTTGAGCAAATTAGACAGACGTGGTCAGTTGAGTATAGACAAGATATATCCACAACACGAGCTGCATTCATCAGATGAATTAATTAATAAATAACATATTAACTGATACAAGGCGAGGCCCAAGGAGAGAGAAAAAAAAGACCATGCCAGTGACTATTGCTCAGCCCTCTCCAGTTGTTCAGCCCCTCCCTACTGATCAAACCCCTACACAGCCACATATCCTACAATCAGCGCCTCCCATTAGCCAGCCAGCGCCGCAACAGTCACTTCCCATTCCTGTTGTCCCCTCCGGACCTCCCTCCCAAGAGATTGTTTCTGTCCCATCCACCCCTCCAATAATTGAACTTGAACTCATTGAAACGAGAGAGGGGACAGGACAAAGTGAATGCGCTAGAGTGACCCGTAGTGCGATCAGCAAGGAGAGAAAACGAGAGTTGCAAGAACAGGCAGAGATGTATATAAACGGGAATGATGAAACGTCAACGCTAGCTTTGATGTATGATTTCAGGAGGAGCAATGAAAGACAGGTATTGTTGGAATGCATGGGGGAATATTTAACGGGGAGATGGAAACAGTTAATTGGGAGGCTACCGCCGCAACAGTTGTTGGATTTGAATGCATTAGCACGTTGTAGAGAGAGAGAGAGATGAAGAAATAAGGGAGCATGTAGACAGACTTTTTGAATTTAAGAATGAACTTGATGATGAATATGCTGAAATTTTTGCCACACTGGTAAAGAGGAATAGAGATATTAGGAGAGATAGGAGGGAAGCGGTGATACCATATTTACAGCAGCGATTTCTGCCGTCGCCAAGACAAACGGGTGATAAACTAAAAGTATGTATACGAGAGGCGTTAAGATGGATTACAGATCCTAGTATTCCCACAATGGAAATACATGAAATATTTGATGAATACCCCTTGCCAATGAAAAGAAAAGCACTGCAGACAATGGTTGATTATTTGATAGACAAAGATATAGATGAAAAGAAAGCCAGCCCCCCCCCCCCGAAATGATGGCAGTATACAAGAGAGCACTAGAACGTGGAACAGGAGAAACAGCCTTATCACTTGATTTAGGAATAGTATTGCATATGAGAAAAGGGGAGGAACAGTGAGTGCAGTATTTCCCATGAGAGAAGTCCCACCTACTTTTGTGCCTAAAGTAGAAATTCCTGCAGTAGGCAACCAACCAGTGCGAGTAGCGGAAGCACATTATAAAGCACAAAATGTGCACGTCCCCTTCTCCAGACAGGAAGTGAATAACATAAAACAGACGATTCCCAATATAAGAAAGAATCAGTGGGATTCTATAAGGAAATAGAGTCCTATTTGAAATCGTCCATGTTCACTATGAATGATATAGATTTAATGTTCCCAGTAGTTGTGCCAGCAGACATATGGAAGAAAATAAAAAAAGTGGGTGATGACGTGGCCTATGGCGCCACATGGGCAGATCTAGTAGCAGAGGATAAGAATAGAGATGCGGGCGGAAAACCATCGGCAAATATGGCGGCATTACCAGCACAGAAAATACAAAAATTGAAAGAAATTGTTCCAGAAAAAAGAATTATATGGGACACATTGACTGCAGCATTCAGGGCAAGGATGAGTTAGCCACAGATTATTTTAATAGATTTGAGGAAGTATTTACAGATTTTAGTGAACAGGATGTAATCACAGAAGCAGGTAAAAGACTATTTGTCGATATGTATGTGAGAGGGTTAATACCTCCAATCCAAAACCTAATAATGACATCAGAAAGTGCATGGCAAGCAAAGACATTGAGCGAAGTATTGCATATGGCCCAATATTATGAGAACAGAGTGAATACAGAGAAAGAGGTAAAGGATAGGGCGAATTTGAAAACAAGAGCGCTACTTCAGCAAGTGGCGGGACACAATAGAGGGAGAGGAAACGCACAAGGCAGAAGTAATTCGAACATGCATGGAGGGCCTCTGCGACTAAATCAGTGTGCATATTGTAGAGAGGAAGGTCACTGGCGAGCGCAGTGTCCACATTTACAAAATAGAAATGGGTAAGGAAAGAGAAGATAGCATAGGGGACACCCAGGAACAAACGGGCAGAATAGAAACAATATGCAGCAGCACCAAAAATAATCAAGGAAATGTTACCCAGAATCAGAACCAAGCTCAAAATCAGACTGCTTTTAGCCAAAATCAGGGCCAACAGAACACGCAAAATGGGAATAGAGGGAGGGGCGGAAACATTTTTGATACCCAACCAAATACGTATTATAGTAATAGTAGTGATTACACATCGGATGATGTGTTATTCCCTCAATAGGACAGCCCAAGACAGGGGTCAGAACCAGTGTCTATTCCTGTGAATCAAAAAGGACCCTACATAGAAATGAAAGTCGGGAATAGGGAGCACAGCTTTCTCGTAGATACAGGGGCACAAAAGTGCTCGATAGACCATCACTTGGTTCTGGAAATACCACTGTCTGGGCAAAGAAATATTTCAGTAGGGTTCGCAGGTACCCCAGTGATCAATCCATTGTCCCAACCAGTACCAGTGACATTAGGTCCATTCACTGAAATTGTCCTCTTTGCGCCACACATCCAAATTATGAGGTGTAGCGCTTTGAATCCTGCAGAATTAATGCCACTGCCCACGGAAGAACTAGTTGAGAATGAATCACCTGCCCATGATTGTTTAATGGTTACTGAGGAAGAAACGAAAGGAAGAATTGATGTAACAGATACCCCACGAAAAGAGCCAGATGGAGAACTGTTTTGTGACGGCTCCTGTTTTAAATTACCTGATGGCACATCAACTGCTGCCTATGCTATCACTACGTTGAATAGTATTGTAGAGAGTTAAAGAATCCCCTACAACTCTGCACAAGCTGCAGAGATAATAGCTTTAATCAGAGCCTTTGAGATTTCTGAAAATTTGAGTGTAAACATTTATACTGACAGCCAATACGCCTTTGGCGTGGTTCATGACTTTGGCCGACTCTGGGCTGAGAGGGGTTTCTTGACATCACATGGGGCCAGAATTGAACATGGTCCTTTAATTGTACGGTCATTGTCTGCACTTACGTGTCCAAAGCGCCTAGCAATAGTGAATGCGAGGTGCATAAAAAAGTAACATGTAAAGTGAGAGAGGGAAACGCATTTGCAGACAAGATTGCGAAGCAAACTGCCACTGATTTGAATACAAAAATGTTGACAGTACAGTCTGAGGAAGTGCCCTGCATGATAGAAAATGGAATTGCTACTGTCAAAGAGATGCAGGCAGAAGCCACTGCTGACAAGATACAAGGGTGGGCTGAGGGCTCTGCTGAATTACATCTAGAAGGTTGCTGGGTAGACAGGAAAAGTAAAAATTGGATGCTGCCCAACTCTTATGTAACTGCAATGGTCACGATGGCCCACAGCCCTTCTCACATTTATGCCAAAAAGATAATTCAGCATCTAGCCACAGTATGGGAGAATACACACATAAAGAAAATGCCGAGAGGCTGGTCCAAAATTGTATCACGTGCCTACAACACAATGTGGGAAAGGGAACGGTGACTCCAACAGGCAGTTTTGGTCCTCCCTCTATGCCATTTGAAGTAATCCATTTTGATTTCATAGAGATGGAGAGGTGCCAAAACTTGAAGTACGTTCTAGTGGTTATATGTGCATTCAGAAAGTGGGTGGAAGCATATCCATTAAAAGACTGCACCACAATGAGCACTGCAAAAGTAATGTTAAAGGAGTATTTTTCCCAGTTCGGTCTGCCCGGTGTCATATGGTCAGATAATGGCCCACATTTTGTGGGCGCAGTGATATTACAGATTTGCGCAGGTCTCCAGATTGACAAGAGATTCCATTTTTCTAGGCACCCCATGAGTACCGGTCTTTTTGAATGTCACAACAGAATTTTAAAGGCCAAGATAAGTAAAATGTGTGCAGAAAACAAGTTGAGCTGGGTAGACGCATTACCTCTAGCATTACTGTGCATGCGCACATCTGTGCAGGCAAGTACTGGGCTCTCCCCATACGAGATAGTGATGGGGAGGCCGGCAAATGTTTGGTGTGCACCGCAACCAAAGCTGCTATGGAGATAGAATATCCTGTGATCAGCATTTACTGTAATCTGTTAATTCAGAAATTGCGTTTGATTCATCAGCAGGTGCAGGAGGCTCTACCCATCAGATACACTGATCTGGGGCATTCACTGGAACCCGGAGAATGGGTTCTGGTCAAGAATTTTGAGAGAAAAACATCACTTGCACCCAGATGGCGTGGACCCTACCAGATACTTTTGGCAACACATACTGCAATCCGCGTAGACGGGAGGAAGGCGTGGATACATGCAACGCACGCTAAAAATGTCCCATCACCGTCTGAAAAGCTGCCTGATCGAGACGACCAGAAAGAGACATTGGTCCCAGAAACGAAAGAAACCGTTGCCAACTCTTTGCCACAAAATCTGTCTGATCATGAAATAAACCCTGAAACAAAGCCTGAAAATATTGCTATAAAGGGGAAAGGGTAAAGAGTGCCCCAATGTTGTCCAGCAGAACCTGCATCATTGCTGGCTGACACAAAACGTGTACCACTTTGGCGCCCACCATCTTTCATTGCGCCGCAGCCTGAGACGAAACCTGCATCATCACTTTGGCACGCACCATCATCTGTCATTGCTCCGCAGGCTGACTCCGAGCTCGAGTCTGGAAGTGCGTCCGCACTATTCATTGATAACACGATACCAGGAGCAAGGCGGTATAATTTACGGCCTCGAAAGAAGGAGTGATCAAATCTACATTTCTTTTTGATCTTTGTTGCCTCTGTTTCCTATCACGGATGAAATAGGAACCGGAGGCCTAGGGGAGAGCGGCGTGAGGGTTGTGGAAATCGGACAGCCCAAGAGCGAGGTTCCCCGGTGCTAAAAAAATCCATGTGCAGATCACCCCTTATGAACAAGAGGGGCTCACATGGTACGAAGGCAATTGATAACTGCTCTGGAGTTCTTTGAGCAATGTGCAGATCCACAGAAATCTTGCCCAACGTATAGCAAATCCAGGCTGCTGAGAACTGGCAGAACAAACTGTTGACATTTCCGAGCTTATTGACATTCGAACAAGTGGAATGAGGAGAGATATTCATGACGAACATTGTTGGAGAAGAAGGACTGTGAGACAAAAATGCCGGAACCAGCTTTTGCCCCCTCCTGCACCGCTGCTGATAATGAGTTAGCGAGAGAGACTGGAAGGTTACAGAAAAAACATTGCCAGAAAAATTGTATGCTGACCCTAACAATAGTTGTGTGTGTTATGAGCATATTAGCACCACTAATGACAGTATTGGTATTATGGTATGTAGATGAAATACACCCATTAGAAGTGTTCCTACCGATAAGAAATATCTCCACTACTGAAAGCCCGGTCCATGTGATTACTTACACCTTGTCCCCAATGGAAGAGAGGCACAGGGAAGGATACGGTAATAATACATTACTGCAAATAATGAATATGACACATTCAATTTTGAGAAAGAATATTAGTTGGGTGTGTGCCCATCTGCCACAGCATGGTGGTAAAGGAATAGGCTGGTATGTGCAGCCACTGACATTGCGTTCCGCATGCAGTGCGTCTTTAAGTGCATTATATTATGTGAAGTGGAATAAAAGTGAAACGGGTCAATTAGATAGAACAAACATGAATGAATGTGAGGAGATAATTATGAGACCTGTAGGTTGCTCTATATTTCATAGAGCATGAATGATAGCGCCAAAAGCTATGCCTAAAGCTATGCCACAAGATAGATTGCTTGTGCCATATAAATCATCTGTAATCACGTTTCATATGAGATTAGAAGGAAATAAAGATGCAGTGCCCCCCACCTATACAGTGAATTACAGTCCACGTTCTGTTCCTTTTTGCTTAGAGAAAAAGGGCTCCTATTCAGTAGGGACATTCACTAGATGTATGAATATAGCGATTCTTGATAGGGAAGTAGAACCAGTGTATGTAGGTGATCCTGTTTATTTTATATGTGGAGAAAAAAGCGTATCCCTGGTTGCCTAGAAACTGGGGAGGTACTTGCTACTTGGGTCTTTTGTTTCCGGGAGTATTCCTTTTAAAAACAGCAGACATAGCCAAACTATCTAGATCTAGGCCACGGAGAAGTAATGAAGGAGGATTGATTGCAGAAGATATAGCAAAATCATTTGTACCATTATGGCCCAAGCAATAAACTCCTATAACATACGGCAATTGATCAGAATATTAGAGAAAACAATAAATGGAACAACAGATATATTATACAACATGACGTTGGAGGAAAAAGGGATTAGATTGATGACATTTCAAAATAGAATGGCTCTTGATGTAATCTTAGTTGATCGTGGGGGAGTTTGTAAAATCGTGGATCAGCGTGTTGCGTATTTGTAAACGACTCCTCACCTACGATTTTTGAAGCGATAAGAAAGTTGCACGTCCTGAGCTCTGAACTTCATACCCAAGAAGAGAGTTGGGATATAGGCTCCTGGTTCTGGGAGATATTATATTCATGGGGATGGAAATTAATTGCAATCATAGTAGCAGTGTTTGGAATATTTATCACTTGCTGTTGTTGCATACACTGCTTACCACTAATTTGTACTGAGATTAGTGAGGAGTGTGTACATATGGTAACTGAAAAACAAACTCTTGGCCTTGGTAGTAAAGATACTCATGAAATGAAAACAGTGAAAGAATTCATGGCAATACATTTCAATGATAATAATGATGAATATAGTAGCATACAAAGTTCAGAATCAGACACTTTGTCGAAAGAGGATGCAATGTATGGATGAGGCGTTTGGCATACGGCCAAAAAGGAGGGTTTGTCAGTCCAGAAAAAGTAGATACCACTCAATAGTGATGGCAATGTATTTTGTTGGCCGAAGATCAACCACCTCATATGTTTGGTAGCAGAAATACAGACCCATAAGCTTGACTAATGTGCGGCCATTTTAATGTGATCAAGATGCCATTTTGTCTCTCTAACTTCACCTCTTGCCTTCTGTTAAAACTGCTTTGCTGAAAACTTATTCTGCTCCACTAGTATATTATTGTTCATGCATAGAGCAAGGCCACGAGAGACTTGTTGAAACATAACGCAGCGACCCAGACAGAAATGCCCGGTCTCCTCCCTCACAAATCCTTGGAAGTAAGCAAGAAGGCATTTAATCATTACACAGGTGCCAGCTAGTCTTGCTAATGCAGTAGAAATGTTAGAAACAAACATTTAATGGCTTGAATCATGCTCTCCTTTACGGCCCCCCTTCACCGAGCCCTGTAGAGCCCTGGAGAGCGGGCTGACCCCTAGTACACGAATAGAAACTAGAAGATAGCAAGGCCTGGAATGTGTCTCTCCCCTGCACGCAGCTTGCTTGCAAAAACAGAAGCATTGTGTTCTTTAAAACAAAGAATTGTGTCTGTAGGCTCGCAAAATTGCAAACTGTTGCTAAATGAATGTTTGAAGGTGTCATATTCGTCACAATTGTCAATCATCGAACCTAAGTCAAAGGAGATATATTATGGGTGGTATTAAATGTGTCACCGCTGATTGTAAGATGCTTGTTTTGTATATATGTAACTGATGTAAAATTCTCACTCTCTTGCGTCCCCCGGGGTCTGGAAACACACGTCGCAGGGCGTGAGACCCAGTTGGCCAACTGAGACTATTTGCTTTGCAATAAACCCAAGCTTATGGGAATACAACCTTGTGTCTGGCATATCAGTTCGTGTGTGGTGATTGTGCCTTGTTTCCATACGCGAGGGTCCCCTAGGGGCCCCTTCATTGGCAGTTGGTAAAATAAAATACTTTTGCAGGATTATAGCTGCACCTTTTGGTGGGTAAGTCATAAAATCAATAACATAAAATCAGAAAACACTATATAAAAAAGATTCACTCGAGCTATATCAAATAGATAATTTGGTGGATTTTCTGGCTAGGTGTGATGAGGTTATCTTCCCAGATGATGTATCAGCACCTCTTAGAATAACGGATTCAAACTACAACTCTGGTCTTCACTTCATCTGGACATTCTCGTTTAAAGCTACCTAATTGTAGTACTTAGGGGTACAGACTTCAAAATATTCCTATCTACAGACGAATTACCTTTATTAACATAAACCCCATTCTTTTGTTTTTATTTTTTATTTAAGTGCTTCTGTTTTTTCTAAGAAAACCTTTGTGATATGAAAAAATACATGATAAAACATGCATTCCACATTCATAATATAATCACCATATATTCAATGCATTCACAATTAGCTATATTACAATGATAAAATTTCTATAAACAAATTAAATTACCCCATTCACTTAGGTGAGTCCCGTGTTGGAGCTACCATTACTTTTGACAACACTTGTCTCATGGGACCCCTGAGATATCTATGACATGGTCGTTCTATCAGTACAAGGTGCAGGAAAAAGCTTTTGTGGAGCACTACACCCTGTTGAAGGATTCTTATTACATAGATGTTCAAAGAGGATCAACATATATAAACTGACCACAAGGGAGAGGTTTTGGATATAGGTTTGGGATATAGATGGACGGGAGGTTTCCCTATACCAACATGCAGACCCAAAATGTGAACATAAACTACATGGATTAAAATGCACATGATTCAAAGTTTTTACCTTTGCCCAAGTACTAAAATTTGAGGAGACATTTTGGTTAGTATCTTAGTCAATGAAGCCAATTTGTAACCCATAATAAACTAACACAGACACCTCAAGTTTGCAGATTTTTACGTGGAATATAGTTATCTCTTTGGAATGTACACAATCTTCTGAGATATACAAGACAGCATGAGTGATGCAGCGATTAAAGAATCTTCAGTAAAATGTGTGATCCATCAAGGTATTAATATCCTTATCCCTAATTTCACTTTCAGAAAAGAGAAGCAAGATATCGCCAGCAATCTTCCCTAACACAGACTAATTATCTGGTTTAGCTTGGGAATTCAGTGGGGCTACAATGGTACTCATATCCCATTGGTGGGCATATGCTGGAAGCTTAAACACACAGAATCTCTTCTTGATTACTTGGGTAGGGGACTTCATGTTGGGCCAAAAACTCAGATTTGTAGTCCTTTATCTTACCAAAACACAGTTTAATTTATCATAAGGGCTTGCTGTGTAGGGGAATAGCTTATTTCTCGCTAGCCTCAATCCTTCACCGCTCTAACATGCAGCCAACAGCCTATATCAAAACTTCAGACTAGCACATTTCTCTTCCTGGATGGGGTAATGACTGGGAATCCCAATCAAATGCTGTCAGCGTGACGTGGCATAGACTTGGTGTGGCCACTGGTGCGCTTTGCTTGACCTCCTTCTTCGTCCTCCGGCAGCCGCCTGAGAAGACCAATCAGATGGTGAGAGCATGGCGCAGCAAATAGCCCAAACAATGTGAGCTTACATTTGTGTTGATGCCAGACCTACAGGGAAGTACTCGTAGCAGTCAACCAGTTCCAACATCATTGCATTAAGTCAATCAAATGATATGTGTCTTTCAGTTAATGTAGAAGGATTCTGTTGCTGTTGCTGCTCATCTAACCATTCGGCTAATGTCCCGAGATGGATTGTAAAATGATGGCCGTTTCATAGCGGGTAGATGACTGAATCTGAAGAAGAATGTGTCCGATATTTCTTTCGAACACGAAAAAAAACCTTTGAAGAAACTAAGGCAGAACACCATGATCATCGTGTCTGGGCCCTGAATTGCACAATTGTTTTACATTAAACTTGCTGATGTTAAATCTATAGTTCACCAAAAACGAACTCTCATTTGTGATGATTGCATTAAATTCCCACAAGAAGAGGTCATCAGAATGTATCACGCGATGCTCCTTCAACATCTCTTTCAAGCAAACTTCCGGATCCCAGGGCTGTTGAGCATGAGTAGTGCAGGGCTCTTTTTTAAATTCCAGCGCAGCGGTGCATCAAACGTTAACCAGACACAAAATCACTCAGATGAAGTCATAAAAACATTATCGCAGCCCCGTCTTGCTGCTTGCTACAAGTGGGCGTGAACACGTGGAGATGCTCCTTCTCTACTCCATCATCAGTGAAGGGGACTGCAGAGGAGTCACATCACCAGAGCACAACAGGTAAGAGGAGACCTATCTTCGCTTCACAGGGTGCCCCTCCTTCCTCATGTCCCTGCTGCATCCGAGGCCTTTCCCACTACCTTGCTGCACGGGCTTCACCTCTCAGTCAGGGGCTAAACTGAGGGTCCGGAGGAGGAAGACTCCCTTACCGTAAATGACTCCTGCGGCCTGCTGGTCTATAACGGTGCCCAGACACCCTCAGGATTAGGGCACTGCAGAGTCACTTCATCCCAGCTCAGGACCAGCCAATCTTGGGTCCTGATAATCATCTTCATACCAACATAGAAGCAACCCCACTGAGACTACACTGCCCCTGGTTTCCAGCGCAGGAGTGGCAGATGCACCTATGCATCACCCCCAGTGCCCGGTAGCAGGGGTACCACACTCCGAAAAGTGACAGTCCAGCTGGCCCCTCACAAACTGTCCACAATGACAAACACAGGAAGTTGGAGGGCAGACCCGCAACGTTTGAAAACAAGGAGAATAGAGGGGGTGGTGCTTAGGCATGATGTGTTGTCATTATGCGAATTCATTGCGACGTGCTTCAGACGCATACGCCCAATAGTCAGCGTCTGTTCACGTGATCCTCTCCCACATGTTGGGAAGCTTGCTTGTGAGGACGATTGGTTCACTGTTGGGAGTGTCGCTGATGACAGGTCAGCGGAGGGAGAGTGCCGTTGATGGACATCAGAAACTTGAATACTGGTGTGGAATCATGGAGGACGTGTTATTGTATAGCCCTTACAAAAAAGAAATCGATATTAAATAGACATAGTTGTTGGAAAACTGAACGCTAACTGAAACCATTCATGTGAACGTTGTTTTGCTGCATATGTCACTCATGATGTGAAACAGCTGTTGAAATTAAACCCAACTTTTTTTTTACAAATTCCAAGCTGCAGCATAAACACGTATTGGGAGTTTCTAATGCAAAGTGGAAAAATAAACAATCACATTCTGAGCAGATTCTAGTACAGTCAAGTAGCTTGAAAATGGAAAGCAGCCCGGAACTAGCCCTTTAAAATCACATGCACCAGTGCGCACTCATTGAGATAATCCAATGTGAAGCCTGGTCAACCTTGTAGAAGTTCCGTAAACTGTTCGGAACAACAACCTGTCAAAGATGCCATCAACTGCTTCCCCTGTGGTGTATAACCCTGTATGCCAACACATCACATGTAATTCATGGGATTCCCGCCCAATCCTGTTTTTTTCTTGTTGCCATCATTCATCCAGAACTGCTAGTCTGACACTGCAAATACAAAAGGAACTCAGGACTGTATGAGCATCTTACAAATAGCCACAGTATGCTGGCATGTAAGCGTATAATGGACACGTCTTCTGGAAGACCCTAGTCCCAAAGACCAATGGCTGATCCCTTCCCCTCAACAAAGTACAGAATAAATGAAGGATTTTGCGAGTGAGTATCAATTTGGGAGTATTTTCGGTCATCCCTTCCATGATATAATTAGACAAGAGCAATGCGTGTGATATCCTCTAGGATTCTGAGCGTATTGTTACTATTAATGCTTGCTGGGTCTACTAAGGCTGGGCCTAAAGCAAATCCCCAAATATTTTAGGCCCGTGTCTGCTCTGTGTTTGGGAACAAGGTAAACATGAATGTTTACACAGCGATTTTAGTGTTAAAACCCCAATTTTAGCCCAATCCACCTTGGACTCAGATATTTGGGAATAGACTGCTAGGGGGCTGGCCAAGTGTGGGAGGGGTTCTTCTGGATTGTCTCGAAAAAGGAGGACATTGACTGCATGTCTTGAAAGGATGCCAATACACCTTGGCACTATGGATATGGGGGTCATACTTGATGCACTATCGCAAGGGTTCAAGGGACAACATGACAGAACACGGGAGACATTGAAGGGTATGCCTTGTGTAATTCCACTACACACACATCAAAGAGTTGTTTTAAGGTAATGGGAAATAGCAGCTATTGGAATACCAGAGGCCTTTCACAAAACTGGTCTGCTCTAGAGAAACCCCTGCTGGGAGAATTGTACCTAATATGTTGGCCAAGAATTTGCATTCACTATTTATGCGAGTTATGAATCTATAGTTTCAAGACAATTATCAAAACTTGGCTCTTTGAGAAACTCGACTAAGGCCTTTCTTCTGTACGTCAATATCCACATTATGATGTAATGTATGACTGTATGAAATTAAATGTGTAACTAGCTAATCTCTCAAGTAACCAATGCCATGATACCTCTGGGTTTGATCGTGTAACAAATGCAATATATAAATAAATAAATAGTTCCTCATCAATGTATGGGCACTGCAAAGCTTTGGGAAAAGGACTTCTGAGGACTGGAAGACAGTAGAATTCTTAAGGGGGGGCATGCAATAGGGAGTTGTATAGATTTAGCAATCAGGGGGCTAGTGGTGTAATGAGGTCTTGAGGAAACAGATCCTGAAAACATCTGGACTGAAGCTTTAATTTAACAGGTGTCAAAGGGGATGGGTGTTTTGCAGAAAGGTAGTAATATCGGAATACGATGGATAAGCTTCCGTTGTATAAAAGTCAGGTAGAATAATGGACATGTTTTGCTTATTTCCGTATCATTTAGGCGAGCTTTCCCTGTTTACACTCATGGCAATCTTGCAGCAATCTTGTCGAAACTTTCATTATCCAGCTTGTTATTTCCCATTTGTTCTGACCAAGGTAACATTTGCTTTTCTGATGCGGTATAGTAACCTGGACTCGGGCGCTTGGGGAGGTTTTAAAGTCAAATGTGGCCCACAATTGTTAGTTCAAAGCTTTTACAGTCACCTTCTTGTCTTGTTTGAAAAAATGTCTTCAATTTGAAATTAATAAACCTCATTATGAAGACTTATATGCATCCCATACATATTAGGAGGAAACAAGTGCAGATTCAATGACGGTGAAGAACTCGGTGCAGTGATCGTTTGTGTATTTACATGCCACAAGGTCGTGCAAGAACATATCATTGGAGCTCTACTTGCAGCACCAGGGACTATAAAATATAAGAAACATGTTGCAGTGATGGTAGCATGATAAAGCATTGCCATGACGCCAACATCGGCCTGTACGGTACACAACAACAGGAATGTTTCAGTGCATAAAAAGTCAAAGCCTGAGAATGACCTTTTGGTTTGGAGGAGAATGAGTGTGCCGTGCTCCGAGGATGCAGCGAATGCCATATGTCATAGAGGGCCAAATTTCAAAAAGACGTAAGAATAGCGTTAGGGCTTCTATGGGCAGATTACAATCCCTGGCCATTTTCAAACAGATTTTAGTAAATTCCTGCAGGACTTGGCTAAGGTTTAGAGAACATTTGGGGGCATCCATGGTAGAGGCCTATTCATTTCCAACAGTAAAGTGGGAAGTGTCCAATAAGGTACCAGTGATGATCCATTCTAACTTCCGGATCTGTGATCCTGCATACATTGATACGCTGCAAAGCCTTTACGAAATAATAATGCCGCTCCACCGTTCCTGTAATTACCCGGGCAAACAACGTGGATGCCACCAAACATGTCTTTATCCTGGCAGATTCAGAAGTATCTAGGTGTGTTTCCTGAAGAATGCATTTAGCACAAGGTTGCCTCTGCAGTTGTGCCAACATAACTTTGGCTCACTTTATAGTTCTGGTGAGCCCCTGTATATCCCATCAATAACCCCATCACCACTAAAAGGGTACGGCAGAAATTAGAGGATACTGGGGTGCTTGCATGTGCTTGTGGGGCATCACTACATATAAGATCTTAAAGTCCAAGGGACAAATGGTTCTGAGGTTATATCGTCTACGAGTACTGATAGCAAGGGGCTAGAGGGAAAGCCGCGAAACCAATGCGAGGTAGGGAGAAAAAATGAGGGCAGCGATGTGCCGACCGTCTTTAGATTTCATGATCGAAAGCACGAAAAGTGAACTTAACCTCTAATAGGGGGTGGACGCAACCCCCAGCCAATATTGAGAGCTACTATGCATTAAACGTTTATGAAAGTCCAGAAATGAAGAACAAACATGCTGATATAAAGCTGGAGACCACCCCTATTTTCGTGGAAAGGAGGACTTTCAGGAGTTTGATGGCACCTCGTCCATTTCCTTATCTTTATTAATGAACTGGATCGCTTAAGGGCTATCTTGAGAACAGATGCGCCAGTTCTTAACAACTCATCTGCTAGCATTGTAGTGTTTGCTGCTGATTCTGTACTTCTATCTAAGGTATCTAATGCCCCAAAGAAGCAGCTTTACTCTTTCTTTTCAACTGATCAAAGTGAAGGACTTGGAAATGAACCAGGACCAAATCAAAGTGGTATCTTGAATCAAAAAGGAAAACACGACGATAAGGGCTGCCATCAGAAGATCTCCTCTTGAAGAGATTTACAATTTCGATGATCTTGGTATGAGATTCACCATAAGTGGCTCCTGCTCTAAACAAATTCAAAACAGTAGCTCATATATGAATGAGGCGATATGTGTGAAGCACACAGGATGGAGAGAAGAGTTGCTAAGGAGTTCAGAAAGGGCAACAAGGTGGATGGGAGACACGGGAAACATAACTGGCCCCCCTAATCCAGTCCACTGTAGCCACTGCATTTCAGGCTAATGTTGGGTCAAATGTTGATAAGGCCATCAAGGTTTCCATGGTAAATGTGTCAGAAGGTTTTGGGGTGGCTGTATTATGAGCTGTGTCAGAGACCCTAGCACAAGGGAATCAAGAGGAGCTTGTGAAACATGTTAGTGGCAGCGTGGGGCATGTTGTGAAGCATAAGGAACATGCTTAGAAATGTCGTAATGCTGCATTGTTACATGCTGATATGTGCTGTATGGTCCAATCCGTAGTCGTGGGACCCATATGGTGTGCAGAGCGCCAGTGATAGATTACTTAATTTTACCCGGTGGGCCCCCTGGCAGAGGGGACGCAGAGTATTTAGATAAAACTCAGTTGTCCCTGAAAAAGCTTTTTCAGAGCCAAGGTTCTGTTAGGGCTGGCTGTTGTGGGGTACGCACAGTTGGCTCAGTACAGTTCGTCAGGAGATTAGTAAATTATGGCCAGTATCGGGCAGTCCCTGAGGACGCAGCCCAGTGCCAATAGGTCTGCACCAATTTCTTCCTGGAGGTGTGTCTGAGACGGTGCAATAGGGTTTTCTGAAGTGGTGGAGCAAACTAAGGGTTTTGAGGTAGGTGCACAAGATGTTCAGGTTGTTCTCAGTACTCTAGCCAGTCAGGTACCTTATTTTTCTGAAAAAGTGGTTGAACGTATAAAAACATCCCTGTTTTTTGTAGACCATGCACAGAATTCGGCCAGATTTTGTTACGACACCAATCCAGTCCTACAAACCAAATTACATTCCAGTTATCAAAGGTCCAAGAGTGTTCCATTAGACAGGAAAGTCAACAGTTATGCACCAAGAAAGCAGAGCATCTGGGGAAAGATGTTTCAGGGAACTTTTGGAGCACTAGTTTACGAGTAAAAAAAGAAGGACAATGGCAATCGACCGGTCTTCAACTTTAAGTTCCTGAACCAATGTGTGAGGTACAGGCTCTTCAAATTGGAGAAGATTGCACTGTTATAAGACATATTGCAGCCAGGTGACTGCTTATTTCGATTGGACCTCAAGGACCCCTATTTGAAGGCATCTATACAATGGGAGTTTCAGTGAGTCCTGTCATTCAAGTGGCAGGGTCAATTCTTTCAATGTTGTTGATTGTGCTTTGGTCTATCTTCGGCTCCAGATGTTTTACAAAGATATTGAGGCCTGGGGTAGGTTTCTCTGTGAGGCAAGGGTATTCATTTACTGATTTATTTGGATGCCATTGTTATTATCGCACCAGATTCAGTTATGGGCAGGTTTCACAGGGTTGTTACTTTTCAATGATTTCTGGATCTGGGTTTCCTGGTAAACTGGGAGAAGTCTATTACCGGTCCAATGCAGCATGTGGTATTTTGGGGTTTTGTCATAGGTTGCAGAACAGCCTCATTGCAGTTTTCCAAATCCATGGTGCACAATAGAAAGAAAGAATTACAAAGGAACCTGTGCAGGCAAATGGTTACTTTGCATCATTTGGTTCAGGGGATCGGGCTCCAATCCTCATCAATATAGGCAATATTCTCGGCTCTCCTCCATTACAAAGCATTGCAGATGCTGAAAAATCATCAGTTACTGCAAGGTGTGGACTATTCAGATTGGGTTCATCTTTCTGTAGACCTCAGGCAAGAACTAAGGTAATGGGTGCCCCACATGGAAGCATTGAATGGCGTGCCCCTTTTTGGTTTTTCCCCAGATCTGGCCTTAGAATCCAATGCAGGCGCAGCAGATGGGGACCGGTGCGCAATAGTATTTTGACTGGAGGGAGGTGGTCACATCATGAGTCTGCGTAGCATATCAATTGTTCACAGATTCTTACAGTATCCTTTCACAGATGTTTTGCTGTGCCATTCATTTAAGGATTTGAAGATGGACAATCACTCTGCAGTCAGATATATATATACGAGTAGGGCAGGGCCTGCTTGCGACTTCTGGTGGATCTGACAACAGACTTCTCAGAGTTTTCTCTTAGATTGAGGGTACAGGCAGAATTCTTGCCGGGGAACAGCAATCAGCAGGCAGATTAGTGTTCCCATTGTTTGAGGGATCCTGCAGACTGATGCCTTCACATGGCAGTTTTTTTCCAGGATTCAGGACGTTTGGGGTCTGTTTCAAACACATCTGTTCACTTCGAGACTGAAAGTCCAAGAGTCATGGTTCTTCAGCTGGAAGCCAGATCTGGAGGCCGTGGCTACAGATGCCATTTTTTAGGTATTGGATTCTGTGGTGCATTGTGCATTCCCTCCTTTTGCATTGATCCCATGTTTCTTGGGGAGCGTTCAGCAACAAATGATCCAGCTGGTGCTGGTTGCACCTTTTTGGCCCACTCAACCTTGTTCCCTCATGTAATTGGAAATGCTACTTCAGCCACTTCGGGCTCTGCCACAGTTATTGGATGTGTTGGTCAATCCTCAAGGAGAGGTGCATCCATTGGCGAATCAACAAGTGTTGAGGCTAAAGGCTTGGAGAATAGTGAGGATACAGGGAAGCCATGAGGTATTTACCACAGGGCTGTGGAGCAGGTGGGCCACTCATGCACTCCCAGTACAAGGCACTCCTATAAATACCCCTGGAACCTGGGTAAGATGTTGCAATCAGACAGGTTGCAATCCCGCTCATGCGAGTGTAGTTTTCGTGGTGAATTCTTTTGCGCATTTTGCCCATTCATTGTTTTATTATATAATCAATGGGCCTCATTATAAGCCTGCCAGTCCGGAAATAAGAGTGCCGGTAGCAGCATACTGTCACCCTTTCTGGGCCGCCAGACTACAAGTATGCTTGCAGCGGCCATTGCTCCCAGCACGTCTGACCTGCCGGCGGCACCAGCCCCTGAAGGCATGGTTTTCACTTAAGCACCACAACTGTTAGCAATGGTGCCGCTGCTTTGGTGTCCCCTCCACAGAAATGGGGACATACATTTTCTGACGCCTGATATCCTGGGCCGCCGGGACTTGTAATGTCCTGGGGGCAATGGAATATCAGGAAGTGGAACAGTGTTACGTGTTCAGCGGGAACCCGCTGGTAGCACCACCGGGTTACCGCTGAATTCGTAATGAGAACCTTCTGGTCGGCTGTCTCTATATACCATTCTTTAGAACATGGGCTTGCAGTAGACAAGCATACCTCGATGAGGCAGCTTTTGACAGGGATGCGGTTTATTAAGCACCAAATGCTGGTATATTCCAGGATGTGGAATGTTAATTTGGTCTTATCCCTCTTTTGCTCTTGGCCACACAATGAACTCTTGACCTTTTAATGGCTCTCGGCTAAGTTTGTGACGTTAATGTGTTTAGTGGCATTCTGGCGGACTTAAGTATTCTTTGAGACCTGGTGTTGAACACACCATACCTGTAGAGGCTCCTCTGGTTCATTACCTTACAACACAGTAGAAATGTCATTCTAGCAGAATGGATTAGCTACAGATGAGCTATGGTCAAGTCACAATGCCTCTTCTTTTACACGCCTCCCACTCGCCTCTGTATGAGCTGTATGCTTGGTTAGCTGGTGGATGTGGGAAAGGCCTGAATGTGGCTGTCTGTGGGATGCGGAGAGAGAGCGTTGTCTGGGGAACATGGAGATTCAGTCGTGTCGCCTGGCTAAAATTGCAAAATGTAGTATTGCGAGTGGTGGGCATACAGCACTGAGGATTTATTTGATACCCACAGCAATGCAATCAATCCCACAACAGGAATTAAACTATGTGTGTCTTAAGTGTTCCATTCCAAACTGACACTGGCGCGTTGTAAGAGGATTCAATTCAACACTACAGCTAAGTCAACGCCTAGTCTATAATACTGAATGAAAACCCTTATTGATATATCTTTATGTCCAGTTCATGCGTTCTGGATGACTACCCCTATATAACACCCCTCTCTTGGAATCCTCCTGACCCCACTGAGCCAAGAAGTAGTTCTGTTTTGCAAGTTAAAAGGTTTATTTGATAATTTAAACAATAGATATAGATATCACGCTTTATAGTAAATTAATAATTGAATATCACACTTAATCTGATATGATAAATATTAACAACGGAGAATCTGGCACTAGCACACTTCTTTATAATCACTAATGAGTTGACATGAAATGGATAAGATAGCACACTGGTAAATAGGAACAAAAGAAGAAGGTGGTAAAGAATGCTTTATGTAAGCTCAGGTGGATGCAATATTCAATGAATGCAGTACAGAAAATACGCAATATGATTTCAACCAAACAATGTAATCACTTTTCTCTGGCTATTCACTCCCCCCCCCTTTATGGGATGCAAGGAAATGGGAGGTAAGCACACAGTTCTCAGAAATGCAATCAATGTAATTCAGTTCAATCCCCCCCAAGCACGCTTAAAGAAAACAGATAGGAGTTTTGAAAACACAGGCTCAAATACTTTTATATGTGCTAGCAATGGATGAGAAATATGCTGGAAATGCTTTTAATTCCCTTTCAGAGGTTCAGGGTGAGTGATATCTAGTTAATATTAGCTCAGGCTCACTCTTGCAATGATTCAGGGATAGTTTTTATGAGGCAAACGATTTTCTGGCAAATGGAAGGCAAGCAGCAGCTGATTTTTACACGTGAAGAAATTTGCAAATCGCGGTAAAATTCGCGAATGCGCCGAGCGCTATTACAGAGGAACTACAAGGACTATCACTATCGTTTTGGGGTCCTAGGAAAGCCTAGGATCTCAGCTTCCAGATGAAAGTTACTGCAAGTCTCTAAGACAAACGGTCGCGGAGATATGAGCGATTTAGTAAAGGTCGTTTTTGGTTTTGCAAATTTTAAACGCAGCACTTTTTCAGTTTTAAAAATGATGGCAGGATAACACAATTGCTAAGCTGCAGTTTTACTTAGATTAAAAATGGATTGAATTATATGATTTTAACTAAGAGATGTGTGCTGAGTTTTGCTGAGTACTCACAAGAGATTTTAAACAGGAAGGCGGCTTTGTCACAATCTGGTCAACAGGTCTGGACTTCGGACGGTCTCTGGGCACAGCGTCTGGTCTCTGGAACTGCTAACATGGGTCTGGGTCAGCTCTCTCTCTGGATTCTGAAGATTGAGGGATTTAAAGTCTGGATCTTTCTGCACAGCTTTCTCTGGAGATTGATGGTGGTAAAGTATGGATTTTCCCGGCAGAGCTTCCAGCTGCAAATGGATTTGAAAGCCCTATCTGTCCTGTCTCTTTGCTTTTATGTGTTTTGAAAATGGGTGTGTGTGAGCATCACTGACCCTACCTCTCTCTCAGCTTCTAATTGGTCAAACTTCCATTTCTCACTTGATTGGGGGAGCTACGTTGTGTCAGAGTGATATCATTTTATGGCTTGCAGAGAGGACACTCCCCAGTCAAATTGCACATAATCTATATTTGATAAAAAAAAACATATTTGCAGAGGTACATATTGTTTTAAAATCATATGCACCCATCATGCATTACAGGAGGTATCCGCTGTTCAAACTCTGCTCTTCCTGGGAGCTTGCATTCAGAAATGGCAATATTTTGCACTTTTAACTGATTTTGCAATTCCGGACATTGACCCAAATTTACACACATGTGCGCAAGGAGTATGGACATTAGTTGATGAAGTTTCAGATTTTTAACATGCACACCGGTTCTAAAAACCTCTTAAAATGTGGGCAGAAAAATCACAAGAATTATGGTGTCATTTATAAAATTTTCACATGTCCGTACTATGAGTTATTCATCTTTTTAGAGTTATGTTCTGGCCCCCAAAGGGGTGTGGTTTTCCTCCAGCACAAGGTTGAATTTCTGGTTTTTCCAGTTCTGCCAAGCCAGCTTGCTCTCACAGGCAGTGCTCCTCCCCTTTCCTTCAGGAGGAAGCCACTTTTTACGACCATTTACGACTCCTGCCATAAACCATCTGCCTGGGTGAATGGGGTTACATTGTTCAGAGCTCCTGTATTCTGTAGGGGGCTCCCCTTAATTCAATTATCAGAGAGATGGTATATCCTTAGTGTGGCCAGCAAAAGGCAGATAGGCCTGGGAACACAGTTGTGACTCAAGTTTCACTCCTGATGGGGGTAGCTGTCAAGCAAAATCAAGTTCCTTAAGCCAGACTTTCAGCTAACTGTCATGTTTTTTTGTTGCTTTTTAAATTAACTTGCAATTTTACACATGCAGCTAGAATGCTGATTCTAAGTGCAAAACTATGACATTTCAACAGTTACAAAGGCATGTGACACCAAACATAGGTCACTCATTTAATCTAAACATTTTCGATTTTAGTGTCTTTAAATCCAGTGCAACTTAAACTGCTGACTCCATAGCAGTTTTGTTATAAGCATTGTTTTGGGCTCTTCATTTCCCAGATTTTGTAGGCACACAACACTCCATTCTACCAAATGTCTGCTGGTGTCCAGTGAGTTTTTAGATGTGTTGCAATGTTTAAAATAGACATTTTGAGCCTGCCTTCAGAGAAACACAGGGTGGTTTTAAAGCGCTTTGAAGCTAACCGGCGCTACTGTTTTTCCTTTGGCAACCCATTTCCCTCATGGCAACCCGGCCTATCATTCTCGCACTGGTGGGTGGCAAGTGAGGCAACCATTTTGGTGTGCGCACAAACTGCGCAGCTTTCCTGGATTTCGGCGCACATGTGGGTTTTCCGCCATCTTGAATTTTCTAAGCCCACAGCACCAAATGTTGTAGCATGATAGCTTAAACGTGGGTCAGGACACCCAACAAGCCCCCCCACGCGACTGCACTTTGAATTTGAGTCGATGGGGAGTCGGGTGCACAAGGGTTTTGACCCACGCACCAGTCTGTCCGCATAATCTTCTTCCAATTCTGCAAATGGCACAGCTCAGCATCTTCTTCTCCATCCGGTACTGATCGATCGGTTCTCCTCGCCGGTCCTGATGGGAGTATTGGGCGGTACACAGGGCCCATCGCGTCTCTGCTCCCGGTCTCCGGATCGTCCTCCTTGGCCCGTCTCCAGGTTTTCTTTCTCCTAGGACAACAAAGGAAGAGCGGCAATACCTACTCATAGACGTTTTTCCACCACTGTTGAGATAGTGGGGCAGCATATGCATTTCATCATCACGAAACATTACATTCTTATTTTGATAAAAAACAGTATAACTAAGAGACAGTTTCATGCAAATCACAATATTTTAGAGACTAGATGTGGTATGTTTTATGGTTGGAACTGAATTAGTCTGAGACAGTACCCGCTAGGATTCCAGAGGATTCCTCCAGTTGTTGCAGAGTGTGCCTGGGATGGCAACATTTCAACTGGTTTATGTGGACCCACTTGTCTTCCCCCTCTGCCGAACCGCCTTTGGGGATGCGGATCTTGTAGGCCACAGGGGAGATTTTGTCGATGATCTCAAAGGGTCCCTTCCATGTAGGCAAAAATTTGCGCTGCTTGGCCTGGTTCCTTTGGAAGTTGTATAGATAGACCCGGTCTCCCACCTGATATTCCTTCCTGGAAGTTTTCAGGTCATAATGGGTCTTCATGCTATCAGCCGATCTTTCTAGATTCCGCTGAGCGTAAGCAAAAGCATGTTGGAGGTGTTTCCTTAAATTCTCCACATACTCATGAGTAGTGGAGGCATTTATCAGTGTCTGCTCTTGGGTCCTGTAGAGCAAATGCTGGGGAAGCACCATCTTGCGCCCAGTCATCAACTCAAATGGTGACATTTTGGTTGCAGATGAAGGGGTAGATCTGATGGCCATTAGGACCAGAGGTAATCGGATATCCCAACTTGGCCCAGAATCTGCCACAAACTTCTTTAATATGCTCACAATGGTTCGGTTATATCTCTCTACTGCCCCAGAAGAAGCTGGTCTATAAGCAATATGCAGCTTTCTCTTGACCCCCAGTATCTCCCACATCTTTGTCATTACTTCACTGGTGAAGTGGCTACCTCTGTCTGACTCAATCCTTTGAGGTAGACCAAAACGGGAAAAGATGTGGTTAATCATCAAGGCAGCTGCAGTTTCTGCCTTGCAATTTGGGGCTGGGAGACATTCCACCCACTTGGTAAACAAGCATGTCACAGTCAACATGTACTTGTTCCCCCTAGCAGAGCGAATCACGGGGCCTACAAAGTCGATTTGTAAATCTGACCATGGCAGTATCATCCCCCGCTTTTGGAGAGGCGCACGGTGCGTGAGGGATGATGGCTGAAATTGTGCACACACAAGACACCCCTTCAAGTATTGGTCGAGGTCCTGCCCCATGTGTGGCCAGTATGCAACCTCTCTTAAGATTTCCAATGTTGTGTGAAACCCCCTGTGACCGGCAGTGGCCGCATCATGGGCGTGACTTAACATCAGGCTTCGGAATGAGGTAGGAACCACCCACTGATCGTGGCCAGCTTTGGATTTCCTTACCAGCAAACCGTCTTGGATCCGAAACATTTTTGGACATTTCATCAACACTCTTAAGTCCTCTTTCCCAATGTAATCGGTATCCGTCAGGGGAAAGTTCTCAGGGTCCTCAAGGTGTTGGTAAAATTTACCAATTATTGGATCCCCTTTCTGAGCGGTAATCAAATCAGCATCAGGGGTCTCCTTACTCCATTGTGCAATTGAAAGGTCGTTGTGAGCATTTGTCTGGGACCTAGTGATAGCAGTGACCTGGATTTCCCCCAACAGGGACTCAATCTCAATTAGATCCCCTTGGATGGCCCCGGTTTTGGCCAGCTGATCAGCTAAGTCATTTCCAGTTTTGTCTGGTCCCTCTACTTTGGAATGACCCTTGATCTTTTTCCAATAGATGGTCATCTCATTCGAGGTGACCAGATCATCAATGTTTTGGATCAACTTCCCATGTTTCAAGGGTTTGTTGTTAGCACATAACATGCCTCTGGTTTTCCAATTAACCAGGTGCTCCACGAACCCGTTCCGTACATAATCCGAATCTGTGATTATGACCAGTTCGTGGAGTTGATGCTGGACAGCAGTGAGGATGGCCTGATGAACAGCCATCAATTCTGCCACCTGACTACTTCGGGGACCAATTTTGTATCCAGCGGAGGGTTCTGGGGACTCATTCACCCATGCATTCCCTTCGCCAGCCACCAGTTCTTTCTCCCCGTTGTTGTCAACATGGTAAGAGCATCCATCCACATACACAGTGGGCATTCCCTCACACTTGTCTTCTTCAAAGACTTTGTGTGGGGAATTAAGGTATGCCTCCGTGTTGTCCTTGATTTTTAGACTTTCGTCCTCGAGACAGTTTTCTCTGGCACAATCATGCAAGTCAGCCAGACCTTGCGCGAGGGGACTCTTCTTGTTTTGGCCATATCTGACTTCCACAGGAAAGCCTTGCATTGACAGAATCCAGGAAGTAATTCGGGAATTACTCACATTTCCGGCCCGGATTCTGTCACTTTGGAGATACTGCAGAGGCTGGTGTGGAGTCTCCACTATGATGTGTTCCCCCTGGATAAACGGGCGGTAATTCTTCAATGCCCACACCGTCGCCAGGAGTGCCTTCTCACAATCGTTGAATTTTTCCTCCACAGAGGATAAAGTTTTGCTCGCATAGGAGATTACTTTATTGACCTTGTCATGCTTTTGGTATAATACTGCCGTCAGGCACGTATTAGAGAACCCTGTCTCCAGGAAGAACTCCTTGTTTCTGACAGGGTAAGCTAGGCAGGGCGCTTGTGAGAGGCTTCTTTTGAGTTGTCTTACTGCCTCGGCTTGTTCTGGACCCCATTCCCACTTGACCCCCCCCTTCAGGAGATGAATCAGGGGTCTGGTGATCTCTGCGTAGCCCTCAATGAACTTTCTGCTGTACTTAGTCAGTCCAAGGAGGCTCCTTAGTTCCCGCAGAGTTGTGGGGTCTTTCAGTTTCTGAAGTGCTTCCACTTTCTTTTCCTGGGGACAGAGGCCCTGAGGAGTAATCTCATGCCCCAAGAAATTAACACGGGTTCTACACCACTGTGCTTTCTGAAAGGAAAGTTTTGCTCCGGCGGCCCTCAACTGCGTCAGAACATAACGGATCTCCGCTATGTGTTCCTCCACAGATGAACTTTTGATGAGGACATCATCTACATAAGCCAGGTTACCCCTTGCACCCAGGTCGGGCATGGCCTTATGTAGGAAAATATTGAACTCATTACCGGAGTTGAGGTATCCGAAGGGAGTCCGGGTCCATGTGTATTGCTGGCCCCCAAAGGTAAAAGCCAGCTTGTATTGGTCCTCCCTACTGACCGGCACAGTCCAGTATCCATTGGTCAGGTCTATTGCAGTGAATACCTGTGACCCCTGGATCTGGGCCAGCCCTTGTTCAATGTAGGGCAGAGGCCATCGGGAAGTATGGACCCGTTTGTTGAGCTCCCTGAGGTCGGCGCAGAGTCTCCACTGGCCGTTTGGCTTCAATATTCCCAGCACCGGGTTATTGAAGGTGCTGTGGACTGGACGGATTATTCCCCGGGACTCAAGGTTCTTAATTATTTCAGTAAGGGACTCCATTGATGCGAGAGGCAAGCGATATTGCTTCACAAACACAGGAGTCATGCCAGGGTCCGTGGGGATTATGGTTGTGTGGATGTCGGTGCGACCACAGTCATATGAGTCTACCGCAAAGAGATCTTGGAAATCCAAGAAAACTTGTTTCAACTTTTGCTTTTGTTCCAGAGTCACACAGGCATCAGCTAGGTTGACTCTCTCTTCCACCATCTGCCTGAAGCCTGGAAAGACTTCTGGTTTGGCTAATTCAGCGGCCTCCTCCAGCTGGGTGGAGAAGTCCCTGGTCAGAGTGCTGATTTGGACCGGAGGCTTCAGGTGGGAAAGGCAGCCCTCATGGACTTGGAAAATCACCTCATCCCTCCTGAAGTCACAAGTCACATCTTCCTTACCATAAGGGCAAGAAGTGTACACCAGGAAGATCCCCCCATGCCGGGTAAAAATCCTGTCTGGTGTTGTATTGTCATCACTGTCACTGTCAAAGCAGTCCTTGGGGATTGGCCCTAACAGTTCATTACCTAAGTCTATGGAAAAATGTCGGTCATCAACCGCCATTCCAATAATGGTGCCTGCGGCTAGAGTAATACTCTTCAAGTCGCTGTTATCCACCTCTATTGGAATGGTGTCATGTTCTATGTTGACTAATGGAGTTGGGTTTACCCCCAACCCTTGCTGTTGGAGAGAAGCGTTTAGATGTATGTAAGCATCAGGGTTTTTCAAATGTTGTCCTCTTTTAACTTTCACTTCCAGGGAGAATTGTCGGGTCCTTTCTGGGATGGTGACTTCCTCTTTAATCTGAATTTCAACTGCATAAGGTAGCAATTGAGCTGACCTAAATGCTTTTTCTGGATCATCAAAGCCCATGGGATTATCCGCTAATCGGGACCAAGCTTTGAAGTTTATTAGGTCCAAACTAATGGCAAAGCGATTGAGAATGTCACTGCCTAAGTAAAAGGCGGCAGGGACGTCTCGCACGACCCAACAATTATGGACAATGCTCTTGTTGCCAATGGAGATTTTGAGCATACACCTGCTTGGCAGGAGATGTTTGGAATTAGGTGCTTCCAGGTCCATTTCCCATTTGTCTATCAGTTTGAATGTGGGAATGGCTGGATCTTTTGGGAGTTGGCGGAACATGGCTTCGCTGATGAAGCTCTTACCGTTGTTCACACACACTCAAGCGAGAACAGAGTCCTTCCCATCATTTAACTGGACAGGGATGAACAACTGCTCTCCAATTTGCTGAATATCAGCCAGGCTCTGAGCTGATTTCACATCTTTCTGGACTATAGGAGTGGGAGTTTCTGATTGAGGATTAGTAAAGAATTTCAGAGTGTTTCCTTCCAGCGTGGAATACCACCTTAAACTGGAAGGAAGGTTGATTTTCAGAAACAGAGAGGACCCCCCATCACCAGTCTGTTGTCCTACTGCTATTACTGTCACGTCTGGAATTTGGCTATTCTGGAAGTGAAATTCTACTTGGTCAGGTTTTTGTTCAACCATGTGGCAGGTGCCGTTTAAACTAACATGGTTGACACTCTGTTTTCATTTTATTGGTCGGCTAGTCTGGGTCCAGAGGACCTTGTTTACGCAATCTATTAGGGGTGACAACCTTCTCAGGAGGTCATTCCCTAGTAAACAAGGGATGCCCTCTGGGGCCACAACTATGACTGGGTGTTTCAACTTGTGTCGCCCAATTTTTATGTCCAAGTCTGCCGTCCCCTCGACGGGAATTTCCTTCCCGTCAAAGTTCTGGAGTTGTCCCGGAAGTGAGGTGAGAGGAATTTGGTAATTCTCTCCCCTTCCTGCATTCAGTTCATCAAAGGCCCTTCTGGACAGAAGGGTAGCTTGAGATCCCGTGTCCACCAGTGCTAAAATTGTACCCTGCCCCTGTACTTGTACCGGGGCATAGTATCTTCCCTCCTTCTCCTCAAGGGGGCACATATAATGCACATTTTTGGACAACTGGTGGGCTAACTTTCTGGTTTTGGACATCGCTAGCGAAGAGATTTGGGCAGAATTCTGTGGAGAGCCTTGGGAATCTGAAAGAAAAAGTTGGCAACTGGAGATCAGAGCCATTGTGGGTTCCCCTGGCTCCGGTTCCGGGCCGCCCCCCCCTTTTTGGAGGCAGTCACCAGGATGGGTTTGAACCAGTGGATTTTCTTGCTGTTGGTTCTGGGATGAGATGGTGGGCGGCGGTAGCTCAGTCTCCACATCTCCCCAGTCTGGATTTGCATCCCTAGGGACCCATTTTTCTTTGGGAGGAGTTCCCCCCTCTCTGAAGGAGAAGATCCTTTTCCCAGGATCCTCTGAGGATCCCTCTCCCTCAAATTGGAAGATCTGTACCTCCTCCTCAAACTGAGTCTGTTTGGGTCTTTTGTTTCTCCTACCCCCCCTCTGCTCCTTAGGAGGCAGACTTTCAGGGGCAAGAGATTTCGTTTCCGGTTCCTGGGTTTCCAGGGGCTGTTTACAAGTGAGGAAGGAAGCTTCCTCCAAGGCTTTACACCCCCCTTCCCTTTGTGCCTCCTCCCTGGGAACCGGTGAGTTATCGGGGTGCTGCCCCCGTCATTGTTCTGGAGCACCAGGTCCAGAGTTGGGTGCGTTCTGCGCCGGCACGCCCATCTGAGGGTTCTGCTGAGCCCTCAGTATGTGACCCAGATCCCGCGCCATGTTTTGAACCTGGCGCTCTAACTGGGAAACCCGCTCAGGCTGATACGGGGCCCTGTTTTCTCCCCTGGGCTGATCCCGGGAAGGGTAGCTGTCCCTCCTCTGGTAATACCCCGGGTTGGGAAGATTTGGATACCCCTCCACCCTTGGCCTCCCCTCTCCCGGATTCAGTGGTCTGGGCTCAGGGAATTGGGGAAAGAAGGATGGATGGTTTTGGGGCTGAAAGTCGGGTGGATATCTGGGGAAAAAGTTCTGCCCAGGGTTTGGTAAATTTCTGCCCTCCTGTGGGAAGTTTGGAGGGAAGTTCCCTGGGTTTGGTGCTTGGCTGGATCCCCCCCCTTGGGCTGGAGGAGTCCACACATAACCCAGGATGGGTCGATTTCCCTTGTAACGGGGACTTACATAATCAGGAGAGCGAGGGACCCCATTTGTGGGGCTGCCTCCTTGGCTCCCTGTCTGTGACTGACCCGAGGACCTCCTGGGCCTAGCATTATTAGGTGCAGGTAGGTTTTTAGGCCCCCCATCTCCAAATCCAAAACGGGGGTGACCTTTACCTCTGCCACCTTGGCAGCAGCAGGGGTGCTGTTGGCTTTGGGGTTTTTCTGGGCATTACTTTTGCTATCTACCGGTTTCTGCACCTCATAGATCCGGGTAGCCTGTTCAATGACCCAGTCTAAAGATCTTTTCTCGTGAAAATCCCTCACGAGCTGGGTCATGATATATTTGGGCAGGGCATGGAAAAACGTATTAATAAATTCTCTGCTATCCGTGCGCACCCTTCTTGTGGTCTGTGCAAAAGCACGCTTTAACTCCTGCACAAATTCTTGTGGGGCCTGATCCTCCCCACATTGCAAATTGTAGGCTGCCTTGCGAGCCTCTTGAGGATTTCTGTGAACAGAAAAATGTTTCAAGATGGCCGCCTTATAGGTGGACCATCTTAAATGATTTTGGTCCTCCAGCCCCGCAAAGAAACTGGAGTATTCCCGGGAGAAGGTCCACTTTACATATTGAATGCAGCTTTGGCCGTCCTTCAAATGGAAAGTCTCCATCATTTGCTCAAACAGCTCTAAGTGCTCCCAAACAGAATACTTAGCGTTCTTATGGTAAGGCGTGATGACGCTCCTGATTGCCTTAATCTGTTTTAAGGGGTCCTTAAGCAAGGCCCTTTTTGCCTTATTGGCCTTTTTGGTTCGGGTAACCCTTGTCCATTCGTCCTCTGACTCAGAGGCACTGCTCCCAGAGGTTCCCGTCAGATCTTCCAGGTTTTCCCGGATTCTGCGAGCCTGGGAATGGCTGGCAGAATGTGGGGACCTGGTCTCCTGTTTCCTGTACCGCTCAGAGGAGTCTTCAGATCCCTCCTTGCTGCCAGGATTTGCTGGGTAACCCCCCCACTGACCTAACTGGGCAGAGGTTTTCAGGATGCCCTTAAGGGGCCTACTCTCCTGGGGTTCCCCACTGAACTGTACTGTACTTGGGTGCCCATACCCGGATGCCCACCCCTCCATTCCTGAGTGGTACTGGCCTATGAGCCCCATACTTTTAGCTGGATAGTAATCTGCCATCCCTGTGGCCCTGTGCTCATGTGCGCCAGGGGACATGGGGGTGGTAGAGTCCAGGGACTGGGAGAGATGAAGGCCCCTGGTGTTAGGGCTCCTGAGGTTATGGTCAGGAGTCTCTCTTTCCCAGCGGACCTCATCTCTATCCGCCCCTGCTCCCTGTTGCAATGCAAGAGCCTGCATTTGTGCTTTCAGTTCCTCAGTCAAGGCCTTACTAGACTCTATCAGTCTCTCCTGCATCGCTACCTGTTGTTGGAGCCTATCATTGTGTTGACAGAGGGCCTCATTTTCCCTCTGTGCTTCCTGGTTGGTCCTGGAGAACTGGGCCAGTCTTTGCTGCAGAAGGTTTACCTCCTGAGTCCCATCCCTACCGGCCTGCTCCTTTCTTGCCAGAGCATCTTCCACCCTTCTGGTGTGCTCTACCAAGTTCTGGTTTTCTTTTTGGAGGTCACCCAGCCCCTGGAGGGCCAGGTGATTTTCTTCAATTTCCTTTTTTAAGTGGCAGACTTCCTGGCCTAAAGTGTCTCTTTCCTGACTGAGAGCCTGCATCTGTGCTGCCAGGTCGTCCCTCTGCCTTTGAAGGGCACCAGCTTTCCGGCGCTCTTCATCAAACTCTGCCTGGGTATCCAGGTCTTTCAAAATCAGCTTGTTGCTCTCTACCTTCACTCTATCTAGATGACTTTGCAGGGTGGCTACCTGCTCCGTGCATGCCCTGTTAAAGTCTAATTGTTGCTCCAGCTTTTTCTGGCTCTGCAGTAAGGAGTCCAAACTGTCTTGGTGCTCCTTCTGCAGGGCCAGAAATCTAGTATCCTGGTCAGCCTTTTCCTGTTGCAGTATATCCATATCCTCCTTTATTTTAGTGATGTACCGTCTGCTGTCATTTTCTGACTCCTGGCTCCTCTGCAGCCTCTGCTCAGAAGAGTCCAGATCAGATTGGGCCTTCTGTAATGCCATCTGTTGCCTATTTGCCAGATTTTGGCTTTCAGCACATCTATCCTGCATGTCTCCCATGTATAGGTACAGGTATGCTGCTATCCTGGCAATCTTATTGTGTTCCTCTTTGGCTTTAGGAGCCATATATAGTTCACTCAGGGCCACATGTAAGGGACCCTGATCTCTATATATATCTGACCCTGTTTCAGTGACCTGTTGTGTGATGGCCTGCAACCACGCATCCTGGCCCTGTTCAGTCCCTTCACCTCTCACAAATAGCTTATGCAAGAGGTGCTCTCTGGCTATTTTCATGTCTACTAAGGTCGTCATTCTAGAGATTGGTCTCTGTCCTGACTTACAGAAGTTTGTATTTTATTTTTGCAGAACAGAACTTTTCTTGGAGCGTTCCTTTGAGAAGTGCTTTACAGCGTAACACAGCGTGTGCTCCGACCGGATATGTGTATCTCGTCAGCTGGCACACTGTATTAATCTGCACAAGTGATAGATCTAACCCAAACGTCCGGCCCGAGCCCCCAATTTGTAAGAGGATTCAATTCAACACTACAGCTAAGTCAACGCCTAGTCTATAATACTGAATGAAAACCCTTATTGATATATCTTTATGTCCAGTTCATGCGTTCTGGATGACTACCCCTATATAACACCCCTCTCTTGGAATCCTCCTGACCCCACTGAGCCAAGAAGTAGTTCTGTTTTGCAAGTTAAAAGGTTTATTTGATAATTTAAACAATAGATATAGATATCACGCTTTATAGTAAATTAATAATTGAATATCACACTTAATCTGATATGATAAATATTAACAACGGAGAATCTGGCACTAGCACACTTCTTTATAATCACTAATGAGTTGACATGAAATGGATAAGATAGCACACTGGTAAATAGGAACAAAAGAAGAAGGTGGTAAAGAATGCTTTATGTAAGCTCAGGTGGATGCAATATTCAATGAATGCAGTACAGAAAATACTCAATATGATTTCAACCAAACAATGTAATCACTTTTCTCTGGCTATTCACTCCCCCCCCTTTATGGGATGCAAGGAAATGGGAGGAAAGCACACAGTTCTCAGAAATGCAATCAATGTAATTCAGTTCAATCCCCCCCAAGCACGCTTAAAGAAAACAGATAGGAGTTTTGAAAACACAGGCTCAAATACTTTTATATGTGCTAGCAATGGATGAGAAATATGCTGGAAATGCTTTTAATTCCCTTTCAGAGGTTCAGGGTGAGTGATATCTAGTTAATATTAGCTCAGGCTCACTCTTGCAATGATTCAGGGATAGTTTTTATGAGGCAAACGATTTTCTGGCAAATGGAAGGCAAGCAGCAGCTGATTTTTACACGTGAAGAAATTTGCAAATCGCGGTAAAATTCGCGAATGCGCCGAGCGCTATTACAGAGGAACTACAAGGACTATCACTATCGTTTTGGGGTCCTAAGAAAGCCTAGGATCTCAGCCAGCTTCCAGATGAAAGTTACTGCAAGTCTCTAAGACAAACGGTCGCGGAGATATGAGCGATTTAGTAAAGGTCGTTTTTGGTTTTGCAAATTTTAAACGCAGCACTTTTTCAGTTTTAAAAATGATGGCAGGATAACACAATTGCTAAGCTGCAGTTCTACTTAGATTAAAAATGGATTGAATTATATGATTTTAACTAAGAGATGTGTGCTGAGTTTTGCTGAGTACTCACAAGAGATTTTAAACAGGAAGGCGGCTTTGTCACGATCTGGTCAACAGGTCTGGACTTCGGACGGTCTCTGGGCACAGCGTCTGGTCTCTGGAACTGCTAACATGGGTCTGGGTCAGCTCTCTCTCTGGATTCTGAAGATTGAGGGATTTAAAGTCTGGATCTTTCTGCACAGCTTTCTCTGGAGATTGATGGAGGTAAAGTATGGATTTTCCCGGCAGAGCTTCCAGCTGCAAATGGATTTGAAAGCCCTATCTGTCCTGTCTCTCTGCTTTTATGTGTTTTGAAAATGGGTGTGTGTGAGCATCACTGACCCTACCTCTCTCTCAGCTTCTAATTGGTCAAACTTCCATTTCTCACTTGATTGGGGGAGCTACGTTGTGTCAGAGTGATGTCATTTTATGGCTTGCAGAGAGGACACTCCCCAGTCAAATTGCACATAATCTATATTTGATAAAAAAAAACATATTTGCAGAGGTACATATTGTTTTAAAATCATATGCACCCATCATGCATTACAGGAGGTATCCGCTGTTCAAACTCTGCTCTTCCTGGGAGCTTGCATTCAGAAATGGCAATATTTTGCACTTTTAACTGATTTTGCAATTCCGGACATTGACCCAAATTTACACACATGTGCGCAAGGAGTATGGACATTAGTTGATGAAGTTTCAGATTTTTAACATGCACACATTTTGAGTAATATCCTCTTTTCCGCTAAAACCCCCCTGAACATGCCACCGGTTCTAAAAACCTCTTAAAATGTGGGCAGAAAAATCACAAGAATTATGGTGTCATTTATAAAATGTTCACATGTCCGTACTATGAGTTATTCATCTTTTTAGAGTTATGTTCTGGCCCCCAAAGGGGTGTGGTTTTCCTCCAGCACAAGGTTGAATTTCTGGTTTTTCCAGTTCTGCCAAGCCAGCTTGCTCTCACAGGCAGTGCTCCTCCCCTTTCCTTCAGGAGGAAGCCACTTTTTACGACCATTTACGACTCCTGCCATAAACCATCTGCCTGGGTGAATGGGGTTACATTGTTCAGAGCTCCTGTATTCTGTAGGGGGCTCCCCTTAATTCAATTATCAGAGAGATGGTATATCCTTAGTGTGGCCAGCAAAAGGCAGATAGGCCTGGGAACGCAGTTGTGACTCAAGTTTCACTCCTGATGGGGGTAGCTGTCAAGCAAAATCAAGTTCCTTAAGCCAGACTTTCAGCTAACTGTCATGTTTTTTTTGTTGCTTTTTAAATTAACTTGCAATTTTACACATGCAGCTAGAATGCTGATTCTAAGTGCAAAACTATGACATTTCAACAGTTACAAAGGCATGTGACACCAAACATAGGTCACTCATTTAATCTAAACATTTTTGATTTTAGTGTCTTTAAATCCAGTGCAACTTAAACTGCTGACTCCATAGCAGTTTTGTTATAAGCATTGTTTTGGGCTCTTCATTTCCCAGATTTTGTAGGCACACAACACTCCATTCTACCAAATGTCTGCTGGTGTCCAGTGAGTTTTTAGATGTGTTGCAATGTTTAAAATAGACATTTTGAGCCTGCCTTCAGAGAAACACAGTGTGGTTTTAAAGCGCTTTGAAGCTAACCGGCGCTACTGTTTTTCCTTTGGCAACCCATTTCCCTCATGGCAACCCGGCCTATCATTCTCGCACTGGTGGGTGGCAAGTGAGGCAACCATTTTGGTGTGCGCACAAACTGCGCAGCTTTCCTGGATTTCGGCGCACATGTGGGTTTTCCGCCATCTTGAATTTTCTAAGCCCACAGCACCAAATGTTGTAGCATGATAGCTTAAACGTGGGTCAGGACACCCAACAGCGTGCCACCTTATTCCGAACAGGGTTAGCAGGATATTCATTCTATAATTAATTCCCCAGACACTTATACTGCATGCTATAAAACCTTATGCCCCAGGTTAATCACATCATTTCAATACACTTTGAGAAGTGTGCCCTTCTTATTATCGGAGTTAACTTTGGAGGTAAAATGATGGTCAGCGTGTTGCCACTCACACAACTCTCAATTTTTACCCTGGCCGAGATTGTCGAGTGTCAGGAAAATGTATTGTGAATAAAGTGAACAGGTGCGAGACAAGTCAGTTCTGCCGGTGGTGGTGAAGTGAGTGTGTATTAGAACCAAGCAAAGGGAGCTCATGGCAGATCTAAAATGTAAGTGTATTTCACCCTAAATGTATGTGTGTTTCAACTAGTGCTGCAGCTGGTTGGCCGAGGCTGTGGGCCGGCCGCAGTGGTCCCAGTATGCAGAGTTGCTGTGGGCCGATCAGGCTGTTCATGCAGGATATATTGAGAGCACCCGTGTGCTCAATTGTGAGATGCAGGAACACCAGCTCTCAGCCCCTTCTCCTCTTGCAGTCTTCACCTCCGTCAGCCTTCATCATTCACCCTGTTCTCAACCTTCCTCATTCAACCTGCTCTCAGCCTTCCTCATTCATCCTGCTCTCAAACATTAATTCAACCTGCTCTCAACCTTCCTCATTCACCTTGCTCTCAACCTTCCTCATCACACTGCTCTCAACCTTCCTCATTCACCCTGCTCTCAACCTTCCTCATCCCACATGGACCAGTGCTCTGCTTCAACAAGGACGCCCAGTTAAACATCCAGGTAGGCTCCCGGCCTCCACGCTAAGGACTCGTGTTTCATATCTCTTAATTAGGTACTCGAATATTACCCTCACCATGCATGCCCCCCTTTCAGACACTCACCACTGAGCTCCTGTGTCTAGGTCTCAACTTCCCTTGCTTCTGGTTTCTTCTGATATTCACATCTTTTCACGGATGGCTGTCTCCATCACTTCCTGAACCAGCCATTCGGGACAGTTCATAAAACCCCTCTCCTTTCATTTTTAGGTACTTGATTCCCTGGAATACAGAAGTGGATGGCAGGGAACAGTCTGGGTCCTTACGCCACATGTGACTTTGTAAATACGTTTGTGTAGTCACAGATCTTGCTTACTCCTGTTCATACCACAGGGTAAGTATTCTGTGGACTCTACCTTTGATTTTGTTAGCATTCCTCTTGGAGGAGGCTTTTTCAGCAACATTGTGTTAGCATTCTTTGCCCAAAACCTGATACATATCTGTATCTTCTTTTTCTGCCTCCCTCTCCAACAGAGACCGCAGCTTTTCTTTCTTTCTGCCCTGAGGAAGGCCACATACAGATTCTATTAATGAATGGCATAGCCGAAACGTGTCTTTCAGTGCCCTACAGCTCCACGGAGGAACATATCTTCTAAGCATCCTCCTCAGTAGCTCTGGCTATTACTCCCTATAAGATTCTCCATCTTCACACGTTGGCATTTAATGAATCTATAGACTTGTCTAAACATTAAGTAGGTCTACAGTCTTGAAAGGACTACAGCCTAATATGATCCATATGTAACAATATCCTGATTTACTTTCAAGCAGGAACTGTTCAATTTTTTGCAAATGAGTTCAATCCTGTTAGATTGTTGTGTTTTGTTTTCCTCTTCTTGAATATTTTTTGATTATTTCAATTTAATTATTTTTCTTTACCTGTGATTTGTCAGCTCTAAGGATCTAATTTTGTAAATATACATGTATCTTTTGTTTGTATATACCTTTAACAAAATCTTGTGTATGATTTTGAATAATGTCATATGTTTATGGTTGTTTTTAATGATTTTCTTTTTTCAAATCTAAATATATTAAAATTTCAACACAATCCGAGTACATTTTCACTTTGTTGTTCCCCCTAGTGACCCGTTGGGTACAGCTCCAAACCCCTCACTCCAAGCTCATTATTTTTTATAAATTAATGACAATGAAATGAATATTGATTTGTTTGTGGATCTCCTTTTTGTTCGTTAAATAGTACCTCAACCTTCCTCATTCACCCTGCTCTCAACCTTCCTCATTCACCTTTCTCTCAACCTTCCTCATTCACCCTGCTCTCAACCTTCCTCATTCACCCTGCTCTCAACCTTCCTCATTCACCTTGCTCTCAACCTTCCTCATTCACCCTGCTCTCAACCTTCCTCATTCACCCTACTCTCAACCTTCCTCATTCACCTTGCTCTCAACCTTCCTCATTCACCCTGCTCGATTGGCATTTTGTTCTTCACAAGAGCATACCGGTGAATCATGGATGCATTAGGGCCTCATTGCCGAGCATTACTTATGCTGTCGTTAGGTTACACAGGTAAAACGTCATGGTTTTGGTGAGGGCATGCAGCACAGCTAGAGCTCTACGGCCTTCTTAAGCAGCCACCCCTGGTGGGCTCACCTTTTGTCTGTTTCTAGAAAAATATATATTTGATTATTCTTAAACGTGTTATATGTTTATACTTCAGTGATACCAAGTCTTGTGATTTCAAATTAAAAAAAGTTCAGTTAACACCACTTACAATGGCAGTTCATGCAATGTCACTTCCAGTAATGAAACTGAGGGGTGCATATTCAATTGAGACATAACGTGAATGCAAGGCGTAAAGCCTTGAGGAAGGTTTTACCACCTTGCATTCACGCCACGGCGCTTATCCCAGGGTTTGTACGTCAGAGAGGAGTGGTGGAACGCAACTAGCGTTTCTGCCACTCCCCTCCTTTCCCTCATACAATACAAATTCTCCAGCATCTACGTCAGCATCGATGTTCATGGCGGCGCAAATGCTGAAGATCCTTATGGGGTCCCGCCACCGAATTATGCACAGGAGCAACATGAGCTCCTCAGAGTGAGAAGTAAACTTGCCATTTTGGGTAAGTGACTACCAGTTATCGAGCGAACCTGAAATTTGCACAGTACACGCTGATATCCATTGCAATGTAAAGAAACATTGTTCTCCAGAATGGGCAAATACATTAATTTTCGTTTGTTTATTTATTTGAATTTTTTTGTTTAGCGCTGGCCATACCCAGAGGGTCTCGGAGCACCTTTCATGGATCAAAGTTTGAAAAGGTGTGAGTTGGAAAAAGGAAGTTGCAAAATGCGGGTCTGCAGCAATATCATGTCCTCAAGTTGCTATTGCCTTGCAGCTAGGCATTGTGTTTGTTTTTTAAAATCCGATATGTCATAATTTGGCATTGTACCATTTGAGCATGATTGTGTTTTTCCAACAATTGACTCACTATAATCTGAGGAACCATATACCAGTGGTTCATGCAGTATGCACGATTGGTGGCACACTAAATTCGGATTACTTACATCAGATCCTTTACCTAATCTCAAGCTAGGTCTCCTTTTACATTGTTACGATGAACCACCAACTCCAACATGACATGTGACACTGGCCTGCTCACATGACCAAGAAGGGAACGGGGGTGTTTCATTGTATTGCAGTTTAGGGGAGAAGATTCTAATATTTGATTGTTTATATTTTGTGCTGATTTTTTACCAACTCAATGCACATGCTTTCTCATTGAAGGGGCGAAGGACAGCTGCGAGAAGGGTAGCTGTTTTAAGCCGCAGGCTCATGCTCCTGTCCCCTGCTCCCAGTGCTGACACGCCTCTGCCCAGATGCATATAATCACTTGCGCTAACCTGCAGTGGTGAAGCCGGGCTGGGAGAGGGGTGGCTGTTATAAGCCGTAGGCTCATGCTCCTGACTCCTGCTCCCAGTGCTCACACGCCTCTGCCCAGATGCATATAATCACCTGCACCAACCTGCAGTGGTGAAGCCTGCAGTGGTGAAGCCGGGCTGGGAGAGGGGTGGCTGGTGTAAGCCGCAGGCTCATGCTCCTGTCTCCTGCTCCTAGTGGTCACACGCCTCTGCCCAGCTGCATATAATCAGTTGCACCAACCTGCAGTGGTGAAGCCGGGCTGGGAGAGGGGTGGCTGTTGTAAGCCGCAGGCTCATGCTCCTGTCTCCTGCTCCCATTGCTCGCACACCTCTGCCCATCTGCATATAATCAGTTGCACCAACCTGCAGTGGTGAAGCCGGGCTGGGAGAGGGGTGGCTGGTGTAAGCCGCAGGCTCATGCTCCTGTCTCCTGCTCCCATTGCTCGCACACCTCTGCCCATCTGCATATAATCAGTTGCACCAACCTGCAGTGGTGAAGCCGGGCTGGGAGAGGGGTGGCTGGTGTAAGCCGCAGGCTCATGCTCCTGTCTCCTGCTCCTAGTGGTCACACGCCTCTGCCCAGATGCATATAATCAGTTGCACCAACCTGCAGCGGTGAAGCTGGGCTGGGAGAGGGGTGGCTGGAGTAAGCCGCAGGCTCATGCTCCTGTCTCCTGCTCCTAGTGGTCACACGCCTCTGCCCAGATGCATATAATCAGTTGCACCAACCTGCAGCGGTGAAGCCGGGCTGGGAGAGGGCTGGCTGGTGTAAGCCGCACGCTCATGCTCCTGTCTCCTGCTCCTAGTGGTCACACGCCTCTGCCCAGCTGCATATAATCAGTTGCACCAACCTGCAGTGGTGAAGCCGGGCTGGGAGAGGGCTGGCTGGTGTAAGCCGCAGGCTCATGCTCCTGTCTCCTGCTCCTAGTGGTCACACGCCTCTGCCCAGCTGCATATAATCAGTTGCACCAACTTGCAGTGGTGAAGCCGGGCTGGGAGAGGGGTGGCTGTTGTAAGCCGTAGGCTCATGCTCCTGACTCCTGCTCCCAGTGCTCACACGCCTCTGCCCAGATGCATATAATCACCTGCACCAACCTGCAGCGGTGAAGCCGGGCTGGGAGAGGGCTGGCTGGTGTAAGCCGCAGGCTCATGCTCCTGTCTCCTGCTCCTAGTGGTCACACGCCTCTGCCCAGATGCATATAATCAGTTGCACCAACCTGCAGTGGTGAAGCCGGGCTAGGAGAGGGGTGGCTGGTGTAAGCCGCAGGCTCATGCTCCTGTCTCCTGCTCCGAGTGGTCACACGCCTCTGCCCAGATGCATATAATCAGTTGCGCCAACCTGCAGTGGTGAAGCCGGGCTGGGAGAGGGGTGGCTGTTGTAAGCCGTAGGCTCATGCTCCTGACTCCTGCTCCCAGTGCTCACACGCCTCTGCCCAGATGCATATAATCACTTGTGCCAACCTGCAGCGGTGAAGCCGGGCTGGGAGAGGGCTGGCTGGTGTAAGCCGCAGGCTCATGCTCCTGTCTCCTGCTCCTAGTGGTCACACGCCTCTGCCCAGCTGCATATAATCAGTTGCACCAACCTGCAGTGGTGAAGCCGCGCTGGGAGAGGGGTGGCTGTTGTAAGCCGTAGGCTCATGCTCCTGACTCCTGCTCCCAGTGCTCACACTCCTCTGCCCAGATGCATATAATCACCTGCACCAACCTGCAGCGGTGAAGCCGGGCTGGGAGAGGGCTGGCTGGTGTAAGCCGCAGGCTCATGCTCCTGTCTCCTGCTCCTAGTGGTCACACGCCTCTGCCCAGATGCATATAATCAGTTGCACCAACATGCAGTGGTGAAGCCGGGCTGGGAGAGGGGTGGCTGGTGTAAGCCGCAGGCTCATGCTCCTGTCTCCTGCTCCTAGTGGTCACACGCCTCTGCCCAGATGCATATAATCAGTTGCACCAACCTGCAGTGGTGAAGCCGGGCTGGGAGAGGGGTGGCTGTTGTAAGCCGCAGGCTCATGTTCCTGTCTCCTGCTCCCAGTGATCACACGCCTCTGCCCAGCTGCATATAATCACTGGCAGAAACCCGCAGCAGTGAATCCCGGTTACGAGAAGGGTGGATGTTGTAAGCCGCAGGCTGTTTGAAGCAGTGGGCTTTCTTGTGAAAACACTTCAGCTCTTATCCGTGCAGCAGTGGCAATTTCTTAATATTTGTTGTTGTGGATCTACCAGTATTTTGGAATTGGAATCAAGACCACATTTGGAGTGTTTTTGGGTCCCCATGCTGTTGACTAAACATACTGTAATGTGCTGGATATTGTTGAACCGTTCCATACCTTCCCAGCTAGCACCCAGAGGAACATCTCCAGCGGAGTGGGGGGAAGGAGCGGGTTGCATGAATAAACATTGAGCCCGAGCTGAGTGGACACATCGGTTATAGTGTACCGGGCTTGCTGTAACCTTCCGGCACCTGCTTTGGTTTTGGCTTAGAAGCTACATTACTAATTTTACATCACTATGGGCAAGAGGAAATCGAATGGCCAATCCTTCACTGGAGAGATGCAAGATAAAATTATTAGAATGTTCATGCCGATAAATGAGGTGAATAGTCTGATTTCTGACATGAAAGACTTTCTCTCTGACATCGAGGACACGGTGGGCGTGGTGGGCCTGTCTATTTTCACCCCGACAATGACAGTGGGCCTCATTACGACCCTGGCGGAGTGGGTTTACGCCAGCGGTATTCGCGGCGGACCCGTCCGCCCTACTACGAGTTCCCGTAGCGCCATGGGGCGTTTTCCGCCTGGTTTTTCCGGGCGGAGAAATCCATGGCGCTATGGGACCTTGTTGTTAATTACGCCACCGTATTTTACGGTGGCGTAATTAACGCCTTCCCCACTCCCATTATACCCTATGGGGCAAAAATGGGAATGGGGAAGGGTAAAATGGGGAATGGGGATTTACCGCCCCGCCAAGGTCGGAATGGGGCGGAAAATCCGCCAACCCCCATGGCGCTATTGGCAGCTTTCCGCCGTGCTCCATGGTGCATTTTGCACCACGATTTCCGCCAGGGTCGTAATGAGGGCCAGTGACAGTTTTTGAGGGAGCTGCCCAGCTGGCCAAGGACGCTGTCACAGGTTTCACATCGAATTGTGCTCTCCAAGTTATTGAGGTCGACCTCATTCCATTCTCTGAACCTGAATCATCTAAGTCCAATTATAAGCCAGTGGGGACTACAAGCTTTCGTAATGAGGATCGTTTGGCTCAGTTTGAGATAATTCAAAAACCTGGGCCACAAAGGGGAAGGAATTTTATAATCCAAGTAAATTTAAATAATCCTGCTACAGATATTTGCAGTGCCAGCATTATCGAGACCCAGGGGATGGAGGCATATGAGGTTGCCTCTACTTTGAAGGTCTTATTTGATGTGGATGACTGTGTCTTCCTGTCACTAACTGATGAACCCCTTGGTGATGACGACAATGAGACTTCAGAGTCGCCTGTGGGAGGATTAACCCTCTATGAATATTTACTCTAAATTTACAGATGGAATCACTGAAAGAATTATAGGGGATGTGAGACAATCAGAACTTGGCTTGAGGCAGTCCCAGTCTGATTGCACGCTATTCCACAGATCACATAGTTTGGCAGTCGACTCTATGTATTATGTAGAACTTGAGGGTACAAGCTTTTAATGGCAGAGAGTGACCATTTTCCCTTATTTGTTCGCATCTCAGAAAAAGATCTTGGGGTGGACAGTGCTGGAGTATTCCCTGTCGCACGTCAGATAGAGATTAATGGCCACGCACGTAAAGCGGTGAAGTGAGTTAAAGTTATGACCCATGAGACAAAACCAAATATCTATCTTTCAATTTCTGATAATTTAAGAACCATCAACGAATCAGATAGTTTAGATCCGGCAATCTTGACTGAGTTTGAAAAGCTGAAACTTAACCTTGATCCACATGTCACCATTCTGACTGCTCAAGTCAAGAGGAAAGCATTGTGCAAGGATAGCTGGAACAAGGGGGCTGCTGGGCAGCTAAAAGAGAAATTGATAAATGTGTTGTCTCCCCATTGGGGGCAGATAGAACTAAATTATGCCAGTTAAGTTTCATTTATACAAACTTATTGCCAGTAAAAAAAAAGTATGCTGTGGAAAAGTGGGATGCTCTTCGCACTGCCCTCCATTCGGGGGACACAGTCTCTTTTTGGAAAAAGGTGGCTGACTTGGAACTGAGGAATGAATGATTTCTAGGCTGCTGCATTAGTATTCAACATAAGAGGTCTAATTTATCGGGTTTATATGGACCCTCTTGTCCACCCCCCAAAGCAATTCAAAAATTGCCAATCCTGGAAATACACATTATTACGGTGAAAGAGGTAGTTGGTGCCTTTCGATCCTTGGAAAATGGGAAGGCTGCAGGCCCAGATTTAATCCCATCAGGCCTATATAAAGACAAGGTTCTTATTTGGGTACCTGTCGTGTGCAAAACATGTAATGCCATCCTGTTACAGGGGGAGCTACCTGATTCTCGATGACAGGCAGTGATCGTCCCTATTTATAAGAAAGGCGGAAGGGACTGCCTGTCCAATTTCAGGCCGATCGCCCTCTTACATGGCACAGGAAAGTTCTTCGATAAGGTCATGCTGAATCACCTGCAAGTCTGGGTGGACAGTAACAATGTCATCAGTGACCTCCAGATAAGTTTTCGGAGGGGCAGAGGCACGCTGGACCAATGCTTCATCTTATTCTTGCTAATCCGAAAGTATACTTCCTTTTGGAAAATTAAGGCATATGAGCTGTTTTTGGATCTAAAGACAGCTTTTCATTCAGTTTCCCAGTAGAACTGTGGCAGATTCTCTTGGCACGCAAGGCCCCTTCATATCTGCTCTCTATAATATCTAAGCTTTCCTCAGATACCAATGCCTGTGTTTGTTATGTTCTTGGCGGGGTGTTATGGAGTGCCTTTCATGTCGAGCTAGGGGTCAGACAGGGCTGTGTCCTGCCTCCACTTTTACTTAACATCTACTTTCAGGAAATCATAGATGCACTAATAAGTCATGCACAGGATTGACCTAAAATGGCTGCAGCAATATTTCTAGTCTTATTTTAGGCAGATGATGTGGTTTGGATTGCCACCACACTGCTTGACATGCAGAAATCTTTGGTTATATTTATGAGTAGGGGCAATGATCTCCAACTTGAACTGAACATCAGCAAGACCAAATTGATGGTTTACAGACCACAATTTTAATAAACATGCACCAATTAAGATGGAGGTGAGGTTTGCTCAAATAGAACTGGTTCAGTGGTTTGATTAGCTGGGAGTAAGATTTCAGGAGTGCCCGGGATGGGTGAATGAAATGGACAAGGCTTCCCTTACTCTGGAAAAGTACAGTGGAGCTGTTCTTTCTTTAAGCATCATGGGAGCAGCACCATATAGCTGGCCTTGAATTTATAGAATAGGCAGGTATTGCTGGTTGTATCGGATGGAGCGTAGCTCTGGGGATACACAACCGCTGGTAAATAGGTCATAGGAGAGAACACATTTCAGGAGAAAGTATTATTACTCCGCTTGGGTGCTCCCAAAGGGCTGGTCACCCAGAAATATGGCACTTCTCCAGTCAGTGCGGAAGCTATGTGTCAGCCGCTCTTCTTTTGGGACAGAATATGTACTCAACCAGGTTTGGGTCTGTGCAGGGATGCAATATTACATCTTGTATCCCTTTTTGGAGGTGGAAGCCTGAAATGGCTGGCCCATGTTAAAAAGATGCTCCTTGAACTCAATATAGCTGAGTTATGGGCGGATCCAGAGTCTATTTCTTTGACAAATGTTGGTATTCCAGAGGTGTTACCCAGGTCATGGGCGCTAGAACATCTCATGATAGATGCTTCCAAATTGAAACTACGTTCTGAGTATTTCGCCCATATGTTGTCGGGGGGGGGGGGGGGGGGTTAAAACATATTTAGACTTAATTTCCCCTGTCTACGAAAAAATCTCTATGTGCACGCTTCTTCCAGTAGCAGTCTTTGCATACTCGTGGAGGGGATATGAATCAGAGTTATGTCCAATGTGTGGTACTCGATGCGAAACTGTGTCTCATTTTCTGCTAATTTGACACTCAACAATTAGGTTGAGGTGCCTGTATTTAAGTCATATATTACAGGATGCTGGAATTCGTACGTTAAGATTTGATATGCTCTTCTTGCTGCAGACCTCCTATTTACCTGTAGTATTTGGCATGGCTCGCTATATTCACAGAGATTGGATACAGCGGAAAAGGGAACTGATTTAATTATACATGTGTATGCTATAGCTCCTAATAGTCAGTGCACCAATATTTTATGAGCTTATTTATATGTTAGAGCTTTTTACCGTGTTTTATATTTTGTGTTCTGTTGTTAATTCCTTCTTTTTTTAATGGTTTTAATGCATTTTGCATTGCTGTTTTTGTATTTTGTATCTGCCTGAAGACTTTTTGTCGAATAAAACACATACTTTAGTATCATAGACATAAGTAAAATGTTCAAAGGATAAGAGTGGACTTTATTAAATGTGGTTATCTGTGTTTAAAGATTTGCAATTTGTTTTAAACCTGAACATAAAAATAAACACATTATGTGGTTTCTATGGTTGTATTTCTAGTACACAACTACAAGGACACCTACATATGAACTCTCATGCCTTTCTTTTTTCTAATTAACAACATTAAAATAATAATAGGTGTACTTACTATAGAGTTGCATGGTGGATTTCTTTTGCTCCTACGTTTTATGATAACAGGTGTTATTTCTTTTCTCAATATAATGGTACACAATTTAGCAACCTCAGAAGGATGAAGGACTAGGTCAGCTTTGCTGCACAAACATGTGAAGGACAGTTACGACCCATGTCTGAGGAATGTGCTTTGGTACTTAACTTGTGAGATAACCACCAATGATGTTATTGAATGCATTGTATTGTCATTGTTTATTAGTTAGCTATACATAATGATGACAATGGGCCTCATTCCAAGAGCGGCATTCCAGAAATAAGGGTTCTGGTCACACCGTACCGGCACCCTTTCCGGACCACCACACTCCAACTCTGCCTGCCAGGGCCATTGCACCCGGCAAGCCTGACCTGCCATGCGCACCGACCCAGTTAGGCAGGGTTGTCTCGGAAGCACCGGCACCGTTAAAAATGTGTCCCCATTCCTGTGGAGTACTATGGGACTTCACAGGAATGGGGATTTACCCTTTCTGCCACCTGGTATCCCAGGCTGACGGGACTTGTAATGTCCCAGTGGCACCGGGATATCCGGCGGCTGAATGGTGTTACGATTTTTGCGGCAACCCGCCGGTAGCACCGGCCGGTTACGCCGAACTTGGAACGAGGGCCAATATCTCAAAATCCAACTGTTACAAATGTCTTTATTAAAACCCTAAATAGAGTCACTGGAGAAATCCCACCATTGTTGCAAGTATCCTACACTCACTGGTATACATTCCATTTAACTATTTCAAAAGGTTCCTAGTGAATACATGTGTTCACATTTGTACATGTCCTGAACTGCAGATGATCTTTCTCCCTCCCTGTGCATTGCACTATACTTCCTTTTCTTGGATGTACACATACAACCAGAACCTTGCACACTCCTTTCTTTCCTACCTGCCTTTCCCTCTTTCTTCTCTACTGACATCCCTCTCTTGTCATTACACCTCCTTTCCAGCACATTTTCAAGAGGACATTTTACAAAGACTCAAACAACTTACTCTATAAATGCCTCAACCAGATAAACCTCTCAATGACCAAGAACAACATAAAACTGAACCCAAACAAGACTGAAATACTGATCATCCCATGCAGTGACAATCAAACACAGATTTCACTGCCTTGGCCAACAGAAATGGCATAATGACTGGAAACATTGACAGTAATTAAAAATCTCGTAATAGTCATGGACAGAAGACTCGCACTAGCACCACAGATGAGCTCACTTTCACAAAAATACTTCTACCACCGACACTCAATTAAGTGCATCCTTCCATATCTAAACTTCCCTCACCAGACCCTCAGATAATCTCATGGATAATGTCTTGAATAGATTACACAAACAGTTTATACTTATGAATGACTGATTACCTCACAAATAAATTACAACACATCCAGAACACACCAGCTAGACTCCTGCTAAGGATCAACAGAAGAGAACTCATCACTCTGACCTTGAGAATCCTGTAATGGTTACCAGTAAAGAAAATAATCCACTTCAAAGCACTTTGCATCGCCCAACGAACACTACATGGTATTGAGCAGAAGTCCTGCAATCAAAAAGCACCCACTTCCAACTGTGAAGAACATTGAACTCACCAGTGATGTACTTACAGAATCACGGCACAATGAGAAAAACAAGTACAGAGGCAAAGCTATTTTCCATGATCATAGCAAACATATGGAACTTGCTCCCAAAAGAAATGGTGACATCAGAAGACCATCTTATATTCTGGAAGCTCCTAAAAACCTGCCTTTCAATACAGCAGGTTTGAGACCTACACACAACCCTAAGATAAGAAACAAAATACGAACCACTGCAACTAGGCAACTAGTGCACATATCAACAGCTTTCAATATATGGCACATCAAAACTAGCGCAATAACCAAAACGCCTCTTAAGAAACACGACAGTAAACCTGAACAAATGAACACCAAAAACCAAAGCAAACCTTCTGAAACTAGGACAAGCCTCATCCTGAGCCATGAAATACTCTGACCAGAGAACGAAAATTCAGTACGAGGAAGGACCAACAATCTGTTAAAAACTACACACAAAACACAGATTCTCCCTGCCCTCACGTCTAAGAAAACACAGGCTTGCTGAGAAACATCACAAACCACATAGATAACTCACCTGCATTTACTCCAGTTTTTCCTGGCTTTATTGGCACCAACAGTTGAGTAAAACACATTCCCCCACTAATCTCCTACCACTTGCCCCATTTTCTTTCAACTATAGGTAAACAAGGGTTCATGGAGAGCATGACAAAGGCACGAAAAAGGCAGTGGTGCACGGTGACATAACATAATGTAACATTTAACATTCACAAAGCCATCCTGAGCGCAAGAAATTACATTGAAAAGTTTTTTTTGAACAATGTTTGTTCTCAGCAGAGGGGCTCCCACCCACTTGTTAAACAACATTGATGTCAGCCTGATTGTATCTAATGGCTGCTATACAACACTTTCTGATATTGTAAGCATAGAAGCACAAAGAACAATGATAATGTGATCATAAATACCACGGACAGACACACTTTAAAAATGGCTGGTCACTGAGGAATAAGGAGATTTGATTCTTTCCTCATCTTACTTGTGTACAATATGTTAATGCTTGAAACAGTAATTTAGAGCTGATGTTGAAAAGTGAGATTCTTCATAAGTGGGAGTGAAAAAGGTGTCGGGCAAACATTCAGCACTAGTCCTCCTTAGAAAAGCACAATTGCATAGCTCACAAATGACTCAAGGGTTCACTGCATGACTGCACACGTATTGCTATGTTGGGGAATTTGGGTGTGCACATGGCAGGGTTTGGCAACTCCTGCATATGTGGTTTACACCTTCCCACATGGTAACTATTGCAGACAGATGATGGCTTTATTTGAGCCATGCATGCTACAGCCAACATCTGTTGGCTTGCCAATGCATTTTTATTTATCAGCTAGCAAAGTTTTGGAAGAAATAACTAAACAAAGTGTTCGATGAAATGGGGCCATATGAAAAATGTATTTAATGTCAGAAAAATAATGAATTCCTCTTTATGGTGAAATGACGCATAGTTCCAGAGGACACTTTAAAAGTTAAGCTGTCTTTGACACTCATAGCAACAAAGAGTGACCTAACAATTAGTAACGGTTTATTAAAACTTGATCTTCCAAGACATAGTCAGAGCACGTACACGTGCCCTTAAGGATGCCCCCTTCTTACATTGGTAGTAGTGTTTATTTGTGTTTTTCATTTTTCTTTTGTTACATAAGTGTTAATTAGTGGCTGTACAATACCTCCCGATGGCCCACTAGAAGGATTGTGGAGGGGTAGAGGTTATGGATATCATTTTGCTCTTTCATTCCAATTGATGAGCCATTTTGTGTGAATCAATTAGTAGTGGAAAACATTCCTTTCTCCTTTTGATGTTATACCCAAGTGGATTAAAACTTTTCTTTCTCACCCTTTGTGCTTCAAACTTGTATCTTTGAGGGTGTGTAGCTGGCACAATTCTTACATGCCCCACCCTTGATTCACCACATTGAAGAATAGTATTGGGCAGACACAGTACAGGGACTCCATCATAAAGATTCTTCAATATAAAGATTTGCCTATAGGTTTACCTTTTCCTGCAGCTTTTCTACCAACATTCCTCTTGATGATGACCTGCAAGACAATAAAGAGTTATAAGCACAATATTGTAGCAGTTGCACAATTGTGCACAGCAAAAAGCAGCATGTAAGCATGTGTGCCATTTCACAATGGCATGTGCCGAGGCATTGTAGCTCGGTGCCTCCCAGTGGCACAATCCAAGGTGATATGATATATGATCTGATAAGTTATTTATAACGCACTTAATACCCAGAGGTTTCTAAGCGTGGACCCGGGAATCAAACCTGTGTTGCTCTGTGTCGTCTTGCTTCCAAGACGAGCACGTTGCCGCTGAGCTATCTTCCTGAGACGAGGTGTCCCCTTTATGTTTGTCCAAGCAGATCCCCTGTGAGACCCCTTAAATTCTACGGAACCAAAGGTGAATTTAGTATGCAGTCGTGGGTTTGTATTCTTCTTGGTCTGTGTGGTCTTGTCACAGTAGGGCTTGAATCTCTGAAAAGTTAAATTGTTGGTTAAGAAGAGTGACATTTGCAGAGGTGTCATTAAAACGATCAATGGCAGAGTTGAAACTTCAAAAGTGGAATGGTAAAGAACTGAATGTCGATAATAAACGATCTAGAGAGGCTGTCTGTGAGGGAATTACAGGCGGAAAATATTTCTTCTCAGGAAGTCCATGTACAAGGAAAGGGGATCATTGTTATGTGCTGGAGATGCCCATATGTGTGCCCATATGTAAACCCCTCTCGTGCTGCTCAGATAAATGAGGCAGCAGTACTAATATGTAAACCTAATTTTGTGATTATTAAGCAAGCTGCAGATCTTCATGGTCAATGGGTGCCGGCAAATTAAAAATACACACATTGTCAATGCCAACACTTTGGGCTTTTGAGTAGGCATGGTAAAGGCACAAAGGCACTTGCCAGGCACAGCCATAGTGCCAAGTCCAAAATGACGGAAGTACCTTGGCATCTAACAGCAGTGCCTGGCAAATGCAAAATACTTATACACAAGCCAAAACTGTTGGTTTTGCCAATGCTTGTTTTTAACAGGACTTCAGTAAAGAACATGCATAGTGCTTATAAATCGATTGGCTGAAGCAGACCTGGTTAAGACATATTTATTACACCAGTAGCTTGTTTACAGCTGAATTTAAGTAATTAACTCTCAGAAGACTACTTTGAAAAAACACTGTCAGGCATTTTGTATGCCAAGTTTGATGGCAAGGCTTGTGTAAAGTGAGCTCAAAGAGTTCCCATGATGAGGTGTTTTGGGTGGGGAGGGGCGGGAACTTGGTGGGAATGGCCATGGTGATTAACATGTCCATGGACAGTCAATAGGTGGGCAAATAACCAAACAGCACCAACAAGTTGTGTGTCCCTTCTCATATGCCATATCTTTCCTACCTGAACTCTAATGTAATAGTGTTGGCTTCTAAGTGGTGCAAGTACCACCTAAATGCCCAAATCTACAAGGGCTTTGCTTTATGCTTTAAAAGAGGACATAGAAGCGAGATTGAGCAGCTAACCTAACCTAGTAACCGTTGATAGCGACACAAATCTGGCCCCAGATCCAGTGCCGGATAATTTCTCTACCACGCCATGAAACTGATGTTTGCTGAAAAGGTTGGCACTAGAACATTTAATTAATGAAGTGGCATTATCAGAAACGTGGAGAGCCCTGCACCCTCTATCGCAATGATACCATCGTCTTTCCTCGCCCCATGAAAATGACTATCAAATTGAAATCCTTTATGCCGGGGTTTACTGGCTAATACGGTACATGTCATTCGAGTGTCCGGGTGTTTCTTTAACTGACTATGCCGCTTTGTTGAGCACTTTAAATCGCAGTACAAAAATGTAAGTCAATAGGGACATTTCTTTAGAGGTTGTCATGGATGACGTACTTAGAGAATGGGTTCATGGTCAGTGACAGGAATTAATTAACAACAACCTGGGATCTGACCGTTTGGGAGACACACAAAGCCTATTTTAAGGTATGGGTGACCACGTGCTACATTTGAGCTCACTGTATTAAAGAAGCAGAAAGCCAGCGAGGAAGGGAAAGACTGACGCTATTTATATATTTATTTATTTACTTATGTATTTATGTATAGTTGTGTTTAGATCAAGAATCAAACTTTTACAACGTTCATGATAAGTATGTTTCAATTAAAACATATTGACATAAAACAATGACCATGCATTTCAATAAATAACTGTCGGACAACATCAGTAATCATTCAACCTTACAATCATTTCAAATGATACTATAAAGTGTATGAAACACGTATCGAATAAAATCATCCACTATTTCATTACAATTTATCATCACCTAAAAACAATAAAGCATTTCCCCATACTCTGAAAAGTGCAATGTGCATAGCTCCTGACTCAGTATTCAGACACTACTGCCAGAATTCCATTGACTTGATTGAATCGTATTGAAGTACACATTTAGCAAATAAAGTCATGAAGCGAAAGTCTGGTGCAATAAGAAAGGAAAAACACAGCTAGAATGAAACCTGGCTACTGCATGTCAGCTATTAAAATATGTCTTACAGTAGTCTAAGAACACATACTTGTTAAATGGATTTAACATGTGGTTTGGATACACCTATTCTCATCGTATTTAGCAAGGTGCCCCAGCATGGTCCTGTTCTGCCGTAAATCTGTTTATTAGGATGGTAAAACCCAGTAAGAACACTGGATGCCCTGTCATCTAAGTGAGTGAGGGGTCTGCAACATTTGGTGAAAACAATATTTTGCATTACAATTCCCATCAGCTCTAGCATGCATGGCCATGGTGATGGATCATGGGAGCCGTAGTCCAAAACATCTGAAGAGACACAAGTCCATTATTCCTGTCTAACCCGTAAATGCTATGATCTGCAACGCCTATTTAATGCACATATAGCAAGTAGCTCAATGTAAGGAGTTGCAATTCAGCTGCGAATTGACATAGCAACGAAAGTATTTTGCTAGTGTTTAAACCATTTTTGAATTTTAATTCATGAAATGGACAGATGAAGGCCTTTTGGTGAGATCTGAGCTGCCATTATCCTAACACCCCCAAAGGAGCCTGATTTGCTTCCAGTGGAAAGGAGTGCAATTGATAGCTGCCGTTTAGTTATAGAGTGACAGTTATTAGTTAAGGACAGCTGGTGCCTATTTCATTCATTTGAATGGATTGGAGAGCTAATGAAATTAATACTGATGTGCGAATTCGTAGTAATACGAGCCATGCAATTAAAGAAGGTCCATTAGAACAAAATGAGAGATCCACGAGTTCTTTTCTTATGTACCTTGTAGTGTCAGATAAGTATCTGATGCGGATATCAATATTGCCATCGGTTAACATAGTGATGTCATACAAACAAGTGGCACAGTAAAGAATGGAAAAACAAGACTTACTGGTGAAACACGTATAAGGCAAAGCATGTGGACCCACCCACTGGGCTGGCTTCATGAGGCTGCAAAACGCGTCATCTGCAGATTCAAGCACTTTCAGTAGGTTTTATGAACCTGTACCACAATGTTTTTCCAAAGGCATTTTCATGAAATGTTGCATTTGTTTTGCGCCAAAATGCAGGGGGCAACCCCTGACCCCCTTTAGTAATCCAAACCCCATCCCCAGAAATACGCTAACTCCACTTACCAGCTGCATTTTGCTGTCCAAAAATCTTTAAAAAAAAGAAATAGTCAAAAAATCATTGTGTGCCAATGCATTCAGTGAAAGTGGGCTAGACGGGTTGAGTTTCCCACATTAAAAATGAACCCCCTATGTTATATAAGTCAAATAAAAAATAGATTTAACTTGCCATTTATTGTAACCCAAAAATATATTATATTCAAGTAGTTTCCATTATGAGAGGAAAATCAAAATTGCTCTTTGTATTATGTTGTGTGAGCTAGATTGGGAAAGGGCACGTATGCAGTGGAGATCACCTCTTAGCCATATCAGCAGAGGCAGTTCACACAGTCAAAGATTTCTGATGAATACATTTAATGACAGCTCTGAATAGCTGTTTATTTTCTAGTACTTGCATGCTGATTGCTGTACTGGCTACACACTGCATCACCTGATTGAGTGCAGGTTTATGAGACAGTGTCAATGTAGTAGGGCCTTATCCATGGGGAAGAATGAGCTCATTGGTTTGTAATACCAGTTGTTCCCAGTGGTGTGACAGAAAGTCTATTAGCGAATTCTATTTGAATATTAACGAAGGAAAAAGTACAAAACCCACAAAAGCCTTGCCGAAGGAGACATGTATCCCAGATCCCCCTTTGCAACCACTGGTAGTCCACTCAGCCCACAGCGTTCTACGAGAGCCAGGCACTTCCTCTATTTAGTGCAGCAATGTGTATAATACAACTGCACACTAGACCGTCAGCAGAAGAGCTGTCTCTAAAAACCTCAATCCAGAGGCCACCTCCTAACAGCAGCACGGATCCGCAAGCATATCGGGGGCCTGATTAAAAAAAAAAAAACAACACAAGCACGAAATGATGTTGGCTAGATCAGGGGTGGGATAACACTTACCTCAATGCCATTGATACAATCATGACTTATCTTGTTAACTTCATGTACACAATATGTTTCCCTATGGCATGTCCAGTGCTGCATTGCTCCTGATCTCATAATAAAAAAATAATTAAAAAAAATAATAATAATAATAATAATAATAATAATGATAATAATAACAATAATAATAACCATCATCAAAATATTTATTTCAGCACAACAATATCAAAATAAGCGCTCCCATGCCCCTGGGCTTTTGTTCCAGCGCTTTTAGAAATAAATAAATAAATGCATAAATAAATAATTACAAACAACAATAAGCACAACTGCTAATATAGCATTACATAGATTCATATGATAAAACATTATTATTATTATTACTATTATTATTATTATTATTATTAATAATAATAATAATAATAATAATAATACTGTCTTTATAACTATTAGGAAAACTGACATTGTATTCCATGGCACACCTTCTCCTGTTATGCAAGTTTCCAGCTTGGCTAACAGCAGATCGGAAGCATGCAATATAGCTCTACGGTGGAAAGGGTGGACGAGAGACCCACTTGACCAATGTGCAGACCTAAGAAACCCTTCCAGCTAAACACATCCCCACAGGCACACGTTGTATGAAACTAGAGCAACCCTAGTAGAAGGAACCCCAAACATTAAAAGTCCACCCCAGCCTGAGCCATGACCCAAAGGACACATCTAGCCCGGGTAGATGAGGAAACCAGATGGATGGAAATATGTAGGAAAAGAGGAGGTTGAGGTTGGATGTCCTATGATCCCTCTGGTCAAGGAATTCTGCCTTGCAAAATGCACCATACACACATTAAACCGAGCAGGTTAATAAGTGAGACTTGAAGTAGGTGATGTGCACAAGAGGTAACATATGTTATCCTGAATGAGGGAAATACACTGCTCCTATCTTAAGCACACTTATCTAAGATGCATTTAAACAAGATTAGATACACTGGGCCTCACTACACGGATGGCCGTAGGGATTTACCAGTACCGGTACTACGAGGTCCCTTTGCGGGTTGGGGGATTTAACGCCTGCTTTTTGCAGGCGTTAAAATCCAACCCACTAAGGGACCTCAGAGCTATTTACGGCACCGCAAAATTGCGGTGCCGTAATTAGCGCCTTCCCCATTCCCATAGAGCCCTATGGGGCAGAAATGGGAATGGGGAAGGGCAATGGCGGAAAGGGGATTTACCGCCCCTCCAACCTTGGAATGGGGCGGTAAATCCCCTTTCCGCCAAGGCGGTGCCGGTATTTTACCGGCATGAGCCATGGCGCTAATAGCGCCATGGCTCACCGCCTACCGGGTAATGAGGTCCACTAATATTACCAGCTTAGCCAAGAAGATATTGGATGGCTAGAACTGAATGAAAGGCAAAGACAAATAGACATCCCATAAATATGTATACTGGGCTCAAGGTAGAGGTTTAAGGCAAAGCACAGATGAACGAGTCAGCACACCAGACATGTGCTTATCACTGACATTTGCAGTATCCTCTGAAACAAAATCCACCTTTTTCCACAATATGATAATCTTCTACTGAGGCAGGTGACCAACTTTATTTATTTGGTACTCTATAGCGCACAAAGCCCAGAGGCATCTAGGTGCTTTAGCTTAACAATATGGTTACATGAAGTGCTAGCAGGATACAATTACATGGTTACAGAACAGGCCGACACCATGCCTGGAAAAGTGCATAAAAATATACTTGGGAAAGCTAGCCTCTTGTTACGATGAGCTACATCAGAGTACATATAAGGGACATATCAGGTGTGAAGAATAGATACTAGGGAAACCTTGCTTCTTGTTATGGGAAACTACATCAGAGTACATATGGGGGACATATCAGGTGCATGAAATACATACTTAGGAGAGTTCACCTTATGTTACAGGGAACTACATGGGAGTACATATAAGGGACATATCAGGTGCGAGGAATACATACTAGGGAGAGCTCACCTCTTGTTATGGGAAACTACATCAGAGTACATATAAGGGACATATCAGGTGCAAAGAATACATACTAGGGAGAGCTCACCTCTTGTTATGGGGAACTACATCAGAGTACATGTAAAAGACCAATCAGGCGAATAAAATACATACTTAGGGAATTTCACCACATGTTGCAGAGAACTACATCAGTGTACATATAAAGGACATATCAGGTGTGAAGAATACATATTAGGGAAAGCTGGCCTCTTGTTACAGGGAGCTACATCAGAGTACTTATAAGGAACATATCAGGTGTGAAGAATGCATACTAGGGAGAGCTCACCATTTGTTACGGGGAACTGCATCAGAGTACCTGTAAACGACCAATCAGATGCATAAAATACATACTTGGGAAAGTTCTCCTCATGTTGCAGAGAACTACATCAGAGCAAATATAAAGACATATTAGGTGTGAAAAATACAAACTAAGGAAAGCTCACCTCTTGATACGGGGAGCTACATCAGAGTACATATAAGGGACATATCAGGTGTGAAGAATACATATGAGGGAAAGCTCACCTCTTGTTACGGGGAGCTACATCAGAGTACATATAAGGGACATATCAGGTGTGAAGAATAGATACTCGGGAAACCTTGCTTCTTGTTATGGGAAACTACATTAGAGTACATATGGGGGACATATCAGGTGCATGAAATACATACTTAGGAGTGTTCACCTTATGTTACAGGGAACTACATGGGAGTACATATAAGGGCATATCAGTTTCAAAGAATACATACTAGGGAAAGCTCGCCTCTTGTTATGAGGACCTACATCAGAGTACATATGGGGGACATATCAGGTGCATGCAATACATACTTAGGAGAGTTCACCTTATGTTACAGGGAACTACATCGGAGTACATACAAGGGCATATCAGGTTCAAAGAATACATACTAGGGAAAGCTTGCCTCTTGTTACGGGGAGCAGCATCAGAGTACATATAAGGGACATATCAGGTGCGAGGAATACATACTAGGGAGAGCTCACCTCTTGTTATGGGAAACTACATCAGACTACATATAAGGGACATATCAGGTGCAAAGAATACATACTGGGGAGAGTTCACCTCTTGTTACGGGGAACTACATCAGAGTACATGTAAAAGACCAATCAGGTGAATAAAATACATACTTAGGGAATTTCACCACATGATGCAGAGAACTACATCAGTGTACATATAAAGGACATATCAGGTGCGAAGAATACATATTAGGGAAAGCTGGCCTCTTGTTACAGGGAGCTACATCGGAGTACTTATAAGGGACATATCAGGTGCAAAGAATACATACTGGGGAGAGTTCACCTCTTGTTACGGGGAACTACATCAGAGTACATGTAAAAGACCAATCAGGTGAATAAAATACATACTTAGGGAATTTCACCACATGATGCAGAGAACTACATCAGTGTACATATAAAGGACATATCAGGTGCGAAGAATACATATTAGGGAAAGCTGGCCTCTTGTTACAGGGAGCTACATCGGAGTACTTATAAGGGACATATCAGGTGTGAAGAATGCATACTAGGGAGAGCTCACCTCTTGTTACGGGGAACTGCATCAGAGTACATGTAAACGACCAATCAGGTGCATAAAATACATACTTGGGAAAGTTCACCTCATGTTGCAGAGAACTACATCAGAGCAAATATAAAGACACATTAGGTGTGAAGAATACAAACTAAGGAAAGCTCACCTCTTGTTACGGGGAGCTATATCAGAGTACATATAAGGGACATATCAGGTGTGAAGAATAGATATGAAGGAAAGCTCACCTCTTGTTACGGGGAGCTACATCAGAGTACATATAAGGGACATATCAGGTGTGAAGAATAGATACTAGGGAAACCTTGCTTCTTGTTATGGGAAACTACGTCAGAGTACATTTCGGGGACATATCAGGTGCATGAAATACATACTTAGGAGAGTTCACCTTATGTTACAGGGAACTACATGGGAGTACATATAAGGGCATATCAGTTTCAAAGAATACATACTAGGGAAAGCTTGCCTCTTGTTATGGGGAACTACATCAGAGTATATATGGGGGACATATCAGGTGCATGAAATACATACTTAGGAGAGTTAACCTTATGTTACAGGGAACTACATCAGAGTACATACAAGGGCATATCAGGTTCAAAGAATACATACTGGGGAAAGTTTGCCTCTTGTACGGGGAGCAACATCAGAGTACATATAAGGGACATATCAGGTGTGAGTAATACATACTAGGGAGAGCTCACCTCTTGTTATGGGAAACTACATCAGAGTACATATAAGGGACATATCAGGTGCAAAGAATACATACTAGGGAGAGCTCACCTCTTGTTACGGGGAACTACATCAGAGTACATGTAAAAGATCAACCAGGCGAATAAAATACATACTTAGGGAATTTCACCACATGTTGCAGAGAACTACATCAGTGTACATATAAAGGACATATCAGGTGCGAAGAATACATATTAGGGAAAGCTGGCCTCTTGTTACGGGGAGCTACATCAGAGTACATATAAGGGACATATCAAGTGCGAGGAATACATACTAGGGAGAGCTCACCTCTTGTTATGGGAAACTACATCAGAGTACATATAAGGGACATATCAGGTGCAAAGAATACATACTAGGGAGAGCTCACCTCTTGTTATGGGGAACTACATCAGAGTACATGTAAAAGACCAATCAGGCGAATAAAATACATACTTAGGGAATTTCACCACATGTTGCAGAGAACTACATCAGTGTACATATAAAGGACATATCAGGTGTGAAGAATACATATTATGGAAAGCTGGCCTCTTGTTACAGGGAGCTACATCAGAGTACTTATAAGGAACATATCAGGTGTGAAGAATGCATACTAGCGAGAGCTCACCATTTGTTACGGGGAACTGCATCAGAGTACATGTAAACGACCAATCAGGTGCATAAAATACATACTTGGGAAAGTTCACCTCATGTTGCAGAGACCTACATCAGAGCAAATATAAAGACATATTAGGTGTGAAGAATACAAACTAAGGAAAGCTCACCTCTTGTTACGGGGAGCTACATCAAAGTACATATAAGGGACATATCAGGTTTGAAGAATACATATGAGGGAAAGCTCACCTCTTGTTACGGGGAGCTACATTAGAGTACATAAAAGGGACATATCAGGTGCATGAAATACATACTTAGGAGAGTTCACCTTATGTTACAGGGAACTACATCAGAGTACATACAAGGGCATATCAGGTTCAAAGAATACATTCTAGGGAAAGCTTGCCTCTTGTTACCGGGAGCAACATCAGAGTATACAGGACATAGCAAATACTGCATCAGACAACAGTAATGTGGCAGGGGTCTTTAGAGTAGATAGGCTATGACAGTCAGGCACGAAGAAGGACAGTAAGGTATACAAGCAAACAGCAGTAGTATACTATCATTTGAACAACATATAGCATAAAAAGATAAAAGTTAAGATTGAAGCAAAGGCAAATATGCTGTGTCAAAAGTAGAGCAATTGGCAGTACAGAGTTAAAGTTAGGGCATTGGAGGTGAGTCAAACGTTTGGCCAAAGAGCAGCGACAAGATTAACTGTAGGATTAAGCCACTGATTAACCCAGTGTAGGAGGAGATAGACAGTGGGTCGGAATCCAGCAGTAACGAGGATGTATTATCCTCGGGAAATAAGGGGCAGTGTTGCATAAAGGTGATCATAGTAACTGAGTAATGTCAAGCAGAGCGGAGTAAGTTGAATGTTGCCACAGCGGCCAGTGTTTGTTGAGTGTGTGATCATTGTTCAGTGCTTCCAGTGTTTATGGAATGTTCCAAACGACTGCCCTGAGGAGCCGAAATAGCGGGCATCTCTATAGTCGTAAATCACTGCAAGGTACGGGAGAAACTTGGGAGGAAACGAGAGGGTGATAGAGTGAACACTCTCACGGAAGAGTTAAATAGGCAGCAGGCAAAACAAATGTGATATCCAGAGTACAGAGGGGCTTGGAGAATGTGCACCTCTTACCTTAGGAGGATGCATATGCGCCTCATGTTGAGCACAGGAGCGAACGATCACCATCAGGCAAGGCGAGGCAATTCCAGGTAAGGACAGGGAAAGACAGGACACTTACACACGGCCCTTGGAAAAAGGCCCGACTTTGCCTCCCTGATCCGTTGGGACTGGGGATTTGTTGAACCATGTAGCCATCATGTTTCATCTTCCAACTGAAATGTAAATATACCTTCATGGTTTGATGATCTGTGACCTTTATTGAAGCTGCTGCGCAACACTTACCCACCTAGAATGCACATGCTCTAATTACTTGGCATTTGTGGATTTATTCATGGTGTTTGATTTGTCAAATATATTAAACTGTGAGACGGTTTGGAGGCATTGGGGATTCCACGCCAATAAACACCTAATTATTTATTTAATTGAATATGTATTTAATTATTTTATGTTTTAAAAAGTGAAACAGTTATTCCGGATACTTCAGAGCATTCGGTGAGTGAGTGGGTGATGGTGCCAGGGATGGATTAAGGACCCTGGTACCAGTAGTTGCAGGAAAAACGGATATCGTTTTTATTGTACCCTGCTTGCCAGAGCCTAACCTCCAACCCAGAAGCAGTCTACATGCTGACCTATGGGTGTGGGGGGGTTTGATGGGAGAAAATATTGCTATATACAATGCAGAGATTCATAAAACATTAGATCTCTGCACTTCAGAGCAAGAGAACAGTCTCCCCTGGAGCACCTGAAAGTTTCACAATTAGTCATAAAAACTGTCATGGGTTTAACCCCAGAAGAACTCACAGGAAAGATTTCGTATTACCCTTCTGTAAAAGATAAACAAAATGTCATCAAACTTCCTATTTCATGTTATCACTAAAACATCTGACATGTAACTTCTCTTAAAACTCATAAAATGACAACACATAAAGAATGCCCCCACACATCTGTTTTTGCATGTGTTTGTATTTATTCTCTTGTAGAGATTGTATATGGAATTTAAGATAATATATAAAAAAAAGAATATGCAATTTGCAATATAACAGACAATGGCCTTGACTATAATGCTAGCATCCTACTCGATACTACTGTTCACTTGTAGGAATCTAGAACATATGGGCAATCAGCAATCTGCATAGCCATCTAAAATATGGTACAATAAATCTGTTATTTTTAGAACAGTGTGACACTAGTCATGTGATGTTACTCCAACCACTACAAACCATCCAAAAGGAAAGGCTAAATACCTTAAGGAAAATGGACATTACAAGGCAATAGAATGGGAGAGACATATTTTGAAGTGTGCTCTGCCCATGCTTGCACCAGTACTTTTCCCAGTGTGTTCCAAACATAATTGGACAGTCAAAAAGCTTGCCTGTCAAAATGCATGGGACTACTAACTTGAAGAATGTGGAAAATGAAGAATAAGTATTACAAATCTAATTCTGGATCCCAAAATATAGAGGAACAAAAAGAAAATAAGAAGTGAAAAAATACCCTAAATATAGATCCAAGGGGCTGAAGCACATTATCCTAGAAATTATGTCAGAGAAGTTGCTGGTCCCTTCTACTCCTTATTCAGCTCTTCCCCTCATGGATCTGCTTTGCAGGAGTTCATGATCTCTTGTTTTGGCAAGGTTCCTTTAGATGTTATTATGTTGGGTTTAATTAGGTCTGATCTAAATTGCATGACTTCTAACAACCAATTACGACTTCCTCTTGTCTTCATGGTCATTGTGCATGTTCCTGATGTGGCTTCCATCTGGTATTCCTTATGCTTTCGAATGGACAAGTTGAGTAAACAATTAATGTTAACATTTATTTATTTTGTTTATTTGTATTTGTGTAGCGCACTAGCAGCCCAGAGGCATCGAGGTTCGGTTAGAGGAAATTGTATGTAAGCTTGATTCAATGGTTACATAGGACAACAATAGGTCTCTTGGTTGCAGATGCATTGGTAATAAACAGAAGTAAAAAGAAAGGTTTCATGGTTAGCATACATTACAATGATGTGGGTGATCGTTCTCCAAGGGTGCAAGCATCAGGCCACAATACAGCGAGTTGAGCAGATGGGAGCCGGTACAGACTAAACAATCAAACCAAAAGCCTTATTTTAATAGCTTTGTGGAAGGCTAGGTGAGAGTCAATCATCCAAAGGTGAGTGGGAAGAGCATTGCAGTGGAAGGCGGCCATGGTAGGGAAGCTAGTGCTGCTGGCACGGACTCTCTGTGTCTTAGGAGTGGCGATCATGTTAGTGTAGACCTTTCTGAACGGCCTATAGGAGGTAGGCTTGTCAATTCTTTGGACCAAAAAGGTGGGTGCCATATCATGGAGACATTTATGTGTGAGGGAGAGGGTTTTAAAGACAATCCTCTCTTTGACGGGAAGCTAATAAACTTGCCTTCTCACTTCAGAGATGTGGTCCTTCCTTGAGGTCCTTGTGCTGGCCCTCAGGGCGTTGTTCTGAACAAGTAGGAGTTTAGCCAAGTGTTTACAGGAGGTCCCTACAAGGAGGGCATTGCAGTAGTCCAGTCTTGATCCGATTATTGCCCTAGCAATAGTGAGGCAGTTTTGTTGAGATAAGAAGGGTCTAGCTGCATTGAGTAATTTGGAGTAGTAAGCCAAGGAGGCGGCAATGCAATTGACATGTCTATTCATAGTCAGATTAGAGTCAAGGTAGACGCCCAAGGTCTTGACATTTTGGGATACCACGATAGGTATATTATCATTAGTGAAAGACATGTATTGTTTGTCCAAATAACCCAAGGTGGTGGGTGATCCAATAAACAGAAGTTCGGGTTTCTCGCTGTTAAGGCATCACCAGTTTTCTGCCATCCATGATTGGATCGTGGAGTAGATAGTGCTGAGGGTGATCAAGTCAGCATCATAATCGCCCGTAAGGGGGATAAGCACCTGTGTGTCATCAGTATAATTGGTGTATGAGATGCACAGGGCATCGAGAAAGTTGAACAGAGCCTCGTGAACAGGTTATAGAGAGTGGGCGCAATGCAGGAGCCCTGTGGGACTCCACATTTGATGTGGCGTGGAGCGGCACATGCTGAGTGGGAGAAGACTTTCATGGCCCTTTCCTGTAGAAAGGAGGTGATCCAAGCTCAAGCCTTAGGGGAGAAATTTGCTGCAATGGAGAGATGGTGGCAGAGTGTGTTGTGATCCACCAGGTCAAATGCAGCAGATAAATCAAGGAGCAAAAGGAGCGCTGGTTTGCCTGCAATTCAGAGGTTGTCCCATTTGATTTTTCAGGTCTATGAGAGCCGTTTTAATGCCGTGTCGTGGACGGAAACCAGACTGCCGAAGGCCGAGGAGACAGTTATCTTCAAGGAATGTTTTGACTTGCAGGTAGGCTGTTTGTCCAGAACATTTCGAAAAAATGGGACAGTGGTAATGGGCCTGTAGTTCCCCAGTACCGTTGCGTCAAGGGAAGGACTTTTAAGGAGCGGGCATACCCAGGCTTCCTTAAGTCCAGTTGGGACATGGCCAAACTGGAAGGATGCATTAATGAATGCTGTTAGAAAAGGGGCAAGGATGGGGCAGAATCTTTAATAAGTTGGGCTGGACAGGCATCCCCTTTGCAATTGGATGGTTTAATAGATTTGAGCAGGACAATGACTTCTGATTCACTCATATCTTTAAAGTCGAAAGGCTTTGAGGGATTAGAATGGGTGGCTGTAGGCGAGTTGCTGTGCAGGTTGGCTATGAGGTGTAAGTTTAAAAGCACTAGCGAGAGTCTCAGGGTCGTTGGAGAACAGAGGCTGGAGAGCAGGCACCAAAAGGAACGGTGCTATCTTTTCCAAGGTAAGTCGACATGAACTTCTAGCGAGTGCCGCAGGAAACGGGATCACAGGCTTAAGGGGGAATTTGTTAGTATTAAGGTCAAATTGAATATAGTGGCGATCAGACCATGGAATAGGAGTGTTTCCAGTGATTCACACAGCACAGTTGTGGTGACTGATCCAATCTAGAATGCAGCCTTTAATATTTGTAGGCTCAGAGATGACTTGAGAGAACCCTAAAGTGGATAGGGCTTTATTCAAGTGATAGTATGGGCATCCTTAGGGTCATTAAGGCTCAGATTTAAATCACCCAGGAGCAAGACTTGAGAGGTATTTTTCAAGTTGTCGGACAGAGAAAGGATGAGGGCCTCCTAGCATTCAGAGATGGGACCCGGGGGTCGACAGACAATATGGACTGCAATGGTGCAGTTATGGGAGAAATTCATTTTGAGTAGAAGGTTGTCACAGTTATGACCGTGCTCCCCGTCAATCTCCCTAAAAGAAAAGGTTTCTTAGGTGATAAGGGCTACTCCACCACCTCTCTGGTGAGTACGTTCTTGTCTGAAGATCGGGTACCCATCTGGGATGGCGAGGGAGAGGGCTGGGCCCGAGGCTTCATTCAACCACGTTTCCGTAATTATCAGGAGGTCAATGTTATCCTTGATAATGACGTCATGGAAAACTAGGGCATAAGCTGGTAGCAATTGGGCATTGACCAATGCACATTTAAGAATGGCAGTAGGTCGGGGTGTACCCCTGAGGGGCTCAGGTGGTGTGCACAGCTCTGGCTATTGGCGACCGAAGTTGGCCGCTGCAAAGCAGACACGGGCATAGTTGTGTCATTCCGAGCAAGTGGCGGCATGGGAGCAACAAGGGACACATGCACAGGCAAAGTAGTAACATCATAGACAAGTGGTTGCAAGGGCACAGCAAGGGACACAGGCGCAGGCACAGTAGGCATAATGGTAACATCATAGGCAAGTGGTGGAAAGGGCGCATCAAGGGACACAGGCACAGGCTTAGTAGGAATAAGAGTAACATCATAGGCAAGTGGTTGCAAGGGCGCATCAAGGGAACATGGACTGTCATACCCTCTTACTTAATACCCTTGCATTAGGGAAAAGTATAACTTTCTCTATTCATTAGAATTGACTGATTATGTAAGCAACTAAAGCAAGAAAGGATCAGTGTAGCAAAGCAATAGGTTCACCCATACTCTGTAATGGAGATATCCAATGATAAAATAAAAGTTGACATTTTGGGCAAGATGTTCAATGCAAGTTTAAACACGGATTGCTCAATGTAATATTAATCATTTCGTTTTTTTCTCCATGTGCAATTACTTTGCAATAGTTAAACAGCAAAAACATGTTTTACTTGGTCTTACATTGGTGTGATGTTAACTCTCCAATGAATGCAGCACGCGTTTGAGTTATTCATGGTTTGGTTTTTTGCTAGTATAACCACAGATTTCAGATGTATAATCTACATTTAATATGTTTGGACCTTGCTTTAAGCCTTTAGCCGTGAATCAAATTAAAAGGCCACATTTTTCACTAGTCTGTAGATTGATCTCTGTAATGAATAGAACAAGTGTTAAGCAAAACAGTTCTCTGAATAATTTGGTTAATTTTGTGACACAATCAATCAGAAAAGGTCAAGTGCGAATGCCACATTGTAAAACAGCAAAACAGAATTACGCATTCAGAGCACTGTGTGTATATACTGTGTTTACAATAGCATTATCATATAATTGTGCCATTTATACAATGTGCTTATATGATGTGTTGTAGATTTCATATGCAACATTTTAGTAAAGATATTGTGTGTAACGACAGATCACTATGCCCTTGACACTGTTTGCTCCCTGCTCTTAAAATAATCTGAGTTTTAAATGTGCAGGGAGAGATTAGGTGATTTTTTGCTACTGATAGATCATCAGTGCTTTTTATCTTTAGATGAGGTGTAATTACACCTTATTTTAAGGCGGGTCGGATGATCTATGTGGCTGAAGATGTGGTAGATAAGGATGCCAAGGGTATTTTCAGTGCACCCAAATTTCCAGTCACCCCAACATGGCCTTGCTTAGATGTGCAGAGCAGCACACCACTTGAGCTTTGGAAAACGTTATTTTTGTAATGATTCTATTGTTGGTGTTCAGATATAGCAGTTGGAAGATCTCAAATGGCCGCCTTCTTGTGAGTGAATCAACCTTTGGGAGATTCTGGTGGCCCAAGCCTGGGATAGAGCTTCTGACAGAGGGATATCTTTCTTGTGGGTGACACCAATTCTAGGATGCATCCCTTCTCCACCACCAGGTTATCACTGTCTCCAAATTCAGTGATACTCTTTCCAATCCTAGGGGTATCGCTCTCCCCAATTATAGCATTAGCTCTCTTTAAACCTCTTTCAAAGTTCTGATTCATCTCTCTCCTCAATCCTAGGGACATCTCTCTCCGAAATCATTTTGGTATCTCTCTCCCCAATTCTAGGAGTTTCACTCTTCACCACCTTCCTCTGATATAAGTTCTCTCATCCTTCTCACTCACAGGCTCCCCTGCGCCCCGTCTTCTTCTCCTCCTTTTTTCCAAGTAATCTCCTCTCCTCTACCCATGATCTCCTGCACCACCTTTCCTTTCCCAGTCACATCTTCTCTTTCCTGCAGCCATCTCCTAGTCTCTATCTACTCTTTCTTCAGTATGCTCCCTCTGCTCCTCCCTGCTCATTGCAAACTTCCACACAATCAGATTTCTCTGCACACGGCTTGTGCTCGCAAACCCACCCCATCCCCAGTGTTGGTGTTTGGAGCATGGCACGGGCACCAGTGATTAATCTGAACCACTGCCTAGATGGTGTTTTTTGTTGGCTTATTTTTCTGGTTTTGGGCTGTTTGTTTCTGTGGACCAAAGAACGTCTGACCTTTTGAGCTTTCTTCTCTGCCAGCTCCTGAAGTTGCATGGGAAAATGTTGGCCAATCCACGCTTATGAGCAGGTTGGTTTGGGCTTGGACCCACAAGGTCTCACCAGGAGGTTATGCACGTTCTTGTCATAAACTGATCTAAACCACAAATGCTTTCCAAGAAGTCAAGAAGACTATTCTCCTGCCAGCAGCACAGGGATGGAAATTAATCGCTGTGGAGAATGGTTAGGAGAAAAGGTGGGTAGAATGCAGTATAGATTTCTGTCAGTATGCAATACAAAATACAAAAGGTAACTTAGAGGTTACAAAGTGCAAAATTCCCATCTTATCCCCAATGCGCAACACAATACCCTAGCGTGAAAGAGAGTATTTCCATTTATTTACTGAACCTGTTTTGTGTCCATTTTGATTTTATAGAAATTAAATGTACTCCTACCTTATAGCTTGCAAGGTTATAACTAAACATTTCTAGCATATGGATAATATTTAATTAATTGGTTGTGATATCTCTTGCCACTGCAAAGCTTTGAATGGTTCTAGACTGCAGAGGCAGGCAATACACATGTGCAGCATGCAAGTGGCCCACAGAGGAATATTCACTCTGATTAGTTAGCCTTCATTGGCAGCAGAGGTACTCGGGGATTCAGGGAATGACCCCCCCCCCCCCGCCCCTTTGGGATGATCTAATTGGAGGTGGTTTTGGGGGGATTCCACAGAACCATTCCTTTGTCCCCAGTTTTTTTTTTGTAGAAATGTAACAAAGATGAATGCTGATAAGTCCCTAACTGGCAGGAAGTCTGTTTCACATGTACCTTGACTACAGTATCTCTACACACACCATTTCCATATGTAACACATATGTCAGAAGCCATGGCAGCTGCTGTAAACACCATTTCCTTCCTGCCAGCCTATCCCGCTCTCTTAATACTGGTGAGAAGCTAGAAAGGAGGAACAGCACTTGGCTGCAGACATTGGAGTCATGTTGGAACTTCCGGCTGACTTCAAACTGGTGGATTGACCTCTTAGCCCAGAGAAAAATGACAATAGTATTAGTGTTTAGGAAATACCTGAAGAAAAATAGGCACAACGAGTTCCCAATGCAAGAGAAACAGGAGAGTAAACAATATGTGCTTTTATTGCATAATAATGATAATCAGAGATGCTGTCAGAGCTAGAGAACAGAAGGAGAGAGAAAGAGAGAGAGAAGAAGACAGAGGAAGAGAGAAAGAGAGAGAGAGAGCGAGAGATGGAGCGCAAAGACCATATCGACACTATTGAGGGGGATATATCTGAGACACTGGAAGAACACAGATTGTGAGCGAGTACGCTACAATGCTGAGGGCTATAGCTGAGAAATGGTGGCAACCACACTGAAAAAGAGAGAGAGGGAGAGAGAAAGAGAAAGAGAGAAAGAGAGTAAGAGAGAGGGAGAGAGAGAGGGACAGAGAGCAAGAGAGAGAGAGAGAAAGAGACAACTGAGTGGGCTAAGATGGCCATATCTGAGACATGTGATAGGAATTACTGGCAATAACAGGAGATTCTAGCTAATGTAGGAAACCTATGTCTGATTTCCTACATGACCTAACTAAAAGCTGAAACCATGAGCCGAGTGGAATAAATCATTTTCCTGGTATGAGGAGGATGCATGTATTACTTGATCCAGGTGTTAGGGGGAGGTCTCTGTTTAGGCTGAATTTCCTAACCTAGTGAGTCCCCCAGCAGCTTTGCTGGATTTCTGGAGTTTGTTTTTTTCCATCCTGCCAAGAGTGAGACTCTTTTTCTCCCACTCTTGGACATGAATGTGGTTAATTCCTTTGAATGTCAATGTGTTCTATGGGCTATGGGGTCTTTTACTCCATAGGGTCTCATATGTTTTGCTATGTGTGTTACACCGCACCCTCCGTGCCGTAACACTGGGGTGTCCTAGAGGATCCCCACCATAGACTCCATACCCTGGGACTGACTACTGTCTCCCAGGGCATGTAACGTCACCATTGGCTTTACTAGACCTAAATTTACTAACAGAACTAGTACAAACCTTCCTATTGTGGACGTACTGGTAGGGGTAATTCGATTACCCCTGGGTCTGTTGTTCGAGGGGGCACTGTCCCGTCCCCCCTCGTCGATTTTTCTCTGGTTGCAGTGGAAACTACTTGTTATATTCAACCCCGAATATAATTCTATGGGATTCTTCCCATTGTTGGAGGCTAATACTTTTTTCCCATTAGTCTCTAACATATGCCGGTTTATTTGTCTTAAATAAATCTACCGGTTGGTATTTTCTGCCAGAACTCGGTTTTTAAAATGGCGTCTGTGTTCGTCTCTGCAACTCCGAACCAAAGGTTGAGCCCTTTGTTCCACTTTTGGCGGGCTTCTGCACAGAAGCCCTCCAAAGTGGTGCCATTCTGTCTGGGTACCACAGGGGGTGTGGGAGGGGGTTTCGGCACCCTGGACTGAGTTGCCTTGCCAACTCAAGTCGCACTCCGGTGTGATTGGGCCAAGTGGTGAGCCACCCCGCTCACCACTTAGGATGTGTTGATTGACAGCTAGACTGAATGAATGGGGGGTTTCTGCATAAAAGCAGGGCTTTTGGGACTGGATCTTCAGAAGTCGCCACAGGACCTAAGAATCCGACGATGGTAAAGCTGAGCTGACCTGCAACGACGACACCTCCGGTGGAGCCCTGCTGAACCGACTCACCACTTCCCAACGACAGAGGAGATCTCCCGGCCGGAGAGTTTTCTTCCCCTGACTGGTGGGAACAACCAGTCCCCTTTGCTTTTTCTTCGCTTCCAGGACGTAGTGGTCGAATTGCCCATGCTGAGCACCCCGGCAACCGGATAGCCACTAACCACTGTACCGCGACCAAAAGGTGGTGCCTTGTGACAGAGCACTCCACTGCTGGTCTCTTCCCTGGTGGTGCAACGATCTTCAACTTTCCTTCGACAACAAGAGCATCTCATCTCTTGGCAAAGCCCCGACTTGCATCCACCATCAGGAACAACTGCCCCTGCCAGAGCTGTCTCCCCACATACAAGGTACCGTGTCCGCCTGGCTTCCCTTGTGACGGTTAGCGTGAGGTGTCTTAATCCTTGCCTCTCCATTGGGTCGCCTCCAAGCCTTTTTAACTCTCTGTTCTAAACTGGTCCAATCTTTCTGTGACAATTTGCTATGAAGACTCGAAGTGCATTTCCACTGTGATACTTTTTGGGACATATCGCCTTGCCTCTCTCCGAGTGGGCCTGGCTTCTGAACTTTGTGATCTACAGTAGACCCTGCCTTACTTGCCTTGCATTGTTTCGTAAAAGTGTTGGTACCAAGTTGGTTTCATACCCTGCCTTTTCTCTCCCGATCTAACGAATATTAGAGTGCCATCTAGGTTAAAGCATTCACCTCTGTCTGCAAATAAGTGGTGCCGTTGAACCTAGACTTGTCGATATTGTTAGGGGATTGATTTACTTATAGTAATTGTAATTGAAGTTGTTTGCCGTATTAGTGCCAGCGTGTTTTTCATAGATGTGTTTTTATAATTAAATAACTATATATCTTTACTCTCATAAACTGAATCTAGAGTTAAACCTCTGGAAGAAAATAGCGAGGTTGTCATTGGGGGGCGATGGAAATGCGATATGGCATCTCATAGCCAAAAACAAAAAAAGAGATTTGACCATAAACTGCATTAGTGAAGAAACATGGGCAGAACATATTGCCTCGACAATAGGCAGGAGCGATACTGTTGCTGAAGCTATACCGATCCCTAAGTCTCCCTGGGTGTGCACGGCTTCGGTTTTAGATCTTATAACCATAATCGAAAACCTAAAATCATCGCGGGCGGCGGGCCCCGATGGTATATCTAATTTAGTGCTCAAAAGTGATCCTCCATTATGGGGTGCTGCCTTGCACATCTTATTCACCCACATTGGTATACATGGAGAACTACCATCATCCTGGAAAGCTAGTAATATCTTGACAGTGCATAAGAAGGGAGCCTGGGATGATCCTACTAACTTTAGAATGCTTGCGATGCTTGACTCAGCCTCTAAAGTTTTTTCCAAGGTCCTCCTATATGAGCTAAACTCATGGATTTGTTCCAACAGGATTCTTCCACTAAATCAGATTGGTTTTCGTCCTAAATCAAGCACCTTACACAATCTGTTAATAATAAGTTCTGCCATTGAACATTCTTGGGAGCAGCGGAATCTTGATGTTTATTGTGCTTTTATTGATTTTTCCGCTGCTTTTGATACGATATGCAGGAATCAGCTCTGGCGTAAACTGACAGCATGGGGGATTCCGAGTGGCTTGCTGCGCATGCTGATGTTACTCCATGCAGATACATCGGTGAGCGTTTGTCTTAATGCCTTGGGTAAACTATCCAAATCAATGCCCTCTAAACGTGATGTAAAACAAGGATGCATGGTTGCTGCAACACTTTTCAACCTGTATCTAGCCGATATGATTGTCTCTTTCAACATCCATGCTGCAAATCCCATCAAAATAAAGAATGTGACTATTGGCTGGTTAGCATACGCAGACGATCTCTTACTCCTTGACTATACCCCAGCCGGGTTACAAATCATGTTAAATGCCCTAGCTAAATATGCGTCTAATAATGGTCTCATTATTAATAATCATAAAAGCAAAATCATGGTTTTCACCAAGATGTTGAGGCCGAAACGCTTTAACTGGTCCTTATCTGATGCCCCATTAGAACAAGTTTCGTCCTATAAATATTTAGGAATTGTTATCGATGAGAAGTTGAAGTGGGATCTGCAATTGGTTGAAATAAAACTGAAATGAGAGACCTCTACAAACGCATTAAGTGCATTTATTGGTAGGAACAATGGCTACAGTGCAGCAGCAGTTTTATCTATATATAAATCCAAAATAATTGCCATAATGTCCTACGCAATAGCGATTTGGGGTCACAAATTCCAAATTGAACTAATTCGGCTTGAAGCCAAATTATTGAGGCGTCTGCTCCGACTACCCAAAAACATAAGCATTCAATATTTGTACCTTGAATTTGACCTAAAGGGCATATGGAATGTCTACCTATCACAATGTGTGTTGTTCTTACAGCGTTTAACCAGTGTCCCAACTGACACAATAATGGTGCCTTACATACAAGCATTTTTAGCCTTGGATGCCTCTAAACCAGTTGGCATAATTGGTATTTTGAAAAGCACTCATAGCCATTGGCTTAACGCAGAAGGAGATTCAATTGACACAGGTGACATTAAATTGTGGCTTAAAAAGAAATTGGCTATATTGGCTTTCCATCATAATATGAACCACCTTGAATCTTTAACATCTGCCAAAGATTTTTGCCAATACAGAAGAGTACGTGTAGCCACTCCGAGATATATATTGGCATATCCAAGCCCTAATATATTTCGGGTCTATCTTTTGTTGAAATTCAATACATCTGTGGCATTATCATCTAAAAGTTATTTGAATAAAATTGAATACAACCATATATATTGTAGATTATGTGGCAATTTACTAGAAGACTCACTGTTACACCTATTAATTACATGTGAAAGCTTAAATTGTCTCCGTCTGCAATATTTTAAATCATACACCATTGCTGTCAGCATATCTGATTTTCCTCATTATGGTATGAATTCCTACAAGGCAATGACATTAATTTGATCTATTCTATTGTTAGATTTTATATGCACATTGTTGAGATTTTTAAATGTTTATACTGAGATTAGCTGTAAAACAATGCAATGTATCCCAAGCTGTCAGCAATCATTTGTACTATTTATTGGTTAATTGTAATGAGCATGTGTTTTTTAAATCCAATTTTATACAAAACTTTGTGCTATATGGATATTCAATAAATTTCAAATTTCAATATATCTTTACACCCAAGCTCTGTTCCGTGTCTGCTTGTTCTACTGTGTAAATTGCCTTATTTTGTGTACTCCACATACTGCCTAACTTTTCTTGAGAGAAGTATGACTGCTCAGCCACAGCTACCAGGTGAATCTGTGTGGTACAGACAGCTACCAAGTGGGTTTACTGCCAAACACCTGTAAGCCTAAATCTGTTGCAGTGGTCCCAGAGGGAACTGCACAGGTTTCCGCTTAACACCAGGAAGGTGAACTCTGGCTGGGGATTTAAAAATAGCTTGAAACATACGTTCTTAAATTGCGACACACATGTTCCTCTCCATAGAGCACACTGGTGGTCCCATTTAACTCTCCCTAATAGCGTAGGGCTTGGTTAAGGGGTCCCAGGGTGACCAAACAGGGAGATGGACTAGCATGCACGGAGGTGAGGTAAGGGGTTGTCACGGTCAGGAGAATGAGTATTGATGCTAGCATAGGGCCTGTGGCCGTCATTTTATCATGTCGTGCCTGGGATCCAGGGAGGTTTGAAGAATCCGGTTTGTTTTGGCAGCATTGCACATCAAAACCAGCATGGCATCCTGGGCTGGCATGATCAGCAGCGTGGTCTCGAGCTCCAGGCATTGTTTGGCCCCTGAATAATGTGCATTCGGCACCTCAAACGAGGCTTGGTTCTGAAAGGCAAGTGTGTTATTCATTTCAAGATGTCTGCAATCTAATATGCTTCCCTACCTTTTAGGTATTTTATGACTTGTTAAAGTCCCTTCAAATGATGGCCAGCCGGCAGACACACTCTTCCTGCCACGAGGCTTGCATAGGCATTTAAAGAGCAAGCTGACATTACTAAAGTGTGTTGCCTGTTTTTGCTCCAGATGCCTCTCTGCTTTCTTGATTGCCTGTGAACCTACAGCTGGATGCTGTCTGTTATCTTTTTTTGCCTGTTGCTCTAACCCTTTACCAGATTTTGGCTTTTGTTTACATTCATTTTTAAATTTAATTTGTGTTTAAGTTTTCAACATAACAAAGCATAAGCAGTATAACAGTGTTCTGATTCAACCCGTTATCATTTCTAAGAGATTTATATTAAGATAATCTGATGGCTAAGCCATACATATGCATTACTCACATTATATGACATTTTCCCTTTTCAAAAAAACATTATCCAAATTGGTATCCTTAAAAAAAAAATAGCTCAGTAATTTAGAGAATTGTATTATTTCCGACTTCTGCCTTCAAGTATACACTCTCATTATCTGTCCAACACTTTAATGCAAGCTTTTGAAAATTGAAAAAAAAAATCACTGTTATGTAGGTTAGAGTAATGTAAACAGTTATTCAAACAGTGGTTCTATGATGCACACAAATCGTGGCTGTGAACCTTAAAACAAAAAAAACATTAACTCTATAGGAAAGAACTACATTAGAGCAGGTCTAATGATTGGAATTATAACTTGTTCATAACTAAGTTCTCTTTGAATTATGGAGCCTGACATTCGGCAAAGGATTGTTTACAATGAGGAGGACTTGAGGAGGGTGCTATTATCAGGACCTCACCTCGACTTCTTTGCTTTTCATACGATAATGAGCGGGATGTGTGAGATGCATGTGCTCAGATTACAGTTTTTGGATTAGGGAATAACACCAAATTTCTAGAAAAGTTGATTCTGCATTCATTAGATGGTAGATCAATTGTTTGTAAGAGAAGATTATGGCTACTTCCTGGATCCACTCATCCACGTTTAGTATGTATGATTGTCTCTAATGTCTGTGAATGCATTGCTTTGCTGCCAACAAACTCTTTGGAGTGTTGAGGTCCCGATTTATTCGTGAGAAGATCTCTGACCAAAACTCCTGGATTGGGGGGGGGGTGGCAAACAGAGTGTATGCCATATGTCAATTGTGGCAGATCAGAAACAAGCCCTATTCTGCAAAAAGAAAGTCACAAGATGCTCAGGGGATACAATCCAAAAACTAGCTAGCCCCGAGTCCTGACATTAGCATACCCCCAGATCTTTTCCAGTGCTAGCAACACCCCTGCTTGTCAGGATGTCAAAAAAATACAACAGTCGTCCAACTCAAATCTTAATCTAACCTGACCACTTTCCCTATCTTCAAACAAAATTAAAACTACACAAGGATTTTTTGGAACTTTGGGTCAGGAAGGGTGGCTGCTGGTTTCTGCCCCCCAGTTTTGTCACATTTTAGAGAAGGCCTGTGCCCATATTTCCAGGTCAGAGTAGACCGTTATGGGTGAGCTGGACTGATATCCAGAGGCCCTAGTCTGACATCCCTTTCGGTCTCTTTCCAGTTCCACTGAGACAATTCTCATGTCTTCCCCTTGGGGATACTGTCAGTCTGTCTTTCTCACCACTCAGGGTGTTTCTCAGTTTCTCCATACCCTAGAGTTTTTCCCCTTCTCACTATTCTAAAGTGGGGTATTCTCTGTTCTCCCCAACTGCCTGGGGTTTCTCAGTCCCCATACAGGGATGTTGTCTGTTTCTCCCCACCTACGGGTTTTTCCCTTTCTTACTCCTCACTCTCAGAAACCTCTCTTTCTCACTCCCCACTCTGTGGAGATTCTCTTTATCACTCCCCACACTGGTGATATCTCAGCTTCTCCACACGCTGGCTTGTTTACCTATCCTGCTCCTCACTCCGGGGGTTTGTCTTTCTCCCCCCACGTCGGGGCTTTTCATTTTCTCATCCCCCACACTTGGATTCTTTTGATTCTCACTCCCTACTCTGGAATTATCTCGGCTTCTCCCCATTCTGGGATGTTTCTTCTTTCTCTCCCTTTCACCCGACTCCCTCTCCCATTCAGCCAGCGCACACCTGATTGTCCTGGGCAATGCTGTTGAGCGGTGTGTGGAATTGGGTTAGATCTATTCTCGTTGTGGAGCAGTTTATGCAACTCTTCAACATGACTGCACCACGAGTGGTCGAGGCTGGGCTTGCTTGTTCTTGCAGTTTCTCAGTAGAGTCACTTACACAACCTCTCAGCTGGAATCTGCCTCGGATAGTTGAGGGTCTTGTTCCTTGTTTTTGAAGTCTCTCTGGGCTGCTTGGTCAACCATTCACTGTGTCCTTCTGCACCATCCTGTTGCGCGACTGGGACCTTCATGCTGACACTGGCATTCTCTTTTTCTCTCAGGCCACATCACCCTTGATCTTCTTCACATGGTTAAATTCCACAGAGCCTGGTGAAAGCCTTTTGTGATTGGTTGTCCCAAACAGGATGCTACAGGTCTTGGTTCACTCATTTCCCCTTAGTCTTTAGAGGAGATTGGGCACAGGTAAGGTCTCTCGGTGGAGTGGATTACGCAACCTTCTCAGCTGGACTCAGCGTTGGATGGTTGATGATCTGTTGCCTCATTCTCGCATTCTCTCAGGGCTGCTTGCTCCACCATTCACTGTGTCCTAATTCACCCTCCTGGTGCGTGCCATGAAACCTTCATGCTGACACTGGCGTTCTCTCTTTCTCTCAGGCCACACACACCCTGATCTTCTTCCCACAGTTAAATTCCACAGGACCTAATGAAAGACTCTTGTGATTGGTTGTACCAGACAGGCTCCTACAGTGTGCTGGTTAACTCATTTTCCGTTAGACGTCAGAGGGGATTGGGTACAGGTAAGGTTGGATACCAGGTCAGCCATTAATATGGGGTGTATGAGATCATGGTAAACACCAGTCCCTAGATACCTTGCACAAGTGTTAGGAATAGAGGGGATGGAATTGTGACCTGTATCCCTATTGGTGTTGCTGTCCCAAAAGGAGCAGTCACCTCCAGAGTGATCCATCTTACCCTGTCCTTTTTAGGGTGATAAGGGTAACAGGCTCTCCTCCTTAGTCCCAAAGGGAGTGGCACTGCCCTGGGGTGGAATTGAAATCTCCTAAGATTCATCACTTACCCCCACCATTGGATTTAAGCCCTCCTCTAGCTGATATATAGGGTAAGGGCTGAGGTAGTACACGTTCTGTTGGTCTTTGCCCGTCCAGTGCTTGGCTGTAAAGCAGAAAGGCTGGAGGTCTAGAAACCACCTCATTACCCAGGCATGGCTGTTTTTACTCAGGGACATCCCGATAAGAGGAACATGGGGCCTCATTACGAAAAATGGAGGTAGCCATGCCCTTAATAAGGGCATGGCTGCCTACAAAACCGTGTCCGGGTTCCCTGAATGGGGAATTACCGGGCCATTCCGAGTTTGGAGGGCCCGGTAATTCCTCCTTTAGGGAACCCGGCCCGGACCTTCCCCATTCCCTTTTGAGCCCCCATAGGGCTCAATGGGAATGGGTGCGGGAGCTAACAATGGGCCGATTACGACCGGCCCGTTGTTAGCTCCCTGGTCCCCTTGCGTGAACCAGACGTCCAGAGCGGCTCCCGCGAGGGAACCTCGTAATATTGCGAAATGCGTTTAACGGCGCCGCATTCCGCAATAGTTGTAATGAGGCCCATGGTCGGTGATGAGCCTGAGCTTCATACCAGTTCGATAGTACCTTACACTGGTAATGGCCCAAGTGTTGGCCAGAGCTGCGAACTCCACAGTTGCATACTTTTGCTTCCTGGGGATTAACTTTCAACTGGTATACAACAGACTGTTTTTGATTCTCATTCAGCTAGGACAGGACAACCCCTCGAGTATGAACCCCTTACCGCAAGGTGGCATTTTGGCAATGGGTTTGTTATAAAGGGCCTGCTTTAGAGCATCCCGGCTATTCTGGTTTTCTTGAGTCCAGACAAGTTTGTTGGGCTGCACGTTCTTCAGCATGTCTGTAAGAGTGACCGCAGGGGTGGAAAGGTTTGGGATAAAACGTTGTTAATATCTGGCTAGGCCTAGGAAAGCTATTATCTCCTTTCTGATATGTGGGGGTGTTGTCAAGGTTTTCACTTTGGTCATTGTTCTAACCCATTGCCCACAAAGTATCCTAGGTATTTCACTGCACTTTGGGCCAGATTATATTTTGCTGGGGTTAGCTGTGAGCCCTGCCCTTTTCAAAGCCCTAGTATTCTCATACAAGTTATGTAGATGATTGTGCCAACTTGAAATATTGATTACTATATCATCTAGGTAAGCACCTGCAAATGAATATTAAGGTATTAAGACTCTAGTCATTAGCCTTTGGAACGTGACATGACCTTCATGTTGCCAAATGGTATATCTGGAAATTTGGTATACACCATGGGGGGCCTGCCTAAAGGTGGTCCTTTCCATGTCTAATGAGGTCAAGGGATCTTGCCGGTAATTATTTTTCAGGTCCAAAGTGGTGATAAACTTGGCATTCCAAGGGTGTTGTATCAACTCAACTATCCATGGCAGGGGATAATTATCGAAAACTGACAAAAATGCACGCAGAATCGCCATAAGTTGTCTGGTTTTGCTAATAGAATGGTAGGGGAGGAACAGAAACGTTCCAGAGGTTTAATAGCTCTGAGTTTTAGCATCTTTTAGATCTCCTCAGTAATGGCTTGTCTCCTGATTTTGGGGATCAGATAGGGTCTCAACTTGGCCACTTGTCCAGGAGGTGTTATAGCAGAATGAAAGGCATTTTTTACTTTTCATAGTTCCTCCAAAAATACCTCAAGGAATTGTACGAGTAATTTCTAAATGTCAGCCTGTTGTTCAGATTATCAGAAAATATATTGTGATGTATCCCTTACTCCACCAGGAGCATAGCCATGGTGACAGTATTCTGCTCTACAGGGCAGAGGTTCAGCAAGTTAATATGATAATTCTGCACTCTTGGTCTTCACTCCAGCAATGAGAAAGGTCTGGTCCCTCATTCTCGCAGTCTCTTGGGGCTGCTTTGGTGGCCATTGACTGTGTACGTCTGGGGCCTTCACACCATAACTGGCATACTCCCTTTCTCTTTTGCCACACCTCCCTTGATCTCCTTTGCACTGTTAAAATCAGCTGGGCCTGGTGAAAGCGATTGGTTGTCCCAGGTAGGCTACTCCAGGGGGCTTCTTTACTTGTTTCTCCTTAGTCGTCTAAGGAGTGTGGGCCCAGATAAGGTCAGAATCAAGGTCAGCCATTGCTAAAGGGTATATGAGATCAGGGTAATGACCTGCCCCTAAATACCCTACAAAGGTGTTAGGAATAGTGGGGGAGGGATTGTGATCTATATCCCTATTGGTCTCTCTGTCCCCTGAGGAGCAGTCACCCCCAGAGGGATCCCGCTTACCCTGTCCCATGGGGAGTGTTAAGCATAATGGGCTCCCCTCCCTAGTCCCAAAGAGAGTAGGCTGCCCGTTGGCGGGAGATGACAATCTCCCTGGACTTGTCACACAATATGGTTTCTGTGCAGTTCCAGCACCAGTTTGTCTGCCTTGTTATGTTTCATCTTGCCCAGGTTAGCTGTGGTCCAGTGCCAATGATGGAATACCAGTCTAGTTTCTCTCAGGACAGTGGTGTTTGGGATAGAACACAGGATCATTGTTTCTCTAAATATGTTTAATTTTGTTTAAGTTTATTTTTTGCCATAATAACACTGCATGAAAACATAAAGTCAATGCATCAATATATAATGTATATGATGCATTCAACACATAAAACATAAAATAAATACAATATTATTAAAGGAGAAATACCAGTTACAATGAAAATACTGACTCCGGATTTTTAGAGCTTTCCACATATACAAGAATTGAATCCATCCTTTTAAAGGAAAATCAACCTTTGAAAAGTAACAAAGTGCATGGAGGCACTGGGAAAATCCAGTCTCTCTTTATTTAGGGTAATGCTTTCTTACCTGATATGCACACAAGTTGGAAAAATAAAAACTGCAATAAATCTTCACAGTATGACTGACAAGGTTAGCATTTTTTCTCAGCTTCAAAACCTAACCGGACAGCCGTGACAGCCGTAAACAGTTAAACCTCACTCTGGTTAATAAACATATACCATCCAGACGATTGTTGCAGGTGAAAAAATATTGCTTAGTATTAGATGTTAGAATTATATATTTATGGTTAATAGATGTAGTCATTTCCTTAGTTTCCTTCAGGTCCTGAGCCCAAGAAACTAGTTGGCCTTTAGTTGTCTGAAGTAAGGCCTTACTAGGTTGCTTGGAGATTAAAATAGCTTTGTGCATCCATTTTCGTGAAGACCTATCTTACTTTCAGGAGAAAGGGTAAATGCTCCCTTTTTACATTGAGAAGCCTTTATAATAAACTGTGTGAGATCAGCTTTGTCATTACTCCCAATGGCTGATTCAAGGAGAAGATCATACTCCAAAAAATGCTGACCCAATTTGGTATGAACTGCCTAACTGGAGGCTAATGTTGGAAGGTCTAACAGTCTCTTTAAGAAGTCGTTCTGCATGAGTTGAAAGGAAGATAGGTCAGAAAACCCCCAAAATTAGGTGTCGCATTTGGCTACTGCAATTGATTTCATATTGTGTACATCCAAGCTCATGTTCATGGGCTGGGTCAGACTCATTTTCATGAAGTGAAATACTTCACTCAACTGCGGTTTCGTACTAGAACTTTGTTTAATTATGTGGTTATCGCCTGTTAGACCAGAGGAAAAGCACACACCAATGTAGTCATATTCTCTCACGCCGAGAATTATACTGTTATTGATATGCAGTATTGGGACCATAGAACATCGTTTGCCAAAGTAACTAAAATAGCTGAATTGACCACATTAACCTGTAAATCTAATTTCTTCATTAACACTGTATAATTCAATGATATAATTTTGCAAGGCTCGGGGGCAAGAATTACAATGTCCTTGGCATTTGCCAATGCAGGTATCGGCATGTTTCCTATATTGCCCCAATCGGTACAAGAGTGTCATATAAACTGTTGATATATAGGGAGGACAACTGTTGTGCAAGAACACACCACTGTCAAACTCCCTAGATTATTGGGAAATATGGTGTACACCTACCTTTTCCCTGCCCTTGGCCCGCGCAGGTCAAGGTTGCAGTGTTGTGCAACTCAGGACCGCAGGAGATGCTGCCCGTGGATATGTAGCACGTTTCCCTACGTCCACGTTTCCAAACCTTTAAGAGCTGAGTATCGGGCACTCTGCAGCAAAGCCCAATCAGGTCAAGGGCATAGTGTTGTGCGACGCAGGTGTTTGGCGACAAAGGGGTCGGAACGCAGAGTGCGAGCATGTTGCACAGCTGTCGACCAACAGCAACTGCAAGGTAAGAAAGGTGCGGGTGGAGGGTACAGCCATTAATGCATCCCACTAAACTGCCCTACCTCAAGCTTACTTCCATCCCAACGTATGTCGCATTCTGTACTGCCTCCACACACCTATTAGGCTTCTCCTCTCCAGGGAGCTGTACTTCCACTGTTTCTGTGTATTTCTCCTGCATTTTCCCCTCTAGGTGAGTGTTCCTGCGTGTGCCTGCACAAGGCTTACTGCTGTGTCCACTAAGCCTTTTTCTTTTTCTCTAGTTTTCCTCTCACTCTGTTGGTTACTACTAGTGTCTTTTCCTCTCTTGGCTTAGCTGAGTCTGGTTGGCTCCCACCACTTTTTCCACTCACTGCTTGTTTGCTGCCCTTGTTTACTCATCTCTGTCTGACCTCTGCTGTTAGCTGCTGTTTCCTATGCTCCCTTCTTTAATCCCCTCCTGTGAACCTCTGTGCCGTAGCTCTGCGTAGTGTTTCCTTCTCTTCTACTCTTCTGTCCTGCCCTTTCTATTTCCCCTATCACACCCTAAATGGTGCTCTCAATCTCCCCCATCTTCTTCAACTGATTCTCTATATCATATCCTTCTCCACAAGACCGGAAGGAAGATGCTCAAGAAGGATACCCTGGTCTCCAGTCCAGGCCTTCCCATCACTGACACCTATGGCAGTTCCTCCTGTCAGACTCTTTACTCCTTCTGACCTATGGACCCTTCATGTGGGTGTACCTCTCTCTCCGTCTTCCTCTTCTCCCATTAATGGCCTCTTGGCCTCCTTCCTATCCTCCAGAATCATTATTAATGTCTGTCTAAATGGCACCATCATGGTCCAGGGCCCTCAGCCTAATCTACTTTTTGATGGGCACCTCCCTTGCTTCATCAACTTCTTTCCTTGTCCGGCTACTCCTTCTACCACTTCTCTTGCTCCTCTGACACCTCTGCCTTCTACCTCTCTGGCTTCCCTGCCATCTACTGCCACTCTGGCTCCCTTGCAGCCACCTCCCTTCTGGCTCCCTTGCCACCTCCAACCTCCACCCCTCTGGCTTCAATGCCATCTACCACCTCTCTGGTTCCTCTGCCGCCTCCTCCTTCCACCTATCTGGCTCCTCTGCCACTTCTGATAGGTACTCCTCTCTCTTGTAACCCTTCCTGTACATCTTTCAAAAGTGGTAACCTGCTCCAGGTGGCTACTCCCAATGCTCGCTCTCCTGTCAAACACTCCTTTGACATTTTCCAACTCCTTGAACTCCTGGACCTAGATGTTTTTGCTCTTACTGAGACACGGTTCAGGGCCAGCTCTGTCACAAGTTTTGACACACTCCTCTGCGAGGGCTTCAAAATCCTCTATGAGCCCAGGCCCAACTGGCCCAGAGGTGGAGTGGCCCTGATCTTTCCTGTGTGTAGCCCTGCTTCCATTATCCCCACTCAGACCTATTCCTCCTTTGAATGCCTGGTTTGCAGTCTCTCTATTTCTCCTGGCCTCTCTCTGTCTTTGGACACCATCTGCAGGCCCCCTGGCCAGGTCACCCTCTTCCTCTCTAAATGGGATGACATCACCTCCTCTCTCCTTTCATCTACCTCTCAGCTTCTCCTCCTTCGGGATATCAACATCCACCTGGACTCCCCGGATCCCTCCTATGGGCTTTTCCATAACCTATGCACCTCTCTTTCCCTCTCCATTCTACCTACTGCTCTGACACACTCAGCCGGACACAACATGGAAGTTCTCATCTCTTCCGCCATCCCTCTCTCTAATCCTCTTACTACTCCCCTCTCCGGGACTGACCACTTCCTTCTTTCTTCCTGGTCTCTTGGAAAAGACCTACCCAGCACTGCCACATTCCTTCCTGTTCATTCGACCTATGAAGCGAGTGACTGTGGCTGCCTTTGCCTTTGCCTCCTCTTTCTCTCTTCCACCTACTTCTGCGGGTGACTCAGACTGTGACACAGCCCTTTCTAAACTTTACCTTCCTATCTCTAACACTCTGGACATCCTTGCCCCTGTCATGAGCATTCGCCTGAAGCCTGCCACAAAGTGCAACTCTTGGTACGACTCTGATCTGGGCATTCCGAAATGCAAGTGCAGAGTAGATGAGCAGAAGTGGGGGGCATCGGGCGCACCCTCTGACAAACTGGCCTGCCGCCTGCTCCAAAGTCGTTACAGACTCTCCATCTTCTCTAAGCAAAGGGTGCATAGTCAAGCCTGCATCTCTGCGGCCTCTAACAACACAGCCAAACCTTTCAAAATCTGCAAGGGGCTTGCCAATCCTACATCAATATCTACCTCTTCTACACCCACCCAGGCCCTAAGCACAGCTCTGGATTCTCATTTCACCACTAAAATCCTGGACATCCTGTCTGCACTCACCTCACCTTCTCCTCTCTTGCCCTCTACCTCTCATAGGTCCTTCTTGGAAGCCCGTCCCCCACCTCTCCTTCTCTCCTCCCTCCCACCTGTAACACCTGATGTTGTTTCTAGACAAGTCTGGTCTATGAAAGACTCAAACAGGAGAATCCCTGCTCCTCCAGAACCATTAAGGACAACATTGGGCCTCATTCCACGGTAGGAGGTAACCATGGCGCTATTAGCGCCATGGCAACCCCCTACCGCCTTCTGCGTCCGGGTAGGCGGTATGGGGACTTACTGGGTCATTCCGACCCTGGAGGACCCGATAAATCCCCATGCCAATTACCATTCCGCATTCCCATTCGAGCCCCCATAGGGTTCAATGGGAATGGGGAAGGAGCTAATAACGGTACCGCTATTAGCGGTACCGTTATTAGCTCTAAAGTCCCTCAGCGGGTCCCGTCCTTAATGTGTGGTCTGACCACACGTTAAGGATGGGACCCGCTGAGGGACCTCGTAGTAGGGCGGTAAGGGATTACTGGCACCGGTGCCCTTACCGGTGCCGGTAATCCCTTACCGCATACCGTGTAATGAGGCCCATTGTCTCTCTCGCTCCAGCCGTGCCCGATTTCTGTAATCACTCCTTTGCCACTGGTTCCTTCCCCTCTCTGAACCCCCTACTAAAAAAGTCTTGTGCCAACCACTCCATTTCGGCACTATCACCCGATCTCTAGCACCCTTTCCAGAGGCACAGAAATTGCTCTCCTGAACACCTGTAAAGACCTGCTCTCTAACCTTGACTCCAGCTCTCCCTCTGTACGCATTCTCCTTGACCTATCCTCAGCATTTGACAAGGTCAACCACACCATCCTGATTAATCATCTCTGTGAGACCCTGGACATCATGGATAAGGCCCTGGCACGGCTGACCTTCTTCCTTTTTGGACGTCATCTATCTGGGCCCTTTGTCCCACCTGATCTCTACCTTTTCCTCTTACTTGTTATTCGGATGGCACGCAGCTCTTTCAGGCTACCCTTGTCCTCCTCCTCCTCCTCCTCCTCCTCGCTCATCCCTGCCTGTCCATCCAGTATTCAGGCATGGCGCACCTCTAACGATCTCTGCTTTAGTGCCAGTAACACTGAGATCCTTTTCATTGTGACCCCTGCTCCTGCCTTTCCTCCCTCACTCTGGCTGCCCTCCTTGGGCTCTCTCCCCTCACGCTTTTGTGAGACAAAAAACCTTAGCGTCATCTTCGACTCCACTCTCTCCTTCCCTCCCCACATCACAGACTTTGCCAAAAATGGCCCATTTCCAGCTGCACCTCCTCAATCAGAGTTATTATCCCTTTTGTCATCTTCCCCCAGAAGCACACTGTCTCCAGTGCTCTGTTTCTCTCTGGGCTGGACTACTACAACAGTCTCTTTCTCAATCTGCCTAACTCTACTCTTCGCCCTCTTCAACTCATGCAAAACAGGACTGCAAGAATTATCCTTGGCCTCTAGCCCCGGGACCACATCTCTCTGGTCGTGAAATCCCTCAATTGGCCACCTGTGGATGCAAGGATAAAGTTCAAGACCCTCGGCATCGTCCAAAAAGCATTCTGAGGCTTAGGCCCTCACTATCTTCAACTATCTCTCCCTAGATACCTTCCTTCTAGAGCCCTTCACTCGTCTACCTCTAATTCTCTGCTGGTAAGTTTCTCCAAGCAAGAAATGGGGGTAGATATCTCTCTTCGGCAGTTGCCTCCCTTTGGAATTGCCTGCCTGCCTCTCTAAGCCTTGAGCCAGATCTCCTTAAGTTCCGGAAGCTCCTCAAGACCTTCCCTTTCTCCTCCTCTTTATCACTTCCTCTCCCCTGCTAACCTACCCTTTCTCCTCATCCATCCGCACACTGGCTGCTTAGTGTCTTCTGAGTCTTACAGGGCACCAGCCCAACCCCGACCAATCCCCCTGCGCTTGCCCTTTGGCCCACCTTGCACTGCAGCCTGGCTTACCTTGCATTACCTGGCTGGGTTGCTCCCTGTTGCCTAGCCGTCCTCACACTCAACTCAGAGTCCTTCTCCTCTGGTTGCACTTCCCCCTGTACCCTTTCCCCTGCACTTGTTGTTGTACACTTGCATGATCTAAATGAGGTCAGGCCTAGTAAGATTGCTTGTCTTGTCTTCCCTTGTTCCGCCTCCCTTGCCTGGATGAGCTGTAAAATACATGAGTATAGACGCATAATAAATACCAAATCAATCAATCAATCAACTTCTGACACAAGCCCTATTTCACTGATGCACGTTGCTCAGGGTATCCATTATGTTAATTTTGCATTTAAGTAACCATAGCACAGGCCAAGCATGCAACTTGTTGACCTTATTGAAAGCAGTTCTCGGATCCACGATAGACAAATAGATTGGTTCTTCTCTAATGAACAATGAGTCTGATACTATCAGATAAAGATTAAAAGCTTGTCTGCAAGTCCCAATGCGGAACGGAAGCTCAGCTGTATTTTTGATAAGATGTTTTAACCATTTCCCATTGTTCTGTTTCCTATTAAAAGCCCTCCTGAATATTTAAAGGGGAGCGTCAAGGAGGGAGATCTATCTATAATATGTCAGGCTATCTTTCCTTCCTTTTCTGAATATGGGGTAACCTACCACTTTTTTCCAGTTTTCAGGTCTTTTGCTAGTGTAATCATGTACTTACAACTAGTAGTCAATGTTGCACCCCAGATATTAGCCAAGTCTCTAAAAACAAAATCAGCTGGGGCTCGATCAGGACTAGGACAGAGATGATATGCTTGTTTTTTTTTTTTTACAGCACTAGTACATTCAAGAGGGACTGTGCAACCCTGGTCTAACATAGCTCATCATTATTCAAAAAAGGTTCCTACTACTAACAGTTCCACCTGCGCTATATGAAGAAAAGTGATCTAGCCACACGCAATCCTCAACATTAGTTTCAGTACCACTTACGTTATGGTTATGCATTGGTTCATATATCACTAAATCCCAGAATGTCCAGGTATTATTTTCTGAAAACACCTCTACTAATTCCAACCATGCCACATTATCCAATTTGATAATGAGTAAATAGCATGAGCAATTACTATCTCTTTGCTACTTCCTGCAGGTTTTCTTAATATGGAAAGCAAATAATGTTTGGCTAATCTACATTCCTTGGTAAACCATCCCTTTGGGTTTTGGTTCGATAAAGAGGCATATCTAGAGTGGACAACATCTGAGATATTCGCCATCAGATGGACATATGTGGCCACTACTATATAATTATGGGAGTTTTGAGATGAGGAAGGTTTGAGCTAATTATTTCTTGGTGAATAGTAGATTTATCAACTGTTGCATTGGTGCAACTTCTGCAAGGGCCAAGTGGGGAAGATCATTGGTAATAGAAGTACAGCACTGCCCCTTAATCTGCAGATACATTGGGTGATGGTCACTATAAACATCTTTGACAATAAATACATCTCATTCAAAGACCAAGAGATACACAAGTAATCAATAGTAGAGTCCTCCTGATGAGCCCTAAATGTGTATTTACCAGGGTTATCCTTAGGAGCTCAACTGTGCACAGAGTGCAAACCACATACAAGGTCCAAAATTTGAGGTCATTAGAACACATACAAGGTCCAATATGCAGGGTGCAGGGCTCAGGATTACCCAACATCAAATCTCTATGGTTGTCAAAGAGGCCAGGAAAGGGCTCATTCCCAATGTTTAGATTAGTGCCCCACCCCTAAAATTACTCAATCCTTATGTTTCACTTCCCTTAAAATTAGATTGTCCATGTACTGTTTAAAACTCAGTAAACTGTATCATTATGCGGTCTGTTTCTATTGTAAGGTTAACAAATACCGGTAATTCTCAATTGCAAAACATACTTTAAAATTTTACGAAATGTTATTTAAAATCAAAGGGGAGTGATAGTACAATTTATGGAGATTTGTAAGGCTAGCCAACCTCCATAATGTCTTCCCTGAACTTTCTTGCTTGGATGCATTAGTTAACATTTCGTTGTAGCTCTTTCTCCCAATGGTTTTGCAAAATTGTTGACGTGTATGTATTTTATAAGGCATCCAATAGTGCTGCATAGCAAACTGAGATTATTTCTGTCAATATCCCTTTTTTCACTGCAAAGGGAGAATTTATTAACTCCATGGAAGTGTATTATATCGCCACTAGAAGGCCCCTCTTTAGTTGACGATCCTGCCATGGATGTGTATCCAGGAGATGGAGGCTGGTTTGTAACATAGAGAATGGTGCAATTGTCGAAACACTCTCCTCCAAGATATCTCTAACAAACATAATGCCCCGCTCTGCCCTTTCCTGTCAGTAGATCTCAAGGCCTGTTATTCAAAGAGTTTGATTGCTCCAGAGGGGTGCCTCAAGATTTCATAGGGCTAAACTCATAGCTGTTGGTGGTCTTGCTCCCAACAGTATGTTGAATCTGCTAAAGTCGGGAAGTTCATGTCTTTCGTCTTCTCATAGTACATCTAATGTGTGTGTTGGGAACGGAATGTTTACTTTCTAGAGCAATGCAAGTTGGTTTATATTTGGCGCTTGGGTTAAAAATTGTGTATGGTGCGATGTAGAAGGTCAGGCTGTATAGTTAGCATTTCGTACTACGAGTCCTAATGAAGTTGATGCTGAAAAGAGTTTAGATGTATTGCCTCTTGGACAAAGCTGATTCCAAACAAAGTTCTTGATTTCTTTCATTACTTGTTTCAACCAGGATTGTTCTAGTTGGATCAGTAGCATCCCGAACATTTAATTCAATGTAAGCATTATTATAAATTGTATTGTTTGCACTTTGCTTCAGAGGGATAGATTTAGTAATTTCCAGCATTCCATGTCTGCTTGATGCTTCCATATAAGGGTTGTAATTTCTTTAGTCTTCTAAGCATTTCAGTCCTTTGGGTAGCCAGTAGAAGGGGTATTGGTGCATGTCTGCCTTGGTTGCAAATTTGGATGTTGGCATTGCTTTTCACTCCTGCCAATTGATTTTTTCGTATGATATTTTCAAGAATGCATTTATAGTGTCCATTAGCGTTTGCATGGAATTGTGTTGATCTGGTAGTGTAATATCCGATTTGGGGTTGTTTTACCGAGATGGGAATGTTCGAGGGAGAAACGACCGAAGATTAGCTGTTCGAAATAATCTTCGGTCTTTTGTCACCTGAACATTCCTGATGTGCCCAAACCCCTAACCACACCCCCACCCACATCACTGCCCACACCCCCGGCACCTCCCACCATCTTACTTACCCTGCATTCCGTCTCGCCGTGTCCCTGTGACACCTGTTCCCTTTCACTTCCGTGATCAGGAACAGGCGCCGCAGGGTCCTTTCTGGGTTTTTTTTCTTCTTCTTTTTTTCCCCCGCAAACCGCGCTCACTACACTGTATAGTATATATAATTTTGGTTTTTGGTTCGGGGACTGCGGGATAGGTGTCCCCTGCAGCCCCCAGAACCGAATGCATTATCTGGTCAAACATTTCGGCCAATCAGAATTTTCGAAAGGCCGAAAATCGGCCAAATCATGCATTCAGACATTTCTTTGCGGTCATGTTGGCCTAAACGTAATATCCTCTTTGTATAATTTATTTTCCTGTATCCTGAAGGCAGTTCTATCCCCTTAATACATGTGTTTTGTCATATGTCCAGAGAGAATGGTTCTAGTGCCAGCATAAATAGCAAGGGTGTTCAGCAGCAGCCTTGGCATATTCCTCTCTGAATGCAAAATCCTTCTGAGGCGTGACTGGTTCGGTAAACTCTGGCCAACTGTTTTGTGTGGAGTAATTTCACTTTCCTCATAAACCTCACTCCCAGGCAAAATGTAGACAAGTTCTGAAGTAACAGCTCCACTTTGCTCTGTCAAAGGCTTACGCAGCATCTAGAGACAGGGCCATTGTTGGGAATGGAGCATTTCTCATTCTGCAAAGCACACAGGGGACCTCTCTAACATTATCCCTGGCCATCCGGCCTGCCAGATAGCCCACCATTGTGTGGTCAATCAGTATTTATAAGTAAGGTTACAGCCTCTTAGCCTACACTGTAGCAACTATCTTAATAGCCACATTAATATGTGAGATTGGGCAGTGGTTGCAACATTTTGTGTCATCCCTTCCTGTTTTGGGAATAACTGATATTAGAACTCGATTAAATTCATGGTGTAAAACATTTTTGTCAGCATCCTTATAGAATTTGGTTTGTATGAGTATTGTTGGGGCCTCAGAATAATTGTAATGCTCAATTGGTAATCAGTTCTTTACCGGGCATTTCTCAATGGCTATTTCTATTAAAGGGGGCTCCTAATTTGAACCTCATGCTTTCATTTAGGGAGGGGATACAAAGGTTTTTCATGAAGACTTCTTCCTCCGAATTCATAGGAAGTGCTCCCACATAGTAGAGCTTATTATAGTAGGTAGCAAATTCATTGGCTATCTCAGCTTGGTGCATGATTAAAATGTTATAGTCTGTGAGTAAGTAAGGGAGACATACTGGGGCGTGAAGTTTTAAGTGGGGCTGCCAAAGGCCTCCCCGCCTTTTCACCTTGTTCATATTGTGGCTGCCTTAAGACTCAGAGGGCGTTTTTTGGCCTATCTAGTGTAATATGAGGATAACTTATATTTGCTATTGATTAGATCAATAAACAACAAGGGTTTTGGGAATGTAATATACTAAGTAGTGAGGTTTATATGTTGTCCTCGAGTCTCTTCAGTTCTTGTTCCTTTCTCTTTCTTTGCATTGAGGAAGTTCACATCTTCAACCCCCTAATATAGGCTTTGAGAGTAGCCCATGGTACATCTGTTGAGGAGGATGTGCCTTTATTAATTTCTAAGAATTCTTTAATCTTCGTGTTAACCTTTTGTCTGCTGGGTGCCTGTAATTACTTATATTCATCCTCCATCTAAAGAATGTTGGTTTGTGAGGGTGTATTATAACTTCTAATGATATTAGGCCATGGTCTGAAAGACTTGTGGGGATGAGCATACAGTACGCCATTTTTTTAAGAGTGATTTTGATATGATGAAGTAATCGATCCTCATGCATGTGCCATTAACACATGCCATGCATGTATGTTATCTGTCTTATGTATGCTATAGCTGCCAGGGTTCAATCAGTTTGTGATCCAATAGGATGTCTCGTAAAATCCCCTCATCTCTTCATGATCCAGAGTCTATTTTTTGACCTGATTAGTAGGGGGCCACAATGAGGTTCCAGTCTCCTCCCAATATTACAGGTGTTAACCTTGTTTCTGTCAGAAAGTCTGTTCAGATGGGAGAAGATTCCAGATTTGGGGCCAGTTAAAGCATATTTAAACCCTAAAATCAGATTATATGTTCCCAGGTCTAATTTAACTAGGATTATTGCCCCTTTCACTTTCTCACCTTGTTTTCAGAGGTTTTATGTCTTACAGTTCTGTGGATGAGGGTTGCACTCCGTTTTGTTTCTTCTAATGCTTTAATTTCTACAGCTGTAATATACCAGCCCCATCCAATCTCTTTAGAGTTCCGACACCTTCTTTTTGGTCAAGTGTGTTTCCTAAATGAACACCACATCTGGCTTCTTTGGATTTAAGGTATTGTAGTATTTCTTTCATTTTAACAAAACGGTTGAGGCCTTTGATGTTCATGAAGAGAATGTTGAATGCAGACATAGTAAATGCCATGACAAGTGTACGGGGATTTGTTGGCTTTCTGTGTCATGATAGGATGTATTTTCCATGTCTGTCTTCTGTATTCTCGCGAACTTCTAAAGGACTTTTCTGTAAATTTTTTAGACCAAGTCTCCCAAGTACACTAGTCTCTGCCATGGTCAGCAAACAAAGAAAACTGTTAAAGACCCTACATAAAAAAATGGGATCCCACTGCTTATGTCGCTCATTTTCTGGGAATTTGTAACTCGTTCTCTGGGTGTTGCTTCTTCATTTCCTGAGGATGTTCAGGGAACTCCCAGTGGGGTTTTGTATGTCCTTATATTGGAGGTGCAACCACAGTCATTTCGACAATATTGTGGGTGCACTTTCTATTATCTTGGGTGTCAGGCAACTGGATGAGTACTAAGATGTGAATATTCCCTAGCTCTCATCCTTTTCAGGAGGTTGTGCTGGCTTTCAGGTTTCTGACTGCGTTTTTCGGAGGAGAACATGATTTGTCCCTTGTGTGATCCTCTTTTACAGAAAATTATGAGGTTGCTGCATGCTGTCAGGAAGGTCTTTGTCTTTGAGATTTTGCTTATAGCGGCAATATGCCCATCCGCCTACCACTAGTTTAATTTGTTTTTTTTGTTGGAGTTATGAGTTCCTTATCCAAGATGAAATATCAATGAGTTATTTGTCCAAGGATTCCAGAAACTCTGTAGCTTCTCTGGGTCTGTGTATTCACCAGTCTTGCCCTCGTTTGTGACAGTTATTTTCGCTAGGTCTAGCAGACCACATTTAAGGCCCCTTCCTATACCCTGTAAACACTTCCCTTTCTCCATGCTGTGCTTTGAATATTCGGCTTTTATGTAGATCTTCAAGTCTACTTACAAAATTAGGTTATGCTTCTTGGCTAATTGAAGTTTCTGTCTGGTGTATTTATGTAGAGGAAGCCATACTAAGAATGGAGGTGGTCTTGGCAAGAGGGGTTGGTATCTTTAGTTTGATTCTGTTGGCTCTTTTCGCCCACAGACGTTTGCACCCCAAGAGTTGGGTTGAAGTCTAAATGGGGTAATTTTGGTAACACTGTTCAATAAATGAGACCAGATCCTTCCCTTCTAGTTCCTCAGAGATGCCCAGAAGTCAGATGTTGTGCTTTCTGCTGCGGTCTTCCCGGCTGATGTTGGCTTCTTTCAGTTCTTGCAGCTGCAATTGCATGTGCTCCGAAAACCCAAACCTCTTTCCTCGATCCTTTCCATCCTTTCCTCCACGTCATGTAGTCTACCTGCTTGCTGTCTGAAGTCTTCAGCAGGAGACATTCGTTCTGTGTGGGTCGCTGAGGTGAGGTGTGTGTGTTGATGGAGTCCACTGTGGTTCAAAGGGCAGACATCTTATGGAGGATATCTGACTAGGTCACAGACATATTTGGAACAGTGTTCCCGATTAAAAGATCAGTGGACTGTGTTTCCAGGGTTGTTGTTGCTGCCAGAGCTTCAGATCCAGCCATTGTCATATATGAATATTAAATGTGTAAAATACTAAAGAGCACTCTGGTGTTCTTTTTATTTAGCAAATTGACTATTGCTGTCAGATTTGATAGGGGGCTACGTTTTTAATCGCTTGTTTATGAGCCATGGGAGACACGCCTACATAGTTATCAGTGACGCTGGGTACAAGTCCGGATCTCCTGCGATATGCTTCTGGTTTTATCGGTGGGAGTGTGCATCAGTATGGATGAAGTTGATATGGACACCATCAAGGTGTCACCCACAAAAGCAAATACTCCCTCTTTCCATGGAAACCAGAGACAACGCTGTTTCACTGCATGCTCTTAGGTGTTCAATCAGCACTGTGGCCTCTGGGGTGTGGCAATGTTTTAACTAACTTACGGACAGTCTTCCCACCAGGGCTCTGCTGATTATGCGGAGGAGTGCATCGTCACCCGATGTTCTCATTACAGCATGAGTGAACCTGGCGGCTGCAACACGTTGCCTCTACGGCCTGCAGGCCATCACATTGCCAACCTCACGAACAGGCACCAGCGTATAGCCCAGAACTCTAGTTGGTCTAAGGTATTCAAAATATCTATGTTCAAAACTGAGTCTATAATGTGTGATTTGTGAAGTTGGGAGAACTTTGCAGTATGATTTCATAGTACTTCAGAAAAGGTGAAAAATGCTACCCTTAGCTGCAAAATGTATGTGAGGACTACAGGTAGGTTACCATTGGCTGTATTTAACATGGAATAGAATCAGGGGAAGTGTAGCTTTTGTTTAGTGATAGAAATGTTCCTTGTTTCCTTCTTTGCAACTATTGAAAATGTGCATATTCTTCACATCCAAAGCTATTAATATAATACATGCATGTACATGATTTTCTGTAAAACAGAATTACCTGGGAAGCATGATAGCAATGTGCAATCGAGGAGCAGGATCCCATAGAGTTGGAAAGAGGGCAGCATTGTGTACGACTTTGCAAGACACAACCAAATATTGTTAGGACGTACTTTGTGTTCTAGAATGGGTTATTTACAGAAGCCGATTTGAAGGGGTGTGATGTGACATCAGGAGCAATATATCCGACATTAGCATGCATGGGGTTAAGCATCTCATACGATGATCGCAAGCACTGTTCGGCATTAAATGGGACACTATTGGAGACATCTCTTCCAATAATCTGCCGTATTTAACATTATTACTTTGCACAACAAGACCAGTGTGCTTCGTTGCTTAGCCAGGCCTAGCATAATCTCTCTTTGTACAGTTAGTTGCTGCCCTCTACACTGAAGGACCTCTGCCTGGTTCTACTATTTTAAGCAATCAACAATGCATAATCGTAAACTAAGCTTTCAAAAGTATGAAATATTGACACTTGTGTAAATATTATTAAAATTGTTCTTTTATAAGGAGCTTAATACCAGCAAGTGGTTTCTAAACACAGGAACGGGATTCGAACCTGTGATGCACTGCATCGTCTTGCTTCCATGACAAACGCATTGCCACTGAGCTATCCTTGCTCCTTTGTGGATTATTGGATATATAGATTACTAGTGCCACGAATAGCAATAATATGTCAGATCACAGTGAGATGCACTGTTCCCGTGCGCCGTTCCAAAAAAAGGGCTTCAAGGCATGGTTCTCCCAAAGGAAGTATGTCTCACAATCAATGTGACCCATGGATTCACGTGCACACATACACACACACACCCTACCACAGACATCACATTTACCACCTTTTGCTACCACCGTGTATATTTTTTACAATGCACAACTTTTCTTTCAATGTGTCTAAATAAATGAGTAAACATACATCAAAATGCAGAGGACTGAATAATGCCTCCAGAGTGCAGAAACGCTTGAAGGATCACCCAGGTATTTTCTGGAGGGTAATCTCCATCAAGTGGCAGTGATCACGCATGGACTGAGAGACAGGATGCTGTTAAGGGGAAGTTTAGACTTTTCTGACACCATCCATGGATTCACGCGTCTATTCCCTTAGTGTGGATGTATGTCTAAGGTACCAAGGTGGGAAGAGGTAATACTTGGCTACCTTGTGTCACGAGCATGCAGCACCACAGTTAAGACCGAGCGCACTGCATTTCAGCATGAGGATGCAATCCTATGTGGAATCTTAATTCTTGTTTTTTCTTCCATTCGTGATGTGACCCTGCCCTGTCATGTACCCCTGATGACGCCAATGCACCCCAAAAGCGTGAAGTAGATGGCAGAGTGGAACTGTTCTGTCTAACTTTCCTTCATCAAATGTCCATCCACAACCAAGAATGACCATGCCTAGCCTAGGCGCTAAATCACTTGCAACCTCATCGTAAATGGGTGCAAAGCGGCAAATCAGCGAATAAAAGCGAGGTATAATGCTTGCACATGTTGAATTACCTCTCTGCTCATTGTGCAGCGGTGGCAAGACATAGAAGGGCCATGTCGAGTAGGTGAAACCTCCACTGCGCATTACTCCTCCATCTTGTCAGTGAGTTTCGCTTCACGCCACGCCAGTGTTGTTCGCCGACTTTTAACACTGCATACTGGGGCGCCAGCAGCACATAAGTGCTAGCTTTGTTGCTCATATGCATGCAGTTTTCATTTTGTGTAGAATGACCCTGTTGTAGAGTACAAGCATGACGAGTGGTAGAATGTCCCTTGTCAATGGGAGATTATATGGCCAAAACCCATTAGCTGTATTGCAACTAAGTGGGTCATTTTTGCACTGAGTGGAGTGTAAAATATGAAAGTGTGGAAGTGCTTTATGCTTTCATTGTGTGCTCAATCTCCCTGTGCCTTCCCAAGGTGTAGGAGGCCAGCAAAGGGAAGCGGCTATCTCTGTTTGCTTTCCTCCTCCATCTTGGAATAGCACCCGGTTTTATCTCAGCATGTGATTTTCTGCAGGCGTAAAGACAAAGGATTCCTATGCTTTTACGCCTGGTGTATAGCAGGCAGACTCCATAGAAATTCAAAATACAATGCTGACTGCAAAGTGTAATTCACAGGAGGCATTTTATTTTTCACAAAGCGTAGAGTAAACTTGCGTAGAGTAAACTTGAAGAGTAGAGGTGAAATTGCCGTGATTTTCTACTCGTGATTGCACTCAGCTTTGTGAGTGTTGAAAATTGCCTGCAGGCGGCCAGCAGCATATAAACGCAAGCGCTGGTAATCCCAGTCAATGCAATTAGCACATAGTGAAATATGACACGCTAACACACTGTCATCTGTAATGCTTACAAAGAAATGTATAAAACAGCAAAAGTGCAATGGTACACCAATGCAAACATATGTGTGTCCACATGTGGTGCAGTGCACACACAAAAAGAGACATCATTGCAAGATTTGATTAAAAATGTGACTTAAGACACACATTCTTGCCACATTGGTAACAACCCGTGCACAACATCTACAGGCACAATGGCCCTTGCCACAAGTGTTCTCTTGCACATTGATGCTTAAAAGAAAGCGTTAGAGGCCCACAGCCTCAGACACGAGGCACACAACTAGAAACCCCCACAAAATAAAAGTTCATATTAGGAGGCATGCATCACATGTAAAACTAACCAGAATTGTCTGCAGAGTTACTGCTTTGACCAGAATGTCTTCAGCGACCGTTTGCACGAGATTAAGTCTAGCTTTCTGTATAAGAAGACAGACTGCAACGTTATTAATACCAACATGACAATCATGTGTGCCCTGGGGTGCAGGCTGCCTGCCAACCACTGGAGAATCTCTTGGAATATTACAGACTTCCAACTTCAAAGCAATGCAGTATATAAACATCACCAGGCCAGTGCTACACATGTTTGACATTTCACATGACACTCATTATTTGTACACATAGAATGTCTGCCCTGTTTCGCTCTTGAATGTGGCAATGCGGACAAAATGTCCATTTAAAGAGGGATGCCAAAGTGGTCATTGTGTGGATGGTCGTGATCAAATTAGTTGCCTAATGATACGTTTTTTTTTTCAACAATATATGTATTAAAGTAATACACAAACAATATAATATATACATTTAAAACATTATAAAGTATAACCTCTTCTGATTACATATCCTCTACATCCTTCCTTTCCCTTAGTGATATTACAATTAAATCAGCCTAAAAAATAGCCTTCGACTAGAGAATTAGGGCCTCATTACATGGTAGGCAGTAAAGTGCCATGGTTGCCGCCGATATTTTACCGTGTCCGCCTTGGTGGATGGCGGAATTACCTTGGATCAAGCATAGATCAGTGACATAGATACTTCAGCCCTGATGATATGATGAACTTATTTCAGCATAAACCAAAAGTCTTTTTTCTTTATCAGCAACCTTTCGATCTGTCCCTCGAAGGAATGTTTCTACACCGACCTGTGATTTCGCTCAGAATAAATGTTCACTTGGATGATAATGCCTTCCAAGATCACATTTAGATTTGGAGTGTTTCTCGGATCCCTTAGAAAGGTGAGCACATCAGTGTGCCTTCCAATAAGATGCGGATACTCCTCAATCAGACGAAAGAACACCACACTGAATAGTCCATGAGCTGCATCAGTTTGAAAGGGGCATTTGTACTCTCCTCACTGTACTCAGGTAGTTGCAAGAATTGTTCAGTGATGACTATAAGCAATATTCTTATAATTGGGGAATTTTTAGGATCTCACAAGAAAGCGGGCATCTTCGGCGGTATCATTCCCATCCCGGCACGCCGCTTCCTAAGGAAAAGGGAAAAGAACAGAAAAAAGGCATTAGTAAGCATTCAGCAAATCTTCGCTTATCTTTAAAGACTGTACGAGCTTCAAACGCTTACCTGAATCCCAGCCACTCTGGGGGAACTCTGTCTCCGGAACTTCTCATCCATTTGCAAGAGGGAAAAGGCACTCCAGGTTAGTGTGGAAACATCTAAAGGCGCAGCATACCACGCTTACTTACCTCATTTCTTCTTCATAACCGGCATCCATGCTGAAAACGTTGCGGCACCTAAAAGACACAGAAAAATAACTCAGTTCAATACAAATACGAAAGGGTCGCATCGCGCATCGCGCTCTCACTCACCTTCAGCGTTACTCATCTCAGCAGCACGCTGCCATCCCCGGACGCCGGCCATCATCTAAGGAAGGAAAGGAACGAAGTTAGAGAACTGTTCAAAAGACTCATTATATTTACCTGTCGGACTCTAGCCAGTGAAGTAACTAGGCAGCAACGAGCCCGCATCCATCCACGCGCCCCTGCGCTGAAAGCAGGATGGAGAGCACACTTTCCAAGAAAACAAGGTGAGCTGTGGATCAAAGGCAAGGGTTGGACCCAGGGGAAGAAGGGGTTCAAGCACACAGAGACAATAGGGAGTTAAACTCTACCAATCCTGTGTTTCAGGCCCAGTCTCCAGTCGAGTAGACTCCAGGGAAGGGTTTGAGGTCGTAAGAGGTCAGAACAGGCTGAGTGATGTCCCCGTGGATACGAGGTGAGAGTTACAGTTTCTCCAGCAAGGATTTTAACATCCCCAAGGAAAATCCAAGCACGCCTACCCTGCACTTTGAAAGCAGATGGTGTGACGTCTTCCACATTGAATGGACCGTTAAAACAGGGTTTTTCTTACTTTTTCCTTATGTGGTTGCAGACTAGGACCGCATCTCTGGGGAAAAGAGGGGGACCGCAAAGTTTTTGAGATTGGTCTGTCGAAGCATCTCCTTCTGTGTTCTGTACTGCCCTAGACCCATGTCTCTGCAGCTGTCCTGAAATGACAGAAATATTGGAAGTCATACATTTCAAATAATCATGCAGTTCCATTCCTAACAGTTCTTCAGTTGGCTGAGCATCACTTCTAACTCTGGATGACGGCATTAGAGGTACCCTCATTCATCTCCCCATCACTATTTTGTGGGGTGTGGCTGGTAGTCAGAACCCAGTTGGTTCCTTAAAGCATATAATGCCAGTGGTAGGCAATGCAACCACCCTTTCTTCAAGGTAAGCTTCAATTTGGCTAGTCTCTCTTTAAGCAGGCTGTTGAGCCTTTCACAGATCCCATTTCCTTGCGAATGATAAGCCGAAGAAAACTTGTGCTTTATACCAAGCAACAAGCTGATCTGCTCAAATGTCTGATTCACAAAATGAGGACCATTATCTGACCTCATAACTTCACATACTCCCCATCTAGGAAATACGTCAAGCACTAAAAATGTAGCTGCACAGGTGGAATCTGGGTGTGTACATGGACCTGCCTCTATCCATGTCGAGAAGGGTCACACCACTATGATCAGATATCTATATCCATTACATACTTGTATTATCATGTCACCATAGTCGATATGCAAGTGCTGAAAAGGGCCATTAGGTTTTGGAATGACTCCCCTAATTGTGTGTAGTGTATGCCCAGCCGTGAATTGTTGACACACAATACAGTTTATCATAAAAAATGCAACATGTTCTGCTAAATTTGGCATGAACCAATCCTCAACAATAGTTGCAGCGAGATTCTTCCTAGTTGTGTGCACGGGATAGTGTAGCTGTTCCAGTGCCAACCTTAATAAGGCTGTGGGCATCACCGGTTTACCAGTGCTGTCCTGTCGCCACAATGCTTCAGAGGGGTTAAAAGAACACCCTTTTTGCATCCACAAATTCTTTTCCTCTTGAGGTGCTTCCCCCTGGACCTCCATTAACTGAGTTTTAGACAAGTGCTTTTAGCAGGAGTTAAGTACGGGACCCGCAAAGGTACCTCGGAGGTAATTACGGTACCGTAATTTACAGTGCCGTAATTACCTCCTTCCCCATTCCCATTGAGCCCTATGGGGCAGAAATGGGAATGGGGAAGGGCAAAAGGTGAATGGGGAATTACTGGTCCCTCCAGCCCTGGAATGGATCGGTAATTACTCCATTCACCATGCCGGATTTGGGACGGTTTCGGAGGCAACCATGGAGCTAATTACTCCATGGTTAGCTCCAAACCCGGAATGAGGACCATTGACTGCAATGCTTACTGGGAGTTGTAGTGCCTTAATAAGCCTATCCAATAAGGCAGCGTGCTGCACTGGCCTGCCGTCCGCGCGGAGGTATCCCCTCCTTTTCCAATGTGCTAACCCTGCATGTACCGTTGACGTCACATAGGCAGAGTCCGTGTACACTGTTACTTCTTGGTCTGCATGATTCTCGACCATGAGTATTAAAGCCAATAATTCTGCAGCCTGTGCTAAATATTGAGACAGTAATCAAGTACTAATAAGCACCCAAAATTCCCCATTTGCTGTGTGCTTTACCACAGTGGCTCCTGTATATCTATGTCCATCATCATTGACGAACTGTCTATAAAAACAATCTCTCCTCCTGCTAATGCATTCTCTTTTATTTTAGAAAGTTCATTATAGAACTCTTCATAGTTTGCGCAATCGTGCACAGGTTCTCCTTCTGTCACTGGCTCAGATACAAACATGGCAGGAATCACTAGTTTACATCAAACTATTTTGATTTCTGGGTTTGATATGACTACCTCATAGGCAGAAGCCCTTTGAGAAGTCAAAGTACCTTTGGGTTTTTCTAAAATGGCAAATAGTGCATGCTCAACAAATAACGTCATGGAGCATCCCATCACTATGCTTGCAGCCTTCTCTATGGCAAACGCGGTGGCTGCTAAACTTTGTTCGCATGGAAAATAACCTCTCATTACTGGGTCTGAAATTCCACTGTAATTTGCAAGGGGCTTGTACCCCAACATAGTTCTCTGCGTGAGCACTGCTGTCATAACAGTGCCATCTGTATGTGAGAACAAAAATAATTCCTCACCATAATTCGGAATCCCTAAAACTGGAGCTGTTCAATTCGTCAAACCCTTCTTCCATTTCCTCAGTCCACACGATTTTTTCTTGCTTTGCCTGTGCTTTCTTTAGAGCCTATAATAAAGGCTTTATATATGAGCTGTAGTCAAAGACCCATGCTCTGACATAATGACATAATCCCAAAAACCTCTATATGTGTTTTATCGTGTGTGGCTTGCCTGTTTTTAAAATAGCCTCAGCTCTTTCAGGGATAACCTTTTTTCCCTCATGTGAAATCTTTTGGTATATGTACTTCTTGTTGACAATATTGTAACTTTACTCTGTCAACTTTATATCCTTGGTCAGCGATTATAACCATCAGTTGGACATAAACACATCTGCACTCTTCCTCTGAAGTGCTGCAAACCAAAATTTCATCTACATATTGCAACACAATGCTTTAAAAAGCAATATTGCTTGAGTCCATCTGAAGGACTCTATTAAAAATCAATGGAGACTCACAATACCCTTGTGGTAAACAAGTGCTTTTCAGGTGCGTTTGTCTAAACGTAAATAATGTCAGATCCTGCCAGTCTTTGTGCAATGGGATTGAGAAGAATGCATTTTTCAAGTCAATCACCATGAAATATTGTGCTTCACCAGGTATATTCCATAGGATCGTAGATGGGTTAGGAACTAGAGGGAACTCAGCCTCTACAATCTGGTTTATTGGGCGAAGACCTTGCACTAGACACCACGACCCCCCCTTCCTTTTTTTCACTGATGTATTTCACGATGACACTGACGTCAATAAGGTGTGCTGATCCATCATGGCAGAAATCATCTTAAAAATACCTTCATCTGCCTCTCGGGACATAGGATATTGTCGTGCTCAAAGTAAAATTGCTCCTGGTTTTGATTTAATCTTCACTTCTCCAACCCCCTTTAGTAGAACTACGTCATAGGGGCCGGTGGTCCATAATATAACTGGCACTTTTGCCATGTCATCATCAAAGTACTCTGGACCTTTTTGTGCTATCATCATTTTCTGAGAAACTTATCTTTTAATTACTCTTACCTAATAAGTAATGCACATCTCATATATTATTTCATAATCAGATGGATGATCTCCAAACAGATCTTCATCAATGACGTTGGTCAATCTGTGACCCTCCCCGATGGCGATTACTGCGCGCCATTGTTTTCCTTCATCATCATGTCCATCAAGCAAACCATTTCCCCTCGCACTGTGGCTGCTTGTATCTCTAAGGGAAAAATGTGACCCTTTTCTTCGAGCATAGGTATTCTTGGTCTAAACAAAAATGAATCTGAGATCTCATTGTTCTGCCTGCTAGGCCTGGTAGCCATTACAATAGAATGCCTACTCCATACTGGAAAACCTCTGGTTCTAATGGAATCGCTCTCATAGCTATTTGTCCTGCAAATGGCTTAATCATTTCGCACACATTTAAATAATGCATTCCTAGTGTTGAACACACTATACATTCATCAGTGAATGAGATTATCATATTCAACTTAGTCATTAAATCTCATCCCAATATGTTGACAGGTGTTTGCCTCGAATATAGCAGTGGCACCTTCTAGTCACTTTCTCCTAGAGAAACTGGTAATTCTTCAGCGAAAGGAACTCTGCTTGTAGCTCCTGTGAACCCCCAAGTATTCATGGCATTGCCAGACATTGAAATCTTTCCCTCTCGTATACATGAGCACGTTGTACCTGTGTCTACTAAAAACAAAAAACGTTTGCCCCTATACTGTCGTCCTCCCTTGGTTCTTCATGAGGGTTTGGCGTCACAGATAGTATGGAACACATAATGTCTCCCAGTGAGCTGTCCTATTGTGGGTACAGCCTCATCCCATTACTTGTGAAATGATTCCCTTCATTGGCAGTGAAATCACCTATCACAGGAGTCATTAACTGACCTGTGTTTGTGTTTTGCTGAAGCTGCATAGGTGATTGCTGTGACTGTCCTTGTGGTGGATTAACTGCCACCTACTGTGACTGCAAGCCTTGCTGCACTCTTGGCGCTTGCTGCTGCATTGTTTGATTCTGCGCAAATCCATCTCATTCGGCTGTGTATATGTAGGTGGATTTGACATCCCGCCTCTTAAAAACTAGCCATTTTGTACCATCCCTTGCCTTCTACATGTGTGATAAAAATGCCCTGTCATTCCACACGTCCAACATATAGGCGGTGGTCTCCCAACCTGCATATTCTGATTAACATTCTGCATATTTTGAAACCCACCTTGGTTATTCTGAAAGTTTCCCTGATTATTCTGCCAATTCCCTTGGTTACCTTGACAACCCCTTCCTAGAAATCCTCTTCCTCGTGGAGTATATCCACTATTGTTTTGATCAAACTGCCTTTGATTATTCACCTGCAGTCTGTGCACTATCTGCTGTGAATCTGGTTCATCTACGCTGTTCAACATTGCTCCTTCAATGGCATATCTGGACAGTTTTTTCTGCACTAACTTTGCCTGCTCGCCTTTCGGAGCATCGTCCTTTTTGCGAACACTCAAAGTGGTTAAAAACCACTGAACAGGTTATCATGCCATGGTCTTTCGAGAGAGGGGCGCCTGCTACCTTTTTTGTATTTTTGGAAGGAACTTGGGGTTGGTCACCCGAAGTTACCTGGGGCAACCAGACGTGGACTCCCTGCCCACTGCGCTCAGAGAGACACAGCTTCACCTCACTGATGAGGCCCAACAAGGCTGAAACATGTGTATGGGGTTGCTTTTGGTACTCCTGTTCAGAAGGGAATTGTCATAGCATTTCGGTGCTGGACTGCCCATGTAGCCGGGACAAAGACTGATATGCAAATGAATATTTCCCATCTGTGAAAGGTACAGTGAGCAAAAAGAAGATGGCTGCGAACTCTCAAAGTGGTTAAAAACCACTGAACAGGTTATCATGCTGTGTTCTTTCGCGAGAGGGGTGCCTGCTACCTATTTTGTATTTTTGGAAGGAACTTGGGGTTGGTCACCCTAAGTTACCTGGGGGCAACCAGACGTGGACTCCCTGCTCACTGTGCTCAGAGAGGCACAGCTTCACCTCACTGATGAGGCCCAACAAGGCTGAAACAGGTGTATGGGGTTGCTGTTTGTACACTTGTTCAGAAGGGAATTGTCATAGCATTTTGTTGCTGGACTGCCCATGTGGGCTAGACAAAGACTGATATGCAAATGAATATTTCCCATCTGTGAAAGGTACAGTGAGCAAAAAGTAGATTGCTGCGAACACTCAAAGTGGTTAAAAACCACTGAACAGGTTATCATGCCGCGTTCTTTCGAGAGAGGGACGCCTGCTACCTATTTTGTATTTTTGGAAGGAACTTGGGGTTGGTGACCCTAAGTTACCTGGGGCAACCCGACGTGGACTCCATGCTCACTGTGCTCAGAGAGGCACAGCTTCACCTCAGTGATGAGGCCCAACAAGGCTGAAACACACGTATGGGGTTGCTGTTTGTACTCTTGTTCAGAAGGGAATTGTCATAGCATTTTGGTGCTGGACTGCCCATGTGGGCGGAACAAAGACTGATATGCAAATGAATATTTCCCATCTGTGAAAGGTACAGTGAGCAAAAAGCAGATGGCTGCGAACTCTCAAAGTGGTTAAAAACCACTGAACAGGTCATCATGGCGTGTTCTTTCGAGAGAGGGGTGCCAGCTACCTTTTTTGTATCGTCCTTTTTGCGATTCTATTCCTGCAAGAGTCTGCAGAAATGCTCAATGGTCAGCTGAATCGCCGACCACGATTTAGCTTTTATACCCACTAACTTCTTGAGCTGCTTCTGTACTGGCTCTGGCAGCCCTTGGCATAATATATGATAGAATACCGGTATAGATTTACCTCAGGATTCGTGATTTTCCAAGGCCCAAGCCTCCTGGAAATGTTGAATGTATACCAACAAATCTTCTCCTTCCTGCATCTTTTTCGTCATTATAGCTCCCATATCGGACGTGTCCGGATACAGTACTCTAAGCGCTTTCCAGACTGCCACCTTACAGTTATTGAGTGGTGCTCCATCGTGAGCAGTGTTGACTGTAGTCATACCAGCATATCCTGACCTTGTCCACACGTCATCAGCTCTCTCACCAAGTATGGCGAATAAGAGACCTTTAATGTCCCATATAGCCAGTGTGTTTCCTCCCGTCATTTTCTCTAACTCGTGTATCCATTTCCCAGTGCCAAAGGTTAAACTCAAGAGTTTACCAAGGTATATACCGTGGTCTGATCCTTTCTTTCTCTAACAAGGGAATCTGATGCCCCAAACTCATTCTCATCTCTCATCATTTGTCTATCTACTGCAGTGGTGATATGACCATCTTGTTGGTCTGACTGTGTCAATGGCTCAGACGCCTTAGATACAGGCACGTTTAAATCCACCCATCTTACTTCCTTATCCATAGGAAAGCATCCCTCAGGACCACATGAATCATCTCTCTCTTCCCCATGGAAGGTTTTCCTTTCTCAGTCTGACATATCTTGTGCCTAACTTGTGCAGATACTCTCTTTGTCATCCCTATTCATCCCTATTCAGAGTCAGTCTGTCTAAAGAAAGCTCCTTAGCTTCACACTAAATGAGGCTCGCCCTTTGTCATCCAACAGAGTGCTCTTGAGACGGTCATGTTTTCCCTTCCCTTTTGACTCCTTCTGAGCTCTCATTTAATGTTATACTTTATCGATCGCTTCCCCAATGTTCCTAGAGTCAAACTCGTCTTCTAGATTTGCTCTAGACAGGCCTGGTAATGAATTGTATTCTGGAAAAAAATCCTCTATATCCTCCCATGCTACTTTTGGATTAGGATTTCTTACTTCCTTTTACAAGTAAACGAGATTGCATGCTCTCTGCATTCTTTTGTGTTGCATATCTTTGTCAAATTCTTTAACTTTCTTGCTTCCTCTCTCACTCTAACTTCTTCTTTTTTCTTCATATCCCTTCTCTCGTTTGCTCTGCGTATTTCCTCATTCCTTCGCCTTTGCATTCTTTCCTCTTCTACTCTTTTTCTTTCTAGCCTCTCCTGCTCATTGATCGTTCTCTGTCTGTTATCTCATTTTCTTTGCTCTTCTGCTCTCTCTTGTTTCTTCGCTTGCGTATTTCCTCATCCCTTCACCTTTGCATTATTTTTTCTCTTACCTTCTGCTCTTCCTCTTCTACTCTTTTTCTTTCTAGCCTCTCCTGCTCATCGATTGTTCTCTGTCTGTTATCTCGTTTTCTTTGCTCTTCTGCTCTCTCTTGTTTCTTCACTTGTTGGTCTTGATATAACTGCTCTCGTCTCTGTGTGTCTTTTCTTTTCTCTCCTTTGTCTTTCAATTGTTCTTCCTTTTCTTTGTCTTTTTTATCTTGCTTGACTTGATCTTCCCTTTGTCTTACATCCTTAATGCTTTTAACATTGAGTTTAAGCACAATCTGACCTCCCATCAATTCATTCTGTAAGAGTGCTATTTCATCAGTTTTATCTCTTTCTCTTTTCCATCTCTATATTTCTCTTCCTATATCTAGAGATGTGCTTGCTCAATCGCTTCTCTCCTTATCGCGTCTCTCCTTGTCCCTCGGGACTTTAGTGATTACCTCTTTCTCAGCATTTTTCTCTGGACTCTCATCACTACTTTGCGCAGGTGACTCATATGCCGGATTACTATATCCTGCCACTGCTTTAAGTTCCCTTACTGGGTATAACCCATCGTCTTTCTTACTCTCGTCTTTTATTTCAGACGAGCAAGTGGAACAGAGGGCTCTTCACCCCTCTCTTTGTATACATTAAGTATCCAATCTAAAGGAGGCACCTCATCGCGCTCCTCCTGGTACGTTTTCCAGAGCTCTAAACTCGCTAGGCACGTGTCTAGCTTCTTCCCAGTATATGCTGCATGCAAATATGTCATCACATGCTGCAAGACTGCCTTTGATAGTGACCCACCTTGCAGCCACGGCATAAACATTTTATCTGTGGTTCCTTTAACCCATTCTGCACTGTACTGTCTAACGTTGGGTGCATGTTTTGGCAATTGCTTGCAAAGATGCACAAGTGGAGAAACATCCTCCCTTCTTAACCATTCACTCTTAACTTGCTATCTCTAGCTTGCTTCAATCACAGGTTTAAAAACACATTCAAGAAAACAACACAAAATGAGCGAGCACCAATTGTCGCAAGCTCCAATCCCGTTAATTACAGTTTTACTTTAATCTTGCTAAAAAACAACCATCAAGTGCAATTAAAAGCAATCCATTTCTTTTTCAACTACACGCTTCTCTAATTATCATCAATTTTTCTTTAACTGTGACGTCATCATTTTTTCAACACCACATAAAACAAACAGACAAACTTGACCGGTCACATACATCTCCTACAATCTTCTCTTTAAGACTCATCTTTTCCTCTAAAATACTTCTTATGAAGTCTAAATCAACCCCTTCATATCCGCCTTTAACAAGATCTGTTTTCTACGTGTTCCACTCATGGGACTCTGGGTTCAAATTTCTTCTAACGTTCTTTAAAACGTAGGTATGGACGTATCCTCTTTATCGTGGCCTCTCACAATATTCCTTATTTATAATGCTTGGCCAAACTCAAGTCAACATCTCATTCCCTGTATATATATTTTTTTACACTCTTATTTTATGTTATGTTTATCCCACCTCCCCCCGTTACTCTCCTTTATTTTACTACGCATACATCAATTTGCCACACTCCTCAGTTTCTACTCAACATTCGCATATTTTCTTCTTCGGACCCTCGGGATCGTACGCTTCTGCTTACCGCCTCTTCAAACTGTTTTCCGATCCATTCTTCCATATTGTTCTCCTGTGTAATTTAAAAGGTGCTGGAATGCGCCCAGGTTCACTGGACCTCACGTGATGGAGCAAGTGGCAGACTGCGCAGTTAAGTTAGTAGGAAAAACTGTAAGGAATCACTTACAGGGCATCAAGCGCTACAAAGCAGTGGCCTGACTGGGCAACAGAGACTCTGTGACAGACAGGGCCCACGTTCAGGACCTAGATGAACTAAAACCATCCATCTTTTACTCGTTCATATGCATCAATATATATTGGCACTTACCGCAATCTATTTACTATAAAGCTGGAGGCTAGCTGTTAAGATTACTTTCCTGCTTGCATTTCTGTTGCATCTGTAAACATTTAAACTAGCTTAATATCTTCATCTGTTTCTGTGGCATAAGCTTCTTCACCTAGATCCCACGATGTCACTTAACCTTGGTACTCTCTTGATGCCTTATAGAATATCTGCATTCTCTGGTCTCTGCATCTCTTCTGTAGACATCAGCTCTATTCTGTTGTGATGTCACCATTCGTCCTTGCCATTCATCTGCTCTGCTTCTTCAGGAATCTCATTTAAATGGCCATCATATTGTCTGTATGCAGGTATGGTTTTCTCAATGGGTACCTTGCCTCCCAGATCGTCTTAGGTATTGGTACTCTCACTGGTACTGCACAGAGTTCATACTTTGCTCTTTGTCCGTTCAACTGTTCCATGTATGTCTCATACTCTGTTTTCCAACAGACAGGTAATATGGGTGGGGCGGTTGGAGTAGGGGTACTTAGCTCCTAATATACAAGGCCATCCAGAAGGTATGTTGACCATCTGGATGAGGGTGTCAATCTCGTGGGAGATTAGAAACCCTAATCTCAGTCTGGGGGGTGACTGTGAAGCTGGAAATGCATTGGAGGGACAGGGCCTCCCTGTCCTTGTTTTGTAGTCCTTTTTCATGTGTGTTCTGTATTGTTTTCTGCCCAGGAGTTCATGTGTGACTCCTGGCAGTGCAGCCCTTCTTCTTTTTGGTTTGGTGTACAGACCCTTGGGGGATACCCTTATGACACCCATGGGTGGGGGTACAACCCTGTGCCCCACTGTATGTTTTTGGGCACCTGTGCCTCACAGAGCAGGGTATAGGCTGGTGGCAGCTCCATGCTGAATTTGACACGTGCTCTGAGTATCCTCCATTTTGGGATACCCAGGCCCTGCCATTGTAATCAGTTGATTCCTCATAGGAGACAAGATGGCCCCTGTGGCCTCTTGCTTTCTATTGCCTGTTAACTTTTTTTTCCCAAAGTCCTGGGAAGCCCTGACTCTTTTCCTTCCCCCTGACTGTTTGTTGGGTGGAAGTTCCATACATGATATTGTGGGGAAGTCCAGGCCAGACTGGCTGAAGCCTTCCCAGTGACTGTATGTTGTATGTACACCCTTGGGTGGGACCTGGGTGAATGGAGTGTGTGACCAATCTGCACTTCTTGTTATGGGTGTCTTTATTCTGGTATGTAACACAATGAATGAGACAGACCTGCCCGAAACTGGTATGAATTCAGTATGCAGTGCTAAATGGCTGGGTACTTGTCCCAATACACATTCCTTGTTGTGAGTATCTGGAGGTAGGAGAATGGCCTGAATGCACTGTGAGCCTGATTGGCTGCCTGCCTGCATGATTGCCCTTCTGGATGATTGGTTGCCTGAGTGTGACCCAGCAAAGTGAATGAGAGACCAAACACACAGTATATCTGGGGGCCTCTCACTGCTAGAATTTGTTCAGAAGCTGAAGTTGATAATTGATGCTTAACCTTGAAGCCCACTGGAAGAATTAGAATTGCTGCTGCTGTTCTTCACCAATCTGAAAGCTGCTGTGCTTTCAAGGAATTGATCCAAGAGAGGACATAACTAGGAGACCTCTTCCCGATCTATGAGGGACCATTGTGCATCAGCTGATCTTTGCCAAAGCTCCATGGACATCAGACCCTCAAAGGCTGCCGACTGGAGACAGGAGACAGGGACTGAATACAGGGACCGCCACGGAATCACAAAGTGAAGCGCCCAGACATTCAAGTCCATCACCATCAATGACCGCCGTCGACGACCGGAGCTGCAGTGCTCTTCTGCCTAAGAACACTTTCAACGAAGGATTCCCTCACTCATCACCATCGGAGAAAGTCAAGACCTTCGACGCGATGACGAGAATCCGGTTGGTGGGTTGTATGCCACCCGAAGAGTTCTTCAGTAACTCTTTTCAGCAGCGAACTATCGTCGTCGAGGTGCACTTCATGCCTCATCTTCGCATGACGTCCATGACCAATCTTCGATGAGCACCACCAGTACCATAGCTGCTGCCTTGATGCCTTTGTTCACCATTTCCTCATGGGATATCAACAATCTGTTGCTCCTGCCTTAAAGGGAGCTGCTCAAGAAGGATCTGTCAACGACCCAACATTGAACTCTGCTATTCCAGGTACATTGGGTCGGTAGAACCTTTTTAGAGGGAAATAAGACTCATATAAACAATATATGGACTGGCCTTGTATTATATCTTTATTTACAGGTTGCCCAGGTGGGGGGATCCTCATACAGACATGTGCCTAGTGGTATGGGCCCAGTATTCTGCCTATTGTTTTAACCAACCTGCTTTCCATCTATGTCTATTGTTGGTTCACATTATTAACTGATTTGTATGACATTTGACCTGAGTACAGTTGATGCATTATAATAGAATCAAAGAGTAATTGTGGTACCATATAGAAACGGTATATATTTACCATTTTAGATTAACTTGAGCACAAAGTGTGTTATTGTAATTGTGTACATAATGAGCCTATTTATATAAAGAACTGTGTTTTCACTAACATAGTGTGTGGACATTCCTTTGTAGGTGCTTGGGTGCACTGTACTGAAGAACCAGCCTGCATCACTTCCTGAGAGCCCAAGCCTTGATTGCTCGTCCACGTTTACCAAATAAAGAATCTTGGCTGGGGTGCTCTGTGCCTCTACTCTGCCATACAGAGAGGAGATACCCCCCTCCAGTCTTTACAAAGGTACAAAGTATTAATGCATGGAAAGTACTAAGGGGTTCTGGTATGTAGATATAATGTGGGGGATGTATATTTTTGACATTTTTTGGTTGGATGATATGAGATGTATGTTTTTCATTTGTATAATGATACATTTATTTTCAGGTATTCTAGCATGGAAGATGTGTACCTATGTCTGAATAATAACAATCATAATCCAGTTTTGATTTTCGGTGTTCCAGGGGATGAGGGATGAAAAATGTGTTGTGCTGGGTACTTAATTTGTCTTTTTCTTTTTACTCTAGAAAATTAGTACATTTCCTCGTCAGCACCGAATCCTTGGAGTGCTGGGCCACTCTGATCTGCCTGGCACCTGATCCGCTCAGGACTAACAGTACAAGAAACAGCCAGTTCTCATGTCTGGTCATCATCTTCATGGTCTCTGAAGACTTTATCTTCACCCCCCCTAGGGCTTTCCCAGCGCCTCCAATCCTGTTGCAACCTCCAGTGGCCCAGCACTCCAAGGATTCGGCGCTGACGAGGAAATGTATTAATTTTCTAGAGTAAAAAGAAAGGAGGTTGCAACAGGATTTGAGGCGCCGGGAAAGCCCCAGGGGGGAGGGGTGAAGATAAAGTCTTCAGAGACCATTAAGATGATGACCAGACATGAGGACTGGCTGTTTCTTGTACTGTTAGTCCAGAGCGGATCAGGTGCCAGGGTCACAAAGGCACAAGTCTTTGATAGAGCCAGGACCGTCATCTGGGATTGCCATAGAGGAAGCACCGGATTTCATCTTGGGATATAGAAGATTGATATACCAAAACATGTATATTAGCCTAAATCCTGGCTTCATTATTGAAAGATTTTTGAATGAAACAGAGATTGCATCAGATCTGGTGAAAGAATGGGTACAAAATAATGCAGATCAAGAGGCCCAACTAGAAGCACCAAAATAGAGTGTCAGGAAAAGGTTAACTCTCTAGAAGGGAGTCAACGGAAGCTGACTCAACAGTTAATCTATAACAGGGCCTGCACGGAACAGATAGTTACTCTACAAAATCAGAAAGATGAATTGAAATAGGAAAATAATAAGTTAATCTTGAGAGACCTCCACTCTCAAACAGAATTTGATGAAGAGTGCCAGAAATTCAATATCATCAGGCAACAAAGGGATTACCTAGCTGAACAGGCACCCTAAATCAGGATAAATATGCCCTATGCCAGGAAGTAAAATAGAGTTACAGGGGAGTGAGTTAGCCCTCCAAAAACTTAATTAATTAAAAACAGAGTATGGGAAGCTACTCGAGCATGCCACACGGGTAGAAGGTGCTCTGGAAGAGAAGACCCAGACCAGAGATGCCAAAACTCAGGAGGTGAGTCTCCTGCAGCAGAAATTGTCTAATTATTCCCAGACCATACAGGAAGCGCAGAGAGACAATAAGGCTCTCTGTGAAAATAATGAAGGGCTCAACAAACAAGTGACAGCGCTAGACTGGGTCATAGAGGCCAGTAAAGCCTTGATAGTTGAACAAAAAGCTCAGATCTTTGCTTCTTATCTAGAAAATTAGAAACTAGCAAGGTTGGAGAAAAAGGGTGCTAGAGTTAATCTTAACTGGAGGGACTCCGAACAGGTAGAGAGGGACAGGGTGACCCCTGATCATAGTATAAGGACCTCTATGCTAAGGGACTCCAACCCATTTAATACTGTGAACACTGCCAGCTTCAAGTCTACCGGTTCACATGAGCCAGAAACCATGAGGCCTGCAGAATTCAATAGACCAAGCATGATGGAAATAACAGATCAGCGCTCCCCAGAAATTGATGGACGGGAATGCATGTATAGATACCCAAACATTAAGGCTGATGTCTCTGACAAGGAAGTCTCCCATGAGGGGAGGTTCAGGGAATTAGATCCACAGAAATATTACTTTCCAAGGGACCAGTTGGTCCAATTTAATGATACGCCCGTACGCCTGATGAAATGATACCCAAAACAAGTATCCTGAAGACCTCTACCCAATTAGGGCAGGGAAATGCCAACCCTGGGAGTAAAGAGGAGTCAGAAGACTACACTCCTATGCCCCACAGGAGTGGAGAAACTAGGCCTCACCATTCTCCGAGCCCCTCTCAAGCTCACAGAATCCGGGAGAACATAGATGACCATGAGGGAACCTCAACTAGTAGCGTCTCTGAGTCTGAGGGTGAGTGGACTTGGGTGACTAAGCCAAAGAAGGCAAACAAACTCAAGTGAGTTATGACCAAAGACCCCATTAGGCAGATTTAGGCCCTTAGGAGTGTCATAACCCCTTACCATAAAAATCCTAAATATTCTGTTTGGGAACACCTGGAGCTCTATGAGCAGATGATGGACACTTTTCAAAACTGCATAGAGTATGTAAAATTGACATTCTCCCCTGAGTTTTCCAGTTTCTTTGCTGGACTGGAGGACCAGAACTATTCAAGATGGTCCACCTACAGGGCGGCCACTTTGAAAGACTTTTCCGCCCACAGAAACCCCCAGGAGGCTCACAAAGCGGCCTACAATCTGCAGTGCAGGGAAGATCAGGCCCCACGAGAGTTTGTGCATGAGCTCAAATGCGCCTTCGCACAAACCAGTAGGAGGGTGCGCACGGATAGCAGGGAGTTTGTAACCACCTTCTTTCATGCACGCCCCAAGTATATTATGACCCTGCTGGTGAGGGACTTCCCCGAGAAAAACCTCTGTACTGGGTCATAGAGCAAGCAACCCGCATTTATGAGGTCAAAAAACCTGCAGAAAATAAAAATCTGAACAGAAACCCCAAACCAGCCAACACCCCTGCTGCTAAGGTGGCGGAGGTGAAGGTTGCCCCCATTTTAGAGCTAGAGATGGGGGAGCCTAAAAATACACTTGCACAAAGTCAGCAAAATCAAAGACACAGAAGGCCTTCTGGTCAGTCACAAACAGGTGGCAGTCAGGGAGGTAATCCCACTAATGGGACCCCTAACTCCCTTGATTATATCAGCCCCAGTACAAGGACAACCGACCAATCCTGGGGTATGTATGGACTCCCCGGCCCAAAGGGGGATCCAACCAGGTAACTGCTTCCCCGGGAAACTTCCCTCATAACTTCCCTCAGGAGGGCAGGTTGAGCTTCTTCCCCCAATACCCACAAAACCCCAACCTGCAGGACAACCCTCCTTTCATTCCCCGATTTCAGGAACCCAGACAACCCAATCCCGGAGAGGAGAGGCCAAGGGTTAAAAAAATTCACAATATCCAGGGTATTACGGGAGAAGGGATAGTTACCCTTCCCTTGATCCACCTCGAGTTGACTAAAGACCCCCGTACCAGCCGGAACGGGTCTCTCAACTGGAGTGCCAGGTCCAGAACCTAACCCAGGATCTGGGTCACGTGTTGAGGGCTCAACAGAACCCTCAGATAAACATGGCGGCTCAGGACCCCACAAACCAAGGATCTGGCACCACAGAACAATGATGGAGCGAGAACCCTGACAACTCACCGGTTGCAGAGGCGGAAGCACGGGGGAAGGGGGGTGTAAAGCCCTCGAGGAAGCTTCCTTCCTCACTCGTGAAAAGCCCCGGACCCAGGAACTGGAACCAAAATCTCCTGCCCCCGAAAATCCTCAACCCAAGGAACAGAGGGTGGATAGGAGAAATAAAGACCTCAAAAAGACCCATTTTGGGGAGGAAGTTAGTGTCCTCCAATTTGGAGGAGAGGCATCCTCAGAGGATTCTGGGAAAAAAGATCTCCTTCAGGGAAGGGGGGACTCAAGACAAAGAAAAATGGTTCCCAAGACATCTAGATGAAGACTGGGTGGGAGTGGGGACTGATTCTGAATCGCCCATCCTAGAATTCCAGAATGAACATCAAGAAGACATGATATTAAAAGAGGATTCCCAAAGCAATTCTGGTGACTGTCTCCAAAAAGGAAGGGGAGCAGCCCAGAATCAGAAAAGGAGGAGTCTGAAACTCCTCAAATCGAGTGCAAAATATTTCTTTCAGATTCTCAAACTCCTACACAGAATTATGCCCAAACTACCCCTGTGACAGAGTGCAAAATAAGGAAATTAGCACCCAGCTCATCCAAAATGCACATTATCTTTGCCCCCTTGAAGAGAAGGCGGGTTGATTTTATGCCCCAGTCCAAGTGCAGGGGCAATGTACATTTTCGGCACTGGTGGACACTGGATCCTGAGCCACTCTTCTGTCAAAAAGGGCCTTTGATCAGCTAAATTCAGGAAGGGGGGAGAGATAGCAGATCCCTCTCACCCCTCTTCCTGGACAACTCCAGAACTTCGATGGGGATGAAATTCCTGTTGATGGACTGTGGATTTGGAAATAAAAATTGGGAGACACAAAGTGAAACACCCGGTCATAGCCGTGACTCCAGAGGGCACACCCTGTCTACTGGGGAATTACATCCTGTACAGGTTGTGTGAGCAAGGTCCTCTGGACTCAGAGTACCAGGCCAATAAAATTGAAACAGAGTGTCAACCATGTTAGTCTAAATGGCACATGCCACATGGTTGAACAAAAACCTGATCATATTGAGTTCCATTTTCAGAACAATCAAATACCGGACATGACAGTAATAGCTATAGGACAACAAACTGGTGATGGGAAACCCTCTCCATTCCTGAAAAACAACCTTCCTTCCAGTTTCAAGTGGCACTCCACACTGGAAGGAAATACTTTGAAATTCTATACTGATTTACAATCTGAAAATCCCAATTGCATAGTCAAAAGTGATGAGATACCAGCTCAAACTTTAGCTGACATTCAGAAAATTAGAAAACAGTTATTCATCCCTATTCAGTTAAATGAGAGGAAGGAATCTGTATAAGTGGGAAATGGGCCTGGAAACTCCCAATTCCAAACATATCCTGCCTAGCAGGTGTATGCTCAAAATCTCTATCGGAAACAAAAGCATAGTACATCATTGTTGGGTCGTGTGAGATATCCCTGCTGCATTCGTTTTAGGCAGTGACATCCTCAATCATTTTGCCATTAACTTGGAGCTGATAAATTACAAAACCTGGTCCCGACTAGGGGACAATCCCATGGACTTTGATGGTTCAGAAAAAGCATTTCGGTCAGCCCAATAGCTGCCAAATGCAGTTGAAGTTCAAATTGGAGGGGAGGTCACCATCCCAGGATGGACAAGACTATTCCCACTCAAATAAAAAATTAAAAGAGGACAGAAACTGCAAAATCCTGACACATATGTACACCTCAAGGCCCATCACCAACAGCAGGGGTTGGGGCTAAATCCAACACCATTAGTCAATGTAGAACACAACACCATTCCAATATTGATGGATAACAGCAACCTTAGGAGTATCACTCTGGGCGCAGGCACCATTATTTGAATGGCGGTTGATGACTGACATTTTTCCATGGATCAAGGTAATGAATTGATAGGACCAATCCCCAATGACTGTTTTGACAGTGAAAGTGACATTGACTGACCACCGGACAGTATCTTCACCCGGCAAGGGGGGAATTTCTGTGGTGTACTCTTCCTGCTCTTACAGGGAGGAAGAGGTGACTTGTGACATCAGGCAGGATGGGGTGATCTTCCAGGTCCCCAATGACAGCCTCGCCTACCTGGAACCTTCTGTCCAGGTCAATATTCCCACCAGGGACCTCTCCACCCAGTTGGAGGAGACCGCTGAGATAGCAAAAGCGGAAGTCTTTCCAGGCTTCAGGCAAATGTTTGAAGAGCGAGTCCACCTAGCTGATGCCTGTGAGACTCCGGAGCAAAAGTAAAAGTTGAAACCAGTTTTCTTATATTTTCAAGAACTCTTTGCGGTGGTCTTGTATGACTGTGGTCGCACCGAAATCCATACAACAACAATTCCCACGGCCCTGGAATGACTCCAGTGTTTGTGAAGCAATACCGCTTGCCTCTCGCATCCATGGAGTCGCAGACAGAAATAATCAAAAACCTTGAGTCCCATGGGATAATTCATCCAGTCCACAGCACCTTTAATAATCCGCTGCTGGGGATTTTAAAATCGGGCGGCCAGTGGAGACTCTGTGTCAACCTTGGGGAGCTAAAGAAATGGGTCCACCTGCCCTGATGGCCTCTCCCCTACATTGATAGGGGCTGGCCCAGATCCAGCGGTCAAAGGTATACACTGCCATTCACCTGACCAATGGGTACTGGACCGTGCCTGTCAGTAGGGAGGACCAATACAAGCTGGCCTTTACCTTTGGGGGGGCTGCAATACACCTAGACCTGGACTCCCTTGGGATACATCAACTCTGGCAACAAATTCAACTTCCTACATAAGTGTCATGATGCCTACCCCAGGGCATCCGGATCAAGCCCATCAGCCCCCGGGCATCCAGATATTTAATAAAACCTCAGCAGCCCCGGCTGGGGGCTGTCTGGGTTCACTCCGGGAGCCTTAGTCGCCAGGCTCATAATAGAAATCAGTCCTGGCTCCACAGGCGCCAGGCTCATAGTCTTTACTTACCTCATGCAGACCAAGCTGCAAATTAATCCAAGCCAACGTGAGGCCTGGGTGGGACTATTTTACTACAGGGACTATTTTTTACCCGGGTGTGGTTCTGGGGACTTCTTACCTGGAACTACTTTAGAGGCTATTTAAACCACGCCCAAACAGCAGCACATGCTTCACGTTATTCTGCATTCATCAGCTTAACGCTCACCGTGCCTGCAGTGGAAATCCAGTCTTCAGCCACGCCAGTCTTGAATCCAGAGCTCCTAGCAATAGAAGAAAGAAGAAGGAAAGGTTAGAAAACAGATATTATTTCAATCCTTACCTGAATTCTAGATCCATCACGTTTTCGAACTTGAAAAGGACATTATTCTACACACGTCGCATCGCCAGCTGCAGAGCCGCGCCATACTCACCAGTCCTCACAGCATTTTTCGATCCGGTGCAGCCTCCATCATTTTCTCCGCCGAATTCCACCATCTAGGGGACAAAAGAAACATAAGGTGAGCCTAAAAAGCCAACAAATACAACCTCTCCACCATCTGTTTAACAACGGAGGCATTATTCTGTAGCAAACCGCAACTTCTTACGCCGCACCTGTAAGGAGAGAGAAACCAGCAATTTAAGCACACGCATCTTTTGCCGCACAGTGTTGGGTAATACAGACTCTTACCTGAACACCATCAGCTGCCACAAGACAATCTTCCCTTGGACCCAGCTGCAACACAAGAAAGGAATGTACAAGAGTGAACATCGGACATATTGAACTCTTTGAACTTTATACTAACGGGTTTTCGGATGGAACCTTGGAGTCAATATTCATCCGGAACTCTTCCAACGCCTTCAAACCAGTGAAGTAACTGGTATCTACGCACCCCTGCATTCCACGCAGGATGGAGAGCTCATCATTTGCAAACATAAGGTGAGCTTACTGAAAGTGAATCAGTGGTGATTAGTGGGGAGAACAGTGGGGTGCCATTACTAGAATCCACGGGTGGCTAAATCCCTTTCTCCACTTGCAGGAGAATACTTCTACGGGTCAAGCAGACAAGGTTAGGCGGTCCAGTCCAGTCTGTCATCTCTGCACTACACTTCACGTTGGAGGAGGTCGCAGCTGTCTGGGTCCGATCGACGCCCCTGTGGGAGCCAGGTGAGCGTAACAGAACGTGAAGCCTATCTACAAATCCCCACCTGGGCATTATGGAAACCTCTGAAACAGACCAACTAGACCAATTATTAGGGGAATTTAGGGCGGAAGTGCACTCTGCGCGGCAAGAGACTAATGCCCTCAGGAGAGAACTGATTGTGTCAAAGGAATGCACAGATGATCTTGCTAGACAACTGCTGCAAAATCAAGCTGGGCAAACACCCCTACCTGGACTCAGGGGAAACCCAGCTCCTGTTTCTTCGAGCAATCCTGTGCAAGTAATCCTACCAGAGGCTATTCCTTTGGCTCCACCTGAACGCTTTGCTGGGGACCCAAAAAGGTTTGCAGTGTTTATGAATCAATGCCGCTTACACTTTTTATGCAGACCTGGAGCTTCTCCAAATGACCAAGCCAAAGTAGCCTTTGTACTATCATATCTTAGTGGCAGCGCAGCTGACTGGTCAATTCCACTAGTCAACCAGGATGACCCTCTTCTTCGGAATTTTCAGGGTTTTCAAAGAAGCATGGAAAGACTGTTCGCCAGACATTCACAGAGACAGGCCCTGGATAACAAACTTTTATCCCTACGACAGGGTAATCAGGATCTGCTAACCTATATCGCAACCTTCAATAGGTTGGTGGTGGAAACCAGATGGCCTGAGGAGAAACGAATTACATCATGTCATCGTGGGCTTCGGGGAGAACTCAAAGATGTTTTGGCTCAAGTTGTGAACCCACTTCAGGATTGCGCAGAATATATAGGCTTAGTGGTCCAGTTAGACCATAGACTTCAGAATAGAAAGGCTGATCGATCTAAGTTCGAGAGTCGGGTATGGGTTAAACCCAATGTTACCCCCAAAGGATCCTTAACTCAAAAGGAAAGAGAAAAGAGACGGCGGATGCAATTGTGTCTGTACTGTGGAACCGCAGGACATTTTCTACAGGATTGCCCTATTAAACCACCCAAGAAAGTAGTAGGAGTTGCTGACAAAAGTCAAATAGAGCCTGATTCGGGAAACGACCACACCCGACAAGCATAGAGGTCCGCTTGCCGAGCTTAAAGAAGAACACTCAGACCTCCCACCTAATTATACCAATGGTCCTAATTGATCCAAGGCAGCCATCACGTATGCACGCAGTAAGGGCATACATTGATAGCGGGGCCGTAGGAAACTACATGGACCACGAATTGGCCTCAAGGATGAATCTACCCCTTTGCAAAAAGACTGCTTCGGATGTCATCACCACAGTCGATGGAACTGAAATTGCCTCTGGGCCTGTAACTCATTCCACTACTGAGCTGACACTGTTGGGTCAAGATGGGCATCGAGAAACTATTGTGTTTGATTTAATCAAGGCCCCGCAATTCCAAATAATTCTGGGTATGCCAAGGTTGGAAACACATAATCCTTGTATTGATTGGCGAGATAAGAGAGTGACCTTCCCAGATTGTGCACACACCTGTTACCCGGAAAAAACCTTGAACAAAAGCACGGCCACCGTTACTAATCCAGTTGTGCAGTTACCTCAGGAATATCAAGAATTTCAAGATGTTTTTCAAAAAGAAAAGGCAAATACCTTACCACCTCACAGATCATACAATTGTCAAATAGACCTAGGGCCTCATTACACGGAAGGCGGTAATGGTTAACGGCCACCGTTAATGGTAACGGTGACCGTTAACCATTACCGCCTTACTACGAGGTCCCTTAGCGGGTTGGTGCTTTAACGCCTGCTTTTTGCAGGCGTTAAAAACCAACCCGCTAAGGGACCTCGGAGCTAATTACGGCACCGCAAAATTAGCGCCTTCCCCATTCCCATAGAGCCCTATGGGGCAGAAATGGGAATGGGGAAGGGCAATGGCGGAAGGGGGATTTACCGCCCCACCAACCTTGGAATGGGGCGGTAAATCCCCTTTCCGCCAAGGCGGTGCCGGTATTTTACCGGCATGAGCCATGGCGCTAATAGCGCCATGGCTCACCGCCTACCGTGTAATGAGGCCCCTAGTCCCCGGTGCACAACCTCCATGCAGTAGAATCTACGCCCTTACGGAACCCGAAAATCTTCACTTACGACAATATCTGGACAAATACCTTGCTAATGGCTTCATTAGTCCATCCAAATCTCCTGCATCCTCAGCTCTATTCTTCGTGCCTAAAAATGAAGGTGACCTTAGAACATGCCTAGACTACCACGCATTAAATCAGATTATGGTAAAAAACTGATACCATTTGCCTCTGATCCCCGAATTACTAGACCAAGTAAAGGATGCTTGTATCTACACTAAGTTAGACCTCCGAGGGGCACATCATCTGGTACGTGTAAAGAAAGGCGATGAATGGAAGACTGTCTTTCGCACCAAGTACGGGTTATTCGAATACCAGGTGATGCCCTTCGGGTTGTGCAATGCACCAGCAGCCTTCCAGTATTTTATGAACAATGTCCTTCGTGAACTCATTGACGTCTGTGTTGTCGTATACATAGACGATATTCTAGTGTACTCCTCCTCAGAATCAGACCATGTGAAGCACGTTCGTGCAGTCCTTGAGAAACTACGCCAGCACAAGTTATACGCAAAATTGGAGAAATGTGTTTTTCATTCTACAGAAGTTGAATTCCTGGGATTTATCCTGACTCCAAAAGGAGTTCGAATGGACTCTCGAAAGATGGACGCAATCCTCAAGTGGCCATCACTCAGTTCAGTTAAAGGGGTACAAAGCATGCTTGGATTTGCTAATTTCTATCACAGGTTTATTCCTGAATTCTCACATATTGTACACCCCATCCAGCACTTTTGCGAAAAAACTAACATTTTTTGTGGACTGAAGAGGCTGAAAGAGCCTTCCAAGAGCTAAAATCGAGATTCACGTCTGCATCTGTCTTAAAGCATCCACGCCCTGAGCTTCCATGCATAGTTGAAACTGATTCATCCAGTTTAGCCATGGGAGCTAGCCTGTCCCAGAAGGATCCCAAAACCGGTCAACTTCATCCAGTAGCATTCTGGTCAAGAAAGTTCTCAGCACCCGAATTAAACTATGCGGTTACTGATAAGGAGTTATTAGCCATCACGTCCGCCTTCAAGGCTTGGCAGCATTATCTTCTCGGTGCCAGGCATACCATCACTGTAGTCACCGATCACAGGAATCTGCAGTATTTAAAAACAGCCAAGGTCCAATCATCGCGTCAACTTCGGTGGGTATTATTCTTTGCCGAATTCGATTTTGTGATCACTTATCGACCAGGTTGTAAAAATGGCAAGGCAGATGCCCTATCCCGAATAGGGATGGGAGAAGTATATTCGAACCTGCAACCGGTGCCTATAATTTCAGAACAAAGAATTCTTGGCATAACTACTCTACAGACTCTAGAAGACTTTCACTTAAAAATCCAAAAACTTTTCGATCCAGCAGCCCTGCAGGACTGGGTAAAGAAAGGCCAAGATTATTCAGTCATCAATGACCTGCCTTACTATCAAGGACGTCTATTTCTACCACACAAGGAACTACAAGAACTAGTCATCTCCAATTATCATGACACCCTTATGGAAGGACACCCAGGTATCGCAAAAACTGAAGCTAAAATTAAAAGACATTTCTGGTGGCCCACCTGGAGAAAGGACGTAAAGTCATTTGTGATGTCTTGTGGTATCTGCGCCCAAAACAAAAGTCAGAAGAAAAAAACAGCTGGCCTTTTACAACCTTTGGATATTCTATGGCACACCTTGTCTTTAGACTTCATTACAGATCTACCTCCGTGTAATGGATTTAACACCATTGTAGTTATTGTGGATCTTTTTTCCAAAATGGCCCACTTTATTCCTTTAAAAGGATTACCTTCCGCTTTGATTTTGGCCAAGGAATTTCTCGAAAACATTGTTTGAATCCATGGATTTCCTTCCGTATTGGTCTCTGACCGAGGTAGTCAATTCATTTCGCAAGTTTGGAAGAAATGCTGTCAATTGGCGCAAATCGACGTAAGGCTATCAACCAGTCACCACCCCCAAACTGATGGTCAGATGGAGAGGACCAACCAGACTCTTGAACAGTACCTACGTTGTATGCTACACCAAACCGAAAGCAATTGGAAAGATATTTTATGGATTTCCGAATACGCATACAAAAACTCCGTACATTCAGGAACTGGACAAAGCCCCCTTTATACCATATATGGACATCATTCTCGAACCTCAGAACTTGATTCGCCTCAACACTTAGAAATGCCTGCAGTGACTCATCTGCACTCTACTATTACACAAGCCTTTAAGGAAGCAATAGAACACTTAAAACAAGCAAAGGCGAAACACAAGAAAAATGCTGATCGACATAGAAGTGAAACTCCACAATACCAGATTGGAGAGTTTGGCTGGCTACAAAACACATACCTGTAAAGGGAACTCAAACTTTCAATCCTAGATATTTGGGACCTTACACCATTAAGGCCATTATCAACCCGGTGGCTGTCAAATTGGAATTACCCTCTAGTATGCGGATTCATCCTGTCTTTCATGTTTCACTTCTAAAACCAGTTCAACCTGGAACAAGACTAACCAAACCACCTGACCCCATCCTAATAGATGGAGAACCTGAATTCGAGGTAAAGAATATTCTGGACTCTAAGATTGTTAAATCAAGACTTTTTTATTTAATCGACTGGAAGGGTTACGGACCACAAGAAAGGTCATGGGAGCCTAGTGACCACGTTCATGCACCTCGGTTGGTGAAGAAATTCCATCGGAACTTCCCAGACAAACCAGGACCAAGGGGAAGAGCAACTTTAGGAGGGGCCTTGGGGGGGAGTGCTGTCATGATGCCTACCCCCGGGCATCCGGATCAAGCCCATCAGCCCCGGGAGCAGGGATCCAGATATTTAATAAAACCCCAGCAGCCCCGGCTGAGGGCTGTCTGGGTTCAGTCCTGGCACCTTAGGCGCCAGGCTCAATAGAAATCAGTCCTGGCGCCATAGGTGCATAGTCTTTACGTACCTCATGCAGACCAAGCTGCAAATGAATCCAAGCCAACGTGAGGCCTGGATGGGACTATTTTACTACAGGGACTATTTTTTACTCTGGTGTGGTTTAGGGACTTCTTACCTGCAACTACTTTGGAGGCTATTTAAACCATGCCCGAACAGCAGCACATGCTTCGCGTTATTCTGCATCCAGCAGCGTAACGCTCACCATGCCTGCAGTCAGTATCCAGTCTTCAGCCACGCCCGTCTCGAATCCAGAGCTCCTAGCAATAGAAGAAAGAAGAAGGAAAGGTTAGAAAACAGATATTATTTCAATCCTTACCTGAATTCCGGATCCATCATGCCTTCGAACTTGAAAAGGACATTATTCTACACGCGTCGCATCGCCAGCTGCAGCGCCGCACCATACTCACCAGTCCTCACAGCATTTTTTGATCCGGTGCAGCCTCCATCATTTTCTCCGCTGAATTCCACTATCTAGGAGACAAAAGAAACATAAGGTCAGCCGAAAAAGCCAACAAATACAACCTCTCCACCATAGACTTACCTGATTAACAACCAGAGGCATTATTCTATAACAAACCGCAACTTCTTACGCCGCACCTGTAAGGAGAGAGAAACCAGCAATTTAAACACACGCATCTTTTGCCGGACAGTGTTGGGTAATACAGACTCTTACCTGAACATCATCAGCTGCCACAAGACAATCTTCCCTTGGACCCAGCTGCAACACAAGAAAGGAATGTACAAGAGTGAACATCAGACATATTGAACTCTTTGAACTTTATACTTACGGGTTCTCGGCTGGAACCTCAGAGTCAATATTCATCCGGAACTCTTCCAACGCCTTCAAACCAGTGAAGTAACTGTTATCTACGTGCCCCTGCATTCCATGCAGGATGGAGAGATCATCATTTACAAACATAAGGTGAGTTTACTGAAAGTGAATCGGTGGTGATTAGTGGGGAGAACAGTGGGGTGCCATTATTAGAATCCACAGGTGGCTAATTCCCTTTCTCCACTTGCAGGAGAATACTTCTATGGGTCAAGCAGACAAGGTTAGGCGGTCCAGTCCAGTCTGTCATCTCTGCACTACGCTTTACGTTGGAGGAGGTCGCAGCTGTCCGGGTCCGATTGACACCCCTGTGGGAGCCAGGTGAGCGTAACAATAAGACCATGCCTGACTTGGGCGAAAGGGGTAACCTGGCCTATGTGGATGATGTCCAGATAAAAAGCTCAACTGTAGAGGACCACATAGCGGAATTCCGTTATGGTCTGACACAGTTGAGGGTTGCCGGAGCAAAACTATCATTCCAAAAGGCATAGTGGTGCTGGACCTGTGTCAACTACTTGGGGCATGAGATAACTCCTGAGGGTCTCCGTCCACAGGAGAAGGAAGAGGAAGCACTCCTAAAACTTAAAGACCCCCACAACTCTCTGTGAGATAAGAAGCCTCCTTGGACTGAATAATTACAGTAGGAAGTTCATTGAGGATTACGCCGAAATCACAAAACCCCTGATCCATCTGTTGAAGGGGGGGTCAAGTGGGAGTGGGGTTCAGAACAAGCCGAGGCAGTAAAGCAACTTAAAAGAAGCCTATCACAAGCGCCTTGTCTAGCTTACTCTGTCAACAACAGGAGTTCTTCTTGGAGACAGGGTTCTTGAATAAATGCTTGACAGCAGTATTATATCAAAAGCATGACAAGGTCAATAAAGTCATCTCCTATGCAAGCAAGACTTTATCCTCAGTGGAGGGAAAATTCAACAATTGTGAGAGGGCACTCCTGGCAATGGTGTGGGCATTGAAAAATTACCGCCCGTTCATCCAGGGGGAACACATCATAGTGGAGACTCCCCACCAACCTTTGCAATACCTACAAAGTGACAGAATCTGGGCTGGAAATGTGAGTAATTCCAGAATGACTTCCTGGATTCTGTCAATGCACAGCTTTTTCTTGTGGAGGTCAGATACGGCCAAAACAAGAAGAGTCCTCTCACTCAAGGTCTGGCTGACTTGATTGATTGTGCCAGAGAAAACTGTCTCGAGGACCAAAGTCTTAAAATCCAGGAAAACATGGACGCGTACCTGAATTCCCCGCACAAAGTCTATGAAGAAGACAAGTGCGAGGGTATGCCCACCGTTTATGTGGACAGGTGCTCCTACCATGTTGCCAACAACAAGGAAAAGGAACTGGTGGCCAGCATTGGGAATGCCTGGGTGAATGATGCCCCGCAACCCTCCGGTGGGTACAAAATCGGTCCCCGCAGTAGTCAGGTGGCAGAGTTGATGGCAGTTCATCAAGCCATCCTCACTGCTGTGCAACACCAACTCCACGAATTGGTCATAATCACCGATTCAGATTATGTCCGGAACGGTTTCGTGGAGAACCTGCTAATTTGGAAAATCAGATGCATGTTATGTGCTAATATTACATTGCATAAACATGGCAAACGCATCCAAAATATTGCTGATTGGTTTACCTCTAGTGCAATAACCATCTATAGGAAGAAGATCAAGGGTCATTCCAGAATAGAGAGGCCAGACAAGACTGGAAACAACCCAGCTGATCAGCTGGCCAAAACCGGAGCCCTCCAGTGGGAGCTCCTCGAGATCGAGTCCATGTTGGGGGAAATGAAGGTCACTGCTATCACTAGGTCCCAGACAAATATTCACAATTAACTCTCAACTGCCCAATGGAGTAAGGAGACCCCAGATGCTGATTTAATAACGCCACAAAAAGAGGATCCGAATATTGGTAAGTTTTATCAACACATTGAGGACCCTGAGAACTTTCCCCTGATGGATACCGATTACATTGGGAAAGAGGACCTCAGGGTGTTGATGAAATGTCCAAAAATGTTCTGAATCCAAAACGGTTTGTTGGTAAGGAGAGCCATATCTGACTGTGACAAGTGGGTGGTCCCTACATCATTCCGAAGCCTGATGCTAAGTCACGGCCAAGATGCAGACAAAGCCGGTCATTGGGGTTTTACACTACTTTAGAAATCTTGCGAGAGGTTGCATACTGGCCACACAAGGGATAGAACCTCAACCAATACTTGAAGGGGTGTCTTGTGTGGGCAGAATTTCAGCCAGCTTCACTCACACACCGAGCTCTCATCCAGAAGAAGGGGATGACACTGCCTTGGTCAGATTTACAAGTAGATTTCATTGGGCCCGTGATTCGCTCCTCTAGGGGGAACAAGTACATGTGAACCATAACATGCTTGTTTACCAAATGGGTGGATTGTCTCCCGCCCCCAAATTGCAAGGCATAAACAGCAGCTGCTCTGATGATCAATCACATTTTCTCGTGTTTTGGCCTACCCCAAAGGATTGAGTCAGACTGAGGTAGTCACTTCACCAGCAAAGTGATGACAAAGATGTGGGAGATACTTGGGATAAAAAGGAAACTTCACATTGCATACCGAAAGTCCTCTAGTGGTGGAGTTAAGAGGTACAATAAAACCATTGTGAACATTCTAAAAAAGTTTGTGGCAGATTCTGGGCCAAGTTGGGACATCCGATTACCACTTGTCCTGATGGCCATCAGATCTACACCTTGTTCTGCAACTAAGATGTCTCCATTTGAGCTGATGACTGGACGAAGGATGGTGCTACCTCAGCATCTGTTCTATAGAACACAGGAGCAGACACTGATTAACTCCTCCACAACTCATGAGTATGTTGAAAACCTAAGAAAACACCTTCAACATGCTTTTGCATACGCTCAGCGGAATCTAGAAAGATCTGCAGAGGGGATGAAGTATGATCTAAAAACAACCAAAAAGGAATACCAAGTAGGAGACAGGGTCTACTTGTACAATTTCCAAAGGAACCAGACCACAGAGCGCAAATTGTTGCCTACCTGGCGAGGACCTTTTGAAATTGTAGACAAAATCTCACCTGTCGCCTACAGAATCCACATCCCCAAAAGCGATTGACAGAAGAGAAATGAGTCCATATTAATCAGCTAAACAGTTGGCACCCTAGGCCCACTTTGCAACAAATTGAGGAGCCAAGAGAGAATCAAACAGAGGAGATATCGGAAACATGAGAATAAGGAAAAGAAGAACCAGAAGAGAGCCGATAGGATTTATAAATATGCTTATGTAACAGGGAGTATTTGCTTCATTATCAATTGTGATCATTGAACGCCTGTGTATCCCACTGCTGTCATCCCAATCGGAGGGCAGTTAGTGGGAAATTGTTGTAACCAGTTTGTGCTCTCTTTCATAGATTTGTACTGGTTGCACCTATCTAAAGCCCAAGGAGGTCCATCCCAGCAACCTGAAAGGGAGAAACCAAAGGAGGTCCGTTAGTATCGCTCCACTCTATGAAAAGAAGATCTAAGAGAATGCTGGGGCTGTCGTTCATGTTCCGACCAGAGACAATTAGAGGAGCAGAACGCACCGCTCTCGGATGGAAGAAGGACTCATATGTGACTGATCCTGCTTTGTCCCATGAAGAAATCCCACTTGCCTGATTCTCCCTCGACTTGAAATCTCAGAAGAGTCGGGGGGGAGTTTGGGAAATATTGACCCACTCATCAGCATTTTTCCCCACATCGCCAAGCTGCAGTTTTGCAGAAAACACAAAATGGTTGCATTGGTTCCTGTGAGCGCCATGGCTCAAAACTGCAACAATGACAAAAATTGCTGCACCATCCTGCCAAGCACACATCGGGCAGGATGGAACAAAGGGGTCACATTGAAGGAGATTGCCAGTGTGTTCCGACATAAACAAAAGGAAGAAAGTGAAAATAGCAGTGTTGCTTTGCTGAAAAGGCAAAATCCCCATTGAAAGAAACCCTTTTTCACTTTGAAGAAAAGAAATGCGGCTTTGATGCTAATTCCCTCTGTTCCTTAAACCCACTGTGATTAATAAGCCCTACCAAGCCCTGTGTGTCTCACTGTGCCTCAGCAGAACCAGGCATGATTCTGAATTGACAAGCCCTGTCATACCAACGGTAAAAATAAATCAACCAGGAACTTTACTTTGACTTACACGGGAAACACAGTCATTTTCTTTGCAAAAGTATGCAAAACTCAGCTGTTCAGAGAGAGAATCTAACTAGCTGAGCCATGTCTGTTTCAATGTATCTGTGCTGCAGACCAACTCCAGCATTCAAGAGAATAACTATAGATGCAATGCTCAAAATTACCAAAATGTATCAGAAGGGCGAAACAAGGTCCCACAGACTGCAGGATTGGACTGATATGTCCTGCACAAAATATGTAACCTGTGTATACAATTTGCTGAGAGATTGCAATTGGATAGATGTATGTTTTTGGCAAAATCGGATTTTAAGTAAAGTAATTGTGGGAGTTTTTGGACATTGTAAAACTCACCTCATTAATCTGACATCATTCCCTTGGAAATCCAACCAGTTGACAGCAAGGCGGAGACTAGCATCCCTGCCCAATCCAAGTAGTTTAGGGGTGTGCTTAGTTAACCCTGCCCAGCCTATACTATGATGATGTCCTTATGCACTATAAATAAGGGTACCTGACAAGACTCTAGACAGACACGCTTCCTGATTTCCTGCGCTGCGTTCCTGTTCCCGTCATCTTCCAGATCCAGACTACAATTACAAGGCCAAGCATGTCTGATCCTATCCCAGGGCCCACTGCATAACCTAAGCAGTGCTGATCCCATTCCAAGCAAGGCCACAAATCTAAGAACCCACTAAATTTCCCATTAACAAGGGGAAAGCTGTGTTACCTTTTGCATCCTGATCCAGCCTGGCTTGCTGCCCCTCACTGCATGCTGCTTCAATCCTGCTACCCTGATGACCTTTAGTATCCAGTGACCAGACTTGCCCCTCCAGTCCCTGCCAGACGGTGACCAGAACTGCACAGCTGTTTGCCAGGCACCCTGCTGTGTAGTGACCGGACACGATTGACTGTCCAAAAAGCCCACAACTAAAAAGTGGATTGTGAATATTTCATCACCCCATAGAAATCCCTAGTATCCCTTGTCTTGCATTGTCCTCATCCCACTCTTAAAGTCATCCTATCCTTATCCTGATAACTTGTCCAACTGTCAGAATTCTCTGTGCATTTTGTCATTAATTTCAAAGCCTCAGCGCTACTTTTCTCTTCATTTCTGTTGTGCATAGATCATATGTCATTAGCGATATTTTGATTAAATAAAGTAATTTTCCTTAAAGAAAAGGGGTACATTGCGTGAAGGGTTACATCTGCAGCATAACTTAGAGAATTCACTCGTGGAGTTCCTCTTTTCTTAGTCCTTAAATCTAGTTTAAAGTAAAACTGTTCTTTTCACAAACTGATTTCCTTTCCATTTCACCCTTCATTTTACTCAAAGCATGCCTCCTTCTATATTGCATAACTCTTTTATTTACCAACTAGACTCTTACTTTCAAATCAATTTTGTACCTGTGATCTATATCTATTCCCCAACATAGAAACCACACTCCAAATCAGTGTATTTCACCCGTTTTCATCAAAAACCGTGTGGGTAATTTTAGGCGGGAATTGAGAAAGTGTACATTTTAAATTTTTTATTTTGCTACAACCTGTTTCAACACTGCCACTCATTTTTGAACTGTATACTTTTGATAATTCGTTCTTTGTGATTGTTAGTATCTTTGCATTGTTGCTTTGGTAAGGAATCGTATTTGCTCCAAGGTTTTTAACACACATTCATTATTGATTTATCCATTTCCGAGTGTCATTTCACCACATTGCAAGGGGTTTAAAATCCGTTTTCTCTCTGATTTGGGGAGGGAAGGTCAGATTTAGATTATGTTTTCAGTTTCTTATTCTTGAGTACCTGCTGCTTCTTTGTATCCACTCAGAATTGATTATTGGTGGGTTGAGGGAACATTGCAGGGGGAAATTCTAACTTGGCTGCTATCTGTCCTAAATCAAACATACTCCTGTGTATATGCTCCACTAAAAAGTCAAACCCAGTGCATTGCTCACATTCTCATTGTAACTATCACCGCATGGTGATTGCTACTCCATTTTAAAAAGTGTGTGATTTCTTCTGAATCTTAAATAAATAAGTATTGCATTTGACCAACCAGCCTGGTTCATGGTCCATTGTGACCCGGGGTATTTGAAAAGGGGGTGTGATATGAGTGGTGTATCTTCCCAAAATTGAATCCACATAAATAAGGAGAAAAGCAACTCAGTTAGGTGCTACATACTAGGCCGAGACCAAGGTGTGCATGTCGTCTGATTGAAATCCTTAATAATAACGTAGGTTTTTGTCAGGGCGGGAAATACATTTAGATTAAAACTCCTGAAATGATAGTGTTTCAATCCTGGGAACCTGATGTTTATCTGATTCCAAATTTGGATACTTGTGTGAAATTCAAAGATCCACAGTATATGTCAGGGCAAGCCATTTATTCCTGTTGCAGCAGATGCTATTTGTGGGTTGAAATCAGATCCTGGGGTATCTGGGGGGTGTGAAGTGGTCATTAGTAATCGTGGGGTTGAGGAATTAGCCCACGCTAAGTTAATTAAGGATAAGTGGCTGGTGAGTACATCCATGAACAATTATACAGTTACTCTTATTAACCATGGACCTTTTATTGCAAAACAGTTGAAGCATAGTGTGTTTTACATTTCTGTCCCAAAGGATATAGTAGTATCGGTGGGTGGGTTGACTCTGTTTCATGCTGATGGTGATTTATGGGAGGGAAAACGTTGATAGCATTGAGTTTTTTCAGATAAATACATCTCCCATTCATCCAGATGTGGAGTTTTTGCTGAAAAATAAGAAGGTGCATACACATATAATGAATCAGAAGAAAGATAATATTACTGTGAGCAGTCTGGATTTCACAGAGGGGGATACAATCAATTGGGGACATGGGTTGAAAGAGGTTTGGTGATCTTTGCAGTTCCGATAATACTGATTTTGGGTTGGCTAATTGTTCTCACCATTAAGATGAAGATATTGATCCTGGTTTTGATGAAAATGGGGAAGGAAATAATTCAATTGGGGGCGACACATGTATTTTAAAGAGTTTGTTTTGTTTTCTCCTGCAGTGATGACCAGGGGATCTCACCAGTAGAAAAACAGAGGGAGTGTGTAGGGACATTGAGAGCAATGGAGTATAGGGGTTGCAAATAAGTAGTGGTAGGGTGTTCATGTAGAATATACAAACATCATGATTGGCCGGTGCACATTAAAAATGAAATGCACACATTCTAGCATTGGGAACATTTTTTAAAATGCTGTAGGTCAGGGTAACAGATCATCTGTCCGGTTTGCACTACTTACATTAATACTAACATGAGCTAATCAATTAACAAACTCTTCCCAATAACTTGTAACCTGTCATTAACAAATTAGTGCAAAATGGGCTTAGATGAGATGAACTGAAAGTGAGTGCCTCTCTGCAATGGGGTTACAACGTGCAAAAATGTTTTACTGGCTGGCTGATTTCATTCAGCAGGACACAGATTGCGAATATGAAATATGCTATGAAATACTAAAAGGCCATTGTTTTCGCAGGAAGCAGAAAGTGAGATGATACATTTATAGTTAAGAGGCGGTTGGAAAAATACTGTGCAACTCGGGTGATGTGAGCTCATCAGGAAGAGAGGCAGGTCCTGTTAAATGAGAGGGATACTCTTTAAAAGTAAGAAGGAGTGTGGGTGAAGACAGACTGGCAGAGCAGAGGTTCAGAAACTTCCTGAGAGACGGCATGAGACAGGCAGTAGACTGGGGAAGCAGATATCCTGGCATTCAAGTCGTGTCCTTCTTGTGGGCTGCCTGGGTGTGCGGAGGTCACCATACTTGTGTTTGCTGCCAAGCCAACAAAGAGGGTTTTTACAGAGATAACAGCGCAAGAATCACACCAGCTTCCAAAGTGAGTATGAGCCAGTCATAAGTGAGGTGAACGACTGAATGAATGCATTTTCATAGTCAGGTTTGGCAGATTTCTTTCATGTGTAATGTTCTTTGATGCAAAATTAACATAATTGAAAATTCAGAAAAAAGGGTTTGTTCTGCTGTTTTTTTGTTCTTTCATTTTCTTTCTCAGACTGCGTCTACTGCCAAGTGTTTCAGAGTTCAAGGTCAGTAACAAGATATAAAACAGAGGGTATTCAATAATGAATGTAAACTGTGACATGCAATCATTGGGATGTTCTCTTTTTCTACTCAAGTTTATACTGCATTAAATGTTTTCTGAGTAGATTCAAATAACAGTGTATATAAAAAGAAAACATGTTTTAAAACTAAGACTGTGTGGTTGAGTTTTATGTGCATAAATACACTCACTGACAAAGAGGGTGTGAGGTTACAGGGAGGAGCCCAGTGTACTGGAGGTGGTAATACATTTTACCACAGGTGGTAAAACTTGAAGTGAATTTTGGTGTTCATAGTAAGTAAGTTTAAAAGTGTGTGATGCATGCGTGTCTAGTGAATCATTCACAATGGAAAATGCTTTATGATTTGGCAGATAGCATAGCGCAGCATCGTAGATAAGTTGCTGAGGAAAGACAGTGGGCCTCATTACGACCCTGGCGGAACGGGTTAAACGACGCCGTAAAAGGCTGCGGCGTCGTTCAACCCGTTCCGCCACATTACGAGGTCCCCTCGTGGGACACGTTAAGCACGCCTGGGAAAACCAGGCATGCATACCGGGTCCTGCGAGAGGAAGAGGGAGCAAACAACGGGCCATCTCGTAATGGCCCGTTGTTTACTCCCTCTCCCATTCCCATTCAGCCCTATGGGGGAATGGGGATGAACCGTGTCCGTGTCCTCGAGTGAGGAATTACCGGGCCATCCGAACTCGGAATTCATTCCGAGGACACGGACACGGATGCGGTTTTGCCGGCAGCCATGCCGCAAATTGCAGCATGGCTACCGGCATAACTTGTAATGAGGGCCAGTGGGCCTCATTACGGGTCGAGTGGTCCGGAAATAACAGTGGCGGTAAACCAGCTGCCACTGTTAATTCTGGACCGCCGATGTCGAGTCCTGCAGGCGGGAGGTGGCGTTCCCGCCAGGTCTGACCTGCAGGCGGACACCATCACAAGATGGTGCCGGTGTTTCCACTTCCCCATTCCCATTGAGTCCTAAGGGACTCAATGGGAATGGGGATTTACTGAATTCCGCCTCTGGAATTCCCGGGACACCGGGGTCATAGCCCCAGTAATTCCGGGAATCACGGAGGCAGAATGGTAAGACGAGTCCGGCGGTAAACTGGACTCGTAATGAGGCCCAGTGACACTGTCTAAATATAAGTCTAATAAATCTGGTAACATTTACTTTGGGATGCCTAGGGATGAAATACAGGCATTAGGATATCTTCTGAGACGAACATTACCACTCTAAATAGGGAAGACACCAATGAGTTACCACAATAAATATACCACAATTTTATTACAATAACAAAATGCCACAGGATTAGGTGTATCTCCTCCAGACAATGGGGGTCATTACAATACCGGCAGTAGCCGTGCCGGTAAACAGCCATGGCTGCCGCCAGTATCATTTTATTTCCAGCGCCCACGAATGGGCAATTACTGGATCATTATGGACCCGCTGGACCCAGTAACTGCCCATTTGCGGGCGCCTGGGAAAAAATGCTCCACATTCCCATTTGAGCCCCATAGGGCTCAATGGAACTGGGGAGGTTGGATGCACCGGCATCATTCAGAATGTTGCTGGTGAATCCGACATGCTCTGATCGCAGGTGCCAGTATGCCCGCCAGGTCAGACCTGGCGGGCGGGAAGGCACTTGCGAGCAGAACTCGTAGTTTGCCGTTCCAGTAACAACGGTACTGGCAAGATTACCAGTACCATTGTTACCGGACTGGCAAACTTATAATGAGGCCAAAAATCTCTAGCAGCGCTTTGCCTCGGGACTATTTTACGCTACCTACCTGCATATTTGTATAGATTGAAGTCATGTGACAGCACATATTTAACCTCTTTTCTGTTTCTGCTACACAGAAGGCTTTTAACAACGGGACAACTAGCATACATGTTCAATTATTTAAGGCTTATTTGTCAGTTCTATAATGAGGACAATGCCCTTGTGCAGAGTGAATGTCCATTGAAGGCCAATGGACAGAGGCCGATATCAGGAAGAAAACAAAACTGTTTATAGTACGCCTTTTCGGTGGGTTGGACAAGTGCTAGTTACAAGTTCAAATGTTTAATATAAATGAAGGTATATTTGAATATATTTGAAATTCAGTGAAAAAATGTTGTTAAAGGGACGTTATGGTTAAGTTGCGCTACTAAAAACCTATGAAATTCAGTGAAAAAACTTTGTTAAAGGGACGTCATGGTTCCAAGTAAAACCCTTGAAATTCACCGGTTATGGGAAGCTAAGCAACCATAACTTGCACCACCACTGTGCACTGCTAAGCCTAAAATCCAGGACATCAAAGATGACATCACTAATGTCATTGATGACATCACTGATGACATCACATGTCTGATGTCCCCTTTTTTTCCTTTCCTGACATATCTAGGCCACATGATTTTCTTCAGTAACAATCAGGAACTAAAAATTGTAAATGTACTATATTTGTAGACATATCCTTCAAGTATGTTCTTACAATAATTCCCTTATGGTCCAGTCATATCATATGAAACATATATATAGGGGAAGGCAAAACCTTGAAAGACAGCAATCCTTTTTGAGCATTAAAATTATCAGTAGAGTTATCAGCACTTTCTGATAGTTTTGATGTTTTTTTATTACTGTACTTTCCCTGTATATACTCATATTTTTATATGTTGTACTCACACTATTTTCCTTAGGGTGTCATGTCGCCGGTGGGGGCTATGGAACGCCTGGCGTTGGCGCCGCCGTTAGGTCGTCCATTGTTTTCCTGTCCATTTCCGGGTTTGCCCGCTCTAGTCTTTCTCTGTCTCCCTGGTTTCGCTACTTAAGCACCGCCCACTTCCGGGTTCGGTGCATTGCAACTTTGTTTCTTTCCCTTGTTGCTTGCTCCGTGTGCTTTTTCCTCCATGCTTACCTTGCTAACCCTTGGGCCTCCAGTCGGCGTCTCTTTGCCGTTCTTTCTCTCTTTTTTCTCGCCCGCGGCGCTTCTTCGCCGTTCTGGTTCTCCTGTCTTTCTTTCCTTTTCTCTCTTGCCGATTGCCCTCTCTGGCTGATTTCCTCATCCACCTCTCCTGGAAACTTCGAAGGACTTACCTCGCCTCCAGACTCCCGTCCACAATCCTTGCTTCAGTCATCCTCCTTCTGACATCGAATCTACAGGTTTTCATCACTTCACTCTCCGGACCTGCTGGACTGTTATCGTGTTCACCGAGTGTTTTTTAAGCATCCGCTTTTTTCCCTCGTCTATTCGGTCCCTGCGGGAAGGAAGCCTCTTGCTTACCTGCTTGGCAGGGAATCAGGGTTGCTTCCCACCGCGGACGGCCCTACCTCTTCTCAAAGAAGAAGAAGATCGGAAAGAAGGCTAACCGCCGCGAAACTTCCAGAGGACTCAGCTGAAGAGGAAGGGGAGGAGGTAGTGGATATAACTGATACGCCTTCTAAAGCTGCGGAGGTTGACAGTTTGCAACGCCCACAGTTAAGAACCATGGCCTCTCCCGAGCAGGTGCAAGAACTGCTAACAGCTGTCCATAATCTCACTCAAGAGTTACAGGTAGTAAAGACGGAAAACACTACCCTCAGACAAAGGTTGGACCGCTTCGAGCAGTCCCACAGTGACCTTCCTCCTATGCCTTTATCCTGCGGCAAATACGACGGATCACCCAACAAATTTAAGGAATTCATGGAGGCTTGCGTGATTTATTTCACATTTAAACCTCAGTCTTACGCTACAGACCAAGCCCGCGTAGGGTCTCTAATTTGACCGGAAATGCCCTGTCATGGGCAGTCCCTTTGGTAACCAGTGCCAGTCCTCTCCTTCAGGATTATGCTGGGTTCACCGCTCAGTTCAAACTGGCGTTTGAACAACAAGAGACTACACTAGTAGCCAGTGAACAGCTACTAGATATCCGTCAGGGAAGCATGGACCTTTTGTCCTATATCTCCCGTTTTAAAAGGGTGGCCGCTGATGCGGGTTGGCAAGAGAATGCTCAGTACACTATTTTCGTCGAGGTCTGAGAGAAGACCTTAAGGATGAACTTGCGAGGGTTAGCCGTCCTTCCACACTCTCGCAGCTCTGGGCTACTGTCCTCCAGCTCGATTTTCAGTTATCCGAAAGACGGTCTGAGCGGCGGAGACAACGTGGATTCCCCATTTCTGCTAACCCAGCTCCATCCTGCTCCGTTCCCTCGGGTTCAGCTAAAGACGAGCCCATGCAGAACGGAACCACCAGGGGACCTCTCGCCCCGAAGAACGGAAGCGACGCAGAGACCTCAATCCATGCATGTACTGCGGTTCCAACACCCACGTCTTAAAGGACTGTCCAGACGTACCTCCCTGCAGGTCGGGAAACGCCATACCTCGGAACTAGTAGGGACCAGTTACCGAGGGGGCTATTCCGGTCCCTACGTCTCTCTGTCTATCACACCTACCATCAACCCCTCCGAAGACAATCACCTCATGGTTAGGGCAGTCCAGTTGAACCACTTACATCAGACATTTGAAGTCCTAGCGCTACTGGACTGCGGGGCAGCTGGATGCTTTATGGACGTTGTCTGGGCTGACAAGACTGGCATCAGTCGTCTGGAGAAGAAGGAAGACCAAAAGGTTGAGGGCGTTGATGGTATACCCCTAAGCTCCGGTCTCATCACTCATGCTACCTCTCCCATGATCATGAAGGTTCTCCATCATACTGAGACCATCCAATTCGACTTGATCCGAGCAGCTCATTTTCCCGTCATCCTGGGGGTTTCCTGGCTCCGGAAGCATAACCCTACCATTGATTGGACCAAGAACCAACTGTCTTTTTCTTCTAGTTTTTGCAAGAAGTTCTGCTCGATACAAACTTTGGCTGCAATGATCCACACCCTTCCAGATCCTCCTACCCTGACGGATGTTCTATCCGTGAACAATATTCCTAAGGAGTGTCTTCGTTATCAGGAAGTTTTTCAGGGTAATGGTCCTCAAGAACTACCTCCACATCGGCCTGAGGATTGCCATATCACCCTGGTGCCCAATGCGGTGGTACCTTTTGGCCGTATGTTTTCTCTTTCCCTCAAGGAGAAGAGAGTTCTCAAGGACTACCTGCACTCCAATTTACAACACGGTCTCATCAAACATTCCCACTCTTCAGCAGGGGCATCTCTGTTTTTTTTTCCCGAAAAAAGGTTCGGATGAATTAAGACCGTGCATCGACTACCGGGGCCTCAATCAAGTGACAGTAAGAGACCGTTACCCCATGCCTCTCATGAAGGATATTCTAGAGGCGGTGCAGGGAGCACGGATCTTTTCAAAGATCGACCTTCGAAGAGCCTACCATCTTCTGCGCATCCATTCTGGGGACGAATGGAAGACTGCGTTCCGGACTCCGTTCGGTCATTACGAATACTGTGTAATGCCGTTCGGCTTGGTCAATGCGCCGTCAATCTTCCAGCACTTTATGGACAGAACATTCCCTGATCTTCTTTTTCATTGTGTCATAATCTACCTCGATGATATCTTGATATACTCGAAAACTGCACAGATCCATAGTACTCATCTCATCCAAGTTCTTAAAAGGCTACAGGAGCACCATCTCAAGGCCAATGTAGAGAAGTGTGTCTTTGGAGTTTCTCAGGTAACCTACCTTGGTTTTATCCTTTCCGCGGAAGGCATCCGCATGGACCCAGCTAAGACCGAAGCTATTTTGCATTGGCCTACTCCGGAATCAGTGAAGGATATCCAAAGGTTCCTTGGGCTTGCAAATTTTTATCGCAAATTAATTCAGGGATTCTCAGAGATGGTTCTCCCTATTACCAGGCTACTCAAGAAGACTTCCAATCCTTTTTCCTGGACTCAAGAAGCTGATCTAGCCTTCTTACTGTTAAAGGAGAAGTTTTGCTCTGCCCCCATCCTCCAGCAACCGGACCAAGGATTAAGATCCATCGTGGAGACCGATGCCTCGTCAGCCGCTTTGGGTGCAGTTCTCTTACAGGAACATGCTGGACTCGAATACCCAATAGCCTATCTTTCCCAGACCTTGAATGTCAGTCAATCACATTACTACGTCATTGAGAAGGAGCTTCTGGCCATGAAGACTGCTTGTGAAGAATGGCGACATCTTCTGCAGGGGGGCATTCACCCATTTGAGATAAGAACGGATCACAAGAACCTCAAGGTCCTGCAGAATATGGAGTGTGTCAATTCACGCCAGGCCCAGTGGGCCCATTTTTTCTCTCAATACGACTTTCTCTTGACCCATCTACCGGGATCTAAGAATATCCTAGCAGATGCCCTTTCTCGAAGGCCATGTTCCGGTGGCACGACCAGAGAACTTCCCAGTTTGCTTCTAACGAACATGAAATTCATATGTACTGTAGATGCCTTTTTGGAGAGGGTACGTAAAGGCACACAGTCTGAGGGTATTCCCCATACCGTTCTCCACTCAGATGACATCACCATACAGAATGGCCTGGGATTTAAGCAACAACGTCTCTACCTACCTGATTCCCAGACTCGACGCACCGCACTAAGATGGTGCCACGACGATCTTGTGGCTGGTCACAGGGGGGCGAAGAATACTCTGGAACTTCTTCGACAGAGTTTTTGGTGGCCAGAAATGTCCAAAGAGGTGGACTTGTATGTTCGCTCCTGCCCTATATGCTGTAGATCTAAGTATTCTACCCAACGACCCATTGGTTACATAAAGACGGTGCATCGACTACCGGGGCCTCAATCAAGTGACAGTAAGAGACCGTTACCCCATGCCTCTCATGAAGGATATTCTAGAGGCGGTGCAGGGAGCACGGATCTTTTCAAAGATCGACCTTCGAAGAGCCTACCATCTTCTGCGCATCCATTCTGGGGACGAATGGAAGACTGCGTTCCGGACTCCGTTCGGTCATTACGAGTACTGTGTTATGCCGTTCGGCTTGGTCAATGCGCCGTCAATCTTCCAGCACTTTATGGACAGAACATTCTCTGATCTTCTTTTTTATTGTGTCATAATCTACCTCAATGATATATTGATATACTCGAAAACTGCACAGATCCATAGTACTCATCTCATCCAAGTTCTTAAAAGGCTACAGGACCACCATCTCAAGGCCAATGTAGAGAAGTGTGTCTTTGGAGTTTCTCAGGTAACCTACCTTGGTTTTATCCTTTCCGCGGAAGGCATCCGCATGGACCCAGCTAAGACCGAAGCTATTTTGCATTGGCCTACTTCGGAATCAGTGAAGGATATCCAAAGGTTCCTTGGGCTTGCAAATTTTTATCGCAAATTAATTCAGGGATTCTCGGAGACGGTTCTCCCTATTACCAGGCTACTCAAGAAGACTTCCAATCCTTTTTCCTGGACTCAAGAAGCTGATCTAGCCTTCTTACTGTTAAAGGAGAAGTTTTGCTCTGCCCCCATCCTCCAGCAACCGGACCAAGGATTAAGATTCATTGTGGAGACCGATGCCTCGTCAGCCGCTTTGGGTGCAGTTCTCTTACAGGAACATGCTGGACTCGAATACCCAATAGCCTATCTTTCCCAGACCTTGAATGTCAGTCAATCACATTACTCCGTCATTGAGAAGGAGCCTCTGGCCATGAAGACTGCTTGTGAAGAATGGCGACATCTTCTGCAGGGGGGCATTCACCCATTTGAGATAAGAACGGATCACAAGAACCTCAAGGTCCTGCAGAATATGGAGTGCGTCAATTCACGCCAGGCCCAGTGGGCCCATTTTTTCTCTCAATACGACTTTCTCCTGACCCATCTACCGGGATCTAAGAATATCCTAGCAGATGCCCTTTCTCGAAGGCCATGTTCTGGTGACACGACCAGAGAACTTCCCAGTTTGCTTCTAACGGACATGAAATTCATATGTACTGTAGATGCCTTTTTGGAGAGGGTACGTAAAGGCACACAGTCTGAGGGTATTCCCCATACCGTTCTCCACTCAGATGACATCACCATACAGAATGGCCTGGGATTTAAGCAACAACGTCTCTACCTACCCGATTCCCAGACTCGACGCACCGCACTAAGATGGTGCCAAGACGATCTTGTGGCTGGTCACAGGGGGGCGAAGAATACTCTGGAACTTCTTTGACAGAGTTTTTGGTGGCCAGAAATGTCCAAAGAGGTGGACTTGTATGTTCGCTCCTGCCCTATATGCTGTAGATCTAAGTATTCTACCCAACAACCCATTGGTTACATACAGCAGAGTGAGGTACCAAAGAGACCCTGGAGTATTATCTCGACGGACTTCATCGTGGAACTGCCTGCTTCAGAGGGATGTTCCTGTATTATGGTCACGGTTGACTGTTTCTCTAAAATGGCCCATTTTAGACCCTTGGCTGGGTTACCCAAGGCAGCGGAGATGGCAACCGTGTTTGCCAGAGAGATCTTCCGCCTACATGGCACTCCCAGTAGAATTTTCTCAGGCAGGGGTTCACAATATACGTCACGCTTCTGGAGGGAACTTTGTAAGAGTCTGGTCATTGACCATGCCTTATCGTCAGGTTTCCATCCCCAAACCAATGGACAGACAGAAAGGACAAATGCCACTCTTGAGCAATATCTACGTTGCTTTACCAACAACCAGCAGGACAATTGGGTTAGTCTTCTCCCGACTGCGGAGTTTGCCTACAATAATTCTGTTCACAGTGCCACTGGTCTTAGTCATTTCCACTGCTCTTATGGGTATCACCCCAGCTTTATTCCTTCCTTGTATCTTGCTCCTTCAACTGTTCCTTCTGTGGACTCTCTTCTCCTCACTTTGCAAGAGGCCCATAAGACTGCCATCGATAGTCTACGGGCTAGTAGCCGGCGCTATTGTACTCAGAGTAACCCCAAGCGCTTGCTCTCCCCCGCTTGGCAGAAGGGGACTAAGGTATGGCTATCCACCAAATACCTCCCGCGTTGGCTTCACCCCTCTAAGTTGTCTCCCAGATTCCTGGGTCCTTTTTCCATACTGCGCAGGATCAACCCTGTTGCCTATCGGCTTTCTTTGCCCAAACACATGCACCGCTTGCACCCTGTTTTTCATTCCTCTCTTTTGAGGGAGTTTAGGCCAGATCCCTATCACCGCTCCATTCCGACTGTACCGCCCCCGGTTGCTTTGCCCCCGGAGGAGTATGAGGTGGCCTCCGTTTTGGACTCCCGCTTGCGGGGTGGTCGCCTGGAATATCTCATCCATTGGAAGGGGTACCCCCACTCTGAGGACTCCTGGGAACCTGTCTCCCATGTCCATGCCCCGTCTTTGGTTCAGAGGTTTCATCGTCTCTTTCCGGGCAAGCCGGGGGGGTTCTCCATCAGAAGGGGGCATACTGTCATGCCGCCGGCGTCTAGTCGCCGGTGGGGGCTATGGAACGCCTGGCGTTGGCGGCGCCGTTAGGTCGTCCATTGTTTTCCTGTCCATTTCCGGGTTTGCCCGCTCTAGTCTTTCTCTGTCTCCCTGGTTTCGCTACTTAAGCACCGCCCACTTCCGGGTTCGGTGCATTGCAACTTTGTTTCTTTCCCTTGTTGCTTGCTCCGTGTGCTTTTTCCTCCGTGCTTACCTTGCTAACCCTTGGGCCTCCAGTCGGCATCTCTTCGCCGTTCTTTCTCTCTTTTTTCTCGCCCGCGGCGCTTCTTCGCCGTTCTGGTTCTCCTGTCTTTCTTTCCTTTTTTCTCTTGCCGATTGCCCTCTCTGGCTGATTTCCTCGTCCACCTCTCCTGGAAACTTCAAAGGACTTACCTCGCCTCCAGACTCCCGTCCAGGATCCTTGCTTCAGTCGTCCTCCTTCTGACATCGGATCTACAGGTTTTCATCACTTCACTCTCCGGACCTGCTGGACTGTTATCGTGTTCACCAAGGGTTTTTTTAAGCATCCACTTTTTTCCCTCGTCTATTCGGTCCCTGCGGGAAGGAAGCCTCTTGCTTCCCTGCTTGCAGGGAATCAGGGTGGCTTCTCACCGCGGACGGCCCTACCTCTTCTCAAAGAAGAAGAAGATCAGAAAGAAGGCTAACCGCCGCAAAACTTCTCCAGAGGACTCAGGTGAGGAGGAAGGGGAGGAGGTAGTGGATATAACTGATACGCCTTCTAAAGCTGCGGAGGTTGACATAGGGTCCAGACACATCATGTGATATATATAGATAGGGTAAGTAACAGCTTTGAAACAGAGCAATGATTTCTCTGCGTAAAGGTAATCAGTTAGGTTATGAACACTTTCTGCTACTATTGCTGTTTTTTTCTTACTTCAATTCCCTTTTATATATTCATATTTGTATGTGGTGTTGTCTCTTTGTGATTTGTCTATAATAATGTTATTATGTAGTAAGTGGGTTTTATTACCTACTTATCACAAGTTTCATTGTACGCAAAACTCTAATATGAAAACAGTTATCATTTAACTATTCAACATGCCAAGCTTATGAATATTGCACCTCCATCATGTATGCTGCACACAATGCATATGTTTCTACATGAGTACCTCAGTATACTGGATTGAAGTTAATAATAGAATGCTATTTATATCAATGCATAGCTTAATGCACTGATTAGCACTTGATATTTATTCCAATAATTTGTGACACTTTTATTATTAACATTACACTAAGAATCCCTTGTACAGACTTTTCATGAAAGGTAAATGCACATGTGATGTCATCAGTGATGTCATCAATGACATTTGTGATGTCATCTTTGATGTCCTGGGTGTTAGGCTTAGCAGTGCACGGTGGTGGCGCGAGTTATGGTTGCTTAGTTTACCATAACTCGTGAATTTCAAGGGTTTTTCGGTTTTACTTGGAACCATAACGTCCCTTTAACAAAGTTTTTTCACTGAATTTCATAGGTTTTTAGTAGCGCAACTTAACCATAATGTCCCTTTAACAACATTTTTTCACTGAATTTTATAGGTTTTTAGTAGCAGAACTTAACAATAATAACTTTGACTTTATGTACATGTAATATGGAACATACTGAACCCCCTCTACTGAATTTGATGTCCGCAAACTTTTTTGATGTCCGCAGACATGTTCGGACAACAGTAGCACTACCTAAAAACTCTGGGAGTGTATGTTTAATTGTTATATCATAACATAGTAACATTTGAAAAATTCACAAAGCAGCACACATACATATTATATGTAGTAATACATAAGAAATGTAACCCATATATGTAACACACTAACCATTCATTTAAATACAATATGTTCTAAAATGGAATATACCATAAGAAGATAAATTGACTTCCAACAAAATTACCTCACAGACACTCCACAACTAAGAGCAAGACCAGACCTACAGAGTACTCAGAACATATCTTACCTGAAATAGTAAGTGTACCTCATTTTACTCATATATTTATAAACTTTCTGCATTAGATAAAAAAATAAATATTATCTTTTTTTTTTCTCACAGAAATGTCTAGTACTCTGGAGTGGCTAGAGGAGCATTTCCCACATGAGGAAATGTCAGAAGATAGTGAAACTAATGGTACACACTTTACAATATAAACCATTTAATTATTATTATTTAATATACATTTAACATATATATATATTTTTGTACAGAGCACACCAAAATAGAAAATACCTCTGAAGAAACTGTTACGGATAACACTCTTGACAGCATAAAAGAAAAAATGGATATATTGTTGACCAATTTTAATCATTTTAAAAGTTTGTTGAGGAGCATTTTAAAACAAAAACAACATACCATTGTCCCACATGTACTTGCCCCCCCTCACCATATCCCAGTCAATTATCCCCAAACCCTCTCCATAACCCAAAACGTTTTGATGAGACTTCCATCCCTTCTTCAGTGGATACCAATCATGTTGAAACCCCTAATTCTCCTGTTTTTGTTTCTGTTTCTGCCTCACCTTCTCTGTCATGAATTGTTAATATATGTTAAATAAAGTTAAGTTTTTATATTTTGTTGTAATTAGTTTCAGTTTTAAAAAAAAAAACAATTTAGGTGTCCGCGGACAACGCGGTTGTTCTGAAATGTTCGTAAATAAATGAAAATGTTGGTGTCCTGAAGAACACTATTCCTGTCCGTACTGTTGGCTAGCAAGTTGAAACTGTTCTAGAACACACGCGGTGTCCTGAATTGTTCATAAATAAACGAAAATGGAGGTGTCCTGAAGAACACTATACCTCTCCGTAGTGTTCGCTAGCAAGTTGAAACTGTTCTAAGAACACAAGTGGTGTCCTGAAATGTTCGTAAATAAATGAAAATGGAGGTGTCCTGAAGAACACTATACCTGTCCGTACTGTTTGCTAGCAAGTTGAAACTGTTCTAGAACACACACGGTGTCCTGAAATGTTCGTAAAGAAACGAAAATGGAAGTGTCCTGAAGAACACTATACCTGTCCATAATGTTCGCTACCAAGTTGAAACTGTTCTAAGAACACAAGCGGTGTCCTGAAATGTTTGTAAATAAATGAAAATGGAGGTGTCCTGAAGAACAGTATACCTGTCCGTACTGTTTTCTAGCAACTTGAAACTGTTCTAAGAACACACGCAGTGTTCTGAAATGTTTGTAAATAAATGAAAATGGAGGTGTCCTGAAAACGCATTGTTCGCAAGGAAGTTAAACTGTTCTAAGAACAAACGGTTGTCCGTAAATGTTCATTTGACGTGTGACACACTTTTAATTACTTCAGGACCCGAACAGTGTCCGTAGAACATCAACGCGCATTCGCAAACCAATGTCCGTGCATTTGGTGTCCTGCGGACAGCCGCTTCCTTCGCGAACATGTTCGCGAAGCGATCATGTGACCGCGCCAATGCTGATCGCGTGTTCTGAATGCGGACACTGTTCGTGTCCCTGGACAATTTAAAAAAACATTTTCAAGAAATCCACAATATTTGTAAATAAAAACTCACCATAGCACAAGTCCCACATACTAATCCTGAGTTTCTACAAACTTTTTGAAAGTTTTTGAACCTTTTTTTGTGTTTGATCTGTCCACGGACAGCGCGTATGTCCGTGAACCGCGTACAAGCACCCCTATAAAAGACCACGCCCTAGAGCTTATTCTCATTGTGTTTCTGGCTATTCTTCAGAGCACAGCTATGTTTCCTGCAACTTGCAGATTACACCATCATCGAGATGGCATCCATGGCTGCACTACTGCCACCTGGTGCTGCACCTGCTTCAGCACCACCCCCACCCCCTCCACCACCACTACCTCCCCAAGGGCCTGAAGAGGGAAACAGGAGTGAGGATGCAGAGGAGGAAGAAGAGGATGATGAGAATGAGGTAGTGGAAATCCCTACTACCCGCACTTGGCGTGAGTCTTGGGTGTGGCGGTTATTTACCATTCATGGGGATGGTCCTAAGGCTCGTGCAAACCGAGTCACCTGCAATGAGTGCAAAATGGTACTCAGTCACGGGAGGCATGGTTCGTACAGCTTTGGGACCACTACCATGAAGCGACACCTGAGGTAATTTCACTCTGGGGCCATTCGCAAGGTTGTACCTTGCGAGGAGCGTAGTAGGTTGATTTCCTCTACTTCATCCTCCGTTTCTGATCCTGTCACCACAAGGAACACCTTTGTGGGACAGCATATTCCTCAAGCTGCCTCACAGGCTATACATAATGCTGATGACCCTTACCTTTCGAGGGTCACAGTTGTGTGTATGTACTGCGACACAGTACTCTGCAGAGGGGAGCGACTTCGTAGTGCTTTTGAGACTATCGTCTCAGAGCACGAGAAGACCTGCTCACTACCCAAATAAAACCCACTCTACATCTTTCTCTCTCAGCTCGCCCTTTCTTATCCCAGTGGTTTGTGTCCCCCCCCTTTACCCTTCTTTCCCCTCCTCTCCTAGTGTGTCGTGTATAAAAAACCCAAAAAAATATAAAATAACAAAAATAAAAAAAAATAAGGCTCTTTTCAGAGCCGCCTTTCACAGTTAAAATATAGAAGTGAAAATAAATGAAGCAGGGCCCTTTGATTTTTTAGAAGTGCGCGGACAGTCTGCGGACATCTGAAATGTTGGGGTGCTACCCTATCAAAACCATTGCAATTTTCTCTGGGAGGAAGTGGTGGATCTGAAAAGAGCGTTTGGGAGGTGTTTGTGTTTCAAAAATTATAAATACTCAACACCTACTTCAAAATGGATGCTGTCATTCTAAAAAAGGTCACAATGCATTTTGTATGTTTCTTAGAAAAATCTGATTGCCAGCATAAGTTAGATGTACTCCATCTCTGCGAAAAATGTATGTACTACGAAACATAATATTTTCATTGTGAAAAGAGGATATGCCAAAATCTCTTAGAAAGGCACAAACAGCCTTATTGACATTGCGCCTTGCTTTCTCCATTTGTGGACCAAATGAAGAAGAACGAAGCCACATTTGTGTCTGCGCAATCCGTGAAAAAATTACTTGAGAATTTGGAAACATGTCCATGACCTTCCCAAGTCCTTCTTTCATTGCAAATTGCAAAGAAATTCCAGACACATGTCCTAAACTGTTCCCTCCACAATGAATTATAATTATATCTGGATGTTGCTCTGTCTCCAAATTAGGACAGAGATGTAACAAGTCCAACCACTTAATTCCACGTACTCCATGCCAGTGTACTTCCACATGTGGGAATCCAAGATCTAAAGCTACTCCACAGGTTTCTGCATGCACCTTCAACCAATGTATCCACGAGTCTCCCAAAATCCAAACAATCTGTTTTCTGAAACAAACAGCCATAGCTATCTGTTCTTCTCTCAGCAAAAAGAGTATCTGAGAAACTCTCTCCTGGCACACCACACCCACTAAACTTTCCTGACCAATCCCTTTCAGTGCTCATTCTCATTTGCATGACTTCTGAACCCAAAAATCCCTGGATGTAACACCCGATGTCCGCGAACCACCGCCATGTCCGCGGACATATCGTAACACGAACAGCCCTTCTACCATTTCCAGTTCACTCTCTGTGCCATTCCCTCTTGGATGTAGCTAAGAAGTGACATGACCATCCACCAATCATATTCAAGACCTCTACATATAACTGCATCATCATAGATCAGCACTGCAAATGTACTGTGAATCTCTCTGAGTACAAGTGTCATATCATTGGCAAGCACCATCTACAAGAAATATTGTACAAGTCTCCAAGATTTCTACTTGCAACTCCATGCATATCCATATTTTCTGTACAGTACATGAACACATTTTCTAACTGACTTTTAGCTTGTATAATCTGTAAAATGAATCTACTGTCTTTTTTCAATCTCCTAAAATCAACTGTCACTTACACATCTTTATACTATTTAATTTCTTTATACACACAAACACACTCAAATCATGTTAAACTAACATTTTTTAAATGAAATATATAGACTACATGTAGTCAAACAAAATTGCCTGCACACTCTATGTTCAAATCTCAAACAATAATACTTTTTGTACAATTACATTTTTTTAATTTCTTTATTTTCTTAATTACTTACATTTATATAGGACAAGCAGCCCATGACATTGATGCACTATTACTTGGAAGAGCTTAGTTACAGGAATAATGGTATTCAGTGGTACATTATGAATTTCACAAGACATAGTAAAGATATTTAGTTTGCTACAGTTAGTCATTGCAATACAATGTGTTCATTAAGAACATATCATATGTATTCAACTGGTGCGACATATCTTATGCAAATAAGATAGTTTTAATGGTTTTGAGGAAGGCACTGAGGATTTCAATTGAAAAAATAAATGTCTAAATTAAAAACAGTGCTATATACAAACAAAATTACTAATTTATTTCTTTTACAATTGCAGTGAAGACCATTCTCTTGAAAAGAAGCAACCGAATTTGAAGTACAAAGAACAACTAAGTAACCTGTCCATTTTAGAAAAAAAGTAAGTAGAATATCACCATAATATTTGTATTATTACTCAAACACACTGTAAGGTTAATTCATGCTATTTCTGTGCCTAAAAATAGAGATTCTGCACCATTCTGTCCAAAAATCCCCATGTCTTAAACAGCGATTTACAGCCAGAATGCCCCACAAATTCCTATTTTTCGATACACAAATTACCCAACTCAACCACTAGAATTTATATGTTATAGAACAAATAACTGTTTTAATTGTATAGCATTAGATGTACTATTTATACTTCTCCACACCACTAGCTTATTTTTTTCTGTCATCTAAACCCCAGTTTAGTAACACATTAATTCAAGAATATCCATCCCTACTAGTTGTAGTTCCCAATGCAAAATCACACACCAATACATACATCTTTATCATCTTACTTAAACACTCATGCACACAGCACACATACATTGCAGAACACCACAACCCATACCTTCTTTATTTTTTTCAACAGACCCTAAAGAATGCCTACCTAAAATCAAGTCCGTAGAAAGCAACGCAGAAGTAGAGCAAATGAAAATAAAAGTGCCCAACACAAGCATCCATCTCTAGCACAATGTGTAAAAAAAGTTGAAACAAAACAGCTAATACAGTCATTTAGTGAAACAAAAGAAGTTTCAAATACAAAAACTTTGCTTCCTCTATCAAAATGTAAACCAAACCAAAAAACAATTAGTAGAAAATCAGCTATCACTACAGATAAAACTGCTTCTTTAAATCTTGATATAGTTCAAAGTAAGCATACCAAGAAAAGTATTTTAGCCAAAATGTTCCATCACAAAGTCTTTCAAATCTTATAAAAACAGGAGAGAAACCAGGTTCAATGCTTAAAACCTATCGTAGGAAATTAATCTTAGAAGCGTTGATAGACAGTGCAATTCTTCTCAAAAGAAAGTTATTTATTTTAGTGTTAAACAAAATGAAACCACTAACAAAACTAATAACTAAATTACAAAAAAGACTTCTAAATAAACGAAATGTCAACAGAAATAACTTCTTAAGTATCTGCGGAGGTGAATGGAGTCACACTACGAGCACAGAACCATACTTTAATGAAGAAGCGAACAAACAAAAGCCAACAAATACAATTGCCATACATAGTAGGGGTGTCACGGTATTAGTTTTATGACGGTACGATAACCTTCTTGCCAAATGACGGTATATTATGGTTATCGCGGTATAGCAGGTGGAGTTAACTAATCTTAACAAATATTTTCTAAAATGTCATAAATTGTCAGATTTATCAGCACAAACAAAATCAGGCACCCAGGGCCAGAATTGGGCTTTTCAACATACTTTCCACTGAAATGCCACCCCTTGCTTCCACCAAACACAAACACACGTGTGAAGAGGAGGAAGGGTGGGGAGCCCTGCTGCGACTGGCAAAGTAAACTGAATAGCTTTTCGTAAGTGGTCATTTAGGCTTTTAGCTCCCCCACTGGCTACTGGTGAAGATGAACATGTTGCCATCTTCATAACCTGCATGCCACAGATCAATGGAGGCTGATGGTAGTATACGCTTGTGTGCGCACACACGCACACACTCTCTCTGTACGTTACAGCCTTTAGTTTACTTGCGGGCCACAAGGTGTTCAGTAATAACGGACATGTTACCCTTTGGTAAGGCAGCAGGGAATACTCACACAGATTAGTGAATTTTGCAGTGTGACTTATATGTAAATTCAATGATAGAGCCAGGGAAATCCCCCATTGTCATACGTTTAGCAAACATTATCCATTATAAATATATAAACCCCAAAGCCGCCAACCCAAAATAAACCTTTTTCCTTCTTGGCACTCTATTTATTCCTATTGCTAACATATTGATTTTGTGTCAGGCACGTGTGGTTTATGGAATGGCATTAAAAACTGCTCCATCTGAAACTACTTTGCAGATGGCACATCCAACAGTGTAAGACCAAGACTGCGCCTTTACAAATCAGATTGAAAAGCACACTTAACGGTATAAACGGTATACCAGTATAAACAATGCGACGGTTATTATTGTTCAATTAAGTGTTTCACTGTATCTTTAACGGTATACCGTTATACCGTTACATCCCTAATACATAGCAGGGGTCGAGGTTATGAAAAAGTTAATAATACCATAATGGAACAAGAAGTACGCCTCACAAAAATATGTCCTGAAATTACCCCTCCATTCAACTGAATCAGAACGTCTAGTGTACAAATGGCCATGCACGTCAATGTGTAACATTCCCAAAAATGTTTGAAGTCTTTACGCCAATTCCTCAATCAATATGTGAAAAGCAAAGACAAAATCAAAATTAAACTACTGCAAAATATGGATACCTGTCCAGTACGCAAGTATACAGGACTACAAGGACATTCATTGGCTTGCATTTACAGGACCTACTTGCAAAACCACCTTCCATGATAACAAAAGGATATCAAAACATCATTCAACTATAAGAAATCTAGTTTATAAACTGTATTATGCTAAAAGTCCTGCTTTAGCACTAGCCAATTTAAATAACATTCTTCTACATGGTACAGCAAAAGACCTACTAGAAGAAATCGACTATATTCAGAAAAAATATTTTGGAAGTGAAACCCACTTACAGAATGAAATAGCTGTAAACCAAATTAGTAACAATTCTACACATGGCAACCTTTTACTACACACATACAAAAAAAAAAATACTAAAATGTAAAAGTACATCAGCTGAAGTACCAAACCATGTGTGTGTTTGTTGCTGCAGAACTTTTAATGAAAGTAACACAAAAACTGTAGACCTATCATACAAAATAGAAGACAATGAAGATTCTAAATGGTTTGAATTAGCTCTCTACTTTATAGCAGAAAACAAATATGAAATAGCTGACCCCGTAATACTTTGTAGTTACTGCACTACAAAACTTGACAACAACCAAACTCCTTCACGTGCTATCACAAATAATTTTGAATTATATCCACTACCAAAACCCCTTCAACAACTTAATTTATATGAGAGCATCATAATTCAAACAGTGCACCCATTTCAAGCAATAATATGCCTTCAACCAAAAACTGCAAAATTACCTCCCTCTGAATTAGTGAAAGGTATTCGTGGAAAAGTAGTGTATTTACCATTAGATCTAAAAGAAAATGTGCACACTCTAGGAGTGCAACGTCCAATGCAACATTCTTTAATTATCTTGGTAAATGGAGTACCTACAAAAGACAATAAAATGTTGCAACAGCTGGTAGATTTACATAAAGTTAGAGAAGCCTTGCAATATCTTAAAGAGAGGAATGAATATTACAAAGAAATTAATATTTAAGAAAACTTGAAGAATACAACTGATATAATTCAAGAGACACAAGAAGCTGGTCAATTTGAGCTCCTAGATCCTACTACAATATCAAACACTTTAGACTATTATACAATTCATCCATTGCACTCTAATGACTCCATAGAAGATGCACTGGAAACGTACCAAATGTGTCAAACAAAAGGATCACCAATCAGCATATGGGAAAAAAGTATAGAAGCACATGTTTTTCCTCTACTCTTTCCTATTGGCAAAGGCGGAAGGTACGATGATAGACCTATTCAAATATCAGCATCAGAATACCGCTCATTACGGATGTATTCTGAAGATCCCAGATATAGACAAAATGTGGAATACATATTCCACCTACTCTTTGAAAGTGAACTAGCAACTTTATGTTACGGAGTTGCACACATTAAAATCAGGATCACACTTTCAAAATATGACAGCTACACAATTATTACAAAATGTGCAACAAAAAGATGAGGTTTTACAATCAAATATTACAAATCTATTAGCAAATATGCATGGTACTAAAGAGTACTGGTTTCGACGTCACGGAGATGTACGTTGTATGATCAGAAACCTTGGCCCATCCACTTGGTTTGTTACATTAAGTTGTGCAGAATATGCATGGGAAGATTTACATGATTTCATACGCATATCAAGCAAAAACAAAACAAACACAGATATACTAACACCTGGATAACTTTGTTCTCTGGATCCTGTTAATGTTTCAAGATATTTTCACCATCGCTTCATTGCTATGCTACATTTTATTTGTAATAAAACTGTTCCTCCCCCTGGAGAAGTGCAACACTTCTTTTGGAGAAAAGAATACCAAGCCAGAGGAGCACCACATGTCCACATGCTTTTATGGATTAAAGATGCTCCTAAATTTGGTCAAGACAGTGATGCCACTGTTTTACAGTTTATTGAAAAATATGTCACTTGTGAAATTCCATCGGAATCCAAAAATAGTGATCTTCATGCACAAATTTTACAATTTCTAAGACACATATGTGGCAAATATTGTCATTGCAAAAACAAAAACAAAGGGAAATACTACACAAAATGCCTATTTGGTTTCCCTAGGCCAGTTACAAATACAGGTCAAGTGAACAACCTCATGTCTTCAGTTAGGCATAATGTTAAAGGTAAGTCACCTAAAAATACATATTACATCAAAAGAAAAGAAGAAGAAAAATATATCAATGATTACAATGCAATCATTGCCCACTTATGGAATGCAAACATAGATGTGCAGTACATTGCAGACAATTCTACTGAAGTTGCATGATATGTCACAGCATACTTAACCAAAGCAGAAAAGACAGAGCTGCAAGACCTCTGGAATGACCTGTCATCAGATAAAACAGTTTCTCAAAAATTATAAAGCTTGGGCATAAAAATGCTGTCCCATAGAGAATGTGGATCCTATGAAGCAGCTGATTGTTTAACTGGTACTGCACTGTATGGTAAATCTGAAAATATAGTATGGCTAAGTCTTGGTCCAGCTAAATCTAGAAAAAGAGTTCTAAAATCCTACGAAGATTTAGAAACAATAGTCAAACATGATCCCAACAGCCAAGACATTTAAAAAAAACAATTTATTGGACACATACTACCCAAACAGGAGTACCTCTTTGGAAACCATGTGTCTATACCATGTAGCCCAAAACTACACATACAAAAATAATATAAAACCTGATGAAAAAAACGGTAAATACAGAGTGACAAACTGTGAAGGCAGCTTAGTAAAACTCACCAAACCAAATTTAATGAATCATATCAAATTGTCATTAAAGACTCCTCAACATAAAGACGTATATTACATGTCCCTGCTACAACTCTTTAAACCAATCTAGAAAAGAAGAAGAAATACTAGATAACTATCACTCATATGAAGACGCTTTCAAAGCAAATGAAAGCACTATAACTGATGTAAACTTTACACAGTACAAAACAATGTTGCACAATGAACAGCAAAACGAAGAAGAACTCCACGCCCAACTAGATAAGGACACTCTTGACAGTAGTCAACCTTCTGTAACAGGAAGCCAAGAACCACTGGGAGAGCCACTAATAACAAATGAGGCAGAATTAGCAATGATAGAAGTAGAAAACACCATGTGTCAGTATGAAGATAAAGAAGACTTAACTATACTACAATCAAAACTAAACACTGAGCAACGTAGCATTTTTCAAGAAGTAACAAAAGAAATTGCACATGGTGTACAACATGAAAACAAAGAATGCACCTGCCAAAATTACAAACCTATACTATTGTACGTCAGTGGTGAAGCTGGTTCTGGCAAAACATTCCTAATCAAAATCATCAGTAAGTTCCTTCAACAATTGACAAACGACAAATTGTCAGCTGTTGTCACTGCCCCCACAGGTTTAGCTGCCTACAACATAGGTGGTGTCACTTTACACCGATTACTATTCCTGCCGGTAGAACACCAAAACAAATTAGACTATTACAAACTTTCTACAGAAGCTGCAATGGAACTACGCAGAGTATTGAAACAAATGAAAATGCTTATAATAGATGAAGTGAGCATGGTGTCCAACCTAATGTTGGCTTTGATTCCCCTCAGATTACAAGAAGTACTCAAAACAAACTATGAAGAGCTCTTTGCAGGAAAACACATTATTGTTTTCGGAGATCTTCTTCAATTGACACCAGTAAAAGGTAAGCATACTTCTAAAACATTAGGACACAAACTCTGCCGAAAAACTGTTGGCAGCATTGGAAATGTCAACCTTTGGCAACATTTCCAATACAGAGAATTAACAGAAAACATGCGGCAATCTGCAAATCTCACGTATGCCAACATCTTAAAAAGTATCAGAGTTGGTATACTTTCTAAAGAAGCAGAAGCAATATTGAAAACCCGGCACATTCATGCACTTTATTTGGATAATGCATGTGCTACAGATGTTATGGAACAATTAGCCCACAAAAATGTCAATTGTATGGCCTTAATGCCAATGCTTGCAAGCTGTTTCAAATTCAATGAAATAATGTTAAGTAAAGCAATGCAACCAATAATGGAAATTAGCGCCACAGACAAACTAGATGTACATGGTATGACACTACCCATGTGTGACCAAGCCACAACAACACTAAATAGTTTAGAAAAATCAATCTCAAACACAGCAGGATTGGAAAAGATATTAAAATTATCCTTAAATTGCAGAGTAATGCTTAAATGTAACCTTGATGTGGACCAAGGACTAGTTAATGGAGCACTGGGTACAGTTGATGGCTTTCAAACATACCCACGTGACAACAAAATTCAGTTTGTCAACATTCTCTTTGACAAACCTTCAGAAGTAAAAAGGATAGGACGCTCAACAGCTCGATTCCTTCTCTTCAAAAACATGTATATACACAGAGAACAATTTTCTCTAACTCTTGCATACACAGTCACCATTCATGAATCACAAGGTCTTACCGTAGACAAAGCAATGATAGACATTGGTAACACAGTCTTTAAATAAGGCATGAGCTACGTAGCACTATCACGCTTACGTACACTTGACGGTCTATTTCTAATCAACTTTGATGCAAGTAAAGTAAACGCTGATATTCCTTACATTTTAGAATACAATAGACTTCGCTCACCATACACCTCCCATCTAAACACATATTCTGTACCACAAAAAGTAAAACGTTGTAAAAGAAAACTAAATCAAACAGAAATGCACCAGGATGTCACTGAAAATCCTCAAAAGAGAGTAAAAGATACTAAATCTTCATCAAGTACCACAAACATAAAAGAACCCATTAGGGAAAGTAAACCAGGTACTTCATCAAAGAAGGAAGACAAACTAAAAAAAACCTATCAGATACAGAACTACCTGGTCCATTTAAACTCTCAAATATAGTTGGAGTAAGTTGCTACGCAAATGTAGCAATGAATATTCTATTTCAATTGCCACCAATTGTTGACAACATTTACTTACACAGTACAGACCAATTGTGTTTGCAAATGTTAGTACTTCACAGAAATGCAACAAACAATCCTGATAACACGTATAGTGTTTATGGAATAAGATAACAATTGGACTACTGTGCTGGAATGGTTAAATTCACTATAAACTGACAGGAAGATCCACAAGAATGTCTAATGTACTTACTACAAGTACTAGAAAATAAAAACTTACCTATAAATGAAATCTTCCAGATTTCATACATGTGGAAACATACATGCACTATCTGCAACAATGTGACACAAGAAGAAATCCCCAATGAACGCTTCATATATATATCAATACCTAATTGTGAATCCATTCCTTTTCAGCAACTTGTACAAAATGCAAACCATGGTAGATTATGTACTACCTGCAATTTGGATAATCGCTCCACGTTAGTAATACAAAAACAAAGTAAATACGTAATACTAATGCTTCTACGTTACAATGCAGATGGTACCAAAAACAACTGCAAGCTGACTGGTTTCACACATGGTCAAATATCACTTGGTAAGAAAACCTTCACAACAATAGGTATAATCTACCACGCAGGAGCCACAACCAATTCAGGGCACTACACTGCATATATAAAAAAGAAATGTTGATGGTTTGAATGTAATGATAGTACGATTACTCTAAAGCAGAGATTACCAGAACATCTTACAAACGCTTATTTAATGTTCTTAAAACCAAAATTTGATAACTAAACTGTACTTAAACTTTAAGTAAACTTATAGTAAAAAAATATAAACTGTTACAATATTCCAACAGGTATCTAACTGCCCAAAAATTCTACAACAACTAATCAGATAAATGAATACCACTAAATTAGAGCAAAACATAGACGTTTAGAATAAGCCTACTGGTATCTAACTGCTCCAAAATTTTACAATATCCAAACAAATAAATAATATGTTACTGCTCCAAAAAACTGCAACAAGTCAATGTATAAATCACTAGCTAGAAACAACAAGTGAACACTGAAAAAAACAAACAAATAAACTGTAGCATAACAGAAAAAGGTTTTTTTTTAATCCACTATGGATTTTTTTTTCTCCCGCAGACCCAATGATTTTAGCAACAAACACAGAAACTGAGAAAATTGCACAGTACTCTGGTTTGTAATCTACTAAATATGACGCTCCAAAAAAAATAATAATTGTTGATTATACAATGTAATAAGTCATTACAAAATACTAATACTAACATGCTATTTTCTTTTATCACAGAAATGAACAAGAAATACATAATAAGTACAACCATCGCAGCATATCACACCCATAGTGGCTTATAACTTTGTTCCTTATACATGTGTTTTTGACTCAAAGTTATAAGCAACTATGAGTGTGATATGCTGTGGTGGTTGTGGCCAGGGCATAAAGTCTTGGGTGCATGGCCAAATGGCCATGCACCCAACACTCTACGCCCTGGCCACAACCACCGCAGCATATCACACCCATAGAGTCAAACATTTCAGCTATGGCCTATGGAAACTTTTAATGTGCGTGGATATTATGAGTGTTCTTAGAACACTTTCAACTTGCCAGCGAACAATACGGACAGCGTCCTCAGAACACCACCATTTTTTATTTGGAAACATTTCAGGACACCGCAAGTGTTCTTAGAACACATTCAACTTGCCAGCGAACAATACGGACAGCGTCCTCAGAACACCCCCATTTCGTTTATTTGCGAACATTTCAGGACACCACAAGTGTTCTTAGAACACATTCAACTTGCAAGAGAACAATACGGACAGCGACCTCAGAACTCCCCCATTTTTTTATTTGCAAACATTTCAGGACACTGCGAGTGTTCTTAGAACACATTAAACTTGCCATCGAACAATACGGACAGCGTCTTCAGGACACCCCCTACGAGCATTTCAGGACACCGTGAGTGTTCTTAGAACACTTTCAACTTGACAACGAACAATGCAGTCAGTGCCCTCAGGACACCCCCATTTTGTTTATTTGCGAATGTTTCAGGACAGCGCAAGTGTTCTTAGAACACATTCAACTTGCCATCGAACAATACGGACAGCGTCCTCAGGACACCCCCGTTTTGTTTATTTATGAACATTTCAGGACACCACGAGTGTTCTTAGAACACATTCAAATTGCCAGAGAACAATATGGACAGCGTCCTCAGGACACCCCCATTTTGTTTATTTATGATCATTTCAGGACACCGTGAGTGTTCTTAGAACACTTTCAACTTGACAATGAACAATGCAGTCAGTGCCCTCAGGACACCCCCATTTTGTTTATTTGCGAACGTTTCAGGACAGCGCGAGTGTTCTTAGAACACATTCAACTTGCAAGAGAACAATACGGACAGCATCCTCAGCACACCCGTATTTTTTATTAGCGAACATTTCAGGACACCACAAGTGTTCTTAGAACACATTCAACTTGCAAGAGAACAATACGGACAGCGACCTCAGAACACCCCATTTTTTTATTTGCAAACATTTCAGGACACTGCGAGTGTTCTTAGAACACATTAAACTTGCCAGCGAACAATACGGACAGCGTCTTCAGGACACCCCCTACGAGCATTTCAGGACACCGTGAGTGTTCTTAGAACACTTTCAACTTGACAACGAACAATGCAGTCAGTGCCCTCAGGACACCCCCATTTTGTTTATTTGCGAACGTTTCAGGACAGCGCAAGTGTTCTTAGAACACATTCAACTTGCCATCGAACAATACGGACAGCGTCCTCAGGACACCCCCGTTTTGTTTATTTATGAACATTTCAGGACACCACGAGTGTTCTTAGAAGACATTCAAATTGCCAGAGAACAATATGGACAGCGTCCCCAGGACACCCCCATTTTGTTTATTTATGAACATTTCAGGACACCGCAAGTGTTCTTAGAACACATTCAACTTGCCATCAAACAATACGGACAGCGTCCTCAGGACACCCCCATTTTGTTTATTTACAAACATTTCAGGACACCACGAGTTATCTTAGAACATATTCAACTTGCCAGAGAAAAATACGGACAGCATCCTCAGGACACCCCCATTTTGTTTATTTACGAACATTTCAGAACACCGTGAGTATTCTTAGATCACATTCAACTTCCCATCGAACAATACGGACAGCGTCCTCAGGACACCCCCTAAGAACATTTCAGGACACAGCGAGTGTTCTTAGAACACTTTAAACTTCACAACGAACAATACAGACAGCGTCCTGAAAACCCCCCCATTTTGTTTTTTTACGAACATTTCAGGACACCACAAGTGTTCTGAGAACACATTCAACTTACCAGAGAACAATACGGACAGCGTCCTCAGGACACCCCCATTTTGTTTATTTACGAACATTTCAGGACACCGCAAGTTTTCTTAGAACAGTTTCAGCTTGTTTGTGAACAAAACAGACACATATTGCGTCCTCAGAAGACCCCCCATTTAGTTTATTTAGAACATTTCAGAACAGCCGTGTTGTCCGCAGACAAATCGAACACAACAAGAGCGTCCACCACATATAAAAACACAACACTTTCCCACCCTCCCCAAACACTCTTACACACCAACACACTCTACTAAATACAAATTTTAAACTAAGTTTCACCACGCTGTCCGCAGACGTCCGCAAATCCAAGATGGTTGGGCGCTACCGAAAAACTGACGCGCTTCATGCTCCACGCATTCCAATCAGCGAACATGTCGCATGTTCGCGGACATCACGCAAGCCGAATGGCCAAACAGGATACTGTCCATGGAGCGAACAGGGAAGTGTGTCCGCGGACCGAACACAGATATCACTAATTTTTTATGACCTACTTTTTGGTCATTTAAAAAAAAATACTGGACGGATTTTCCCCATTCAGTCTATGGGGAAAAAAATAATTTTTGGGACCCCCCCTATAACTTTGCCCCCCCAGGACGAATCCTCACCAAACTTTGCAAAAATATTCAGAGTGGGCCACATACTTTTTTGGAAAGTTTGGTGAGGATTCATCCAGGGGGAGGGAAGTTATAAACCGCCCAAAAAGTGATATTCCTATGGAAACAGCAACTTAACCATAGCTACATGGCCACTACCGTGGCCATGTAGTTATGGTTAAGTTGCTGTTTCCACCGTGGCCATGTAATATATATATATATATATATATATATATATATATATATATATATATATATATATATATACATACATACATACATATATATATATATATATATATATATATATATATATATATATATATATAATATTTTTTTTAAAGAAGATATGGAGCCTTCTAGAAACCAACACGGTAAAACATTTATGTCAGAGTAATGGCACAGCACAGTTATCTGAAATCATCTATTGGTAAGAAGGGCAAAGGCAAAGAATGGATAATTTCGAAACAATGTCCACAGGCTGAAGTCATTTGCCTGTAATCATAAGAGAATGCCATCTAGTACTTCAGAAAAGCACCCTTTCCAGTGGCCAATTGTAAAATCACTACAGATATGTGATCGCCCTACATTATTGCACCTCTATACCATTATTATTCTGTGAAAGAGAGAACGCCCAGCCATCTCCATTAATGATACCATCCCATGCTGTAATCATCATAATCATCAGTTACAGTAGAAATAGGCCTCTAGTGTCCCTATCCATCTGGTGGTTAACACTCAACGTTCTTATCTGATTTGCTCCCTATACGTCTCTGTCATGAACCCTGGGAGAATATTGACTTTTAGCAATCGCAAAGGCTTATTTAGGCTACATTATTGAACATTAGATTGCATGATTCATTCGAAGGGACGCCATTTCAGTATCGGCCTCCACAGCACCCTGTCTCATCTAGTGACAGGCTGATGGATTCTCTGCAAATTCTTGTTGTATTTTTTAGACAAGTCGCTCATTGTCTTTGAATGAGTCTCTTGAAAAATCAATGCAAATACGTCCTTTCTTTTCAGCTGGTGTCGAGACAATACTCCATCAGGAAATGAAACAATCCGAAGGCATTGTTACCTCATTGTCACATTACTGGTCGCATTACACATCCAGTCTACAAGATCAAAATCAGGCCATGTCTGCTTTAACATCTTAAGTTCCACTGTTTTCTGCTGCAATGCGTTTTATAAAATATATTGAATTCGGGTCATTTGTGTTTAGCACAATCCCCCAAAATAGACTCTAAAATAAGTACACTTATTTTATGGGCGATGCATATGGTATTATTGAGGAGAAAAGAAAAACTTAAACCATGTTACAGCAAGATTTCATTGGTATAAACAAATGTATCACTATTTTAGTTCATTATGGTTTTAGGAAATACATCAAACATCATGCTCCATTTGATGTTAGATGCAGATGTTTGCACGTGGACACTAATAGGGCAAAAAGAGTTTACAGTATCATTGTTAATGTGATAATATGGAATGAAGCATTCTGATTTGTTCTCATACTCAGGGCTTCAGTATGAATATTGCAGTGTGCATGAGCGCTAGGGCTGTGAAACGGAATTATTGTTAGCAGTAAAATATGTTATTGCAGGCTGTACGTTTGTTAGCCGTTATTTAGAGGTGCATTCATAACCCTGTGTCAAATGTTGGACCTTATTATATGATTGAAAATCCAGCTGTGATGTGCACTGTGTTTACACACTACTCAGTGAAGGAGCAAGAGAGGCAATACAGCACCTTACAAGACCTCGAGGAAGAGGGTTCCCAATGGCGAACTTCACTATGGAAAGAAGCATACTCAATGACATGGATACTTATCTTTAAATGGCCTTCGATTGCTTTGCTTAGAGGTCTCCTCCTTGGTTTGGGTGTTCACTCTTGCAGATGGCAATCTTGTAGGTGGAGTTGCTGGCTTGAATCTACCACTTTGGGCTTTCTTGGCAGAGGCGTTGCTAGGGGGGGCCAAGGGGGCTATAGCCCCTGGTCTTTTGGTTGTAGCCCCGGATAGAATCTCAGGAGCTACAGCCAAATGGCTAGCTAGCCCCCAGTCCCAACAGTTCCAACATCAGCATAGCCCCGGGTCTTTTCCAGACCTAGCAACACCCCTGTTTCTTGGGACATGTGGTACTTTCTCCTCCTGGTTTCTGGCTTGTGAAAGAGAGGAGAAAAGCAGGGATCTTCTTGATTAACCCTTGCTCACACAGATTCTTTATTTGATCTCCAAATCCTTGCATACTTCATCCATGGCAGGGCTCCAACCCCTGGTACATGGTACAACCTTAACATTCCCAATTGTTTAGATGGTCCTTTGCCTCCTGGACAAAACTAGGTCAGCCTGCGCTCCTCCCCCATGATCCCAAGTTTGGAAATAGGAGACCTGCCATAGGAAATGCACAATAAGGAGAATGCACTGTCCGTTCAAATGGGGCAACCTGGATACCCATGGATAAGCATGCAATCAAAGTCATGTGATCTCTGAATGAGCCCCAGAGAATGAGCTCCTAATCAGGTTAGGTTTCGGAACAGGAAGACAATACCTGACACTAGATCCTCTTGACCAGCTCGATTTCTATGTCTGGCAGGTCCTTACAGGGCCATTCACAGCCTATCATTGTTTTTTTAATTATTTGCATACATAATTTATGTGCATACATACGTACACACATACAAATAGTAAAATAGGTTCTTCTGTCACAAAGGAGCGTACAAAAGATAATCTAGTAGATACGCGGGGGGCAGTGACTCTCTGATAATGGGGAGAGTTTGAGTGGGATGATTATGGGTTTTAGAAGGGGTATATTGGACAAATAAAGGGAAGAATATGTGAAAAAATTTAGGACCAGCAAGTGTCGGCAGGTAAGCAGTCTAGCCAGCTCTGGCCTCAAACTCTTAAGTGCTAATGAGGTGGGGAAAAGAGAGGTACGGGTCTGGCGTCCGATGAGGGCAGGTGTAACTTCTAAGGCTGGAAAGGTGAGTCAAGAGGGTAGATAAAGGTCAAGGAGGTGGGCTTTCAATTTTTGAATACATAGTGTAGGCCATGTTTCAAATTGAAGAGGGGAGAGAATTCCACGTAAGCCAAGCAAAAAGAGCGCGAGGAAGCACATGGTGGGGGAGGTGCCACACGGGTAGTGGAGAAGGCAGAGCGAAGGCTTAGAGAGGGTTTGTAGAGGTTAATACAAGAGGATAGATATGGCAGTGCGTTACCATGGTTGGATTTACGCACTAGTAGGAGACATTTTATTTTGCTGCTGTCTTGCATTGTTAGTCAGCAATCCTGCTGGTGATAGAAGGTTGTAGGGGAGAAACAAGGGAGTTCAAAGAGAGACCTGGTAGCAAAGTTAATAATATTGTCAAGTGGGCAGAATGCATAATTTGGAAGACCCAAGAGGAAACTGGCACAGTAGTCCAGTTTAGAAAAGACAAGATTGGCTAGGTGAGGTTTGGTGGTTTTGAAGGAGATGAGGAGCCACTGCAGTTTTAGAGATGAAGTTAGAGAATGTGCATGAAGGGTCTTGGATGACACCAAGGATTCTTTCTGAAGAGGCGTAGGGAAGAGTGTCATGTGGGAACTGGAAAGGCAGGAGAGAGGGGATTTGGCAGGAAAGATACGCACCTCTGTTTTGGAGGAATTCAACATAAGAGAGTGTGAGGCCATCTAGTATTAATTTAATAGCAGAAAGACAGTCAAAGATTTTGCTTGATATGTCAGTGGAGAGTTCATGGACGGAGAAAAATATTTGGGTGTTGTCTGCATAGAGTTGTTACGAGAACACAAAGGAGGAGATAAATGTCCAGAGAGCAGAACTGTACAGTCAGATCAGCAGGAGAGCCAGTAAGAGGAATGATAGTTTAGAAAGTTGTAGTGGTTTAATGACCAAAGCGCCTTTAGGACAAATTCGTATTTAGCACACCTTTCTTAACAAACATTCTCCTCTAGTTAATATTTATTGTGCTCCTTTCGATAGATTCATTCAAACTTCTTTTTCAAGATCATAAATCATTTTTTGTTTATCCTTGGTCACTTTCCTTAACACAAATGTCCTCTTGTTCGTTTATATTATCCAGCTTCCAATAAATCAATTCAAACTTCTTTTTCAAAATCATATGCCATTTTTTTATAACTCTGTTTATTGCCATTTTATGAATAAACAACAACACCAAATTATGCTAATGTATGAGTGTGGACCCACACTACCCACCCTCTTGGAACCACCCCAGTCCATCTCCCTCCCAAATTCAAGTGTGTACTCCCAACCACCTGTGCCTGACCTGCTTCAGGGGACCCTGCCCTCCACATTATCGCATGACCTCCTCCCACTTCCCCCATATTTTCAGATATTTCCCTGTCATTCTTCTATTCCGATATGTTATTTCTTCCATACTGTGACAATATTCCTTGCCTATTTTCCACTGTCCACATTTATGAGGTATCCAGTGATAATTTTGCAGGAAATACTAAAGAATGGATTTACAAAGATGAAAAAATAATGCAAGAAATAACAGAGTGGGTAAAAATACCCAAAAGCAGAATAAATATTGAAATAAAGAAAAGAAAATGTAATGATAGGGGTGGGTTTTAGGAGTAAAAAAATGATTTGTGTTAAAATTGGGATAAAGGAGAAGGAGACAACGAGAGTTTCGGAGTAGGAGAGTGAAGAAGCGGTCTGGGGTTCCCGCCTCCCCGAAAATAGGTATTTTTACAATGTGCACAAGCTGAGGTGCAAGAGGGTTTTATGGTGCAAAAGGGTTTTATGGGGCACATGAGGGGTTAGCCTTCATCAGCAGTGCAAGGACTTCCTTAGTGTTGGTATGACTGAAGTGTGAGAGGCAGTGAACGTTGGTAGAATAGGTGGAGTGGAGGAACTAGAAGGTGGGAGTAAGAGTAGGATGAAGAGATATTCCCTTATTTTGGAGATTCTGGAAGCAAAGTCTTCAGCAAGGTCACTATCTGAAAGAGTAGAGTTAATAGTTGTGGGTTTAGGAGGAGTAAGGGGTGAGTTTAGGGTGCCTTGGATTCAGTGCAGATGGATGGAGTGTGTATCAAAGAGAGAAAGGTAAAAATCCTGTTTAGCACTATCAATAAAAGACTGGAGAGAGTCAAGGGCAAAGAGGTATCATTGCAGGTCATTGCATGTCAGTACAGAGACCGCATATCAGTATGGAGACATAAGGTTGAGTATGCAGGGATTTAAGGGTGAAAGTTAACAGTCGGAAATGAGAAGAGAAGGAGTCATGAAGTAGGGATGTAAGGAAAGCACTGTTGCAGGAGGAAGGATCTGGAGAGAAGGGGGAGAATGTGAGTTGAAGGTCATAGAGGAAGGAAGGAATAGCAGAGGGTTTAAGTTTGCTCATGGAAATGGAAATGGTATGTGGGGAGGAAAGGTTAGGGGGAGGAAAGTTAATGGTGGTTTATACAGTGGAGTGGTCAACAACTGCCACCTGTTTTCTACCTCATTCTGCTTGATATTTCTGCATTTGATTGTGAATCGTGCCTTCCTCCTCCATACTCTGTACTCCCTTCGCTTCAGTGGACCTGTACTTTAGTTTACCATACTTGCTGCATAGACACCTATGCGTCTGACCACTCCATCTCCACTGTATGGAACTCTTACACCTGCTGCCCCACACTTATTCCAGTTGGAGAGTCACAAACAGTCCTTGGCCCACACCTCTTCATCCCTGGCACCTCCTCCTCCTGGGTACACTCATTTTATCCTTAGGCTTTCACTGTCACCTCTTTGTGATGACACCCACATATTTTTCTCCTTTACCTCCGCCCTGCTGCTTCTGAGCAGATCACCAGCTGTGTCAACCCCATGCACCACTGGATGACCCATTGCTGCCTGATGCTAAAGTCCTCCTAGGCAGAAGCAATCTTTGACACTGGAATCCAAATCTACTCCCTACTCACCAATTTTTCCTTCTGACCTCATCACCCAAGGTGTGAAAACGGATGTGCTCTTTGATATCATACTCATTCAGCTCATGCAGCCACTGCAACCAGGGCCATGCTTAATTTTCTGAACATAAGGGAGACCCGCTCCTACCTCCCTCATCACTCATAAAAGACTGATCTCTGCTGTAATGCTCAGCAAACTTGACTACTACTTGTTCTTAGCCTTTGTTCTGTCGCTCCTCTTAATATCACTCTTAACTTCATTACATGCACCCTCTACATCAGAGTTGTCCACCTCCAGGCCTCAAAGGCTGGAACCCTGATGGGTTTTCAGGATATCCCTCATTAATATTCATGAGAAAGACTTTGGATGGGTTTAGAATCAGTGTATGCAAATGTATCTCAAGGATATTAATGAGGAGTATCCTGAAAACCCAACATGTTGCTGGCCCCCGAGGCATGGAGTTGGACAACCCTGAGGTCTACATCCTACCCAGATCCATTCCACCTTTTCATACCAACAACACTTCTGGGTGGCTCTCCATTATAAATCACCCCGCCTTTAAGTTCCTACTCCTCATTTATCAATCTATATATGATCTCGCCCCCATTACCTTGCTGACTGTAGCTCACTTTCTCTCTGTGCTCTTCTTCTCAGTCATTGAGATATTAATCTCAAGGCAACTTATCTGCCCCTCGATGCCTTTGCATGCCCCTTAACACTATCCCTCTATACTTTGTCACCTCCAAAGGAATTCTTTCCTGGTCCTATCAATGTCAGTTTTTCGAGAAGCAATTTAAGTTCCAACTGCTAGCTAGTGAAGAGGTGTCTTCAACCTCACCACTACCCCTCCTCAATTTGCTCCCCCAGCCTGCCACTCCCAATAATGCCACACATGAATGTTTTTTTGTAAATTGCCCATAAGGAGGCACTGGAACTATACCCTAAAATGTATATCTTATTTCTGTCTGTCCCCTAGCCACTGCCCCAGTCTATGTCTGATTACTCCATCCTCCACCACACAAACTCTTCTCATCCAAACAACAGCTAATATGGTAAAGGCATCCTACCTTGGGGAATGCCTCCATCGTCTGTAATGTATGCTCTGTATGTTGTTTCTGTTACAAACGCCATGTTTCCTCAAAATATACCTACAAATACAATGCTATAGAACTAGATGTAATACAGACTGTTTACCCCTGTTATTGTACAAGAAAGAAACAGGCAGGGGAACATTCGTGAGCACATAAAAACTCTCCATGCAACAACAATATACTCCCTTTCTCCCGCTCATCCCCCGCTCATCTGCCACCCATGGGGGCTGACTTAAAATTGGACCTAATCCTGCAGAGATACTGTGCCTCATTACAAGTCTGCTCGTCCGGAAATAAGGGTGCCAGTAGCAACGTGCCAGCACCCTTTCTGGACCGGCAGACTAGAACCCTGCTTTCCTGGGCCTGTACACCCAGCAGCTCTGACCTGCCAGGCGCACTTACCCCAGAAACAAAGTTCTCACGGAAGCACCTGCACCCTTAGCAACTGCTCCAGTGCTTGCGTGTGCCCACTCCCATGGAGACCTATGGGGCTCCAGGAGATCAGGAACTAACATTTTCCGCCGCCTTATATCCCGGGCCACCGGTACTGTAATGTCACCGGGATTTCGGGCGGCGGAAATAGTGTTTCAGTCCGGCAGCACTGCCGGACTTGTAAAAAGAATTTAACTAAAATAACTATGCCTACCGTTTTACACCTGGTAATAAAAGAGTAATTCTGGAGTAAATCAGAGTTACTAATGGTAGCAGTAGAACGTCAGAGCTGTTCCTGGTAACTTTTTTGTTGTGACTCGGCAGCATATTGTGCAGAGCATACCTGTGTTACACAGTGATTCTGTTGTAATCCCGTATGTGCTTTGAAATTTGAAGCACTAGACCCAGTGACTGCACTACTTTAGCGTGCATGCTTGAGGGCTCTGATCCAACTGCACTGGCATCAAGGGGTGGAATGGGACCTGAAAGAGGCCCTGGAAATAATGTTCAATTGGGCCCCATGTGACACATTTTCAGCAAGCCCATACCTTTTCCTATGAGACCTCTTTTAAATATCACACCAAGAGGTCCAGGGTGCAGATGCCTACCGGGTAATCTCCAGAGTTCCCTGTAGGCCAGTACATCCATGCTGGTATCCCGACGCTTTGTAACTTTCTTTAGAAAGTCACACATTGTTCAGTATTTCGTTTAAACAACTGAGGTGTTCATATCAGTCACTCTGCATCTTCATGCAGTGTGGAAATCAGTCAGTGCTAACTTGATATCATCAGCAAGCAGGCTAGGCATTAGAGCACACATAGACAAACAATGCATGCAAACAATGCATGTCAATAATGTGAAAGACATTTCCCAGTCCATAACAATGAAAGCAATGGGGCAGAACATCTTCTGAAGCAGGCAGTTCTACAGCACGACATTGCTATTTTAGCTTAACTTCTCACTATGTGTAACAAATGAATCTTTTGCAAATACTACAAGCACGTCGAACCTAATAATTGATCATGCTAATATTTTCAGAATGCTTTTCAAGTCCTAGATTGGAAGATACAAATTAACTCAAGATCTTCTTAGCGTCCTAGAATGTTTCGTGAAAAATAATCTACTTGATATTAAGATCTGGTGTTGTTAAATATGTTCTTTGCATTCTTTGCAGTTTACACCGCAGATACTAGTGAAGCCATGAACCCATTTCTCTCACACCCTGAGCTAACCAATCCCAAACTGGGGGAGGGGATCTTAATGGGGTCACCCCGTAAGGGCTGTGGCTATGTGAGATGGATGGACAGTTACTATTGCCCCCATATTGCTTGACTTCAGTCTACTTGATTAACATTGCGGATGAACGATTATGGTAGAGGACAATATGTTCAGAAGCAAATAAATGACAGAATATTACTCCCAGTGTGCTTCGGATCAGCTGAACGGCAGATGTTATGCATGCCATTGGACCTGCGTGGTGTATCTGTGTGGAACACTGCACTGTACAGTGCTTACGGCAACACAGCTGGCACGCCTTTGCTGTCTCTACGCCAGCTGTTTGGAGCACGCTGTCAGGTGTCTGTACCTTAAGAGAACAGAGCGAGCAGCTACAGAAGCATTAATTAGGGACCACTGATCTCCGAATAATGCACAGCAAAAGCGTCCACCTGCAAGTACACATGACCCTTGGGTGTCTATGGTAATTGAGCGCACCATTCCACCGGGGCATGGAGCCTGGCTGCCATCTTATGTGGTTACGTGTGACTGGTTGCAAAGTAAAATGCAGGAATTCATGTTCCCTCCGTTCCTGTCTTTACCCAGCTTACAGTTTCTTTATTGTGGAGTTGTATTCTTATTCCCTATTTCTTTCTGATGTATATTATTGCCTGGGCAAGGGACCTGTGTGGTTTTGAAAGCGAGGAGCCAGGCATGGGGGAGGACCCAAGATTGCAAGCCGTTTTCTTTCTGCTTTGAAAAACTGTAGTAAATGCAATTTTTTTGTAAACAAGTGCTCCTTTAATAGGATGCCTCTTTTGCTATGCATTTCAATCGGTTCAATTTTCCCATCAAGCAAAGCCATTCAGTGTTAACATTGCATATATGAGCTGTGAGCTGCTGTCCATAAAAGGGGAACAGGTATGCTGAAGGCTGAGCGAGAGGTTCTGTGTCAAAAGAGAGGATAATTTGGCTCACATTTATTACTGGAGATCATCAACACTGGGTTTGGGAGAATTGTCAGAGGAAGCAGAACACTGACTGGGTCCAGGCTAATCAAAACAGATCACAGTGCATCTGGTAAATAGAAATGGAGACCACAGCATGCGGTCACCAGAATGGACATACGCAGCTGTGGGTCTGGAAAGGATAAATGGTGACCATAGGCAAGGTTCCCACAAATAAAGGGGGCAGCTTTGGGTGTGCTGTAGGGAAAAGGCCGGGAGAAAAGTTTAAGAAATGCTTGGAAGGATGGTCTCAAAAAGGGTCTGTGAACATCAGGTGCCTCAGAAGTTTGGAAGAATGTGTATCATCTGAACGAGCAGTACATATTATTATTTATGAGAATCTTCAACGTGAAAGAGTATTTGTGAGTATTTCTGAAGAGATGAAAATAACAAGACTATAATTATATCATCTAATTTCATTCCACTTCCCCATTTCATCATTTTTTAATTACTGTGCGATCATTGGGAACTGTTTATTAGTTCAATAAGTGACTTAAGTCTTCACTGAAAATCAGGATCTGTAGCGTGTACCCAATAAAAAGCCCCCATTCAGAGAGTGGGCAACACAGATCCCCCATCTTACCTTACAAAAAGTGAAAAATACATTGCATGGCCACGTTAGTGGCCATGTAGTTATGGTTAAGTTGCTGTTTCCATAGGAATATCACTTTTTGGGCAGCTTATTACTTCGCTCCCCTGGACGAATCCTCACTAAACTTTGCAAAGAAAAGTATATGGCCCACTCGGAATTTTTTTGAAAAGTTTGGTGAGGATTCGTCCAGGGGGGGCAAAGTTATAAGAGGGGTCCCAAAACTTTTTCCCCCCCATGAATGGGGAAAAAACTTGGCTCATGCCTACAGCCCAAACCGCTGGACGGATTTTCACAAAATTTGGACCAGGAATATAGGATGGGTCCTGAAAACGTGTTTTTGCAAATTTGGTGAAAATACGTCCGGTAGTTTTTTTTAAAATGACCAAAAAGTAGGTCAAAAAGAATTTGTGATATCTGTGTTCGGTCCGCGGACACACTTCCCTGTTCACTCCGCGTACAGTGTCCTGATTGGCCAATCGGCTTACGTCATGTCCACGGACATGTGACGTGTTCGCTGATTGGACGGCGTGAAGCGCGTCAGATTTTCGGTAGCGCCCGCCATCTTGGATTAACGGACGTCTGCGGACAGCTCGATGAAACTTGGTTGAAAAATTGTATTTAGTAGAGTGTGTTGGTGTGTAAGAGTGTTTGGGGAGGGTGGGAGAGTAGGAGATGGGTTAAATGTTGTATTTACTTATGTGGTAGACCCTCTTGTTGTGTTCGATTTGTCTGCGGACAACACGGCTGTTGTGAAATGTTCTAAATAAACTAAATGGGGGTGTTCTGAGGACGCAATATGTGTCCGTGTTGTTCGCAAGCAAGCTGAAACTGTTCTAAGGACACTCGCTGTTTCCTGAAATGTCCTTAAATAAACAAGTTGGGGGTGTCCTGAGGACGCTTTCCGTATTGTTCGCTGGTAAGTTGAAAGTGTTCTAAGAACAATCGTGGTGTCCTGAAATGTTGTTAAATAAATAAAATGGGGGTGTTCTGAGAACACGGTGTCCTGAAATGTTCGTAAATAAATAAAATGGGGGTGTCCTGAGGACGCTGTCCGTATTGTTTGCTGGCAAGTTGACAGTGTTCTACGAACACTCGTGGTGTCCCCTAAATGTTCGTAAATAAACAAAATGGGGGTGTCCTGAGGGCGCTGTCCGTATTGTTCGCTGGCAAGTTGAAAGTGTTCTAAGAACACTCGTGGTGTCCCCTAAATGTTCATAAATAAACAAAATGGGGGTGTCCTGAGGACGCTGTCCGTATTGTTCGCTGGCAAGTTGAAAGTGTTCTAAGAACACTCGTGGTGTCCCCTAAATGTTCGTAAATAAACAAAATGGGGGTGTCCTGAGGGCGCTGTCCAAATTGTTTGCTGGCAAGTTGAAAGTGTTCTAAGAACACTCGCGGTGTCCGGAAATGTTCATAAATAAACAAAATGGGGGTGTACTGAGGACGCTGTCCGTATTGTTCGCTGGCAAGTTGAAACTGTTCTAAGAACACTCGTGGTGTCCCCTAAATGTTCGTAAATAAACACAATGGGGGTGTCCTGAGGACGCTCTCTGTATTGTTCGCTCGCAAGTTGAAAGTGTTCTAAGAACACTCGCGGTGTCCTGAAATGTTCGTAAATAAACAAAATGGGGGTGAACTGAGGACGCTGTCCGTATTGTTCGCTGGCAAGTTGAAAGTTTTCTAAGAACACTCGTGGTGTCCCCTAAATGTTCATAAATAAACAAAATGGAGTTGTCCTGAGGACGCTGTCCGAATTGTTTGCTGGCAAGCTGAAAGTGTTATAAGAACACATGCGGTGTCCTGAAATGTCCGTAAATAAATGAAAAGGGTGTGTCCTGAGGACGCCGTCCGTGTTGTTCGCAAACAAGCTGAAACTGTTCTAAGAACACTCGCAGTGTCCTGAAATGTTCGTAAATAAAGAAAATGGGGGTGTCCTGAGGACGCTGTCTGTATTGTTCACCGGCAAGTTGAAAGTGTTCTAAGAACACTCATGTCCGCGGACATTAAAAGTACCCATAAGGCATAGTTAAAATGTTTGACTCTATGGGTGTGATATGCTGCGGTGGTTGTGGCCAGGGCATAGAGTCTTGGGAGCATGGCCACATGGCCATGCACCCAAGACTCTATGCCCTGGCCACAACCACTGCAGCATATCACACTCATAGTGGCTTGTAACTTTGGGATCCAAAAACAAATTTAAAAAGGAACCAAATTTTAAGCAACTATGGGTGTGATATGCTGCGATGGTTGTACTTATTATAATATACTTACTGTTTGGTTTAGTAACTGGAGTACATGTATTTCTTGTTCATTTCTGTGATAAAAGAAAATATAATGTTAGTATTGGTATTTTGTAACAACTTATAACATTGAATAATCAACTTTTTTTTTACCCTCACATTTAGTAGATTACAAACAAGTGTACTGTGCAATTTGCTCAGTTTCTGTGTTTGTTTCTAAAATCATTGGGTCTGTGGGAAAAAAAAATCCATCTATGCTACAGTCTATTTGATTGTTTGTTTTCAGTGTTCACTTGTTGTTTCTGGCTATTGCTCTGTGGGCCTCATTACAACCCTGGCGTTGGACCATGGTGCTATTAGCATCATGGTCCATGCCGGATTCCGCCATGGTGGATGGCGGATTTACCGCCCCATTCCAAGGTTGGCAGGGCGGTAAATCCCCATTCACCATGGCCCCTTCCCCATTCCCATTTTTGGCCCATAGTGCTCAATGGGAATGGGGAAGGCGCTAATTACGGCACCGTAAATTACGGTGCTGTAATTAGCACCAAGGTCCCTTAGCGGGTTGGACTTTAACGCCTGCAAAAAGCAGGCGTTAAAGTGTGAATCGGGCGTTAAGGGTTTAACGGCGCCGCAGCCTTTTACGGCGCCGTTAACCCCTTAACGCCAGGGTTGTAATGAGGCCCTATATATTGGCTTGTTGCAGATTTTTGGAGCAGTTAGATATCATTTATTTGTTTGGATATTGTAAAATTTTGGAGCATTTATACACCAGTTGGCGTATTCTAACTGTCTATTTTTTTTATATAATTTAGTGGTATTGATTTATCTGTTTGGATATTGTAAAATTTTGAGGCAGTTAGATACCAATTGGCGTATTCTAACTGTCTATTTTTTTATATAATTTAGTGGTATTGATTTATCAGTTTGGATATTGTAAAATTTTGGGTTAGTTAGATACCAGTTGGTGTATTCTAACTATCTATTTCTTGCTCTAATTTAGTGGTATTCATTTATCTGATTAGTTGTTGTAGAACACTAAGAACACTCGCGGTGTCCTGAAATGTTGTTAAATAAATAAAATGGGGGTGTCCTGAGAACACAGTGTCCTGAAATGTTCGTAAATAAATAAAATGAGGGTGTCTTAAGGACGCTGTCCGTATTGTTCGCGGAAAGTTGAAAGTGTTCTAAGAACACTCGTGGTGTCCCCTAAATGTTTTTAAATAAACAAAATGGGGGTGTCCTGAGGACGCTGCCCGTATTGTTTGCTGGCAAGTTGAAAGTGTTCTAAGAACACTCGCGGTGTCCTGAAATGTTCGTAAATAAACAAAATGGTGGTGTCCTGAGGACGCTGTCCGTATTGTTTGCTGGCAAGTTGACTGTGTTCTACAAACACTCGTGGTGTCCCCTAAATGTTCGTACATAAACAAAATGGGGGTGTCCTCAGGGCGCTGTCCGAATTGTTCGCTGGCAAGTTGAAAGTGTTCTAAGAACACTTGCGGTGTCCGGAAATGTTCATAAATAAACAAAATGGGGGTGTACTGAGGACGCTGTCCGTATTGTTCGGTGGCAAGTTGGAAGTGTTCTAAGAACACTCGTGGTGTCCCCTAAATGTTCGTAAATAAACACAATGGGGGTGTCCTTAGGACGCTCTCCGTATTGTTCGCTCGCAAGTTGAAAGTGTTCTAAGAACACTCGCAGTGTCCTGAAATGTTCGTAAATAAACAAAATGGGGGTGGACTGAGGATGCTGTCCGTATTGTTCGCTGGCAAGTTGGAAGTGTTCTAAGAACACTCTTGGTGTCCTGAAATGTTCGTAAATAAACAAAATGGGGGTGGACTGAGGACGCTGTCCGTATTGTTCGCTGGCAAGTTGGAAGTGTTCTAAGAACCCTCGTGGTGTCCCCTAAATGTTCGTAAATAAACACAATAGGGGTGTCCTGAGGACGCTCTCCGTATTGTTCGCTCGCAAGTTGAAAGTGTTCTACGAACACTCGCGGTGTCCTGAAATGTTCGTAAATAAACAAAATGGGGGTGTCCTGAGGACGCTGTCCATATTGTTCGCTGGCAAGTTGAAAGGGTTCTAAGAACACTTGTGGTGTCCCCTAAATGTTTGTAAATAAACAAAATGGGGGTGTCCTGAGGGCGCTGTCTGAATTGTTCGCTGGCAAGTTGAAAGTGTTCTAAGAACACTCGCGGTGTCTGGAAATGTTCGTAAATAAACAAAATGGGGTGTACTGAGGACGCTGTCCGTACTTTTCGCTGGCAAGTTGAAAGTGTTCTAAGAACACTCGCGGTGACCTGAAATGTTTGTAAATAAACAAAATGAGGGTGTCCTGAGGACGCTGTCCGTATTGTTTGCTGGCAAGTTGAAAGTGTTCTAAGAACACTCGTGGTGTCCCCTAAATGTTCATAAATAAACAAAATGAGGGTGTCCTGAGGACGCTGCCCGTATTGTTTGCTGGCAAGTTGAAAGTGTTCTAAGAACACTCGCGGTGTCCTGAAATGTTCGTAAATAAACAAAATGGGGGTGTCCTGAGGACGCTGTCCGTATTGTTTGCTGGCAAGTTGACAGTGTTCTACGAACACTCGTGGTGTCCCCTAAATGATCGTACATAAACAAAATGGGGGTGTCCTGAGGGCGCTGTCCGTATTGTTCGCTGGCAAGTTGAAAGTGTTCTAAGAATACTCGTGGTGTCCCCTAAATGTTCATAAATAAACAAAATGGGGGTGTCCTGAGGACGCTGTCTGTATTGTTTGCTGGGAAGTTGAAAGTGTTCTACGAACACTCGCGGTGTCCTGAAATGTTCGTAAATAAACAAAATGGGGGTGTCCTAGGATGCTCTCCGTATTGTTCGCTGGCAAGTTGAAAGTGTTCTAAGAACACTCGTGGTGTCTCCTAAATGTTCGTAAATAAACAAAATGGGGGTGTCCTGAGGGCGCTGTCCGAATTGTTCGCTGGCAAGTTGAAAGTGTTCTAAGAACACTCGCGGTGTCTGGAAATGTTCATAAATAATCAAAATGGGGGTGTCCTAGGACGCTCTCCGTATTGTTCGGTGGCAAGTTGGAAGTGTTCTAAGAACACTCGTGGTGTCCCCTAAATGTTCATAAATAAACACAATGGGGGTGTCCTGAGGAAGCTCTCCGTATTGTTCGCTCGCAAGTTGAAAGTGTTCTAAGAACACTCGCGGTGTCCTGAATTGTTTGTAAATAAACAAAATGGGGGTGGACTGAGGACGCTGTCCGTATTGTTCGCTGGCAAGTTGAAAGTGTTCTAAGAACACTCGTGGTGTCCCCTAAATGTTCATAAATAAACAAAATGGGGTTGTCCTGATGACGCTGTCTGTATTGTTTGCTGGCAATCTGAAAGTGTTATAAGAACACACGCGGTGTCCTGAAATGTCCCTAAATAAACAAAAAGGCTGTGTCCTGAGGACGCTGTCCGTGTTGTTTGCAAACAAGCTGAAACTGTTCTAAGAACACTTGCAGTGTCCTGAAATGTTCGTAAATAAAGAAAATGGGGGTGTCCTGAGGACGCTGTCTGTATTGTTCACTGGCAAGTTGAAAGTGTTCTACGAACACCCATCATGTCCGCGGACATTAAAAGTACCCATAAGGCATAGTTAAAATGTTTGACTCTATGGGTGTGATATGCTGCGGTGGTTGTGGCCAGGGCATAGAGTCTTGGGAGCATGGCCACATCTAGTTGGGCCTGGAGTTCTTCTTCGTGTTGCTGTTCATTGTGCAACATTGTTTTGTACTGTGTAAAGTTTACATCAGTTATAGTGCTTTCATTTGCTTTGAAAGCGTCTTCATATGAGTCATAGTTAGCTAGTATTTCTTCTTCTTTTCTCCATGGTTTAAAGAGTTGTAGCAGGGACATGTAATATAGTTATTTATGTTGAGGTGTCTTTAATGACAATTTGATATGATTAATTAAATTTGGTTTGGTGAGTTTTACTAAGCTGCCTTCACAGTTTGTCACTCTGTATTTACCTTTTTTTTCATTGGGTTTTATATTATTTTTGTATGTGAAGTTTTGGGCTATGTGGTATAGACACATGGTTTCCGAAGTATTACTTCTGTTTGGGTAGTATGTGTCCAAGAATTTGTTTTTTAAAATGTCTTGGCTGTTGGGATCATGTTTGGCTATTGTTTCTATATCTTCGTATGATTTTAGAACTCTTTTTCTAGATTTAGTAGGACCAAGACTTAGCCATACTATATTTTCAGATTTACCATACAATGCAGTACCAGTTAAACAATCTGCTGCTTCATTGGATCCACATTCTCTATGGGAGGGCATTTTTATGCCCAAGCTGTATAATTTCTGAGACACTGTTTTGTCTGATGACAGGTCATTCCAGAGGTCTTGGAGCTCTGTTCTTTCTGCTTTGGTTAAGTATGTTGTAACCTATCATGCAACTGCAGTGGAATTGTCTGCAATGTACTTCACATCTATGTTTGCATTCCATAAGTGGGCAATGATTGCATTGTAATTATTGATATATTTTTCTTCTTCTGTTCTGTTCATGTAATATGTGTTTTTAGTTGACTTACCTTTAACACTATGGGCCTCATTACACAGATGGCGGTAAGGATTTACCGGTACCGGTAAAATACCGGTACCGGTAAATCCTTACCGCCTTACTACGAGGTTCCTTTGCGGGTTGGGGGATTTAACGCCTGCTTTTTGCAGGCATTATAAACCAACCCGCAAAGGGACCCAGGGAGCTAATTACGGTACCGCAATTTTCGGTACCATAATTAGCGCCTTCCCCAGTCCCATTATGCCCTATGGGGCAAAAATGGGAATGGGGAAGGGCAATGGTGGAAGGGAGAATTACCGCCCCGCCAACCTTGGAATGGGGCGGTAATTCCCCTTTCCGCCAAGGCGGTGCCGGTATTTTACCGGCATGAACCATGGCGCTAATAGTACTAAAGCAGGACTTTTAGCATAGTACAGTTTATAGACTAGATTTCTTATAGTTGAATGATGTGTTGATATAATTTTGATATAATGGAAAGTGGTTTTGCAAGTAGGTCCTAAAATGCAGGCCAATGAATGTCCTTGTAGTCCTGTGTACTTGCGCACTGGACAGGTATCCATATTTTGCACTAGTTTACTTTTTGATTTTGTCTTTGCCTTTCACATATTGATTGAGGAATTGGCGTAAAGACTTGACACATTTTTTGGGAATGTTACACATTGATGTGCATGGCCATTTGTATACTAGACGTTCTGATTCAGTTGAATGGAGAGGTAATTCTAGGTTTTCAGGGCATATTTTTGTAAGCAGTATTTCTTGTTCCATTATGGTATTATTAACTTTTTCATAACCTCAACCACTGCTATGTATGGTAATTGTATTTGTTTGCTTTTGTTTGTATGCTTCTTCATTAAAGTATGGTTCTGTGCTCGTAGTGTGACTCCATTCACCACTGCAGATATTTAATAAGTTCTTTCTGTTGACATTTTGTTTATTGAGAAGTCTTTTTTGAAATTTAGTCATTAGTTTCGTTAGTGGTTTCATTTTGTTTAACACTAAAATAAATAACTTTCTTTTGAGAAGAATTGCACTGTCTATCAACGCTTCTAAGATTAATTTCCTACGATAGGTTTTAAGGTTTGAACCTGGTTTCTCTCCTGTTTTTATAAGATTTTGAAGGACTCTGTGACGGAACATTTTGGGTAAAATACTTTTTTGTTATGCTTACTTTGCACTATATCAAGATTTATAGAAGCAGTTTTATCTGTAGTGATAGCTGAGTTTTTGTTAAATGTTTTCTGGTTTGTTTTACATTTTGATAGAGGAGACAAAGTTTCTGTACTTGAAACTTCTTTTGTTTCACTAAATGACTGTATTAGCTGTTTTGTTTCAACTTTTTATTTACAAATTCTGCTAGAGATGGATGCTTATGTTGGACACTTTTATTTTCATTTGCTCTGCTTCTGCGTTGCTTTCTACGGACTTGATTTTTGGTAGACATTCTTTAGGGTTGAAAAAAATAAAGAAGGTATGTGTTGGTGTGTTCTGCAATGTATGTGTGCTGTGTGCATGAGTGTTTGAGTAAGATGATAAAGATGTATGTAATGGTGTATGATTGTGCATTGGGCAACTACAACTAGTAGGGATGGGTATTTTTGAATTAATGTGCTACTAAACTGGAGTTCAGATGACAGAAAAAGGTAAGCTAGTGGTGTGGAGATGTACAAATAGTAAATCTAATGCTATACAATTAAAACAGTTGTTTGTTCTATAACATCAAAATTCTAGCGGCTGAGTTGGGTCATTTGTGTGTCGAAAAATAGGAATTTTTGGGCCATTCTGGCTGTAAATTGCTGTTTAAGAAATGGGGATTTTTGGACAGAATGGTGCACAATCTCTATTTTTAGACACAGACATAGCATGAATTAACCTTACAGTGTGTTTGAGTAATAATACAAATATTATGGTGGTATTCAACTTACTTTTTTTTCTAAAATGAGCAGGTTTCTTCTTAGTTGTTCTTTGTACTTCAAATTCGGCTGCTTCTTTTCAGGAGAATGGTCTTCACTGCAATTGTAAAAGAAACAAATTAGTAATTTTGTTTGTATATAGCACTGTTTTTAATTTAGACATTGATTATTTAATTGACATCCTCAGCGCTTTCCACAAAACCATGAAAACTATCTTATTCACAGAAGATACGTTGCACCAGTTCAATACATATCATATGTTCTTAATGAATAAACTGTATTGCAATGACTAACTGTAGCAAACAAAATATCAGTTCTATGCTTTGTGAAATTCATAATGTACCACTGAATACCACAATTCCTGTAACTAAGCTCTTGCAAGTAATAGTGCCTCAATGTCATGGGCTGCTTGCGCTATATAAATATAAGTAAGTAAATAAATAAATGTTTATGTTATTGTACAAGTATTGTTGTTTGAGATTTGAACATAGTGTGTGCATGCAATTGTGTTTGACTATATGCACTCTATATATTTTATTTAAAATATGTTAGTTCAACATGCTTTGAATATGTGTGTGTAAAAATAAATTAAATAGTATAAAGGTTTGTAATTGACACTTGATTTTAGGAGATGGAAAAAAAGACAGTAAGTTCATTTTACAGATTTTACAAGCTAAAAGTCAGTTAATCTGTTTATATGAAACTAGAAGAATTGTGCATGTACTTTACAGAGAATATGCATACCTGTAGTTTGTGTTCATGCATATGGATATGCATGGACCTGCAAGTAGAAGTCTTGGAGACTTGTACAGTATTTCTTGTAGAAGGTGCTTTCCAATGAAATGACACTTGTACTCAGAGAAATTAACAGTACATTTGCCGTGCTGATTTATGATGATGCAGTTAGATGTAGAGGTCTTCTATGTGATTGGTGGATGGTCATGTGACTTCTTAGCTACATCCAATGAGGGAATGGAATAGAGAGTGAAGTGGAAATGGTAGAAGGGCTGTCCATATTACAATATGTCCGCGGACTTGGCAGTAGTTCGCAGACATCGGGTGTTACATCCGGGGATTTTTGGGTTGGGAAGCCATGCAAATGAGAATAAGCATAGAAAGGGATTGGTCAGGAAAGTTTAGTGGGTGTGTTGTGCCAGGAGAGAGTTTCTCAGATACTCTTTTTGCTGAGAGAAGAACAGATAGCTATGGCTGTGTGTTTCAGAAAACAGATTGTTTGGATTTTGGGAGACTCGTGGATACTTTGGTTGATGGTGCATGCAGAAAGCTGTGGAGTAGCTGTAGATCTTGGATTCCCACATGTGGAAGTACACTGGCATGGAGTACGTGGAATTAAGTGGTTGGACTTGCTACCTCTCTGTGCTACTTTGAAGACAGAGCAACATCCAGATATAATTATAATTCATTATGGAGGGAACAGTTTAGGACATGTGTCTGGAATTGTTTTGCATTTGCAATTTGCAATGAAAGAAGGACTTGGGAAGGCCAAATTCTCAAGTAATTTTTTTAACGGATTGCGCAGAGACAAATGTGGCTTCGTTCTTCTTCATTTGGTCCACAAATGGAGAAAGCAAGGCGCAATGTCACTAAGGCTGTTTGTGCCTTTCTAAGAGATTTTGGCATGTGCTCTTTTCACAATGAAAATATAATGTTTCGTAGTACATACATTTTTCGCAGAGATGAAGTCCATCTTACTTATGCTGGCAATCAGATTTTTCTGAGAAATGTACAAAAGGCATTGTGACCTTTTTTAGAATTACAGCATCCATTTTGTAGTAGATGTTGAGTATTTCTAATTTTTCAAACACAAACACCACCAAAAGGCTCTTTTCAGAGCCACCACTTCCTCCCAGAGAAAATTGCAATGGTTATGATAGGGCAGCACCCCAAAACTTTAGATGTCCGCGCACTGTCCGCGGACTTCTAAAAAATACACAGGGCCCTGCTTCATTTATTTTCACTTCTATTTTTTAACTGTGAAAGGTGGCTCTGAAAAGAGCCTTACTTTTTTTGATTTTTGTTGTTTTATATTTTTTTTGTTTTTTTTATACAAGACACACTAGGAGAGGAGGGGAAAGGAGGGTAAGGGGGTACACCAACCATGGGGATAAGAAAGGGCGAGCTGAGAGAGCAAGATGTAGAGTGGGTTTTATTTGAGTAGTGAGCAGATCTTCTCGTGCTCTGAGACGATAGTCTCAAAAGCACTTCGAAGTCGCTCCCCCCTGCAGAGTACTGCGTCGCAGTACATACACACAACTGTGACCCTCAAAAGGTCAGCATTGTCAATGGTCTGTGAGGCAGCTTGAGGAATACGCTGTCCCACAGGAGTGTTCCTTGTGGTGACAGGATCAGAAACGGAGGATGAAGTAGAGGAAGTCAACTTGCTAAGCTCTTCGCAAGGTACAAACTTGCGAATGGCTCCTGTGTGGAATGACTTTAGGTGTCGCTTCATGGTAGTGGTCCCAAAGCTGTATGAACCAAGCCTCCCGTGACTGAGTACCATTTTGCACTCGTTGCAGGTGACTTGGTTCGCACGAGCCTTAGGACCATTCCCACGAATGGTAAATAACAGCCACACCAAGACTCACGCCGAGTGCGGGTAGTAGGGAGTTCAACTTCCTCATCTTTGTCATCCTCTTCTTCCTCCTCTGCATCCTCACTCCTGTTCCCCTCTTCAAGCCCTTGGGGAGGTGGTGATGGTGGTGATGGTGAAGGGGGTGGGGGTGGTGCTGAGGCAGATGCAGCACCAGGTGGCAGCAGTGCAGCCATGGATGCAATCAGGTTCTCGATGGAAATCTGCAGTTGGCAGTAAAATGCATATGTGATGTCATCAGTGATGTCATCTTTTATAGGGGTGCTTGTATGCGGTTCACGGACATGCAAGCTGTCCACTGACAGATTGAACACAAAAAAAGGTTCAAAAAGTTTCAAAAAGTATGTAGAAACTCAGGATTAGGATGTGGGACTTTTGCTATTACTTGAAAATGTACTTTTAAATTGTTCGGGGACACGAACAGTGTCGGCATTCAGAACACGCGATCAGCGTGGGCACGGTCACATGATAGCTTCGCGAACATGTCCACGAAGGGAGCGGCTGTCCGCAGGACACCAAATGCACGGACAGTGCTTTGCGCATGCGATTTGATGTTCTACGGACACTGTTCGGGTCGTGAAGTAAATAAAAGTGCATCACACATCAAACAAACAGTTACGGACAGGCGTTTGTTCTTAGAACAGTTTCAACTTGCTTGCGAACAGTACGCCAGACATAGCATTCTCAGGATACCCCCATTTTGTTTATTTACACACATTTGAGGACACCACATGTGTTCTTAGAACAGTTTCAACTTGGTTGCGAACAATGCGGACAGGCATAGCGTCCTCAGGACACCCCTATTTTGTTTATTTACAAACATTTCAGGACTCCGCAAGTGTTTGTAGAATATTTTCAACTTGCCAGCGAAAAATACAGACAGCGTCCTCAGTACACCCCATTTTGTTTATTTACGAACATTTCAGGACACCGCAAGTGTTCTTAGAACACTTTCAACTTGCCAGCAAACAATACGGACAGCGTCCTCAGGACACCGCCATTTTGTTTATTTACGAACATTTAGGGGACACCACAAGTGTTCTTAGAACACTTTCAACTTGCCAGTGAACAATACGGACAGCATCCTCAGGACACCCCCATTTTGTTTATTTACGAACATTTCAGGACACTGCGTGTGTTCTTAGAACAGTTTCAACTTGCTAGCAAACTATGCTGACAGGTATAGTGTTCTTCAGGACACCTCCATTTTCGTTTCTTTACGGACATTCCGGACACCCACGCTGTTCCGGACACCTAAATTGCTTTTTAAAAAAAAGTATGAAATGAATTAGAACACAATATAAAAATGTAACTTTATTTAACATGTATGATTCATTTATGACAGAGAAGGTGAGGCAGAAACTGAAACAAAAACAGGAGAATTAGGGGTTTCAACAGGATTTGTTTGAGGTGAAGAAGGGATGGAAGTCTCATCAAAATGTTTTGGTTCATGGAGAGGGTTTGGGGATAATTGACTGGGATATGGTGAGGGGGGACAGGTACATGTGGGACAATGGTACGTGGTTTTTTGTTTAAAATTATCTTCCACAAAGTTTTTTAAATTATTAAAATTAGCCAACAGTAGATCCATTTTTTCTTGTATGCTGTGAAGAGTCTTATCCATAACAGCTTTTTCTGTAGTACTTTCTATTTTGGTATGCTCTGTACAAAAAAAAGGTATATGTTAAATGTATATAAAATTATAATAATTAAATGGTTTATATTGTAAAGTGTCTACCATTAGATTCACTATCTTCTGACATTTCCTCATGTGGGAAATGCTCCTCTAGCCACTCCAGAGTACTAGACATTTCTGTGAGAAAAAAAATATATGAGTAAAATGCAGTACACTTATTATTTCATGAAAGGTATGTTCTGAGTGGTCTGTAGATCTGCGTTTGTTCTTGGTTGTGGAGTTTCTGTGAGGTAATCATGTTGGAAGCCTATCTTTCTTCTTTTGGTATAATCTATTTTAGAACATATTGCATTTAAATGAATGGTTAGTGTGTTACATATATGGGTTACACCTCTTATGTATTACTACATATAATGTGTATGTGTGCTGGTTTGTGAATTTGTAAAATGTTTATATGTTATATATAACAATTAAACATACCCCCCCAGAGTTTTTGGGTAGTGGTGCTGTTGTCCGAACATGTCCGCAGACATTAAAAGAGTTTGCGGACATCAAACTCAGTAGAGGGGGTTCAGTATGTTCAATTTTACATGTACATAAAATCAGAGTTATTATTATTAAATTGTGTGACTAAACCCCTATGAAATTCAGTGAAAAAACTTTGTTAAAGGGATGTTATGGTTAAGTTGCGCTACTAAAAATCCTATGAAATTCAGTGAAATAAAACGTTATGGTTCCAAGTAAAACCGAAAACCCCCTGAAATTCACCAGTTATGGTAAGCTTAGCAACCAGAACTCGCTCAACCACCATGCACTGCTAAGACTAACACCCACGACATCACAGATGGCATCACAAATGTCATTGATGACATCACTGATGACATCACATGTCTGTCTCCCTCTTTTTTCCTTTACTGATATGGTTTTCTTCAGTAACAGTCAGGAACTAAAAATTGTAAACATACTATATTTGTAGACTTATCCTTCAAGTATGTTCTTACAGTAATTCTCTTGGGGTCCAGTCATATCATATGAAACATATACATGGGGAAGACACAAACTTGAAAGACAGCAATCCTTTTTGTGCATGAAAATAATCAGTAGAGTTCTCAGCACTTTCTGATAGTTCTGTTGTTTTTTATTACTGTAGTATACTTTCCCGGTATATGTTCATATTTGTAGACATTGTACTCACACTACTTTCCTTAGGGTCCAGTCACATCATGTGATACATATAAATAGGGTAAATAGCAGCTTTGCAACAGAGCAATCATTTATTAGCATAAAGATAATCAGTTAGGTTATGAATTGTTTCTGCTACTACTTCTGCTTTTTGCTTACTTCACTTTCCCTGTATATACACATATTTGTATGCGTTATTGTGTCTTTGTGTTTTATCTGTAATAATGCAATTATGTAATACGTGGGTTTTATTAGCTACTTATTACATATTTCACAGTACACAAAACTCTAATAAGAAAACATCTATCATTTCATTATTCAACATATCAACATTATGAATATTATATCTTCATCATGTATGCTGCACACAATGCCTAGGTTTCTGCATGAGTAGCTTAGTATACTCGATAGCAATTCATAATAGAATGCTATTTATATCAATGCATTGCTTAATGCACTATTTAGCTCATGATATATATTCCAATGATCCTTGACTCTTTTTTCTCAACAATATAATAAGAAGGCCTTATACAGACATTTAATGAAAAGAAAATGCATATGTGATGTCATCAGTGATGTCATCAATGACATTTGTGATGTCATTTGTGATGTTGTGGGTGTTAGTCTTAGCAGTGCACGGTGATGGCGCGAGTTATGGTTGCTTAGCTTACCATAACTGGCGAATTTCAAGGGGTTTTCGGTTTTACTTGGAACCATAACGTCCCTTTAACAAAAAATTTTCATTGAATTTCATAGGTTTTTAGTAGCACAACTTAACCATAACGTCCCTTTAACAAAGTTTTTTTACTGAATATATATCTATATATATATAAAACACTTTGTTAAAGGGACGTTATGGTTAAGCTGCACTAATAAAAACCTATGAAATTCAATGATTTTTTTTTTTTTAAAGGGACGTTATGGTTACAAGTAAAACCAAAAAAAACCTGAAATTTCTCCAGTTATGCTAAACTTAGCAACCATAACTTGCACCCAAGACATCAAAGATGACATCACAAATGCCATTGATGACATCATTGATGACATCACATGTCTGGCCCGATCTTTTTTGTTCACTGACATATATAGGCCAGGTGGTTTTCTTTATTGACAGTCAGAAACAGAAAATTCAAAAGGTACTATATTTGTAGACGTTATCTTTGTCAGATGTTCTTAGAGTACTTTCCCTAGGGTTCAGTTGCATCATATGATACATATACATAGTGGAAAAAGCAGGCCTGAAACACAGCAATCATTTCTGTGCATGAAGATAATCATTTTGGTTATGAACAGTTTCTGATGATACAGCTTCTTTTCTGCTGACTTTACTTTCCCTGTAAATGCCAAATATTTGTATGCATTGTAGTCTCTTTATGTTTTGTGTGTAGTGGTACAAATATGTAGTAAGTGATGCATTATTAGCTAGTTATTACATGTTTCACAGTACGCGAAAGTCTGATACAGAGTGATTCATAATTTTACTATCCAACATTGCAACATTACAAATATTGCACTTCTATGGTGCATGCTGCAGCCAATCCCTACGTTTCTATACGAGTAGCTTCCTGTACTAGAAAGAACACTGCAATGGAATGTTGTTTATAGCAGTTCATTGTTTAATGAAGTGCATAGTTCATGATACGTCTCCCGATCACACCTGGCAGTTTTTTGCCAACATGATACTCACAACCCCTTGTAGGGACTTTTCATGAAAAGTAAATGCACATGTGGTGTTATCAGTGATGTCATCAATGACATTTGTGTATCATCTTTGATGTCATGGGTGTTAGTCTTAGAAGTGCACGGTGGTGGCGCGAGTTATGGTTGCTTAGTTTACCATAACTGTCAAATTTCTGGGGTTTTTCAATTTTACTTGTAACCATAATATCCTTTTAAGACACTTTTTTGACTGGTTTTGATAGGTTTTTATTACTGTAAAGTAACAATAACGTCCCTTTAACAACGTTTTTTCACTGAATTTGATAGGTTTTTATTATCACAACTTAACCATAATGTCCCTTAAAAAAAAGTTTTTTCACTGAATTTCATAGGTTCTTCTTAGCGCAATTTAACCATAACATCCCTTTAACAACGTTTTTTCACTGACTTTCACAGGATTTTACAGGCATACCATTTATTTGTGCACATGGACCATACAATGTACTGACCCCCCTGGTCCAATATGATAGTCACAGAGTTTGCGGACTATGAGACTGTCCACGGTCGTCGGGCAACATCCACACTGCCCAAAAGCTCAGGGGTTATCTTGAAGTTTTGTATAGTGCAGCAAAGAAACTAACGATGTTTAAAGAGCAACACATAAGTGTATTATAAGGAAAAATGAAGTAGATCTACAAACTCTGTACTTCTTATATTCTTATAAAAGAAGCAGTGCAATTACATAGGGTGTGTAGCATAATGAAATGCACCAAGCAAAGAAATAACCTGTGCATCTGACACTATTACCTCAGTGCTGCTTTGCATACACACTGAGAAGCAACTGTCACAGAGAAGTGCAACGTATTAACAGCAGAACCATACAAGAAAGGGTTAAGTACACTATATTTCTTCCTGTAACTGTGCAGTTTGTTCTGTGTACATGACTAGTAAGAAGCATTTTCTTGTTTTTTACACAGAAATGGCAAGCACCCTGGAGTGGCTTGAGGATAATTTCCCGCTTGATGAAATGAGTGATGATAGCAATTCTAATGGTACACAGTCAAGTTGAAAAGTAGGAAAATTAAAGCACATTGCTTCACATGTAACTTAAACATGTTTTTTTTTTTTCAACAGTACATACTACAAATGAAGGGAATGACCCAGAACCACCAGCTGCTCTACAAGTGGATGGGCACATACAGACCCAAACTGACAGTGTGGAAATTATCTAATGAGCCTGGGGGCAAAAATGGACCAATTGAACAACAGTTTTACCTACTTAAAAGTATTTGTAGAAAGATATATAATGGGAAATATTTAGTAGCACTGCCCCACTTGTACCTGCATCCCTTTCCCCAGTCTCAGCCAACCATCCCCACAAATTCCCCGTAGTAAGAGACGCTTTGATGAGATCTCCATGCCTTCCTCGCCTGATAACCAGCCTCTGCAAAACCCCAATTCCCCTATGTATGTTTCACCTTTCTGCTACCCCTTCCCTTTCCTAATTGAACATTTTTGATCTGTCTTAATACATTTTTATGCGTTTACTGTTGCTTTGTGTGTGTTATTTAAAAAGCCCTGCTAGGTGTCCGCAGAGGGCCGCCTGCCCGGACTGTCCGTAATCACAATGGAGGTGTACTACGGACATTGCATCTGTCCAGGATGTCCGCAATCAAGATGGAGGTGTCCTGCGGGCACCGCGCCTGTCCGGACATGTCCAAAAAGTCATGGTGTACCTTCATTTGATTCGGGGGCCCACACCCTGTCTTGCGGACACCTGGGCACATGTGCATCTAATCCCCTGTCCCCTCTGAATACTGTGCCTGTCCACAAAGGGCTGTAAAGATGTATCACAATTTTAATTAGTTCAGGGGATCCCCCTTTTCCTACAGACACCTGGGCGCATCTGATCCCCTGTACCCTCCGAACACTGTGTCTGTCCGCAAGGTCCATAAAGTTGTGTCATACTTTGAATTAGTTTGGGGATCCCACCCCTGTCCCATAGACACCTGGGCGCATGCGCATTTGATCCCCTGTGCACTCTGAACACCACGCCTGTCCGTAAGGTCTGCTGCATGTGTAACACTTTTAATTAGTTCAGGGATCCCGCCCATGTCCAGCGGACACCTAGGCGCATTCGCACACCACATCCCGCACAATAGGTATCCTATGGACAACCATCCCATCCACAAATGTTTGTGATATCACCATGTAACCGCACCCATGCTGAGCGTCGGTCCTTATTCACAAACACTGTCCGGGCCTCCGGTTACCTAAAAACTGCTTTTTTGCACAATCCAAAATGTTTTATGTTGAAACTTCACCCTTGCATAGGTCCTAGACTATGGGCCTCATTATGACCCAGGCGGTAAGGGGTTAACGGTGCTGTAAAAGGTGGCGGCACTGTTAACCCCTTACCGCCTAATTACGAGGTCCCTTTGCGGGTCCCCACCTTTACCAGCCGTTAAGGAAGGAACCCGCAAAGGGAGTTTCGAGGTAATTACAGTACCACAATTTGCAGTACCATAATTACCGCCTTCCCCAGTCCCATTAAGCCCTATGGGGGCAAAAATGGGAATGGAGAAGGGCCAATGGTGAATGGGGAATTACCGCCCCACCAACCTTGGAATAGGATGTTAATTCCACCATTCACCATGGCGCAATCGGTAAAATACCGGCGTCAACCATGGCTCTAATAGCGCCATGGTTAACACCTGGGTCGTAATGGGGCCGTATGACTGTGGCGATCTAGAGACTTTTTGCAACCTTATTTAGCCCAGCCTGGGGTTCGAAGTGTTTGCAGAGTGCACAACTGTTTGTAGAGTGCTTCCCTGAACCCTTATAAAAGGCCACACCCCAGTGCTGTTCATCATTCTGTTTTTAGGTACCCAGAACAGAGCACTGAGCCAGATTGCCGCTGACTGGTCTCCTGGTTTGCTGAATTGCTCATTTACTCAATAATGGCATCCATTGCTGCTTCTGCAGCTGCTCGCTGCTCAGTACCACCCCCACCACCACCATCACCATCTTCTGGAGGGCTTGGGGAGGGGGACAGGCGTGGTGATGTAGATGGGAACCAAGAAGAGGAGGAGGATGATGTAGTGGAAATCCTCACTATCAGCTGCCAGCCTGAGACTTGGGTGTGGAGGCTCTTTATCACCGTTGGGGGGTACTCAAGGTGCATGCAGCCAATATTTGCTGCACTGAGTGGTACTCAGTCACAGCAAGCCAGGGCTGTAGAGCTATGGCACCAACTCCATGCAGCAGCAACTGAGATCGAGCCACAAGGCAGCAGTTCAGAGGGTTGTCCCCTTCAAAAAGGGTAGCAGCTTGAGTTCCTCTACAGAATACTCTGCATCTACTCCTGTCATCACGGGACAGCAGATCCCTGAACTGGCCTTGCAGGCCATACACACCACAGCATACCCTTACCTTTTAAATGTCACTGTACTGTGTATGTACTGTGATTCAGTACTCTTCAGGGGTGAGTGATCCCGGAGTGCTTTCCAGGGTATGGTCCGGGAGGACAAGGGAAAGTGCCCCCTACCTCCATGAGGACCACCCAACATCTTCCTCTCTCGACCTGCACCTTCATCCCTGTGGTTGATGACCCTTCCCTAACCTCCCATCCCTTCCTTGTGTCTCATGTTAAAAAACACCCAAAACATATAAAACAACAGAAAAAAAAAACAAAACAGCACTTTTCATAGGCAACTTTCACAGTTCAAAAATAGAAATACCAAAAAAAATGTGCAGGCCCCTGCGCAGTCCGCAAAAGCTGCAGACAGTGCAGTAGTCCACAGACTTCGAAAAAATGTCGGTGTTGGCGCCATTAAACACATTGCATTCTTTTCCGGGAGAAAGTGGTGGCTCTGAAAAGAGCCTTTTTGTGTTTTTGTTATGTTTTTGGAAGGTTTGAAGTGGCCAACACCTACTCCACAAAAGCTTGCTATACATGAAAAAAGGGTTGCAAAGGATTTTGGATGTTTCGCAAAAAAAGCCGATTGCCAGCATCAGTAAGAAGGACTCCATCTCAGCAAAAAATATTGGTGCTACAAAATGTAATGTTTTCATTGTGGAAGGAGGACATACCAACATCTCTCAAAAATGCGCAAACAGCCTTGTTGACATTGCGCCTCAATTTCCCCATTTGCTGACCAAATGAAGAAGAGCGAAGCCACATCTTTCTCTGGGCAATGCGAGAAAAAATTACTTGGGAGTATGGAAACATGTCCATGACTGTCCCAAGTGCCTCCTTCATCCCAAACTGCAGTGAGATTCTGATAACGTGGCCTAAACTGTTCACTCCACAATGAACAATAATAATGGCTAGATTATGGTGTATCACCTATGTGGCACAAAGGGGAACCAAATCCAGCTACTTCATATCACACACTCCATACCAGTGCACATCCACATGATGGAATCCAAGCCACTCCACAGTGCTCTGCATATACCTGCAACAAATGTATCCAAGCGTCTCCCAAAATCCAGACACTCTGCCTCCTTATAGACACAGCCATAGCCGTCGCCATCTGCACTCCTCTCAGCAAACAGACCCTCTGCCACACTCTCCTTGCACACCACACCCAGCAAACCTTATTGGCCAATCCCCTGGCCTCCACAGTCCCATTTCCATGCCTGCTGTCCTGAAAAGTCCCGCATGTGGGACGTGCGATCAGTGAACTGCTGCAGTGTCTGCGGATAAATCAGCCAGTTCAAGAGGGTGGGGAGAGAAATTTAACCCAGGGTAGGAGATTTCCTCTATGATGTCTCTGAAAAGAGCCTTTTTTTAAGGTGCCAGTAAACAACCTTTTGCTTTCATTTTTTTGGCGGGGGTTTTCTCTTCTTTTCCTCATTACTGCCTTACATCATCCTCTGCAAAGCAACCCTTAGATTACGAAAGAGCATATAATTTCCAAGGTTGGACAACAAAATGCCATCTGCAGAGAAATAGTGCATACTAAGGGAATCAATGTTATGATTAGGGAAAAGGAACATCTCAGCACGTCGCATAAATACACCCATGCCTCTGTTAACAAGGGACCATCCAGCATTTTGCTGGGGACAAAAAACATTGGGGTTGTTTCATTGTAAAACTGGATCCATTTGTATTGTGTTATGTTGGCCTAAGCACACACACATTGAATCGCACAATCACACTCTTTGAACTCCATTTTGGTCAGTTTTGTTCACTTTACTGGGTTTTCATTTTCACACGTGGTAAAGAGTCACAAAGTCGCCACTTCAAAAGCTCTTTAACATGCACTTGCACAGAAATGCAAGGAATTCTGAGCACAATGTTTTGTCTTCAACTTAGGACCTTGCAAGAGCTAACACAAGCATAGCTAATCTGTAAATTAGGTGCTTTTCTGTCTTGTTGACTCTTGACTCTCCGCAGATAATTGTGAAAATGTGCATCTAGATCATTAAAAGGAGTGCAATTCCTGGCATGAGTATTTCGGAAAACCTGAGCTACCGAGTCCAACTGCAGACTGACCTTTTAGATGGGAAACAACATAGATAATTAAGTGCAAGGAATGTAACCTTTTGTTAGGAACAAATATACTCCTGCACCCAGCTATGCTCTGTTCCCAGACAGTAAATTGTCTGAGGCATGACGCAGAGCACTGCACCTTGTGTTGCCATAGCGACATGCCCACGTTCGCAGGTCATGATCCATCATTACATGAAGGACAGGAACAAATTCTAAACTATTCTGTACAAGTATAAAGTATGTTCGCTCTCCCATGTTTTTGCCCATCTTCTCTATGCCTGTACACATGCATTGATGAATCTGGGTCTGCTTAAGCGATAAATAAACTATTGTTATATATTTGTTTGTTGTGACTGGTGTTTCTTCATTTCTGCATAGTAATCCAGATTTGGAACCTACAGATGGCACCTGCAATGTGGGCTCTCCCGATGATGACGCATCGAAATCTGCAAGGACAAAGTTGAAGGACCAGGATCAGTGAGTATCTGGGGCCCATGCACCTAGAGACATGTTTCCTTGCAGACTGCTTCTTACAGTCTCCGTTTAACACTCTCCGCCTTGAGGTCCTCTGTAGGATATATGGCACTATTTTAAAAGCAGCTATTACAAAGTGTTTTGTAGAAAAGACAGTGGGTTCAATGTGTATTACACATTCAAATTATGAGGATTCCAATCTGTGTGAATTGCATTGGGAAATAGCCTACATAATAAAACTAACTTCACATTAACAAAATCCTGCATAATTAGATGTTTTGATTAACATGGCAATACAATTTCAACAGACTCAGATACACTCTCTTTAGCATTTCTTCACGTAGGAGGAATTTATAAATGCAAAATACAGTAAGTGATGAATAGCTATTTCTTATGCAGTTTGAAGCCTTCATTGTTCACACAGGAAGAACTAGTTACATGAAGGCTCTTGTAATGTGATTGGCAGAAACTTAGGTGGTGTCAAGCATGTCAGGAGAAAGGCAGGGTTATTTTTGATTGACAGTCAGATAGAATATAGGGAGTTGAGCTGTGAGGCGTTGGCAGTTCTATTCCTGCCTGCAACATTGCTGGGTTCTGGGTTCATGGGCTGCAGTTGGAAGACAGTGCAGAGGGAGAAGATTCTCTAGCATTGAAGTGGCTGGGATTCCAAGGCTGAGCTGTGGGCAGTGCTGGGTGTTTGCGCAGATAAACCCCAGCAGAAAGAGCTTACATGGGCAAAACATGGAAGCTTCATAAATAATTGTAAGTGAGGTTATTAATTTAGGAGAACATGGGCTGAGTGCATTGTGTTTCAGTCAGCACGGCGATTTATTTTTAAAAGAAAACTTGGTGTTTTCATTTCACATGTCCTAAATGATGACAGTGTAAAATGACAGGTCAACAAATTATATCAATGCTTTGCAATGCCTGTTTTGTCTTTTCTCTTAGGAGCTTCAGAAGAACTAATGTGGGTAAGATTGTGCTGAATGTATTGTTTTGATTGGATTACATTGTTATTGTAAATTACATGGTGCTAAACAGAATCATAAAAATGTTTGGAATAGTTTGGTGTAACGATTTTTCTTTTATGCCTCCAAGGTTTCATGTTTCAGTGGGGAAAGGTATCTAGGAGAATCTAGTGTTCACATCAGAGTGGTAAAGATACCGCTGGAGGTAAAATCAGGGAAAGGCAGATATATAGGCAAGATAGAATGTGTTTGTGTGGATATGAATGTGCTCCACTCTGCATGCTGAAGGGAGGGCAAAGCCTTTCAAAGGCGTAGGTCTTCGGTGTAAATAAACCACTGACATAATCTACATGTGACAAGTGATAGTATTCATGATTTTACTGGGTTCCCTAAACATGTGCTAGGCCTGGGAGAGGGGTTACAGTCAGCCCAGGGTCTATCATATTTATAAAGAGAGAAGGTATGCTCACCGCTAAAATTACCACAAAAATAAGATACCACTAAAATTACTGCCAAAGTAAGCTAGTACTAAATTATGTCCAAATAAGATAATACTAAACAATTACCAGAATAGGGTAATACTAAACTACCACCCCAAACGAGGTAAGGCCAATTTACCACCAAAATACCACGATATCAAAATAACGCTAAATCAGGTAATAGTCCTAAAGACAGAATTTCTTACATATTATGGTTCATTGGCCCTGTGGGACAGACTGTAAATCAGCTACTGTGCGTGGCAAGTGTGTCCCACACCACCATCCGTGCATTAAAGGTAACTCATTTTGTGAGATTAGTGTAGCGCTGTAAATTGAATTCCATTATGTCTCAAATTGAAGCCACATTTTCAGAATTGATGAAGTACTAAGAGGCAAAACTATATGCAAATGGGGTATGGTCATCAGACCATACCATACAATGGCACAACCACATTAGTGGAGAAGTGCAGAAAGAACCGCATTACAGCATTTTTGAAGAGGGCAGAAAAATTCAGGTCTGTCTTCTGAGTCTATTTAGAGCTACAGACAAAAATTCAGAGAGAGATTGCTTGATAAGACTCTGTACCAAGATCTGGTTCATTTTAAATAGATCTCTATGAATGCAAGAAAATCATGCTGGAGTAATTAGCAGACTAACAATGGAATTAGATGGGGCTAATGAGCAGGAGAAAAAGTTAAGATCAGAATTTGAGTTATGTCAGAAATTAATGCAATCAAAATGCAATGAATTCAACACCCAATTGTCTCAGAGGATGAGGCAATTTGAAGAAAGTGAACAAGAATTAAAACACCTGAAAGGATTGGTAAGTGACATCAGACAAGACAAAGAGGAGGTTATATTAGAGATGCAAACTCTCCACAGAGAATATAGAGAAAGTTTATGAGCTCCAAGCTATTGAACAAGAAAGAGCTCAAATGTTCCAAGAGAGGGACAAAGCGACAAAGAATTTGATCAATGCCAAATGAAAATGAGTCAGATGCAAGATGTGATTAATAAAATGGGCGATGAAAATACTTAGCTATGTCAGGAAGGAGATCGGCACCATAAAAAGTGCAAATATTTGCAACAGAAAATATGTGATTTCAGGTCCCAGGACAAGCAACAAGGCACAACATTCAATGGGATTGAGATTAGCCCCATGTCTACACGAGGGAATAATGTCCCTGTGGTTGTACCAGTGGCTAGGCCTGGTTGTAACACCTTTGGGGGTTTGACTTACCCATTGGGGGTTGCCGCCAACTTCACACACCTGAAAAAAAGGAATGAACAACAGAATAATGCAACTCCAAGTATAGCACCAAGTAGCCCTATCAAAATAATGAAATCAATTAAGGCCCTAATTAAGCCATTCAAAAAGGGGGCAGATTGTTGTATAGAGGATCATCTGGAAGCAGTGCATGATATATTTAAAGCCCTAAAGATAGCCAAGTAACAATACAGACAATACTTTCATTTGACTCTTGATGCACCACAGCTAGCATTATCAGAGTTTTGAATGAACAAGAAAACATGTCCTGGGCAGAATTTGAAAAGGAGGTTAGACACCATTTTTCTCTATATCAATCACTGCAGGATGCAAAGAAAGCTGCATATACAATGAGAGCTTGGCCAAATGTGTCACCTCGACAATATTTCCAAGAGTTGAAAAGAGCATTCTCCCATTTTGATTTATCCTTTCACCCCAACTCCACTGAGTTTAAGACTGATTATTTCTATGGCTTACAAAAAGATATTATATCACAGTTAATTCGCGAGTTTAATTAAGAGAAGTCTCCTGAATGGAGTGTAGACCAAGGTACTAAACTATATGACGGTCTCTATTCCCAAAGTGGAGAGGGAGTAAAATAAAAGAAAAAAGATCAAAATCTAAAGTCTCCTCATCAACAGTAATGCAGATAAGATCTGCCAAAATGTCACTCGAATCAGCCCAAACTCTATTCAGAAATAATATAACATCCAATCAAAGGGGTGCACCACAGAGGCCGCCATCCCAGGCGCCGATGTTTCAGTCACATGACCCATGCAATAGCGAGAGTTACATTAGCCCTATGTACATGGGAGATAGACCCAGGGTGGGATATCGGCCCGATATGTCAGGCATGAATAACAATCAGACAAAATCAAGATCAAAGAAACAATAGTCCCTGCCAGACATTAGGGGCACAGAACAGATTTGACCCCAACACTGTGGTGTATGGCAACCAGGATAGACCATGATATGTGGATCGGTTAATTAAAAACGGAAATCAGCATAGGGGATAGTTCCCACAAAATGAAAGACAAAATATGAACTATGCCCCACGTCACTATAATCAATCACCACCACCAATGGATAACAACCAAAGAATGAATCCGCCATGTTCCCCGAACCTCCATGAATCAAGAGTTCAGAAACAATCCAAATTGAAATCAATCTCCTGAGAGATATCAGAACAGATTTAATCAGGGTGAAAGTAACCAGTTCCGGTCTGGGCCGCAAAGAGAAGATTGTAGACAAATGGACAGATTTCAATGCCTTAAGGTCCAAGAAAAAATGTTGTCTGAACAGATAGGGAAGCTCTGCGCAGTTCAAAAACAGCCATCAAATGAAGGGGCGGAAGGTTACAAAAGCGATCCGCTGGCTTCTGATAACAAGTGACTGAATACTAATGGCACCTGCAATGATAAAAATGCAGAATCCCATAAAACAATTTTGTGTAACGGCCCTGAATTGCTTACTGATTTAAACATGAAGATGCCTGCAAATGAGAATGAGGCAAAGGTTGCAATCACACATAAAAATGAAGTTTGGTTTAATCTGGCATTGAATCAAACTACTGAGGAATGTGCAAAGAAGAAGAGAAAGGAGAAAATAAACGGGAATTTCTAAAAGAGGAAACAGACAGATAAAAAAAAGACCTCACATACTCTGATAAATCCACTAATGGAGAAGTAGGTTTGATTGTTGAAACATTCTCCCTAGATACTCAAAACACATATAAAATGCAAAGAGGAAACATTAGTACTAAAAAGGAGGGTACAGACCAATCACCTGAAGAGTTCTTTGAGCCACATATATTTCAAGAGACTAAAAAGGATGATGCTGTGCCAGATGCAGATAGATGCTCAGATTCAGAAAATAACATGTTAACTTGTGATGTTTATGGGCATTTTCAGTTGAAGCACTGCAGTGTGAACACTGATGGTCCCCATACAGAGGGGCGGACAGTGGCTACACTCCAAATGACTTCTGAACGTAACAATACAGACCAAGATTCACAAGATGAAATGAGCAAAAAGGAGGGAAAGATATCTTTTAATTTACCCCTGTGTTTTCCCAAAAGGTGAGAAGGGCCTGTGAAAAGTAAATCCTGAAATCAGCAGAAATTCTCACTTTCTGTGTGTATTGGAGGAAGTTGAGGACAGGTATTATGCTCCCATTACTGTGGAAGAGACGTGCAATACATTTACAATGATTGACACAGGCGCACAGGCCACGATTATGTCCACAGAGTTGGTAAAAAGTATCAATGAATGGAGATCCCCACAAAATCACATCAGGGTGAGACAAAACGAAGGTGCAATACCTAATTTGAACGGCAAGGTGGTACCTATCGAAGATGTCACTATGGTTGACATAAAGATAGCAAAACACAGAATGAGAGAGGAAGTATTGATCACATCTATCAGTGAAATTCCATTCATGATGGGAACAGATTGCCTGAAAAGGTTTTCGCCCCTCATTGATGGAGTGAATGGTGCTCCTGTGGTCTCTGACAAAGAAACCACTAAGGCCTAAGAAAATAAAGTCACAAAACAGCAGTGTAAACGAATGCCATACTGTTGCTAAATCAAATGATGCAGTGGATGTATATCTTCAAAATGGCTGTGTGCCTAGTGTCACTGTCATCCTGATGTGTCAGGGTGAAAAGCAAAGTGAAAAGGAGAAACGACCAATGCAGATTTATTTGGATCCTGGGAAAAAATGGCAAACTGAAATAGATGAAAATACATTGCGCTTTTACCTAAAGGAGGAGAAGTGCAAGAAGAATACTTCCCATGAGGCAACCACAGAAAAACATATCATAACCCCTGCTGAAATACACATGGAACATGAGCAGCCAGGGATCATGAATGGTATACATGGCCATTCTGAATGGGTAAAAGCTACGCTAGCATTTAAACAGGAAAGGAGTTTTATTAATGAGAAATTACTTCAGATAATAATGGAAAGGGAGGAGATTCCAAAATCCTGAATTAAAAACCAGTATATTTCTGAGTTGGACAATCCAGACTTTGAAAATAGAATTGCAGGAAGGTGCATGCTAAAGATTACCATTGGTCAGAAAACCATATACCACAATGTGTGGATAGTGAGTGGGACACAAATGATTTTTATTTGGGAAATTATATTATCACAGAATGTGTATGGTGTTGGATTTCCTTAACCAAAAAGTGTGGTCCCGACTAAGAGGACCTGCACCTGAATTTGAAGATAAAAGCAGGCTTTTCATTGTGCGCAATTGGTGTTATATGCAATTGAGTTGCAGGTGAAAAAGGAGGTTACCATTCCTGCATTCACCAGACAGATCACTACAGCATTAAAGCATAGAGGTGGACAACAGATGAAGGATTCTGATGCATGTGTGTGCTTAAATGAATCCATGAAGCACCAAGGGCTGGAATGTCAATATACACCTTTGGTGGAGATTTTGGATGAACCCATCAAAATCATGGTGGATAGCAAAGGGTGCCAAGACATTTATTTGGAGGAAAACTCTGTGTTAGGAATGGCAATACAAAAATCACATTACACTGCAGATTTCAACAATACAGTGATTGGGAACCTCCCTGAGAGATAAGTAGATGCACAGGGCGTTTTGCCAGAGTCAATGGACTCCCAAGCTAAAGGGATATTTAAAGTTCAATCTGTGTATCCTTATGATTCCAATGAGACAATGTGCTGTCACCAGGAGAATTGCCTATTGTTTGATTTAAATGAAGGTGAAACAGAAAATCAGCCTATTGAAAACAAGGCTGATATTCCAAAATATTTAAAAGTGGCAAATCTGCAAAGAGATACAGCCACACTATTCGAAGAAAACACAGAGGTTCCTCCATTGGAGAATTTTACAGAATTTTCAAAAATGGTAGAGGAGCAGATTCTGTCAGCAGATGCATGTAATAGTGAAGAGGACAGGAATGAATTGAGAAAAATATTTATGGAATTTAAGGAGGTTTTTGCCAAGCATTCATATGATTGTGGCTTAATTGATTTGCATTTGCCACATTACCAGATGGATGTGGTTGAAACTCAGTATTTGTGTGCCAATATTGGTTGCCACTGGCATGCTTGGAGTCACTGGCAGAAATAATTAAGAATTTAGAATCCACAGGAATTATCAGACCTATTCATAGTACCTTAAACACCACCACTTTAGGTGTATTGAACCCAAATGGTAAATGGCATTTGTGTGCTGACTTGAGAGAACTAAATAAAAGGGTACCAGTGTCTAGATGGCCATGTCCATTTATTTATCTAGGCCTTGCTCAGGTACATGGGTCAAAGGTGTTTACCACGTTAGACCTTACATCTGGATACTGGTGTGTACCATTGGTTGAAGATATTCAAAACGTATTCACATTCTCATTTGATAAAATGCAATACGCTTGGTCCAGAACACCATTTGGGTATGTAAACAGTGAGAGCGAATTGGGTATATTTTTAAGAAAAGCACTCACAGATGCAGCAGAAAGGGGAACCATAGTCTATGTGGATGATGTTCTGATTAAAAATGAAACCCCAAAAAGTCATTTTGATGAGATTAGACATGTGCTTAGCCAATTGCAGAAGGCGGGTGCCAAATTATCTTTGCAGAAGGCCAAATGGTACACAAAGAAATAAACTTCTTTGGCCATGAAGTGACTGGGCAAGGATTGAATCCACAAAAGAAAAAGGTGGAAGCAATACAGAAACTGAAAAATTCTACTAATATGAAAGGTCTAAAAAGTCTGCTAGGGATGCAGGAAGTTCATTAAGAATTATGCCAAAATCACTCAGCCCTTGACCAAATTATTGGAGCAGAATGTACCCTGGATATGGGATGAAGAGCAATCTGAGGCAGTAGCTAAGTTGAAGGAATGTCTGATGAAGGCGCCATCCTTGGCCTATCCCATAGAGATTGAATACTTCTTTGTAGAAATAGGGTTCACGGAACAGTGCATGTCAGCTGTGCTATCTCAAAAACATGATTTGAATCATAAAACTATCGCCTATGCAAGCAAGGCGTTATCTCAAGTTTAAACTACATTCAGTGAAAGTGAAAAGGCTCTCCTGACCACTGTCTGGGTGTTGCAGCCCTTCTGTCCATTATTCAGGGATAAAAAGTGATCATTGAAATGAATCATCAGTCATTACAATTTTCACAAAGTGCACAGATTAGATCAGGTAATCTGGCGCAATCCAGAATCACTTCATGGACATTAGTAAGCGTTACAGGGATTCCCTGTGAAGGTAAGATATGGTTAGAACAAAAAGAGCCCAATTGCTCAAGGGATACCAGATCTGCATGACTGTGCAGCTGAATGGGTTTCAAATGAAATAGAAGTAGAGCCCAGTTTAAATGAATTTGAACAATCACCACACAAAGCTTTTAATGAAAATATGTGCAAAGGTTTGCAACCGTGTATGTAGATGGATGTGCTTATCATATTGAAAATGTTAGTGATAAACAGTTGGCGGCAGGGATAGGAAATGTCTGGATAAGCTGTCAAGGCATTCCTAGTATAGGGATGGGAATTGGTGCCAGAAGTAGCCAAATAGCAGAATTAGCTGCCATTTTTAAGGCAGTTGCCACCGCAATTGGAAACAAATTCAGAAAAATTGTCCTGGTAACTGATTCTGATTATTCCGGAAACAGCTTTGTAGAGTATTTACCTGGCCGGAAAGCAAAGGGTATGCTCACATATAATAAAACACCTCTCGAACATGGGCAAATGATTCAAGCTATAGATATATTAGTGTCAGAAAGTGATTTGATAATACACTGGAGGAAAATTCATGAGCATTTAAAGACACCAGGAGAGGATAAGGAGATAAGGAGATAAATGATGAAGCAGATCAATTGGTCAAAATTGGGGTTGTCATAGTGGAATTATTGCCAATTGAACATTTAATTGGTGAAATACAGGTGGATGCAGTTACATTCTTCAAATCTGCAAAAGAAGTTGAACAACCTATTGTACAGTGGAGCTATGATAAGTGTAAAGACTGGAGGGGGTGTCTGTACTCCTGCTCTGTAGATGTAAATCTAACGCACAATAACTTGTGGAGAATGATTGTTGGTGGGTTTTCTACTTGCTTGAGATTGAGAGTAGACAAGAGAGTCTATTTAAATCTACAAGAGAGTAGATTTTAAATAACTTGAAAGAATTGAAGACACAGGATAAGTTAATACCAGAAAAAATGTAAAATCAAACTTTGAAGAGGTTATATATATATATGTATTTACAGAACTGAATTTGCTGATTTCCCTTTTCCTTCTTTTTCCCATTTTTTTTCTTAAGTACGTTTTCCTGATCTATCACTTGTCATAATCTTCCTTACATATGTTCCTACATTGTAAATAGAAAAGGGAAGTCCTATGAAAATTTGAACAATTTTGGAAAAATGTGATTTTAAGTGTATTTCATGTTAAATTCTGTGTTTCTATGTTTTTATGTCATCATGATAAATGATTGTAAAGTTGATGTACTTCAACTATTAACAATAACAAAAATGCAAAAACCTTTTCTGTACGTATAATGGTTGTCATGTACCCTTGTCCAATTCTATCTGGTGTAAGCTGTCAAGTTCATGTTTAAAGAAAAATAATTTTGCTACGTGTTCTCGTATTTTCTTTGTGGTATCTCTAGCACAAGACAAAAAATTCAAATCCCGCAATTCCTGTGGAACAGCTGAATCAGTTAAATCACACCAAATTTCTGCTAGGTATAATCTCATCTGTCCTATAAATACTTTCTGTTCAGGGGTACCACCATGATCTATTAGAGAACCTGAAGTGGCTGCCTCGTCACCCCTTCTATGTATGTTTCTGCCCAATCTCGCAACTTTTTCTTACATGCAGGAGGTATCATACTACGTGTTACTATTCTCGTTCGCTAGGGATACTTGCAGATGCTAAAAGTGGATTAGCAGTAGTAGTCAGTACTGAAAGTAGGAGTGAGTTGTGTGCACTAGCTGGCAAAGGAAAATCATCAGAGCGTGTGGCTGGTGCAGGTAATGATGGCCGTGTATTCTGAGCCCGCAGTTGTGACAGTACATAACGAGGCGGTGCAATAGGGATGCTCGACTTTCATTAAGTAACTTATCAGCTCATCAGATGCATGCAATTCTTTCGTCGGTATATTTTCTGCACTTCTATTTGAAACCCCCTATGCATGCTCCTAATAGCTTCTTCTTGTTCTTGCTTCTGTTGGTCATGGACTAAAGCTTTTCCAGCTTGAGTAAGGTGTCTACGTGCGTGTTTCTCTCTGCTTTTGAGGCGTTGGGTGGCTTCCTTTTGCCAATCCCTAACAACATCAAAAGCAGCAGTCTTTGCTTTCTTTCTTATCAGTATAGACTCTAAATGCCCAATTCTAGCCATTTAAAAGCATCCCGATTCTGGCCATTGCAGGTCTGCTTTGACAATGCCATATACTATTGAACACTATAGCTCCAAAACCAAATTTAAGATACATATCATATGCCGGCAACCCTTCAGGTGGCACCGGCTGACTATTTTCCAAACCATTTGGTTGTCTTCTCCTGAAACAAAGAGTTGCCCAACAAGATGACAACTTACTGAAACCAGGCATCCTGAAAAAGACAGTTTTACCTGGCCAATATGCTGTGCACAGAATATGATCAAATCCAAACAAATATCGAGTACTTTCTGTTTGAAACAGACTCACCTGATTTAAATCAAAAAGTTTCCCCATCAAAGTGAACAAACCCTCGTCGTGGCTGGCAGTCATTCCAAAGCGCAAAACATACTCTGCCTCTGGTCTGGGAATCATGTAGTGACTTGTAAGACATTTTGTATTTGGGGCTATTACCTGATTTAGCAGTATTTTGTTATAGTGGTATTTTGGTTGTAAATTGGCATTACCTTGTTTTGGATGGTAGCTTATTATTACCCTATTCTGGTAACAGTTTAGTATTATCCTATTTGGAGATAATTTAGTGTTAGCTTACTTTGGCAGTCATTTTAGTGGTACCTTATTTTTGTGGTAATTTTAGCAGTGAGCATACCTTCTTTCTTTATAAATATGATAGACCCTGGGCTGACTGTAACCCATCTCCCAGACCTAGCGCATGTTTAGGGAACCCAGTAAAATCATGAATAATATCACTTGTCATATGTAGATTGTGTCAGTGGTTTATCTACATGAAGGACCTACAACTTGGAAAGGCTTTGCTCCCCCTTAAGCATGCAGAGTGGAGCACTTTCAAATCTACACACACACACATTCTATCTTGCCTATATATCTACCTTTACCTGATTTTATCTCCGGCGGTATCTTTACCACTGTGGTGTGAACACTAGAGTCTCCTAGATATCTTTCCCCACTGAAACATGAAACTTTGGAGACCTAAAAGAAAAATCCTTACACCAAACTAATCCAAAAATGTTTATGATTCATGTGATTTCCAATAACAATGTAATCCAACCAAAATAATACATTCCGCACAATGTTACCCACATTGGTTCTGCTGAAGCTCCTAAGAGAAAAGACAAAACAGGCAGTGCAAAGCATTGATATCATATGTTAACCTGTCATTTTACACTGTCATCATTTAGGACATGCGAAATGAAAACACCAAGTTTTGTTTTAAAAATAAATCTCTGTACTGACTGAAACAAAATGCACTCAGCCCCGGTTCTCTTCAATTAATAACACACTTTCAATTATTTATGTAGCTCCCGTGTTTCCCCAGTTGAAGTTATCTATCTCCATAATGCCCAATCTACAACGGTGTGCCTTTCCTTATGGCTCAACAAAAATTCCACATCTGGATCAATTGGGAAAAAGTCCCTTTGAAAGAACTCAATATTTTCCACCTGGCTTTCCCTCATGTCCTTCACAATATGGAACAAACTTAAACCCCCAATTGAGACAATCGTGTCCTTTGCAACATATATGTAAAATACATTGAATTTCAACTGCTTGACAACTAACGTTCCATCATTTAAATGGGTGATCGTGTAATTCTTCAATGAAGTACTCACCAACCACTTGTTTTTAATTAGCTTCACATGTCATAGTTCCTCACTACCAGGATTGCTAATGACCACTTCACATCCTCCTGACACCCCCAGATCAGGTTTCAACCCACAAATGGCATCTGCCACATCGGGAGGAAATGATTTACCCTAACACATGTCATTTTGTTCTTTAAATATTATACAAATGTCCAAATTTGGAATCAAGTAAACATCAGGCTCCCAAGACTGAAATGCCACCACCTCTGGAGTTTTAATCTTTAAATATTTATCATTTTGCCAAAATCCCACATTGTGCACCAATTTAGTCTGGTAAGTAAGCTCAGGGCTAATATACGTAACACATAACAAAAACTCCATCCAATCTCCATCCTTTCTAGATTCACATTCAAATGCAATCTTACTTTGCACCTCCCCTATCCTTGCCATCATCTGATTAGCGATTTCAGATGGCACAAAATACAATGGTATAGGTCCCAAAATCAGTTGTGAAATTGCAGTCTGATCATGTCATATTAAACCACAACATGTGTGCTGTGTTGTACATTTTCAGCCTGCTCATTTAAATGAACAGCAGTCTCATTTATGAATTTCACCTGTTCATCTAGTCTGCCTCTAATTTCACCTAAAGTCCTTTGGATTATATCTAGGTCATAGGTCAACTGTTGTGCTTTAGCACTTAGTGTGCGTAAAGACTGGAGGGGGGGTCTGTACTTCCTCTCTCTATATGGTAGAAGAGAGGCAGAGAGGACCCCCGCCAAGATTCTATTGTGGTAGCAATGGACAAGCAATCAAGGCCTAGCTTCTCAGGAAGTCGTGCAAGCTGGTTCATAAGTACAGTGTAGTCCCAAGCACCCACAAAGGAATGTCCGCACACTGTATTAGTTCAAACACAGTCTTTATATGATTAATATTTAAGGTTATGTACAATATCACGATAACTCACTTTGCCCTTGGTTATCTAATGGCAAATATACAGTTCTACATGGTACCACAATTACTATTAGATCTGTTTCCAGTGCATCAACTGTACCTTCAAATGGCACACAAATCAGTTCGTAAAGGAACCCAACAATAGAAAAAAGCGAGAGGAAAGCAATTGGTGAGAGCAATTGGCAGAATAATGGTCACTACCGTTAAACACAGTTCAGTGTGGAGATCCCCCCACCTGGGCAACCTGTAAAATAAAGCTATATCACAAGCCGAGTCCATATATTGTTCACAAGAGACTTTCCAATAGTTCTGCAACCCCAAATTACCTGGCGTTGTAGTGTTCCCTGCCGGGGAATCAATGGCCCTTCTTGAGTGTCCTCCCTTTAAGGCAGGAGTCACGGGTCATCGGACATCTGACGGAGAACAGGGTGAACTATGGCAGTGAAGTGGCAGCTTCTTTCCTAACGGTGCTCATTGACAGGAAAGCGTAAACGTCCTGCGAGGAAGAGGTGTGCGGGGCACCTTGGTGTTGATAGTTTTGGACCACAAAGAGTTTGAAGAACTGTGGCCCATCAAGGGCGTCGAGTCATCGGCGTCTCTGTGGTCTTTGGGTGGCGGAAAACCCACCGGCAGATGCTCCTCAGCGCGTCGACGGCCTGGCCTTCTCCAGCGGGATAAGACGGCGGTGATGCAGATGAGAGCGTCCTTGGATCAAATGAACTTCTTAGGCAATGGGAGTACAGCGGCTCCGGCCGGCGATGGTGGTAGTCAACAGAGGTGGACAACAGTCCGGTCGCTTCTCTTTGGGATTCCGCGGCAGTCCCCTTCTCCGGTCAGCAGCCTGTCATAGGTCTGTCTACCAGGGAGCTTTGGCAAAGATTATCTGGTGCACGATGGTCCCTCGTAGCTCGGGAAGAGGGCGCCTTACCAGGTCCTCTTTGGGTCAGTCCTTGGAGACACGGCAGCTTTCAGATTGATGAAGAAGAGCAATGGCAATTCTTTGCTTCCAGCAGGGCTTCAAGGTCAAGCTTCAGTTTCACTCAAGTTACTCGTCGTAGTGGACTTCAGCTTCTGAACACGATTCCTAGCACTGAGAGATCCCCAGATATACTGTTGATCTCCCATTCATTCTGCTGGGTCATACTCAAGCATCCAATCACAGCAAAGGGAATTCATGCAGGCAGGCAGCCAATCAGGTGCATAGTGCATTCAGGCCATTCACTTCTCTCCAGACACTCACAACAAGTTATGTGTATTGGGACAAATGCCCAGCCATTCAACCCTCCACATTGCATTCATACCATTTTCGGGCAGGGCTGTCATAGTCTTTGTGTCAAACACCAGATACTAGATATCCACAACACAGAATGTGTATTCTTCACACACTCCATTCACCCAGGTCCCACCCACAGGCGTACCCACAACATACGGTCGTTGGGAAGGCTCCAGCCAGTCTGGCCAGCACTTCCCCACACTACCATATATGGAACTTCCACCCAACAGCCAGTCAGGGGGAAGGGACAGAGTCAGTGCTTCCCGGGGCTTCGGGAAGATCAAGGTAACAGGCAATGGAAGGCAAGAGGCCACGGGGGCCATCTTGTCTCCATCAGGAATCTACCGATTCCAATGACAGGGCCTGGGCATCCCAAAATGGAGGACGCTCAGGGCACCAGTCAATTCTGCACGGAGCTGCCACCAGCCCGTAACCTGCTCTGTGGGCCACTCACAAGTGCCCAAAAACATACACCAGGGGCACAGGATTGTACCCCCACCCAGAGGTGCCATAAGGGTATCCCATGGGTCTGTTCACCAGAACCGAAAGAGAGAGCTGCACCGCCAGGAGTCCCAAATGAACTCCTGCATGGAAAACAGGACAGAACACACGATAAAAAGCAGTAAAGGACAAGGATACGGAGGCCCTGTCCCTCTGATGCATTTCCAGCATCACAGCGTCTCCACCGAAAATGCATCGGCTGTAGACATTGTAGTACTCACTACAGCCCCAATAATAGTCATCACCACAGAGGCCACAAGTAATACTGCCACCCTCTTCCCCCTTCTTTTTTTTAATATCAGATGAATTTACAAAAGTCTTCTCCAACTGCATGGCAATGTCTCTGACTGCTTGCCTAGCATCCTCCTTCTGCAGCTCCAACCATTCCTTTGTTTGGTCATATGCAATTACAGACGTATTTGCACATTTTTCAATCATAGTATCAGGGTTTATGGTGATATAAATGTTCTGGCATATCAGCTGTCTGTGTCCCAGAATAAATCCAGGTGCCTCCTCCACCGCAATTCCAGATGCTGGTCTGGGTTCAACAATGACTTTTGCACCTGCACCTTCTATTCCCTAAAAGCCCACCATGAGTAGCGCAGCAAGTACCCATGTCTCAGGCTCGATCATCATTGCCTTTCTTTCCTTATAGTTTGTCTTCACCCCATCCTTTGATCCAGGGGCCTCACTGAGAGTTACTCCCGCGGTCTCCAATCCTGGGACCTCCGATCCCATGGCCTCCGATCCCGTGGCCTCTGATCCATCGTCTCCGGGAATTGGCCCTGCCAGGACAATCGATGAGTAGTTTCTAAAGTGGATAGAAAAGAGACAGGTTAAGTACACCGCACAAAATGACTTTCTATCCCTTTTTCTCCACTTGGCTTGAAAAAGAAATGGCCCCACAACATCCTAGCTTCCAGGACTTGCCACTTTTAAACACCTGCAATTAAACACAGATTATAGGGAAACAAACAACATTTACACCTTGCATCATTATACATTACAGTAATTCCCATGCAGAAAAATCTTACCACACAGTAGCAGAACATCGCAGTCTGATTCAGCACCTTTTGATGAAAAATGGCATCACATTTCTTTTGTCAAAGACTAAATTTGGCAATTTTGTTTACTTTTGCTTACACACTAGACCATATTTCTGATCACCCATGGAGTAAAATACCTGTTGCCGTGTTCCTGCTCTCAAGTCATTAGGCTACCTGCATTATGAAACAGTTACTCCTCAATATACCCGCCAACAAATCCATTTACTGTGTTCTAACAATTTTCCCTACGGTGTCATTATTTTCATTGCATCAGTACATTTAGCTGTTTTCCATCTGCTCAAGTCTCTTCATCTCATTCTTTGGGTGGTAGGGCTTAATTTGGTTAACATGACCAAATTGCTCTGTCACCATCTCACTCTCGTCCTCATTATCTTATACACCACAGGGGATATTTTATCTACAATCTCAAATGTCCCTTGCCATGCCGCGAGAAATTTAGAATTTTTATGTCTATTCTTTCCAAAGTTATATTTATATACCCGATCACCTATCTTATATTCTTTCACAGATGTCTTTTTATCATAATACGTCTTTGCACTTTAAGCAGCTCTTTCCAGATTTCACTGTGCAAATGCAATTGCATTTTGTGAGTGCTTCCTCAATCCTTCCACATATTCGTGAACCGTGTGTATACTAACAAGTGTTTGCTCATGTGTTCTGTGCAATACATGTTGTGGCAGCACCATGTTTCTTCCTGTCAATACCTCATGAGGACTGATGCCTGTTGCTATGGCAGGAGTTGATCTAATGACAATCAATCATAAAGGTAACCGTAGATCCCAACTGGAACCTGCCTCTGCCACACATTTCTTTAGCATCTCCACTATGGACCTATTGCTTCTCTCTACATTTCCAGAGGAGGTGGGCCTATAGGAAATATGAAATTTCCTTTTTACCCCCCAATATCTGCCAGACCTTGTGTCATGACCCGGCGAAATTGCCCCTTCTGGACCTCATGGTCATTGTCACGAAGGGCTTGTACTCCTTCTTCCTCCCAACATGGCCGTACCAAGCTCCGTGCTACGCACTAGCTTTCACGTCGTGGCACGTACTATAAATTTGTCACGCCCCTGCGGGTCCGCGCGTCTCAACACTATCTTTGGTAGTGACCCGACGTGTGCTTACTCTCTACATTGATTTCCTTGATCCTCTTGCTTCCTTCCTTGCCTTTATCCTGTTCCCGGATTTCCCCCCCCTACTTACTCGTTTTACGCTAATCCTGGATACCCTGGAAACACAAACTTTCCGGAACTCTGAACGCGTCCTGCAACCTGACGAGGCTCGGGCGAGCCTATTCAAGACCCGAACCATCCACAGGAAGAGTCCTGCGGCCGAACAAGGGAGATCCCGATCACACGTGAGACGGAGGGAGATTTACGACACCTTGCTCATCAAAGTGCTTGTGAAATGACTTCCTCTGTCTGATTCTACCCTCTAAGGTAACCCAAACCTTGAGAATACATGATTTACCAACAATGTGGCTGCTGTTTGTGCCCTACAGTCTGGTGCAGGAATGCACTCCACCCACTTTGACATTAGACATAGCACCGCCAAGGGGGCATACTAAATATGTAGTAGATACCTAGTGTAATTCACTCTTTAAAGGCAAAGCCATAAATTGCAAGGTGCAATTCAGCTAGGGTGAAATGGTTAACTGCACTCCATCTGGCAAGCAGTGATTGCGAGATGAAGGCATCCGAGATTAATCTAAGAGCATCTCTGTATATATGTGCATTTATTCACTAACTGTTTTCGGCAATGGCAAAAATCTTGCTTCAAGCAAGTCGCTAGGAAGTTACTGTTATGCTACCTGAGACTCTGTGGATTTGTGGATTTCTTTGGAAATATACCACCTGTAATTGCCCCGCCCCTTTACCCAGAATCCTACTTAAGGGCCAGGCACGTGCTTCAAGCAAGTCGCTAGGAAGTCGCTGTTACGCTGCCGGAGATCCTGCCTGAGACTATGTGGACGTGTGAATTTATTTGCAAATATACCATCTGGTATGCAACAAGAACTTTGTTGGACTATTGTACTCTTATTAATTAATTTAGAGGACACTCTGACAATTATAGTGCCTAAATACTTGTTTTATTTTCATTTTTAGTAATTGCCCACCCCTTTACCCAGATTTCTACTTAAGGGCCAGGCGTGCGCTTAAGCACGCGCATTTCAAGCAAGTTGCAAAGAAGTCGCTGTTACGCTGCCGGAGATCCTGCTTGAGACACTGTGGACTTGTGGATTTATTTGGAAATATACCACCTTGTATGCAACAAGAACTTTATTGGACTATTGAACTCTTATTAATTAATTTAGAGGACACTCTGACAATTTTAGTGCCTAAATACTTGTTTTATTTTCATTTTTAGTAATTGCCCCGCCCCTTTATCCAGAATCCTACTTAAGGGCCAGGCGTGCGCTTCAGTGCACGCGCTTCAAGCAAGTCACTAGGAAGTCGCTGTTACGCTGTTAAGCTGATCAGCTGATCAGCTGATCATTTTATAGCGTGGCATAACACAATACGACTTGCTGTTCTCTTTTCATTAAAATTTACTTTTATATTTGAGTCTGAGCACTACCAAACACTATAGGAATGCACTACTTCGCCAGTTTTCCATTTGAAGTATCGAGATGACATGAAAAAATAAACCTTTTACATTGAAAACTGGAATGCCGCAGAGCGTGATGATTACACACACATCAGGCGTGTTACAACCTTCACCTTCGAAGCCTTCCCCCACAATTGCAGTGAAGAAAAAAATCAGTGGGTGCCTTATTGTGTTATCAGACAAACGACTGGCCTTAGGTGATATGCGTGAGTTTTGTCCATTACGTACCCTTGCTAAGTGTTCTAATAGCCCTAACTATAATAATTGAATGTTTTCTGAATTACGAGATAGTGATAATGTGATCTCAGTATCTAACTCCACTATATCTGACACACAAATTATGTCTGAAATTATAGATGTGCCAGATGGGTCAATTATAGTGAACTTAATTTCACAGAATGATGTTACAAAGGTGTCTGAAACTATAATAATTGAATGTTGACCGAGGAGTACAATTCACCTCAAGGTTCTGGTCCATTTTGTGCAAAGAGCTGGGAATTCACAGGGCATTATCATCGGGATATCAACCCCGGTCTAATGGACAAACAGAACGACTTAATGCCACTCTGGAAGAATACCTGAGGTGCTTCTGCAATAAAGAACAAGACAATTGGGCATCTATGTTGTCCATGGCAGAATTCACGTACAACAACACCGTTCACACTGCTATTGGTATGAGTCCATTTCAATGCATCTATGGGTTCCACCTCCACTCTCTACCGACATTACCTTCTGGTGGTAACAAGGCACTGGCGGTGGACGAGCTTGTCTCCAGGATCCAACGGATTCATAAGTCAGCCCTGCAAACGTTGGAGGAAAGCCGTATGACATACAAGAAGTATGCTGATGCTAAAAGAAGACCTAACCCTCAATGGAATCCTGGCTCAATGGTCTGGCTGTCCACCAGGTATTTACCTCGCTGGGCACGAATGGGCAAGTTCTCACCTAGATATATAGGTCCATACAAGATTGAGGCCAGGATAAATCCCGTTGCCTACAAATTCAAGTTACCTTCTCAGTTCAAGAGAGTACATCCGGTCTTCCATTCTACTCTTCTTAAGGGTTATGTGGAAGATCCTTACCGGAGGTCTATCAAGAAGACACGGGTAGATGTACCAGAGGAATCCCAGGAATACGAGGTTGCTAGACTGGTGGATTCCCGCTATCAATGAGGAACCTTACAGTACCTTGTACACTGGAAGGGTTATCCCAGTTCTGAGAGGACCTGGGAACCCAAGGCTCATATCAGTGCACCAAGACTGGTTCAGAGGTTCCACAGATTGTATCCATGTAAACAAGGTGGCCCCGGGCATAGAAGGGGGCTTACTGTAATGCATCACCCGTGGAAGATCTGGAGTCGCTGGAGACGTGCCTAGTCTGGCGGCTGGGAACGTTTTTAGCGGTCTATGCTTCTCCCAATATGGCCACCGGCATGTATTTACGTGGGACGCACTGAGGCTTCGTGCGTTGTATCTGTTTACCTTGTTTACGCTCAACGCTAGTTTTCCGAGCCTTCGTGCTATTCTTTATTACTTTCAGTTTTCCTGTATTTCCATACAGTTGTTCTTTGCTCACCGCGGTTCCCATCTTAGGGGGTTTATATTCTTGTGGTTTGTCTCTGTTTAAGTGCACCGAGAGGTAAGCCTTACACCTCTGTCTATCTCCTCTCCGTTCCTCTCCGTGTCCTGGCTCTCCCTGTCTTCAGCTCTCCTTTCCTTCCTATCTCTCCCTCCCTCTCTTATTCTCTCGCTTATCCTTTATCTTACCTTTGTGCTCTTCTGTCCGGCCTTTGGACGACTTCGAGTGCTCTTCTGTCCGGCTATCGGACGCCTGCGAGGGCTTCTGTCCTGCCCCAGATGCCTGCAAGCTCCACAGTCAAGTTGCATTTCCTCTTGGACTGCCTTTTCCTCTCATCTCTGTTCCTTACCTTCACCACCGGTAATAGGAGCTGGATTTCTAAAGGACTCCTTACCCGGATACTGGGAATAGTGTGGTCAGTTTACTTGAACTATTTATGCTACGGATTCACTGCCTGAAACCTACGGAAGGACTCCGTCTCAACAGGGTTTTTTTCTAGCCCAACATCTTTTTTCCCTGACTTTGGGGACTGACTCCCAGGGGGCTCCCCGGGCTTGATTCCCCATCCGGTCACGGTGGCCTCTGGGCAGTCACGTCCGTATCTGCATCAAAAGAAGAGCAAGGAACCCAGAAAGCCTAGACGGAAAGACTCTACCGGAGATTCAGGTGAGGAGGAGTTGGAAAAGAGGGGCTCCAAAGGTTCAAAGTCTCACAAGGGCAATACATAAAAAGTTCAGTGTTTATCCATCGAGTTCTTTCCTATGGAGAAATGGGTCCCCGTAAAGAACCAAGTTGCATAGGTTCAGGATCCGGAGAGTGAGGGGGGCTGTTTCCTTAGGGCTAGCATAATCCAAGGGAGCCTTTTATGGTAATGACTGTGACTTTCTCTTTTCTGCCTTTCTTTCCTGGATACGGAAGTTGATCTGTAAGGACAAATCTAAGAAAGCCTGGAAGGAACTTGGACGAGCCACTCTGGCCAATTCATCCATGACCTCATCATTCAATCGTCGACGAATTAACGTGAAACAAGTTTCTGGAACCCAATTTGCCTCATTGGCCAATTGTTTAAAATGGGTAACCTAAGACAACATATCTTGATTGCCTTGTTGAAATTGCAATAGTTTCTCTTGAGCACTGTATACTTGTTCCGGGCGGTCAAACATGGTTTTAATGGCGTCCACAACACCATCATATTGTCCAGGAATGGGTCTGCTGAATTCACTAAAGGAGTTGCCCAGGCCAAGGAGTTTCCAGAAAGGTGAGAGAGGATGAAATGATGAATCCCACTTTAGCCCTGGGTGTCGATAACTAGTATAGTTTGAAGGTAAAATGCACTAGACAATAATCGAGGAAGGAGCGTAGGGTCTTATTGGTTCCATCATATTTGTTCACTCTGCCCCAAACCATGGCACTTTCTTGGAATGCTGAGTCCCTGGATAGCAAAAGCTGTTTCAATGCTGCATTTTTGGTTTTAAGGCTCTGTACTTCAGAAGTTAACTCTTGCATCCCTCTCATGAGATCCTGAACAGCGGCCTCCATCTTTGTATCAATATCAAGACCTTGGCGTCTCAAACTGCCACACTTCACCTCGAATCTCATCTGTTTATCCTTTGAAGTCTTGTTCAGAGGTTTCTCCCTCTTCCTGATGACTCGGGATGTGTATAAACACGGGCGATTGTCCTCTGTTGCCAGTGTGCATGTAGGTATCTGTCCTGAAGAGATGCAGGCGTTCAGATCCCTGGGAGGATTGGTAAAGGACAAGCGGAGTCCCGGAAGGGTAAGGAAACCAGGAAGGATCTGGAACTCATAACGCACAAACAGGTAGAGTACGAGTGCACAATGAGTCCGGGCAAGGACCCCAAGGAGGAGGTGGAAGAACTGTTCACAAGTGGTAAGCGCGGGTAGAACCAATATTTTACCAGGAAGGATTATAACCGCTAACAAGGATGAAAGCACGGAGAAGGGGAAAGTTAGACACAAACTTGCCGGAACTTCGGAAAAGTAGCGTTGAGACACGCAGAGCCGCAGGGGCGTGTCAGTTTTCTAGGAAGTGGCAAGTCAGTTGAAACACTAGACCGGTAGCTGTGCAATGGTGTCGGCCATGTTGGGAATATGCTCGAAAGCGTGTTGCGGTGTCTGATGGACCACATTGTCCAGAAGGGGTGGGAACGGCGAGTCATGACACGAAGATCAATAACAAAATGACAGGGTAATGCATTGTCACCTTTCTTATAAACAGGCAGAACAGGACTATTGCAACTACTTCCAGAAATCTCTTCGAATAACACCTTGATGCATCAAATCAGAGACAATACTTTTAAGTGCTTGTTCACCCTCAATAGATACTTTATACTGCGGATGCATGGCAACGTAATACCGAATTTTAATACTATGTGTACAGTTTCAACCTTTAATATCCCTATATCATTGTTGTTTACTGCCCATAAATATGTAGTAGATACCTAGTGTAATTCACTCTTTAAAGGCAAAGCCATAAATTGCAAGGTGCAATTCAGCTGGGGTGAAATGGTTAACTGCACTCCATCTGGCAAGCAGTAAATCACTGCATGCAATTTCTGCAAATTTAACCCCAACAGATTCTCAACGCAATTCGTAGTTAATAAACATGGACAAGAATCAGTGAATGGACCCAACGCTACTGGCATCGGTCGAGAAACCGGACTTACTACTGGAGTTCCAGAAAACCCTACAGATGTTATGTTATGTTATGTTACATTGTTTTGCCCTGACAGTGGATATTCTGGAACCCTCTGATGGTCAATGGAGCATTTTTGTGCTTCTCTGTCCACTAAAAAAGTGTGTGCTCTATTCCCGACTTTCATTTCTACGTAGGGTCCTTTCTGATCTACGAGAATAGGAATAGGTTCCAAATTCTGCTTCAGGCAGTCCTTGCAAAATAAAACATTGTCAGATGTAAAATCTTCCGTAAAATAAGAATGTGTAGCTTTTCAAAAGTGTTCATATTCCCAGCGTTTTGTTGCTGTCTCCCCTGATTACCCATATTATTATCATGTGGTTGATTCTGTTGATTCTGAGCGAACTGGTTCGCATTTGGTCCTTGCATGCTATTGTGTGCTCTTGATCTTCTACCAATCATACCTTTCGTTGCTTTTTGCTGGAGAGTCAGACACGGTGACACCAGTGACCTTATTGCTTTCAATAAGCACATTGGTTCATATTAATTGGCCCTGCTTGCGGTACAAACTATCCTCTCGGTTGTATATTCCCACCCCGTGGTCATCTCGCAATCTGCTGCAAAAGCACCCTAGTTTTTAAATCTACCTTTTTATTCTCGATTTTCTCTTTCTCATTGTTGACCCTGTTTTCGTAATACTGAGCCATATGGAGAACTTCAGATTGTGATTTAGCCCGCCATGCACTTTCAGAGGCAGTAATCTGTGACTGAATGTCAGGCAATAACCCTTGCACAAATTTGTCCACAAACAATCTCTTTCCTGGTTCCATTCTCAAATCTTGGCCACTTAAATTTGAAAATACTTTCAGAAAACCTATTAAAAAACATGGTTTCTCCCTCTGTCTTCCCTTGCATGCATGTGGTTATTTTGTCCCACAAAGTCTCTTTTCAGGCACCAGAGTCTTAAGTTTAGTTACTATGAGGTTTGGTAACATTAATATTCTCTGGGGTGGCTTTTATCCCGCTCTCCTAAATCGGTCTGATAGTTCTAGTGCAACCCAAGTATCACCCATACCAGGTTGATCATCTACTGTCCTAATCTGCTTCCTTAAATCTGCTGGTAAAATCACAGGGAATAATAAGTCGATGTCACCAAAAGTGAAAACCGATGAGTTTAGAATGGACTCTATGTTCTTATAGAACCATGTAGGATTCTTCCTAATGTCTGGGATAGACTATTTAAGGGTATTTACTTCTTGGCATGAAAACAGAACATGAACAAACTGTAAGATGTAATGTGCTGAAATAGTCGAGGCAGCGGCTCAGTCGGCACTGGGTATCTCTACCTTTGGTACAAGAGTCGGAGGAAACTCCCTCACAGGCAACTGTATAGTCAGAAATTCTGAACGTTCATTGAGGAGTAAAGCCAAATCAAGGGACAATGATGTTAGAGCGGTGTCAGCAGAAAATGCGTGCTTATAAATCACCATAATATCAGCGGGACAACACAATTTCTTCCTCAAGCGTTCATCCTGTCAATATGCTACCATAACTTGTAATACCTTTCCTTGCATAGGAGGAAAATATTGGCTAAATGTGTCATGTACCTCCATAGGCGAGATGAAGGCATCCGAGATTAATCTAAGAGCATCTCTGTATATATGTGCATTTATTCACTAACTGTTTTCGGCAATGGCAAAAATCTTGCTTCAAGCAAGTCGCTAGGAAGTTACTGTTATGCTACCTGAGACTCTGTGGATTTGTGGATTTCTTTGGAAATATACCACCTGTAATTGCCCCGCCCCTTTACCCAGAATCCTACTTAAGGGCCAGGCACGTGCTTCAAGCAAGTCGCTAGGAAGTCGCTGTTACGCTGCCGGAGATCCTGCCTGAAACTATGTGGACGTGTGGATTTATTTGGAAATATACCATCTGGTATGCAACAAGAACTTTGTTGGACTATTGTACTCTTATTAATTAATTTAGAGGACACTCTGACAATTATAGTGCCTAAATACTTGTTTTATTTTCATTTTTAGTAATTGCCCACCCCTTTACCCAGATTTCTACTTAAGGGCCAGGCGTGCGCTTAAGCACGCGCATTTCAAGCAAGTTGCAAAGAAGTCGCTGTTACGCTGCCGGAGATCCTGCTTGAGACGCTGTGGACTTGTGGATTTATTTGGAAATATACCACCTTGTATGCAACAAGAACTTTATTGGACTATTGAACTCTTATTAATTAATTTAGAGGACACTCTGACAATTTTAGTGCCTAAATACTTGTTTTATTTTCATTTTTAGTAATTGCCCCGCCCCTTTATCCAGAATCCTACTTAAGGGCCAGGCGTGCGCTTCAGTGCACGCGCTTCAAGCAAGTCACTAGGAAGTCGCTGTTACGCTGTTAAGCTGATCAGCTGATCATTTTATAGCGTGGCATAACACAATACGACTTGCTGTTCTCTTTTCATTAAAATTTACTTTTATATTTGAGTCTGAGCACTACCAAACACTATAGGAATGCACTACTTCGCCAGTTTTCCATTTGAAGTATCGAGATGACATGAAAAAATAAACCTTTTACATTGAAAACTGGAATGCCGCAGAGCGTGATGATTACACACACATCAGGCGTGTTACAACCTTCACCTTCGAAGCCTTCCCCCACAATTGCAGTGAAGAAAAAAATCAGTGGGTGCCTTATTGTGTTATCAGACAAACGACTGGCCTTAGGTGATATGCGTGAGTTTTGTCCATTACGTACCCTTGCTAAGTGTTCTAATAGCCCTAACTATAATAATTGAATGTTTTCTGAATTACGAGATAGTGATAATGTGATCTCAGTATCTAACTCCACTATATCTGACACACAAATTATGTCTGAAATTATAGATGTGCCAGATGGGTCAATTATAGTGAACTTAGTTTCACAGAATGATGTTACAAAGGTGTCTGAAACACCAAGAAGTGCATCTGATACAAAAGAATCCATGAGAGAATCAGAGAATGTAAATAAAATTGTATTGGAGCATGAAAATGAGGGAAAAACATTAGACAAGGCTCAAACATCTACTATAAATACACCAGAAGGTGAAAATATATCTGTAGAAATCACATCATGAAATAGCGCGTCAATGGTTGAGGCTGAAATAAGGTTCTACCAATCGCCGAGCTTTTTTGATCATTCAGTTAATGATTCAATGGAAGAATCTAGATCCTTCGCACGACCAACTCCGCGAAAGTCTGTTGACCCCTGTAGTTCTTCCATTACCTCGACGCCCCACGAAGCTACCAAAAAGAGTGATGCCTTACTAGACATCACTTTGAAAGCAATGAACACAGCAATATCGAAAATATCTAAATTGTTTGATACACTGGAAGTTTAAATAATGAAACAAGAAAAAAAGATTAATGGCATCATACAATGGATAAAAGTATGGGAAGCTAAAACCGACTTGGGGAAGATAGACTTAAAAGTAGACACCACTTTGAATAAACAAAATACCATTAACTCAATGCTGACCATAACAAAGAAATCTAGTCCAACCCCTGGTTTGCTTTCTAAAGCCCTCCCTTTTTTAAAGACATTATACACCCTACAACACAAGAAGATGAGAAAGAAAACTCTGACGAATCTAAAAAAAACATGTTAGCTGAACCAACTCTAAATCCCAAAGCAGGGTCCATGTATACTATATTTGAAAAACATGTAAGTGAGTGCACTGGTAAGGCAGAAGACAATCTTGACAAATTAAGTCACAAAACAAAAATGTTAAGAAAAATGACTTACAAGAACAGAGCTAATGTAAAACATTTCATTCAACGGCTGAAATCTCTCAAGCCTGGCTCAAGAGCAGGCAACAGAGCTTCACTTTGACATAAACAGTTGCCAAAATTGAGACAGGAAGCCCCGATTAAAAAGGCAATTCGAAAATGAGGACTATTTACCTCTAAATGACATAATTTCCATGATTGAGAAACCAAATCAAATTCACATTCCTTCAGCAATCATGGAACAAAGAGTAGACGAAGTGATACTCGAAATTAATAAAAGCAAGACCATTTTAATCCCAGACAATGCAGACAGTACCAGATACGAAGATAATAGATCCCCATACTCTGATGAAATTCTTAAAGATGTAAGGGCAGACATAAGAAGATCGATTGATGAATTCATGCAACTTAAAAAGGTGAATTCTGTACCTAAACAAGCGGTGACAACAGTAATTGATGATACTGACTTAAGGTTAGAAAAGCTACCTTACCAACACTAAATCCTCCTAAATTGATATTAATTCATTGCAATCATCTCAGCCGTGGAACAGCATGCCTATAAAACTGGGAGTGAAACCTAGTGACACCATATTGTTTAGCAAGGTGTCAACAAATCCAGTCTATATTCCTGAAAAACTCCAAACAGTAATCCATAGAGTAATGGATGAATATTTCCAATCGAACCAAGTAGGTTTAGCCAGGGAGCCAAAAACAAATGTAATCAAAAGAGACCCGATATGTATATGGGAATGGCTGATCTACACTATGACTTAAGTCAAATGAGCAAAACAAAAAAAGCAATAGAGTCAAGAATAATTTCTTTTAGAGACTATAGATACAAGCTGAATCCGAACACACATCATTGATTTATTCTTAAATGTCGAGCTGAACCCTTCCCTCAATACGATCTGTGTAGAACTAGCATAATGGTGATCTACCAAGTTTAAGTGACATCACCTCTAGCGATGTAGCTCAAGTTGTATTTTTAAATTATGAATGTCTCTCTGTGGTTACATTATGGATCACCTCAAATGTTGTTCGAAATGTTTTGTGGCAAGCATGGTTGGAACTGTTTGCACTAGGCTTTCTATTGACCATTGATCCTGCCAACTATGATGACGAAATTAAGCGAGATTTGAGCAAGACACAAAATATGTCTATTTCTGGCCAAGTGATGAATGTTTACAAAATAGATAAATGTCAACAATTACATAATGCAACTAATGAAACACAGCAAAAAAGTACACTCGTCCCACAAAATCACAGAACCCTCTCATAACTATCTGAAGAGTGGAGTGCAAAAAAAATATTCTATTGTTAGCTGGAACACTTGTGGACATTTGCATTTATTGAATGACTGTACAAATTTGATGCCTTATAGCATAGTAATGCTACAAGAAACCTGGTTGTTAACAACACCAGTGTGGAACGGCTATGAAATTCTTATGTCTCCCACAATTAAGACAAGAGGTAGACCGGCTTCAGGGATGTTATTGGCGGTTAAAAGCAGGGAAGGTCTAACACTAAATCCGTGGGAAGTACCTAACCCTTTTGTCCAGCTGGTCAAGATAATACACGCACATGGCATAATTGCAGTGATTAATATATATCGAAATCTTTTGGGAATAGCAGACACAAACGTTTTTAAGGATCTTGACGATCTGCTTAATATTATAGCACTGTCAAATGACGTGACAAACATATTGATTGCCGGAGACTTGAATTTACATTGCCTTTCCACAAAGTTATCAAAGAAAAATGCAGCATACATTAGATGGGAAATCATCATGAAAACTCTTAACTTATGTATGTTGAATGCCTTCTCAAAAAGCAACACACCGTCACGACATACATGGTGTAGAGAAATGTGTAAGTCAATAATTGACTACATATATGTTGATATTAATACCTTTAATCAAGTAACTGATTTTGAAGTGTTACACCAAATGCATAGTGATTATGAGATGCTTACCGCTTTCTGGAATGATAGAGGTCAGAGTACGGATGACAGAATTAAAAGGTTCACATCAGTGCTAATAGTCAACAACTCCAGAACCCGTGTTAGATGGAATGCCTCTAGTTTAGAAAACCTCAATAAAGACATCTTAGAAACTAAAAAAAAAACTGGTTGGCTAAGAGAGTCTTACATTTCTGTCTACAGGCATATAAAGTAATATCTGGCTCCAGTGCACAAAATCATTATGCTCCCAAATACAGGTTTGACAAAAAGATTCAAGAAAGGAAAAATCAAATTTGGAATAGAAAAGAATTGGCTCTGCTCTTGCCATTCAACATGAGATTTAATGTTATCAAATCCTTAACAACTAATTACAAGAACTGGATCAAAACACACAAAGTTTGCCTTTATCAAAAACAGGGCGAAGAACTGTTAAATGCCATTTGCTCTAAAAACATTTCTGAAATCTGGGCCCCTTTGAATACTGCAAATCAATCCAGCCAATTACGTGTGCAAATTAATGGTGCACTGGAATCTGATTGGGTAACACATTATAAAGATCTATATTCTAGCACAGGGTTAGAAAACCTGTCAAGTATAAAACTGTTAGATGGTATAGAAGAACTACATATCTCAGAAGAAGATATTTTAGATATTATACGCAAATCCAGCAGGTCAAGAGTGCCAGGACCTGATGGGCTAAGCAACCACATGCTCAAAGAACATCCTGAACAGTGGGCAAAAATCCTTTATAATATCTTCTTTTTGGTCTTAACTTTAGGCAAGATCTCGGAAATCTGTCGAAAGTCTGTTATAGTACCAATTTTTTAAAAGGGCGATCGATCATGTGCTTCGAACTACAGGCCGATTGCCCTTTTGGATGTTCCTGGAAAGATTTTCACAAGCTTCATTCTAAGAGACTTTAATAAATAGGCAATAGACAATGACAAGAGAGATCCATGTCAGACAGGATTTGTAGCAGGCTTGGGGACCTCAGTGAATTTATTAACAATAACATCGATAATACAACATCACAGCACAACGAGAAAACCCCTATATATAGTATTTGTGGATTTGCACACTGCATATGATTCAGTCTCCCGAGAATTGTTGTTAAAAAAACTAAAACATGAAAACTGTCCCCCATACATTGTCACCTTAATAAATGCCTTGTATTCTGAGACAAGTATTCAAATCAGATTAAATCTAGAAGGCTTATTGTCAACTTCTATCAAGACCTACCGAGGACTTTGACAAGGATGTATCCTTGCCTCTGCTTTGTTCAGCTTTTTCATAGCAGATCTATGTAAGATATTTGGCGATATAACATTGGATGCCCCAAAATTGGCAACCAAGAAAATACTGGCACTGGTGTATGCTGATGATCTAGTGTTATTGTCGAAAACACGTATAGGACTGCTCGACACCTTATCGATCTACGTAACTGAGAATCTGCAAACTGTTAACTTGGACAAGACAAAGGTAATGGTATACAATCTGTAGGGTATTTTGTGGAGATTTGGGGCCTGACGGTATTTTATTACCGCTGAAAAATAACTTAGCAATAATCACTCTTTGTATTCAGATTTGGCCATGTGCAACAATAATACAATGGACATGCATTATTTCAGCACCCAGACCTGCATATTTGGTATACGTGGTTGGTGGTATTTTGGTGAGCATAATTCCCTTGTTTTATTTGTGGCCCCAATGTCCAGAATCCCTTATCTTTGCTTAGATTTTTCGTGTGATCACTAGAGAGACCTCAGACCTGCATTCTAGGAATACCACATTTTCCAGTGATAGTGTTGGTGTGCCACCATGGGCGAACTCACTGACTTATTTACGACAGAGAGCTATATGTGGTAGTCTTGTGGTAATTTCCACTACCTTATATACGGTAGGGAGCTATGTTCAGAGAGTCTCTCTTCCCGTTGGCTCATGTACCTCCAACAAGCTATGCTACAGTCACTCACAATTATTCATACTGATTTTGACATGCACACATCTGTCTTAAAATGACCATTGCACTGTTTAAAAATCTCCCCACATCATCAGCATTGTAATGGTAAACAATAAACATCACCTGTCTGTTTTCAAATATTTTTCTGTATTATAAAAGTTGTATTTAAAAACGATCTCATTCTTTACAGAAATAAAATGGTACAGTCAAAGGCTCGGAAAACTAGCGTTGAGCGTAAACAAGGTAAACAGATACAACGCACGAAGCCTCAGTGCGTCCCACGTAAATACATGCCGGTGGCCATATTGGGAGAAGCATAGACCGCTAAAAACGTTCCCAGCCGCCAGACTAGGCACGTCTCCAGCGACTCCAGATCTTCCACGGGTGATGCAGTACAGTAAGCCCCCTTCTATGCCCGGGGCCACCTTGTTTACATGGATACAATCTGTGGAACCTCTGAACCAGTCTTGGTGCACTGATATGAGCCTTGGGCTCCCAGGTCCTCTCAGAACTGGGATAACCCTTCCAGTGTACAAGGTACTGTAAGGTTCCTCATTGATAGCGGGAATCCACCAGTCTAGCAACCTCGTATTCCTGGGATTCCTCTGGTACATCTACCCGTGTCTTCTTGATAGACCTCCGGTAAGGATCTTCCACATAACCCTTAAGAAGAGTAGAATGGAAGACCGGATGTACTCTCTTGAACTGAGAAGGTAACTTGAATTTGTAGGCAACGGGATTTATCCTGGCCTCAATCTTGTATGGACCTATATATCTAGGTGAGAACTTGCCCATTCGTGCCCAGCGAGGTAAATACCTGGTGGACAGCCAGACCATTGAGCCAGGATTCCATTGAGGGTTAGGTCTTCTTTTAGCATCAGCATACTTCTTGTATGTCATACGGCTTTCCTCCAACGTTTGCAGGGCTGACTTATGAATCCGTTGGATCCTGGAGACAAGCTCGTCCACCGCCAGTGCCTTGTTACCACCAGAAGGTAATGTCGGTAGAGAGTGGAGGTGGAACCCATAGATGCATTGAAATGGACTCATACCAATAGCAGTGTGAACGGTGTTGTTGTACGTGAATTCTGCCATGGACAACATAGATGCCCAATTGTCTTGTTCTTTATTGCAGAAGCACCTCAGGTATTCTTCCAGAGTGGCATTAAGTCGTTCTGTTTGTCCATTAGACCGGGGTTGATATCCCGATGATAATGCCCTGTGAATTCCCAGCTCTTTGCACAAAATGGACCAGAACCTTGAGGTGAATTGTACTCCTCGGTCGGAAATGATGACGCGAGGTAGTCCATGGAGCTTAACTATGTCCCTGAGAAACACAGAGGCAGTTTCTGTAGCAGAAGGTACCCCAACAAGGGGGGAAAAATTAGCCAGTTTGGAAAAGGAATCGACTGTGACCATTATAACTGTCTTCTTTGAGAAGGAGGCAATTCAACTATAAAGTCCATCGACAAATTCTCCCACGGACGAGAAGGTAAGTCTGCTTGCTGCAACAAGCCGAGCGGCATTTGCCTAGAGACCTTGGAACTTACACAAACTGGACATGATCTGACGTATGTGTTAACGTCGATCCGTACAGAAGGCCACCAAAAGCTTCTAGTGAGTAATTCAAAGGTGGCTTTTTGCCCCTTGTCACCGGCCAAAGAGAGGTCGTGACAGAGATGAAGGGCTTGCTCCTGGAGGTCCTTTGTTGGAAGGAAGGGGGCTGATTCAAGAAACCATAATCCTTCTCTTTCTTGGAGGCCCATAGACAATAGCTCTCGTCTAGACAAGGTCTTATATGCACACTGCACATTCTGCAAAAAGCTGTTGATAGTGGTAATAATCTTAGGGTTAGGTAATATTCTATCCCTTACAGTAGGTGTAGATCCGATCTCTAGTTCTGTGTTGGCCCAGCTTCGAGAAAGTGCGTCTGCTACCCCATTCTGGGTACCTGGGATGTAAGAAATGAGAAAGTAAAAATTTGAAAAGTAATAAGCCCATCTGGCATGACGTGCGTTCCGGCATTCCATCTGCTGGAGAACCCGCAGATTTCTGTGGTCCGTGCGAATAAGGAATGGCTGAGATGCTCCTTGAAGCAAGTGCCTCCACTCTTCGCATGCTCGTCGCGTAGCCAGTAGTTCACGCTCGAGTACAGAATAGTTCCTTTCACTGGCCGTCAGAGTGCGTGAATAATAGGCTATAGGACGTTCTGCACCTTCGTTATCTTCTTGTAGTAGAACTGCTCCTATGGCTCCACCTGAAGCATCAGTCTCCACTATGATGGTTTAGACTGGTCCGGTTGTATAAGCACCGGAGCAGTAATGAATAGTTCTTTCAGTCCGGAAAAGGCAGACTGGGCTGCCGGGTTTCAATCAAAGATGCTGTCCTTCTTAAGGAGTAAAGTCAGAGGGAGAACCACCTCAGAGAAATTTGGAATGAATTGGTGATAGAAATTTGCCAGACCGAGAAATCGTTGGATCTCCTTTATGGAGGTAGGTTCTGGCCATCTGAGTATGGCCTTTATCTTATCGGGATCCATCCGGATACCTTTGGAGGACAGGATAAACCCAAGGTATGGTACTTCGGTAGCCTCAAAAGTGCATTTCTCTGCCTTGGCGTACAAATGGTTCTCCTGCAGCCTTCGTAGCACCACCTTCAATTGGTTCCGATGATCCTGAAGAGTTGTGGAATATATCAAAATGTCATCTAGGTATACCACAACGGAAGTACCCAGCATGTCGGAAAAAACATGGTCCATGAACCTTTGGAACACCGCTGGGGCGTTGACTAGTCCGAATGGCATCACGCAATATTCTAACAACCCCAGCGGTGTTCGAAAAGCTGTCTTCCACTCGTCCGCTGGGTAGATTCTGAGAAGATGATAAGCCCCACGTAGATCAATCTTAGTGAAGACCTGAGAGTCCTTTACTGCTTCGATGATGTCTCTTATGAGGGGCATGGGATAACGGTCACGTACGGTAATCCTGTTTAATTCCCTGTAATCAATGCAAGGGCGCAACTCTCTAGTTCCCTTCTTGGCAACAAAAAATAGAGATGCCCCTCCAGAAGACCGTGACTTCTGTATCAAGCCGTTCTCGAGATTCAAATCCAAATACTCCTTCAGGACTGACCGCTCTTGTTGTGACAGCGGATACATCCTACCAAAGGGCAAAGGTACTTCTTCCTTGAGATCGATTCTGCAATCTTCAGGACGGTGAGGTGGGAGGAGTTTGGGTACCACATCTTTGAAAACTTCTTCGTATTCTTTGTATTGGGTAGGTATTGCAGATATGGAAACGGCTTACTGGTTCGTAGGGAAGCCAGAGACCACTACCCGATGTTCCTTAATGCAGTTCTTGCTGCAATAGTCTGAATTAAAACTCAAGCGATTAGCGCTCCAGTCGATATCAGGGTTGTGCTGTCTTAACCAGGAGATTCCCAGTATAACCGGAAAGTGTGCTGCCTTTATGACATGAAAGATGATCACTTCTGTGTGTTCTTCCATAATGACCTGTAGGGGCAAAGTCTCCATGGTTACTGGTCCTGAAGACAAAGGGCGTCCGTCAACTCCTTCCACTGCAATGGTTCTGCTTTTGGATCTGAGTGGAATGCCTTTGTTCTGTGCCCAAGAAGCGTCAATAAAAATGCCCGCCGCCCCGCAGTCCAGCATGGCCAACACTGGAATAGAGGAATCAGCAGACGGGTTTAGGGACGCCTGGAGTATCATCAATCGGTTATTTTTCTCCTGCTTTAGTGGTGTTGCAAGGGTTTGTGCCAACTTCCCGGTAGTCTCCCTTGCGTGGACTCGGGGCAATGCGTTTCCCGAACGCCGAGATGGGAGCTGTGTGCAGTCCTTCAACTGGTGTTCCGATGAACCACAATACAAACAAAGACTAAGTTCCTTTCTGCGTCTTCTTTCATTAACGGACAAAGGGCCTCTTGTGGCACCTATTTGTATTGGTTCCTCGGGGAAGGGACGATCCTTGGCCTGGGGAGCCGTATGGTTGTTCCTCGCCTCTTCATCCTCTAGTTTCGTCTTTCATTCAAACGGAATTCGATCCAGAGAACCAAGGGTGTTAATTCAGAAAAGGTGACTGGTCTTGCCACTTGTGCCAACTCGTCCTTTATATCGTCATGCAATCCTCGACGGAAGATAGTTTGAGGAGCAGTATCAGGCCATCCTGCCAAGGCAGCTAATCCCTGAAAGTGTGAAATATACGATTGGACGTCTTGGTTGCCTTGCTTGGCATCCAGTAGTGCTTCATATGTTGAGTATTGGACTTCAGGTCTTTTGAACCTAGTCTTAAAGTCACGAACGAATAAATCGTAGTCGTTCACCGAGGGATCTTCTGAAGTAACAAGGGGAGTAGCCCATTTCAAGGCACTTCCCGTCAGATTGGAAATTAGAAAACCAACCCAAGAACTTCCGGACTCGAAGTTCTTCCTCCTGAATGAGAAGTAGACAGTGCAGGCATCAAGGAACTCCTTCATTCCCTTGGGATTGCCATCATACTTGTTCATGGAAAAAGGCATCGGGGGTAATTCACCTCTTCCTTCGTCTCTGGTAGCCACCTGTTGCCGAAGGGTCTGGTTCTCTGCCTGTACATTCTGCATGTCGATCCGCAAAGCCTGGATACCATTGCACATCTCCTGGACTTGTTCAGGAGTAGCCATGGTCTTACTATTTGGGCGTTGTATACTGTGAGAATTTGAACCTTTGGAGCCCTTCTTTTCCAATTCCTCCTCACCTGAATCTCTGGTGGAGTCTTTCCATCTAGGCTTTCTTGGTTCCTTGCTCTTCTTTTGATGCAGATACCGACGTGACTCCCCAGAGGCCACCGTGACCAATGGGGAACCAAGCCCGGGAGCCCCCCGGGAGTCAGTCCCCAATGTCAGGGAAAAAAGCCGTTGGGCTAGAAAAAAACCTTGTTGAGACGGAGTCCTTCCGTAGGTTTCAGGCAGTGAATCCGTAGCATAAATAGTTCAAGGAAACTGAACACACTGTTCCCAGTATCCGGGTAAGGAGTCCTTTAGAAGTCCAGCTCCTATTACCGGTGGTGAAGGTAAGGAGAAGAGATGAGAGGAAACGGCAGTCCAAGAGGAAATGCAACTTGACTGTGGAGCTCGCAGGCGTCCGGGGCAGGACAGAAGCACTCGCAGGCGTCCGATAGCCAGACACAAGAGCACTCAAAGGCGTCCAAAGGCCGGACAGGAGAGCACAAAGATAAGATAAAGGATAAGTGAGAGAATAAGAGGGAGGGAGAGATAGGAAGGAAAGGCGAGCTGAAGACAGAAAGAGCCAGGACACGGAGAGGAACGGAGAGGAGATAGACAGAGGTGTAAGGCTTACCTCTCGGTGCACTTAAACAGAGACAAACCACAAGAATATAAACCCCCTAAGATGGGAACCACGGTGAGCAAAGAACAACTGTATGGAAATACAGGAAAACTGAAAGTAATAAAGAATAGCACGAAGGCTCGGAAAACTAGCGTTGAGCGTAAACAAGGTAAACAGATACAACGCACCGAAGCCTCGGTGCGTCCCACGTAAATACATGCTGGCGGCCATATTGGGAGAAGCATAGACCGCTAAAGACATTCCCAGCCACCAGACTAGGCACGTCTCCAGCGACTCCAGATCTTCCACGGGCGATGCATTACAGCCCTTCTGACAGACACTTTGTAAGAAATTGCCCAATAGCCCCAACTCGGCGTTCAGGAAATGCCAGCTCCCGATCTTGAACAGAGCCCAGCTTCGGGAGAAAGGTACAAGCTCTGACTCTTCTCCATGTGAAAACAGTCAACATTCAAATAGCTTGGTGATACTTCAGGTGTTCCTGTCAACCACCAATAAGGAGAAACGCTCCGTCCTTGCCCTGGTAGATTGTGGAGCAATGGATATTTTTCTGGATCATGAGTGGGCTATGAAACACCACATTCCCCAAGAATCCAAGGATATCATACAGGCAGTCGAAGGAATCGATGGGAAATCATTATCATCGGGCCCATAACAATCTACAGAACTACTATTGTCAATAAACAATCACCAGGAGACACTTTGTTTTGACATCATAAAGGTAGCCCATTACCCAATGGTTTTAGGCATGCCTTGGCTCCAAAAACACAACCCATATATCAACTGGGCAGCAGGTTCCTTGTTCCTAGGCTCAGAATTGTGTCTATCACATTGTCTGTCCCAGAATATGCAACCCATTTCCACAGAAACCCAGGCTTCCAAGACATTATCCATTAGTGTGTCCAACATTACCCAGGGGCCTGAGAAATACCAACATTTCTCAGATGTATTCTCATCAGATATTGTTCAATCACTACCTCCGTGGGGCCTGAAGACTGCGCTATCGACACTGAGGATTCAGCAGTTATACCATTTGGAAGTATGTTTAAACTTTCTTAACCTTAGAAAAGAGCTCTACATGAATACTTGGACACCTCGCCAATGGAATCATTAGTCCTTCTCAGACCCCTGCAGGGGCATACTTATTTTTTGTACCTAAGAAGGATACCAAGGAACTCCGATCCTGCCTGGACTATCGGGGTCTTATTCAGTACACTCGTAAAGACCGTTATCCATTGCCGCTCATTTCTGATATCCTGGAAGCGGTACACAGCCCCGTCATCTTTACCAAACTTGATCTACAGGGCGCATACCATTTGATCCGGATAAAGGAAGGCGATGAGTGGAAGACTGCCTTCAGAACACCCTTTGGACATTTAGAGCATATAGTGATGCCATTCTGTCTAGCTAATGCTCCAGCAGTTTACCAGCGCTTTATGGACAGAGTATTCTCAGACGTGCTATTCCTTTTTGTTATTGTTTATCTGGACGACATTTTGATTTATTCCAATGATCCCATACTACATCAAGAACATGGGTGTCTGGTCTTACTACACTTGCGAGATAATAAACTGTTGGCTAAGCCTGAGAAATGTATTTTCCATGTCCCTACTGTTCATTATCTGGGTTTCGTCTTAGGTCCTCAAGGAATAGAAATGGATCCTAACAAGGTTGCCTCTATCCTTTCATTGCCGTCTCCTACACCAGTAAAACAAATACAATCCTTCCTGGGACTTGCACACTTTTATAGGAAGTTCATCCCTACATTTTCTGCCATAGTACAGCCTTTAGTTGCATTGCTGAAGAAAGATATTCCCTTCAACTGGTCGACAAACCAAGAGACCACCTTTCAAGGACTAAAAAGAAGATTTACTCAAAGACCCATCCTGGCTCAAACTGACATCAATAAACCCTTCCTGGTGGAAACTGATGCTTCGGATTATGCCATAGGAGCAGTTCTAAAACAAGAATCTGAGGACAAGGAAGAACATCCCATTGCATATTTATCTCGTACTTTGAATCCTAGCGAGACTCACTACTCAGTACTGGAGAAGGAATTGTTTGCCATCTGGCAGGCTTTTACTTAATGTTGTCATCTGCTCTTGAGTGCCAAATTTCCTGTACAAGTTTGAACAGATCATTGGAATGTATAGGTCCTTCAGTCCCCAGAGTGTAGAAACAGCCGTCAGGCTCGCTGGGCCTTCTTTTTCCGCCCAAAACCAGTTTCACATACACCATGTACCCGGAATAACCAACATAATAGCTGATGCATTATCCAGACATCCTGATTACCAACCTGATGAAACCTGTGCCCTTCCAAAAATGTTTCCCGAGTCTGTGTTTATTGCCCAGGCCAATTCTCTATTGGATACCATCCGTACTGAGACTCCACTCTCTGATCTTTGGAAGGAATACACTATGACGAACAGATGGGTTCTCACTGCTACAGACGGTTACCTTTTTAAGGACAAGTGTCTGGTTATACCGACACCAAAATTGAGAACCAAGATAACAAACCTCTGTCATGATACGTTTCATTCCGGGCATCAGGGCATTACGGCTACCCTACGACTCATCCAGAGGAACTTTTGGTGGCCTAGAATGACCGATGATATAAGAGCATACATCCAAGCCTGTGTTGTCTGCAGTCAGAACAAGTGTGACAATAAAAAAACAGCTGGTCTTCTTCATCAACCTGCATTTCTGGATCGACCTTGGGAGATAATTGCCACCGATTTCATTGTGGAAATACCTCTGTCGAAGGGCTGTACAACCATCATGGTTACCATCGACCTGTTCTCCCATATGGCCCATTTCATTCCCTTGGATAAGCTACCATCGGCACAAGAAATGGCTGGAATTTTCTTAAACCACATCTTTAGACTTCATGGCCTTCCTTTCAAAATCGTTTCTGACCGCGGAACTCAGTATATCTCTCAGTTTTGGAAATACTTGTGCAAGATGTTGGGTATTCAACGTGCCTTGTCTTCAGGATACCATCCTCAGACCAACGGGATAACCGAACAAGTAAATCAGACCCTAGAACAATACCTATGATGTTTTGCCTCCAAGGTCCAGGATGATTGGTCTGTTTTGATTCCAGTGGCAGAATTTGCATATAACAACTCTGACCATTCTGCCATTAAGACAAGTCCCTTCTTTTCTACTCAGGGATTCCATCCATCTGTTCTGCCAACACTCCTACCTCACTCCACCCCAGTTCCATCAGCTGATTCCTGGATAGAGCATTTGGTCACAGTACACAAGGATTTGAAAGGACATTTAGAAAAGGCCAGGATGGATGTCAAACGTTATGCTGATACCAGTAGGAGACCTGGTCTGACGTATGCCCTTGGCAACAAGGTCTGGCTTTCCTCTAGACTTTTACCTCAGCATCTAAGACCCAACAAGTTGGCTCCACGTTTCTATGGGCCCTTTGCGATAAAAGAGATCATTAACCATGTGGCCTTTTAATTATAATTACCAGATTCATGGAAGAAGATCCATCCCGTTTTTCACACATCCTTGCTTAAGCCTTATTCCAAAACCACAAGGACAACTCTTCGACCTACCCCCGTACTTAACAATGATCAAGTTTCCAGGATATGTGACTCCAGATATAGAAGAGGTTGACTACAGTATTTAGTGGAATGGAAAAGTTATCCACCCAGCAAATGTACTTGGGAACCGGTGTCCAACATGAATGCCCCCCCATTTGCTGCAGAGGTTCCATTTAATCCATCCAGGTAAACCAGTTGGATCGCAGTTTAAGAGGTGGCATGCTGTCATGACTCACTGTTCCCACCCCTTCTGGACTACGCGTGCCATCAGACACCGCAACACCCTTTCAAGCATATTCCCAACATGGCCGACACCATTGCACAGCTACCGGTCTAGTGTTTCAACTGACTTGCCACTTCCTAGAAAACAGCCACGCCCCTGTGGCTCTGCGCGTCTCAACGCTAATTTTCCAAAGTTCCGGCAAGTGTGTGTCTAACTTTTCCCCTTCTCTGTGCTTTCATCCTTGTTAGCGGTTATAATCCTTCCTGGTAAAATATTGGTTCCACACGCGCTTACCGCTTGTGAACTGTTCGTCCACCTCCTCCTTGGGGTCCTTGCCCGGATTCATTGTGCAATCGTACTCTACCTGTTTTTGTGGTACAAGTTCCAGATCCTTCCTGGTTTCCTTACCCTTCTGGGACTCTGTTTATCCTTTACCAATCCTCCCGGGGATTCTGAACGTCTGCATCTCTTCAGGACAGATACCTACCTGCACACTGGCTACAGAGGACACTCGCCCGTGTTTATACAAATCCTGACTCCTCAGGAAGAACGAGAAACCAACGAACAAGACTTCAAAGGATAAACAGGTGAGATTCGAGGCAAAGTGTGACACTTTGTGCGATAAACAAGATACTAGCACCACAGATTCCCATTGTCCCTGATATCACCACCATCTTGACTATGATTCTACATTTTTCTGTCATTGACTTAAAGAATGTATGTTTTAGCATTCCCATACCTCTGGACAGTAGATACTAGTTTGCATTTCACTTTGGTGGACGCTCTTTCACTTTCACACGCATACCACAAGGATACACTGAGAGTCCCAGCATTTACAGCAGAGCCCTTAAAGAACAACTCAATATGCTTGAATTGCCTCCTACTAGCATACCGATACAGTACATTGAGGACCTTCTTATTGCTGCTGGTTCAGAAAACCATGCAAGGAGTGCAATGTTTCATTATTGAGGCATTTCGCTGAGCATGGCCACAAAGAATATTTAAAAAAGTTTCAGTATTGTCAACAGGAGGTTGCATATTTAGTCTACCTCCTGTTGAAGGAGGGTGGACACCTTGCACCTGAATGCATACAAAGCATCTCTGGCATGACTGTTCCAAATATGCAGAACAAAGTTAGCACCTTTATCGGCTTGGCTTCGTATTGCAGTCATTGGATTCTGAAATGTACACTTTTGATCAGGCCAATGTTGGCATTGACAAGGAAGGTTGTAGCCTTACCATTACCTTGGGATATGGATTGTCAGGAAGCTTTTGATCTTCTCAGGACAGCATTATGTTCGGCACCAGTATTAGGCACACCAAATTACAGAAAGGAAATCATCTTATCTGTGCATGAAAGGAATGAGTGTGCTTTGGCTGTTTTAATACAGGAACATGGAGGAAATGCAGCTATTTTTCCTCCACGTTAGACCCTGTTGCATGCACTTTGCCAAAATGTCTCCGGGCTGCAGCTGCTGCTGCCGCCTCAGTGAAGCAAAGTGAGGGTAAGGTTTTGGGTCACTGCTTAACCCTGATGGTACACCACTCAGTAGATGTTCTGTTAAATAGAACTCAAACACATCATCTCGCATCTGCCCAACTCACAAGGTATGAAATGATCCTATTTGCATTCACATCAAAATTAAGAGATGCTGTTCTCTGAATCCGGCCAAACTTGTGCCTCCTCTGAACAAGGGCTGCACTAATAATGCATCCCATGACTGCCTGAACATTACTGAACAGGATACGAAAGGCAGGATTGATTTGAATGATACACCATTGACATCTCCTTATGGAAAGCTATTCTGCGATGGTTCTTGTTTCAAACTACCTCGTGGCACTTCCACTGCTGCACATGCAATCACCACGTTAGACACCATTATTGAAGGCAGGAGGACTCCTCACAACTCAACCCAGGCTGCAGAGATAGTTGCCTTGACTAGAGCTTGTGAGATATCCCAAGGGCTTGATGTCAATATTTATACTGTTAGTCAGCATGGCTTTGGTGTAGCTCCCATTTTTGGAGGACTATGGGCTGAAAGGGGATTTTTAACATCTCATGGAACAAAGATTCAGCATTGTCCCTTAATAATGAGATTTTTATCCGCATTGGCCCTTCCCAAACAACTAGCAATAATTAAATGTGCAGCACACCAGAGGGGGACTGATGACATTGGAAAAGGAAATGCATTTGCAGACAAAATAGCAAAACAAACTGCCACCGACTGTCATGCGCCGTCCTTGGAAACGCTGGTCTCTGTGGAGGTTGGGAGATAAGGTGCACTTGAACCACATTCAACGGTCTAGTCTACATCCAAGATGGCTGCCTGTGTAATATAGGCGATCACTTGCGGGTACTCACTGCGTTGTATCCATTTTTGCTTCTGCGCTGCGCGTACAGGTCCATCTACTGCTAGCACTTATCTCTGTTAGTCGTCTGACTAAGAAACTTTTCCCTATTTTTTGTTCTGTTTCTCTTTTTCCTCTTCCAGTAGGGATTCCGTTCTGTTCTGTTTTCTTTTTCCCATGTCCTTTGGTGCGCACCTTGCTACAGGGTCTGAGTTGCTTTCTTTTTTTTCTGTTTCTTTTGCTATTCTATTAGGCTTTCAATCCTAACCTCTCTCTCTATATCTCGTTTCCTTGCGGGAATTAGGTGCTCTACTACTATTTCACTCTGTGCTCATATTCCTCTGTTCGGTCTATCTGTTTTCATATTGAGGAGGCACACTCATGGTTTATTGTTCAGTCTACGTACTCTTACGTCTGTCTAGGTTGCGCTATCCTTACCTGTAGTCTGACGTCCTGTCCTGAGCTCTTCCTCCACTAGTTTACTGTCCTCTTCGCTGCTTTCTGTTTCTACTGTTCTACACCCACTGGGGTCTTCCGTTTTAGGAGATTCTTTTCAGGCAGAGTTTAGACATATCTATTTGGCTGCCTTCTGTGGTATATTCTTGTGGATCTCAGGATACCAACACCACAGAATTTCAATTGTACCTGGCAAGATTACATCTATATTCACAGTAAGGAAGAACTATTTCTACAAGCCTAACAGAACATCTTTATTCAAGATCATCACAACTCCGAATACATCAGGATCATTCTATTCAAACAGGGTTTTTTCCACCACAACTGGCTTTTTCCCTGAGACTTTTTGGGAGCTTGCTCCTTGGGGTTCCCCGTGAGCCTGTCCCCTTGCAGGTCACGGTGGCCTCCGAGGGAGCTCGCCCTTACTTGCATGTTAAAAAAGAAAGGAAGCCTAAAGAGACTAAGAGGACTAGGAAGAAGAAGGTGTCTGAGGATTCCAACAATACATTTAAGGACTCAGGTGAGGCGAGGGATTGGGGAGGTAATATAGTTTATGACACCGACCCACACTCAAGAATGTATGTATTAGATTCTGCTAGGTGGGTTGCTGAGACTGCGATGATGGAGGATACCGTTAGTAGTGTGAAGGAAATTCAGGCTGAAGCAACAAAGGAAGAGATTGAGTTTTGGGCTCCAGGACACGCAAAGTTGGATAATGAACGTTGTTGGGTTGACCAGCGAGAAACAGATATGGATGCTGCCCAACACATATGTAACAGCTGTAGTTACTATGGCACATGCGCCAGCTCACATAAGAGTGAAAAGTATCTGCAAGCATCTAGATTCAGTATGGTATAATAACAACATTCCAAAAATTGCAGAACGATTACTGAAGAATTGCATTGCTTGTCTCCAACACAACATTTGTAAGGGAAGACAAGCACCTAAGGGTAGTTTTGGACCTCCCTCAATGGCATTTGAAGTGATACACTTTGACTTCATTGAGATGGAGAGATGCCAAAACTACAACTATGTGTTAGTAGTAATATGTGCCTTCAGTAAATGGGTTGAGGCTTTCCCTTTGAAAGACAACACTGCCATATCCACTGCAAAGGTAATGCTGAAAGAGTATTTGCATGGATTTGGATTACCCCAAGTAATTTGGTCCGATAATGGGCCACATTTTATAGCTGCTGTCACACTACAAGTATGCAAGGCTCTACAGATTGATAAGCAATTTCCTTTCCCAAGACATCTGCAGAGTGCCGGTTTTGGTGCAATGTCACAACGGCATCCTTAAGAACAAACTAGCAAAGGTGTGTGCACACAATGAATTAAAATGGCCTGACGCCTTACCGTTGGCATTGCTGTCCATGACGACCACGGCAAAGACAAGGACGATATTTTCTCCTTACGAGATTGTTTTGGGGAGACCTACTAATATATGGAATGCACCTAGACCTAGGAAACTGACGGAGATAGAGTACCCGTTATTTACTGATTATTGTGACCAATTGACTCAAAACCTGAATTTAATTCACTAACAGGTTCGAGCCGCCTTGCCCGAGAAATACGTAGGACCTGGTCATCACAACCGGGGACATCATTCTGGTTAAGGATTTCGAAAGGAAGTCCAGCCTTGTGAATTGATGGAAAGGACCCTATCAGGTGCTGCTGGCTACTCAGATGGCTGTCCAAGTCAAGGAGACTAAGCACTGGATATATGCAGCGCACCTGAAACAAGTGCCCTTGTCTTTGCCCTAAAACAAATGGGTCAATGAGAGGGTTGATGATCCTGAAACCAAGTGTGTGCCTTTGAGTGAGGGAACCCATTCTGATCCCAAGCATCATTTTGAACCCAAACCACTTGAGGATTCTTCATTTTCTTCAGATTATGATCCCTTGTTTATGGACCACTCTGTACCTTCAGCACTGAGGTACAGTCTTCAAGCATGGTAATAGTTAGGGAATGACATTATTGATAGACTAGGAAAGTGTAGTGTGTATACTGCACCCCCAAGAAACCAACACATTTCCCTCCAATCCCCCTACAGATGGCTCACGGAGTCCCAGAGGGGGGCAGGGTAAGAGGACAAATGAGAAGACTACAAGCAAAATCGGCCACATGGTCAGGTACCACCCACAGATGAACTTACTGTTTCAGTGAGGCTTCTTAACGGACAATGAAAAATATTCCTCTATTAGGGGAATATAGAAATCAGGACCTCGAAGACATTACTGCTGAAAAACCTGTATCAAATGAATTATGGTCCACGAAGGACAAATGTGTAATAAAGGCAATTGTAGCCTGTATCGTAAATACACAAATAAATGTGCTATGGTATTTAGAGAGTTCACATCCACTTAGTATACTATTGTCTACTGTCAGCACAACCACTTTGTCTCATCTCTAGCTACACTCTCACACTGTTCACCCACTTGATCTAAAACACTGAGAAGGATATCATAATTATATACTCATACAAATTATGCATGCTACTCATACAATCTTGAACAAAACCAACTGCTGTAGCTGAAGCAGTTGTTCCTGGCAGTTTGAGCAGATTTCGCTGTTCCTGAGCTTCAGTCATGGGGACAAGAAGGAGGACGTCTGGAGGTTCCTGCACTACCCAAGCTTAGCAAAACAGCAGTTTAGGGTATGAGTGCCTTAATGTACACGATCTGGTTTCCTTCCCTCTGGCTATCCAGTTTTCAACAGCATTCTGATGAAAATTCGACCGGATGGGGACGGTGTCCAGGTGTCTTGCGAGTTGGTTGTTCTCACCAAACTCAAGGGAAGAAGTTAACCTTTAAGGAATTCTCTGTCGATGGAGTTTCAGGCAATTCAGACCTGCAGCAGGGCTTCACCAGACTTACAGGAGTTGCAGCAGTCCTCTTCCTTCAACTCATCTTTGGTTCTTTCATTCCAGTGGTCAACTCTGCTTTCCAAGTCCCAGAAGCCTGCTTTTAAACAGTTTTCCCCAATTCATTCCAGCCTGGCTGTCAGTCACACAGCAGGTTGGCTGTCCTTGATGGACAGCCAGCCGGCCAATCACACCAGATTGCATTCAGGTCTCCTAAGAGACTAAGCACATGGAGTTTCAGGCAACTACCTCACATCCTGTCCACCCCAGTCACCCTGGCACCAGAGGAAGCCTGCCAAAGGACAACGAACAAAGGGACCAAACCTGGTTTGGCGCGCAGAGACAAACACAAGAAGTACCTTTCCTAAATGAAATTGTGAAAAAAGTTGTACAAAGGTAGCGGGCGCCCCTCTCTCGCAAGAACAGACATGATAACCTGTTCAGTGGTTATTAACCACTTGAGAGTTCGCAGCCACTGCTTTTACTCACTGTGCCTTTCACAGATGGGAAATATCCATTTGCATATCAGTCTTTGTCCTGCAGTCCAGCACCGAAATACAATGGCAACTCCAATCTGAACGAGAGTACCACCAGCAACCCCATACACGTGTTTCACCCTTGTTGGGGATCATCAGTGAGGTGAAGCTGATGCCTCTCTAAGCACAGTGAGAGGGAGACCACGTCTGGTTGCCCCCAGGAGACCTAGGGTTACCAATCCCAGGTTCCTTAACAAATAGTTTTACAAAGGTAGCGGGCGCCCCTCTCTCGCAAGAACAGACATGATAACCTGTTCAGTGGTTATTAACCACTTGAGAGTTTGCAGCCACTGCTTTTACTCACTGTGCCTTTCACAGATGGGAAATATCTATTTGCATATCAGTCTTTGTCCTGCCCAGGGGCAGTCCAGCACCGAAATACAATGGCAACTCCAATCTGAACGAGAGTACCACCAGCAACCCCATACACGTGTTTCACCCTTGTTGGGGATCATCAGTGAGGTGAAGCTGATGCCTCTCTAAGCACAGTGAGAGGGAGACCACGTCTGGTTGCCCCCAGGAGACCTAGGGTTACCAATCCCAGGTTCCTTAACAAATAGTTTTACAAAGGTAGCGGGCGCCCCTCTCTCGCAAGAACAGACATGATAACCTGTTCAGTGGTTATTAACCACTTGAGAGTTCGCAGCCACTGCTTTTACTCACTGTGCCTTTCACAGATGGGAAATATCCATTTGCATATCAGTCTTTGTCCTGCCCAGGGGCAGTCCAGCACCGAAATACAATGGCAACTCCAATCTGAACGAGAGTACCACCAGCAACCCCATACACGTGTTTCACCCTTGTTGGGGATCATCAGTGAGGTGAAGCTGATGCCTCTCTAAGCACAGTGAGAGGGAGACCACGTCTGGTTGCCCCCAGGAGACCTAGGGTTACCAATCCCAGGTTCCTTAACAAATAGTTTTACAAAGGTAGCGGGCGCCCCTCTCTCGCAAGAACAGACATGATAACCTGTTCAGTGGTTATTAACCACTTGAGAGTTCGCAGCCACTGCTTTTACTCACTGTGCCTTTCACAGATGGGAAATATCCATTTGCATATCAGTCTTTGTCCTGCCCAGGGGCAGTCCAGCACCGAAATACAATGGCAACTCCAATCTGAACGAGAGTATCACCAGCAACCCCATACACGTGTTTCACCCTTGTTGGGGATCATCAGTGAGGTGAAGCTGATGCCTCTCTAAGCACAGTGAGAGGGAGACCACGTCTGGTTGCCCCCAGGAGACCTAGGGTTACCAATCCCAGGTTCCTTAACAAATAGTTTTACAAAGGTAGCGTGCGCCCCTCTCTCGCAAGAACAGACATGATAACCTGTTCAGTGGTTATTAACCACTTGAGAGTTCGCAGCCACTGCTTTTACTCACTGTGCCTTTCACAGATGGGAAATATCCATTTGCATATCAGTCTTTGTCCTGCCCAGGGGCAGTCCAGCACCGAAATACAATGGCAACTCCAATCTGAACGAGAGTACCACCAGCAACCCCATACACGTGTTTCACCCTTGTTGGGGATCATCAGTGAGGTGAAGCTGATGCCTCTCTAAGCACAGTGAGAGGGAGACCACGTCTGGTTGCCCCCAGGAGACCTAGGGTTACCAATCCCAGGTTCCTTAACAAATAGTTTTACAAAGGTAGCGGGCGCCCCTCTCTCGCAAGAACAGACATGATAACCTGTTCAGTGGTTATTAACCACTTGAGAGTTCGCAGCCACTGCTTTTACTCACTGTGCCTTTCACAGATGGGAAATATCCATTTGCATATCAGTCTTTGTCCTGCCCAGGGGCAGTCCAGCACCGAAATACAATGGCAACTCCAATCTGAACGAGAGTACCACCAGCAACCCCATACACGTGTTTCACCCTTGTTGGGGATCATCAGTGAGGTGAAGCTGATGCCTCTCTAAGCACAGTGAGAGGGAGACCACGTCTGGTTGCCCCCAGGAGACCTAGGGTTACCAATCCCAGGTTCCTTAACAAATAGTTTTACAAAGGTAGCGGGCGCCCCTCTCTCGCAAGAACAGACATGATAACCTGTTCAGTGGTTATTAACCACTTGAGAGTTCGCAGCCACTGCTTTTACTCACTGTGCCTTTCACAGATGGGAAATATCCATTTGCATATCAGTCTTTGTCCTGCCCAGGGGCAGTCCAGCACCGAAATACAATGGCAACTCCAATCTGAACGAGAGTACCACCAGCAACCCCATACACGTGTTTCACCCTTGTTGGGGATCATCAGTGAGGTGAAGCTGATGCCTCTCTAAGCACAGTGAGAGGGAGACCACGTCTGGTTGCCCCCAGGAGACCTAGGGTTACCAATCCCAGGTTCCTTAACAAATAGTTTTACAAAGGTAGCGGGCGCCCCTCTCTCGCAAGAACAGACATGATAACCTGTTCAGTGGTTAGTAACCACTTGAGAGTTCGCAGCCACTGCTTTTACTCACTGTGCCTTTCACAGATGGGAAATATCCATTTGCATATCAGTCTTTGTCCTGCCCAGGGGCAGTCCAGCACCGAAATACAATGGCAACTCCAATCTGAACGAGAGTACCACCAGCAACCCCATACACGTGTTTCACCCTTGTTGGGGATCATCAGTGAGGTGAAGCTGATGCCTCTCTAAGCACAGTGAGAGGGAGACCACGTCTGGTTGCCCCCAGGAGACCTAGGGTTACCAATCCCAGGTTCCTTAACAAATAGTTTTACAAAGGTAGCGGGCGCCCCTCTCTCGCAAGAACAGACATGATAACCTGTTCAGTGGTTATTAACCACTTGAGAGTTCGCAGCCACTGCTTTTACTCACTGTGCCTTTCACAGATGGGAAATATCCATTTGCATATCAGTCTTTGTCCTGCCCAGGGGCAGTCCAGCACCGAAATACAATGGCAACTCCAATCTGAACGAGAGTACCACCAGCAACCCCATACACGTGTTTCACCCTTGTTGGGGATCATCAGTGAGGTGAAGCTGATGCCTCTCTAAGCACAGTGAGAGGGAGACCACGTCTGGTTGCCCCCAGGAGACCTAGGGTTACCACTGAACAGGTTATCATGTCTGTTCTTGCGAGAGAGGGGCGCCCGCTACCTTTGTAAAACTATTTGTTAAGGAACCTGGGATTGGTAACCCTAGGTCTCCTGGGGGCAACCAGACGTGGTCTCCCTCTCACTGTGCTTAGAGAGGCATCAGCTTCACCTCACTGATGATCCCCAACAAGGGTGAAACACGTGTATGGGGTTGCTGGTGGTACTCTCGTTCAGATTGGAATTGCCATTGTATTTCGGTGCTGGACTGCCCCTGGGCAGGACAAAGACAAAGACTGATATGCAAATGGATATTTCCCATCTGTGAAAGGCACAGTGAGTAAAAGCAGTGGCTGCGAACTCTCAAGTGGTTAATAACCACTGAACAGGTTATCATGTCTGTTCTTGCGAGAGAGGGGCGCCCGCTACCTTTGTAAAACTATTTGTTAAGGAACCTGGGATTGGTAACCCTAGGTCTCCTGGGGGCAACCAGACGTGGTCTCCCTCTCACTGTGCTTAGAGAGGCATCAGCTTCACCTCACTGATGATCCCCAACAAGGGTGAAACACGTGTATGGGGTTGCTGGTGGTACTCTCGTTCAGATTGGAATTGCCATTGTATTTCGGTGCTGGACTGCCCCTGGGCAGGCCAAAGACTGATATGCAAATGGATATTTCCCATCGGTGAAAGGCACAGTGAGTAAAAGCAGTGGCTGCGAACTCTCAAGTGGTTAATAACCACTGAACAGGTTATCATGTCTGTTCTTGCGAGAGAGGGGCGCCCGCTACCTTTGTAAAACTATTTGTTAAGGAACCTGGGATTGGTAACCCTAGGTCTCCTGGGGGCAACCAGACGTGGTCTCCCTCTCACTGTGCTTAGAGAGGCATCAGCTTCACCTCACTGATGATCCCCAACAAGGGTGAAACACGTGTATGGGGTTGCTGGTGGTACTCTCGTTCAGATTGGAATTGCCATTGTATTTCGGTGCTGGACTGCCCCTGGGCAGGACAAAGACTGATATGCAAATGGATATTTCCCATCTGTGAAAGGCACAGTGAGTAAAAGCAGTGGCTGCGAACTCTCAAGTGGTTAATAACCACTGAACAGGTTATCATGTCTGTTCTTGCGAGAGAGGGGCGCCCGCTACCTTTGTAAAACTATTTGTTAAGGAACCTGGGATTGGTAACCCTAGGTCTCCTGGGGGCAACCAGACGTGGTCTCCCTCTCACTGTGCTTAGAGAGGCATCAGCTTCACCTCACTGATGATCCCCAACAAGGGTGAAACACGTGTATGGGGTTGCTGGTGGTACTCTCGTTCAGATTGGAATTGCCATTGTATTTCGGTGCTGGACTGCCCCTGGGCAGGACAAAGACTGATATGCAAATGGATATTTCCCATCTGTGAAAGGCACAGTGAGTAAAAGCAGTGGCTGCGAACTCTCAAGTGGTTAATAACCACTGAACAGGTTATCATGTCTGTTCTTGCGAGAGAGGGGCGCCCGCTACCTTTGTAAAACTATTTGTTAAGGAACCTGGGATTGGTAACCCTAGGTCTCCTGGGGGCAACCAGACGTGGTCTCCCTCTCACTGTGCTTAGAGAGGCATCAGCTTCACCTCACTGATGATCCCCAACAAGGGTGAAACACGTGTATGGGGTTGCTGGTGGTACTCTCGTTCAGATTGGAATTGCCATTGTATTTCGGTGCTGGACTGCCCCTGGGCAGGACAAAGACTGATATGCAAATGGTTATTTCCCATCTGTGAAAGGCACAGTGAGTAAAAGCAGTGGCTGCGAACTCTCAAGTGGTTAATAACCACTGAACAGGTTATCATGTCTGTTCTTGCGAGAGAGGGGCGCCCGCTACCTTTGTAAAACTATTTGTTAAGGAACCTGGGATTGGTAACCCTAGGTCTCCTGGGGGCAACCAGACGTGGTCTCCCTCTCACTGTGCTTAGAGAGGCATCAGCTTCACCTCACTGATGATCCCCAACAAGGGTGAAACACGTGTATGGGGTTGCTGGTGGTACTCTCGTTCAGATTGGAATTGCCATTGTATTTCGGTGCTGGACTGCCCCTGGGCAGGACAAAGACTGATATGCAAATGGATATTTCCCATCTGTGAAAGGCACAGTGAGTAAAAGCAGTGGCTGCGAACTCTCAAGTGGTTAATAACCACTGAACAGGTTATCATGTCTGTTCTTGCGAGAGAGGGGCGCCCGCTACCTTTGTAAAACTATTTGTTAAGGAACCTGGGATTGGTAACCCTAGGTCTCCTGGGGGCAACCAGACGTGGTCTCCCTCTCACTGTGCTTAGAGAGGCATCAGCTTCACCTCACTGATGATCCCCAACAAGGGTGAAACACGTGTATGGGGTTGCTGGTGGTACTCTCGTTCAGATTGGAATTGCCATTGTATTTCGGTGCTGGACTGCCCCTGGGCAGGACAAAGACTGATATGCAAATGGATATTTCCCATCTGTGAAAGGCACAGTGAGTAAAAGCAGTGGCTGCGAACTCTCAAGTGGTTAATAACCACTGAACAGGTTATCATGTCTGTTCTTGCGAGAGAGGGGCGCCCGCTACCTTTGTAAAACTATTTGTTAAGGAACCTGGGATTGGTAACCCTAGGTCTCCTGGGGGCAACCAGACGTGGTCTCCCTCTCACTGTGCTTAGAGAGGCATCAGCTTCACCTCACTGATGATCCCCAACAAGGGTGAAACACGTGTATGGGGTTGCTGGTGGTACTCTCGTTCAGATTGGAATTGCCATTGTATTTCGGTGCTGGACTGCCCCTGGGCAGGACAAAGACTGATATGCAAATGGTTATTTCCCATCTGTGAAAGGCACAGTGAGTAAAAGCAGTGGCTGCGAACTCTCAAGTGGTTAATAACCACTGAACAGGTTATCATGTCTGTTCTTGCGAGAGAGGGGCGCCCGCTACCTTTGTAAAACTATTTGTTAAGGAACCTGGGATTGGTAACCCTAGGTCTCCTGGGGGCAACCAGACGTGGTCTCCCTCTCACTGTGCTTAGAGAGGCATCAGCTTCACCTCACTGATGATCCCCAACAAGGGTGAAACACGTGTATGGGGTTGCTGGTGGTACTCTCGTTCAGATTGGAATTGCCATTGTATTTCGGTGCTGGACTGCCCCTGGGCAGGACAAAGACTGATATGCAAATGGATATTTCCCATCTGTGAAAGGCACAGTGAGTAAAAGCAGTGGCTGCGAACTCTCAAGTGGTTAATAACCACTGAACAGGTTATCATGTCTGTTCTTGCGAGAGAGGGGCGCCCGCTACCTTTGTAAAACTATTTGTTAAGGAACCTGGGATTGGTAACCCTAGGTCTCCTGGGGGCAACCAGACGTGGTCTCCCTCTCACTGTGCTTAGAGAGGCATCAGCTTCACCTCACTGATGATCCCCAACAAGGGTGAAACACGTGTATGGGGTTGCTGGTGGTACTCTCGTTCAGATTGGAATTGCCATTGTATTTCGGTGCTGGACTGCCCCTGGGCAGGACAAAGACTGATATGCAAATGGATATTTCCCATCTGTGAAAGGCACAGTGAGTAAAAGCAGTGGCTGCGAACTCTCAAGTGGTTAATAACCACTGAACAGGTTATCATGTCTGTTCTTGCGAGAGAGGGGCGCCCGCTACCTTTGTAAAACTATTTGTTAAGGAACCTGGGATTGGTAACCCTAGGTCTCCTGGGGGCAACCAGACGTGGTCTCCCTCTCACTGTGCTTAGAGAGGCATCAGCTTCACCTCACTGATGATCCCCAACAAGGGTGAAACACGTGTATGGGGTTGCTGGTGGTACTCTCGTTCAGATTGGAATTGCCATTGTATTTCGGTGCTGGACTGCCCCTGGGCAGGACAAAGACTGATATGCAAATGGATATTTCCCATCTGTGAAAGGCACAGTGAGTAAAAGCAGTGGCTGCGAACTCTCAAGTGGTTAATAACCACTGAACAGGTTATCATGTCTGTTCTTGCGAGAGAGGGGCGCCCGCTACCTTTGTAAAACTATTTGTTAAGGAACCTGGGATTGGTAACCCTAGGTCTCCTGGGGGCAACCAGACGTGGTCTCCCTCTCACTGTGCTTAGAGAGGCATCAGCTTCACCTCACTGATGATCCCCAACAAGGGTGAAACACGTGTATGGGGTTGCTGGTGGTACTCTCGTTCAGATTGGAATTGCCATTGTATTTCGGTGCTGGACTGCCCCTGGGCAGGACAAAGACTGATATGCAAATGGATATTTCCCATCTGTGAAAGGCACAGTGAGTAAAAGCAGTGGCTGCGAACTCTCAAGTGGTTAATAACCACTGAACAGGTTATCATGTCTGTTCTTGCGAGAGAGGGGCGCCCGCTACCTTTGTAAAACTATTTGTTAAGGAACCTGGGATTGGTAACCCTAGGTCTCCTGGGGGCAACCAGACGTGGTCTCCCTCTCACTGTGCTTAGAGAGGCATCAGCTTCACCTCACTGATGATCCCCAACAAGGGTGAAACACGTGTATGGGGTTGCTGGTGGTACTCTCGTTCAGATTGGAATTGCCATTGTATTTCGGTGCTGGACTGCCCCTGGGCAGGACAAAGACTGATATGCAAATGGATATTTCCCATCTGTGAAAGGCACAGTGAGTAAAAGCAGTGGCTGCGAACTCTCAAGTGGTTAATAACCACTGAACAGGTTATCATGTCTGTTCTTGCGAGAGAGGGGCGCCCGCTACCTTTGTAAAACTATGTGAAAAAAGTTGACCTCAGATAGGTCCTTCGCGCCATATTGAAAAACATGGCTGACCTGATTTTTAGCTACCGTTGCTCACTGTTGGGAAACATCATGGTAGTTTGATCTAAACCACTTCCACCAGCCATTTAAAGTAGGAAAGGGTAGCATTTGACTGTTACACTACTGTTTTTACTCAGGGGAAGCTAGGCAACTCCTCCAGCACTCTATAGGAAGATAGAGTGTGCTGGGACAGTACATTTAAAGTGACTAGTAAAGTCAATTAAACTTTACATGCTCTGGGAGACAGTTGTCAGTCCCAGAGAAGGCATTTAAACCTTGGGACGTCTGAAAGACATCCCTGTGTCACTGCATTGTAGGTGCTGTGTGACACACAGAAAAAGATGATGCCCATGGAGTTGTTTTAAAACTCCATAACCAAAGAACACAAAAGCAAAACACACTGAAAATGAAAAGTTCAAAGCCCCAAAATATAGCAAAAGAGTTGGAGGGCTCTAAGGTAGAGGGAATTTAGCACTTGGGTGAGGAATCTCCCTAACACTAGGCACTTCCACTATCATCTTCTTTTTATGCATCGTTTAGAGCTTTGTTTTTTAGGAGGTGGCATGATAGTGCCACTGGTAACTTTGATGGAACAAACATTAATGAAGTCGATCAATTTGTTTTTTTTTTTTACCTTTATGGTGTTCTGTCTTTGTGAATAAAGGTACAAGCAATGCTTCCTCCACCAAGACTCTAGCAATCTATCAACTCATTCTGAATGTCACCCATAGGAAACAAGGATGTGATTCCTCCATCCTACACCATTAATCATGATCCTGACTTTGTGCCATTCTGTTTACAAAAGGGAAGGTTCCTGGAATATGGGCACATATGATAAATGTGTAAACACTGCAGTCTTGATAAATGAGAATATGCCCGTATACATTGGGGATCCATTTACTTTGTGGGAAAAAAGCGTATCCATGGTTACCTAAAAATTGGAAAGAACTTATTATCTGGGGGTACTATTGCCAGGAGTATATGTCACATTCACTGCAGACATACTGAAACATCATCCTAGGAGGGGAATAGATGATGACACCAAGTATTAGAGGATGTAGCAAAAGCTAGTGTTCCATTTTTTAGGCCAAATTATAAACTCTCGAGATATTAGAAGATTAGCTAGTGTATTAGAACACAGCATTAATGAGACTACGGACATACTGCTCAACATGACATTAGAACAAAGAGCCATTATCCATTTAGGTTAGTTGCTCTTCAGAATAGGATGGTTCTAGACATCATTTTAGCTGAACGTGGTGGTTTATGCAAAACGGTTGGGTCTGTATGTTCCGTGTACGTACCTGACTCCTCCCTTACTGTGTTCCAAGAAATCAAAAGGTTACATACACTAAGCTCTGGAGTGCACATTCCTGAAGGGGATTGGGACCTTGAAACAATGGACTGGAACATGCTTAGAACTTGGGGTTGGAAATATTCTCAGCACTTGCTATTTTCATTGGGACAATTCTGTTCTGCTGCTGCTGCATACACTGATTGCCTGTTCTAGGATCTATATTACAGAACTGCTGTTCTAAATGTTTGATGAAGTTCTAACCTGGTCCTAATCTTCTTTTCAATATGACCAGTGCCTTGATCATGCAAGATACTACTATCAAATAGTTTATGGCAATCAATGCATATGACTCTGATGGCTCAGGTTGTACTGAGGATGATGGTTCTGACAATGATGATATATAGTCTCAAAGTATTGGCAATGTGTTGGCTTAGGCCAAAAGGGGGGTTTGTAAAACTGCATCCATTTGTATTATGGTATGTTGGCCTAAGCACACACACATTGAATCACACAGTATCTCTCCCTGAACTCCATTTTCGTCGGTTTTGGTCACTTTTCTGGGTTTTTATTTCACTCGCTGTAAAGATCCACAAATTTGCCACTTCAAAAGCTCTTTAACATGCCCTTGCACAGAAATACGAGGAATGCTGAGCACAATGTTTTGTCTTCAATTTAGGACATTGCAAGAGTTAACACAAGTGTAGCTACTCTGTAAATTAGGTGCCTTTTTGTCTTGTTGACTCCTGACTCTCTGCATCTAATTGTGGAAATGTGCATCAATATCATTAAAAGGAGCACAATTCCTGCCATGAATATTTCTGAAAAAATGAGCTACCGAGTCCAACAGCAGACTGATCTTTTAGACAAGAAACAGCATAGATAAAGAAGTGCAAGGAATGTTACCTTGTGTTAGGAACAAGATATACTCCTACACCCTGCTCTGCTCTGTTCCCAGACAGTAAATTATCTGAGGCATGACGTAGAGCGCTGCACCATGTGTTGCCATAGCAAAATGCCTACTTTTTCAGGTCATGATTCATCATCAAATGATGGACAGAAACACATTCTAAACTATTCTGAACAAGTATAAAGTATGTTCTCTCCACCATGTTTTTGCTCATCTTCTCTATGCCTGTACACATGCATTGATTAATCTGCATCTGCTTAAGCGATAAATAAACTATTGTTATATATTTGTTCTCATGACTGGTGTATCTTCATTTCTTCGTAGTAATCCAGATTTGGGACAAACACCATAGTGCTCGATGTGGTATTTCTGGAAAAAACAGTTTTGCACTAGGAAAAAGCAGCATGAGTGCTTGCACCAACTCCTTCAGTGCACTAAGCAAGCTTGGAGCACTGATGTTACCTAAATGCTCTCCTCCACAGTGCACCACCAGAATATCAGGAGTACCAAAACTAGCCATGCCTCTGCAAAGCGCAAGCACTCCCTGCACATTGCGGTCAGGCACACTATACCACAAAGCCTACAGGCCTTGAAAACCAAGATCAGCAGAAATGCCTCTTCGCTCCCCTAATTTTTCTTCTTTTTCTGCACCTATTGAGACTTACCCAGTCTGCTGCCTTAAACACAGCACTTGCCACTTGCTGGCTGCACTAACACAGTTTGCCTCCATTTTCTATTTATTTTTATTTATTTTATTTATCTACGCTCCTCGGCTCTGCACTTTCCACTCTCCTCCTTCCATGCACTTTTTCCCTTTTCCCTTTCCCATGCACTTGCACGTTCTCAATGTCACTGGGCCTAGTACGATCATTTTTATGTTGTGCTGTATTCTCCCTTGTTCCCCTCCCTTGGCTAGTTGCGCTCTGAAACACTTGTGTACGAGCGTGATACAAATAAAATATCACATCATATCATATCATACCTTTCCAGATCACAAACAAAGGAATCCCCCACTATCCATACAGTAACTCTATGCATCTCTCGACCACCAGCCATCTTCACCACAAAACCAACAAGAAATGAAACAATGTAATAACTTCTCTTCCTGTAAAGAACAACCTGAACACCTGATCGGCCAATCCCCAGAGACCCATTTCCATGCCAGGCATGCTGAGAAGCCCCGGATGTGGAAGATCTTGTCTGCAGACTACAGCTTTGTCTGCGGACCCGTAACACAGGCGCAGCCCTTCTTCCCTTTCCACTTCAGTCTTTGCAGCACTCCCTCATTGGTTACTGTTAAGCAGTAACACAACCATCCGCCAATCACATCCAAGAACTGTACGTCTAATTCTGTCATCACAGTGCAACACTTTAGATGCACTGTGTAACATTAGGAGTACAGGTCTCCTGTTATTCCAAAGCACCTCCATCAGAAAGTACTGTAAAACGTTCAGCTTCCAGATTCATCCACATCTGCATCCATCTACACAAACTACAAGTATGCGCATATTTTGTACAGTACATTTGCAACTCTTTTTACAAATCCATATGGACAGGTTGCCTGCCACTTACCCTGCATAACCTTACCCATAGCCTGTTGGCACAGTACAAACAAATAAGTAAATAAATATATTTGAAGGAAAGCAAACACATGCATGTGTACAGTGGCAACAGTGCTATCTGCAAATTGTGATAAATAAATGAAAGCAACACGAAAGGATTTCAGCAAACATACTGCAATGCCACTTATGTAGCAAGTATTTATGTGTGGGAAAGTTAATAAAATTCCTTACACTCACATTATTCTTTCTATGGTGTACATCTTCCTGGGCATCTATCTTTTTCTCACCCTACTATGACTTGCACTACTCCATTTCCAAAGTAGTGCAACAACAACTCACACACTTGAAAAAGTGCAGCCCCATAGGGCATACTTATCACTGCACCACTGGCCCCATACCAACCATGCTGATGCTCCCAAGTCCCCCTTCCTATGCAGTGCTGTTGAATTGCACACACATACTGACTAACATTTGCCAACACCTGACTTTCCAGCCCAACATGACCTGTAATATCCTAGTGACACTGGTAAGCTTGCTGCCAAACAAGTGTTAGGAATGTAGTGCCAACCTATCTGGACCAACAGCAGTTGGTACAATATTACTAACTCTGCCTCCCAATGTTCTCCTACTGCAATAATTGTGCCATTAACACACATACCCTCTAACTTCCTTCTTTCACAATTGCAGTGAAGAACAGCATCCTTAAACAGAATGAAACCACTAACAAAATGTATTAGTGAACTACAAAAAGTACTTTGAAACATGTGCAATATAAACATAGATACCTTTGCAAACCTCTGTGCAGGTGAGTGGATTCACACAACCAGCACAGAGCAATATTTTAATGTAGAAGCATGCAAACAAGAGCAGAGAAACCCAACTGCCATACATAGCAATGGCCGAGGGTATGAATTGGTAGACAACACCATTATGGCAGAAAAAACACCCATTGAAAGAATACCCCCAACAAACATACAATCAACTCTCCATTCCACTGAACCAATCCGTCCCGTCTATAAATGGTTCTGCACATCAATGTGTACTGCATGAAAACAATCCATCAAATCTTTAGAGCAATTCCACAATCACTATGTGAAAGCGAAAGAGAAAATGAAAATTAAAATGAAAATGTTGCAAACCATGGCCTCCTGTCCAGTGCGCAAATTCAGAGGACTGTGAAGCCATTCATTAGCCTGCATTTCCAGGCCTGCTTGCAGAAGCACCTTCCACCACATCAAAATATTAGGAACACCCCATTCCACTATACAGCATCTCATTCAGAGTCTGCGCTATGCAAAAAGTCCAGCTTTAGATCTGGAGAATTTAAATCACATTCTCCTACAGGGCACCGCCAAAGAACTCCTGGAAGAAATAGACCACATCCACAGCAAATATTTTGGAAGTGAAGAGCACTTACAAAGTCCAGGCACTTTAGAAAAGAGTAGCGATAACCTCACAGATGCCAACCTTCTAATACACATGTACAAAAAAGAAATAGCAATGTTTAAAAGCACATCTGCTTAAGTACCAAACCAAGTATGTGTGTGTTGTCAAATAACTTTTCATACAAATAGCACCAATACTGTAGATATAGCGTACACAATAGAAGACAATGAGGAATCCCAATTGTTCCAATTAGCTCTCTACCTAATAGCAGAAAACAAAAAATACAAAATTAATAACCCATCAATAATTTGCACATACTGCACTGCAAAGCGTGACAATAACCAAATAACTTTGCGGGCTATCACTAGTAACTTGGAAATATTCCCACTTCAAAAACCACTCCAACAGCATAATTTGTATGAGAGCATTATAATCCAAACAGTACACCTATTTCAAGTGATAATACGCCTTCAACCGAAAACAACCAAGTTGCATCCTGAATTACTGAAAGGCATTCATGGCAAAGTAGTTTATTTGCCATTAGATCTTAAAGAAAATGTAGGTACTCTGGGAGAGCAACAGCCCATAGATCAATCTCTGATTATCCTTGTGAAGTGGTACCTACAAAAGACAAAAAAAAATGGACAGCAACTAGTAGACTTAAACAAAGTTAGAGAAGCCCTACAATATCTTAAGGAGAACAATGAATACTACAAAGAAATAAACATTGGAAAACCCTCAAGAAACCACCGAAATAATTCAGGATTCCTCGTCAACTGGCCAATTTGAACTTGTAGATCCAATTGCAGCATCCAATATTTTATACCAGTACACAATTCACCCACTGCACTCCAAAGGCAGCATAGACAATGCACTAGAAACATATAAAATTCAGCAAGCCAAAGGATCTCAATCAGCATATGGGAAAAAAGTGTAGAAGCACAAGCCTTTCCTCTACTCTTTCCTATTGGAAAAGGGGGAAGGTATTATGAAAGATTCACACAAATAACAGCATCAGAATGCAGCTATTAACAAATGCATTCAGAAGTCCCCAGATGCAGACAAAATGTATTCCACCTCCTGTTTGAAAGTGAACTAGCAACTCTATGTTACAGAGTTGCACATACATTGAAAACAGGTGTATATTTTTTAAACATGTCTGCTACGCAGCTACTTCAAAAGGTGCACGACAAAGATGAAGTTTTACAGTCAAGTATCACAAATCCCTTGGCAGACATGCATGGTACAAAAGAATATTATTATTATTATTATTATTATTATTATTATTATTATTATTATTAATACTGGTTATGACATCACACAGATGTACAGTGTATGATACACAATATTGGCCCACCCAAATGGTTTGTCACTTTAAGTTGTGCAGAGTATGCATGGGAAGACTTGCACGATTTCCTACGCATAGCAAATTAAAACAAAGCAGGGATAGTCAGGAAAACACCAAGAGAACTTGGCTTTCTTGAACCTGTAAATGGGTCAAGGTACTTCCATCACTGCTTTATTGCCATGCTGCACTTCATCTGTAATAAAACAATTCCTCCCCTCGGAAAAGTGCAACACTTCTCTTGGAGAAAACAATATCAATTCCAGAGGAGCACCACACATCCACATGCTTTTGTGGATAATAGATGCTCCTAAATTTGGTCAGGACCGTGATTCCACAGTTTTGTAGTTCATTCACAAATATGTCACTCGTGAAATCCCTTCAGAAAACGCACAAAATGAACTACATGCACACATTTTGCAGTTTCAAAGACATACATGTGGCAAGTATTGTTGATGCAGATATACAAACAAAGGCAAATAATACACCAAATACCACTTTGGTTTCCCTGGACCAGTTTTTAGCAAAAGGACGAGTAAACAGCTTCTTGTCTTCTTTTAGACAAAGTGTGAAAGGCAAATCACTTGTGAACACATACTGCATTAAAAGAAGCTAAGCATCAAAGTACATCAATTATATCAATACAATCTTTGTCCTCTTGTGGACTTGTGGAATGCAAACATATATTTGCATTACATTGCAGAAAATTCCACTGCTGTTGCAGGATATTTAACAGCTGACTTAACCAAAGCTGAGAAAACAGAGCTGAAGATCTCTGGGATGATATATCACCTGACAATCCAAAAACAACAGGGAGAGCTTATAAAGCTAAGCACGGTACAACCGTGTTTGTCCTTTTAACCATTAACGGGATCACATGGGGTAACACAAAAACAACGGTTTTATAGGAAAAAATAGTATTCGAGGTGCATCGAATGTATGCCAAACAAATAAATGAGTTGAAGTGCTCACACTCAATTACACCTAGCACCTATCATCTATGAGGCAGAAGCTGAGGGACACATTAGCGCTCGGGAAGCTGCTTTTCTGTCCCCCCCCACCCCCGGATTCCCGCTATGTATGCTCTTCCGAAAATTCATAAAGGCCTTACTCCCCCACCAGGCCGTCCCATTGTTTCAGGAATCAGCTCTGTTCTGGAACCCCTGTCACAATATGTGGATTTCTTTATCAAAGATCAAGTCCCAAAAATGACTAGCTATGTGAAAGACTCCACAAATATGCTGATTCTTTTAGATACCATCCAATACGACCCAGAAACAGAATGGCTAGTCACCATTGATATAGAATCCCTCTACACCCGGATACCGCAGCAGGAAACACTGCACATGCTTAGCAGGTTGTTACACTCAGGTATGGACCTCTATGGAGTCCCGCCTAATTTTATCTTATCTCTTGCAGAAATAGCATTGACTAAGAACTTTTTTCTCTTTGAAGACACATTTTACCAACAGATCTCAGGTACTGCGATGGGGGCAACCTTTGCCCCCAGCCTCGCCAATTTATATGTTGATTCATTCGAACGCCAACATATCTATCCAGAGACTAATCCGTTTCTCGCACACCTAATTATATGGCGGCGATACATCGATGACATTTTTGTGATATTTCGAGGCTTAGAACACGAGATAGAGGCCTTCCACATCTGGCTCAATTCCCTCAATCCACACCTCAAGTTTACATTGGAGAGACATAAATCCAAAACCCACTTCCTTGATCTTGCCATCTCAGCAGTTAGTGGGAACCTCCACTCGAGCGTCTACAAAAAATCTACAGACAGAAACGCCCTGCTCTGCTACTCAAGCTACCATCCCAAGGCACTCAGAGACAATCTCCCCTTTGGACAGTTCTTGCGATATCGGAGGCTGTGTACACAGACTCCGGACTACACCAGACAATCCAAACAATTGACATTACAACTGGCCGAGAGAGGGTACCCCAGGAGGATCATCAAAGACACTTGTAAGAGAGCTAGGAACATTCCACGTTCTATTACTTTACAACAACATACTAAACCACGTGAGTCCAACACTTTCACAGCAGTATTCAGTTTCTCACCTCTGCTTAATAAAATCAAGCGGGAAGTCAAAAAACTTTGGCCCATTCTCAACACAGGCGAATCTACCATCCCTGTCCCACGTTTTGCCCTCAAGAGACGGTGCAATGTGAGAGACAAGGTTGTTAAAACCCTTATATCGGGTCCACCCAGGGATGCCCTCACGCAGGGGACCCTTTGGAATACCCCATCCATCAAAGGCCATGCACCTTGTGGTAACTGCTCCATGTGCGCTCAGACCTCCAGAACCATGCAGATAGAAATAGGTTGGAAAACACCTTGGACACAGAACACATTCACCAACTGCAACACCAAGGGCGTCATTTATATGATCACCTGCCCATGCAACCTGAGATACATTGGAATGACCATTAGGCCAGTTCGTACTCGCATGACTGAACACAAATCATGCATAAGAACGAATAAACTCACTGCACCACTGGTGACTCATTTCACATCTAAAGGACATACTGCGGACCAATTCAAATGGACCATCATTGAAAAAGTCAGACCCCCCCGTAGAGGCGGTAACTACCACAATATACTTTTCAAAAGAGAACAGATGTGGATTTATAGACTTAAGACCTACTCAGAAGGTCTAAATGAACAAATCCAGTGGCACGAACTGGCAGTGTTGTCCTGAATCACCTATCTCACGCATAACATTAGTGCCTCTTTGTCTCCAGCCTTACTCCTCGAGACATAACATGAGTCCTATGAGACCTATACTCCTCATTGAGCCTAGGGCTCAGGAGCTATCCTGACCATACCACCCGGTCCTTTGTTCCCCCTCCACCCCCCCCTTTCTCTCCCCTTCTTTCCCCCTCCCCCCCCTTTTTTCCTCCTCAACCCCCTGCTGCCACACTGTCCCCCCCTTTTGCCTCTGTTCCCCCCCCTTTCTTTTGTCCCCCGAAGCCATTATTTGTCTTCTTTTTATTCAATCAGTTAACCTAATTTTTCGTTCCTACACCCAACCCCCCCCAGCTTTGCACCCGCATCCTCCTCCCCCTCTCCCCCCCCCCTCGTCCTTCCCCCTGAGTCTCTGCCATATGAGATCGGGCCTCAGCGCCCGATCTTTCGTTACCCAAACGCGCTCTGCCACTCTGTTGAGAGGCGTTCGGGCTTTTTTTCTGGCCCCGAACACTCGAGGCGTTTCCTAGAGCCAGCCGCGTCACACCGACGCCGCCACCGCCTCAATTAGTACGAGCGCGCTGCTCGCTCCTTTTTATAGGCGATGGGCCTTTTTTCTTGTAGAACGCCATTTTCGAGCTGTACTAGTTCGATACAGCACACAGATCTTCCGGAGCCCAGCAGTTACAGCTTAATAGGTATGGCACATTCCTTAGACACCATGGCTTTATACTTTTGACCACACAGCCATGTTTTGAGCCCTTCCAACCTACAATTTGTGGTCTGCTTGTTTTCTTTCAGGCACATTTTCACCCAATTGTGCGGGTATTTTTGATTCCTCCTACCGGCATGATGCTTTAAACGAACCAGTGTCATCCCTCGCCTCCTAAACAGACCTTATGTTTAGAGATTTCGGCGAAGAGGTAGGTTCTTCCTACTTGCACCATTTTGGGACAGCTCCTCCTTCTTTGTGGACCACACAGAGGCTCACGCCCTTCGTACTATATACTGCACTACTTCCCACACCAGCATTCTTGCTGACCCTCACTACCCAGGCAGTAGATAGCCTGTTACCCGGAGAGACTTGTTTGTTCACGGCCCCCCTCTCCATCACCTTCGTGTCCCCGTCTTCCTCCACACTTGGCGTTGAGACCCTACACAGGTGTTCAGGCACCTTTACCATTCCTGTAAACTTCTGACCGCTGCAGTTATTGTTGTTTAGACATGGTCTACTCTATGCATGACAAGCACCGCCCGTTATTCTGCACACTACTGGTGTTTGTTTTTTATCATTGTTTGATTGCCCCTTTCTCTCTTTCCCCCTCCCTTCTGTCTCCCCACAGGAGACACCAGCATCCCCTTGTTCAGCATTTACCTGAACATTTGGCAATTTTGCTTGCATTTCAAGTCACGGTCCTGAAGAAGATGGTTTGAATTTCCCATGCCATCGAAACCGGTCGACCTTTCTTGGTCATGAGGGCTCTCATGACCTACCCGTGATCTCTTCCACACCAACTTTAGAGACTGCACTCTTAAATAAATTGCTTACTGTAGCACACTCACCTTAACAGAGCGAGCTACACCACCCTTTTTACAAGAGCCATTTTTTTAGCCCTACAGCCCTTAGGCTGGGTTTGTTTTTATTGCACCCTCCAGTGGTGTCTCCAGCAGCACTGCTTCAAACTCCAACCACAATGTCCTATGGGAATCATTAAAGTTATACATTCTGGATGGAATATAAGCAGTTGACCTGTTTGGTAGGTTGTATCCACACATTTTAGCAGCCCCAAAATCTAATATACAGTTTTGTTGCATGCTGCCCAACCTGCTGAAGTCTACCACTTTTTAGATGGCCCTGTTGGACTATTTGTGTCTGTTCTCAGACACCGCCACCAGTATAGAAGGTTGAGGGACAGTACTCTCCTCTATATCTTTTTAGTAGGCGATACATCACGCGCAACCCAGGGAGAGGCACCCCGTTAGGGTCAGGGTGTTCTTCCTTAGGGCTAGGTACGCCGAGCCAGGTGGCCCTCCTTTTCATATCACCTGACAAAACATTGTCACAACAATTATACAGCTTTAGCAAAAGAATGCTCTCCAAAAGACAATGTGGTTGCTACAGAGCTGCAGACCATTTAACAGGCAAAACCTTATATGGGAAATCTGAAAACATAGTCTGGCTAAGCCTTGGCCCTGCTGCATCCTGAAAAAAGAGTGTTCAAATCATACCAAGACATAGAAGAAATAGCCAAAAATGATCCCAACAGCCAGGACATTTTGAAAATCAATTTATTGGATACATACTACCCAAACACGAGTACCGCTTGGAAACAATGTGTCTATACCACATAGCCCAAAATTTCTCATACAAAAATAATATTTAACCAGATGAGAAAAAAGATAAATTCATGGTCAAAAGTTGTAAAGGCAGCCTGGTTAAACTTACCAAACCCAGCCTGATTATTTATATGTAGCTATACTTTAAAACTTTAGAACTTTACTACATGTCCTTACTCCAACTTGTTAGATGATAGAGAAAAGAAGAAGATTTATTGGACACCCATGACTCCGATGAAGATGTTTTCAATGCAAGTGAAAGTAGTGTGACAGATATTAATTTCAAGCAGTAAAAAAACATGTTAAACAATGAATGCCAACATGAGGAAGAACTTCAAGCACAACTAAATTTAGGCACTGCTGAGGGCAGTCAAACTTCTGTTACAGGAAGCCAAGGACCAATGGAGAGACACTCAGAGTAAAATAAGCAATTAGACATGACTCAAGTATAAAACACCATGTGTCAGTCTGAGGAATCTGAAGAAAACTTTGCTCTGCTGAAATTACAACTAAATGATAAACAATGTAGAATTTTCCTTGAAGTAACTAAATATATTGCACATAGTGTGCAGCACGAAACTAAAACTTGTAGTTGTCAAAATTATAAACATGTACTCCTGTGTGTAAGTGGTGAAGCTGTTTCAGGCAAAACATTCTTAAACAAAATCATCAGCATGTTTCTCTAAAAATTGACAAACAACAAGCTTTCAGCTGTTGTAAGAGCCCCCACAGGTTTAGCTGCTTACACCAGAGGCAGCTAACTTTACAACTTTATAGGCATTACTTTACAATGATTGCTGCTTCTTCCAGTAGAACACAAAAACAAATTAGAGTACTACACACTTTCAGCAGAAGCTGCTATGGAGCTTCGTAGAATTCTGAAACAAATTCAAATGCTCCTAATAGCATGGTCTCTAACCTAATGTTGGCTTTGATTCACCTCAGATTGCAAGAGGTCGTTAGTCACAGGAGGATATTCGCCTTGGAAGCAAGACCACAGGTAGCACCACAGGTTCATTCCCCAGTTCCGCGCTTAGATAGCTCTGGGTATTCCGCATGTTATAAATAACGTATTATATCATAAAATGAACTATGAAGAACTCGTTGGAGGAAAACACATTATTATTTTCAGAGAACTTCTTCAATTAACTCCAGTGAAAGGTGAACCCATGTTTAAAAGATTAGGACACAGATGGTGCCGTAACACACTTTACAGCATAGGAAATGTAAATCTCTGGCAACATTTCCAATACAGAGAACTAACTCAAAACATGTGTCCGTCTACAGACATCACCTATGCTAACATTTTGAAAAGCATTTGGATTGGTGTGCTTTCTAAGGAAGCACAGTGCATATTAAATAGTAGACTCACCCATGAGCTATATGGGCATAACACATCTACTACTGATGTCAAGGAACGATTAACACACAAAAATGTAAAATGTATGTCCTTAATGCCAATCGTAGCAGGCTGTGCACAATTCAGTGAAACAGTGTTAAAAAAAAGAAATGCAACCAAAAGTGCAAATTTACTCCACAGACAAACTGGAAGTGCACAGTATGTCACTGTCTACATGTCAACTTGCCACAACACGACTAAATAGCTTAGGCAACCCTATATACAACAAAGCTGGTTTGGAGAAAATGTTAACATTGTGCTTAAACTGCAGAGTAATGCTAAAGTGTAACCTTGACGTGGAGCAAGGTTTAGTTAATGGAGCACGTGGTACATTTGTTGGCTTCCAGACATAGCTTTGTGACAACAGCATTCAGTTTGTCAACATCCCCTTTGACAAACTTTCAGAAGTTAAAAGGATAGGATGCTCAACAGCCAAATTCCTTCTTTTCAAAGACATATACGTATGCAGAGAACAGTTTTCTCTGTCTCTTGCATATGGAGTCACTATTCATACATCACAAGGTCTAACCCTAGATCAGGCATTGATTGCCATTGGCAGCACAGTCTTTAAAGAAGGTATGAGTTACGTAGCACTGTCACCACTACGTACACATGAAGGACTTTTTTGAGTCAATTTTGATACAATGACAAGACTGACATTCCTTGCATCATAGAGTACAACAGACTATGCGCACTTTACACACCCCATCTCAATATGTCCCCTGTTCCTCAAAAAGGAAAACTTGGTCAAAGAAAATTAGTGCAAACACAGCTTATAAGAGATCTCCCAACAGTACCACCAAACAAATTGAAAGCAGGTGCTACTCCATCAATTAGCACAACCACAAAAGGATGTTGTAAAAAGGCACATGCACATCCAACTGCACAAACAGAGAGAAGTATGTCTTTAAAAAAAGCAAGTGGACTTCCATCAAATGACTCAACTTTCCAACACAACTGATGTAAATTGCTATGCAAATGTAGCAATCACCAATTGCCACCAATTGTTGAAAACATTTACTTGAACAGCACAGAACAGTTGTGTTTGCAAATGCTACTCCTTCATAGAAATGCAACAAACAATCCTGACAAACTTACAGCGTCTCAGGAATAAGGAAGGAATTGGACGACTGTGCGGAAATGGTGAGATTCACCATAAACAAACAAGAAGATCCACAAGAATTTCTAATGTACTTACTGCAAGTGCTCAAAAGCAAAAACATACCTATAATCGAAACCTTGCAGATTTCATACATGTGGAAACATGCATGTACTCTCTGCAGCCATGTGGCGCAGGAGCAAGTCCCTAATGAGCGCTTTGTGTATGTATCTATAACTAACTGTGAATCCATTCCATTTCAGCATTGGGGCAAAATGCAAATTATGGCATATTATGTACTATTTGCAATTCAGACAATCATTCCACCTTATACTTAAACTCACGTTGCCAATACTTTTACAATACAACGCAGACGGTACCAAAAACAATTGCAAGCTTACTAGCTTACTAGCTTCACTCATGGGCAAGTATCGCTTGGCAACAAAACCTTCAGAACAGTAGGCATAATCTTCCAAACGGGTGCCACAACCAGTGCAGGTCACTATACTGCATACATTAAAACGAAATGTGGATACATCCATTACTCTGAAGCAGAGATTACCAGAAAATCTTGCAAATGCCTACTTAATATTCCTGAATCCAAAATGTACTCACTGACCTATAAAGATAGCATAGCCTACTGCCTAAAAACCACTAACAGGTATGTAACTGCCAACGAAAAATATTTTTTTGCCCTGTCAAACTGTACACCAACTGGCCCGTGAGTAGATCAGTTGTGCTGCTATACAGTTTTGTCCCCAATGACACAATGATTACATGCACAGAAACAACAACTGTGGAAAACACACACCAATATTGTTTCACCATAGAACTTAAAAAGAAAAGTACTGAGTATGAGGGTCTACAAACTGTGCTCACTAATCTGTAAAACTACCAACTGTTAGAATAAGCCAACCGCTGTCTAACTGTGCCCATACCACTGTAATGAATATGGCAACTGCCATCTAACTACACCCATAATACTAGAATGGTACTTGGCAATAGTGGAAAATGGAAATCTGCCAAAAAAATGAAGGTGCTTGAAAAAATACCATGCAGAACTGTGAAACTGTGAACAGTTAGAATACGCCAACTGGTATCTAACTGCAACCATAATACTGCAATATTACTTCCTGTTATTGCATAAGTTAAAATCTACCACCAACAATGAAAGTTCTTCTGAAGAAGCCCTTCAAGACGTATTAAGTATCAACAACCAGAATATGCCAACTGGTATCTCAGTACACCCACAATACTACAATGTTACTTCCAGCTGTCAAACTGCTAAAATCCACCTTCAACAATGAAACTGCTACAAAACATACCGTCAAGAACTGTCAAACTAGCACCAGTTAGAATACGCCAACAGGTATCTAACCACACCTACAATACTACAATATTGGTATTCAATAGTACAGTACTTACAATACACCGACTAGAATGAATCTGCATAAACAAATAGTATTAAAAAGTGAAAACGGATAAACAATTAGAATATGCCAACTGGTGTCTAACTTCAACCATGCTACCACCACTTCCAAAAAGCAAAACACATACACATTTAAATTCCTCCTACTGCAACAGTGCATGTTACAGGACACTTCAGTTACACCTAGTGTGACGCGTAACATCAAAGAAATATACTAGGATTTTTTTATTATACTGCATGGATTTTTTTCCCACAGACCCAATGATTATGCAATATAACACAGGAACTGAGCACATTGCACAGTAACCTTGTTTGAAGCATAGTACTTGTAATGTACTAAATATGAGGGTCCACAAAGTACATGACTATGTGTGATTCTGTACAATACGACAGAAGTACCTTTTTTCACAGACAATGAAACAAAGATTTCTCCTGTATTTCCACATGCAACAAGCAAAATATGTGCCCGCAAAGGCATAATATACAAAAGTGATATTTCCACTCCAATGGTATTCTGTCACCGTGTTCCAAAAAGTATGCAGTGCCTGCACAGTATGTACAGTGGGGGTATGCTTATTGCTGTCATGCTTCTTTGTAATGGGCAAACTGCATTTCGATACACATGTTTCTGCAATTCTTATGCCACTGGCCAGATTCATAGGGGCATGGGTGTATTGTGTTGTGGTGTATGTGGCCAGTCCATAGACTCTTGGAACAGCCATGCACCCAATAATCTGGCCAGTGGCCACAACCCACACCCATAGGCCAGGCACCCAAGGCCCTGTCCACTTCTGTACACATAGTATTACAGGTCTTGCAACCAGTGTGCATGCTCTCATACACTCAAGAGTGTAGTGGCATGCCACAACCATCACACTATAATACAGCCAATCACCCAAGAATCTGCCCAGTGGCCACAACCCACACACATAAGCCAGCCGCCTGTTACTCTGTCCACTTCTGTACACATACTATTACAGTACTTGCAATTTGTAGGCAGACACTTGGGTGCAAGAGTCTAGGGGCAGGCCCCAACCACCACAGCATAATACCGCCATGCACCCAAATATCTGGCCAGTGGCCATAACTCACACTTATAAGCCTGCCACCCGAAGCCCTGTATACTTCTGTACACATACTACTACAGTACTTGCAACCAGTGGGCAGATTCTTGGGTGCATGGCCTTAGAGTCTGGGGGCTGTCCACACCCACCACAGCATAATACAGCCTATACAAACATCCTCACATCATTTACATTCTAGTCCCCTACCCTAATGAAGCCTGCCTGCAGTCACCAGATAAGGTGCTCGCCCGAGGACCTGTCCGCGGAGTACCGTGGTGTCCTCGGACTGCCGCGCTCCACACAGTCTTCTGTCACCTAAACAAATACATCAAATCAACCATTTTTCACTCCCCCAACCCTTCCAGCCCCTCTTCCCAACACCCAATGCCTCAAAACATGTTTTGCAGCCCTGTTTGCCACTGCGCTATCCGCAGATGTCCACGGATACAACATGTTGGGCGTTTCGGAAAAATATGACGCACCTCACGCTTTCCTTCAGCCAATCAGCGGGGCATGGGTGTATTGTGTTGTTGTGTATGTGGCCAGTCCATAGACTCTTGGAACAGCCATGCACCCAATAATCTGGCCAGTGGCCACAACCCACACCCATAGGCCAGGCACCCAAGGCCCTGTCCACTTCTGTACACATAGTATTACAGGTCTTGCAACCAGTGTGCATGCTCTCATACACTCAAGAGTGTAGAGGCATGCCACAACCATCACACTATAATACAGCCAATCACCCAAGAATCTGCCCAGTGGCCACAACCCACACACATAAGCCAGCCGCCTGTTACTCTGTCCACTTCTGTACACATACTATTACAGTACTTGCAATTTGTAGGCAGACACTTGGGTGCAAGAGTCTAGGGGCAGGCCCCAACCACCACAGCATAATACCGCCATGCACCCAAATATCTGGCCAGTGGCCATAACTCACACTTATAAGCCTGCCACCCGAAGCCCTGTATACTTCTGTACACATACTACTACAGTACTTGCAACTAGTGGGCAGATTCTTGGGTGCATGGCCTTAGAGTCTGGGGGCTGTCCACACCCACCACAGCATAATACAGCCTATACAAACATCCTCACATCATTTACATTCTAGTCCCCTACCCTAATGAAGCCTGCCTGCAGTCACCAGATAAGGTGCTCGCCCGAGGACCTGTCCGCGGAGTACCGTGGTGTCCTCGGACTGCCGCGCTCCACACAGTCTTCTGTCACCTAAACAAATACATCAAATCAACCATTTTTCACTCCCCCAACCCTTCCAGCCCCTCTTCCCAACACCCAATGCCTCAAAACATGTTTTGCAGCCCTGTTTGCCACTGCGCTATCCGCAGATGTCCACGGATACAACATGGTGGGCGTTTCGGAAAAATATGACGCACCTCACGCTTTCCTTCAGCCAATCAGCGGGTGAGTACTGTTCGCGGAACGAACTGGGAAATGGGTATGTGGAGCGGACTCAGATATCACACATTTTTTGGGAAGTACATTTTGCTTGTTTTAAAAAAAAACTACTGGACAGATTTCCACCAAATTTATAAAAGCATACTTTTGGGATCACGCCCTCGCTCGTGCAATAAATTTGGTGAAAATCTGACCAGCGGTTTGGGCTGCAGGCGTGAACAAACATTATTTCCATTGTGTCTCTGGAAAAAAAAATGTTGGGTCCCGCCCCCATAACTTTGCTCTTCCTTGACAAAACCTCACCAAGCTCATCAAAGAAATCCAGAGCGGGCAATATACTTATTTTTGCAAAGTTTGGTGTGGAGTCATCCAGGGGGAGCAAAGTTATAAGCCGCCCAAAAAGTGCTCTTCCTATGAGTTCAGCAACTTAACCATAACTACACGACCGCTACTGCAGGCCGTGTAATATATATATGTAATTGTATTTACAGTTAAAATGCAACCTTTATACATTAACATAATACACACAAAAAAACACACAAAGTAATACCCCTCATTACATAAACATCATTCGAATACAACAATCAATACAATGTATTTTACCACCATAATTACATTCTGAAATTGCCAAGAAGCCCCAACTAAACCAGAATATGCTGCAGTGCCTTATCCTGACAATCCCAAATGGACATCATTTACAATACAGAACCTGTACTTTAAAGTATTATCTACTTTAGTGTACTTTTGTGTATATGATATGCCCAATTCTCTCATTGCCATAATTTGATCCCATAAAGCATCTGGACAGACCGCACTTGGAGAGTGAACATACTTTTCAAAAAATGGTTGTCTCTTTGCTGCTAGCCTAGGATAATGAGATGATGCAATACTTCTACAACATTCAATTCACAAATTCTACAGTATCACTCAGACATTTGTAATTTTAATCTCGGACCTCTGACCTCTAGAGTGTGTAAAATGTTAAAGTTAAATCTTAAAAGCCACAATCTTACAGTTGGTAAGGACATTTTGTTATATAAGACATAGGCGATTGTAAAGTCTTTAATGCATCCTTGTAAAATGTATAGAACTCTAAATTGTCAAGAGAGTCACAATTATTTCAATTATCCAACTCCTTTACCTTTTTCACCAAGATTGCAGGATGGTCAGTTAACACTGAATTATGTAGGTTCAATATATATTTATTTATTTATACCACGCTGGGAACCTGCAGGCATCGGAGCGCAAATACAAACACGATGAAGACACATGAAAAAGGGGACATAGATAGATGGTTCAGACCCTTCAACTGCTTCCTTCATGGTTCAAACCTATGAATTCCTTTGAAGAACAGTGTTTTCAATTGAGCACAAAATGTATTAACATTTTTTTCCAGATGGAGTGAGCTTGGGAGCAAATTCCACACTTGTGCTACCCTCGTGGGGCAAGCTCTACAAAGCCCACCGGCCTTTTTAAACCTGATTGACTTAATGGTTCCCATTTTGGCCGACCTGAGAGCAAGGTTAGGGCTGTAAAGAAAAGTGTGTGACTTCACGTACACTGGGGCCTTTCCATATAAGCACTTGTGCACCAGGGTGGATGTTTTAAAGTGAATGCAGGCTGATATGGCAGCCAGTGTAGGGATTTTCTCCCAGATGAAATATGTTCCTGTCTAGGGATGCCCTTGATGATCCTAACTGCATCATTTTGGAGCATTTGCAAATGATGGATGCATTTTTTCCTGGCCCCAATAAATAAGGAGTTACAGTAATCGAGTCATGAGGGAATAATGGCTTGTCCAATACACAGGCACAATTCACCTCTGAGATTAATGGTTTGATCTTCCGAAGAAGTTTCAAATATTAGTTCACATTTTTTGAAATGTAACTGGTCTCTGTCTTGGTGCTGAGGGAGGTGCTAAAAACATCCCACTGATATTAACTTTTTCGGCTACTTCTATGGGCCAGTCTTTGATGTTGAAGTGTCACTAATCATTCCCCAGCTTTGCTCTTGCCACTGGGCTACCGAACAATAACTGTTCTGTTTTAGCTCCATTGAAGCAGAGCCAGTTTTCTGTCATCCACTGTTCGATCACCCTGTAAATTGTAATCAGGTTCCTGGTGTCTGCACCATAATTATCACTGATTTCCAGAATCAGCTGGGTATCATCTGCATAGTTGGCAAACGTGATCCCATAAAATTCTAACAGGCTGCAAAGAGGTCTAACATACAGATTGAAAAAGTGTTGGTGAAATACAGGCTCAATGTTGGACTTCACAAAAGATGGAAGCTGAGTGGGGGCAGAACTTTCCCAAGAACCGAAGCATGTCTGCTAAACAGGAACGATTTGATGCAATTCATGGCTTGTGGGGCACAGTTCCCTGTGTCAGATTGTGCATCTATCAGGTGATCAAAAGCTGCGGACAAGTCAAGAAGCACCAGAAGCCCATTCTTTCCTTGGTCCGCCAGTTCTAGCATATTGGTCTGTAAGTCAATAAGGGCTGTCTCCGTACTGTGGTCTGTTCTGAACCCAGATTCCATGCTGTGGAATATAGATGCTAACTCACGGCGAGCTTGAAGTTGTTTTGCAGCCACCTAATCTAGGATCTTCAGCAGAAAATGTCTATTGGTAATGGTCCTTACATTTTTTGCATCTTTGGGGTCCGTACTTGATTTCTTCACCAGCCGGGTGATGGTTACAATCTTTATCTTATCTGGGCTGAGGTGTGATCGAAAGAGGAGTTAACCAGTCTGTAAAAAAAAGGGACAAACTCCTTACCATTCACCAGGATAAGTTTCACTGGCTCCTCTCAGAGCACGAGGTGGGGTGCATTGAGGACAGTATGGACTCCATCTCAGGATTATTTACATGTTTTAAAGCAAAGTTTGGTTGTTCAATCAACTGTTCACAGACACTGGCCAGCTGGACCTGCTTATTTGGGCTATTGCCTAAATCTTTTTCAATTTTATCCCCAGCTGTTTTGATTTTATTCACAAAGGCCAATTGGACATCATCACAGTCTGCATCTATAGGGTGGATAGGTTGTATTAATGTCTTAGGCTTCTGTAGAAGCTTCAAGATCTCAAATAGCTTTTTGGTGTTGTTCTTGACTCCTGCAATTTCTTTATTAAAGAAGTCCTTTTTTGCTTTAATGATTTTGGCTTTATAGTCTGCATCCATAGGTTTCCACCAGCTTCTCTGGGCTGTCAGAGCTGTTCGTGAATAGAATATTTTCCTGCAGACCACTGTTAAGGTGAGGGGATTTTCACAAAGTTATGATTATACACAACTGTAGCAGGGTTTAGGGAAGTTATTCAATATTTCTTTTAAGCATATGTTAAATTCAACAATACAATGATCGGACTACATCAAGATTTTTAGAAATCATCAAATCTAAGATATTTCCGGAGATTGCAGTGGGTTCATTTTTCTCCAACATAGTAATTCAACACACCTTTTAATGAATTGTGTAACAGACCAGTCTTCTCCTTCCAACATCGTCATGTTTAACATATGGAAAAGATTATCAGTCTTTCCCTTTAATATTTTGACATATAAAAATAGTCTATACCTTATAACCATAGATCTCCATGACAGCATTCCAAATTCAAGTCTGATTAAGGAGATCAAAAACAGAAGGGTGTCGTTTTAAAACAAATCTCCAAGCCCTACCTTCCATGACATTCAACCAAGAAAGGTCAATGTCTTCTAAAATGTCTAGACTATATGTCATACTAGGGACAACCTATACATTCATAAAATATATTAAGGGCATGAGTGAACATGTGCAATGTTTAACTAGGATTATCCACATTTGTGATAGAAAGACTCTACACTCTCACCTCAGACTGTTTTTAATGACCGTTAGTCTACATTTATTACAGAGATTAAACCCCAAGTATATTGGATTATCTACTTCCTCCATCTTAGATTACAATCAGTTGTAGAGCAATAGCCAAATTAATGATTTCCTTGTTGTTTATGACCAGGCACAGCCACCATGAAGCCGGTACACTGTACTGAAAATGGAGCATTGTGACTACTGAGAGTGATAGCTGGAGGTGCTTCTCTCCAGCATCCGATCCACCATACCAGTTTGTTGCGATAGTTTATGCTGCTCTTAGTGTGAAATGTAGATTCAGGAAAATATATTTACCGAAGAGCAGGGGAGGTAATGGGGCACTGCTTCATACATGTGGGTGACAAAGCAAATATTTCTGAATGCAATTAACTTCTTCTCCTAATCCCATGCACAATGGGTAGAGTGGAACCTGAACAGAAACAAACAGGAGTTATGTAGACATGATGGAGGCAACCCACAAGGAGGACTAGGCCTAACAAAGTCAAGTTTATCTTTTATTTGGGGATGTATGTGGTGTTTTTGGAATCTTCTATCATGCTTGGATTGGAGGTTTCTTGTGGGATAAAAGATGATGGTATTTTCTCTATGGAACAGTGTCATGGGCATTGTGTTACCACTGCCATGCTAAGGGCCTCATCACGAGTCTGGTGGTAACCCTTAAATGTGGTGGTAGCACTATTACCGCCGCATTTAAGGGTCCGCCAGATCATGGCCTTGCGGATTTCCCCCCAGCTCTGAGCTGGGGGGAAATACAAAGCAAATTTGCCAATTTTCAGCACTATTACCGCTGGTGGGAAATCTGCCAGCGGTAATAGCGCAAATGTTCCCCATTGAGCCAAATGGGGAATGAGGAATTCCAGAATGGGCCCAATGGGGAATGGGCACTAACCGTTCTGCAAAACCCGTGATCCGGCAGTAATAGCGCTGGGGTGTTTGGCGGTAGAGCTAATTGTACCAGCAGTAATAGCACCGGCGTTACCACCCAACTCCTGATGAGGCCCTTAGTATGGTAAATGTGTATGCTGATTGTAGAAGCATTCAATGACTATTGTGGAAAAACTTAATGTAGAGCATGGGTAAATCCAGCATTGATTTTGGGACAAATGAACTGTGAGTGAAACTTATATTGATCTGGGTAATCAGATTCTATTGAGGACAACCTTGTGGTTCAATAGGGAGCATTAGTACACGGCGAGTGTCAACCAGAATGTAACAGGTATTCTGATTGGCCCTCGCCGGGGAATTACCAGTCCGGGAATCCCTTGCTGTAACTATGGGCCCAGGGGGCATTACCTGGGGTGGTATTGGCCTGCAGTCTCGGGTCTTATTGCTACATAAATGAGCTATTTTAATGCAGATGAATATTTAATTCACTGCATTCTCTGCAGGCTATATTGTTGCAGTTATGGGTGCTGATATCGGTCAGTGATACTGGAGCATTCAGCACCACAAGGTTTTTACTGCAACAGGGTTGGGTACAAGTGCAGAATAAGTGACTTTGTCAATAGTCTTCTGAAAAAAAATAATGTTTTCAATGTGTAGATATTTGCGACTTAGAGAAAATATACATTTTTTCTGATTATACTGGAGCTTGAACAATCCTTTGCTCATGATAATGAACAAGACACAATTATTACACACTTTGAATTCAATGATTCAAGCCTAGCACTTAGCAAAATGTTTCAATGTAATTATTAACTTTGGAATGACTGAGTAGGTGCCACATTTTGTCAGGACTCTCTGACGTTAGTGAAGTAAGTGGGCATTTTACTATAACAAACAAGAAGCACGTGTTTTTCCGACTTCAATATGCACCCAATCTTCGCCTTTGATGTCACTCCCTGTCCAAGACATTCATGGCAGTTAAAAAATGGAGGATATGCTAAGCAAGAAAAATTTCAAAAATAAGTTTAATGGAAAAAGTGCTTTTTGGGGGAAATTAACAGGAGACACATGTGAATAATTAAGCAATATGACCCGAGCTACGGGGGCATTACTGACTCAGGTAATGCCCCGTGGCCCATAGTTATAGGCCCAAAATCATATTGCTTTGAGTACCCCGGCCCGCATTATGTGCGTGACCGGGGCACTAAAAGCATTTTTTTCTGTCCCGAAAAGCCGCAGCGTTTCGGGACAGGAAAAAAAAAACACCAAGAAAATGGCCGCTGGGAAAGGGAAAACGGGAGTCTGTTTTCCCTTTCCATGGCGGTCATCGGGAGCGGACGCGCTGGGAACAAAAAAAAGAAGCAGAAGGTAAGTAGGGTTGGGAGGGCGGGTGGCAGGGGAAGGTTTAAAAAAAAAAAAAAAAAACCAAACATACCTGCGTCCATGCTAGGGGACGATGCAAGCCTCCAGCCATGTGTCTCCACACTGCTGGAGCCTGCAATCGTTCCCCAGTGGGGAGGGAGGGAAGGAAAAAAAAAAAAACCTTACCAGAGTCCCCGGCCGGAGTGAAGGCAGCCTCTCAGCCGTGGGGAGGCTCGGAGCGGGGATGGCCCCGCTTCGAGCCTCCTCATTGGCTGAGGGGCTGCCACGCCCCCCGCCGGGGACAAAGGCCGTGGAATCCCGACAGAGGGATTCCCGGCCTGGTAATGACTCTGCGAGGGCCAATCAGAATGGCTCTTGCATTCTGATTGCCCCCTCGCCGGGTACTAAAATACATTATAAAACCTGCATCTCCGGAGGCCTGCAAATCACCATAAGTAAGGAAATGTGCAGACTTGAATTACGACAATACAGGAAGGAAAGAACCAGAATGCAGACCTTATCGGTCTATGCTCCAAGTCTCTGGAATCTCCTCCCCTTATAATCAGACTTGCCCCATCATTTCTACAGTTCAGGAAAGAACTTACGATATTCTTCTTCAAGGAATGGTTGCACCTTAACACCCTGCAATGCCAACCCTACCCGAGACTCTGTCATCTGCTCCTCACTGTCTTCCCTGCATGCTGCCAATTGCCCAGCCTCCCCTGTTAGCTCCTTGCTGCTTTTTTCCTCTGCTTCCCTCACTGCGTTGTTCCCACTATGATTACCAAGCGCTCAATAAATACCCCAATTATAATGATAGTCTTCTTAAAAGTGGATTTAAAATAGGACTTAAATGTTGTTGAGTTTGGTGCAATTCATTGGATTTTAAGCCCTGTGTCCCCCATTATGCGTGCTTCTGTTGAGTAATTGAATTTTCGAGCACATATGGTTAGAATAATTTCATTTACATGCTCATCACTAATCGATGACGTTATTTTTCAATTCGTTTGGTGGATGCATTTTTAATGGCTCATACAGCAGCACCTGCAGAAACCTTTAGCATATATGTTTATTATCCAGCCATTGGACCGTAGTCCTAGGGTGCCTTTTGTACATGAATGTAGCAGAAACGCTAATACATTCTGCTCTCCCCCGCCAGTGTCTGAAATTGGCTGCTGGTTAAAATGCATCTCTTCCTCACTCCGATATGCCGCTGCCATCTGTTTTGAGAAATATTCCTAATATATAACCCCATTAAGGCATGCGACCCCTTTCATCTTGACAGCATTCTCTGCTCTCGTTAAAATTCTGACCTCTTGTCTTCTGCCTCTGCAAACGTTCTTTCGTGGCTCTGTCAAATGCCCCTCGTTTTCCAAATATCAAAATGCGCCTTGACACATGGGCCATTAAAACAAAATGAGGCGTGTGTCAGAGCTTTCTCTGGGCGACATGACCTCCTGACCTCGGGGGATATTCAAGCTGGGTGTTCTACCACTGACGATTCTGCATAGGTACATGATTGATAGCATTAAATACAGCGACCGTTTAGTTACCACAAAGAGGATGCCTTCAAAATGCTCTCTATGGCAATATACTGTAATATTTATATGCGCATATGGTTTACTGTCACATGTTTCTGCAGGCCCGAATCTATATTTACCATTTCAGCAGCAGCTATTGTGTTTGCTCAGCCATATTCAGAGTTTTATTTTCTGACCAAAGCGATACATTTCTTTGGTGAGATATGTAAGTTCACACACATTGTTACATAGATGTATTTCTTTTCATTTCATCTGTCCTTTATAAAGCGCCGTGCGTGGGCTATTTTGTTGGCACGCTGTGTAAGGAAATAGTAACTCACGAAGCTAAATTTGAGTAAACCTTGGTGCCCCTCTCTGTATATGAATTACTAGATTCTTCACAATATTGTTGGCCGAAGGATGTGAAAATGTTATCAGAAGATAGGACAACGTTATCTCTATAGAAATTAGGAAAGAAGGCTCCAGCGACAGCATGCACATATCTTTGGCGCATGCGTGAGTGGAAGTAACTGCGTTACGCCAAGGTTCATCGTCGAGCGTGGTCCCAGCACCGGGTCTTGATGCGATGCACGTGATTTATCTGCACTCTGGGGGCTTTGTGGATTGGCTAAAAGTGACAACGTGCATCTGGCAGAGTGTCTGGAAAAAGTCGACATCAACGTGCGTTATATGTGCAAATTGAAAAGATTATCATCGAGCAAACACGTATTGACTTTGAAAGCACCGTCCGAAATAAATATTTTCTAAAAGAACAGGAGGATTAACAGCGTTGCTATCAGTCCAGAAGCCAAAATCCTGATCTGGCAAGAGACTGTTGCTGTTATTGCCATTGTTTTTCAAAAGATAAATGTGCGTTATAACTCATACGCTTTGAACTGTATGTTGTCTGAACTGTATGTTGTCTTTTTATTGACAATATTACATTCTGTTTATGGGTTTATGATGTCCTCCCGCCAAAATTGAATGTGTAACTATTTAAATCCAGAACTCTAATATTTCAAAACTGGACGAGGCGGGCAGGATTGGAAATTGTACAAAGATATCGAGCTAAAAAAATGTCAAAGACAATTTTGCACCAGGAGCTGCTCCTCTCTTCCTTTTAAAATTAGTCACCCGGAATGCTGGATACAGCCCTTAAGGGAGTTTGAGAAGCAGTGGAGTTTCTCGATGATTGGATTATCTGGATTCTGAAATGTTGCATGTTGCAAATTCCCACTTAAGAGTTTGACTACACCTCCATGATTGTAAAAAATCAAGTACATAATGTTGAATTATAGGGTGCCGGTTGCCGCCCTATAGTTAAGGTGAGTCAGACTTCCATAGGAAACCTATTGTTAATAATTTTTGATTGGAGTAATTGTTTTGGCCAGAATTTCAGAAATTATTAAAGACCTGCGCCCCCTTCCCAGACTGCAAAGATTTGTTACAAAATAAAAAAGTTATTAAGCGTACAAAAAAAAAGAAAAATCAAAAGTGCGGCATACTTCCCATTCATTTTTCCATAGACAAACAAGGTCAATGTTTGCCAAAGCACACAGCCAAAACTGCTGGACGAAATAGGACCAGATCCAAAACAACTTGGCCGTGAAGCATTGACTCGCAATCCATGCATGGTTTGGGGTTATTCTGTGCAATAGTTTTTTAAATATTTGATGGAGAAGGTGATGCCCGCTTCCCAAAAATAGTTAGTGATATTTAGGTTATTTACCCAAAATCCAGGTTTTTTTAGAAATGAAACAACCGCCCTCTTGTTTTTCTCTCGATGCGAGCGATATCCGTGGCTCTAGCCGAGGATATGGGAAAATGAAATGCAAGAAAAAAGCCATTTGCAAGTCAAAAAACATGCAAATGCCATCAAGCCAGAGGTGGGTGGGGGGTGGCTAGAAGGCACCAAGTAAAATTCAGGAGTTTGAGGGGGTCTAGGGAGTGAGTTTGCAGCACAAAGCTTCCTGTAGCCTCGGCTATAGCTGTAAATAGCTTACATTGGAAGGCAAACTGCTTCACCAAAACAGCGTGTGTTCTGGGGGAAAGGGAGAGGGCAGGGGAGGTGAAGAGGCCATCTGGGGTGTGAGGGGAGCTAGCACAGATGAGGGGGCACTTGGTGAGGTGCAGGAGGGCAGGAAACCATTTTTCTCTGGTTGTTTTTTATTATTAGTGGCTATATTCGAGGCAACAAAGAATTACAGATAGCGGCGGTTATGAGTAGTTCTGTTCCTGTGGCTATATATTTTGGGGGGTCAGTGTTTCATTTCTTATTGAAAGTTATATGTGTAGGTATAGTGACACCTGGGGTGAAAAATCACTAGCTGGCCAAAGGCCATGGTCATTGACCTGGTAGATATTTGGTACTCTTTTTGATTTTGGCTGTGCGTTTTTAAGCTTTTGTTTTTGTGAAACTTTGGAGAAAAAGAGAAGAAATTATGGGGTCGATTCATGGAAATAATGTGCGCCGAAAATTCCCGCGCATAGGTGCCAAAACGTGCGAATCGCAGTAAAAGTGCGAAAATCGCAGTAAAAGTGCGAAAATCGCAGGGAAACCAGCGCACATCGATTCATGGAAGTCCGTGCGCGCAAAAAACATTGGATGTGCGCTAAAAATGTGCGCTGTGCACGCCGGCGCACAGGTCATCCAACAGCGTGCACCACGGCCACTGCGAAATCGCACATAGCGCGGCGCACATCACAAAAGTAGGCGGAACACGGGGCGTAACACTCGGAATGGGGAACAACGAGTGAAAATATGGGCGTCACGGGGGAAGTACAGGAGGCAAGTGCGCGGAACGCCCACACGCTCGCCTACAATCCGTATTCATGGAATCGAATAGGGCAAACCAGCGCATGGTCAAAGATGCGCACAGGGCCAAACAAATGCGCCAAAAGAAAGCAGGCGGTAGCGCCCCTGCGACTGAAAAAAATGTGCGCTAACAAAAAGCACCCATATACAGTCATGATGAATGGGCCATACTGTGGCCCTCTAGGACAAATGAGGTGCAAAGGGGCACCGACAAACACGGACACCCGCTGTGTGAAAAATAGCATTTGCGCGTGTTCCTGGGTGCGCGGGAAGTTCCACACGCGATTGGCCTGGGTACATGTACTTCGGGGAGGGCGGGAAGTTCCGCACGCGATAAGCCTGGGTACATGTACTACGGGGTGCGCGGGAAGTTCCACACGCGATTGGCCTGGGTACGTGTACTTCGGGGTGCGCGGGAAGTTCCACACGCGATTGGCCTGGGTACGTGTATTCCGAGGTGCGTGGGAAAATTCACACGCGATTTCAGCAGGGTACGTGTATTCCGGTGGTGCCAGGGAATGCTACACATGATATTGCCATGTGGGTCCTCCCAGGTGTTCCCTCTACACCCTCCACAGCCCCTGCAGGCAGCCCACACCACAGGGTACTACCCTGCACCCCATTCATGTCCCACAGGCAACCCATCCACCATGGCCATGCCCACCAGCCAACCCACATGTCACCTTGCACTACTGATCACCAACACATGTCTCCCATCACCCTCACCCCCCAGCAGTGCAGGGGCAGCCTCCACCAGGCTCCCACACATGTCCCCCTGCACCCCCACCCCCCAGCCACCAGGGGCAGCCTCCACCAGGCCCCCACTCATGTCTCCCATCACCCCCACCCTCCAGCAGTGCAGGGGCAGCCGCCACCAGGCCCCCACTCATGTCCAACTCATGTCTCCCTGCACCCCCACCCCCCAGCAGTGCAGGGGCAGCCTCCACCAGGCTCCCACACATGTCCCCCTGCACCCCCACCCCCCAGCCACCAGGGGCAGCCTCCACCAGGCCCCCACTCATGTCTCCCATCCCCCCCACCCCCCAGCAGTGCAGGGGCAACCTTCACCAGGCCCCCACCCATGTCTACCACCACCCCCACCCCCAGCCACCAGGGGCAGCCTCCATGTTAGGCGGAAACCTGTGAAGTTCCGTCTGGGACCACTGCAAAAGATTTAGGACTACAGGTGTTTGGCAGTAAACCCACTTGGTAGCAGTCTGTACCACACAGATTCACTTGGTAGCTGTGGCTGAGCAGTCAGACTCTCTCAAGAAGAGTTAAGCAGTATGTGGAGTATACAAGATAGGGCAATTCTTCACAGCAAGACAAGCAAACACGCAACAAGGCTTAGTGTAAAGATATTAAGGTATTTATTTAAAACGAAACATCTATCAAAAACTCTATGGCATTATCACGGCACACAAATCAAACACAATTACTCTACGAAGAAGAAAACGCTCAACCCTACCTAACAATACTTCGACAAGTCTAGGTTCTACTGGCACCACTTATTTGCAGACAGAGGTGTGTGCCTCAACCTAGATGACACTCTAATATTAGTTAGGGAGGGAGAGAAAAATAAGCAGGTTACGAAATCAACACAGCTCAATACTTCACGGGAAAAATGCAAGGCAAGAAGGCAAGAACCACAATAGATCATAAAGTTCAGAGGCCAGGCCCACTCGGGGAGAGGCGAGGCGATATGTCCCAAAAAGTCTCTTGTGGAGAAGCATTCGAGTCTTGGTAGCAAATTGTTATCGGCAGATTGAACTAGTTCAGAACAATACGTGAGAAAGCTTAGAGGCGACCCAACGGAAAGGAGAGGATTAAGACACCTGACTCGAACCGATTGAAGGGGAAGCCAGGCGGACATGGTACCTTGTGGTGGAGGGCAGCTCCTGCGGGGGCAGTTGTTCCTGGTGGTGGATGCACGTCAGGTCTTTGCCAAGAGTAGAGATGATCTCGTCGTCGAAGAAAAGTGAAGTCCGGTGCACCACCAGGGAAGAGAACAGCCGCGGAGTGCTCCGTCACAAGGCACCACCTTTTGGTCGCAGTACAGGGGTAGTGGCTATCCGGTTGCCGAGGTGCTCTGCACGGGCAATTCAACCACTGCGTCCTGAAGCGAAGAAAAAGCAAAGGGGACTGGTTGTTCACACCAGTCAGGGGAAGAGAATCTACGTCAGGGAGATCTCCTCTGTCATCGGGAAGTGGTGATTCTGTTCCGCAGAGCTCCACCGGAGGTGTCTTCGTTGCAGGTCGGCTCAGCTTTACCCTCGTCGGATTCTTAGGTCCTGTGGCGACTTCTGAAGATCCAGTCCCAAAAGCCCTGCTTTTATGCAGAAAACCCCCATTCATTCAGCCTAGCTGTCAATCAACACATGCTAAGTGGTGAGCGGGTAGGCTCACCACTTGGGCCAATCACTCCAGAGTGCGACCGGAGTTGGCAAGGCAACTCGGTCCAGGGTGCCTAAACCCCCTCCCACACCCCTGTGGTAACCCAGACAGAATGGCACCACTTTGGAGGGTCTCTTGTACAGAGCCCGCCAAAAGTGGAACAAAGGGCTCGACCTTTGGTTTAGGAGTCACAGAGACGAACACAGACGCCATTTTACAAACCGTGTTCTGGCAGAAACAACCATCCGATAAACTTATTTAAGATAAGTAGACCGGTGGTACATTAGAGATTAATGAGGAAAAGTATCAATCTCCAACAATGGGACGAATCCCATAGGGTTATGTTCGGGGTCGAACATAACAAGTAGTTTCCACTGCCACCAGCCAAAACTCGACGAGGCGGGACAGGCCAGTGCCCCTCGAATAACAGATCCAGGAGTAATCGAATTACCCCTACTAGTACGTCCACAATAAGATGGTTTCTACTAGTTCTGTTAGTACATTTAGGTCTAGTAAAGCCAATGGTGACTTTACATGTCCGGAGAGACAGTAGTCAGTCCCCGGGTATGGAGTCTATTATGGAGGTCCGCTAGGACGCCCCAGTGTTATGTCACGTAGGGTGCGGTGTAACACACATAGAAAAACATATGAGACCCTATGGAGTAAAAGACCCCATAGCCCATAGGACACATTGACATTCGAAGGAATTACACACATACATGTCCAAGAGTGGGAGTAAAAGAGTCTCACTCTTGGCAGGATGGAAAAAAACAAACTCCAGAAATCCAGCAAAGCTGCTGGGGGACTCACTAGGTTAGGAAATTCAGCCTAAACAGAGAATTCTCCCTAACACTCGCCCCCCCCCCAGAGTAAGGGACAGGAGGATTTAATCCACTCCTGGATGAATCTCATACCTCTAGTCGATGACATACATCCTAGAGAGACCATCAGCCTTTTGGTGGTGACACCCTGACCTGTGCTCAATGGTGAAATCAAACCCTTGCAGGCAGATCGACCATCTCAATAGTTTTGGGTTTTCCCCTTTCATTTGCATTAACCATCTCAAGGGTTGGTGGTCAGTCTGAATGGCAAAAGTAGAACCATACAAGTACGGCCTAAACTTTTTCAGAGCCCACACGATAGCAAAGCACTCTCTTGCGATTGTTGCCCACCTTGTTTCAGGCTCTTTCAGCTTGCGGCTGATGGAGCAAATGGGTTGCTCCCTACCTTTCCCATCCAGTTGACTGAGTACAGCACCTATTCCTACATTTGAAGCATCTGTCTGCACAATGAAGTGTTGGCGGTAATCAGGAGCTCTGAGTACTGGGGTTTGGCAAAGAGCCTTTTTCAGGTTTTCAAAAGCCTGCTTGCACTCCTCATTCCATCTAACCTTTTTAGGAAATTTGGGCGAGGAGATGACATTCAGTGGAGAAGCTATGGTCCCAAAGTTCTCTATGAAATTCCTGTAATACCCAGTGAGGCCTAGGAAGGCTCTCACTTGGGTTTGAGTAGTCGGTGTTGTCCAATTTTGCACAGCTTCAATCTTACTGAGCAAAGGCCTTATTTCTCCACCTCCTACCTCATGTCCAAGATAGACTACCTTACTCTGTCCAATTTGGCATTTACTCGCCTTTATGGTCAGATTGGCTCGTCCAAGAGCCTGCAAAACATCTCTCAGGTGGGTTACATGTTCTTCCCAGGAATTGCTGAACACTGCGATGTCATCCAAGTATGCCACGCAGAAGTCCTCCATCCCATTCAGAACCTGGTTTACTAGCCGTTGAAACGTAGCAGGTGCATTCTTCAATCCGAAAGGCATTACCTTAAACTGTTATAAGCCAACGGGGGTAGAAAATGCAGTTTTCTCCTTGGCATGGTCTGTCAGGGCTATTTGCCAATAGCCTGACGTCAAGTCAAGTGTGCTGAGGAACTTGGCGGTGCCAAGTTTATCCACCAACTCAGCTGTTCTTGGCAAAGGGTGGGCATCAGTCTTGGTGACTGCATTAAGAGCTCTATAATCCATGCAGAATCTAAGTTCTTTAGATCCGGCCTTTGGTACTAACACAACTGGGCTAGACCATGGACTAGTAGAGGGCTCTATTACCCCGAGATCAAGCATCTTGCTGACCTCACCTTTGATGTGGGTATGTACGTTCTCTGACATTCGGTATCCTCTGCTTTTGACCGGCAGACGGTCACCAGTGAGTATGTCGTGCTGGCCCCAAGGGTTCAAGCCTGGTGAAAGCGAAAACAGAGAGGCAAACTGATTCAACATAGATTTGCACTCTTCTTGTTGTTCGGGTGTCAGATTGGAGGAGAGATTTACTCCTTCAATTTTTTCATCTAAAGGTAAGCCTCTGAGGAGATCAGGAAGAGCTTCACTCTCATCTTCTTCCTCGGATGATGCTAGAAGCAACGCTCCTACATCGGGTCTTGAGACATACGCTTTGAGTCGGTTGGTGTGAAAGACTGTCGGAGCCTCCTTGGGATTGCCCAAGTCCACCAGATAGTTGACATCTCCGAGTTTACCCACAACTCTGAAGGGTCCCATCCACTTATCTTGCAAGGCCCTCTGCCTTGTTGGTATCATAACGAGAATGAGCTGGTCTTGAGCGAACTCAACCATGTTAGCCTTTTGATCGTGCCAGTGCTTGACCAATGCTTGTCCAGCTTTCAAGTTATCACTTGCTTCCGTCATCATGTGCGACATTCTCCTCCGGAGACCTATCACGTAGTCAGTCACTCTGACTGGCTTGGGGGAAGGAGCACTCTCCAACCCCTCCTTAATCAGGGCCAATGGAGCTCTGACGGGATGACTATAGAGAAGCTCGAAGGGAGAGTAACCTACTCCCTCCTGAGGGACTTCTCTATAAGCGAAGAGAAGGCATGGCAGTAGTAGGTCCCACTTACACTTAAGGGGTTCTTCTAAAGCACCTATCATGCTCTTCATGGTTTGTTTGAACCGTTCTACCAACCCATTGGTTTGTGAGTGGTTAGCTGTTGAGAACTTGTAAGTAACTCCACAGGTTTTCCACATGGCGTTCATGTAGTGGGACATGAAGTTTGACCCCCTGTCAGAGATTACTTCCTTAGGAAACCCGACCCTAGTAAAAATACCAAGGAGGGCCTTAGCCACAGCCGGAGCCGTAACAGTCCTCATAGGAATTGCCTCAGGATACCTAGTAGCATGGTCTACTACAACAAGTATAAACCTGTTGCCTGAGGAGGTTGGAGGATCAAGGGGACCAACAATGTCAATCCCTGCTCTCTCAAATGGGACTCCCACGACTGGGAGAGGCACTAAAGGTGCCACATTCTTGGAGCCAACCTTACCAGAGGTCTGGCAGGTGTGGCAGCTCCTGCAGTGTTTTTCCACTTCGGCCCCCATCTTTGGCCAATAGAAGTAGAGAGAGAGCCTTTCCTTAGTCTTCTTGAAACTCAAGTGACCAGCCAAAGGAATCTCGTGGGCTAACTGCAAGAACTGTGGTCTGTTCTCTTGGGGTACTACAAGTCGTTTGTAGTCTCCAGGTGCAGACTCGGTCGGTTCACTGTATAAGTGGCCATCATCCCAGTGCAACCTGTGTTTCCCAGGTTCTTGCCCTTCAGCCTGAGCTTCTGCCTGGTGGCGAAGACCTTCCAGAGTTGGACATTCCCTCTGTCCCTTACTGAAGTCTGCCCTGCTGGGTCCACCTTCTGCCAGTAAAGACTGCAGCTCAGGATGGTCAACAGGATCCAGATCTCCAATGAGTTCCTGGCCTTCCATTAGCTCTTCCTAATAGTCTAATTCTACCACACAGGGTCGTACCTCCCTCTCAGCCTCGGCTGGAGGTGGAGTTACGGGTGTAACTTTGGACAACCGCGGGGAAGTCCGTGTTGGCTGCACTGAAATGCTGGCTGCTGGTTTCGGGATAGAAGTCTTAGGTTGCCCTTTCGCTTCTGATTTCTTGGAGACAGCGGCCGACAATTCCAGTGGAGCGGGAGTGATTTCTTTCTTCATCATCTCCTGGAGAGTACCGCGCATGGTCCTCTCTCTTGCGGGTCTGGTTAGCTCCTGTAACCGTTTACTAGGAGGTCTGGGAGTATGCAATACAACTCCGAGAGTTTTCAAATCGTTACCCAACAGTACGCGTCCTGGTACCTCACTCTGTATGCTGACAGGGATCTTCACAGTCATGTCGTTACACTGGATGAGAACTGGTAATTGGGGAAGCATCTGCACAGGCCCTCGAGCTAACTTGGTGAGGTGTTTGGGTGCCTTAGCAACATCCTCAGCCTGAGAAAACGATTTATCCACCACAGTTATGCTGGCCCCAGTGTCCCTAATGGCAGGAGTCTCCTGACCATGCACCTGGACACTGTCCTTATAATACTCTTTAGTATTATCGGGGATAGAATTATAGACATCTAAATTCTGTTGTTCCCACAACCAGTGAGATACTAAAGAAACGCTGGCTGAGACTCCAATGGGTTCGTCAGCTAGCAGTAGAAAGTTTCCACTTGCCATTTGGACTTCCTCCTCTGGAGCGAAGGCTAAGGAGACAAGCTGGACCCCTGAAGGTTTACCCTTACATCTGGGATCTCCTTTCACGTGGTCAGTCGAGCCACAAACAAAGCATTTACCGAATGCTTTCTGGAATGGTGGCTAGTTCTGACCTCCTTCCAGTTTGGCACCAGAAGACACACTATTCTGCTGTGGTTTTCCTTGTGGCTTACCCTTCTGGTTTTGTTTGGGGCCCTCTTTGGAATTTGAGTTATTACAATTCTCTTTTGAGTCTTTTTTAGGCTGTTTTCCCTCATCCTTTTTCTGAGTTGCCCCAGAATCCTTATGAGTAGCCCTGTTGGCAACCCATAAGTCAGCAGCCTTAGCTAGCTTCCGGGAATCCAATTCCTTTGAATCAGCCAAGTGCTGTCTGAGCTCAGGAGAACAGGCATCATAAATAGACTCCAACGTAAAAGGTTTCCTCATACCCTCATAAGTGTTCACTTTGTAACCCTTAATCCGTCCCTCTAAGTTTTTCAGCCCTTCACTCACCCAGGTAGCCCAAGGGGTACCATCATGCTTTTTGAGGGTTCTAAACCTCTTAAGATACTGGGAAGGGGTCTTCCCGAATCTAGCTATCAAAGCTAGTTTCACACTTTCGTAATCCGTCTTATCCTCCTCCGCCAATTCCATTACCACATCAGTTGCAACAGGAGGGAGCCTAGAGAACAACCAGGGAAGTAAATCATTCCCGGTGATGTCCTGGAGCCCATGATTGTACTCGAACAGTTTCAACCAATCCAACACATCCAATCTCTTTTCATACATACCCACTAATTCCTTCGGCATCCGGGGTCTTTTGGGACTGGAGCTCCTAGAGGAACCAGAGGAGAGAGAACCATTTTCCATAGACAACTTTTTCATCTCTAACTTATGATTAAGTTCTATTTCCCTGAGTCTTAACTCAGCTGGCTTCTGCTCAGCCTGGGCATTCATCCGTCTGAACTCGAGCTCTTGGTTTCGTTCAGATTGAGCCAAGAACCGTTTTTATTTTAATTCGAGCTTCATTTTTTCAAGTTCAAAATAAGCAGGGTTACTTGTGGGACCTGGTATGGGCGCCATAGGCACAGCTGGTAAGGCAGGTAGAGGAGCAGCAGAGACAGTTTCGTTAGCCTCTCCGTCCTCATCAGCCTCTTCATCGTTATCATCAGAATTACAATTTAGATCAACACCTTCACTGTTATCTACATTTGCTGGAGAAATTGGTTCCTCTGAACCAGTACCCAGACTTTGGTTCGCCAGCAATCTCTCTATTAGTTCTAACTTCTTGCCTCTTACAGGAAGATTCTCTTGCCTACAGAGAGCTTGCAAACTCTCAGTATTTTCACCTGACAAGGACTCTTGACTGTAAGTTTCCATCGTAGACATGTTTCTGAAAGTTGCTTTTTAGTGCTAAGCTTTGTGGTTAGTTATCCTACAGTGTCGAAAAGCACTCTAAACTGTATACTCGATACAAATCCCACCACTGTACACCAGTGTTAGGCGGAAACCTGTGCAGTTCCCTCTGGGACCACTGCAAAAGATTTAGGACTACAGGTGTTTGGCAGTAAACCCACTTGGTAGCAGCCTGTACCACACAGATTCACTTGGTAGCTGTGGCTGAGCAGTAAGACTTCTCTCAAGAAGAGTTAAGCAGTATGTGGAGTATACAAGATAGGGCAATTCTTCACAGCAAGACAAGCAAACACGCAATGAGGCTTAGTGTAAAGATATTAAGGTATTTATTTATAACAAAATATCTATCAAAAACACTATGGCACTATCACGGCACACAAATCAAATACAATTACTCTACGAAGAAGAAGAAAACGCTCAACCCCACTAACAATACTTCGACAAGTCTAGGTTTGCAGGCAGAGGTGTGTGCCTCAACCTAGATGACACTCTAATATTAGTTAGGACGGGAGAGAAAAATAAGCAGGTTATGAAATCAACACAGCTCAATACTTCACGGGAAAAATGCAAGGCAAGAAGGCAAGAACCACAATAGATCATAAAGTTCAGAGGCCAGGCCCACTCGGGGAGAGGCGAGGCGATATGTCCCAAAAGGTCTCTTGTGGAGAAGCGTTCGAGTCTTTGTAGCAAATTGTTATCGGCAGATTGAACTATTTCAGAACAATACGTGAGAAAGATTAGAGGCGACCCAAAGGAAAGGAGAGGATTAAGACACCTCACTCTAACCGATCGAAGGGGAAGCCAGGCGGACACGGTACCTTGTTGTGGAGGGCAGCTCCGGCGGGGGCAGTTGTTCCTGGTGGTGGATGCACGTCGGGTCTTTGCCAAGAGTAGAGATGATCTCGTCGTCGAAGAAAAGTGAAGTCCGGTGCACCACCAGGGAAGAGACCAGCCGCGGAGTGCTCCGTCACAAGGCACCACCTTTTGGTCGCGGTACAGGGGTAGTGGCTATCCGGTTGCCGAGGTGCTCTGCACGGGCAATTCGACCACTGCGTCCTGAGGCGAAGAAAAAGCAAAAGGGACTGGTTGTTCCCACCAGTCAGGGGAAGAGACTCTCCGGCAGGGAGATCTCCTCTGTCGTCGGGAAGTGGTGAGTCGGGTCCACAGGGATCCACCAGAGGTGTCGTCGTTGCAGGTCGGCTCAGCTTTACCCTCGTGGGATTCTTAGGTCCTGTGGCGACATCTGAAGATCCAGTCCCAAAAGCCCTGCTTTTATGCAGAAAACCCCCATTCATTCAGCCTAGCTGTCAATCAACACATGCTAAGTGGTGAGCGGGGAGGCTCACACTTGGGCCAATCACTCCAGAGTGCGACCGGAGTTGGCAAGGCAACTCGGTCCAGGGTGCCTAAACCCCCTCCCACACCCCTGTGGTAACCCAGACAGAATGGCACCACTTTGGAGGGTCTCTTGTACAGAGCCCGCCAAAAGTGGAACAAAGGGCTCGACCTTTGGTTTAGGAGTCACAGAGACGAACACAGACGCCATTTTACAAACCGAGTTCTGGCAGAAAATACCATCCGATAAACTTATTTAAGATAAGTAGACCGGTGGTATGTTAGAGATTAATGAGGAAAAGTATCAATCTCCAACAATGGGACGAATCCCATAGGGTTATGTTCGGGGTCGAACATAACAAGTAGTTTCCACTGCCATCAGCCAAAACTCGACGAGGGGGGACGAGACAGTGCCCCCTCGAATAACAGATCCAGGAGTAATCGAATTACCCCTACTAGTACGTCCACAATAAGATGGTTTGTACTTGTTCTGTTAGTACATTTAGGTCTAGTAAAGCCAATGGTGACTTTACATGCCCGGGGAGATAGTAGTCAGGGTATGGAGTCTATGATGGAGGTCCGCTAGGACGCCCCAGTGTTACGGCACGTAGGGTGCGGTGTAACACACATAGAAAAACATATGAGACCCTATGGAGTAAAAGACCCCATAGCCCATAGAACACATTGACATTCAAAGGAATTACACACATACATGTCCAAGAGTGGGAGGAAAAGAGTCTCACTCTTGGCATGATGGAAAAAAACAAACTCCAGAAATCCAGCAAAGCTGCTAGGGGACTCACTAGGTTAGGAAATTCAGCCTAAACAGAGAATTCTCCCGAACACTCCACCAGGCCCCCACTCATGTCTCCCATCACCCCCACCCCCCAGCAGCGCAGGGGCAGCCTCCACCAGGCCCCACTCATGTCCAACTTATGTCTCCCTGCACCCCCACCCTCCAGCAGTGCAGGGGCAGCCTCCACCAGGCTCCCACACATGTCCCCCTGCACCCCCACCCCGCAGCCACCAGGGGCAGCCTCCACCAGGCCCCCACTCATGTCTCCCATCACCCCCACCCCCCAGCAGTGCAGGGGCAGCCTCCACCAGGCCCCCACCCATGTCTACCACCACCCCCACCCCCCAGCCACCAGGGGCTGCCTCCACCAGGCCCCCACTCATGTCTCCCATCGCCCCCACCCCCAGCAGTGCAGGGGCAGCCTCCACCAGGCCCCCACTCATGTCTCCCATCACCCCCACCTCCCAGCAGTGCAGGGGCAGCCTCCATCAGGCCCCCACTCATGTCTCCCATCACCCCCACCCCCCAGCAGTGCAGGGGCAGCCTCCACCAGGCCCCCACTCATGTCTCCCATCACCCCCACCCCCCAGCAGTGCAGGGGCAGCCTCCACCAGGCACCTACTCATGTCCAACTCATGTCTCCCTGCACCCCCACCCCCCAGCCACCAGGGGCAGCCTCTACCAGGCCCCCACTCATGTCTCCCATCACCCCCACCCCCCAGCAGTGCAGGGGCAGCCTCCACCAGGCCCCCACCCATGTCTACCACCACCCCCACCTCCCAGCCACCAGGGGCAGCCTCCACCAGGCCCCCACTCATGTCTCCCATCACCCCCACCCCCAGCAGTGCAGGGGCAGCCTCCACCAGGCTCCCACACATGTCCCCCTGCAACCCCACCCCCCAGCCACCAGGGGCAGCCTCCACCAGACCCCCACTCATGTCTCCCATCACCCCCACCCCCCAGCAGTGCAGGGGCAGCCTCCACCAGGCCCCCACTCATGTCTCCCATCACCCCACCCCCCAGCAGTGCAGGGGCAGCCTCCACCAGGCCCCCACTCATGTCCAACTCATGTCTCCCTGCACCCCCACCCCCCAGCAGTGCAGGGGCAGCCTCCACCAGGCTCCCACACATGTCCCCCTGCACCCCCACCCCCCAGGGGAAGCCTCCACCAGGCCCCCACTCATGTTTCCCATCACCCCACCCCCCAGCAGTGCAGGGGCAGCCTCCACCAGGCCCCCACTCATGTCTCCCATCAAACCCACCCCCCAGCCACCAGGGGCAGCCTCCACCAGGCCCCCACTCATGTCTACTATCACCCCCACCCCCCAGCAGTGCAGGGGCAGCCTCCACCAGGCCCCCACCCATGTCTACCACCACCCCCACCCCCCAGCCACCAGGGGCAGCCTCCACCAGGCCCCCACTCATGTCTCCCATCACCCCCACCCCCCAGCAGTGCAGGGGCAGCCTCCACCAGGCCCCCACTCATGTCTCCCACCACCCCCACCCCCCAGCCACCAGGGGCAGCCTTCACCAGGCCCCCACTCATGTCCCCTATCACCCCCACCCCCCAGCAGTGCAGGGGCAGCCTCTACCAGGCCCCCACTCATGTCTCCCACCACCCCCACCCCCCAGCAGTGCAGGGGCAGCCTCCTCCAGGCCGCCACTCATGTCTAACTGCACCCCCACCCCCAGCCACCAGGAGCAGACTTCACCAGGCCCCCACCCATGTCTACCACCACCCCCACCCCCCAGCCACCAGGGGCAGCCTCCACCAGGCCCCGCTCATGTCTCCCATCACCCCCACCCTCTAGCAGTGCAGGGGCAGCCTCCACCAGGCCCCCACTCATGTCTCCCATCACCCCCACCCCCCAGCCGTGCGATTTGCCTGGGTACGTGTACTTCGGGGTGCACGGGAAGTTCCACATGCGATTGGCCTGGGTACGTGTACTACGGGGTGCGCGGGAAGTTCCACATGCGATTGGCCTTCGGGGTTCGTGGGAAGTTCCACACGCGATTGGCCTGGGTACGTGTACTTCGGGGTGCGCGGGAAGTTCCACACACGATTGGCCTGGGTACGTGTACTTCGGGGTGCGTGCGAAGTTCCACACGCGATTGGCCTGGGTAGGTGTACTTCGGGGTGCGTGGGAAGTTCCACACGGATTGGCCTGGGTACGTGTACTTCGGGGTGTGCGGGAAGTTCCACACGCGATTGGCCTGGGTACGTGTATTCCGAGGTGCGCGGGAAGATTCACACGCGATTTCAGCAGGGTACGTGTATTTCGGTGGTGCCCGGGAATGCTACACGTGATTTGGCCACGTGGGTCCTCCCAGGTGTTCCCTCTACACCCTCCACGGCCCCTGCAGGCAGCCCACACCACAGGGTACTACTCTGCACCCCTGCTCATGTCCCACCGGCAACCCATCCACCATGGCATTGCCCGCCAGCCAACCCACATGTCACCTTGCACTACTGATTACCAACACATGTCTCCCATCACCCCCACCCCCCAGCCACCAGGGGCAGCCTCCAACAGGCCCCCACCCTTGTCTCCCATCACCCCCACCCCCCAGCAGTGCAGGGGCAGCCTCCACCAGGCCCCCACTCATGTCCAACTCATGTCTCCCTGCACCCCCACCCCCCAGCATTGCAGGGGCAGCCTCCACCAGACTCCCACACATGTCCCCCTGCACCCCCATCCCCCAGCCACCAGGGGCAGCCTCCACCAGGCCCCCATTCATGTCTCCCATCACCCCCACCCCCAGCAGTGCAGGGGCAGCCTCCACCAGGCCCCCACCCATGTCTACCACCACCCCCACCCCCCAGCCACCAGGGGCAGCCTCCACCAGGCCCCCACCCATGTCTACCACCACCCCCACCCCCCAGCCATCAGGGGCAGCCTCCACCAGGCCCCCACCCATGTCTACCACCACCCCCACCACCCAGCCACCAGGTGCAGCCTCCACCAGGCCCCCACTCATGTCTCCCATGACCCCCACCCCCCAGCAGTGCAGGGGAAGCCTCCACCAGGTCCCCACTCATGTCTCCCATCACCCCCACCCCCCAGCAGTGCAGGGGCAGCCTCCACCAGGCCCCCACTCATGTTTCCCCTCACCCCCACCCCCCAGCTGTGCGATTGGCCTGGGTATGTGTACTTCGGGGTGCGCGGGAAGGTCCACACGCGATTGGCCTGGGTACGTGTACTATGGGGTGCGCGGGAAGTTCCACACGCAATTGGCCTGGGTACGTGTACTTCAGGGTGCACGGGAAGTTCCACACACGATTGGCCTGGGTACGTGTACTTCAGGGTGCGCGGGAAGTTCCACACGCGATTGGCCTGGGTACGTGTACTTCGGGGTGCGCGGGAAGTTCCACACGCGTTTGGCCTGGGTACGTGTACTACGGGGTGCGCGGGAGGTTCCACACGCGATTGGGCTGGGTACGTGTACTTCAGGGTGCGCGGGAAGTTCCACACGCGATTGGCCTGCGTATGTGTACTTCGGGGTGCGCGTGAACTTCCACACGCGACTGGGCCTGTGAGAGTGGGGTACGTGTATTCCAGGGGTGGGCGGGAATATTTACTTGTGACTGGGCCTGGGAGAGTGTGCTACGTGTATTCCTGGGGTGGGCGGGAAGATTCACAGGTTCGGCTACGACGTGGCGAAAAATAAATGGTCCAATCCTGAAACACGTACGCCAGCATGAAGCAGGCGTACGTCGACCCGCGCAGCATAAAAGTGCACGCAAACAACAAACAAGCTCATACGCCAGGATGAATATACCGTTCCTAGCAGCAGTGGCCGTGGGTTACCAAAGGAGGAGGAGGAGGATAGTGAGGGCCAGAATTTTTACTCCCAGAACCAGCCTTTTTGGGATGCCTGATGACCAGGTGTATGGGAGGTACAGGTTTCCACCACACATAATACTGGACCTGGTCAGTGAGTGGGAGGATGACCTCACATCACCCACCCTGTGCTCCCAAGCACTCAGCCCCCTGGAGAAGGTCCTCAATGTACTGCACTTCTTGGCCACAGGATCATTTCAGCGGACAAGTGCCATAGTGGGTGGGGTGTCACAGGCCACGCAGTCACGCTGCCTACACCAGGTCTTGAACATCATCACTGCACGCCCATCAGTCCGTAGGCGCATTTACCTGCCCAGGACACCTGCAGAAAGGCAGGCTGCCACCCTCGATTTCTACGGTGTGGCACAATTCTCAAAAGTGCTAGGTGCCATTGACTACACCCATGTGGCACTACGTCCCCCCAGGGCATCTTAGCACATCTATAGGAACCGCAAGCACTGGCATTCCATCAACGTGCAGGTAGTATGTAATGCTAAGGGAATCATCACCTCAGTATATGCCAAATATCCCGGGTCCACCCACGACAGCTTCATTTACTGAATGTCTACGCTAAGCCGGGACCTAGAAGATGGGCGGCATGGCGATACATGGCTGCTTGGTGAGTATGAATGCCACTGCACATGCATACATGTCAGATGCAGAGTTATGTCACTACCCCACTAATGATACCCATCACCTCCTCACCAGGGGACAGTGCCTACCCTCTGAGCACCCACATGATGACGCCAATTCGGAACCCCATCACGCCTCCAGAGGTAAGATACAACACAGCCCATATTGCAACCCGGGGCATAGTGGAGCTCACATTCGGAGTGCTCAAGTTACGCTTTCGCTCCCTTGACCGTTCTGGCGGGCAGCTGTTATATGCGCCCCCAGTAGTGTGCAGGATCATAGTGGCAGCATGTGTCCTGCACAATGTTGCAACACACCGGGGCCTGGCTGTGGACATGGTGGTGCCCCCACATCCCCAACCACATGCACGCCCGCTGCACATGGGAGGGGAGAGGGCACGGGGTGAGGCAGCCCGTACGCAGCTGGTGGCTTATTACTTCACATAAAAAATCACACCCCAGTGGAGTGCACACAGCCCTGGCACATACCATCTGATAAGCAATGATGACTCGACCTGACAATTAAGATGAACAAAGGGACAGTCAACTGTCAGAACCATAGCAGCCTGAGATTGTTCATGTGGAAGTGTCACAATGTGTGCATCCCTACCTACACAAACACCACCAATGCAGTGTCATCAAAAGACACTTCCATGCTGCAGAAATGAATACCCACTCGCAAAATACTACATGAAAACAGTGCCATGTCACCCAACCCCTCCCCGGCACGGCCACACAACACACCATGGCATGTCATGCAATGTGAGAGGAAAGAAATTAATCCCCACAACATGCCCCAAGTGTCACCAGTTACAGTGTCCCTAATGGAAACATGTCCACACATGAAATGCTCACAGTAATGCAGGACCTACAACACACATTACCAAATACTTACCAAGAATACCAATCACCTACACAACCTCCAACCTACCTTAAACATGACATTACATACTTAAAAATTTGCTAGCCTCACTACCTGATGATGCCAGCCCTCCGAACACTTCCAAGTATACAGTGTTAGCGCCACGCAAGAGTGTAGGTGCACTGCTTACAACATGGACTCCAGTTCCAAGGTGGACCGCATTGTGAAGACATGAGGAATGGACCTGCAAATTAGGAGGATGAGATGGATGCAGAGGCACATATCAATACACCATGCAGTGTACAATACAACAACAATATGCACTATGAATGTATACACAGTATTGACTACAGACTGCCCACACAGCTCATGGGAGTCCAATGGCACCATGTACGTCAATGTCACACCCTTTGCAAGCCCATGGAAACAGGAAGCAGGAGGGGTGTGTGTCACAAAGACCCAAGCATCTGAACCAAATTCATGACAAGCCTGCATGTGCCCAGCCACAATGCAGCGTATGCCCACGGGAGCCACACAAGGCAACAAACTGTCCCAAAAAAAAAAAAGTCCATTAATGGGCCTGGGGGGGTGGGGGAGGCCACCCAGGAGGTCCGAGGACAGGGTGCACACCAAAACCCACCTGTGTGGATCTTGCAAAAAAAAAAACACCTCCATGGGCTCATGGCCTACACGGCTACCCTATTGTGGGAGTATCACGAGTATCACTGTTGTCGCTCTCCTCACCCTCTGCATCTGCATCAGGAGGTGGTGGCACTATGGGAGGCAGCCCACGCAAAGCCCTAGTCTGTTCCTCCATGGCTGCAAGCATGCGGGTGTGATAGGTCTCGTTCTGGAGGATAAGTGTGCGGAGTTCCCCATGCAACAACTCACGGGATGCCCGGACCTCCGCCCTAGTTGCCTGCATCTCAGCTGAGAGCGTACATGTGAGACGCTCCAGCTGCTGTTCTGTCCTTCGGTTTGTTGAAGCCTCAAGCTCAACAAGAGTCGCCCTGAGGCGAAGGAGTTCCACCCTCAGGGCTTCCCTGTGGCCCTGGGACTCTATGGAAATGGTTTCCTGCAGAGTCGCCAGTGCCGCCCGCCTGTCCCTGTCGGACGCCAACATGTCCTCGCTGTGTGACTGGCAGATGGAGTCGGTTGCCTGCTGTAGTCGCTCCATCAGCCTTTCGGGGGGGACAATGGAAGTGGCCACCCTATCCATGGCCTGAGCCATCATCTCTGATGATGCTGCCTGTTGGGTTGCCATACCGTATATGGATTGCTCCCATGCGGTATTGCCAGGTGGCTGACGGCCACCACGTCGGCGGGCACCACACCTGTCTTGGGCAAGGCAAACTGTGCCTTGCTGTGCCGGCACTGCCTGAGGCTGCAGGACTTCATTCCCCCTCTGATCTGCTGGCCCAGGAACAGGATCAGATGTCGCGGAGTGTGACCCTGCATCCATAACCACCAAAGGCGTACCTGCCAACACTGACATCCCCATTGAGGGTTCTAACCCTGGTGCAGGTGGGTCGGACAGAACAGAATCCCTCCCAGGAACACTCACCTGCGACTGCACATAGGTCTCATCATCCGAATCGACACCTGAATACAGCTCGGGGGAGGTGCAGCCAGAGACACCCCTTGAGAGCACGACCTGCAGCAGTTGTGGGTTCTCACCCACCACCACACCACGTCCCTCACTGGTGGTCGGTCGGCCCTCAGACCCTTCCTGGGTCTGCACCATCTCCACAACCCCAGCAGTATCAAGTGCGTCATCCCCTGCAAAGACATAAAAGAAAACAAATGGAAACAGGCATTAGCACTATGGCACACAAATAGGGCTGAAAGGCTACAGAAACAGTACTTGATTGACACATGTCCCTCATGACTAAAACCCTCCCATGCATGCACCGTCACTGCGTGTGAAGGGGAGGCAGATGGCACACATTGATGACACCAAGATGGAAGATGAACACATTTGCTGCATGCTGCCTAGCAGTGACATCACACATTGGCCAGTGATTGGCAGGTCAAATACACATGCCATCACACAGATGGCATGTACCATAGCCATGAAGTGAAGAGGGAGAGGAGGTCACCAATTGTTCATTCAGTCCAGTTTGCTCATGTAATTAAATTTTTCATTGACATGGTACAAATGTTTAACCTGCAGCTGCCAGTCCAAAATGGTCCTATAGTACAGGGACATGTCTAAACTAATCATGTCCAGGAAACTAAGCCAGTCCACTGTACCATAGCCATGTCAGACATGTGACAATAGGACTGAGAAATCCTGAGTCAAAGTGGTGGTATGCAAAAATCTGCCTGAATAAACAGATGTAAATAAGCAACAATGTTGTGACAAGATGACACTCCAAGGGCAACTGGCGTGGTGTTGGGCTGGATGTCTAATGTTGGCAGAAGGGATGCTGCTATACCCAAATGCTTGTGCCAAGAATGTATAGGAAGAGGCACATGGATGACCCAAACCACTCAGGCACACACACCCTCACCTGGCACCCAAACAGAAGCCCTCCCACACACACCATGCACATGGATGACACACACATGCATGTGCACTCACCGGACAATGCCTCGTAATCTGCCAGTTCTCCCACGCCTTGGATCTGTTCCTCCATGACGTAGGTCCCAGCAACCTGCTCATGTGGAGTGAGTTCTATGTCGTCTGCTGGAGACCCACCTCCAGTCACTAGAGTTGCGGCATGACTTGAGGCCAGCTTATTCTTTGCCCTGCGCTTCAGGTCATTCCAGCGGTTGAGGCATTCATTAGCTGTGCGCCTCACGATTCCAAGGGCACTTATGATGTCCGCAATGGTCTGCCAGTGTGCCTGACATTGTGCAGGTGTGGTCTTGGATCCTGCAACAATCACCATTTTGCGGTCATGTGCGGACACATACTCTACAAGTGCATTCAGTTCGGCCTCATTGAAGCTGGGCTTCCTTGACGGGCTGGACTGTGTAGCCGTGTCTGGGGCATCAGCCTCTACTGGACGAGCACTCTTTCTCTTCTGCTTGGAAGGTGGTGGGGATCCTGAGTGTCCTACGCCGCTCTGGACACTAGGGGCAGGAGCGTGGGATTGCACACTCAGCATGGGAGTTGGTGCAGGTATTAGCTCAAGTGTGATGGTGTCAGGGGGAATGTCAGCATGATGGACTTGGACCGACACTGTCCTGGCTGGGTGTGTGAGAGGTGGGGTGGATGGAGCCGCAGCTGCCCCTGCAGCCTCCCCAGCCTGCCTACGCGGGGCAGCAGATGACCTAGCCCCTGATCCACGTGGCCTGATGACACCAACGTTCACCGGCGCACCTGGCCTAGACCTGCTGACCTGGAAGTCAGCCATGGAGTCACCCTGTGCCAGGTCTGGTTCCACAGTGGGCTGGTCCAACAAGGGCTGAGCATGGATGGTGTCAGCCACGTTAACCTCAACCAGGGGGGGGGGCATGGGTGTCCCTGACTGCTCCTCCACACATGGGGGGCTAGGGGCACCCTGCAAGTCATGGCCACGCCCCCTACCGGATCCACCACGGCCACCACTTGGGGCTCAGCCACCTATGCCAGCCTTACGGCTTGGTCGCCTCCCAGCCATGGCACTGATGTTATTGTGCGTACAGGAGTCGATGTGAACTATTGTCCTGGGCAATTGGGGGTCAAAGGGGTTGGCTACCAGATGGTAATCGTACCCTAGTGCTCTAGCAAGGCTGTATGTCACGCCTGGGGAAAGATGACGGGTCACACAACGCACAGGCACCCCAAAAAAGGGACGTAAGGTGCACGCAACCCCTCCTAGACCATGTGCGTGGAAAAATAAACCTGCACTACGCTGTGGCACCCAGAAACACAAGAATGAACGTATGCGTGTCACACGCAGCCTAGAATGACCTCTGAAGGGGTACGCGACACACGGGGCAAGCATAGATGTTAAATACGTGTGTGACTCACCGTCTGCCAGGAAAAAAAACGTGAAAAATATGCACGTGCGCGCGTTGGCAACACCCCCGCCAAAAGAAGAATTGTACGCTGTCTGAGGAGACAGGACAACAGTAGAAGGGAACGCTGTTTGAGGAAACAGGCCCAGGAAAAAGAGGAAAAGAGAAAAAGCTGTCAGAGGTAACAGGGAGTACGAACTGGAAACGCTGTGAAGTAAATCGCGTGTGAACCGACAAGAAGTACAGATTTGACCCACTCGCTCTCCATGAAAAGCACGTACAAGGAAATGGCATTCTACACGTACCTTTTATACACACGTCACAGACACGTATACGCAATGAGGCCATTTCCACCAATTACGCGCTTTGACACTCGGACGTGTATCTCTTTTTTTTTACACGCGCCATTCTCTACGGCCATGCGCGTGACATCACAGCTGCGCAGGGTGGCCTTTGGGCCAATGAAATCCATATGCCAGCACACGTGGTAAAACTGCACGTCTGAGTGTCATTGCGTGTAATCGGAGGGAAGTGAGCATACACGCGATTGGCCTGGGTACGTGTATTTCTGGGGTGCGCAGGAAGTTTCACACACGATTGGTGGAAATCCACGTGTGCTCTGTCATCACGTGTAATGAGGGAAACACCCCGCGCGTCACGTCACAGATGCGCTTACGCGCTAAGGGCCTTTGGTCCAATGAAATCGCATATGCGCGCTGACGTGCATACGCGCTAAGGGCCTTTCCTCGATTTACACGCAGACGTGCAGGATTTTCACGTGCCAAATCACTCCGTATCAAGCTGGCCATGCGAAAGCACACGGAAGACCACGCTCCTGCCCACAAGGCTGGATTACTGCCCCCCAGTGCCCCGAGCATGCTCCCACCTGCCATCTGCTGCTGCCTGACTGCCTGCTGCCCACGTGCCCTGCCATTTGCTGCCTGCACATCAGCCAGGGGTGCTGTTGCTGTGACCACCCCTGCTGGAACCGAAGACCCCCGACTGGGATTCCATCGCTCCACAGCCCAGCCCCCGGACCCAGTTGCCCACCCACTCCTGCCTCTGGGGTTGTCATGTCAGGCACTGCAACATCTGGCACCGCTGACAACCCCCGGCCAGAGAGGCAGAGGGGCACCAGCTTCAGTGCCAGGGAAGTTGGTGTCCTGGTGGAGCAAGTCCTGGGGCAGTATGATGCCCTGTACAGAAGTGTGCGCGCCGACAAGGAAGGATTGACTCGGATCTGGACGGACATCGTGACTGCCATCAACGCAGAGGGGGTGGCAGTCCGTGACTTCCAACATGTCAAGAAGCGCTGGGAGGACTTCAGGTCCAGGACCCTGAACAAGGCCCGGCGCCTCTTGAAGGCAGCGGATGCTAAGGGGCGCCTGGGCCACTTGTCAGAAGATCAGATGAGGGTCCTGGAACGCATATCACCAGCGCTCCACGTCTAGGTCCTTGAGAGGCAGACCTGTCTGGAGTCGAGCGGTAAGTGTACATGCATCATGATTGTAAGCTGTGCGTGTGGTGATGTGCCAGTAGTGTTCCGGTTGCACATCTGTTTGTATGGGGCCGAGTATGGGTGGGGGTGTACAGGACCTTGAGGCTAACACATGCGAGGGCTGTCATGTGTGAGACATGGAAGGTGCTTGTGTGTGTAGGCTTGCATGCCAAATGCAGTTGTGTGGGCACACATGTTTGGATGAATGTGTATGTAAGTGGGCATGTTCGTGATGTCACGCATGTATGTTGTTTTCAGCTGCATGTATCAGTACTGTGTACATGTGCATGTGTGTGTATTTGACAAGGGTGCAACAGTGATGCAACATGGATGCATGTGACAGCGGGATGTGGAAGCCGCTGAGGTGTACACATGCATGCAAGTGTGGTGGTGTGCGTGCATGTGTAGTGCACTCCCTGTGTTGCATGTGATGTCTGGCTCACCTTTGCCTGCTCATGCTGTTGTATGTGTATGGATGGTGCTGGTAGTTGCGATGTGGCTGTGGTATTGCTCATGTGTGCAAGTTGAAATTACATGTGTGTTGCCGATTGTGATGCCAGGTCTGAGGCTTGCCAATGCCACTCATGTGCAACTGTCATGTGTGTATGTGTCCATTGTACAGTGCCCTGATGCCTGTGTTTTATTTCTCCCTGTCTGCAACGTCAACTGATGAAGAGGGCGGAGAAGGTGCTGTGGAGCACAGCGGCGGGGATCGCACCGCCAGCCGGAGACGCAAGGCCCGGCTCCCCTCCCAGTTTCTGATCTCGTTGGGGAGAGAGGAGTCCGGTGCCGCGTCCCAGGCCGCAGCTGCCGGGGGGAGGTCCAAGAGGCGGAGGTCGGAGTTGGACTCCTCGGCAGCAGAAGGGGCAGCTGGGACCCCACAGGGCCCATCGGGGGAAGATGGCACGGAGTCATCCAGGTTGGTGGGGGGTTTGGTGGAGGAGGAGGCCGAGCAAGCAACAGAGATGGGGTCTGGAGGTGGGGATTCCACTGGTGCTAGTGGTGCAGTGCAGGACCAGGGACAGGAGGCAGCACAGGTCGCCGCGGAGGTGCCTGTGTGCAATCCTGTCCCTGATCCTGTTACTGCATCATCTTGTACCAGCAGGGATGCCTACGTCCAGACCTGTTTTCAGGCAGGGTATGAGCTCACGACAACTGGCCTTACTCTGCCTGCGGACGTGGCTATCCGGGTCCGGGTTGAGCCTGTCCTGACTGGTGTGGCGTTGCGTCAACGGGCCATGCGAGGTGACCTGCAGTCTTTTCATGAGGAGACTGCACTCATCTCGAATGGCTCGTTGACCGTGTCGGCCTACTGGGACAGGTCACCCAGGCTGGATTCCTCCGTTTGATGGGGCTTGCTACGACCCCGTCCTCAACTGAACCCCCTATGCGCCAGTCGTCCTCCGTGCCATCTTCCCACCCATCAGTCACCTGGGTGCCCTGTGGAGCTGCCTCTGACGGTGCGGCCAGGCTGGTGGAGGAGGCATCCCTGCCACAGTCAGGAGTCGGACGTCCAGCAGGGGTGGCCACATCAACGACTGCACCCCAGCCAGCGGAGGATGTGCAGGCAGCAGGAGGCAGTGCACGGACAGAGGTGCAGCAGCAGCAGCAGCAACATGGTGGGAGCCATGATGGCTAGGAGCCTTCCACATCGGAGGGGCAGGCATCGGCCGGAGGGCAGGAGGAGCCAGGACGGGAAGTGTCTTCCGTGTGGCAGCGGTTGAGCCACGCCATAGATGCGGAGAGGCAGCGGGCGGAAGAGGCACGGCTCATGATGGTCAGGGCGGAGAACTCCATGCGGAAGGCCCTGAGGCATTCTGAGTGCCTTGAGGCAATCCGCAGGGAGTTTGGGGGGAACATGTGTATGGCCCATGGAGGAGGAGCACCTCCGGGACATTGAGCAGGAGTTCGATGATGCACTGGCCCGGATCATCCCGAAGTGAGCCGTCGGACTAGCCCGCTGCCCTTGTAAATAGTTCTATAGTTAGTGTTAGGTTTCCTTTGGTTTAGCATTTTTTTTGGACCTTTTGGACAATGGCCCCATTTTTGTATATAGTAATATTTTTTAGGTAGTGTTATTAGATAGGTTTCATTTCTTTGGTTGGGATCATGGACCCTGGATTGTTTATCTGTACATAGTTGACTTTTGGATTTTCAATTTTTATTATGATTTCGCCATGGAGCAATGGTTTTCGATTTTAATTTTCCATTGGATTTACTTTTGTGGACTGTGACTTTGGACACCTTTCCTTTGCATTATGATTTGTGGTTTTGCATTATTTCACGGACCTGCTGTTTTTTTTAAAACAAAATTCTATTATTGTTTGTTTATTTTTGATTCAATTTATGTTGCTTTTAATACATATTTTTTCTTCAAAGTTCAATGTGTAGTATCATCTCATTGGTTTCATGCATATCATGATATGGGTTTGACATTCACTGACACCCATTGGGTGTATGTGAGGGACATGTGGTCATTTCCAAACTTGCAATTGGGCTTCTATCATGTTTTTGCCATTCCAAGTGGGTGGATGCAATCCTTGGGTGGGTGTTTGGCATTTGGAGGCTGACCATAAGGGCCAGGGATCTACATTGTGGTGACATGTTGGCTGGGGGACATGGGTGGGGGCCTGGTGGAGGCTGCCCCTGCACTGCTGGGGGTGAGGGTGGTGGGAGACATGAGTGGGGGCCTGGTGGAGGCTGCCCCTGGTGGCTGGGGGGTAGGGGTGCAGGGAGACATGAGTGCGGGCCTGGCGGAGGCTGTCCCTGCACTGCTGGAGGGTGGGGGTGGTGGGAGACATGAGTGGGGGCCTGGTGGAGGCTGCCCCTGCACTGCTGGGGGATGGGGTGATAGGGGACATGTGTGGGGGCCTGGTGGAGGCTGCCCCTGGTGTCTGGGGGTGGGGGTGATAGGGGACATGGATGGGGGCCTGATGGAGGCTGCCCCTGCACTGCTGGGGGGGTGGGGGTGGAGGGAGACATGAGTGGGGGCCTGGTGGAGGCTGCTCCTGCACTGCTGGGGGGTGGGGGTGGTGGGAGACTTGGTGGGGCCTGGTAGAGGCTGCCCCTGCACTGCTGGGGGGTGGGGGTGATAGGGGACATGAGTGGGGGCCTGGTGGAGGCTGCCCCTGCACTGCTGGGGGGTGGGGGTGGTGGGAGACATGAGTGGGGGCCTGGTGGAGGCTGCCCCTGGTGGCCAGGGGGTGGGGGTGCAGGGAGACATGAGTGGGGGCCTGGTGGAGGCTGCTCCTGCACTGCTGGGGGATGGGGGTGGTGGGAGACTTGAGTGGGTCCTGGTAGAGGCTGCCCCTGCACTGCTGGGGGGTGGAGGTGATAGGGGACATGCGTGGGGGCCTGGTGGAGGCTGCCCCTGCACTACTGGGGGGTGGGGGTGATAGGGGACATGAGTGGGGGCCTGGTGGAGGCTGCCCCTGGTGGCTGGGGGTGGGGGTGATAGGGTACATGAGTGGGGGCCTGGTGGAGGCTGCCCCTGGAGGCTGGGGGTGGTGGGAGACATGAGTGGGGGCCTGGTGGAGGCTGCCCCTGCACTGCTGGGGGGCGGGGGTGGTGGTAGACATGGGTGGGGGCCTGGTGTAGGCTGCCCGTGGTGGCTGGGGGTGGGGGTGCAGGGAGACATGAGTTGGACTTGAGTGGGCGCCTGATGAAGGCTGCCCCTGGTGGCTGGGGGTGCAGGGGGACATGCGTTGGTGGGCAGTACTGCAAGGTGACATGTGGGTGGGCTGGGGGGAATGGCCATGGTGGATGGGGTGCCTGCAGGACATGTGCAGGGTAGGCCCCTGTGGTGTGGGCCACCTGCAGGGGCCGTGGAGGGTGTAGATGGAACACCAGGGAGGACCAACATGTGCAATTCACATGTGGTGCTCCCTGCGCACCCATGTAATACACGAACCCTGCTGATTTTGCGTGTGATGCTCCCCGCACACCCCTGAAACACACGTACCCTGCTGCTTTTGCGTGTGATACTTCCCGTGCACCCATGGAATACACGTACCCTGCTGTTTTTGCGTGTGATACTTCCCGCGCACCCCTGGAATACACGTACCCTGATGGAATCGCGTGTGATGCTTCCTGCGCACCCCTGAGATACACGTACCCTGCTGCTTTTGCGTTTGATACTTCCCGCGTACCCCTGAAATACACATACCCTGCTGCTTTTGCGTGTGATACTTCCCGCGCACCCCTGAAATACACGTACCCTGCTGTTTTCGCGTGTGATACTTCCCGCGCACCCCTGGAATACACGTACCCTGATGGAATCACGTGTGATACTTCCCGTGCACCCCTGAAATACACGTACCCTGCTGTTTTTGCGTGTGATACTTCCCACGCACCCCTGGAATACACATACCCTGATGGAATCGCGTGTGATACTTCCCGCGCACCCCTGAGATACACATACCCTGCTGCTTTTGCGTGTGATACTTCCCGCGCACCCCTGAAATACACGTACCCTGCTGCTTTTGCGTGTGATACTTCCCGCGCACCCCTGAATTACACGTACCCTGCTGCTTTTGCGTGTGTTACTTCCCACGCACCCCTGATGCTCACGTACACAGGACAATTGCGTGTGGAACTTCCCGCGAACCACTGAAATACACGTTCCCCGCTTGGCGTTTGCTGTTTGCCAGCCCTGTGAACTTGTCCAGGGTTGGCGCAGCCCTTTGCGATTACTTGGGGATTTTGAAGGCTTTTCCTTGCGCGAGGGCATTCTTGGGAGCGTAACTGGCGCTGCTGCAGGGTCACTGCGCCACGCTGCGCCACGGCTCGTTTTGGATGCGAAAATCCATGAATACACTGTGCGCGGAAATCGATTTTAACGCACGCGGCTGGTGCAGACATTCGTACGGGCACACTGTGCACCAGCCGCGTGCGCCACTTTTGTGCGAATTTCTATGAATTACCCTGTATATTAACAAAATTCACAATAATATGAATATAAAAAGAATCAATCATATTCTATTATTAGACGCCCCTTAAAATCTATTTTAGGTTGTGTGTTCTTACTTATGGTATTATGTTGTGTGGCTGTGGAATGTTTGTTTACCCAGTTTAATGTTATGTATTATTTTCTGCTTACTTTATTTTCAGCTACTTTATATAAGTATATGAGTAGTGTTGTACTGCATTGATTTATTAAGTTGTATTGTAGCATACAATTTGAAGTGAGGCCCCCTTTTTATCCAATGTTTGTAAACACAAATTCAATGGAAAGTAACTGCTGGTATAATAAAAAAATGTTATTTCATTTTATTGTATTTGTGTATTTGTATGTGATAAGTATTCCTTAAACTGACTGTTTTGGGGTACACTGAGTGTAGTATTTAAGCACATCTGAACTGCTGTTTTGAAGGAACACCACATTTCCTTGATCAGTTAGGTGGCCTCTGTCAGGTCTATATAAATTGACCATGTAGTACTGTATGTTGTTGTTCAAAATCCATAATTGGTTGCCTCTCATGAATGCTGAAACTGATGACAATTTTGCTGGGATTTCTCAATTTTACCATTAAATCTGGTGGTGCGGCTCCATTTATGCCTCAGTGTCAGACTGGAAAATATGAAGCTGGTGTGAGGGAATAGTTCCATTAGTTTTGCCATGTCTTGTTTGATCATTAAAGTAAGGGACACATCTTGTACATTTCCGAAATCATTGCCTCTACAATGAATTAGTATGATGTTTGGGTGCCCTGTAGTACAGCTTTTTCCGCGAGTATGACAATTCCTATTTCTGTGCATTGATCATGTTGTTCCCTTGATTTTACACTATACAATTTCACATGTGTTTCATGCTTCATGTGTACCTTTATGGTGTTTGAATTGGTACAGCGTGTCAATATGTCTTTTTGAATCTGTAAAAATATTATGGGTAGCCACAACTACTAGCGGTTGACTCGATCCGTGTGTATGAATGCTCCAACCGTATGTCATACGGTATAAGCCGTTGGTTGGTGCAGGGATCCTATTATATTATGGTGTATTTTTAGCACAGATTTGAACATGTGTTTCTGTATGGATGTGCTCACCTGAAGGCTGATGTGAATTGATTTGAAACCTTTGTAATATATGTTTTTGAGTACACTTGAAAAATGTAAGTATAACCGAGTCTATAGGTGGGTTTTCCTCATGCAATCACGGTTATAGTTGCAGTTATGTTATTTGGAAAATTAGGAAAACAAATATATATATTTTTAATATTGTGTGTAAATATTGTATAAAGTACTCTTTGAAGGATTGTGCTGGGTTTTATTGATTCATATAGGTTGTAATCAAAATGTGTTCAGCATTTTACTTGTTTGTTTCTACAGTCCTCTCTACTATTGATTTGTGAAAACTATGAAGGTGACTTTTTTGTGAACTTGTGACAGTCTTATCCCAGAACTGAGAGTGTGCACATGTTCTGTGCTTGGCTATGGTGAACATCTATTCATTATTTGGAGCAGCTGAAGGTGAGTGATATGAGTGATAGTGTGTTTTATATATGTTGTGTACGTTTTTATTGTTGTATTTCTAAGATACATGAAGTATGTTTAGATGTTTAATTTGGTCAAGTTTATAAATATTGTTTGTAAAGTAGGGTTTTTAATATTTTACTTCAGTGTTTTTAGGAGAGTGATGAAGCAGTATGACATGTTATGCTATGCTTATGATTGACAAAAAATATATTTACAAATGAAGCTTTTTTTCTCACTGACATTGGAAGATGTGATATGAATAGTAGCATAAGAAACTCTGCTGTGAACCAAACAGAATTACTGTACCCTTGACAAACATTGTGTCCGTGTATGTGCTTTGTAGTTGGATATTCTGTCTTAGAATTTGGAATTGTTTGGAAGTGGCTTTAAAATTGGTAACTTTTATGAGGCAGTGCACCTGGTGAATGGGAACTTAGTTATGAAGTTTGACAATGTTATTTTGATTATTTGTGGATATTTTTGGATTCTGATAGGTTACTGGGAAAGTTAGATGGGGCATTCTTTATACTGCAGTATTTTCACTCGCATTTAATTGTTGGTAGTAATTTACAAATCGTAATTAAGAACCATATTTGGTAGATTCACAATTTTCTCTGAAACAGTGTGCTTTGGACGGGCAGGAATCTATTTGGGTTTCATGTTATGTAATGCAATATGGTGTTACACAATGCACTGATATAAGGAGATGTACAATTAATGGGGTGCATAGTGTGATGGGAAAACAGTATTATTTATGAGGTTCGCTAAAACACCTTTCTGGGGCTGGCTAGGGCACTTGGACTTTCAAACCATATTTGAGTGGGGATGTGCAGTGAAGGGAGAACATACATGCTGATATCTTTTGTTGAGCAGTAGTAGTAGTAGTAGTGATTAGTTTATAGGTGAAAGTGATGGAGTATTAGAAATCGGGTACTGAAGCCTTTGAGTGAAAATGAGCAGTTAGCTGAAGCAGTACCTGACAGTACAGAGATTTCAAAAACAAACTTGATCGATACATATTATCCAAATCGATCTGAAATGTTGGAGAATCTTTGTTTATATGAACAAGCACAACGCTACTCATATCAAAATATTGAAGCAAACAGTGATAGAGGACTATTCGAAGTACGTGGATGTAGCAGTTGTCTAGTGAGATATGGGAAGGCAAGTCTCATTAACCACATGACACTGTCTTGCCAAACTGCAGAGAAAAAGGAAATATTGTATTTTTGTGTTTTGCAGTTGATCTCCACATTGTGTGCAGAGAGAGATTTCTTTGGAGGTTAATTTGTTACTAAAACAAACTTAATAACATATCAAAAATGTGAGCAGTACTTAGAGTTACTGGAGAAAGAACTACGTCAAGAAGAACTTTTGGCAGCTGAATTGGGAAAAGAAACATCTGCGGAAGTCAAGATTTTGCAGTAGCAAGTCAAAATGAACTTGGTAAGCCAATTATTCAAACTGATGTTAAGCTTGCCATGGAGGAAGTAGAAAATGCAATGCAACACAATTATATTACAGATGCAAATTGAGATTAAATTGTTAGTGAAAGTAATGTAGAACAAAAATAAGTTTACTATAAAAAATAAAGATAGGTTCTTACATGGTTTCATGGTTTACTGCATGACAATCGTGAATGTTCTTGTGTGCAATGCAAACCTGTATTGTATGTTAGTGGACAAGCAGGAAAAGGTAAATATTTTTTTTTTTTTTTGTTTTTAATTTTTATTGGTTATATTACAAACCTTTAAAAAAACAAAAGAAGAAAAAGAAAAACCAAGCTAAAATGTATGCATTCATCTCAAATCAATTCAAGGCCTCCTCCCTTCATCTATTTCCCATAACATAGTCTCGGGTGCAGACCTCACGTCATCCCAGCGATCAGGTCCACCGAGATATCGTGTAGACGATCTTTTATAACACGAAGAAAAGAAACCAAAGCATATAACAACACTCTGTTTGACCCATCAAACAGTGCTCTCCACCAGTCATCACGAGTGAGGCACTGAAAATTCATTGTTACTGGGCTGAAGATGTTAACTCTCTCGGTCTCAAACTCGGGGCACATTATGATTAGATGTTTAAGTGTTTCCTTTGTGAAGGAACAGAATCGACACACAAGGTCCGAGTCCGGAGATTGAGACCAATAGCAAAGACGTTCTTTAGTTGACATAGCATTCAGCCTAAACTGAAGATAGGCGGCCCGAGCCCACTGGTCCGGGAAGCAAGCTAAGTATGGAGGTACATATCCGTATGCTCTTGCCTCGACCAGCACTTCACGCATGGACTTAGAATTAGCTCTTTTGTCACAAGTCTGGATCCAGTCACTTCTCCAAAGCTTTAGTTTTGCAGCATCAGGGTTTTCAAGCAGCAGTTGCATCGTAATATCATACGAGCTAAGAACATCATAGCATATCTTGTTCCATTGAAATGCAATTGTAGGTGCTTTGGCGAACTGTAGGCTATGTAGAATCTTCATCTGAGGCAATACGGTGTTAGAGTTTACTTTCCTAAACATGCTTAGAAGATTCCAAGCGACTCTTGCTTGCATGGATATGTAGCCAAGTTCGTATCTAATACAAGCAGTGGAGGTGCCTTTAGGGAGATGGAGAACCCTGGTCCAGAAGATGTTTTCTAAAGAATTCCACACTTCAAACCCACAACCAAAGGCGTTATCGCCAGCATAAATCAGAGACGGTACCACCTTCTGCTGAAAGAAGGTTAACGTCGGTTTTAAAGTAAATTTCCCAAATTTTTTGTTAATTATGACTGCTTGGCACGCCAATTGATGGCATTTTTTCTTGACTGAGATCACCCAGGGAGCGTCATTTCTGCTGGCACTTAGTTGCATTCCTAAGTACCTGGTGGTGAAGACGCGTCTAATGGGTTCTTTGTTTACGTACCATTTAAATTTCTGCCGGTTCAGATTGGATCCTTGCAGTCTTTCAAGGACCATTATTTCGCATTTCCCTCTGTTGATAACCAACCCGTTATCTATTAGATATTTTTCCACGGCATTTAGTTTTCGCTGTAGACCTATGGGAGTAGAGTCTATCAGAATGATATCGTCTGCATAGACTAAATAGTCCACATGAGAGTCGTGGAGTTTTGGCGGGAAAGTACGTAGGCCTCTAAATACATCCTTGATATCGGATATGTACAAGTTAAATATAGATGCCGTAAGCGGGCAACCTTGTTTGACACCTCGGGAGGTGTCGATGGGTACAGATAGATTACCCTTTTGATCTAGGTGGACTCTAATGGTCGTGTTCGTATGTAGTTCATGAATGGCGGCCAGCAGACTTGCAGGGCAATTCCATTTGGTCAATTTAGACCACAGTAATTCTCTGTTAATACTGTCAAACGCCTGAGACAAGTCCACCAAGGCGAGATAGATCTTGGAATTAGATCGTAAAGCTTCCATTTTCAATAAATTTAGTATTAAAAGGTTAATACCGCAACCCAAGCCTTTGACAAATCCAGTTTGTCTAGTGTCCATCTGATTGCACTTTGTTAACCACTCCATCAGTTTTTGTTGGAGGAGAGTGGCATAGACCTTACCCAATACATCGAGTAGTGCAATTGGTCTATAGTTCTTGGGATTACGACGATCACCTTTTTTGAAAATAGGTATGATCACTGCTGATTTCCAAGACAAAGGGGTCTTGCAGTTGTTGACAATTCTTTTGAAAAGTAACTCACAAAAGGTAGTCCATAATTCAGGTTGGAGTTTGAGCGTAAAGTTCGTTAAGCCATCAGGACCGGGGGCTCTTGAGTTGTGCAGGTTCCTAATGACTCTCAATATCTCCTCATAATAAAAAACTAAGTCCCAATGTGGCAACGCTGGAGGACTCCAGTCAACAACCTCATTGTTGTTACAAAAAAGGTTGGTATAAAAGGATACCCACTCAGACTCAGAGACCAGGTTTGCCTGTAGAGCATGTTGAGGAGCAAAGTTGTCATTTATCAATCTCCAGTATTCAACAGCATTAGAGCTTTTCATTTTTGATAGCATCAGCTCCGCGTCATTCTGCAGCATAATAGCTTTATGGGACTTGAGCCAATTCTTGTAGCTTTGTTTGAAATTTCTTCCAAGCCCATTTGCAACAGAAGGTGTTTGTTTGTGGGCCAATCTTATCTGCCAACGTAAGAGGCGTTTCCGTTGTTGCACCTCAAGATCAAATTTGTGCTTTGGAAAGAAGAGACTGTTGCCCATGTGATTCTTGCGTTCTTGGTATTGGGTTAGGAGATGGCTGTACTCCGTGATTTCAGAAGTCTGAAGACCTCTCAAGATATTGCCTGTCTCAGTATGATCTAGGTTTAGGCGAATCCTACCGACTCCTGTTCTAGTTGAAATGGCCCAGCGATCTTGGGGCCTTTTGTCAATTGCCGCAAGTGTCAGTACCATCATGTCATGATCGCTATGCTGCATTGTTTGGACAGACAGGCTGGTCGTTCTCATATGAATCCCACTGGATACAATGATGTAATCCAAGGTTGAACTTAGGTCACCTCGTCTCCATGTGTGGGCAGCAGGAATGTCGCCTAACGTTTGGCCGTTCAGCATCGTCAAGTCACGTAACTCCATTTCCAGCCACCATTGGGTTGCCAAGTGTGATTCTAAGTTGTTGGAGGTCTTCTTGAGATCAGATGTGTCCTGGTGATTAAAACAGTCGATATTGAGATCTCCACAGACTATCAGGTCAATTGGGGGGCAGGCTTCCAACTGCTCATCCAAAGACTTGGTGACTTTGTCTATGAAGTTTTTGGCTCCACTGGCCGCATGGTTCCAGTAAAGATTAAAGATGCAGATGTTGGTTGTTGCGCCAGGAGCCATGCTTCCCACCCCGACCGTGGTCACTTGAATATATGGGGAAGTGTCAATTGAGTTCAGGATCCGAAGACCTGAATTGATCCTGACGGCTACCAGAAGGCCTGACATCGGTCTCCCCCTAGTCTGTTTGAGGGCTGGTGTATAGGCAATTTTGAAACCTTCCAGAATGGGTTTTTCACGTAGCCATGTCTCCTGTAGACAGATAAGATCCAAATCATCAGCCCAGGTGGTATTAAACAGATGACTAAAGCCCCTTGTGTTCCAGGAGCCCAAAGTAAGAGTTTTGTCGCTATTAGAATGTTTGGGGACCTGGCGTTAGCATGGCATGATATTGTTTAAAGTTTCAGCAACCCAAGCCCACTCATTCCCTTGTACCCTTGGCAGCGTATCAGACCCTAGCAGATCTTCGGTTTGATGTGCTTGACTTGCACCTGTGATTGTAATCTTGATGTTATTTTGACTAGATGTCTCGTTCATGGGCTTACTGGTCTTCTGTGCCAGGGGGAAAGATCTTAAGTGAGAAGCTACAGTAACACTCTCACATGAACGAGCTGAAGGGTTTTTGTAGTCTCTTCCAACCTCCAACGAGTTCGCAGCTTTATTCACTGCTTCTTCTGGGATCCGTGTTGGGGCTAAAGAGATATCAAAGCCCAGGGACATTAGGACCGGTCCAGCTTGGAGCAGTGTATCGGCTATCAGTTTAGACTGAACATGTAGAATAACTGCATCATTTTTACTTTCCTCAAAAAATTCTACAATTTTTATGTCGTCAGATTCTATTGCCCGTAGGCTCGGTACCAGATGACAAAGCCATAAAACATTATGCCGATTCATTATCAAGTCATCAGCAGAGTCGATACGTTCCAAAAGTACTTGATAGTGAGTAGGCTCAATCGTCCAATGTTTGCTCTTAAGGGGTTCATTTGTTACTTGCTTTTTCAAAGATAGATTTCTTTGTGCAACCCCAATGGCCTTAGGTTGCAGCGACTTAGGCAGAGTACCCCTGGAATTAGCGCCTAATGAGTCATTCTTGGCGACTACAGAAGATGGTAGGTTGATGCAAGGGGCAGAGGGAATTTGTGCATCTGGATCTTCCGTCTTGAATTGGCCGTTGTAAAATAGGTCACACGTCTTGCGACGTTTCTCCTCTAGCGTCATGAAGGATTTTGACCAGATGTCCGTGTCATCTGAGGAAATAGTAGATGGCCCAATTATCTCGCATAGGGATACAAATCTGGTAGATTTTGAGGCTGGCACTTGTGAATGAGTGGAGTTATGGCCAGTCGATTTTGATCCAGTGTCAAGCTGGTTAATCATTTGAGGACAGGCTGAACTCAAAGGACCGGCTGTGTTGCCAGTCTGCTTGGATGCATCAAGTGGGCTAGCCGGTAGAGTGTCAAGCTCAGCAGGACCCTCCACGTCCTCAGCTACTGCATCTTCATATACAGACATGTTTAGCAAGTCCTCAGATATGTCACATAAGTTGATTATTGGTTCAGCGGTCGTGTCCAGGTCGCTAGAGGCAGCATTTAGTAGAGATTCTGGTACATCCTTTATCCCTTTTAAAATTGTCTTGTTAACATTTACATTCACCGTTTTTATGTTACGCAGAAATTTCTTAGAATTATTACCTCGGTTTCTTTTTTTCATTGGCAAGTTTTTTGATTTTTTGGCTTCGTTGCCTCTACAGATTCCAGCTTTCGGATCTGTAATGGGGCCACACGTGGGATGCTTGAAAATGTCGAAGACTGCAGCAGCAGCGTTATTTCCATGTTTTTGTACAGCATTGGGCACTTCTTTAGTGGGATCAGGACCAAGATTTTGGTTAGAAGAGGCAGCCAATTGGGGATTCTGAAGAGCCAAATTCGCTGCAGCTTGAGTTTCCGCAATAATGGCCTGAAAATTGGTCGATAAGGGTGGAATTGGATCAGTGGCGGAGGGGGCAAACTCATCCGTTTGCGAACCTAAAGGGCATAGGGCCGGCAACAGCGAGTATTGATCCTGACCAACTTCAGCAGTCATTTTTTCATTACAGGCCAACATATCTAGACTTCTCTTCGATTCAATAGCAGTGGCCTCTGCAATCTGGGCACATGTGGCTAGAGGAACCTGAACAGATGAACAAGCGATAGGGTTGTTTGGAGTTTGAGAGTTTAAAACTCCTCTATCTTCAGGAATTCCAATATAGCCAGGCTTACCGATTTTTTGTTGGAAAAGGTGTAAAGCCTCTTTTGCCATTTCAGCCAATAATTTTCTGTCTAAAAAGCGTTTTTGTTACTGTCTGTTAATACACCTAACGCCAGTTCCACCTGTTTATCAGTATACAGAGATGTGTTCATTAAAATCGTTTGAGAGTTCTCCAGTTCAATAATCTTCGTCTTCATACCAAAAATTAAAGCTGTTAAATCTTTCATGTTGTCGTTTATGTGTTCATACATTTTCAAAAATGGCGCCAGAGCAATTGAAGTTGATGACAGAATAAGCGTCTGAAGCTCTTGCATGCTTGGTAATAGGCGTTTACTGCCAGTGCTATCGGTTAGGAGGCCTGTAGATCGCCTTTTACTCAACGGAAGGCGTCTGATTTTTGGAAAAGGACGCTCCATTAATGATGAGTCCGATGAAAATGAATCTGACGTAGCATCGGAGTGAGAGCCCACTGTTGAAGGTCCATCCATACGTTGGAACAAATTCGACACTGTAACATTTTGCGGTGTGATGGGGACAGTTCTTTTTGCTGTAGTAAGATTCTTCTGTGAGCATTGAATGCTCAGAGAGAGACTCAAGTGTCTGTTTCTTCTTTGATTCACCTTGGCCATGGAAAAGCTCTGCGGAGGACTTTTATCCCGCTGTGCAGATGGGTGCGCCCCGGCCACAGATATAGTGGACGCTCCAACAAGGGCTGTAGCACCCGGCATAGAGTTTTTTAATGCCGAGTTGTTCAATCTGCTTTTATTCAAGTGCTTGAGGTCCATTAACAGTTTATTCACTACTTCCAAGGAATTTCTTCGATTATTAGGATCTTTTTCTTGCAGAACCGACAACCTCTCCCGCTCAGCATTTGCTAAGGAACCACAAGTAGAAGATTCTGACTCTAGATTTTGAGCTGATTTATCCACTTCATCGAATGTGAACGCTGTGTCAGAGGGCCCAACATCGGGCATTGTGTTCGATGACGTCACCGGCGACGGTAGCAGCTTTTCGTGTGCACTGTAGAATCTTGTACGCGGAGATCCACTACCTGTTTCTTTTTGCATTGGAGCACAAACTGCCTCACATGCACCTGGGCTCTTTTGAAGAACTTGAACATTAGACATTACACCAATAGGCCAACAAGAAGGCAGTTGCGCAAAATCACAGACGTGTTGCATTGTATTACTGTCATGTGGTGCGGCACAAGTTGGAAGTACAGCAGATCCATATGTTGAAGCCGAGTTAGACATCCCTATCGGGATTTTCTGTGCTTCATATGGGCTGTCACGCTTATCAGATGGCTCCTCACATTTACTTTGACACGGGGAGCGGGATGGGGAGTCATGGAGGGTGTCCATTTGGGATGGACTAGGCTGGGCAATAACAGTGTCAATAGTATTGCAGATGGCTCGACCATGAACTCCGAACACCTACCCTCAACGGACCCTCTCGTGAGCGCGACATGTGTAGGAAAGTCTAAATTTACTTGCGAGATAGCAGACACACAAACACTTACTGTAGTTTCATCGTTGTTGTGTGTGGGGGTCAAGTTCATGATTGACTGCATCAGACGTTCCGCTTAATTCCTGGACTGTACGCATTCAGCAGCAGCAGGGACCAGGACAGGTGTGCGGGGCGCCTCCGAGGATTCCGCCGAGAGCCATGAGCGTTCAGAGTCGTTAGAGGCAGACTCACGCGTACGCTTCCTTTGGGCTCGAGTCTTTATAGCGGCGCTCATAGACTTGCCTTTCACCTGAGCCGCTGTAGCGTTTGTTCGCATTGTAGCCTCTGCAGCAAACAGTATGTGCGGGGAGCAAGGGAGGCCGAAGGGGAACCGAGAAGAGAATCCCGCAGACCACGGACTCCTTAAACTCTACCGGACTCCGCTTACCTTTGTGCAGCGGCCCCAGCACGCCAAACAGCCGCACAACAGCCGGTGGGCTTGTCTCCTGTCGGGCTTAACCCCGCGAGGGTGGATGTCCCAGTTTAAGATGGGCAGGTGGATCACGTGACTTGTCACGTGTCTTGAGACAGCTCCGCCTCCTCCAGGAAGCGAGATGTCCACAGCAAGAGCCCCTAGTCAGCTCACAATGCCAGGAAGGAGAAAGCAATGAAACGAGGTTTTCCACCGTTGAAATTCAGTTCGCCTGATGCTGCCTGCAAACTCATGCAATAAGAGCTATGATCCAAAATGTAACCGATTCCCCTTTGTCATATATTGTAACTGCTCCAACAGGTTTAGCAGCATTTAATGTAGCAGGTGTTACTTTAAATCACCTGTTGATGTTACCTTTGGAGCATGACAACAAACTAAAGTATCAAAAAGGTGTATCAAGTGCAGCACAAAACGTAGGAAAAGATCATAGAAAATTAGATACCTTGATTGTAGATGAAGTAAGTATGGTGTCTAACTTGATGCTAACTTGCATTCACTTGCAAATGTAAGAGGTTTTGAAGACTGAGTACAATGTTTTGTTTGGTGGCAAACATGCACTTTTTTTAGACTTGTTACAATTAACTCATGTGAAAGGTCAACCAGTTTTCAGAATGCTGCAATCTAAGTCTACTCAAAAAATATAGGAAGTATTGGTCATGTTAACCTTTGGAATTGTTTTGAATTCCAGGAGCTTACTATTACTATGAGGCAATCTGCAGACTTAGAGTATGCAGACATGCTTAGTAAGATTTGAATAGGTGCTCTTGAGGAAAATGTGAAATCAGTTTTAGAGGCAAGACTGATATCTAACAGGTTTCTTGCAGGTTGCAGTCTGTCTGATGTCATGTTGACTCTTAAGTAAAGAAACATGTCTTGTGTTGCTTTAATGTGCACACTTGCAGGCTGTAACAAGTTTAACTATACAATGCTATTGTCAGAGAAGCAAAATATTGTGGATGTAAAATTGTGTGATGTTTTCGATGGTCATTTATGCCTTTAGAGCTGGATAAGAAAGCAAAAGCTCGACTAGGTCAACTAGAGAATTGAATTTATAAACCAGCAGGTCTGGAAGCAGTACTAAAACAACTGTGCATCAATGCACAAATAATGTTAAAGAGGAACTTGAATGTAGAAATTGGTCTAGTCAATGGAACGATGTGAAGAGTGATGCATTTCACACCTTTCTTCACAGTACAAATATTGAACATGTTGAAGTTAAGTTTGATCATGTAGAACAATCTTATTTAATTTCTCGGACATGTGCATGTTTCATGCTTTTTAAGGATACCTTTGTGAAAAGAGCACAGTTTCCATTGTGCTCTGCTTATGCAATAACAATTCATAAATCAAAAAGGGTTGACTAAAGAAGCAGCACTTCTTTCTTTCAAATACATGTCATATGTAGTTTTGTCAAGTGAAAAATATAAAAGGTTAATTTTAATAAGAATATAATATGTGTGTCCTGTATTCGCCTCACCTAAACCTTATACCTGTACCTGCAAAGCACTCTTCCGGGAAACGTAAGGAGTCAGTGTAAGTACATTCAAATGAAAGCTGTCCTTGTAGGACTAAAAAACAGAATGTAACAAAGTTTGAGAGTTGTTCAACTTTAACATACTCTCATTGCAGATTTGGTATTGAGACAGGAGTTGAATTCTATTGCAATGCAGCTTTGTGTATGTTGTTTCAAATGACTACATTGAGCAAGAAATAGCTTCCAAAGCAGAGAAGCAGCTACACGTGGAACCTTTATTTAAAATACCTGTAGATGAAAAACCACACAGTTTACATCCAGGAATGTCAATCTGAAATGTAGTAGCTGTTGCAAGTGGAAATCAACACATTTCTCAAAATACACAGGAAGATAGTCAATAATTTTGAATTAATGTCTTGGATTTATCAGTGAAGGAAACTGTTAGTGTAGATTGCAATTTACATTCAACACTGCAAAATATAGTTTTTAATAAGTATGCACTGATTATTTTTCAAAGATACAGGGCCTCATTACAAGGTTGGAGGTAGCCATGGCGCTATTAGCGCCGTGGCTGCCTCCAAACTCGTTCCGACTCTGCCCTGGTGAATGGAGCAATTACCGGTCCATTCCAAGGTTGGCGGGACCGGTAATTCCCCATTCACCAGGGCCATTCCCCATTCCCATTTGAGCCCCCATAGGGCTCAATGGGAATGGGGAAGGCGCTAATAATGGTACCGCAAATTGCGGTACCGTTATTAGCTCTAGAGTCCCTTTGCGGGTCCCGTCCTTAACACCTGAAAAAAACAGGCGTTAAGGAAGGACCCGCAAAGGGAACTCGTAGTAGGGCGGTAAGGGATTACCGGCACCGGTGCCCTTACCGGTGCCGGTAATCCCTTACCGCCCACCTCGTAATGAGGCCCACAGTGTAGATGGTATGAAAATGAACACGTCAATAATGAATTTTAAATGTGGTCAAGTTTCTGTTAGTAAGAACATTTTTAAAACGTGTACAATTATTTTTCATGAAGGCGCATCCATTGAATGTGGAGATTTCATGACATGGGTGCATACAGAAGTAGATTGTCTTGCTTGTAATTAATCTATAGTCACACACCAATCTAGATTTCCAAAGGGTTTAAGGAATGCTTACTTGATCTTGTTAGAACCAATGTTTTAAATATATGTGGAAAATGCTTTGTGAATATAAACATGCAAAAGTTTGAAATGGAAGAATAGGGTAATGAGTGTTTTATAAAAAGTTGGAGTCAGTTAAAGTACATTCAAATTAAATCAGTCCTTGTAGGACTAAAGACAACAGAATTTAACAGAGTTGGAGAGTTGTTCAACTGTAACATACTCTCATTGCAGATCTAGTAATGAAACAGAAGTTGAATGCAATTTACTGCTTTGTGTATGCTGTTTCACATGACTGCATTGATGCAAGAAATAGCTTCCACAGCTATGTGTGGAACTTTTATTTCTTAAAATATCTGTAAAAGGAAAACCATACTCTTTACATTCGGCAATGTCAATCCAAAATGTAGTAACTTTTGCAAGTGGAAATCAACAATCTTCTCAAAACAGACAGGAAGATATTCAAGATGTTTTAATGACTGTCTTTGATTTATTAGTGAAGGAAACTGTTAGTGTAGATAGGCATGTAGGATTTAGTTACGAGTGGAATCATATGTGTCCACAATGTAAGAAAGGTTATTCTATCCAGATCTATGTGAACGATTTGCCTATGTGCATATCCCTGATCAGAAACGTGTACATTCTTCTGATCTTGTAACTAAAGCATTACATGGCATGCAGTGGAGTGACTGCAGCTGTAATTTACATGCAACACTGCAAATATGTAGTTATTAATAAGTGTGTATTGATTAAATGTGGTCAAGTTTCTGGTAGTAAGAAAACTTTTAAAACATGTGCAATTATTTTTCATGAAGGGGCATCCATTGAATGTGGACATTTAACGGCATGGGTCCGTACAGAAGTAGATTGGCTTGATTGTAATGACTCTAATTCACCCACCAAGCTAGATTGCCAAAGGGTTTAAAGAATGCTTACTTAATGTTGTTAGAACTACATTTTTGAAATATGTGTAAATTGCTTTGTGAATATAAACATGCAAAATATAAGTTTGAAATTAAAGAACAGGGTAGTGAATGTTTTATATAAAGTTGGGGCTGCTTCGTTACTAGGATGTACTTTAACATTGTATGATATACATGTAGAGGTAATATTCTGAAGAGTATATAAACTAGAAGAGAAAACAGTATTCTGCAATCCTCCACTTCTGCTTTATTGTGTAAAACACTGTGGGCCTCATTAAAGGTTTGCCGGTCGGGTAACAACGGTGCCAGTAAGCGGGCGGACTGGCACCCACGAGCAGACCTCTATGGATGCACCGGCACCATTCATGAATGGTGCCGGTGCATCCGGCCTCCCCATTCCCATTGAGTCCAATTGGACGCAAATGGGAATGGGGAATAATAATTACCGGCACCCGGCAATGGGGATTTGCTGGGTCTGCCGGGGCTGTAATGCCCTGGTAAGTCCCCTTTGCCGGGTGCTGGTAAATTCATGACTCCAGCGCCAGCTTTGCCGGTATTTACCTGCACGGCTACCGCCAGGGTCATAATGACCCCTTGTATATTGTAATTTGTACAAGTGTTCCCTATACCTGCTAGGTTACATAAATGGCAACATGTACATTATTTTGAATGTGAGGGAGCGTAGAAAGACATATGAAACAAGGGAATACTAGGGTGTATGATATTATATGATACAAAAAACATATAGTACTCTGTTTAAAAAATAAATAAGTTGTAACTACTGATAAGAGTTTTAGGGAACAATTTAGGCATACTGTGTTTACTTATTTTGTGTATAGGTGGTAAAAAGAATGTTTTTTTAAAAAGTATTCTAAATGAAATAAAACATTAAAATACATTAGTGAAAGGGTTTGTTTGTTAAATGTATAAACATCTTCAGTATGTAGTGTGAATATTTCATAAAAATTGTCCAAACTATCCAGTTATTAATCTGTGTATGTTTTTTTCTATTTTGTATGGTAGGTTTAAGAAAACTGGGTTCAGCTTCTTAGGTGTGTAGATGCCAAAAAAGGATGCACACCAAATTATGAAAGAAGTTATCAAATGGCAATGTAGATATCATTTTTATAATTTAGAATGCATATTCATATAGTAAAAACATGTATTGCTCATTTCATACAATTATCAGTGCCAATAGAAGTTTAATTAGCAATTTGTAGTTTAATTGTTTTAAAAATATAATGTGTACATTATAAAATGTCATAAACCTCTCATGTTTGTAAGTGTCCACACAAAGGACGCACACAGTTTGTATAAGAAGTATGGACATTACATTTCTTAGGTAATTTTTGTAGTTTCTGCTAAACATTAATATGTTTACACACAAACATTATTATTATTGTCTACCTATTACTTAAAATATAGGTATGACTATACTTTAAAAAGATTAATACTTAAAATGAGTTGGGGAGACTGATACCAGACTGGTCTGTGTTGAAGCCAAGGTTACAAGTGGCAACATTGTATAGTGAAATCTGAAGAGAACAGTGTGCATATGTGGCAAACAACATGAATATAATTAAGCAGCAGATGAGTGACTGATTTTAAATCCAGGATACGATACCCTAAACAGAGTGATCTGGTGCCATGTGGCTGCACATTCAAAGGACTCTGTTAGGTATCCAACTGAAAGGTGGCAATTGTAAACGGAAAGGAATTGTGAAATCGAAGGGGTCCTGCAATGGGTCAAGCCAAACCACAGGCACATTTGAAAGTCTTTGATAGTTGATACTAATTGCAAGTCGTCCTAGCCTGGCGAAGAGAGATTAATTGTGTTAAAAGGGATCTGATCCCAGCTGAGGGGGATCCGGGGTGAACCGTGAGCCACCAGAGAAAGAACATCCTATGAACATTGTGAAAGAGGATCTGAGACCAGTTGAGGGGGATCCAAGGAGGTGAACATTGTGTTAAAAGTATCTGAGCCCAGCTGAGGGTGATCCGGGGTGAATAGTGAATCACAGAGGAAAATAACGTATTGTTTGTTTTGTCACATCAGGCCCTCTGAGTAAAGAGACTTTGGTGTTGAAAGAGACTTGGGCACAGAAGGACCTGATGTTAATGACTGAACTGTATCCTTGTGCTAAAGAATCCAGAGACTGTTCTACGCTCGAGTGAACCAGCCTTGTGCCATGCTGAAAACGTGGGGAAGGGAGGTCAATGGCCTGAACATCCTGACATATGATTTTATGAACACGTCTTTCTTTTTTATTGAGAGGTAATGTTTGTTAATAGGTTTATTAGTATAGACCCTGTTATTTTGACAAGAAATCACTTGACTGCGTTATTATTATTTGATGGTTGTAGCTTGCTCACATCTATAGATCTAGGATTAGATAGGAGTTATTCAAACCCTTTTTGAAGTTCAATAAACACCCTTGAACTGTGGTCACGTGTGTCTGTCTTACTGTTGATACCATGCCTACAAAGTCTGAGCACAACTGAAGAAAGCAGCAAAAAAGTGACAAGGAGCAAAGTGGATGACATTGACCAAAGCAGACACCTGGAGACAAATGCAGCCACAACAATAAGTAAGCACTCACACATCCACCTGGCAACATGCCATCACTCCAACATCCAGTACCGTCCTCAAAACCCGTCCAGGAGGATACAGACCATAATCTAAGAATTCACAAACAAGTGAACATGACAATGAAATCATGACCCAACCACAGGACCTGGAACACTAAACTGTATCTGAACTATGACCAGCATGGAATGCATCACCTGTACAACCTCACCTATCTTGCCATGAAGGATCCTACCAAAAACAGAACTACCAACTTGTCAAAGGGATCTCACCCACACAAACCCTCTGGTAGCAAACACACAAAGATGCACCAGCTACACATACAAACAGTGGGCTCCTAACACCAAACTTGCAACTTGAAACACCTAACTGTCCCTGCACTATAACCATCAGGGTGTGCATCACTGTGCAAACTCCCCTAGCATTGGAAACATGATAATGAGATCCTGACCCAACCACAGACTGTAGCTGAACTACAACCACTTTGGAATGTATCACCTGTGTAAGCTCACCTAATTTGCCATGAAGGATCATGCCAAAAACATAACTACCAGCTGTCAAGGGGGGATCACTCACCCACACAAACACTGTGACTGCAAACACAGAAATATATCTAGAAACAAGCACAAGCAACAAACTCCTAACCCCACACACGTAACTTGAAACAACAAACTGTACCTGCACTATAAACATCAGGGCATTCATCACTGCTCACCGAGCCTGCCTAAAGGATATAAACCAAACAGAAACTGGTAAACTGAACAACAACTAGTCAGGGGGTTATTACCATGTAAAGAATATCTATAACTGACTCCACTCCCCCCGAATACAGGTACAGGTAAAACACTCTTGTTTCCTGAAAATAAATAACATGCACTATTGTGCAACAATCCCTGTTGCCGGACCTCTCTTTTTTTTTTTTTTTACTGCATGCCGAGGTCGGTGTCAGCATTGCACTTCATGTAACTATGCAACCAGCACATGCATCCATCCCCAATGGAAGTTGAACATTAAGATATTTCATGAATATTAGTAAATATCAGTGTACTTTAACTGGACTATATTGAACTCACCATGAACTCTATGGAATCCGTACACTCTAACGGCCTGATTCATGGAATGTTTTCCTATGGATTGCACTATTTGCTTAGCTAATTATTAACTTCTTTATTAAAATATCCTCACCTCCTTATATATTGCATCAGTCAAATCACAGTATATAGAGTTATCTTTCAAGTGTTGATGCATTGTACGTAAATACAAAAATATGTCAATTGGTGTGGTGACTATCTAGTCATATAAATCAGACCATTTGTCCGTCTGTGGAAAGAAACACATTTAAGAAACATGTTTGAAGAATATTCATAATGCAGCACTAATCTCTAGCCAATGTTACAGCTCCTAGTCGATTGACAATATCACTTCAAGCACATTCAAATCATACCCGAACATGACGAACATGAACATGTCTAACAGTTGCACCTCTAATGCCTGTTCTAAACCCAAAACTTGTCCTTTCGGGACTGTTCTTAGCAATAAAATTGAAATGCCATCTATTACGGATAAATCATTGAGAGAACTAGTCATGGATCCAAGAAATGTTATTATCTTCAATGTCTTGTCATCTCTATGACCGGAACGTAAAGATGCCCATAAGAATAAGGTGATGGCCTGGCTTTGAGACAGAACTGGACCACGTATCGTTAGGAGTCTGGATCTGAAGATTCTGCGTACGATTAAGTTGGACAATTGGTGATCGGAAGTTGATAAAGATTGTGTAGTCATTGGCTGTAGACATAGTAACCTTGCTACTTTCCTGGCAAATTGTAACAATGCTTCTAATCTGCCTGTGGACCTGAACCTGATTGTAGATTGTGGATCATGTTTTGCCATGTGTTGTTTTGTGGTATGTCTTTATGTGTGTTTCTAGTGAACACTGAGATCTTGTGTTATACGCTTTCGTTCGGTCTTTTGTGGCACACTCATGTCTGTGGGCTTTGGCGCCTTATAAAAAATGCATAGATAAATCAAAACAAGGCTTTATATTGAAGTTAACACATTGCAGTTAAACTAGATGCATGACTGTCCACTTGTTCATGGATGAATTTACATTGTTGCTAAACATGTTCTCCACTAACCTCTTGACCATTTCGGCTTGCCATTGCTGTTCAGTTGAGGTAGTAGGCCTACAGTCAATCTGGCCTTGTTTAATGTTATGTTATGTTAGAACTTTTATAAAGGGCCCAAATACCTAGAGATATTCGAGTGCTCTAACAGAAACTGAAAATGTCCTTACAATTTACAGGTTGCCAACATTACCGCTCGGCTTTATCATAGTTGATGCTAAATCAATTCCGCTTCATCTAATTTGTATGAAATTAAACACTGTTGGATTCAAATTATGTTGAGCAGATTCTCCAGTCAGTTATCAACTGTGCATTACCTGTTTAGCGCTAGTAACCCATATATAGGTTTTATTTATTTATTTATTTCAGTTGTATAGAACAGCACAAACCCTCAGGCATCCAGGTGTTCATGAACACCAATTAGATGTGGCCGAGGTTTTCAAATGGTTACATACAGCTTGGTAGGTAAGTCAGATCGTGGGAGATTGAACTTAGTTGAACCGCCATGTTTTGAAGGCTTTGCAAAAAGCCCACTATGAGTCCTCTGCTCTTAGATCATGAGGGAGGGAGTTCCATTGTTTGGCAGAAATAACCATAGAATTGGCCCTAAATTGCTTATAACAAGTTATGTAAAGGTTTAGTGTAAATGATCTAAAATCAGATTGGCTGGCTCCCAGACAGGAGTTAACATTTTTTTTTAAAAGACTGCAGGTGTATGTAACCCCCCTTTCTAGTACTTTATTCATGGCAACAGGTATTGCAAACATGTCTGCAATTTCCAGGAATATGAAGGAAACAGTTGTCAGGATGTTTTGTTCAATTTTTGGGCACAAAGCCATGCGTTACAGCATTGTTTACAAATAATGTACGGAAAGGAAGCAGATCATCTATTCACTCCTTTGAGATAGATGCTGAGCAAAGAATTGCCTGGCACAATATAGGTTTAAAATTTGTAATGATAGATCTAAATCGTAGTGGTGATTTTACAAGGTCATCACAGAGGACAATAATGTTCTCTGAGATGACTACGTAAAATCACTATTACGGTTTTGATTTAAATGGGACACACAATTTTCCAACAAATGTTTGTCAAGAATATTGTAGTCAGATTGCAAATATTTTATTATCAGGAATGTTGTGAATTTCAATCGATGGGGATATGCTTGCTCGAAAAATCATATTATTTCTCTTTTTTAGAAGTTGGTGATTGAAAGATTTAATTCTTTGAGTTTGCCACAAAATTGAATGGTGAAAAATATGTTCTTATCATTAAATATATCCATATTATATGACTTTCTATGATCAAGTAAGCATTGTTTATTGAGTGGAGCTTTGTTATTGGACAATTGTCTCTGCACCTTCCTAAAGGCATCCAAACATGTCACACATTTTAGAAATGTACCATATTTGATTAGCTAATTTGCAATGTGGCTTAATATGTTCTAACAAAGATATATTGTCAACAGTATCTCTCAGCTATATAGATCTATTTGATTAGTCAGTCAAAGGGAAATTCAGTGTACACCGAGGACCATTTTATTAACAGTTGAATTAATGTATTTTTAGTAGCTTAAGTATCTGAATTGATTTTAGTTATAATGCAGCTAGATTTCATGCTGCTTTGCATGCAGCCATTACATTGAAATTCATGGCTTTGTGTTAAGTCATGTTTAACTTGCTGGTGGAAATATTAATGCCAATAATATTTTGTATAACAAACCTGTCCTATGAGTGGTTTTGGAATGAATAAGTCTATTATATATCGGGGAAAAAGCACTAGCCTCAAATAGATTACATAATCCCCTGTTATGAGTTCCATGAAATGTATTTGGCCATATTGTCATGCCTGCGCCATGGGCGCACACATTGGCAACCATCATGGACTATTTGTTATTCATTTATCTTCAGATTACTTTTAGAACAACCCCTATTCACACTTTGGTACTTAATTCCCATTTGCGTGACTTTGGTGCCTTCTTATATAACTCAACTAACTACATGTACCACAATGCACCTTGCTACAGCTATTCCTAGCCATTCCCATTCGTCAGCATTGGAACCACAATCCCCAGAAGCCCTAGGGATCAGTGCTGCTCCCACCATCTCAGGACCAGAGAGGGAGGAGGCAGATTGTATTCAGGTGTGCTGCTCCAGGTGCTGCCAATTAGCCTGCCTCAGTACAGGGCAGGGCGGTATTTAAGTAGCTGCCTGCAGGAGCTCAGTCTCTTGCATCAAGAGTCCTCCCAGCCCCTTTTTGCCTTTTGTCTCGAATTTGTATGCTGTTCCTGCTGCTGCATTTTCCTGCTTTTGTTCCAGTGCTCTTTCTGGGCTTCCTGCCTTGCAGCCTGCTACACCCTGCTGCCTACAGCCCTAGCCTTTTGGGCTCCCTGCCTCACAGCCCTGCTCCACTGGGCTTCCTGCCTTGCAGCCTGCTACACCCTGCTGCCTACAGCCCTAGCCTTTTGGGCTCCCTGCCTCACAGCCCTGCTCCTCTGGGCTTCCTGCCTTGCAACCTGTTACACTCCGCTGCCTACAGCCATAGCCTTCTGGGCTCCCTGCCTTGCTGCTCTGCTCCTCTGAGCTCACTCCTTGCTGCTCTGCTCCACTGGGCTCCTGGCCTTGCAGCCTGCTACTCTCTTCTGCTTTCAGCCCTGACCCTCAGGTCTCTCTGCCTCTACGCCCTGTTTCTTTGGGTTCGCTCCTTGATGCCCTACTCCTCTGGGCTCTCTGTCTGCCGCCTCCTACAGCTCTCAGTCCTGCTCCTCTGGACTCTCTGCCTAGCAGCCTACTACAGCGCTCTGCAATTCACTACAGTTTTTCTGTACCTTGTACCATTTAGGTACTGCAGCCCTGCTTCCTTGTTTGCAGCCCCCCTCTTTCCTGGCTGCTGCTCCCTTGCTCTCTTCCTTGTTTGCAACCCCTTGTTCTTGATCCCTGTCCTTCTCTTCCTTGACTCCTCTGTCCTCCCCTTTAGTTTACCCATTTCTATTGTACTGTTTCTTTCTTCATTCCCTTCTCCTAGAGTTCTCTTAGACTTCCTTGTCCCTGGTTATTTCTGTTCTTGTCTCTCTTGTGTCTTACGTTGATCCTTTGTACAGAACTTGACTGTTGGTTTCCGGCAGGCAACCTCTGCCCCTTCCCTTGTCGCATTTTCTGTTTAACAGACACCCACAGCTGTTGTTCCCAGCCATGAGCAGACAGAGTGGGCCTCTGTAATAGTAATCCATGCAGAAGGCTGGAGTTTCCAAAGGTCCGTGGAACACTCTTTTTCCATATTGGCATACACCCCAAGAGGGAATCCAGTTTTTTTTGTATCTTTGTATTTCCTGCCCCTTTCTGTTCACAACTACAGTTACCTACTTTTCTTTCTTGACGAGTTTCCTGCTGTGTGTGTACTTATCTGTCACCTTACATCAACACAGCCACTCAAACCCTAGCTGGGGGCCTTGTGCCACTCTTCACAGAATGCCATCCTTGACACATATGTAGAAATCACCACTCAGTTATTTTAATGTATAGTTTAATGAATCTGCAAGTTTAAATCTACTTGCATTGGGGTGGTATAACATTATAAGGGAAAACAAAATTTGATCTGTAATGGACAGTTTGAAAAGCAGGTTCTATTTTTATTTTTTCAAAAATAATAATTATTAGATGGATCTTCAAGTGGTTCCCAAAAATAATAGCCATGCCTCCTCCCTATTTACTTGTTCCCTTTACATGATACCCTGGGGTGTTAATAAAGTCTGGATGATCCAGAAACATCGCCAAGGAATGTGTCAATTAAAAATGCAATATGAAAGTATTATTTTATTTAACTATATAGTCACAGAAGTCTAAGGCAGACAACAGATTGGATAATAATTTGAGAACACATAATGTGGTGTCTTATTTGTGTATTGTTACAACTCAATGAAGAAGTGTTAATTGCATAATAGCTTTATCTGGTGCAAAATGTGCTGATCTAGTGATTTCTCTCTCTCTCTTTCTAACTTCCTCTCTCTCTGCCATATCTTTCTCTGTCTCTGTCCCCTATCTCCATCTCTCTTTCTCTCTCTCTCTCTCTCTCACTCTCTCTCTCTCTCACATTCAGTGAAAAAACTTTGTTAAAGGGACGTTATGGTTAAGTTGCGCTACTAAATACCTATGAAATTCAGTGAAAAAACTTTGTTAAAGGGACGTTATGGTTCCAAGTAAACCCGAAAAACCCCTGAAATTCGCCAGCAACGATAACTCGCGCCACCACTGTGCACTGCTAAGACTAACAACCATGACATCAAAGATGACATCACAAATGTCATTGATGACATCACTGATGACATCACATATCTGTCTCCCCTTTTTTTCCTTTACTGACATATCTAGGCAACATGGTTTTCTTCAGTAACAGTTATGAACTAAAAATTGTAAACATACTATATTTGTAGACTTATCCTTCAAGTATGTTCTTACAGTAAATCCCTTAGGGCCCAGTCATATCATATGAAACATATACATATGGGAACACACATGCTTGAAAAACAGCAATTCTTTCTGTGCATGAAGATAATCAGTAGAGTTATCAGCACTTTCTGATAGTTCTGTTGTTTTTTAATTACTGTATTTTCCCTGTATATGCTCATATTTGTATACATTGTAGTCACACTACTTTCCTTAGGGTCCAGTCACATCATGTAATACATGTACATAGGGTAAATAGCAGCTTTGAAACAGAGCAATCATTTATTTGCATAAAGATAATCAGTTAGGTTATGAATTATTTCTGCTACTACTTCTGCGTTTTTGCTTACTTCACTTTCCCTGTATATAACCATATTTGTATGTCTTATTGTGTCTTTGTGTTTTGTCTGTAATAATGCAATTATATTATACGTGGGTTTTATTAGCTACTTATTACTATTTCACAGTACACAAAACTTTAATAAGAAAACAGTAATCATTTCATTATTCAACATATCAACATTATGAATATTATACCTTCATCATGTATACTGCACACAATGCCTATGTTTCTGCATGAGTACCTTAGTATATTGGATAGAACTTCATAATATAATGCTATTTATATCAATGCATCGCTTAATGCACTAATTAGCTCTTGATATTTATTCCAATAATCTTTGACACTTTTTTCTCAACATTTTAATAAGAATCCCTTGTACAGACATTTCATGAAAAGGAAATGCACATTTGATGTCATCAGTGATGTCATCAATGACATGTGTGGTGTCATCTTTGATGTCGTGGGTGTTAGTCTTAGCAGTGCACAGTGGTGGCGCGAGTTATGGTTGCTTAGCTTACCATAACTGCCGAATTTCAGGGGTTTTTCAGTTTTACTTGGAACCATAACGTCCCTTTAACAAAGTTTTTTTACTGAATTTCATAGGTTTTTAGTAGCGCAACTTAACCATAATGTCCCTTTAACAAAGTTTTTTCACTGAATTTCATAGGTTTTTAGTAGTGAAACTTAACAATACTAACTCTGACTTTATGTACATGTAATATGGAACATACTGAACCCCCTCTACTGAATTTGTTGTCCGCAAACTCTTTTAATGTCCGCGGACATGTTCGGACAACAGCACCACTACCCAAAAAGTCTGGGAGGGTATGTTTAATTGTTATATCATAACATATGAACATTTTACAAATTCACAAACCAGCACACATACACATTATAAGTGTAACCCATATATATAACACACTAACCATTCATTTAAATGCAATATTTTCTAAAATGGAATATACCAAAAGAAGAAAGATAGGCTTCCAACATGATTACCTCACAGGAACTCCACAACTAAGAGCAACAGCAGATCTACAGACCACTCAGAACACACCTTACCTGAAATAGTAAGTGTACTGCATTTTACTCATTTATTTGTAAACTTTCTGTATTAGATACAAAAAAACAAATGATATTATGTTTTTTTTCTCACAGAAATGTCTAGTACTCTGGAGTGGCTAGAGGAGCATTTCCCACGTGAGGAAATGTCAGAAGATAGTGAATCTAATGGTTGACACTTTACTATATAAACCAAATAATTAATATTATTTTTTATACATTTAACATATATATTTTTTTTGTACAGACCATACAATAATTGAAAATACTAAAGACAAAGCTATATTGGATAAGACTCTTCAGCACATAGAAGACAAAATTGACCTACTCTTGGCAAATTTCAATAATTTAAAAAACTTTGTGGAGGATCACTTCAAACAAACAACTACATACCATTGTCCCACATGTACCTGTCCCCCTCACCATATCTCAGTCAATTATCCCCAAACCCTCTCCATGAACCAAAACGTTTTGATGAGATTTCCATCCCTTCTTCACCTCATATAAATCCTATTGAAACCCCTAATTCTCCTGTTTTTGTTTCAGTTTCTGCCTCACCTTCTCTGTCATAAATTTAACATACATGTAAAATAAAGTAAAATTATTATATTGTGTCCTAATTCATTTCTTTTTTTTTTTTTTTTAAAGCAGTTCAGGTGTCCGTGGACAGCGTGGGTGTCCGGAAGGTCCGTAAAGAAACGAAAATGGAGGTGTATTCAGAACACTATACTTGTCCGTACTGTTCACTAGCAAGTTGAAACTGTTCTAAGAACACACGCGGTGTCCTGAAATGTTCGTCAATGGACGGAATGTGGGTGTCCTGACGACGCTGTCCTTATTGTTTGCTGGCAAGATGAAAGTGTTCCTAGAACATATTATATGTCCTGGGATGTTCGTAAATAAACAAAATGGGGGTGTCCTGAGGACGCTATGCCTGTCCGTATTGTTTGCAGGCAAGTTGAAATTGATCTAAGAACAAAGGCTGTGTCCTAAAATGTTCGTAAAGAAACAAAATGGGAGTGTCCTGAGAACGCTCTGCCTGTCCGTATTGTTCGCAGGCAAGTTGAAACTGTTCTAAGAACACATGCGGTGTCCTGAAATGTTCATCAATGGACGAAATGTGGGGGTCCTGAGGAAGCTGTCCGTATTGTTCGCTGGCAAGATGAAAGTGTTCTTAGAAGATATTATGTGTCCTGGGATGTTCGTAAATAAATGAAATGGGGGTGTCCTGAGGACGCTATGCCTGTCTGTATTGTTCGCAGACAAGTTGAAACTGTTCTTAGAACAAACCCCTGTCCGTAACTGTTCGTTTCACTTGTGACAGACTTTTAATCACTTCAGGACCCGAACAGTGTCCGTAGAACACCAATGCGCATGCACAAAATAGTTTCAGTGCATTTGGTGTCCTGCGGACACCCGCTCCCTTCGCGGACATGTTTGCAAAGCTATCATGTGACCGTGCCCACGATCAGCGTATGTTCTGATTGCGAACACTGTTCATGTACCCGAACAATTTAAAACTACATTTTCAAGTAATCTACAATATTTTCCAATAACAACTCACCATAGAACAAGTCCCACATAGTAATCCTGAGTTTCTACATACTTTTTGTGACTTTTTGAACCCTTTTTTCTGTTTGATCTGTCCGCGGACAGCACGCATGTCAGCGAACCATGCACAAGCACCCCTATAAAAGACCACACCCTAGAGCTCATTCTCATTGTGTTTCTGGCTATCCGAGAGAGCACAGCAAATTTTGCTGCCAATTTGCAGATTTTCATCGCAAATTTGATGGCATCCATGGCTCCACTACTGCAACCTGGTGCTGCATCTGCCTCAGCATCACCCCCAACCCCTCCACCACCACCACCTCCCCAAGGGCCTGAAGAGGGGAACAGGAGTGAGGATGCACAGGAGGAAGGAGAGGATGATGAGAATGAGGTAGTGGAAGTCCTTACTACCAGCACTCGGCGTGAGTCTTGGATGTGGCGGTTATTTACCATTCGTGGTAATGGTCCTAAGGCGTATGCGAACCAAGTCACCTGCAATGAGTGCAAAATGGTACTCAGTCACGGGAGGCATGGTTCATACATCTTTGGGACAACTACCATGAAGCGACACCTAAAGTCATTCCACTCTACCTTGCGAGGAGCATAGCAGGTTGACTTCCTCTACTTCATCCTCTGTTTCCGATACTGTCACCACAAGGAACACTCATGTGGTACAGCGTATTCCTCAAGCTGCCTCACAGGCCATACGCAATGCTGATGACCCTTACCTTTAGAGGGTCACAGTTGTGTGTATGTACTGCAACGCAGTACTGTGCAGGGGGAGAGACTTCGCAGTGCTTTTGAGGCTATCGTTTCAGAGCACGAGAAGTGAAACCCACTCTACATCTTCCTCTCTCAGCTCGCCCTTTATTATCCCCGTGGTTGGTTTTCCCCCCTTACCCTCCTTTCCCCTCCTCGCCTAGCGTGTCTTGTTTAAAAAAAAACAAAAAAAGCTCTTTTCAGAGCCGCCTTTTACAGTTAAAAAATAGAAGTGAAAATAAATGAAGCAGGTCCCTGTGCATTTTTTAGAAGTCCACGGACAGTCCGCAGACATCTAAAATTTTGGGGTGCTACCATATCATAACCATTTCAGTTTTATCTGGGAGGAAGTGGTGGCTCTGAAAAGAGCCTTTTGGTGGTGTTTATTTGTGTTTGAAAAATTTGAAATGCTCAACACCTACTATAAAATGGATGCTGTAATTCCAAAAAAGGTTGCAATGCATTTTGTACATTTCTCAAAAAAATCTGATTGCCAACATAAGTAAGATGGACTCCATCTCTGCGAAAAATGTATGTACTACGAAACATAATATTTTCATTATGAAAAGAGCACATGCCAAAATCTCTTAGAAAGGCACAAACAGCCTTATTGACATTGTGCCTTGCTTTCTCCATTTGTGGACCAAATGAAGAAGAACGAAGCCACATTTGTCTCTGCGCAATCCGTGAAAAAATTACTTGAGAATTTGGAAATATGTCCATGACCTTCCCAAGTCCTTCTTTCATTGCAAATTGCAAAGAAATTCCAGACACATGTCCTAAACTGTTCCCTCCACAATGAATTACAATTATGTCTGGATGTTGCTCTGTCTCCAAAGTAGCACAGAGAGGTAGCAAGTCCAACCACTTCATTCCACGTACTCCTCATTGGATATAGCGAAGAAGTCACATGAACATCCACCAATCACATCCAAGACCTCTACATCTAACTGTATCATCATACATCAGCACTTTAAATGTACTGTTAATCTCTCTGAGTACAAGTGTCATATCATTGGAAAGCCCCTTCTACCAGAAATACTGTACAAGTCTCCAAGATTTCTACTTGCAGCTGCATGCATATCCATATGCATGAACACAAACTACAGGTATGCATATTTTCTATATAGTACATGTACAATTTTTATAGATTCATATAAACAGATTAACTGACTTTTAGCTTATATAATCTATAAAATGAATTTACTGTCATTTTTTCCATCTCCTAAAATCAACTGTCACTTCCAAACCTATCTGCTATTTAATTACTTTTTACACACACATTTTCAAAGCATGTTGAACTAACATATTTAAAGTACAATATGAAGAGTTAACATACTCAAACAAAACTGCATGCACACAGTATGTTAAAAAATCAAACAACAATACTTGTACAAAAATATAAACATTTATTTACTTATATTTATAAACTGCGCAAGCAGCCCATGGGATTGAGGCGCTGCTACTTACAAGAGCTTAGTTACAGAAATAGTGGTATTCAGTGGTACATTATGAATTCCACAAGGCATACAAATGATATTTTGGTTGGTACAGTTAGTCATTGCAATACAGTTTATGCATTAAGAACATATAATATGTATTCAACTGGTGCAACGCATCTTATGTGAATAAGATAGTTTTCATCATTTTGAGGAAGGCGCTGAGGGTCAATGTTAATTAAAAAATCAATGTCTAAATTAAAAACAATGCTATATACAAACAAAATTCCTTATTTCTTTCCTTTACAATTGCAGTGAAGACCATTCTCCTGAAAAGAAGCAGCCGAATTTGAAGTACAAAGAACAACTAAGAAGAAACCTGCTCATTTCAGAAAAAAGTAAGTTGAATACCACCATGTTCTTTGTACTATTATTCAAACATGCTGCAAAGTTAATTCATGCTATTTCTTTGTCTAAAAATAGAGATTGTGCACCATTCTGTCTACAAATCCCAATTTCTTAAACAGAGATTTACAGGCAGAATGACGCACAATTTCTTAGTTTTCAACACACAAATAACCCAACTCAACCCCTAGAATTTTGAAATTATAGAACAAATAACTGCTTAATTGTATACCATTAGATTTACTATTTCTATTTCTCCACAGTACCAGCTTACTTTCTATTATCATCTGAACCCCAGTTTAGTAGCACATAAATTCAAGAATAGCCATCCCAACTGGTTGTAGTTGCCCAATGCACAATCACACACCATTACATACATCTTTATTATCTTACTCACACACTCATGCACACAGCACACATACATTAAGAACACCCCAACCCATACCTTCTTTATTTTTTTCAACAGACCCTAAAGAATGCCTACCAAAAATCAAGTCCGTAGAAAGCAATGCAGAAACAGAGCAAAAAAAATAGAAGTGTCCAAAACAAGCATCCATCTCTAGCAGAATTTGTAAAACAGTTAAAACAAAACAGCTAATACAGTCATTTAGCGAAACAAAACAAGCTTCAAGTACAGAAACTTTGCCTCCTTTATAAAAATGTAAAACAAATCACAAAACAATTAACAAGAAATCAGCTACCACTACAGATAAAACTGATCCTACAAATCTTGATATAGTGCAAACTAAGCATACCAAAAAAAGTATTTTAGCAAAAATGTTCCGTCACAGAGTCCTTCAAAATATTATAAAAACAGGAGAGAAATCAAACTCAACCCTTAAAACCTATCGTAGGAAATTAATCTTGGAAGCTTTGATAGACAGTGCAATCCTTCTCAAAAGAAAGTTATTAATTTTAGTGTTAAACAAAATGAAACCACTAACAAAACTAATGATTAATTACAAAAAAGACTTCTCAATCAATTAAATGTCAATAGAAATAACTTCTTAAGTATTTGTGGAGGTGAATGGAGTCACACTACGAGCACAGAACCATACTTTAATGAAGAAGCATACAAACAAAAGCAAACAAATACAATTGCCATACATAGCAGTGGACGAGGTTATGAAAAAGTAAATAATACTATAATGGATCAAGAAATACTGCTTACAAAAATATCCCCAGAAAACTTAGAATTACCTCTCCATTCAACTGAATCAAAACGTCTAGTATACAAATGGCCATGTACGTCAATGTGCAACATTCCCAAAGAATCTTTCAAGTCTTTACGCCAATTCCTCAATCAATATGTGAAAGGCAAAGACAAAATGAAAATGAAACTACTGCAAAATATGGATACCTGTCCAGTGCGCAAGTACACAGGACTACAAGGACATTCATTGGCCTGCATTTCAGAACCTACTCGCAAAACCACTTTCCATTATATCAAAATTATATCAACACATCATTCAACTATAAGAAAACTAGTCTATAAACTGTACTATGCTAAAAGTCCTGCTTTAGTACTAGCCAATTTAAATAACATTCTTCTACATGGTACAGCAAAAGACCTACTTGAAGAAATCGACTATATTCAGAAAAAATATTTTGGAAGTGAAAGCCACTTACAAAATGCAATAGCTTTAGAACAGACTAGCAACAATTCTACGCATTGGAACCTTCTACTACACACATACACAAAAGAAATACTGACATTTCAAAGTACATCTGCTGAAGTATCAAACCATGTGTGTATGTTGCCGTAGAACTTTTCATAAAAGTAACACAAAAACTGTAGACCTACCATACAAAATAGAAGACAATGAAGATTCTAAATGGTTTGAATTAGCTCTCTACCTTATAGCAGAAAACAAATACGAAATAACTGACCACTTAATACTTTGCAGTTACTGCACTACAAAACTTGACAACAACCAAACTCCTTCATGTGCTATCACAAATAATTTGGAATTATTTCCACTACCAAAACCCCTACAACAACTCAATTTATATATGAGCATCTTAATTCAAAAAGTGCACTCCTTTCAGGCAATAATACGCCTTCAACCAAAAACAGCAAAATGACCTCCCTCTGAATTAGTGAAAGGTATTTGTGGAAAAGTAGTGTATTTACCATTAGATCTAAAAGATAATGTGCACACTCTAGGAGTGGAACGTCCAAAGGAGCAATCTTTAATTATCTTAGTAAATGGTGTACCTACAAAAGACAAAAAAATGTGGCAACAACTGGTAGATTTACATAAAGTTAGACAAGCTTTGCAATATCTAAAAGACGATAATGAATACTACAAAGAAATTAATATTGAAGAAAACCTGAAGGATACCACTGAAATAATTCAAGAGACACAAGAAGCTGGTCAATTTGAGCTCCTATATCCTGCTACAATATCCAATACTTTAGACCATTATACAATTCACCCATTGCACTCTAATGACACCGTAGAAGATGTACTAGAAAAGCACCAAATGCGTCAGACAAAAGAATCACCAATCAGTATATGGGAAAAAAGTATAGAAGCATGTGCTTTTCCTCTACTTTTTCCTACTGGCAAAGGAGGAAGGTACGATGATAGACCGAGTCCAATAACAGCATCAGAATATCGCTCATTACAGATGTATTCTGAAGATCCCAGATTTAGACAAAATGTGGAATACATATTCCACTTACTCTTTGAAAGTGAACTAGCAACTTTATGTTACGGAGTTGCACACACATTAAAATCATGATCCCACTTTCAAAATAAGTCGGCTACACAATTATTACAAAAAGTGCAACAAAAGGATGAGGTTTTACAATCAAATATTACAAATCTATTAGCAAATATGCGTGGTACTAAAGAATACTGGTTTCAACGTCATGGAGATGTACCTTGTATGATAAGAAACCTTGACCCACCCACTTGGTTTGTTACATTAATTTGTGCAAAATATGCTTGGGATGATTTATATGATTTCCTACGCATATCAAACAAAAACAAAACAAACATAGATATACTAACACCTGGAGAACTTTGTTCTCTAGATCCTGTTAATGTTTCAAGATATTTTCACCATCGCTTCATTGCTATGCTACACTTTATTTGTAATAAAACTGCTCCTCCCCTTGGAGAAGTGCAACACTTCTTTTGGAGAAAAGAATACCAAGCCAGAGGAGCACCACATGTCCACATGCTTTTATGGATTAAAGATGCTCCTAAATTTGGTCAAGACAGTGACACCACTGTTTTACAGTTTATTGAAAAATATGTCACTTGTCAAATTCCAACAGAAGCAACAAATAGTGATCTTCAAGCACACATTTTACAATATCAAACACACAAATGTGGCAAATATTGTCATCGCAAATACAAAAACAAAGTGAAATACTACACCAAATGCTACTTTGCTTTCCCTAGACCGGTTACAAAAACAGGTCAAGTGAACAACTTCATGTCTTCAGTTAGACATAGTGTTAAAGGTAAATCACCTAAAAATATATTTTACATAAAAAGAACAGAAGAAGAAAAATATATCAATCATTGCAATGCAATCATTGCCCACTTATGGAATGCAAACATAGATGTGCAGTACATTACAGACAATTCCACTGCATTTGCACAATATGTTACAGCATACTTAACCAAAGCAAGAAAAAACAGAGCTACAAGACCTCTGGAATGACCTGTCATCAGACAATACACTGTCTCACAAATTATACAGCTTGGGCAGAAAAATACTCTCCCATAGCGAATGTGGCTCCTATGAAGCAGCAGATCATTTAACTGGTACTGCTTTGTGTGGAAAATCTGAAAATATAGTATGGCTAAGTCTTGGTCCTGCTAAATCTAGAAAAAAGAGTTCTAAAATCATACGAAGATATAGAAACAATACCCAAACATGATCCCAACAGCCAATACATTTTAAAAAACAATTTGCTGGACACATACTACCCAAACAGAAGGTACCACTTTGGAAACCATGTGTCTATACCACATAGCCCAAAACTTCACATACAAAAATAATATAAAACCCGATGAAAAAAATGGTAGATACAGAGTGATACATTGTGAAGGCAGCTTGGTCAAACTCACCAAACCAAATTTAATTAATCATATCAAATTGTCATTAAAGACTCCTCAACATTAAGAACTATATTACATGCCCCTGCTGCAACTCTTTAAACCATGGAGAAAAGAAGACGAAATACTAGATAACTATCACTCCTATGAAGACACTTTCAAAGCAAATGAAAGCACTATAACTGATGTAAACTTTACACAGTACAAAACAATGTTGCACAATGAACAGCAACACAAAGAAGAACTGCAGGCTCAACTAGATAAGGACACTCCTGACAGTAGTCAACCTTCTGTAACAGGAAGCTAAGAACCACTGGGAGAGCCACTAATAACAAATGAGGCAGAATTACTTATGACAGAAGTAGAAAACACCATGTGTCAGTATGAAGATAAAGAAGACTTAACTATACTAGAATCAAAACTAAACAATGAGCAACGTAGCATTTTTGAAGAAGTAACAAAAGAAATTGCACAAGGTGTACAACATGAAAACAAAGAATGCACCTGCCAAAATTACAAACTAATGCTACTGTACGTCAGTGGTGAAGCTGGTTCTGGCAAATCATTCTTAATCAAAATCATCAGTAAATTCCTTCAACAATTGACAAACAACAAACTGTCAGCTGTTGTCACTGCCACCACAGGTTTAGCTGCCTACAACATAGGTGGTGTCACTTTACACTGATTACTACTCCTGCCAGTAGAACACCAAAACAAATTAGTCTATTACAAACTTTCTACAGAAGCTGCAATGGAACTATGCAGAGTATTAAAACAAATGAAAATGCTACTAATAGATGAAGTGAGGATGGTCTCCAACCTAATGTTGGCTTTGATTAACCTCAGATTTCAAGAAATACTCAAAACAAACTACGAAGAGCTCTTTGGAGGAAAACACATTATTGTTTTCGGAGATCTTCTTCAATTGACACCAATGAAAGGTGAGCCTATTTTTAAAACCTTAGGACACAAACTCTTCCGTAAAACTGTTGGCAGCATTGGAAATGTCTGTCATGAATCACAGAGTGCGCCCCTTTTGGGCTTCTTGGTCCCTGTCACAGCGGGCTTGCACTCATTAATACTCCCAACATGGCCGTCCAGCGTAATCCCTTCTTGCTCCATGCGCTGGACGTAGCCTTTTCTACTAATAGACGACACCTTCCGCAGCTCCGCACGTCTCAATGCTATTGCGAAGTAGCGACCAGACGTGTGCTCCGTAGTTCGCGGTTCTTCTCCTTTTTCCAATCCCACTATCCCTTCCTAGTCCTCCCCCTTCTACCTACCTCCTGGATTCCTGGCTAGCGTGCTTCCACTGCCTCCTGGATTCCTGGATTCAGCATCCTGGAAACTGAATGCATTCTGGATTCGGAAGAGAATCGGACAGCCTTCTTCAAGACCCGGTCCATCCGCAAGAAGACATCAACCAAGGACACCAGTAAAGAACGGACTCAGGTGAGAAGGGGGGAACTCCTTGACAATGTCAACCTTTGGCAACATCTCCAATACAGAGAATTAACAGAAAACATGCAGCAATCTGCAGATCTCACTTATGCCAACATCTTAAAAAGTATCAGAGTTGGTATATTATCTCAAGAAGCACAAGCAATATTGAAAACCCGGCACATTCATGCACTTTATGGCCATAATGAATGTGCTACAGATGTTATGGAACAATTAGCCCACGAAAATGTCAATTATATGGCCTTAATGCCAATTCAATGAAACAATGTTAAAAAAAGAAATGCAACCAATAATTGAAATTAGCGCCACAGACAAACTAGACATGCATGGTATGACACTACCCATGTGTGAACAAGCCACAACGAGACTAAATAGTTTGAAAAATTCAATCTCCAACACAGCTGGATTAGAAAAAATATTAAAATAATCCTTAAATTGCAGAGTAATGCTTAAACGTAACCTTGACATGGATCAAGGACTAGTTAATGGAGCACTGGGTACAGTTGTTGGCTTTCAAACAAACCCACATGACAACATTCAGTTTGTCAATATTCTCTTTGACAAACTTTCAGAAGTGAAAAGGATAGGACGCTCAACAGCTCGATTCCTTCTCTTCAAAGACATGTATGTACGAAGGGAACAATTTTCTCTAACTCTTGCATACGCAATCAACATTCATAAATCACAAGGTCTTACCCTAGACAAAGCATTGATAGACATTGGTAACACAGTCTTTAAAGAAAAGAAGGCATGAGCTACGTAGCACTATCATGCTTACGTACACTTGATGGTCTATTTCTAATCAACTTTGATGCAAGTAAAGTAAACGCTGATATTCCTTGCATTTCAGAATACAATAGATTTTGTTCACTATACACCCCCATCTAAAAACATATCCTATTCCACAAAAAGTACAATGTTCTAAAAGAAATCAAAATCAAACAGAAATGCAACAGGATGTCACTGCAAATCCTCCAAAGAGATAAAAAGAAACTAATACTTCATCAAGTACCAAAATCAAAAAAGAACCTACTAGGGAAAGTAAACCAGGTACTTCTTCAAAGAAGGAAGACAAACTCCAAATAAAGCACTCAGATACAGAACTACCTGGTCCATTTAAACTTTCAAATGTAATTGGTGTAAGTTGCTACACAAATGTAGCAATGAATATTCTATTTCAATTACCACCAATAGTTGACAACATTTACTTACACAGTACAGAGCAATTGTGTTTGCAAATGTTAGTACTTCATAGAAATGCAACAAACAATCCTGACAACACGTATAGTGTTTATGGAATAAGACAACAATTAAACATACCTATAAATGAAATCTTCCAGATTTCATACATGTGGAAACATACATGCACTCTCTGCAACAATGTGACACAAGAACAAATCCCCAATGAGTGCTTTGTGTATGTATCAATACCGAATTGTGAATCCGTTCCATTTCAGCAACTTGTACAAAATGCAAACCATGGTAGATTATGTACTACCTGCAATTCGGATAATCTCTCCACCTTACTAATACAAACACAAAGTAAATACGTAATACTAATGCGTCTATGTTACAATGCAGATGGTACCAAAAACACTGCAAGCTGACTGGATTCACACATGGTCAAGTATTACTTGGTAAGAAAACCTTCACAACAATAGGTATAATCTACCACACAGGAGCCGTGACCAATGCAGGTCACTACACTGCATATATAAAAAAGAATTGTGGAAGGTTTGAATGTAATGATAGTACCATTAACCATTACTCTAAAGCAAAGATTACCTGCAAATCTTACAAACGCTCATTTAATCTTCTTAAAACCAAAATGTATTAACTAAACTGTACTTAAACATTAACTAAACTTCTTTTAGAAAACTATAAACTGTTACAATATGCCAACAGCTATATAACTGCCCCAAGATTCTACAACAACTAAACAGATAAATGAATACCACTAAATTACATAAAAAAATAAACAGTTAGAATACGCCATCTGGTATCTAACTACCCCAGGATTTTCAATAACCAAACAGATATATCAATACCACTACATTATAACAAAAAATAGACAGTTAGAATATGCCAAATGGTATCTAACTACCCCAAAATTTTACAATATCTGAACAGATAAATCAATACCCCTTCATTATAATTTCTTAAAACCAATATGTATTAACTAAACTGTACTTAAACATTAACTAAACTTCTATTAGAAAACTATAAACCGTTACAATATGCCAACAGCTATATAACTGCCCCAAGATTCTACAACAACTAAACAGATAAATGAATACCACTAAATTATATAAAAAAATAAACAGTTATAATACGCCAACTGGTATCTAACTACCCCAAGATTTTCAATAACCAATCAGATAATTCAATACCACTACATTATAACAAAAAATAGACAGTTAGAATACGCCAAATGGTATCTAACTACCCCAAAATTTTACAATATCCAAACAGATAAATCAATACCACTTAATTACAACAAAAATAGACTGTTAGAATATGTCAACAGGTATCTAACTGCTCCAAAAATCTCCAACAAGCCAATATATAGACCATTAGACAGAAACAACAAGTGAACACTGAAAACAAACAAACAAATAGACTGTAGCATAACAAAAAAAGGTTTTTTTTAATCCAACATGGATTTTCTTTTCTCCCACAGACCCAATGATTTTAGCAACACAGAAACTGAGCAAATTGCACAGTACACTGGTTTGTAATCTACTAAATAAGAGGGTAAAAAAATGTTGATTATTCAATGTTATAAGTTGTTACAAAATACCAATACTAACATGATCTTTTCTTTTATCACAGAAATAAAACAGAAATACATGTACTCCAGTTACTAAACCAAACAGTAAGTATATTATATTAAGTACAACATCACAGCAAATCACACCCATAGTGACTTATAACTTTGCTGCCTATGAATTTGATCTTGTCCATGCACCCAAGACTATAGACCCTGCCCACAACCGCCACAGCATATCACACCCATAGTGTCTTATAATTTCGTTGCTTATACATTTGTTCTTGGATCCCAAAGTTATATGCCACTATGGGTGTGATATGCTGCGGTGGTTGTGGCCAGGGCATAGAGGGGTGCATGGCCATATGGCCATGGTTTTGGAACCCCCCTCTATAACTTTGCCCCCCCTGGACCAAACCTCACCAAACTTTGCAAAAAAAATTCAGAGTGACCCATATACTTTTTTTGTCAAGGTTTGGTGATAATTCGTCCAGGGACAGCGAAGTTATATGCCACCCAAAAAGGACTCTTCCTATGGAAACAGCAACTTAACCATAACTACACAGCCATATATATATATATATACATATATATATATATATATATATATATATATATATATATATATATATATATATGTATATATTATTTTTTTTCTTTCTTGCTTTGTCTCACCATTTGTTGTATCTGTCCCCTTCCATCTAGGTAGGAGTCAGGTTGTCAGGTGTTTGTTTGCTTAAGCCATCCAAGCTAGATGGGGGCTAGGTTTTGTGGCAACATCAGGCATTAAAAAAAATAAAAAAAGGTCATTTAATAATCGTACTGTCTCTTTTTACAATTCTACAATATTAATTTATAAGGATCAATTCAACAATACCTGCTGTCATAATAGAAATGTTGAAGTTGTTTAACTGAGCATAGCGCATTACCAAAACCTAGAATAACCATATTCATTCTAATTGCAGTATCCTTCCAAGATGGATATTCTGGTACATTCTTATTGACTCTATCAAAATGCCCTAACAACAACTGTGAGTGTTCCATCCCAGTATGCATAATATCAAAGAGCATTTTTGGGAACATAGGACTTCCCACATAGATTTATATTTGACAAATATGTCTGTTATAAAAGGAATGTATGCTTAAATGCTTATTTCATCATGGACACAGGTATCGGGTGCATTCCAATCTGCACAACACTCAGACTAATATTAAATTGTTTGTGAAAATGGACAATGTATACTGATGTGGAGAGCCTCATGATTTGGATGTAAGTATAGAACGGCCCTAACATTAGCCTCTCCATCTGAGTCCAAATGTTACCGGCAGAAAATTAAGTGAGGTAGTTGGGAACTCTGATGAGGAAGAGTAAAGTTGTTGGTGGTGGTGGGGTACTGTGATGAGGAAAAGTGACATGGTGGCTCTGGGGTATTGTGATGAGGAAGAGTGATATGGTAGTAGTGGGGGACTTTATCGAGGAAGACTGAGTTGATGGTAGTGAGGTACTATGGTGAGGAACAGGGAATTGGTGATACAGTGGTACTGTGACAAGTAGGATTGATTGGGTGGTAGTGGGATACTGTGATGAGAAAGAGTAAATTGGTGGAAGCAGGTTGCTGTGAAGAGATAGAGTGAGTTGGTGGTAGTGGGATACTGTAATGAAGAAGAGTGAGATTGTGATATTGGGGGACTGGGACAGGGAAGAGTGAGCTGGTGATAGTGGGTGACTGAGACAAGGAATAGTCAGATGGTCATAGTGGAGGACTGTGCTGAGGAAAGTAAGGTGGTGTTATTGGGGACTGCGATGAGGAAGAATTAATTAGTGGTTGTGGACTACTGTGACAAGGAAGAGGGATGTGGTGTTAGTGGGTGACTGCAAAAAGGAAAGTTGAGTTGGTGGTAGTGTGGTACTGTGACAATGAAGAGTGAGGTGGTCGTAGTGAGGTATTGTGAAGAGGATAAATGAGTCAGTGGTAGTAGTGGTCTGTGATGCTGAAGTGTGAAATAGTGATTGTGGGATACTGTGATGAAGAATAGTGAGGTTGAGTTTGTGGGGTACTTTGATGAGGGAGTGGGGTGTAGGGGATCAAGTAGGTTTACTAATTATATTTTGTGCCAAAAAAGCGGGAGGTGTGATAATATGAATCTCCTCCCTGCCACCTTCAGGAGTGAATCAAGACCTTGACTGTTAAATCACGTGAAAACCATGTCCAATCAAAAGAAAGGCTATAGTAAAAAAGCATCGGTTTCCCACAGATTTTCATTGCACACTTTTTAAAATCTAATTCAGCAAATGCAAGCTTATTTATCACATTTAACACACCCAAAACAATAATACCCCCTAACAGGCACCTCACACACATTTAAGTTAATTTAGGAAGCAATCCCCTATTTTGTAATATTCAAAAACAGATTGCTTCCTAAATTAACTTGAAGTACTCCACTTTCCCTACCTAGCAATCAGATTGATTGCCACATCTCAATATATTATAGTTTTGAAGTATTCACTCTTTTTTTGCAAATGTGACGATTGCTGAACTCCGAAAAATGCTTGGAAAGAAAATAACGACCCTATCCCCACTCCCCAAATATTCCCAAATTATCTTTTCTTAGCCTGCACACATTCTCTCTGGCCTCAGAAGTGACCTACTTACACAACCTATGTAATTTTAGGGCACTTTCCATAATCAATTTGAGAACTTGATTCACAAATCACGCAATGGTGGATTCTCAGATAAGAAAAACCTTGGCACCAGCAATGCATCATGAAAGATATAAGTAACTTTGTGGGAACAGGGGCAACTCAATCTACGCCAAATTAAAAATAAACACTGGATGGATTTAAAGAGGCCGAGCAGGAGTGTACAGAGCAAATTTACTCTGAAGAAATTCTGCCCCCAAACCATAGATAGCCCTACGCACGAGACCGAGAGTCCTAAACCTGATGCGTTGCTCAACAGGGAGCCAGTGAAGCTGTTGTAGCAGCTGGGTCATATAGGCACCCCAGGGAGGATGGAGAATAACCCTAGCAGCTGCATTCTACAAGAGCTGACGACGGAGTGAAAGATATTTAGGAAAGGCCAAATACAGAGCATTGCAGTAATCAATCTTACTGATAACTAGAGCTGACACAACTGGGGCATGATGCTTTATCGGGATAAATGGAAGAACCTTGCGTAACGTGCGTAACTTGACGTGGGCCCTTAGACACACAGAGGAGACCTGATCAGCCATGGACAGAGAAGCCGAGAGCTTGACACACAGATTTTTTAAAGAAGAACCATGCCGTGGAAAAGGGCCAAGACCCACTAGCCAGTACAGAGATGGCATAGTGGAGCCAACTACCAGAACCTATGTTTTACCACTGTTGAGTTTAAGCCAGTTTCTTGCCACGTTTTATACCAAAGGACCTTAGCTAGTACATCTCTAGATTTTACACTGTGCCATTCTGCTAAACACTCACTTACCCACTGGATGCAATAAAAACAAACACCCTTCTCTCAGTGATTTTATCTCATCAATTTCATCAACAAGAAACAGACAACTCAGGCCATTTTTTTGGTTTTTTTGGTTTACATAAAACCTTTACAAAATATAATTATCGATTATACAAAAAGGCATGATACATTTGAAGCTAAAATACACTTACAATATGTATGAAAGATACTTTCTGCATTTAAAATGATGGTAAAAAGAGAAAGACAAATAAACATACCAAATATGATTTGTGCAAGCACTGTTCAGTAACAAACTTACATAAGATCCAATGCAAACAAAAAGTATGTTCAAAATACCAGCACTGTAAAATTAGCACTACCCATACGGTTAGTCATACATTTAATACATTTTCATATCTAATCATGCAATTATGACTTATATGCATTTGAAAACTTTTAAAAAGCGAGTTTTTATCACAGTAGAGAATTGACACCATAATTCAGCATACAATTGGTAACATAAGTTTAAAATACAATCGTACGTCAACCATGTCTATTGAAGGGCTTTTCTCAGGATATAATCAGCAAGAAAGAAAAGATGTATTAAAGCAACCTCATAATGGCTTGTGGTGTGCGAGTGCAAGAAGTTTTGGCAATATTCGTCTACCCAATTGTTGTGGAAAAAGAACTATGTTCATTCTATCTGAGGAGGATTAGACAGATCAAAGTCAATTAAAGTTTTTATTTGTACCCCCAATGCATGTTGACCATTGGAGTTCCCTCGCTAGCGAAGTGTTACCTATGTTGGCTTAACCCAGATAGGAATTTATCTGTTTTTCATAATAAGAACAGTAGATCACGCGATGTTTCAGGGTTTCCAGTTGTAAACTAGTATGACAAAATCTGCAGGTTCTTGAATTTGTAGTGTTACCTTGTTTCCAGTACATAATGCGCTCGAGAGTGTGCAACTGGTTAAATTTGACCCTCATATACATGGTGCAAGCTTTTTGACAAAGAAAATTGACCAACTATATCAGTCTTGGTATCCTCTTTCTCGTAAATTGCAAATATTCTTGGTAAGGTTTGTAACCTCCTAGTTCACCAATTCTAAGCGCCCAATCAAATTGATAACTTTCTTTCCTGCGTAAGCAGGATGGGTCCAGAGATCAAGTGCCATAATATTGATATTTTCAAAGATCTTTCTCATTCTGGTGTGAAACCGTACAATGGACGGTGGATTGGACTCTAAAAGCATTTTAGAGAGATCTTCGTAGAGCGAATTTCTAGGTGGCTCGCGGATCCTTGCATTTGTGTTTAGTTGTCTCCACTGAAAATGGGCAGACATGGAGTACAGGTCTAATTTGTGGCGTAAACAAGAATTCAACAACAAATTGGCCAACCACAATGTGCGTTTTCACATTTGTACTTGGATTGAATTCAGGAAGATATCGATATCAAGAAAGCACATATCCAGGCTATATAAAAGAATGGCTTCCGCCGTCATTGAATAGAATTCAAAGGCAGGAATTAATGAAAACCTACAGTGTTTTCTATACATGATTTTTTGTTGTTATATGAGAGGTCTGCGATTCTGCCTAAGTGAATTGTGCCAGTTTCATCAGAAAAATCATATCCTAGATATCCCAATTAAGAAGTCCTCTCTATAGGTTAACCATTTAAGGTCCATCTGAAGGGGAGAATATTTTTTCTGCCAGAAAACATTACGATTTTAGATTTTGCTTTTTTGGCTTGTAAGTTGTGATTCCTAGCATATACAGAAAAAGCATTCACTTTGTTTTGAAGGCCATACAGAGTCCTGTCAAAAAATATGAGATCATCGGCGAACGTTAACCAGTGCAGTCGCAGATTACCTATCCTAATGGGGAACGTGATTTGATGTTGCCAAATGGAGTCCATGTCGCAAATATATAAATGAAAAGGAGTATAAGCTAGGTTACATCCTTGCTTTACACATATGTATGTGGGGATCTCATCAGTGAGGGTACCTGCCTGATTGATATGGACTCTATAAGAAGTGTTACAGTGGAGCATGGCAATCATGTGGATGATGAATGGAGGGAATCCCAATTGAACCATTTTGGACCACAGCAAGTTGGGTATCACACAATCAAAGTCGGAAGTCATGTCCAATGCGGCCATGAACACTGAACACCTAGACATGTTCTTTGAAGCTTCAAGTACATGGGAGAGCACTGTGGCATTGAGGGCTGTACCCATGTGCTTAAGAAACCCAGTTTGAAAATGGGACAAGGAATCATGTTCTCGAATGAACCTATCCACATCCTGGAGTAGTAAGATTGAAAATACTTTATAAGAGGCATACACAAGAGCAATAGGATGATCATTTGACAGATCAGATGGATTCCCTTTTTTTTATATTGGTATTTATTATAGATGTCAGCCATGAATGAGAGATACTGTTAGTGTTAAAGATGTCCTCAAACTTTACTTTAAGGATGCCTGCCCAAAATGTTGCATCAGTCTTAATTACGCATGCCAGGATACCATCCAGACCAGATGCCTTGGAGAAGTTGAGTTTATTTATTGCCCAGACAATTGGTCTCATTACAACCCTTCCGGTCTGGTAACAAAGGTGCGGTAGGCTCACTGGCACCGTTGTTACCGGAGCGGCAGAGTACTAGTCTGCAAGCCGATGCCTTTCCGCCCACCAGGTCACCCGCTCGCACACTTTGACAGAAGCACCAGCACTGTTGCACACAGTGCCGGTGCTTCCATTCTCCCCATTCCCATTGAGTCCTATGGGACTGGAATGGGAATGAAGAGCGACTTTTTCTGGTGCCTGGCTTCAGGGACTAGCGGGGCTGTAATGGCCCAGTAATTCCCCAAAGCCAGGCCCCAGAAAAAAAACAACTCCTGTGCAAGCCATGCAGTTTATATCAGCACAGCTACTGCCGGAGTCGTAATGAGGCCCATTGCCTTCCACACATCAATGGGCATGTGTCAAAGAGGATATTTTTGCAATTTGGAAAGAAATGATAGAGTGTGACGCTGGAAGCTGAAAAGCATGTGCAACATGCCTTGTCCATATGTCCGCTGAACTGGAAGAGTTCATAGTAACTGGGTTCTTGATGGTAGCCCCGTTTATCATTTTACATATGGACTTAGAGTCGTGCTTACACAAGTAGTGAATCATAGGCTGATTGTTGGCAAGATGAAGATTATGCTTCAGGGCCTTATTGGCATTCTTACATGTCAGAAGAATATGCTTTTTTAATCTTATATAGTTTTGTAGTGAGAGGTACTGCCTGACAAGCTCTCTTATTTTTTGATTTGTATCCCGCTTTAATTTTCAACTTCCCGAAGATGGTTATGTTTGTGCTGATGAGTGGAAACTTTATCCTGTTTCAAAAGTTTATTAAACTGGAAGCGAATAATTGAATTGTTGTACTCTTCAATGCATTTGATGTCAATGGCTGTGTACCATGCGTGTTCTTCGAATGGTACAGTGTCTTTCAGGTATGAGATGAGTCGTCTGCACAATCAATTGTTCCAATGGACAGAAACAAGGGGCCGGTCTATCTCTATGAGACTAATTTCAGGAGCGTTGTCTAGTTGTTTGAATGCCTCTGCTATCGTAAACAAAATGAGCCGATGGTCACTATTGCCCATCTCAGCAGTACTGATGGATCTGCAAGAATTGATAAGATTCACTGAGACAAAGAAGAAATCTCTTGTCGAGTAGGATGACCCCCTATGCCACGTGTACAGAGGTGTGTTGCTGTCGTTATCTCCAAACAGGATTATTTTATTCTGGGGATTGCGAAACAAGGCATTCTCCAGGAGAGTGTCAAGATGGTCAAAAACAGTGTTCATGGACATTTTTGCAGGATTCCAATAAAGACATATTAGAAGATACGCACTAGACTCAAGCGTGTGAGGAAGAAACTCGATAGTTAAGAGAGCATCAGATGCATGAAACAACTTAGTGAAGGCTTTGAGATTGTTGTTTACTAAAATGGCTAGGCCACCAATTGGGCGCACGGTCATTACTTTATTGGCCATGACAGCAAAAGAAATGTATCCATCAATGAAAATGTAATGCATAAACATTGTTTCCTGTACGAAGAGTATGGATGGAGTGTCAAAGTTTTATGCACCCACAGTCTCAGGTCCCCTCAGGTCTACACTCCAGGCCCCTGACATCCCTCACGCATAAGCCCCATGTTACCTTGCTGCAGCACCAGGGATCAACTCCACTGGCATTATGGCAAAAGGATAAACGCTCACCAAGATGCCTGCAACTAATACGCCATGCAGGGCAATATCATCCATTGCACCATTGGCAGCTACCGTGCTGCATATCCACACGATCATCAACAACACACATCACTATGGCAACACAACACAAAAAGAGGCGGATATCACATGGACTACGATCACTGACACAATGTCCCTGGCTTCCTCACGCTCGTCTGCTGGTCACAGCGACATAATGACAGGACGTGGATCCCGTGACGTGATACACGTCTCAGGGTCACGTGACCCGGTATCCATAGCAACGCCATAAAGCAGTGGCTGATTGTGCCGAACCTTTGCTTCTCAGCTATTGTTCTACTCGGCGTTTGGCATTACGTACTTTGAATCTGGATTTATGTGTTTTGTACTTCATGACTTCTGACAACGTTTTCTCAGACTGCCTTTGCATCTTACCCTCTTGTTGTGTTGATTATCTCCTGATTACTTGGAATCCTGACCTCAGACTTGCATAACGGACTGCCTTCAGATTTCCCGTTCTTGGTTTGATGACCCCACTTTAAACCTTGGATTCTTGTTCTGTGAAATCACGACTTCCTAAGACTGTCTCTCCCTCAGGTGCTTCCAGTGGGCTAACAGCTTGTCAGCCTTTGTCTCAGGGTTTACTCCCTGCTGCTGCAGCATAGACCACTGAGGGAATAGGAACTGTGCCCTGGTAAGACCCCGTTCCTGTTGTCTTCTCCTCCTCTCCTACGCCTGCATCCCACTACCTGGTAGGTGCCATCATTATTCTGCTTTTACCGTGACATTCCTTTGGCCTTTGCATACATTACCTAACCTGCTCCTTCCTTTGCAGCCACTCGGAGCCACTCGGAGGACACAGTGCTCCTGTTCCTGCCACCTGTGGCTCTAATGATCGAATAGCGAGTGTTCTTGTATCTCGTTGTTTGATACTTAGGGACAGAGGTAAAAATACTCTACCTGATCCACAAGTCTTGACACAAAGATAGAATTTGTGTTAAGACATGCTAAGAGGTTGTTGAACCCACAAAAGTTCCATGAATGTAAAAGCAGATTAGTGTGGCTATGAATTACATCTGGATTTGTTTATAGTCATCATTGTTTCAAAAGCGTTTCAACCCATGACTAGTCTTTAATGTTGGATGCAATGGTAGCGACCTGGGAGGTAAGGTCGGGAGGTTGATACTCAATAAAAGATCTGGCGTTCTCCTCTAATTGTAAAAGAGATATGTGAATCCGCAGGAGTTTATCATCTCGATGGGCCCATATTAATTTTAGAATGATCGGAGAATGGACTTGACATATCATTCTGTGTTTGTTGGCAAGTGCCAGAGTAACCCAGTCAATGTCATCTGAGTTAGGAATCCTCAAAGTAGGAATCTGATTGAATAGTTTGAGGATGAATGATCGATTCAAGTGAGAGGTGCCATTAATCTCCGGGTCACTTGTCCACCCCATGATTGTGGAAGTTTTGGTGCTCAACTCCAAAGTAACAGGATTGTTTGTGTGTGCAGTCATGTGATTGTGAACAGCATCTGACACCGGCACTATTGGATTGAGGCAGGAGTGTGCAACTACAGCCTGTGACACTTTAGGCTCATATTGAGGCTGAGAAACCACGATGGGAGTGTCGTCAGCAGTGTCAGGAGTTTTGAAAGGTGCAATCTTGTTTGTAGACATTGAAGAGATTTGACAGGATTTTTAGCAATCACTGAAAAAAAGCTAGAACGCTGTGTTTGCTCGGTCCCGCAATTATCCATCATAAAATGGGAAGGGACTGCAAACAAATCAATCGAAATAGAGTTGACAAAACTTTCAGGTAGAAGGCTGTCAGTGATGTTTGGTGTCGATTGTTTGCGCTTTTATTTGTTCTTCTTTGTGGTCGCACCAATAGAATTGGAGAGAAGGTGGGCGGAGTCCTCCTGCACCTGTAAGAGCATTTTTGATTTCTTCGTCCAATTGGTGCAGATCAAGAATCTCATAATCGGTGGGGAGATTAGAGAGCATTTTCACATTGGAGCTATGTCCAATCATTTTTACATTAGGTTGATTTTTGTTTTTTTGCCCATGGATTCTGCGATATTAATTCTATGATTATGTCTTTTTTCAGCTCGCAGCTCCATCCTTTTACATTTTTGAGAGCAACATTGCGGAAATGACTAATGTTTGTGGTCAAAGATGTAGACTCTGCAGCTGACTGTATCTCCAGATTGGAGGCCCTTTCATCAGCATTTATCAAGTCTATGAGCGGAGATGGGCTATTTGGATCTGATGTATTTGCATCACCCTCTACCAGCTGTTTTTGGAAGATGGTTTGTTCATTACCCTCACAGAGAGGAGTAAAAGCATGAGATGGTTGGACATGATTTTGTAAATCAAAGATCTTTTTTGCATTAATATTAATGCAATCCCAGACTTCTCTTAAATTGCGAGGCCATATGTCTTCTGCTAGAGGACAAGCGTTACACACAATGCCAGTGTATGAGGGCTTGCAGGGTGGACAAGGGCCCATGAAATCTTCTGTTTGAGTCGTCATATTGCCTGCATGTACAAATTCAGTTTGAGAATACGAGGATGTGATAGGCATATGGGTATTTTCTATGCCTTTTTTGGTGTTAAGAGGCGCAAGCTTTTCGTAAGCACACACAAAACCCTCCAGTCGTCTCAATTTTATTAAAACTTCCTAGAGACTAACTTTCATGTTGCGGATTTCCAGATGCGTCATGTCATGTCCTTTGTCCAACAAATTCAGTATTCGTGGTAAGGACCAGGAAGGAGTAAGATTCAGAAGATTCTGAGTCTTGAAATAGATCATTAGGTGCAGACGATACATGAGCGTAAGGTGTCCCTGGGATGGAATAAGGAGTGGCATTAGTGTGTGCATAAGGAATCTCATCTTGTTCCTTCATGTTGTCTTTGAGTTCATGGGATGATTCGTTGCTGGGTGAAAAGAGTAAGCTTAACCTCAATGCATTGGGGGATGTAGTGGGCGAATTAGCCTACAGTTCATTAGGCACATAATAAAACGTGGGGGTAGTTTTGTCAGAGCACATCAGAGTAGTCCGAGGGGTGGTCACCGTAGAAAAGTAGTGCACGTCATCTATGTGGTCTAGAGAAAAGAGATTTGGAATGCAAGGCCCAAAGGAAAGTCTGGCTCGCTTGCCGAGTTCTTCCATGATAGCTGCAGCTAACAAGAAGACATCTGACAGAGAATAAAGATTGCTCACGTTAATAGCTCAGGAAGTCTTCATTCTATTAAAGACAAGGAGGCGAGCATTATGCTATTTTTTTCTTTATTTACTGCCATGTCAGCACTTTAAAACTTTCAACTTTAATACTGAACATTTCTGTTTTTTTAGAAACAAAGTTTGGAAAACAAACAAAATGCAGAAGTTTAAAGATCCTCTAGTCCATAGTCTTATTCGATCAATCTGCATCAGGGAACTACAAGCCCCATGAGTCTTAGGTCTGAGGTAGTCCTGACCTTTCCCCTCTACCCCTATTCGAGGGAAGCCCTCTCCATAAGAACCCCTCTGACCAGGTCCTTTCCTCTTTCTTTATGTCTTTCCACTTGAACAACTTCATTTTTGCAAACCGAACCGTCCATTATCATTGAACAGTGAATTGTTCCTTGAAACTGGGAACTCTTGCGGTCCAACATGACCAACTTGAACAGCTTTCCTTCCACTGTTGAGTAGTGTTTCATCCGGCCGTCTTTTGCTCTTCTCCTGTAAATAATGGAGAGCAAATCATGAGGGTGGGAATGAGCAAAGGAGTTACCTCATAACAAATATAGCAATGCAGACAATCATTTTTGCCATTCTGGGTGCGATATAATGCTTGCCTCCTTGTCTTTAATAGAATGAAGACTTCCTGAGCTATCAGCCTGGGCAATCTTTATTCTATGACAAGACAGGAGGCTCGCATTATGCTTGTTCAACGCTTGCTACCACCATATTCGTAATCTCAGAAACAGGCTTAAAATAGAATGTCTTAAAGGTTGATTAGGAAGACCAATCTCCTGATTTCATAATGTCCTGAAGAGACACTCTTGTCACAAAAGCTTTGGAAGCCATCGCTCCCCTAGCAGAGTGCACCCCAAAAAGTGACAAATCAATTCCAGCCCATTGCATAATCTCTCTCACCCATCTAGCAATGGTCGCCGATGCTACAGCATGATAAGGCTTCCTGCGCGCTATAAGCAGTTGTGAACCCCTCGCGGTCTAAGATGCGCTGTTGCTTTTTCATAATCTTTAATACACTGCGCAACGCAAAGCTTCTTATTACTTGTGTAGTATGGGTAGTCTATTACTCTCGAATCTGTCTTAGTTCTCTTGGAGATGCTAAATGATACCCCGTCTGGATAGAATATTTTCCTATCGACTTCAAGCGCTTTGACATCAGAAACTCTCCTACAGGAAGTAAGGCAAAGCAGCATAGCTAGCTTTCCTGATAGCTGAGATCGGGATACATTTTCGTTATCTGGCCATCTGAGGAAAAGACGAAATACGTCTCTCAGATCCCATAACACTTTGTACTTGGGTTCCGGTGGCTTCTTAAGCTTCATCCCTCTTAGCAATCTCACGACCACTGGGTGTTCTCCCACTGTGTTACCTTCCACTTTTTCGTGACCCGCTGAGATAGCGGACCTATAGACACCCACTGTTCTGAAGGCGCCGCCTTCTTGAAATTTAAAGGCTAAGAAGTTTAGAACCTCTACTGCAGGGGCTGAAACGGGATCCACACCGTGGTCCGAACACCAGGTAGCCCACCCGTTCCAAGCCGCACCATAGCTCTGAAGGGTGGAAGGCGCCCAGGAATCTCTGATGCACTCTGCAGCGAGCTGTGAAATTCCTGGCAATTCCCATCTTTTCCTGAAACTCTGCAGGCTATCAATTGCAGCGTGCCGGCTGCTATGAGTGGGTGAGCTTGCCCTGATGGGTTGAGAAGAAGGTCTGACAGAATGGGAACTATCCTCGGAAAATCCGTAGAAAGTTCCATCGCTACTGGAAACCAGGGCTGAGCCTTCCACAAGGGTAGGACTATTACGAGCTCCGCGTGATCCCTGCAAATTTTCGCTAGCGCTCTCTTTATCATAATGAATGGCGGGAAGGCCTAATGCACTGCCCCTGTCCATGATTGCAGGAAGGCGTCCGTGCCCGCTGCATCCGGGTCTATCCTCCAGCTGAAGTATACTGGCCTCTGAGCGTTCAGTCTGGACGCAAACAGATCTATGTGGAGGGGCGCCCAGAGTTCCTGCAATTGTTGGAAGACTAGGGGGTGAAGTTTCCAATAGCTGGAGTCCACAAGATAATGTGAATTCCAGTCTGCCACTTCGTTCAGAGTCCCTGGCAAATACTCCGCTGATACGGATATTCTGTGCTGGAGACAGTAATGCCAGAAGCTCTTCGCTAATTGTGCCAGCATTTTGGATCTTGTTCCGCCCAATTTGTTTATATACCTTACTGTGGAGATATTGTCCATCTTGAGCAGGACACAGCACTTTACTCTCTCTTTCGTGAAGGCGCGAACTGTGAAAGAGCCCGCCAGTAGCTCGAGGCAATTTATATGGAGCTGTAACTCTTCTTCTGACCATTTGCCTCCTGTCTGCACGTGTTAGCACCTGGCTCCCCAACCTGATTTGCTTGCATCTGATTCTATTACCAGATCTGGGGCGTCGCCGAAAATGGCGTGACCGTTCCAAGCCTCCATATTCTGTAACCACCAATGGAGCTCTGTGAGGGCTTCGTGGTCCAGAGTTACTAGTTGGTGGTATCGAAGGCCTCCTTGCAGATGTTTTATTTTGAGCCGCTGTAGAGCTCGATAATGAATCGGTCCCGGAAAAATCGCTTGAATAGAGGCTGCTAGCAGACCTACTACTCTGGCTAGATTGCGAAGCGAGATAACCCTTTTCACTATCACAGCTCTGAGCTCCTTCTTGATCGCTCTCACTTTGTACCCTGGGAGCTCGAGAGATGCCTTCGCAGAATCTATTGTGAAACCTAGGAATTCTATTCTCTGGACCGGAGTCAGCTGAGATTTCTCCAGGTTCACTAAAAAACCGAGCGAAGTCAGAAGTGAGAAGACCCACTGGACGCTCTTTGTCAATGATAATTTGTCTGGGCCAAAGACGAGGATGTCGTCTAGATAGATAATAATATGAATTCCTCTCTCTCTGATGGCAGCTGCCATTGGATTCATGAGCTTGGTGAAAGCCCACGGAGCGGAGGAGAGGCCGAATGGGAGGCAGGAGAAACGCCATACTTCTCCGTTCCATAGGAAGCGTAGATACTTCCGAAACGCTGCTGCTATCAGAATTGTAAGGTATGCGTCTTTGAGATCTATGCGGGCCAGCCAATCTCCAGTATGCAACAGATGAATCCCTTCCATCTTGAAATGGTTGTATACCACCCATTCGTTTAGATCTTTCAAATTTATTACAGACTTTATTTTGTCCCCTCTGTGAACTAGGAAGATGGTGCTGAGGAAACCGGGAACCTGTTGGTACTTGCGCTCTATCACGCCTTTGCTTTCTATTTTTGTGAGCTCGCAGTGCAGGAGCGCTTCTGCCGCTTGCGTCATGTGTATGGGGCGAGGTTCTGCTGTCTGTGCAGGTGTTCCTATAAACTCTAAACGCAGCCCCACTACTGCCTGTAATACCCAAGCATCGCTTGATAAGGCTTGCCATTCATTCAGGTAGTGGAGAGTTCTCCCTCCCACACGCAAGCTTGCGGTATCCACCCGCTGACTGCCCCGGTTGCCGGTACGATCCTCTTCCTCTTCGCCCACTTGGAAATCTTATTGTGGCAGGGAAGAAGGTATCCTGCTGTCTAGACTCCCAGTAATTTGATCGTTGACCTTGGGGTCTTCGCTGGAAGGTATAGCGACCGGACGAGCGACCCCTATGTCGTCCGGTCCCGGCAAAAACTCACCCAGGAAAGATCTTCCTGATGGAACTCTGTGCTCTCTCTAGAGCAGTATATGTGCCTACGAATTGAGACATTTCTTTAGCGAACGTTTCGCCGAACAACATTGCTTTGCCGCCTTCACCTGCCTCGTAGCTGGCGAGATCACTCAATTTGTTATCTATTTTTAACAGGACTCCTCTTCTTCTTTCTGAAGAGATGGCACAGTTGGCGTTGCCTAGGAGGCATACCGCTCGCTGCGCCCAGTTACCTAAGACTGTCACGTCTACTGGGATACCGGTATCTTTTGATTTCTCCGCCAGATCCATGATCTTGGCTAGGGGCCCTGAGATGTCTAGGAGCTTGTCTTGACAACCCCTCCAGGCACGGTCTACTCCTTTCCTTATATCATGAGCTGCTTTGGTCACAAAGGTGACCATCTTGGGGTCTAGGTCTGGAGTATCTGCAAGCTTATTTGGCAGCTCTGGTCTGGGGCACTCCGACCTCATGCGTGACCTTACTTCCCTTTCTAGGGGTTTTCTAATGTGCTGGGCCATGTATGCTGCCACTCTGGGTGATGGCTCCCAAGTGATGGCTCCCAATCCGATGACTTGGGACGCCAAATGGCCTCTGGATCAAACATGTCTGTTGTATCGTCGATACCATGGGGGCCTTCAACATCTCTATCAATGCGGAAGCTGGATTCCCAGGGAATGCTGGGAACTGTGGAAGGTTCCAGCTCCCCTGGGTCCTAACGGCCGCCGTGTTCGCCGGTGCCAAAATACAGAGAGAGAGAGAGTGGGGCGCGGTAGTCTAACGCGGGCTAAATATGCCTGCGACTCCGGCCCCAGCTTGCTCACAACACTCTTCTGACCCGCGATGTGCAGGAAACTCGCTGCGCTCGCTCTGCCCTAGTGATACGCGCCACGGTAAGAACACACGCGCGTTCCAAGGCGACTACAAAATCATTGTAAATGCATTTCGTTTCCCTGCGCGAGCCGTTGAAAATGAGCAATAAGCATTACTAAGTGTATTACAAAAATATCCAAGCAATTAATATCCATATATAGGTGATATAGAGTTCATCTATCTCTTCTACAGAAGAATCAATAAATCATGTCACTTATCTGTTGGCAGCAGAAAGAAAGAGGAAAGGACCTGGTCAGAGGGGTTCTTATGGAGAGGGCTGCCCTCGAATAGGGGCAGAGGGGTAAGGTCAGGACTACCTCAGACCTAAGACTCATGGGGCTTGTAGTTCCCTGATGCAGATTGATCGAATAAGACTACGGACTAGAGGATCTTTAAACTTCTGCATTTTGTTTTCCAAACTTTGTTTCTAAAAAACAGAAATGTTCATTATTAAAGTTGAAAGTTTTTAAGTGCTGACATGGCAGTAAATAAAGAAAGAAATAGCATAATGCAAGCCTCCTGTCTTGTCATAGAATGGTTGAAACTTTAATGCATGAGTGCTTGCTGTGCAAGGGAAATAGCATTAGTCAATTTATTCATCGGAGTAACCGGTAATGGAAAGTCCATATCACAAAACTCATGCAGAGTCATGTTTAGTTATAGGAGCACAATGCACCTGTGCATGGACGTGACTTGGCGTACAAGTGTTACCTCTTGATTGCAAACGGGTCTGTATAATTGGAGCCGAAGTATCGCAACTCAAACTGATGGCAGTGTCAGAATCAATTGTTCGCAATGGAAGAATTACATCTTCAGAAGTAATATTCCATGGTACCGGAACTTGTTGTTCTGTACCAGCATGTTTGGAGTCTAGATCGAGCTGCCTCCTGCTTTTAGACCACCTGACATGATTTTTTAATATTTATTTTTTGTTTACCCCCCCTTTTATCAGCATGTGGTAAATTTGACTAATTAGCATCCCTCCCCTTATGTGAAAAACACAAGTAATTTAAATTCAGCAAATCAGTTTGCCCCCCTTTATCTAGACACCGTAGTTGGTGTACAAATATGGAAAGAAACGAGCCAAACTTGTGTTTGATGAAACTAAACAACACATCTTTTTCAAGTATAACGAGATGCACATGTAGCTCCACTTAGTTATAGTAACATAACAAATCGGTGTGCACGGCACATGCAGAAATGCTCAATGCAACGTGAAAAGATAGGCGATACCCGAGCTTACGTCATAATATGTAAAAAGAACATTACCCAATAGAAATCAACCTATCACAGACACACTAAAGAGGTGTGCCCTTGTAAACACTCTGTTGTTGTCTAGAAAGCAACAATGCCGAGACAGAAGATAACATAAGTCAAGACACGTTCATAAACGTGAGCATTCAAATGATGTAGGAAACACATGGTCACCCGTTTTATTCACGGGTCGGTGATCCGCGTGTCGGGGCATCCGCGACAATAACACGAAGTCTTAAATTGATTAAATGCCGACACGTAGTGTCGTGCCAATCAGGCCCTCAAGGTTGGAGCAACAGTGTCATATAGCTTGGCAAACACAAGTATCGGCATACAGTCAGAACAGAAAGGCAAACTGCTAGATGATCAAAATAAGTCAATCACGCATTAAAGCTGGTAAACGTGTACATTACAGTAGACCGCACCCGTTTTTGTGGACAAACCTTGATGCTCCACCCCCGACCCAACAGGCTTAACGGGCACTTCAGAAGGCACTTGCTGATGCTTGCGTCTGTGTTTAATATAGGGCTTCTGGGAATTGGTGGGCGGAGCTTATCTCAACTGTGAAATTAAAGGAAAATATGCTATATTTGGGCTGTAACTAGACTGGAATAGCTTTGTAAAGGTCCATGCGGAGTCCTTAGATTGCAGAGCTGATCTTGATTGTAGCAGATTGCAGTATGAAGCAGCATGTGAGCCTCCAGCATCCCCAGGCCTAACAGGCACTTCAGAAGGCACTTGCATATCTGTGCGCGCTGATGCGCACTTCCGTGCCTAATATAGGGCTTCTGGGAATTGGTGGACGGAGTTTATCTCAACTTGATTGTAGCAGATTGCAGTATGGAGCAGCACGTGACCTCCAGCGTCCCCAGGCCTAACAGGAATTTCAGAAGGCACTTACTGTGTCGTCTTGCTTGCAAGGCTAGGACTTTGCCGCTGAGCTATCCTCCCAAGACAGCAGAGCATGCCTGCTTATTTGCTTGTCTAGTTATACTCACCATCCAAATGAGTACTCTGTCTCTCAGAAAGTTGTCTCTCCCTTGGCCCTCAAGCACCCTTCTTGCAGCTAGTTACGCCTCAGTCCGGCTCTGCCAGAACACTGTCCCGAAGTCGAACCACAGCCTTCAGCGAACTCTCTCGGCAGCTCCCACATTCAGCTACACTGATCGGCAGCCCAGCAGATGATCCATGCCAAAATTCTAGCCATGCAGGCAGCCCTCTCTCCACAAGAAGTCTGACTTCCCCACGTTTCTCCCCCTCTATTTCAAGCCCTCATTCAACAGTTCCTCCTCTATATGATTCTGTACATTTTCTTTAATATTTCCCCGTCTTTTTTCATGATATCACACTTTATCCTTCCATCCCTTTCCTGTTTTGCACAAACAATGAGTGTTGTATTTTCAAGGCCCACCACATTACATTTCTCTGCACACATTGAATCTTTCTTTCCCGTTCAGCTTTTAACTCTGCTTTATTTTCTGAATATTTCAATGGTTGTGCACCTGCCACCACACCACTATTTGCCTGGCCTTAGCAAATGTAAACCACTCCATTTAACCCCTATTCTAAATATTAGTGTAAAATGTTCAACTACACACTTAAAGTACTGTACAGCTCATACATTTTCTAACATACCTTAGTTAGGTTAACCAAGTCATTTATTTGTAAGTGTTCATAATCTTCAGTTTCCGTCATCTGTCATAATAAGAATAACAACACCCTTCGAATAGCAGAACAGCTCAAGTCACATCTGGAATGTCTTGTCTGTTTGATATGTTTCCATCACAAAGAGGCTTACATTTCAGAAGTTCCCCCACACATTCCAGTCACAAAGATTTAAGTGGGGAACTGGAATTGACATGCACGGAGGCAAGAGAAAGAAGCACTGCTAGGCTGCTCTGAAAGAGGCATAGAAGCATGGGCTAATTTCATTCATGGCATATGCAACCCTCACAGTATGTTTTAGATATAGTCAAATGTGTACCCTTCACCACTAATCCTGTTGCACACCATAACCATCTTAGTGGCATGGAATAGGAAACATCACTTTTCACTTGTTGGAAAATTGTTTTCAGAGAATGATTCAGTCTGTTGGCCACATTTTCAGTATTGCCTGTAAACACTGATCAGACTGAAATAGAGCAAACCATTTGTCATGCTGATCCCTTATCGTGATTGGTGGTGTCTCAGTCATCCCCGTGCCAGGATTGTGCTTCTTGAAACCCAATAGGGAGGGGGAACCATTAGTCACATTTTGATCCGTTGGCTTGTGAAGGCTGATGTGAAAAGGATACTGTTGTATCGATAGTGTGCTTCTCTACATCTGGATGAGAAAAGAATTCAAAACTGTCAGGCATGGAACAGGGACACTCACCAGCCTCTGGGAGGTTTGTGGAGTAGGGCTTTTAAAGAGCTGGAGGGCTTGGGCAGGAGTGAGTCCAACAATCAGATAGGCAGGCAGTGCAGGGGATGGGTCAGTCAAGTGTCAGTAAAGAGCCATAGAAAATGTTATAAGAAAACAAAGTTCATCTTTTTTACCTTTGGTTCTCAATGGGTACAAAGAATGGGAATTTGTTATTTGGGATAGTTACTCATGAAGTTGCAACGTCTGTTCAAACCAGTATCAAGAACACTGAAAAAACTGTATGCATTTGTATTCATATGTTTTTCGTGCATTTTCCATCTTAAAGTTTCCTTTCAGCACTACAATTATAAAATCATCAAGAGTGTCATTTGGTTCAAAATTTGCTGATTGTTGTGTCCATACTTCGACGCCTAATGTTTTGTCTGTATACAGGTATCCGCATATGTAGTTGATGGCTAGTTTCCTCAACATATTAACCCCCTCAGGGGGTATTTCATACACATAATCAGATACACAACATTGCTTGATGCAAATGTGAAACTTCATGTAATATTGAAATACTGCCCCTTGTGGTGTATAGTGATTTATTTATTAATTGATTTTGTCATTGGTATAGCACACCTAACCCGGAGGCATCTGGTTGCTTGTTACATAAGATCTGGGCGCTGATTACATAGGAAAGTTCGTTGTCTTAGCTACATATAGCATTCAGTTACAGAGGTTGTGTTACAATTAGTTACATAGGGAGTTGGAGGACGTGTGGCAAAAAGTACATTGGCAGAAAGAAGCAGCATTGAGATAAAGGCATGGTAGTTAAATGGTAGTGATTGTATCTGAACTGTGGATATGTGGACAGGTCAGGCATCATTTGTCATTGCATGTTTTTTTTTTCATTTTCTGTGCAATGTGGACGTACATTGCTTCTTATCATCGTTTCTTGAGAATGGCTGGCTGTCTGAAGGCAAGGTGGGGTATTTCATGGAAAACCTCACACAGTCATTCATATTTTTCCAGTATGCTGTGCAGTTCTTGAGCACTCTTGAAGAGGGACCCCCACTTTGGATTTCATGTCACAACTAGTGCTACTTGATTGTGTGCCACTTTTGATTTGTATTCCAGGAGGTTGCTGTGGGGGATATGTCTGTCCACAGTTCAGGAGGAGCTTGTAGGTTTCTCTCCTGGTCTTTTGTTTCTAAGCATACTTGGTTTTACCCTTGTGCCTCGCTGAATATTGTGCCACGGATGCGCTGGGTGGAAACTGTCACTCTTCAAATAGCTGGGACGGTCTGTTGGTATGGGATATACTGCGGTCTGTAGCAGGCCATCTTTTATTGCTATGGTGGTGTCAAGGTAATGTACTTTACCAGGAGAGTAGTAGAGTTTGTGGTTGATCGTTGCATGAAATTAATTGAATCTTCTGTGGAAGCTTTTAAGGTCCTTTTCCTGATTGGTTAAAATAAGTGGCAAGGAGATAGTTTTCTAGTTGTGCCATGAATAGAGTGGCATAGTGTAGCACCACCTGAGTGCCCATGGCCGTTCCCATCACTTGGAAATCAATATGAGTACAAAATGTGAAAAGGTTGTGGTTTATGATATGATATGATAGTTTATTTATATAGCACCGACACACAATGTGTTTCAAAGTGCTTCAAGCAAGGGAGGGAGCAAGGGAAAATACAATGACATTCTTACAGGCCATGAACAGTAAGGATGTGAAATTAACTATCGTACTCGGCCTGACTACATTTCAGATAGTACAAGAGCTAAGACATAGATAAGGAAGGGAGGGGGACAGTGGGAAGGAAATGGAAACAGGCAGGTGACTACCGTACTAGGCCTGACAACATTTCTGGGAGATACAGAGAAAACAAAAGGTGAGGGAGAGGTGTGCAGAAAGGCAGGGGAGGAACAAAACAAGCAACTATCATACTAGGCCTGACAACATTTCAGATAGTGCTGGAGGGAGTCGGGGGGAACAAGTAAGGAGTGGGGGAATGGGACAGACGAGGTATCTATCATATTAGGTCGAGGGACAATTCTGATAGAGTAAGTGCATAGAAGAAAGTACGGGGAGGAGGGGAGGAGATAGGAATGGGAGAAGGGAGAGGAGGAGAGAACAGAGAGTAAGCAGTCAGAAAGAGTGGAGAAGCAAGAGGGGAGAGTGAATAGAATTGCAGAAGTCAGGTTAAAATACATTCTGTGCATTTGGCTGTAGGGTAAACAAGTGTGCCTCTATGCCATTGATGTGGTGAATGTGAGTATTAGTGTAGTTTAACTACACATCCAGGTTGCTAGTAATGTATCCCTTGGGAGGGGGGCAATAGTGTTCAGTTTGTGTAGTAGGTTAGTATTCTCCTGGATATAGTTGGGTGTCTCTCTTGCAAGTGTCTTCAAGATGTTCTCAACCCAGCCAGACATGTTCTAAGGTAGATTGCCTGATCCAGAGATGATTGGGCATCCAGGTTGGTTTTCTTTGTGTATATTCTGGAGCATGGAGAATGTACAGGCTACTGGGTCTTTTTCTGTTAGGCCCTGAATGTGTTCCTTGATGTCATTGTGAAGTGTCTTTAGAATCTTGTTGGGCTCTCTTATGTATTATTTGGTTGGCTCTTCTTGCAGATGTGTATAACATCTTGGTGAGAAAGTTGTCTTTGTGCTTCATGCGCATAGTCACTGGTGTTCATTATGGCAACAGATCCTCCTTTGTCTGCAGGTTTGATTGTAATATTCTCATTGCTGGATTTTATAGCATCCTGTGATGTGGGTGTCAGGTTATAAGGCTGTAGAATATGCGTGTCCAATAGATGTTGCTCTATTTCTGAAACTTTGAAAGTATCAGTCCAGATTTGGCTTGTGTCCTGGTTCAGGGGTCCAGTTGTAGGTTTGCCTATTTTACTTGTGTGTGCCCCATTTGTTCACCATTCAATCGCTGGTCTGGCTGTCATCTTGTCTATCATGAAAGAAGCCCGTCAGTCTGTGTGGTCTAAAGAGGGCTTCAAGAACACTACACAGTTCTATTTTGTTGACAGGTTTATTAGATCGGGTAAAATGTTAGCCCCCTGGAAGGTACTGGCTTTTCTGCCTGTGTTGGGGTATAATTTGAGATGTTTACAGTACGGTCCTGCTTATGGATAGTGTCCCTTTCCCTGCTCTCATGTTGTCATGCGGTGCCTCAATAGTTGTCACTCTCCGTCTTAGTGCTTCAAGCTTTGTCTTGTTTAGAAGATATTGTTGGAGTTGTTTTATTGAGGCTGGGAGCTCTTACAACATATAGGCCCTCATTAGGACCCTGGCGGATTTTTTCCGCCATCGACGGACTTTTCCGCCATGGCGTAAAGTCCGTTTACGCCATGGCGGATGGTGGACTTACCGCCCCATTCCGAGGTCGGCGGGGCGGTAAGTCCCCATTGACCCATTTACCCTTCCCCATTCCCATTTCGGCCCTATAGGGTATAATGGGAGTGGGGAAGGAGTTAATTACGCCACCGTAAATTACGGTGGCGTAATTAACACCAAGGTCCCATAGCGCCATGGATTTTTACGCCCGCAAAAAGCGGGCGGAAAAATGACCATGGCGCTCTGGGAACTCGGAATTGGCGGTAAGGGGTCGGCGCAGCTAACGCTAGCGTAAACCCCTTACCGCCAGGGTCCTAATGAGGGCCATAGTGTGTATGCAGTCCCCAGTGTGTCCAAGATAGTTGTGAGCCCATCTTGTGTCATCCTTATATGGTTGGATAAAACACTGATAAGGTTTTTCCATAATCTTTCTGAAGTCCTCGTGTGTATTTGTTGAGAGAATCTCTCTGTATGAGATGTTCCCTTCTGCATTAGCTTAGAAAGAGCAGGTCGCTGTGGAACTGTTCTTGCATTTTCAATATATATGATTTCTAAAAGTATATGGTGCTACCTTGATACCTTCAAAGTAGGAATAATGCAAGAAGAATGTTGTTCTGACATGTCTTTCCATGTGCCATGTGCTCTAGATGTTATTTAAAAAAAACTGTTGTTAACAGGCATCAGGGATTTAATTGGCTAACTCATCCTTTCAATTTCAGGATAACAACACAAAATGGATCTATGAGCACCCCAACAAGAGTGACAGGCAGCTGGTAGTTATACATAATCTAAATAATAAGATAACAAATACTGCAAACTGGCAATCATACACAAGGCACATTTAATACATTGTTTACCTTGAGATGCAGCCTAATGGACGATCATTACTTTAGTGTTTGGAATGCCACAGAGTTTGGGCTCATGGGAGTCCTTTGTGCCTGTACATCAGTATGGTAAGGAATCAAGGCAACCACAGGGAAGTAATAACCCAGTAGTTGCCCAGCTTACATCACACTTTATGCCATAGGGCACCTCCAGGCGATGGACCAGGTTTCTAAGCAATGCTGCCCAGCGTTATCTTGCTTCCAAGACAATGGCATTGTCCCTGAGCTATTCCCCCTGCCCATAGATCCCTTTAGCAGCCAAGCAAAACCCACAGAGAAGCAAGAAGTGAGCTAAGACTTATGTCAGGCAGTCACACTGCCCAAGATATTCCAGGGCTCTTATTGGGCCACCTTAGCTCTCTAAGAAATCCAAAAATTCTGACTTTCCTGCCAAACTCGTGCCAACCTGCTAACTTACAGGTGAGTTTCAGTGCAATTTGGGAGTGCCCGAAAACGTAGCAGGAACATGTAAGTCACCCAAACACATATTTGGATTTTGGACTAACGTCTCAGTTCAGTGAGAATCAGGTGCATCCACATTTAGGCCTGGCTTCAACTTGAACATTTACGGCTACATTGCCAAAAAGGTTTGGAAGTACATCACGGCATCGTTGAGCACCTAATATTCTGGTGGTTCATTAGTTGCCCAGGACTATTTAAAACATTTGATTTGCAGGGGTCCTAAAGTCAACTTTAATTCTCCTTTGCAAATTGTTGTTTTTGGAGTGCATTCTATAGAGTGCATCTTGGAATGAAAAGTGTTATCCACCATATTACTGTCAGTTTAGGGGGAAGGGTGGGTCCAAAAAACCTTTTGCAGATGCTGTCATCAATCAGGAAGGTTCATCCCTTCAAAAGTCACATTGAATAGCCATTTTAAAGTAGGGTGTGTTCTGCCGGGCCAAGTGGTTTAATCTCCACTCTGCACTCAAGTGTGCATATGTGCCTAGTCGGATTTGTGCCATTTGGGGACAGACAGAGATGTCATCGTGATTTCAAAAGAAGCATAATTTCCGTTTGCAAGAGTTGTCTTCCTCGTGGAGTTCTTTTAAATGTGTTTTCGCCAAGAGACTTGAGCTGTAAAGGCCATGTTTTGGTTTTCCCATCAGGAGTACAGTATGTGGTAATTCACAGACATCCATTATGTTGAAACAGGACGTAATTTCGAGGTCGCCAGGGGTCACAGCTGCGACCCCTGAGGTCTCCCTTGCTACCCCATACTGTTTGTCACTGGAGAGTCTGCCAATCTTGTTCCGACCTCTTATAAAAACGGGGGGTTCCACAAGTATAACACTTTGAACAGTCACCCTAAACAAGAAAGAATAGGAATAACACATAATTTACTTTCTGGAATTCTATACAATAATTGCTAGATTCATTAAAGGTTTATTTCCGGCACACTCCAGGGGCTTTGTCACTTATTTAGTCTGTTCTTAAACACCTTAAATTCACAATGCAGACAGAAACTTCCAAAAAACATTTAGAGTAGAATAAGCATCCATTTCGGACTATGCGTTTTGCTTTTCGCAAGTTTCAGTTATAGCATGTTTTGTCTGCTGTTCTCTCTGTTAAGATCATCACACGACTTTCCATCTCGTTGTCCTCTGTCATTTGACAAAATCTGTGTGCCTAAAAGCTTGTGTACAGTTCAGATATGTCTCACCATAGCACATCAAGTGGCCCTTCATTTCATTGTGCCACATTTAGGGGGTAATTTGTGGAGTAAATGTGTGCCGAAATTACTGGCGCAAGCTGGCGCAAGCAAGAAAAAACTGGTGCACGTGTGTGAATCGCACACGTGCGATTCATGCAAGGCCATGCGCGTGTATTTCCCGGGATGTGCACCAAATCTATGCGTGGCACACACCGGCGCACACGTCACTTCCACATTGTGAACGCCGTGCGCAACGCGCACAGCGAAAGCCCACAAAGTCAGTGCATACATCAAAAAGGGGGCGAAACAAGGGGCGGAACACACGGAATGGGGATCAACGCGTGAAAATAAGGGCGTAACTGGGGAAGTACTGCTGGGAAGAACAAGGAACCCCCAAACACACACGAACTACACGTATTCATGGAATCGAATAGGGAAAACCCGCACATGTCAAAACACACGCACAATTACCTCCGGCACACGAAAGCAGGCGGAAGCGCCCCTGCGCAGCATAAAAGTGCGCGCAAACAACAAACAAGCATATACAGCTACGATGCATGTCCCGTTCCTCGCAGCAGTGATCATGGGACACCGAAGGAGGAGGAGAATAGCCAGCCCCCGCATTTTTTTGCCCAGGACCAGCCTTTTTGGGATACCTGATGACCAGGTCTATGGCCGGTATAGGTTTCCACCTCATATCATCCTAGAGCTGGTCAGGGAGTGGGGGGACAAACTCACATCACCCACCCTGTGCTCCCAAGCATTGCGCCCCTTGGAGAAGGTGCTCAATTTACTGGATTTCTGGGCCACTGGGTCATTTCAGCGGACAACTGCCATAGTGGGGGGCATCTCACAGCCCACGCAGTCACGTTGCCTATACAAGGTGTTGGCAATCATCACTGCGTGCCCCTCAGTCCGCAGGCACATATACATGCCCAGAATGCCTGCAGAAAGGCAGGCCGTGGTCCTGGACTTCTACAGGGTTGCACACTTCCCCAAAGTGCTTGGTGCCATTGATAGCACCCATGTGGCCCTACGTCCACCTAGGGCCACTGAGCACATCTATAGAAACCACAAGCACTGGCATTCCATCAACGTGCAGGTGGTATGCAATGCCAAGGGAATCATCACCTCTGTCTATGCAAACTATCCTGGGTCCACCCATGTTAGTTTCATATTCAGAATGTCCGCCATGAGCCGGGCCCTGGAAGCTGGGAAGCATAGTGACACACGGCTCTTAGGTGAGTACAAATGCCTGTGCACATGCATACATGTCACACACAGACAAATACACAAGCCCAACTAATGACAACCATTATCACCTTACCATGGGACAGTGCCTACCCTCTGAGCACCAACATGATGACTGCCATACAGAACCCCACCACACCACCCCAGGTAAGATACAACGCAGCCCATATTGCAACCAGGGCATAGTGGAGCACACATTCAGAGTGCTTAAGTCATGCTTCCGCTCCCTTGACCGCTCTGGTGGACAGCTACTATATGTACCCCCAGTAGTGTGCAGGATGATTGTGGCAGCATGTGTCCTGCACAACGTTGCAACACGGCATGGCATACCGGTGGACATGGTGGTGCCCCCACATCCCCAACCACACGCACGGCCGCTGCGCATGGGAGGGGAAAGGACATGTGGCGAGGCAGCCCGTACCCAGCTTGTGGCCACATTTTTCCCCTATACTCTAACCCTTGCGGAGTGCACACAGGCCTGTCACATACCAGGTCACAATTAATGATGAGAAAGGGACAGTTAACTGTCACAACCTTACCACCCTGAGAATGTGTCCACGGAAGTGCCACATTGTGTGCATCCCTAGCTAATTCAACACAACCAATCCAATGTGACCAAAGGGAACACATGCAAGGTACCTCCCCCCTCCTTGCTAAACAGGGCATGAAAGGACTGGTATGCCACCCAAACCCTCCCAACACCCCTGAACCCCGTCTGCCACACCACACCCTGGTATACAATGGCAAAACATCCAACCATATGCACAACACATGACACAATATTCATGAAGTGCCACGTGAGAAATGTAAATAGGCACCAGACAATTATACCTGACATGGAATCGGAAGAAATGACTGACCAAAACCTCACACCATGAAAATGGTGGCACAAATGCATGCCACGAGTGGAGCAACCAACAAAAGTCAGAATACCTGTTGCCATGCACATTGGACAGTTGCAAATTGCCATATCAAACACCGCTCATTGGACAGCACAGTGAGTGTGCATTGCATTGTTGAAAACCCTTCTGCATCATTTTAAAAAATGGCATTCAACCAAATAGTACCCTGTCATGCATGCACACGATCAATGACTCAGAAGTGAACATGGATTGTCGTGACACAGCATGCTTGAGAAGGCAATCTGGGTGCACGCGTTTGCATGGTGTCAATGCAGTGGGGGGATGTTGCCTAAGTGTATTTGTCCGTAGGGACATGCATAGAATACATGCATGTGAAATGAAGTGAGTGCCAGTGTCCCGTACACAGCACATGTGAATATAGCATCAAGGACCCCCCTGTGTGTAAAACCACACCCATCCCCTGACACCTCAAAATAAAGCACAGCATTGCATCAGCCATTGACCAGCAGAACATATCATGTACAGAGTACCCCACATCGACAATGGCAGACAGTAACCCATTCCTGAATCATAGAAATCCATAATACGACCTACACACAAAGTTCATCAAAGCGCATCAATGAGGGAGGGAACAAGGGAGAAGAACTTCAAAACAGTCCACAGTGTGATAATGCACTGTAAAATCAAAGTACATATTACAAGTGCCTGGAACAATAAGTGAGAGTCTAGGGAGGGAATGTTGGATGACATAACTAGCATCAACATTCCTATGCCTGACGGCAATAGTCGCAGTGCAGGAGTCACATAAGGAGGTGAGTGAGGGAAGAGGAGGGAAGAGGTGAGGAGAGCAACAAAACAAGTGACAAACTGTAGTAGGACCACAAAGAATCTGGATAGTGCTGGGGAGAGAGAGAAGAAACACAGAAGGGAATGGGGGAACGGCCGACCTGTAATCAGTGGTGGAGGGACTGATGATAAAAGTAACTGGCAAAATTATACTTAAAATGTTGAAGGTGGGGTGTGGAAAGACAGAGGCAGAAGGGCAAATGTCTGCAAAGAGCAAGCGCCTACGTATCACCATGGCTGATGGCAGGTGGGGTAGTGGTGGAGAATAACAGCCAGAGTACAAGGAGGAGGGTAAAGGGTGGCGGAGAAAGAGAGGGAGGAGAGAAGGGAGGAGGGGGCCAAGCTCAAAATTTCTAATGGGGAAGATGGTGAAAGAAAGCACACACAGGGGGCAGAGGGAAACTGACGGTGCAGGAGAGTAGGGGATTTGATGATGAAGGGGGAGAGACAGAGGGGCATGGACAGGGGCAGGGGAGACAGGGAGCATTCAAGTGACTGAGAAGGCATGTTGACAGGTCTAGACAGGGCTTCCTTCGTGGGCTTTTGGTAGTGGTGGCAGGCTCAAACATCCTGGCTGGCCGGATTGTCACAAGGGCCAAGGGCAAACAGTGGGAGGGGGGAGCAGGTCCAGGACACAAACAGGAAATTCAAATCACGAGCAATGCAGTCATAACTCCAATGGCACATCAAAACACCAGCCAGGGCTGCAATATGGCCAAAGCGGTGCTAGCAAGGAATGTGTGGTTGTTGAAATGCGTGGTGACAGGGGAAATTCAGCGTGCAGCCTTCATGTGGCATATCAAAATCATTGGTGGGAAACTGTCTGTCATGATGCCCGCTCCCGGGGAGCCGGTTCAAGCCCTGCGTCCCCGAAAGCGGACATCCAGTCCCCAAGGAAGGACCCAGCAACCCCATGTAGGGGCCCTTTGGACAGTGTCCTGGCACCTATGGCGCCAGGCTCATAAAAAACATCAGTCCTGGCGCCATAGGCGCCAGGCTCATTATGGGAGTGCTTGGGTGCACTTACCTGATGCAGACCATGCTGCAGGATCCCGGCCTCCTTGAGGCCTGAAAGGAACTACTTTACCTGTGGGACTAATTTACCATCCGGGCGTGGTCGGGGAAGGATACATACCTGATTGGAGGAAGCATACATACCTGGAACTTCTTCCAAGGCTATTTAAACCCCACCCGAACAGCCACACGTGCTTCGCGTTGTTCTGCATCTAGCAGCTGGACGCTCACCGTGTCTGCTCCTGCATCCTGACTTCTGCCACACCTGCCAGCATCCTGAATCACCTGCAAAGGAAGAGAAGAAGAGAACAGAAGAAGGAAAAGTCCTTACCTGCTAAAACCGCATCCCGGAGACATCTCGCCGACAATCCTGAAAAGGAAGACTTTTATTTAAAAGCTCATCGCGTCGATCGCTGCAGCGCCGCATTCCACTCACCTTTACAGGGCGCCTCCATGTTCAGCAGCGATCATCCGGATTCGCAGTCACGCCCCAGCGCCTAGGGAGAAAAAGACCAGAACAAAAGGTGAGAGAGAGAGAAGGGAATATGGAAAGCTAAATCTCCATGTTAAGACTTACCTGCTGATTCATTCTCTCTACATTTCGGGTCCGCGCTGCATCCTGGCATTTCCGGATCCCGGCCCCTAAGGGGAAAAAGAGACATCAGCGTTAATGAGCGAATGAAAAGACATTACCAAAAAACGCTCATTAAAGACTTACCTGATTTCTACAAGGATCTCACCTCTCATCTCGGGTCGGTGCCTGTTCCCCGGCATTCCGTACCCCGGCCCCTATGGGGAAAAAGACACTAGCATTAGTACATTAATGCATGGACACAAGGGGAACCTCTTATCAAAAACTTACCTGGAAGTCAAGCAAGTTTGGTTCTCACCAATCCGAAAATCCAGTGAAGTAACTGGATACCAACGCGCCCCTGCATCAGAAGCAGGATGGAGAGCTCGTCCTTCCAGACCCTAAGGTGAGATGCTACGAGGAATCACAGAAGGGTTTCGAGGAGGGTGAGAGGGGAAAGTGGGAGGCCGATTGCATTACCCTGCAGACAGTTAATCCCCTATTTTCGCCTACAGAAGGATACTTCTGCGAGCCAGACAAGCCAGATTTGGGGGCCCGGTCCAGTCCGTCTTCCGAACCCTGCGCATCACCTTAGAAGAGGTCACAGCAGCGCGAACCAGGCCAGTGCCTCCGTGGGAGTCAGGTGAGCGTTACAGAACGCAAAGCCTTCCTACAAATTCCCACCCAGGCGCTATGGAAAGTTCTGAGACTGATCAGTTGGCCCAATTACTGGGGGAATTACGGGCCGAAGTACATGCCGCTCGTCAAGAGACTAATTCCCTCAGGAGGGAATTAATAATATCAAAGGAAAGAACTGATGACCTGGCCAGACAGCTTTTGCAAGGTCAAGCTGGGCAAACTCCTCTACCCGGTTCCGGAGAGTACCCCGCTCCTGTGGTTTCCAGTAACCCAGTGCAGATTAATCTACCTGGAAACATGCCGCTGGCCCCACCCGAACGCTTTGCTGGGGACCCCAAACGATTCGCTGTATTCATGAATCAGTGTCGTTTGCACTTCCTATGTAGACCTGGGGCCTTCCCTAATGATCAGACCAAGGTAGCCCTTGTATTGTCCTATCTCAGCGGCTGCGCTGCCGATTGGTCAGTTCCACTGGTTACTCAAGATGACCCGATTCTCCGTGATTTTCAAAGGTTTCAAGCAAGCATGGAAAGGTTATTTGCTCGACACTCTCAGGGGCAGGCTCTGGATGACAAACTTCTATCCCTGCGACAGGGCAATCAGGACCTCCTATCCTATATTGCAACCTTTAATAGACTAATTGTGGAAACGGGATGGCCAGAGGATAGAAGAGTCACGTTGTTTTATTGAGGCCTACGCGGAGAACTTAAAGATGTCTTGGCCCAAGTTGTAAATCCGCCCCAAGAATGCACAGAGTATATAGACTTAGTGGTCCAATTGGATCACAGACTTCAAAACAGAAAAGCAGATCGGTCCAGGTTTGAGACCCGGGTGTTGGTCAAGACCCATGCTAATCCCAAGGGAGTTGATGTCTCTGAGCCTATGCAAATTGGAGGGGTTAAAGGACCCTTAACTCAAAGGAACGTGAAAGGAGGCGGCAGTTAAAATTATGTCTTTATTGTGGGAATTCTGGACACTTTCTACGAGATTTCCCGGCAAAACCGCCCCGAAAGGCGGTAGGATCCGCTGATAAAAACCATGAAGACTCTGTTTCGGGAAACGACTCCGCCCGACAAGTGTAGGGGTCCACTTGCCGAGCTTGAAAACTAACTCTCAGACCTCGCATTTCATTGTGCCAATGGTTCTCGTAGATCCAGAACAGCCTAAGCGGTTGCATGCAATAAAGGCATACAGCGATAGTGGGGCTATTGGAAACTATGTGGATCGTGAATTGGTCTCTAGGATTAACCTCCCTCTCCGTCCTAAAACCAGCAAAGATGTCATCACCACAGTCGATGGAACTGAAATTGCCTCTGGACCGGTAACACATTCCACTACTGAGGTGACTCTTATTGGTCCCGACGGCCATCGGGAAGGTGTTGTGTTTGATGTAATCAAGGCTCCACAGTTTCAGGTTACTCTTGGAATCCCTTGGTTAGAGACACATAATCCTCGAATTGATTGGCGAGCTAAGAGAATAACCTTGCCGGATTGTACACAAACCTGCTACCCAGAAAATCTGAAGATTAATCTAGCATCTGTAACCTCAGCCTCCATGCAACTACCTCCAGAATACCAAGACTTTCAGGACGTCTTCCAAAAGGAACAGGCCAACACGTTACCTCCTCACAGATCGTACGATTGCCAAATCGATCTGGTGCCCGCTGCACAACCCCCTTGTAGCAGGATTTATGCCCTTACCGAACCTGAGAATCTGCATTTGAGACAATATTTGGATCAATACCTAGCAAATGGTTTTATTCGCCTGTCAAAGTCCCCGGCATCCTCGGCTTTGTTCTTCGTGCCCATAAAAGAAGGCGACCTTAGAACTTGTATCGATTACCGCGCATTGAACCAGATAACGGTTAAAAACCGTTATCCTCTGCCTCTGATCCCTGAACTCCTTGACCAGGTGAAGGACGCTTGCATATACACCAAGTTAGATCTCCGGGGGGCTTATCATCTGGTACGAGTAAAAGAAGGCGACGAATGGAAAACTGCCTTCCATACTAAATACGGATTATTCGAGTAAAAGGTGATGCCTTTCGGATTGTGTAACGCGCCGGCTGCCTTCCAATACTTCATGAATGATGTCCTTCGGGAACTCATCGATGTTTGTGTTGTCGTATATATCAATGACATTCTGGTGTACTCCTCTTCGGAATCTGATCACAGAAAACACGTCAGGGTAGTACTTGAAAAACTACGCCAACACAAACTATTTGCTAAATTGGAGAAATGTGTTTTCCATACCACAGAAGTTGAGTTTCTAGGTTTCATCCTGACACCGAAAGGAGTCCGAATGGACTCAAGAAAAGTGGATGCCATCCTCAAATGGCCATCACCTAGCTCTGTAAAAGGGGTTCAAAGCATGCTCGGCTTTGCCAATTTCTATCGCAGGTTTATCCAGGAATTTTCACGCATCGTACAACCCATTACTGCACTCTTGAGGAAAAAAAAACGTTTTGAATGGTCTGAAGAAGCCGAGCAGGCCTTTCAGGATTTAAAAGCTAAGTTTACCTCCGCACCTATATTGAAACACCCGCGTCCAGATCTCCCTTATGTCGTCGAGACTGACGCATCCAGCCTAGCCAAGGGAGCTGTCCTGTCCCAAAGAGATCCCGAAACCAACCAACTGCATCCCGTAGCATTTTGGTCCAGAAAATTCTCGCCACCCGAGGTTAATTATGCAATCACGGACAAAGAACTGTTAGCCATTAAGTCCGCTTTTAAAGCCTGGCGGCATTATCTGCTTGGCGCTCGACATACCATCACAGTGATCACTGATCACCGGAATTTACAGTATTTGAAAACCGCCAAGGCTCAGTCATCACGGCAGCTCCGATGGGCTTTGTTTTTCGCTGAATTTGATTTTGTGATTACCTATCGACCTGGCTGCAAGAATGGCAAAGCAGGCGCCTTATCCCGAATTGGAATGGGAGAATCTGATACAAACTCAGAACCAATACCAATAATTCCCGAACAGAGGATTCTAGGCATGACTTTGTTACAGACGCTTGAAGACATTCAAGCCAGAGTGAAACAACTCCTGGATCCTACAACCTTACAGGATTGGATACAAAAGGGATCAGACTTTACCATAGATAATGGTTTACCTTATTTCCAAAGACGCTTATTCCTGCCACATAAGGAATTACACGAACTAGTTATTTCCGGTTATCATGATACATTAATAGAGGGACACCCCGGTATTGCCAAGACAGAGGAAAAGGTGAAACGACAATTTTGGTGGCCCTCTTGGCGAAAAGATGTTAAATCTTTTGTGATGTCCTGTGGTGTTTGCGCCCAAAATAAAAGTCAAAAGAAAAGACCAGCCGGTCTCCTTCAACCTCTAGACATTCCGCCAGCGCCCTGGCACACCCTATCAATGGATTTTATTACGGACATGCCTCCTTGTTCGGGGTACAATACTATTCTGGTAATTGTGGATTTGTTTTCCAAAATGGCCCACTTTATTCCTTTGAAAGGTTTACCTTCAGCTTCTGTCCTAGCCAAAGAATTCCTCGAAAATATTGTTCGGCTACATGGATTCCCATCTATACTAATTTCGGACCGGGGAAGCCAATTAATTTCCCACTTCTGGCGCAAATGTTGTCAAATGGCGCAGATCGACGTAAGATTATCGACCAGTCACCACCCTCAGACCGATGGGCAGACCGAGAGGACAAATCAGACCCTTGAGCAGTACTTACGGTGTATGTTACAGCAATCTGAAAGCAACTGGAAAGACATTCTTTGGATAGCCGAATACGCATATAATAATTCGGTACACTCTGGAACTGGCCACAGTCCTTTTTATACTTTGTTTGGGCATCACCCTCGAACCTCAAACCTTGACTCACCTCAGAACCTCGGAATGCCTGCAGTAGAACATCTGCATTCTACAATTACCCAAGCCTTTAAAGAGGCAACTACACATTTACAACAAGCCAAGAGAAAATACAAGGAGAATGCTGATTTACATTGGAGTGAAGCACCTCCGTATCAGATTAGGGATCAAGTCTGGTTAGCTACCAGACATTTACCACTCAAAGGGCCTCAAACTTTTAACCCAAAATATCTGGGACCTTATTCTATTACGGCAATAATTAACCCAGTGGCTGTTAAACTTGATTTACCAGCTAGTATGCGAATTCACCCTGTTTTTCATGTGTCACTTCTGAAACCAGTGGTACCCGGAACCCGACTACTCAAACCTCCAGAACCTATTCTAATAGATGGGGAGCCCGAATTCGAAGTGAAGAACATTTTAGACTCAAAAATGTTTAGGTCAAAACTGTTCTACCTAATTGATTGGAAGGGGTACGGACCTCAGGAGAGGTCGTGGGAACCCAGCGACCATGTGCATGCACCTCGATTAGTCAGTAAATTCCACCGACTCTTCCCAGACAAACCAAAACCCCCGGAGGGAACAACCTTGGGAGGGGCCTTGGGGGGGAGTGCTGTCATGATGCCCGCTCCCGGGGAGCCAGTTCAAGCCCTGCGTCCCCGAAAGCGGACATCCAGTCCCCAAGGAAGGACCCAGCAACCCCATATAGGGGCCCTTTGGACAGTGTCCTGGCGCATATGGCGCCAGGCTCATAAAAAACATCAGTCCTGGCGCCATAGGCGCCAGGCTCATTATGGGAGTGCTTGGGTGCACTTACCTGATGCAGACCATGCTGCAGGATCCCGGCCTCCTTGAGGCCTGAAAGGAACTACTTTACCTGTGGGACTAATTTACCATCCGGGCGTGGTCGGGGAAGGATACATACCTGATTGGAGGAAGGATACATACCTGGAACTTCTTCCAAGGCTATTTAAACCCCACCGAACAGACACACGTGCTTCGCGTTGTTCTGCATCTAGCAGCTGGACGCTCACCGTGTCTGCTCCTGCATCCTGACTTCTGCCACGCCTGCCAGCATCCTGAATCACCTGCAAAGGAAGAGAAGAAGAGAGCAGAAGAAGGAAAAGTCCTTACCTGCTAAAACCGCATCCCGGAGACATCTCGCCGACAATCCTGAAAAGGAAGACTTTTATTTAAAAGCTCATTGCGTCAATCACTGCAGCGCCACATTCCACTCACCTTTACAGGGCGCCTCCATGTTCAGCAGCGATCATCCGGATTCGCAGTCACGCCCCAGCGCCTAGGGAGAAAAATACCAGTCAAAAGGTGAGAGAGAGAGAATGGAATATGGAAAGCTAAATCTCCATGTTAAGACTTACCTGCTGATTCATTCCCTCTCCATTTCGGGTCCGCGCCGCATCCTGGCATTTCCGGACCCCGGCCCCTAAGGGGAAAAAGAGACATCAGCGTTAATGAGCGAATGAAAAGACATTACCAAAAAATGCTCATTAAAGACTTACCTGATTTCTACAAGGATCTCACCTCTCATCTCGGGTCGGTGCCTTTTCCCCGGCATTCCGTACCCTGGCCCCTATGGGGAAAAAGACACTAGCATTAGTACATTAATGCATGGACACAAGGGAAACCTCTTATCAAAAACTTACCTGGAAGTCAAGCAAGTTTGGTTCTCACCAATCCGAAAATCCAGTGAAGTAACTGGATACCAACGCGCCCTTGCATTAGAAGCAGGATGGAGAGCTTGTCCTTCCAGACCCTAAGGTGAGACGCTATGAGGAATCACAGAAGGGTTTCGAGGAGGGTGAGAGGGTAAAGTGGGAGGCCGATCGCATTACCCCGCAGAAAGTTAATCCCCTATTTTTGCCTACAGAAGGATACTTCTGCGAGCCAGACAAGCCAGATTTGGGGGCCCGGTCCAGTCCGTCTTCCGAACCCTGCGCATCACCTTAGAAGAGGTCAAGCAGCGCGAACCAGGCGAGCGCCTCCGTGGGAGTCAGGTGAGCGTTACACTGTCCCAATTCAACATTCTCAGCACATGGATCGCTCCCACCATCAGTGTGTTGTACACAGCCAAAGGGTCCATGGTACCAGCTACAGCAGGAAGTGCATTAACATAGACAGTCAATACATAACAAACATCTCAAGCAATATGATGAAATGCACAGTCAGCATAATACTCACCAAAGCGAAGTGCAGACATGCATTGGAGAAACCATCTGGAATACCCACTAGGGATGTACACACAAGTAGAACTGCAGGCTGGCCACAGATATGACGGAAGCCCAATGCCCATGTTTGATATGCTGTTACACCGAGCCATCCTTGCGAGCCTGTTAGAGAGAATTCTCATTCTATGGCTAATTTCCCTTACCAATAGAGTCCCCCAGCAGCTTTGCTGGATTTGAAGGGTTTGTTTTCTTCTCCTGCTAAGAAGTGTGACTATTTTTTCCCACTCTTAAGGCATATTTGCTATGTGCGTTCTAGGCTATTTTTTGTGTTTAATGTCTATGGGGTTTATCTCACCCCCATAGGAACAATCTTTATCCACATGTGTTACACTGCACCCTCTGTGCAGTGACACAAGGGTGTCGTAGCGACCCCCCAAATATAGACTCCATACCCTGGGACTGACTACTGTCTACCAGGCCATGTAAAGTCCCCATTGACTTTACTAGTCAAACTTTATGAACAAAACCAGTACAACCCATCTTACTATGGAGGAACTGAAAAGGGTTAATAGTTTTTCCCTTATGTTCATTTTTGAGAGGGTACCGTACAGTCCCTCTCTCAAAAGTTTCTGGCTGGTGGCAGTGGTTACTACCAAAAATATTTCACTGCAAATATTTCCCTATGGGATTTTCCTATTTTTCGAGGCTACCACATTTACTGACAGCCTCTAACATACTGCTGGTTTATTTTTATATTAACTTTACTTCGGTAGGTTTTAATTGCGAGAACGTTTATATAAATTCTTTCTCGTGTCTTTCTCTAAACTCCTAACCCAGGTCAGGGATCCTTTGTTCGTCCTTTTGGCGTGCTTCTACCAAGAAGCCCTCCTTTCGGCGCCACTGAGTCTGGGGTGGAACCATTGTGTGGGAGGGGGAGTAGGACGCCTGGACAGGGTTGCCTCAGCAACCCATGTCGCACTCTGCCCTGATAGTCTGGAGGGTCTCCCGCCAAGTTGACCACTCCACTGTGTGAGTGACAGCTAGGCTGTATGAGTGAGGATCATTTTGCATAAAAGCAGGGTCCTGAGGACTGGAAGAGCAAGACGTCGCCACTGGAACTAAAAAGCCAAAGAGGAGAGAAGCCAAAGACATCTGCAACAACTGAACCACCGGTGAGGCCCTGCTGCAGCGTCTCACCACTTTTCTCCACATGACGAGAGAAGATCTTCATCTGCAAGAGCCTTCTTCCCTTGAGCTGGTGAGGCCAACCAGTTTGCCAATCTTCTTCCTGGACCTGCCTTGGTCGAATCGCCAGTACCCTATTCTTGCAGACCAGATAGCCAGGCACCCGTCTACCCAGACCGCGATTTAAAGGAGCATACCTTTTATTTCGTTTGACAACACTGCGGCTGGTTTCATCCCTAGGTAGTGCAGTGATTCGAACCTTCCTCCACGACGAGGACCTCTCTTCCTCTGGTGGATCTTCCGAACTGAAGGAAATACCAGGAACAACAGCCACCACAGGAGCCTCTTCTTCATTTTAAGGTACTTTGTTCCGCCAGGCACCCTTTTTCGTCGGTAGCACTAAAGGTGTTTTAAATCCTTTACCTACCGGTTGGGTTGGCCGCCCCTACCTTCTAACATTGTCTTTCGCCTTCTGCATCCACCTTTTTCGAATCGTTTAACAAAGACTTGACTGAACCTAAAAGAACATTTTGCTCCTGGGCCCTTTGCCCTGCACCGCTGACTCTGGCCTATTGGCTCTGGCTGAATTTGTTAGAACTGCCTTCTCTAGATTGCTTCTCAACTAGAACTGTGTTGATGCACCTAATTCTTATAACACCTTTTCCTTCCCATTTTTTAAACTTGTGGAGTGCCATTTTGCTCGGTTTTCATTTAAATATTATACATGCTAAAGTGCTGCCTTGTCTAAACTTGTTCACAAACATATGGGAAGTGTTGCTAGGGCGTTTAAGAATATATTACTGTATAACTTGTGCTTTCCCTCCCTTGCGGGAAATTGCTAGAGTGCCATTTGTATTTGGTTTTCACTGTGCCGTTTTGCCCGTTTTCACTTTTGCTCAAACTAGTCTACAATTTAACTAGGGAGTTGTGTATACTTTTCTTGACTGATTTTAACTTACTTTTATAACTGTGATTAATGTGTTAACTTTAGAAGTGTGTAAAATAAATATATATATTCTTATTAATACAAAGCTTTGGTCAGTGTTTCCTTTTGCCATAGTATTATAGCCCTATTGTGTATACCCTGAATACTGCTCATCTCCCTCTTGAGATAAGTCTGACTGCTTAGCCACAGCTACCAACTAAATCTTTGTGGTACAGACTAATACCAAAGGGTATTTATTGCACATACCTGTAGTCTTAATCTTCTGCAGTGCTCCCTAAGGGAACTGCACAGGATTCTGCCTAACACTGGTGTACAGTGGTGAGGATAAAAGTATTGGATTTACATTGTAGTGTGCTGCTAGTACCTTGGTTTAACTAACCACAAGGCTAACAATCACAAAAAGTTTATTTTAAACAAAGTCAAAGTATGGAAAGTTACAGCCAGCAGACCCTCCTTACAAATACTGCTGATTATTTAAGGGATCTGTGTAGACAGAAATGTCTTCCTGTCAAAGGCAAGAAATCAGAAATGATTGATAGACTGTTAGAAAAACAAAGTCTGGATAGTGGTGCTGTAGTGCCTACTATTCCAGCAAAAGTAGCAAACATTGACGAACATAATATTGATGATGTTATTGTTGAAGCAGATGAGGAAGAGGAGGATAACAATGTCACTCCCTCTGGCCCTCTGCCTGGTCAAAGGCCTCAACCTGTGGCTACTGGACCATTGTCAGATCCCACATTAAGTCCGTTATTTATCACTCTAGAAAAAATGAGACTTGAGATAGAATTCAAAGGAATTAGTGCCCAAAGTAACCAGAGTCATCAAGAACTAAGATTCAAAGAATTGGAGCTCAATCATGAGCTTGAGATGAAGAAATTGTCTTTGGAAAATGCTTCTCTCCCCGAATCCTCTGGATCTTCCAGTCCAAAAAGACCCGGATGCCTAAAAGTATTATGGTTATGTATGAACCTAAGTTGGATGTATTAGATTGGTTAGCTATGTTTGAATACAATCATGGGCTCCAGGATATCACAGGGAATCAGTTGATCCCTGGTTATTCTCTAGGCTCCCCGTTGCATCTGATGTGGTAATGGAGTTGGGGGAGGTGGATAGGATGGATTATGAATGTGTAAAGCTAGCTTTAATAGGTAAATTTGGGAAGACTCCTTCCCATTACCTTAAGAGGTTTAGGACCCTCAAAACGACTTGTGGGTTGCCAAAAGGGCTACTCACAAGGATTCAGGGGTCACTCAGAAAAAAGATGAGGGAAAGCAGCCTAAGAAAGACACCAAAGAGAATTCAAATAATTCCAATTCCAAAGAGGCCCCCAAACAAAATTCTAAGGGTAAGCCCCAGGGGAAACCTAATCAGGCTAGTGTACCTTCTGGTCCCAGACCAGAAGGAGCTCAGAACAAGCCACCATTCATAAAGACATTTGGGAAAGGTTATGTTTGTGGCTCTACTGATCATGTGGAAGGGGATCCCAGATGTAAAGGTAAGCCTTCAGGGGTCCACACTGTATACTTAGCTTTCGCTCCAGAGGAGGAAGTACATATGGCCAGTGGAAACTTTAAACTACTAGCTAACAACCCCATCAGAGTCTCAGCTAGTGTATCTTTAGTATCCCTATGGTTGTGGGAACAACATAATTTAGATGTGCATAATTCTATTCCTCCTAATACTAAAGAGTATTATAGAGACAGTGGGCCTCATTACACGGTAGGCGGTAGCCATGGCGCTATTATCGCCATGGCTACCCCCTTACCACATTCTGGGTCCGTATTCCCGGAATGGGGACTTACCAGGTCATTCTGACCCTGGCGGGACCGGTAAGTCCCCATTCCGGGAAACATTCCCCATTCCCATTTGAGCCCCCATAGGGCTCAATGGGAATGGGGAAGGAGTTAATAACGGGTACGCTATTAGCGGGCCCGTTATTAGCTCTGAAGTCTCTCAATGGGTCCCTTCCTTAACGCCTGGTAAAACCAGGCGTTAAGGTAGGGACCCGCTAAGGGACCTCGTAGTAGGGCGGTAAGGGATTACCGGCACCAGAGTCCTTACTGAAGCCAGTAATCCCAAACCGCATACTGTGTAATGAGGCCCAGTGTCCTAGTAAATGGTCACGAGACCCCTGCCATTAGAGACACTGGGGCCAGCATAACTGTGGTGGATGAATCTTTTTTCAAGGTGGAGGATGTTGCTAGGGCACCCAAATGCCTCACCAAGTTAGCTGGAGGGCCTGTGCAGAGGCTTCCCCAATTACCAGCCCTCATCCAGTGCAAAGAAATGACTGTGAGGATACCTGTTAGTGTGCAATCTGAAAATCTGAAGTGCCTGGAAGGGTTCTTTTAGGGAATGACCTTAAAGAACTGGAAGTGGTGTCAAGTACTCCCAGACCTCCCAGCAAAAGATTGCAGGAGCTCGCCATACCTGCAAGGGAGAGGACCTTGAGGGGATCTCCTGACGAGATGATAGAAAAAGAAATCACTCCTACTCCACTGGAGTTGCTAACTGCTATTTCAAAGCAACCAGAAGCAAAGGGGAAACCCAAGACTTCAAAGAAGAAACCAGCAGAAAGCACTCTAGTGCTTCCAACCAGGAAATCTCCTAGGTTGTCAAAAATCACACCTGTGATTCCTCCTCCAGCTGAGGCTGAGAGTGAGGTACAACCCTGTGTGGTTGAACTGGAGCTTGAGGACTCAGATCTAGTAGAAGGCCATGAACTCATTGGATATCTTGACCCTGTGGACCACCCTGAGCTGCAGTCTTTACTGCCAGAAGGTGGCCCCAACAGGGCAGACTTCAGTAGGGGACAAAGAGAATGTCCAACTCCGGAAGGTCTTCGCTACCAGGCAGCTTCTCAGCTTGAAGGGCAAGAGTCTGGGAAGTACGGGTTACACTGGGAAGATGGCCTCTTCTATAGTGATCCGACAGAGTCAATCCCTGGAGACTACAAGAGACTTGTAGTGCCCCAACAAAACTGACTCCAATTATTGCAACTAGCCCATGAGATACCTTTGGCTGGTCACTTGAGTTTCAAGAAGACCAAGGAAAGGCTCTCTCTCTTTTATTGGCCAAAAATGGGGGCTCAGGTAGTTAATATTGCAAGAGTTGCCACACTTGCCAAACTTCTGGTAAAAGTGGCTCCAAGAACGTGGCACCTTTAGTGCCTCTCCCTGTGGTGGGAATACCATTTGAAAGGGTAGGGATCAACATTGCTGGTCCTCTTGACCCTCCAACATCTTCTGGCAACAGGTTTATACTTGTAGTAGACCATGCTCCTAGATACCCTCAAGCAATTCCTATGAGGACTGTTACAGCTCAGGCTGTGGCTAAGGCTCTCCTTGGTATTTTTACCAGGGTTGGGTTTTCTAAGGTGGTAATATCCGACTGGGGGTCAAATTTTATGCCCCACTACATGAAGGCCATGTGGAAAAACTGTGCAGTTACCTACAAGTTCTCAACAGCATACCACCCTCAGACAAATGGATGATAGAAAGGTTTAACAGAACCATGAAGAGCATGATAGGAGCTTTAGAAGACCCCCTTAAGAAAAAGTGTGATCTTCTACTGCCATGCCTTCTCTTTGCATATAGAGACGTCCCTCAGGAAGGAGTGGGTTACAGTCCCTTTGAACTTCTCTATGGCCATCTGGTGAAAGGTCCATTGGCCCTAATCAAGGAGGGGTTGGAGAGTGCTCCTTCCCCCAAACCAGTCTGAGTCACTGACTATGTGATAGGACTCCAGAGGAGAATGTCACACATGATGGCTGAGGCAAGTGATAACTTGAAAGCAGGTCCGGCTCTGGTGAAGCTTTGGCATGACCAGAAGGTCAACATGGTTGTGTTCACTCAAGACCAGCTAGTTATTTTTATGGTGCCAACAAGGCAGAGGGCCTTGCAGGACAAATGGATGGGACCCTTCAAGATTGTGGGAAAACTTGGAAAGGTGAACTATCTGGTGGATTTACACAATCCTAAGGAGGCTCCTAGAGTCTTTCACACCAACCGTCTAAAAGCTTATGTCTCGAGACCAGAATTGGGAGCTTTGCTTCTAGCTTCAGCTCAAGGGGAGGAGGAGAGTGAACCTCTACCTGACCTCCTCAGAGGCAAACTTTTAGATGAGAAAGTAGGAGTTAAGCTCTCTTCTAATCTGACACATGAGCAACAAGAGGAGTGCAAAGTTTTGTTAAATCAATTTGCCCCTCTGCTTTCTCTAGCACCAGGCTTGACCCCTTGGGACCAGCATGATATCAATACTGGTGACTGTTTACCTTTCAGAAGCAGGGGTTACAGGATGTCAGAGAATGTAAGAACCCACATCAAAGGAGAGGTCAACAAGATGCTTGATCTTTGGGTAATAGAGCCCTCTACTAGTCCATGGTCTAGCCCAGTTGTGTTAGTACCAAATGCAGGCTCCAAGGAGTTGAGATTATGTGTGGACTATAGAGCCCTAAATGCAGTCACTAAGATTGATGCCCATCCTTTGCCAAGGGCAAATGAGCTGGTGGATAGACTTGGTTCAGCCAAGTTCCTCAGCACATTTGATCTCATGTCAGGTTATAGGCAAATAGCTCTGACTGACCATGCCAAGGAGAAAACTGCATTCTCCACCCCAGTTGGCATATACCAGTTTAAGGTTATGCCTTTTGGACTAAAGAATGCACCTGCTACATTCCAAATGATGGTTAATCAGGTTCTGAATGGGATGGAGGACGTCTGCATGGCATACTTGGATGACAAGCTCCAGTTCTCAGAGCTCCTGACTACCACCAAACCTTTATTGTGCAGACAGATGCTTCAAATATAGGTATAGGTGCAGTCCTCAGTCAACTGGATGAGAAAGGTAGGGAGCTCCCCATTTGCTTCATCAGTAGGAAACTGAAGGAACCTGAAACAAGGTGGGCAACTATTGAGAGAGAATGTTTTGCCATTGTGTGGTCTTTGAAGAAGTTTAGACGATACTTGTATGGATCTACTTTCATTATTCAAACAGACCACCAACCCTTGGATTGGTTGATGCAAATGAAAGGGGAAAACCCAAAACTGCTAAGATGGTCAACCTGCCTCAAAGGGTTTGATTTTACCATTGAGCACAGGTCAGGATGTCACCACCAAAATGCTGATGGTCTCTCTAGGATGTCCATAACCGACTAGAGGTAAGGGACTCATCCAGGAGTGGATTAGATCCTCCTGTCCCTTAGTCTGGAGGGAGTGTTAGGGAGAATTCTCATTCTATAGCTAATTCCCCTTACCCACTTTACCACTCTTAAGGCATATTTGCTATGTGTGTTCTAGGCTATTTTTTGTGTTTAATGTCTATGGGGTTTATCTGGTGCAGTGACACAAGGGTGTCGTAGCGACCCCCAAATATAGCCTCCATACCCTGGGACTGACTACTGTCTCCCAGGGCATGTAAAGTCCCCATTGACTTTACTAGTCAATCTTTATGGACAAAACCAGTACAACCGATCTTACTATGGAGGTACTGAAAAGGGTTAATAGTTTTTCCCTTATGTTCATTTTTGAGAGGGTACCGTACAGTCCCTCTCTCAAAAGTTTCTGGCTGGTGGCAGTGGTTACTACCAAAAATATTTCACTGCAAATATTTCCCTATGGGATTTTCCTATTTTTCGAGGCTACCACATTTACTGACAGCCTCTAACATACTGCTGGTTTATTTTTATATTAACTTTACTTCAGTAGGTTTTAATTGCCAGAACTTTTACATAAATTCTTTCTTGTGTCTTTCTCTAAACTCCTAATCCAGGTCAGGGATCCTTTGTTCGTCCTTTTGGCGGGCTTCTGCCAAGGAGCCCTCCTTTCGGCACCACTGAATCTGGGGTGGATCCATTGTGTTGGAGGGGGAGTAGGACGCCTGGACAGGGTTGCCTCAGCAACCCATGTCACACTCTGCCCTGATATGCTGGAGGGTCTCCCGCCAAGTTGACCACTCCAATTTGTGAGTGACAGCTAGGCTGTATGAGTGAGGATCATTTTGCATAAAAGCAGGGTCCTGAGGACTGGAAGAGCAAGACATTGCCACTGGAACTAAGAAGCCGAAGAGGAGAGAAGCCAAAGACATCTGCAACAACTGAACCACCGGTGAGGCCCTGCTGCAGCGTCTCACCACTTTTCTCCACACGACGAGAGAAGATCTTCATCTGCAAGAGCCTTCTTCCCTTGAGCTGGTGAGGCCAACCAGTTTGCCAATCTTCTTCCTGGACCTGCCTTGGTCGAATCGCCAGTACCCTATACTTGGAGACCAGATAGCCAGGCACCCGTCTACCCAGACCGCGATTTAAAGGAGCATACCTTTTATTTCGTTTGACAACACTGAGGCTGGTTTCATCCTGGGTAGTGCAGTGACTCGAACCTTCCTCCACGACAAGGACCTCTTTTCCTCTGGTGGATCTTCCGAACTGCAGGAACTACCAGGAACAACCACCACCACAGGAGCCTCTTCTTCATTTTAAGGTACTTTGTTCCGCCAGGCACCCTTTTTCGTCGGTAGCACTAAAGGTGTTTTAAATCCTTTACCTACCTGTTGGGTTGGCCGCCCCTACCTTCTGACATTGTCTTTCACCTTCTGCATCCACCTTTTTCGAATCGTTTAACAAAGACTTGACTGCAGCTAAAGGAACATTTTGCTCCTGGGCCCTTTGCCCTGCACCGCTGACTCTGGCACTGGCCTATTGGCTCTGGCTGAATTTGTTAGAACTGCCTTCTCTAGATTGCTTCTCAACTAGAACTGTGTTGATGCACCTAATTCTTATAACACCTTTTCCTTCCCATTTTTTCAACTTGTGGAGTGCCATTTTGCTCGGTTTTCATTTAAATATTGTACATGCTAAAGTGCTGCCTTGTCTGAACTTGTTCACAAACATATGGGAAGTGTTGCTAGGGCGTTTAAGAATATATTACTGTATAACTTGTGCTTTCCCTCCCTTGCGAGAAATAGCTAGAGTGCCATTTGTGTTTGGTTTTCACTGTGCCGTTTTGCCAGTTTTCACTTTTGCTCAAACTAGTCTACAATTTAACTAGGGAGTTGTGTATACTTTTCTTGACTGATTTTAACTTACTTTTATAACTGTGATTAATGTGTTAACTTTAGAAGTGTGTAAAATAAATATATATGTTCTTATTAATACAAAGCTTTGGTCAGTGTTGCCTTTTGCCATAGTATTATAGCCCTATTGTGTAAACCCTGAATACTGCTCATCTCCCTCTTGAGATAAGTCTGACTGCTTAGCCACAGCTACCAACTAAATCGTTGTGGTACAGACTAATACCAAAGGGTATTTATTGCGCATACCTGTAGTCTTAATCTTCTGCAGTGCTCCCTAAGGGAACTGCGTAGGATTCTGCCTAACACTGGTGTACAGTGGTGAGGATAAAAGTATTGGATTTACATTGTAGTGTGCTGCTAGTACCTTGGTTTAAATAACCACAAGGCTAACCATCACAAAAAGTTTATTTTAAACAAAGTCAAAGTATGGAAAGTTATAGCCAGGAGACCCTCCTTACAAATACTGCTGATTATTTAAGGGATCTGTGTAGACAGAAATGTCTTCATGTCAAAGGCAAGAAATCGGAAATGATTGATAGACTATTAGAAAAACAAAGTCTGGATAGTGGTGCTGTAGTGCCTACTACTCCAGCAAATGTAGCAAACATTGACAAACATGATATTGATGATGTTATTGTTGAAGCAGATGAGGAAGAGGGTGGATAACAATGTCACTCCCTCTGGCCCTCTGCCTGGTCAAAGGCCTCAACCTGTGGCTACTGGACCATTGTCAGGTCTTACATTAAGTCTGTTATTTATCACTCTAGAAAAAATGAGACTTGAGCTAGAATTCAAAGGAATTAGTGCCCAAAGTAACCAGAGTCATCAAGAACTAAGGCTCAAAGAATTGGAGCTCAATCATGAGCTTAAGATGAAGAAATTGTCTTTGGAAAATGCTTCTCTCCCCGAATCCTCTAGATCTTCCAGTCCAAAAAGACCCGGTTGCCTAAAAAGATTATGGTTATGTATGAACCTACGTTGGATGTATTAGATTGGTTAGCTATGTTTGAATACAATCATGGGCTCCAGGATATCACAGGGAATCAGTTGATCCCTGGTTATTCTCTAGGCTCCCCCGTTGCATCTGATTTGGTAATGGAGTTGGGGGAGGTGGATAGGGTGGGTTATGAATGTGTAAAGCTAGCTCTAATAGGTAAATTTGGGAAGAGTCCTTCCCAGTACCTTAAGAGGTTTAGGACCCTCAAAATGCATGATAGTTCCCTTTGAGCTACTTGGGTGAATGAGTGTTGAAGAACTTAGAGGGATGGGTTAAGGGTTACAGGGTTAACACTTATGAAGAAATGAGAAATCCTGTAATGTTGGAGTCTATCTGTGATGCCTGCTCTCCTGAGCGCAGACAGCACTTGGCTGATTCAAAAGAACTAGATTCTAAGAAACTGGCTAAGGCTGCTGACTTGTGGGTTGCCAAAAGGGATACTCACAAGGATTCAGGGGTCACTCAGAAAAGGGATGAGGGAAAGCAGCCTAAGAAATACACCAAAGAGAATTCAAATAATTCCAATTTCAAAGAGGCCCCCAAACAAAATTCTAAGGGTAAGCCCCATGGGAAACCTAATCAGGCTAGTGTACCTTCTGGTCCCAGACCAGAAGGAGGTCAGAACAAGCCACCATTCATAAAGACATTTGGGAAAGGTTATGTTTGTGGCTCTACTGATCATGTGGAAGGGGATCCCAGATGTAAGGGTAAGCCTTCAGGTGTCCACACTGTCTACTTAGCTTTCGCTCCAGAGGAGGAAGAACATATGGCCAGTGGAAACTTTCAACTACTAGCTGAAGACCCCATCAGAGTCTCAGCTAGTGTATCTTTAGTATCCCTAGGGTTGTGGGGACAACATAATTTAGATGTGCATAATTCTATTCCTCCTAATACTAAAGAGTATTATAGAGACAGTGGGCCTCATTACACGGTAGGCGTAGCCATGGCGCTATTAGCACCATGGCTACCCCCTTACCACATTCTGGGTCCGTATTCCCGGAATGGGGACTTACCAGGTCATTCTGACCCTGGCGGGACCGGTAAGTCCCCATTCCGGGAAACATTCCCCATTCCCATTTGAGCCCCCATAGGGCTCAATGGGAATGGGGAAGGAGTTAATAACGGGTACGCTATTAGCGGGCCCGTTATTAGCTCTGAAGTCCCTCAATGGGTCCCTTCCTTAAGCCTGGTAAAACCAGGCGTTAAGGAAGGGACCCGCTAAGGGACCTCTTAGTAGGGCGGTAAGGGATTACCGGCACCAGAGTCCTTACTGAAGCCAGTAATCCCAAACCGCATACTGTGTAATGAGGCCCAGTGTCCTAGTAAATGGTCAGGAGACCCCTGCCATTAGAGACACTGGGGCCAGCATAACTGTGGTGGATGAATCTTTTTTCAAGGTGGAGGATGTTGCTAGGGCACCCAAATGCCTCACCAAGTTAGCTGGAGGGCCTATGCAGAGGCTTCCCCAATTACCAGCTCTCATCCAGTGCAATGAAATGACTGTGAGGATACCTGTTAGTGTGCAATCTGAAAATCTGAAGTGCCTAGAAGGGTTATTTTAGGCAATGACCTTAAAGAACTGGAAGTGGTGTCAAGTACTCCCAGACCTCCCAGCAAAAGATTGCAGGAGCTCACCATACCTGCAAGGGAGAGGACCTTGAGGGGATCTCCTGACGAGATGATAGAAAAAGAAATCACTCCTACTCCACTGGAGTTGCTAACTGCTATTTCAAAGCAACCAGAAGCAAAGGGGAAACCCAAGACTTCAAAGAAGAAACCAGCAGAAAGCACTCTAGTGCTTCCAACCAGGAAATCTCCTAGGTTGTCAAAAATCACACCTGTGATTCCTCCTCCAGCTGAGGCTGAGAGTGAGGTACAACCCTGTGTGGTTGAACTGGAGCCTGAGGACTCAGATCTAGTAGAAGGTCAGGAACTCATTGGATATCTTGACCCCGTGGACCATCCTGAGCTGCAGTCTTTACTGCCAGAAGGTGGCCCCAACAGGGCAGACTTCAGTAGGGGCAAAGAGAATGTTCAACTCCGGAAGGTCTTCGCTACCAGGCAGCTTCTCAGCTTGAAGGGCAAGAGTCTGGGAAGTACGGGTTACACTGGGAAGATGGCCTCTTCTATAGTGATCCGACAGAGTCAATCCCTGGAGACTACAAGAGACTTGTAGTGCCCCAAGAATACCGACTCCAATTATTGCAACTAGCCCATGAGATACCTTTGGCTGGTCACTTGAGTTTCAAGAAGACCAAGGAAAGGCTCTCTCTCTTTTATTGGCCAAAAATGGGGGCTCAGGTAGTAAATATTGCAAGAGTTGCCACACTTGCCAAACTTCTGGTAAAAGTGGCTCCAAGAACGTGGCACCTTTAGTGCCTCTCCCTGTGGTGGGAATACCATTTGAAAGGGTAGGGATCAACATTGCTGGTCCTCTTGACCCTCCAACATCTTCTGGCAACAGGTTTATACTTGTAGTAGACCATGCGCCTAGATACCCTCAAGCAATTCCTATGAGGACTGTTACAGCTCAGGCTGTGGCTAAGGCTCTCCTTGGTATTTCTACCAGGGTTGGGTTTCCTAAGGAGGTAATATCCGACAGGGGGTCAAATTTTATGTCCCACTACATGAAGGCCATGTGGAAAAACTGTGCAGTTACCTACAAGTTCTCAACAGCATACCACCCTCAGACAAATGGATTGGTAGAAAGGTTTAACAGAACCATGAAGAGCATGATAGGAGCTTTAGAAGACCCCCTTAAGAAAAAGTGTGATCTTCTACTGCCATGCCTTCTCTTTGCATATTGAGAAGTCCCTCAGGAAGGAGTGGGTTACAGTCCCTTTGAACTTCTCTATGGCCATCTGGTCAAAGGTCCATTGGCCCTTATCAAGGAGGGGTTGGAGAGTGCTCCTTCCCCCACACCAGTCTGAGTCACTGACTATGTGATAGGACTCCAGAGGAGAATGTCACACATGATGGCTGAGGCAAGTGATAACTTAAAAGAAGGTCCGGCTCTGGTGACGCTTTGGCATGACCAGAAGGCCAACATGGTTTAGTTCGCTCAAGAGCAGCTAGTTATTTTTATGGTGCCAACAAGGCAGAGGGCCTTGCAGGACAAATGGATGGGACCCTTCAAGATTGTGGGAAAACTTGGAGAGGTGAACTATCTGGTGGATTTACACAATCCTAAGGAGGCTCCTAGAGTCTTTCACACCAACCGTCTAAAAGCTTATGTCTTGAGACCAGAATTGGGAGCTTTGCTTCTAGCTTCAGCTCAAGGGGAGGAGGAGAGTGAACCTCTACCTGACCTCCTCAGAGGCAAACCTTTAGATGAGAAAGTAGGAGTTAAGCTCTCTTCTAAACTGACACAAAAGCAACAAGAGGAGTGCAAAGTTTTGTTAAATCAATTTGCCTGTCTGTTTTCTCTAGCACCAGGCTTGCCCCCTTGGGACCAGCATGATATCAATACTGGTGACTGTTTACCTGTCAGAAGCAGGGGTTACAGGATGTCAGAGAATGTAAGAACCCACATCAAAGGAGAGGTCAACAAGATGCTTGATCTTTGGGTAATAGAGCCCTCTACTAGTCCATGGTCTAGCCCAGTTGTGTTAGTACCAAAGGCAGGCTCCAAGGAGTTGAGATTATGTGTGGACTATAGAGCCCTAAATGCAGTCACTAAGATTGATGCCCATCCTTTGCCAAGGGCAGATGAGCTGGTGGATAGACTTGGTTCAGCCACGTTCCTCAGCACATTTGATCTCATGTCAGGTTATAGGCAAATAGCCCTGACTGACCATGCCAAGGAGAAAACTGCATTCTCCACCCCAGTTGGCCTATACCAGTTTAAGGTTATGCCTTTTGGACTAAAGAATGCACCTGCTACATTCCAAATGATGGTTAATCAGGTTCTGAATGGGATGAAGGACTTCTGCATGGCATATTTGGATGACATTGCAGTGTTCAGCCCTACTTGGAAAGAACATGTTTACCACCCAGGATATGTTTTGCAGGCTCTGGAACAGGCCCATCTGACCATAAAGGCAAGTAAATGTCAAATTGGTCAGAGTAAAGTGGTCTAACTTGGGCATGAGGTAGGAGGTGGTGAAATAAGGCCTTTGCTCAGCAAGATTGAAGCTGTGCAAAAGTGGACAACCCCTTCTACTCTATCCCAGGTGAGAGCCTTCTTAGGCCTCACTGGGTATTACAGGAATTTCATTGAGAACTATGGATCTATAGCTTCTACTCTGAATGTAATCTCCACTCCAAAATTCTATAAAAAGGTCAAATGGAATGAAGAGTGCAATCAGGCCTTTGAAAGCCTGAAGAAAGCTCTTTGTCAAGCTCCAGTTCTCACAGCTCCTGACTACCACCGAACCTTTATTGTGCAGCCAGTTGCTTCAAATATAGGTATAGGTGCAGTCCTCAATCAACTGGATGAGAAAGGTAGGGAGCACCCCATTTGCTTCATCAGTAGGAAACTGAAGGAACCTGAAACAAGGTGGGCAACTATTGAGAGAGAATGTTTTGCCATTGTGTGGTCTTTGAAGAAGTTTAGACCATACTTGTATGTATCTACTTTCATTATTCAAACAGACCACCAACCCCTGAGATGGTTGATGCAAATGAAAGGGGAAAACCCAAAACTGCTAAGATGGTCAACCTGCCTCAAAGGGTTTGATTTTACCATTGAGCACAGGTCAGGATGTCACCACCAAAATTCTGATGGTCTCTCTAGGATGTTCATAACCGACTAGAGGTAAGGGACTCATCCAGGAGTGGATTAGATCCTCCTGTCCCTTAGTCTGGAGGGAGTGTTAGGGAGAATTCTCATTCTATGGCTAATTTCCCTTACCCACTTTCCCACTCTTAAGGCATATTTGCTATGTGTGTTCTAGGCTATTTTTTGTGTTTAATGTCTATGGGGTTTATCTTGTGCAGTGACACAAGGGTGTCGTAGCGACCCCCAAATATAGACTCCATACCCTGGGACTGACTACTGTCTCCCAGGGCATGTAAAGTCCCCATTGACTTTACTTGTCAATCTTAATGAACAAAACCAGTACCACCGATCTTACTATGGAGGTACTGAAAAGGGTTAATAGTTTTTCCCTTATGTTCATTTTTGAGAGGGTACCGTACAGTCCCTCTCTCAAAAGTTTCTGGCTGGTGGCAGTGGTGACTACCAAAAACATTTCACTGCAAATATTTCCCTATGGGATTTTCCCATTTTTCGAGGCTTCCACATTTACTGACAGCCTCTAACATACCGCCGGTTTATTTTTATATTAACTTTACTTCGGTAGGTTTTAATTGCCAGAACTTTTACATAAATTCTTTCTTGTGTCTTTCTCTAAACTCCTAACCCAGGTCAGGGATCCTTTGTTCGTCCTTTTGGCGGGCTTCTGCCAAGGAGCCCTCCTTTCGGCGCCACTGAGTCTGGGGTGGATCCATTGTGTGGGAGGGGGAGTAGGACGCCTGGACAGGGTTGCCTCAGCAACCCATGTCGCACTCTGCCCTGATAGGCTGGAGGGTCTCCCGCCAAGTTGACCACTCCACTGTGTGAGTGACAGCTAGGCTGTATGAGTGAGGATCATTTTGCATAAAAGCAGGGTCCTGAGGACTGGAAGAGCAAGACTTTGCCACTGGAACTAAGAAGCCGAAGAGGAGAGAAGCCAAAGACATCTGCAACAACTGAACCACCGGTGAGGCCCTGCTACGGCATCTCACCACCTTTCTCCACACGACGAGAGAAGATCATCTGCAAGAGCCTTCTTCCCTTGAGCTGGTGAGGTCAACCAGTTTGACAATCTTCTTCCTGGACCTGCCTTGGTCAAATCGCCAGTACCCTATACTCGGAGACCAGATAGCCAGGCACCCGTCTACCCAGACCGCGATTTAAAGGAGCATACCTTTTATTTCATTTGGCAACACCGCGGCTGGTTTCATCCCTGGGTAGTGCAGTGACTCGAACCTTCTTCCATGACGAGGACCTCTCTTCCTCTGGTGGATCTTCTGAACTGCAGGAACTACCAGGGACAACCGCCACCACAGGAGCCTCTTCTTCATTTTAAGGTACTTTGTTCCGCCAGGCACCCTTTTTCGTCGGTAGCACTAAAGGTGTTTTAAATCCTTTACCTACCTGTTGGGTTGGCCGCCCCTACCTTCTAACATTGTCTTTCACCTTCTGCATCCACCTATTAGAATCGTTTAACAAAGACTTGACTGCAGCTAAAAGAACATTTTGCTCCTGGGCCATTTGCCCTGTACCGCTGACTCTGGCACTGGCCTATTGGCTCTGGCTGAATTTGTTAGAACTGCCTTCTCTAGATTGCTTCTCAACTAGAACTGTGTTGATGCACCTAATTCTTATAACACCTTTTCCTTCCCATTTTTTAAACTTGTGGAGTGCCATTTTGCTCGGTTTTCATTAAAATATTATACGTGCTAAAGTGCTGCCTTGCCTAAACTTGTTCACAAACATATGGGAAGTGTTGCTAGGGCGTTTAAGAATATATTACTGTATAACTTGTGCTTTCCCTCCCTTGCGAGAAATTGCTAGAGTGCCATTTGTGTTTGGTTTTCACTGTGCCGTTTTGCCAGTTGTCACTCTTGCTCAAACTTGTCTACAATTTAACTAGGGAGTTGTGTATACTTTTCTTGACTGATTTTCACTTGCTTTTATAACTGTGATTAATGTGTTAAATTTAGAAGTGTGTAAAATAAATATATATATTCTTATTAATACAAAGCGTTTGTCAGTTTTTCCTTAGTATTATAGCCCTATTGTGTAAACCCTGAATACTGCTCATCTCCCTCTTGAGATAAGTCTGACTGCTTAGCCACAGCTACCAACTAAATCTTTGTGGTACAGACTGATACCAAAGGGGATTTATTGCTCATACCTGTAGTCTTAATCTTCTGCAGTGCTCCCTAAGAGAACTGCACAGGATTCTGCCTAACAGAGCCCATGGAAAAGGGAAGCAGGAGTAGCATATGTGTCAGGACCCCAAGCAAAACACATACACAAGACAAGCCTAAATGGGCCTAGCTGGAACACACAGTGGATGCCTAGAAAAAAAAACTGCCGGAAAACAAAATTCCAGAAAAAAAGATAAAATTCCCATATATCACCCAAGGGGTGGGGGGCACCCAGTAGGGGGGAGGTACATGTGTAGATGTTGAGATAAAAAAAAACTCACTGGGCTCAGCGCCTGCACGGCCCGACCTATGTGGGAGATAGGTTGTCATTGTCACCCTCTGGATGGAAATCAGAAGGTGGACTTGGCGCAGTTGACTCATCACGCCTAGCCGTGCCATGCCCCTCAATGGCAGCAAGCATGCGGGTCTGGTAAGCCAGATCCTGGCTGGCAATGAGACTGAGGTCTGCATGCATTACCTCACGTATCACACATGCTTCCTCCTGCAGGGACTGACATGTGAGATGGAGTTCTGCCTGCATGGCCTCACATGACAAACGGAGTGAATCCCAGCTTGCATGGAGTTCAGCTGAGATGGTTCTTTCAAGCTGCACCATCCTGTCTTCTGTCCGCCTACTCTCATCCATCATGAGGTCAGCTAGAGTACATCGGAGGGCTTGGTCTTCCACCCTCAGGGCCTCACTGTGTGCCTCTGCTTGAGCATTAAGTGTTTCACGCAGAGTCACCATTTCCGCCCGGCGTGTCCTATCAGATGCCGCCATGCCCAGCCTGAGTGAGCGGCACGTGGACTGCGTAGCCCGCTGCTGGAGCACCATTTGCCTTACAGAGGGGAGGATGGAATGGGCCACACTTTCCATACCTTGAGCAATCATCTCAACTACTCCCCCCTGTTGCTGTGCTATGGCAATCATGGAACAATCCCACTCAGTTGACCCCGGTGGTACACGGCCACTGCGTTGCCGGATACCACACCTGCTGGGCCCAATGAGCCATGGTCCTTGCTGGGTTGGTGCCGCCCACGGCTGCAGGATGTGAGTCGCGTACATGCTAAGGGCTTTTCCTCGAATTACACGCTGGCATGCTGTTTTTTCACGTGCCAAATCACTCCGTATCAAGCTGGCCACACGACAACACACAGAAGACCACGCTCCTGCCCAAAAGGCTGAATTACTGCCCGCCAGCGCCCTGAGCAGCCTCCCAGGAGCCATCTTCTGCTGCCTGCCTGCTGCCACCGTGCCCTGCCATTTGGTGCCTGCACATCTGCCATCTGCAGGGGTCCAGTTGCTATGACCACCCATGCTGGAACAGAAGACTCCCGACTGGTGTTCCATCACTCCACAGCCCAGCCCCAGGACAAAGTTGCCCACCCACACCTGCCTCAGGGGTTGCCATGTCCGATGCAACACCATCTGACAACAGTGGCAACCCCCCTGCAGAGAGGCAGAGGGCTACCAGCTTCAGTGAAAATGAAGTTGGTATCCTGGTGGAGCAAGTTTTGGGGCATTATTATGCCCTCTTCACACCATCGCGCCCCGACAAGGAAGGGCGGAAGAGGATCTGGACGGACATAGTGGGTGCCATCGACGCAGAGGGGGTGGCACCCCGTGACATCAAACACGTCCAGAAGCGCTGGGAGGACTACAAGTCCAGGACCCTCAAGAAAGCCTGGCACCTCTTAGACACAGCGGATGCAGTGGGGTGCCGGGGCCAGTTTACCACCCAGCAGATGAGGGTCCTGGAACACATTCGCCCAGTGCTTCACCACCAGGTCCTCAGGATGCAGGCCTGTCTGCAGTCGAGCGGTAAGTTCACATGCATTCCCATGTAAGACAGTGCATGTTGCGGTGTGGTGGTAGTTGGCTACTTGGCTGTATGTGTGACATGGGTCATGTATGGATGTGTGTGTGCAGGGACATGATGGTGCTGCATGTGAGTCCAGTCAGGCATTACCCACATGGATGGTTTATGTGTTACAATGCATCATGCGGAGCAGCATGCGGAATGCACACATGTATGTATGAATGTATCTGTACTTGGACATGTTTGGGGTTGTGTGAGATGGGTGCGCTGTCATGGACATGCATGGTGTACATGTCTGTGTCTGAGTTGTGTGTGAGTGACTTCTAAATGCCATGGATGCATGACACATGTCCGTGACGATGTGTTGATTCACTAATAAAGCCTAGTGATCCTTGTATACACTGTGTCTGGGGGTATACGGGGCCAGATGCATGACCCTCCGGTGATGAGTGTGCATGTGATCAGCATGTCCCATGATGCATGTGAGTATCACATGCGATTTCAGTGCCGCGAGAGCGGTACGTGTAATCCGAGGGGTGCGCGGGGAGTTTTACACGTGATTTCGATGCCACGAGTGGGGTACGTGTATTCCGAGTGGTGCACGGGGAGTTATACATGCAATGTTGCTGGCGTGAGCGGGATACGTGTATTCCCAGGGGTGCGTGGGGAGTTTACACGCAATTTCACTGGTGCGAGCGCGGTACGCATATTCTGAGGGGTGCACGAGGAGTTTTACACACAATTTCGCTGCCGTGAGCGGGGTACACGTATTCCGAGGGGTGAGCGGGGAGTTTTACACAAAATTTCATGGTTGGGGGGCTTTATCCTGGTCCACTGTCCTTTGCGCTATCTACTGGATTTGTGCAATGTTTTTGGCGCACAGGGCGTGGTTGGGGGTGTAACTGGCGCTGCTGCAGGGTCGCTGTGCCACCCTGCGCCACGGCTGATTATGGATGTTTGTATCCATGAATACGCTGTGTGCTAAAATGGGTTTTGACGCACGCGGCTGGTGCAGACTGTCGCACGTGCACTCTGTGCCCCAGCCGTGTGCGCCACTTGTGCGCTAAATTCTATGAATTACCCCATTGATGCTTTGTTGTAATGCGTCTATCTTTCCCATCTCCCTGGCATGCTGTTCAGGATGTTTGTTTGCATCAATGAGGTAACCAGGGCCCAGAGTACGGGATGTCATGTGAGTGTGCTGCTTTCCCTATTTTGCTAAACTCTGAAGCCAGAAAAGTAGATCCACGCAGGCTTGACATGTGGCCAACTTTGCACCAGACCTGCAGAAAAACTGGCCTGCTGTTAAGTCTCAGTTACCAGTTTAATGGCATCCACTGCAGAGTGTAATTTGCTTCCGGACTTTGAGAACATTCAGACATGTAATTGCTCATTATTTTTTGCTAATGGTGATCCATTCTTGTATGAAATGTATATCACAAAAGTGATATCGGAAGCATATGTTTTGTAGTGTACTTGGTAAAAATGCTATTTGATGCCACTTCCTGTTTTGGGTTAAAGGTCGTGTTTCATCGCTTCCTGTAATGCCACTCCGGGGACGGGTCAAATTACATCACTTCCTGTGATGTCATCAGAGGTGAAGGGCCATGTGATGTCACTTCTGCTAGCCCTGGCATTTTGGTGAAATGATGTCCCTGTATTGAAAGGACTGCGTTCACTAAAAATAGAACTGCATGTTGTGTTCCTGAAACAGCTCCTGCATGTGTTTTGAAAAGGTTAAAAGTATTTGCGTTTTTATGAAAGGGATGAGAGGGCACGTGGGACAGAAGCAGTAACAATACTGCTGTACTGTATAGACACAAGGCTCAGTAATTACCCGTCGCTTCATTGTGAATCCCCAGGCTAAAGAATGACAGAATAAGAGCTTAACACCATTTATGACACCCCAAAATCGTTTTGACCCACAATTGTTCACCTTAAGGATGCACCTTTAGCACCTAGAAACACTTGTGTACAGGTATGAAATGACGTGGTATCGTACACCAACACCCGGGCCAGCAGCTACATTTATTGTAGGTTTTTTAGTATGATAGTTGCCAGGCAAACACTGGCACGTCCCTCTGTGCCAGCTTGCACTCTTCAACTGTCACTGTTAGAAGCTCAGTTCAGATCACAACACCACAGCATTCTACACTACACTGCCATCACAGCATTCCTGAGTCAGTGATGTCGACAGCACTCAGAACATACAGTACAACACCTCCCCCTCCTCACATTTCTGAAAACAAGAAGGATCTTACAGCACTCCTTCGTCCTCTTAGAACAGTACCCCCACAAGTAAGTGTGGCCAGCACGTAAATGTGCCAACACACCAGACCCCAAATGGACACCACTCACATACTTTGAAGAGACTGTCCACCTGGAGCATCGCTCACAACCCCAAAACAAATGCACCAACGATCACCTAAAGACAGGATGCCAACCAAACTCAACACAACACTAAGGACACTGCGCCACACTAAACACCAAAACCCTTGCACAACCATAAATCTATGTTGCACCCCAAGAACCTGCACCCTAACCATGCCAAAAACACATTCTACTCCAGACCCATTCCCACAAGACCACAACCAATAAGGAACCCACCGAAGTAGAATAAGGGCTAACACCGCCCCTCAACCTGAACTGGAAAACCCCTGAGGAACAAAAATAATAAACTACTGCCCCTTGAAAGTTAGAGCCTGCCACACCCCAGCGTTCCCCAAAGAAATGCATTACACTAACCATCAAAACCCCTCCATGCACTAATATCCTTCCACTCTGGTCTGCACCCCAGGGCCCCAGGGCTGCCACCCCCAGGCACTATTGCAGCACAACAGAGAGAAACAAGTACAACACCCCTGAACATCAGTCCACCACAGCTCTCACAAAGAGAACGCACATACACCCGAACACCAACCAAAAACCACAGTCAACCTCAACGGCGTCCAAAACACGTGCCCCTGAACCACAACAACACTACAAGACACCTAATCCCTACCAAACTGCAGCACCCCTACAACTGCACCTGCAGTACACCACCGCACACCGTGACCCCTAGTCCCTGCCCAAATGCACACCTGCACTAACACTACAATACACAACCACAACACCGGGACCCCTAGTCCCTGCCAGGACTGCACCACAGTAACATTGCAGTACACCACCACAACACCCCGGGAGCCCTAGTCCCTGCCAGAACTACACCACAGTAACACTGCAGTACACCACCACAACACCCCGGGACCCCTAGCCCCTGCCAGAACTACACTACATTAACACTGCAGTACACCACCAGAGCACCCCGGCACCCCTAGTCCCTGCCAGAGCTACCCCACAGTACTCCTCCAACTAAAACTGTGGTGCACCCCCACACCACACGGGACCCCCAGCCCCAATCAGACTTTAAAACCACGACCAACAATACGGGACCCCTAGCACAGACCAGGCTGCCATGAAAAATCGCCTCCAAAACACAACGTTACGGGGCCACCCATTGCTCTGAAAAGACTGCCCACAGCAAAACCGCTTATGAAATATGGGACCCCTAGCACAAACCAAGCTGCCATAATCGTCGATCCGACACCCCCTCACGGGACCCCCACCTTGCGCAGCACACCATTAATGGGACTCTTAGCCCCGAAAACACTGCCCCCAAGGTAAACATCCTCACTCACGCAACACCATACACAGAGAGGACGGAGAACATAAAACTTTCATGAATTTCGTACAGCATTTTCGTACAGCAGTACTGAATAGATGTCACAGAACGACGACAAGTTCGGGTTCTCCTACCATTAGGAAAATGGTTCCTATACTTAAAAGGTGATACACTGTGATAAAATGTTGGAACCCCAACAACGCAATAATAATAAAGTGGACCAACAACCCACGAGTCCAACCGACCAGCGAGTCCAGGTCAAACGACCATTGGCCCCACCTGCAAAAAAAACATGTAATCAACACAAAACAAGTTAGAAATTGAAATTGTAAATACAACGCACATTGATAAGTGAAACCCGCAACCCACATGTCCAACCATCCGCTAATATGGGCAACATCCTCAGCCCCACCTGCAAGAAAAATCATGTTAATAGTACAAGACATTTTCACTTGCAATATAAAACACGGGCCATGACACCTACATGCACATTCATACTTGCCCCAAACACTCACATACCAGACCAATACCCAGAGGCAACAACACAAAGACAAGAAACCACACACACCGGCTTTACACACACATACTGGCTCACTAAAGTTTCACTAAGACGCCAACAGTCCCCCTCCCGTGGCGCTGCTGAGAAAAAAGAATCCAAGACCCCTCCACGGTTCCAAACCGAACATTGCACCACCCACGAATATCCAAACACAAACTCACGTCCGACAATCGAACAGAGTACGCAGTCCTCCACTCCTTCCTCGCCATGTGCCCCAACCGAAAGTCCATATCTCTGCTCAATGCCATTTCCGGGCAGGCATCCCAGACACAGCACTGTTGGGCTCCCATCCTCCCCAATCAATCCACTGCTGACTGCAACTGCCTCGACGGCATCCAGTCCGGTGCAACTTTCTCTCAGCCTCAAAGTTGCTGCTATGCAGACCAGACTTCAGCGACACACTTCCGGGTAACACAATCCACTGTCACACAGTTTATGACGAGCCGCACATGCAGCATGCTCGGAATTCTCCACTCCACATGGGCACATTCACTAGCGAGCCGAGTGATGACCCAACCACTTCATCACAACACCAACAAGCAGCGCAGAGACAACTTTGCTGCTCACTGCCCCATTATCTGTCTGTCTGCTATCCAGGAATGGTGTGCCGCCAACGACCTCTGCCTTAACGCCAGTAAGACTGAGATTCTACTCATCGGCACACCCACTCCCTCCTTCCCTGCAGCTCTCTGGCCGGCCTCCCTTGGCCCCCTTCCTGCCCCTACCTGCAAGGCTAAAAACCTCGGGGTCATCTTCGACTCCACACTCTCCTTCTCTCCTCATATATCTGACGTCTCTAAGAAGTCACACTACCAGCTGCACCTCCTCAGAGGTATTCTTCCCTTCCTCTCCTTCCCCCAGAAGCTCACTGTCTCCCGAGCCCTGGTTCTCTCAAGGCTGGACTACTGTAACAGCCTCTATCTTAATCTGCCTGCCTCCACTCTCCGCCCTCTGCAACTTATCCAGAACAGAACTGCGAGACTTGTCCTTGGCCTCAAGCCCAGGGACCGTATCTCTCCAGGACTGAAATCTCTTCACTGGCTCCCAGTGGCTGCGAGGATTAAGTTCAAAACCCTCTGCATTGTCCACAAGGCCTTCTGGGGCCTGGGGCCTAAATACCTTCAACTCTCTCTTCCTAAATATCTTCCTTCATGAGCCCTTCGCTCATCCGTCTCCAACTCCCTCATGGTCAGCCGCTTCTCGAAGCAATGAGCTGGGGGCAGATCTCTCTCCGCAGCAGGGGCCTCCCTCTGGAACAGCCTTCCTGCCTCCCTGAAACTTGAGGAGAACCATCTCCGGTTCCGGAAGCACCTCAAAACCTTCCTCTTCGCTTCTGCCTTCTCTCTCCCTCTCCCCTGCTAAACCTGCTTAACTCCCCACTGAATTCTGCACTATACCTGCATCTGGGCCACTCTCAGCGACCTCGGTCCAGGGCCCAGCCACTCTCCACTTGCACTGCCTCCCTGGCTCCCCCTGCACTGCGGGACTGTCACTATATCCCTACAGCCCCCTTCCCAGCTCTGCACTTACCTCGCACTTGCCACCAGCTGGCCCTTTTTATTTATTATTTATTATTTATTATTTATTATTTATTTACGCTACTTACCTTGTACTGCACTTTCCCCCCACCTCCTCCCCCTGCACTTTCTCCTTTTCCCCTTCCTCTGCACTTGCGCGATCTGAATGACACCTGGCCTAGTAGGATCGTTTGTCTGTCTTCCCCTTGTTTCCCTCCCTCCCTGCCTCGTCGCGCCTTGAAACACTTGTGTATAGGCGCGTTACAAATACCTTATCATTTCATATCATTGTGGCAAACACTTGAGAGTACGTAGTGCCACGCAGCTCCAGAGCCGGCGCCCTCTCCACAGCAGCCACCAAGAGACCTGCACCCAACAAGGGGCCCATGGTCGCTGACCATGTCCGCACAACCACGGTGTGCCACCACCTGCGCCGGACCCCTTCCGGGCAATGGCCTTTTGCGACCAGTAACGCTGCTTGTGTCCTACTGCGCTGCCTGGTGGGGACAAATCCTTCCCAGACCAGCCACAGGCTCAGCTCAAAACTCAGGACCGCTGCTTGTGTGCTCCTGTCACCCGGACGCACAGCTGTGCGGCCCTCCACACAGCACCGAGGTGAACGTCAGCCCTTTCAGCATCACCCAGCCTGATGAAATCTTAATAAGCACCCAGATCACACTACTGGGGCTAACAGTCGCTGGCACCAACAACATGGGACGTGGACACAATGTAGGGCGATGTTCCTGGCACAGCATTGTGCCCTCCTCGACAGGATCTCATCCTCGTTGACAGTGAAATAACGTGGTACCGTACATCAACACCCGGACAAGCAGGCAAGTTTACAGTAGGTTTATTAGTATCATGGTTGGCAGACAAACACTGGCATGTCCCTCTGTGCCAGCTTGCACTCTTCAACTGTCACTGTTAGAACCTCAGTTCAGATCACAACACCACAGCATTCTACACTACACTGACATCGCAGCATTCCTGAGTCAGTGATGCCACCAGCACTCGGAACACACATTACAACAAGGTGCTTTATACATACCATATCATATCATATTAACGGGCAAATAATACTTTTCCCTCCTTTTGCTCGAGAAAAATGTATTGAATATTAGTTCAGAATGTTAGGAGGTTCCCCAACCCCTTACCTGGTAGGTTTTACTACATATCTTAAATACGATCTCAATAAGAATATGATTAGTGAAAACAAGTGAAAGTTTAAATGCCATCAGATTTTTTTTAGAGACATCGAAATGTATAAAGAAGCCGTTGGTGAAGATGTATAAATGTCAATCTGACACGTGCTACTGATGGCACAGTGCGTGCATTAAAGTGGGGGGTCTTTCATTCCACAGAAGTCTTTTATGGGACCTCACTGAGGCTACGCTCTGTGAGTGATTGATGTGTCATGTTAATGCAGCCATTACTGCTTCCAATGCGCTTGGGAGGATGACATAAGTACCTTTGTACAAAGAGTTCTTCTGATCAATATTGTGATAGAGATGTTTTCCTCCAGGGTTATCCAGGGTCACATAAAACATGTCCTACCGGGAAAACGCAGAGAAGCCGAATGTAAGACGCTATTGTCTGCTCTCTTAATATTCCTTTTCTTACATGCTGCTGAGCATTCTTAGAAGTGCGTTTTTGTCAGTTGGTAGATTTAAAAACCTCTTCCACTTTCATAGCCCATGCCTGAAATATGTTTCTTTAGTTATTGGTTGCATTCATATTGTTCAGCCAGCATAATGTACAACTGCTTTTGTTGAACTGTGAACACGTTCTGATGTTGGTTAATGTTGAAGTTTGCTGTGATAATTACTTACTCAATGTCTATCAAATATACTTGCCATTTGCACACAATACATAATGATATGAGGCCGTTATTTGACATTGTGAATGTTTAAATAGAGCCGAGTGTGCAGTGCTGTAACAGGTGTTACAACACTGTTAGTGGCCTGAACAGTGGTGTAACACAAAATATGGGGGCCCCCCTGCGAGCCATGCTGAGGACCCCCCCCTCCAACTCAGCAACAAATCACGGGTCGCGCCACACTGTGGGCCGGCCTAGATTATCAAGTTTGAGCAATATGCACAAATGTGTTGTTGAAGGGGTATGCTGCACACTGCACTAGGAGTGATATATAAATATGTGGTTTAATGCAATATACAGCAGACTTTCTGAGAAAAATTGTCAAAAAAGCCAGAGTGTTTGCAATGGTTTTGTAGGGTATCATTAATCCAATACATGCAAGTCACCAACAGTGCACAGGAACATTAATGCTTTGCTATTAAAAATGCCATGCCACAATGAAAACATGCTGTTATGGCTGCACAATGTAGACCAGTGTAGACAAGTGATAAAATTACAGCAAAGCATGCCAGGCCACATTTAGACAAACCTAGACTGGTTGCACCAAAATGCCAGTCGAGGCAATAACACTCATCAAGAAGAGAACACACATTCAAGCCTGCGTCTCTGTGGCCTCTAACAACTAAGCCAAACTATTTCAAATCTGCAAGTAACTGGTCAATCCTGTTGTGGTCTTTACTTCTCCTGTTCCCTCCCAGGCCCTCTGTATGGCTCTGTTCACTCACTTCTCCACTAAAACTCAGGAAAAACTGTCCTCAATCTCCTCTTCCTCTCCCTCTTGTTCTCTTGGCCCACCTTTGGCCATCTCTTCTTCTCTTCCTCCTTTCTCCTCTTTCTCTCTGACAATACCTGATGAGGTTTCTAGACAAGTCCAATCTATGAAAGTGTTGTGCAAACAGATGCTCCCCTGCTCCTCTAGAACCATCAAGGACCATATGGACACCCTCGCTCCAGCTTTGGCCGAATTCTGTAATCACTCTTTCACCACTGAAATGTTCCCCTCTCCCTTTAAGCACTCCCTTGTGCACCCACTTCTCAAGAAGCCATCTGCCTTTCCTGCCTGCCCGAAAAACTATTGCCCAATCTCCATACCCCTTTCCTGGGCAAACTGTTGGAAAAAAACTGACCATCTCCCAGCTTACTCTCCACACTGAATCAGTTGGTTGTCACCATGACCATCAGTCTGGCTTCAGAGCATCCAGAGGCACGGAAACTGCTCTCCTGAACACCTGTGAAGATCTGTTCTCTGACCTTGATTAGAGCACTCCTTCTGTCCTCATTCTCCTTGATATTTCCTCTGCTTTCGACAATGTCAACCACGCCAGCCTAATCAATCAACTCCATGAGAACCTGGGCATCACGGATTAGGCCCTTGAGTGGCTGACCTCCTTCCCCTTGGACTGCCCCTCCCAGGTGCAACTTGGTCCCTTTCTCTCTGCCACATCTCTCTATACCTGTGGCATTCCTCAGGGCTCCATCCTCTCACCCTGGTTTTTCAACTTCTCCTTGGCCACTTTGGTCCACTTGATCTCTACCTTCTCCTCTTATGTGGATGACACTCAACTTTAGATCAGGCTCCCCTCAGACTCCTCTCCTTTCTCTCTCATTCCTGACTGTCTATCCCGATTCAGGATTGGTGCTCATCCAACAATCTCTCCCGTAATGCCAGTAAGATGGAGATCCTTCCCATTGGGACCCCTACCCCTGCTTTCCCTCTCGCACTCTGGCCGCCCGCCTTGGACCCTCTTCCTTTGCCTTCCTGCGAGGCAAAAAACGTTGTTGTCATCAATGACTCCACTCTCTCTTTCTCTCCTCACATCTCGGACGTTGGCAAAAAGTCCCACTACCAGCTGTTCCTCCTCAAATGGACTCTTCCCTTTCTCACTTTTCCCCAGAAGCTCACTGTCTCCAGAGCCCTAGTTCTCTCTAGAAACTGCAACAGACACTTTCTCAACCTGCCTACCTCTACTCTCCGCCCTCTGCAATTAATCCAAAACAGGACTTCGATACTTATCCTTGGCCTCAAGGCCAGAGAGCATATCTCTCCAGTCCTGAAATCTGTCCACTGGCTTCCGGTTGCTGCAAGTTCAAGACCCTTTGCATTGTCCACAAAGATTTCTGGGCTTGGGCCCACTCTGCATCCAATGCTCTCTTCCAAAATACCTCCCTTCTCAAGCCCTTCGCTCAGCTACCTCCAACTCCTTAAGGGTTAGATGCTTCTCCAGGCAGAGAGTGGGGGGGGTAGATCTCTCTCCTCTGCAGGTGCCTCCCTCGGGAAAGGCCTCGCTGCCCCTCTCAAACTTGAGCCAGACCACCTGAAAATCCAGAAGAAGCTCAGAACTTTCCTCTTCTCCTCAGCTTTCTCTCTCTCCCTCCCCTGCTGGCCTACCTGACACTACCTGCCTGCTGTACCGACTGGTTACTTGGCTAGCCTCATGTTAAAACTGATATAATATTGTTTCGTCCTCATTGTATATGTTGGCCTATGCCCAGTCTCTCTGCGAGGAAATCCGCATCGCAAGGTCGTAACCTTAAGTTAATCGAGCCTCCATTTTAGGTTAAAGCCGCCATTTTAACTAGTCGTACAAAGTCACCCTGTGGCCTAAAATGGCGACCTGTGTTCTCTTGTTCTTACTTAACCTCTTCAACCTCTGTAGGCGAGTTAATATCCAACCTGCCTACAGGCTACATGTTAGGGTCATGTAGACCTTGTCCTTTGTTGACCTCAGGATCAGGGGATTACTTGAATCAGCGATGTTAACCTACAAGTATATAAGAACAATAACGCTATTTAAACATGACGTGAAACATCTGTTTGACCTGCATTGAAACAAATGTGTAAAGAGTGTAAAGTTAAACCCAGAGAATAATAGTGCTTGTTAGTAAATGTATTAAGAAGTAAACTGCATGCACGAGATATATAAATTAGGAATGAACCTGGCGCGAACCCTAGCCCAGTACATGATTAACTTGTAGGAGGCTGGACATTGTTATGAAGAAACTGTATACATATGCTGATGTCCAGCTAGCAATTCCTGTTCACTGCTCACATTGAACCTTCTGGTGGTCTCTGTGAAGTACTGATGGCCAAATAGCTATTTGTGTACACTGTTCAGTATTGTAATAAAGATTCTGGGAATCTTTACAAGCCTGTGTTGGTGTATTTCTCTTTGCATGGTGTAAAAGCCTTGATATTGTATTTTCTGATTCCAATCTCAGAGTCTCACTGAGTCCACACTCTTTCTTGATCAGTCACCCCTGCACTGCCTCTGGGCCTACCACACACTTAGAGGTTGTAAGTGTAACCCTACAGTGCCTTGTTCTCCTTGCATTGCCCAGAGCCGTGCTGCCCTGGCTGCAATTACTCAGAGCATTGCTGACATGTTTCTCACTCCCCTCTCCATTGCACTTCCCCCCTCCCTTTCCCCTTGCACTTCTCGTTCTCGCACCTGCACGAACTGAATGACACAAGGCCTATTAAGATTGTTTGTCTTGTCCTCTCTCTATCTTCCCTCCCTTAATTTGTTTCACCTAGAAACACTTGTGTACTGGCTCGTTATAAATGACTTATATCATATTATTTTAGCACAGATGCCCAGAAAAACATACAATGTCGCAGTAAAAAACGGCTAGTCTGGCAGCATCCAAATGCCAGTCTAGCCAGGTAATTACACTTAGCAGGACTGCTTTATCAGAACTGCCCAGTTATAAAAAAAATATCATACCAAACTGAGGAATGTCTAGACTGGCTGCACCAAAATGCCTCTCTAGACACTAACACCACATATCATGCCTGCATAGCCTGGACATGGACAACCATTATGATTTGTCGCACAATCCTGCCCCCCCACACACATCCCCTCTCCCTCGCACCCATACCCCAACCTCCAAAATCAACTCCTTGGCCCAGAGATAACTCCCCATCCCTCGTCCTTGTCCCATAGCTTACGAATGAAGCTCCTTGCCTCATAAGTAAGTACTGGGACGAAGAAGAGTGGGACTAGGAGTAATGAAGATTACAGGTAGCTAAATCCGGCATTACCTCCATGTACCTCTACCTCATCCCAGTACATGTGTAAGAGGCAGAATGCCTCATACACACATAATGGGGCAAAGAAGAATAGGGCTAGCAGTAATGAAGACTACCAATAAGTAATCAAGGCATTAAACACAAGTAGTGGTGCAACACCATTGAGTTGACTGGGATTCATCACTTCACCCCCCCTGAAAAGTCAGGGCTATGTTGACTCAACCTGGTTGACCTTCAGAGCAGTTGCCGGACAGAACTGGACACAGATGTTAAACGGCACCTGGGCTTCACTGTTAACAAGAACCCAGCAATTACTAACATAAAGCATTTCACTGTTAATACTGACGTTATAATGCCAAATTTTTTAGGCAATTGAAATCGTGATGTGGGTTTACTACTTGCATGCCAGGGGAGTGATTGGAAGGGTAGAGAGGGAACAGGAGACCACTCAATTCTCACAGCAGTCCATAAGTGAGAGCTTTCAACCTTAAGGGAGAGAGTTAACTGCTTGTAACATTGATGCTGCACTAGCATAGTCTCATTAAAATGCGTAAAGAAAGTATATGCCCCCACACAAATAAATTTGCCCCTCCCCCACTGCCCATGAAGTTAGCTCCTCTCCCAATATTTGAAGGGTTAGCCCCCCGAAATGTAGGCTTTGTTGCACCCTTGAACACAAGCACACACGTTGTATGTCACCATATACACTCATGCACACCCAGCCATCCATACATTTAAGTGTGCACTCCTTCACCATACAGGCACACCCAGGCAGCCATCCATACATTTAAGTGTGAACCCTTTCACCATACAGGCACACACACCCAGGCACCCACCCATACATTTAAGTGTGCACCCTTTCACTATACACTCATACAGGCAGCCACCTATACATTTAAGTGTGCACCCTTTCACCATGCAGGCACACCCAGTCAGTCACCCGTACATTTAAGTTTGTTTGTTTGTTTGTTTATTCACTTTTTATGCGCACCAGACCCGTAGGTAACAGGGCGCAGCAATACATAAAATGCAAGGCTTACATGGTTACACAATGTACAAAATATATAATATAAAAGTTTATATGGTTACAACAATATAAAATGTACAAATATACAAGTTACAAAGTGTTACACTGAGTATATCACTGAAACTCACAGATAGATTATATTACACATGAGCTTCAAAGCAGTGACGCAGAGTTAGATGAGAATAATGGGTGAGTAGGAATAGGTTGATCCAGCAGCGGAAACAGCAGAAACAGCCAAAGGGGTAGGAGACTAGGGGTCAGTAGAGATAATATGTTGGTTGGTCAGCTCTCAGGTCTTGTGGCAGTAGGTTCCATAATTTAGCAGCCTTCACTGGGAAGCTATTACTACCAATAGTGGTAAGCCTGTATCTGGGTATAGCCAGGCAGTTAACATTGCCAGCTCTAGTTGGTCTGAGAGAGATTCTTCTATGAAGTTTATCTATAAGGTAGCTAGGGGCAGTGCTATTTAGAGCCTTGTGAGTCAGTTATCGCGTCTTTAGCTGTATTTTATTGCCAGTAGACAGCCATTTATGTTGGCATCTAAAGGAGGAGATATGAGTTCTTTTGTTTATGCCGAGTGCTGCTCTCAAGGCGTTATTTTGTAGTGTTTGAAGCCTCCGGATGGTGATTTTATTAGCACCACTATATAGGGCCTTACAATAGTCAATTTTAGAGAGTATTAAGGCTCTGGCCAGGATCAAGCAACTATCATTAGAAAGGAATGGCTTGCCAGCTCTTATCAGCTTGCAAGTTTAGGCCGTGGTGGAGGCCAGAGATGTTATCTGTTTATCAAAGGACAGTGTGGAATCCAGGTAGAAACCAAGGGTTTTTACTTCCTTAGAGACTTTAATGGTATTCCCGTCAATATTGAATAAAGAGAATTCCTGGCCTAGTTTTTTGATGTTGACCAGTGCACCCATGATTATGAACTCAGTCTTATCATCGTTCAAGCATAGGCCATGAGTGGCCATCCATGCTTGGATGATAAGATATACCCTGTTCACCAACTCAGTGTCCTTACTGTGATCCCCAGAAAGCGGGAGGAGAATCTGTGTATCATCTGCGTAGTTAGTGTAGGTGATACCCAGATGGTCCAGATCATCAAACAGGGGTTTGGTGAAGATGTTGTATAGAGTTGGAGAGACACAAGAACCTTGAGTAACACCGCACAGGATAGGAGTAGGGTCTGCAGCTGCCGATGGAGAGAATACTCTCATGTTTCTCTCGCTATGGAAAGATTCAATCCATCTGATGGCCTCAGGGGAGAAGTGAGCGGCAGAGTCAAGGTGTCTACAGAGGACCTTATGGTCCACTAGATCAAATGCGGCTGAGAGATCAAGTAGGAGCAGAAGAACTTCCCTTTGTCTCTCAGCTCCTCAATTTTGGATTTTAAATCAATTAGGGCTGTTTCCGTTCCGTGTAGTGGGCGGAAAGCAGATAGTCTGTCTCCTAAGAGTTTATGCAGTTCGAGGTGTTTTTGAATTTGTTTATAGGCAGCTTTGTCCAATATTTTGAGTAAAAATGGTATTGTGGTGATTGGACGGTAGTTAGTAGGGATGAGAGGATCTAATGTTGTTTCTTGAGGAGAGGGAGTACCCAAGACTGTTTAAGGTTAGCAGGGATGGTACCTGAAGTAAAGGAGGCATTAATCAATTTGGCGATGAACGGAGAAAGTTCTCTGGCAGCATCTTTTATTAGTTGTGCTGGGCAGATGTCACCTTTGCAATTGGAAGGCTTCAGTGAGAGGATGATTTTATCTACTTCCAGGATGGTCATTTTGGTAAAGTGGAATGTATTGTGTGCTGCAGGTGGATCACTAGGCAGAGGGTTTTTAGGCGAATGCTGTAGATTCAGCACTTCTTTTTTTTCTGAATTTTATTTTGGAGCATATTAATTTTGTTTGCTAGTGCATGTTTGATGTCGGCGCACCAAGATTTATCCTTGGTACAGATATCGGGTATGGCTATTGGTGATTCTAGTTCTTTCAGTATGGAGAAGAGTTCCTTCATACTAGAATTGGATTTGGCAATGCGCTCGTCATAAGAGTTACATTTTGCCCGACAGACTTCATTCTTATAATGCGAGGAGAGTGAGGTTAATTTGGTTTTATTATCATTGGGAGGGCACAGTCTCCAATTAGTTTCACTTTTTCTTTTCAAGAGGCGTAAGTCTCTGAGTTGTGGTGTAAACCATTTATTTAAATGGGCTTTTGGTTTGCTAGATCTTAGTTTAAGAGGGCCAATTTTATCCAGTGTGGTGAGCATAATATTGTTGAATTCATGGACTAGAATGCTGGGATCAAGGTTTTCTGGCAATGCATTTAGAGTTGGAGGGATCGCAGGGATTACTTTACTGTGATACTTTTTTGTTTCTGGTTAGACATGGTGGCGCTAGTGGAGCGGCTATGGGAGTAGTTCTGGTGGTGGATAAGTAGAAGGACACCAGTGAGTGGTCTGTCCAGGATAGAGGCAAGATGGATGAGATGGTAGCTGTGCAATTATAGTCCGCTATCCAATCCAATGTTCTCCCCTTTAAGTGGGTAGGTTTATTAACATTTTGAAACAAACCTAGTGAATTGATTGTGTTAGCTACATCTGTAGTGTTTTTATCCATTGGGTCATTAAAGCCTATGTTAAAGTCCCCTAATAGGAGTAATTGAGAGGATGGTTTAAGGTTGTTGGTGAGTATGTTGTGCAGATCCTTCTCGAAGGTGCCCAGAGGACCAGGTGGTCTGTATATTAGATGAATGGTGAGTGATTGTGAATTGTTTATCTGAAATTTAGCAGATAGAATTTCACACGATTGTGACAGTTGGGTGGGGGCTAGTCTAAGGGAAAGACATATTTTAGAGATGATGGCGATACCACCTCCTCGGGTGTCATCTTGGTCTTGTCTGGCTATTGTGTAGCCATCTGGGATGGCTAGTATGAGCGACGGTCCTGCCGCGTTATGTAGTCATGTCTCAGTAATCGCAAGGAAATCCAGATTACCTTCTGTAGTTAGGTCAGCAATGTCGGTGGCGTGGACGACAAGCGATCTCGCATTGAGAAGTGCTCCTTTGAGGGGGAAGGCCTCAATTATAGTTTTGACTTGGATAGATTTGGCTGTAATATTATCAATTAGCTTACGCTTGTGATTATTGGTCTGGGTGGCATTTATATTGGAAATAGAATGTGGAGGTGACAAATTGATGTGACTAGGTTTCAAATTATGCTGATAGTTGGTTTTCGGGTTGGTAGGAGGTAGAGATCTTCTCAGTGGTTCATGTAATTTTGTTATTCTGGCACGGAGTCTAAGGTTTTTGTTAGACGTGGAACATGGTAGAGAAGCATGGGTTACAGTCCCTGAGGCACTATTGTGTATAAGTTGGATGGGAGTGGCATTATTCGTATCTGTATTTGTCAATTTAGGTGGGCTGGGATATAGGATAGGTGCTAGAGGGAGCTGCGTGAGGTATACTTGTCTTCTAGTACCAACGTGTAAGGTGGCAGCCATTGTGCAGAGCAGAATTGTTAGAACTAACATCTTTCCCAATTGAATAGCAGGAGTATGGTGCTGCATGTAGAGGCACCTAGGCAGGGTAACAATTAAACAGCATAAATATGGCAGCACCTATGGGGCAACTAGGCACCTGGGCCAGATCACAGTTAAGCAGCAGGAGTAGGGCAATGCCAATGAGGCATCTGGGCGATAATGCAATTAACAATTACCAATTAAACAGCACAAATACGATAATGCATGTAATGCAACTGGGCGCCTGGGCAGCAATAAACAAAAATAGGGCAGTACAAGTGAGGCACCTGAGCCGAAAACACAGTATGAGCAGCAGTAGTAAGCAAAAGAGGGCAATGCGAATTTGGTACATAGGCCAGTTCACCGCCAAGCAGTAGGGGTAAGGCAGTGCAGTGAGGCATCTGGGCGAGATCAAAATGATCAATTAGCAATTGAGCAGCATAAGTACGCCAGTACAAGTGGGCAGCTGGGTGTTTGGCCAGATCACAGTTGAGCAACAATAGTAAACAAGATGTGTCAATACGAGTGAGGCACCTGTGCCGGATCACAGTATGAGCAGCAGTAGTAAACAAAGTAGGGCAGTATGCGTTAGGCACCTAGGCAAGTTCTCCACCAAGCAGCAAGAATAGTGCAATGCTAGTGAGGCATCTGGGCAAAGTTACAGTTAGTAGTTAGCAGTATAAGCAACAGCAATATGGTAATGCATATGAGGCAGCAGGGCGAGATAGCAATTAGACAGCTAGAGTAGGCAATGCATATGTAACGCTACGTAATTTAAACAACAAAAGTGAGGCAGTGCACAGTTAGCAAGTGTGCACTGTTTCACCATACACTCACACACACAGACACGTCAATGGGTTGAGGGGAGCCCTATTACTTCAAAAAGTCATTGGGCTCAACCCCAACCCATGAAAAGGAGCCCTCCAACCTAGGGTCTTCCATGGCATGGGGTGAGGGGGTTTCCCTCGGACTTCAAAAAGAAAGTTTATTTTTGTAGTCACGCTGCCTTCATAAAAAAATTATTTCTGTTGCAGAAATAATTTTTTTATGAATGCAGAGTGAAATCAAAAAGAATAAAATGTTTAAAATATATATATATATATATATATATATATATATATATATATATATATATATATATATATATTTTAATTTATTTTTTTCTCCAGGTGGCGCCCCCTCCCAGGAAATGTGCTGGTGGGGCCCCCCGCACCGCGGGGACTGCGGAGTCCCCCGTTAAGCCAGTGGGCCTGAAAACAAACATACGAGTTAGTGGTCTGAAACAAAGCCAAGGGTGCATAATAAGGTTAAGGTATGATACGTCATGTTGCAGCCCTCCACACCACTAGGGCTACAATGCAATTATAATATGTCAAACTCAGAAACAGAATACAAACTAAAGTTAGTGACTGAAACCACAAAGTGTGATACGCATAGGTGGGATGTTGTCAAAGGGAGACAGTGAGATTTGATACAGAGTGCAGGGAGAGAAACAACTGGACTTGTAATAGAGGTTGGGGCCTTCTGCTGGCCCCTTGTTTGCAATAGCCGACCAAACTTCCAAGTTTAAGCACTAATACCCAGTTCTAAGAGTCACACTGGGTGCTAATGGCCACAGTCCAAGTTAATGGGCCTGAGCACAACAGGAGACTTTAACGAGGGTCCTAGGTTATAACCACGCAGCCTTTAGAACAAGGGTTTTTTTTACATTTCACGCTATGGGGCAAACCGCTGAGGGACTTAGGTAAATAAAGAAAAAACAAGCTATGGTGAGCATGGAATCCTTGTTGCTGTGTTTAAAAAAAAAAGAAATAAACGATGGCCGCTATGAAAGTGGATAGAGTGCCAAGAAGAGCCCCTGCTTCGTTCCCATGGTCACCGTAGGAGGGGGCTAACAAGTGAAAGGAGAACAGCAGGGAGCGTGGGCATTTTGTCCATGGCATAGGAAGTCGAGTCTGATAAGGAAATCAGGAGGAGGTGACATGGGTGAGGAAGAGGGCTGGAAGAAAGGGGCAAGTCCAGCAATGGTAAACCGAGGGGACGAAGTGCCAGAATCAGGTCTGGTAACATTACCCTTTTTCTTGTTAGCAGCACCCTAACCTATGTCTTAATCATTTTGTGTACTGATGTTGGGACATTGGCCCATAAAAAAAAGGTTGGCAGAGATAATCTCAGTGTTTGTTGACCACATGTGTAGCTAGTTTGCTGTAGTATCTTTGTCGCTCCCTGGGCCAGAATGTTTATTTACTTTACAAAAAAGCCTTCTAAGTAAGTATAATGATTAACTTTACAAAAAAGCCTCCTAAGTAAATATGTGATACAAATATGATTTAAAGTGTATAACTGTTTTTGTTCTGCTTTTTCCTCTAATCACGCTTAAGGTAAATTGATGTTTTTTATTAAAACATGTCGTCTAATGCATGAACCAAAAAATGCTCTGTATATTCACACCTCTTCTTTTAGTTGGGGCTATTAGCTGTTGCTGGCGACACCTGTAAGCCAACACTATTACATCCTTCTTCTGCTGTCATTACCTTGCCAACTGCTTGACCATCTTGTGGCCGTGCCAGGCTGTTGCTGCCCCCCATTTCGAGGTAGGTGCACACTGATGATCTTGTTGCACCATCTGGGGTAATTAGGAGAGTTTTCATAAAAATGTGAAAATAATTTGAAAAGCCACGGAAAATTGTGCAATTCACTTTATATGCTGCGCAAAGTGACAGCGCTGCCTTGCAATCTTCTCATCATTATCAGCTGCTTGTTTTCTACAAAACCATCTGGGTTTCTCCATTGGTGCCTGGTTACCTCAATTACATTTGGCCCCTCCAAGATGGCCACCTCTCCTTCTTTGTGGCCTTGCAGTGTGTCTGAACTGACTTCCTTTATCTGTGCTTTCTGATTGGCTGCAGAGTGTTTCATCCAGCCAATTGGGGACTGACAGGCTTTGACGGCCCCTTCACCACTCCCAAGGCCACTGTCTGCTCCCTGTCCGCCTCAGGTATGCTTCCCCCCCTGGTTGCCTGTGATGCTGTGTGTGCCCCCCACCCCCTCTGGTCACCTGTGATGCTGTGCGTCCCTCCCCCTAGTCACCTGTGATGCTGTGTGTGTGTCCCCCCTGGTCGCCTGTGGAGCTGTCTGTGCCCCCACCCCTCCCCTGGTCACCTGTGATGCTGTGTGTGACCGCCCCGGTCGCCTGTGATGCTGTTTGTGCTCCCACCCCTCCGGTCGCCTTTGATGCGCTGTGTGTTCCCCTGTTCACCTGTGATGCTGTGTGTGAGCCCACCCACCCTGTTCACCTGTGATGCTGTGTGTGTCCCACCTGTTCACCTGTGATGCTGTGTGAGCCTCCCAATCACCCCTGGTTACCTGTGATGCTGTGTGTGTGCCCCCCCCGTTGGTCACCTGTGATGCTGTGTGTGCCCCACCCTCCCTGGTCACCTGTGATGCTGTGTGTGTCCCCCCTGGTTATCTGTGATGCTGTGTGTGCCCCCCCACCTCCCTTGGTTGCCTGTGATGCTGTGTCCCCCCCCCCGGTCACCTGTGATGCTGTGTGTGTCCCCCAAACCCTCTTGGTTTCCTGTGATGCTGTGTGTGCCCTCCACACCGCCCCTGGTCACCTGTGATGCTGTGTGTCCCCCCTGGTCACTTGTGTTGCTGTGTGTGCCCCCCGGTCACCTGAGAGGATGTGTGTGTGTGTCCCCTGGACACCTGTGATGCTGTGTGCCCCCCCCGGTCGCCTGTGATGCTGTGTGCCCCCCACCTGTTTGCATGTGATGCTGTGTGCCCCCTCTGGCCGCCTGTGATGCTCACACCACCAAACCTCTAAATGCCATACAACCTTTTCTAACTAGCCAAAACTGTTTTTCCATCGTCCAGGCTACTATTTGAGCTAAACTGGACTATTGTAATGCTCTCCTCGCAGGTACCTCTGGCAAAAATCTAAACAGGCTCCAAGTAGTCCAAAACAATGCACTCCGAGCAGCCCTTAGTATCACTATACCATGTCACACAGGCCAGGCGGGCCGCACGCCTGCTCCCAGTTAAAGAGAGGATCAATTTTAAAACACTCACCTTAATGCACAAATACTTCAGCCTCACTGCCCCTCCCTACCTATTTGAAACTATCACTAGAGACACCTCCCTGCATCCCAGAAGAAGCCATTACACCAACCAACTACACATACCACCCATCAAAAGAGCAAAAGATATCGGCTTTCCTCATTTAGCACCTAAACTCTGGAATGCCCTACCTAATGCTTTCAGAGCTGAAACCTCCCTCGCAAAACCCCAAACACTACACTGTTCAATGAACTCTTTCCCATTATTCCTCCACCACCCCTTTCAACTCCCACTCAACCTGTCCTCTTACCACTGTGTTTCTTGCAATTAAGTATGTTTATTCTGTAACTAGCAATCATATATGTAACAGTGCCACAATGCCTCAGGGCTGATGCGCGCTTTATAAATGCTAATAAATAAATTAATAAATGGTGTTTGTGTTGTCCCTCCCTGGTCACCTGTGATGCTGTGTGTGCCCTCCACACCCCTATTCGCCTGTGATGCTGTGTGTGTGTGTCTCCTGGCTGCCTGTGATGCTGTGTGTGTCCCCCACTGGTCACCTGTGATGCTGTGTGTTCCCCCCTGGTTGCCTGTGATGCTGTGTGTGCCCACCACACCCTACTGGTCGTCTGTGATGCTGTCTGAGCCCCTTCTGTCACCTGTGATGCTGTGTGTGCCCCCCTGGTCGCCTGTGATGCTGTGTGACCCCCCACTCCCCATGGTCACCTGTGATGCTGTGTTTGCCTCCCGTTGTCCTCCCCCCACCTCTCCCCTCATCCCATTCTCCCAAACCTGATAGTGTCCCCTAATACATTTTTGCATTTACATGCTGCTGCCGCCTTGCAACATGGGGTAGGCACCTTGTATTTGCCCACTGATTTGACGTTCGCATTTGTTTGATGCTGCTGCCCTGCAACACGGGGTAAGCACAATGTATTTGTCCACTGATTTGACTTTTGCATCTGTGTGCTGCTGCCCCCTGGAACATAGGGTAGGCACCTTGCATTTGCCCATTGCTGGACTTTTGTATCTGTGTGCTGCTGCCACCCTGCAACATGGGGTAGCCACCATGTATTTGTCCACTGATTTTTTGACTTTCGCCTCTGTGTGCTGCTGCCACCCTGCAACATATTTATTTATGTGCATTTGTATAGCACACATGCAGCCCAAAGACATTGTGGCGCTGTTACATGAAAGTATAGCAAACATTTTGCTTTAGGATGGTTACATGTGACCGTGGGGTCTCTTAGTTGCAGGTACCTAAGTCAATCATACACACACGAATTCAGGCGGACATAAGATAACATTCAGTTGGTATTCATATGAAGAGTTTGGTTTTGATTCCTTTACCAAAGGCTTGTTGAGACTCAATTGTTCTTAGGTGGGGTGGAAGGGTGTTCCATTGTGTGGCGGCTGTCGTGGGAAAGCTTGATTCCCCGCGTGGGCCTTTTTTGTCCTGGGCACGAGGATCAAGTTGGTGTTCCCCTCCCTAAGAGGTCTTGTGGCGGTGTGCTTGACAATTCTCTGGACAAGATATGGGGGAGCAAGATCATAAAGGCGTTTGTGTGCCAGGGAAAGTGTTTTGAAGATGATTCTCTGTTTGACAGGGAGCCAATGGACCTGTCTCCTAATTTCAGAGATGTGTTCTTTCCTTGAGGTTGCAGTGGCTGCCCTAAGGGCATTGTTTTGAGCAGTTGTAGTTTGGCCAAGTTTTTGCAGGAGGTCCCAGATAGGAGGGCGTTGCAATAGTCAGCAGTCGAGTCTGGAGTCAATTATGGCTCTGGCAATGGTAAGGCAATTCTGTCGTGATAGGAAGGGTCTGGCTGTGTTAATAATTTTGGCGTAGTAGGCTGATGAGGTGGCAATAGAATTCACTTGTCTGTCCATGGTGCGGTCCGAGTCTAGGTAGACGCCAAGTGTTTTGATGTTGTTAGATACCTTAATAGGTGTGTTGTCAATGGTGAATGAGGAGTAGTTCTGACCGAGGTTACCCAAGGTGGTGGGTGAGCAGATAAGTAGGATTTCCGTTTTTTCGCTATTGAGGCATAGCCAGTTGTCCGCCATCCAGGATTGGATGGTCGAGTAGATGGTAGTGAAATTAGACATGTCTGTCTTGTAGTCACCCATGAGTGGGATTAGCACCTGTGTGTCATCCGCCTAATTAGTGTATGAGATGCCCTTGGAGTCCAAGATGCTAAAGAGAGGTCTAGTAAAGAGGTTATATAGCGTTGGCGCTATACATGACCCTTGTGGGAGTCCACATTTGATGAGGCTTGGGGTGGCAGAGGCTGAGTCAGAGAAGACTTTCATAGCCCTTTCTTGGAGAAAGGAGATAATCCATTCACAGGCTTTGGGGGAGAAGTAGGCAGCAGATGCGAGATGGTGGCAGAGGGTGTTGTGATGGACCAAGTCGAACGCAGCAGATAAATCAAGAAGCGGGAGCAGTGCCGGTTTGCCTATGTCTCTAAGGTCATCCATTTGGTTCTTGAGGTCAAGGAGAGCCGTTTCAGTGCCATGTCGTGGGCGGAAAACAGATTGCCGCAGGCCTAGGAGACGGTTCTCTTCCAAGCATTTTTGTACTTGCATGCAGGCTGCTTTGTCCAGAATTTGTAGCAGGAATGGGACCGTTGTGATGGGCCTATATTTCCCAGGGATGGTAGGGTCAAGTGATGGCTTTTTTAAGAGTGGGCATAGCCAGGCTTCTTTGAGATCTTTGGGAACAAGACCTGACCGGAAGGATGAGTTAATGAATGCCGTGAGGAAAGGTGCAAGGGTGGGAGCATAGTCTTTGATGAGTTGGGCTGGGCAGGCATCTCCCTTGCAGTTAGAGGGTTTCATGGACTTGAGCAGGGTGATGACCTCCAATTCTGTGATATCTTTGAAGTCAAATGGGGGAGAGAGTTTAGGTTCAGGGGTAGTAGGAACTTGACTGTGCTGGCTGGCTATTAGTAGTTTAAGAGCTTTTTGATGGCCAGTGATTTTGGTCTGCAGGGTGTTGAGCTTGTCTAACATGGCCGACTGAATGCTGTACACCAGCTTTCATCCTTGAGGAGGGTGGGTGGAGGGGTGGATGGTTTTTCCAGCTCTCTGAAGATGGAGAAAATGTCTTTGGAGCTTGATTTTGCGTCATTTATCCTTGAGTTAAATGACATGGCTTTGGCTTTGATGACATTATTTTTGCATGACTTGGAGATGGCCTTGAAGGCCTCCCTGTTCGATTCTGAGGGATTGGCTTTCCATGTGGAGACGGTGGACCTTTTCTCTGAGCGTTGTTTAAGCAGCTCATTCGAAAACCAAGTATTAGAGTGTTTGATTTTTTTGGCTTTTTTTAAGGCGAGAAGGGCCATGGCGTCGACTGCTTTGGTGATGATGTGTTTAAAGGTGCTGGCTAGAGTATCTGTGTTATTAGAGGAAGGCGCCCGGAGCACAGGCACCGTTAGAAATGGTGCCAGATTGTCTGCAGTAAGTTTGCAAGAGTTCCTGGCGAATACTGCTGGACACAGGGTGCTGGGGAGCGATTGCCTTTTTTTCGAGGCGAGATTGAATTGGATATCCTGGTGGTCAGACCAAGGTATAGGGTGTTGGTGGTGATTAGAATGGAACAGTTATGCTGGTTTATCCAATCCAGAGGGCACCCTTTGATGTGGGTAGGTTCAGAGATGGTTGGTGCGAATCCTAAAGTGGTTAGAGCTTTGTTGAGGGCTTTGGCATGGTTGTCCTTGGGGTCGTTCAGTCCTAGGTTTAGATCGCCCAGGAGAATGATTTGGGAGGTCTTTTGATATTATCCGACAGGGAGAGGGTGAGAGAGTCTTGGAAATCAGTACTAGGACCAGGGGGTGATACACAATATGCATGCTAACGGTGCAATTGTGGGATAGGTTGATTTTGAGTGGGAGGCAGTCACAGTTGTGCCAAAGTTGTCCTGGAGCTTCCCTGATGCTGAGGGTTTCCCTGGCTATGAGGGTGATGCCCCCACCTCTCTGGTTGGTACGGTCTTTCTTAAAGATAGTGTAATCTGCAGGGATCCCTAGCGAAAGACCAGGGCCTGAACTTTCATTGAGCCACGTCTCAGTGACTACTAGGATGTTGAGGTTATCTTTGATGATAAGGTCGTGAATGTCAAGGGCATGCGCAGGTATGGAGCGTGCATTGACCAGTGTGCACCTAAGTGTAGGGTCAGAATGCTGTGAGGTGGTGTGTGGTGATGGCTGAGGAGTAACAGGTGGTGACACAGAGTTATTGTGTAGAGCAATCGTTTTGGCTAGTGAAGCAGTACAGTCAACATGTTTGGGCATACACATATCAGCATGTTTGGGCATACACATATCAGGAGGCACAGGCAGTGCAGCAGTAAAGTCAACAAGTTTGGGCATACACATATCAGGAGGCACAGGCAGTGCAGCAGTACAGTCAACAAGTTTGGGCATACACATATCAGCATGTGTGGGCACACACATATCAGGAGGCACAGGGAGTGCAGGCATTAGATTTGGATAAACGTTTGGCGTGTGCACCTGGGGTCTGTGCAGCATGCATTGCTTCTTTGTTGTGAGTCTCGTGCCAGGCGTAGCAGGCTGTGTGAGTAGTAGGCATGGACGACAGAGGCATTGAGGCATACACATATCAGCATGTTTGGGCATACACATATCAGGAGGCACAGGCAGTGCAGCAGTAAAGTCAACAAGTTTGGGCATACACATATCAGGAGGCACAGGCAGTGCAGCAGTACAGTCAACAAGTTTGGGCATACACATATCAGCATGTGTGGGCACACACATATCAGGAGGCACAGGGAGTGCAGGCATTAGATTTGGATAAACGTTTGGCGTGTGCACCTGGGGTCTGTGCAGCATGCATTGCTTCTTTGTTGTGAGTCTCGTGCCAGGCGTAGCAGGCTGTGTGAGTAGTAGGCATGGACGACAGAGGCATTGAGGCTGTGTTGTCTTTACGGCCCCACAAACAAGATTACATTGGGGGAATGGAGATAGTGATATGCAGTGCGGTTTTGCGCATGGGAGGGGCGCCTGTGGCGTCAGGTAAGCCGCGATATGCTTTGCAGGACGGATCACCTTTGGGGGACGCCTGGTTTCAATTCTACGGTTCCACACGTTGATGCATGCATGGCTCGTAACTGGCCAGCGGGGAGAGGAGAGTGCGCGATCGTAAGCGGATATTTCTAGTGGAGGGTAGGCACCTTGGATTTGCCCACTGCTGGACCTTCACATCTGTGTGCTGCTGCAACCCTGCAACATGGGGTAGATACCATGCATTTGCCCATTGTTTGGTTTTCGAATGTCTGCTGCTGCCGCCCTGCAACATGGTGTAGGCACCATGTATTTGCCGATTGCTGGACATTTGCATCTGATTTGTGTGCTGCTTGGGCCCAGCAGCATGGAATAGGCACCATGTATTTGCCCACTGATTTGACATTCTTACCTGTGAGCTGCTGCCGGAACATGGGTAGGCACCGGTATTTGCCTGTTGTTTGACTTTTGCATCTGCGTGGTACTGCCGCCGTGCAACATGGGGTAGGCACCATGTATTTGCCCACTGATTTGACTTTGATTCTGTGTGCTGCTGCCGCCCTGTAACATGGGGTCAGGCCCAATGGATGTGATCACCATATACTTCTCTTTGGCACTTTGTGTATGATGTATATTACCTTTGCACGTTCCACAATGTTGTAATTCAGGTCTTACGCTTCCTTTTCAGTAACCTGAAGCACAGAAACCAATTTATTACATTCAAGCACCTAGATGCATCAGGGTTTTGTGCTCTATATAAGTAAACAAACAAACAAACAAACATTAGAGAACCAAGAGAGAGACATGGCATATGACGAGGGACACACAGTTTGTTAGTGTTGTTTGGTTATGTGCACACCCATTAACTTCCCATGGCAATGCTGTCAGGTTAGATTTTCATAAATGTGAATAATTTCCTGATCTGCGTCAACCCCAGAACATTTTCCTTGGACTTGGTACTTATTTTGCCATGTCGGTAGATGAGTGAAAATCTTTTTCCACCCTCACCTAGTCTTTTACTCTTTTTATGAGTGACCGTTTTATGTCTATCTATAGTGTGTGTTTGGATGTATAGTTCCCTATAACATGTTGGTTTAGGATGGGTTGCCTCTCTTGGCTCCCATTTGTAATTTATCTTTAATGTACTTAGGTGAACTACTGTTCCCAAGGGGTAATGTGGGATTTGCATTATCTTCACATTGTATATAGTGAGCCAGCACATCCCACCTTATGTAGAGTGCTGGGGAGATACATTGTATCCTCTATCTCACTTACCTGGTAACATTTAGATTTCAATTACAAGTTAACTTGAATGGCTGGTGGGACTGTAACTACGTTTATGACATTTAGTCATAATTACTAACAGGCTGTCAAATCAGCAGCGGTAATGCAAAGGCGGGCCACCATTCTGCTAGAATGGTGGGCTCCTTCTTTATTCACTATTTCTTGTTTGCTTTTTGTTTCTGAGATCTTCTGCCATTCTAGGTGGGGACAACCTTGGTTGAAGGTTTGTCTTCAGCAGGAATACTTTGTATTCCCCAACAAAGCTCCAGAGGGTCTGAGAAGGCAGAAAGCGAGGGAGGAGTCCAAACCTCTGCAGCCTTTTGTCTTTCACCTTGTCTGAAGGGGACCAGTTCCCACTGGGGGGCTGAATGTCCTGATTGGACAGCCAGACAATCCCTTTCTGTAAACTGCAGAGAGAGTTTGCAGAAGTTGTGCTGTAGTTCTTCAGTCCATCCTGGAAGCTGCTAGCATGTCGACCACTGGAACCAAATCCCAAGAGGAAGATGAAGAAACAATGGCTGTAAACATTTCCAGCAACCGGAGAGCCGGCTGTGTAAACAGAGCCTGAAGTAACCCTTCCTTCCAAGCAAACTGGGGGTCTCAAATACAATGACGCCTACCCAGAGACTGATGAGATCTATTAGACTCATGACGTCCTGCAAAATGAGCCATCCCTCAACATGCTGTGACCTTGCTGGGCTTCAAAACACCAATATCAGTGGACCTCACACCTGAGTGCAGTGCATGGTCTTCAGAATTCTGATTTCATCCTAAATTTTGGTGGACCCCTGCTCGATCTGCAGAGACACGATTCGAATCCCTGAAGTCCCATCACCTAAATGCAGGACCAAGAGAGCAAAAGAATCCAACCAGCACTATTTGTCCTTCATCTGGGTCTTGTAAAAGGGTGCCAAATTCATAGAGCCACTAGAAACTGTAAAGACTCCGTTGTTGGAAGCCTCCCCCATCAATGACTGCCACCAAGTTTCCTTCAGTGTCCATTTCTTCAGTCTCCAGACCACAATCCTAAAACCAGATCCTGTGCTGCTGCATCCTGAAGGCATCCACCCAGAAGCTCTTCTTTTCTGCTGAGGTACTGGGTTGGCTTGGGTAATACTTACCTTAAGTCTTGTGTGAATCCTGTGAGGCTGAGTGGGTGATTCAAGTGTTTGGGAGTTTGCCCATATCATTCACCCAGGCCTAATGCTGGAACGCATATAGGGAGTCTTCTGTGGAGTCCCTGCATACTTTTAACTAACTCTGAAGCTAAAACCTACTTGCTGAAGAATATAGTCTCTGGAACTTTGACTTTCCTGTACCTGAACCCGATCCTGACCTGCCTACAGCTAGCTCCTAGAACACTAGGGTCCCTCTTCTCCCTACGAGAAAACTAATGCTATAGTGCAGGGAAGGAATTTGATGATAAGGTTTCTGTTTGGAAATCATAAAATATTGAAAAGTACTTACTTTTAAATGAATGAGTTTGTGTTGTAACTGTATTTCTGCAATAGAATAAGTTATAAAGTGTCTAAAAGTTAATACTTACCTTTAAATTGCGTATTGCTCCTTTAAAAAGTATAAACAATAAGAGAGATAGAGGCCTGTTTGATGGGGTGAAAAACTGCAAGTGGGATATCTTACAGTGCGTATACAAACATTTTAATCATTATATTAGTTCATTTAAATATCAACATCACACATATCAAATGTTTAAAAAGATACATAAAAAACGAAACAGCACATACATTGTGGTTCATTAGACAAATACATTTACAAAGTATGTTTACAAAATGCCATTCTGGTAGCCAGGGTGCTTTAAACAGACATGGATTGTTTTATCCTGTTAACCTCAGATTTTTTTTTAGAAAAAATTCAATATACTCTCAGGTGTTCCACCTGTGTGGTGGTGAATTGCATTAATTGGTCACTGTAGTACTATTAATACAGTGTACAAGTCCCAACATGTTTCAGTTCATAAGAAAACCATTTTTTGAACTTTCTTCAGGAGTAGGACCCTGATAGTAGTATTGGCTTGTAGCATAAGCTAGTGTTGAAGATGTCACAAACAGTGGGGAGTGCAATCCATTCCCTATCAAACAAAAACAAGAAAAAGCTACAGTGAGCTAATGATGGTTCTTAGTCCAGTTCAATTCTTTTTAATAGAATAACGCCTTTGAAAAATATACATATTACCTGGACAGGTGTTTTTCAGAGGGAGATCCTGTTCATCGGAACGTGGATAGGGGATAGCTTTCGTCCTTCCTAGTACCTGATAAGTAGGGAAGCATAACAGATATGTATGCTTTAAAAATAGCTAAAACTGGGGCTAGGGGGCTACTATCCCCTAGTGTTTTATTTATTTATTTATTTATTTATTTACATTTTTCGTAAACTTTATTTTTAGTTTTTTCAACAGGTAAGACCCCCAACAGCAGGGGACAACAAGGAAACACAAACAGTAAAACATGGAGGAAACATGTGCCCACTGTCCGCGTACCCCCCACATCCCCCCAAGAAGCGCTTGTGTAGGCGTTGTTCATCCTCGGCCGGCTCCTCGGCCTTCATGGGCTGTGCTGTGTGCTATTATGATTCTGTTAGGTTACAGGTGACGCCTCCCTTGAGGAGATGCTGTTCTCGCTGTCCATTAGGTAGATGATGTAGGGACCCCAAATGTTGGGGGTCGGGCATGTAAGGGTAGTGTTCTGATGAAATTCGATTCTGCGTCCTGGTAGTAGGAAATGTCTTTTAGCCATTGTTGAACCGTCGGTGCAGAATCCCTCCCTCATGACATTGCAATCCTCCTGTGCGCCATTAGCAGTGGCAGTCCACCCAGTTTACGGGTTGATGGAGGGATGTGTTTTGTGAAGCTGAGGAGTGTGATCTTTGGGTGGGTTCTAAGGTAGAGCCTACAATTGCTGCTGTTTTTTCTAATATCGACTCCCAGAATTGATATATGGTCGGGCAGGACCACGCGAGGTGGATGAAGTCCGCCACTTGGGCACAGCACCGGCCGCAGGACGGGGGGGTCGAGGGGTGATAGGAGTGTATTCTCGCGGGGGTGTGGTATGCCTGATGAACGAATTTTAGGTGAATCTGTTTATATCTTGTGTTTAGCGATACCTTCTGGGTTTGTGCAAGAATATATCCCTATTCCTCATCTGGAATTGACGTCCGGAGGGATTTTTCCAATCTGGTTTTGGGTGTTGATGGGATTGGGGCCGTGTCTATCAGCAGTGTTTTATATATCATCGATACCAATCTTCCCTCCCCTTGTGACTGGATCACCCCGTGGAGTAACTGCCAAGTTGGAGGTTGTTGCGGGAAAGAGGGTAGTATGGCTTGCAGAGAGTGTCTGAGACGGAAGTAGACAAATGTGTCGAGGGCAGTGGAGGCCCCATGGGTTTTAGCCTGTTGGGGTGTAAGAAAGATCCCCTCCATGAAAAGGTCGCCCATGGTTTTCAATTTTAACTTGTCAGTCCAGTTTAGATAGGCTTTCTCTGTAGTCAGGGGAATCCCGGGAATGAATCTTATCGAGGAGCGGGGAAAACCTGGTCTGGATGTCACACCTCTGCGCTATTTTCTTCCAAATTGAAATGGTAGAAAGCACTGTATTTAGAGTGGTGTTGGAGGTGTGGGTTTGGCCGAAGATAACGGCCCTGAGCAGGTTGGGGGATGCGTGATCGCACTCAAGTTGGACATGGGGACGAACAAATTGTGTGGCGTAGCAGTGGCCCAAGAACTGGGCCTGTGCCGCCCAATAATAATGTTCCAGATCTGGAAGCACCATGCCTCCCTTCGTCACCGGCTGAATCAGTGACTTGTAGGCTATTCCGGCTGGTATACCTGCCCATATTAGTTCTAAGACCAAGCTCCTCAGGTTCCGCAGATGCCTCTGGGGAACCAGGAGGGGAAGATTTGCAAAAAGATAAAGACATTTTGGGAGTATTAGCATTTTGACTAGTGATACCCGCCCCCAGAGTGTGAGTGGCAGTGTCTTCCATCTGTCGACTTTCCCTCAGAGGGATTCAGTTACTTTCCCATAATTATCTTGGAAGAGGTTAATGTGATCGCTAGCCATTTGGATGCCCAGGTATCTTACATTTGTGTATTCCCATTTATAGCGATACTCGTCTGGAAACTCCTGGGTGTCAGGGGTTAGCGGGAGTATGATCAAATTACTGTGATTAATTCTTAGGCCGGAGAAGTTGCCGAATTTGATGATATCTCGCAATATTGGGTTTTGGTTCTCGGCTGGGTCGTGTATGTAAAGGGCGATGTCATCGGCATAAAGGGATATTATTAATTTGTGTGGGCCAAAGGATAGGCCGCTGTGTATGTGTTTTCTTCAGAGGTCAGAGGCAAGGGGCTCCATCACAAGAGCAAATAATAGGGCGGATAGGGGGCATCCCTACCTATTCCCCTGATGGAGGTTGATCCCAGACAAACTAGTTTTAGCCAGAATTATATGTGATCGGGGCTGGTTGTATAAGAGGGCAGTCAGCCTGAGAAAGAATTTGCCAAGGCCTGTACGTTCAAGGACCTTAAAGATGAAAGGCCACTCAATAGAATCAAAGGCCTTTTCTGCGTCTAAAAGGGCTGCTATCGTCAGCTGTGTGGGGTCCAGTGCTTCCATGAAACCAAACATCCGCCTGATGCCAAATGTAGTATTGCGGCCTGAAACAAACCCAGCCTGGTCTGTGAGCACCAGTGCGGGCACTGGGGGAATGAGCCTGGTGGCAAGGATTTTGGCTGGTATCTTATTGTCCATATTGATCAATGAGATTGGTCTATAGGAGCTGCATTCCTCTGGGGCTTTGTTGGTTTTATGCAGGAGGATCACATTAGCTTCGCGAAGGGTCGGGGGCAAGGAACCGGACTCGACGGTCTCCTCATAGACTTGCAACAGTACTAGAGCAAGGATGGGTGCGAAAGCTTTATAAAACTCTCCGATTAATCCGTCAGGACCAGGGGATTTGGTATTCGGGAGTCCTTTAATTGCCTGAAGGATTTCTTCTAACGTTATGGGTTGATTTAGTGGTTCCCTTAGTGTAGCGTTTACCCAGTATAGCTCTATTTTATCTAGATAGTTCACTAGTTCCTCTTGACTGGTGGTGTAATTGGACCTGTATAATGTCTGGTAGAAGGCGCAAAAGGATTCTGCTATTTCTTTGTTGGTGTGTACTAGTGTACCTTATGTGTCTCATATCTGTTCGATCATTGTGGGTTTCCGGTCTGCAGATATCAGCCTTGCGAGTAGGGCGCCCGGTTTTTGTCCTTCTCCGTACTGACGAATACGGTGCCCTTGTGAAAGAAATTTCAGTTTGCGGTCTGCTGTGGTTCTGAATTTCTCCAGTTCCTGTTTCAGTGAGGCTAGATCATGTGGATCTGACGACGTGATTAGAAGGTGATCTCGTTCCTTTAGACGGATTTCACATGAGGAGAGTTTGCGTCTGATAAGCTTCAGAATTCCCTGGTCTTTGGTTAAGCAGATCCCCCTGACATAGCACTTCAGGGATTCCCATAATGTTCCGGCTGACGATTCGGAGCCTTGGTTGAGTTCGAGGAAGGATATGATGTTAATGTTAATGGACATTTGTACCGTGCACTATCACCACCGAAGTGGTCCCCTGGCGCTCTGGCGGCTCTGAAAAAGGGGATGAGAGGGGGTGGGTTAGTGGGAATAAGCTGGAAAAGTGCAAGATAGCAGTGATGTGATGTTGACTGCCTCAGCCCAGTGGGTCCGTTGGCTGGGCTTGGGGTGTTTTATGGTCCGTAGTCGTCATGTGCTGTGTGAAGTTTGTGCGGATTGCTGCGTTTTAGGCTTGTGGTTGTGTTTCATTATAGTTTGAGAGGTGTATGCAGAGGGATGAAATTGTTAGTTGGTTGGTTAGTTGGCATTGCTGTCCTTGCAACTGTGGGATTCCATCTAGGTGTGGTACATGCTAACAGTCACATTTCTATCTAGATGCCGCGCAAGCTAAAGTTCAGAATTCCATACTAGTGTGGCACATGCTAACAGTCACATTTCTATCTAGATTCGACGCAAACTAGGCTCATAATTCTAAGTGCGGTGCATGCTAAGAATCACATTTCTATTTAGATGCGACGCCAGCTAAAGTTCAGAATTCCATACTAGTGTGGCACATGCTAACAGTCACATTTCTATCTAGATGCGACACGAGCTAAAGTTCAGAATTCTAAGTGTGGCACATGCTAACAGTCACATTTCTATCTAGATGCGACGCAAGCTAGGTTCAGAATTCTAAGTTTGGTGCATGCTAAGAATCACATTTCTATCTAGATGCGACGCAAGCTAAAGTTCAGATTTCCATACTAGCGTGCTAACAATCACATTGATCTCTGTGCGCAGTTTGTCTGCGACCACCTGGTCCTGTAGTGAGCCCGGCTTAAACCTCCAATGTCGTCTCCCCTCTGATGGGTCCTGTGGGGAGCAATCAATCGTGACTGGTGATTGATCTGACATTGATCTGGACAGAATTTGGCACTGTTTCCACTGGACTTGGCTGTGTGCGGAGACCAGTATATAGTCAAGGCGGGCGCTGGTTTGATGAACCCAGGAGTGGAAAGTGTAGTCTCGAGACTCTCCGTGTTGGCGTCTCCAAATGTCCACTAGATCGTATGCTTATCAGATTTCGAGGATTTGGAGGGCTGCTTTAGATTGAGTCGCCGATGAGGGATGAGACCTGTCTAGCTGTTGGTTAAGTGTGGTATTAATGTCGCCTCCCCATATAATTGTTGCGGACCTCGCATCTCCTAGGTGTGTCATTACCCAGTTGAAATTGTTGGGTCCATCACTGTTTGGCCCGTAGGAGTTTATGATAATGACCTCAATGTTTTCCAGGATCCCCCATATCAGGAGTGTTCTCCCCTCCATATCTTTGTTAGTCAATATTAGTTTGAATTTCAAGGATCTATTAATTAGGATCGCCACCCCTCTAGAGTACGAGGAGTATGAGGCAAAGTACCTATGACAGCCCCAGTCCCAGGCCCAAAGATTCTCTGATCCGCAGAGGAGGTGGGTCTCTTGGATCAGAGCCATTTCCATCTTGTGTCTCCGGAGATACTGTGACATCTTCCTCGTTTTAGTCAGGTTGTTGCCTCCTCTAATGTTCCAAGTAGCTAGCTTGAATGGCGGTGGTAGATGGGCTGTTTAGCTAGTTCTTGGTCAGGAATGTGATCGCCTAAACTATGCCTCCTTATGTTTTTAGGGTGTACAGGATCTAGCTCTCCTCGATGGAAGCGGTAATTGTTTCGCCTGTCGGGAAGTTGTGGGTGGCGGGGTGTGGACCCCTTGTGAGCACTCCTCCATAACAGTAGTGAACGAAATCCCTCCCCATCACGGGCGACCCCCAACTTGCCCATCTGGTATCCCCTCCCAATAACCAAAAGTCTAAACATAGCTGCGCTTGGGGCGCTAGGGATCTTCCAGGAGTCAGCGCACCCTAGAGTTCATCGCAAATTTCCAAAGCCAGGGGCGCTTTGTCGTGGTCTATCGTTGCCCGATTGTAGGCAAGCCCGGATGTCACGGTGAGTCTCTGCCTGCACGGTCTCTCCTGGGAGGTCTCGGGTTGTTGTTGGATTGTCTGCAACCAAGCTTGTCTAGAAACGTGTATGCCTCCTCGGGGTAATTAAAGAATTGTGATTTGCCTTCATGTTCAATTCGCAATTTGGCAGGGAAGAGCATGGAGTAAAGCATTTGGTTGTCCTGCAGCCAATGTTGTACTCCGGCAAATGTCTTGCGTTGTGCCTGGACAGATGGGGAGAAGTCATGAAAGAACTGGACGTCATCTCCGTCATATTGTATCCATCCCTTCTCCCTTGTGAGGCGTAGGATTGTGTCGCGGTCTTTGAAGTTGAGTAGTTTGGCTATGATCGGGTGTGGGGCCGTCCAGGGAATGGGCCGACTGGTGGGCACCCTGTGGGCTCTCTCGACCACAAACATGTTGGATAGCGTAGGGCTTCCAAACAGCTCTTTGCACAAGTTTTCTACAAAGTCCTCAATTTTCTGCGTGGATTGCTGTTCTCTCACACCTAGGATCCTGATATTGTTCCAGTGGGAGCGTCCTTCAAGGTCTTCATTTTTGGCATTGACGGCTTTCATTTAGATTTCAAGTGCCACCACCCTGTTGGACATCGAGGACGAGTTATCTTTGAGGTCGGAGATCCTTTGCTCGGCAGTGTCGAGTCTGTCGCCATGTTTGTCCAGGCGATGTTGTAGTTTGTTGACTTTAGTGGAGAGGGTGTCAAGTTTGCTGTCGATGTTGCCTATTCCAGCTTTCAATTCAAGGAGAATCCCTCTGATGTCCATGTCCTGGGCGTGATCGTCATTGTGTGGTTGGGCCATCTCGGGACTCGCCGCTCGGTCAATTGTTTTGGGGATTTTGACTATGGTCCCGGACTCGAATGTCAGCTTTCTTTGTGATTTATCGGATTTCACCATCCCAGAGGTGCTATTGTTCTCCAGCCAATACTTTCTTGTTCTTTGATTAATCGCCCCGCTATTTGAACGTTCACCAGGGAGCGTAGGATGGCGATTGCGGGACACAAGCTCAGTGTGGCTTATCGCCCTATGCAAGGGTATCCCCAGAGGTGGGGTCCGTCGGCTACAGATGTGCCTCGCTTGGTATTAGAATCGAAGGGCGGCCTGCCCATGTTGCATTATCTGACAGTCTGAGGGTACTGGCGTTCGTGCTGGGCCGCCTGGCCAAGCGGGTTGTTCGATGATCCCTCCTCAGGAAGAGTTTTGTGACTGTTGTGTGGCCCAAGTGTAGAGTCCTCTGCCTCACCATGCTCTCAGGTGCCCACCTGGTAGAATGGAGATTGTGCCTTTAAGATTGCACCTAGGTCACTATGTAGGGGAGGGCCCTGAGTCTGCCAATTTCATTGGGATTATGCCTTGTGCCTTGGTCCTGGATATGGATCCCAATGGGCGCGGCACCAGAGATACGTTGCCCCAGTGGATAGGGGGCCAAAATGCGCCTGAAAGGGGGGGCAGATGGCTCACCTCCTGTTCTTCTGAAGCCTCAGCTCCGCTGCGTCAGTTACAGGCCCCACTTGCGGGTCCCCCGAGAGCTGCAGGCTCAGCTCCTCCTCGTCCGGCCTCCGGATGATGGTATTGGCGGCAAGTCACTGTGGGTCTGTCCTCGGTGCCCGCCGCAGTGCGATCACCGGGTCCTCCACGCGGTTCACTGGGAGGGGGCGGGATGGGTTCCCGGCCCGCCTGCCGTGGGGGCATCCACATGCAGATTCCCGCTATGCGCGGCCTGCCAAGTCCTCATGGAACCGCTGTGTTACGGCTAGGGGAGGCGTCCTATTGTTACAGCCCCTGCGGTCCACTCCGCTGCTCGCCTGCAGACAATCTTACCCCGGCGTTGTCTGGGCTGGGAGGCGGTGGCTGTGGCGAGGTGGTTTGGCGGGCTTCTCCCTGTGTGGGCCGTGCACCTCACAGCCTGCGGCGAGACTTCCGCGCCATTTGAAAGGATTAATTTCGGGTGCGCCACGGAGCTCACATCAGAGCCGCCATCTTGGCCGCGCTCTAGCGCCCTCTGTCCCTAGTGTTACATTCAAACAGCCAAGTTTCCTTAAATTGGGGGACCAGGTGTGGAGGTGTAAATCCCACTACACTCACCTCACTTTTAGAGTGTGTAGTGGCAGCAGTGCTGTAAAGGCTCTGGTAAAGGGGGGACCCACCGCCACCGGCTAGTTCTGCAGGTCACAATGCGAGGCAATTAGTACTGCTAAGGTCATAGTATTAGATCTTGAGGGAATCATAAAACTAGTGTAAATATTCTTAGCCCAAGACTTTGTCTCCTAGGATAGGTAAGTATATAAATACCAAAATGAAGTACCTCTAGTTGTGAAACGCGGGCTCTGTTTATTGCTGTTGAAAGATGGACAAATTCCTTTGTCGCCGAAGCGGTATGTTCAATTGTGACACGGAAATTCTCAATAGTCTGTGCTTGTTCAGAGATTGGGACTGAAAGGGATAAGGAACTGTGCGTTATTGTTGTCATTAACTGGAGGAAGTGTCAATTAGAATAGAATGGTTAAGTTAAGCAAGCTGGCAGATCAATGTTTTTAACCGGCGGGTAGTTGCTCCGTGTGTATAGGAGCCAGCGGTTTGTGTCTGGCAGCCGGCGGCGTCTCCCTCTATTAGCAACCATTGTCTAGGCAACTGGTTAGTAAATAACGTGTGTAGGACCTCATTTGTTTCCCATGTGGGTTATTAGCGTGTGCACCATCTTGGAGTGGTCAGCAGATAGGGCGCTGTATACGTCTCGAACGAGTGGACTGTCCCCACATTGTTGGATGGCATAGATGCTAATGTTAATAAGTAGCTAGAGATATACCCTCATATTACATGGCTCGTCAAGGTGGATGTTCGCCAAAAAATGGAATCCCGACTCAGTATCCTGATTAATATATTTATATATGCTGACAATAGATGGACTGATAGTCCCATTATTGCTCTAGGGAGCACAGCTCGAAGTTACTTAGTTGCATCTAGGCGGAAAGGAACAGACAAAGTCCGAGGTGCACGGAATTGGAAAATGCACAGGAGTGGATACCAGCTAAACTCTTTTGGGCTCTTGTTAATTTCCAATTGCATATCTATCTTCCTAATATTAGGAGGTGCCCCATCTAGAGTGCTTATTCATGTATTAACTCCATCTCTTAATATTTCACATAAAAAATTATAAATAATATGTTTGGCCACACGTGAGTGACTTAAACCATAAAGAATGTTTCTTACAGTCAGCAGTTACAGCTCAAACTATGGCATTTATCATTCACACGTCATACTACCCATGTTGGTTCATTTTGGGAAAGGAGGCTGGAGAAAGGGGCACAGTAATAATTTAGTGTATAAAGTGGGGACATTTTTACTTCACAAGTCGTAGACCCCTGATTTAAGCACTAACTAGTCTTCATTAGACACTTATTTTTGCCAACTGTAAATCTTCCTTCCTATTGGATGTGGCTATTCATATATTAACCACAGGTACTTATTTGCAGTCCAAGAATTTCGCCTTCTTCATTGGTTTCCCCGCAGATGAGTGTCTTAAGGACGGAGTGTATTTTTTTAATAAATAACAGTTATAGCCCAAATGGGGGCATTATCACATCACACACCATACAACTCTTGGTGGTTCTTATTGTGAATGTCGGCTGGGAGTTAGACATAGTAAGTGGTTATTGCACAGATGGAGACTTAATATTTCATATGTTATACAACACTGGGTGATTCTGTTTGAGGGAATAGGGGAAAGAGATTAGATACCATAATTTGATCTTGTGCCATTCGATGGACTCGTTCAGGCCTTGTGTGTCTCTTTGCATGATATATATCATCTCTTGTTCATTTTTTAGCAATAGAATTTCACTTTGTCTTACATTGTCTCCCTTTAAAGCAAGTAGAACTGTCCAAGTGAAATCCTCAAAATTATGTTTTTTTTCCTGGAAATGTTTGACCATTGGGACCTTCTCTGTCTTATTTTTAAGACAAATACGATGTTCAATAATGCGTGTTTTCATCTTCCGGTTGGTTTTCCCTATGTAGGGTAAACTAGAGGGGCATCTGATGAGGTAGATCACATGACTCGTGTTGCAGTTTAAAAAAAAAAAATGTGGGTCCATTTGATATTACTCCCAATGTCCACTTCTCGGCTCTTCTTGGTCATTTTGCACACTCTGCATGTACCACAAGGGTAATGTCCACTAGGTTTCCCAGTGTTCGAAAGTGTCGAGTTCAGATCTTGTCCCTTCAGACCAGATTTTAATTTGCTGGTACTGATCTTGTTGCCAATTGATTAACTTTTTTATAGTCAAACATGGGGCATGTAAGAGGTGTATCTAAAGAGTTGAAAACTTTCCAATGCTTCTGAATTACGTTCCTTATTTTGAGACTAAGGTTAGTAAACATTCTCACACAAACCATCCTCTCTTCTGGTGCCTTGACTTGTTTGGTTTCTAAGAGTGCTGCCCTGTCATTGTTGCTGGCCCTCTTGGCAGCTATTCTGATCATCTTTTTCGGGTAGCCACGTTTCCTGAGTTTTTGACTTAGTGCTTTTGATTCTTCTTCATAAGTATAGTTCTGAAAGTTGTTTCTTTTTGTCCTCCAAAACTATCCAAATGGTAAATTATCCCAAAGGTGCTTAACATGGTGGCCCGTGTAATGCAACAGAGAGTTTTTATCTGTGGGTTTGTAGAAAGGTTTCACCAGGAGATGTCGATCTTGATGAAAAATAGTTAGGTCTAGGAAGTTAGTAGTAGTATTGCTTACTGTCATGGTAAATTGTAAATGAGGATTAAGTGTAATAATCCAAAACAGAAAAGCCATTGTGTCTTCCTGTGACCCTTCCGTAAAAATCAGGATATCGTCGATGTATCTGGTCCACTTCAGAATTTGTTTCTTGAAGGGGTTGGCATCCGGGTAGATGTGTTTTTCATAAAAAAATTCTACATAGGCATTAGCAAGACTTGGGGCAATAACGCCCCCATGGCTGTTCCTTCAACGTGTTAATAAAAGGTTTGTTCAAACTCAAAGTAGTCATTTCTAAGTGTGAACTCTATGCACCAGAGTATAAAGGAGGATGGTACTGGATCTGGATCCGGTCTGCTCAGTAGAATTTCTTCCACTGTGTCAATTGTGGCTTGCTGTGGTATGTTTGTGTATAATGTAACAATATCCATCCCCACCAGTAGATGTTTCTCACTATTGAATTTGAGGTGTTCAAAATCCCCTATTGCTGCCATTGTGTCCTTCAGATAAGATGGCATTTCTTTGACATAGCCCTTCAAGTAATGGTCAGCATAGTTTGATAAGTATTCCAGGACAGAATTGATGCCTGATACAATTGGTCTTCCCGGTGGGCTGATCAGTGTGGTATGTATTTTGGGCAAACAGTAAAATGTCGGTGTGGTGGTCTTTTTATGTATAAGGAACTCAGCTACTTGTTTTGAGATCCATCCTCATTCAAGTGCTTTGGTGGTTTTGAGTGCAATCATCTCTTGTAGTTTTTTAGTTGGATCCTCCTGGAGTTTCTTATAGTACGCTGCATTGCTAAGTTGTTTGTCACATTCACTAACATAGTCCACTCGATTCATCATCACAATGCCTCCCCCTTTGTCTTCCTTTTTGATTATGATCTGTTTTTTTTTTGCCAGGGCTTCCCTTGCTTCTTTTTCGTTTTTTGTCAAATCTTGGAATGCTCTAGGTTTAGTCTCTTCCCGTTTTTTGATTTCTGATAGGACTCTATTTTGAAAAACCAGAGACTCTGGTGAATAGCTGCTTGAAGGTGCACAAAATGTAGAGGGGTTATGTAGTCCTGTATGATTGATGGTGGTGTTACCACTTTCTCCCATGGTGTTGCTCGAAAAAATATTCTTTTAAATGGATATTCCTCATCAGCTTGTTGAATTCAATCCTAAATTCAAAAGGGTCATGTTCTTTATTTATCACAAAGTCACTTGTTGATGACCAATTCTTCCATAGCTGTTGGTGTATAAACAGAGATGTTAACTAGGAGCGATTCCCACTCCTGGTTTGTTGTTTGTCCTGGTCCCAGTTGCCTCTGGGTTGGCCCTGGTTTAAAAAAGGCTGTGTTGATTGTTTTCTTGCATTATATCCTTGTCTTCTGGTCCCTTATCCTCTGCCTCTTGATGATGGTGGGTTGGTTGATGTTCCTTCTTCTGGGTTATTGGGATCACTTGAATTGTTGCTAGTGCTGTTGGAGGTTCCCCTAAACCTCACTCTCCGATTAGGGCGAGATTGACCTCCTTGTTGTTGAAAATTGGGTTTATAGTCCTTGTTGACATACGGAAAAACCAGCTCGTGGCTGAAACGTGCCATATATTTTTTAAATCTTGAGATCCTTTCCTGTGTGTTGTTACTCTTGAGCTCTTTCATTTCTTGTTTGATTTATTCCATTTTCTTTTTATATGAGTCGAGTGATGCTAGTTTTTTAATATCCTCTTCAATTTTCTTGAGGTTTTTTAATATCCTCTTCAATTTTCTTGAGGTCTATTTCTATTTTCTCACACGTTTCATTGGCGGTGTCTATAATGAAAATCAGACAATCTCTTCCACATCTGTTTGCAATGCAACTCCATTGTACTCGAAATGTTTCATTTTCCAAGAAAAGGTGAGGTTCATTGTGTACCACTAGCCCTTGTGGTATGCTTTTTTCTTCAGATACTCGAGCATAATTGTTCCATGTAATTCGGTTCTTATCAACCGTTTTCTAAGTTGGACCACCTCATCCCAATCATTTGGCTGCTGTATAATTTCCAGATCAGTGTTGTTAATGATAGAAATCGCTTTCACCAAGGCTGCAGCGTAATCGCCCCTGTATGCCAGTGTACGTTCCTACGCCATTTTGTTTGGCTGTATAGCACTTGGGACAGTCTCCCTGGTCAGTTTCCTCTTTTATTTTATGTTCCTGTGACCTATGGCCATTGTGTAACTTCAGATTATGGAGGAACCCTGGGTGTTGCACTCATTCAGCAAATATTAGAGTGCTGCTTCTATCTAGTCCCGGGTAGAGGTAGACTATAAACAATAAGAGAGATAGAGGCCTGTTTGAAAGGGTGGAACACTGCAAGTGGGATATCTTACAGTGCTTACAAAAACATTTTGATCTTTATATTAGTTCATTTAAATATCGACAACAGACATATCAAATGTTTAAAAAGATACATAAAAAATGAAACAGCACATACATTGTGGTTCCGTAGACAAATACATTTACAAAGTACGTTTACAAAATGCTGTTATGGTAGCCAGGGTGCTTTAAACAGACATGGATTGTTTTATCCTGTTAACCTCAGAGTTTTTTTTAGAAAAAAATCAATATACCCTCAGGTCTTCCACATGTTTGGTGGTTAATTGTATCAATTGGTCACTGTAGTACTGTTAATACAGTGTACAAGTTTCAGCATGTTTCAGTTCATAAGATTTTTTTTTTACCTTTCTTCAGGAGTGGACCCTGGTAGTAGTATTGGCTTGTAGCATAAACTAGTGTTGAGGATATCACAAACGGTGGGGAGTGCAATCCATTCCCTATCAAACAAAAACAAGAAAAAAGTGGAGTGATGTAATGATGCTTCCTATTCCAGTTCAATTCTTTTTAATAGAATAAAGCCTGTGAAAGGTATAAATATTACCTTGATAGGTGTTTTTCGGAGGGCGATACTGTTCATGGGAACGTGGATAGGCAATAACTTTCGTCATTCCTAGTGCCTGATAAGTAGGGAAGCATAAAAGATATGTATGCTTTAAAAATCGCTAAAACTGGGACCAGGGGGCTACAATCTCCTAGTGCTACATTTAAACAGCCAAGGTTCCTTAAATTGGGGTACCAGGTGTGGAGGTGTAAATCCCACTACACTCACCTCACTTGTAGAGTGTGTAGTGGCAGCGGTGCTGTAAAGGCTCTGGTAAAGTGGGGACGCGCCGTCAATGGCTAGTTCTGCAGGTCACAATGTGAGGCAATTGGTACTGCTAAGGTCATAGTATTAGATCTAGAGGGAATCATAAAACTAGTGTCAATATTCTTAGCCCAAGACTTCATTACCTAGGATAGGTAAGTATATAAATACCAAAATGAAGAACCTCTAGTTGTGAAACGTGGGCGCTGTTGTCCACTGTTGAAAGATGGACAGATTCCTCCATCGCCGAGGCAGTACGTTCATTGTGACACGGAAATTCTCAATAGTCCGTGCTTGTGCAGAAATTGGGACTGAAAGGGATAAGAAACCATGCGTTATGGTTGTCATTAACTGGAGGCAGTGTCAATTAGAATAGAATAGTTAAGTTAGGCGAGCTGTCGGTTCAATGTTCTTACCCGGCGGGTAGTTGCTCCGTGCTTAGCAGCCAGCGGTTTGTGTCTGACGGCTGGCGGCATCTCCCTCTATTAGCAACCGTTGTCTAGGCAACTGGTTAGTAACCAACGTGTGTAGGACCTTGTTTGTTTTGCTGCCGTGCGGGTTATTAGGGTGCGCGCCATCTTGGAGTGGTCAGCAGATAGGGCGCTATATACGTCTCGAACGGGTGGACTGTCCACACATTGTTGGATGGCATAGATGCAAATGTTAATACATATTTAGAGATATACACTCATATGACATGGCTGGTCAAGGTGGATGTTTAGCCAAAAAATTGAATCCCGACTCAGTATCCTAGTTAATATATTTATATATACTGACTATAGATGGACTGATATTCCCATTATTGCTCTAGGGAGCATAGTTCGAAGTTACTTAGTTGCATCTAGGCGGAAAGGAACCGACAAACAAAGTCTGAGGTGTCCGGAATTGGAAAATGCACAGGAGTGGATACCAGCTAAACCTGGCTCGTGTTCATTTCCAATTGCATATCTATCTTCCTAATATTAGGGGGTGCCCCATATAGAGTACTTAATCATGTATTACCTCCATCTCTTAATATTTCACGTAAAAAATAATAAATAATAAGTTTGGCCACACGTGAGTGACTTAAACCGTAAAGAATGTTTCTTACAATCAGCATTTATAGCTCAAAAGTATACACATTATTTTACTAGCATTGAATTGTGGTTCACACTTTTAAAAAGTAATAGAGTTGGTAGAGTTGTATCATTTCTAAAGTGAATGAGTGTAAAGGCCTTCCAATAATAGTTACCCACCTTGATTAGTTGTGTGCTCTTCTAAATCTGTGTTATTGGGTTTTGCTTTCCCTGAACTGCTGTTGTGCGTTTTCTCAAATAGTCTTGGAGTTAATATACTTTTCTTTGAGTTGCTTGTAGCCCCTCTTAAAAGTAGATTAGGTTCCGTACTTACCCTGAAATGCACTGTATCTTTCTTAAAGTGTATAATTGGGTTATGCTTTCCCTGAACTGCTTTAGAATATTTATAAAATATTCATAAAGTTCTTACTTATCTTAGAATTGTATATTACCCTTCTGAAAATGATCCTGCTTAAACTATCTATTCCTGTAATAGAAATAATATGATACATTTATATAATAATAGGTTACTTACTTACCTGGAACAGCTACTGCTCTTCTTAAACTGTATGGTTGCTGAGTTAAATCAAATAAGTACTCTTACTTGCCTGACTGAAGTCACTCTGTGTGTGGTTAGAAGGGTACATGGTTAACTACTAACATGTTGGGCTGTGCTTTCCCTGATTTGCTTCTGGGTACTTCTAAAATAGTTTCACTAGGTTTTTACTTGTCCATGAGTAGCTGAAGGCACCTCTAGAAAGTATCCAAGTTAAGTTACTCCATCTGAACTGTGTTCTAAAAAGTAACATTGATGTGTAACTGTATCCATTCTTGATTGAAGATAGGTGCACATGTTGCAAGGTAGACTTGTAACAGTGTTGGCCTAATTACGTGTATCTAAACTGAATAACACTGTATATTGGGACCAATGGGCCCTACTACCCTTACGTTACATATTGTAATCTAAAGCTAACTAACTGTGCTTTTACTCCCCATTAGTTCCCGGTGAAGGTCAACCAGAATGCAACATGCATTCCGATTGGCCCTCGCTGGGGCATTACCCGGCCGGGAATCCCTTGCACGCTGTATGTGCCTTTGGTTCCCGCCGGGGGGCGTGGCCGCCCCTTAGCCAATGAGGAGGTTCGAAATGGGGTCATCCCCGCTCCGAGCCTCCCCATGGCCGGAGTCCCCGCCGGGGACTCCGGTAAGTTTTTTTTCCTCCACCCCCCTCCCATTCAAACTATCCCCTCCGCTCCCTCCCTCCCAACCCCACTTACCTTCTTTTTTCTTCTCTTCTCGGGAGCGGACGCGCTGGGAACAGAATGTTCCCAGCGCGTCCGCTCCCGATGGCAGCCATGGAAAGGGAAAATGGACTACGTTTTCCTTTTCCCGGTGGCCATTTTATTTTACTTTTTTTGTTGTTTTGTTCCGAAACGCGTTTTGGAACAGAAACAAAAAGCAGTTAGTACCGCAGTCCAACGGGCCGGTGTACTAATGGCTATAAGCCACTCGACGGTGGGCCAATACTAACTACGGGGCATTACCTAGGGTGGTATTGGCCTGCCGTCTCGTGGCTTATTGCCACAATAATTGCTTAATGCCATTTTGAAAGTGTTATTGGTTTGACTCACCTGGACTGATTATTGTAATCTAAATAAGGTTATACTTTGCTTTGTATGCCATAAGTACTGAGTTTCTTTTATAATTGTCTTTATATGATATGTCATAATACTTACTTCCCCAAGATTTATCTTGGCCTACTTGTATTTAAATAAACCCTTTATTTTTACAATGCATAGTGTTTCAGTGTTTCTTTGGACCATATGTATGTTGCAATTTCTTTGTACTGTTCTACATCCCTCTTTCCCTCCTTAGAAAAGCCTGGCTGCTCTGTCTACGCTACCAAATCTTCTCAGGTGGTACAGCCTTCTACTAAGAGTGGAGTTTGGCACGGCCACAGTTATGGTTTTATGAAGCTCTTAGTTGGACTTTAAGAAAAACTGCCCCTAAAACTGGTGTCAAGTGGTGGGATTTGTGTAGATTGAATTACACTGATTATTGAGATACTTTGTGTCCAATGAAAACCACCCAGTAGTTTTGGTTTAGCCAAAGAAAGTGTACTAATTGTATTTACCATTAAAAGTAACACCATGATCTGGTTTAGGCCTAGGGGCTACTTAAATATACCAATGCAACAATTGATTTGTATTTTTTAAGACATTTGGCCTCAGCTATGATGGAAGTAAGCTTGATTTAATACAAAGGTTGTGGGACGATTAGATATTATACCCCTCATCTATGTCAACTACTGACAATACTGATGAGAGTGAGGATGATGACATTTTAGACACTAGTCAAAATTCCTCAGAGGACGAGTATGAAGGTTCTGAAGAGGAGGATCTTAGTTCACCCCTCCTCCTTCTCCTGTCCCTATCTCACCATTGGTATAGCCTGTGGTGTATTCAAGGAACTCAACCAAAGTAACATTTTAATGGTCTATAACTTAAAGATCAGAGAACTGCAAAAAGAGCCGAACATATCTATCAAAAAGGATTATTTGGACTGTGCTTATTTTTGAGGGTCTGATAAGTATGAAGTATCCAGGGTCCCAGCATTGGTAAGTCCGTATAACTTGGAGTGTGATATTGTTGTATGGCTGAAAATGTTTGACCTTACCTGTAAAAAGTTTGGTTTGATTGAGAGTGATCAGATCCTCTGGGTTCTCATTATGCTTCCCAAGTATGACTACCATGTGATCTTGGATATGAATGAGGCTGAAAGATGTAACTGCAGTTGGGTGAGATAAGCTATCATAACTATATATGAGAATACAACGTCTCCATATCTAAATCTCTTAAGTGAACATGAGAAAGAAGATAGGTCTGCCAGTCCCATCTCTGTGAACTCTGTAGGGCATGTTACCAGTGAGTGAAGCAGAAAAGCTCTTCTCTTAGAGTCAGCTGAGCCACCTTGTAAAAGGGTTGATGCTCTTCAAATTGAAGCAAGAGACGTAACCTTAGGGGACCCCTCCTCAGAGATAAAAGACATTAACTGCCACTCTGAAGGGCATTTGGGTGTAAAACCCATAGCTTCAAATAGGGTCCAATCCCCTAGGCTCACAATGCTAGAGGTTTCTCCTGTGACCCCACCTTGTGTTGTCACTGAGGTGAAAGAACCCCGTGAAAACCTACCAATGGTAGAAGTGGTTCAACCTGTAGGCATGCACTTAACTCTTTCTGTCCCATCCCTAATATGGTGTAATGCCATTAAACAGGTCACTGAGGTGACCCCACCTTTAGTTAACCACAAGGTAATTGGACTACATGAAAAATCCACATACAGTGAAGATGGTTCAATAGTTGATAGAAACGTAAGTGTTTCTATTATACTAGTAGTTTGGTATAATACCACTGCACAGGTCACTGATGCCACCCCACCTGCAGCTGAGGCTAAGGCGACTAAATTCCCTGAATACTCACAAGCTGTGGAGCTGGTCCTTGAATCGCAAAACCTGGACTATCACCCACAACCTGTGGAGGCAATTCAGAGGGCAGACAGAAACCTAGTTGTTCCTGAAAGAAACCAAGAGTGGTGTCATACCATTGACACAAAGGCCATTGCAGTTAGTTCTGAAGTGGCTGAACCACTTGAAATTCCACATATTGTGGAAGTGGTTCATAAAACTCTAAAGCTCCTGGAAATCCACTTACAGTGGAGATGATCCAGAGGAAGGACCCAAACTTAGGTGTTCTTGGTCAATCCACTAGGATGAGGTTTAATCTTGAACTAAAGGTAGAAATAACGTTTTCTCCTTTTGTAACTCAGAGTTCCCACAAGGACACTTCGAGGCCTGAAAAGCTGAGCAACAAAAAGAGTAAAAACAAGTCTAAACATAGCATTCTTACTAGGCCTTCTATTAAAATGCTGTGACTCCAACTCCTCCTACAGGACAGATGTATAGGAAATTAGAAAGGGCTATAGTCTTTGTTCCAAGAGACAACTCTAAAACAGTCGGATCCTCTACAGAGGACCCTATTGTAAATCCTCATGTTGACATGGCAACCTCTAACAAAGGCAAATCTAAATCTAGAGTTAAAGGGAAATGGGAGTCTAAACCATGCTCTACCATTTCAGCTCCTAATAATAAGCCTTTGATCCACACTGCTCCTGAAGGAGAGGTGGTTAGGAATAATGGAGGCCTATCTAGGCCTTTGGGGACTTCTAGATCTCAAAGCTGGTGGAAACCCAGAAAAACAAAGTCTACGTCTAAACCCCTTAAGACTGTTGGATCTTCTACTGGGGACCCAATTATAAATCCTAGTGTTAAGAAGGATACTCTAACCAAGGTACACTAAAATCTGAGAGAAAGTGGAAGTCTTTACCATGCTTTACCACATTTACTCCAACTAAGATACCAGAGACCCAATCTGCTCCAGAGGGAGAGGTGGCGAGAAATCATTGAGGCCCCTCTAGGTCTTTGGGAACTTATACTAAGTATTTGATTACAAAGCCTATTGCAGGTTCAGGAGTTGTAACCATTCCTGAGGGACTAGTAAATCAGACATCTTCTTTAAAAAACTGCAAATTGTTTAGCAATGATTGCAGGTCCTATAGTTTGTTAAGATTGGAGGACTTTCAAATTCATCTCAAAGAGTTACAAAAAGATTTCTGATGCACTCTACAGCTGGTTCAACCGACTGCAACATGAGATCCATCCAGGAGAGGATTAGATTTTCCGGTCCCTTAGTCTGGGAGGAGCAAGTCATAGGTACTATTTTGATTAATGTTAATAATCTTCCCGTCCTGTGAAAAGCCCAGATCATTTTGCCTGGACTTGGTACCTATTATGTCTTGGCCCTAGGTGAGTGGGACTCTTTTCTCACTCTCACTAAGTCATTACTCTTTTAATGGGTGACCTTTTTATGTCTCTCTATTGGTTGTATTTGAAGTTATAGTTCCCTAAAACATTTTGGCTTAGGCTGTGTTGCCCTTTTGGGCTTCCCTTTGTAATTTCTCTTTAATCTACTTGGGTGACCACTGTTCCTAACTGGTAAAGTGGGATTTACATCCCCTTTATATTTTATTTATTGATCCAGCACACACCACCATATGTGGAATGCTGTGGAGATACAATGTATCTCCTTGTTCATTTACCTGGTAAATGTTATGATACAATTACAAGTTAACTTAAATGACTGGAGGCAGTGTAACTACTTTTATGACTTTTAGTAATTACTAGCTGATATATCCGGCTTTGCCCAGGCTTTCATTCCCTCATAGGTACAGGTAACTGTGCAGAATTTGGTGCAGATTGGTGAAACTGTGTGGAATTGTATAAGGAACAAAGCTTCGCCAAACCACAAACCCACAAAGAAATGTTGACTTTTGCTGCAATTCCGGGGAAAGGGGTGGGGTGTCCAAGTGTCATGCAGCCAGTAATGTCTGGAGGGTCCTAACAGGTGACTGTGCAAAACTTGGTGCAGATTGGTGAAACGGTGTGGAATTGTATAGGGAACATATGCAAAGCCACAAAGTCACCCACACATTTTCCCTTTTGCGGAAATCTGGGGAAAGGGTTGGGGTGTCCAAATTTTATGTAGCCAGAAGTGTCTGCAGGGTCTGGACAGGTGACTGTGCAGAGTGAGGTGCAGATTGGTGAAATGGTGAGGAATTGTATAGGGAACATACACAAAGTCACAAACCCACAAACCCAGAGAGTTTTGATGAAATCTGGGGAAAGGGGTGGGATGTCCAAAAGTTAGGTAGCAGTAATGTTCGGAGGGTCCTAACAGGTTATTGTGCAAAATGTGGTGCAGATTGGTGAAACAGTGAGGGAACATACGCAAAGCCACAACCCCACAAACCCACACCTACTTTTTCAATTGTGTTGAAATCTGGGGTTACAGGTTGGATGCCCAGATGTCATATAGTCAGTAATGTCTGGAGCTTCCTAACATGTGACTGTGCAGAATGTGGTGCAGATTGGAGAAATGGTGTGGCATTGTATAGGGAACATACCCAAAGCGACAAACCCACACCCAATTTTTCACTTTTGCTGAAATCCAGGGAAAGGAGTGGGGTGTCCAGATGTTATGCAACCAGTAATGTCCAGATGGTCCTAACTGGTAACTGTGCACTATTTGGTGCAGATTGGTGAAATGTTGTGGAATTGAATAGGGAACATACACTTTGGCACAAACCCATAAACCCACATATTTTCACTTTTATATATATAGATTACTGCCTTACTGGTAAACCAGTCATGGTTGTGCAAGGAGGCCCACCATTCTGATAGGATGGGGGCTCCTTCTTCTTTCATAATTTCTCATTTGCTTATTGTTTCTGAGGTCCTCTTCTGCCATTCTAGGTGGGGAGAACCTTGGTTGAAGATTTGTCTTCGGCAGAAAACCTTTGTATTTCCCGACGAGGTTCCAGAGTGTTTGAAATGGCAGCAAGCGATGAAGGAGTCCAAAACTCTGCATCCAATTGTCTTTTACGTCTCCTGTAAGGAACCAGTTCCCAATGGGGGGCTGGCTGTCCTGATTGGACAGCCAGACTGACCCTTTCTGTAAACTCTGATTCTGGAAGCTGCTAACAAGTTGACCACTGGAACCAAATCCAAAGAGGAAGATGAAAAAATGATGGCTGCAACCATTTCCAGTGACCGGCGAGCATGCTGTATAACCAGACCATGAAGTAACCGTTCCTTCCAAGTGAACGGGGGGTCCCAAATGTGATGATTACTACCCAGAGGCTGACGAGATTCACTATTCTCGACAAGACCAGCAAAATGAGCCATCCTTTGATGGGCTGTGTCCTTGCTGGGCTGCAAAACAACAATACCAGCGGACCTCAACCCTGAGTGCAATGCATGGTCTTCTGAAGTCTGTGTTCATCAAAAAATTTGGTAGACTCCTGCTAGACCTCCAGAGATACGAATTGGAATCCCTGAAGTCCCCTCACCAGAGTGCAGGACCGAGAGAGTGAAGAGAAGAGAATCCAACTGGCGATATTCCTCCATCATCTGGTTCCTGTAAAAGGGTGCCAAATTCACAGAGCGATGATAAGCTGTCAAGAATCATTTGTTGGAAGTCTCCCCCATCAATGGTTGCTGCCAGTTTTCCTTCAGTGTCCATTTCTTCAGTCTCCAGACCAAGAATCCAAAGACCGGATCCTGTACTGCTACATACTGAAGGCATCCACCCAGAAGCTCTTCTTTTCTGCTGAGGTGATGGGTTGGCTTGGTTAATACTTACCTTAAGTCTTGTGTGAATCCTGTGAGGCTGAGTCGGTAATTCAAGTGTTTGGGAGTTTTCCCATACCATTCACCCAGGCCTAATGCTGGAACGCATATAGATAGCCCTCTGTGAAGTACCTGAACACTCATTTTTAACTAACTCTGAAGCTAATACTTGTTGAAGAAGATATACTCTGGAACTCTGACCTTCCTGTACCTGAACCCTATCCTGACCTGCCTATAGCTGGCTCCTCGACCACTATGGTCCCTCTTCTGCCTCTGAGAAACGTATGCTATAGTCTAAGGAAGGACTTTGATGATAACTATTCAGTCTGGAAAGTGGAAAAGTACTTACATGTAAATGGGTTAATGTTGTGACTATCTCTGCAACAGAATGAGTCACAAAGTGTCTAAAAGTTAATACTTATCTTTAAGTTGCTTATTGCTCGTCTAAAAGCATAGACGTTATTTTACTAACTTTCAATTGTGCTTCACACTTCTAAAAAGTAATGTAGTTGGTAGAGTTGTATCATTATTAAAGTTAAATAGTGTAAAGGCCTTTCAGTAGGAGTTACCCACCTTTATTAGCTGTGTGCTCTTTCAAATGTGTTTTATTCCAGTTTGCTTTCCCTGATCGGCTTTAGTGCATTCGTAAAATTGTCTTGGAGTTAATTGTGTCTTTGAGTTGCTTGTAGACCCTCTTAAAAGTATATGGGGTTCCTTACTTACCTTGAAATACATTGTGCCTTTCGTAAAGTGTTTAACTGGGTTATGCCTTACCTAAACTGCTTTGAAGCACTTCTAAAATAGTCATAAAGTTCTTACTTATCTTAGAATTGTATATTACCATTTTGAAAAGTATAATTGCTTAAACTATCTATTATTTATAGAAATAGTATAATAAGGTCAATGCAGTCTCAAATTAAAGGTAGGCAAATAGAAAATAATGGAGGTCAGGGAGTGGGGGAAGACTCTCACTGGGCCTGGTTAGCCACCCTTGTGGAAAGGAGGGGGGGGGGGCTTCTCACCCCTAACCAGCAAAATGATGACCTCTTCTAGCTTCTTTCTTGGATCACATGGGGCAACTCCCACTTATTTCAGCCGTATGGCCTCCTGGAGTTAATTGACGGGTTTAGTGTCATTCTACTCCATAAGACATGGCTAACGACCCCCTCGTGGTAGACAGTTGGAGCTTCCTAACAAAAGAAGCAGTTCAAGGGCCCACAGGTTTCCCTATTGGTGGCTTGGCCCTGGTGGTAAGAAATCCCAATGGGCTAGTAGAAGTAGGGTCCCCATCTCTTAACATCGTTATGGGCATGATGACCACAAATTGGCTTCATTCCATGGCGGGAGGTTCTTCTTATTGGGATTTATGTCCCACCCTATGTGGTGTATGTCAACCTACTACTTCAGGAAGTGGAAAGAATTCTAGACAAACTGAATTTCGGGGTCTGATCCTTTTGTATGGCGCTTTCAGCACTAGAATCCCCTCGATCGGGATGGTGGGTCCTCCAGAGCTAACTCTGGGGGACTGAAGTGAGCAGGCCTGCTTTACAAATATGTTTTGTCTTTCTGTTGTGCATTTAAGGTTTTAATGTAAACCAAATGATGCTAATAAAAAAAAAATAAAAAAATAAAAAATATATATATATATATATATATATATTCAGTGAAAAAACTTTGTTAAAGGGACGTTATGGTTAAGTTGCGCTACTAAAAACCTATGAAATTCAGTGAAAAAACTTGGTTAAAGGGACGTTATGGTTCCAAGTAAAACCGAAAAACCCTTGAAATTCGCCAGTTATGGTAAGCTAAGCAACCATAACTCGCGCCACCACCGTGCACTGCTAAGACTAACACCCAGGACATCAAAGATGACATCACAAATGTCATTGATGACATCACTGATGACATCACATGTCTGGCTCACTATTTTTTCTTTTGCTGACATATCTAGGCCACATGGATTTCTTCAGTAACAGTCAGAAACTAAGAATTTTATTTTATTTGTAGACGTATCCTTCTAGTAGGTACTTACAGTAATTCCCTTAGAGTACAGTCACATCATATGAAACATATACATATGGGAAAACACAAGCTTGAAAGACAGCAATCCTTTTTGTGCATAAAGATAATCACTAGACTTATGAGCACTTTCTGATAGTTCTGTTGTTTTTTTTTATGGCTGTACTTTCCCTGTATATGGTCATATTTGTATACATTGTACACACACTACTTTCCTTAGGGTCCAATCACATCAAGTGATACATATACATAGGGTAAATAGCAGCTTTGAAACAGAGCAATCATTTATTTGCATGAAACTAATCAGTTAAGTTATGAATTGTTTCTGCTATTACTTGTGCTTTTTTGCTAACTTCACTTTCCCTGTATATACCCATATTGGTATGTGTTCTTGTGTCTTTGTGTTTTGTCTATAGTAATGCAATTATGTAATACATGGGTTTTATTAGCTACTTATTACATATTTCACAGTACACAAAAATCTATTAAGAAATCAATTATCATTTCATTATTCAACATATTAACATTACGAATATCATACCTTCATCTTGTACCCTGCACACAATGTTATGTTTCTGTATGAGTAGCTTAGTATACTAGATAGAACCCCATAATAGGATGCTATTTATATCAATGCATCGTTCAATGCACTTATTAGGGTATATTTCTTGCAATGATTCTTGACACTTTTTTCGCAACATAATAAGAATCCCTTCTACACATATTTCATGAGAAGTACATACACATGTGATGTCATCAGTGATGTCATCAATGACATTTGTGATGTCATCTTTGATGTCCTGGGTGTTAGTCTTAGCAGTGCACGGTGGTGGCGCGAGTTATGGTTGCTTACCATAACTGGCGAATTTCAAGGGTTTTTCGGTTTTACTTGGAACCATAACGTCCCTCTAACAAAGTTTTTTCACTGAATTTCATAGGTTTTTAGTAGCGCAACGTAACCATAATGTCCCTTTAACAACGTTTTTTCACTGAATTTCATAGGTTTTAAGTAGCACAACTTAACCATAGTATCCCTGACTTCATATACATGTAACATAGAACATACTAACCCCCTCGTAGTGATTTTCATGTCCGCGGACTACCGCCATGTCCGCGGAAACATCGAAAATCTGAGCGTGGTGAATGTAAATTTAAATAGTGTGCCCCATTTCCCCTTTGAAGTTGGCTCTGAAAAGAGCCGTGTTTTTTTTTTTTTTTTTACAGATGCTTGACAGACACCTGTTATTTTGTATTTTTTTTCTTGTTTTTTTTTCTTACTTTACTCCTAAAATATTCACATAACCTTCTCCAAAGCAACCCTTACATTCCAAAATAGAAAGGCATTTCCCGTAAAAGATAAATGAATGCCATCTTCTTTAAAATTAACAGCATTACTGGCATCAATATTCTCATTGTTACAGAAGAACATACCAGCTCTAAGCATGAAGGCACACATGCCTCGGTTGATGACACACCTAGCAATATTTTGCTGAGGACAAAAAAACGGAACTATTGTCCCATATTGCCCTAGGTAGTAATACAGAAAAAATTACTTTTGCATTTGGAAGGATCTTCATTACTGCTTGAACCAAGCGTTCCAAATCAGCCAACAAAGTAGGGGCACTGACGTTGCCCAAATGGAAAGCACCATAGTGCAAAACTACCACATGCGGACTGTTCATCGTGGCCATATCCTCACAAACTTGTACAATTCCCTGTACATTTCAATCAGGCACACTGCTCCACACCACCTCCACTCCTTTCACATCAAAGTTCTTTGCAACATGCCTGCGTACTGCTGTAAGCCATGCACAAACATATCTCCGAGCACCAACATCCTGACTTTCTCCACTTCTGCCATCTTCACCACACACAGTCTCTTTCAACACAAATCCACAACCTCGATCTGATTGGCTGATCCGTACAGTCTTCTTTCCATGTTGGATTTCCTGGAAAAACCCGGATGTAGCACGCCCTGTCCACGAACAGCCGCGGTGTCCGCGGACGGCGTCCACTTTACTCTCTGTGCCATTCCCTGATTGCATACAGCTAAGCAATCACACAATACGAATAACGTCCTCAGAACAACCCCATTTTGTGATTTTTCGAACATTTCAGGACAATTATTATTTCATTATTCAACATATTAACATTACACATATTATACTTTCATCTTGTACTCTGCACACAATGCTATGTTTCTCCATTAGTAGCTCAGTATACTAGATAGAATCCCATAATACAATGCTATTTATATCAATGCATCGTTCAAAGAACTAATAACGGTATGATATTTATTGCAATATCCTTGACACTTTTTTCGAAACATTATAATAAAAATCCCTAGTACACAAATTCCAAGAAAAGTACATACACACGTGATGTCATCAGTGATTTCATCAATGACATTTGTGATGTCATCTTTGATGTCCTGGGTGTTAGTCTTAGCAGTGCACGGTGGTGGCGCCAGTTGTTTTTCAAAGCTTACCATAACTTGCGATTTTCAGGAATATCACGCAAACAATATACAAACATGGCGTGCAAAAACCAACTTCTACAGATGGCTTTACACAGAATGTTGCAAAGTAAGAATTTATGCTCGTTCACAGTGAAGGTCAGCTGCTTCCATTTTTTTCTCGGGCCCCGCAGAGACTCACGAAGCGGACTATAAGGTTGTATTGTGTTTTGACCTTGACAGACAGAGATTGTGATGAAAGACTTCTCTTGAAGGAGTGTTGCTAAAACGTAAGAGAAGATAAAGATGAAATTTCTGAAACGAAACCACTTTTATATATTATATCACTATGCGAAAGATCGTTGGCACACGCAGAGTCATATTTTAGGACTGCACCACTCGTAGTCAATGGAAATTGCAATTCTACTGTAAGTAACCCTTTAGATTACTTTATACCAAATATAATTACAATAGCGTAGCATTAAAGACCGCTCAAGTTGAACTTGTTTGTTGAAAGTGGCATAATGTTTTCTATCGCGCACTATCACCGCCGAATTGATCCCCTGTCGTTTAGAGGGCTCTGAAAAAGGCAGACGACACAGGGTGGGTTAATAGAAATAATTTAACCGGTCTATAGGTGGTCAAGCGCTCTACTCGCTGTGCCACTTCACTGTAGCCTGTCAAGTGGCACAGCGAGTACAGCGCTCGCTTTGACATCCGTGCACAGCTTGCTAACGCAAGTTTGAATCCCGGCAAGGCCAAACTCAGCCTTTCATCCTTCCGTGGTCGATAAATGAGCACCACACACCGTGGTTAATAATAAGCACCGCTTAGATACCTCACGGTTCTTAGCGCTATATGAATGGGAAAATATTATTATTTTATTATTAACATACTCTGTTGCACTATCTTCGATAGCAAATATTTTCACGCCCTAATAAATAAAATTATGATTTTTAATGAAGATCGGCTGGTAAGACTAATTTATGTTTTTTAAAACAGGTATGTGGCTCCATTTTGCCTATGTCACGATTTACAGACTCCAGCGGATGGGGTCTTCAACTGCCAGGTGCAGGTCCAAATATGCAACTTCATGACCCTCACCATTTTATGGGACAATCGCCAAGGACCAATATGCCCTTACGCAGTACTAGCGGCTACAAACAACATACCAACCAATAGGGTGGTCTAATGGCTCGTTGTTGGAGCAACCTTCCGATTATCAGAGCGACCATTTACTGCTTTTATCATAAACCAACAGCCTATCTACCGCAAAGGAACAACGCGTGGCTCCAAATAAACTTTTGCTGATCGACAACAGAGACAATAGCAAATCGCTGAATATTCACTAAACATTTCATGTGAAATAAATGTACTTTACCAAATGTACAATCCTGCTGTTTACTTTTAAACCACAGTTTCATATTCCGAATTGTGGCGCACTGAGTTGTAAGCTGATCTAACACTCTCTGTACCGCAAAGGAACATCGCGTGTCTCAACATGAACTTTTGCGGATCGACAACAAAGACAAATGCAAATTGCTGAATATTCTCTAAACATTTCATGTCAAATAAATGTACTTTACAACATTTACAATCTTGCTCTTTGCTTTTAAATCACAGTTTCATATTCCGAATTGTGGCGCGCTGTGTTGTGACATAATATGTGTTGTCTTCCGGGTTCTGTGTAAAGTCGCGTAGTACTGGAGACGACTGGGCGCGTTTCATTACGCACCCTGTAATGTCACAGAGAGAGGCGGGGAATATGAATGCTTTGATAATATCAGGCTTAGGGGCGGGAGATATGATTTAGTGTCGCAAAAGCAAGTCAGCCAGGTCAATAGCGCCAGCCATAGGATTATCACATAATGTCGGCGCACACCAGCCGGACTTATCGTTTCTTTAGTGGACAAAAAGTCGGTTGACGCCCCTAGGAAATTGTACTATTAGCGGACAAAAGGAGTGCTCTTAAAACACTTTCACCCTGATAACGAACAATACAAACAACGTTCTCAGAACACCCCCATTTTGTGTAATTGCAACCATTTCGGGACACTGCGAGTGTTCTTAGAACACATTAAACTAGACAGATTACAATACGGACAGCGTCCTGAGGACTCCCCAGTTTGTGTATTTACGAACAATTAAGTACACAGTGAGTGTTCATAGCTCATTTTTACCTTCCTTGCGAACAAAAATGACACATACTCCGTCCTCTAAACACCCCACCATTTAGTTTATTTACAAAATGTCAGAACAGCCGTGTTCTCCGCGGACAAATCGAACGCAACAAAAACGTCTAGCACATAAAAAAACAAAACATTGAACCTATCTCATACTCCCCCACCCTCCCCAAACACTCTTACACACCAACACACGGCACTAAATACAATTTTTTATCCACGTTTCACTGCGCTGTACGCGGTCGACTGCGAATACAAGATGGCGGGCGCCACAGAAAATCTGACGCGCTCCACGCCCCTCGCCGTCCAATCAGCGAACATGTCGCATGTCCGGGGACATGACGCAAGGCCATGGGCCAATCAGGGTGCTGTCCGCGGAGCGAACAGGGAAGTCCGTCCGCCAAGCGAACGCAGATATCACTAATTTTTGTTGCCTTACATTTTGGTCATTTTTAAAAAACTACTGGACAGATTTACACCAAATTTACAAAAGCACGCTTTTGGGACCAGGCCGCCGCTCCTGCCGCAAATTTGGTGTAAATCCGTCCAGCGGTTCGGGCTGTAGCCGTGCGCAAAGTTTTTTCCCATTCAGTCTATGGGAAAAAAAAAAGTTTTGGGGCCCCCCCTATAACTTTTCCCCCCCTGGACGAATCCTCACCAAACTTTGCTGAAAAATTCAGAGCGACCCAACTACTTTTTTTGCAAAGTTTGGTGAGGATCCGTCCAGGGAGAGCGAAGATATAAGCCGCCCAAAAAGTGCTCCTCCTATGGAAACAGCAACACATGGCCACAGTAGTGGCCATGTAGTTATGGTTAAGTTGCTGTTTCCATAGGAAGAGCACTTTTTTTGTATTTAGTAGAGTGTGTTGGTGTGTAGGAGTGTTTGGGGAGGGTGGAGGTGTATGAGATAGGATGAAAGTTGTGTTTTTGATGTGTTAGACATTCTTTTTGTGTTCGATTTGTCTGCGGACATCACGGGTGTTCTGAAATGTTCTAAATTAACTGAATGGGGGGTGTTCTGAGGACTCAATATGTGTCCGTTTTGTTCGTTCGCAAGCAAACTGAAACTGTTCTAAGAACACTCGCAGTGTCCTGAAATGTTTGCAAATAAACAAAATGGGGGTGTTCTGAGGACACTGTCCGTATTGTTCGTTGTCAAGTTGAATGTGTTCTAAGAACACTCGCGGTGTCCTGAAATGTTCGCAAATAAACAAGATGGTGGTGTTCTGAAGACGCTTCTAAGAACACTTGCGGTGTCCGGGGAATGTTCGTAGGGGGTGTTATGAGGACTCTGTCCGTATTGTTCTCTGTCAAGTTGAATGTGTTCTAAGAACACTTGCGGTGTCCTGAAATGTTCGCAAATAAACAAAATGGAGGTGTTCTGAAGACGTTTCTAAGAACACTCCCGGTGTCCTGGAATGTTCGTAGGGGGTGTCCTGAAGGTATAGTCCGTATTGTTCGCTGGCAAGTTGAATGTGTTCTAAGAACACTCGCAGTGTCCTGAAATGTTCGCAAATAAACAAAATGGGGGTGTCCTGAGGACGCTGTCCGTATTGTTCTCTGTCAAGTTGAATGTGTTCTTAGAACACTCATGGTGTCCTGAAGTGTTCGCAAATAAACGAAATGGGGGTGTTCTGAGGACACTGTCCGTATTGTTCGCTGTCAAGTTGAATGTGTTCTAAGAACACTCGCGGTGTCCTGAAATGTTCGCAAATAAACAAAATGGGGGTGTTCTGAAGATGTTTCTAAGAACACTTGCAGTGTCCTGGAATGTTCGTAGGGGCTGTCCTGAAGACGTAGTCCGTATTGTTCGCTGGCAAGTTGAATGTGTTCTAAGAACACTCGCAGTGTCCTGAAATGTTCGCAAATAAACAAAATACAAAATGGGGGTGTCCTGAGGACACTCTCCGTATTGTTCGTTGTTAAGTTGAAAGTGTTCTAAAACTATCGTGTTGTTCTGAAATGTTTGTAGGGGGTGTCCTGAAAACGCTGTCAGTATTGTTTGCTGGCAAGTTGAAAGTGTTTTAAGAACACTCATAATGTCCGCGGACATTAAAAGTTTCCATAGACCATTGTTGAAATGTTTGACTCTATGTATGTGATAGGTTGCGATGGTTGTTGCCAGGGCAAGACTCTATGCCCTGGCAACAACCACCGCAGCATATCACATTCATATTTGCTTATAACTTTGGGTGAAAAACAAATGTATAAGGAACAAAGGTATTAGATACTATGGATGTGATATGCTGCTATGGTTCTCCTTATTATTGTATACTTAATGTTAGGTCTAGTAACGGGAGTCCATGTTTTTCTTGTTAATTTCTGTGATAAAAGAAAATAGCATGTTAGTATATGTATTTTGTAATTACTTATTACATTGTATAATCAATATACTTTTCTTTTTTTTTTGGACCCTCATATTTAGTAGATTACAAATCAGAGTACTGTGCAATTTGCTCAGTTTCTGTATTTGTTGCTAAAATCATTGGGTCTGTGGGAGAAAATAAATCCATGTTGGATTAAAAAAAAACTTTTTCTGTTATGCTACAGTTTATTTGTTTGTTTGTTTTCAGTGTTCACTTGTTGTTTCTGGCTAATGCTTAATACTTTGGCTTGTTGTATTTTTTTGGAGCAGTAACATATTATTATTTATTTGTTTTGACATTATAAAATTCTGGAGCAGTTAGATACCAATTGGCGTGTTCTAACTGTCTATTTTTTTAATATATTTTAGTGGTTTTGATTTATCTATTTGGATATTGTTAAATTTTGGGACAGTTAGATACCAATTGGCGTATTCTAACTGTGTATTTTTTGGCCTAATTTAGTGGTATTCATTTATCTGATTAGTTGTTGTAGAATCTTTGAGCTGTTAGATAGCTTTTGGAGTATTCTAACAGTTTATATTATTTTAACACAAATTTATAATTTTGGGTCAGTTAGATACCAATTGGCGTATTCTAACTGTCTATTTTTTGGTCTAATTTAGTGGTATTCATTTATCTGATTAGTTGTTGTAGAATCTTTGAGCAGTTAGATAGCTTTTGGAGTATTCTAACAGTTTATATTTTTTTAACAAAAATTTACTTAAAGGTTTAAATACAGTTTATTTATCAAATTTTGGTTTTAAGAACATCAAATAAGCGTTTGTAAGATTTGCTGGTAATCTCTGCTTTAGAGTAATGGTACTATCATTACATTCAAACCATCCACATTTCTTTTTTATATATGCCGTGTAGTGCCCTGAATTGGTTGTGGCTCCTGCGTGGTAGATTTTACCTATTGTTGTGAAGGTTTTCTTACCAAATGATATTTGACTATGTGTGAATCCAGTCAGCTTGCAGTTGTTTTTGGTACCATCTGCATTGTAACGTAGAAGCATTAGTATTGCGTATTTACTATGTGTTTGTGAGGTAATTATGTTGGAAGCCAATTTATCTTCTTGTGGTATATTCCATTTCAGAACATATTGTATTTAAATGAATGGTTAGTGTGTTACATATATGGGTTACATTTCTTATGTATTACTATATATAATGTGTTTGTGTGCTGCTTTTTGAATTTGTTAAATGTTCGTATATTATGATATAACAATCAAACATACCCACCACCCCCTCCTCCCCACAGTTTTTAGGTAGTGGTACTGTTCTCCGAACATGTCAGCAAACATTAAATAAGTTCACGGACATCAAGTTCATAAGAAGAGATCTAGTCAGTTCCATATGACATGTATATAAAGTCAAAGTCATTATTGTTAAGTTATGCTACTAAAAAACTATGAAATTCAGTGAAAAAACTTTGTTAAAGGGATGTTATGGTTAAGTTGCGCTACTAAAAACCTATGAAATTCAGTGAAAAAAACTTTGTTAAAGGGACGTAATGGTTAAGTTGCGCTACTAAAAACCCATGAAATTCAGTGAAAAAACTTTGTTAAAGGGACGTTATGGTTCCAAGTAAAACTGAAAAACCCTTGAAATTCGCCAGTTATGGTAAGCTAAGCAACCATAACTCGCGCCACCACCGTGCACTGCTAAGACTAACACCCAGGACATCAAAGATGACATCACAAATGTTTGGTTGCTGTGGCCTCTTCAAGCGTGATGCGCAGAACTTGGAACACCGACTGAACAGGACCCTCAAATCTTGCTTGTCTGGCCCGTAGGAATACCCTTCTGCAGATGAGAAAGGGCACTAACAGTCTGCAGAATAGTGTGCTTGCTCCCCCCTTGCGCCCTTCGTTCTTCTCTAACTTCCTCCGAAATCCCCGGTTGAAGCTCACCTTATGGTTTGAAAGGATGAACTCTCCGTCCTGCTTCTGGTGCAGGGGCGCGTGTTTGTCCAGTTACTTCACTGGTTTTCAGAATGGCGCTGGCAAAATCCACTTGACTTTTCCGAGCGGAACGCCGTAAGTATGAAGATTACAAAAGTGTTGAGCCTCCTTTTCTGTTGCCTTCCTAGCCTGTGATCTGTCCTTTATTTCAGGTGCAGAATGAAGGCGATGCGTTGAGGGATTGACTTGCCGATGGTAAACTCAGGTGAGCTAGCGATGGGGGCGATCCCTCTTAATGTCTTTATATTCCTCCAGTAATGTCTTTTGTCCTTTCCCCATAGGGGCCGGGGTGCGGTACCTGCCAACGAAGTGGCGCCGACCCGAAATGAGGAATGATCCACCAACAGAAGACCGGTAAGTGTTATGGCATAAAATTAGGCTTTCCTCATATGTTCCTTCTGCTCACCTTTTGTCTCTTCTTCTCTCCCCTAGGCGCAGAGATGTGGCGACCGGTGTAGACAGTCGCGGTGGAGCCAGAAGAACTCCCGAGGACCGGTGAGTGAAGCGCAGCGCTGCAGCGAGCAACGCGGTGCTTTTAAATGAAAGTCTTTTCTCAGGAACGCTGGCGTGAAGGTTCCGGATGCAGGTAAGAAGTTTGATAAAATTCTTGGTTTTCACCTTTCTCTTCTCTTCTTTCCTTACAGGTTTTCCAGGATCGAGGCGGGCGTGGCTGGAGACCAGATGCAGGAGCAGACACGGTGAGCTTTCAGTTGCTTGGATGCAGAACAACGCGAAGCGTGAGCTACTGTCTGGGCGTGGCTTAAATAGCCCCCAAAGTAGTTCCAGGTAAGAATCCTTCCCTGGCCAAGCCCGAGTGGCAAAATAGTCCCAATGAAAAAATAGTCCCTTTCAGGTCTCAGGGAGGCCTGAATCTTGCAGCATGGTCTGCATCAGGCAAGTGCACAAAACACCTTCCTTTATGAGCCTGGCGCCTATGGCGCCAGGACTGATGTCCAACATGAGCCTGGCGCCAAAGGCGCCAGGACAGAGTCCAAAGAGCCCCTATAAGGGGCCGCTGGGCTTTTACCCGGGGGCATGATGCCTGCTCCCGGGGGTGCTGGGCCTGGCCTGGTGCTCCGGGGGTAGGCATCATGACACCGCCCACCCCCCGCTCATGTCCGTGTGTCTCTCCCCACCCGCCGCCCACCCCCCGCTCATGTCCGTGTGTCTCTCCCCACCCACCGCCCACCCCTCGCTCACGTCCGTGTGTCTCCCCCCACCCGCCGCCCACCCCCCGCTCATGTCCGTGTGTCTCTCCCCACCCGCCGCCCACCCCCCGCTCATGTCTGTGTGTCTCTCACCCCCCGCTCATGTCCGTGTGTCTCTCCCCACCCGCACACCCCCATGTCATGTCTCGTGTGTCTCTCCCCACATGCTGCCCACCCCCTGCTCATGTCCCGTGTGTCTCTCCCCACCCACCGCCCACCCCCGCTCATGTCTCGTGTGTCTCTCCCCACCCGCCGCCCACCCCGCTCATGTCCCATGTGTCTCTGCCCACCCGCCGCCCACCCCCCGCTCATGTCCCGTGTGTCTCTCCCCACATGCTGCCCACCCCCCGCTCATGTCCCGTGTGTCTCTCCCCACCCGCCGCCCACCCCCCGCTCATGTCTCGTGTGTCTCTCCCGACCCGCCGCCCACCCCGCTCATGTCCCATGTGTCTCTGCCCACCCGCCGCCCACCCCCCGCTCATGTCCCGTGTGTCTCTCCCCACCCGTCGCCCACCCCCCGCTCATGTCCCGTGTGTCTCTCCCCACTGGCCGCCCACCCCCCGCTCATGTCCCGTGTGTCTCTCCCCACCCGCCACCCACCCCCTGCTCATGTCCTGTATGTCTCTCCCCACCCACCGCCCACCCCCCGCTCATGTCCCGTGTGTCTCTCCCCACCCGCCGCCCACCCCCCGCTCATGCCCTGCGTGTCTCTCCCCTCCCGCCCACCCCCTGCTCATGCCCTGTGTGTGTGTGTGTGTCTCTTCCACCCGCCCACTGCCCGCTCATGCCCCGTGTGTGTGTGTCTCTAACACCCGCCCACCCCCCGCTCATGCCCTGTGTGTGTGTCTCGATAACCCACCCACCCCCCGCTCATGCCCCGTGTGTGTGTCTCTAACACCCGCCCACCCCCCGCTCATGCCCCGTGTGTGTGTGTTACTCCCACCCACCCACCCCCGCTCATGCCCCGTGTGTGTCTCAAACACCCACCCACCCCCCGCTCATGCCCTGTGTGAGTGTCTCTGCCTGGTTAAGTTGCGCTACTAAAAACCTATGAAATTCAGTAAAAAAACTTTGTTAAAGGGACGTTATGGTTAAGTTGCGCTACTAAAAACCTATGAAATTCAGTAAAAAAAACTTTGTTAAAGGGACATTATGGTTAAGTTTCGCTACTAAAAACCTATGAAATTCAGCAAAAAAACGTTGTTAAAGGGACGTTATGGTTCAAAGTAAAACCGAAAAACCCCACGTGCACTGCTAACACTAACACCCAGGACATCAAAGAAGGAATTAGTTTTTAATTCCTCTCTTTCCTGTTCCCCGTATGGTTCCTGTTCCTGTGGTTTCCTTGGTTCTTTCCAACTTATAATCTTCCAGCAAACATCGAGAATTGAGAAAGACAACAAATTGTTGGAACTATCTAGTCCGCAAATACTGAGAGATGCTCAAGGTTTGCATTTTAACATGGTTTTAACTTGTTTGTCAGCACATATATACATATATGTTTTTAACTTAATAGGTGATTGTCTGTGCACCACCACGTTTACATTGATTGTTATTTTACACATTTTTTATATATATTTACGTATATTAGAGTTTGTTTTAACAGTTGATGCAGAGTTTGTGGAAATTTCTGCCATGTTAGAAGGTTGAGGAGTTGACAGGTCAGGGTCCTGATTAAATGTGCAAAGTCCCCCCTTTGCAGTTCTATATACTATGCATCGTATAACAATGAATCTGAATTTGAGCATTACTTCGCTGCACTATGCATTGGATAAATGAGTGGTGCATGCGATTTGGATTGACGCATTTTATCAAAAGTGTGAAGTTCCGATTTCTAGATTTATGCACTTTGAATTATACAGGAACGGGGACATTTTATCACCTAATAGTCATGCACTAGGCACTTTATAATGTTGGATACACTTAACTGATGTATTGGATTATGCTAGCCATACAAGGCATCCAAAAGTGATTATTACATTCTAATAGGCATTGGCGTACTACATTTGTAAAATGACCAATGTATCTTGATGATCACGGGGATATCCAATATTGTTGAACACTTTTTCATTTCAGCAACAGAAAGGGAGTTCCCTTATGGGGGCGGCATATAGTATGTATTATGCGCCATCCAGGATAATCCCAAAAGTGACCTATGTTCCATCAATATAACCACTACAATGCGTTTTTTTGTGATAGCTTGGTATTCATTTAATCACAAGTGGCATTGATTGCGAGAACAAACTAACAGCAATATTGAGGACTTGTTTACAAAGCATATGCTCATTCGACGTTCCAAGGATTGCACGGGACGGACGATTAATAGTTATGAGATATTGAAGCTCACACATGGCACAGAGGGTCTGTAATGACAAACACTCATCATTACGGGCGAGCTATGGGGAGTCCATTATGGGGAACCAACAGACGACCAGTCTGTCTAAATTCTATATAGAAAGTATCTGTACACGAAATACCTATGGGGATTAGAGCAGTTATTTCCATTTGGCTGTGATTTTGCCAGTACAGTGGCATAGACAGGCAAACATGTCCGCCTCTGACTCGCTCCGGACGGGTGTGTTTTTCATTAGAGTCCCTCTTCTATTTTGGCGGTAATGGTCGCCGTCTTGCTCTGCACCACTGTTTTTAAACTCTATGGTTCCAAGGGGACGAATTGTTGTGACCAAGCGGCAGGGAAAGCCGCGAAACGCGTTAACGTCCCCAACGCGCACACTATTCTTGCACTTTGGGGGAGCCTTATGTTATTGGCTTTTTAATATGTTTGTGCCGTTCTGCAAGGCACCAATAAAGACTACATTTTAATTGTGAACTGGATGTCCGGACTATCCTTTCGGGAGAAGTAAAGACTGCTGCTCGGTTTTGCCTGATTCCATCAGTGTGAAGAAAAAGGAAGTTTACACGCTGCAACGTGCGAGCGCGGAGTACAGCACCAGTGGGATTTCTTCCTGGGAGTGAGCGCACGGGTACGGCACGTCTGGAAGACCCCTTGGTCCTGTGGCTGCTCAGGTCGTTGAGACGGAGACAAATTTGGAAAGCAGAAGCAGAACAGCATTCACGAAAACCCGTAGCGGAGTGAGGTTGCGCGTCGGAGGACGGACAGCAGAACGAAGCAGGGTGAGTACTGGTGCCGAGCAGCAACTGCATCCTATTGTCAGAGAGGGATCGGATACAACCGTTACCACATTCAATCACGACCTTTCCACCAGCCCACTACCCACACAGATATATTAATACTGTGTTTTATGTGTTTCACATCTCAAACAGTGTGCTGCTCAAGTGGATTGATTTTCCTGAGCAGTGACACTGCAAGTGCCGAACCTCAGATAGAATTTATCTGCTAACCTTGCAAGAAGAATGGCCAACTCCCAAAGCAATAGAGAGGCAATCAGAAAGGCACAAGCCCAAACACTGTTCAATGAGACTCTGCAAACCAGTAATACCAGCAAACTAGCCGCAACGGCACCGAAAAGTGATAGCGAATTGGGCCTTTTGAAAGAATTGGAAAAATTGCAACGCAGGGAGTTGAGCAAGTGGTGGGAGGAGCACTCACTCCAGAACTACATTGAAGTAGGCAGAATCCCACGGGGTTTGAGAATCTTAACCATCCCTTCCTTTGAAGAATTAGACCCTATGATGCTACAAGAATAGAGCGTTGCAACGAATGGATGTTCAAAAACGTTTTTGCAGTTGCTGGTGAAGTATGCTGGTGCGGACCGCATTAAGACATTGGAAAAGATTACCGAAATAGAAAAACAACTAAAAAAGGTACCTGAGACCGAAGAAGGTAAGAGGTTGGGGAAGAGTATGGAGAAAAGTCTCAGTGAATATGAGGAAGAAATAAAGCAAAGGAAACAGAGAAAGTTTCTAAGGGATAAAGAAGACTATGAGAGAAGAAGAGTCTATACATTTGCGAAAAGATTTGACCAGATGAGACAGGCATCCCTATCCAGGCCGGCTAGTTCAACCGAACCAAATGAAGAGGAACTCAGCGATAATGCACTAACCTCAGAATCAGATCTGACAAGTAGTGAAACAGATGAACCGCATGTTCGTATGAATTTTTTAGACGAAATGCGTTTACTACGCCAAGACGGCAGAAAGAACAAACCACAGAGAGGTGGAAATCAAAGTCAAGGAAGAGGCAGAGGCGGCAGAAAACCACGAGGAGGGGGAAGAGGGGCAGGCAATGCAACGAACAGTACCCCGGCCAGATTGCTGCGCTCTGGAAAATAACGGAAGAAACAAATGGGGAAGATACAAAACTAAGAATCATCAATTTATCAGACCATATTCTTACCCCCAACCAGACAAAAGTACTTAATGTAGGGTTAAACTTTTGTCCAAAGGCAAAAAATGATTATGTACAGACAAGAATTGACTTTGATGAATATATACGCAAAATCTGTTTAAAGAAATTCTTCGCTACAAATCAGTATAAAAAACGCCCAAGAGAAAAACAAATGGGACATACTGAGGTTCAAATCAAGGAGTTAACCGCTTTGACAGACCTGGTTGACCTGGAGAGAGGCATATCCGTGGGAGATCAAGGTGAACCCGTAGTTCTACAAGAGTTAGACATCAGAACAGACTGGACACCCAAAAGCCAATTGAAACCTATGTCCAAATTTAACCCTGTGGCAAACCTTGGCAATAACATAGAGGCATTTCAAAGTTTAGTGATTGAAGATCTGAAAAAACTCAGAAGAAAGGAACATAAAAATATCTGCAATGATAATTTATCATTTAAAGACAGACAGGCATTGCAAGAGCTGCATGAATTAAAAAACTGCATCATTAAACCCTCGGATAAGGGACGCAACATAGTCCTGCAGAATAGGGAGGACTATGTACGAGAAGCCTACAAACAGCTTAATGACAACCAATGTTACATGAAAATTGCTCACAATCCCATCAAAGAACTTGAAAGCAAAATCAAGACGTTACTTACAGAATGGGGAGCAATAGGCCTTCTGTCCGAAGAAAGTTGCAAATTCCTTACAACCACTAACTCTATTACACCAACTATTTATTTCCTCCCCAAGGTACACAAAAACATGAAAAAGCCCCCAGGAAGACCGATTGTCTGTTTGATAGGATCTGCTCTGGAAAACATGTCTAAGTACATAGATGAGGTCCTGTTTCCATTTGTCTCGACATTACCATCGTACCTCAGTGACACTACTGATTTTCTATCTAGAAACGAGGACATTCCCTGGGAGAAAGATTATTTGTTAGCAAGCATGGACGTGGTTTCTTTGTACACCTCGATCGGCCACGAATATGGTAAGCAGGCATGCCAACACTTCTTACAAACTCGATCTCTCAATTATCTGGAGCATACACAAATGGTACTGTCAATGATAGACCTATGCCTAACCAATAATATCTTCCTATTCAACAACGAATATTTCAAACAGTTACAAGGAACCGCTATGGGCACTACCTTAGCGCCGGCCTATGCCAATTTCACAATGGGCGCCTGGGAAGAACAAGAGGTGTGGACGGAGATGAACCAAAAATATACAGACAACATCATTCTCTGGTTGAGATATATCGATGATCTCTTCATAATATGGAAAGGGACCGAACAAGGATGGATGGAGTTTGTTAAGTATCTCAACATCAATGAAAACAACCTCCGGTTCACTGAAACACATAGTCGCACTCTGATTACATTCCTCGACGTTAATGTGAGAATAATAGACAACAAACTCACCAGTGAACTACACAGAAAAATCACAGGGACTAACTCACCACTCCATGCACATAGTGGACATCCGAAAAATCTGATATGGAGTGATCCCTATGGAGAATTCATCAGGCTACGAAGAAACAACAGCACCCTGAAAACTTATGATATGGAGAGTAGGACCACCGCGCAAGGTTTTTCCAAACAACAATATCCTAGGAGAGTTGTGGAGAGGGCATATCTTAAAGCAAGAGCTAATGATCGCTCGAAGCTCATAGCAGGAACCGAATACAATGAGAGGAAAAATATGGAGAAAGACAGTACACGACTAATTCTAACCTTTGACACTCAAGCACCCAAGATTAGACGGATTCTAACCAATCATTGGAGAATCCTTATGGCGGATCAGGATCTTAATAAAAACCTCCATAACAATCCACAGATAACCTTTAGAAGAAACAAATCGATAAGAGATGTCTTGGTTCAAAGTTACATGACTCAGGAAGAGGACAGCAGAGAGAGGAGCTGGCTAGTCAACAACAAGAAAGAGGGTTTTTTCAAATGTACCCGGTGTAACATCTGCAAGTATGCCAAAACACAAGGCTCTTTTAAACATCCGATTACTGGTCAATTGGTTCCCATATCAGGAAAAATTACCTGTGAAACGGAATACGTTGTTTATGTGCTGACCTGTGCGTGCAACAAGTGGTATATAGGAAGCACCAAATGTAAACTCAAAACACGTATTCAACAACATGTAAGAGCAATTGTGAATAACGATGCAAATTACCCAATGGCTAAACATTTCGCAGAATATCATGAAAAGGATATGAGTAGTTTTGGGTTTTTTGGCATACATAAAATTGAGACGGGACCAAGAGGAGGAGATAAAGAAAAGATTCTGAGACAAAAAGAGACTCAACGCATATTGGATTTCGTAAGTAAATTTCCATATGGACACAACATAGATGAGGAACTTTATACATTTTTGGGACATTGATTGCTAAGTGTTGGATATTAGTTTTTAATTCCTCTCTTTCCTGTTCCCCGTATGGTTCGTTTTCCTGTGGTTTCCTTGGTTCTTTCCAACTTATAGTCTTCCAGCAAACATCGAGAATTGAGAAAGACAACAAATTGTTGGAACTATCTAGTCCGCAAATACTGAGAGATGCTCAAAGTTTGCATTTTAACATGGTTTTAACTTGTTTGTCAGCACATATATACATATATGTTTTTAACTTAATAGGTAATTGTCTGTGCACCAACACGTTTTCATTGATTGTTATTTTACACATTTTTTATATATATTTATGTATATTAGAGTTTGTTTTAACAGTTGATGCAGAGTTTGTGGACATTTCTGCCATGTTAGAAGGTTGGGGAGTTGACAGGTCAGGGTCCTGATTAAATGTGCGAAGTCCCCCCTTTGCAGTTCTATATACTATGCATCGTATAACAATGAATCTGAATCTGAGCATTACTTCGCTGCACTATGCATTGGATAAATGAGTGGTGCATGCGATTTGGATTGACGCATCTTATCAAAAGTGTGAAGTTCCGATTTCTAGATTTATGCACTTTACATTATACAGGAACGGGGACATTCTATCACCTAATAGTCATGCACTAGGCACTTTATAATATTGGATACACTTAACTGATGTATAGGATTATGCTAGCCATACAAGGCATCCAAAAGCGGTTATTACATTCTAATATCCATTGGCGTACTACATTTGTAAGTTCCCTTATGGGGGCGGCATATAGTATGTATTATGCGCCATCCAGGATAATCCCAAGAGTGACCTATGTTCCATCAATATAACCACTACAATGCGTTTTTTTGTGATAGCTTGGTATTCATTTAATCACAAGTGGCATTGATTGCGAGAACAAACTAACAGCAATATTGAGGACTTGTTTACAAAGCATATGCTCATTCGACGTTCCAAGGATTGCACGGGACGGACGATTAATAGTTCTGAGATATTGAAGCTCACACATGGCACAGAGGGTCTCTAATGACAAACACTCATCATTACGGGCGAGCTATGGGGAGTCCATTATGGGGAACCAACAGACGACCAGTCTGTCTAAATTCTATAAAGAAAGTATCTGTACACGAAATACCTATGGGGATTAGAGCAGTTATTTCCATTTGGCTGTGATTTTGCCAGTACAGTGGCATAGACAGGCAAACATGTCCGCCTCTGACTCGCTCCGGATGGGTGTGTTTTTCATTAGAGTCCCTCTTCTATTTTGGCGGTAATGGTCGCCGTCTTGCTCTGCACCACTGTTTTTAAACTCTATGGTTCCAAGGGGACGAATTGTTGTGACCAAGCAGCAGGGAAAGCCGCGAAACGCGTTAACATCCCCAACGCGCACACTATTCTTGCACTTTGGGGGAGCCTTATGTTAATGGCTTTTTAATATGTTTGTGCCGTTCTGCAAGGCACCAATAAAGACTACATTTTAATTGGGAACTGGATGTCCGGACTATCCTTTCGGGAGAAGTGAAGAGTGCTGCTCGGTTTTGCCTGATTCCATCAGTGTGAAGAAAAAGGATATATATATATATATATATATATATATATATATATATATATATATATATATATATATATATATATATATATGTTTTTTCTATGGTTAAGGAACGTGTGAATCAGACACCCGTCAAATTTCACCAGGTTAGGCAACGGGGGAGCAGTATTTTACATTACCTGTTTATTGCCAACTCCACATCTGTTGTAAGGGACATGTGTGTGTACCACTGCCCAGAAAGTGACCACTTTCCGACTATGGCACTGTTGAACATTAAAGTGATGCCTCAGGGTGCTGGGTCAGCTGGCACTTTGAGTGTGAATCAAGGATTAAATCGCATTTCATGGAAATATGGTAATCTGGAAAGGGCAAAGGAAGTTACACATGTCTCCTCAGGCTCATTTTGCACTCATATATCTTCCAATGTGTTGTATTTCCAGATAGAGGAGACTGACGTGGTCCTCCATCAATTTGCCATGCATCTGGAAACTATTCATAATTGTTCACTTGTCCCTTTTTATCCTGTGGGAAGAAGGGTGATTGGCCTCAGGGGCACTCACCGTCATCCCTATGACAAAAATATCAGGAACAGAAAGGGGTAAATGAGAGGGGACCTCAGAGCAACCACTAAACTGAGTCTACTACCACTAGCAAACAGCACTAGGGCCAAGTGCATCAAATCCAGTTATGACAAATTGTTGAGAAAACAGAGGCATGCGATGTGCTTCAGTCGTTGGCGTGAGTTAGTTCTGGCAGCACAGCTGAAGAACAACAGGGAATTCTGGAGGATTGTAAATAGTAGAGAACCCAAGACAAGGGACATACATGGGATGACTGAGACAGCATGGGTGGCCTATTTGAAGGAGGTGCTGGGAGAACAACAGAGTGATGCCCAGGGGGTGACGCGCCTTTCTGACAGGTGGGTCTATTGCCTAAATCAAGAGGACATTCGGGGATCACTGGGGCCAATAAGTCCTTGCGGGCCCCGGGACCTGATGGTATCTGTAGCTCCTTGGTTAAAGCAGACCCTATGCTGTGGGTGGTTGCCTTGCACAGAGTCTTCTGTAGCATCAAGGTACTACAGAGTATTCCATCGTCATGGCAGGATAGCATGGTTGCGCCTATCCTAAAGAAAGTCAAGAACTATGATCCAAGAAACTCCCACTTACTAGCAATGCTGGATGTGCCAGCAAAACTCTGAAAATTATCCCTCTCAACCATATCGGCTTCTGCAGGGACTCAAGCACCACTATTACCAACCTATCTACCATTTACAACAGGCAGTTCCGATAGTATATGTGGAATTTATTGATCTAAGTGCCGCTTTTGACATGGTGGATCGCAATAGGCTTTGGGGGAAGTTAGTCGACCTGAAATCCCACCTGGCCTACTTAAGCTGATCCCACCACTGTATTCTAACACCAGAGTCAAGGTTAAATTGATCAGGGTGGAGGGGGTGTCGTCCTGGATACCAATGCACAAAGGCCTGAAACAAGGCTGTATCCTAGCCCCAATACTGTTTAATCTTTACACAGCAGACTTGGGAGGGGCCTTACATAACTCGGTTGCCATCCCCCCAAAATTGGGTGACTTCCCAATCCAATGTCTGGGTTATGCAGATGACCTAGCCATACTGGACTTAACACCGGGAGGACTGCTGGCTTCCCTGGAAAAACTGACAGTTATCGTAACATCAACTCATTAGTCATCAACAATTCGAAATCTAAAATAATGATATTCAACCAAGGGAGATCCAAGAAAAAAAGGGTTGTGCTGTGGAATTGAGGGTGTGAAACTGGAGGTGGTTGTCACGTATAAATACCTGGGGATACAGTTAGAGCAGAGACTGCAAGGCAACATACAACTGGACCTAGTACGGTTGAGAACTCTATCTAATCTAGGTGGGATTTGCACCTTTGCACGAAATAGAGGTGGATTTTCAACGGGCTCACTGTTACAGATATAGCAAGCTAAGGTTGCCTCTATCCTAATGTCTGGGCACTTACACAATAGGGGGACATAAGCAATCTTGAAGGCTCCCTAATAAAAAGCCTGTATTGCCTCCCAAAACACACATCGATGGAAATGGTTGTGTTAGAAGTTGAAATTCTGCCCATTAAATGCTAAATATATTTTAGCTGCTTAACACTCTATTGGAAACTAGTTAAGGCCCCGGGGGGCTCCCTTCTGGGCCTAATTCTGGGGCATAAACAACTAGAGTGCCCTTTATGCCTATGTGTACTATCACAAAGGCATGCAGCATAGCAGAACAATGGTTCTGCTTGGCGCCGGGGCTCCCATTGGATCTTCCATTGCAAGGCTTCACGAAAACCATCAAAGGGATCTTATTTGGATTGGGGTTTAGAACAATATGTGGTTAATCTCAGCATGAAAAAGTATGCAAAAGATTTTGTGGCCCATATTCTGAAACGGCAGTGCACACCGTCCTATATCCAGCAATTTGCAGGTAATTGCTTGATATGGGACTACTTGAAACGGAAATGTAATGCTGTCAAAACAGGAGAATTAGAGGGGATTTGGTGCCAAGGAACAAGAGCAAGAAGGGATTGTCGTCTACGTGGGGAGAGTGAGGTGAACTCAGTAAAACATCTCCTGTGTGAATGTGCATCCCTTACCGCTTTGGCTTTGAGTGCTGGTGCCCTACGTTTGGTGGTAGTGAGAGGGGACTTTCCGCATGATTTGATATGGGATGATTTTATGCTAAGGAACAACCAGGCGTATATTTTTTTTTTTACGCTGCTATACAGAAAAATGACCTGTGTTTTCGAAGTAAAGTTTTAAATTGAAGTTGGTGGCCCAATGTTCATATTGGATCATGTGTTTTCTGTTTACTTCTGTATTATCATTTTTAATAGATTTTAGAAGAATTGAAACACAGTATTTTAAATAAGTGTAATTAGCAGGAATTGGTTTGTGGAAAGTTTTTTTGTTAAAACTATAAGACAATAACAAAAACAAAATAATAATAAATTCATAAAATAATAGGTTACTTACCTGAAATAGCTGGTGCTCTTCTTAAACTATAGGGTTGCTGAGTTAATTCAATAAGTACTCTTACTTGCCTAACTTAAGTCACTCCATGTGTGGTTGGAAGAGTACATGGTAAATTACCCAGGTGTTGGGTTGTGCTTTCCCTGAATAGCTTCTCTACACTTCTAAAATAGTTTCACTAGGTTTTTACTTGTCCGTGAGTAGCTTAAGGCCCCTCTAGAAAGTATACAAGTTAAGTTACTCCCTCTGAACTGTGTTCTAAAAAGCAACATTGTTGTGTAACTTTATCCATTCTTGATTAAAAATAGTTACACATGTCGCAATGTAGACTTGTAACAGTGTTGGTCTAATTAAGTGTGTCTAAACTGAATAACACTATATATTGGTACCAATAGGGCCTACTATCCTTGAATAACTTATTGTAATCTAAAAGTAATTTACAGTGGTTTTACTCCCCAAGAACAGCTTAATGCCATTCTGAATGTGTTATAGGATTGACTCACCCGGACTGCTTATTTTAATCTAAAAAAGGTTATACTTCGGTCTGTATACCATAAGTATTGAGTTGTTTTTTATAATTGTGTTTATATGATATGTGATAGTACTTTCTTCCCCAAGATTTATCTTGGCCTACTTGTTTTTAAATATACCCTTTACTTTTACAGTACATAGGGCCTCCTTACTAGGTTGGAGGTAGCCTTGCCGGTTTTACCAGCAAGGCTACCTCCAAACCCGCATCTGGGTCTGGCACCCGCAAATGAGCAATTACCGGGCTATTCTGGCCCAGCCGGACCTGGTAATTGCCCTTTCGCGGGTGCCAGGCCCGTTACATCCCTATTCCCATTGGGCTCAATGGGAATGGGGAGGGTGGTAGCACCGGTACCATTAAAAATGGTACCGGTGCTACCATCATGTTCTGCTCGCGGGTGCCGGTACGACCACTAGGTGTGTCCTGGTGGCTGCAAGGGCACCCGCGAGCAGAACTCCTAGTATGGTGGTATGGTAGCAACAGTGCCGGTAGCGATTCCGGCGCCGTTGTTGCCTTACCGCCATACTTGTAATGAGGCCCATAGTGTTTCAGTGTTTCTATGGACCATATGTATGCTTCAATGTCTTTGTACTGATCTATAGCCCTCTCTCCCTCCTACGATAAGCCTGGCTGCTCTGTCTACGCTACCAAGTGTTCTCAGGTAGTACAGCTTTGTACTAAGAGAGGAGTTTTGTACTGCCTCAGATATGGCTTTATTAAGCCCTTAGTTGGCCTTTAGAAAAACTGTCCCTAACACATGCTAATCCATATGGCCATTCCCACCCAGTTCTTTTCCCTCGCCACCCAAAACACATCCTCATGGGAACTCTTTGAGCTCTCTTTAATCAAGGCTTACCACAAACCTTACACTCAAGGTGCCTGCCAGTGTTTTTCAAAGTAGTCTTCTGTGAGTTAATTACTTAATTGGAGATTTAAACCTCCTACTGGTGTAATAAATATGCCATACCAAATCTGGCTTCAACCACTCGATTAATCAGTACTATGCGTGTCCTTAGCCAAAGTCCTGTTAAAAAGAAGCATTGACAAAGATAACAGTTTTGGCTTGTGTATAAGTTTTAGGCATTTGCCAGGAACTGATATTAGATGCCCAAGTTCTAGCACCATTTTGCACTTGCGGCCACCAATGGTTAGTTAATATCACTACGGCTGTGCCTGCAAGTGGCTGTCCCATGCCTGCACAAAAGGCCAATCTGTTGGCATTGCCAATGCTTTGGTGTTGTCTGCCATTGAGACAAACCACACTTGTGAACACGCTGCCTATCCCGACTACCTTGTGGATTTTGAAACTCCTGGGGGCCTCATAAAAGATTCCTCATCTTCATATCGGTGCAGGTGCAATTTTACACAGTATCAGCAATAGGGCATAAATCGCCCGAGTCCAAATATGTAACAATTGAATACATTTTTACAACAGGAAATGTTTGCGCTAGTGATAATACATGTCCTGGCGCCACATGAAATATTAGCATGCGCACTGGGGGATTAGTTGCCCAAATGCTGATATCGTGGACTTGCGCAAGTGTAACATTTCTGTAGTGAGGCCCCAAATCATATGTGGAACTAACTCTTCTGCATGTTTTGCAAATACCTTAATTTGCATAAAATCGGCAGAGGCACAACGTGGCCATGTGGGGTGTATGTGAATTCTGACTTTTGCATGTCATTGTATGCCTCGATTTGTTATCACCTTAAATGGATATTCCTACTTGTTTTAGTTCTGAACAGTTGTTTGCACTATGTACTGTTTTGCCATTACCATTTTTACGTTTCACATCCTCCTTTGTCTGTGGGTGCTGAAAAATGGTAGCATACTCTTCCAAAGAGGGCATCAAGGATCAGGCATCGGCTAGCAGATGTGTTTACTTACCTTAAGGAAGAATGATAGTTCCCGAAAAAGCTCACTAGAGAGCACTGACAAAGGAGAGGAGCATCGCCATCCATCTTGAAAAAAAGTGTTTAAACACACAATGGACCTCGTGCCGAGTCGCCGGACTCGGAATGAATTACCGGCGCCTGACTTCCAAGTGCCACTGGTCTATTCCAAGTCTGGCAGCGGGGAAGTCAGACGCTGGCAATTTCGTTAATCACCATTCCCATAGAGTCCAATATGGGGACACGGGAGCACCAGCACCGTTAACAACAGTGCCGGTGCTCCTGTGACAAGTCTGCCTACCATGGCAGCTGTGTCCGGCAGGGTCAGACCTGTCGAGCACAGCGGCTCCGGCAGGCAGACTCTGAGTTACCACTGTATGCAAATGAAATGGGAACAAGCTAACATCCCTCTGCATCTTTTCTAGCAACATCTCATATTTTGGAAAGATAGTGTAAAGGCTAATTAACTGTACAAATTGGAGACCCACTGGGTCCTGATTTTTCTTTCAATGGGGAAATTGCTCTGAAAAGCGCTTTGTGAATCAGGCCCACTACAATATACATTTCTAACAGAAGGATGCCTGGCTGTGTGCTCTTTATGACTTTAGAGAAATGGAATTCTATAAATGGACAGAATGAAAAGGAAAGGAGCAGAAGGCATGCAGGTGTCTGCAAAATGCTGGGAAATGGAGGTGTGGGATGTTTCAGAGCTCCGCAGGGAGCCATTAATGAGGGATGGATTTTTTTTATCACAGGGCACAAAAATCTTGTCTGACAGATCGCTTGGTGAACTAAGCTGAGCAACTTGAACGTAATGGTGGTGGTATTTTTAGCCCAGGAGGAGAGCGAATGTGAGGTGAGACAGCATCCCCCCAAGAGGCAAAAGACCACCTTCTGGATTCTCTGCAGACTGTTCAGTAGCGTTTTACCAGAGTCGAAAAGCACACTCTTGCCGCTCTTGAGAAATGATACAATCATTAATGGGCACGCTATAAGGGCAAAACTCACCGCAAACTGTATTGCGATAAAAAACAGGAGTGGTGTTGCCTTGCCCTGAAGTTCCAGAGACATTTCATTATTTATAAGACTCTGTAATCCGGTCGATTGACAGTAATTATAGGAACGTGTCCAGGGATTTCAGCCAGAGGGAGACATCATTGTCCAGTTTGACTTTAATCCTTTCACTGCTGTCACCCTTCAACCTTGAGGGGGGGCACAGATTTCTGACTTATCTGTGCTTGGACACTTGAACTTGCTGTCACCTCTTCCCAATCCTCGCCACCACCACCCCCCCCCCCTCATTTCGTAAGGCATGCATTCATCCGACTGGCAAAACCGGACAATTTCTTGTAGGCATCTATACATCCCAAGGGTAGTCAAAGAGTTAATACAATCTGTGTATTATCTGCATATATGAGAAAATATAATTGCTGGAAAAGAATTAAGGAGTCTACCACTCCCATATACATACTGCACATATGCAAAAGAGAGAGGCACGCGTTCAGCCTCCATGGTCTAAACTCGAGTTTGTGGTACACATATAAACTGGGATTGCCACCTTCTACGCCCAGTCAGATGAAAATATTGTGGAACCAAACCAGCTCTAAAACTGCAATGCAGAATTCAGCTGCCTAGATTAGAAGGATCGGACAGTGGGCAGTGCTAAATCCTGCCAAAAGTTATATCAACATTGGGGCTTTGACTATTTCCACGTCAGTGCTTCTAGAATACAAAAAACAAATGGAAAACGTCACTAATGCAGTACTGTGCCAAATCATGACGATCGGCCTGCAAATAATGGAAGATGCTGTTAATTTTTTAAAGGCTGTGTTAGTAGGTTCACAATGCGGAGCCCAAGGAACAAAGCAACTCCCTGTCCCCCCTGCTCTTCAACCTGTACCTGAGCCCTCACCCTGCTCTATTTCGCTCTTATGACCTAACCCGCTACAACTGTGCATATGACAACCAGATTATCATTAAGATCCCTAAGACCTCTTCCAACCCCCCCTCCCCCGACATAGCATCATTGTTCATAGAAATCGACCACTGAATGACGGCCAACTACCTCCTCCTCAACCTCGGGAAATCCAAAAACATGATCTGCAGTAAGACGTCCCCATTCCCCAACCCACCGCTTGGCTGTCCTCGCTAGGCTCTCCTCCCGCTACATCCAACCCAGTATAGAACCTGTCATGTACCATGGACGCAGATCTGACACTTTAACACCACATCAACTCTTTTTCTAAATCGTGTTATCTACACCACTGAATTCTCCAACGCATCTTCCCCTACCTCTCCTACCCTCACAGAGTCACAGCAATCATGACTATCATCCCCTGCATCTCAACTCAGAAAACTCCAAAGGGTAAAAAACACCACAGCTAGGCTCCTCTTAGCCCTTGGCCCCAAAGAGGACATCACACCCGCCCTCTGTTTCCTCCATTGGCTCCCTGTCGGGTGCCGGTCCACTTTCAAAGTCTTGTGCATCACCCACTGTGCTATGCACAAGACAGACGCAGAATACCTACAACTTAAGCTCACCCCTTGCAAACCCATAAGAAATCTGAGATCAAGCACTGCACTTCTCCTTGTCATCCCACCCATCAAATAGACCATAAAAGGGGGAACCTCCTTGTCCATCCAAGCACCCACAATATGGAACTTGATTCCGCTTAGCATCCGCAGTTTAGAGGATCACCTTGCCTTCCAGAAGGTATTCAAGAGCTGGCTTTTCCCTACCGAATCTTGACAAACCCATTCCGCATTCAAGTTATCTTAACCCCTTGTCAGTTAGGTTGGGAGCATCAATGAGTTATTCAAAGAATGTACTGAGCGAGGCAGATTCAGGACCCCAGCAGACTGCAGGACAAGATCTGCACCAATGTTGATGAAACAAGACACAACCAGGATTCACAGCTACGGGTAACAGTCCATGTCAATGGAAAATAGCTGAAGGCATGGCCACCCACACATATGTATCTGCAATCATATGCTACTTGATCACACAACACCTTTGCCATTAGAATGCAGCAAAGTCCCATGATAAAAATTCAGTCTAGCTAGACACATAACCTCCTGGACCTGCATATTCTCCCAACAACCTCACCGCATCCATCCACAAGCCAGCTTGACATGGGTCACTAGCAGGAACTTGGCCACCACTACCAACCTTTGCATTGGCTAAATGCACACACGCATTCTAAGTACCTCTGATGATACCACAGACTTCAGTCCCCTGAGGGCATTCACCTACAGTGCTTTGAGGCCACGCCAATGGAAATAGGTGCTATACAAAAGTCATATTTATGGTACATTACATTACAAAGAGAACTTCAGCATGCCTGGCAATACTTTGAATATGTGTACCCACAGTCGATGACACAGAAATGGCACTGCTGCTTCTCAACCAGGGTACAGAGACGAGAAGTTAGATCAGAGACCTTCACAATGTGGAGCCTGGTCCAAGACTAACTACTCTCCCAATAGATATATGACCTAGTAGATAAATACCCCTGGGTTTGTATTCTCCACCCTCCATTCCTGGTACAAAGGAAGGAACATAGATGGGAATGTTTGATCTGATGGTCCCCTGAGCAAGACCAAAGGGTCTGTTCCCTCTAAAACTGTCCACCACTGTTCCTCCTCCAAGGAGGACAATTTGCTCTTGCTCTTTAAGAAGATTTATATAACACGGAGTTAGTCCCCGAAAGGCTGAGAAAGGACCCCAGAAGTCGTTATACACCATTTGGCAGGCCACTTACAGCTTGCTGTTCAATAGAGAAGCAATGAAGCAATAACAGTGTAGCTCTCCTTCTTCGTGGTCTCAGCTTCGCGTTTGGAAATGGTGAAAATTGATCCAGCGTTCTCTACCTTGCAGTACTTCTGAAATACCACTGGGAGGTGGTACACCTGCAAACTGTGGAGACTGAATGACAACTGTGCTAGAGAATTAAGAGTGTCTTGAACTCGTGGACCAAAGGCATGATGTTGGAGGAACTAAAGGACAACCTTTCCCTGCAACAATTGTGCAACTCTCTACCACCATATCTCTGATGCACAGTGAGGCAACTGTTTGGGCTTATGCTGGAAAACCCTGTTACAAGAGGAACCTTCTATCTATTTTTAAACCTGCAAACTTAGGCAGATGTCCCTGCAAAGATTCTAAGCATTCCTTTATGCAAGTTTGCCACCCCTAGCCAATGGTGATTGGTCCCCTATTTGGTGAAGCATAGAGGGACATCTGTCCCTATCTGCACTACCTGGTTACTGAAAATAATCCATTCATGTAACATTAGTCTAAAAATGATGGTTTGGAACTGGTTGCATTCTATTTTATTCTTGACTGGCTCACCTTCTTTTGTAAAAGAAATCTCTAAAACAATGTACTTTATGCAGATGTGAGCAGGGCTGCTACATATATTCCTATTCCCCTATGGCTGCTCTTTATTGTTCTGGGTATTATTTTTCGTTTTCACCGAATGAGTTTGGCCAAGGAAACACGTGAGAAAAGACCTCCATTTGAAGTTATTCTGCACCAGTCATTTGCCTAGGTGTGTATGTTTGCCTTACACATTCTCTAGTATCGTCGACCGGTTTGAGTGGGATGCCATTAATTTATGCCAACTTCGTCAGGACGGTAGGTTCAATCTGCAATCATGAACCTCCTTGAATTTCTGTTCAGTTGCCACAGCAATAATTCCACAGCATGATATCTTCGTGCTCTGGAGAATGCACACCCTGTTGGAGACAAAACAACCAGTAGAGGCACATATGGTTCTTTATTAGGAATAAAACTGACTATAGGAGGGTACAAAAATTAGATGCATTTGCTAGAGCAACATAACAGAGAAAAAGAAGGGAGTAGCTTCTGTTGTCAATACATTTAAAAACTCATTAGTGTGTTTCTTCACTGGGGCGTCATCTGCAACTTTCTCTTTTTCGTGCGTTGGAGCATCCCTATTTTATTTGGCTATTTTGGGTCCCCTTCTCCCGTGTCCTGTGTAGGAAAAGACCCCACATGGTTAAATGGTATTTGAGTGAACTCTGCAGGTGAGGCGCATACTTGAAAACACACCAGGGCACTGCTATATAATACAGAGACCTTATCCAACACAGCATGTTTGTGAAGCATTGCTGAGCAGTGAAAACATAAACTTAATGTGAAATCTTACTGCTCAAGTGCTTGTTTTTCGGTCCTCACGTCAGAGCTCTCCTGCAGCTGCCTGAGCTGTTCTTGCGGAGCGCATACAAACCGTAGCTGCTCGTGATCACGTGATGGCGTGAGTGCCACAAAATCTTTGGTGCCTGACATTCGCCATTTTTAGCTGGTGTTGTGTTGCATAGAACTCAATGTCAGTGAGCATGATTTATGTTGTACCTAATTCATACCATACCAGATTCTTATGATGTTGTAATCGATTGCAAGGCACAAAGCTATAAATGAAGAAACAGTGAGCTTCAGTGTGTCATTAAACTGGTTCGCAAAAATGGTCGTGGTTGAGAGAGGCTACTTTGTGAAGCCATCTCCACCTCTACATTCCTGCTGTTCACCAGTGTGTGTTAGCTGCAGGGCTTAGAGTGTGAGACCTACTTATTGGTCGCTGATATTTGGAACATCTTTGTGGGGATGTCTGGACAATAAAGTGTGGTGAGCGAACCTGGGCTATGTGTCCTGGTCCCTAACTAGTCCATGTGTTATATATATATATATATATATATATATATATATATATATATATATATATATATATATATATATATATATATATATATATTCAAAACACTCAGCTGGTAACGAGTGGCATCTAGGTTAATACCTATATATCTCCCCTCAAATGTATTGGGTAACCCTATATTACTGAGTTGTTAGTACTAGGGAAAAACGTGTTCTTCCAGTCCAATTCTATACAGTGGATAGGTATTGCCATGGGATGCCTTCATTAAGTCCTTCTGTGCCCATTTTTTATTTGAATATCCATCTCTGTTCCCTAAGCATGAGTAGACGATGAATGTTGCCCCCTCGTGCTGTTAATGTCACTTGCTCAATAAGGGTCCATTTAAGATCATTTTCTGAGTGTGTTTTTTTCTGCAAAGTGCATAGCCATTGGAGATGTTATCTTTCTGGTGTGGATACATGACTTTTGTTCCACAATTCGTTGTTTGATTGTGCGTGCTGTCAGGCCCACGTAGCACAGGGCACATGGGCATGTGATCAAATAAACCACATTTTGAGTATTGCAGTTTGATACGTTCTCTGCACCCATGGTCTGCTCCAGCCAATGTCTATGGATTTGCTTCTTGATGTTTGTGGACAGACGGAGAATGTCCCACATCGTGCATGACCCGTTGTTCGTGGTAAGGACCATAGAAATGTCTGTGATGGTGTTATCTGTTGTGATACCCCCTTTGTACCAAAAAATCATGGAGATTTTTCCATCTCTCTATTGTAAAACGTGGCTGACTGATGTTACTGTTGCCTACATTAAGCAATGGCCAGAGGCGATTGATCTCCTTTTTCAATTGGTTTTAAAACTGCTGTGATTATGTTCTCGGATCAGTTGGTCTGTTGTAAGGTGACTTTGCGTGGTATATTGCCTGCCCTTTTCTGGGCATGTTGGACTGTCTACCATGGGTACCATTATGCTAGTAATTTATCGCTGAGCTTTTTAGCTTGTTTTTCATGTTCTTGTTGGTAGGAACAGTTCCTCCTGTACCGTAAGAACTGTCCAAAGGGCAGATTCTCTCTTAAACATGGGGGATGATAGCTGTCTAATTGAAGCAAAGAGTTATCATCTGTGGGTTTATGGTATAGATTCCTATGTAGTCTACTCTCATGTACTGTCACCCATAGGTGCACGAATTGTATAGCTAGTGTACTCTTGGTCACAGTAAAAATGGAGATGTTCATTTCATGTATTTATCCATTCATAGAAAAGCTGTAGTTGGTTTTCATTACCTATGAAAATGATTAAAATATCAATGTACCTCTGCCATACTTTGAGATGTTGTACAAAGCGATAGTTGGCATATATAGTGTCATCCTCGAAGACACCTACATAAAGATTTGCGAGACTGGGCACAGATGTAGCCCACATTGCAGTGCTTGAGGCTTGTTGAAAAAATTGTTCCACAAAGGCAAACACGTTTTTTGTCAATACACTTTCTGTAAATTGCAGGATAAATTGAATTGGGATCTCTGGTGGAGATATACAGCCTTCCAAAACATTGTGGCATTCTGGTATACAATGACTCGATGTCCAGAATGACCAGCCATTAAGCTCACAGAACAAAGGGCTAACTGGAAATACCTCTGAGTTAATGAGATGCCCTCAACCTTGTTAGCTCCCACCAAGACAATATTTCTATAAATACCTTTACACAATGTCACCAATGAGCATGGTGTGCTGACCTGGTAATCAGGAGTGTTTACATGAGGATTGAACCTGTGAAAACTGGGACCAGATTCAAATACAATTTGCTGCAGTTAAAGTGTCACCTTTGGCATCAGTTAAGACCCAGAAGCCAGCCATGTGATCAATAATGTAAAATAGACAACTGAGCTTCTCCTAGCTGTTTGTGTGACTCGTGATGCTGAGTATGGGGCTTCACCGATCTTAGAGATTAAATGTACTATAATGGGCTATTGAAATCAACATTATCCATGCATTTAAAATATGGTTTTGGAGATACATCGGAAAAGTATGCTATGACCCTGAAGATCTCCTTTATCAAATGTGCCGAAATCCTAATTGCCAAAATGTTTAATACCTAATACAATTATTAATATTATTAACTTCATGAACATATATTGTACACGTTCATGTCACATATCCCAAATGTGCATGTTGCTATAATGAAATATACATTAAAAATGATTTTACGTTCAAAAGTGCCAAGAGCATATTAGCTCTACCCTTCTACGTAATATTTATATTCAAACTATGAAGATTGGGGTGTAGGAACGGAGTATACTGTGGGAGTGTCTGACTTTTAAGTCAACCAATGGAAAGTTTTGTACAATGAAAAAGTGATCTCAGCAGCTCTCCCAAAGCAGAAGTTTGTAACACACCAAACTATGGTGTAGACAATTGTCGGAAGCAGCCTCTGCTAATGTGTCAGAATGACTGAGAGACTGAGAGAGATGTGGTTTGACACGTTGCCATGCTACGCCTTATGCTGAGAGGTCCTTTCCTCTCCATTTGTGAGCAGCTGCCAGTGAGGAGCAACTGTGAGTGGCTGGTGTTAGCATCGCAGTGCATGCTCTCTCTTGTGGATCCCCACAGGTCCAACACTGGGGGGTCAGTGGGCCAGGGGTACCACGCTGTGCATTGCACTGCATCATGCCCGTGAGCTGCATGAGCTACACCTGGTTAAGGACCTTCCAGTATATTTCCATCCCTGCTCCTACGGTAAACTGGTTGTAAGCTATTTTATTGTTTTACTGCAATTCTGCTGTTCTGCTGTGCATGGTGTGCTGTGGAAGAGGAATTACTCACTAGGTTGTTTCTTTTTCTTGCCACTCACACTTTGAACTTTGCAAGTACTGCTTGCTCCTCTCAAATACCTCCTGCTGGCCCAACAGCAAGTGGGAGGAAAGTGGTCATCTTTGTGATTGTAACGAGCTAAGGGCGGTTGCTACTAAAGAAGATAGGGTGGTGACTGAGGGGGTGGTCCCCTTTCAGCCACACTTCTTCATAAGGCTTCTACCCTTTTGCCAAAACTCCGAAACGACATGACACCGGGCGAGAGGGGGGGTGGTTGTACCCAGAGCTTCAAAGAGACTCGCTATTGCCAAACAAGGCGGTTTGGATACTTCAACTACAGACACCATGTCATTGCTGTGTGAAGACGTTGAATGTGCCCTCATTACAAACAACCCTACTTGTTGTGCCTGAGAGGGTGGGCACTTGCTGGTAGAGGTTCTAGAGCCCACTAGAAATGACTAAAACCTAAATCTATGCAGACTTTACAGAGGTTGCCCCCCAAAAGACCGTTTCAACTTGGTGATGCTGCCACGGGGCATGTCTGACCAGAAAATTATTGCCTTTCTTTCTCCACTGGATACTATCCTGATAAAAGATACTGGGCCTCATTACAAGTACACCGGTCCGGACTTAACGCTGCTGGTATAACCATACCGGCACTGTTTCTGCGACCGCCAAATTATGACCTGCGGACCCAGAAATAGCACTACCATAAACCACCACCGCGGAGTGTAAGCACCCGTAAACTTCGCCTGCACAGAAAACCCTCCGTTACCGGCCATACTAAACACTGCGAGCATCACAAGTAGCATGGACATGGAAACACTGCCACAAAAATGCGCTAAAACCATGACCAAGGTGGAGGTACCGCCGCCACCGCGAACATGACGTTAAACAGTGCATGATGACCTGAATCAGGGCACAAGTGCACCAAATCAGCCCAGCTGGACCCAGAAGGCCACTGTGAGCCTACAAAAGGGCCACACCCAGGCAAACTCAAAACAGAACCATGCAGGCAGCAGCTCTAGTAGCATTGGGACTGGGCCTACTCAACCAACAGGCAGCACTGCACATGATGGCAGTAATGGTGCAGAGGAAGAGGCGGAGGCAAAGGAGGCGCAGGCGGCAACCATCTACCCTGTACCCATGGCAAACCTCATTGTCCAGCCGGCACCACCCCGCAGGCAGCCTGCAATACCACGCATCAGGGCCTCACCCTGGAACCGTACCCCAGGACAGATCCACACATTACACCGGCTGGACCGTCCAACAATCCTGTACATCACCACCATGATAGAGGACGGCATCAGCAGCCACATAGACACCCCCACCACCATCCCCCCCTCCTGAAGGTTGTGTCTGTACTGCATTTTCTTTGCACCGGTACCTATCAACACACAGTTGGTGAGCTGCACGGCCTATCACAACCCTGTTTCTCTAAAATCCTGGTACATGTACTGGATTCCCTGTTGCGCCATGTGTCTGAACAGATTGCCCTACCCTCTACCCTTCCCCAGGTCATTGCCACCAAGTTGGCCTTCCATATCATTGCAGGCATGCCAAATTGCATAGGTGCAGTCGACTGGATCCATATCATGCTGACAGTACCACGTGCAATCGAGATGGTGTTCCGCAATAGGAAACAGTACCACTCACTGAATGTACAGACAGTATGTGATGACACAATAACTGATAACACATTGCTGCGCACGTTTCCCGGGCTCAACACATGACTCAATGGTACTGCGGAATTCCACATTGCCACGGTACATGGAACTCTATGCTGGACAAAGCTCATGGCTATTGGGTGAGTACAGCTGCCAATGCACCGGCCCTGTGGAAGTGGTGTGTGTGTGTGTCCAGGGCAATGAGCAATGTGAGTGGGCTGCTGCAACTGCACATGCATCACCCACCACCCATTAACTGAATCGACAGCACAACCCAAACATCACAAAGCAACACATGACAGGTTGCCACAGTGTGCCCGTACACACCCTGCCACATGACGCACACAGCCTATACTGCTGCTGGCACATACACCTGGAGCCACTGCATACCCCCACCCACAATATGCAGCACTGCCCTCCCCATGCTCATGATGCCTGCACATGAGACATCCTGCATCGACTACATCAGCACAGTCGACTGATTGACTCTGCCATGTGTGCACATCACTGCACAATGCCATACTCACCAGCCAATGTCACCCGCTGGGCAAAGTACACATGCACACCAATGTGTTGTTCAATGTCCAGTTGCCAACGTCCACTACAATGACCAAAGAATGGAAATCACCCACCGGTCCAACCACTGCATGCCACATTTGCATGAATGAACAATGACACAAGATTGCACTGTATCTAATGAAGACATGATACAACAAACACTGTCATGTCCCCCACATCTACATCCCATGTAGGTGATGCTGGATATACACTCACACCATGGCTGATGACGCCTGTACGGAGGCCATGGAACAGGCATAAAGAGGCATACAACAGGGCACACGTCCGCACACGTGGCATGATTGAGAGGACATTTGGACTACTGAAGGCCCGGTTCCGCTGTTTGAGCAGATCTGGTGGATCACTGCTGTACAGCCCAGTGAGGACGGGTAAAATTACGCTTGTTTGTTCCATGCTGCACAATCTGTGCCTGCGCAGAAACATTCCGATGCCCCCAGACGCAGAGGATGAAGATGGGGATGGAGATGGAGACGAGGATGGGGATGGGATGGCTCAACCTCGTCCTGGGGGTCCACTAGATGGCCAACGAGCACGGGATGCACTGATTCGCATTTACTTTTGAGAGACTGCACATTGCATGGATATGGTGATGCCAGTAAATAAATTGTTATACTGCAAATGAAATGATGGATGTCCACTCATGAATGTGTTTTTTCAAATGATGATATATTCATGACATTACAACAGGGATGGAGGTGCAATGGTTAGGGAAGCTGTACACCGGTGCCCACCCACCACCCAAACATACCCACCCCAACCAGGCCCCAATACACATACCCACTAATGGACCTCCCCCACTACCCAAACGTAACCACTCCCAACCAGGCCCCAATACACAAACCCCCTAATGGACCTCCCCCACCACCCCACACCCTTCTAGTCCCCATGTGTCCTGCAGTCTGCAGTGCCTGACACACATGCCATCATTTCCGTGTGTGCTTCGGCGCTTGTGCATCCTTGCCCGAGGGCCCTGTTAGCCGACTCAAGCACCTCTGTGGACTTGCAGAGGTGGAGATGGATGGGGTGGTAGTAGTGGATGGTACTGAAGCTGGGATTGGTGGCAAATGTGCAAAATGTGCCTGTTGGCCAATCAACATGGACTCAACAATCCTCGAAGTGTTGTCATTGCCCTCCCGCACATAGCGGGCCAGGGTCACTATTGTGCTGGCGAAGCATCCAATGGACCTTGAGTGCTGTAGCACTCCCTCTGCAGCTTGGATTCCTCAAGCTGCCTTTCCACCAGCTGAGTGAGGGTAGCCTGCTGCTCCTCTATCCGCTGCATGCGGAATTGAGCTCAGCCTTTCAGGGGGTAGGTGACCTCATCGGACTGTGAAGTGATGTGGGGCTGAACTCCAGCTCATGGAACGATGCCAAGTCATCCAGGGTGTAGTGAACAAAAATGTGACAGCAGAAACGAAACTCAAGTTAAGGAGGTGAGCGGCAACAAGAAAGGGAGAGAGGCCCCTAAATTCGAAATCACAGATCAAATCATACAGAAAAGAAAATCATTGAAAAACATGAATATTTTATTTAAATTTCATTTATTTAAAACGTACATATTAAATCTTATTTCCAGCTCACATCTAAATAGCAGCATTTTGTTAATGAATAAAATGCATAGTATAAAACAAGACTGAACATGCAGTCAGTACTGGCTTCATGTTGCCCAGCTGTCTGGACTCAAAACCGGCTGAAGGGGATCATCCGGCTGATGGTCAGAGGCTATGGCCACATTTAACAATATAAGGAAAACCACAAATATGTAAACAAAGCAATAATGGTTCCTTTTAACACAAAGGCTAAAAATATGTACGTTTTAAATAAATGAAATTTAAATAAAATATTCATGTTTTTCAATTATTTTCTTTTCTATATGATTTGATCTGTGATTTCGAATTTAGGGGCCCCTCTCCCTCTCTTGTTGCCGGTCACCTCCTTAACTTGAGTTTCGTTTCCGCTGACACATTTTTTGTTCACTACATTTGTTACTTCCTCTCTGTCAGCGAAGTAGAGGTCTACCCATTTCTTGTTTTGCTAAGTCATCCAGGGTGGGCACCTCCCCCTGTGGCCCTGTATCAGACTGCAGTTTCGGGGCACTGTTGTCGCTACATGCTGCCTTCTCTGCAGTGCAGATACTTTCTGTGGTGGGATGTATAGGCATGATGGGTGCCCGTGGCACCTGTGTTGCATCAGGCAGCGTGGAGATGGCGGAGATATTGGTGGTGGTGGCCGGCACATGTGTAGCAGATGCTATTGGGGGCAGAGATGCAGAACTGCTGGCAGCATCCTCCTGGGCAGGGGCGCTGGCTTGCACACGTGCAGGAGCTGATTGCCTGGTCTGTTGTGCGGTGTCACTGTCACTTGATATGGCTGTGAGGACACAGAGGGCATGCAATTAGTTGTGTGGTGGTGCCTGATGGGTGCATCACATGCATCAGACAGGTTGATCAGTTAAAAGTAGCATTTGCATGCTTGTGCTTGCCGATGGACATGTATTGTAGTGCTGTGGATCGTCATCTGGATCTTGATTGTGTCCTTTGGGCCACTCATGCACTGGATGTGGGGTGCAGGGTTGTTAATGGGTCCTTTGGCCCACTCATGCACTGGCTGGGGGGGTTGTTAATGCGTCCTTTGGGCCACTCATGCACTGGCTGGGAGGGGGGGGTTGTTGATGGGTTCTTTGGCCCACTCATGCACTGGCTGGGAGGGGTTATTAAGGGGTCCTTTGGCCACTCATGCACTGGCTGGGGGAGTTGTTAATGGGTCCTTTGGCCCACTCATGTACTGGCTGGGGGGGTTGTTAATGGGTCCTTTGGGCCACTCCTGCCTTCAACATGTACTCATATGGCATTCATATTTGCGCACTTACCATCATCTCCAGATGGGCTCACTCCTGCCTCAGCATACCCGATCCCATGGATGCCCTCAAGGTGTAGGACACTGCTGCAGCGCTCCTCCCATGTTTGCAGCCTCAGTGAGTGGGAAAGGAGGCCCTCCACCTGTCTCACTGCTCCATTGGCGGTGTGTAGAGATCAGGTTCCGCACCCTCAGCCTGTGGTCATCCCACCTCTTGTGGCAGTCCTTGACGCTCTTGCAGTCACGTACACAGCGGTGCACTTGTGTGCTGCTTCCGCCAACACTTCCTTCCTGCGCTGCTGTGTAGCACGCTGTTGATCAGCACTAAACAGCTTCTCAGCATGCTGCACTATATGCTCCACCAAAACAGTTAGCTCTGCATCACTAAAGCGTTGTTTGCATTGCCTCTGGCTAGAATCCTGGCAGACATGCTAGTGGTCCTTTTTGGCTTCTCACTGTGTGGAATCTGCTTGTGCTGACTCTGGATGGCAATGGAGTGTGCTTTATATGAAGGCCGCCTCTCTATTTCCGGTTTTGGCGATCATGGTATTTCCGCTTCCGTGTCAGTGGCGACGGCGGCGGACACGGTTTTTACGCTACTTGTGGCGCCGCTATGTCCATTTCCGTGGGTGTTTCCGTGGCGAAGGTTACACCGTTTCCGCATCTGTGTGGTGCGCGTGACCGACAGCACGTAATCGGCCGGTCTTTCCGCAACCTTGCGGACGCGGAGACATTATTACCGCCGCCACGGAATCACCGCATTCCGGACCTATCTTGGTTAAAAAACCATTGAAACAGTGGTAAAGGCACTGGTAATGGGCTGTCCTGATCAGCACTGGGATCCCTTGTTAGAGCCTTTATCAACACCTCTATCAGTACCTGTTAGTACATTAATGTTTTGTTCATTCTCAATTTACTCATGTTCTAGTTCTGTGGTGACCAAAGTTGAGGCAATGGACGTGGCAACTGGTAACAACGGTACTAGTTAGCTTGCCAGTACCGTTGTTACCGGACTGGCAAACTATGAGTTCTGCTCGCAGGTGCCTTTTCTCCCACCAGGTCTGACCTGGCAGGCGGAACGGCACCCGTGAGCAGACCATGTCGGCTGCACCAGCACCATTCACGAACGGTGCTGGTGCATCAGGCCTACCCATTCCCATTGAGCCCTAAGGGGCTTAAATGAGAATGGGGAGTAATGCATTCCGGCACCTGGCAATGGGGAAATACAGAGTCTGTCAGGGCTGTAATGGCTCTGTATTTCCCCATTGCCAGGCGCCGGAATAACTTGCAAGTTTGGTGGCAGCCTGCCGGTTTTACCAGCAAGGCTACTGCCAAACTTGTAATGAGGCCCAATGCTTTGATGCAACCTCTGGATAACATATTGCATTCTTCAAATGGGGAGCTTGGCAATGAGCTTGCTAATAATCTTAATGATACATGACATTATTGTGATGTTAGCAACTCTTCAGTGGCTATGTTTAACATCCTGGAAAATCTACTTATACAGTTAATTGCTAGAAGTGATGCTATTGCGAAAAGGCTAGAGAAGCTAAAGATGCAAGATGCCTCTATTAAGCATATAGAGGGATCATTGAACACACTCACTAACATCACCAATGGGCATGTTGTTAGCTTGGATAAAACGATGCGAAAGTCACAGCTTTAATGAGTTTAATACCAGAGCAACTGTTGCTTATTTAGCCGTCCTTGACCACTATTTTTGCTAGGGTGGATTCTAATTTTGCCACATGGTATAAACGTAAGAAGAGGAAAACACACAAACAAGCTATTATGTATGAAGACTTCCCGTCCAAAAGGAAAAGAAACGGGTTCTTGAACGCAAAATTTTGACTGTTGTTCTGGTGAGGCCATCACTTGTCATAGCAACATTACGATTGTTACTAACCCTAAAGGAAAACAAAAGGAGAGCTCTAATTTGAGAAACTGTATGTCTGAGATGCCATTATTAGTGGACGACTGTGAGCTGGCGACCGAGGTTGCTAACCCCTCACTTATGACGGTGGGATATGTCAACCGGTAGACTGTCCCAACTTTTAAGGATAGCTCTCTGATTTCGGAACAGACTATGGTCAAACAAAGCAATAAGGCTCTTCTCCGGCAGGAACAAAATAAAAATCATCTGCCGAGAGTGTTGTGGAGGAGCAGTTCTACAACCTTGAAGAGTTGTTTACCACTTCAGTTGCTGTTGCTAAAATTTTTGATGAAGGACGTGTTGTCAAAAATGTCTTGGTTCAAACAGACTTAAATAGAATTGCATTAGCCATTCTTGAAAAACAAGCATCCTGATAAAATTAAGGTTTTACATGTCTCTTGCAAATGCAAGAGTCTTAATCTGAATCGAACCATGTTACTGGATCTGCTTCTCACAATCATACCATTATGCTACATTAGAAGAGATGATATAAAAATAGTGGAAATTTGTGAAAATGTTATTCATGCTACAGCGGTTCTGTGTTTTAAAGCGGAAAGCTCTCTTGATTATGTAAGGAACTACTGTTCATCATTTAATGCACTGTACGGCTTTGGAAGTTGATGAATACCTGGGAACCGCCTCTCGTGTTAAATTCCCTGACAACAATCAACGAGTTGGCAGGCAATCTGCCACACTGCGGAAGGCTGTTTTCCCAAGTCTTCACGATTTACTGTTGAATAGGAGACAACGCACTTTGTTTGGAGAAACCAGTGGGGAGTCTGTGTCGGTTATCCCTCTTCAGACACAAGCTCCAGGTACACATCCTTACCATGGTTTACCACAACTTTTAGGAGGGCTGTCAGTTGGGCATTGCGGTGAGGGTGAAGGGTGTCATTGGGAATGACTGACCAATTTGCTCAAGTAACGTAGGCTGTGGCATTCCTGGCTCCCCTTTCCTACTTCTGAGTTCGAACACTCGTGGTCACATACATCTTTTTGAACATGACGTTGTAGAGAAGGAGCCAAGTACCCCCACCTCAATCGACCCATCCCTTTTACCTGTATGTTGGAAACAAAAGTATGGGACGTATACAGAGCAGCTGAATCGACAAAGAGCAGAATATGGACTCAGTCCAGTGCCAGTGAAAGGACCAATACCTAAGAGAATCTGGGAGCCAAGGTACGCATTGAGAAAACCATATCTGCATACCAAGACTCACGATGGCCATTTGAACGAGCTCCCTGAAGAAGCAGAACCAATAAACAGCAAGGATGAATGGTAGTGTTACCAGTCATTGACAAAATATATGTTACATGAAGCTGAAGATATAGTACTTAAAAAGATACAGTGATCAGAGAATGCAGATATTCTATAAGGCATCAAGAAAGCAATAAGGATAAGTGACATCTTGGGGTCAAGGTGTAGAAATGTATGTCACAGAAATAGATGAAGATATTAAATCAATTTACACGTGTCCAGATGCAGAAGAACCGCAAGAAGCAAAGTAATTGTGAAGTTAGCGCTAAGCTGATAGTAAAGAAGATTGCGGTAAGCGCCAACTTATAAATACATAGGAATAAGATGATTATGGATGTTTCCACTAAACGTATTAAAGCAGGTTGGAGATTAGCAAAAAGGCCTCAGTCAGTGTGTCACAGTTTTAAAAGCAGACATTGAATTACAGAAGCAGAACTCAGAAAGGCGAGTTTGGGTGGGCCCCAGGAAGCCAAGGTCTTATCAAACTGGAGTAAACTGACTTTAGATACAAATTGTGTGAAAGAACAAACCGCCTGTTCAGAAGGAGTAAACATAACAAGGAAGACATCAGAGGACTATTGGAATAAAATATTAAATACAAAAAAAGGCTTGATTTTATGGTCTCTAGTCACATGGATGCCTGAAGTAGACGAACAAGATGATCACACCTATGCACGGAGGCAGACTGTGCTGCTCACTCCCTAATTTTCTCAGAGCTAAGAACACTCTCAAGGACGAAGTTCAAAAGCCTAATTGACAGTAGAGCACTGAAGTGATGATGGACTGATATGCTAATTGGTGGGAAGCTATGGTTAAGGCAACCTCACAAGCATCTGGATGGCCAGCCTGCAAGCTGCTAATGTAGGTGGAAAAATACTGAAGATGGACAGAGTGCCAACCAATTGCAGAGGACCTGTGTATTTAGGGGTCGTATAGTGTGAAAACCAATGGAATGTTGTGTATTTAGTGTCATTCATAGTGATCATTTTTAGAGGAGGTTTTAGTTGTCCACATGATGTTAAACAACCAATCACATAGTTACACTTTTTTAGTATCGATCATATATTTAGATGTTCACGCAGACCCAATCACTCACTCCGTTAGGTTTCTGTAGTTTACCACATAGGATGACGTTGCTAACACATAGGTTAGCCTTCAGCAATGATACATTTTGCTTATAAAAATACATATTTTGTCTTAAATATGTTGAGAGAGTTGACGATTGAGCATTCACATTGATGTTCGTTATGCTCCCTGTTTTAGATATTTGATATTAAAACAGTCTACCTTTTGTCAACTTCCTGAGTCTGTTCTGTTATTTAGTGTATGAGTAAAATCTGCATCCCCATCCATCTAAAAGGTAATTGCTGCTCATCAAAGCAGCGGGACAGTCCAGTTCACTAGATTACTCAAACATATTGATAATTTCAATGTCATAGCACTTCAAGAGACTTGGCTGACTGAACCATTATTAATATATGGGTGGAATACAGTTTCCTCTTTAGCTACTTAGAGACCTAGAGGTCACCCCAAAGGCTGCTTTGTGCTGGGGGTAAGGAATCCTATAGGCTTGGTTGCAATCTCCAGTGTATCTCAGAATATCTTAATTGCTAGACTGTTGCACTTGTTGGAATCCTCCGATGATAGAACAAGAAAAATAATAATCATCAATATATATGATACACCTTACGTGCTGCCATGAGACAATAATTAAAGAAGTCAAAGAATTCATCAACACCACGGTCGCCACGACACCTGCCATTATCTGTGGGGATTTTAATGCCACGGTCCCACGAGACGTTAGCCTGAGGGAGCAGGAGATGGACTGCTCATCCTCACCCTCATTGGGTGATAGGCTGGTCTAATCTGCTATATTTTGCTGGGTTTAGTAAGGCTAAGGGTGTCTACCCATCAGACTCACCCACCCCAATTCACTAGAATTGGGCACAATTGTAGTATCATAGACTACATCTGTGTTGCTAACGGCCCTTCTGTGATCACAGATATGTGTGTCTTCCCACAACAGGAAAGTGATCACTTCCCCATCATTATGAGTCTTTATCTGCAGAGGTACCCTCTGAGTACTGTTCCAAATGGGTAATTGCGGGTTAACTTGTCACTAACCTGCCTCTCTTGGAGTGACAGTAACATTGGGTTGCTTCTCCTCTGGCCCAGTCTCTGCTTTGGATTAGATACTGGCTAACATGCTTACTGCCTCTAATTCACCACCATAGACTGCCCATCTTGCAATTGTTAAATATGAAAGAAGTGAGGGGAATGTCATGGTAAGAACCTCTGCTAATCGAGTGACACGCTCAAGAGTAGGGATTAGGAATTATCCCTAAACAAGCACATTGCCAGACCTTTGATGAATACATTAAGGATAAGAAACGGGCAGTACATAAAGAATTGCGTGTATTGGCATTTTTGGAATTACATCCGGTCAGGTATGATTCCTGGTTCAAGAACATGAAAAGCAGAGTTCCACGTAATAAAGTCGCTGCAGAAATGGGTGTTTAAAAATAAATTGTGGCAGAAAAGCAGTGGTGTGCCCCCTGTGATCCATATATAGATGCAGGGGACACCCCCACGACCCTCAGACAATTATACCGCACATGGGGAGCGGAGGAAACCCCCACAACACTTGCTCCTCTTGTGTGGTATAATGTAAACACATTTACTGGGTCACACCACAGTCTTTTTGCCATGATTCTTTGTAAAAACTGCAATTTTTCGGCAACAGTATTACTGGATACCAAAACCAGCTATCACAAATGGCTCAAACTGCAGAAGTTTCAGGTTCAATGCACTCGATGCAGTCAATGGCGGGCTCTGGTTTATGCATCTCTTACAAATAACAATAGTCTATATTGCAAAATCATAAATGGAAAAAATCTTTGGTTAGAGACATTAATGGGGTATCGGAAAAGGACTCTGATACCTATGTAGAGCTATCTCTTGGGGGGGACGAAACCCAAAACATCACGGCTGCTACCATCTTTACTGATTGACTTTTACATTTTCTTTTTTAAAGTCGTATTGTCATTCATAGGCTAATTAGGGTCAGCAAGTCGTCCCAACCCCCTGGCGCGATGCCATTTGTAATTTGGTAATAAAAAAAACGATTCAGAAGTCTTGGGAAATGCATTACATTGGCTTTGTCACTGGATCAACGTGACACAGACCATTCCATCTTCATGGCAGAACAGCATTATTGTTCCAGTCCACAAAAAATGGAGTTACACAGAGACTGGCAACTATCGTTTGCTGCCAATTTTAGATGTCACGGCTCAGATCTTTGCTGGAATCCTACTAGAAGAGCTAGAAGTTTGGACACAGAGCAATAACATCATTCCATTTAGTCAATCGGGTTTTGGGAGGGTTTTAACACCTGCACAAATGGTCTGACCTTGACCACCATTGTTCAGCAGGCTTGATCTATTTGCAATACTCCTGTGTTTGTGCCATATATTGATTTCAGCACAGCCGTTGATACGGTGGATAGGGGTAGGCTATGGAGGAAGCTGCACACCAGGAACATCGCCCTGGATCATCTCCCTCCATGAGCAATCCAGGGTTAAAATTTGCTTGACCAGACGACTACCCACCAAGAAGGGGCTTAAGCAGGGTTGCATCCTGGCACCAATGCTCTTTAACGTTTACTTGCTAGATCCCGGAGAGGCCATCGCTAACCTGTCCACAATACCAACGAAACTAGCAGATACTCCTATATAATGGTTGGGCTATGCTGTCAAGCTTGTTATCATTAACTGGTAATGATGTACTGGGGAATTGTGCTTGGCCAAGAATAGTGTGTTCTCCTATATAGTACGATAATTAACAGAAACAATGTCTTTATTTTCTAGATTTTTTTGACATGTGTTTCGACACTTGGATGTCCTCAAGTCATCTGATATTGGGTGTGGTTCCCTTACGTGCTGTGTTACTTGGTTCCTAGTGTCCAGAAACTGGACGTACACATAATGTATTAAGAACTGGAAAGTTTCTAGAACAGGCAACCCATGAGAGACTACTGTATAATACAGAACTGAAAAAGAAGTCTTGGATCTTATCTGAGGAGATACACATAGGAGGAAACTAAATAGAAGAGCATAAGGGAACAGTAGGAACCAAATGCAAATATAGAACATAAAGAAATTGTTTCTGTTAATGACCATACTATATAGGAGAACACATTATTTTAGGGCAAGCGCGATTCCTCAATACAACATTACCAGTTGAACTATCTAGCATGAGAGGTTTAGGGGAATACCTCCCAGTGCTGAGAACACAGCTAACTGACCAATACAATCAAACGGCCAGTGCACACCAATAAGAGGTTATACTCCAACGTGACTTGTTCTCTTTGACGTTACTCGGGTGGGTTGCAATCCTCACTAAGCTCTCTGAGATCACATTCAGAACTAAACTCCCTTAAAATGAGCTAAAATCATGTTTTTCAGTTCCTGGGAAAAAAGGTGCAAAGAATGAATTGGCACATGGATGGTGAGACAATCGAAGAAGTTCCTGATTACAAATATCTGGGAACCAATTTGGACTCTAGGTTGCGAGGTGCTATACACCTAGAACACACTAAGACAGAGATCTGTCAGATAGCTGGCACCATCTGCTTTCTTCGCCCACAGGGGCAGGGTTTACTCTGTTGGAGCCCTATCTAAACTGTTACCTGCCAAAATACTACCAATTATTTTGTATACCGCTGAGAATTCGGCTTTTGGGATTATGATAATGGAAATGGGGAGGACGGAAGCACCAGTACTGTGTGCGACAGTGCCGGTGCTTCCGTCAAAGTCTGTGAGTGGGTGCCATTCCGCCCACCAGTTCAGACCTGGCGGGCGCAAAGGCATCCGCCTTGCAAACTTGTATTCTGCCAGTCCAGTAACAACTGTGCCGGTGAGCCTACTGGCACCATTGTTACCAGACCGGTAAGGTCGCAATGAGGCCCTATGATCTTAAAAAGACTTCTCAGATTTGGAATTTAACATTGTACCGATCTTTGTCCGATTTCATTTGAATGTCTTAAACATTGAATGGTGTATTACTGTCTAATGCTGGTTTCATGTCTTCCAGTTGTATAGTGAACATTAGGCAAATTGCTGAGAGGTGGCTCAGTTTAACTCCAGAAAATGCACTTGCTATGCCACTCAGTCAGTTTAGAAATACTATGAAGGTGATTCTACATTTGCAGAGCAAGGAACAACTGCTCGTTAATTTAGCTACTAAACATAATACTGCTCTTTACATTGAGTATAAGCAGGCCGGGGTTGAATTCCCGAGCTATATCCATCACTCTTTGGGCAACTCCTTGGTCAGGGATTATCTCAGAAATGAATTTAATGTAGTAAAGTCCTTGGAAGTACTTGGAGCATGACAAAGTATCCCAAGGAATGACAGACATTGCAGACTACGTGGACAGATGCAATTGGAGTCTGCCAAACATCTTCTGACTGACTGGTCCTCACTCCTGAAGCTTTGGCTTCTGGCCACGAGGTGAGCATGCCCAGAGGGGCACATCATGCCCGAGGAACTATGCAACATTTTCATTAGTGGGTGTCATGATGTGTGTACTGTATACTTTACTTCCCTATGGAAAAAGAGTGTACATATTTTGGCCATCTTGGCATGTTGATTTGGTGACTTTGTTATCGCTTCATGTAAATAGGTCAGTAGAATTTAAACACCTGCGACTGCTTGCTTTATATCTAAATATTCATAGGTTTGTGTTATGGAAATGTGTAGTATAAAAAGTTGACTCTTGTTAACTGAATAATACGTTAAAATATGCAAAGTACGGCCACTCAACAATCCAATCTATAATTAATCATGAGGATTTCAGAAACCAAATAGGACCTAAACAAAAACAATTCATATATTTCAAGCTATCTCTAACCAGCAATAGTTAAATAACAAATATCATCAGTAATAGTCACTTCCTACAATAGTTATATATCAAAATTCAAAAAGAACATATCATATACAAAGTAACATAGCCTGTCCATCATATACCAAAAGGAGCAGTACATTATTCTCAACCTTCAAGAACCTCCACATTTTCTCAGAAAAAGTGCTAAAAAGTAATGCATGCAAAACATTTCTTGGGTATCTATCCCAAACTAAATTGTAAACTATTAATAAACCTAGTAATCCTGTCTGGATCTATTTTGTATGTGTGCAATCTCAACATACAAACATTTTCACATTGAGCCAGACTAGTTGTTTTATGTACCATGCTTGTGAGATTCTTTTGTTATGATTTTTTATTCTTTCTTTAGAGTAATTGTGTTGAGAGCCAGATGTATGCAATTACAATACATGAATAAGGCTGCTTCCTCATCACAGACTGGTCAGTGACTAATCCCATAGCTGAGAAAGCAGGCTCCAATGATGCAGGGGTTATCAGAGACATGTTACCTTTTGATGAGAACATCATTACACTTCGAGAATGTAGCACTCCATTCGCTAGAAATAGAATGAACGATACCCCAACATTGTCAAACCTAATAAGGAGGTTTTTCACAGAGAAAATAATTAGAAAAAAGATGGTCCAAGATGGCCCAACACATGGAAAAAAGATGGTCCAACACAGCAAGATGGGTGAAGGCATTTATCTTTTCTTTAAGAACTAGGTTCAATAGGATGTTTATGGGAGATTTAGAGGATAGGCCAGTTTTGCTTTCAAGTCATTGCTTTAGATCGCCAAGGACAATGGGATAAGGGCATAAAGGGATTTTGCAACCAGATTGGCAAGTTTTGCATAAAAATAAATTGGACATACATATCTATCTTGAAGAGGACAGTGATGCTTCACCAGTACTGCCTATCCTAACTTTAGATACATTAGGATAGACATAGGGAAAAAAACAATGTATTAGAAAGGAATTGCAACCTATATGTCATGTTTTTCTGATAAATGAAAGATGTAGGTCATGTTTCATGGGACGATTGCGAGTAAGGCAGTGATGTTTTATGTCAGATGGCAATTTAGTAGCTGTGCTCTTCTATTTCACGAGGGAGTGGGACATGTGGGATGGATTGTGTCTTTGGAAAATGAGCTGGGTTTCTGAGATACACCACGATCTAGGTATGTCAAAATATGCGGACCACTTGATACATACCATTACACATTTTCCCGTTTGAAGGTTGTGCTAAGTAATTGGTGTGGTGATTAAGTGAAGGGGGGTTTTCCTACGTAAGTCTTTGTGCTTCAAATTCAGCGTCCCCGTCCCCGCAGTGTCCCCGCAGGTTAACAAATCATATAATTATTGTGAGTTACACACGTGTTAATGTTTTTCATACAGTTTCATCAATATGACACAAGTTATTTCACTTAGCGTATTCCCTTGTGACATTAGTAGTGACTTTCTAAGTGAGAGAAGTGTCATTTCGTATATAAATCATTCATGCTAGTGCAAATTGTGTTAATTCTTACAAAATAAAACCTTTGTGTCAACATCTCTTTGCACGTGCTAGTTTTCCCCCTTTCTTGGGCTTTGTCAAGGCACATTCTTTAATTTGTATTATGAGTCAGTTTTGTGTAATGCTTCACATTTGCATGCATACATTTCATATTCATGACACACGCAAATGCTATATGTGCTTGCATGTATATACACCACATTGTTTCATTTTTCCTTTTTTCTTTTTTTCCAAGTGAATAAACTTCAGTGGGTCTCATGTACCAGGTAGGTAGCACTGGTATGTTGTGGGCTTTTGGGTCCTTGACACGAACAACTAAAGGACCTGAGCACGGGACTGTGGATGTGAATCCGCCCAACAGGGCCTGTTATGAGCAACAGAAACAGAACTGTTAACAAGAAACCTAAAACGCATTTAAGCAACCACAGAACCTAAAGCAAGAAACCCTGTTTGCTGATTAACTTTGGCTTTTGAAGTTAAGGCCATAAGTGTTGATATTTACTATGATACAGAGGTATTCTGCAAGCAAGTAGGTTTCAGTGTGTCATCCCCATTTTTTGTGTGTTTGCTTTTCAGCTATTTGGGTTGAAAGACTAAAGCGACTCAGTGTATCGCATGTGCATAATATAAACAAAATATTAATGGCTTGCCAGAATACCCCTAATCTACAGAGCAGTGAAAAGTCCACGTTTAATTTTAAAATAAAAATATGTACACTATTTCAGTCGAAAAAATTCAAAAAGTGACTTTAAAGTTAAGTGACTTCAAAGTTAAAAACAAGTTTCTTTTGCTAGAACAGACACATGAAAGACTGTTCAGTTAGTCATGAGTACTTCTTTTTTGGATAGCAACAGTTATTTGGTTAGAACTTTCAATAGTAGTTTAAAATCCATAGTATCAGAGGAATTTCTCCTCAATTGGAGAAACTGCTAAATGGTTGGTTTTCTTACAGAGATATATGGGTTAATAACTCTGCAATCAAAGTTGTGTTTTTCAGGCTGTGGGCCTAATTTTTCTGTTGTGTTTACAGATGTGGGCAGAGCAAATGACCATCATTTCTCTTTAACTGAGAGGCGAGCATGGAGTACTCAGACTGAGTGCCTTGGCGGAGTGCTACAGTTGTAACTTCATGTAATGTCTTCAGCAACATAGTCTTTCTGGTGTGTCTACAGAAAGATGGGTGGAACAAGCAACCATCATTTCACTTTTCTCGAGAGGGGAGCACAGAGCGCTCACATGGAGTGCCTCAGCAGAGTGCAGTAGTTGTAACAGTTGTAGCAAGTTGGAGCATCGACACAAGACTGTAAGCTATTTGCTTCTTCCTTGAACTGTAATACACTCCAATGTTCACTCTTCATATCAAAGATAAAAACGTGTCTCTCTCAAGTTAGAGGAAGTCTCCTTAATGGGACCATCTCAAGGTATTGAGATACCTAACACTTCTGAAAAATGCCTGGTGTTGTCACAATCGACCATTAAGAAGGATTCCTTGAAATCGGAAAAAAAAACAGAATATTCCAGGTGGAGGAGTCTGCCCTTTGCAACAACGAAGGCATAGCAAATAGCCAAGCTATTCGGCCAATAATTCTAAGGTTCAGACAGACTCCCCCATAATGGCTGATACCATGGCTTCTCTTTCAGGAATGTTTGCACTAATCCTAGCTCCTGATATGGGGCCTCATTTCGAGATTGGAGGTAGCCATGGCGCTATTTGCGCCATGGCTGCCTCCAATACCGGGTCCGGCACCGGTCTTGTTCAATGGGGATTTACCGGTGCAATTAGACCCTGGACGGACCGGTAAGTCCCCAATGAACAAACCCTTCCCCATTCCCATTTGATCCTCCATAGGGCTCAATGGGAATGGGGAGGGCGCTAATAACGGGCTCGCGAGTAGCAGGCCCGTTATTAAGGCCCTGGTCCCTTAGCGGGACCCGTAAGGGACGTGTAGTCCGACCACACAACGTCCTTTACGGTTCCCGCTAAAGGACCTCGGATTGAGCGGTAAGTGATTACCAGCTTCGGTTTCCTTACCGGTGCCGGTAATCCCTTACTGCCCAACTCATAATGACCCCCATGGATTTCGCCACTCAATTAGTAAATGTCATTCCACCTAATGTAGAACCCCGCAAAGTCTATCAAAATGATTCCAAGCTGAATACTACACTCTCAGCATTAAGTGGCTCTCTGGTTATAAGATATATAAACCTTATTTCTCCCCACCTACAATCATGAGAACCTCATAATGGGAGCTTAAATTTCATTGAATACCTACATTTGGTTTTAAACTCTCTTGTAAAATAGTATGAGAATATAGATGCCAAGGTGAAATTTCATACACTGACTTTAAAGTTGGATCGTAGGGCAATCATTGATCTTCAAAATCATAGCAGAGGGGTTGTTTCTTTGGATTTCTCTTCAGTGATTGAAAGTGACCAACTTGAAAGCCCGCAGAAATTCCCTTTTTCTATTTATTTTTAATTTTGTATTATTAAGTATTTTGGTTCAGACAAAAGTATAAACCTTTCACTTCATACAAAAAACATATCACATCAAGAAGAAAAGAAGAAACAAAGAGATACTTTAACTTATTAAAACAAATGTCATAAAATATCCATTAGGAGTAAAACAGAGAAAATTGAACGATGTCCATCATCGTCCAACATTTTTTACTCTATCTGGTCAAAAACAACAGTTAGAGCCAATATCCGAGTCTGACCCTGGCCAACCATTAAGCTGGAGCACACAAAATCATAACGTTTTTCATCCCAAAATATCTGTCCCTTTCTGTTTGCAATGCCAGGCAATCAGCTACCAGATGCTTTATAGTCTCTTTAATGTTCAAGTTCTTACAAAACCTGCTATTCTGGTTGCTCATGCGCTGCCCCCATTAACTCATCCTTTCCAAGGTCAGGATTTGATTTAGCCTAAAACATAGGTCGTTTTTCCTACGTTTAGGACAGGGGAATATGTGGAAATACTTTGGGAGCACTTCTCTTTTAGTGTGAAATGTGCTTTATTCAGCATACATACTGTAAGTCCCCCCTTTTCTGAGGAGATCACCCAATCATATTTGTGTAGTTTATTCTTGACAGTGGCCACATTATTACAAAGCTCTTCTTTTGATGACCCTATCAAGGTAATTAAGTCACACATTTCTTCCTTGAATTTTGTGATGGAAGCGCCAGATGCTCTTGTTTCCTCTGCCCCCCCCACAGTTCTGATAGAGAGACATCACTGGTGGATTTAGTAGTTTGGCATATTGCGCTATTTTCCTCCATTTGGCTATTGTCCCCAGTGAGATCAGCCCGAACTCTTGCCTCTTGCCTTATGACAGCTTTCGGGATGGACATAGACAGCCCTAATGATTTCTTAAACAGCATTCCCTGGATGGTATTAAGGAAATCCCCCAATTCAAAAAGACAAAGACCCAAATCGTAAAGTAGGGTAGCCGCCACAGTAGAAAGGTAATATTGAAGAGGAGGGTTAAAAGATTGACACAATTGCATATATACCTTCTTCATTTTTGCAAGCAGTGGCAGGGTCTTGCCCCTAATCACAAGTTTCCAGCTCTCCTTAGAATGTGTATTGGAGACATGGTAACTGAGATACTTAACAGATTCCACTCTGTGTAAGGAGTTGCCACCCACCTTCCATCTCATAGTTTACGGGGCTCTGTTATTCGTGAAGAGAATGACCTTCGACTTCTGGGAATTAACTCTGAGGTTATTCTGTACTGCGAAATCAAAGAACAGTGTCAATTTCCACTGGAGTCCCATAGGAGTCAGATCGAACAAGACCACGTCATCAGCAAAAATAATGCAGTCTAATGCCACTGAACCCAGCTTCGCAGGGTTGGTAGTACCTCCCTCCCAGACCGCAGGTTGGTCAGCAAGGCAGAGGTTGAAGAGTGTGGTGGCCACCATGAACCCCTGCCGCAAACCAAAATGCGTAGCAATGGGGTTCTTCATGACACTCCCCTGTCAGCCTCACTCTGACAATTGTGTATGCAGCAAAGCCAGCAACTGTGCCAGCGGTAAGGGGAGATTCACGCGCAGCAAATTCTTCCAAAGCCTTGCTCTACAAACAGTGTTGAAGATGCTGGACAGGTCTATCGAAGCCATATAGACAGTCCCTACCTTATGTTTTTTACTGCTGCTAGAAGATGTGACATTGCAAAGGTGTTCATGGAGGTTCCCATGCCGGTGCGGAACCCAATCTGAAACTGAAAATACAAGCCCTTTGATTTTATGTGTCCCTTAAGCTCTCTTAATAGAAGAGTTCCAAAAGACTATTTGTCTAAAGTTATTTGGTCCTCCCCTGTCCCCCTGTTTGTGTAGGGGGAAATTAGGGATTCTCTCCATGTATCGGGGACTGTACAGGTTTTGCTCACATGGTTGAATAAGTGTCTCAGAGGGTCTGACCAACTTTCTGAATTTGGATTTAATTGGTGCTGGCGGTATGTTGTCTGGGCCCTGGGTCCTTGATGGCTTGGCCCTGTCAATCGCCCATAAAATGTCTTTGCTCTGCCACTGAAGGACCCCTTGTGCCGGGTTTGTCGTACTCAGGTTAAGTAAATGCTCCTCATCAGGGGGCTTGACATATTTCTTAGTAATATAAGCTTCCCATTCCTGGGCACTGATGTTACACTTCAGGGAATTATGCACACCATTCTTTACACCCCCCAGAATTTTCCAGAAGTTGGTCGTATCTTTCTGAATAAGAATATTGACCAGCTTTTGATTTTGATCAATCAGTCTTTCCCTGACAATGGGCCTCATTAGGAGTCCGGCGGTAACCTTGCCTGAAATTCCGGCAGGTTACCGCCGGACTCGTATTACCATTCCGCCTCCGTGATTCCCGGAATTACCGGGGTATTACGACCCCGCTGACCCGGGAATTCCGAGGCAGAATTCGATAAATCCCCATTCCCATTGAGTCCCATAGGACTCAATGGGAATGGGGAAGTGAAAACACCAGCACCATCTCGTGATGGTGCTGTTGTTTCCACGTCCGCCTGCAGGTGGGTGGTGTTAAACCCGCCAGGTCAGACCTGGCGGGAATGACACCTCCGCCTGCAGAACTGGAGATCACCCGGTATGGAAACAACGGTGGTGGTGGGTTTACCGCCACGGTTATTTCCATTCCGGGTGACTCGTAATGAGGCCCAATTTGTCTTAATGTGATTTGATAGAGGCCCACTATTCTTTTCTTTTCTGCCCTGAAGATGGAGTTATCAGGAGCTGTGTTGAGTAGAGTTCTGATGGCTGCCCTCTTTGTCTCTTTCGCCATTTTGGCTTTGACATCAAAGAGATGTTTATGTTGTTTCCCCCCCCCCCACAATTTGGCCCCTGTTATTGAGTGACTTTAAACAGTTCTGTAAGATAAGGGTGTAGTTGTTAACCATTAGGCTCTGTCTTCCCAGCTCCATATTTGAAATCTCCTTCTCCCACAAAACACTGAATGTCCTGTAAGCACTAGCATTACATTTTCCCATCCACCCCCCCTTGCCGATGAAATAAATGTTGTTTCATGTTGTATGTGATTGACTTTAAATGGGAGTCGGATTGCCAGAATTATACGGAAGTGGTCGCTGCCGTGGCCATCCCCTTTTTCTAATGGATCACAGAAGTGACCCAGATCTTCAGAGACAAAAATATGGTCAATCTATGTCCTTTTCTCTCCCTGACTTAATGTGTAAAAGTCCTTCACTTCTTGGTCCTTTGGTAAACAGATCCGAAGGTCCCATTGCTCTAAATAATTGTTCCACGCCACCCCCTGTTGCAGAGAATGAGTACAGCATCTTGCAATATTTGCCAGCCCCCCTGTACAGTGTGGCGATACACAGGCAGAGTTGAAATCCCCACCCACCACTATAAGCTATGTATCTCCCCTCCCAGACCAGTCTGTAAGCAATATGTCTAATGCCCGGTGGAGGTCTACCATTTTGATATTCAGATGGTAGAATTTGACAATTAACAGATTAGCGTTTATGGTAGGAAAGAGTAAGTTCACAGCCATGAGTCCTTTGGGTTTGTCTCTATTTCATGATGTTTGCAGTCATAGTTCAAGTTTATTGCGATTGCCAGGCCTCCTGACAGCCTGCATTTCTGACCCCTAGTGGTGATTTTGTTGTAGGATTGAAACCCTTCCAGTTCAAATGGGGTAATTGGCATTGTCTCCTGTAGATATATCACTCCTTTTCTCTTTAGTTCCGGAGCAACCAATCCCTTCAGCTTAAGATATCCACAGATGTTCCATGTGGTTAGTGTTAGGCACCCTTCCTCAAAGGCTCGACTGCTATGCTTTTATTTTCATAAACATTTTCCAATGCTGATTCTAGCCACGTCCATTCTTGAAGATCCATTTTCCACAGTTGTATCTGCTCTATCGTTTATTGCTTGTGCTGGTGCCAGTTGAGTCTGCGGGGGGCTAAGAAGGCCTCCATTTCTTCCATTAATTTTAATTGGCCTGTGCAGAAAAATCAAAGAACCACAATAGAAAGAAAATAACACATGTGGAACAGAAGATCTTCATAAAGGAAGATTTCAAATGCTTTGCATCTTTCCTCTTTTCCCACAATGGAGCCCCATGCAAGTTTGTATCTTAGTTCTAAAGCATATTACAAAAAAATTAAAAGAGGCAAAAAAGAGTGAAATGGAAGCAGATGGCATCTTTGGCTCCGGTAGAAGATACAAACGTTCAATTATATCCTTTTTAACTAGAAATGAGGAGGTGGTGAAAGAAAATGAGGCCCTGAGCAAGTTCAATATTGGAACATCTGTTTGTTTGGACAGCTTCCTTCTCAAAATATGTTCATCGAGATAGCCAAGAAAGACTCTGATTCTATCAGAACCCCTGTAAAAGCACAGCACCTAAGTTGGGAGCCTATGTGCTTTAAAATACTTCTCTCAAGGGTTATCATTAAACACATCATATTCTCTTAGTGGAGGGGACTATGCCTCAAAACTATATTGTTGTTTGGAAGCAATACTGAAGGAGAAAACAAATGCATTCTATAAATTCAAAAGATAGTGAACTAACTGAATTTATGGATGCCAAAACAATTGATGTGGTATGTGTTCATGTACGCTCTCTTTTGATTGCTGACTTCATGATTTCTCAATATGGAAAGGTGCTCTTCATGGACTAATAATTGTTTCATCCAAAGTTTCATTGTGTCAGGGACCAAAAAGAGAATGGGTTACAACTATTACATCAAATGCAAGATTTTAAAACTAAAAGCATTGCCGAGGATGACTTTCGGATTTTGTGTCAAAATGGCATATCAGGAAAACAGATGATTACAATAGGTGCAAATGACCAGAGCTTATTACAAGAGAATGATTGGTCTTATTGTCCGCTATTTTATATACAGTGGGCAAGAGGACATTAATGGATAAGGAGCTTCTTTAACAATCTTTTCCTAAACATTGTTCTTGGTGTTTGCAAGGCTACACAACCCTTTTAATGGTAATTTAGGCACATCAAAGTTTGATGACTTTGGTATAATCTTACTGCAGGAGGTGTGGTTAGAAGAACCTACTGTACTGTATAGTTATAAAGTAGTTTTACAGCCAGCCTGCTCTCAAAGGTTTCTGAGGTTAGCCATCAGGTGGTTCCTCATTGCATAATAATTGGGCAGGAGTGCCTACCCGCTTACACACTTCAACTAAGGGTAGTCTAGCCATTAAACACTCCAATTCCCTTATACTACGTATGAAAAGTTTGATTTTAATAATCTGATTACTGGCAACCAAAATCGGGCATCAGTTGGTGAATTAATCAATTATAATATGGTTTACCTGATAACTGGGGGGATCTTAATTATCTTTGTCCAGACTTCAATAATGGCCAAACAGCTTATCCATATTCCTGTAAAGCTAAAGCCTGGGGTCTAAACTGGGCTGAATTGTTTTTGACACATGGGAGCTAGGGAACATTGAAAGGACATGTACAAGGTCACATTCTCGAGACTTAAGGTCCTCTATAATAGACTACATCTTTTTCTCTCTCCCAGCATTCAATCACTGCATCACATTGTAGATCTCTGTTATCCCATCTATTGATCATAATATGTTACAGACACATTTTGAGAATCCTTCCCTGAGGAGTAACAAAATTATGGGTTGCTCCCCATTTTTGTTAACACAGGAATAAATCAATTACGCTAGAATCCTTGTCATATTACATTCTGTTAATGTTGATATAACTCTCTTCTGTAATTAATTAACCAAAGGGAATGGTGTGAGTGTTTTTCTCTGGAAATCTTCTCTACTTCCTTCTTCAAACAAACTATGTTACCTCACCTTATAACATGGCTAAACAAAATAGGGGTTCCACTTTTATTCCCCATAGTTTCAACCCTAATATTCAGGATAAAAAAGAGATATATGATGGGTGATTAGAAAAAGCAGTGGTGGAAATGGCCAAGCACACTTTTTTTGTTTTTTTTTTGTTGTGGTTTAGTTTATTCAACTTTACACAACAGATATCAAAAGAAATAACAATCATACGTAAACATCTCTCTCATAGATTAATTCCTAAAATCACTAATTTCACGATAAAATGTTAAAAACGTTCACTATTTCTCTCCAGAACAAGGTAAAGTGAGTGATACAGGAATGATTATTTCCAGTCGTAAATTCCTGCCACAGGATATTCTCAGAAACGGTGTCCATTAGACCAGCAGATCAAATTGCACCCAGTCTTCACTTCTGCAGGGATTTGCATGCCCATAACAGATGTTGCGGCATCTCCAAAACCCCCTCCCCACATAATCAACAGTCCCAGGAGACATCCAGTGACCACCGTCAAGCACTTCCAATTTCTCTGGTTACCACCATGTTGAATTTTATTCTTAGGTAGTCCCAAATTATGTAATTACCCAAAACATTTTCAATATATGTGGGTCTTCCCTGGTTGACCAAAATGTGGGCCACATATTCAGCATCAAGATTTTTTGTGCTGAGGTTGACCACCAGGATCTCTTCCATTACCTTCTTAAAGGTCAGGAAAGGTTTTTCGAGCAGATTTTCTGGTGCACACAACAGCCATTGATTGGCCAGAGTGCAGAGGTTCCCGACGCTGTCGGCTGCCATCAAGGTTGGTCTAGCACATTAGGCTTCAAATATCCACCACAGGAGAGTGGCGTCTGGTGAATTGGCCAATATCCAAAGTGTGGTCAATTGGCCTAATGTCACTGCTTTGGATGGGCATTACCTTAAATTCTAATTATATAATTTTCATTGGAGTGCTCTTAACAGGCATCTATACAGTCTGGTCAGCTCTTCTAATCTGGAGAGTGACCAGACTTCTGCTTCGTATAGTAACAGAGACAATACTTTGATCTGGTATATATTGATCATTGATCCCATCGAGAATCCTCCTCCTATTTGCACAAAGGACACTCTGGCCTTCAGGTGTTCAAGATGGGCCCTATTGTTCAGTCTAGAGTTCAAGCACATTCCCGGGTATTTAGAAGAGGGAACCACCTCCAGCTCTTTTTCATCAATTTTCCATGCTCAAGTATTTCTTCCTCCCTGTGTCAAATATCATTATTTTTGAGTTTGAGATATGTATTACCATACAGTGTTCAATGGCATAGGACATCAGGTTCGACAGTGTGGCTTGCAAACCACCCGAATGTATGTATAATAGTACAAGGTCATCAATGTAACCCAACCATTGTACCAGGATTACTCCTAGTTTAGGGGGTATGGTGACTGTATTGCCAAAGGCCTCGCCTAGATCAGCCAGTTATAGGTTAAAGAGTATAGGAGCCAGCGTGCAACCTTGGTTGAGGCCTTTGTGCATCTACATCCAGGCTAAGGTACCACCCTGCTGGTCCAGTCTAATCCTTACTCGAGTCTCAGAGTAGAGTGATGTAGGCCCGGTAGGATGTTATGATTGGTCAGTTTCGGCCAGAGCATAGTGCTTTCCACTGTGTCGAAAGCAGCACTAAATTTAATTAATGCTGCATAGACTGGGAGCTTTCTACTTCTTGCTTGCTGAATTATTGTAGTAAGGGCTAGAATATTGATGGCAGTGTTTTTAAAGCCAGTTTGATTGAATGGAATAATGCCAAATTCTTTTTCTGCCCAGTCCCCCAGTTCTTTCAAGAGGACCCAGGCAAATAAATGTGGGTTAGCACTATAAATATGTGATATCAGAAACACGTTATATGGAAATGTTGAAAATAATAAGTTTGAACAGCACAATCAATGTCTAGGAACTTATTAACAATGAAATTGTGAACCAAAAAGAGTTGCAAATTTAACCCAATATCTGATGAAAAGTGGTGTCTACATTTTGCAGAAGTGTATGCTCCTCTTTCTAACCAGATTTCTTCAAATTCAGAACGGTTTTATTGTCCTTGGATCCTCCCCTTTATCAAGGATTCTATTGAAGATATTATTTGGAGGTTAAAACCTTCAAGAGGTGGCAGACTCCACAGATTAGCCAATTGTACATTCAAAATGCCCCAAACCTATGTGCAGAAATGCTGTAGTCCATTTTAGGCAAAAATGTTGCCAAATTCCCAATTTGCCTCTATCTTGCATAGTTACAATATTCAAGAAGAGAGATAGGGCAAATCCCCAAACTATCACCCTTCTTGATATGGCAGCCAAACCTTTGCCACCCTGGTTCTAACGGAATTGGAATCCTCTGCTAAATAACACCAAAAACTCAAAATGTATCCAACATGTATCCGTTAGAACTTTGGTGCTTCCATGAATGGCCTTGTCATACGACTATTACAAAGAAGAACCATGTAAAAGAAGGGACTCCAGTGCATGTTTGATATATTGATCTAATGGCTGTTTTCAGTAGCATAAATAGAGTTATACTATGGGACAAGAATTATGAATTGGGATCCCAGGAGGATTTTTGGGCATTCTTTTGGCATTCCGTCTGAATACGCTAACCTATGTTTGACAATCCCTACTGGTAAAGGCTTAACAGGTTTGCGATCTTGCACCATGTTTTTTCAAGTTCTTCCTTTCAGACTTACAAGGAGACCTATTGGAAGGTAGATTGTTTCCTTCCCACAAAGGCCACCTAAGTATATCTTGGATTGCCTATGCAGACAATTTAGTAATATCGGATTCTGCTCCGATTGGCCTACAGCTTTCCAAAACAAGGCTGCAACAATATGCAATTGATAATGAGCTGTTCATTAACACAGCAACATTTAAGGGGCTGTGTTTTACCAAAGCTCAAAAACCTCATGTCTTCTCCTGGACTATTGGTAAAGAGAAACTAGAATTGGTCAATCAGCTCAGATAATTGGGATTCAGGATCCATAGGAGTGTGTCCTTTTGTTTTGAATCTGCAAGATTAAAACAAAAAGTTATTATTTTTGCAGTTTCAGTAAGGATAATTAGTAATACATTTGTCTAGTTCCTGGTGCAGCCAAATGTCAAATCTTACAAAGCAAATGTAACACCTGCAACTCTCTCTGGCCTTGAAATATGGGATATAGTAGATGGACAAATGCTTAGTAAATTGGACGGTTTCCTATGGAGATGATTTCGAGCCCTTCGTAACAGTGTTCTAGTGCCCATAATTAGATACATGCTTTGCCTAATGCCTAGGTCAGCAATAATGAAATGTGGCTTTTACAGCATTATAGAAAATGTCCAGACTCTCCCAAGTATTCTTTATGTAACAGCCTTCAGAAAGAAGCTACTAAGATATCCTCTAAAGCTCTGAATGAGTTATTGCGTCATTGCGAAGCAGTCCATTTAAAACCTTTTACACCAATCAAGCATTGGTGAAAAAGAAATTGCAGGATTTTGAGTGATCAATTATGAGTTCATCAATATTAGGTTATACATGATATCGGGAAGCAGCAACTGAGGAGAACAGATGTGGTTGTATGCCTCTATATTTAACTCAATTTCCAAATCCTCATTGTAGAATAAACTTTTAAAGATTACTACCTTTTTATTTAACGGTTTTTCTTTTGAACTTTTGGCCAATAAAAATAAATAAATCCTAATGCTGAATTAAATATATCTTTTAATGATGTCATCTTAAGAAGTACTGAAGCTAAATAACTAACTATTGCACTAAGAATTGGCTGATAATACTGACCTATAAGGCTAATCGGATAGCCAAAATGGTGCTTGGCATGTCTTGTAGAAAAAGATGGAACAAAACAAAAAATAAGTTTTAACATACTGCATTTTCCAAATAATATGCAGATCCTTGCCAAGAATAGCAGAATATTGCAGACTACATTACACAAAACCTTGTTTTTAACCATTTGATGATGATCTACATGCCTATGACAACTCATGCATTCTACAATTTCATCATAATACGTTTTTTGACTTTTTCCAAACTGTACTGAAACTGTAAAAAACATGTCATTAAAAAAGTCAAGAAGTTGAAGAAGGCCCTAGCTTGAATTATTAATGAAAACCCCTTCAGAAGAAGGAATAACACCAGATAGGAGACTCAGATGTCACTCATGACAACCAGGAGTCGTGCATCTGCATACAATAATGTTTTATTCAAACATCTTCTTTGACCTTATTATTAGAACATATGTTCCAAAGCAGCATCATGGATAAGTGGTGAGTTATTTGGAGAATAGAGTACCACATTGAAAGGGGCACACCTAGTAGAGGTAAGGTGGCTTAATGGTGCAGTTAGCTTCCATGGGACTTTGGCAACTAGGCATCCAGCTGATAAGGGTTGACTGGACATATTCAGTCAGATGGTAGATGTCTTAGATAGGAAGAGGAGTGCAAGATCATCACATTGATTTTGAGTAAGTGTGAAGTGAGTGTTGAAGGCCAATGTATTTAAGGATCCACATTGGGGTAAGGATTGAACCAATTTGCTAAAACCTGACAATAACTAGTAGTTTGAAGTTAAAATGGTCATGAAGGAAAGAGATTAGCCAGAAATAGAGATTTTCAACTGAAATAGGCTGGTTGACTTCCTCTGAAGGAAGATATGTTTGAAAGAGGTAGCCAATTAGATGATTTATGTTTAGTTGCTCCCATTGTCAGCTTGTAATGCAAGGTAGCTGGAATGGTCATTTGGCAGTGGGCATGTGGAGTGGGACTGTGAAGAAAATAGCAATGGGAGAAGACTAGACAATACGTAGAGGACTGGTGATGGTAATTGTTTCATCATTGTCACTATGAGGAAAATGAGGTGACCAGGATGATGGGAGGGTGAGGCAACATTGAGCTAGTCAGAGAGATTCCACGATGAATTTCAGATCATGGGTGGCTGATCTAACCATGCATGTGTTTATGTATGTGTACGATTTACATAGTTGGGAGGTCCTCGTGTCATTGTGCGTACATTTGTTGGTGAATTATTCTTTGAAGAGCACGTTTCTTCGATCATTACTGAATTGCCTAAGGGAGGTTGCTAGCCTGATGTTTGCAGAGCGGATGTTCCTAGAGTGGGAACATAGAAGGAGAGTGCCTGTGTTTTGGTATTCTCCTTTTGGAACTTCTTGCATTCCAGTCTGATGTTATCTAGGCTCCTGGTGTTTCTTTCTCCTTCTGAGATGGTTACAATACGTTCATGCCAGCAACAACTATTGTATTAGCTGCACAAAGATAATGTTTAGCTGTGAGTTATGCTAGGTTATTGGTAAGGGTGTAATCAGACTTTGGGGGAAGTTTGATGAGGAGATTGTAGCAGTCATTGTTGCTGGGATGGCATAGAGATCTGATGTATTTGAAGAAGGAGTAGGTTTTGTAGTTGATCTTTTTCAGTGTTAGAACGTAATGATAGAAAAAGGGACCAAAATCAGCTTCAGTGTTTGGATGTGTTTTCTGATTTTCCATCTCCAAATATTTCATTTTAAAATATTCAATGTTCTTAACCTCAGTGCCGCAAAAGCATGTAGGGGGAAATCCAATGCAGCCCTCCATTAGCCCTAGACCCCACCCTCTACCTCTAAACTGGGTACCGGTAGGAGAGTTTATTTCGTCAGAGAACAAGTTTGTCTAGCCCCGAGGGACAGTGACCAGGAGACCCACGTTGCAGCTGGAAGTAAGGCAGGTTTATGTGGCTTAGGGTATATTATTCTGCTAATCAAGTATGTAACTTGTTTTTAATGAAGATATCCAGTTCTTGGAAAAGGTGGAAGGAATGCATGGCTGGTGGCTGCCTATTTGCAAGTGTGAAATAAGTAATAATTATAGGATATTGTAATTCTTTAATTGTAGTACATTAATCCATTGATACTTGAGGTGAATGTGGCAGAAGGAGGCCTGAGTGTGAGAGTAGTACATGGGTAGCAGGGTTGGGGGGAAAATATATCTACTTGCCTTAGGAGAGCATGCTATGGAAAGTCAAAGAGAGAATGCCCAAGCAGTGTGGTAGGGAAGTTGAATGCCACTGGGCTATAACTGGGCATCAGAAGCTGACAGAACGTTGATATGTAGCCATTCAGGAAACAGGGTGTAGGCACCCAGATTTATGACATCTTTGCTTAAGATTCTTGATGAAGGATCGTATAGATTAATCTGTAATCTATGATTCTTCAAAACAGGTTTGTCTAACCTTGGCATTATTATGCAGCTTAATAAAGGGGCACCTTATCTTGCATCATCCAACAGTAACCAGTAAGTACTCAGGCCACAGCGTTCATCTTGTTGAGCTCGATTTCTGCAGACTAGTAGTTGCTTTTGAATCTCCCAGGCTCAGTCAATGGTTCTGCTCCACCCCTCGTTCAGAAGCAATCTACCATCCTTCTGGACTCTGAGGACCACGACCACGTTTATGTTGTCATGGTGTACACTGACTATGAATACCTCTGCCACACTTTTTGACTTTGGAACAAATCCTTCTGATGCAAACATGTCTTTGTTCAGCTTTTATATATGTACCTTAAAAAAATGTTTTGTATTCATACCAAAATGTTATACTTGCAGATATGTTTCATTTTGGGAATCAATGCAAATTCAAAAAATCATGATTTGCCCTCACAGCAAAACATGTTTCGGGGAAACCCCTTTCTCAATTGCATGATGGACAAACGCAAAGCATAGTGCAGAATTACTACTCGCTAATGTTTTATAACATTCAACAATTTGGACATGTTATCCAAAAATAAAAATGATTCTCCATATCTTAGGAGAGTATAGTTTTCGTTCATATGCACTCGCCATTGCAACTAGGTTTTAATGTGTCTTTTTAAAAGAGAAGGCAAAAAGTGTACGGTGCATGAACGAAATGAAGTCTGAGTTATGTTCACGGGTTACGTCAATGCACGTGCCTGATCTGTTCCAGACGAAAGTCAGACCATGAAAAAGATAGACTTGGAACTTTGCAATCAAATGCCTATTCACGTATTTGCCCTACGGTGTTACATGGGACCTACTCATAAAGTCGGTTGGTTATTTGTCATTACTTTCATTGAAGTCAAATAAACAATAGACTTTAACAAATGACTACCTCTTTATTTCCAATAATGGATTTACTGCTGGAGGAAATTGTAAGACTGCGAGGAGCTAGTGAATGGAATACTAGTGTAAATTCTATTATTATTTCTTAAAATGATGACAAACACGTTTGTGAAATTAAAAATATATCAATAGGAAATGAAAGAATAATAATTGAATATGATAAAACAAAAACAAACCCCATGAGAATGAGGGGAATCCCTTAATCTGGTTGTACATTAATTCAATGGTGCAATCCCCACCGTGTACTTCATATACAGTTAAGGAAGATGAAAGGCCAATGACAGATGGAACTGTTGACCAAAAGCAGGAAATGCTGATCATTGCTCTGGCTATCTGCTAACAAAACCAAATGCTTTCTCCAGCCCTAATATTTGGCTATGAATAAAACTGCATCTTTCTTTTTTAATCCCTGGGGGAATCCAAAAATCACTCTTAAGAAAACATTCTCCCATATAGGCTATGCCTAGTATCATGATCTGAAGATGTCAAGATAGACCATCTTCAAGGCCCAGCATATAAGTGGTCGTCTGTGGTTTAGTCCATACTCATTCTCAATTACCAAAAGGGTATAATGTGAGCCTGTTCAACTACAGACGTAACACTCAACTCACGTCTTAAAGTAGTAGGCCCCCATATAAGGTGCTGATTTAACATTTTATCTACTGTGGACAAGAGATTTACCTTTACATGCCCATATAGTTAAACTTACTAGAGCTCTGCTGGAAAGGACATAGATTACTAGGCCCAAAATGCAAATGGTATCACAGAGCCCCGAAATCTCTTAAAAAGATACAATCCTGCCTTCCACAAGGTTGACTGCAGATGTTTATCAAATGTGGAACTATGGACACTATGGGCCTCATTACGGTTCTGCCGGTAACCCTGCAGGTGCCACCAGCGGGTTGCCGTCAGAGCCATAATATTTTACTGGCGCCTGACTTCCCAGTACCACCGGCTCATTACTAGTCCGGCAGCCCGGGAAGTCAGGCGCTGGCAAATTGTAATTCCCCATTCCCATATAGTCCTGTGGGACTCTATGGGAGTGGGGACTTGGAAGCACCGGCACCATTAGCTTCGGTGCCACTGTTTTCGTGAACAGTCCGCATACTGTGGCCGCAGCGCCTGGCAAGGTCATACCTGTCGGGCACAGCGGCCATGGCAGGCAGACTTAGAGTTTGCCGATCCGGAAACAAGGGTGCCGGTGAGTTTACCAGAACTCTTGTTTCCGGACCGGCAAACTCGTAATGAAGCCCTAGGGCTAAATCTTAGACCAAAATAATCAGCGGAAGAAGCCACATATTGTGGCAAAGTATTTCTTCAATGTTTCCTCAAACTTTCCCCATTAGCATGAGATTAAAGTTTAAGATACTGATAATAAGATGCATCTAGTCACAATGTATAGTTAGTACCTTTATAAACATTAATGAAAGACACTTTGGTGCATGCCTGAAAAAACACTCTCCAGCACGTAGTAATAGGGCCCCTCCCGCTCCTATCATGGCAACATCAAGTTTCACATTCTTACGATGACTATATAGTTAATTTAGGAACATAGCTTTAATTATGGTTCAAATCATACCTCACTAGCCACCACAAATGGATTCCTCCAGATCACCAACTCACTGCATCCCCTGTGGAGCAAGTATCCATCCTCAACCCCACAATCTTCAACCTTTACATGGAACTGCTTGGAATTCTACTGGCTCAACACAGCATCCAAATCCATCCACCAAAAGGTCGATGACTTGTAGCTGTATCTCAATATCTCCTACATTGAAGACTTTCACAGGCTGAAGCCATGTCCCGCATAGATCCAGTCTTGGATGTCCAGTACTTACCTGAAGCTCAACCCATCCAAGATCCCATTCCTGCTGCTGACATTCAACATCAAAAACTGTGGCATCCAGACCTTTCTCTCTGCTATGAACTTCAAGGCCTTCAGAGCCCAACTCACCACCTGTGCCATGTCACTTGGGTTCAACATTGTCACAAATCTCTGGTTTATCTGCAATATCGAGGTCACTTCCCAAATCGGTATCTTCCCCCTCCTCCTCACCTGAAGAAAGGACCTTCGTTGTCTTCTTCTTTCTTTCCTTGCCGTAGGTCCTCTTTTTTATTAGATATGGTCTACCGCAAAATTACGCCACAATGGTTTCCGAAGAGTACCGGAAACCAGTGGCCCCGGATCCGCGATAACCGGAGGGGAAAAAGCCAAGTAGGCAAAAAACCCAGAGACTCCTTGATTCAGAGGATGGAGTTCCGATAAACTTCAGCGGAAGAGTTTGGTCTTCGAGGATCCACGGGAACCGGGCAGTAGGTGCGGACTTCACCCGCTATGGAATCAGAGTTGTCTGCAGGTGAGGTGGACCAATGAAAGAGAAGGAATGAGGTCCAAGCATCCAGGGAGAGATCTAAGGTAAGTAACGAGGGGGGAGGAAGGCAGAATGGCAGGAGAAAGCCAGAATCCGTAACAATACGGAATCAGAGAGCCAGAGAGAAAAGAGACGGGAGCCAAAGAAAGAAGGACCATCCACCAGAGAGGGACGGAAGAGAGAAACAGAAGGAACGAAAGGGTCGGGCAGGGGCCCAAGGCAGGACAGGGGGACTCAGCAGAGCCAAGAGAGAGCACTAGCGTATTAACCAGCAGTAAAGAACTAGGTTGCAAAGCGAGTTGCTCGAAGAGTGAGAGCCATGATAACCCTGGCCACGGCCATCTTGGAGAAGACTAGCACGCAGCCAGGCGTTGCAACTGAAACGTGGCGGAACATTTCAATGGCGGCCGAGCCTCCATCGAAACCAATGCTTCGTGAAAAAGGGGCGCATGACAGTATGCCCCCCCCCCCAATGTGGGCAAAGCCTGGCTTGCCAGGATGAGCCCGAAAAAACGACTTCACCAGGCGTGGAGCGTGTACATCAGAGCTGGCCTCCCAAGAATCTTCAGAGGAAGGATAGCCCTTCCAGGACAACAGAAATTCCAATCTCCCTCGGCGATAACGAGAGTCCTTAATCTTCTCAACCTCATATACCTCCTCCTCCGAACGTTCCGCTCCAGGGGGGCGAACCAGTGATGAGGCGGGTACCTTGTCCTCAGCCAAAGTAGCAAAGAAGAATGGAACACCGGATGAACCCTTCTTAAACTCTCCGGCAACTTGAGGCGAAAGGACACTGGATTAATCCGGGAGATCACAGTATAGGGACCCACGAATCTGGGAGATAATTTGGTCGGGTGGACCCATCTGGGTAAGTACTTGGTCGACAACCAAACCCGTGAACCCACTTCGATCGAAGGTCCATCAGTGCGTTTCCGATCGGCATACCGCTTGTAGTGACTGCGAGCCTGAGTCAAAGCTTCCTTGGCCGTGCGATGAGCTGCCACTATCTGTTGTAGCCGATCATTGATGGTAGGGCAGGCTGTATCGGATGCCGAGACAGGTAAGATGGTCCTAGGAAGGAGCCTGAACGTACAAAAGAAAGGACTTAGACCCGTGGCAGAATGAGTAGCATTATTATAGGCAAACTCAGCTGTGGGTAGTAATTCGTACCAGTTGTCCTGGGTATAGTTGATGTAGCAACGAAGATATTGCTCAAGGGTCCCGTTCAATCTCTCCGTCTGTCCATTTGTCTGTGGATGGAAACCTGAGGACAATGCCCTTTCAATACCCAGTCTCTGACACAAGGCGGTCCAAAACTTTGAAGTGAACTGACTACCCCGATCAGAAATGATTTTCAAGGGTAATCCGTGCAAGCGAAATATCTCACGCACGAACACTTCGGCCATCTGAGAGGCCGATGGTAATCCTGGGAAGGGAGAGAAATGAGCCAATTTGGTAAACAAGTCCACCGTAACCATGATACAAGTGTGTCCCCGTGAAACGGGAAGGTCTACAATGAAGTCTGTGGAGATCTGTTCCCAGGGGATCTTGGGCAAGGGAATTTGCTCCAAAAGGCCGATGGGCTTTAGATTTCGATTCTTACAGCGGGCACACTGGATGCATTCTTGAATGTATTTCTTAATGTCAGAGGACATGTTGGGCCAAAAGAACAACCTCCGAACCAGTTCCTCTGTGGTCATCCTTCCCCTATGTCCTGCGGTTCAATGATTGTGACACCAAGACATGACCTGGTGCTGTAAATCGAGTTGAGGCACAAACAGTTTTTTGTTGACAAAACATAACCCATCTTTCATTTCCATCTGATAGCGGGTTGAAGAAAAATCAGGTAGGGAAACTCGGGCTGTGGCCGACTTGACTTGCGAGAGGAAGGATGCGGCAGAGGCAATAAACACCTGTTGACGAAACAGACTTTCCTTGTTGAGAATGGAAGAATCAGTGGCAGTATAGCGACGGGACAGGGCATCGGCGATGATATTCTGACTGCCTGGAATGTACGTTATCTCAAAGTCATATTGGGCAAAGAAGTACGCCCATCTTGCCTGGCGAGAATTGGCACATTCCATGTTCTGCAAGGCCTTGAGATTTTTATGATCCGTCCTGATGAGAAATGGATTACCCCCACCCTGCAGTAGATGTCTCCACTCTTCACATGCAAGCTTGATAGCCAACAACTCCCTCTCAATAACCGAGTAATTCCTTTGGCTAACGGTGAGAGTTTTAGAGAGATATGCAATGGGGTGTTCTTCTCCTTTGCTCTCCTGCAGGAGCACAGCTCCCACTGCAGAAGCCGAGGCGTCCGCTTCCAAAATAAACCTTTTGGTTTGGTCGGGCTGGATGAGAACAGGAGCCGAACAAAAACTTCCCTTTAATCTTTGGAAAGCCGCTTCCGCCTTCACGGTCCAGGAGAAGGGTTGGTTCTCTTTCTTAAGAAGAGAAGTTAAAGGAACCACAGTAGAAGAGAAGTTTCGGATGAATTTCCGGTAATAGTTGGTAAATCCCAGGAATCTCTGAACCTCCTTTATGTTAGTGGGAGACGGCCAATCCATAATGGCTGAAACTTTCTTGGGATCCATACTGATGCCATCTTGGGATAGAATAAACCCCAAATATGGGATCGAAGAGGTCTGAAACTCACATTTACTGGTTTTCACAATTAGTTGGTTTTTCTGCAGTCGATCAAGTACCTCGTGAAGATGAACTGAATGATCTTGTAGTGATTTGGAGAAGACCAAGATGTCATCTAAATAGATGATCACTGAGTGAAACAGCAAATCCGAGAAAGTACGATCCATAAATCTCTGAAACACAGCGGGGGCATTCACCAACCCGAAAGGCATTACCTTATACTCATAGAGACGGTAGGGTGTCCTGAATGCGGTCTTCCACTCATCCCCTGACTTGATGCGCAGGAGATGGTACGCATTTCGCAGATCAAGTTTTGAAAATATGGTAACCCCTCTTACTGCTTCAAGGATGTCGGATATGAATGGCATGGGATACCGGTCCCGAATTGTCACTTTGTTGGGACCCCGGTAATCTATGCAAGGCCGAAGTTCTGTGGAATCCCTCTTGACTATAAAAAACAAAGAGGCCCCCGCAGGAGATTTCGAGGGTTGAATCAGGCCGTTCTTTAGATTGGTGTCCAAGTATTCCCGAAGTACTATCTTCTCTCTGGCAGAAAGGGAAAACATTCTGCCAAATGGTGCTAACGCTTATGGGATCAGATCTATGGTGCAGTCCTCAGGGCGGTGAGGAGGCAGATCGTGTTCCGTCTTTTCCAGGAAGACTTGCTGATACCTTTGGAATTGAGGTGGAATCAAATGAATCGTCCGGGATTGCAAATCCGCTGACTGCACCGCTGCTGTCTGGTAATGGAAGGATTTCAGACAGAATTGATGGCAATGCGTGTAAAGGAAGCTGAGAGAGTTCTTGGTCCAGTCAATTGTAGGGTTGTGAAGACGCAACCAAGGTATGCCCAAAATAATGGGAAAGAGAGCAGCCCTGATGATCTTAAAGGAGATCTTCTCCTTATGATGTTGAATGGTAACCTGGAGGGGTTCTGTGGAGTGAGTAATCGGACCGGAGCATAGTGGGGTACCATCAACCCCTTCCACCTTCATGTTTTCTTTGTTGGGTAAACGACTGATGCCCATTCTTTGAGCCCACATAGTGTCCACAAAATTCCCCGCAGCCACACAATCAATCAGGGCCATGGTTTCCACAGATCGCTCTCTCCAGGGCAGCTGTAGGGTAAGCACCATCAGGCGTGTGTCTTCTGTCTGACTGGAGGGTGCTATCGAGATAGATACGTAGGGACTTTCTGAGACTCCTCGAACCATGGTCCCCTCTAGGTTTGAGGTGGTCCGTTTCCCGAACGCCTATGTGGGACATCAGGACAATTCCGAAGGAGATGTGTAGATGATCCACAGTACATGCAGAGACCCGCTTCTCGGCATCTCTTCCGCTCCTCTGGAGTTAGCGGAGACCTCATGGAACCTATTTGCATGGGTTACTCCTTTACGTTGGTTCTGGAAGAAGGTGTCGGAGTCTGAGATCGGTTTGAGAGACCTAATAAACCTCTTCCCGTCTTCTTCTCTTGTCTGCGTTCATTAATGCGGTGTTCAATCTGCAGAGTTACAGACACAAGTTCTGAGAAAGAGACCGGGTGGGAAACCCGGGCCAATTCATCCTTCAGTTCCTCTTTAAGCCCCCTGCGGAAGAGAGTGAATTTGGCTTGTTCAGACCAGGTGGATTCTAAGGCCAATCGTTTGAATCTGGTAATGTAGGTCAAGAGGTCCATCTGACCTTGGTGTACTTCTAACATCTCTTCGCAAGCCATGTATCTTGTTTCTGGCTTTTCAAAGGTTGCTTAAATTGAGTGAGAAAGGCATCCCAATCTCGTAAGACTGGATCATCTGTAGTAACTAGGGGGTTGGCCCATGCCAGTGCATTACCTGTAAGGTTGGAAATTACATAGCCCACCTTGCTAAGACCTGTAGCAAAGGTGTTGGGACGGAAGGCAAAGTGCACATTGCAGGCTTCAATAAATTCCTTAAGAGCCTTCTGCGTACCATCGAATTTCCCTGAAGCCAATGGAAGGGTTGGTAGATCGGAGTTACGTGACTCCCTATTAGCCACCAATTGACAGAGTACATTGTTCTCAATCTTTAAATTCTGCACTTCCTGGTTCAGGTTCCGAACTTCTACATTCAGTGATTGGACTGCAGCGACCAATTCCTGGATTTGCTCGGGGGTCGCCATACTGGTGTGTGTTGGGCGTTGCAAACTGTCACAAATCTCCGGTTTATCTGCAATATCGAGGTCACTTCCCAAATCGGTATCTTCCCCCTCCTCCTCACCTGAAGAAAGGACCTTTGTTGTCTTCTTCTTTCTTTCCTTGCCGTAGGTCCTCTTTTTTATTAGATATGGTCTACCGCAAAACGATGCCACAATGGTTTCCGAAGAGTACCGGAAACCAGTGGCCCCGGATCCGCGATAACCGGAGGGGTAAAAGCCAAGTAGGCAAAAAAAAACAAGACTCCTTCATGTCAGAGGATGGAGTTCCGATAAACTTCAGCGGAAGAGTTTGGTCTTCGAGGATCCACGGGAACCGGGCAGTAGGTGCGTACTTCACCCGCAACGGAATCAGAGTTGTCTGCAGGCGAGGTGGACCAATGAAAGAGAAGGAATGAGGTCCAAGCATCCAGGGAAAGATCTAAGGTAAGTAACGAGGGGGGTGGAAGGAAGAATGGCAGGAGAAAGCCGGAATCCGTAACAATACGGAAACAGAGAGCCAGAGAGAAAAGAGACGGGAGCCAAAGAAAGAAGGACCAACCGCCAGAAAGGGACAGAAGAGAGAAACAGAAGGAATGAAAGGGTTGGGCAGGGGCCCAAGGCAGGACAGGGGGGCTCAGCAGAGCCAAGAGAGAGCACTAGCGTATTAACCAGCAGTAAAGAACTAGGTTGCAACGCAAGTTGCTCGAGGAGTGAGAGCCCTGATAACCCTGGCGGCGGCCATCTTGGAGAAGACTAGCACGCAGCCAGGCGTTGTGGCTGAAACGTGGCGGAACATTTCAATGGCGGCCGAACCTCCATCGAAACCAATGCTTCGTGAAAAAGGGGCGCATGACAAACATTAACATACATCTCTCCTTTAAGGAGCACAGAGCAAGTAAGGCACAAATAGCTTGGCACCAACTGTCCTTCCTATGGGAAATCAAGCCGTTCATGCTGGCCAACAGCTTCAGATCTGCTTTCCAAGCCTTGGTTCTCTCCCAAGTAGGTGATGCAATATCCATCTGGAAGGCCTTATTTTGACCATCCTGCCACCCCTTATTAGTATCCTACATGCTGCAGCATGACTCATAAAGCGACTCCACAGATCTCCCACCCAATCCTGACTGAACTACACTGGCTCCTGATAAAATCACACATCACCATCAAATCCTGCTACATCATCTATGAGGCCGTCACACCAAAGTCACCAAGCTACCTTACTGAAAAGCTTGGTATCTCCAGAAGCCTATAATCCATCAGAAGCCAGGACAAGTGAAGACTTGAAGTACACTGGTGCAGGAAGGAAAGTACCAGAAGACTTGCCTTCTCTATTTATGCCCCCAGACTCTGGAACCTCTTCCCCATCAATACCAGACACTCCCTCTCACTTCTACATTTCAGGAAGCCCTCATCTTAATGGAATAGCTCCTCATTCACAATCTGAAATGCGTGCTCCTCTTCGAGTCAACTTAATAATTATTTTTATCACCCTGCAAAATGTCTTAATTTCTTTAATTTGATTTTTGTTGGGGGACTGCTCATCCCATAATGCATTTGCCAGAGATCAGTGGGGCCGTTCCAGTCCTTGGGACACCGGCATTATATAATGACCTTCTATTAACCCTCGTGCCTGTGCGCAACCGTCTCTGCCCACCCCCTGCCAGGCATTATGTCATGTGTGATTAGTCAGTGTGTTTGTTGTCTCAAGATGTGATGTGTTTCGAAATGTAACTGTGTGCACCCAGCTGATGTGGAGTCATGTGTTAATCTGCTGCTAAGAACTTGTTGATTTAGGTCTGGTGTCATTGGCCTTTTGTCTCTTCTCAAATGTACACATGTGCACCTTTTGAATGGGCCATTTCCTTTAACTGCTCTGCAAGTCAAGCTGGCCTTTATTATGGTGCCAGGGAAATGGCTGGTTATACACACTGTGGCAACTTGTGAGGACACACATTCACCAGCTCTCCCACACCTTTCATGATTTGTATGTCCATGCATTGGCACCGTCAGACTAAAGTCACTTTACAGCAACACTTTTGCTTGAGGCCAGGTCAGGGCTTGGTGCACATTTATTCTTGCAAAGAAAGACTTTGTTGATTAAAGAACTACACAATGCTGTATTATGCACACTAATATCCCTTGGGTATGACCACCAACCAGTGCTGCCCCTGCTCATTTCACCAAGTAAGTTTTGGGGTGTATGCTATTAAAACCTTAATCCTCAGGACGGTAGTGATGTACAGTAGAGTGAATAATAAAGTGCACACTGTGGCAAGTTGCAATCTTTGTTATTTCTTTTCATGAGTCCTTAAAAATGTCTCCCCTGACCATCCACCCAACTCAGATCATGTAAGAGGTTCACACTTTCAGTGTGTTAAGACGCAATATGAAGCCCAGTCTTACTGTACGCAATATTGATGCTGCTTTCCCCCTATGTAGATATGACTTGCTGTTCTGCCTTTATTTTTGGAATTATAATGTCTGGAAGATGGCAACAACATGTACTGCATCCCTTTGCTTCTGCAGCAAGATCTGAGAAACCTGTTACTTCTGCTGAAATTAGAAGTGCAGACTCCCGTTTGCCTGCATACCAAACTCATTCTGATAACCAACTCTTTTGTCTGCAACTCAGAGCAGACAGTGCATATAGTGGACACAACAGTTCAGGTGTGGCCTTAATGGCATAGGTGTTTTGGTGTGATGGATAGCAGGGGGCAGGCTTCTGACCAGCGTGCCAAATGTCCTGCACTGCAACAATGGGGGCTGGGGGGCTCACAAATAAGAAAAACACCACAGACAGTACTGTATCCTCATATAGTATCATAATCGTCTGATGTCAATAGAAAATTAATAGAAAATGAATGAGGCACTCAAAATGGGACGAGCTATAACAAGAACACAATAAACAGTATTGTATCAAACCATTATGATGCCAATCAAGAATTGGAAATTGTTATAGTCTACGAAAGGGGTAGAAACAGGAAAATGACATATAATATGATACAGTGGAGTACCACAACTTACCTTCTCTACTGGAAGCACATTTGATTTTCTTTGTCTTTGGGGGCCCATTCTCCTTCGCCTCCATGTCTCTTTCATGCCATAGAAGACACCTCTGGTACTAAAGTTGATCAATGACCCTAAACACCCTAATGGCACCATCTTAGCAAACACCATTGCTGAAGCCGGCCTTACCATCAGAAACACTGGACCTACTCATACTAAAGGTCGTACCTTGGACTGGGTCATGGATATTAACTGTACCTCATGCATCACAGCCACTGAACCCTGCATATGGACAGACCACTACCTGATCTTGTTTAGCATCCAAGACATCCCCCAAACGAACGTAATTAAACCTATGGCTCCACCAGCCCTAACCAGATGCAAAAAGAATATAACAGCCACCAACCGCCTACCATTGATCCACCCTATCACCAACACTACCTACCTCCCAACTGACCCTACAGAACTGGTTGATCTGTATAATAACACCATGAACTCAGCTATAGACACCATTGCTCCACTGAAACTAAGTAAAGAAAAACCTTTGGCTCATCTTAATACATGGTTCACCCCCTGCCTAAAAACCCTCCACAAAGAAAAAAAACATGCTGAAACCAGCTGGAAAAAGAACGCATCAACTCAGAATAAAAATCTTCTCACCTCCCTCGCCGACAAATACAAAGAAGAAATCATACAAACAAAAAAAGAGACCTTTAATGAAAGAATCAAAAAAGCTAACTCTAGTTCTAGGGAAATCTTCTCTATACTCAGAGAATTAGAATCCCCAATTGCGCCTATCGACTTGTGCACTAAAAAATAAGATTTGGTGCACGAACATACAAAACGCCCTTTGCAACAAAATTGCCATGCTCCAAAACAAAATACTAGCCAAAAAAATCTACCCGTCACAAGTTTGCTCTTGCCACTCAAGAAGCCATCCTGGAAGAACTTGCTAACAACCAAATTAAACCACATTTAAATTTAGGTCAATATCAACTATTGAGACATCATCACCTCACTCAAACCTTCCAGGTGTCTTGGTGATACCTGCCCAACACCTATCATTAAATAAGTGGCTAAGGACCTAGCTCCTTTCGTCACCACCTTCATTAATTTGTCCTTTAAATCCTGCTCTGTCCCTACCAATCTCAAGGAAGCTTGGGTACTACCCCTCCTAAAAAACCCTAACCTGGATCCTAGCATCCCAACCAACTACAGGCCTATTACGATAGAACCATTTCTCCTGAAAATCTTAGACAGATCTGCCTAGCTCCAGATTCAATCCTATCTGGATCCTAGGCACCCGATAAATCTGGCTTCATGCCCAGACATGGAACGAGACCGCCCTTTTCGATCTCAAAAATCAACTTGATGACCGAAAAGACAAAGGTGAAAAATCCATCCTCCTCCTCCTCCTAGACCTGTCTGCCGATTTTGATCTGGTTGACCATAAAGTGTTATGTAGTCACCTCAAATCGGCTGCCAACTTCTCCAAAGAAGCTGCCACCTAGATAAACTCTTTCCTAGATAACAGAACTATAAGAGTCTTTTTACCCTCCTCATCAGCCAACCCCATACCGATCACTTGTGGTGTACCTCAGGGGTCATGTGTCTCCCCCACTTTGTATAATATTTTTACGAAGCCGCTCTTTGATATACTGGATAATCTGGGTGTCTCATATACTAATAATGCTGATGACACCCAGATCCTCATCCCTATCCAGGGAGACTACGATAAAGATGTAGCTCTTATAAACAACATTTATCAAATCATACAAACTTAGAGGGCTACCCATGGCCTATGTTTTAAGGATGAAAAGACTGAACTCCTTATCATTGGGTCCACCACCAGACTGAACAAACTCCCTCACCTATACAAATCCATAACTATTGACAACATTAGGATTAAAGTCGCCAAAGAAATAAAAACTCTACATTTCTACTTAGACTCCACCCTCAACCTTAACACGCAAATAAATGCCACAGCCTCTGCAACCAGCTAAACGTGCAAATTAATGTACGCGTGTAAACCATTTCTGACCGCTGAAAGCTGCACCATACTTGCGCATGCATTAATTCTATCCAAATTGGATTACTGTAATGCACTCTACTTATGCACCAGTAAATACAATACCAACAAGCTCCAAACCCTCCAAAATAATGCCTTGAGAACTGCTCTAGGCATCCCCAAAGGTCAGCACATTTCTGACCATAGACGATCTACTAATTGGCTATCTATTAAAGACAGAATTAAGCTTAAAATATTAAATCTGACATACAATTGCCTTAATAACAAAGCACCTATATATCTGACAGAGCGATTCATTAAACATACTTCTGAACATCGTGTTAGAAAGGCACACTCCGATAGTATCAGAATCCCTAACTTTAAACTTAAAATAACGGGAGGTTCTATTTTTCCAGTATTGGCAGCACAACTTTGGAACTCAATACCGGATACCCTAAGAGCATCACCTTCCCCTCACTCATTCAAAACTAGCATCAAACAATGGCTGCACTCCTGTGACGGCTGACGCCTGCATCCATGATCTGTATACATGTATATAAATGTACCACTTTGTATACTCATACTTTATTGTAAATTGTAAATTACCCCTATATTCCCTTTTATCATGTATATTATTGCATCCTGTATATTGTTTTTATCTTGTATCTTGTTACTTCTCTGTAACTAACCAAATTCTTGCAAGTGCCCAGATGCCTGAGGGCCCGGTGCGCTCTATAAATAAATAAAAAATACAATACAATTGACAAATGAGAGCTTTTTGTGTGGCATGAAACACTTCTTGCTGAAGAATCTGCTAGTCCCTGTTTAGAGAACAGTGCCAGCGGGATGGGACTTGACAAATACAGTGTCACTTCTGCAATGAAAACTCCTAACTTTGCCCTGTTTGAAGTGTTAACATTGTATGGGTGTGAGTAACCTCTAGCCTGTTCATTCACTCTACCCTTTGAGGACATTGCAGTGCACTCGGGCTACATTGCACAAAGCACCAGTGATGATACGCTTGATGGGTTGAACCCTGTAGCTTTCACCAGTGAGTCTCTATGTACAGATGGGGAGGACAAAGGTGGGTCGCTTCAGTTTAGTATTAGTTTGAAGAAGCAGAAGCAGGTGCTGTCACCATGGTCAGCTGTGGGTGAGGGTTAATTGAAAAGTCGAGATTTTTCTGTAGAAGCTATAGATGGCACTCTAAGGATCCTTTTCTAAAATGCCAGTCGCAATGTTTACACCTCACGAGGCAAAAGCAGATACAAGCTTGCACAAACATTTTGCCCGGAATTACTGAATTTATGTACTATGCTCTCTAACCTTTTATTGTACGTTAGTGGGATGTCCCCCCACCATCCATCCCACCACACATTGGTTGGCAGGCCCTTTAAATGGGCCACCTAAATCACCCCGTGCTGTGGCAGCCCCCTTGTCTGAAGACCAGAGGCTAAGGATAGCTCCAGTGGTGTCTGCCGGTGTCCCCCGTGGTACAACCTGCTGCGACTGATCATAGCCTTTGTCCCCCCTTTCGGGAAAGTCGAATCTGGGTGTGTTGTATTGTGCTGTGCTAAAAAACTTATCCTTTTTTCCCCCTTTTGGGAAAGTTGAATCTGTGTTTGTTGTATTGTGCTGTGCTCAAAAACTTGAACCTGTGTGCTCCCTCGCATGGTTGGTCCTGCATCCTGTACCATCGCCCACTCCTGTGTATCTCTTCCTTCCTCTCACATCTCAGCCCTTCCCTTTTCAATCTATTGTGTACTATTCTGAAACTGTCTCATGCTCCACTGTTTTTCCTGAATTACTTTGCATTGTCTGCATTCTTCTTCCAGGTTCAGTGCCTTGTTGACTGCATTGTTGATTGTATTGTCTTGGTGTTTGCTCTCGACGGTTCTTGATATTGTGTTGCTATCCACAGTTTGTGGCATTACATTGCAATTTCCTGCATTCTTCACTTCTAGGTTCCCAGCTGACCTCTGTGTTTTGCTTTTTTCCTGTATTGCATCTGTTTTCTTTACTTCCAGGTTCCGTGTTGTGATTTTTGCGTTGCCTAGTTCTGTACTACATCTGCATTCTCTATTTCTAGGTTCCCAGTTGTGCTCTTTTCTTTCTGATGTTCTGTACTGCATTTGATGTGTAGGTCTGTTGTTCTTGTTCTTTGTTGTGCCCCCCTCCCTTTTGTGTCCCACCTGGTGCCTCCCTCGTGTCTACTCCATCCCCTGACTGGGCTCCCCTCTCCCTATCCCGCTCATTCCTCCCCACACCCCCTATGCTGCTCTCTGTCTCACCTGTCTTTTCCAACTGCTGTTCTATTGACTATCCTATCCCTCTCACTAAGTCTGGCAGGAAGAAGTTCAAAAGAGACATCCTGGTCCCCAACCCAGACCTCCCTATCTCTGATACCAATACCAGTGTTTCCCCCAGACAGACCCTTACTGGCCTAGACTTCGTCATACCTCTCCAGGCCTATGGACCCCCATGTGGTCTCTGTTCTCTCTCTTTTTTCCTCTTCTCCTTCTCTCATATTAATGGTTGGGTTGCACCCTGTGGAAGGCCCTCTTGGCCCCCTTCCACTTCTCTAAGACCATCATGAATGTCTACTTAAATGGCACCATCTTAGTCCAGGGCCCTCAGGCCAATCTCCTCCTCTTTCATAAATGCCTCCTGTGCCTTATCAACTTCCTTTCCTCTCCTGCTATCCCTTCTTACCCCTCTCTGGCTCCTCTGCTGCCTCCTTCCTCTGCCACCTCTTCGGCACCCCCTGATGATTCTCTTGCCTCCCTGTAGCCTCCCTCATCTGCCATCCCCCTGGCACTCTCTTCTCTCTCTCTGACTACCCTGCCTTCTCTTCCTTCCTTCGCTGCACATCCTTGCGCACCTCCAACAGTTTTGCAGGGTTTACCTCTGGCCTGTACCCCTCCCTGGAAATCCATTAAATGTGGCAACCTACTCCACATTGCTATTCTCATCTCTTGTTCAGCTGTCAAACACTCCTCTGACATAGGCCATCTCATGAAAGAGCTTGATTTGGATGTACTCGGTCTCACAAGACTTGGTTAATGGCCAGCTCTGTCACAAATTTCAACAGTCTCCTCCATAATGGCTACAAGATCCTCACCGAACCCAGAACCAAATGTCCCAGTGGGGGTGTAGCCTTTATGTTCCCAGACTGGATCCCTGCTTGTATCATTCCAATGCAGCACTACTCCTCCTTTGAATGCCTGGTCTGCGGCTCTCCATCTCTCCAGGCCTCTCTCTCACTGTGGGCACTATCCACAGGCCACCTTGCCAGCTGACCCTCTTCCTCTCTGAGTGGGCTGACCTCTCCTCCTCGCTCCTTGCCTCTACCTCCCAACTTCTCCTCCTTAGAGACTTGAACATCCACCTGGATGCTACCAGTCCTTCTTCAGGACTCTTTCGCAACCTTTGCATTTCTCTCTCTCTCTCTCTATTTTTCCCTCTGGCCCGATTCACTCTTCAGGGCACACCCTGGATATTCTGTTCTCCTCAGACCTCCCCTTCTCTAACCCTCTCACCACTCCTCTCCCTTGGAGTGATCACTTTCTCCTTTCTTCCCACCTCTCTCTCTCTCTTACCCGCAGGTCAAGCCGACTACAGCACTGCCACCTACCTTCTCGGTCACCCAACCCATGAAGCTTGTGTCAGTTGAGGCTTTTGCTGTTACTTTCTCTCCTCTGCCTGTACCTTTGGCTGACTGTAGGGATATACTGCATTACACATACAAATAATAACACAGATGTATAGATAGCAGTGTTTCCAAGGGAAGCAATGAAATGAGTGTAAATGCTGATGGCAGTGTTTTAAAAACAGCCCATTGAAAAAGGTGTGCAAATGATAGTTTTGTTGACACATACATTATAGAAGTTGATGTGCGTTTCCTCCAATTATGAATTTACCAGTCATAATTGTCTGAAAAAGGAGGGAATATGTAGGGATATATTGCATTACACATACAAATAATAACATAGGTGTATAGATTGCAGTGTTTCCAAGGGAAGCAACAAAATAGGTGTAAATGCTGATGGCATTGTTTTAAAAGCAGCCCATTGTGAAAGGTGTGCAAATGATAGTTTTGTTTTTCAATAGAAGCCAGTAAAATGGTGCTCATTTTAAAAACACTCAGCAAAATATTTTCAGTAGCAATCAGCAAATGGGTGCAAGTTTTAGGAATACCCAACAAAACATGCAGTCATTTTAAAATGCAAATGGGGACAATTTAGGGACACAGGTCGGCAGGTTAATGGGATTAGCCTGAAGGTACAGAAGAGATGTGAAATTACATTGGGCCTGCAGTGACGAAGCAGACCATTGGCAGAATTCAATGTGCATTATATATTCAGATTATGAGGATTCCAATCTGTGTAAATTGCATTGTGAATTAATCTATATAATGAAACTAATTTCCATTAACAAAATTCCCCACTAATTAGAATTCCTTATTAAAATGGAAAGAAATATGCACAGTAAAAATAAAACAGATGAATAGCTGCTTCTTGTGCAACTGAAGCTTTCATTATTCTCGCAGGAAATGATTTGTTACATGCAAGCCCTTGTAATGTGATTGGCTAATGTTGTCAGAAGTTCTGCAGGTGTCAGAACCATGTCAGGGAAGGCAGAGCTAACTTTGATGGACAGACAGAGAAGATAGAGACAGTTGAGAAGAGGGGAGTTATTCATTCTGGGATCCTGCTTCCAGCTGGTGCCTGGATCAGGCGCTGGGTGCCGCGCTGCTGGGTTACTATCTGGAGATAGTGCTGGGGGAGGTGACGCCTGGCATTGAAGCATTCCCGAGGCAGTGCAAAGGCTGTGGTACTACCGCACAGATAGCCATGACAGAAAGAGATTAACCAGGTGAAGTGACAGAGTTTCGAAAATCATTGTAAGTTATGTTCTAATTGAGGAGTACGTGGGAATGTGTGCCTTGCATTTATTGGCAGACAGCATAGAGATTTAGGTTTGAAAACAAAAAGGTCATATTTGTCTTTCTTTCTGCACTTGTTTAAAAATAACTGCATACCACGTTCAAAATCTTTTCCATTTTGCAATGTGTTTTTTTTTATCTCTTAGAGGCTCGAAGTTGTGCCACCGTTGATAAGAATATGTAACTGTAATATCATGGAATGTAACATTTTTTTTCTGGTTGTGCAATGCAGAGTGTAAAGCAAACACTAACAATATATGCAATTACCGAAATTAGACTGGTGCTTGGTTTTTGTGTTTCATTTTATGCGTCTGATAGTCACTGTTTCAAGGGGAAGGAGTAATTAGGAGGTTTCGTTGTTTACACCACGGTGATGAAATATTTACTGCTTTTCTTACCGCAAAAGGTAAAGTTAGGAAACCAGGAAAAATATACATATGCAAGATAGAAGGTTGTGTGTGAATGTGTTTCGCCCTGCATGCAAAAGGGAGAAACAGTGCTATCCAAAGCACAAAGGTTTCTGGTGTAATAAACCAGTAACATGAGCTACATGCAATAAGTTGCATTCTGTATAATCTTACTGCGTTCCCTAAAAGTGTGCCAAGTCCAGAGGTTATCTACCTTCAGCCCTTACTGTGTTATAATTATAAAGAGGGAAGGTTTGTCTTATCATAGGGCAGCATTATAGAAAGTATTCTCACCACTATACCACAAAAATAAGATACCACTAAAACTACCGGCAAAGGAAGCTAACACTAAATTATCACCAAAATAAGATAGTGCTGAACTATTACCAAAATAGGATAATACTGGGTTACCACCAACGGTAAGGCCAATTTACCACCAACATATCACCAAAATACCACAATACTAAAATACCGCCAGATCAGGAACTAGCCCCAAAGACAAAAACTCTTACATGACTCACACCCTGACACAGCCCTCTCTAACCTTCATCTCTCTATCTCTAACACACTGGATGCCCTTGCCCCTGTCATGAGGATCCACTTGAAGCCCAAATCCAAGTGCAAGAAAAGGGGGTTCTGGGAGTCCCTCTATTGGAACAAACATGCCCCATTGACCTTTGCTTGGGTATATGGCCCCCGGGAGAGTGTCAACCAAGTCTTTAGCTCACTGTTCCTTTTACAGAGGAGAAATATCCCTGCATATCAGACTTTGTCCTGTCCAGGGGCAGTCGAGCACCAAAATGCTAGGCAACTCTGTTAGGCAATGGTTGTATGCAGTACCATCTGGGAACACTACAAACAACTATGACTACAGGTATAGGCAACCCAAACTTTGGTATACGATTGTGCTACACAGTTTTGGTAGCATGTTGAGCAGCGAGGCTTATCTTAAGAGGGGTAAATGTGAGCTGTAGTGGAGTTACATAAAGATTCACAGTTACGGGTATTCAAATAAACTCTTATACTTAAGGTTTCTTCCATAAACTATTATTAATGTATTTATGAGTCAATTATAAAGCCTTCTTTAGAAGGGAGCAATATAATAGTAACACACAAATACACTTCAATACTGTACACTTTAACAGGCCGATTCATGGAATTAATGTGCGCCGAAAATTTCGGCGCTAGCGTGCGAAAACGTGCGATTCGCAGTGAAAGAGCGAAAATCGCAGTGCAAGTGCGATTATCGCACAGAAAACAGTGCACATCTATTCATGGAAGTCCGTGCACGCGCAAAATGTGGGATGTGCGCTGAAAAAGTGCGCGGCGCACGCTGGCGCACAGGTCATCAAACGCCGTGCGATAAGGCCACAGCGAATTCGCACAAAGCGCGGCGCACATAACAAAACAAGGCGTAACATGGGGCGTTACACGCAGAATGGGGAACAACTCGTGAAAATGTGGGCGTCACGGGGGAAGTACAGGAGGCAAGTGCGCGGAACGCCCACACGCTCGCATACAACACGTATTCATGGAATGGAATAGGGAAAAACAGCACACGGCCAAAGACGCGCACAGGCCCATACATGTCCGCCACACGAAAGCAGGCGGTAGCGTCCCTGCGCAGGCAAAAAATGTGCGCCAAAGTTCTACACGCGTGAGAAGTTCCACACGCGATCGGGCCTGGGGGAGCGTGTGCGTGTATTTCAGGGGTGCACGAGAAGTACCACACGCGATCGGGCCTGGGGGAGCATGTGCGTGTATTCCAGAGGTGCGCGAGAAGTTCCACACGCGATTGGCCTGTACGCGTGTATTTCAGGGTTGCGCGAGATGTTCCACACGCGATTGGCCTGGGCGCGTGTATCTCAGAGGTGCGCGATAAGTTTCACATGCGATCGGGCCTGGGGGAGCGTGTGTGTGTATTTCAGAGGTGCGCGAGAAGTTTCACACGCGATTGGCCTGGGCGCGTGTATTTCAGAGGTGCGCGAGAAGTTACACACGCGATCGGGCCTGGGGGAGCGTGTGCGTGTATTTCAGGGGTGCGCGAGAAGTTCCACACGCGATCGGGCCTGTGGGAGCGTGTGCGTGTATTTCAGAGGTGCGCAAGAAGTTCCACACGCGATCGGGCCTGGGGGAGCGTGTGCGTGTATTTCAGAGGTGCACAAGAAGTTCCACATGCGATCGGGCCTGGGGGAGCGTGTGCGTGTATTTCAGAGGTGCGCGAGAAGTTCCACACGCGATCGGGCCTGGGGGAGCGTGTGCGTGTATTTCAGAGGTGCGCGAGAAGTTTCACACGCGATTGGCCTGGGCGCGTGTATTTCAGAGGTGCGCGAGAAGTTACACACGCGATCGGGCCTGGGGGAGCGTGTGCGTGTATTTCAGGGGTGCGTGAGAAGTTCCACACGCGATCGGGCCTGGGGGAGCGTGTGCGTGTATTTCAGAGGTGCGCGAGAAGTTCCACACGCGATCGGGCCTGGGGGAGCGTGTGAGTGTATTTCAGAGGTGCGCGAGAAGTTCCACATGCGATCGGGCCTGGGGGAGCGTGTGCGTGTATTTCAGAGGTGCGCGAGAAGTTCCACACGCGATCGGGCCTGGGGGAGAGTGTGCGTGTATTTCGGAGGTGCGCGAGAAGTTCCACACACGATTGGCTTGGGCGCGTGTATCTCAGAGGTGCGCGAGAAGTTTCATACGCGATTGGCCTGGGCGCGTGTATTTCAGGGGCTCGCGGGTGTTTTCACACGCGATTGGGCCTGGGGGAGCGGGGTACGTGTATTTCAGGGGTTGGCGGGTGGTTTCACACGCGATTGGGCCTGGGGGAGCGGGGTACGTGTATTTCAGGGGCTTGCGGGTGGTTTCACACGCGATCGGGCCTGGGGGAGCGGGGTACGTGTATTTCAGGGGCTTGCGGGTGGTTTTACACGCGATCGGGCTGGGGGAGCGGGGTACGTGTATTTCAGGGGCTCGCGGGTGGTTTTACACACTATCGGGCCTGAGGGAGCAGGGTACATGTATTTCAGGGGCTCACGGGTGGTTTTACACGCGATCGGGCCTGGGGAGCGGGGTACGTGTATTTCAGGGGCTCGCGGAGATCGGGCCTGGGGGAGCAGGGTACCACTCACCGTCTGCCTTGCGTGTAGAAGAACGCGTAGCCAACACCCACCCGCTGTGAAGTAATAGCGTGTGAACCCCAACGCCTGCAAAACACACACACCGCACCCCACGAAAAGCAACGCCCGTGCGCGATACGTCACAGACGCGCATACGCGCTAAGGGCCTTTGGTCCAAGGGAATCGCGTATGGGCCTTTCCTCGATTTACACGCTGACGTGCAGAATTTTCACATGCTAAATCACTCCGTATCAAGCTGGCCACGCGTAAGCACACGGAAGACCACGCTCCTGCCCAAAAGGCCAAATTACTGCCCCCCAGAGCCCCGAGCAGCCTCCCACTACCCATCTGCTGCTGCCTGCCTGCCTGCTGCCACCGTGCCCTGCCATTTGGTGCCTGCACATCAGCCATCTGCAGGGGTCCAGTTGCTGTGTCCACCCCTGCTGGAACAGAACACTCCCGACTGGGATACCATCGCTCCACAGGCCAGCCCCAGGACCCAGTTGCCCACCCACGCCTGCCTCGAGGGTCGCCATGTCGGGGCAAACACCATCCGAGACCACTGGCGACCCCCAGCCAGAGGGGCAGAGGGCCACCAGCTTCAGTCAGAAGGAAGTTGGTGTCCTGGTGGAGCTTGTCCTGGGGCATTATGATGCCCTCTTCGGATCACCACGCGCCGACAAGGAAGGACGGGACAGGATCTGGGACGACTTTGTGGTTGCCATCAACGCGGAGGGGGTGGCAACCCGCAACATCAAGCAAGTCAAGAAGTGCTGGGAGGACTTCAGGTCCAGGACCCTCATAAAGGCCCGGCGCCTCGTGGAGGGGGGCCGGGGCAGCATGAGTACCATCCAGCTGAGGGTCCTGGAACGCGTACGCCCAGCGCTCCATGCCCAGATCCTTGAGAGGCAGACCCGTCTGGAGTCGAGCGGTAAGTGGCCAAGCATTGCTGTGTGAGACAGGGCATGTTGCAGTATGCTGGTTGTCTGATACTTGCCTGTATGTGTGACATAGGCCATGTACATGTGTGTGTGTGCAGGGACATCATGGTCATGCATGTGAGACCAGTAATGTGTGAAGCACACGGTTGTTGTATGTGTTTAAATGCAACATGGGGAGCCCTATGCGGAATGGACACATGAGAGCATGCCAGTCTCTGTTCCTGGACATGGGTGGGGGTGAGGGATGTGTGCTGATGCCATGTATATGTATGGTGTCCATGTCTGTGTTTCTGACCTGCGTGTCTGTGACTTGTGAATGCCATGGATGCATGACACATGTCTGTGACAATGTTCAGAATCACTGATGCAGCCTAGTTATCCTTGCATCCACTGTGTCTGGGGTGTACGAGTCCAGATGGATGAAAGTACGTTGAAGTGTGTGCATGTGATAGGCATGACCCATGATGCATGTGAGTCCAAAATCAACATTGTATGCTTCAAGAGTCCCTTGGACATGTTTGCTTATGTCCATAGCATGCGCCATGCCTGTTACTGCATGTGTTTTGCCTGCACTGACCCATGTGTTGTGGAGTGACATGATGGAAGTGATCTTTGACAGTGCCACTCATCTGCTGTTGCTTCCTGTCTAGGGGACCATTGTACAGTACCCTGATGCTTGTGTTCTATGTCTCCCTCTAGACAGCGCAAAGTGAAGAAGAGGGCAGAGACGGCGCTGTGGAGCTAAGCGGCGGGGATGCCCCCATGGCTGCAGCGGAAGGGGTGGGTGAGCCCCCACAGGGGCTTGCAATGGCGGAAGAGGGTGTGGAGCCATCCAGGTTGGTGGTTTCCACAGAGGAGGAGGAGGCCGCTACTGAGCCGCACATGGGGCCTGGTGGGGGCATCCCTGCTGGTGCAAGTGGTGCAGTCCAGAGGCAGGGGCCGGAGGCAGCACAGGTCGCCGTGGAGGTGCCTGTGCATGTCACTATCCCTGACACTGTGACTGCACCACCATGCACCAGCAGGGATGCCCCATCCCAGGCCCGTCCGCAGGTAGGGGGGATGTCCATGTCATCTGACTCCCCTCCACCTGCGGACGAGGGGGCCCCTGGCCGTATGGAGAAGGTCCTGATTGGTGTCGCGTTGCGCACGGCTGTCATTCGTGATGAGGTGCGTGCTTCCCGGGGGGAGCACGCACGTCATCACGAAGAGCACCATGGCAACGTGGCCCAGTTGGGAGCGGTCATGGTCGGGGGTCTCGTACATGTGTCGGGCACTCTGGCGACCCTCTCCTCCTCTGTGGAGGCTATGCGCCAGTCGTACTCCATGCTGTCTTCCAGCCCAGATGCCACCAGGGCCCCTGTGGACCTGCCCCTACCAATGCAGCCACCTCGGTGGGGATCCCATCCCTGCCACAGTCGGGAGTCGGAGGTCCAGCAGGGGTGGACACACCAGCAACTGGACCCCAGCAGATGGAGGATGTGACGGCATCATCGGGCAGGGCACGGGCACGACGGCGTCGGTGGATTCCATCAGCCTGGATGCTGTTGTTCTGGCACAGGCAGTTGCGTCGGAGGCAGCGGCAGGCTCGACGTGGGAGGCATCATGGCTCTGGGCCATCAACATCAGGGGTGCAGGCATCGGCCGGAGGGCAGGAGAACCCTGGAATAGGAGTGGCTTCCGTGTGGGAGCGGTTGGGCCAGCAGATAGCTGCAGAGCGCCAGCAGGCAGAGGAGGAACGGCTCACAATGGTCAGGGCGGAGAACTCCATGCGGAGGGCGCTTAGGCGGGCTGAGTGCCTTGAGGGTCTTCACAGGGAGTTGGAGCTGGACACTGCATTATCCCTGCGGGACCTTGGGGCCAGGGAACATGGCCGCCTCCAAGCCATTGAACAGGAGTTCGATGATGCCCTGGCCCATGACAACAACCAGTGAGCCGTCGGACTAGCCCGCTGCCCTTGTAAATAGTTATGTAGTTAGTGTTAGGTTTCCTTTGCTTTTTTATTTATTTTGGACCTTTTGGACTATGGGCCACATTTTTGTATAGAGTTTTTGTATTAGGTAGTATTTTTATGTAGGTTTCATTTCTTCAGTTGGGATCATGGACCCGGGTTTGTTTATCTGTATATATTTGACTGTTGGATTTTATTTCTTTTTTTGGATTTACCCATGGAGCAATGGTTTTCGGTTTTGTTTTTACCTTGGATTTACTTTCTTGAACTGTGACTTTGGACACCTTTCCTTTGGATTATGATTTGTTGTTTTTCATTATTTTACAGACATGCTGCTTTTGGTTTTTGATTCCCATTGTCATTTGTTTATTTTTAATTCCATTTATGCTGTTTTTAATACATTTTTTTCATCAAACTTCAATGTGTAGTATCATCTCATTGGTATCATGCATATCATGATATGGGTTTTGAGATTCACTGACACCCATTGGGTGTATGTGAGGGCCATGTGTTCATTTCCAAACTTGCAATTGGGGTTCTATCATGTCATTGCCATTTCTAAGTGGGTGGATGCAATACTCGGGTGGGTGTTTGGCATTTGGAGGCTGACCATAAGGGCCAGGGATCTAGATTGTGATGACATGTTGGCTGGGGGACATGTGTGGGGGCCTGCTGGCAGGTGCCCCGCAATGCTGGGGGGTGGGGGTGCAGGGGGACATGAGTGGGACATGAGTGGGGGCCTGCTGGCAGGTGCCCCGCAATGATGGGGGATGGGGGTGAAGGGGGACATGAGTGGGACATGAGTGGGGGCCTGCTGGCAGGTGCCCTGCAATGCTGGGGGGTGGGGGTGCAGGGGGACATGAGTGGGACATGAGTGGGGGCCTGCTGACAGGTGCCCCGCAATGCTGGGGGTGTGGGTGCAAGGGGACATGAGTTGGTGATCAGTAGTGCAAGACGACATGTGCCTTTGCTGGGGGGCATGCCCATGTTGGGTGGGCTGCCTGCGGGACATGACCAGGGATGCAGGGTAGTCTCCTGTGGTGTGGGCTGCCTGCAGGGGCCGTGGAGGGTGTATAGGGAACACCTGGGAGGACCCACACTGCCAAATCACATGTAGGACTCCCCGGCACCCCTCAAATACACATACCCTGCTGAAATCGCGTGTGAAAATTCTCGCGCACCCCTGAAATACACGTACTCTGCTGAAATTGCGTGTGAAAATTCTTGCGCACGTGTGAAACTTCTCGCGCACCTCTGGAATACACGCGCCCAGGCCAATTGCGTGTGGAACTTCTCACGCACCCCTGAAATACACGCACACGCTCCCCCAGGCCCGATCGCGTGTGGATTCCATCAGCCTGGATGCTGTTGTTCTGGCACAGGCAGTTGCGTCGGAGGCAGCGGCAGGCTCGACGTGGGAGGCATCATGGCTCTGGGCCATCAACATCAGGGGTGCAGGCATCGGCCGGAGGGCAGGAGAACCCTGGAATAGGAGTGGCTTCCGTGTGGGAGCGGTTGGGCCAGCAGATAGCTGCGGAGCGCCAGCAGGCAGAGGAGGAACGGCTCACAATGGTCAGGGCGGAGAACTCCATGCGGAGGGCGCTTAGGCGGGCTGAGTGCCTTGAGGGTCTTCACAGGGAGTTGGAGCTGGACACTGCATTATCCCTGCGGGACCTTGGGGCCAGGGAACATGGCCGCCTCCAAGCCATTGAACAGGAGTTCGATGATGCCCTGGCCCATGACAACAACCAGTGAGCCGTCGGACTAGCCCGCTGCCCTTGTAAATAGTTATGTAGTTAGTGTTAGGTTTCCTTTGCTTTTTTATTTATTTTGGACCTTTTGGACTATGGGCCACATTTTTGTATAGAGTTTTTTTATTAGGTAGTATTTTTATGTAGGTTTCATTTCTTCAGTTGGGATCATGGACCCGGGTTTGTTTATCTGTATATATTTGACTGTTGGATTTTATTTCTTTTTTTGGATTTACCCATGGAGCAATGGTTTTCGGTTTTGTTTTTACCTTGGATTTACTTTCTTGAACTGTGACTTTGGACACCTTTCCTTTGGATTATGATTTGTCGTTTTTCATTATTTTACAGACATGCTGCTTTTGGTTTTTGATTCCCATTGTCATTTGTTTATTTTTAATTCCATTTATGCTGTTTTTAATACATTGTTTTCATCAAACTTCAATGTGTAGTATCATCTCATTGGTATCATGCATATCATGATATGGGTTTTGAGATTCACTGACACCCATTGGGTGTATGTGAGGGCCATGTGTTCATTTCCAAACTTGCAATTGGGGTTCTATCATTTCATTGCCATTTCTAAGTGGGTGGATGCAATACTCGGGTGGGTGTTTGGCATTTGGAGGCTGACCATAAGGGCCAGGGATCTAGATTGTGATGACATGTTGGCTGGGGGACATGTGTGGGGGCCTGCTGGCAGGTGCCCCGCAATGCTGGGGGGTGGGGGTGCAGGGGGACATGAGTGGGACATGAGTGGGGGCCTGCTGGCAGGTGCCCCGCAATGATGGGGGATGGGGGTGAAGGGGGACATGAGTGGGACATGAGTGGGGGCCTGCTGGCAGGTGCCCTGCAATGCTGGGGGGTGGGGGTGCAGGGGGACATGAGTGGGACATGAGTGGGGGCCTGCTGACAGGTGCCCCGCAATGCTGGGGGTGTGGGTGCAAGGGGACATGAGTTGGTGATCAGTAGTGCAAGAAGACATGTGCCTTTGCTGGGGGGCATGCCCATGTTGGGTGGGCTGCCTGCGGGACATGACCAGGGATGCAGGGTAGTCTCCTGTGGTGTGGGCTGCCTGCAGGGGCCGTGGAGGGTGTATAGGGAACACCTGGGAGGACCCACACTGCCAAATCACATGTAGGACTCCCCGGCACCCCTCAAATACACATACCCTGCTGAAATCGCGTGTGAAAATTCTCGCGCACCCCTGAAATACACGTACTCTGCTGAAATTGCGTGTGAAAATTCTTGCGCACGTGTGAAACTTCTCGCGCACCTCTGGAATACACGCGCCCAGGCCAATTGCGTGTGGAACTTCTCACGCACCCCTGAAATACACGCACACGCTCCCCCAGGCCCGATCGCGTGTGGAACTTCTCGCGCACCTCTGAAATACACGCGCCCAGGCCAATCGCGTGTGGATCTTCTCGCGCACCCCTGAAATACACGCACACGCTCCCCCAGGGCCGATCGCGTGTGGAACTTCTCACCCACCTCCGGAATACACGCGCCCAGGCCAATCGCGTGTGGAACTTCTCACGCACCCCTGAAATACACGCACCCAGGCCAATTGCGTGTGGAACTTCTCGCGCACCCCTGAAATACACGCGCCCAGGCCAATCGCATGTGGAACTTCTCGCGCATCCCTGAAATACACGCGCCCAGGCCAATCGCGTGTGGAACTTCTCGCGAACCCCTGAAATACATGCGCCCAGGCCAATCGCGTGTGGAACTTCTCACGCACCCCTGAAATACATGCGCCCAGGCCAATCACGTGTGGAACTTCTTGCGCACCCCTGAAATACACGCACACAGGCCATTCGCATGTAATACTTCTCGCGCACCCCTGAAATACACGCACACGCTCCCCCAGGCCCGATCGTGTGTGGAACTTCTCGTGCACCTCTGGAATACACGCGCCCAGGCCAATCGCGTGTGGAACTTCTCGCGCACCCCTGAAATACACGCACACACTCCCCCAGGCCCGATCGTGTGTGGAACTTCTCGCGCACCTCTGGAATACACGCGCCCAGGCCAATCGCATGTGGAACTTCTCGCGCACCCCTGAAATACACGCGCCCAGGCCAATCTCGTGTGGAACTTCTCGCGGACCCCTGAAATACACGCACCCAGGCCATTCGCGTGTAATACTTCTCGCGCACCCCTGAAATACACGCACACGCTCCCCCAGGCCCGATCGCGTGTGGAACTTCTCGCGCACCTCTGGAATACACGCGCCCAGGCCAATCGCGTGTGGAACTTCTCGCGCACCCCTGAAATACACGCACACGCTCCCCCAGGCCCTATCGCGTGTGGAACTTCTCGCGCACCTCTGAAATACACGCGCCCAGGCCAATCGCGTGTGGTACTTCTCGTGCACCCCTGAAATACACGCACCCAGGCCAATCGCGTGTGGAACTTCTCGCGCACCCCTGAAATACACGCGCCCAGGCCAATCGCGTGTGGAACTTCTCGCGCACCCCTGAAATACACGCACCCAGGCCATTCGCGTGTAATACTTCTCGCGCACCCCTGAAATACACGCACACGCTCCCCCAGGCCCGATCGCGTGTGGAACTTCTCGCGCACCTCTAAAATACACGCGCCCAGGCCAATCGCGTGCAGTACTTCTCGCGCACCCCTGAAATACACGCACCCAGCCCGTTCGCGTGTGAAACTTCTCGCGCACCTCTGAAATACACGCACACGCTCCCCCAGGCCAGATCGCATGTGAAACTTCTCACGCACGCGTGTTCCCGAAACCCGTAATACACGTTCCCCGCTTTGCGTTTGCTGTTTGCCAGTCCGGTAAACTGGTACAGGGTTGGCGCAGCCCTTTGCGATGGTTTTGCGATCTTGATGGCTTTTCCTCGCTCGAGGGCGTTCTTGGGGGCGTAACTGGCACTGCTGCAGGGTCGCTGCGCCACTCTGCGCCACGTCTGCTTTTGGAGGCGAGAATCCATGAATACGCTGTGCGCGGAAATTGATTTTATCGCACGCGGCTGGCGCAGACAATCGCACGGGCACGCTGTGCGCCAGCCGCGTGCGACACTTTTGTGCAAATTTCCATGAATTACCCTGTAAGTTTCTTAACCAGTTAAGACCCTTGTGGGATGGCCCACAAGCACAACCTTCACCCACAGGTGACTTCAATAACTATGGTGCTGGGGATATTAATACCTGACTGTTGGCATTCAGAATAATTTTAGAAATTGGTAAAAGGCGGGGGGCGCTGTTGTGCCCCGAGCAAGATGGCCGCTTGATGCGTGAGCTCCGCGGCGAGCGGACCTCATAATCCTGCTTTTTGGCACTTTCCCTATCTGCCGCCGTGTACGGAGTGCACGATTCTTTTGCTGCGGCTCCGGTGATCCTGCGGTGCCAATCCTGCTTTGATTCGGAGCCGGGGGGGACATTCCCCGACTCCTTAGCGCCCATCCCCCCGCCTACGGCGCTCCTGCGCGCCTAAAACTAGGCCCGGGTGGTGGGTGTCGTTCCCGCCCGAGGCCCTGCGGCGCTGCCTTCCACATCTACCGGGCATCGGCGGGGGCCGGCGCGCCTCGTTCCTGTTGGCGGCGGGGGTCGTCGGAGCCCCGGGAGTGTGATCCACCGGCTGCGCGGCTGCTCCGATTGGGACGGAGAGGTCTGGGGCGGGCTGCCCCCGTGTCCCTGGAGGGACGTCGGACCTGCGGCGCTCTCCCCCTCGGCTGCATACTACATCTACATTGCCCTTCCTGGAGGACTTCCTCGGCCTGCGGTGGGGTCGCCGGAGCCTCTCCCCCCCCCGGTGCCCGGATACTTGCCGCGGGGGGCCCCGCTGTCTCCGGAGACGGTCCCGCGCCGGCCGCCTTGGTGCTCCTGCGGACCTCGGGCCCTGCTGGGCCGCCCCTTTCCTGTGGGGGTGTTCTTGTGATCGGCTGCCGAGCGGACCCGCCTGGGGCCGTGCTGGGCTCCTCCTCCCGCCGCGGTCGGCTGGGGGGACCGGGCTCTCGTTCCCCCTGGTGCTGGGCGGGCTGGGGTGCGCCGCCCTCGCCGCGCCTGGTTGACTACCCGGGCTGAACCCTCGGCCCAGCTTGGTGAACTTCTACTCTTCCCCCACCGCCTGCGAGCCCTGTGCGGGTGGGGGCGGCGCGGCCCCCGGGTGCGGGCCGGGGGGGCTCTACTGATCTGCCGGACCCGCTGCCGCCCTGCCCCGGCTCTCTGAAACCGCCCCTCCTTGGCGGGTCTTGCTCTCTGCGGCGAGGGGCTCCGAGGCCCGCGGGCAACGACGTCCAGCTCTGCCCGGTGAGCCCTGCCCTCCCTGGCTCTCCTGTACTGAACCGCAGCTCTTGCTCCCCCCCCCCTTGGGGGGCTACTCGATCTACACCAGCCTTATACTGTGACCACCTCGGCTGGAATCCCTCGCTCTGTTTGGCCCTACCGTGCACTGGGGGCTGGCCTCTCCCCCTCTCATTTCTCTGGAGGCTGTTGCCACTCCCCCCGGAGCGACACTCTGCAGAAGGGATCCGTCAATACCGCGGGTCCCTACCTTTCCATCTCTGGGTATCTCCCACACCTTCCTGATCGGGCGGGTGCCCGCGGCCTACACCTCTCCGGCATAGCATCGTGGCCACGATACCACCGGCTTCCCTCACTTGTCACGCACCCTACTTGGATTATTGACTTTCACGGCCTGGGTTCCCCCCTGTTGCCTTCTCAGGGCTACTGGCGGCTCCCCTTCACCCCACTCATCCATCGCCACTGGCAAAATGACCAGGGGGGGCGCGAGGAAGCAGAGCTCCATTAACATGTTTGCGAGGGCAGCTGCGAGATCTCCGGAGGACCCCATTGAACAGGCCCCGGTGGTGTCGTCACCGGCGGTGGCGCCTGAGCCCCAGGGCATGATGGACTTTATCAGGGAGGGTTTCTCTGCCCTACACTCGAAACTGGACGATATGAACGGCACAATATCCTCAATCAAAGCCCACATCGAGAGGACCGACAGCCGCGTGTCGGAGGTCGAGACACGGGTTGGCTCCGCCGAGGACGCATTGGGGGCACTGCGCTCCGAGGTTGTTGCCCTCTCGAACCGAGTCCTCGTGGTGGAGAAGAAGAACGAGGACTTGGAGTCCCGCTCACGACGCAATAACCTTCGCATCATCGGGGTCCCTGAGAACGAGGTGCACGAGCCAATGGAGGACTTCGTTGAACACACATTAATGTCTCTCCTGGATTCGCCCAAGCTCTCCCCCCACTTCGCTATTGAGCGGGCGCACCGTGCCCTTACTGCAAAACCCAGACCCGGGGCCCCGCCTCGCCCCATCATCGCCCGAGTCCTGAACTACCGGGATCGCGATACCCTACTCAGAGCTGCAAGGGACAAGGGCGAGCTCTTATTGGGGGGTGCGAGGATTCATCTTTACCCCGATTTCTCGGCTGCCGTCCAACGTGAGCGCAGGACCTTCCAGGATGTGAAGCGGAGACTGAGAGATCACTCCATTAAATATGCCATGCTCTACCCCGCCAAACTGCGCATAGAACATGCTAATCAGGTGTTCTTCTTCACGATCCCGGAGGAGGCCTCCAAGTTTATTGACGAACACTTCCCGGGCTGACTTCCTTCCTTCTCTTGTACACAACTCAGCAGCTTCCCCCTCGAGCCCTGCGGGGGGCGGCCGTGTCCGGCACTTCTCCGTCATTGGCACCGCTTTGATCCTCTTTCTCGGATTCGGCTTGTTCAAACTCTCCTTTCACCTCAATGATGTGCCACACTGCGGAGTGCAAGATACCCTCTCTAAGTTACATTCAATGTTTGCAGTTGCACCTTGAGCTCTACTGGTCCTGCTGCGGCCCGGAGCGCTGCGGTCAGCCCGGCCTACAGGCCCCCAGGCGCTGATGCCTCTAGTTTGGTTTTGGTTGAGGGGGGTTGGGATTGTCATTCCTCTGTTTGGGAGGGGGATGTGGGTGGGGGTGGGACATGTTTGGGGTTTTTTTCTCAGAAAATTGGCACTGGCGGCGAGGGCGGACGGGGGCGCAGCACTCACTCATTGGTCTTGGACACCTTTTTTGACTATACCACTATCACACCTATGGCTGAGGGTGACTTAACCTTTATGAGTTGGAATGTCCGTGGGTTGGGGAACTATAGAAAGATGAGGCAGCTCCAGCTGCAGGCTGAGCGCCACGGCTCCAAAATCCTCTTTCTGCAGGAAACACATGCTCGCAAGGAACAATGCGTGCGTTTTGCCAAAACCTGGGGCCCCCATAGATTCTTTACCGAGTTCTCTACGCAGAGTCGGGGGGTCATGACTCTTATACACAAGAGTCTCCGGTTCACCCTCATCTCTTCACATATTGACCCCCTGGGCAGGTATGTGCTGTTACATTCCACGCTTCAAGGGAAAGAAATGGTTTTGCTGAACATTTATGGTCCCAACCTTGATGATCCCGAGTTCTATAGACAGATCACGTCCCTTCTAGATGGCTTCCCCCTTGTTCCTATTCTCTGGGGGGGGGACTTTAACACTATCTTCGATGTGGCCCTTGATAGATCTGGGACCAAGCCCCGTCATCTCTCCAGGGCAGCCTATGCTGCATTATCATCTCTACCCCGGTTGGCCATGGTGGACGCATGGAGGTTCTTTTATCCCGACTCTCGCGTTTACTCATTTTACTCTTCAGTCCACGATTCATACTGCCGAATTGACCGCTGGGTGATCTCCAATGTCTTGGTTAAAGACGTGAAACAGTTAATGATTTTACCCAGAACCTTATCAGACCACTCCCCAGTGACCATCACTGTTAGTTGGGCCCCTGATCCCGGCCGGTCCCGCTGTTGGAAACTGAAACCACTCGCCCTTCTTGATCCAGAGTTTCATTCCGAGCTCGAGGATTCTATTGAGGAGTTCTTCGAGATAAACGCAGGCTCGGTTCCATCAATGGCCATACTATGGGAGTCCTTCAAGGCCTATATTAGAGGGATTGCAATCTCCAAGGAAAATGGAGTCCTCAAATCGATTAGGAGGGGACTGGCCGAGAGTGAGTCCAAGCGTTCGACCCTGGAGGCTACATGTTCACTTCACTCTTCTCCGGGTAACCTAGCGGCCATTGGGGTGGAGTTGGATGCATTCCGTGCCCTGGCTGATCGCGAACAGAGGTTTATGGACAACCCTGGTATCGCACGGAAATACGGGGAGGGCGAGCGCCCTGGTCGATTCCTCGCGAGGTTGATCCGACACGAGACGGGTTCCCCACACATTCTCGGGATTCAGAGACTGGACGGCTCTTTGGCCGTCACCTCCCGGGACATCAACACGGAATTCTTTAGTTTTTACAAGTCCCTATATTCCAACTCGGACGAGGTGTCGGTGGAGGAAATCGACTCCTTTCTCGAATCCCTTCCCTTGGCAACTTTATCCCCTGAGGCTGCGGGCTCTCTTGATTCCCCATTCACACTGGAAGAGCTCTCTGACGCTATCGACTCTCTATCCTCGGGGAAAGCCCCCGGCTCCGATGGTATCCCAGTCGAATTTTACAAGTCCTATAAGTCACTTCTCCTTCCCCACCTGTTGGCTGTGTGGGAGGAGTCGGTCGGGACAGGGGTGTTCCCCCCTTCACTACGTGAGGCCACGATTACAGTATTGCTAAAGGCTGGCAAACCTCCCTCGCATTGTGGATCGTATCGCCCGCTTTCCCTTATTAACTGCGACGCCAAAATATACGCAAAAGCCCTGGCTCTCAGGCTGGCTCCCATTCTTCCGGCCATCATTCATCCTGACCAAGCGGGCTTTGTCCCGGGGAGGTCTACCTCCCTGAACTTAAGGCGCATATTTAATATAATTGACAGGATTAGCCCAGAGACCCAGGCCGTGGCGGCTACACTGGACATGCAGAAGGCCTTTGACTCGGTCTCCTGGCGGTTCCTTTGGCGGGTTCTCGAGAGCTGTAAATTTGGTCCCTCCTTTCTCTCTTGGGTTAAGCTACTTTATTCGTCCCCTGTGGCTAGGGTCCGTACAGGTGACCATTGCTCTCCTACCTTTGGGATTGCCAGGGGGACGAGGCAGGGTTGCCCATTCTCTCCCTTGGTTTTTGCAATTGCCATAGAGCCCCTTGCGGACATGCTTCGCCATCGCCACGCCCACAGAGGCCTCCGCACTGCCGGGAGAGCGGACATAGTTTCCCTATACGCGGATGACGCGTTGTTGTTCATCCGATCTCCATCGGGTGCTGGAGGATATCATTTATTTTGGCTGGGTCTCGGGCCTCAGGGTGAACTGCTCGAAATCCACCCTTTTCCCACTCACGGAATACACTTCTCCCCCCCCTGATACCTTGGGATTCACATGGGCTCAATCCACATTCACGTACCTGGGGATAGCAGTAACGCGCCAACAGCCACTAACCCTCGAAGAGAACTTCCGGAAATACCTTACACTTCTGTCCGCCAAGGTCCTAGCCTGGGACAAGCTCCCGATTTCTCTCGCGGGCAGAATGGGCCTATTGAAAATGGTGGTGTTACCTCAGTTGCTTTACAAGTTTGCCAATGTTCCCTTGTGGCCAGGTACAGACTTTTTTCGTGACCTGACTCGTACAATTAACTCTTTCCTTTGGCACTCGGGAGCGGTTCGGCTTAAGTATAAGACCCTGTCCACCCCCATGGCCAGGGGGGGCTTTGGCGCCCCTGACTTTTACAAATACTGGCTAGTATCCCAGATCCAATATGTCTCCCATTGGTTTAGTACAGCTGACCCCCCCCCCCCCATGTCCGACTCGAGAAACTTGCGACCTGTGATCACGATATCCGTTCTCTGGTTGTGCAACCCGCTCCCCAGGTGCTGGACTCGCAGAGTCCGGTCGCCTGTACATCCCTTGCATTAGCCAAAACATGGAAGCTGCTTGGAGTGGCCCGTGCCTTCCACGGCAACCTTCCCCTCTGGAACTTCCTCCCGGGGGTCCCCCAGGTTACACCACTTACTGTTCGCCGCTGGGCCGAGGCGGGCTATGAGCTACTGCGGGACGTGTTTGACCAGGGCATATTCATCGAGTGGGCTGATCTTCCCCTGCCCATGAGGAGTGACCGGAGTGTCTGGCTCCAGTATGCGTCTCTCCATAAGACCCTTAAGCGTAGTTATCCAACATTCCCTGCGCTACCACCGGACGACCCGGCCATTGAGGAACTCACTTCCCCCTCACCCATGAAAGGCAAAATCTCTAGGTTATACTCCATGCTGCAGACCAGATCCTCTCCAGAATTTTCTAAACTTAGGGGGGCTTGGGAGAGGGACTTGGGGGTGGAAATGTCGGACGACCGTTGGGCACATATCTGCGACCGCACTCACCGGGTGTCCTTTAATTCCCGTTTTAAGCTCATTCAGTTAAAAGTGCTGCATAGGTTCCACTATACCCCGGTCAGATTACATCGCATGTCCAGTGAGCACCCATCTAGCTGCCCTCGATGCGGGCAAGATGACGCGGACTACATCCATATGATCTGGTCCTGCCCCCGCCTCTCACGGTTCTGGGGAGCGGTTTGCTCAACGGTATCTGCTATGCTCGAGTACCCCATGGATCCTTCTCCAGCACTGTGTCTCTTCAACGACCTCCCTGGTCTCCCTCGTGATTCCAAAAAACTGACTGGCCTCTGCATGCTCTTAGCGGTTCGGTCCATCCTTCTCTGCTGGCTTCGCCCCTTTCCCCCCACACATGCCCAATGGTTAAAGGCGGTTACTTGGGCCTCTGACACCGAGGAAATGTGGTCCCGCATGCAACCTACCCACTCCAGGCCCAGGGACATCTGGCTTAGATTCCGCTCCTACTTGTCCGACCTTGACATGACCCCGGTTACTTCTCCTCCACCTGCTTTTTCTCACTAGTCTGGGTACACCCCCCACATTACTTGATCAGCCTCCCCTCCTCGCATCTCGTTTGTAACTTTGTTTTGTAATCATTTAATGTACAATCTCCGCATGACTGTATCATGATGCGTATTGTCAATCTGTACCTGCTGGGCGCTGTTCGCCTGTTGTTTTGCTGCCATGCTGCCTAATAAAAAGAGTTTTAAAAAAAAAAGAAATTGGTAAAAGGCAAAGTTTATTATAACACAAAACATCACAAATATTCTTAAGCAGGCAAATACCTTTGGATCGCCAAGAAGAGTCATACAATTCAATAAGCGAAGCCAAAGTCAATGGGCAAAAGTCTTCTATAGGATGAAGCACTTCTGGTAAATAAATGGAAAAGTCTTTACACAGGTTCTTAGGAGTCTTTGATGAAAAGAAGAATCAAATGTAGGGCCACAAGCTGATTATACTTGTGAGTTGTAGAAGTTCCAAAGCAGTTCTACAGTAAGAGGTAAGTCCTCTTCAGCTTGTTTTACAGTACCTTGGAAATGAAGAAAAGATGCAGCTGATGACTTCTGTTCCTGTGCAGCTCTGCAGATCTCACTGTTCCTGGGCCTGAGTCGTGGGGACAAGAGGGAGCATGTTGCGGCACTCCTGCAATGTACTGGGATGGTAAAAACTTGCAACCGGCAAACTTTACTTTTAGTAGCTGTTCAGTGTTTCAGCTCCTCGTGTCTACCGCAAATAGAAACACTGCAGGTCCTGACTGTTGAGATGGACTTTCCTTGCTTCTGGGCTCCCGCACTCTGTCGAGGGGGCTCAGGCTTGGTCAGTCCTGCTTCTTGGGAGTCCGGAGGATCTTCCAGAAGCTCTAGGCGAGCTTAAAATCAACGTACACAATCAGGTGTTCCTCTCCCTGGCTATACGGTTTCCAGCAGTAACTCTGTGGAAATTCAACCAGCTCCAAGATGGATATCCACGTGGCTTACTTTGGAGTTGATTGGTCCCACCAACTCAAAGTGAGAAGTCATCCTTGCAGGGGCTTCACTGTCGATGTGAATTTGGCATTTCGGCACTGCAGCAGGGCTTCACCGGGCAAACCAACTGTCCAGGAGTTGCAGCAGGCGTCCTCTTCAAGCTCTTCTTTGGTTCCTTCATCCAGTGGTAGACTCTGCCTTCCAATTCAAAGGACTCCCCTTTTATTCAGTTTTCTCCCATTAATTCCAATCACCCAGAAGGGTGGCTTTCCTTGCCGGACAGTCAGCCGGCCAATCACTACAGAGTGCATTTGGGCCTACTAGGAGACTACGTACAGGGAGTTTCAGGCACCTCCCTGACTTCCTGCCTACCCCAGACACCCTGGAACAAGAGGCACGCTCACTCCTGAAGCCGGCCAAAGGCGAAATGAACAAAGAGATCATACCTGGTTTGGCGCTCAGAGAAAATCTCAAGAAGGACCCTTTCACAAAGAAATGGCAAAAAAACAAGACCGGGTGCAATTTTGACAAAGATGGCTCCTGCGGTTGCTTTGAAAAGGGTAACATAAAAATGTTACATGAGAAGCTAGACAAAGGGGATACTAAGTAACCCCTCCAGCACTCTATTGTAAGATAGTGTGTGCTGGGTCTAGCAAGTTACAATGATAAGTAAAGTCAATTTCACTTTACTGCTCTGGGAAACAGTAGTTTATCCAGAGAAGGTATTTAAACCTTTGGCAAATCTGGAAGACTTCACTGTGTCACTGCACTGAAGGTGCTTTGTGGCACAATGGAAAAGATGATGCCTATGGAGTTTGTCAGACTCCACAACCAAAAGAAACACAGAGGTAAAATTCACATTAAAATACATGAGAGAGTGGGAAAAAGGGTCTCACTCTCTCCAGGTTAAAAAAATCAAGTCCTCAAAATCCAGCAAAGTTGCTGGGGGTCTCTAAGGTGAAGGCAATTAGCACATTTTTGAGAATTCTCCCAAACAAATTCTCCTCTGAATAAGAGTACCAACAGCAACCCCAGACACGTGTTTCGGCCTAGTCTGGCCTCATCAGTGAGGTGGAGCTGTGCCTCTCTAAGAACAGTGAGCTAAAGACTTGGTTGAGACACTTCCGGGGGCCATCCACCCCAGAGCAGGTCATTGGGCTGTGTTTGTGACGGTAGAGGGACTCCCCGAGCCCCCCTTTTATTCCAAATCCATGTGCAACTCAGACCTTGCCACCCTTAAACAAAAGTGTAGGGTGGCAGAGAGGAAGTGGAGGGACTTGGGTTCACCCCATAACAAACTGGCTTGCCGCCTGCTCCAAAGGCAGTACAGTACAGACTCTATGCCCTCTCTAATAAGAGAGCCTACATCCAAGCCTGCATGTCTGAGGAATCGAACAACTCAGCCAAACCTTTTAAAATCTGCAAGGACCTGGCCAATCCTGCTGCAATCTTTACCTCTCTTGTTCCCTCCCAGGCCCTCTGCATGGCCTTGGCCTCTCATTTCACTCCTAAACCTCAGGCCATTCTGTCCACCATCTCTTCCTCTACCTCCTCTTCTTCCGTCTTTACCACTCCTGGCTCATTTTAGGCCATCGCTCCTACTCCTGTACCCTGTTCAGCCCTGACAATGTTTGTAGATAAATCAGATCTATTAAAGTCTCATCAAAGCATGTTACCTCCTGCTTATCCAAAACTATCAAAGACCACATCAACACCCTTGCTCCAGCCTTGGCAGATTTCTGCAATCACTCCTTTACCACTGGAACTTTCCCAACCCCCTTAAGCACTCTCTTGTACACCCCCTTCTAAAGAAGCCCTCAACGGATCTTTCCTCTCTGGCTAACTATCACCGGATCTCCATCACTCCTTTCGTGGGCAAACTGTTGGGAAAGCTGGCCATCTCCCAGCTTAATCTACATACTGAGTTTGTTAGTTGCCTCCATGACTACGAGTCTGGCTTCAGAGCTGCCAGAAGCACGGAAACTACTCTCCTGAACACCCCTGAAGACTTGCTCTCTATTCTTGACTCTAATCTCTCTTCTGTCCTCATTCTCCTTGATCTATACTCTGCTTTTGACATGGTCAACTATGCCATCCTGCACAATCGTCTACGGGACAAACTTGGAATTACTGATCATGCCCTGGGCTGGTTGACCTCCTTTCTCACCGACCGACCCTCTTAGGTACAACTGGGGAATTTCCTCTCTTCTTACTCTGTCTACTTGTGGTGTTCCCGAGGGGTATAACCTCTCTTCCTGGCTCTTCAACCAGTACCTGGCCCCTCTTGCACACTGCATCACTACTTTATGATACAATTTTCAATGTTATATGGATGACACTCAGCTCTCTTCAGGCTCCCTTCAGCCACCTCTGCTCCTTCTCCCATACCAAACTGTCCGACCGCAATTCAGGAATGGTGTGCCACCACTGATCTCTGCCTTAATGTCAGTAAGACTGAGATCCTCCTCCTTGGGACATCTTATCCCTCCTTTCCACTCTCTCTCTGGGCCCTATTCCTGCTTCTTCCTGTGAGGCTAAAAACCTTGGTGTCATCTTCGACTCCACCTCTCCTTCTCTCCTCACATCTCTGAAATCTCTAAGAAGTCAAACTATCAGCTGCACATCCTCAGAGATATTCTTCCTTTCTTTTCTCACTTTCCCCCAGAAGCCCACTGTCTCTAGAGCTCTGGTCAGCCCTAGGCAGGACTATTGCAACAGACTCTTTCTAAATCTTCCTGCCTCTACTCTTCAACATCTACAACTTATCCAGAACAGTACTGCAACCCTTGTCCTTAGCTTGAAGCCCAGTGATTGTATCTCTCAAGCTCTGAAATCTCTTCACTGGCTCCCCGTGGCTGCAAGGATCAACTTCAAGACCCTCTGTATTGTCAACAAGGCTTTCTGGGACCTGGGACCTCTCTACCTCCAACATTCTCTTCCAAAACATCTTCCTTCTCGAGCTCTCCACTCATCCACCTCCAACTTTCTGAGGTTCAGATGCTTCTCCAAGCAGAGATTTGGGGACCGATCTATCTCTAATCGCCTGGGGCCTCCCTCTGTAACAGCCTCCCTGTCTCCCTCAAACTTGAGCAGAAGCACCTCCGGTTCCGGAAGCAACTCAAGGCCTTCCTTTTTTCTTCCGCTTTCTCTCTTCCTCTGCTGATGCACCAGACTGCTCCACGCACTGGTCACCTGGTCACCCTCTGAACTCGGGCCCGGGCTCCTGCATGTCGAGTTGCTCTCACACTGCCTCCCGGCTCCCCAGCACTTAAGGGTCTGTATCTGCAACCCTACAGTCCCTTCTCTCTGCACTTATGAGCCACCCGCTGGGTGCACTTGTGAGTTAACTGCACTTCCCCTTCCCCTCCCACTGGCACTTCGCCCCTTCCCTCTTCCCCACACTTGCATCATCTGAATGACACAAGGCCTAGTAAGATCATTATTTTGTCCTCCCTTGTTTCCCCCTCCTTGTCTTGTCGAGCCTAGAAAAACCTGTTTACAGGCGCGTTATAAATGCCACATCATACATCAGAAACGTGCCTGTTATACCTATGTACTTGTTGTCTATACAATACTTCTAATCAACATTTGTGACATCAGCAGACATACAATATGTGTTTTGCTATGATATGAGACATTTTGTACTGATGAGAAACCGATGGAGAATTTCTTCCTTTTTTTTCCATTGACAGTGCCAGCCAGATAAAAGCGGCATGCTTTTTTGCACAGCCCATTGCAAAGGATCCTATTCCTATTTCAGAGAGATCAGGGCAGTGGATTCATTAGGTCACAGTGTGTTCCCAATTCTGCCCAGAGTTCAGTTGTATGGGGATACTGGGAACAGAGTACTGCATATGTCTTTAGATAGTATTTATCAGCACATTTTCTACAACTGGTAACTCATACTGTATCTCGTACTACAACTTAGAGTACTCCCCGGCCAGTCCACCTCAACTACAGATGCCCTGCCAGATCAATGGGTTCAAACCTGTTTGCATTGTAAGCATATCTATTGTACACACTTTCACAAAAAGAGAACATTAAACCAGAATTAAAAAGAATTGCCAAACAGGTTTGTGATTCAGATGTTTGGGGATGCACCATTTTGATGGAAAAACATATATGGCTAAACAAGCAAATCAAAACACACATTTGACATTGGAATTCAACCTTCCTTGAGTATTCAGTATCCAGGCAATAAATGAAACGGAGACTAATACATCAACAAATAACAGTAATTAAATAATAAAAACGAAATGAAGTGGGATCTTTAAACACTTGTGTATAGGCGCGTTATAAATGCCATATCATATCAGTAGTCTGCAAATTATTCAGTAAAAATACAGCAATGCTGGAACAGATCAGCACTCGGTGCCAAGCTGATTGAGGGGTTCATCCAATTGATTGCAGGGTTCAACACAATCGAATCATGTTTCCTAATCGTGTGTGTGTATTCCAGGTGAGCAACAACCTTTAGTCCACCCATGTTAAGGGGAGCAACGGGCGCCTAAATACCTACATTCTGGAAAGGACGCTACGCCATTCTCTCTTCCTCCAGGCATCCTGTTAGTGTCTGTTGGAGAAAGCGCACCTTCCACCTGGTGGCAAACGATAAAGAACTTCTTGGAATGTTGCGTTCAATGTGCATTGGAGATACATGAGGGCCAAAGTAGAGGCTGGATGCATTAGTGAGATGGTCAGTTCGACCGATAAAATAGTGATGTGTTGCGATATTCAAGTATTCTGCTGGCCAATCACTGCAAGGGATTTCCTTTGGCATAGAGAAGCAGTCCACGCAAAACCATTTGCATAGTAATGTCCTGGGAGGATAGCTCAGCGGCAACGTGCACGATTTATAAGCAAGATGACAGAAAGCAACACAGGTTCGATCCCTGGGTCCGCGCTTAAAAATCCTTAAGCGCGTTATAAATACGCAACTGAAAAACAAGCAATTCCTGTAACAGTGCCTCGATTCCTGCGTGAGCGCTTTAAAAATTCTAAATGAAATACATAAATAAATTCCTTACCGTAGGACCCGTGGCCAGAGTGCTGGATTCTTCTGGGCTATAATGTGTATCTACAAAGTTGCTAGTGAATTGTTATTTCTCTTTCAACTACGAGCTTTTACATTTTCACTTTTTAATTGTCATCAGTGGTCAGGCTCGGTTTGGCCTCTAGGGCAACGCTGAACCAAAAATACAACATGCTAGTGTGGGACAGGTTTTTGGGTCAATGTGGGGCACTTTTTTGGCTAATGTGGGTCAGTTGATGAGTTTCTTCACTATGTGGCTAGTAGTTTTGACCATCGTTGCTGAATACATATTCTTTAAATTGCACAATTTGCATCACATTTTACAAAAATAATTCCCCCCTTGGGTACTATTCAAACAGTCTGTCACACAAGGAATGGATTGCCATTTGCAACTGTGGGACACATTTTCATTGGTGCCCGAGACAATTGTATGGCCCAGTCCGACCCTGTCAGTGGTACTTAACAAAACATCATTCTAAAGGAACCCCCTTAAATCTGAACCCCGCTAATCTGCATACGTGCACCCCTAACTTCAATCACCTCAACTGCATTCCGGCACCCCTAAATCCATTACTGTACCTTACCTTTGCGGGTTGGTTCCTGTGCGATTGGGACTTTGCGCCTCCTATCATGTGCCGGTGAGATCACAACCTTTGCATGCATCCTTCCACGGTGTGAGGTTTCGCATTCAAGTCCATGAAAATGCGTGGGTTTGCGTATTGCTGGGAGTTCGGTATCTTTTCATAGCCTGTCCATCGACACACCTACGTAATTCCTTGTTCTTCCTCATTCTGCGTGAGGAATGGGGAATATGCATGTTCCGCCCCCTAATTATTTCCTTGGCAGGTCCGTCCCACATTTTGCATGGAACCTCGTGCATAGAGATCGACTCCATGCAAAGACGTGGAAGAGCTGCGGTCCCCACAAGGTCCCAGAAAACCATACAAAGTCGGATCCATGAATTGACAAAAACAGTTTTGCGCACTGAAAAGTGCACAAAGTCACTTTTCAGCACACAAAATATTCTATGAATCAGGTCCAATGTGTTTTTGTACAAATGTATCCTGTTCTTAGTAATTTGTAAGTGCTCAGGGACCTTGGTGTATTCTAGTATATATTACCTTCGACATTGTACACAGCTATAAAATAGTCACTTATGGGTGTTCACTATTCCATAAAAATGTTTACTTGGCCTTGTTCTTGGAGCCCCCTCGCACTTCTGGGAAACCGTATAACTGCATGTAAATTTACCGGAGTCGGCTGCTTCAACGAAAACATAGTGTATTGGATTTTTTTTTTCATTGTATTGTGTTTTATATAGCATTTTAATCCAAAGTGCTGTACAATTTAAAAAACAAAGTGCGGTACATAAATAATGGTAGGTAAACAACAAAACATCAATGCTGGTAGCCGACAATCAAGGACTATGTAAGGGATGGGATTTCAGAGAAAGACGGAATAGAGAGAAAACAGTGATAGAACGAATGGACAGTGGGAGGGCATTCCAATGTAGGGGAGCATGAAGTTGAAAGGACCGGGACTGGGCACGTGGTGGAATTGAAACATTAAATCTGAAGAGACCGCAGGAGCGGAGAGAGTGGGATGGACTGTAGAAAGATAACAGTGATGCAAGACAGTCAGGTGCAAGCTGGTCAAGTGATTTAAAGACTAGGCAAAGAAAGTGAAATTTTAGTTGATAGTGAAAAGGTAACCAGCCGAGTGAGGCAAGTGAGGAGGAAATAGAATCACGGTAAGAAAGAAGACAAAGTAGACAAACATAGGAATTATAAATAGATTTCAAAGGAGCAAGACGAGAACAAGGGAGACCAAAAAGAGCATTATAGCAATAGAAATGGCAAGAAAAAATTAAGAAAGAGATACGAAGTTTAGTATCTTGAAAAGTAAGAAAAGGATGAACTTTGCAGATATTGTAAAGATGGAAACAACAGGAACGAGCAGTAAGAGAGATATAGTTAACAAAAGAAAGATTAGACTCAAAGTAAAGACCAAGGTGACAAGCAGAAGGAGAGATAGTAAGACTAGCAGGTGGAATAGATATGAAAGGAGGATGGTGGGTGAGGAGGAAGGGTGTTAGCAGGGAAGAATAACACCTCAGTCTCCCTGCATTTAGAGTGACGAAGTGGGAGGCCATCCAAGATTTGATAGCAGAGAGACAGGCTGTGAGAGTGTGATGGATTTCGGGTATAAAAGATGAAAATAATAGGAATAGTTGTGTATCGTCAGAGTAAAAGTGATGAGAAAGAACAAAAGAGGAGATTATGGCTGAGAGTATGTAGGTGTAGAGAGAGAAGAGGAAAGCACCCAGGACTGATCCTTTGGGAACACCGTGCTCAAGGGGGAAAGGTGAGGAAGTCTGGCTATCCCAAGAGACGGAAACAGTTCTATTAGAAAAATAGGAGGAGAACCAGTAAGGAACAGAACCTTTGATGCCGAAGGAAGAGATAGCTTCAAAGAATAAGGAAAGATCCACGGTGTCAAAGGCAGCAGATCAGTCAAGCAGAATAAGAAAAGAGTAGTGTTTAAAATAATGAGCTGAGAGAAGGGAGTTAAGTACACAGATCAGAGCAGTCTCAGTGGAGTGACGGGGACAGAAACTAGACTGAAAGTGAGGAAGGAGAGATAGATCATTGACAAAGGATGAGATTCAAGAATAAACGAGACACTCTAAGAGTTTAGAAAGATAAGGTAAGATGGAGTGGTGCAGTGAGGACCCTCATAAAAGCAGTCTTTTGCTCAAACTACACAGATATTTTTCTTCCACAGAGACCAACATTTCTCTGTATGCCCCATTGTTCATCTGAGTGTATGCATAGACTATAATTCTCCGGAAGACATCCTCTCAGGTCGGACCAAACCTGATGCTCATATGTGTTTCCCCATCTGTAAAGGCTGGATGAAAAAACAATAACTGAGAGGGTTGCCAGAGCAATACCAATGATCATAATTGAGTGAAAACATGCCATCCATCAACCTTCAGTTTTGTCATGGACCATAAATGTAAAAGACAACAATAAAGGCCAGATAATATTTTTAACAACAATGAAATCAGATGGGCTCCATCAATTGCCAAGACCTCCATCAGAAGTGTTTGATAAGAACCACTCCCAAGCTGCTTCCATGTATTATCTAGGTAACATTTAGTTTCTTTGAGTCTGAAATGGCCGACTTTTCCGACATATGGCTCTATAATAAAACACTATATAAGGCAGTTTGAATGCTTTTGCATTGTACAATTATAGAGAAATACAAATGGAGTTGTTGACACATGTTATCAAAGCCGGGACATGTACTTATTGGGAGCTGAAGTTTAGTTGGACTCTTCTAAGCTAAACAGACCATTTGATACATAATACAGATCTTATTGTCAGTCAATCAAAAGATAATCAAAAGTGGCTGCAGTCTTTTTTTCTGTGGATCTCAATAACATGGCTACTAATTGTTTTTTTTTCTTTTGTTCCTCTTATTTCTTGTTCCTGAAAACCCCATTCTCTTCTGATTCCAATGTGTCACTGAATCAAAATGGTGTCTTTGCCTTCATCGAGCCAATCCCAATGCAGCTCTTTGTAACCCTGTGATCGCAGACGGATGCATTTTAATTTTCAATTTAGCAAAACTAGAAACATATTGATCTGTACAACCATCTGGAGGATACCTCCTTCAATAGGCTACTGATGAAGGTCTTAACTTTCTGAATGAATCAGTCCATGAAACAGAAAATCAGAGGTGATAGTAGACAATGGGCCTCATTCCGAGGTTGGTGGTAAGGGGTTAACAGCGCTGGTAAGGGTGCCGGTGCCGTTAACCCCTTACCGCCGCATTACGAGGTCCTTTAGCGGGTCCCGCTAAGAGCGGCTGGTTTTACCAGGCGCCTTTAGTGGGAGTTGCTAAAGGACCAGGGAGCTAATAACGGGCCTGTAACGGGCCCGTTGTTAGCTCCCTCCCCATTCCCGTTGAGACCAATGGGGGCTCGAATGGGAATGGGGATGGGTTCCCTGAATGGGGAAATACCGGGTCCTCCAAGGTTGGAATGGCCGTTATTTCCCCATTCAGGGAACCCAGACCCGGTATGTGTTATGGGGGTAGCCAAGGCGCTAAAAGCAACATGGCTACCTCCATACTCGTAATGACCCCCAATGTCTTAAAGTCCCAGCTTCCTTCTGAAAGTGCTTGTACTCTCAAATCCAAACTATTGCAGTCAGTTTGGAAACTGTACCGTATTGGAAATGAGAGACTACATTCAGGCTTCAGGCATATTTTGATTCATATATTTTCAGTACAAAGGTCACTTTTTTGCTTACCGCTGTGATTAAACTAGAGACCTCATTTTAAATGGTGCAGTGTTTTAAAGATAGCGTAAAAGCTGGGTGTAATGCGTTCATGCCTTCATTGAATGCTCCGCTCCATTTTAGAGCAGTGGCGAGTGGATGAGCAGCACGGATCCGAGATAAGATCTCTGCCATGCTGACCTCCTCCGTCTCATCAGTGCATTTCCTTTTAAACGTGCTTTGCATGAGATTTTCATGCAGCCGTGAAAATAATGGACTCCCGCGCTGGTTGTACCTGAGCCAAACCAGGCAGATTCCCTAGGAATCCATTAGTAAACACTGCTTGCAAAGGGTAATTTGCAGAAAGGTGTTTACTTGTCCGCATGGCAGAGATAAATATTGCCTCGTGTTTACTATTTCCTTGTCCCCTCCACCTCGTGAACGTTGAACATCGCCTACAGGGGACTCAACAGTACATAAGTGCCAACGTTGGTGGTCCCCTGCCTGCAATCAGCGATTATTCCCAAATGAAACTCTTGGTGTCTTTCTTTCCTTTGTCAATATTAAGTCAGTGAGCAAGATAATGTTGCTTAATTATCTTAATTCAGTGGGTTCTATTTTTCATCTTATCTTTTTTTCAATTTAAATTGGTTATGTCAAATTCTCTTATCTTGTTTCTGAGAAATTAAGGGTTTCATTATTGCATTTTAATCACAACCACATATATATTCTAATATCTGGTTTTATGGGTTTGTATCTAGTGTTCATCTGTGGAAGGTAATTACCAAACACAGAGACTGTTCCCTTCACTGCCTCCGTTAGGACTTTTGACTTCAAATACTGCAGAACTAACAAGCAATATGAGATGGTCAAACAATACAGAATGGGTATGTTGAGTGTGGCATTGCATATTGTGTAAACTGTGTTTTGTTCAGATGAGATATTTAATATTACATTACCTCTGCACATATAAAGAAATTATATCCAGCCACTGTATCGCAAAACTTACAGAGTGGTACATAACAGAGCGGACTATAACACCGAAAAACACGGAAAATATTAAATAAATATATAAAGGTTAGTTGGGTAAGGGGTTAAAATAGGTCAGGATTGGTTTGGGGTGGCACTATAAGTGTGCAAAACCAGGGGGCTTGGGTGAGAGCAAGCCCCTATATAAAAATAAAATTGGATGTTTTGACCGCAATGAAATATACCACTCAGTAATGTTCGTTGGTGAAATCACATATGACCAAAAAAACCTTCATACAACAAATCACACGAAGAATTGCCAAATGGGTTCTATTTGTTTGGGGTTTTTTTGAGTGGAGAAAACACTTTATTTAATGGGTAATTATTAAACAAAATAAGAGCATATGTTTTTTCTGGCCATTGAGAAGACATTGCACAGTGTCAGCACTAGAAGTAAGAAATCTAGCATCACATTTGCAGAGAGTGACATGCCTGCTGCTGCCTATTGTTCAGGATGCAGCACCCAATCTTTTGGACATATTTGTACCAGCAGCAAAACAAATACACAGCAACTTAAAAACAACGGGGAGTGAGAGTGGAGGGGCCGGCCACCGGCCTTAATGGATTTATTCGGGATTCAGGGTTGAGTGGAAGTCTTATAGAAGCACTTTTGGTACAACACTTCACTTAAGAGAAAGAGGTGGGTGCTCATGTAGTTAAAGCAAAACATAACTGTGTAGTGCCACAGGGCTACATTTCTTCTCAATAGCGTCACATTTTACTGCTGGAGTGAGACTGGAAGCCAAAGGTTCAGGATGAAAAAGAAAGCAAGAAGGGACTTTCTTCCCAATCTGCTAGCTACAATGCACAGACACAGCAAATGCCCTTTCAGGTTCAGCTGCTTTACCATAACCAACCATGTCATGTAAAAGGAACATGTTAAGGCCATTTAATAAACCTTTGAAAAGGAGAGGCAGATGCAAGCTAGTGTGTCGCGGCAGAACAGTCGTCTGGAGGAGGAATGGGCTGTAGGACCCATTTAGGTACCATGATGGACATGTTAAAGGTCCTTTTGAGCAAACCGCCTTACCCACCCCACCCAATCAGGAGTCTGCTTCTTGCCAACTGTTATTAGGCCTCATTCTAAATAACTCTTTGAAATGTATGTTTCACCTTAGTGCTCAGAATATGAAAGTTAGGGCAGTATTAAAGAGATCTTGCACCGGTGCAAGGGCAATTGGCACAAAGGCACATATAGGCCTAGTGCAAAAAAGGATATGTTCTTTCAATGCTTTTTTTGCAGCAGGGCAAATGACTGGGACTAGAGCCAACATTTCCCTGTTGCATTAAATGGATTAATTAATATGTCTTGCACTAAGGTCATCATTGCCCTAGTGCTAGTTGGACTTGCACGTGTGCAACGTTTCTGTAATACCTCCCAAAGAGTGGCGTTGAAGGGATGCAAACACAGCCATAATCCATGAATTGTATTTATGACTCATGGAGTGAGCTGCGAAACCTTCAATAACTTGAAATAAAACCCAAAAGTCTGCTGGGTTATTGGATTTTCTCATAAGGCTTGAAGCCAAGGTCGAATAAGGACACATGATTCACATGACATGACTTTGATTATCCCATTTATAGGCAAGACCATCTGTTTCAGTTAGGCAGATCTGCGGGTGGGGAGGGGGAGTACTGTGGGGATGGGGGGGCTGAGAAAAAGACTTGATGAGATCCTTTTACCTATTGTGTGTTCCTGTTTCCACCCAAGGACCATGTGGAAACTTCAGAAATATAGCAATTCTGTTCTTTAAGCTTACAACCTTAAATAAGGGGAGGTGCCTTTTTTCGCATTCATACAACTAAATACGTGTTTGCTGGTTCATTTTGTGCAAACAATTAAAACATAAAGAGCCCTGAGACAAAAAGAGAGTATACACGTTAACGGTGCACTGCACGTTATTCCATGCCCACTTTGAACAACATGTAAAAACATAGACAAGATCCATTATACTTCTGACAGATGTGACTCTGGGCTCAATTTCTCACTTTAATATTGACAAAATTACAAATATGATCTTTCCAGACTGTCATTTTCTTTTGTACACATCGATCTCGGAACATTACACAACATTGCTCAGTTCTGACAGTGGTATTTGGGTAAAATGAATCAGAATATGTAAAATAAAATGAAAACATCACACATTTCCATAACGCACGATACCAAGCCATCAATCACCCAAGTAACTGTCGTCACAGAGGCTTGCATGCTAATGAAAACGTAACTAAGTTGGTAAGTACACAGGGAGAGATCTAACGACAAAGAAGACATCGGGCTGAGAGAAAATGGCTGTGGTTCTGTAGGAGTACAGGGATGAATAGTGGTTTCGAAATTCCTACTCTGCACCACACTTATACTTAAGCCAGCATTGGTCCCAGTCACCAAGGTGAAACCGGCACAACCTGAATGGTGCATCTCACTCGCCTGTTTCGAGTAGCAAGGACTGAGGGCAGGCTACCCTCCCCAGAGGCCAAGAAATGCCAAGTCAAGGTTCTCTCAAAATAAAGGACTTTATTCAAACCTAATGGACAGACAAGCTAATAATCACACGAGCAACTCACCCCTGTAACAAAATGCACAGAAAATGCAAAAGCGGAACTCTAGTTATGAAGACAGGGGCATTGAGGGAATTATCTTTGAAGCAGTGTTCAATTTTAAGTATATGCCTTTTAAAAAAACCTATGGACTAGTGCCCTGACACTAGGGCTCATCTAACAAGCATAGGGACAGAACCAGTGTGGAACTCGTAATATATTCCTCTGGGCTCAACTGCATCAAGCTGGGCTTTGGGGTGCTTCTCAATGCAGACAAATGGGTTTGATGTGGTTGAGCTGGTGTGATGGGGTTGAGCAACGCTGGGCCTCTCAACAAGTCTCAACGGCACGTGGCTTTAAGAAACTTGGGACAGGCATGTGTGAGAGAGTCAGGGATGTGACCCCATCCGGGAGTAATGGGGGCCTACTCAGGCTGGCTCTGTTTTACCACGGCGTGAACCTGAGTCTTTTTACCGCTGTCATACCTTGAGAATGTGTATGTTGCATCATATAAGTCTCACTAGTACATCCCACTAGAGCCAGACCAATCACAGAGCCAGGGATAGGGATTGGGAAAGGGCTCTGATATTTGAGCCTCCCACGAACCAGGCTCATTGACAATAGTACTGCACTCTGTCGTACAATGCCTCCTAGTATGGTTGCATGCCAGAATTCTCGTTATTGCCTTTCAGGACTACAAGGACCAACATCTGTGCTGGCAAACAAGCAAATTGAGCAGAGAGAGCAAGAGGGATGGAGAGAGATGGAAAGAGAACGAGAAAGAGAGAGAGAGAGATAGAGAGAGACATTTGCCACAAGACGGCCTACACCAGCATAGTGAGAAGCAGCTTACAAAACATCAGCAAAGCAAAAACGTACCTCAGCAAAAGAAAAACTAAACGTCAGTGTCACAGAACACCAGCGAAACAGCAGAGACTGAAAACAAACATGTGCTGGAGGAAATGGTGAGGTATACAGGGCTCTTTAAAGACTTGTATATGTGTTACCCAGCTATTGGGGAAAAGACAGGTGCAGATTGGCCCACAGAGTCAGGTGAGCACTGGAACCAAACCTGGAAAAGATATCTATTAAAGAAAAGTGAATGGAAGGCAGGGTGCGGGTTGTGCAGGTGAGGTAAGGAGATGTGGAGGCGAACCAAGAGCACAGGAGGCGGATGGACGGTGGAGGGGAGGGCTCAAAAAATGGTGACAGAGTTGGAGAAGAGTGCAGGTGAGGTATTGGTTGAGAGAGGGAGTGGTACCGGTTGTATTTAGTGTAGTGTAGAGAAGGGGGTATACAATGCGAGTGGGGGATAGAGAAAGAGGGAATGAAATGTAGGCAGAATTAGATGGGGAGTGCAAGTGAGCAAGAGAGAGGGTCTATGGTAGGAGGATGTGGAGAGAGTACAAGGCTATAGTGATAGAGCTGAGGGTGGAGCATAGTGGCGAGAAAGAGCCATGGAAAGTGTGGTAAAATTTGTGGCAAAAATAGAGAAGAGGGGCGCATAGAAAGGTGAGGAGAGGGGTGAGGGGGTTGCAGGGGTGGACTGGCCTAGTGACCATTTCCTTTAGCCGAATGATTTTCAAGTTGTGTGGGCCGGTTTTAGAAATCAATGACTGTGGGCCGATTTTAAACTGTTCCTGTCTGCATTACAAACGCATTTTTAGTTCACGTCCGTTTGAGCACGTTTAACTTTTCGACTTCTTTTTTCCTGTGTTTCTGTGGCTGCCGACTCTGCTACTTTTGAAACAAATAGCAACAACACCAGCAGGCCCACCCCCTGGTGATTCATGTGCTGCCCTGGCTCCAGCGTGGACTGGCTTCTGCTCAGAGGTGGACTGGGAACTAAAAGAGGCCCTGGAAATAATTACTGGGGACCAAAAGAGGCCCTGGAAATAATGTTCAAAGTGGCCCCATATGACACATTGTCAGCAAGCCCAATGCGTTTCCTATGAGAAAATTTGGAAATGCCACACAAAAGAGGCCTAGGGTGCAGAGGCCCACCGGGAAATCTCCAGAGTTCCCTATAGGCCAGTCCACCCCTGCTTCTGCTAACGTTCATGTGTTGGGTGCAGCCGGCAAAAGTGGGCTTCTCTAGTTAGCAGAGTCGATTGGAGGCAAGTAGTGGGGAGGAGGATGATGGAGCGAAGGAGGCCTGGCGACTCTTGGAGCTGGCTTGCTCTCAGACAGTCACATCATATGAATAACAAAAGTCGACAACTCTCTCGACTGAGGTTTTAGTCTCACTTAGTTTAAGACTAGCGAACACATGCTGCTGTTGTTTTTTGAATAAAGACAAATAAAACGATCATCAAAACTTCAAACTTTGAAGTTTCGATGATCGTTCATTTGTTTCATAATTGTTCATTTTTCTCTTCCCTGCATTGCCAGCAGTCACACTTCTAAAGAAGTGACTAATCAGACATGTATGCCTCACGTCCGTCCCACGTATCACTCACTCCCATGGAGAGGAGATCAAAAGTAGCCCCCTGGGTGCTGGCCTTTTCTGTGTCTTCACACCTTGGCCTGGTTTATCAGCCACTTGGCTGTAAAAAAGAGAGAATTGTAGCATGAGCAGGCCCGAGCTGGAATGTACGGTGCATACATGACACAGGGCCGGTCATGGGAGGCACACCCCAAAGCCAGGTCAGGTGAGCCTTTGGATATTTCTGATTTTTCTGTGGTCGGCACTGGCCGCACAGCTCTCTGGACCAATCTTGCTATGCTAATTCTAACCTACCATGTGAAGTCTGTTTTTTCCTTGAAAGTGTTCAGTCTGAACAACATGGGGTGAGGGTTTGGGGGGGTAATAGGGCTCAAGTCAGAAATGCTTTTGTCATGCCCAATGTTCCCCTTTTGTGACACACTCTGTATCTTGAAAAGTGTTTTTTGCCAGGATAAACGAGTTTGCTTAACAATGGAAGTTTGTGTTCTGAGAAATTCAACCGACTCAGAAGGATTTTTGGAACTAAATGCGTAGTTGCTTCCAGTATGTGTGTGCAGATAGTACTGCTCCTGTGCAATCTGCATGCACCACATTTGTGACTGGAGAGGTGATAATGGGAAGGATGGTGACTCTCCAATTTCCACAACTTGATACAAAAAAAGGAATGGAGAGGCACTGCTAAGGTGGGACCCTACAAACACACTTATGCAGGAGCATTTCAAAATACATATTCACGCTGACTGTGTGGGATATGCACTAAGAAAACTAATTGGCAAAGCCAACTGAAAAGCTTATATTAGTACCACATTTTGGTCAAAAGTTTGATGATATGCTGCCCTCAAAAGCAATGGCTAGGAGTAGGTATTCTTTACAGGTTTAGAGGTATTCATAGTGCAAACACCTCCCAATTGCCACTGGCTGCAACTGGTGATTCTCTGTCTGTTAATGAGTTTGTGTTACTTCCCAATCTGAAGTCCCATAGGACTTCTCCGGGGAATGGAGGTACTATCTGTAGAGGTAACATGACTGGGGGCAACACCTCCATGCATGTGCTGCAAGCAGTACCCCTTATGTGTTTACTGACTTATAATTAGGAGGACTGCAAAAACAGGAGGCACTACCCTTACTTTGAGGGTTTTTCAGTTACTACCAATCCTTGAATGAGGTTTTGGCCTCTTGGACTCTGATACATGTTAAACATGTTTGAAAATGCAGGGATGTATGTGAATAGGTTTGTTTAGTCCCCTATGACTGGCCTTTGGTGGGGTATTTGTTTCAGAGTAGTAACCTGGGGACCACTCTGCATTCCCCCCAATGAAATGTCAGTTCTCTATGATTATTTAGGAATAATGTTCCATTACATAGGGGGGGGATTTAAGGCATCGATTGTTTGAATGCTATGACACGGAGGAGAGTTGAAGCCTAGATACATGAAAAGTCCTACATTGCCTAAATAGAAGCCACTCACATGGTGAACTCACAAATGCTCATGGAATATGAGGTGAGTTCCTTGACTATTACAGATAAATGCGTAATCTGGATAGGATGTGTTCACATGAAACAATAATTCATAAACCTTTTCCTTTATTTACTTTTACTTCAATATCTGTGTAAGAGGAAACATGGAACCATGCAGATTCTCCTGTAACCGCTTTACTAGTAATTACCTCTTTGTCATGTTCTTAGAAATGCACTCTTACTGCTAAATTGTGATATACACCTAATGTTTGCATTTAGTGACGAATGTGGTTAGAGTCAGAGCAGTCAGTAAATCGATACAAATATAGAACACACTTGCCAAAAGCCTCTATTAGAATCTCTGATAGTCCTATCCAGGTATGAGCTTTTATTGAATCTAATTTGTAAATAGAATAAGTAATGGAGGAATTCATAAAAAGCCCTGTTGAACACTATCTGTGACAAACTATTAGTTCCTAACTTAACCATAGATGCCAAAATTGATATCTATGTAATGCAGACTTAGTTGCACACAATTTTCAGGAACTATTGGGATTCTGGGATGACATCACCTCTCTCTATTCTCAAGAATTAGTTTCACCCTCACAACACCACAGTGCCATGTGTTCATTAAGGAATAGTGTTAAATTATGGCATTAACTAGGGAAAGCAGCAATTACAAAGGCTTGTCATTCCACATTTCAATGTGGGATCTGCAAAGGCCACCAGGTATCCATAATTGCTAGAGAAAACAGCTAGGGTTTCTATTTTAATTCTCAATCACAAAGCACAAATGCTATGTACTATATTCCCCTTTCAGTGACATAGCTCATAAAAAGGGTTCTCCTAAAATACTTTCAATTGCTCTCTGGGATTTTATTAAATCTTGGGACATTTAAATAAATGTGAGATTGTTTACTCATTTCTGGTTTGCCATTCAACCAGCTTGCATCATTACCACCAATTAGGCTCTTCCTTTCAGTCTGTCCTACTGCTCCCAAAATCCCTCTCAGTTAATCTGGTTCTCTATTAGGGACGTCACAGAATTTAGTTCATACTTGAAAAGGCCCACATAGGGATAATTTCCATCAGCTACTTTCAGTTGGTGCCCTAATCTGCTTTTCTCCTGCTGAGCAGGTTCTCTTCCTTTTCTTTTTTTTGTCTCCAAAATTGTCCTTTGTTCCTATATTTTTGAGTTTAAATACCCAACAAATAGCATTCATGCAGCATCATTTGACAAAGTAATCTCACTTCACTTGCTCACAACTTTTTTTCCAATAGGTCTATTGAATTCTCTCTTTCAGAAGAGGATGTGTTACCTATGAAGTAGTCTCCTCCTTAGGAGTGTGAAATAAAAATGAGACTTGAATAATTATTTTTTCTTACAATCCCCAGTATGGTTATGTGACATTAATAGGAATTATATATTCAGATTTGCAGCACTAGTTTGAATCCAGAGCCATCCTTTCTTGTTTTTGGGACTGCGTGCATGACATACTTATTGAAATATTTAAATGTGTTAAAAAATCATTAATTTCAATATACAATTTTATATGCATGTGATCCATGTGACCCATGTTTTCCTGCAAAATCTAAATCTCTATCCGGTTTTTGCATTAAACCAAGGGTTCCAAATTTAAAACTAAAAATGCATTTCCCCACTTTAAATACATTGGACCTAATTACAGGCTTGGTGGTAACTAAGCAATACATCTGCTGATTTACAGCCAGATTAAATGACTGTTACCGCCACGCGGTTCTGTGTACTTACCATAGAATTATGACTGGGGGTCCCTGTGGCATTAGTCCCCATTTCTAAATCCGCAAGACTCCGTGGGGATTTTTTTAGCAGATTTATCATGTGCCACATTTCCGTTAAATAAAGCCGAAAAAATGTGGCCTTGAGGTAAAAGATGTAACCCGATCCCTTGGCAGGACGTCACTCTTCCACCTTTCCACCAAACTCAGAGTATGGAAGTGTGGTAATGCAGCAACATGGAATTACCACCACTTTAACATCATTTATTTTTTTAACACAATGCCATACTTGTCATGAGGCCCATATGCAGCACATTTTACTGTATAGTTTAGATAGAATTACAGGTGTTGCTCACTACTCATATTAACAGAACTATTTGCTGCCTTTAAAAAAAATATTGGCTGTTTTAATTAAACAGATACATTCTTCTTGAGGCCTTATCGCAATGCTAGGTTGGAGGTTGAGGTCTGTATATAACATCTACTATATCGCAACTTTTGAATAACAATGTATTAATCAATCTATTACCAGGTAGATTTCTGATAAGCTTGCAAAAGTATGACTTTGAAAATCGGATTTTGGAATTCATTTGTAATAGTTTTATTGTATTATGCAGGCATGCCTGTGTCTTTTGTAAACATAGATTTGTCAAATAACTCGGAGAAAGTGATTTAAAATGGAGCTGTGCTTTCCTGTATCACAAAAGAGCGGACACTTGCACAAACATACCGTTAAGGTGAACCAATGTTCACAGCTTAAGTTCACAGGATGGTAAAATCACATGAAATGTATTTTGTCCCATGTAATATAAATGTGCTATTTATATCATTTTACTCAATATGAAAATCTGACAATATGTTCATTCTGTTGATAAATGTACTAGATCTACTGTTGGATTTGTAGGGACATCTTGTTTGTCATTTCTTTGTAGAATACTAAAATTCAGTGTTGGACTGCCTGGTGTATTCTCCTGTTACATGCAACAAACACTTACTGCTGCCCAGCATATCTGCATCCACTACTGCAAGCCAGGAGGTGCAGCTGGGAGGCACATCCAGCCCTCCTTAAAGGCCCACATTTACGACTGATGCCTGTCTACGAAGAATCTTCACCATTAAGCACCAGCTCTTGCCAGGATTTGAGCTGCGGGGCTCGGACATCCCAGGACACTGCTTCTGCCTTTCATACAGCATCAGAGCATCTGGTCCAGGCTAAAATGGCTATCACCATTGCCATGACTCTACCTGCCACCCAACACTACCTGCCTGATAGACTGGTCAAACTGTAACAGGATTGGCTGCTGTCCAGCATATCCGCATCCCCTACTGCAAGCTGGGAGGCGCAGCCAGCCCTCTGTGAAGGCCTGCATTTAAGGCTGATGCCTGTCACAGAGGAATCTTTTACTATTAAGAATCAGCTCCCACCAGGTTCTGAGCTGCAGTGCTTAGACTTCCCAGGACACCACTGTTGCCTTCCACACAGCATAGGTCCATCTTCTTCAAGCTAAGGTGGCCGCCACCATCGCCATGACTCTCCCAGCCATGCAGCACAAACTGCCCGATAGGCTGGTCAACCTGCAACAGGATTGGCTGCTGCCCAGTATATCTGCATCCACTACTGTAAGCTCGGAGGCACAGCCAGCTCTCCTGAAAGGCCTGCATTTAAGGTCAATGCCTGTCTCAGCATGTCTGGTCCTGAATGGCCCCTGGCCCACAATGATCTGCATGGGTTCCTCAGCCCTTCCATTAAAGGTATTTATTTATTTATTTGCATATTTGAAGCGTGCAACTTCCCTCGGGCATCGTGGCGCTGTTACATGAAGCTTACTTGACATGGGTATAGTATGAGGACAACAATAGGCGAATGGTTACAAACATTGCTCATGTTCTCGGGTTACATGGGAACAGTGTCATAGTTACAATATGTGGACATAGTAAAAGATTGGTTACAGACATTATTTGTGTTCTGGGTAATGGGTTAGGTGCATATGTGCGTGAATAAAATGGTTTTCAGTGCCTTTCTGAAGGCCAAGAGGGATGGGTCAGGTAAGTGCCTGCTAGATGGTCTGCTCCAACGTCATGTTATCTGCTATGTCTTATCTCTGTCCCTTACATCCCCACACCCCACTGTATTTTTGCCCCCCTCACCACCCTCAGGCCCCTGTGCACTAATTCCTCAAACCACTCCCACCACTCATTGGCCCAGAAACCTTGCATAACCCCCTAACCAGATACCAAGATGGACTGAGATTTCCACATCTAGCTAGCACATTCCTCTCTCCTAGCTCGCACCGCTTACACCCCAGTCAGACCCCCACACTCCTACACATTCCCCCCATGACAGACATTGTCCACCACAGTTTGCCCACCAACCAACACCAGGCAAAGCGCAGTCTTCCTACACCCATGCACTGGAGCTGATCGCCACACCCAGGTCTGGGCTCGCAACTCTCATCTTCTCCTCCCCCTCCCTCCCTCGCTGCCCACCCGTAACACCTGCCTAAGCTCCAGGACCACAGCACATAGCCCACATTGCTACCTTAGCATTATTCCAGACACACCATGCTCACACCATGCTCTCAAAAAATGCCTCCACCAACCATCCACCTTCCACCACAGCACACACATTCTCGCCCGACCTTAAATTCATTCTCATCAATGCTTGCTCGTTCATCGCACATGAACCTGACATCCTCAACCTCATTACCACCAACGACCTGGACATTTTAGCCACTAGCGAAACATGGCTTCATGATGCTGCTGGCCCTGCCGGTCCTGCTCTCTTCATCGCAATTACACCCAACTATGCCATCCTCAGAAACGATAGAGACACACAAAAAGGTGGTGGAGTCACCATCATCTACACAGACTCCATACACATGGGCCACATTCCCTCCACCCCCTTCTCAAATGCCAGTCACTCACTGTCAAGACTTCTCAATCTCTCACTACCTCCATCTGCATTTTATCTACCATCCTCCTGGACCCATCGTCTTTTGAGGAAGAGCTCGACCAACTCCTCATCTGTAACCTCAAACTCAAGTCCAAAACCATCACCCTTGGCAACTTCAACCTTGGTTATGCTGACTAACTTGACAAGACTCCCTCGCCAGTTCCACTGTGGCCATAGATTTTCCCCCCAAAAATCCTTGCCCCCAAACACATCCTAGGACATATTCTACACTCGATATTGGACCACAACCTCAACGTCACGATCCTCTCGAACACTCACTGTGCACATCATCATATTTACTACTCCCAGCTGCAACAAATGTATCTTCGACCATGCCCCTCCTACTCCCATCATTTCACAGTGCACTCGCAAACTCACCAGCAACCGTCTCCAACCACTACTTTCCAACCACCTCCCCCTAACACCTGCAACGTTGATTCCCTAGTCAACCGTTACACAACTTTGCTTGCCTCAGCAATCACACACTAGCCCCTCTCAAAAATGAATCACTAAGCAGGCTAATGCTTGGTTCACACCTGATCTACTAACCATGTGCTCCAAGAAGTGGGCTAGCAAAGCTATTTGGCGCAAACCCTCCTCAGAGGTGAATAAATCCCACTTCACAGCCCTTTACAGGGCTTACAAAAAAACATCCAATTTACCAAGGCTTTGGCCTATAACAGTAGTATTATAACTGCAGTTAGAGCTGCCGTGACCTCTTCACCATCTTACGTGAATTGGAATCTCTGGTGCCAGCCCCTTAAACTGTGATCAAAAAAGACAGCTAGTATGCAAAGTTCAAAACACTCTGCTCACAAAATCGACATTCTCAGAAGCCAAATACAGCTAAACGGGTTTCCATCAGACCTAGATCCCCTCCAACACCGCCCACCTGTCCTCAACACACCACTCTCTTCGAATTCCACCCAGTCACCGAAGCTCATGTGGCTAATATCTTAATAGTCCTCAAACCCTCCTGCTGTAGAGGCAACATATGCCGTGCACCGATCATCATGGAATGAGTCGACCTACTATTATTACAAATCACAGCCATCATTAATGCCTACGGCTCAGGTCCCACCCATCTCAAGGAGTCTTGGATTTCACTCCTCCTTAATAAGCCGTCACTGCACCAAGCCATCCCCACAAACTACCGACCCATCAACAGTGTTCCCTTCTTGCTAGAAATCATTGACCGAATGCATGCATCCAAATCCAGAGACAACTCGAACAAAACCACATCCTCAGCCCCTGTCATCCCAGCTTCTGCCTTAAACACGGCATGGAAATGGCATTAGTCCACCTATAAAACCAGCTCAATAGACTCCGGCAACCTCTCCCTCCTCCTGAATCTAAACATGTTGGCCGGATTTACCCCGTAGACCACTCCACACTCTGCCACCACCTCTCCACCTCTGCATCCTTTTCTGCTGCTGCCACCACATGCATTGGGTCCTTCTTGGCCAATCAGACCTCTGAAGCCTTGTTGGACAACCATTCAGTTACCCCTACCACCACCACTTGCGGGGTACCCCAAGGATCCTGTGTCTCACCTACACTTTACAACGTATACACAAAACCTGTCTTTGACCACCTGGACACGTTTGGCATCAAGTTTACTAACTAAATCAATGACACCCAAATCCTCATCCCCTTAACTGGGAGTTACCTCCAGGACTCCCTGCAAATTAACTCCGCTTATGAAATTATCAAAGTCTGGATGGCCACCCACCACCTTTGTCTCAATGATGACAAAACTGAAATTCGCCTCATAGGAAACCCAGCCTGCCTCGCTAATCTGAACCCAGCCTATCTGTCATTCATCACCGACAACCATACCATCTATGGGCCTCATTACGAGTATGTAGGTAGCCATACTGCTTTTAGCGACATGGCTACCCCCATACTGGGTACCGGGTCCGGGTTCCTTGAATGGGGATTACCGGGCCATTGTGACCTTGTAGGGCCCAGTAATTCCCTTTCTCGGGACCCAGACCCGGTACATCCCCGTTTCCATTTGAGCTCCCATAGGCTCAATGGGAATGGGGAGGATGCTAACAATGGGCCCGTTAATGACGGGCCCGTTGTTAGCATCCTGGTCTGCTAGCGGGTCCCACTAAGGATACCTGGTTTTACCAGACGTCCTTAGCGGGACCCGCAAGCAGACCTCGTAATGAGGTGGTAGAGGGTTAACGTCAACGGCAGCTCTACCGGCGCCGTTAACCCTCTACCGCCTGGGTCGTAATGAGGCCCTATGTCTGTTCTGCTGTCAAGACTCTGGTGTTCCACCTAGACACCACTCTGAGCCATCACACATATGCCACCAAACTTATTAACGTGAGCAGACCCTTCCTACACACCAATAACTGCCTTAACATTGTCAGGGCCACCATTAGTTCCAAACTGCACTACTGAAACTCCCTCCTTGGTGGCACCACTGAAGAAAACGAATAAAATACAAATTATCCAGAACAATTCCCCTTGCGCAGACCTTGGCCGTAACAGAAACAACCACATACCAGCTGCAAGGAAAGAAGCTCACTGGCTCCCCATCAGACAATAGATAAGGTTCAAAATCCTTACCATCACCCACTGATGTCTCTCAAACACTGCCCCGAGCTACCTGAACAAGTGGCTATCCAGACCCATTACCGCCTGGACTACTTGCACCATATCCCACAACTGACTAATCATTCCAAAGTTCAAAAGAACTAAAACGCGAGGCTCCAGCTTCCCAGCCTCTGCCGCAACTCTCTGGAACTCACTCCTTCCTGCTCTGAGATCAAAACCAACCTACAACACGTTCCACAAACTACTAAAGACTCTTCTCTTCCCCTAGTGTAATCCACAGTTTGACAGCTGTTTTTTGATCCCACATGTAACTAGCACCTAGACGTCCCAGGGTTAAGTGTGCTCCTACAAATGTAAAAATAAATAAACAAGCAAAAGTACATTTACATTCAATTTTCTTTCATTACACCCTACAATATAGCATGTTTTCTCAGATTATTTGGTCTTGTTAGGTCTAACGTTAATTATATGGTATTTCTGTGCAAAAGCACTCTCAATTTTCATTACTTAATGGAGAGTATTACAATTAATCAAAACATAAATAACAACTATACAAATTGAACCTAACATAAGATAATTGTACTCATCTGAAACAATTGAACATTCAGAGTCTTTCATTTATACTTTCCTCTACAATGACACCTAACTTCTCCTGGTCTCCCAAATCAGGCGTCCTCATCTGTCATAGTTGATATGTCCATGTGTTCCACATATGATATGAATGCTATTTGTAACAGTTCTAGGGGCATCACTACTTCCCCTCTGCAATTTTGGCACCAAAGGAGGTCTGTAGCTGACTGTGTGCATCCTCTTTTAACTCATAATTCTTGTTCCTCAATCGGTGCTCTTTTTTGCAGGTCAATTATCTGTCACATTGGCATTGAGGTATACCCTGCTTCTCTTTCCTACTCCACATTTGCTTTTACTATGAATTCTCCTATTAAATTTTTGTCAAAATATGTTGCTTCTTCAGCGGTGGCATCCGCTGCTGCTTTTCCCAATAAGATGATGTTACTGTTACTAATGTGTGCCTGGCACTTCACTAGGGCCACTTCTAAGGGTTCTGCTAATGATTCTATTAATTCTTTTAAAAGTTCTGCATGTTGCACTGGGGACCCATCTCTCTTCTGAAACTTCTCCTCCCCCACCTTGACAAAACCCTTTGTACTGTTGTGGTCATGTATGCTGAATCCGAATAAATTGTTACGGTGCACCCTTTTACTGCGTCAAGTGCCTCAATTAATGCCACTATTTCCGCCTGAGCTAAAAAAATGCATTGGTAACCTTTTCTGTACAATCCTCTCATATTCTCCATCCTCCAACCGCACTGCTGCTGCTCCTGCGTGCTTTTCTCCTGTATCTGGACAAACTGATGCTGACCCGTCTACAAAATACACTTCGCATTCCTCTAGGGCATTTTCATTTGCTTTGGGTATGTTGTCACCTTCCCCTTCATATGAGGCACAATCATGATTTTGCATATCCTCCACTGTGCATGCTTTGGTGATAAACGTTGCCGGGTTTACTGTTTTGCAACATACTTTGGGCCTCATTACGAGTCTGGAGGTAACCATGGCACTATTAGCGCCATGGCTGCCTCCAAATCCTTACCGACTCCGCCCTGGTGCATGGAGCTATTACCGCCCCATTCCAAGGTTGGCGGGGGCAGTAATTCCCCATTCACCAGGGCCCTTCCCCATTCCAATTTGAGCCCCCATAGGGCTCAATGGGAATGGGGAAGGCGCTAATAACGGTACCGCAAATTGCGGTACCATTATTAGCTCCAAAGTCCCTTTGCGGTTCCCATCCTTAACACCTGGTAAAACCTGCTAAGGGACCTTGGAGCTAATTACAGCAACCGTAATTTACGGTGCCGTAATTAGCGCCTTCCCCATCCCCATTATGCCCTATGGGGCACAATGGGAATGGGGAAGGGCAAATGGTGAATGGGGAATTACCGCCATAATAGCACCATGGTCCAGCGCCTGGGTCGTAATGAGGCCATAGGTATTGACTTAGCTGTAGTGTTGAATTGAAGCCGCTTACAGAGTGGGGGCCTGTCCGGGATTCTGGATCAGATCTACCATTTGTGCAGCTTAAATACAGTGTGCTAACTGACGGGATACACACATCCGGTCGGATCACCACGCTGTGGTACGCTGTAAAGCACTCCTCAAAGGGACGCTATAAGGAGACGGTCTGTTTTGCAAAATAAAATACTAACGTCTGTAAGTCAGGAAGGAAATAAATCTCCAGAATGACGACCTTGGTAGATATGAAGATAGCTAGAGAGCACCTCTTACATAAACTGTTTGTGAGAGGTGAATGGTCTGAACAGGACCAAAATGTATGGTTGCAGGCGATCACACAACAGGTCACTACAACTGGGTCAGATATCTGGAGAGATCAGGGTCCCTTACATGTGGCCCGGAGTGAACTATATATGGCTCCTAAAGCTAAAGATGAACACAACAAGATTGTCAGGATAGCGGCATATTTGTATCTATATATGGGAGCCATGCAGGACAAAGGTGGTGAAGGCCAAGATCTGGCAATTAGACAACTGTTGGCATTAGAGAAGGCCCAATCTGATCTGGTCTCCTCTGAGCAGAGGCTGCACAGGAGCCAGGAGTCAGAAAATGATAGTAGACAGTACATCATTAAAATAAAGGAGGACATGGATATCCTGCAACAGGAAAAGGCTGACCAGGATACCAGAATTCTGGCTTTGCAGAGGGAGCACCAAGACAGTTTGGACTCCTTACTGCAGTGCCAGAAAAAGCTGGAGCAACAGATCAATTTCAACAGGGCATGCACAGAGCAGGTAGCCACCCTGCAGATCCAACTAGACAGAGAGAAAGAGGAAAGCAATACATTGATTTTGGAAGACCTGGATACCCAGGCAGAGTTTGATGAAGAGCGCCAGAAAGCTGGTGCCCTTCAACGGCAGAGGGATGACCTGGCGGCTGTAAGCGATATTCAATCAACACTACAGCTAAGTCAATGCCTAGTCTGGGATGCTGAGGAAAACCCTTATTTATGTATTTTTATATCCAGTCCAGTACTCTGGATGACAACCCTTGTATAACACCCCCCTCTTAGAATCCCCCTGACCCCACTGAGCCAAGAAGCAGGTTTGTTTTGCAAATTAAAAGGTTTATTTGGACAATTCAACAATATATATCTATCACACTTACATGTGGCCCGGAGTGAACTATATATGGCTCCTAAAGCTAAAGATGAACACAACAAGATTGTCAGGATAGCGGCATATTTGTATCTATATATGGGAGCCATGCAGGACAAATGTGGTGAAGGCCAAGATCTGGCAAGTAGACAACTGTTGGCATTAGAGAAGGCCCAATCTGATCTGGTCTCCTCTGAGCAGAGGCTGCACAGGAGCCAGGAGTCAGAAAATGATAGTAGACAGTACATCATTAAAATAAAGGAGGACATGGATATCCTGCAACAGGAAAAGGCTGACCAGGATACCAGAATTCTGGCTTTGCAGAGGGAGCACCAAGACAGTTTGGACTCCTTACTGCAGTGCCAGAAAAAGCTGGAGCAACAGATCAATTTCAACAGGGCATGCACAGAGCAGGTAGCCACCCTGCAGATCCAACTAGACAGAGAGAAAGAGGAAAGCAATACATTGATTTTGAAAGACCTGGATACCCAGGCAGAGTTTGATGAAGAGCGCCAGAAAGCTGGTGCCCTTCAACGGCAGAGGGATGACCTGGCGGCTGTAAGCGATATTCAATCAACACTACAGCTAAGTCAATGCCTAGTCTGGGATGCTGAGGAAAACCCTTATTGATGTATTTTTATATACAGTTCAGTACTCTGGATGACAACCCTTGTATAACACCCCCCTCTTAGAATCCCCCTGACCCCACTGAGCCAAGAAGCAGGTTTGTTTTGCAAATTAAAAGGTTTATTTGGACAATTCAACAATATATATCTATCACACTTTATAAATAAATTGATAACTGATATCACACTTCAGAATATGACCGTGATCAACAACGGATAATGTTACAGGGGTACACTGATTTGGTTACTTAGGAGTAGTGTAGAGGATGAGGTAGCTGAAAATGCTTGATGGTTTCAAGGAAATGCAAGGTGGAATAAAATGCAGTACAGAAATAACTTTTTATGATTTTAGCAAAAGGTAATATGATAATTGTTTCTTTTGACAATTCACTCCCCCCCTATGCAATACAAGAAATGGAAGGAGAGCACACAGTCTTCAAGAATCCCACCAAATTACACTTTATAATGCAATACAAAGTTCCAGTTCTCCCAGCAAGCTTAGGGAAAACAGGGATGAGTTTTAAACACAGGCACTTTAATGTGGTTTGCAAGGAAGTGAAAAGGTGCTAAAATTGCTTTTAATTCCCTCTAGAGGTTCAGGGTAGGTGATGGCTACTTTATATTAGTTCAGGCTCACTTTAACACTACTCTATGAATGATTAGCAGAGTGCAAACACATTTTTGCAAAGAGAAGCAAAAAGCTGCTGATTTCTACAGATGAAGAAATCGGGCCAAATCGCAAATCATGGTAAATTTTGCGAGTGCGTGTCTCGTGATTACGGAAAAAGTATAGGGAGTAGAAAGTAGTTTCTAGGTTCGTTGGGAAGCCTTGATTCGAAGCTTTCAGATGAAAGTTAAATCTTGTTCCTAGCACAAACGGTTCCGGAGATACGGATGATTTAATAAAGGTAGATTTTCGGATTTAAAGTAAAACTCAAAATGACAGGTGACAGCTTGCAGCTGCAGAATTGACAGGTGACAGTTGTGCAGCTTTACAAATGACAGATGACACGATTTCTAGGAGGCTGTTCTAATTAGGTTAAAATAGCTTGAATGAGATTATTTTAACTAAGAGATTGGGTTCTGCGCAGTTCTGGCGGATACTCACTCCTAATCTTGAAATGAATGGGCCTCGTCACGGATCTGGTCAACTGGACTGGACTTCGGTTCTCTCTGCTCGGCGGGTCAATCAGGCACTGGTTCTGCTCACAGTGGTCTGGGTCTCTCTGGATCTCTGGTCTGGTATCTGGCAATTGTTCTTGGCAAAGAATTCAAACAGCTCGCCCGGCTATGGAATAGTTTGCAAATGATTTTAAGGATGCTGAGGCCTGCTGAGAAGAGTTCTCAGTTTGTGGGTTTAGGCCCTTGCTTTTAGTTCTGAAGTAAAGTTCTGGTCTTTGGAGATTGATGGATGTGAAGTCTGGAGTCTCCCGGCAGAGCGTCCCGCAGAAAATGGAATTGCATGTCCCCTACCTGGGTTTCTGTGGCCCTTTTTATGTGTTTTGAAAATGGGTGTGTGCCTGGGCCTAGCTAAGCCTGCCCCTCTCACTTATCATTGGCCAAGCTTTCCTCTCTCCCTTGATTGGGGGGAAGAAATGGAGTGTCAGAGTGATGCTGTAGGTTTTATGGTCAGAGGAACCTCCCCTTGTCAAATTGCACACAAATCTATTTCTGATCCAAATACATATTTATCTATGTACCATTTTTCTCATATTATAGGTCCAGTTTACATATTTTCTGTAGCACCAAACCATCCGATCCCTGTCTTTGTACGATGTTGTGTCCACTGATGACAGAATTCTCCCCTTTTCATCCAGATAACGACCTCTAAACCTTTCCAGATTTTACACAAATGTGCACCAGAGAGATGGGTTTCAGATGATAAAGTGTCAGATTTTTAACATGCATACATTTGGAGTGAGACCCTATTTTCCGCTAGCAACCCCCAGAATACACCACAGGGTCCTAACGCCTCTTAAAACGTGCACAGAAAAATCACAAGAACAATGATATTAATTATATAATTTTGACCAGTCCGCACTATGCGTTATCTATCTTTTTAAAATTATGCTCTGATCAAAAAGGGGTGTGGCTTCCCACATCACAGGGTGGAATAACTGGTTTATCCACTTCCCCCAAGCTCAGCTGCTAGCAGAGGCACTGCCCCTCCCAGTTTCCCCCAAGAGGAAGCCACTTTACGGCCCCCCCAATATAACATGTGCCTGAGCCAAAGAAGGCCCATTGTTCAATTTCCTGCAGTCCCCAGCTGCCACTCCCCTTTCAATCAACAGAGCCATGTGACCTCCTTTTTGTGGGGCAGCAGAATGCAGCCAGGCCTGGGAACACAGCTGTTGATCCAGTTTCAACTCCTGTCAGGGGTAGTTGTCAGGCAGAATCCAGTTTCATTAAGCCAGGTTTCAGCTAAATGTCACTTTTTGTTCCCAGTTTTCTACATTCAAATCAAACTGACAATTTTTACACATGCAGCTAGAATGCTGATTCTAAGTTCAAAAATATGACATTTCAACAGTTACAAACTATGTGACACTCAAAAGTAGGTCCCTCATTTAATTTAAACATTTCAATTTTAGTGGTTTTCAGTTCAGTTTAACTTAAGCTGCTGACCTCCACAGCTCAGCCAGTTTTGTTATGACCATGGTTTTGGGCTCTTTTTCTTTCCAGATTTTGTATGTACACAAAACTTCATTCTGCCAAATGTCTGCTGGTGTTCAGTGAGATTTTTGAATATCCTGCAATGTTTGAAAATAGGCATTTTGAGCTTGCATTCGGAGAAACCAAGGTGATGTCAAAAGGCTTTATAAGCTAACAGGCACTGCTGTTTTTCCTTTGGCACACATTCCACTCATGGCACCCCTGGCCCATCACGCTCGCACTGGTGGGTGGAAGGTTAGGCGACCATTTTGGTGTGCGCACAAACTGCGCGGTTCTCCTATTCTGGCGTGAATGTGGGCGGCGATAGCTCATCCCCACATCCACACAATCTATTGATTTAGTTTGTTCTGGGATAGAATAATGGGCGGCGACAGCTCATCCCCACATCTACCCAGTCTATTGATTCAACATGGGTCAAAACCCTTGACACGGCACAGATGCAGGCTCTTACTCAGGAAGTCTGCCGGTAAAAAAAAGGGAATGGAAGAAAATCACCTGGCCCTCCAGGGACTGGGTGACCTCCAAAAAGAGCACCAGAACTTGTTGGAGCACACCAGGAGGGTGGAAGATGCTCTGGCAAGAAAAGAGCACGCCAATAGGGATGGGACTCAGGAGGTAACCCTCCTGCAGCAAAGACTGACCCAGTGCACCAGGACCAATCAGGAAGCACAGAGGGAAAATGAGGGTCTCTGTCAACACAATGATAGGCTCCAACAACAGGTAGCCATGCAGGAGAGACTGATAGAGTCTAGTAAGGCCTTGGTTGAGGAACTGAAAGCCCAGGCTCTTGCATTGCAACAGGGAGCAGGGGCTGATAGAGATGAAGTTCGCTGGGAAAGGGAAACCCCTGAGCATAACCTCAGGAGCCCTAGTACCAGAGGCCTCCACCTCTCCCAGTCCCTGGACTCTGCCACCCCCATGTCCCCTGGCACACATGAGCAAAGGGCCACAGGGGTGGCAGATTACTATCCAGCCAAAAGTATGGGGCTCATAGGCCAGTACCACCCAGGAATGGAGGGGCGGGCATCCGGGTATGGGCACCCCAGTACAGTGCAATTTAGTGGGGAACCCCAGAAGAGTAGGCCCACTAAGGGCATTCTGAAAACCTCTGCCCAGTTATGTCAGTGGGGGGGGGGGGTACCCATCAAATCCTGGCAGCAAGGAGGGATCTGAAGACTCCTCTGAGCGTCACAGGACACAGGAGACCAGGTCCCCACATTCTGCCAGCCATTCCCAGGCTCGCAGAATCTGGGAAAACCTGGAAGATCAGACGGGCACCTCTGGAAGCAGTGCCTCTGAGTCAGAGGATGAGTGGACCAGGGTTACCCGAACCAAAAAGGCCAATAAGGCAAAAAGGGCCTTGCTTAAGGACCCCTTAAAGCAGATCAAGGCAATAAGGAGTGTCATCACCCCTTATCACAAGAACGCCAAGTATTCTGTTTGGGAACACTTGGAGCTTTATGAGCAAATGATGGAGACTTTCCATTTGAAAGACAGCAGTAGCTGCATTCAGTATGTAAAATGGACATTCTCCCCAGAATACTCCAGTTTCTTTGCGGGGCTAGAGGACCAAAACCATTCAAGATGGTCCACATATAAGGTGGCCATCTTGAAACATTTTTCTGTTCACAGAAATCCCCAAGAGGCTCGCAAGGCAGCCTACAATTTGCAATGTGGGGAGGATCAGGCCCCACAAGAATTTGTGCAGGAGTTAAAGCGTGCTTTTGCGCAGACTACAAAAAGGGTACACACGGACAGTAAAGAATTTGTTAATACGTTTTTCCATGCCTTACCCAAATACATAATGACCCAGCTCGTGAGAGACATTCACGAGAAAAGATCTTTAGACTGGGTCATTGAGCAAGCCACCCGCATCTATGAGGTGCAGAAACCGGTGGAAAATAAGAATCAGCCCAAAAACCCCATAACCAACAGCACCCCTGCTGCTGCCAAGGTGGCAGAGGTAAAGACTGCCCCTGTTTTAGATTTGGAGATGGGGGGACCTAAAAACCTGCCGGGACCAAATAATTCTAAGACCAGAAGGCCCTCGGGCCAGTCACAGACAGGGAGTCGAGGAGGTAGTCCCACAAATGGGGTCCCTCGCTCCCCTGACTATGTAAGTCCCCGCTATAAGGGAAACAGTCCAATCCTGGGTTATGTGTGGACTCCTCCGGTCCAAGGGGGGGGGGATCCAACCAAGCGCCCAACCCAGGGAACTTCCCTCCGCACTTCCCACAGGAGGGCAGAAATTCACCAAATCCTGGGCAGAACTTGTTCCCCAGGTATCCAACCAACTCCCAACTTCTAGCCCCAAAATCATCCATCCTTCTTTCCCCAATTCCCTGAGTCCAGACAACCGAATCCGGGAGAGGGGAGGCCAAGGGTGGAGGGGTACCCAAATCTTCCCAACCCAGGGTACTACCAGAGAAAACAGAACCCTGTATCAGCCTGAGCGGGTTTCCCAACTTGAGCGCCAGGTCCAAAATATGGCACGGGATCTGGGTCACATACTGAGGGCTCAACAGAAACCTCAGATGAGCATGCCACCGCAGAATGCCCCAAACTCTGGGCCTGGTGCTCCAGAACAATGACGGGGGCAGCACCCCGACAACCCACCGGTTCCCAGGGAGGAGGCACAAGGGGAAGGGGGGTGTAAAGCCTTGGAGGAAGCTTCCTTCCCCATTTGTAAACAGCCCCTGGAAACCCAGGAACCGGAAACAAAATCTCCTACCCCTGAAAGTCTGCCACCCAAGGAGCAAAGAGGAGGTAGGAGAAACAAAGGACCCAAACAGACCCATTTTGTGGAGGAGGTACAGGTCTTCCAATTTGAGGGAGAGGGATCCTCAGAGGATCCCGGGAAAAGGATCTTCTCCTTCAGAGATGGGGGAACTCCTCCCAAGGAAAAATGGGTCCCAAAGGGATTCCAATCCAGACTGGGTAGATGTGGGGATTGAGCTGTCGCCGCCCAACATCCTATCCCAGAACCAACAATACCGAAAACCCATGGTTCAAACCCATCCTGGTGACTGCCTCCAAAAAGGGGGGGGGGCGGCCCAGAACCGGAACCAGGGGAACCTAAAACCGCATCAATAGACTGGGTAGATGTGGTGATTGAGCTGTCGCCGCCCATCATTCTATCCCAGAACCAACAATACCAAAATCCCATGGGTCAATCCCATCCTGATGAATGCCTCCAAAAAGGGGGGGAGCGGCCCAGAACCGGAACCAGGGGAACCCGAAACCATTTCCAGTTGCCAACTTTTTCTTTCAAATTCCCAAGGCTCTCCACAGAATTCTGCCCAAATTTCTTCTCTCTCAATATCCAAAACTAGAACGTTAGCCCACCAGTTGTCCAACAATGTGCATTTTCTGTGCCCCCTTGAGGAGAAGGAGGGAAGATACTATGCCCCGGTACAAGTACAGGGGCAGAGTACAATTTTGGCACTGGTGGACACTGGATCCCAAGCTACCCTTCTGTCCAAAAAGGACTTTGATGAAATAAATTCAGGAAGGGGGAGAAATAAAAGATTCCTCTCACCTCTCTTCCTGGACAACTGCAGAACTTTGATGGGAAGGAAATTCCCGTCGAGGGGACTGCTGATTTGGACATTAAAATTGGGCGACATAAGGTGAAACACCCGGTCATAGTAGTGACTCCAGAGGGCACCCCTTGTTTACTAGGGAATGACCTCCTGAGAAGGTTGTCACCCCTAATAGATTGCATAAACAAGGTCCTCTGGACCCAGACTAGCCGACCAATAAAATTAAAACAGAGTGTCAACCATGTTAGTTTAAACGGCACCTGCCACATGGTTGAACACAAATCTGACCAAGTAGAATTTCACTTCCAGAATAACCAAATTCCAGATGTGACAGTAATAGCAGTAGGACAACAGACTGGTGATGGGGGTCCTCTCTATTTCTGAAAATCAACCTTCCCTCCAGTTTAAGGTGGTATTCCACACTGGAAGGAGATACTCTGAAATGCTTTACTAATCCGCAATCAGAAACTCCCACTCCTATAGACCAGAAAGAGGTGAAATCAGCTCAGAGCCTGGCTGATATTCAGCAAATTGGAGAGCAGTTGTTCATCCCTGTTCAGTTAAATGATGGGAAGGACTCTGTTCTCGCCCGAGTGTGTGTGAACAACGGTAAGAGCTTCATCAGCGAAGCCATGTTCCGTCAACTCCCAAAAGATCCAGCCATTCCCACATTCAAACTGGTAGACAAATGGGAAATGGACCTGGAAGCACCTAATTCCAAACATCTCCTGCCAAGCAGGTGTATGCTCAACATCTCCATTGGCAACAAGAGCATAGTCCATAATTGTTGGGTCGTGCGCGACGTCACTGCCGCCTTTTACTTAGGCAGTGACATTCTCAATCACTTTGCCATTAGTTTGGACCTAATAAACTTCAAAGCTTGGTCCCGATTAGCGGATAATCCCGTGGGCTTTGATGATCCAGAAAAAGCATTTCGGTCAGCTCAATTGCTACCTTATGCAGTTGAAATTCAGATCAAAGATGAAGTCACCATCCCAGAAAGGACCCGACAATTCTCCCTGGGAGTGAAAGTTAAAAGAGGACAAAAATTGAAAAACCCTGATGCTTATATTCATCTAAATGCTTCTCTCCAACAGCAAGGGTTGGGGGTAAACCCAACACCATTAGTCAATATAGAACATGACACCATTCCAATAGAGGTGGATAACAGCGACTTAAAGAGTATTACTCTAGCCGCAGGCACCATTATTGGAATGGCGGTTGATGACCGACATTTTTCCATTGATTTAGGAAATGAACTGTTAGGACCAATCCCCAAGGACTGTTTTGACAGTGACAGTGATGACAATACAACACCAGACAGGATCTTTACCCGGCATGGGGGGAACTTCTTGGTGTACACTTCCTGCCCTTATGGTAAGGAAGATGTGACTTGTGACTTCAGGAGGGATGAGGTGATTTTCCAGGTCCATGAGGGCTGCCTTTCCCACCTGAAGCCTCCAGTCCAAATCAGCACTCTGACCAGGGACTTCTCCACCCAGCTGGAGGAGGACGCGTAGATAGCGAAACCAGAAGTCTTTCCAGGCTTCAGGCAGATGGTGGAAGAGAGAGTCAACCTAGCTGATGCCTGTGTGACTCTGGAACAGAAGCAAAAGTTGAAACAAGTTTTCTTGGATTTCCAAGATCTCTTTGCAGTAGACTCATATGACTGTGGTCGCACCGACATCCACACAACAACAATTCCCACGGACCCTGGCATGACTCCAGTGTTTGTGAAGCAATATCGCTTGCCTCTCGCATCCATGGAGTCCCTTACTGAAATAATTAAGAACCTTGAGTCCCGGGCGATAATTCGTCCAGTACACAGCACCTTCAATAATCCGGTGCTGGGAATATTGAAGCCAAACGGCCAGTGGAGACTCTGCGCCGACCTTAGGGAGCTCAACAAATGGGTCCATACTGTAACGCTCACCTGGTTCCCACGGAGGCGCGGCGTCGAAGGCGCAGAACTCTGAAGATGGACAGGAAGGGCCCCTCTATTCTGGCTTCCCTGGCTCGTTGGATACCCTCCTTAGGGTTTGGAAGGATGAGCTCTCCATCCTGCTTCTGATGTAGGGGCGCGTTGAAACCCAGTTACTTCACTGGATTGAGGATTGATGGGAGTTCAGGTAGGCTTGACTGTTCAGGTAAGGCGCTGTAAAAGTTCTCTTCAAAAGTTCAAGCTTAATAATAATGTTCATTGTCTAATTGCAGCAAGCGCTAATGCTTATGTCTTTTTCCCCTTAGGGGCCGGGGTTCGGAGTGCCGGAGATATGGCGCCGACCCGAAGTGAAACAGTTCTGGATGAGCGCTCAGGTAATGTCTTTGCATTCGCTCATTCAATGTCTTTGTCTTTTTTCCCCATAGGGGCCGGGGTCCGGAGATGCCAGGAAGCGGCAGGACCCGAAATGCAGTGGGAATAATCCAACAGGTAAGACTTAAAAGGAAACTGAGCTTTCCTTATTCCTTTTCTCCCTCTCACCTTTGTTCTTGTCTTTTTTCCTCTAGGCGCCGGGGCGTAGCTGAATCCGGAAGATCGCTGTTGAAGATGGAAGCGCCTTGCAAAGGTGAGTAAAATGCAGCGCTGTAGCGATCGAAACGAAATGCCTTTAAAATGTCTTCCTTTTCAGGGCCGTTGGAGAAATGACTCCGGGATGCAGATTTAGCTGGTAAGGGCTTTTCTTCTCCTATTCTCTTCCTTTCTCCCCTTGCAGGTGTTCCAGGGTGCTGGCAGGCGTGGCTGAAGTCAGGATGCAGGAGCTGACACGGTGAGCGTCCAGCTGCTAGGTGCAGAACAACGCGAAGCATGTGTGGCTGTTCGGGTGGGGTTTAAATAGCCTTGGAAGAAGTTCCTGGTATGTATCCTTCCACCAATTAGGTATGTATCCTTCCCCGACCACACCCGGGTGGTGAAGTAGTCCTACAGGTTAAGTAGTCCCATTCAGGCCTCAAGAGGGCCTGGATGAAGCAGCAAGGTCTGCATCAGGTAAGTGTGCACCCAAGCACTTAAACACATATCCTCTTCTATGAGCCTGGCGCCTAAGGCGCCAGGACTGGGGTCCGCTATGAGCCTGGCGCCTATGGCACCAGGAATGAGTCCAAAGGGCCCCGACTTGGGCCCGCTGAGACTTCGCTGGGGAAAATGATGTCTGCCTCTGGGGTTGCTGGGCCCGGCCTGGCTCCTTAGAGGTAGGCATCATGACAGTACCCCCCCTCAAGGCCCCTCCCAAGGTCTTTTCCTCCGGGGGTTTCGGTTTGTGCGGGAATCTTCGATGGAATCTTTGAATTAATCGTGGTGCGTGAACATAGTTACTGGGTTCCCAAGATCTTTCCTGAGGTCCATATCCTTTCCAATCAACAAGATAGAAGAGTTTCGACTTAACTATCTTGGAATCTAAAATGTCTTTCACTTTGAATTCTAATTCTCCATCAATTTGGACAGGGCCTGGGGGCTCAGACAGTCTGGTTCCAGGTTGTACTGGTTTTAGAAGAGATGCGTGAAAAACGGGATGAATCCGCATGTTGGATGGTAAATCGAGTTTAAAGGCCACTGGGTTGATAATAGCTTTGATGGGGTAAGGCCCAATGAATCTGGGATTATAAGTTCGCTGACCCTTGAGGGGTAGATGTTTAGTTGCTAGCCATACCTGATCTCCTACTTGGTAAGGAGGAGTTTTACTTCGGTGCAAATCAGCGTTTTCTTTATACTTTTTCTTGGCTTGCTGTAAGTGGGTTGTAGCTTCTTTGAAGGCTTGGGTTATTGTGGAATGTAGGTGATTTACTGCAGGCATCTCCAGGGTCAGAGGTGGATCTAGGTCAGAGGTCCGAGGATGGTGACCATACAGGGTATAAAAAGGAGTCTGTCCGGTTCCAGAATGCACTGAATTGTTGTATGCATATTCTGCAATCCAAAGGATGTCCTTCCAATTCAACTCGGATAGGTGTAACATGCACCGCAGATATTGCTCGAGAGTCTGATTCGTTCTCTCGGTTTGTCCGTCGGTCTGGGGGTGGTGGCTGGTGGATAACCGCACGTCTATTTGTGCTAGTTGGCAACATTTCTTCCAAAAGTGGGAGATAAATTGACTTCCACGGTCTGAGACTAATATGGAAGGGAAACCATGTAACCGCACTATATTTTCCATAAATTCCTTGGCCAAGGTGGAAGCTGACGGCAATCCTTTTAAAGGGATAAAATGGGCCATTTTGGAGAATAGATCCACTATTACGAGAATTGTGTTGTAACCACCACAAGGAGGCAGGTCAGTTATAAAGTCCATTGACAAGGTGTGCCAAGGTGCTGGTGGAATGTCCAAAGGTTGAAGTAGGCCGGCTGGCCTTTTCTTTTGACTCTTATTTTGGGCACAGATTCCGCAAGACAACACAAATGACTTTATGTCTTTTCTCCAAGAAGGCCACCAGAAGTGGCGTTTGATCTTTTCTTCTGTTTTCGCGATACCGGGGTGTCCTTCCATTAATGATTCATGATGACGGGTAATGACAAGTTCCTGCAATTCTTTACTTGGCAGAAATAACCGCTCTTGGAAGTAGGGTAAATCATCCTTAACGGTGTAGTGAGGACCCTTTTGACTCCATTCCAGTAAGGCAGAAGAGTCAAAAAGCTGTTTTACTTGAGCTTGGATGTCCTCAATGGTTTGCAATGAAGTCAAGCCCAGAATTCTTTGTTCCGGTATGATTGGCACAGGTTCTAAACTCGAATTGGGTTCTTCCATGCCTATCCGGGATAAGGCATCTGCCTTACCATTCTTGCAGCCAGGGCGATAGGTAATTACAAAATCAAATTCCGCAAAGAATAAAGCCCATCGGAGTTGTCACGAAGATTGAGCTTTGGCCGTCTTTAAATACTGCAAATTTCTGTGGTCCGTAATTACGGTGATGGTGTGTCTTGCACCGAGAAGATAGTGACGCCAAGCCTTGAAAGCTGATTTAATAGCCAGTGGTTCTTTGTCGGTAATTGCGTAATTGAGTTCAGGTGGAGAGAATTTTCTGGACCAAAAGGCTACAGGGTGTAGTTGGTTAGTTTCTGGGTCTCTTTGCGACAGGACAGCTCCCATGGCCGAACTGGATGCATCGGTTTCCACGATGTAAGGGAGATCTGGGCGCGGGTGCTTCAATACAGGTGCAGAGGTGAATTTGGTTTTCAGGTCCTGAAAGGCTTGTTCAGCCTCAAGAGTCCATTCAAAGCGTTTATTTTTCTTTAGGAGAGCTGTGATGGGTTGAACAGTTCGAGAAAATTCCGGGATGAACCTTCGATAGAAATTGGCAAAGCCAAGCATGCTTTGCACTCCCTTCACAGAGCTAGGAGATGGCCATTTGAGAATGGCGTCCACTTTCCGCGAGTCCATTCGGATTCCTTGAGGTGTCAGGATGAATCCGAGAAACTCCACTTCTGTGGTATGAAAAACGCATTTTTCGAGCTTGGCAAATAATTTGTGCTGGCGCAATTTCTCAAGAACTGCCCTAACATGGTTTCTGTGATCAGATTCTGAGGAGCAATACACCAGGATGTCGTCAATATAAACGATGACACAAACATCGATAAGTTCCCGAAGAACATCATTCATGAAGTACTGAAAGGCGGCAGGTGCGTTGCACAAACCGAAGGGCATTACTTGATATTCGAAGAGCCCAAATTTGGTGCGGAATGCAGTCTTCCACTCGTCGCCCTCTTTTATACGTACCAGGTGGTAAGCTCCTCGGAGATCTAGCTTGGTGTACACACGAGCATCTTTTACTTGGTCGATAAGCTCAGGTATCAGGGGCAAAGGGTAACGATTCTTAATCGTTATCTGATTTAGGGCGCGGTAGTCAATACAGGCCCTAAGGTCTCCTTCCTTTTTAGGTGCGAAGAACAAAGCGGAAGAGACTGGTGACTTTGATGGGCGAATGAAACCATTGGCCAGGTATTGATCCAAATACTGGCGCAAATGCAGGTTCTCAGGTTCAGTAAGAGCATAAATCCTACTACAAGGTAGTTGTGCATTGGGTACCAAGTCGATTTGGCAATCGTAAGATCGATGGGGAGGTAAGGTGTTAGCCTGCTCTTTCTGAAAAACGTCTTGGAATTCTTGGTATTCAGATGGTAGCTGTACAGGGGTGGAAGTTACAGAGGCTAGACCTATAGCTGGATTCCTTGGGTAACAGGTTGGTTCACAATCAGGAAAAGTTATCTTCTTTGCTCGCCAGTCTATTCTCGGATTATGTGTTTCTAACCAAGGGATTCCAAGAAGTACTTGAAATTGTGGGGCCTTGATCACATCAAACACGATTGCTTCCCGATGTCCGTCCTGACCCACCAGAGTGATTTCAACTGTGGAATGCGTTACAGGCCCTGAGGCTATTTCGGTTCCATCAACTGTAGTAATTACATCTTGGGTTACTTTCGGGCGGAGAGGAAGCTTAATCCTGGAAGCCAATTCACGGTCTATGTAATTTCCAATAGCTCCACTGTCTATGTATGCTTTTATAGCATGCAACTGCCGAGGCTGTTTTGGGTTCACAAGCACCATTGGCATGACAAAATGCGAGGTCAAAGAGTTTGTTTTCAAGCTCGGCAAGCGGACCCCTACGCTTGTCGGGCTAGGTCGTTTCCCGAACCAGGTGTCAATATCTCGTTATCAGTGGCTCCAACCACCTTCTTGGGTGGTTTAACTGGACAACTTTGAAGAAAGTGACCGGAAGTTCCGCAATACAGACAAAGTTGCATTTGTCGCCTTCTCTCTCGTTCCTTCTGCGTTAATGGTCCTTTAACACTGCCAATTTGCATAGGTTCGGAAACGTCAGTACTCTTGGAGTTAACGTGGGTCTTGATAGGTACTCTGGTTTCATACTTGAGCCGATCTGCTTTTCTATTTTGAAGTCTGTGATCAAGTTGAACCACTAAGTCTATGTAGTCTGCGCAGGCCTGGGGTGGATCTACTATCTGAGCTATAACATCTTTAAGCTCTCCGCGCAGGCCTCGATGAAACAATGTGATCCTTTTATTTTCAGGCCATCCGGTTTCCACAACTAGTCTATTAAAGGTGGCGATATAGGACAAAAGATCCTGATTACCTTGTCGTAAGGATAGCAGTTCGTTGTCAAGGGCCTGTCCCTGCGAGTGTCGAGTGAACAATCTTTCCATGCTGGCCTGGAAGCCCTGGAAATCCCGGAGAATGGGATCATCCTGATTTACCAATGGAATAGACCAATCGGCAGCACAGCCACTGAGGTAAGATAGTACAAAGGCTACTTTGGTCTGGTCGTTGGTGAAGGCCCCGGGCCTGCATAAAAAGTGTAAACGGCATTGGTTCATAAAAACGGCATATTTCTTGGGATCCCCCGCAAAACGTTCCGGCAGGGCCAAAGGCATGTGTCCAGGTAGATTGATTTGTACCGGGTTATTCGAACCCATTGTTGTAGAAATATCTCCAGAAACAGGTAAAGGAGTGTTCTCTGCCTGGCCCTGCAATAACCTTTTGGCCAGATCATCAGTTCTTTCCTTGGATAGGATTAGTTCCCTTCTGAGAGCATTAGTCTCCTGGCGGGCCGAGTGCACTTCTGCCCGTAATTCCCCTAAAAGATGGGCCAGCTGATCTGTCTCGGAAGTCTCCATAGCGCCCAGGTGGGAAATTGTGGTAAGGCTTTGCGTTCTGTAACGCTCACCTGGTTCCCACGGAGGCGCGGCGTCGAAGGCGCAGAACTCTGAAGATGGACAGGAAGGGCCCCTCTATTCTGGCTTCCCTGGCTCGTTGGATACCCTCCTTAGGGTTTGGAAGGATGAGCTCTCCATCCTGCTTCTGATGCAGGGGCGCGTTGAAACCCAGTTACTTCACTGGATTGAGGATTGATGGGAGTTCAGGTAGGCTTGACTGTTCAGGTAAGGCGCTGTGAAAGTTCTCTTCAAAAGTTCAAGCTTAATAATAATGTTCGTTGTCTAATTGCAGCAAGCGCTAATGCTTATGTCTTTTTCCCCTTAGGGGCCGGGGTTCGGAGTGCCGGAGATATGGCGCCGACCCGAAGTGAAACAGTTCTGGATGAGCGCTCAGGTAATGTCTTTGCATTCGCTCATTCAATGTCTTTGTCTTTTTTCCCCATAGGGGCCGGGGTCCGGAGATGCCAGGAAGCGGCAGGACCCGAAATGCAGTGGGAATAATCCAACAGGTAAGACTTAAAAGGAAACTGAGCTTTCCTTATTCCTTTTCTCCCTCTCACCTTTGTTCTTGTCTTTTTTCCTCTAGGCGCCGGGACGTAGCTGAATCCGGAAGATCGCTGTTGAAGATGGAAGCGCCTTGCAAAGGTGAGTAAAATGCAGCGCTGTAGCGATCGAAACGAAATGCCTTTAAAATGTCTTCCTTTTCAGGGCCGTTGGAGAAATGACTCCGGGATGCAGATTTAGCAGGTAAGGGCTTTTCTTCTCCTATTCTCTTCCTTTCTCCCCTTGCAGGTGTTCCAGGGTGCTGGCAGGCGTGGCTGAAGTCAGGATGCAGGAGCTGACACGGTGAGCGTCCAGCTGCTAGGTGCAGAACAACGCGAAGCATGTGTGGCTGTTCGGGTGGGGTTTAAATAGCCTTGGAAGAAGTTTCTGGTATGTATCCTTCCACCAATCAGGTATGTATCCTTCCCCGACCACACCCGGGTGGTGAAGTAGTCCTACAGGTTAAGTAGTCCCATTCAGGCCTCAAGAGGGCCTGGATGAAGCAGCAAGGTCTGCATCAGGTAAGTGTGCACCCAAGCACTTAAACACATATCCTCTTCTATGAGCCTGGCGCCTAAGGCGCCAGGACTGGGGTCCGCTATGAGCCTGGCGCCTAAGGCGCCAGGACTGAGTCCAAAGGGCCCCGACTTGGGCCCGCTGAGACTTCGCTGGGGAAAATGATGTCTGCCTCTGGGGTTGCTGGGCCCGGCCTGGCTCCTTAGAGGTAGGCATCATGACACATACTTCCCGATGGCCTCTTCCCTACATTGACCAAGGGCTGGCCCAGATCCAGGGTTCCCAGGTATTCACTGCAATAGACCTGACCAATGGATACTGGACCGTACCTGTTAGTAGGGAGGACCAATAAAAACTGGCTTTTACCTTTGGGGGCCAGCAGTACACATAGACCCGGACTTCCTTCGGATACGTCAACTCCGGCAATGAAGTCAACATTTTCCTACATAAGGCCATGCCCGACCTGGGTGCGAGGGGTAACTTGGCTTATGTAGATGATGTCCTCATCAAAAGTTCAACTGTGGAGGAATATATAGCGGAGATCCGTTATGTTCTGACACAGTTGAGGGCCGCCGGAGCAAAACTTTCCTTTCAGAAAGCACAGTGGTGTAGAACCCGTGTTAATTTCTTGGGGCATGAGATTACTCCTCAGGGTCTCTGTCCCCAGGAAAAGAAAGTGGAAGCACTCCAGAAACTGAAAGACCCCACAACTCTGCGGGAACTAAGGAGCCTCCTTCGACTGACTAATTACAGCAGAAAGTTGATTGAGGGCTACGCAGAGATCACCAGACCCCTGATTCATCTCTTGAAGGGGGGGTCAAGTGGGAATGGGGCCCAGAACAATCCGAGGCAGTAAGACAGCTCAAAAGAAGCCTCTCACAAGTGCCTTGCCTAGCTTACCCTGTCAGAAACAAGGAGTTTTTCCTGGAGACCGGGTTCTCTAATATGTGCTTGATGGCAGTATTATACCAAAAGCATGACAAGGTCAATAAAGTAATCTCCTATGCGAGCAAAACTTTATCCTCTGTGGAGGGAAAATTCAACGATTGTGAGAAGGCACTCCTGGCAACGGTGTGGGCATTGAAGAATTACCGCCTGTTTATCCAGGGGGAACACATCATAGTGGAGACTCCACACCAGCCTCTGCAATATCTCCAAAGTGACAGAATCCGAGCCGGAAATGTGAGTAATTCCCGAACTACTTCCTTGATTCCGTCAATGCAAGGCTTTCCTGTGGAGGTCAGATATGGCCAAAACAAGAAGAGTCCCCTCGCGCAAGGTCTGGCTGACTTGCATGATTGTGCCAGAGAAAAAACTGTCTCGAGGACGAAAGTCTGAAAATCAAGGGCAACATGGAGGCATACCTTAATTCCCCACACAAAGTCTTTGAAGAAGACAAGTGTGTGGTGATGCCCACTGTCTATGTGGATGGATGCTCCTACCATGTTGACAACAATGGGGAGAAAGAACTGGTGGCCGGCGTAGGGAATGCATGGATGAATGAGTCCCCAGAACCCTCCGCTGGGTACGAAATTGGTCCCCGAAGTAGTCAGGTGGCAGAATTGATGGCTGTGCATCAAGCCATCCTCACTGCTGTCCAACATCAACTCCACGAACTGGTCATAATCACAGATTCAGATTATGTACGGAACGGGTTCGTGGAGCACCTGGTTAATTGGAAAACCAGAGGCATGTTATGTGCTAATAGCAAACCCCTGAAACATGGGAAGTTAATCCAAAATATTGATGATCTGGTCACATCGAATGGGATGACCATCTACTGGAAAAAGATCAAGGGTCATTCCAAAGTAGAGGGACCAGACAAAACTGGGAATGACTTAGCTGATCAGCTGGCCAAAACCGGGGCCATCCAAGGGGATCTAATAGAGATAGAGTCCCTGTTGGGGGAAATCCAGGTCACTGCTGTCAGTAGGTCCCAGACAAATGCTCACAATCATCTTTCAACTGCACAATGGAGTAAGGAGACCCCTGTTGCTGATTTAATTACGGCTCAGAAGGGGGATCCAATAATTGGTAAGTTTTACCAACACAGTGAGGACCCTGAGAACTTTCCCCTGACGGATACCGATTACATTGGGAAGGATGACCTTAGAGTGTTGATGAAATGTCCAAAGATGTTCCGAATCCAAGACGGTTTGTTGCTAAGGAAATCCCAAGCTGGCCATGATCAGTGGGTGGTTCCTACCTTATTCCGAAGCCTGATGTTAAGTCACGCCCATGATGCGGCCACCGCCGGTCATAGGGGGTTTCATACAACACTTGAGATCTTAAGAGAGGTTGCATACTGGCCACACATGGGGCAGGACCTCGACCAATACTTGAAGGGGTGTCTTGTGTGTGCACAATTTCAGCCAACATCCCTCACACACCGTGTGCCTCTCCAAAAGAGGGGGATGACACTTCCATGGTCAGATTTACAAATCGACTTCATAGGCCCCGTGATTCGCTCATCTAGAGGAAACAAGTACATGTTGACGGTCACATGCTTGTTTACCAAGAGGGTGGAATGTCTCCTGGCCCCAAACTGCAAAGCAGAAACAGCAGCTGCCCTGATGATCAACCACATCTTTTCACGTTTTGGTCCACCCCAAAGGATTGAGTCAGACAGAGGTAGCCATTTTACCAGCAAAGTAATGATTAAGATGTGGGAGATACTGGGGGTCAAAAGGAAGCTACATATTGCTTACCGGCCAGCCTCTTTGGTGCAGTAGAGAGATACAACAGAACCATTGTGAGCATATTAAAAATGTTTGTGGCAGATTCTGGGCCAAGTTGGGATATCCGATTACCTCTGGTCCTAATGGCCATCAGATCTACCCCTGCAACCAAAATGTCGCCATTTGAGTTGATGACTGGATGCAAGATGGTGCTTCCCCAGCAATTGCTCTACAGGACCCAAGAGCAGACATTGATAAATGCCTCCACAACTCATGAGTATGTGGAGAATTTGAGGAAACACCTCCAACATGCTTTTGCCTATGCTCAGCGGAATCTAGAAAGATCAGCCGAGAGTATGAAAACGCACTATGATTTGAAAACCACCAGGAAGGAATATAATGTGGGAGACCAGGTCTATCTATACAATTTCCAAAGGAACCAGGCCAAACAGCGAAAATCTTTGCCTACATGGAAGGGACCTTGTGAAATCGTGGACAAGATCTCCCCAGTCGCTTACAAGATCTGCATCCCCAAAGATAGTGTGGCAGAAGGGGAAGACAAGTGGGTCCATATAAATCAGTTAAAGTGTTGCCATCCCAGGCACACTCTGCAGCAACTGGAGTAGTCCTCTGCAATACCAGAGGGGGCCGCTCCAGAGTAATTCAGTTCCAACCCTAAAATATTCCACATATCAAAAATATAGTAAAATAATGTAAATGTCTCCTAATTATATCCTGTTTTTAAAATAAGACTGCAAAATGTATCCTGATGTATAAAATGTATCTGTTTGCCACACCATTAATAGTGGTGGAAAAATGGCTAGAAATGTGTATTGCCGCTTTGCTTTGTCATCCTAGGAGAAAGAAAACCCAGAGACTGACCACGGAAGACGACCTGGAGACCGGGAGCAAGGATCTGAGGGGCCCGGGGTACTGCCCAATACTCCCATCAGGACTGGCGAGGAGAACCGATCGATCCACCCTGATGGAGGAAAAGATGCTGAACTTTGTCATCTGCGGAATCGAAAGAAGATGAGGCGGACATCCCAGATCTTGTGAGTTCCAGCAGTGAAAGATCAGAATGGCCATCGTGAGAAGGGGGCTTGTGGAATGTTTTTACCCATGCATCCAAGCCCTACCTCAAAACTGTGCATTACTGGCATTGAAAACATCATGATGGCCAGAACTCCCCAGAAAGTGCTCAGGGAAACATGAAGAATAGGCTGCCACCCATTTTTGCCTATGTTTGTGAGCACAGGAGGGCACTGCCTAAAACCACCATTGGGCTACACACACAGTAGCCTGAAAGCATTGGGAATGGCAATGCTGATTGCCAAAAGCAACCCAGAGCTTTTGGGAATTCATTTTCTTGATGTCAAAACACAATAGACCCTTTCAATTGAATGGAGTATGCTGATTTGGGTGTGGGCTGTAAACAGTGCCCTGTCAGCAAAGAAGGCCATGTGACCATCTGACTCCCCAAGCTTCTGGGGGCGGAACCAGACACTTTGTGAATTGAATTGAAGGCAAATATATGTTTTATAAAAATACTGATAACTAATTGTAACCAGATGACAGAAATGTACAACTTTGAGATTCTTAAAATGACAATTTTACTCACGGTTCAAGGCTCAGCTGGTCGCTCTGTGATGTTTCTGAGGCAAAACCCCGCTAATTATTAATACTACAGGCACTGTGTTTATGCTAGAGACACAGTAAATTACTGGAATATGTGTAGAGAGATGGTGTACATCTGTGTAATTTTTGGTAAAAATCCAATATTGGAAAACCAACCAAAAAGCACAAAATGTTGTCATTTCTTAACCCAAGCTCTTAGGAACATCAGAGTTGGAACAGAGACTACCTTATGTGATATATGATGTGTGTATGTAATGTCAACCACTTGGGTATCTGGGAAATATGTGTTTTGGGGTAAAATTCATTTTCCAAGCAAAAGCAAAGGGGAGTGTTCTTTCTTTGGAGCCATAAACATGACACCTGATGACATAGGGTAACTCACTGCTCCCTTCTCAAATCAGGTCAAAGAGAAATCCTTGACCTATCAAATCATGAGTGGGTTGGGCATAGAAAGTTAGCATCCACACCCATTTTCAAAAGACATAAAAAGAGTCACTGGAAGCCGGACAGGGACATTCATTTTACAATCTTTAACTGAATTCCTGCGCAGCACGCTGACGGAGAACTCCAGAATCCAGAACTCCAGAGATCCAGACTATCTCCAGAACAAAAACTCCAAAGAGCTGAACTCTTCAGCAGGCCTCAAAATCTTTTGAAAACTATTCAACCGCCGGGCTGTGCGGTTTGCTGCTTGCTAAGGGTCCTGTGTATCCAGAACAGAACCAGTACCCAGAAAGCAGTGCGGTATCCAGAATCCACTTGATCCACACCAGCAGAACCAGAGAACCAGACCAGACCGCTGTGAACGAACTGGTGCCTGATTGACCCGCCGAGCAGAGAGGACCGCAGCTAAACTTCTTGACCAGATCCGTGACGAGGCCATTCCTTTCAAATTTATAGTGTGAGTACCCAGCTAGAACTGTGCAGAACCCATCTCTTAGCTTAAAATAATCTGATTCAAAATATTTGAACCTGTTTAGAACTGCATTATAAGAAATTGTGTGTTCCTCCTGTTGATTCAAACCTTTCAAAGCGCATCTGTCATTCCGAAACTGTAATTTCATTTCTGAAAAACTACCTTGACAAAATCGTCTGTATCTTTGGAACCGTGCAACCTAGGAACGAAATTTTACTGTACAGCTAAGATTCCCAGCTTTCCAACAAGCTCTGAATCAACGTGCTACTCCTTCTAGTGCCTCCGTAATTGCACTCGACGCACTAGAAGAAATGGCTGTGAATTGAAAAATTAGCTCCTGCCAAAAACATCCGTCTTTTGCTTCCATTCCTGAAATCCGTTTCCAACCTGATAATCCCTCATTAATCATTGTTAGTGTGGACCTGAACTCATTTAAAGTAGCTATCACCTACCCTGAACTTCCTATATGGAATTAAAAGCAGTGTTAGCATATTTTTACTTCACTGCCACCACATTTAAAAGGATTTTGCCTGTTTAAAATCATACCTGTTTTCCTCTAAGCTCGCTGGGGGGGGAACTGGAACTTTGAACTACATTTGATTGTATTCCTGAGAACTGTGTGCTCTCCTTTCCATCTTTTATATTGCATAAGGGGGGGGGAGAATTGCCAAAAGGGGAAAAGTGATTACATTGGCTTTTGTTGAACTCAAATCAAGGTTATTCCTGTGTTGCATTCTTTTCCATCATTGTTTTTCCTTGAAACCATAAAGGTATTCTCTGCTACTTTACCCTTTCTATACCAATTCCTAAGTGATTAAGTAAGCATACAATTGTAATATTATCCATTGTTGATCACGGTAATATTCATCAGTGTGCGATCAAAAATGAATTTATTTATAAAAGTGTGATATATATATATATATATATATATATATATATATATATATATTGTTTAATTTTCCAATAAATCTTTTAATTTGCAAAACAAACCTACTTCTTGGCTCAGTGGGGTCAGGGGGATTCTAAGAGAGGGGTGTTATATAAGGGTTGTCATCCAGAGTAAACGAACTGGACATAAAATACATCAATAAGGGTTTCCATCAGCATCCCAGAGTAGTGTTGAATTGAAGCCGCTTACACTACCTTGTACCCCTTGTTGGCCAGTAAATTTAACAATGTAATTGAGTCCGTTCTGCACTGTTCTTCATTTTCTACGCATATTAAAAGGTCATCTACATATTGTATTATTGAGCTCTTTGTGTCAATGTTGCCAAGGTCTTCATGTAGTAATTGAAAATGCTTTGACTCTCGCAATATCCCTGGGGCAATTTGCAATGCTCATATGTTTTCCCCCATAGGGTAAATGCAGTCAAGTACTGTGATTCTGGGTCAAGTGGCACTGAGAAGAATGCATTTTTCAAGTCTACCACTGTGAAAGAAGTTGCCCAATTTGGGATGCTGCACAAAATTGATGCAGGGTTTGAGACAAGTGGACATTCTTTTTGTATGATGTCATTAAGTTTGATAGGTCCTGTATAATCCTCCAAGCCCCAACCTTCGCTTTTATAATTAGGTAAATTGCCGTATTAGAAGGCAGTATTTGATGGCACAATTATCCCTTGTTCTAGCAGGGCATGTATTGTCTCTTTTATTCCCTCCTCTGCTTCTTTTGACAAGGGGTATATTTTTTTTCGGGGCAACACTGCACAAGCCGTGAGCTTGATTTTAATGGGTTTACTTCTTGCAAGAGCCCTACGTGATGGGGATTGGTCGTCCATAATGTGGCTGGCACCTGTTGCATGTCCTCGTCAAAAAATGTTGGGGGGTGCAATGACAATGGCCATGAGGGGGTTTGTCATTTGTCTATTTTGAATCATTATGTCACAAGGAATACACATTTCCATTATGATTTCCCCATCAGTGTCACTGTCAGTGAATAGTTCCTCTTCAGGTAGGTTACGCAGCGCTATATTGGGATCTATTCATAGAACTGTTCTCCACTCACACCCGTGCGTGTCCAACCTTATCACCACTATTCGCTGTGTGGATACTTGCACACCATGCAAATCTAGGGACAGTATCGACCCTGGTACCACCTCAGGGGCAGCCACAGGGTGAAACACAAAGTCGGAAGGTACTTGCCATTCTTGTCATGTTATTTCAGGCATTGCGTTTGCCAGCACTTGTATCCCTTGCAGGATTATGTCTGGCTCAATTGGCACTCCTCGAACTGCCATTTCATTGGCAATTGTGTTTGTTAGTAACATTGCTCTCATTGCACATATACCTGGTGTTGAGCACACTATTCCCCTCTCTGTAAAGGAGATGGTAATGTTAAGCTTACTGAGGAGGTCACTCCCTAGTAAATGTATTGGCGAGTCTTCGTGATACAAAAGGGGTGCTAGAACTGTCTTTCCCCCCACTGTTATGTCCAAATCTTTAGTGTAAGAATCCGTGACAACCGCCCAGGAGAATCCTTGCGTTTCCAACTTCCGGTCTGAAAGCGGAAACCGGCCTTCCTTTGGACACGATTTTTCTGCACCTGAATCCACCATGAAGATGAACTGCTTGTTTGCTATCTCTACCCCCACCAGTGGTTCCTCGTCTGGACTTAGGGTTGTCGATAGGATTGGACACGCAAGTGCTCTCTGTGGGCTGTCCTATTCTGGGTGCCTAGTCTTCTCAGGGCGGGTGAAAACGTTGTCCCCCACCAATGCTGCATCTCTGAATGGCGCTGGCATGCCATTTGCAGTGGTAACAAATGGTTTACTGCATGTGTTTACCATGTGGTTCTGTCATGTTAATCCCTGCTGTGTGCCTTGTGGTGGTGCTCTCTGTTCTTGTGCGTAACAGGGGTCAATTTGTTCTTCTTGTCTGTATCCAGCCATAGACAGGCCATAGGGGATGCCTGGGGGGCATGACCAAGCTGTTCTTCATTCTGATAATATGCCATGGGGCTAGTGCGACATTCCCTTGCAAAGTGGCCCCATCTACCACATGACCAACACATTCCTTGTCCTCCCCCTTTGGGCCCATGGCCTGTACCCTCCTCTTTGACCTCAGTACCCACCTCGTCGTCCTCTTCCAGTTCTTCCTTGCCATAGGGGCCCCCCATATTGCTCCTCTCCAGCCCACTGCTCTTGTCCATTTGCTGCGCAGGTGGCTGCCATTCTTGCCTGTATTGCTATTGGCCCCCCTCCCCATCTCCCTGCCGTTCTGCGGGGAGGGCAGCAGCTACTGCTGCAGCCTTCACCATTTTCGTCTGCATAAGCTTTGCTTCGTCTGCCAACCTTTAATGCATGATTTCTTTTCTCTTTGATCCTCCTATAGTGATGTATTATAATGCTCTGAATTTCTGGCCAACCTTTGGCTTCTATCCCACCAATTTTATCAAGTGCCTTCTGTACTTCCTTCGGTAGGCCCCTCTTAATTATGAAGTAAAAGAGGGAGGTCGATTGGTCCCAAGCCATGCATGTCTCTGCCCTCCACATATCCTGCACCCGAAGAATGTAAGTCGCAGCATCCTTGTCCTCCCCAATGTGCATTGCATCACTGATTGTAAGTCGAGCATATCTGGGAATGTGCTCCTCAGTGCATCGCACACCTGTGAATTTACATTGTTAAATGACACCCCATCATGGCGGTCACAATCAAATGTAACCCCTGGGAAACCGCCCTTCACCCACACTCTTTAGCCTGGTCCCCTACCGCGGACACCAACAAACTTTTCACGTCAGCAATTGCCAATGGAACACCCGCTGTATTTTTCTCAAAAGCATATATCCATTTGCTTGCCCCATCTGAAAGTGGGCGCAATGTTTTCAGTAAATTGACCTTGTTCATCTGTGCCCAGTGAACATAGTGAGGCCTCCACGCCCCATTGTGTATCAGTGGCATCTGTAAATTCCACTTCCCTTTTCCTTTACTCACCTTCGTCCCTTTTTTCTTTGCTAGGGCCATTCTCCCAATTCTACTTCTTAGTCTCCCGGTGTGCCACCCTTCCTCTTCCCCTTCATCACTCTGTAATATCCTCTTGGGTAAGGACACTGCTCCTGCCCTTGCTCCTTTCTCATACTCACCCAGGTCACTCCAACATTCTTCTTCCCTTTCTGTTGTCACACTTCCTGGTCCTGTACTCACCTGCTCTTCTCCCCGCCCTTCCCGAATTACCTTAACGTGGGTGTTATCAATGCAGAATAGGAAGTTCCCCCACTTACACTCGTCTTCCGCTGTGTCTGCGGGAGTATTTGGTGTTGGGGGTGGCGGAGTTTGCTCACCCCCGGGAAATAGTTGGTTTGTTTCGCATATATCTCATAACAGTGTTAATTCAGCCTGGGTCATAGTTATCTGAGTTTCCAAGTCTTGTGTTGAGCGCCCTAAATTCACTGGGGGTGCACACGTTGGCCCGTACGAGCCTTTCGGATCATAAGGGGGAGGAGGCGCTGCTGCTGGTGTGGGGGAAGGGCACTTGGCCTGGGCACATATATGGGTTCACTGTATCCCTCGGCGGGCTTGGAAAATAATGGGTACAGTTTTTTGGGTTATTTCCCCTCATCTTTCTCTTCTTCTCCATCCTCCCTGGTCCTTGTTACTTGGGGCGGCTGTTCTCTATCATTATTTTTAACATGTGGCACTTCCTCAAACAGTCTCCACAAATCTAGCACTTCTCTCATATTTTGAAGCTGCTTACCTTTATATTTAATTGATAAATATGTTGTTACAAGGTCCAATACTGTCTTGCCAAATGACCCTCCTTCTGGCCATATTTGGGACGTCCCATCCCCTTTTATTTCCGTTAGCCATTGCTCATGATATTTTTTTTTCTCGCTATACACTGGGAGGTGTTGGCATATGTGCCTGAATGGTGTATCTGCCCCCATCATGTGTTTTCTCTTTGCTATTGGGTGTGTGTGTGGAAGTGTGCACAATCTAAAATCACCTTTTATAGCATCTTGTTACACTATGTTCACCACAAGAGCCTTTTTTACAACCGTTCAACAAAACATTTTGACCATATTTTTTCTCAAAACCTTAAACACTTTGCAAAACCAAACGCTTGTACCATCAATAAAATGACAAGATATTGGCCATATAACATTAAACGTAAAACATTGACATACTTACACCACATGATGGCCATATGCAGAAAAACAATAGACAAGGAAGAAATTCGCACAGTCCCAATTATTACAACTCTGTGTGTTCTAAACCCATAAAAACTATCCCTAATTGCTTTTCAATCTAACTCCATTCCCCTTCCCCTTCCCTTTCCTTTAGATTCCCTCGCAATTGATACTCACGTGTCCGTATTGATCTGAGAGCCTCTGTGCACGGTCTATCCACAATGAGGGTGCCGCCCAACAATCAAGAGCAAAATCTGGCTCAGGCGAGTGGTAGGTCTGGGTATTTGCAAAGCCGGAACCCGTGGAACCTTCTCAGTAGCGTATGTGTTTTTAAGGTTACCAGTTGCCGTAGGTAGGCAGCCTTGTTGGGGGCGCCCCGGATCTCACTGTTGTGGCCGGGGACTTCTCGTATCAACTATCACGCTAAGGGGTCACCAAATGAAAGTGGTCATTCCCCAAAATTACAATTAAAATATATCAGAGAAATAGACACTGATGGACACCCCCCAGTAGGGAATTAGACAAGGAGAGATTACGATTGAGTCAAGGATATCTTTATATAAAAATAAGATGAGGCATGCAGAGGACTGCGCGCTCTGCCAACAATAAAGAATAATCACATTATAAGTCCAAAATGTGTCATCTAGGATGTGTGCTATAAGGGTTACGCTAATACATTTCATTGGTTTAGTTGAACAAGACATTATGCATTGTATAGTTGTGCTGGATTGGATGAGGTTGAACATGTTGCTGCTTGAGGCGTGTGGGGCAGCTGGGCTCATCATGGAGGGGCAAAGGGTCAAGCCGTGGCCACACAGTTATAATTCTAAGCTAAGCTTCACAGTAATTATCAGCATGCAAGATTTAATATGACACACAAGACTCATCATAACAAATTGTCGTCTATAAATTGTAGCAATAGGAATACATTCCTGACCTGGACCAGAGTGGGGCACAGGTGCAGTGGTCCAGGAGCCTTATCTTGGCGTGTACTTTTGGGGCACATTTTTCAGGTGCCTCGAGGATCAAACAAGGGTGTCAGAATTTATTAGCACATAGAGAATATATGTTTGCTCAGTATTTGTTACATGGGTGGCAACTGAGGGTGGCCATGAGCAGGGGTCCCACCCCTGCTACATCAAAGAAATGAGGGGTTTAAGGTTCATGCAGACCTTAACTCTTAACGGTGGGGGTTGTTGGAGCAGGGGCAGGTTTGTGGAGACAAATGGTTTCCATGAACCAGGCTCCGGCCCAGTCACACACAGGGCAGTGATCTCAGAGGAAGAAGAAAGATACAGTGTCAGCTTGCAACAATTCACGCCAAAGCTTCTGTGAGAACAGGACAGCCGCAGCGCAGACAGTGCGGAGGAGGCGGGGGTTGTCGGGCTGGCTGTGCGAGGCGCTGGACAGGGGAGAGATGCAGGCTTGCCTCTGAGAGTTTCATGCACGGCCTAGTCAAAAGATGGAGTTGAGGTTAATACAAAATGGAGTCTCTGGGGTTGTGCAAGGTGCATTGGATAGGTGTCATTCAATGGCTTCCATGCATCCATCACAGGGTGACAAGGTAACGTCTCCAACCATTGTATGAACATAACGTACACCTCACCCGGAATGTAGGGGGGCCCAAACGACCCTTCCTGCCTTGCACTGTGAATTGTATAATGTGTAGGGTGTATAAATCATTTGGAATTTGGGATTGTATAATTTACCCTGATTAGATGTCATGCAATATCATAAGTAGGATAAAAGAGGAATATGATGTGCAGATTAACTTGCAATAGAGAGTGTTGTTTTAACTATAAATTATACACTGCAAAGTATTGACCTGGACTCACTGATTGGGCCTATGCATATTACTGTATCTCTTGATGGCTTAGAACAGTACATTGCTTAGGAAATTTTGATTGGGTAAACTCCTGGCACATAAGAACACATTCCAATTATGCCACAGGGTTTATGTGTCACCCAAAATTTCAAATGGTTTGCTGGTAACAAAAATGACAGATTTAATAGTGATGGAGTTTTACTGTACAGTCACCCCTACCTGTTTTTGTTTACAAAAGTGCCGTCATGGGCATTTTACATGAGACGTCACAGGAGGGGCACATATATTAAAAAGAAACAAACTGTTGAATTATGTGTTATCCAACATTTCAGCTGGTTTGCTGGTGCCAAGACTTGTAACTAGAATAATATTGGGGAATGCTTGTGTACAGATACGTGATAGCGTCAGACTCGTCTCTTGTTTACAAGAGTGACATCACGCACATCGGGCATGTGACATCACCGGAAAGGCACAAATATTAATAAGGTACAACATGGCACCCACATTAAACACATGTAGGACTCCTTATAGGACATCTTATATTTGAAGAATCTAGATGAGTAGAATTCCTTTGGCCGACCTACGTGGAGCTGTAAACATATTTTGTAAAATGTAAAGGTTGGATCAGCTGCTGATAGTTTTACTCACTGTGGCATTCGCCCGGCTTTATTTTCCAGCATCTCTATAAAGGATTAATTTATAGAGAAAACATTACATATGTACAATATATACGTTTCTCAATTATTAGCAATGGGTGAGTAGATTTAACATAACACATGCCTCAGTAGGAGTGCAGTAACAACTTAGTATCATTATGAGTTAGGATGATTTATCATGTTTATCTTTTTAACTCAAACAGTTAATAACACAGATTAAGATTAATCGATTCTGTGTGCCATAAGTACCCTACCAAGAACCTTACCAAGAATCTTCTTTCATTTAGAGGTAAGCTTAGAATATATTATTGCCAAATGTATAGTATTAATAGTTATAATCTGGCAGGAGAAGACGATACTAAGGACACAATACTAAGGACATTACCACAGACGTGCATGATTTTACTACACATTAGGCACATGACACAATGGAAAGAGGAGCTCTATTATCTAGAGGTTTAATGAAAGATTATCACTTAATGTGAAATACTCATGGGATTGATGTGAACACTAAATGGTGTTTAGATGTACATGTGTGCAGGCAGTGCACTACACAGGCAGGTTCAACAGAATACCTTAAGGTGTGGGTCTCATCAACGAATAATATACTCAACATAGAATATATTACTATTTTGGTGTTTTTAATTCTATTTACTCTTTCTGTATCTTCTCTTCCTCTATGCAGTTGGCTTTTCTTTCTCTTCTTCTTTTTAATTTTTGTACAGCACTATCTAGATTTTAGAGATTTCAGTGGTCTAAATCCTGTACCAAATACTAATCTGTCAATTGGGATTATGTATATGGAATATATTTGCACTGTACAGCCTTGATAAGGACCCATAAGGGTCGAAACATGTGTCAGAAAAGGCAAGGATCTATTGTATAATGTACATAACTTTGTCATTATTCTTTAAATGTTATATTAAAAATGAAGGATTTCAACTATTATAGGACACACAGGTTTCTATGGTGTCTAAAGATGTTTAGACTTACTTAACTCTTGCTAATAAAGATGTGTGATAAATAGGCTCTTCTCAACCCTAGGATACAAGAGTGCACACCTATTGTGTGGGATAAGCCCTCACTGTGCTTCCCTGCAGAGAGTTAGACCTCACAAAATGCAAGCGGCAATAATAATGGATCATGTGCTGCTGGCAGAAAACTTCACACTGATCTGTAAGACATTCTGCTCTGATGCTGTAGCTGTGTTAGGTGCTGTTTCTTGTGCATTCCCTCAACAGCCTCTCATCACGCTCCTGCTGTCAAGGTACACTGTCTATGGGGGTCATTATGAGATTCGTGGTAGGGGGTTAATGGGGCCGGTAGAGCTGCTGGCCCCGTCAACCCCCTACCGCCTCATTACGAGTTCCGCTAGTGGGACCCGCTAAGGACGCTTAGTTTTACCAGGCATTCTTAGCTGGTCCCGTGAGCAGTCCAGCATGCTAACAACGGGCCCGTTATTAACAGGCCCATTGTTAGCATGCTCCCCATTCCCATTGAGCCCTATGGGGGCTTGAATGGGAATGGGGATGGGTTCCCGGAATGGGGAAATAACGGGCCCTCCAAGGTCGGAATGGACCAGTATTTCTCCATTCCAGGAACCCGGACCCGGTATGGCGGTAGACATGCCGCAAATAGCGGCATGGCTACCGCCAAGGTCGTAATGACCTCCTATGTCTAGGTACAGTACACCTTACTTTTTGGCCCATTTTGGGGAATCATCCCACCACTTTCATCTTTCCTATTTTTCATCTCATCGCTTACTTGTAGAGGAACCTGTATTGAGCAGTATTCTGGGGTCCAGAAGAAACAGCCTCATGCCTTTGACTGAGGGTGCTGCTGATTGAAGACTTTGGCACCCGTCACATTTCTGAGGCTTTGATTATTGCACAGGAAATCCATTGTTCCTGTTTCCAAGGCATATGTTAATCTTTACTGCATCATGGTACTTCTCTACCACCTGCATTGGTTTTGACCATGAGCATCTACATATTCTCAGAGATGTGCTTAACACTATCCTAACCCATGATCCTATTCCCTCACTGGGAGCATCCTTCTCTGTGATCCTGTTGTGTATCTCCTTGTTCTTCTCTTGTTCCCAGCATTATTTTCTCATCAACAGTTTCCCTAGCCCACATCGAGGGACTCCGACTTCGCAACCAAGCTGGTCTTAATTTTGTTTGTTGTTTTCTTCCCCTACTAAATTCAAATGCTAATATACCAGTATTGGAATGTGGTGTAAACCTATATGATATCACCATATCTTTCACTGCTGACTTGCAATCGTTCTCATTGGCCCATCCCCACCTTATTGTATCTTTTATAACCTTGTTGAAGATTTCTTCCTCTCTGTGAGTTTGGCGATGATATATGGCGCTAGTTCAGTGATATATTACTTTCCCTTCCAGACACTCCTCTGTCACTATTGCCCTTTATCTGTCAATAATGTTTTGGGATAGCCTACTTGATGGAAAATGTCCTCTGGAAAGTCAATGATACTCACTGTATTAACATTATTTATCTTCTCTACTTTCACCTATTTTGTCACATCATCCATTAACACCATGCTATATGTTTAATAATTGCCCTCAGATATTGGCCCTAACAGCATCCTCTGCTTGGTATTTGTTATTCCCTCATGTCCTGCTTGACCCAGGTTTATGATCCATTCTCTAATGTCCTTTGGTGGAATTATCTGGTCTCCCCTCTTGAGCCTATCTCCCTTCATGTATAGTTAATTATTGATGTGCCACAATGTGCCAACCCCTAAATTCTTTAATTTGTTCTTATCCAATTGTTTGCTATAATCACATTCTTCAGTTAGTGTCATGTCTTGTCATCCTGTCTTCCCATTCCTTCTTCAGGATTGCTTCATTTGCAACATTCAATACTTGATACATCTCAATCTCTTCATTTGGCTCTTCCTTATCAGCCAATCTTGACATACAATCTGCTATATAATGTTTTATTCCTGATATATACTTTGTTTCAAACAAATGCCATTGTCACACATCTCCTGAGTGTTCCTAATATTTTTTCTAACATTTTTGACATTATGATTTCCATGAATAGCTTGCAGTCTGTATGAAGTTCAAACTTGGTACGTCATATGAACAATTTGAATTCATCTACCACCCACTTTATGGCTAATGTCTCTTTTTAAATCATTGTATATATGTTTTCTGTCCCTCTCAATAGACTTGATGCAAAAGCCACTGGGTATTCTTTCTCTCCATCCCTTTGTGTCAATACGTCCCCTAGGCCTTGGTCTGTAGCATCTGCCATTATAACTGCTGTTCTCCTACACTTGTAGTTATGTAATGCTGAGGCCTCCACTAATTCTGCTTTTATTTCCTTTAATTCCTTTTTGCACTTCTCAGCCCACTTGAAAATCACCCCTATCTTTTGTCTCTTAATGCCCCACTGAAGTGGGCAAAATGTGTGTAAACTTTGAGTAGTATTCAGCCATATCGAAGAAAGATCTCACTTATCCTTTACTGTTAGGTTCTGTTTTTTTCTGATTGTTGCAACAAGATCTTTTTTTGGTTCAACACCCTTCCATGATACCACATGTCGGGAGGGAGGATAGCTCAGAGGCAACGTACTTGCCTTGGAAGCAAGACAACACGGAACAACACAGTTTCGATCCTCGGGTCCACGTTTAGAAACTTCTGGGTATTAAGTGCGTTATTAATAACCTATCATGTCCTAAGTATTCAATTTATCTTTATCTTGCATTTTTCTCAACTCAGTGTTATTCTTGTCGCTGCTAATTTCTTTAGAACAGCATCCAGTCTATCATTATTTTGCTTATCTGTGTCTAAGGGTATTAGCATACTTTTATCGCGTTTTCTATCGAATTAAATTAAATAAATATATGGGAAGGGATAGGGGAATAGGTTAGGGTGGATGGAAGCAGTTGGGGGAGTGTGTGGGGTCTCCCCCTACAGTTTTGACAAAAAAAAGACTCAAAAAAATTAGATCAAATTGGAAAAGGTCAAATATTTCCGATCAAGTAGACCTAAACCGTGTCTACGGATACCATTATGTCATCTTGAAAGTATATGACTACTTGGACTTGTTAAATAGCCTAAGCATTAACTTCTGGAACACCAACGATGCTATCAGTCTGAATGACATTCTCTCAAACGGGAACAACCCTTCAGGCACGATCAAAGCTGTACGTTGTTTTGATGCCTCTTGTAAACATACCTGATGGTATGCCACTGCAAGATCCAGTGTTGTAAAGAAGCTATTGGGTCCTAGGATTGTTAATAGTTCATTAATGTTGGGAAGTGGATGTTTGTCCGGTACTACACATTTGTTCAACTCCCTCAAATCCACACAAAGTCATAGTTTGCCATTTGGTTTTCACACATTCACCAGTGGGGACCCATTCCGACTCCTCTACTCTCTGCATGATGCCTTGTTGTACTAGTTCTTACAACCCCTGCTTCACCACCTCCCTCATCGTTATTGGTATGTTTCGTAACTTCTGCTAGATCCTGGCTTCAGTCCTATTTGGTGCACAAAGACTTTCCTGCATCCTAGTTAATTCCTGAATACATCATCCTTTATTTCCTACTTTACTTTCATATTTATTTATTTATTTTATTTCTTGTTTGCTTGTTAGGTGCTTTTACAGCAAGTATATACTGTTTCAAAGTGCCCACAGGGCAAAGGGATGGAACAAGGGAGTGATGATACATATTGAATACACAACAGAGGAGGGCAAAGGAAGAAAGGACAAGCCTACTATGCCTTGTGAGAATTCAGAACGTGCAAGTGCAGCAAGGAAGATGGCAGAGGGGTAGGTGCTGGAGTGTCCATGCTCGTGAGTGAGCAACAAATGAATTGCATGGTGTGGTAAGTGCTACACGGCCTGGAGCCGTGTTGGCTGTAAATGCGAGCCTTCAAGGCGGAGGCAGTGCCACGGCAAATGCTGAGAGTAGACAGAAGCTGGGGATTGGGTGTGGGAAACTAGGGGCCCTGAGAATGCATAGGGGCCCAGGGCACCAATCAGAGCAACTGTGAGAATTAGCAGAGGTGAGAAGATGGGAAGGAGAGGTAAAGAGGAAAGTCTTGAGGAGCTTCCAGAATTTAAGGAAGCCCTGCTCAAGGCGCAGAGGGATGGGGAGGCTGTTCCATAGTAGGGATCCAGCAGAGAAAAGCAATCAACCTCCTGCCCTCTCTTTATCAATGCACTTTATGCACAAATAGTTGGTGCTAGGGGAACGTAGAGTTCTGGAGGGAGAGTATTTAGTGAAATAAAGTTTAATATGCAAATATTTACATGTCCATACATGCAAACACCGTTTCTTGGGTGTTTGGATCCAACTTCACCTCAAACTTCTTCTGAGGCGACGAGCTGAGTAGGGGTATGGCCCCCTTTCTTGACACATCTGCTTTCCCAGTCGCCACTCTTTCTTTAAATTGTAATTGCCCTGAATACCATCCAAACAAATCAATCTGACTGCCGCCACATGCCACCGGTTGATGTCTACTTCGTGTAGATACCCCCCTTACTTACACTTTTACCTCCCTATGTTTTCTGGAATGAGGGTGTATTCAGATCCTGAACCACTTATCATAGTAACAGGTGAACCATTCACCCATATCGTAGCTGTTAGTGGTGGGTGGAACACTCTGCATATGTTTGTATCTACAGATGTCTCCTTCAGTGGTTAGCTTTGTCTGCTTGCTGTTTCCTTTTTCTTTTTTCTTTAACTGTCTTTGATGTTATGATTTATTTGTTTATTTTCTGCCTTTTCCCTTTCACTACCACTATTTCTCTTTTTTATTTTTGTTGGGGCACTAGAGCTATGGTCCTTTCTTGTGCCAGTATCTTGTGTACTGTTGCCATTTAGCAAAGCGTGCGACCGTGGTTACGTTCCTACCCACTCCGTCGCACTGTGTCGCATGGGGCTGAGCACCTCGAATGTTACTATGGAGACCATGTTCTCCCTTCCAGTTTTTTTTCTGTTCAATTGCTCAATACCTCGCAAGTTGTCTTTAGCCCTCCTTTCCTTGTCTTCCTGAATCTGCGGCATCCAGTGTCCTCAGGATACGAAGATGTGGGTGGGGGCAGTCCCACAGTGTGGAGTAGTCTAGGTGGAGCCTTCTTGTTTTCCCCCTCATTCAAATATGTCCTTCATCATCAGTTGCGTTAATCACGTACCCACTTAATTAAATGTAATACTTTTATTTTATGACAAATAAGAACCCGCATCACAGCTCCTCCCACATCATTCTCCGCGCTCTCTAGAACTCCCTTCATGCGCCATAGTCCTCACATTCCAATCCTGCGCATTACCATTCCATTTCCCAGAAATCACCGACCTTAAACAATTCAAAAATGTTGTTGATGGTATAGAAATCGACAGCATTTCTGCCAGTATTAACATAAAATGAGTGCGGCAATGCATCTGGATATGTATGGTTCAGTGGAGGTGGATGTTCTATTCACAATTTGAATTGTTGCCTCGTTCCACCCTTCACGTCCAGCAATGCGACCTGGATTGTTGGAAATCTGCGTAAAGGTTGTATGCATGGTCTGCAACATGCTGCATGCCAAATGATTTCGACTACGGCTCTCATGATCCCGCCCCATTGATTATTCTTACTTGGACTGATGTGACTTGTAGTCACAAACATCTGGAGAGACACATGTTATAGATACCTTCTAAAGAGTCTATGATTACAATTGACAACATGTAAATATTGTAAATATTGTATATAATAGCTCATAACTGATCATATCCATGACTTTGTGAAGTGCTCTGATGCACCAGTGCCTGGTTCGCCCTACAGAGGAATTTGAAATAAATATTTCTGTTGTGAGGAAGGCCTGTTAGAAAAAACAAAAACATGGTTTTAATGTTAATCTACAACATAGTAGAGGTTGTTGTATATGAAGTGATAACTGCCTGGAAGGCACTGCCAATGTTATCACCTGCAAGCTGTTAGGTCCCATCTGTGCAATGTATTTACGCTTGCTAATCAGAGTGCAAAAACGGAGCCTAGGATCAGATACAAATCTTCTTTGCTCCTTTCTTCTTGAAGGTGCTAAAAACAGGCAGATTCAATAGGAAGCCATTTAAAATTTCATGCAGGCTTAAAAATGTGTTTTCTTTGGAGACAGAGGAGGCATGCAAGGCGTAAACATTATTTCGCTTCATGCCCCTACTGTGGTTCCAAAAGAAATGAATATAGCCTGGAGTGCAAAAGTGAGGCATAAAATAATTCGGTATCAGGTAATAATGTCCCCATACTTGTCCCCATACATAATGTCCCCATTCATAATGTCGCCAGAAAAGCCATTAGCAACATTATATATATTCACATTATGTATGGGGACGGTTGGCAGGGATGCGCCCCTTGTAAAAAATAAATGTTCATTGTAATAATGTCTCTGCAAAAAACAGCAACGTTTTTGTCAGGAGACATTTCTGCAGGGACATTATTACATGGAACCAACAATTCTGCCCTAATTTTTAACATCACTTTTACCGACTGAGCTGATGTGTGGAAGAGTAAAACAGGTTGAGAAAATGCTGCTATGTGGTTATAATGTCCCATCCTCTAAGCGGTGGAACTACCTTTACTATATAAAGAATGAAAATGCACCCTTCTCCTTGGAATTGTCTGTTTAAAGCTGCTCTTTTGACAACATGTGTTTGTAAGTTCCACTGTTTTATGTGTCTGCCCACTTAATGTTCAAGAATCATTATGTATGTTTGTTTGTTGCTGATCAAATATACTGATTGGATGAATCTATTATCAAGTTTACTCTACTCATCAATAATGATTATTATTAAGCCAACGAGAGGAGCATTCAAGAATGTAGCCATGTTCCAGTCTGCCATACACAGAGGATTGCACACAAAGGCATTTCCCTTTGGACTGCTGGGTGAATGTGGGGGCTCTTACTAAATAATGGCCACACAATCAGATTCAATCAAAATCATTTCATGGTCTACAAGAATCAATATATTGAGACAGAATTAAATTTACATGGATGAAACAAGTACGAACAAATCTACACTTGTTCATATGTTGGATCTATGGATGTATTTCGCTGTGGGCTTGAGGGCCCACACGAAGCAACACAGGTGCAAAGCTGACATTGATGCAAATGCATCCTAAATTTCACAATGCTGTGTGTCAGTGACAAAGCCACACAAATCCATGTAATTATAGAGACAGTTATAGCGCATCATCCATTGCTGGGCTGGAATCTGAGTACTGAACTACATCTCAATAAAACTCCTACAGTTGTGACTACTAATTGCAAGGTACCTGCTAGAGACTGGAATGGGATCTTTCTCACCATCCCGACAGTATACAATGGAGACATTAAATATGCAGCGAATTACAGCAATTCATATGAAACCAATTTAACTAATGACTGCTTGGAGGAAGAACATGATCTGCTCATTAGAGTGTGATGAAAAAGGTAGTTTTCCAGTTAACTCATCTGCTGTTGCTCATTCCTGATCTTAGAAGCCTTATAATGATCTGTTAAATAATTGCTTTGAAGAAAGCTTGCCTTCCCTTTATAGCAGGATCTGGTCAACCAGATAGAAGAACGAGTTATTAGGCACAACAAGCCTCTAAATATATGGACCACCAACCCCTCAAAAGATATAGGAGATATGTTGTATTATATTACGAGTATGCGTCTACATCTCACTCTCTTTCTATTGCTCTTTGGAATGGACAACTTGTTTGCAATAAAGCCGCCTTTACCTCTGACTTATTTCTTTCTCATTCTCCTTCTCTTGACCTCATTAGACTTACTATAACCTGGATCTCTTCCTCTGACTCTGCAACCCTTGCTGCCCCTTATTACCCTGCCAACACTTGTACTCACTCTGCCTGCTCCACTGGCAGAGGTGTTAGTGTAGGACTCTTTTCATCCTCCAAACCTCCTATCTCTCCTACTCCCCCTACTCCTCCTATTTCTCCCTCATTTGAATACACTATCTCCACAATCACTGCCCCCTACGGCATACATCTTATCTTTCTCTACTGGTAACCTGGTCTGGTAGGTCAATTCTTCGATCACATCTCCCAACTAATTGACCCTCTCCCTCCTGATCACCACCACATTGTTATTGGTGACTTCAACCTCTGCTCTCTGTTGCTCTATCCATTGACTTTAACTCTATTCTACTTAACCACTCACTCTCTTCTGCCCACTCTCTGCCTGCTCTAATATCTACACAGCGCCTTCTCCTTCTAATCACTCTATCGTCTCTGTTTCATTCGTCACTCTTGTTCCTTCCTATCTCCATCTGCTACAACTATTACCAAGTGCAAGTTTCCCTCCCCCCAATTCCCTGACAACCGCTAACCTACACCACTCTCTGTCTCTTACTCTGAACTCACATTTCCATCCACTGAAGAAGCCTTCACTAAATTGAACACTGTTCTTGATGCTCCCATTTCCTCTCATTACCCTCTCACTAAACTCACTCTCAAATTATCCCCTCCACAGCTTGGATTACACTTCTCATACAGACCCTGAAAACATCAATGCAGATAACAATTCACACTTGGCAAAGGTCAAGGCACTCCCCTGATCTCCAACTCTATATCACTGCTCTTCAAACTATTCCTCTACTCTTGACCTCCCAACCTAGTTTCGTCCAAAAAATCTCTCAACTCAATACTATCACCTCCTAAACTCATCTCCATCTCTTCTACTTTTTATGCAAATTATCCTGCTCTCTACTTAATATGATATGGCATTTATAACGCACCTGTACATAAGTGTTTCTAGATACCACAAGACGAGGGAGGAAAGACATGAGGAGGACAAGACAAACAATCCTACTAGGCCTTGTGGCATTCAGATGATGCAAGTGTGACAATGAGAATAGCAGGGGGAAAGAGATGGGGAAGTGTATGGCAGAGGAAAGGGGGGAGTGCGATCAGGGCAGCAGCAGCATGCTCTGAGTGAGTGCAGCCAGGAGGCAGTGTAAAGGAAGACTGGTCATAGAGGAGCCTGGTACCCAGTGGGACCCTGAGGGAACCAAGCAAACAGTTAATGCAGCAGGCAGGTAAGATAGCAAGGATGCTAGTGAGAGAAGGCAGGGGAGAAAAGGAGGATCTTGAGCTACTTCTGTAACTTCAGGTGGTCCGGCTCAAGCCTGAGAGGGGCAGGGAGGCCGTTCCAGAGGGAGGCACCTGCAGAGGAGAGAGATCTACCCCCCCACTCTCTGCCAGGAGATGCGTCTGACCCTCCAAGAATTGGAGGTAGCTGAGCGAAGGGCTCTAGAAGACATGTTGTGTCTAAAATGTTTACCATTCAAAACACCCTCGCTATTTACCTTCTATTCACTCCTCCTGCTAATTTTTCTCCACCACTCTTACCCTCCTGTCCCACCCTACCATGCCTTCCGTTGCCCCCACCAACCCTGATGAGATTATTGCCCTACTCCTCAAGGCTAACACTTCTTCTGCCTCCACTGACTCACTGTCCCTGTATATTGTGAAGCACAAAGCTCCCATTGTTGCTCCACATCTCATTTCCCTCACCAACTCCTCTCTTGACACTGCCCCGTTCCCCTCATCCTATAGGACAGCTACTGTCATCCCACTCCTTAGGAAGCCTGGTATAGATCCTAATTGTCTAAATTTCGCCCTGTCTCTCTTTTACCACACTATTCCCATACCCTAGAGTGAGTAGTATTTAATCAACTCACTGAGTTCCTTGACACTCTCCGGCACCCTCTTCAATCTGGCTTCCAACCTCTGCATTTTACCCAGACATCTCTCCTCTAATTCAGTAACTTCATCTCTTCCTTCCTCAGCCTCAATACTTTCTACTAGTGTGTCATTCTCTCTATAGTATCTCTCCTTAGCATCAGAGATAAGGCAATTGCTTGGTCTGTTTCATACCCTGCCCCCAGGCACTTTCAGTTATCCTGTAATAGCCTTACCACCTCACTAACCACATAAAGATCTCTCCTTGGTCCACTTCTTTTCACTCTCTATACCTCCGCTCTTTGTGCCCTGATCTCCTCCTACTGCTTCTCTAATCAACTATTTGCTGGTGACAAACACATCTTCTTCTCCTTTCACTCCTAATCCAATGAGCTGTTGTCAAAAATGTCAAACAGTCTCACCACCATCAGCTATTGTATGGTGTCTCACTCACTCATGCTCATCTCCACTAAGAGTGAAGTTTTCTACTTCCCAGCAAATAGGTTTTCTCTTCCCCTTTTCCTCACCTTCTCTTTTCTCCTGACTACCTTCCTCCGTCTGTTTCAGCTCATATCCTTGGTATCATTTTCAACCCATCACACAACTTATCACTCCTCATATCCAAATTGGCCCCTGCAGCCATACTCAACCTCCTCAATTTCAGACAAATCTGTCATTTTCTTCCTTTAAATAATGCTGAACAGCTAATCTACTCATTTCTAGATCTGACTGATTTGTCCGCTCCTCTATGGCCTTCCCAACTATTCTCTTTCACCTCTGGACAATTTCTCAACTGTGCAGTCCCCACACTGTTCAACCATGCTCACGTCACCTCTGCCACCTCTGCCTGTCTCCAGATTGCCTGGCTATCTATGGAACAAATGACTAAGTATAAACTTCATCTCATCATCTTAAATGGACTTTCCCCACACTACCTATGTTTTAATCTCACTCGCTAATCTCCTCCTCAATGTTTTAGATCCTCCTCAGTTCCCCTCCTTGCCACCACTCGAGCCCCTAGTGCTTGTACTGGTTTCTGCTCTCCCTTTCTCCTCGTTCCCCTACTTTGGACTGCTCTTCCTCTCCCTCTCCGTACTACTCTAACTCTATGACTATATAAGTCCAACCTCAAAGCTCTCCGTCTTTGGGAAGAACCTGTTGCCTAGCACACTACGCTACTGCATCGCCCTGTTTTCCACTCTCCTTACCCTTCATGGACTACCCTACAGCACCTTTCCATCACCACTTCATCCTTAATTCAGCACTTTCTCCACCACCCCATTCCGATGTCATTGTGCCCTGTCCTTGTCCCTGTTGTATGTTTCCACCTTCTGCTAGAACATATGAATTTCAAGTCATATTCTCTCACTCTGTTGTAAAGAGCCCATGCCCTCCAGTCTGTTATCAATGGTAAATTCTATAAGTGTTTTTGTGCCAAAAATGTATTGCGTGTTTTTTATGAATAATAAATAGATAGGATGGATTTTGGTGCAGAAGAACCACTGATCATATTAGCAGTTGACTTCTGGGTCTCCTGTGAGGATTTGACACCCAAGGAGCACAGGATCGCCGGTTCAATCTCAGGTTTATATGTTGAGTTTGTCCTGCCTATCAAAGCTTGGCCAGATTTGCCCACCTTACTTCCTGTTTCTTTGTGGCTTTTGATGCACTGTGAGAGAAGGAGTACACATGGCAGGCTCCCACATGGATGATACTTTGGAGGGGACGGGGGGGGGGGTTTGATCATCTGAGCAAGGGTTACATTTTTCATCATATTCTAGCAGTTTGCTATTATTTTATTTCCAGATTGTTGGTCCCAGTATGTTTTTGTTGCCAATTTGGGTGCTGTTTATTTTCAGTGTGTGTTGAGTGCTGTTAGTGTGTTGTTAGATTCCCCCACATAAAAAGAGAAAAGATTTTACCCTTTCCTCTTGGACTTTTTTCTCTTGTTTCACCTGGTAAAATTTAAAAAGCCAAAAAACAGCCCTTTCGCTACAACAATGTTTTCCTTTTCCCAGTTTCCCGCTATGTTTTTGTTGTTTTTCTCACCTCTCCTCACTAGTTGTTCTGTAATATGTGTCGGTTTGTTGTGTGGTGTTGTTTGCGTACTATAGTTTGTCTTATTTTTTTGTAGTAGTGGTTGTAGTAGTGGGATTTGTTCAATTATACACAGTGTTGTGCCTATTGGTTCTCAGGGATGGTTTCACACTTTTGGGTTCTTGAGAAAAGGAGTAGACAGAGGATCTGCATTTCTCCTCAAAAGAGGAGGAGGATTTGCCCATAATACATGAGGAGTGGACAGAGTGCTGTTCATTGGCGCTAGTTCATGCACCAAGGCCGGGCAGCATCGCCAATTCTTTGATTGGTTGGGAGCACTGAAGGCATTGGCAACGCCTTGGTACAAGGAGTTTTAGAGGAGGTGGTGTTACCAGTGGTGGCACCAAGTGTCAGCCTAGAGGGGGAGGGGGAAGTTAGGGCTTCTTGTGGGCAACCACATGGAGGCATGACCTTTTTGTGTATGCCCACGGAGATGCAGAGCCAGTGGACCATCAGAAGGCCATGGTACTCATATAGGAGGAGGGATCAGACACAGCAAACATCCTAGAGAATACTGTAGGATGGACACGTTTTGTTTGGGGGACATTGAGGAGGAGGTGGTCTCCCCAAGCCAGGTGAGTGTGCTGAAGGTGAGGTGGAGGGTTATCAGGATGAGGCTTATAAGAACGACCATCCTGTGAGGTGCCACAAAAGGGGGTGGGCATATCTAAGGGGGAGGAGGAGGAGGAGGTACAGGTTTTGGATGAATAGTTGATGGAGAAGGAGAATCCTCTCACACCTGCGGCTTGGGGGGAATCCACACACAGGAGGAACCCCAGAGAGCAGCAACTTCTAGCCCCTACAAACTCCACATAGTCTGGCAGGTGGGAATATTATGCCCAATGGAAAGAGAAGACCACCATAGGAGAGGAGAATGAGATATTCTGCATGTGGAGGGCCAGACAACGAGGGCCAATCAGTTGCAGAAGATAGAAGGACTTCAACTTTGGGGTTACAGTCATAAGAAACTGCATTTGACCTCTGCCACCATGGTACTTGATAGCAACCTGGCTATCACTAACACCTCTCCAGCGTTCAGTATGGCGGCAACATCAGGCATGCTCTGCCCAAAACCCACACCTGTATAGCCTGATGATGTTGTGCCAGTAGCAGGCTCTTGTTGCCAGTCCTGCTCCAACAAGTGTTTGGAGGCATTTGGCTAGTTGATGTTCCTGCCTTTGGGAAATGTAATGAGGCATGCAGGGATGTATTGCCTTTATTTCAGGGAGTCTGTTTGCCGACGGGGAGCTGGACCATGCAGTGGTGACAGCCGACATGAGGAGGGACATGGAGCTCCAATATCTTTCCCTCTTGAATGTCACTATGAGGGTGCAAGGAATGAGGAAGACAACAGTTGCAGTGTTCTCTGGGAGAGCTGGTAACATTAGGAAAGACTTCGTAGAGGAGCATGAAAACTGTAGTGTATGGCTGCACCCAGGTTTGCAGCACTTTATATGAATAGCCAAGAACTTTAGTGGGTTGCAGCTCAGCATGAGAGAACTCAAGAACCACATTGTGACAATGTGCCCAGTGAGAAAACCATGAGAACTTCTGGCTGTTTTCTTTAGAAGACACTGAGAACATAATTTATTGGGTTACTGGCCCGAAGGAGAACTTAAGAATGTTCATTCTCAGGGAGAATTGCTTCCTGGGAGAGAATCTGATAGCTTTAGCAGGTGGAGAGCCCAGGAAATGTTGTGGTTATCTGCACCCTTTGAGAGAATCCAAGTACCCTAGAATGTGGCTGGTGCTTTAAAAGAACCCAATATCCTAAAGTAGTGGTTGTGCCCTGTGAAATACTCAGAACACCTTAACTGGTGGCTGTTCCCTGTGAAACAGTGTGCACTATTTAGAGGGCAGCTGCATACTGTGTTAGAACCTGAAACTATTTTCATGTGTATGTCATGATCTCTGCTTCCAAAAGGTCAGGGTTTTCCCAACTCCCTTGGAAGCAGATCCATAACCCAGGTTCCGAGTGCCAACCAGTCCCAATTGGGACCTTTTGGACCCAGTCCTGGCGCCAGTGGCACCAGGCTCATAAATATGCCCAGTCCCAGCGCTGGAAGCGCCGGGCTCATAATGCTTGGGTGGACTTACCTTCAGCAGACCATGCTGCTTACTTGCCTGCCAGTTGAGCCTCTGATCCTCTTCTGTTTGGAACTACTTTTCCTGTTGGGTGGGGCTGGAGCCACTCCCTAGATTCAGAACACTGGAACTCTTCTGGAAGGCAGGAACTCTTTTCTTACCAGGAACTCTTTTCTTACTTAGGCGTGGCTGTGGAAGGAGACACCTAAGCACTACAGGAGGCTATTTAAACCACACCCGGTGGATGAATCTTGCTTTGCGTTATTCTGCAACCTCTGCAGCAGAACGCTCATCGTGTCTTCTGCATCCGGTCCTGGGCCTAAGGAAAAAGGCTTACCATCCTGAATCCAGTCTTCAGCAACACCTATAAAGACAAGAAAGAACAGGTTAGCATTCCGGCATCGGAAAGGCAAAGGCTTACCTACTCTTCGTGCGCTCCGGAGGTCTTCACACTGCATTCCGGCATCTGAAAGACAAAAGTTTACCAACTCTTCGCACGCTCCGGAGGCCTTCGGCGCTGCATCCCGCATCTGAAAGACAAAACAAGGTGCGTTTAAAGACATTGGGGAACTTTAATACTCACGTGCCATTACTCCTTTCCACATCTAATCCAGTGGGTATTCCGGCACCCTGCAGCCGCTCCGAACTCGTACCTGCAAAATAAAAAGACGGTTAGAGCGCATAGTGAAGCAGGCAACAAGCGCTTACTTACGTGCTTCCAGGTGCTTCTATTCATCACATGGGCTCCATCTTCAACTCACTTCAGCCCGTCATCCGCCATCGCCGGAACCCTGCAAAACAAGAGACATCATTACTAAAGACTTTAAAGACATTTGAATGACTCGAAACTTACCGTTCGTGCAGTAAACGACGGACAGCAGTCCTCTGAAGTCAAGAGGCCTGCGCTACCTATCCAGTGAAGAAACTGGTTACAGCACCCTGCCCCGAGGCAGATGGAGAGCTCGGCATTCACTTACCTAAGGTGAGAGCGTTAACCTTTGGGGGTCTACAGGAGAGGAGAAGAGGAAAGAGATAGGGACACCCCAATAACCCCAGTTCATTAACCCCATATTTTCTATCTGCAGACATCTTACTCTACACGTCAGGCATACAGTGCACAGAGGTCCAGCCCAAAGAGCCAACCGGGTGCTACACATCACCTTTGAAGATACGGTAGTCGCCCAGTCAAGACCGGCGCCTCTGCGAGAATCAGGTGAGTGTTACAGAACGCAAAGCCTACCGCAAAACTCTCGCCCAGGCGCTATGGAAACCTCGGATACTGACCCCCTAGCCCGGTTACTTGGGGAACTAAGGGCAGAAGTGCATGCAGCTCGTCAGGAAACGAATGCTCTAAGAAGGGAACTAATTATTTCCAAGGAGAGAACAGACAATCTTGCTAGACAAGTGCTACAGTCACAAGCCGGACAGACCCCGTTACCCGCATCAGGGGCAAATCTTCCTTCAACATCCTCTATGAATCCAGTGCAGATCAACCTACCTGGGAATGTACCTCTGGCTCCGCCTGAACGATTTTCTGGTGACCCAAAGAGGTTTGCAGTATTTATCAATCAGTGCCGGTTGCACTTCTTATGCCGGCCAGCAGCCTTTCCAACTGATCAAGCAAAAGTAGCTTTTGTACTTTCGTACCTTAGTGGCAATGCGGCAGACTGGTCGATCCCTCTAGTTAATCAAGATGATCCGGTTCTCCATGATTTTCAAGCCTTTCAGCTTAGTATGGAAAAACTGTTCGCAAGACATTCACAGGGGCAGGCCTTGGACAATGAGCTTCTTTCGTTGCGACAGGGTAATCAAGACCTTTTGGCTTATATTGCATCTTTCAATAGACTAATAGTGGAAACTCAATGGCCTGAGGACAAAAGGATTACGCTGTTTTATAGAGGTCTACGTGGAGAGCTCAAAGACGTTTTAGCCCAAGTAGTGAATCCCCCACAAGACTGTTCGGATTATATAGACTTGGTCGTTCAAATAGATCACAGGCTGCAGAACAGGAAGGCCGATCGTTCCAAGTTTGATGCTCGAGTATTTTCCAAACCGCCAACTCCTTCCAAAGGAGTAGACTCCGGGGAACCCATGCAAATAGGGGGTCTGAAAGGTCCTCTAACACAAAGGGAGCGGGAAAGGAGGAAACAGTTGCAATTATGCCTATATTGCGGAAACTCAGGGCACTTTCTTCGAGACTGTCCGGTGAAACCTGCCAAGAAGGCAGTAGGAGCTGCAGTTACCAAAGTTACAAACTCTGAGCAGGGAAACGACCTCGCCCGACAAGAATAGAGGTCCTCTTGCCGAGCGTGAAAACCAGTTCCGTGACCTCGCATTTCGTGATACCTATGGTCCTCATTAGCCCTGATAATCCGGATCGATTACATGCAATTGAAGCTTACGTCGACAGCGGTGCCATCGGCAATTATGTGGATCATGAAATGGTTTTGAGGATGAATCTAACTCTTTGTCCCAAGGCTGTAAAGGACGTCATTACTACGGTGGATGGTACGGAGATAGCCTCCGGGCCAGTAACGCATACCACTCAAGAGGTGACGCTAGTAAGTCAAGATGGACACCATGAGAAGATCGTGTTCGATGTGATCAAGGCCCCTCAGTTTCAGATTATTCTAGGAATACCTTGGTTAGAGAAACACAATCCTCTGATCGATTGGCGAGCAAGAACGGTCCAGTTTCCAGAATGTGTCTCTACTTGTCACCCTCCACCTGATGTTGCACTGGCCGCAATTTCTTCAGAGACTCCCCAGTTACCTCCCGAATACCTAGAATACCAAGATGTTTTCCGGAAGGATCAGGCTAACTCTCTACCTCCTCATAGGTCTTATGACTGCCAGATAGACCTGATACCTGGATCTACTCCTCCTTGTAGTAGAATTTATGCCCTCACCGAGCCTGAGAACCTTCACCTTCGACAATACCTGGATCAATACCTGGCAAATGGGTTTATTCGTCCTTCCAAGTCCCCTGCTTCTTCAGCTTTGTTCTTCGTTCCAAAAAAGGAAGGAGACCTTAGAACTTGTATCGATTATCGCTCCCTGAACCAGATCACCGTTAAGAATAGATATCCGTTACCTTTGATCCCTGAACTCCTGGACCAAGTCAGAAAAGCATGCATATATACAAAGCTGGATCTTAGAGGAGCTTACCACTTGGTACGAGTAAAAGAGGGCGATGAATGGAAGACGGCCTTCCGCACCAAGTATGGGCTATTTGAATATCAGGTCATGCCCTTCGGACTTTGCAATGCCCCGGCCGCCTTTCAATATTTTATGAACGATGTCCTCAGAGAGCTCATAGATGTATGTGTTGTTGTTTACATTGACGACATCCTCGTTTATTCTTCATCGGAATCTGAACATCGGAAACACGTGAAAATGGTCCTCGAAAGATTGCGTCAACACAAACTTTTCGCTAAGTTGGAAAAATGTGTTTTCAACGTGACTGAAGTTGAATTCTTGGGATTCATATTATCACCTGGCGGAGTGCGTATGGATTCAAAGAAGGTCGATGCAGTTCTCAAATGGCCATCACCATCCTCCGTAAAAGGTGTGCAAAGCATGTTAGGCTTCGCTAACTTTTACCGCAGGTTTATCCCCGAATTCTCTCGAATAGTCCAGCCCATCACTGCCTTGTTAAAGAAAAACAAACGTTTTGAATGGTCTACCGAGGCGGAACAAGCTTTCCAGGATTTGAAGACTAAATTTATCTCTGCACCAATCTTAAAACACCCTCGCCCCGAACTCCCCTACATCGTGGAAACTGATGCTTCAAGCCTTGCCATGGGGGCAGTTCTATCACAAAAGGACCCGGTAACCAATCAGTTGCATCCCGTGGCATTTTGGTCCCGCAAATTCTCGCCTCCTGAAATCAATTACACGATTACTGACAAGGAACTTCTGGCTATCAAGTCTGCCTTTAAGGCTTGGCGGCATTATCTGCTGGGGGCCCGACACACCGTTACTGTGATTACGGATCACCGAAACCTGCAATATTTGAAGACCGCAAAAGCCCAATCCTCTAGACAACTCCGTTGGGCATTATTCTTTGCCGAGTTTGACTTCATAATTACCTATCGACCTGGTACAAAGAACGGTAAAGCCGATGCCCTTTCTCGGATGGGAGTGGAAGAACACTTGGTCAACCCTAAACCTGTACCAATCATTCCCGAACAAAGAATTCTGGGTGTAATCGCCACAGAATCCATAGAGGAAGTTAAGGATAAAGCCAGGCAACTTGTAACTCCAGCAGACATACAGAATTGGCATCTGCAGGGAAAGGACTTTGCAGTAAAGGACAACTTATTGTATTTCCAAGAACGATTATACCTACCCAGCACAGATTTACAGAAAAAAGTAATCTCTTGTTATCACGACTCTTTAATGGAAGGTCATCCCGGTATAGCCAAGACCTCAGAAAAGATCAAGCGCTACTTCTGGTGGCCGTCTTGGAAAAAAGATATCAGAGACTTTATAATGTCCTGTGGAGTATGCGCCCAAAACAAGAGTCAAAAGGAAAGACCAGCAGGCCTCTTACGCCCTATTGACATCCCACCTCGCCCTTGGCATACGCTTTCTATGGACTTCATCACCGATCTACCTCCATGCTCCGGATACAATACGATTCTAGTAATCGTGGACTTATTCTCCAAGATGGCACATTTCATTCCGCTCAAAGGCTTGCCAACAGCAGCAACTCTGGCCCGAGAATTTCTCGAAAACATCGTCCGACTGCACGGTTTTCCTTCGGTTCTAATTTCGGATCGAGGTAGTCAATTTATTTCTCATTTTTGGCGAAGTTGCTGTCGGTCAGCTCAAATTGATGTGAGACTATCGACCAGTCACCACCCTCAGACCGACGGACAAACCGAGAGGACCAATCAAACTCTGGAACAGTATTTACGCTGCATGCTGCAACAAACTGAAAAAACTTGGAAAGATATCCTTTGGATAGCCGAGTATGCCTACAATAACTCTGTCCATTCGGCAACTGGGAAAACCCCGTTTTTTCTTTTGTACGGCAGTCACCCTCGAACCTCGGAGTTGGATCCCCTCCAAGATCTTGAAACACCAGCAGTAGACTACCTGCATTCTACAATCACCCAAGCCTTTAAGGAAGCTGTTTCTCACCTTCAAAGGGCTAAAGAACAATACAAGAAAGGAGCAGATCAACATCGGAAGGAAGCCCCTCACTATCAAGTAGGGGATCAAGTCTGGTTATCCACCAAATATCTATCTCTATAAGGGCCACGCACATTCAACCCAAGATACCTTGGTCCCTATTCCATCACTACCATAGTAAACCCAGTAGCGGTCAAGTTGGACTTGCCCCCGCACATGAAGATACATCCGGTCTTCCACGTCTCTCTATTAAAACCCGTGCAACCTCAAACCCGACTAACCAAATCTCCAAAACCTATCCTAGTGGATGGAGAACTCGAGTTTGAAGTCACAAGCATTCTGGACTTCAAGATCTCCAAATCTAAACTATTCTACCTAATTGACTGGAAAGGCTACGGCCCCCAAGAGAGATCCTGGGAACCTGCTGAATATGTCCACGCTCCTCGCCTAATCAAAAGATTTCACCGAACATTTCCTGACAAGCCAAAACCCCCGGAGAAGCCCGGTTTGGGAGGGGCCTTGAGGGGGGGTACTGTCATGATCTCTGCTTCCAAAAGGTCAGGGTTTTCCCAACTCCCTTGGAAGCAGATCCATAACCCAGGTTCCGAGTGCCAACCAGTCCCAATTGGGACCTTTTGGACCCAGTCCTGGCGCCAGTGGCACCAGGCTCATAAATATGCCCAGTCCCAGCGCTGGAAGCGCCGGGCTCATAATGCTTGGGTGGACTTACCTTCAGCAGACCATGCTGCTTACTTGCCTGCCAGTTGAGCCTCTGATCCTCTTCTGTTTGGAACTACTTTTCCTGTTGGGTGGGGCTGGAGCCACTCCCTAGATTCAGAACACTGGAACTCTTCTGGAAGGCAGGAACTCTTTTCTTACCAGGAACTCTTTTCTTACTTAGGCGTGGCTGTGGAAGGAGACACCTAAGCACTACAGGAGGCTATTTAAACCACACCCGGTGGATGAATCTTGCTTTGCGTTATTCTGCAACCTCTGCAGCAGAACGCTCATCGTGTCTTCTGCATCCGGTCCTGGGCCTAAGGAAAAAGGCTTACCATCCTGAATCCAGTCTTCAGCAACACCTATAAAGACAAGAAAGAACAGGTTAGCATTCCGGCATCTGAAAGGCAAAGGCTTACCTACTCTTTGTGCGCTCCGGAGGTCTTCACACTGCATTCCGGCATCTGAAAGACAAAAGTTTACCAACTCTTCGCACGCTCCGGAGGCCTTCGGCGCTGCATCCCGCATCTGAAAGACAAAACAAGGTGCGTTTAAAGACATTGGGGAACTTTAATACTCACGTGCCATTACTCCTTTCCACATCTAATCCAGTGGGTATTCCGGCACCCTGCAGCCGCTCCGAACTCGTACCTGCAAAATAAAAAGACGGTTAGAGCGCATAGTGAAGCAGGCAACAAGCGCTTACTTACGTGCTTCCAGGCGCTTCTATTCATCACACCGGCTCCATCTTCAACTCACTTCAGCCCGTCATCCGCCATCGCTGGAACCCTGCAAAACAAGAGACATCATTACTAAAGACTTTAAAGACATTTGAATGACTCGAAACTTACCGTTCGTGCAGTAAACGACGGACAGCAGTCCTCTGAAGTCAAGAGGCCTGCGCTACCTATCCAGTGAAGAAACTGGTTACAGCACCCTGCCCCGAGGCAGATGGAGAGCTCGGCATTCACTTACCTAAGGTGAGAGCGTTAACCTTTGGGGGTCTACAGGAGAGGAGAAGAGGAAAGAGATAGGGACACCCCAATAACCCCAGTTCATTAACCCCATATTTTCTATCTGCAGACATCTTACTCTACACGTCAGGCATACAATGCACAGAGGTCCAGCCCAAAGAGCCAACCGGGTGCTACACATCACCTTTGAAGATACGGTAGTCGCCCAGTCAAGACCGGCGCCTCTGCGAGAATCAGGTGAGCGTTACAGTGTAGTTGTTTTTATTTGAAGAACAGCGATATCAAAGAAGAACAGAGATGACTTACAATAACACATTTAAGATGGTGGAAACATCCCCAAGAAGGGTGCCAGCCCAATTACATAATGATGAGAACAAGTAGTGATCCAAGTTATGAGGGTGTACAAAATAAGGACTGATATGTATATGTATATATATACATAAAGGGACAAAACAAACAGAAACAATATGTATTTAAGAAAACAGTTTGTTAAAGAATCCCATAGCCTTAAATGATGTATGCATCCTTTGGGAGAGTCAGGCCCCAGGGGTCTTACCTCTCTCCCTGGCTGTTAAACCAATACCTGGCACTTCTTGCCCACTGCATTGCCGCTCTCTGCCCTAACTTTTAGTGCTATGTGGACGACACTCAGATAATTTTCAGGCCCCCCTTCCGCCACCTCTTCTCCTTCTCTCATCTCTGACTGTCTGCCCGCTATCCAGAAGTGGTGTGCCGCCAATGATCTCTGCCTTAATGCCAGTAAGACAGAGATTTTCCTCATTGGCACGCCTGCTCCCTCCTTTCCTATCGATCTCTGGCTGGCCTACCTTGGCACTCTTCTTTCTCCCACCTGTGAGGCAAAAAACTTTTGGGTAATCTTCGACTCCACACTCTTCTTCTCTCCTCACATCGCTGACCTCTCTAAGAAGTCACACTACCAGCTGCACCTCCTCACAGGTATTCTTCCTTCCCACTCCTTCTCCAAGAAGCTCACTGCCTCCAGAGCTCTGGTTCTCTGTAGTCTGGACTACTGCAACAGCCTCTTTCTTAAGCAGCCTGCGTCTACTCTCTGCCCTCTGCAACTCATCCAGGACAGCACTGCAATACTTGTATTAGGCCTAAAGCCCAGGGATCGTACCTCTCCAGGACTGAAATCTCTGCACTGGCTCCCAGTGACTGCAAGGATTATGTTCAAAACCATTTGCATTGTCCACAAGGCCTTCTGGGGCCTGGGGCCTCAATACCCTCAACTCTCTCTTCCTAAATATCTTCTCTCTCAAGCTCATCGCTCATCCGTCTCCAACTCCTTCAGGGTCAGTCGCTTCTCCAAGCAACAATTTGGTGGTAGATCTCTTTCTTCGGCTGGGGCCTCCCTCTGGAACATCCTCCCTGCCTCCCTGAAACTTGAGGAGAACCATCTCCGGTTCCGGAAGCACCTCAAGACCTTCCTCTTTGCTTCTGCTTTCTCTCCTCTACCGTGCTGAACTCCTGAATGAAACTTCACTGGTTGCCTGGCTACCCTCTGTTCTCGGGCCCAGGAGCCCTCCCCGCCATCTGTACTCCTGCACTGCCTCCCGGGCAACCCTTGCATTTGGGGGCTGTTTCTGTATCCCTACAGCCCCCATCAGCTCTTGACACTTGATGTCCGCACTTACTCCTGCTTTTGCCACAAACTGGACACACTTTTCCCTATTGTTTTATTTATTCTATTTATTTATTACTGTTGATGCTATGTACTACACTGCCCCGCCCCCTTCACCCCCGCACTTTCCCTTTCCCCCCTCTGCTGCACTTGCGTGATCTCAATGTCACATTGCCTAGTAAGATCGTTGTCTCTGTCTTCCCTCTGTTCCCCCTATCTTGCCTCATTGCGCTTTGAAACACTTGTGTATAGGCGAGTTATAAATGCCAAATCATATCATACATAATCTTCCTTAATTTAGTGATTGTTCATTTGAATAAATATGAAATGTTCAACATGCAGCACTGCAAGGCTTCACCTTTGTTTAGGGACAATAACTTCAGCTGCTTTAAAACATCTCTTAGACTGCACCCTTGCATGGGGGCAGTTTAGCAAATCAACAGCAACTTGCACATGTGTCAATTTTCTGATGGACTGCTTTCTGTACCAATGCTCTACTTGCTCATCAAGCCTTCCCAAAGGTGAAGAGCCCAGTGGCTAGCCTCAAGTATCTGTGTTGCTGTTGGTCCACTCTATGTTCCTGTTGCTGGCCCGTTTGTAGTCAATGGGCCTCATTCCGAGTATGGCGGTAAGGGATAGCGGCCACCGCTAACGAGAGCGGTGGCGGTAATCCCTTACCGCCATACTCCGAGTTCCCTTAGCGCCATGGTGCTTTTAACACCTGCTTTTAGCAGGCGTTAAATACCATGGCGCTAAGGGACCTTGATGTTAATTACGCCACCGTAATTTACGGTGGCGTAATTGACGCCTTCCCCACTCCCATTATGCCCTATGGGGCAAGAATGGGAATGGGGAAGGGTAAATGGGGATTGGGGAATTACCGCCCCGCCAACCTTGGAATGGGGCGGTAATTCCGCCAACCACCAAGGCGCTGCCGGTCCGGGTACGGCGTCAACCAAGGCGTTAATAGCGCCATTGGTTAGCGCCGTACTCGGAATGAGGCCCAATATGCTCAATTCACTTTGGAGGTTGACCCACAACATCTCCTCCATGACACCTGCACCTACCATGTACAACAAGCTTTCAATATGTGACAATGATGCCCTGGCCATTAATGTCATCGGTCTTCAGCTTGACAGTCTGGTGTAGATGGGAACACTTGGGCAGGTTGATGTTATTCCTGCTCTCTGTGAGCTTTCTTCAGTTGATGCTGCAAGTGCTGAGGCAAAGCATCTGTGCACATTTGCACATTTTCACATATTAGCTTCTTGTAATGTTTATTGTGAGTCCTCTGCTGACATTTATCGATGCAAAGAGTCCATCTTTAACATAAAACTCGATAAAGAAAGCCAGTTGGTACCCAATGTGAACTTTAAAGCAAACTACTTGTGGATCACCACACAAAGTTGAAACCAGGTGCCTCAACTCCTGTGGCTTTTCGGCATCACCTGTCAAGTCATGAACCATTGCCATGTTGGGTACATACTGTAGGGCACCTGGCGGGGTCCTGATTTACCCAGGTGGGTATACGTATAATAGACAAAAAATCAGGATGAAGAGATCCGACAGAAAACAGAAAACTTCTGTGTGTGTGTGTGTTTATTTTGCATCAACACAGGAAGTTTCGCATGACTACACAATTTACTTTACAGTTCTTTCGATAAGCACGTAAGGTTAGTGAAATATAAACGGACAAGGTCAGTGATGGATAGTAGTAACACAGATAGGTGTCGGCCTCAGAATTATTGAGGTCAAAACTTCAATCGGATGCACATTTCCCACAAATGGAGGGGGTATAACAACCCTATAAAGCAGGGAAACAATATTTACATATAACATACACGAGGGGGGTGGTATAGTTGTGTCACAAGGATCGACACAGGGTGTGTTTCGGCCAAAAAAGGGGGCTTGATTAGCGCCTGTCTTTGTGCTGGCCTTCATCAGGAGAGGCACCTGTGGCGGTGCTGTCCGTTGTATCTGTGGATTTAAACAGACCTGTGAGGATCTCGGGTATAGATTGACTAAGTACTAAAAGTATTCAATACAGGCAAAGTAGTGCCAAGGCGGTACATCATGTGGTGTATCTGGAGAACAGCTTACCAACTGCTGTGGTAGCAGAAGGTTGCTGTTTAGGTAATCCTTAGAAGATGCAGGATTGCCGGTGCATAAATGGCACTTGGAGAGTCGGCTGTCGTTTTGTGCGGGCCGACGTCTCTCAGGGTCCCGTGCGACTGGTATAGGCCAGGACTGATCCCATATCTGAGAGGGGACAGAAAAAAAGGGTGATGGATCCCGAACTGAGCATGATGGACAAAATACCGTTGGTGATGGTGGTCCAAAAGTGCTCATAGGTGCTGGGAAGGGCACGCCTACTGATTGTGGTGAGGGCCGTGTCCTCGAGGTATTAAGTGCACTATCAGTGCTGTTGTGTCCAGGGTGGAACTTGGTGCGTGATGGGTGGCCGAGATCAGCAGGTTGCTGAAGAACTTCCAGGGTGACAATGGTGCTCACGTGGGAGTAAAAAACCTCAGGGCCTCACTGCCGGCAAGATTGTAGACACTGCATGTGCAAATGCCGTGCTGGGCAATCTAGTGCTATTGTGGGCTACGTGACGGTGCCTGGAATAAAAACGTTTATTAGAGTGGAGAGAACGTGGTGCATTAGTGTTGCGTTTAAAAATGCTGCCCAGTCCTCTTGCCGAGGGCGTAGAGCGAAAACGCGAAGTGCTCCTAATGGTAACTTACCGCAGTAATCTCGCAGGTGCTTAGCTGGACGAGGACCTCTGAACGCCGTGGTTGCTGTATGGAAAGGCGGAGTGGTAGTGCCTAAAAGGCTTTTCTAGGGCTTGCAAAGAGCCAATCAGGGGGCGCTGTGACACTGAGGCTAGACGCGGGAGCCAATCGCGTGGAGCTAGGCGTGATGTCCAATGGAATGGAATGAAGCAAGGCCGCACGGGATGATGGGCAATGTAGTCCCTATGGGCCAAATCATGTTAGCACAGCGCTGTGTGCTCCAAGCTTTGGGGTGGGTCAACGTGTACCCGTCCAGTTTGGGCAGCATACTGGAGTGGTCAAGGAGTCTCCCATGGGGTCAAGGGGATGTGGCGCCCCTCTCGTGTTGTTATTTACAATCAAAGACATATAGAGACCTTTATCAAAGAACAAACTGAGACAGAATCCACCCGGTCTACACAGCTCTAGTGCATTAAATAGTGGGACCTGCTGGCAGCAAGTGGTGTTTGTCAGATCCTGTCTGGCCCTGGTCCCTCACCGTGTGGATGCAGACTCGATGTGTTCATAGTGCTAGCGTATGGGCATGACGTGTTTATAGATGGTGGTTAATCTACGGGGCCCCTAGTATGGGTGGGTGTCTGCGTGGTGACATGCTGGAGGTGTTTGTGTCTCAGAAATGTTTCCATTCGACGGTTATGTTTAAGCCGTTCCCCTCGAAGTATCAAGATAGCTAGTATCTATTCCTGATTGACTTAGACGGACTGAAACCGTAGTGTTCGTGGAAAATTGGATTTAATAAACCAGGAGCAGCTCTATCCCCCATCTCCTTAGTTTTTCCCACAACAAAGAGTCCAATTTGTGAACCCATTTTTGCTCAAGTCTTGTGAGGGCCAAGTTTATGTCGCCTCCACGTCGTTGTGGCTGGAGTTGCTGGACCACTGGCCAGGAGAATTGTTCGTGGGTATGTTTTTTCCTGATGAAATGTTCAACCAAAGGCTTGTCTTCAACTTGGTTCTTAATGCAGGACCTGTGCTCGTTAATCCTTTGTTTGATGGGTCTAATGGTTTTGCCTATGTATACCAAGTTACAGGGACACGATGGTGTAGATGACGAATCTACTTTCGCAATTAGTGTGGCTGTTTAATTTTCAGGTGAGATTGTTGTGGGTGAATGTTTTGCTGTTTGTGGTGAATCGGCAGGCGACACATTGTCCACAGCTGAAGTGTCCCACTACTGGTGGGAGATTCCACAAAGTAGAAGCAGGTTTGGTAGGTTCCAGGAACGTGTGTACCAAAGAGTGTCTTAAATTTTTGTTCTTTTTGAATGCGAACAAAGGTTTTTTGGCTAGGCTGCCGTCGTTTTTAATCAGAGGCCAGTGCTTGTTAATAGTGTTTTTTATGAGATTGCTGATAGGGTTGTACATGGTGACGCAGACAGTTCTGTTGATAGGATCTTTTTCTTTGGTGGTAAGACAGACCGAGCGGTCGGTATTGGCTGCTCTTTTTTTGGCGGTCCTGATTGATTTTCTGGGATAGCCCCTTTGTCCGAGACGTGTTTGTAGTTGTTGAGCATGGAGGTTGAATTTCTCTATGTCAGAGCAATTCCTGCGTATACGGAGGAATTGGCCATAGGGGAGATTGTACTTCAACCCTTGAGGGTGGTAACTTGTGAAATGAAGCAAGGTATTTCTATCCATTGGTTTTCTGAAGAGTTCTGTTTTCAGCACTTCTCCGGACCGATAGATGTGTAGATCGAGGAAGTTGATGGCTTGGTAGTCCCACTCGATGGTGAATTTAATGTGGTTGTTCCGTGTGTTGAGCCATTGATGAAAGGCTAATAGTGCGTCTTTGCTTCCTTCCCACATTAGTAGTACGTCGTCGATGTAACGACGCCAGATCTTGATGTGTGATCTGTAGGGGTTGTCGTTGTGGTAGATATGGTCCTCTTCGTACTGGGCCATGTACAGGTTGGCGACATCTGGTGCAAAAGTAGCCCCCATGCTCACGCCTTTAATCTGTTGATACAGTTGTTGGCCGAATAAAAAGAAGTTTTCACCCATTGCAATGCGGATGCATTCGAGTAGGAAATTCGTCGGTACGGTGGAAACGTCAGTTCTTTTTTCGAGGCAGATGGCCAGAGCTTGTAAACCTACTAGCTGTAGGATGGAGGTGTATAATGCCTCGACATCCATGGTGACCAGTATGGAGTTGGTCGTGAGCTTTATTGTCTCTAAGATCTTGATCGTTTCTGTACTGTCCCTGAGGTAGGATGCCATCTTGCCGATGAAGGGCTTCATGAAGAAATCTGTGTACAATGAAAGGGGTTCCAACAGTGAATCACACGCGGAGACGATAGGTCTGCCTGGTGGTTTGGTGGCGTGTTTGTGTATTTTGGGTAAAATGTAGAAGGCCGGAATCCTAGGATGGGTCTTGTTTAAGAATGCCCGTTCTTCCTGACAGATCCATCCCTCTTCTTCGGCGTGTTTAGTGAGATTGAGAATCTCTTCTTGAAGGCGTTGTGTAGGGTCTCTGTTCAACATTTTGTAGGAAGTTTGATCGTTGAGGAGTCGTTGGCACTCCTGGTTGTAATCTGTGGTATTCATGATTACGATTCCTCCTCCCTTGTCTGCTGGTTTAATTGTTATGGTTGTGTCTTGGTTGAGGTCCCTCAGGGACTGTCTCTCCGCTTGTCTCAGGTTGTCTTGATAGAAGTTTTTCTGTATCATGCCATCATTGATAGTCTTCATGACGATTTTTTCAAATGTTTCAAATTCGCTCGGGATGGTGTGTGGCGGAGGCAAGAAGGTGGATTTAGGTTTGAAGCCTGTCGTATTATCATTTGGTCTCTCAGGTCCTTGGTGCCGATGTTGACCGAGTTCTGTTTGCTGGGTAAATGTACCTCGAAGAAGTATTTTAATCTTAGAGTTCGGAAAAAACGTCTGAGTTCCACTTCAGTGGTGAAAGGATCTGCTTTGGTGGCTGGAACAAACGATAAACCTCTCTCAAGTAGGGTCTGTTCTGTTTGAGCCAGTGGTCTTGAGGACAAATTGACGATAGGAATGGGTGCTAGGGCTGGTTCGAGTACCACTGGCGCGTTCTCATACATTGTTCCGTCTGTTGTGGGCGCCTCTTCGGTCAGCCCAGTTGGGCCCTCGTTGAAAAAACGGGTGTTGTGGGGGTGGACCTTGGTCCCTTGTACCTCCGGGGGAGCCCGGTACGCTGCCGCTTGAGGATCCTGAGCTGCCGGAGAAATTCACTATGCGATTACGTCTGTTATAGTTGGTCTTTTGTTGTTGCTGGAGGTCACTGTAGTATGTTTCTTTGAGATAGAGATATGTTTTCTCTTCGACGTAGTTAGTGAGGTCCTTTCTGAATTTCTGTACTTTCCGTTCCACAGTGAGTTGGTTGAATTTGACTACCTCTTCTTCTAATTTTTCCAGTTTTTGTTTGGCGTCATTAATGGTAATATCCTCCACAAATTTCTTTTCCAGGGTGGCCAGGTCTTCTCCCTGTTTTTTACATTCTTCCTGGGCTGTATCTATTATGAGAATAATCCAGTCTCGGCTACATTTGTTGCCTACGCCACTGAAGTTTACTTTGAACTTGGGGTTGTCTGTGAACACCCTGGGAATGTTTTTAACTTGTAATCCTTCTGGGATAATTCCCGCTTTCAAGTATTCTAGCATGAAGGTTCCATGCATTTCTGTTCGTATGAGTTTTTTCCTTTTTTGAAGGATGGTATCTAGTTCGTCTTTGTTCGCGCCTTGTGCAATGGGTCCGCCTTCTGATCCAAGGGTGGTTGTGGTGCCCATCAATTTGCGAAAATATTCGTCCGTATAGGACACGATGTTGACTTTATCCATGTTGTTAGTGGTAGGCGAAAATGCAAGAGTCTGCTCCTGCGAAATTTAAATAGCCCTTCAACCGTGGGTTGTGCTAAATTGAGTACATACTGTAGGGCACCTGGCGGGGTCCTGATTTACCCAGGTGGGTATACGTATAATAGACAAAAAATATATTTCACTTGCCTTTTGTGCTTATCGAAAGAACTGTAAAGTAAATTGTCTAGTCACCCGAAACTTCCTGTGTTGATGCAAAATAAATACACACACACAGAAGTTTTCTGTTTTCTGTCGGATCTCTTCATCTTGATTTTTTGTCTATTATACCATTGCCATGTTGGTCAGGTTTGGCCCTAGCAGATAAACCATAGGAAGAACCTCACTGAGTGGTGCATGGTGATGGTTAATCTGGTTGGTGACCTTCTTGAAAGGTCATAGTGTAGAGCAGACATTAGACAGAAGGTGCTGCTGAAAGTGTGTTGAAACTACCACACTTAGAGGTCTTCTGCGTGTGTTTCAGTAATCTTTGATATCATTGCACTATTCAAATAGTCTGTCCAACATGTGAAAAGTAGAGTTTCAACAGGTGGCCTCTAAGGCCTTTGTGTAGTGTAGTAGCAACCTATGGTGCAGCTGTGCTTAGTGCATGGAATTTTTGCTATGGGAAGCTGGGTGAAATTTGAGCTGATGTTTTGGACCATGGCAACTATTTAATTAACAGGCTCACATTTGCTGATAAATTTTCTGACTATGAGGTGAATGACATTCACGAGCCAGGGGGCACACATCACTGTGCCAATTCCTAAGTCACAAAGGACATTTTATCCCTTGTCTTTGGATGCAAAGCACAAATGCAAATTACAGGACCGTATCCCCTGTGCCTCCACCTCTTCAACCTTCTCCCTGTCTTCAACTCCCTTTTGTCTTCTGAACTGAAAGCCGTGTATGTGCAATGTTCCTGGTGCCAAAGTGCACACATCTGCTGTTCCCTTGCATTATTGTAGGCGAAGAAAAGGCCACCCAGAGAGCTGTGATGTCAATCAGTAAACTTTATTTAGTCTGTTGCCATATAAGCATATACAATACAAAAGAAATACATACAGTTTCATATTTATCAGAGTACATAATTAAAACTTATAGCAGTTTATAGATGTTATTATCATCAACTATAGCCCATTATTCTAGACTCCAATATAAGATAAAAGAATACAAATTATTACATAAAGAAGGATAACATTTCTATTTCATATGTATATATGCATAAACATGTTTAATTGAAGTGTAGTTAAGATGAGTAAACTTAACACAACCAATCCCTTTAATTTCAGCTCATTGGAAAACTCAGGACTAACTTAACATGGCACATTCCTGTTGATCTCCCTCGTACTGCCATATCCCCCATAATAAAAAAAACAGAAGGGGCTGGTGTCTCACGGGAATGCATCATAAACAACTCTTATTTTATTTCATAACGTAACCCATTTACGCTGTATTATATATGGACGAATGTATAGGAATGAAGGCTGGTCACCATCCAAATTAATTTGGTTCATAGATTCCAATAATTCTATTTATTCAAAAACAGCATACTCCCAATATATATAAAGAGATAAAATCCATAGGCAAAACAATTCACAATATGCATCAAATATAAAAACAACAACCTGAAACTATCATTGTGCAAAAAAAGCAGTAAAGTGAAGCAAAGGGCAAAACATCCATACATATCTCAGTTCATATATGAGATCATTATATGTGTCCTTATGTAAACCTTGTGTATTATGTAATTTACAGCATAATAGTGCAAAGGACCATTAGAAAATCATGCAGGTCAAAATATTCAGACCACATATTAGACCATATTAGCTCATAAGGAAAATATCAATGGTCAATATCGGCCATACTCTACTCTGCACGGTTTGATGTCAAATCATTCATAGTGAACAAAAGAATTAATTATGCAGTGGTTATGTGAACACAGAAAACATATTACTCTAAAGTTCTCTTGTGTGTGTTTGTATAAAAAAAACATCCTTCAAACATAGTTTTGACATAAATAGTGCTAATCCATCAAAAGTGTGCATCTTCTTCAGGACATACACAACCACTCTGCCTCTTCCTGTGTTGTATTTAACTTTTTCACTGAGGTGGTGGCTCATGGCAGACTGCATGAATTTTTCTCCCAAATTCAAATGATCTAAAACAAAAAATACAAAACATCTAAAATCGCCCTCTGATATAAAAAGTAGATATCAAGAAACAAAAGAAAATCCTTTATTTGAGAGATGAAATTCAAATTAGCCCTCCAATGTCACAAACAGAAGTATACACTCTTTGCCTCCTATCTACTTGGCCTACATGACCTTTACTAAGTATAATCAATTACCTCCAATTGGTTATGGACGAGTACAGCCACTATCGATAATTATTGTTCAAAGAAATAACTTCCCTTTTGGGCATAAAACACAAATTAGCCTCTGCATACCACCTTAAAGCCAAAGGAATTGTGGAAAGACTTTTAAATAGCTGGCTGCACTGCTGGCTGCTTGCTTTGTTTTCCCTGCATAACCAGCATAGCTCTGACCACCACCCAACCCCACACAAGACCATTACAGGTTGAAGAATGCGGGCACCACTCACTTCTGGGCATACGATCTCAGATGCTGACATCACTGCTGAGGTTCTGGGGGAGGAGTTTCAGGGCTATCTTAAAGACCCTACAAATTCTTTGAAGTTTATTTCAAGACTGGCTGCACCTCACAAATGCCAGCCAGCTGCATCATCTGCAGACATCCCCACACCACAAGAGGAAGAGTTCCTACTGCAGCAGCCACCACTGTATCCAGGGAATAGATCTACATAAAGAACTGTACACATCGATGGAGCGATCCCCGCTTCTTGGGCCCCTTCACAAATACCTACGCCACCCCAACATCGGTCATGGTAGAGGGCCGAAGGGGATGGGTCCATATAATGTACGTTTGCAGGGACAGAGGCAGCAACCCCCTTTGAGGAAAAGATCAAGAGTGAAAGGAAGTATTATTCAACAAACTTCACGTTTTTTAACATCAATTTGTCTTTTCAGGAGATCAGACTATTTCTTCTCTCCACCACAACACAAAACACCAAAAGAAGACCTGGAGTGCATGATTTATGCTTTGTATTTTATTGTTGCTTTCTATTTTGTCTTTCTTCCTTTCCTTTTGTTTAAAGTAGAAGGGGAATTGTTAGTAGGAAGCAGTAATAATTTAGATGTGGCACAGAACATTAATATGACAGTGGTCAGGAGTAAAAGAGAGGTATTGGCATCCTGACACCTTTTGGGCAGTGGCAGGGGAGCGCAACACACTGACACTAAAAGCATGTGGTACAACCACATGAGAACAGTGTGAAAAGAAAGGGCAAATGGCACCTGCTATGCTTCTTCCCTCATACCACATGTGACAGGCACATGCAAGCTATTTATCCCTCTGGAAGTGCCAACACAGACATCGCACTGTTTAGTTCATATGGCTTTGTGCAGAAGCTGTCCCAAGAACACAATGTCCAAGTGCAATGGGTGGAGGAGGGTGATGCTGTTTATGAAGATAACTACATCAAGCTAAAAATGATGGCAGAAAGGGAGGAACAAAAGAATGTGGTATTGCTTTACAAGACAAAAGGGTCAAGAAGGGGGAGCTCTGATTCGTCACACAGCACACACTGTCTTGCCTGAATGAGACAGGGCAGGTACTGCCATGGTGCACAATTAGGCCACAGATGCATATCGAGGTGCAGTGTTCTATAATGATGAATGGGTGGAAGGGTTAGTAGGATGTAGGGCAGGACTGGTAAGGTTTTCTGAAGAAGTAGCAATGCACATGAATAACACTTGTCATAGTATTTAGGATAGTAATGTTAAGGCCTTGACGAGGATCGATATAAATAAGCAACCAGTACAAATAAAGCCACTCACACATTCTTCTTTATGTTTCAGATCAACAGGAAGCACAATCATGGGCAGCAATAAAGCATGCCAGAGAGTAATGGAACTCCTGAGCCTGCGATCAGTGACAGTGGCTCTGATGGATTTTGTTTTGGGACTGCAGCACTCAAGTGTACACCCAGCTCCCACCATGCTGGGGCAGTCTGTGTTCTCTAGTCACCCGGGATTCTGCTGCACTTGTTTTTGCCCCAGTTGGACCTTTTACAAGTTTCTGAGCATCCAGCTCTTCAAAGAATGTCTCCAACATGCACTAAAACGTCCCTGAACTTGAACATGAGTGTGAAGTTGCATATGTGCAGTAGAGAGAACAATTATTGGTTACAAACATCAATGGATAGGTTGGCAGCAATACCTATGGAGTTTTGCCTTTTTAGCAAGGTGGGCGTCTTTTTTACCTAACTTCTCATGCCTAGCATACAAACTGCTGCCCATGCCAAGTAGTTGTAGATACCGCACTATGCATTACTGCAACTGATGAATGGCACAGAAATGGGGCTGAATGTGATCGGGAGGAATAAAGAGCAGTTAGGTTGACCACTCTGCAGCATAGGTATGTGTTAGATGTATTTACAGCAGTGGAAGGTGGTGTTTGCGTGAAAATAGGCATCCGTTGCTGCACATTCTTGCCCGCAAATGACACAGAAAATTGAACATTATCTGAGTCAATAAATGTATTGCACACCCTTCACATCGCGATGGAAAAGGAAATAGCAGAGTGGTTGAAGTGGACTGGTTTGACACAATCTTTTCTTGGGTATCTGCATGGCTATCAATCATCGTAAAAGTGTTTGTCCTGATTCTCATAGTAGTTTTTGCTGCTCTCTACACTCAAAGCAAAAGGGTCACATGATGCCACGCGCCTGGCCAGAAATATTCATATACAAACTGACCTGTGGAGGGGGGAACAAGAACATTGCATTGCTCTGTTAGGTGATCCAATTGGCCCCATAGGGACACTGTCTACCCCTCCCGCAGACTCTGGAAACTGCAAAGAATATTCGGTGGGTTGCTATGAGGATATTGGGTGTTGTTTCCTGACTTGTACACTGGAAGAATGTGCAGCAAGGGAGGAAAGCTTACATGGGATTTGTAACATATGGATCCCAAACCATGAATGAGATAAGGAGAACGAGGAGTTATCAGTTAATACATGAACTGAAGGGGGGAGTGTGAAGCTGCTGATCTAGTATTCAACAGTTCCACACGGGGGCACAAGTACAAGGTAAAAAGAAAGTATTTTATCAAGGCCTTAGGCCCGGGTTGTGATGCAGTGCTCACGAGGGTTGTTGACATCACCTGGTAATTAGAACAAATATTCCAATAAACCACACATATCACGTCCTGACATTGCCATTAGTAATTCGAAATGTGAATTCTAGGAATACTATTTGTTATCTTGCTAAATAACATGGTTTACGATAAACACTTATTTTAACATTTATTTCAAAGTTAACTGGCCATTCGTTCATTAATTTACCAAGCAGTTTCTATACGTGTTGGATCTACAAATCTACAGGGACATAGTTCAAAATGTCCGTATTGATAAACAAGGTTAATAACTAGCTCTATATGAAGAGCAGGTTCAACACGAGGACATTTTAGCATGAAATTAACAAAAGTGTGCACCAAAATTGCAAATTGCATATATAATAATGCTTATTGTGCACGTTTTACAAATACTGAGAAAAGAGAAACATTGACGGTTTACTCAATGGTTTAAATTAATGTGTTTTCATGCATTTTAGTGTATTTCACATGTCCCACAAGGGTATACAACATGTTCAAACATGGCGGATTCTGTGTAAATGCATGCTTACAATTATGCACGTTACTCTATCCATACATACCATAGAGAGCACGCAGGTTTAAATGTCTTTCTTCTGCACCCTAAACGTGATCAAGCGGCCAGTTTTACCGGAAACGCGTTGTTTTCGTCCACTTTTTCTCTTGTCCATGACATTAACTGATTAAAGAATATTTTTGGATGCTTGGAGCTTCGTGGGTCTTTTTGAACTCTGGGTCTAGTGTGGAACCTCTACGCAGGTCTGTTTTCTGGAGTGCACTCCAATAGCTTTATACCGTGGTACAAAGCAACTCTACACATATACATATATATATTCAATGAACGTTATGGTTAAGTTGCGCTACTAAAAATCTATGAAATTCAGTGAAAAAACTTTGTTAAAGGGACGTTATGGTTAAGTTGCGCTACTAAAAACCTATGAAATTCAGTGGAAAAACTTTGTCAAAGGGACGTAATGGTTCCAAGTAAAACCGAAAAACCCTTGAAATTCACCAGTTATGGTAAGCTAAGCAACCATAACTCGCGCCACCACCGTGCACTGCTAGACTAACACCCAGGACATCAAAGATGACATCACAAATGTCATTAATGACATCACTGATGACATCACATGTGTATGTACTTTTCATGAAATATGTGTACAAGGGATTCTTATTATAATGTTGCGAAACAAGTGTCAAGGACCATTGCAATAAATATCATACCCTAATTAGTGCATTGAACGATGCATTGATATAAATAGCATTCTATTATTGGGTTCTATCTAGTATACTAAGCTACTCATACAGAAACATAACATTGTGTGCAGCGTACAAGATGAAGGAATAATATTCGTAATGTTAATATGTTGAATAATTAAATGATAATTGTTTTCTTAATAGATTTTTGTGTACTGTGAAATATGTAATACGTAGCTAATAAAACACATGTATTACATAATTGCATTACTATAGACAAAACACAAAGACACAAGAACACATACCAATATGGGTATATACAGGGAAAGCGAAGTTAGCAAAAAAGCACAAGTAGTAGCAGAAACAATTCATAACTTAACTGATTATTTTCATGCAAATAAATGATTGCTCTGCTTCAAAGCTGCTATTTACCCTATGTATATGTATCACTTGATGTGATTGGAACCACAGGGAAAGTACAGCCATAAAAAAAAAAAAACAACAGGACTATCAGAAACTGCTCATAAGTCTATTGATTATCTTTATGCACAAAAAGGATAGCTGTCTTTCAATCTTGTGTCTTCCCGTATGTATATGTTTCATATGATGTGACTGGACTCTAAGGGAATTACTGTAAAAACCTACTTGAAGGATACGTCTCCAAATAAAATAAAATTTTTACTTTCTGGCTGTTACTGAAGAAAACCACGTGGCCTAGATATGTCAGCAAAAGAAAAAAGAGTGAGCCAGACATGTGATGTCATCGGTGATGTCATCAATGACATTTGTGATGTCATCTTTGATGTCCTGGGTGTTAGTCTTAGCAGTGCACGGGGGTGGCGTGAGTTATGGTTGCTTAGCTTAGCATAACTGGTGAATTTCAAGGGTTTTTCGGTTTTACTTGGAACCATAACATCCCTTTGACAAAGTTTTTTCATTGAATTTCATAGGTTTTTAGTAGCGCAATTTAACCATAATGTCCCTTTAACAAAGTTTTTTCACTGAATTTCATAGGTTTTTAGTAGCGCAACTTAACCATAACGTCCCTTTAACAAAGTTTTTTCATTGAATTTCATAGGTTTTTATTAGTGCAACTTAACCATAACGTCCCTGTAACAAAGTTTTTTTACTGAATTTCGTAGTTTTTTAGTAGCACAACTTAACAATAATAACGTTGACTTTATGTACATATAATATGGAACATACTGAACAATTTCTACTGAATTTGACGGTCCGCAGACATGTTCGGACAACAGTACCACCACCTAAAAACTCTGGGGGGGTATGTGTAATAGTTATATCATAACATAGGAACATTTAACAAATTCACAAAACAGCACACATACAAAGTATATGTAGTAATACTTAAAAAATGTAACCCATATATGTAACACACTAACCATTCATTTGAATACAATATGTTTTAAAATGGAATATACCGAAAGAAGATAAAGTGGCTTCCACCATAATTACCTAACAGACGCTCCACAACCAACAGCAAGACCAGACGTATAGACTACTGATTACATATCTCACCAGATATAGTAAGTGCACTTCTTTTTACTCATATATTTATAAACTTTCTATATTAGAAAAAAAAACATGTTAATTTTTTGTTTTCTCACAGAAATGTGTAGCACTCTCGACTGGCTAGAGGAGCATTTCCCACGAGAGTAAATGTTAGAAGATAGTCCACCTAATGGTACACACTTTACTACATAAACCAATTAATACATATTAATTTGTATACATTTAACATATACATTTTTTTATTACAGACCATACAAAAATTCCAAGCATCTCACAACAACAATCAGAGGATATCACTCTACAACAGATTAATCAAAAAATGGACGACCTTGTGTCCTTAAGAACACTATGCCTGTTCGTAGTGTTCGCTAGCAAGCAGAAACTGTTCTAAGAACACTCGTGGTGTCCTGATTTGTTCGTAAACAAACAAAAATGGAGGTGTGCTTGAAACGCTATGTCTGTCCGTATTGTTAGCAAATAAATTAAACTGTGCTAAGAACAAACAGCTGTCCGTAACTGTTCGTTTTACATGTGACGCACTTTTAATTAGTTCAGGACCCGAAAACTGTCCGTAGAACATCAACACGCATGCGCAAAACAATGTCCGTACATTGGGTGTCCTGCGGACGGGCGCTACCTTAGCGAACATGCTCACAAAACAATCATGTGACCGCACCCACGCTCATCTCGTGCTCTAAATGCGGACACTGTTTCTGTCCCCGAACAGTTTAAAAATATATATTTCCAAGTAATCCACAAAATTGTTCATTAAAAAATCACCATACCACAAATCCCACATACTAATCCTAACTTTCCACATAGTTTTTGTGACTTTTTGAACCTTTTTTGATGTTCGATCTGTCTTGCAGATGGCGCACATGTCCGTGACCCGCGCACAAGCAGCCCTATATAAGACCACGCCCTAGAGCGCATTCTCATTGTGTTTCTGACTATTCCACAGAGCACACTGCATTTTGCTGCATACTTTGCAGATTTTGAGATTTCCATCTCCAAGCCTATGACATCCATGGCTCGACTATTACCACATGGTGCTACATCTGCCTCAGCACCACCCCCACCCCCTCCACCACCACCATTTCCCCAAGGGCCCGAAGAGGGGAACAGGAGTGAGGATACAGCGGAGGAAGAAGAGGATGACGAGAATGAGGTAGAGGAAATCCCTACTAGCCGCCCGCGGCGTGATTCTTGGGTGTGGCGGTTGTTTACCATTCATGGGAATGGTCCTAAGGCTCGTGCGTATCGTGTCACCTGCAACAAGTGCAAAATGGTACTCAGTCAAGGGAGGCATGGTTCGTATTGCTTTGGGACTACAACCATGAAGCGACACCTGACCTCATTCCACACTGGGGCCATTCACAAGGTTGTACCTTGCAAAGAGCGTAGTAGGTTGATTGCCTCTACTTCATCCTCCATTTCTGATCCTGTCACCACAAGGAACACTTCTGTGCGACAGCGTCTTCCTCAAGCTGCCTCACAGGCCATACAGAATTCTGATGACCCTTACCTTTCAAGGGTCACAGTTGTATGTATGTACTGTGACACAGTACTATGTAGGGGGGAGCGACTTCGAAGTGCTTTTGAGACTATCGTCTCAGAGCACGAGAAGACCTGCTCACTACCCAAATAAAACCCACTCCACCTCTTCCTCTCTCAGCTTGCCCTTTCTTATCCCTGTGGTTGGTGTCCCCCCTTTACCCTCTTTTCCCTTCCTCTCCTAGTGTGTCGTGTGTAAAAAAACAAAAAAATACAAAATAACAAAAATCCCCCAAAAAAATAAGGCTGTTTTCAGAGCCGCCTTTCACAGTTAAAAAATAGAAGTAACGATAAAGAATGCAGGGCCCTTTCTATTTCTTGAAAGTCTGCGGACAGTTCGCGAAAATAAAAAATATTGGGGTGCTGCCCTATTGTAACCATTGTTTTTTCTCTGGGAGGAAGTGGTGGCTCTGAAAAGAGCCTTTGGGAGTTGTTTGTATATCAAAAATGATAAATACTTAACACCTACTTCAAAATAGATGCTGCATTTCTAAAAATGGTCGCAATGCATTTTGTACACTTCTCAGAAAAATCTGATTGCCAGCATAAGTAAGATGGACTCCATCTCTGTGAAAAATATATGTACTACGAAACATAATATTTTCATTGTGAAAAGAGAACATGCCAAAATCTCTTAGGAAAGCACAAACAGCCTTATTGACATTACGCCTCTAAGTTGCACAGAGGGGTAGCAAGTCCAACCACTTCATTCCACGAACTCCATGCCAGTGCACTTCCACATGTTCGACTCCAAGATCTATAGATACCCCACAGCTTTCTGCATGCACCTTCAACCAATGTATCCACGAGTCTCCCAAAATCCACACAATCTGTTTTTTGAAACACTCAGCCATAGCTATTTGTTCTTCTCTCACCAAAAAGAATATCAGAGAAAACCTCTCCTAGCACAATACACTCACTAAACTTTACTGATCAATCCCTTGCTACATTCAATCTCATTTGCATGCCTCCCCACCCCAAATTCCCCGGATGTAATATGCGGTGTCCTGGAACTACCGCCATGTCCGCGAACGTATCGTAACATGGACAGCCCTTCTACAATTTCCACTTCACTCTCTATGCCATTCCCTCATTGGATGTAGCTAAGAAATCACATGACCATCCACCAATCAAATCCACGACCTCTACATGTAACTGCATCATCATAGATCAGCACTGCAAATGTACAGTGAATCTCTCGGACTACAAGTCTCATACCATTGGCAACCATGATCTATGAGAAATACTAGACAAATCTCCAAGATTTCTACTTGCAGCTTCGTCCATATCCATATGCATGAACACAAACTACAGGTATGCATATTTTCTATGCAGTACATGAACACATTTTCTAACCGACTTTTACCTTGTATAATCTGTAAAATGAATCTACGATCATTTTTTCATTATCCTAAAATGAACTGTGACTTACAAACCTTTATACCGTTTAATTTCTTCGTACACACACGCAAATAATGTTAAACTAATCTTTTTCAAATAAAATATTTAGATTACATATAATCAAACAAAATTACATGCACACTTTATGATCAAATCTCAAAGAATAACATTTGTACAAACACATATTTGGTTTGACTTTTTTTAGTTTATATAATTACTTACATTTATATAGGACAAGCAGGCTATGACATTCACTCACTATTACGTGGAAAAGCTTAGTTGCAGGAATAGTGGTATACAGTGGTACATTATGAATTTAACAAGCCATAGTGAAGATATTTTCTTTCCTACAGTTAGTCATAAAATAGTTTTAATGGTTTTAAGGAAGGCGCTGAGCATTTCAATTTAAAAAATCTATGTCTAAATTAAAAAGAGTGCTATATACAAACCAAATTACCAATTTCTTTCTTTTACAATTGCAGTGAAGACCATTCTCCTGAAAAGAAGTAGCCAAATTGGAACTACAAAGAACAACTAAGAAGCAAACTGCTCATTTTAGAAAAAAAGTAAGTAGAATGTTACCATAATATTTGAATTATTACTCACACTGTAAGCTTAATTCATGCTATTTCTGTGCCTAAAAATAGAGATTCTGCACCATTCTGACCAAAAATCCCCCCCTCTTAAACAGTGATTTATTGGCAGAATGGCCCACAAATTGCTATTTTTCGACAAAAAACAGAAAAAAGAACTGCTTTAATTGTATAGCTTTAGATATGCTATTTATACTTCTCCACACAACTAGCTTACTTTTTTCTGTCATCTGAACCCCATTTTAGTAACACATTAAGTCAAGAATAGCCATCCCTACTAGTTGTACTTCCCAATGCACAATCACACACCATTACATACATCTTTATCACCTTACTCAAACACTCATGCACACACCACACATGCATTGCAGAACACCCCAACCCATACCTTCTGTATTTTTTTCAACAGACCCTAAAGAATGCCTACCAAAAAGCAACTCCGTAGAAAGGGACGCAGAAGTAGAGCAAATGAAAAGAAAAGTCTCCAACATAAACATCCATCTATAGCAGAATTTGTAAAAATAAGTTGAAACACAACAGCTAATACAGTCATGTAGTGAAACAGAAGAAGGTTCTAGTACAAAAACTTTCCCTCCTCTATCAAAAAGTAAAACAACCCAAAAAACAATTAACAGAAAATCAACTATGACTACAAATAAAACTTCTTCTATAAATCTTGAGATAGTACAAAGTAAGCATATCAAGAAAAGAATTTTAGCCAAAATGTTCCGTCACAAAGTCCTTCAAAATCTTATGAAAACAGGAGAGAAAACAGGTTCAAGACTTCAAACCTATCGTAGGAAAGTAATCTTAGAAGCGTTGATAGACAGTGCACTTCTTCTCAAAACAAAGTTATTTATTTTAGTGTTAAACAGAATGAAACCATTAACAAAACTAATAACTAAATTACAAAAAAGACTTCTCAATAAACGAAATGTCAACAGAAATAACTTCTTAAATATCTGTGGAGGTTAATGGAGTCACACTACAACCACAGAACCATACTTTAATGAAGAAGCCTACAAACAAAAGCAAACAAATACAATTGCCACACATAGCAGAGGTCGAGGTTATGAAAAAGATAATAATACCATAATGGAACAAGAAGAACTCCTTACAAAAATATTCCCTGAAAAAAATAGATTTACCCCTCCATTCAACTGAATCAGAACATCTAGTGTACAAATGGCCATGCACGTCAATGTGTAACATTCCCAAAAAAAGTTCAAGTCTTTACGCCAATTCCTCAATCAATATGTGAAAAGCAAAGTAAAATCAAAATTAAACTACTGCAAAATATGGATGCTTCTCCAATACGCAAGTACACAGGACTACAAGGACATTCCTTGGCCTGCATTACAGGACCTACTTGCAAAACACCCTTCCATGATATCAAAAGCATATCAACACATCATGCAAGTATAAGAAATCTAGTTTATAAACTGTACCATGCTAAAAGTCCTGCTTTAGTATTAGCCAATTTAAATAACATTCCTCTACATGGTACAGCAAAAGACCTCCTAGAAGAAATTGACTATATCCAGACAAAATATTTTGGAAGTGAAACCCACTTACAAGATGAATTAGCTGTCAACCAACTTCGTAACAATTCTGCACATGGCAACCTTTCACTACAGACATACAAAAAAGAAATACTAAAATTTGAAAGTACTTCAGCTGAAGTACCAAACCAGTGTGTGTATGTTGCCGCAGAACTTTATATAAAAGTAGCACAAAAACTATAGACCTATCATACACAATAGAAGACAATGAAGATTCTAAATGGTTTGAATTAGCTCTCTACCTTATAGCAGAAAACAAATACGAAATAACTGACCCCATAATGCTTTGCACTTACTGCACTACAAAACTTGACAACAACCAAACTCCTTCACGTGCGATCACAAATAACTTGGAATTGTATCCACTACCAAAACCCCTTCAACAACTTAATTAATATGAGAGCATCATAATTCAAACAGTGCACCCATTTCAAGCAATAATACGCCTTCAACCAAAAACTGCAAAATGACCTCCCTCTGAATTAGTGAAAGGTATTTGTGGAAAAGTAGTGTATTTACCATTAGATCTAAAAGAAAATGTGCACACTCTCGGAGTGCAACGTCCAATGCAGCAATCTTTAATTATCTTGGTAAATGGAGTACCTACAAAAGACAAAAAAATTTGGCAAAAACTGGTAGATTTACATAAAGTTAGAGAAGCCCTAAAATATCTTAAAGAGAATAATGAATATTACAAAGACATTAATATTGAAGGAAACCTGAAAGATACAACTGAAATAATTCAAGAGACACAAGAAGCTGGTCAATTTGAGCTCCTAGATCCTTCTACAATATCAAACACTTTAGACCATTATACAATTAATCCATTGCACTCTAATGACACCATAGAAGATGCACTGGAAACGTACCAAATGCGTCAAACAAAAGGATCACCAATCAGCATATGGGAAAAAAGTATAGAAGCACATGCTTTTCCTCTATTCTTTCCTACTGGCAAAGGAGGAAGATACAATGATAGACCTATTCAAATATCAGCATCAGAATATCGCTGATTACAAATGTATTCTGAAGATCCCAGATTTCGTCAAAATGTGGAATACATATTCCACCTACTCTTTGAAAGTGAACTAGCAACTTTATGTTATGGAGTTGCACACATATCAAAATCAGGATCACACTTTCAAAATATGACAGCTACACAATTATTACAAAAAGTTCATCAAAAAGATGAGGTTTTACAAGCAAATCTTACAAATCTATTAGCAAATATGCATGGTACTAAAGAGTACTGGTTTCAACGTCATGGAGATGTACGCTGTATGATCAGAAACCTTGGCCCACCCACTTGGTTTCTTACATTAAGTTGCGCAGAATATGCATGGGAAGATTTACATGCTTTCCTACGCATATCAAACGAAAACAAAACAAACATAGATATACTAACACCTGGAGAACTTTTTTCACAGGATCCTGTTAATGTTTCACGATATTTTCACCATCGCTTCATTGCTATGCTACATTTTATTTGTAACAAAACTGTTCCTCCCCTTGGGGAAGTGCAACACTTCTTTTGGAGAAAAGAATACCAGGCCAGAGGAGCACCACATGTCCACATGCTTTTATGGATTAAAGATGCTCCTAAATTTGGTCAAGACAGTGATGCCACTGTTTTACAGTTTATTGAAAAATATGTCACTTGTGAAATTTCATCAGAATCCACAAATAGTGATCCTCATGCAAAAATGTTACAATTCCAAAGACACAAATGTGGCAAATATTGTCGTAGCAAATACAAAAACAAAGGGAAATACTACACCAAATGCCGATTTGGTTTTGCTAGACCAGTCACAAATACAGGTCAAGTGAACAACCTCATGTCTTCTGTTAGACATAGTGTTAAAGGTAAGTCACCTAAAAATACATATTGAATAAATAGAAAAGAAGAAGAAAAGTATATCAATGATTACAATGCAATCATTGCCTACGTATGGAATGCAAACATAGACGTGCAGTACATTGCAGACAATTCTACTGCAGTTGCACGATATGTCACAGCATACTTAACCAAATCAGAAAAGACAGAGCTCCAAGACCTCTGGAATGACCTGTCATCAGATAAAACAGTGTCTCAGAAATTATACAGCTTGGGCATAAAAATGCTGTCCCATAGAGAATGTGGATCCTATGAAGCAGCTGATCGATTAACTTGTACTGCATTGTATGGTAAATCTGCAAATATACTATGGCTGTCTTGGACCAGCTAAATCTAGAAAAAGAGTTCTAAAATCATACGAAGATATAGAAACAATAGCCAAACATGATCCCAACAGCCAAGACATTTTAAAAAACAATTTATTGGACACATACTACCCAAACAGGAGTACCACTTTGGAAACCATGATTCTATACCACATAGCCCAAAACTACACATACAAAAATAATATAAAACCTGATGAACAAAACCACAAATACAAAGTGACAAACTGTGAAGGCAGCTTAGTAAAACTCACCAAACCAAATTTAATTAATCATATCAAATTGTCATTAAAGACTCCTCAACATAAAGAAGTATATTACATGTCCCTGCTACAACTCTTTAAACCATGGAGAAAAGAAGAAGAAATACTAGATAACTATGACTCATTTGAAGACGCTTTCAAAGCAAATGAAAGCAGTATAACTGATGTAAACTTTGCACAGTTCAAAACAATGTTGCACAATGAACAGCAACACGAAGAAGAACTCCAGGCCCAACTAGATAAGGACACTCCTGACAGTAGTCAACCATCTGTCACAGGAAGCCAAGAACCACTGGAAGACCCACTAATAACAAATGAGGCAGACTTAGATATGATAGAAGTACAAAACACCATGTGTCAGTATGAAGATAAAGAAGACTTAACTATACTAGAATCAAAGCTAAACAATGAGCAACGTAGCATTTTTCAAGAAGTAACAAAAGAAATTGCACATGGTGTACAACCTGAAAACAAAGAATGTCAGTGGTGAAGCTGGTTCTGGCAAAACATTCCTAATCAAAATCATCAGTAAGTTCCTTCAACAATTCACAAGCAACAAACTGTCAGCTATTGTCACTGCCCCCACAGGTTTAGCTGCCTACAACATAGGTGGTGTCACTTTACACCGATTACTACTCCTGCCAGTAGAACACCAAAACAAATTAGATTATTACAAACTTTCTGCAGAATCTGCAATGGAACTATGCAGAGTATTAAAACAAATGAAAATGCTACTAATAGATGAAGTAAGCATGGTGTCCAACCTAATGTTGGCTTTGATTCAACTCAGATTACAGGAAGTACTCAAAACAAACTATGAAGAGCTCTTTGCAGGAAAACACATTATTGTTTTCGGAGATCTTCAATTGACACCTGTAAAAGGTGAGCCTATTTTAAAAACATTAGGACACAAACTCTGTCATAAAACTGTTGGCAGCATTGGAAATGTCAACCTTTGGCAACATTTCCAATACAGAGAATTAACACAAAACATGCGCCAATCTGCAGATCTCACTTATGCCAATATCTTGAAAAGTATCAGAGTTGGTATACTTTCTAGAGAAGCAGAAGCAATATTGAAAACCCGTCACATTCATGCACTTTATGGTGATAATACATGCGCTACAGATGTTATGGAACAATTAGCCCACAACAATGTCAATTGTATGGCCTTAATGCCAACTCTTGCAAGCTGTTTCAAATTCAATGAAATCATGTTAAGTAAAGAAATGCAACCAATAATGGAAATTAGTACCACAGACAAACTAGATGTACATGGAATGACACTACCCATGTGTGAGCAAGACTAAACAGTTTAGAAAAATCAATCTCAAACACAGCAGGCTTGGAAAAGATATTAAAATTATCCTTAAACTGCAGAGTAATGCTGAAACGTAACCTTGACGTAGACCAAGGACTAGTTAATGGAGCACTGGGTACAGTTGTTGGCTTTCAAACAAACGTGACAACAAAATTCAGTTTGTCAATATTCTCTTTGACAAACTTTCAGAAGTTAAAAGAATAGGACGCTCAATAGCTCGATTGCTTCTCTTTAAAGACATGTATGTACGCAGAGAACAATTTTCTCTAACTCTTGCATACGCAGTCACCATTCATAAATCACAAGGTCTTACCTTAGACAAAGCAATGATAGACATTGGTAACACAGTCTTTAAAGAAGGCATGAGCTACGTAGCACTATCCTTGCATATTAGAATACAATAGACTTCGTTCACTATACACCCCCATCTACAAACATATCCTGTTCCACAAAAAGGAAAATGTTTTAAAAGAAAACTAAATCAAACAGAAATGCAACAGGATGTCACTGCACATCCTCCAAAAAGAGTAAAAGAAACTAAAACTTCATCAAGTACCACAATCAAAAAAGAATCAATTAGGGAAAGTAAACCAGGTACTTCTTCAAAGAAGGAAGACAAACTCCAAAAAAAGCAGTCAGATACAGAACTACATGGTCCATTTAAACTCTCAAATATAGTTGGTGTAAGTTGCTACGCAAATGTAGCAATGAATATTCTATTTCAATTACCACCAATTGTTGTGAACATTTACTTACACAGTGCAGACCCATTGTGTTTGCAAATGTTAGTACTTCACAGAAATGCAGCAAACAATCCTGACAACACGTATAGTTTTTATGGAATAAGACAACAATTGGACTACTGTGCTGGAATGGTGAAATTCACTATAAACTCACAGGAAGATCCACAAGAATTTCTAATGTACTTACTACAAGTACTGGAATACAAAAACATACCTATACATGAAATCTTCTAGATTTCATACATGTGGAAACATACATGCACTCTCTGCAACAATGTGACACAAGAACAAATCCCCAATGAGCGCTTTGTATATATATCAATACCTACTTGCGAATCTGTTCCATTTCAGCAACTTGTACAAAATGCAAACCACGGTAGATTATGTTAAACCTGCAACTCAGATAATCGCTCCACGTTAGTAATACAAACACATAGTAAACAAGTAATACTAATGCTTCTACATTACAATGCAGATGGTACCAAAAACAACTGCAAGCTGACTGGATTCACACATGGTCAAATATCACTTGGTAGGAAAACCTTCACAACAATAGGTATCATCTACCACGCAGGAGCCACAACCAACTCAGGACATTACACTGCATATATAAAAAAGAAATGTGGATGGTTTGAATGTAATGATAGTACCATTACTCTAAAGCAGAGATTACCAGCAAATCTTACAAACGCTTATTTAATGTTCTTAAAACCAAAATTTGATAACTAAACTGTACTTAAACTTTAAGTACAATTGTAGTAAAAAAATATAAACTGTCACAATATTCCAAAAGCTATCTAACTGCCCAAAGATGCTACAACAACTAAACAGATAAATTAGGACTACTCAAATAAATCAAAAAATAGACAGTTATAATACGCCAAATGGTATCTAACTGTCCCAAAATTTAGAAATATTCAAACAGATAAATCAATACCATGAAATTGTATAAAAAAATAAACAGTTAGAATACGTCTACTGGTACCTACCTGCTCCAAAACTGTACAATATCCAAACAAATACCTAATATCTTACTGCTCCCAAAAACTGGAACAATCGAATGTATAAAGCATTAGCCAGAAAGAACAAGTAAACACTGAAAACAAACAAACAAATAAACTGTGGCATAACAGAAAAGAGTTTTTTTTAATCCAACATGGATTTTTTTCTCCCACAGACCCAATGATTTTAGCAACAAACACAGAAACTGAGCAAATTGCACAGCACTCTCGTTTGTCATCAACTAAATATGAGGGTCAAAAAAAAAGAAAAAATGTTGATTGTACAATGTAATAACTCTTTATAAAATACTAATACTAACATGCTATTTTCTTTTATCACAGAAATGAACAAGAAAAACATGGACTCCCGTTACTAAACCAAATAGTAAGTATAACATCATAAATACAACCATCGCAGCATATCACACCCATACTGGCTTATAACATTGTTCCTTATAAATTTGTTTTTGACCCAAAGTTATAAGCCACTCTGAGTGTGATATGCTGCGGTGCTTCTGGCCAGGGCATACACTCTTGGGTGCATGGCATATGACTGTGATATGCTGCAGAGCTTCTGGCCAGGGCATAGACTCTTGGGTGCATGGCCTATGAATATGTCACACCCATAGATTCAAGCATTGCAACCATTTAAATGTCCGCGGACACAAGGAAGGTCCTAGAACACATTCAACTTGCCAGAGGACAATACGGACAGCGTCCTCAGGACACCCCCATTTTCTTTGTGTACGAACATTTCAGGACACCGCGACTGTTCTTAGAAAACTTTCAGCTTGCCAACGGACAATACAGACAACGTCTCCAGGACACCCCCTGCGAACAGTCCAACACCCCACAAGTGTTCTTAGCCACTATGAGTGTGATATGCTGCTATACTTGTGGTCAAGGCATAGACTCTTGGGTGCATGACATATGACTGTGATATGCTACAATACTTCTAGCCAGGGCATAGACTCTTGGGTGCATGGCATATGACTGTGATATGCAGCGGTGGTTGTGGCCAGGACATAGAGTGTTGGGTACATGACCAAATGGCCATGCAACCAACATTCTATACCCTGGCCACAACCACCGCAGCATATCACACCCATAGATTCAAGCATTGAAACCATTTTAATGTCCTCGGACACAAGGAAGGTCCTAGAACACATTCAACTTGCCAGAGGACAATACAGACAGCGTCCTCAAGACACCCCCATTTTCTTTGTGTACGTAAACACCGCAAGTGTTCTTAGAACACTTTCAGCTGCCAACGAACAATACACACAACGTCTCCAGGACACCCCCTGCTAACATTCCAAGACCCCACAAGTGTTCTTAGAACACTTTCAACTTGACACCGAATCCATTCTGTTTATTTATGAACTTTCCAGAACAGCCGTGTTGTCCGCAGACAAATCGAACACAACAAAAGCGTCTAGCACATACGAAAAAATACAACATTGAACCTATCTCATTCTCCCCCACCCTCCCCAAACACTCTTACACACCAACACACGCCACTAAATACAATTTTTAATTCAAGTTTCACCGCGCTGTCCGAGGTCGGCGGCGAATGCAAGATGGCGGGCACGACAGAAAATCTGACGCGCATCACGCACCACACCGCCCAATCAGCGAACACGTCGCATGTCCGCGGACATGATGAAAGCCCATAGGCCAATCGGGGGTGCTGTCCGCGGAGCGAACAGGGAAGTCCTTCCGCGAAGCGAACACAGATATCACTAACTACTGGACGGATTTACACCAAATTTGCAAAAGCACGCTTTCTGGACCAAGCCGCCGCTCCTGCCACAAATTTGGTGTAAATCCGTCCAGCGGTTCAGGCTGTAGCCATGCGCAAAGTTTTTTCCCATTATGTCTATAGGAAAAAACAAAAGTTTTGGGACCCCCCCTATAACTTTGCCCCCCCCTTGACCAAACCTCTTCAAACTTTGCAAAAAAATTCAGAGTGGGCCATATACTTTTTTTGCAAAGTTTGGTGAGGATTCGTCCAGAGGGAGCGAAGTTATAAGCCACCCAAAAGTGCTCTTCCTATGGAAACATCAACTTAACCATAACTACATGGACGCTACCGCGTCCATGTAAATATATTCATTAAAAAAACTTTGTTAAAGGGACGTTATTGTTAAGTTGCGCTACTAAAAACCTATGAAATTCAGTAAAAAAACTTTGTTAAAGGGACGTTATGTTCCAATTAAAACCGAAAAACCCCTCAAATTCGCCAGTTATGGTAAACTAAGCAACCATAACTCACGCCTCCACCGTGCACTGCTAAGACTAACACCCAGGACATCAAAGATGACATCACAAATGTCATTGATGACATCACTGATGACATCACATGTCTGGCTCCCCCTTTTTTCCTTTACTGACATATCTAGGCCACATGCTTTTCTTCAGTAACAGTCAGGAATTAAAAGTGGAAAAGGTAGTATATTTGTAGACATATCATTCAAGTATGGTCTTACAATAATTCCCTTAGGGTCCAGTCATATCATATGAAACATATACATAGGGGAAGACACAAGCATGAAAGACAGCAATCCTTTCTGTGCATTACAATTATCAGTAGAGTTATCAGCACTTTCTGATAGTTCTGTTTTTTTTATTACTGTACTTTCCCTGTATATGCACCTATGTTTATATCTTGTATTCACACTACTTTCCTTAGGGTCCAGTCACATCATGTGATATATATACATAGGGTAAGTAGCAGCTTTTGAAACAGAGCAATAATTTCTCTGCATAAAGGTAATCAGTTAAGTTATGAACACTTTTTGCTACTACTGCTGTTTTTTTTCTTACTTCAATTTCCTTGTATATACTCATATTTGTATGTGGTGTTGTCTCTTTGTGTTTTGTCTATAATAATACAATTATGTAGTAGGTGGGTTTTATTATCTACTTATCACATGTTTCACAGTATGCAAAAGTCTAATAAGAAAACAGTTATCATTTAACTATTCAACATGGCAAGCTTATGAATATTGAACCTCCATCATGTATGCTGCCACAATGCCTATGTTTCTACATGCTGACCACAAAAGTGATGGGTGGAAGGTTTCGAATGAATCTAAACCACTGGCAATTGCTCTGGGCAACCTTCCACACCACCGTTTTTTAGCCTGTCTGCGCCATTGCAAAAGGGGACCAGCCATGTGCAAATCAGTCAGCAGCTGCCGCCACCGAAGGTAGCAGCCCAGCCCGAACTGCTAGGCCAGGCCCCCTCTGCACAGAAAACCAAGCAACCCCAGACATGTTTCGGCCTTGTTGGACCTCCTCAGTGAGGTGCAGCCTGGTTTCCTGTGGCGCAGCGAGCAAGGGACCCACGTCTGGGCATACCCTCTCTCACATGGAGAAACAAACTGACCACAAAAGTGATGGGTGGAAGGTTTCGAATGAATCTAAACCACTGGCAATTGCTCTGGGCAACCTTCCACACCACTATTTTTTAGCCCGTCTGCGCCATTGCAAAAGGGGACCAGCCATGTGCAAATCAGTCAGCAGCTGCCGCCACCGAAGGTAGCAGCCTAGCCCGAACTGCTAGGCCAGGTCCCCTCTGCACAGAAAACCAAGCAACCCCAGACATGTTTCGGCCTTGTTGGACCTCCTCAGTGAGGTGCAGCCTGGTTTCCTGTGGCGCAGCGAGCAAGGGACCCACGTCTGGGCATACCCTCTCTCACAAGGAGAAACAAACTGACCACAAAAGTGATGGGTGGAAGGTTTCGAATGAATCTAAACCACTGGCAATTGCTCTGGGCAACCTTCCACACCACCGTTTTTTAGCCCGTCTGCGCCATTGCAAAAGCATGAGCACCTTAGTATACTGGATGGACTAATTAGCCCTTGATATTTATTCCAATGATCCTTGACACTTTTTTTTATTAACATTACAATAAGAAACCCTTGTACAGACTTTTCATGAAAGGTAAATGCACATGTGATGTAATCAGTGATGTCATCAATGACATTTGTGATGTCATCTTTGATGTCCTGGGTGTAAGTCTTAGCAGTGCACGGTGGTGGCATGAGTTATGGTTGCTTAGCTTACCATAACTGGCGAATTTCAGAGGTTTTTCGGTTTTACTTGGAACCATAACGTCCCTTTAACAAAGTTTTCTTACTGAATCTGGTAGGTTTTTAGTAGCGCAACTTAACCATAGCGTCCCTTTAACAATGTTTTTTTACTGAATTGCATAGGTTTTTCGTAGCGCAACTGAACCATAACGTCCCTTTAACAAAGTTTTCTTTACTGAATTTCATAGTTTCTTAGTAGCACAACTTAACAATAATAACTTTGACATCATGTACATGTAATATGGAACATACTGAACCCTTTCTACTGAATGTGACTGTCCGCGGATATGTTCGGACAACAGTACCATCACCTAAAAACTCTGGGGAGGTATGTGTAATTGTTATATCATAACATAGGAACATTTAACACATTCACAAAGCAGCACACATACAAAGTATATGTAGTAATACTTAAGAAATGTAACCCATATATGTAACACACTAACCATTCATTTAAATACAATATGTTCTAAAAATGGAATATACCAAAGGAAGATAAAGTGGCTTTCAACATAACTACCTCATAGACATTCCACAACTAAGAGCAAGACCAGACATACAGACTACTCATCACATGTCTTACCTGAAATAGTAAGTGCACTTCATTTTACTCATATATTTATAAACTTTCTGTATTATATTAATAAAAATATATTACTTTTTTGTTTTCTCACAGAAATGTCTGGTACTCTGGAGTGGCTAGAGGAGCATTTCCCACGAGAGGAAATGTCAGAAGATAGTGCACCTAATGGTACACAATTTACTATATAAACCAATTAATAAATATTATTTTGTATACATTTAACATATACATTTTTTTGTACAGACCATACAAACATTGAAACTACTACAGAAAAAGTAGTGGTGGATAACACTCTGGAACACATAAACGAAAAAATGGACCAACTTATGGCAAATTTTACCAATTTAAAACACTTTGTGGAAGATCATTTAAAACTAACAACAAGATACCATTGTCCCACCTGTACTTGTCCCCCCTCACCATATCCCACTCATTTAACCCCAAACCCTCTCCATGGACCAAAACGTTTTGATGACATTTCCATCCCTTCTTCACCTGATCCCAATTATGTTGAAATTCCAAATTCTCCTGTTTTTGTTTCCGTTTCTGCCCCACCTTCTCAGTCATAAATTGTTAATATATGTCAAATAAAGTTACTTTTTTATATTGTGTTGTAATTAGTTTCAGTTCTTTTTGTTAAAACCAATTTAGTTGTCCACGGACAGCGCGGTTGTTCATAAATGTTCGTAAATAGACGAAAATGTAAGTGTCCTGAGGACACTATATCTGTCCTTAATGTTCTCATGCAAGTTGAAACTGTTCTAAGAACACTCGTAGTGTCCTGAAATGTTCGTAAATAAACGAAAATGGAGGTGTCCTTAAGAACACTATGCCTGTTCGTAGTGTTCGCTAGCAAGTTGAAACTGTTCTAAGAACACTCGTGGTGTCCTGAATTGTTCGTAAATAAACGAAAATGGAGGTGTGCTGGGGACACTATGTCTGTCCGTATTGTTCGCAAGTAAGTTAAACTGTGCTAAGAACAAACGGCTGTGCGTAACTGTTCATTTTATGTGTGACTCACTTTTAATTGGTTCAGGACAGGAACACTGTCCGTAGAACATCAACGCACATGCGCAAAACAATGTCCGTACATTAGGTGTCCTGCGGACGGCCGCTTCCTTAGCGAACATGCTCACGAAGCAATCATGTGACCGCGCCCACGCTGATCGCGTGTTCTGAATGCGGACACTGTTCGTGTCCCCGAACAGTTTAAAAGTACATTTCCAAGTAATCCACAATATTTCTCATTAAAAACTCACCATACCACAAATCCCACATACCAATCCTAAGTTTCCACAAAGTTTTTGTGACTTTTTGAACCTTTTTTGGTGTTCGATCTGTCTTGTGGACGGCGTGCATGTCCGTGAACCGCGTACAAGCACCCCTATAAAAGACCATGCCCTAGAGCTCATTCTCATTGTGTTTCTGGCTATTCCACAGAGCACACTGCATTTTGCTGCATACTTTGCAGATTTTGAGATTTCCATCGCCAAGCCGATGAAATCCATGGCTCCACTATTGCCACCTGGTGCTACATCTGCCTCAGCACCACCCCCACCCCCTCCACCACCACCATCTCCCCAAGGGCCTGAAGAGGGCAACAGGAGTGAGGATACAGAGGAGGAAGAAGAGGATGACGAGAATGAGGTAGAGGAAATCCCTACTACCCGCCCTCTGCGTGATTCTTGGGTGCGGCGGTTGTTTACCGTTCATGGGAATGGCCCTAAGGCTTGTGCGAACCGTGTCACCTGCAATGAGTGTACTCAGTCGCGGGAGGCATGGTTCGTATATCTTTGGGACTACTACCATGAAGCGACACCTCAACTCATTCCACAGTGGGGCCATTTGTCAGGTTGTACCTTGCGAAGAGCGTAGTAGGTTGATTGCCTCTACTTCATCCTCTGTGTCTGATCCTGTCACCACAAGGAACACCTCTGTGGGACAGCGTCTTCCTCAAGCTGCCTCACAGGCCATACAGAATTCTGATGACCCTTACCTTTCGAGGGTCACAGTTGTATCTATGTACTGTGACACAGTACTCTGCAGGGGGGGAGCGACTTCGGAGTGCTTTTGAGACTATCGTCTCACAGCACGAGAAGACCTGCTCACTACCCAAATAAAACCCACTCTACATCTTCCTCTCTCAGCTCGCCCTTTCTTATCCCTGTGGTTGGTGTCCCCCCCTTTACCCTCCTTTCCCCTCCTCTCCTAGTTTGTCGTGTATAAAAAACCAAAAAAAATACAAAATAACAAAAATCCAAAAAAATAAGGCTCTTTTCAGAGCCGCCTTTCACAGTTAAAAAATAGAAGTGAAGATAAATAAAGCAGGGCCCTTTGTATTTCTTGAAAGTCCGCGGACAGTTTGCGAACATAAAAAAAAAATTGGGGTGCTACCCTATTGTAACCATTGCATTTTTCTCTTGGAGGAAGTGGTGGCTCTGAAAATACCCTTTGGGAGGTGTTTGTATGTCAAAAATTATAAATACTTAACACCTACTTCAAAATGGATGCTGTATTTCTAAAAAAGGTTGCAATGCATTTTGTACATTTCTCAGAAAAATCTGATTGCCAGCATAAGTAAGATGGACTCCATCTCTGCGAAAAATGTATGTACTACGAAACGTAATATTTTCATTGTGAAAAGAGGACTTGCCAAAATCTCTTAGGAAGGCACAAACAGCCTTATTATCATTACGCCTTTGCTTTCTCCATTTGTGGACCACATGAGAAAGAACGAAGCCACATTTGTCTCTGCGCAATCCGTGAAAAAATTACTTTGGAGTTTTGAAACATGTCCATGATCTCCTGAAGTCCTTCTTTCATTGCAAATTGCAAAGAAATTCCAGACACATGTCCTAAACTGTTCCCTCCACAATGAATTACAATTATGTCTGGATGTTCCTCTATCTTCAAAGTTGCACAGCGAGGTAGCAAGTCCAACCACTTCATTCCACGCACTCCATGCCAGTGCACTTCCACATAAGCAAATCCAAGATCTATAGATACTCCAGAGCTTTCTGCATGCACCTTCAACCAATGTATCCACGAGCCTCCCAAAATCCACACAATCTGTTTTTGAAACACTCAGCCATAGCTATCTGTTCTTCTCTCAGCAAAAAGAATATCTGAGAAAACCTCTCCTAGCACAACACACTCACTAAACTTTACTGACCAATCTCTTGCTACATTCAATCTCATTTGCAGGCCTCCCCACCCCAAATTCCCCAGATGTAATACGCAGTGTCCTAGAACTACCGCCACGTCCGCGAACATCTCATAACATGGACAGCCCTTCTACCATGTCCACTTCACTCTCTGTGTCATTCCCTCATTGGATGTAGCTAAGAAATCACATGACCATCCACCAATCAAATCCAAGACCACCACATGTAACTACATCATCATAGATCAGCACTGCAAATGCACGGTGAATCTCTCGGAGTACAAGTCTCATACCATTGGCAAGCACGATGTACGAGAATTACTATACAAGTCTCCAAGATTTCTACTTGCAGCTTCGTCCATATCCATATGCATGAACACAAACTACAGGTATGCATATTTTCTATACAGTACATGAACACATTTTCTAACCGACTTTTACCTTGTATACTCTGTAAAATGAATCTACGATCATTTTTTCATTGTCCTAAAATGAACTGTGACTTACAAACCTTTATACTGTTTAATGTCTTCATACACACACGCAAATAATGTTAAACTAACAGTTTTGAAATAAAATATATAGACTACATATAATCAAACAAAATTACATGCACACTCTATGATCAAATCTCAAACAATAATATTTGTACAAACACATAATTGGTTTTAATTTTTTTAATTTATATAATTACTTACATTTATATAGGACAAGCAGGCTATGACATTGACTCACTATTACATGGAAAAGCAGGGTACGACATTGACTCACTATTACGTGGAAAAGCTTTGTTACAGGAACAGTGGTATACAGTGGTACATTATGAATTTCACAAGCCATAGTAAAGATATTTTCTTTCCTACAGTTAGTCATAAGATAGTTTTAATGGTTTTGAGGAAGGCGCTGAGCATTTCAATTTAAAAAATCTATGTCTAAATTAAAAACAGTGCTATATACAAACCAAATTACTAATTTCTTTCTTTTACAATTGCAGTGAAGACCATTCTCCTGAAAAGAAGCAGCTGCATTTGAAGTACAAACAACAATTAAGAAGCAACCTGCTCATTTTAGAAAAAAAGTAAGTAGAATGTTACCATAATATTTGAATTATTACTCAAACACACTGGGCCTCATTACAAATCAGGCGTTAAGGGGTTAACGGCGCCCTAAACGGCACCGACCCTTAACGCCTGAATCCGAGGTCCCTTTGCGCCATGGTGAGTTTAACGCCTGCTTTTTGCAGGCGTTAAAATCCATGGCGCTAAGGGACCATGGTGCTAATTACGCCACCGTAATTTACGGTGGCGTAATTAGCGCCTTCCCCACTCCCATTATGCCCTATGGGGCAAAAATGGGAATGGGGAAGGGTAAAATGGGAAATGGTGATTTACCGCCCCACTCACCTTGGAATGGGGCGGTAAATCCGCCATCCACCATGGTGTAAACATAGTTTACACCATGGTGGTAAGGGTACGACCCAGGCGGTAACTTACCACCATGGTGCCTGAGGCCCACTGTTAGGTTAATTCATGCTATTTCTGTGCCTAAAAATAGAGATTCTGCACCATTCTGACCAAAAATCCCCCTGTCTTAAACAGTGATTTACTGGCAGAATGGCCCACAAATTCCTATTTTTCGACACACAAATTACCCAACTCAGCCGCTAGAATTTAGATGTTGTAGAACAAACAACTGTTTTAATTGTATAGCTTTAGATATACTATTTATACTTCTCCACACCACTGGCTTATTTTTTTCTGTCATCTGAACCCCAGTTTAGTAACAGATTAATTCAAGAATATCCATCCCTAGTAGTTGTACTTCCCAATGCACAATCACACACCATTACATACATCTTTATCATCTTACTAAAACACTCATGCACACAACACACATGCATTGCAGAACACCCCAACCCATACCTTCTGTATTTTTTTCAACAGACCCTAAAGAATGCCTACCAAAAAGCAACTCCTTAGAAAGGAATGCAGAAGTAGTGCAAATGAAAAGAAAAGTCTCCAACATAAACATCCATCTACAGCAGAATTTGTAAAAAAAAGTTGAAACACAACAGGTAATACAGTCATTTAGTGAAACAGAAGAAGTTTCTAGTACGAAAACTTTACCTCCTCTATCAAAAAGTAAAACAACCCAAAAAACAAAGTAAGCATACCAGGGAAAGTATTTTAGCCAAAATGTTCCATCACAAAGTCCTTCAAAATCTTATAAAAACAGGAGAGAAACCAGGTTCAACACTTCAAACCTATCGTAGGAAAGTAATCTTAGAGGCGTTGATAGACAGTGCAATTCTTCTCAAAAGAAAGTTATTTATTTTAGTGTTAAACAGAATGAAACCACTAACAAAACTAATAACTAAATTACAAAAAAGACTTCTCAATAAACGAAATGTCAACAGAAATAGCTTCTTAAATATCTGGGAGGTGAATGGAGTCACACTACAACCACAGAACCATACTTTAATGAAGAAGCCTACAAACAAAAGCAAACAAATACAATTGCCATACATAGCAGTGGTCGAGGTTATGAAAAAGTTAATAATACCATAATGTAACAAGAAGTACTCCTTACAAAAATATGCCCTGAAAATGTAGATTTATCCCTCCATTCAACTGATTCAGAACATCTAGTGTACAAATGGCCATGCACGTCAATGTGTAACATTCCCAAAAAAAAATTCAAGTCTTTATGCCAATTCCTCAATCAATATGTGAAAAGCAAAGACAAAATCAAAATTAAACTATTGCAAAATACCGATGCTTGTCCAGTACGCAAGTACACAGGACTACAAGGATATTCATTGGCCTGCATTATAGGACCTACTTGCAAAACAACCTTCCATGATATCAAAAGGATATCAACACATCATGCAAGTATAAGAAATCTAGTTTATAAAATGTACTATGCTAAAAGTCCTGCTTTAACACCAGCCAATTTAAACAACATTCTTCTACATGGTACAGCAAAAGACCTACTAGAAGAAATCGTCTATATCCAGACAAAATATTGAACCCCACTTACAAGATGAATTAGCTGTAAACCTACTTCGTAACAATTCTGCATATGGTAACCTTTCACTACACACATACAAAAAAGAAATACTAACATTTGAAATACCAAACCACGTGTGTGTATGTTGCGCAGAACTTTTTATAAAAGTAACACAAAAACTGTAGACCTATCATACAAAATAGAAGACAATGAAGATTCTAAATGGTTTGAATTAGCTCTCTACCTTATAGGAGAAAACAAATATGAAATAACTGACCCCATAATACTTTGCAGTTACTGCACTACAAAACTTGACGACAACCAAACTCCTTGACGTGCTATCACAAATAACTTGTAATTATATCCACTACCAAAACCCCTTCAAAAACGTAATTTATATGAGAGCATCATATTCCAAAAAGTGCACCCATTTCAAGCAATAATACGTCTTCAACCAAAAACTGCAAAATTACCTCCCTCTGAATTAGTGAAAGGTATTCGTGGAAAAGTAGTGTATTTACCATTAGATCTAAAACAAAATGTGCACACTCTAGGAATGCAATGTCCAATGCAACAATCTTTAATTATCTTGGTAAATGGAGTACCTACAAAAGACAAAAAAAAATTGGCAACAACTGGTAGATTTACATAAAGTTAGACAAGCCCTGCAATATCTGAAAGAGAATAATGAATATTACAAAGAAATTAATATTGAAGAAAACCTGAAAGATACAACTGAAATAATTCAAGAGACACAAGAAGCTGGTCAATTTGAGCTCCTAGATCCTTCTACAATATCAAACACTTTAGACCATTATACAATTCATCCATTGCACTCTAATGACACCATAGAAGATGCACTGGAAACGTACCAAATGCGTCAAACAAAAGAATCACCAATCAGCATATGGGAAAAAAGTATAGAAGCACATGCTTTTCCTCTACTCTTTCCTACTGGCAAAGGAGGAAGATACAATGATAGACCTATTCAAATATCAACATCAGAATATCGCTCATTACGAATGTATTCTGAAGATCCCAGATTTTGACAAAATGTGAAATACATATTCCACCTACTCTTTGAAAGTGAACTAGCAACTTTATGTTACAGAGTTGCACACATATTAAAATCAGGATCACACTTTCAAAATATGACAGCTACACAATTATTTCAAAAAGTTCAACAAAAAGATGAGGTTTTACAAGCAAATCTTACAAATCTATTAGCAAATATGCATGGTACTAAAGAGTACTGGTTTTGACGTCATGGAGATGTACGTTGTATGATCAGAAACCTTGGCCCGCCCACTTGGTTTGTTACATTAAGTTGTGCAGAATATGCATGGGAAGATTTACATGCTTTCCTATGCATATCAAACGAAAACAAAACAAACATAGATATACTAACACCTGGAAAACTTTGTTCTCAGGATCCTGTTAATGTTTCAAGATATTTTCACCATCGCTTCATTGCTATGCTACATTTTATTTGTAATAAAACTGTTCCTCCCCTTGGGGAAGTGCAACACTTCTTTTCGAGAAAAGAATACCAAGCCAGAGGAGCACCACATGTCCACATGCTTTTATGGATTAAAGATGCTCCTAAATTTGGTCAAGACAGTGATGCCACTGTTTTACAGTTTATTAAAAATATGTCACATGTGAAATTCCATCAGAATCCACAAATAGTGATCTTCATGCAAAACTTTTACAATTCCAAAGACACAAATGTGGCACACACTGTCGTTGCAAATACAAAAACAAAGGGAAATACTACACCAAATGCCGATTTGGTTTCCCTAGACCAGTTACAAATACAGGTCAAGTGAACAACCTCATGTCTTCAGTTAGACATAGTGTTAAAGGTAAGTCACCTAAAAATACATATTGCATAAAAAGAAAAGACGAAGAAAAATATATCAATGATTACAATGCAATCATTGCCCACTTATGGAATGCAAACGTAGATGTGAAGTACATTGCAGACAATTCTACTGCAGTTGCACGATATGTCACAGCATACTTAACCAAATCAGAAAAGACAGAGCTCCAAGACCTCTGGAATGACCTGCCATCAGATAAAACAGTGTCTTAGAAATTATACAGCTTGGGCATAAAAATGCTGTCCCATAGAGAATGTGGATCCTATGAAGCAGCTGATCGATTAACTGGTACTGCATTGTATGTTAAATGTGAAAATATAGTATGGCTAAGTCTTGGTCCAGCTAAATCTAGAAAAAGAGTTCTAAAATCATACAAAGATATAGAAACAATAGCCAAACATGATCCCAACATCCAAGACATTTTAAAAAACAATTTATTGGACACATACTATCCAAACAGGAGAACCACTTTGGAAACCATAGGCCTCATTACGACTCAGGTGCTAATGGGTTAACGGTGCCGTAAAAGGCTGCAGCGCCGTTAACCTATTAGCACCTAATTACGAGGTCCCTTTGCGGGACCCGACCTTAATGGCTGGTTTTACCAGCTGTTAAAGTAGGGACCCACAAACGGACCTTGGTGCTAAGTACGGTGCCGCAATTTGCGGCACCGTACTTAGCGCCTTCCCCATTCCCATTGAGCCTTATGGGGCAAAAATGGGAATGGCGAAGGGCCATGGTGGCATGGGGAATTACCGCCCCGTCAACCTTGGAATGGGGTGGTAATTCCCCATTCCGCCGTGGCGGACACTGGCATGGACCATGGTGCTAATAGCACCATGGTCCTCCGCCTGGGTCGTAATGAGGCCCCATGTGTCTATACCACATAGCCCAAAACTACACATACAAAAATAATATAAAACCTGATGAACAAAACGGTAAATACAAAGTGACAAAATGTGAAGGCAGCTTAGTAAAACTCACCAAACCAAATTTAATTAATCATATCAAATTGTCATTAAAGACTCCTCAACATAAACAAGTATATTACATGTCCCTGCTACAACTCTTTAAACCATGTAGAAAAGAAGAAGAAATACTAGATAATTATGACTTATATGAAGATGCTTTCAAAGCAAATGAAAGCAGTATAACTGATGTAAACTTTGCACAGTACAAAACAATGTTGCACAATGAACAGCAACACGAAGAAGAACTCCAGGCCCAACTAGATAAGGACACTCCTGACAGGAGTCAACCTTCCGTCACAGTAAGCCAAGAACCACTGGGAGACCCACTAATAACAAATGAGGCCGAATTAGCTATGATAGAAGTAGAAAACACCATGTGTCAGTATGAAGATAAAGAAGACTTAACTATACTACAATGAAAGCTAAACAATGAGCAACGTAGCATTTTTCAAGAAGTAACAAAAGAAATTGCACAAGGTGTACAACATGAAAACAAAGAATGCACCTGTCAAAATTACAAAACTATACTATTGTATGTCAGTGGTGAAGCTGGTTCAGGCAAAACATTCCTAATCAAAATCATCAGTAAGTTCCTTCAACAATTGACAAACAACAAACTGTCAGCTGTTGTCACTGCCCCCACAGGTTTAGCTGCCTACAACATAGGTGGTGTCACTTTACACCGATTACTACCCCTGCCAGTAGAACACCAAAACAAATTAGATTATTACAAACTTTCTGCAGAACCTGCAATGGAATTACGCAGAGTATTGAAACAAATGTAAATGCTACTAATAGATGACATGAGCATGGTGTACAACCGAATGTTGGCTTTGATTCACCTCAGATTACAAGAAGTACTCAAAACAAACTATGAAGAGCTCTTTGCAGGAAAACACGTTATTGTTTTTGGAGATCTTCTTCAATTGACACCAGTAAAAGGTGAGCCTATTTTTAAAACATTAGGACACAAACTCTGCCGTAAAACTGTTGGCAGCATTGGAAATGTCAACCTTTGGCAACATTTCCAATACAGAAAATTAATAGAAAACATGTGCCAATCTGCAGATCTCACGTATGCCAACATCTTAAAAAGTATCAGAGTAGGTATACTTTCTAAAGAAGCAGAAGAAATATTGAAAACCCGGCACATTCATGCACTTTATGGTGATAATGCATGTGCTACAGATGTTATGGAACAATTAGCCCACCAAAATGTCAATTGTATGGCCTTAATGCCAACTCTTGCAAGCTGTTTCAAATTCAATGAAATAATGTTAAGTAAAGAAATGCAACCAATAATGGAAATTAGCGCCACAGACAAACTAGATGTACATGGTATGACACTACTCATGTGTGACCAAGCCACAACAAAACTAAATAGTTTAGAAAAATCAATCTCAAACACAGCAGGCTTGGAAAAGATATTAAAATTATCCTTAAATTGCAGAGTAATGCTGAAACGTAACCTTGACGTGGACCAAGGACTAGTTAATGGAGCACTGGGTACAGTTGTTGGCTTTCAAACATGCCCACGTGACAGCAAAATGCAGTTTGTCAATATTCTCTTTGACAAACTTTCAGAAGTAAAAAGAATAGGACGCTCAACAGCTCGATTCCTTCTCTTCAAAGACATGTATGTACGCAGAGAACAATTTTCTCTAACTCTTGCATACGCAGTCACCATTCATAAATCACAAGGTCTTACCTTAGACAAAGCAATGATAGACATTGGTAACACAGTCTTTAAAGAAGGCAGGAGCTACGATGCACTATCACGCTTACGTACACTTGGCGGTCTATTTCTAATCAACTTTGGTGCAAGTAAAATAAACTCTGCTATTCCTTGCATTTTAGAATACAATAGACTTCGCTCACTATACACCCCCCATCTAAACACATATTCTGTTCCACAACAAGTAAAATGTTATAAAAGAAAAATAAATCAAACAGAAATGCAATAGGATGTCAATGCAAATCCTCCAAAGATTCGAAGAGAATCGAACCTCCAAAGAGAGTAAAAGAAAGTAATACTTCATCAAGTACCACAAGCAAAAAAGAATCAATTAGGGAAAGTAAACCAGGTACTTCTTCAAAGAAGGAAGACAAACTCCAAAAAAAAGCAGCCAAATACAGAACTACCTGGTCCATTTAAACTCTCAAATATAGTTGGTGTAAGTTGCTACGCAAATGTAGCAATTCATATTCTATTTCAATTACCACCAATTGTTGACAACATTTACTTACACAGTACAGACCCATTGTGTTTGCAAATGTTAGTACTTCACAGAAACGCAACAAACAATCCTGACAACCCATATAGTGTTCATGGAATAAGACAACAATTGGACTACTGTGCTGGAATGGTGAAATTCACTATAAACTCACAGGAAGATCCACAAGAATTTCTAATGTACTGACTATTAGTACTGGAAAACAAAAACATACCTATAAATGAAATCTTCCAGATATCATACATGTGGAAAAATACATGCACTCTCTGCAACAATGTGACAAAAGAACAAATCCCCAATGAACGCTTTGTGTATATATCAATACCTAATTGTGAATCCATTCCATTTCAGCAACTTGTACGCAAACGATGGTAGATTATGATCGACCTGCAATTCAGATAATCGCTCAATGTTAGTAATACAAACACATATTAAATACGTAATACTAATGCTTCTACGTTACAATGCAGATGGTACCAAAAACAACTGCAAGCTGACTGGATTCACACATGGTCAAATATCACTTGGTAGGAAAACCTTCACAACAATAGGGATAATCTACCACGCAGGAGCCACAACAAATTCAGGGCACTACACTGCATATATAAAAAAGAAATGTGGATGGTTTGAATGTAATGATCGTACCATTACTCTAAATCAGAGATTACCAGCAAATCTTACAAACGCTTATTTAATGTTCTTAAAACCAAAATTTGATAACTGAACTGTACTTAAACCTTAAGTACACTTGTAGTAAAAAAATATAAACTGTCACAATATTCCTAAAGCTGTCTAACTGCCCAAAGATGCTACAACAACTAATCAGATAAATTAATACCACTCAAATAGAGAAATAAATAGACAGTTAGAATACGCCAATTGGTATCTAACTGTCCCAAAATTTAGATATATCCAAACAGATAAATCAATACCACAAAATTATATAAAAAAATAAACAGTTAGAATATGCCTACTGGTATCTAACTGCTCCAAAATTTTACAATATCCAAACAAATACCTAATATCTTACTGCTCCCAAAAACTGGAACAATCCAATGTATAAAGCATTAGCCAGAAACAACAAGTAAACACTGAAAACAAACAAACAAATAAACTGTGGCATAACAGAAAAAGGTTTTTTTTTAATCCAACATGGATTTTATTTCTCCCACAGACCCAATGATTTTAGCAACACACACAGAAACTGAGCAAATTGCACAGTACTCTGGTTTGTCATCTACTAAATATGAGGTTAAAAAAAAACCCTGTTACTAAACCAAATAGTAAGTATAACATGATAAATACAACCATCGCAGCATATCACACCCATACTGGCTTATAACATTGTTCCTTATGAATTTGTTTTTGACCCAAAGTTATAAGCCACTATGAGTGTGATATGCTGCAGTGCTTGTGGCCAGGGCATAGACTCTTGGGTGCATGGCATATGAGTTTGATATGCTGCGGTGGTTGTGGCCAGGGCATAGAGTCTTGGGTGCATGGCCAAATGGCCATGCACCCAACATTCTATACCCTGGCCACAACCACTGCAGCATAACACACCCATAGATTCAAGCATTGCAACCATTTTAATGTCCGTGGACACAAGGAAGTTCCTAGAACACATTCAACTTGCCAGAGGACGTTACGGACAGCGTCCTCAGGACACCCCCATTTTCTTATGTACGAACATTTCAGGACACTGCGAGTGTTCTTAGAACATTTTCAGCTTGCCAACGAACAATACAGACAACGTCTTCAGGACACCCCTGCGAACATTCCAGGACCCCACGAGTGTTCTTAGAACACTTTCAACACTTTCGAATCCATTCTGTTTATTTACGAACATTTCAGAACAGCCGTGTTGTCCGCAGACAAATCAAACACAACAAAAGCATCTAGCACATAAAAAAAATACAACATTGCACCTATCTCATACCCCCCCCACCCTCCCCAAACACTCTTACACACCAACACACTCCACTAAATACAATTTTTAAACTAAGTTTCACCTCGCTGTCCGCGGTCGTCCGCGAATGCAAGTTGTCGGGCGCCACCAAAAATCTGACGCGCTCCATGCCCCACGCCATCCAATCAGCGAACACGTGCTGAGTGAACCGGGAAGATATCACTAATTTTTTTGCCTTACATTTTGGTCATTTTGAAAAAAACTACTGGACGGATTTACACCAAATTTGCAAAAACATGCTTTCGGGACCAAGCCGCAGCTCCTGCTGCAGATTTGGTGTAAATCCGTCCAGCGGTTTGGGCTGTAGGCGTGCGCAAAGTTTTTCCCCATTATGTCTATGGGAAAAAACAAAAGTTTTGGGACCCCCCCTATAACTTTGCCCCCCCTGGACCAAACCTCTCCAAACAGAGTGGGCCATATACTTTTTTTGCAAAGTTTGGTGAGGATTCGTCCAGAGGGAGCGAAGTTTTAAGCCACCCAAAAAATGCTCTTCCTATGGAAACACCAACTTAACCATAACTACATGGACGCTACCGCGTCCATGTATTATATATATATATATATATATATTCATATATATATAAATATATATATATATATATTCAGTAAAAAAACTTTGTTAAAGGAACGTTATGGTTAAGTTGCGCTACTAAAAACCTATGAAGTTCAGTGAAAAAACTTTGTTAAAGGGACGTTATGGTTCCAAGTAAAACCGAAAAACCCTTGAAATTCGCCGGTTATGGTAAGCTAAGCAACCACAAATCGTGCCACCACCGTGCACTGCTAAGACTAACACTCACAACATCAAAGATGACATCACAAATGTCATTGATGACATCACTGATGACATCACATGTGTATGTACTTTTCATGAAATATGTGTACAAGGGATTCTTATTATAATGTTGCGAAAAAAGTGTCAAGGATCATTGCAATAAATATCATACCCTAATTAGTGCATTGAACGATGCATTGATATAAATAGCATTCTATTATGGGGTTCTATCTAGTATACTAAGCTACTAATGCAGAAACATAGCATTGTGTGCAGCGTACAAGATGAATTTATAATATTCGTAATGTTAATATGTTGAATAATGAAATGATAATTGTTTTCTTAATAGATTTTTGTGTACTGTGAAATATGTAATAAGTAGCTAATAAAACCCATGTATTACATAATTGCATTACTATAGACAAAACACAAAAAGACAAGAACACATACCAATATGGGTATATACAGGGAAAGTGAAGTTAGCAAAAAAGCAAAAGTAGTAGCACAAACAATTCATAACCTAACTGATTATTTTCATGCAAATAAATGATTGCTCTGTTTCAAAGCTGCTATTTACCCATTTGTATATGTATCACTTGATGTGATTGGACCCTAAGGAAAGTAGTGTGAGTATACAATGTATACAAATATGACCATATACAGGGAAAGTACAGCCATAAAAAAACAACAGAACTATCAGAAAGTACTGATAAGTCTATTGATTATCTTTATGCACAAAAAGGATTGCTGTCTTTAAAGCTTGTGTCTTCCCCTATGTATATGTTTCATATGATGTGACTGGACTCTAAGGGAATTACTATAAGAACCTACTTTTAGGATAAGTCTACAAACAAAATACAATTTTTAGCTTCTGACTGTTACTGAAGAAAACCATGTGGCCTAGATATGTCAGCAAAAGAAAAAAGAGTGAGCCAGACATGTGATGTCATCAGTGATGTCACCAATGATATTTGTGATGTCATCTTTGATGTTGTGGGTGTTAGTCTTAGCAGTGCACGGTGGTGGCGTGAGTTATGGTTGCTTAGCTTACAATAACTGGCGAATTTCAAGGGTTTTTCGGTTTTACTTGGAACCATAACGTCCCTTTAACAAAGTTTTTTCACTGAATTTCATAGGTTTTTAGTAGCGCAACTTAACCATAACGTCCCTTTGACAAAGTTTTTTTACTGAATTTCATATGCCCCGTGTCTCCCTTCTTTCCCCCCACCCCCCGCTCATGCCCCGTGTCTCCCTTCTTTCCACCCCCACTCCCTGCTCATGCCCCGTGTCTCCCTCCTGTACCCCCCGCTCATGCCCCGTGTCTTCCTTCTTTCCCACCGCTCATGCCCCGTGTCTCCCTACTTCCTCCCCCACCCCCCGCTCATGCCCCGTGTCTGCCCTGTTCCCCCCACCCCCCGCTCATGCCCCGTGTCTCCCTCCTGTACCCCCACCCACGCTCTTGCCACGTGTCTCCCTCCTTTACCCCCCACCCCCCGCTCATGCCCCGTGTCTTCCTTCTTTCTCCCCGCTCATGCCCCATGTCTCCCTTCATCCCCCCACCCCCCGCTCATGCCCCGTGTATCTGTCTCCCTTCTTCCCCCCTACCCCCCGCTCATGCCCCATGTCTCCCTTCTTCCCCCCACCCCCTGCTCATGCCCCGTGTCTCCCTTCTTCCTCCCCCACCCCCCGCTCATGCCCCGTGTTTCCCCTTCCTCCCCCACCCCCCGCTCATGCCCCGTGTCTCCCTCCTGTATCCCCCCACCCCCCGCTCTTGCCCTGTGTCTCCCTCCTGTACCCCCCACCCCCCGCTAATGCCCCGTGTGTCCCCTCTGACCCCCCACTCCCCCGCTCATGCCCCGTGTCTTTCTTCTTTCCCCCCCACGCCCGCTCATGCACCGTGTCGCCCTTCTCCCCCCGCTCATGCCCTGTGTCTCCCTTCTCCCCCTCACCCCCCGCTCATGCCCCGTGTCTTCTTTCTTCTTTCCCCCACCCCCACTCATGCACCGTGTCTCCCTTCTCCCCACCACCCCCCGCTCATGCCCTGTGTCTCCCTTCTCCCCCTCCACCCCCCGCTCATGCCCTGTGTCTCCCTTCTTTCCTCCCCCACCCCCCGCTCATGCCCCGTGTCTCCCTTCTTCCCCCCACCCCCTGCTCATGCCCCGTGTTTCCCTTCTTTACACCCCCCACCCCCCGCTCATGCCCCGTGTCTCCCTTCTTTCCACCCCCACCCCCCGCTCATGCCCTGTCTCTCCCTTCTTCCCCCCGTTCATGCCCCGTGTCTCCCTTCTCCCCGCCACTCCCCGCTCTTGCCCCGTGTCTCCCTTCTTCCTCCCCCACCCCCCGCTCATGCTCCGTGTCTGTTCTGTTCCCCCCACCCCCGCTCATGCCCTGTGTTTCCCTCCTTTACCCCCTCACCCCCTGCTCATGCCCCGTGTCTCCCTCCTGCACCCTCCACCCCCCGCTCATGCCCCGTGTCTTCCTTTTTCCCCCCCACTCCCCGCTCATGCCCCGTGTCTCCCTTCTCTCATGCCCCATGTCTCCCTTCTCCCTCTGCTCATGCCCCGTGTCTTCCTTCTTTCCACCCCCCACCCCCCAATCATGCCCTGTGTCTTCCTTCTCCCCCCTCCATCCCCCGCTCATGCTCCGTGTCTCCCTTCTTCCCCCCCACCCCCGCTCATGCCCCATGTCTCCCTTCTTCCCCCACCCCCTGCTCATGCCCCGTGTCTCCCTTCTTCCTCCCCCACCCCCTGCTCATGCCCCGTGTCTCTGCAGTACCCCCCCACCCCCGCTCATGCCCCGTGTCTTCCTCATGTACCCCCCACCCCCCGCTCATGCCCCGTGTCTTCCTTCTTTCCCCCCGCTCATGCACCGTGTCTCCCTTCGTCCCCCCACCCCCGCTCATGCCCTGTGTCTCCCTTCTTCCCCCCCACCCCCCGCTCATGCCCCGTGTCTCCCTTCTTCCACCCCACCCCCTGCTCATGCCCTGTGCCTCCCTTCTTCCTCCCCCACCCCTGGCTCATGCCCCGTTTCTCCCTCCTGTATCCCCCCACCCCCCGCTCTTGCCCCGTGTCTCCCTCTTGTACCCCCCACCCCCTGCTAATGCCCCGTGTGTCCCCTCTTACCCCCCAGCCCCCCACTCATGCCCCGTGTCTTTTTTCTTTTCCCCCCACCCCCCGCTCATGCCCCGTGTCTTCCTTCTCCCCCCAACCCCCGCTCATACCCCGTGTCTGCCTTCTTCCCCCCCACCCCCCACTCATGCCCCGTGTCTCCCTTCTTTACACCCCCCAGCCCCCGCTCATGCCCCGTGTCTCCCTTCTTTCCACCCCGCTCATGCCCCGTGTCTCCCTTCTTTCCACCCCCCGCTCATGCCCCGTGTCTTCCTTCTCCCCCCTCCCCCGCTCATGCCCCGTGTCTTCTTTCTTCTTTCCCCCCACCCCCCACTCATGCACCGTGTCTCCCTTCTCCCTCCCCACCCCCCGCTCATGCCCTGTGTCTCCCTTCTCCCCTCCACCCCCCGCTCATTCCCCGTGTCTCCCTTCTTTCCTCCCCCCACCCCCCCGCTCATGCCCCGTGTCTTCCTTCTCCCCCCAACCCCCGCTCATGCCCCATGTCTCCCTTCTTCCCCCCACCCCCGCTCATGCCCCTTTTCTCCCTTCTTTCCCCCATCCCCCGCTCATGCACCGTGTCTCCCTTCTTCCCCCCCACCCCCTGCTCATGCCCCGTGTTTCCCTTCTTTACACCCCCCACCCCCTGCTCATGCCCCGTGTCTCCCTTCTTTCCACCCCCCACCCCCCGCTCATGCCCTGTGTCTCCCTTCTTCCCCCTGTTCATGCCCCATGTCTCCCTTCTCCCCCCCACCCCCCGCTCTTGCCCCGTGTCTCCCTTCTTCCTCCCCCACCCCCTGCTCATGTCCCGTGTCTGTTCTGTTCCCCCCACCCCCGCTCATGCCCTGTGTCTCCCTCCTTTACCCCCTCACCCCCTGTTCATGCCCCGTGTCTCCCTCCTGCACCCTCCACCCCCCGCTCATGCCCCGTGTCTTCCTTTTTCCCCCCCACTCCCCGCTCATGCCCCGTGTCTCCCTTCTTCCTCCGCTCATGCCCCGTGTCTTCCTTCTTTCCACCCCCCAACCTCCGCTCATGCCCCGTGTCTTCCTTCTCCCCCCTCCATCCCCCGCTCATGCTACGTGTCTCCCTTCTTCCCCCCCACCCCCCGCTCATGCCCCATGTCTCCCTTCTTCCCCCACCCCCTGCTCATGCCCCGTGTCTCCCTTCTTCCTCCCCCACCCCCCGCTCATGCCCCGTGTCTCTGCAGTACCCCCCCACCCCCGCTCATGCCCCGTGTCTTCCTCATGTACCCCCCACCCCTCGCTCATGCCCCGTGTCTTCCTTCTTTCCCCCGCTCATGCACCGTGTCTCCCTTCGTCCCCCCACCCCCCGCTCATGCCCTGTGTCTCCCTTCTTCCCCCCACCCCCGCTCATGCCCCGTGTCTCCTGTCTCCCTTCTTCCCCCCACCCCCCGCTCATGCCCCGTGCCTCCCTTCTTCCTCCCCCACCCCTGGCTCATGCCCTGTTTCTCCCTCCTGTATCCCCCCACCCCACGCTCTTGCCCCGTGTCTCCCTCTTGTACCCCCCACCCCCTGCTAATGCCCCGTGTGTCCCCTCTTCCCCCCCACCCCCCGCTCATGCCCCGTGTCTCCCTTCTTCCCCCCCTGCTCATGCCCCGTGTCTCCCTTCTCCCCACCACCCGCTCATGCCCCGTGTCTCCCTTCTTCCTCCCCCACCCCCCGCTCATGCCCCGTGTCTGCTCTGTTCCCCCCACCCCCCGCTCATGCCCCGTGTCTCCCTCCTGTACCCCCTCACTCCCCGCTCATGCCCCGTGTCTCCCTCCTGTCTCCTGTATCCCCCACCCCCCACTCATGCCCTGTGTATTCCTCCCCCCCACTCCACTCTCATGCCCCGTGTCTCCCTCCTGTCTCCTGTATCCCCCACCCCCCACTCATGCCCTGTGTCTTCCTCTCCCCCACCCCCCACTCATGCCCCGTGTCAGCACTGGTGGAACAGGGCAGACACAGGGAATGAGCGGGGGTGGGGGCCCCACCTTGCCCTACCCCCGCTCCTGCCCCATGTCTCTCCTGTTCACCCCCACCCCCGCTCATGCTCTGTGTCTGTCTCCCTCCTTTTCCTCCCGCTCATGCCCCGTGTCTCCCTTCTTCCCCCCCACCCCTGCTCATGCCCCGTGTCTCCCTTCTTTCCCCACCCCCCGCTCATGCCCCGTGTCTCCCTCGTGTTAACCCCCACCCCCCGCTCATGCCCCGTGTCTCCCTCGTGTTACCCCCCACTCATGTCCCGTGTCTCTCTCCTGGTGTTCCCGACCCCCCGTCGATGCCCTGTTGTGTTCTCTTTATACACCCCTCCTTCCCTTTCGATGTTGTCCATCTTGGTAAAAGATTTTCCTTCCTACACCGGGACGCCTGCCTGCGGCGTCCCGGTTTGGCAAGAAAAATCTTTTTTTTACCACCCGGGTTCCCACTTTGAGAACCTAGGATGCTAATGGTCTTCCTCCATTGAAAAGGACGTTATGGTTACGTGGCACTAATAAAAAACTATGAAATTCAGTAAAAATAAATGTATTAAAGTGACTTTATGGTTAAGTTGCGCTACTAAAAACCTATGAAATTCAGTAAAAAAACTTTGTTAAAGGTACGTTATGGTTAAGTTGCGCTGCTAAAAACCTATGAAATTCAGTAAAAAACTTTGTTAAAGGGACGTTATGGTTAAGTTTTGCTACTAAAACCTTTGAAATTCAGTAAAAAAACGTTGTTAAAGGGACGTTATGGTTCAGTTGCACTACTAAAAACCGATGAAATTCAGTAAAGAAACTTTGTTAAAGGGACGTTATGGTTAAGTTGCGCTGCTAAAAACCTATGAAATTCAGTAAAAAAACTTTGTTAAAGGGACGTTATGGTTAAGTTGCGCTACTAAAAACCTATCAAATTCACTGAAAAAACTTTGTTAAAGGGACGTTATGGTTCCAAGTAAAACCGAAAAACCCTTGAAATTGGCCAGTTATGGTAAACTAAGCAACCATAACTCCCGCCACCACTGTGCACTGCTAAGAATAACACCCACGACATCAAAGATGACATCACAAATGTCATTGGTGACATCACTGATGACATCACATGTCTGGCTCACTCTTTTTTCTTTTGCTGACATATCTAGGCCACATGGTTTTCTTCAGTAACAGTCAGAAACTAAAAATTGTATTTTATTTGTAGACGTATCCTATAAGTAGGTTCCTATAGTAATTCGCTTAGAGTCTAGTCACATCATATGAAACATATACATAGGGGAAGACACAAGCTTTAAAGACAGCAATCCTTTTTGTGCATAAAGATAATCAATAGACTTATCAGCACTTTCTGATAGTTATTTTGTTTTTTTATGGCTGTGTTTTCCCTGTATATGGTCATATTTGTATACATTGTACTCACACTACTTTCCTTAGGGTCCAATCACATCAAGTGATACATATACATAGGGTAAATAGCAGCTTTGAAACAGAGCAATCATTTATTTGCATGAAAATAATCAGTTAGGTTATGAATTGTTTGTGCTACTACTTGTGCTTTTTTGCTAACTTCACTTTCCCTGTATATACCCATATTGGTATGTGTTCTTGTCTCTTTGTGTTTTGTCTATAGTAATGCAATTATGTAATACATGAGTTTTATTAGCTACTTATTACATATTTCACAGTACACAAAAATCTATTAAGACAACAATTATCATTTCATTAATCAACATATTAACATTACGAATATTATACCTTCATTATACCGTGTCTCCCTCCTGTACCCCCACCCCCGCTCATGCCCGTGTCTTCCTTCTTTCCCCCGCTCATGCCCTGTGTCTCCCTTCTTCCCCCCCACCCCCCGCTCATGCCCCGTGTCTCCCTTCTTCCGCCCCACCCCCTGCTCATGCCCCGTGTCTCCCTTCTTCCTCCCCCACCCCCCGCTCATGCCCTGTGTCGGCCCTGTTCCCCCCACCCCCGCTCATGCCCCGTGTCTCCCTCCTGTACCTCCCCACACCCCACTCTTGCCCCGTGTCTCCCTCCTTTACTCCCAACCCCCCGCTCATGCCCCGTGTCTCCCTTCTCCCCCCCACCCCCCCGCTCATCCCCCATGTCTCCCTTCCCCCCACCCCCTGCTCATGCCCCGTGTCTCCCTTCTTCCTCCCCCACCCCCTGCTCATGCTCCGTGTCTGCCCTGTTCCCCCACCCCGCTCATGCTCTGTGTCTCCCTCCAGTACCCCCTGATGACATCACATGGTATGTACTTTTCATGAAATATGTGTACAAGGGATTCTTATTATAATGTTGCGAAAAAAGTGTCAAGGATCATTGCAATAAATATCATACCCTAATTAGTGCATTGAACGATGCATTGATATAAATAGCATTTTCTATTATTCTATATGAGCGGGGGGTCAGGGGGAAAGAAGGAGACACAGGGCATGAGCGGGGGTTGAGGTGGGAGAAGGAAGACAAGGGGCATGAGCGGGGGGTGGGGGGTGGAAAGAAGGGAGACACGGGGCATGAGCGGGTGGTGGGGGGAGAAGGGAGACACGGGGCATGAGCGGGGGGGTGGGGGAGGAAGAAGGGAGACACGGTGCATGAGCGGGGGGTGGGGGGAAGAAGGGAGACACGGGGCATGAGCGGGGGGTGGGGAGGAAGAAGGGAGACACGGGGCATGAGCGGGGGTTGGGGGGTACAGGAGGGAGACACAGGGCATGAGCGGGGGTTGGGGGGATCAGGGCACACACGCGGCATGAGCAGGGGGTGGGGGGAAGAAGGGAGACACGGGGCATGAGCTGGGGGGTGGGGGGGAAGAAGGGAGACACAGGGCAAGAGCAGGGGGTGGGGGGTACAAGAGGGAGACACGGGGCATGAGCGGGGGGTGGGGGGAACAGGGCAGACATGGGGCATGAGCTGGGGGTGCGAGAGGAAGAAGGGAGACACGGGGCATGAGCCGGTGGTGGGGGGGAAGAAGGGAGACACGGGGCATGAGCAGGGGATGGGGGGGAAGAAGGGAGACACGGGGCATGAGCGGGGGTGGGGGGAAGAAGGGAGACACAGGGCATGAGCATGGGGGAAAGATGGAAGACACGGGGCATGAGCGGGGGGTGGGGGGTACAGGAGGGAGACACGGGGCATGAGTGGGGGGTGGGGGTGGAAAGAAGGGAGACACGGGGCATGAGGGGGGTGGGGGGAAAGAAGGGAGACACGGGGCATGAGCGGGGGTGGGGGGGAAAGATGGGAGACACAGGGCATGAGCGGGGGGTGGGGGGGAAGAAGGGAGACACGCGGCATGAACAGGGGTGTGGGGGGGAAGAAGGGAGACAGGGGGCATGAGCAAGGGGTGGGGAGGAGAAGGGATACACGGGGCATGAGCGGGCGTGTGGGGGGGAGAAGGAAGACACGGGGCATGAGCAGGGGTGGGGGGAAAGAAGGGAGACACGGGGCATGAGCGTGGGGTGGGGGGAAGAAGGGAGACACGGGGCATGAGCAGGTGTGGGTGGAAGAAGGGAGACACGGGGCATGAGCAGGGGGTCAGGGGAAAGAAGGGAGACACAGGGCATGTGCAGGGGTTCGAGGGCAGAAGGAAGACACGGGGCATGAGCGGGGGGTGGGGGGAAAGCAGGGAGACACGGGCATGAGCGGGGGGCTGGGGGAGAAGAAGGGAGACAGGGCATGAGCAAGGGATGGGGGAAGAAGGGAGACACGGGGAATGAGCGGGGGGTGGGGGTGAAAGAAGGGAGACACATGGCATGAGTGGGGGCTGTGGGGAAGAAGGGAGACACGGCGTATGAACGAGGGGTGGGGGGAGAAGGGAGACACGGGGCATGAGCGAGGGTGGGGGGAAAGAAGGGAGACACGGGGCATGAGCGGGGGGAAGGGGAGAGAGACACGGGGCATGAGGGGGGGTGGGGGGAAGGGGAGAGACACACGGGGCATGAGCGGGGGGTGGGGGAAGGGAAGAGACACAAGGGGCATGAGCGGGGTTTGGGGGTAAGGGGAGGGACACACGGGGCATGAGCGGGGGTTGGGGGGGAGGGGAGACAGGCAAAAACACGGACATGAGTTTGTGTGCAGGCGGCAGATCCCGCTCCTCGGCCCTCTGCTGGCCACCGTGTGCCGATGGCGTGAGCGGGGGCTGGAAGAACAGGGGAGACACGGAGCATGAGCGGGGGTGGGGCAGAATAGGGCAGACACGGGGCATGAGCGGGGTGTGGGGGGAACAGGATACAGACACGGGCATGAGCGGGGGTGGGGGACTTGCATACAGCAGATCCCGCTCCTGCTGAACTGACAAAGCCTAAAGCCTCTCATAGGAGAAAGAAAGATGGCGGGTGTCTCTGAAGCCATGACGCACTGCACACTTTCACAGCATCCAATGAGAGAGCACGTCAGATGTCCGCGGACATCACGCAACCCGCTTGCCCAATCCCTGTCCTGTCCACGGAGCGAACCGGGAAGTGTGTCCGCGAAGCAAACACAGATATCACTATTTTTTTTACCTACTTTTTGGTCATTTTAAAAAAAAACTACTGGACGGATTTTCACCAAATTTGCAAAAGCACGCTTTCGGGACCAAGCCGCTGCTCCTGGTCCAAATTTGGTTAAAATCCGTCCAGTGGTTTGGGCTGTAGGCGCGAGCAAAAAAATTTTCCCATTCAGTCTATGTGAAAAAAAAGGTTTTGGGACCCCCCCTATAACTTTCCCCCCCGGACGAATCCTCACCAAACTTTGCAAAAATAGTCAGAGTGGCCCATTTACTTTTTTGGCAAAGTTTGGTGAGGATTCGTCCAGGGGGAGCGAAGTTATAAGCCGCCCAAAAAGTGCTCTTCCTATGGAAACAGCAACTTAACCATAACTACATGGCCACTACTGTGGCCATGTAATATACATATATATGTATATTCAATGAAAAAACTTTGTTAAAAGGGATGCTATGGCTAAGTTGCGCTACTAAAAACCTATCAAATTCAGTAAAATAAACTTTGTTAAAGGAACGTTATGGTTCAAAGTAAAACTGAAAAACCCCTGAAATTCAGCAGTTATGGTAAGATAAGCAACCATAACTCGTGCCACCGTGCACTGCTAACACTAACACCCAGCACATCAAAGATGACATCCCAAATGACATTGATGACATCACTGATGACATCACAGGGCTGGCTCTCCCTTTTTTTCCTTTACTGACATATCTAAGCCACATAGTTTTCTTCAGTAACAGACAGGAAGTAAAAATTGAAAAGGTACTATATTTGTAGACTTACAGGGTAATTGATGGAAATTCGCACAAAAGTGGCGCATGCGGCTGGCGCACAGTGTTCCCGTGTGATAGACTGCGCTAGCCGCATGCAATAAAATCCATTTCAGCGCACAGCGTATTCATGGATATTAGCCTGCAAAATCAGCTGTGGCGCAGAGTGGCGCAGCGACCCTGCAGCAGCGCCAGTTACGCCCCCAAGAACGCCCTTGCGCAAGGAAAAGGCATCAAAATCCCCAATCTAGCGCAAAGGTCTGCGCCAACCCAAAACCAGTTTACCGGACTGCCAAACAGCAAACTCCTAGCGGGGAACATGTATTAAGGGTTTCGCGGTAACTTCCACACGCGAAAGGGCCTGTGCGAGTGGCGTACGTGTATTCCTGGGGTTCGCGTGAAGTTTCACACGCGAATGGGCTGGGTACATGTATTTCAGGGGTGCACGGGAAGTCTCACACGCAAATGGGCTGGGTACGTGTATTTCAGGGGTGCACGGGAAGTTTCACACGCGATTGGCCTGGGTACATGTATTTCAAGGGTGCGCGGGAAGTCTCACATGCGAATGGGCTGGGTACGTGTATTTCAGGTGTGCACGGGAAGTTTCACACGCAATTGGCTTGGGTACGTGTATTTCAGGGGTGCGCGGGAAGTTTCACACGCAATTGGCCTGGGTACGTGTATTTCAGGGGTGCGCGGGAAGTTTCACACGCAAATGGGCTGGGTACGTGTATTTCAGGGGTGCGCAGGAAGTTTCACACGCGAATGGGCTGGGTACGTGTATTTCAGGGGTGCGCGGGAAGTCTCACACGCGAATGGGCTGGGTACGTGTATTTCAGGGGTGCGCAGGAAGTCTCACATGCAAATGGGCTGGGTACGTGTATTTCAGGGGTGCGCAGGAAGTTTCACACGCGATTGGCCCGGGTACGTGTATTTCAGGGGTGCGCGGGAAGTTTCACATGCAAATGGGCTGGGTACGTGTATTACGGGGGTGCCGGGGAGTCCTACACGTGAATTGGCAGTGTGGGTCCTCCCAGGTGTTCCCTCTACACCCTCCACGGCCCCTGCAGGCAGCCCACACCACAGGGGACTACCCTGCACCCCTGGTCATGTCCCGCAGGCAGCCCATCCACCATGGCCATGCCCCCCAGCAAAGCCACATGTCACCTTGCACTACTGGTCACCAACTCATGTCCCCCTGCACCCCCACCCCCCCAGCAGTGCGGGGCACCTGCCAGCAGGCCCCCACTCATGTCCCCCTGCACCCCCACCCCCCAGCAGTGCAGGGCACCTGCCAGCAGGCCCCCACTCATGTCCCACTCATGTCCCCCTGCGCCCCCACTCCCCAGCAATGCGGGGCACCTGCCAGCAGGCCCCCACTCATGTCCCACTCATGTCCCCCTGCACCCCCACCCCCAGCAGTCAGGGGCACCTACCAACAGGCCCCCACACATGTCCCACTCATGTCCCCCTGCACCCCCACCCCCAGGAGTCAGGGGCACCTGCCAGCAGGCCCCCACTCATGTCCCCCTGCACCCCCACCCCCCAGCAGTGAGGGCCACCTGCCAGCAGGCCCCCACTCATGTCCCACTCATGTCCCCCTGCACCCCCACCCCCCACTAGTGAGGGGCACCTGCCAGCAGGCCCCCACTCATGTCCCACTCATGTCCCCCTGCACCCCCACTCCCCAGCAGTGAGGGGCACCTGCCAGCAGGCACCCACTCATATCCCACTCACGTCTCCCTGCACCCCCATCCCCCAGCAGTGCAGGGCACCTGCCAGCAGGCCCCCGCTCATGTCCCCGTGCCCCCAGGTCATGACGATCCTAAATCATGACCCTTATGGCCAGCCTACCCAGCACAAAGACCCAACCAAGTATTACATCCACCCACATAGAAAAGGCAATTACATGATACAACCCCAATGGCAAGTATGTAAATGAACACCTGTCTGTCACACACACACAATGGGTGCAAGTGAATCTCAAAACCCAAATCATGACATGCATGAAACCAGTGAGATAATACCACAAATGGAAGTATTAAAAAACATATATTAAAGATAACATGAACGTAAGTCAAATCAAACACACAACAATGGGAATAACAAAAGAAATGGTCCATGTCCGGTAAATAATGAAAAACAAGAAATTATAAGCCAAAGAAATCCAAATAGGAATGGTGTCCAAAGTCACAGTCCAAATAATAAAATGCAAGGTTGAAAACAAAGTAAAAATTATTGCTCCATGGTGAACACAAAAAGAATATAAAAAAGATTAATCCAATGTAGAACTATGTACAATCGAAGAATCCAGGGTCCATGAGCCCAACTCAATAAATGAAACCTACCAAATACTACTACCTAATAAAAAACTATATACAAAAATGTGGTTCAGTGTTCAAGCGGTCCAAAATTAAAGAAAAAATGAAGCATGATCTATTCCACAGCCATATTGCAACAGCCAGCACCATCCATACACATACAACAGCATGAACAGCCAAAGGTGAGCCTGACATCACATGAAACACAAGGAGTGCACTAGACACGCACAGACACCACCACACTCACATACATGTGTGCACCTCCTACGACTGTCGCAGTGATGAGATTTGCACCCATGTGACATCTGGCAATCAGTCTTCTACACATCAGTGTCCCAGGCATCCATGTTGCATCACTGTTGCACCCTTGTCAAATACACACACATGCACATGCACACGGTGCAGACACATGCAGCTGGAACCAACATCCATGTGTGACACCACAACCATACCAACTTACATACACAGTCATCCAAACATGTGTGCCCACACATCAGCATTTTGCATGCAAGCTCACACACACATGCACCATCCATGTGTCACACATGAGAGGCCTCGCATGTGTCAGCCTCACGGCCCTGTACATACATGGCCCGACAAAAACACATGTGCAACCTGCACACTACTGGCACACCACCACACGCACAGCATAAAATCAGTATGCATGTACACTTACCGCTCGACTCCAGACGGGTCTGCCTCCCAAGGACCTGGACATGGAGCGCTGGGGATATGCGTTCCAGGACCCTCATCTGATCTTCCGACAGGTGGCCCTGGCGCCCCTTAGCATCCGCTGCCTTCATGAGGCGCCGGGCCTTGCTGAGGGTCCTGGACCTGAAGTCCTCCCAGCGCTTCCTGACATGATGGAATAGGCGGACTGCCACCCCCTCCACGTTGATGGCAGTCACGATGTCCGTCCAGATCCGGGTCCGTCCTTCCTTGTTGGCGCAAGAACTTCCGTAGAGGGCATCATACTGCCCCAGGACTTGCTCAACCAGGACACCAACTTCGGTGGCAGTAAAGCTGGTGGCCCTCTGCCTCTCTGGCTGGGGGTTGCCAGTGGTGCCAGATGGTGTAGTGCCCAACATGGCAACCCCAGAGGCAGGAGTGGGTGGGCAACTGGGTCCTGGGGCTGGGCTGTGGAGCGAGATGGTACTCCAGTCGGGAGTCTTCAGTTCCAGCAGGGGTGGTCACAGCAACTCCACCCCTGGCTGATGTGCAGGCAGCAAATAGCAGGGCACGTGGGCAGCAGGCAGGCAGGCAGCAGCAGATGGCAGGTGGGAGCGTGCTCGGGGTTCTGGGGGGCAGTAATTCGGCCTTCTGGGCAGGAGCATGGTCTTCCTTGTGCTTACGCGTGGCCAGCTTGATACGGAGTGATTTGGCACATGAAAATCTTGCACGTCAGCGTGTAATTCGAGGAAAGGCCCTTAGAGCATAAGCGCGTCAGCACGCTTATGCGATTTCATTGGACCAAAGGCCCTTAGCACGTAAGCGCGTTTGTGACATGCGTGCGGAGGTGTTTCCCTGTACACGGGTGCAAGTTACACGTCCAAGAACTGCACGTCCGAGTGTCAGCTTGTGTAATTGGAGGATAGGGCCTTAGCGCATATACGCGGAAGTGACGTGGGACATGTGGGCCGGTTCAAAAGGCACATGTAGGACGTCATTTCCTTGTACGTGCTTTTCGTGGAGAGGAAGTGGGTGAATTCTGTACTTCTTGTCGGTTCACACGCGATTTACTTCACAGCGTTTCTAGTTCGTACTCCCTGTTACCTCTGACAGCTTTTTTCTGATTTTCTGTTGGGCCTGTTTCCTCAAACAGAGTTCACTTCTTCTTTTGTCCTGTCTCCTCAGGCAGTGTACAATTCTTCTTTTGGCGGGGGTGTTGCCAACGCGCATACGCGCGTATTTTTCACGCTCATTTTCCAGGCAGACGGTGAGTTGCTCACGTATTTACCAACTGTGCTTGCCCCGTGTGTCGCGTACCCCTTCAGAGGTCATTGTAGGCTGCGTGTAACACGCGTACATTCATTTTTGTGTTTCTGGGTGCCACAGCGTAGTGCAGGTTCATTTTTCCACGCACGTGGTCTACGAGGGGTTGCATGCACATTATATTCTGTTTTTGGGGTGCCTGTACGTTGCGTGACCCATCATCTTTCCCCAGGGGTCACACACAGCCTTGCTAGAGCACTAGGGTATGAATTCCATATAGTACCCTACCCCTTTGACACCCAATTGCCCAGGACAATAGTTTACTGCAACTCCCATACGCACAACAACATCAGTGCCATGGTTGGGAGGCGACCAAGCCGTAAGGGTGGCAAAGGTGGCCGAGCCTCAAGAGGTGGCCGTGGTGGGCGCGGTAGGGGACGTGGCCGGGATTTGCAGGGTACCCCTAGCCCCCCATGTGTGGAGGACCAGTCAGGGACACCCATGCCCCTCCCCATAGTTGAGGGAAACATGGCTGACACCATCTCTGATCAGCCCTTGTTGGACTGGCCCATTGTGGCACCTGACCTGGCAGAGGGTGACTCCCAGGCTGACTTCCAGGTCGCCAAGTCTAGGCCACGTGTGGCGGTGCAAGTTGGTGTCACCAGGCAACGTGGATCAGGGGAAGCTATGTCATCTGCTGCCCCGAGTAGGCAGCGTGGGGAGGCTGCAGGGGCAGCTGCAGCTCCATCCACCCCAGCTCTGACTCTCCCAGCCAGGGCAGTGTTGGTCCGAGTCCATCTTGCTAATGTTCCCTCTGACTACGTAACACTTCAGCCAATGCCTGCACCAAGTCCCATGCTCAGTGTGCATTCCCACACTCCAACTACCCAGTCCACCGGTGCTCCTGCCCCTGGTGGCCAGAGCGGCTTAGGCCACTCAGGAGCCCCACCACCTTCCAAGAAAAAGAGGAAGAGTGCTTGTCCACTACAGGCTGATACCCCAGACACGGCTACGCAGTCCGGCACGCAAAGGAAGCCTAGCTTCAATGAAGCCGAACGTGATGCACTTGTGCAGTATGTGTCCTCACACGACAGTGAAATGTTGATAACTGCAGGGTGCAAGACCACACCTGCTCAACGTCAGGCACACTGGCAGACCATCGCAGACATCATAAGTGCCCTTGGATCAGTGAGACGCACAGCTTATGAGTGCTACAAGCGCTGGAATGACCTTAAGCGCAGGGCAAAGAAAAAGCTGGCCTCAAGTCATGCCGCTACTCTGGTGACTGGAGGTGGGTCTCCACAAGAGGACATTGAACTCACTGTACATGAGTCTGTTGCTGGGACCTACGTCACAGTGGAACAGATCCAAGGTGTGGGAGATCTGCCAGATTACGAGGCATTGTCCGGTGCGTGCACATGCATGTGTGTGTGATCCGTTTGTATGTTGTGTGTGTGAGGGGTTGTGATTGAGTGCCAGGTGAGGGTGTGTGTGCCTGAGTGGTTTGGGTCACCCATGTGCTTCATCCATAACATTCTGAGCCCCTGGATTTGGGTATTACAGTATCCCTTCTGCCCACAGTAGACTTTTTGTGCAACATCACGCCAGTTGCCCTTGAAGTGGCATCTTGCAACAACATTGTTCTGTATTTCTCATTGTTCATTCAGGCTGATTGTTTCGATCCCCCCACTTTCACTACGCATATCTCAGCCCTATTGTCAAACGATTTGTGAGATGCCTATGGTACATGCCATCTGTGTGATGGCATGTGTCATGTATGTGGATTGGACATGCCACTCACAGGCCAATGTGTGATGGCTCTGCCAGCTAGCATGCAGCTAATGTGTTGCTCTTCCATCTTGGTGTCATCAGTTCTGACATTTTCCTCCCCTTCAAACTCAGTGACAGTGCATGCATGGGAGGGTTATAGTCATGTGGGAAATGTGTCAATCAAGTACTGGTTCTGTACCTCGTGAGGCCTAATTGTGTGCCATGGTGCTAATGCCTGTATCCATTTTTTGTCTTTCATGGTTCTGCAGGGGATGACGCACTTGATGCTGTTGGGGGTGAGGAGATGGTGCAGATCCAGGAGGGATCTCAGGCACGACCGGGCACCAGTGGGGGACGGGGTGTGGTGGTGGGTGAGAACCCACTCTTGCTGCAGACCGTTCTCTCCAGGGGTGTCTCTGGGTGCACCTCACCAGACCTCTTTTCGGGTGTTGATTCGGATGATGAGACCTATGTGGCTTCACAGGTAGGTGTTTCTGGGAGGGATTCTGTTCTGTCCGACCCACCTGCACCAGGGGTACAGCCCACTATGGGGATGTCAGTGTTGGTAGGTCCGCCTTTGGTGGTTAGGGATGCAGGGCCACACTCTGCAACATCTGATCCTGTTCCTGGGCCAGCAGATCAGAGGGGGAATGCAGTCCTGCAGCCTCAGGCAGTGCCGACACAACAAGGCACAGTTTGCCTTGCCCCAGACAGGTGTGGTGCCCACCAACGCGGTGGCCGTATGCCACCAGGCAATACCGCATGGGAGAGATCCATATACGGTATGGCAAACCAACAGGCAGCAGCATCTGAGATGATGGCACAAGCTATGGAGAGGGTGGCCACTTCCATTGTCCCCCCAGAGAGGCAGATGGAGCAACTACAGCAGGCAACAGACTCCATTTGCCAATCACTCAGGGAGGACATGTTGGCGTCCAACAGGGACAGACGGGCAGCCCTGGACACTCTGCAGGAAGCCATTTCTTTAGAGTCCCAGGGCCAGAGGGAAGCCCTGAGGGTAGAAGTCCGTCACCTCAGGCAGACTCTTGTGGAGCTTAAGGCTTCCACTGTCACGAGGACAGAAAAGCTGCTGGAGCGTGTCACACGTACGCTCTCAGCAGAGATGCAGGCAACTCGGGAGGAGGTCCGGGCATCACGTCAGGTGGAGCATGGGGATCTCTGCACCATAATCCTCCAGAACGAGACCTTCCACACCGGCATGCTTGCTGCCATGGAGGACTAGACTAGGGCTTTGCGTGGGCTGCCTCCCATAGCACCACCACCTCCTGTGGCGGCAGCAGCACAGGATGATGAGAGCAACCACAGCGATTCTGAATCTCTCACAATAGCGTAGCCGTGCAGGCCATGAGCCCATGGAGGTGTTTTTTTTTTTGCAACATCCACACAGGTGGCTGTTGGTGTGCACCTTGTCCTCGGACCTCCTGGGTGGCCTCTCCCACCCCCCTGACCCCCACATTTTTGATTTTTGATTTTTGGATTTTGGTTTTTGATTTTTGATTTTTGAGTTTTTGTTACAGTGTGTTGCCTTGTGTGGCTCCCGTGGGCATCCACGGTATTGTGGCTGGGCACATGCAGGCTTGTCCTGAGTTTGGGTTAGATGCTTGGGTTCGTGAGACACACACCCCTCCTGCTTCCCATTACCATGGGCTTGCAAAGGGTGTGCCCAAGTGACAGTAACTTACACAGTGATGTTGGACTCCAATGACATGTGTGGGCAGTCTGTAGTCAATACTGTGTATACATTCCTAGTGCATATTGTTGTAATATTGTACACTGCATGGTGTATTGATGTGTGCTCGTCCATGTCTCCCTCCTAATTTGCAGGTTCATTCCACATGTCTTCACAAGGCCGTCTACTTTGGAGATGGAGTTCATGTTGTAACCAGTGCACTTCCAGATTTACGTGACACTGTACAGTTGGGGGTGGTCGATGTGCTAGCATCACCAGGTTGTAAGTCTACCTATCCTTTAACTTAGTACTGTCATGTGATTGTTATGTTTGGGGTGGCTAGCTGCATTGTATTGTGGTAAGTCTTTGGTCATGTGTGTTGTCAGTTCTACATTAATGGTAGCATATTGTGTGTGGCCATTTTCCAATCGGGACACTGTACTTTGTGACACTTGTGTCATGTTTTGGGGATTCCTTTGTTTGCTCTCAGATAGCATGACATTTCATGGTGTGTTGGGGGCGGTGCTGGGGAGGTGTTGGGTGACATGGCACTGTTGTCATGTTGTATCTTGCAAGGGGGTAATGATTTTAGCAGCATAGAAGTGTGTCTTTTGATGACCAAGCATTGGTGGTGTTTGTGTAGGTAGGGATGCACACAATGGAACACTACCAGGTGAACAATCTCAGGCTGGTATGGTTGTGACAGTTGACTCTCAGTTGACTCATCATCATTGAAAGTCAGTTGGTATATTCCAGAGCTGTGTGCACTCCACAGGGGTGTGATTTTAGGTGAAGTAATTAGCCACCAGCTGTGTACGGGCTGCCTCACCCTGTGCCCTTTCCCCTCCCATGCGCAGCGGGCGTGCATGTGGTTGGGGATGTGGGGGCACCACCATGTCCACCGGCAGGCCCCTGCATGTTGCAACGTTGTGCAGGACACATGCTGCCACTATGATCCTGCACACTAATGGGGGAGCATATAACAGCTGCCCACCAGAGTGGTCAAGGGAGCGAAAGCGTGACTTGAGCAGTCCGAATGTGCGCTCCACTATGCCCCGGGTTGCAATATGGGCTGTGTTGTATCTAACCTTGGGTGGCGTGGTGGGGTTCCGAATTGGCGTCATCATGTGGGTGCCCAGAGGGTAGGCACTGTCCCCTGGGGAGGTGGTATCATTAGTGGGGTAGTGACATTACTCAGTATCTGACATGCATGCATGTGCTGTGGCATTTATACTCACCAATCAGCCATGTATCGCCATGCCGACCAGCTTCTAGGTCCCGGTTTAGGGTTGACATTCTGTAAATGAAACTGTCGTGGGTGGACCCTGGATAGTTAGCATATACTGAGGTGATGATTCCCTTGGCATCACATACTACCTGGACGTTGATGGAATGCCAGTGCTTGCGGTTTCTATAGATGTGCTCAGATGCCCTGGGGGGACGTAGAGCCACATGGGTGCAGTCAATGGCACCTAGCACTTTGGGGATGTGTGCCACCCCGTAAAAATCCTGGATGACAGCCTGCCTTTCTGCAGGTGTTCTGGGCAGGTATATGTGCCTGCGTACTGATGGGCGTGCAGTCATGATGGCCAAGACCTGGTGTAGGCAGCGTGACTGCATGGCCTGTGACATCCCCCCCACTATGGCACTTGTCCGCTGAAATGATCCAGTGGCCAAGAAGTGCAGTACATTAAGGACCTTCACCAGGTGGCTGAGTGCTTGGGAGCAGAGGGTGGGTGATGTGAGGTCATCCTCCCACTCACTGACCAGGTCAAGTATTATGTGAGGTGGAAACCTGTACCTCCCATACACGTGGTCATCAGGCATCCCAAAAAGGCTGGTTCTGGGTGTAAAAATACTGGCCCTGGCTATCCTCCTCCTCCTTCTGCGGTATCCCATGGCCACTGCTGCTAGGAACGGTATATTCATCCTGGCGTCTGAGCTTGTTTGTTGTTTGCGCGCACTTTTATGCTGCGCGGGTCGACGTACACCTGCTTCCTGCTTGCGTATGTGTTTCCGGATTAGCGCTACTTTTTTTGCGTGTGCGTGTGGGCGTTCCACGCATTTGCCTCCTGTACTTCCACGCCCACCACAGTTATACACGTACCCCGCTCGCCCAGGCCCAATCACGTGTGAAACTTCCCGCGGGCCCCGGAAGTACATGGACCCCGCTCGGCCAGGCCCAATCACGTGCGAAACTTCCCGTGAGCCCCTAAAGTACACGTACCCCGCTTGCCCAGGCCCAATCGCGTGTGAAACTTCCCGCGAGCACCCGAAATACATGCTATTTTTGACACAGCGGGTGTCCGTGTTTGTTGCGTACCCCTTTGCACGTCATTTGTCCTAGAGGGCCACAGTATGGGACATTCATCGGAGCTCTATATACGGCTTTTTGTTAGCGCACATTTTTTTAATGCGCAGGGACGCTACCGTCTGCCTTCATGTGGCGGACATGTGTTGATGTACATAGTTGACTTTTGGTTTGTGTCGTAGGATCGCCATTTCACTGCTGGGGGGTGGGTGTGCAAGGGGACATGAGTGGGGGCCTGCTGGCAGGTGCCCCGCACTGCTCGGGGTGGAGGTGCAAGGGGACATGAGTGGGGGCCTGCTGGCAGGTGCCCTGCACTGCTGGGGGGTGGGGGTGCAGGGGGACATGAGTGGGACATGAGTGGGGGCCTGCTGGCAGGTGCCCCGCACTGCTCGGGGTTGGGGGTGCAAGGGGACATGAGTTGGGGCCTGCTGGCAGGTGCCCCGCACTGGTGGGGGGTGGGGGTTCAGGGGGACATGAGTGGGGGCCTGCTGGCAGGTGCCCCGCACTGGTGGGAGGTGGGGGTGCAGGGGACATGAGTGGGACATGAGTGGGGCCTGCTGGCAGGTGCCCGCACTGGTGGGGGGTGGGGGTGCAGGAGGACATGAGTCGGACATGAGTGGGGGCCTGCTGGCAGGTGCCCCGCACTGGTGGGGGTGCAGGGGGACATGAGTAGGACATGAGTGGGGGCCTGCTGGCAGGTGCCCCGCACTGCTGGGGGGTGGGTGTGCAAGGGGACATGAGTGGGGGCCTGCTGGCAGGTGCCCCGCACTGGTGGGGGTTGGGGGTGCAGGGGACATGAGTGGGGGCCTGCTGGCAGGTTCCCTGCACTGGTGAGGGATCGGGGTGCAGGGTGACATGAGTGGGACATGAGTGGGGGCCTGCTGGCAAGTGCCCCACACTGGTGGGGGTGCAGGGGGACATGAGTGGGACATGACTGGGGGCCTGCTGGCAGGTGCCCCACACTGGTGAGGGTACAGGGGGACATGAGTGGGACATGAGTGGGGGCCTGCTGGCATGTGCCCCGTACTGCTGGGGGGTGGGTGTGCAAGGGGACATGAGTGGGGCCTGCTGGCAGGTGCCCCGTACTGGTGGGGGGTGGGTGTGCAAGGGGACATGAGTGGGGGCCTGTTGGCAGGTGTCCCGTACTGCTGGGGGGTGGTTGTGCAAGGGGACATGAGTGGGGCCTGCTGGCAGGTGCCCCGTACTGGTGGGGTGTGGGGGTGCAGGGGGACATGAGTGGGACATGAGTGGGGGCCTGCTGTCAGGTGCCCTGTACTGGTGGGGTGTGGGGGTGCAGGGGGACATGAGTGGGACATGAGTGGGGGCCTGCTGGCAGGTGCCCCGCACTGGTGGGGGGTGGGGGTGCAAGGGGACATGAGTGGGGGCCTGCTGGCAGGTGCCCCGCACTGTTGGGGGGTGGGGGTGCAGGGGGACATGAATGGGACATGAGTGGGGGCCTGCTGGCAGATGCCTCGCACTGCTGGGGGGTTGGTGTGCAAGGGGACATGAGTGTGGGCCTGCTGGCAGGTGCCCCGCACTGGTGGGGGGTGGGGTTGCAAGGGGACATGAGTGGGACATGAGTGGGGGCCTGCTGGCAGGTGCCCCGTACTGGTGGGGGGTGCGGGTGCAGGGGACATGAGTGGGACATGAGTGGGGGCCTGCTGGCAGGTGCCCTGCACCGCTGGGGGTGGAGGTGCAAGGGGACATGTGTGGGGGCCTGCTGACAGGTGCCCCGCACTGGTGGGGGGTGGGTGTGCATGGGGACATGAGTGGGACATGAGTGGGGGACTGCTGGCAGGTGCCCCGCACTGGTGGGGGTGGGGTTGCAGGGGACATGAGTGGGACATGAGTGGGGGCCTGCTGGCAGGTGCCCCGCACTGGTGGGGGGTGGGGGTGCTGGGGGACATGAGTGAGACATGAGTGGGGGCCTGCTGGCAGGTGCCCCGCACTGGTGGGGGGTGGGGGTGCAGGGGGACATGAGTGGGACATGAGTGGGGGCCTGCTGGCAGGTGCACCGCACTGCTGGGGGGTGGGGGTGCAAGGGGACATGAGTGGGATATGAGTGTGGGCCTGCTGGCAGGTTCCCCGCACTGCTGGGGGGTGGGTGTGCAAGGGGACATGAGTGGGAGCCTGCTGGCAGGTGCCCCGCACTGCTGGGGGGTCGGTGTGCAAGGGGTCATGAGTGGGGGCCTGCTGGCAGGTGCCCGCACTGGTGGGGGGTGGGGGTGCAGGGGGAATGAGTGGGGGCCTGCTGGCAGGTGCCCCGCACTGGTGGGCGGTGGGTGTGCAAGGGGACATGTGTGGGGGCCTGCTGGCAGGTGCCCCGCACTGGTGGGGGTTGGGGGTGCAGGGGGACATGAGTGGACATGAGTGGGGGCCTGCTGGCAGGTGCCCCGCACTGGTGGTGGGTGAGGGTGCAGGGGGACATGAGTGGGACATGAGTGGGGGCCTGCTGGCAGGTGCCCCGCACTGGTAGGGGGTGGGGGTGCAGGGGGACATGAGTGGGACATGAGTGGGGGCCTGCTGGCAGGTGCCCCGCACTGTTGGGGGTGCAGGGGGACATGAGTGATAATTCCAGCGCACCCCCGAAATACACGTTCCCCGCTCGACCAAGGCCAATCGCGTGTGAAACTTCTCGCACACCCCAGATTTACACGTACCCAGCCCAATCGCGTGTGAAACTTCATGCAAGCCCCTGGAATACACGCACCCCACTCGCACAGGGCCTATCGCGTTTGAAACTTCCCACAAACCCCTGGAATACACGTATCCCGCTCCCCCAGGCACGATCGTGTGTGGAACTTCATGCGCACCCCTGAAATACACGTACCCTGCTCCCCCATGCCCGATCACGTGTGAAACTTCACGCGCACACACGAAATACATGTACAAGCTAATTTTTCACACAGTGGGTGTCGCTGTTTGTCGCGTACCCCTTTGCACGTCATTTGTCCTAGGGGGCCACATTATGGGACATTCATCAGAGCTGTTTATTCATGCTTTTTGTTAGCGCACATTTTGGCGCACATTTTTTTCCAGCGCAGGGATGCTACCACCTGCCTTCCTGTGGCGAACGGGTTTGGGTCAGTGCGCGTCTTTGCCCGTGCGCTGGTTTGCCCTATTCGATTCCATGAATACGTGTTGTAGGTGAGCGTGTGGGCGTTCCGCGCACTTGCCTCCTGTACTTCCCCCGTGACGCCCACATTTTCACGAGTTGTTCCCCATTCCGAGTCTTCCGCCCTGTGTTCCGCCTACTTTTGTTATGTGCGCAGCGCTATGTGCGTTTTCGCTGTGGCCTTAGCACACGCCGTTAGATGGCCTGTGCGCCGGCGTGCACCGCACACTTTTTCAGCGCAAATCCCTGATTTTACTCGTGCACGGACTTCCATGAATAGATGTGCGATGGTTTCCCTGCGATATTCGCACTTGCACTGCAATTTTAAGTCATATCATATGAAACATATATAAAGCGGAAGACACAGGCTTGAAAGAGAGCAATCCTTTCTGTGCATGAAGATAATCATTAGAGTTATCAGCACTTTCTCATAGTTTTATTTTTATTACTATACCTTCCCTGTATATGCTCATATTTGTATACATTGTACTCACACTCCTTTCCTTAGGGTTCCCTGACATCATTTGATACACATACATACAGTAAGTAGCAGCTTTGAAACAGAGCAATCATTTCTCTGCATAAAGATAATCAGTTAGGTTATGAAATCTTTCTGCTACTACTTCTGCTTTTTTGCTTACTTACCTGTCCCTGTATATACTCATATTTGTATGTGTTGTTGTCTCTTTGTGTTTTGTTTGTAATAATGGGCTTGTGCGAGGTCATCTTTTCCTCCCCCGCACCTTAAATATTTGAGGTGTTTGAAGTGCATATAACGGTTGAAGTGCATGGAACGGGTGAAGTGCATGGAACGGTTGAAGTGCATGGAATGGTCGAAGTGCATGGAACGGTTAGAGTACATGGAACGATTGGAGTGCATGGAATGCATGGAGCATGAAGACGCTCAAGCCCAATTAAGCACCTACTGAAAACCACCATATCACATCACCACACTTACTCTCTTCTATACACCATCACTCAACTAGAACATAGCGATACTATGACACATTCGGTATAGCTGTTCTCATAACAACACCGGCCACAGACTCCCCATCATCCTAACTAAACACAGCTGGTTGCACACCCGCCAGCCTAGACGTTCTCCTCAGGCCTAACGGAGCCACAGTCAGCCTGGTATCACCGTGCCAGAACAAACACATACCCATGATCTCCCAACCACCACACCTAGCACTAAGAAGCAGCTATCATACGAGTGCCACACCTGCTGCACACATATCCGATGTACACACACACCTTTTGACTCTCTCTCTCTCTCTCTCTCTCTCTCTCTCTCTCTACTGACTTGAACTACGGTTCCCAAGGGCGTTTAACCTACAAGCACCTCGAGATCATACAAATGGTACATAAGGCGCTATATAAATGCAAACTACCATAACATAAAAGACGGTAGAGGTTGAGACTGAAAATTCTTATACATAAACCAACAATCCCCTTTCACTCTCCTGTATATGTTCCACATGCGTTGGTGTTCATGTGAAGTAGCTTTGTCCTACCTGGTTGCGTGTGTCCTGTCCCTGTGCCCGTTGGCCTGCTAAAGGTATTGGTTTTGTCTATGAATGAGGGCGGAAGTCCTTCTGTACCTCTACTGATATGGCACTGCGTGTGGTAATATTATGCAGGGTGCAACATGCCTCAATGACTTTGCATACAAAAGGGGTGCATATAACAATACACTACCTAAGTGGTCAAGGGAGCACAAGCGTGAATTCAGAACTCTGAATGTGTGCTCCACTGTGCCCTTAGTGGCAATGTGTGCTGCGTTGTGGTGCATCTCCCCTGGGGTGGCATGTTTAGTGATTGGTGTTGACAGGGGGTAAACACTATCCCGTGCAAATTAGTAACTGGTTGTTAATTGCATGTATTGTCATGTGTTGTGTTTCTTTGTGTCATGTAACTGCTTGTTGTGCGTGAAAGTTAATACTCACCCACCAGCCAGGTGTTCCCAAAGGTTCCCAGTGCAAGGGCCTGGAAAATGCAGGAATGGTGATGATGTAGCCATCATACGTGTATCCTGGTAATTGGCATTGACATGTATGATTATAATTATTATAATTATAATTGTTTTTTTATAAAACGCTTAGTACTGAAGAGGTTTCTCAGTATGGACTCAGGATTCAAACCTGTATTATTCTGTGCCGTCTTGCTTTCAAGACGAGCGTGTTGCCACTGAATTATACTACCCGTGTCCTTTACCATCACAGATCACCTGCACATTGATGGAATGCCAATGTTTTCTGTTTCGGAATATGTGCTCGGTGATCAAGGGTGCGGGGGGGGGAATGCAGCACAATATGTGTGCAGTCAATGTCTCTCAGTTCATGGCCAAAGTGCGCAAATTCATAGAATTCCTGGCACACTCTCTGCCTTGCCTGCAGTCTGCGTCGCATATGAATGTGGCTTTGCATAACTGCAAGGATGCAGCGCAGGACCTGACAGAGACAACTTGATTGTGTGGGCTGTGATATACACCCCATGTTAGGCAGAAACCTGTGCAGTTCCCTCTGGGACCACTGCAAAAGATTTAGGACTAAAGGTGTTTGGCAGTAAACCCACTTGGTAGCAGTCTGTACCACACAGATTCACTTGGTAGCTGTGGCTGAGCAGTCAGACGTCCCACAAGAAGAGTTAGGCAGTATGTGGAGCATACAACATAGGGCAATTCTTCACAGTAAGACAAGCAAACACACAGCAAGGCTTCAGTGTAAAAATATAAAGGTATTTATTTATAACGACATAACTATAGAAAACACTCTGGCACTATCACGGCAAACACTTCAATTACAATTACTCTACGAAGAAAACAGATCAATCCCCCTAACAATAGTTCGACAAGTCTAGGTTCTACCAGCATCACTTATTTGCAGACAGAGGTGTATGCTTCAACCTAGATAGCACTCTAGTATTCGTTAGGACGGGAGAGAAAAATAAGCAGGTTACGAAATCAACGCAGTTCAATACTTCACGGACAAATGCAAGGCAAGAAGACAAAAAAACCACGATAGATCATAAAGTTCAGAGGCCAGGCCCACTCGGAGAGAGGCAAGGCGATATGCCCCAAAAAAGTTTCTTAGTGGAACTGCGTTCGAGTCTTTTTAGCAAATTGTTATCGTAAGTTTGGACCAGTTCAGAACAACACGCTAGAGAAAGCTTGGAAGCGACCCTATGGAGGGGCGAGGATTAAGACACCTCACTCTATCCGGCAACAAGGGAAGACAGGCGGACACAGTACCTTGATTGTGGAGAGACAGCTCCGGCGGGGGCAGTTGTTCCTGGTGGTGGATGCACGTCCGGTCTTTGCCAAGAGTAGAGATGATCTCGTCGTTGAAGGAAAGTTGAAGATCATTGCACCACCAGGGAAGAGAACAGCCGCGGAGTGCTCCATCACAAGGCACCACCTTTTGGTCGTGGTACAGGGGTAGTGGCTATCCGGTTGCCGAGGTGCTCTGCACGGGCAATTCGACCACTGCGTCCTGAGGCGAAGAAAAAGCAAAAGGAGACTGGTTGTTCCCACAAGTCAGGGGAAGAGACTCTCCGGCAGGGAGATCTCCTCTGTCGTTGGGAAGTGGTGAGTCGGTTCAGCAGTGCTCCACCAGAGGTGTCGTCGTTGCAGGTCGGCTCAGCTTTACCCTCGTCGGATTCTTAGGTCCTGTGGCGACTTCTGAAGATCCAGTCCCAAAAGCCCTGCTTTTATGCAGAAAACCCCCATTCATTCAGCCTAGCTGTCAATCAACACACGCTAGTGGAGGCTCACCACTTGGGCCAATCACACCAGAGGGCGACCAGAGTTGGCAAGGCAACTCGGTCCAGGGTGCCTAAACCCCCTCCCACACCCCTGTGGTAACCCAGACAGAATGGCACCACTTTGGAGGGTCTCTGTACAGAAGCCCGCCAAAAGTGGAACAAAGGGCTCAACCTTTGGTTTAGGAGTCACAGAGACGAACACAGACGCCATTTTAAAAACCGAGTTCTGGCAGAAAATACCATCCGATAGACTTATTTAAGATAAGTAGACCAGTGGTATGTTAGAGACTAACGAGAAAAAGTATCAATCTCCAACAATGGGAAGAATCCCATAGGGTTATATTCGGGGTCGAGTATAACAAGTAGTTTCCACTGCCACCAGCCAAAACTCGACGAGGGGGGACGGGACAGTGCCCCCTCGAATAACAGACCTAGGAGTAATCGAATTACCCCTACTAGTACGTCCACAATAGGATGGGTTGTACTAGTTCTGTTAGTAAATTTAGGTCTAGTAAAGCCAATGGTGACTTTACATGCCCGGGGAGACAGTAGTCAGTCCCCGGGTATGGAGTGTATGGTGGAGGTCCGCTAGGATGCCCCAGTGTTACGGCACGGAGGGTGCGGTGTAACACACATAGCAAAACATACGAGACCCTAAGGAGTAAAAGACCCCATAGCCCATAGAACACATTGACATTCAAGGAATTACACACATTCATGTCCAAGAGTGGGAGAAAAAGAGTCTCACTCTTGGCAGGATGGAAAAAAACAAACTCCAGAAATCCAGCAAAGCTGCTGGGGGACTCACTAGGTTAGGAAATTCAGCCTAAACAGAGAATTCTCCCTAACACCACACAATTGCTGTGGTGTGCTGAAATGATCCTCTTGCCAGGAAGTATAGGGCTGATAGCAGTTTGACCAGAGGTGGCACGGCTTGTGAGCACACGGCGGGTAATACTAGGTAATTCTCCTACTCCCTGACCAGATCTAGGATGACATGGGGAGGAGAGCAGTATCTTCTATGCACCTGCTCATCTAGCATCCCAAATAAAGTTGCTTGTGGATGTAAAATTCTGGGCCTCCTTCTCATCCTCCTCTTTGCCCTCCTTCCATGTAATAGTATCAGTGCTAGCAGTGCAGGATCCAGCATTGTGGCAAATGTATTTTCATTGGGGTTGCATTGCACTTTTATATGTGAGATTTCATTGCACTTTATGCTTTGCGATGTGTAACGTGTGGCGGTAAAATTGTAAGATATGCGTACTCCTTTGGACTGCAGACAACTGTGCGATATCTTCTGTGATTAGAGTTTACTTGATGGGGCGTGTTTGTTGTTTGCACGCACCCCCCTCCACACCCTCAAGTTCTTCTTCATTTTCCTCCTTGAATAGGGATTTAGCATATTCAGTTCTTTGCACTGGCACTTCCCCAGTGTTGCGCTCTGTGTCGTGCAAAGCGTTCTCGCACATTGCAAGGTGGGGAGGGCTAACACAAAGCCAGATCTATGAATCAGTAATTGTGTTTGCACTTGATCACGGTTCTTGACATAGAGCAAAACACAATTATTTGTGAATTTTTGACTTTCGTAAACTAATCTTTTTTTTAGAACTGTCTTGAAAAGTACAGAAATGACATTATGAATCAATATAGCAATATTGAAAAGAGATCTTCCTAGGAGAGTTTCATGCAAAAGCGGGAGAGAATAACTGAAGATTTATTTTTACCTTCATAATTGGAAGTTTGTGAGTAGCAAAATACTAATTTGTATGAGCCAAACAGATCTCATCTGTGTTTTACTACTGTATTTTAAAGATTTAAGTAAACCCAAAACAAGGAATTTTGTGATAAGTTTAGTTAGTTTTCGTGTGAAATAAGCATGCGCAGAAATATGCATGCCAGAAGCCTGTATGTGCAATGTTTAAACAGCACAAATCTTGCTGTGCAGCAAAGAGGTGCTGTGCAATGTGATACAGTAAGGGGGTACGATAATATGATATTCTGGACACGGAGGGAGGTGATACAGTGCTTTGCAGGCAGAGGATACATGTTAGGGAGGCAAAGGCCTGTGACATTTAGTTAGCTTTCGCCTGTCTGGGATCCCTTATATTGAAATTGGCTACACACAAAGAAAGAGCAAGTAATGAGCTAAACATGGCATCATAGTATGAGAAGGCAAACCTTTTCAGCAGAGGCAACATGGTAATAAACAGGGAAATAAGATAATCTCTCCAGGACCATAGTATTGTCCAGTGGTAAAGCCTTGACACTTTTTCTCAACTGTCTTGAATGCAGCTTTCTAATCATCTATCCCACCTAACAAACTAGGCCTCGTTACTGTGTTAGCAGTACTGGAAACATGATGGCAAAATGGGGGTAATGGAAATGCTGCCACTTCATCCCCAGTTTCATTCACCAAAAAATCATGAGATGCACAGCTGAAGCGGAGGACTCACCTTCAGCAAAAAAGTGGCGCTCAATCTGTCACTTTACCTCCAAAAATCAGTGTATTAAGTGTGGCGGAGATGCTGTTCACAGTAAGTTTGCCAAATTCCCCATGGATTTCTAAGGACTTAAATCTAGTGACTACCCTGCCATTATCCCATGTGTAATAGTTTGGTAAATCGTCAGTACAGAATGGCAGTAACAGTAAACGAGTTTTGCAGTAATTCTTACAGAATTACCACTGTAATGAGGTCCTTTGTGTTCTACTTTGGAATGGCTCCTCAATGTTTACAACACTTGTTTGAAAGGACCGAGATGTAAGCCATCCCGATACTGATGCTATGCTACTGTTCATAACTAGTGCTTTCTGGTGCAAGTTGGAAACTCCATGGTCAGTGCATTTGAGTAATTATTATCTGGCGAGTGTGGACGCCCTGGCTTTTTAAAAAGTGTTATTAAATAAGAAAATTATGCCGGTTATTCCATGCCAAAAACGGTGGCCTGCTAACATGGTCCCCCTTTCATGAACTCCATGCCAAAGAGTGTAACGTACACCTGTGCCTTGCAGCCTCAGTCTCCTTATCTGCAGCTCCTGCTCCCCCGTGGCACATAGCAGTTTCAAAAGTCAAAGGTGCCCTGTTTGAAAGCTGTTGTGTCAGCCACGTCACTGCAGTGCAGCAGTTGCATTCAAGGGTGCGCCTCTGTTCCAAATTCCATATGATTTTGATAAACACATTCACTTGGTGGCAGTCCAATCTGAAAATATAAGCCATACCCTACGTGGTATGGTACAGTAGATTTTATAGAATTATTTAGAACCACATCTTATTTATATCATCCCGGTGTGCGCATTGCGAGCCCAGCTCAGCTATGGAAGCGTTCGGTGTATTATGGTTTTATTTATTTATTTGGGAATTTGTAAAGCGCCTTATGCCCTTAGCTAAACAGGCGCTAATCACAAATACAAAGACTAACACACAACATACAAAGCAGAGCCAACACAGAATAAAACCAGATAAAAAGAATAAAAACAAGATAAGTGTGTTTGACAATTTGGGGGCAAGAAAATGGAAAGAGCATTTTCCAGCTCACTCAAGATTGACACAAGGTATCAGAAACAAATTGCAATTGTTCGTGCAGAGTATCTGCCTCTTCTGATAAGTAATCAAAATTGGTTTTAGATAGATGAGAGACTTGCCGAAAAGGCAATTGTAAACAATGGAGAGCAGCCTAAATTGCGTGTGCTCCTTGGTCAGGAGGCGGTGTAGTGATGGCCTTGAGGCATTCACATGGTCCCTCCTATTAAGACCTGCTACTATCGTAACAGCATGATTTTGGATAATGTGTAGCTTGGAGAGATAACACTGTGAGATACCTGCCAGAATCTGCCGCAGTAGTCTATTCTTGCCCCGATTATGGCCCTAGCTAATGAAGCACTATTTTCAGTGGACAGATCTTGCTCAAAAGTCTATGATAATATGCAGATGAGGAGACTACATAATTGATATGATCGTTTCTGGTAAGAGACGAGTCCAGATAGACCACAAGAGTCTTATCTTTAGACACAGCCTCAATCTCGCAGCCGGTGATGTTGCATTTGTTATATTCCTCCGAAAGACTACTCTGTGTGCAGAACCAAACAGCGGTAAATCTGTCTTGGTCTCATTTTAAGCGAGACCATTATGGGCCATCCAACTCTGTATGATATTGAAGACAACATCAATCCTCAAAACATCTTCATCATAGATAACTTGTGTGTCATAAGCATAATTCATGTACTGGACAAAATTGTGTTAAGTAAATCAAAGATTTTAAAACTATATTAAAAAAGGGTTTGTTGAAAGACATGACCCTTGAGGGACATCAAATGCTAAGAAAACAGGGTCAGCTGCCACATCACCATAAGATACTCTAGCTTCTCTCTCATATAAAAACGATAAATTCCACGAGGCAGAAGAGTCTGACCGAAAAGCCTCAGAACTATTAAAGAAGTAGAATACAATACACCAAATCAAAGGCAGAGGATAAATCCAATAAAAGCAGAAGGGAGATACACACACCACTTACATGTACTGGCCAGCAGGTTAGCTTTTAAATCTGGCAAAGCTGACTCAGTGCTATGAGAAGCCGAAAGCCAGATTCCTTGGACGCAAGTAGATTGTGTGCATCAATATGGGCTAAAATGTGAAGGTAAGCTAATAGTTTTAAAAGAAAGGGCGCATTGGCTATCAGTCTATAGTTAGATGCTATGTTAGGATCCAGAGTGGGTTTCTTCTTTAAATAAGTAATACATGCATTGTTCACACCTGCTGGAAGCTGCTCTGAATTTAAAGGAAAATTAACAAACGTAGCAAAAGCCAAAGCAAGAGCAGGTGCACATGTATTAATGACACCAGAAGGGCAAGGCTCACCAGGACAGTTTGTGGACTGAATGTCACGCAGAACATTAATAATGTCTTCCTCTGAAACCTCTCTAAACTCAAAAAGTGTTATACTGTTACAGGGGGAAAGACACATCTCAGAAGGAGGAAGTGCAGAGGATTTGCTAGGCATGTGCTAGTTGTATGAGATTATCAATCTCCTCAAACATGGCTTTTGGATCTTCGTGCACCATTCTTAATCCTTCACAACAGTTACCACAGGAGAGATGTCATATTTTTGCAATTCTTTTAGGGTTGTGAAAAGTTCCTTGGAATTCAAAGATGCAGCATTGATTTGGTCATCAAAAGATTTTTTTTTTCTCCGTCAGCACAGCCTTCCTATATACAGATGAGGCTGCACTTGCTGGCCAACAGAGACTTTTGCCAATATCTATTCATTTTATTAATTGTAGCCCTGAGAACTCTAAGCTCTTTGGTAAACCACATCCAGGGTCATGTTGTTTTGATAGCCAGTTTACAAGCCCTTACTGGAGCAATATTGTCGACTACTTCATTAAGACATTTGGAGTAACAAAAAGAGAGCAGCTTTGAATGGTTCTATATAGGGTGCAATCATTTCTGGAGTTAATTTATAGATGGGGCATTTCATAACTACATATCTCTTCGTAAACAGATGAGATGAGGGTTTAGGTGTCAGAGACTAATTGTTGTGAGTTGGTGAACAATTGAGAAATAGCTACAGCCTTATGGTCCATAAGTGTCTCAATGTCCTCCATTTCCTCTATAGACACAGAATAACATTTCAATGTGGATCTAAAAATAACAGCAACCCCACCCCCAGGTCAACTCAGCCTGTTTTTACAGAGGACCCGATAGCCGTCAAGCACTGCTAGCGTTATATCACGGCCAGCGTTATCAGTGAGCCAGGTCTCAGTAAGAACAACTATATCCAACGTCTCTTCTAAAATGATATTAAATAAATCAAGAGCAAGTATGGGCAGCAAGCAAGTGTTCAGGTGTAAGCAGTTCTGTTCAGAGGATTACGCAGTGTGAAAAGGACCAGCAGCTACCAAAGCTAGGGAATTGGCCAAATCTGAAATATTAGTATGTGATGGAGTGGCATTATGTGCAACAAAGTCATTAAATACAACCTTTGCAACTTTGGAGCAGGTTCTGCATTAGAAGAGAGATGCAAAGACGTAACCGCTAAGGTATTGGGCCTCATTACGAGGATGGAAGTTACCATGCTGATTTTTGTGGCATGGCTACCCCCATACCGAGTACCGACCGGGTTCCCTGAATAGGGAAATACTGGGCCATTCCGACCTTGGAGGACCCGTTAGTTCCCCATACAGGGAACCCGGACCCGGTACATCCCCATTCCCATTCGAACCCCCATACGGTTCAATGGGAATGGGGATGATGCCAACAACGGGCCTGTTAATGAAGGGCTCGTTGTTAGCATCCTGGTCTGCTCGCGGGACCCACTAAGGACGCCTGGTTTTACCAGGCATCCTTAGCGGGTCCCGCAACCAGAACTCGTAATGAGGAGGTAGGGGGTTAACGGGGCCAGCAACTCTACCGGCTCCATTAACCCCCTACCTCCTTCCTCGTAATGAGGCTCATTGACTATTTTGAGACTCTGAATACAGCGTTTTCTCATTTACCGATGAGAGCATATCGCCATGGGCAACTTTGACTAAAGTAATTGGGCCTCACTACAGGGTTGCCGGAAAACCCGCTGGTAGGCAGTGGATTACCGGAAACCTAGGAACATTTCAGCCGCCTGTCTTCCAGGTACCACTGGGATATTACGGCAGGTGGCAGAAATGGTAATTCCCCATTTCCATGGTCAAGCCTGCAGGGTATCTGTGGCCCCTACCGGCATTCTCTTAGTATGGCAATCCAGAAAGGGTGCCGTATTTCTGGACTGCCATACTTGGAATGAGGGCAATTGTATGAGTTTATTGAAACAAGTGAGAAAACATCAATCACATTGCAATAGTTATCCATTGAAGAAACAGGCGTAGATAAATACTTCTTCAGTATTGCCTTACTGCACAATCTATACAAAGGGGTTTGACAATCCACAGTTATCAATCAACAATAATAAGATGAGGTAAATGAAAAATGAAATATCTGATTATAGCAACAAACTGCTGATGCAGCAGACATCACAAGAACAGCACCAGACCGGCAACTTCTTACTGATGCTCCAGCACCGATGGGCCTGAGAGAAAATAAATAGGCCACGAGGGCTCAATGGTTCTGGAACCTGTAGTGTGTACGTTTGTAAATCAGCAATCATCAAAGCAATGTGCTGAGTTAAATAAAATGAATTGAACGGCACACTCCTACAAAGTCTATGGTTAGACAGCTTGTCTGATGGGAGGGCATTCTTTTCCAATGACCTTCAGTTGTAAGGTGAAGACAGGTGATCCAATGTAGAGGCAAGTTCTCCCCCTAACCATCCCAAGGGCACATTGGGGTTGACCTGCTTCTGGAGCAAGACCTGTCGCTCTGGCAGCTACATCAGTACCTAGTACCTCACTAGAGGTGAAGGACGCCTGAACGTTTTTTGTCAGCCTCCCCCATGTTTTGGAGAACGAGAAAAAGAACCACTCTTGTCCCTGAGCTCATGGGTTGAGACTCACTGCAACTAATGAAACCAAGCAGCTGGTCTCCTGCATTTTGACCCCGTTCTAACACATTCAAACCAGAGGAACATGTGGTGCTTTCCTTGGCACATTTTCAAACTCTTCATATCGCTATTGCTGTATTATCCTTGAACCAGATCACCATTGCACCACACCGGCTGAGCAGATAATTGCCTCTGTTGAACCCAGACGCTCACCACTGCAGAAGAATACGAACTGTCGCATGCCTCATTTCGAACCCGACTCAACGTCTGCTCTCCGTCTGTATCACTGTCTCAGCATCTGCACTATCGCCGCATCTGATCCTGATTTGCATTGCTTGCACAGTGCCATGAAAAACTACTAGGGCATCCCTGTAACTCATGAAGAGAAGGGGAACATTAAAACATTATGCAACAGCTCTCTCCATGGGATAAATCAAAGCAATACATCAATCATACCAGCATTGGAAAACATCCTAAATCATATATGACTGGATTTAGAGCAAAAAAGCATGATTCTACATTTTATTAGAACAAGATTAAAAAGTCATACATATACATCTAAACATCTACACAGAAAAATGCATCTACTCATCAATGATTCTTATACAATACATTTCAGCATCATTTGACTATAGATATGTGCAAATAATGCTCATATGTGAATAGTCACAATAATTATAACAACACACATATATAATATAACATATGATATATTATATTATAATAATTATAAAAACACACACAATTAAGACAGATTCACCATAATCTTAGGATTTTAGGACCACGAGGTACGTTATTTCTTCTGTGTAAAATTCAGGTTTATTTTTGGACCAACACCTTGTATGTGTCCAGATGTCAACAACGCTCTCTCTGAATTCCTTTCTATAATGTATGAATGTAGCTCTGGTCTACATCGACTGTATGGTGAGGGATGTCATTCATGTGATTAACATACAAAAAAACCTGCATGGTAAATAAGCAGACACACTGTAGTCCACACGGTTGTGAATAGCTGAAAGTGTTGATCAATTAATTTACTTTTAGATACAATTTGTGATGTTTATTAGATTTGGCGTTTGGCAAACTTAAATGTGACGATGCCGGAGATCAGCACAGCGTGCTGATTCAATCTTCACTCTGTAGGAGAACAAGGGTCAGCCTATAAAGTAACATAGTTGTTGCATTTCCCTGTGACTAATAGCGATAACGGTTTCTTATTTAGATTTGAATCATTGTATCATCTTTATGTTCTCACACAAGATTAAGGGTATATTTTACACAATGGCAGGCAATGGTGCTCTAACTTTCACAGAAAAACAGATTACAGTACTAATTGGTGGTCCTTAGTTTTTGAAAATGTACAAATAGATGACTCTAATCAAAGTAATATTCCTGGCGATAGCTTACTACGACTTAAAAAAAGCAGTTTCGTATGTCAGAAGCACAGCCATTAGTGTTAAAGGAGTATTTGAAACATAAGATTATTTCATTGGGTTTATAGGTTAAGCGTTTAGTCAAATTGCTACTAAGTTTAGTCAAGGTTTTTTGGAATTGAACATTACCACAGCACAACAGGAAAGTCGGAAGATTATGGGGAAATTGATACAGCAGAGACAGTCTTTAAAAATTATCCTCTAGTCATAGATGGTAAAGATAAACTAGATTCTATCGATACATTTAAGACATTTATCACTAATAAGAAAATGGATACATTAAAAAAAGAAAAAAGCAAGTTTTAAAAAAGAATATGTTCTTCCATATTTTGTGGAGCATTAATTATACTCTTAAATCAAGATGGTTTAACCACAATTTTCCTCACGGTAGTGGACAACAAATGAAAAAGTGGGTCACTATCTCTGACACATTGGTCCTCATTACAAGGTCGGCGGTAAGCTGCCAGTGTTACCAGCGGATTGCCGCCGACCTTGAAACAGCGAATCCGGAGCCTGACTTCCCAGTTCCACGAGGACATCACAAGTCCTGGCGGAGAGGCAAGTCAGGCAGGGGATTCGGTAAGTCCCCATTCCCGTGGAGTCCAATAGGAATAGGGACTTGGAAGAACCACCACCATTGCTTCCATGAAAAGTCTGCCGGCAGGGACCATTGCACATGGCAGGTCTGATCCTGCCAGGCGCAACGGCCCCTGCAGGAAGACTCATAGTGTGGCGGTCTGGAAACAAGGGTGCTGGTGAGCTTACCGGCACCCTTGTTTCCAGACCGCCACACTCAGAATGAGGCCCATTGTATTCAGGTTCGAACTTGATAGTGAATCTACTAGCAATACTAGACATGACTATAAACAACAACCAGATAACTTCCAAACTTGTTTAGGCAGTGGCCCCAGCGCAGGGCGAGCAGGTGGGAGAATGCTCCCATCAACAGACATCCAATACAGACACAACCCCGCTGCCTCCCATGTTTCAAACAAGACACAGAGCATATCAGCGATAGTTCTCCAGAGCATTCCTATTTTTTATTTGTGCAATAAGGAACTGTTTGAATCTGACATCGCTGCTTAGCAAAGGGTTCTCGTTTGTGTTAAGTCAGGCTCCATCTTCCTTTCAAATAGAAACCGAGGTCAGACAATTTTTAGTAAGATTCGACGTTGGGTGTTTTTTCATGATACTACTAATGGCAAAACTCATGACTGTAAATTTAGAACTGAATCTACATTTATTCCTACCACCAAAGAGATGCCTGGGGAAGTAATTACATTTAAAGCTGAACTTATCAAAGGCTTACAACAACGCTGTTCAAACCGGTGTTGTATCACCTATAATCTCACACCCATTGAATTTTCTTCTTTACAGAAATTCAAACATGATGACCCCACAGTCATCAAACCAGCAGATAAGGGTGGTGGGAATATGCTACTTAGTCCACTACATTAGCCCAAACCTTTAGCTTGGCCATCACTGATTGGCTCAGGAGCACCTCTGAAGGCTCTAGATAGCAGGACGCCAGGCAAACATCTGGATTTGATGTTCCCTCCACTTCCAGGGTTGAAGCTCCACCAAAGGACTTCTAAAGATCACTTGCCAGACAGGACTCTCCCAGGACAGCAGCAGAAGATGGTTGCCAGGCCTTCTTTGGACGAGTTCATGGTCTCTTCACTCATCTTCAGCAATGCAGGATACTTGGCTCCTTGCAGGATTTCTCTAGGATCTCTGAGGCATGTCTGCAGGACTCCTCTTCTTATCCAGAAACTCAGGTGAGGCAGAAACTTAGCTCACCCAATGGAAGATCTGCCCCTCACATGAACCGCAGCAGTGGTGCATTCAGGAACACTGATGGTGAAACTCATGCATACTTTCTAGACATACAGAAACCAGTTTGTGGATTGGGACAAGAGAGTCCCAGCCCACTTCCTGAGGACACACACACATGTCCCTGCAGTAGCCCACGAAAATCGAGGGTTTCTCAATTGTAGTTGCAGTGCTTTCTTCCAATAGGCACTCTCGATTTTAGACCAATAGGAATATGGTTTCCATCCTTTATTTTCTGTGCCATAGAGGAGAGTTGGTTTGATTTTCTATTTGTAGTAGACTATTAATGGATGTATGGAAAATTATACAGCGTTTGGCTCTAATAATCCTGGATTGAGCAATGGCTGTAAATTGTTTAATTTTCCTGCTTTCTTCATCGGGCGCCTCTAGTGGATGATTACTTATTGTTACGCCCAGATATATATAGCTTCAAACCACTCTCAAATTGTTGTTTTGCAGTGCCCATAAATATTTATGGCACCACTGTTTTTGGTTGCCAAATTGAATTATCTGTGTTTTTGTCACATTAAGAGCAGTACCATTTTTCTGAGCATACATTTCAAGAGCCCTTACATTGCAGTGTCTTAGACAGCAAGACCATGTCATCTGCATACAATAGCCAATTTTTTAGGAACTCCTTTGAATCTGGGGGAATCTGTTATTAGACCCTTGAAGCTGTGTCCTATATCAGCGGTGAAATAATTAAACACAGCTGAGGCTAACAGGCAACCTTGCTTTAACCCTCTTTATGTTTTTATGTCATTTGTCAACATGCCATGCCTCCTTAGGCGAACTTGTATGCTAGTCTCTTTGTGGAGTTGAATTAACCATTTTAATATAGACCAAGGACAAACCTGATCCAACAGCTTCTTGTGTAATAATTCTCGAGGCACTGCATCAAATGCCATGTGCGAAAATCTACAAAGGCTGTAAAGATGGGTTGCTTCCGTTGTCTTCGGAGTGAATGATGATGTTAAGGGTGATCAAGTTGACTGCTGTGCCAAGGCCTGGAATGAACCCGGCCTGGAAATCATCCCTTACATCCACTTCTGTCAACCATTTATTGAATTCATCCAGCAGTATATGTGCAAAAATCTTGCCAGGACAATCCAACAGGGCAATTGGACGATATGATTTTGGATCTGCCGTGTTGCCTTTCTTGAATATGGGCAAAATAATGGATTTTTTCCACAAATTTGGTATTTTGCCACTCTTTAGAATATGTGTGAGATCTGATGCAGAATGGAGGACCAGGCTTTCGGATTTTGTTTTACCATACAGTTAAGGATCCCATCCGGCCCGGCAGCTGTAGATCGACTGAGCTTTTCTATACAATTCATTATGTCATCTTTGTCAAACAAAAATGCATGATCCATTTTAACCTCACTCAGATCCAATTCGATTTGAGGAAAGGGAGTCCGGTAAACAGCAATATAGTAGTCCACCCATGTATCTTCTGCAATGGGATTGAGTTCGAAGTACATCTGGGTATTAGAAAGCGCTGAGTTTAACAGAGACCAGATACCACCTGATGATTTTTACACGATTTGTGTCATCATGTGTTCTCCGTCTGTCTGATATTGCTTGGTCCTTCGCACACGTAACCAGTTTTTGTTTTACAATTTGAGGTGACTTATCTGGTTAACAGTATTTTGGTTATAATCTTTTCTTAGGCGCTGTATGTCTTTTCTTAGTTGTGCTTTTCTAATTTTTAGATTATGATCAAATGCATGCAAGTGCTTGGCTCTATACTCCTGGTTAGCAGACCTATCTCCATGGAACATCTGCATAGATTTTACATAACATCCGCCCTCAGTTGCTTTAGATCTGTCAAGATCATTGTGAAGGATTTGATCAAACTGGGCTAACTTGGAGTCTGTCCATCTAATACGATTACCTGCTTGATTGATAATTACATGAACAGCTTGGGTTAAAATCCATTTACATTGGTGTCTTGCAAAATAGACCATTTCCATGATAGGCATAACTCATTATGATCACTTAAATAATTTTCCTTGATAACTAACAATTGTGTGTCAGAATAAATATAATCCAGGGAGGCTGAGGACGTACCTTTGCGCCAGGTTGCTTAGCCAGGAATGTCTCCTGTAATAGAATTGTTCAACATGGAGTCGTTCCTTTCCTTCATGAGGTGTGTCCAGTGCAATTCATCGGGTGTAACAGATTTACTATTTAGAGACATTAGATGAAGATTTAAGTCTCCCAGGATTAAGGTATGATTTATTGTTGTGTCTAATAATAGATCATCCAAGACACTATTCAGATGTTCGAAAAACAAATCCGACTTCACTTGATATTTCCCCCAGTAAATGTTTACAATGGCAATCCTATGGGGATGCTTACGGATTTTTACCACCTGTATGTATGACGATGATGATTTACATGACTTGATCTTAATGTTCATTGCCTTTTTGACAGCTATGAGTAGATCTGCCATGCGACGGACAGTAGAATTTCTAATGCTGGAACTGTTAGAATGTTATATAGGTCCCATGCAGGCTCAGCAGTGAGCCATGTTTCCTGGAAGACAATAATGTCAAAGGCATTCAACTCTTCACCCTAAAATAGATAACAAATTAAAAGAAAAGGGAAACACAGTTTCCCAGTACTGACAGCCGTAAGGACTGGCCATTTTCACCATAACGATGAGCAAACGTGCAGTGGAGTGAAGTTGAAGGCTTCACTTCACTGGAAAAGTCGGGTCAGAGTACAAAAACAAAAGCAAAATGTTTGGGGTCGATAGAAATGGAGGGTAAATTGCAAAAAAAGAGCAAAATGTCCTGGCATTGTTAAACACAGGATTCCTGCTGCTCTCTGGCCATGCCCGGGGGCCGACAGGTACACTTCCTGGTGATCCCTGTGGGCCTAAAAGAGACTTCTTTGTCAGGGGTGAACTGGCTGGAGTGCCTTGAGGCCCATGGAGGGCGACCAGATCAGTCGCTGAAGAACGAGCCAACCTGAAAATTGTGGATTGGTGAACCTGTATTTTCATGTTTTGTATGGTTGGGTCTGTAACGGGGGAGTTGATGTTTGTATCTGGAATCTAAAAAAATGCAATAAAAAAAATCTACAATCTGGTGTGACTACACAAGGGTACAGAAGTACACTGCCTAAAGGACTGATTATCTGAATAAGGAAATGATAAAAGCGGTTGACCACCGTAGTTTAAAAGCAGCGCCTCCATGCTCCCTACTGACCTAAGAGTACATGAGACTGCAATATCAGTTAGAGTAGAGTAGTGCAGGACTAATCAGAGATTAAGGTGAGATGTTCTGGATGAGTGTGAAGGAAATATTTTGGATGAGCACCCCATGATTGTCTTGTTTTAACCATACCTCATCACTGTAAACCCTAAATGTGCAACTCTGGCTGTGATCCCATTTTTATTTTGCACTCTTCCCTATCTAGTATTGGAGCTGTTTAAGGCTTTGTTTCTAGCAATTGTGTTTGGTCTTTGACTCATACCCATTTGTGTCTCTGAAAGGCTGAATACCGCTTGGTGGGTAGCGCAACAGGGATATAAGCTGCGACCCAGCAGTTATCTGAATCTGACCAACACTTAATAGTGTACCTGAAATGTCTGTACTGGGGGAGGAACAGGGGCTGGGTGTGATACCTGCGCCTCTGGATAGATGCTTCAAAGTGGTTAAGCCAATGAGCCACACCCACGCCACCATGCATCCGGAGTAAGGAACGTACCTGCATCCATAACAAGTCATACATTGTCTTAACCTTCATATGAAGTTTAAACAAGTGCCACTTCCTCCTACATGGAGTCCAACCCACTTCATGTTTACCGACTATTCATCAAAAGCAAGAACAATGGCATGAATATACACAGACTGAGTCACCAACACACTTTCCCCAGGAAGGCACATTTGATTTAGACAGGATAATAAATTTGCAGAAGGTGCTAGGGAAGAGAGGTGCATGTGTACACCAACATCAATGGACCATTTATCTCGGTTGAAGAGGCAAGCTGTGTCTAAGACACTCAGAAGAAGCTCCAGGAGCCAGTAAACATTTTGAAAACTGAGCAATCAAACCTGCAGGAACATGTCCATAAAGCTGGGTACAAACTATTGTAGCCCATACTTCAAGAGGAGCCCCACGAAAAGAATGTTCTGAAGATATTTTGGACACATATAATCCAGCTGTTCTTAAGGAACTACCTGACAGGCGAATGGTTAGTCTGGACTCATCCCAAATGCCAATCCATTTCCAGTCCACTCCAGTACATCTTATGGATGGCCCATTCACTCCTGAGCTATGGGCTCAGATCCCAAACCTGTTTTCACTGTCCACATGCATATTTGAAAGGTCTCCAAACACAGCGTTTAATACCACCCCATGCACATTTCATCTCAAACAGCTACCGGGAGAGAGAGATACTATAAAATACGAGAAGACCCTGTTAAATTTTAGGAGGCACTGTAGATCAGTTTTGACTGTTATCACCCTAGTGATCTGATCAGTATCCACAAATTAACCAGCTGATGAACCGGCTACAGATAGAGTTTTGAAAGCATTTATTGATAGGCTGGTGCAAACTGTTATTCAAGTTTGTCCTTGAAAGATCAATTGGGCAAAAATTAATGCCTGCAAGCACGCGAAGAGAGAACATCTGGTGGAATATCTTGAGCATATGAAGAGATGCTTTGAACAGTATTCTGGGATTGTGGATGGAACACTGTTAGTACTGCAAGCTAAGGTTTCCCGGTTTGTTATGGGATTGCAATCGAAAGTGTTCAAAGAAATGAAAGCAGTGTTGATAGGAAGGGAAGGAAAGGGAATAGTGGAGGTTTTGTTGGCCACGCAGCATTTTCATGAGAAGGTTGAGGGACAAAGAAACTAATGAAGCCAAGTTAATGTCATTCCGAGGGAAGGGGGGATTTTGCCCTGCTCTGGATGGGTGGGAACGGGGAAGAGGAAGAGGGATAGGAGCACCTCAGTCGTTTGGGCCAGGGCAAACTGCTGAAAGTTATTACCCCAACACATATATTTTTACCAATGCAATTATTTTGGACACTAGACATCCAAGTGTTCACATTGGACTTAGTACAACGGTTGAGGCTGTCATACAACCACACCAATGCAACTCGCTAAGTTCCCACTTCCACCGGTAGTGCTATTGACCGATGCTTAGGATTGCCAAGAGGTCCCTGAACTTGTTGCACCACTTATTTTGATTGAACCTTCTGTACAGTATGTTGACTGTATTGTTGCAGATCCGAAAATGGCATGTCTGTTTGACACAGAAGCATCAAGCTCCACTTTATAAGCTTCTGAGTTTTCAAGAACGATGCATTCAGCTGAAGTAGTCAATATGGTGGGTATGAGAGGGACTCCAATTCTTCATACTGTGTCCACTCTGCTTAAGGTTACGATGGGTCCCATTTCCGACCCACATGCTTTCTTGTTGAGCCTTGTTCCCCAGTGAATTTGTTTGAATTAAACCTGTTATGTAAACTGAGCTGCTCTATTTACTGTTCCCCGGATGTCATATATCTTGACATTCTGTCTCACAAGGAGCACAAGGTGCTGGCAGTATTACAGGACATCACCTATTTGGACTCTGAGGACTGGCCTGCCAACTCCTGTCCAGGCAGGGGCTGTTAGACCGGGTACCAATCAAATTATGTTCAACCTATGAAAATGATACTGGCTAAATGGTCAATGCTGAACCAGTTAAAATTACCCTGATCCCTGCTACCGTGCCCTTTGTACCGCAGAATTTAATTTTCCAAAAAATGCTGAAGAGGATATTAGTCATGTGATAGAATCCCTTCTCCAGCAAGGCATTATTGTCTCAACGTGCAGCCCCTGTAATACTCCCATTTTGCCTACTAAGAAACCAGGTAAAGTGGTCTATCATTTTATTCAGAACCTGCAGCAAGTTAATGCAGAAGTGCTGTTGGCTTTTCCATTTTTTCCCCATCCAGCTACAATTTTGTAATATATTCCATATACAGCCAAATATATTATTATTGTGGATTTGTGTTCTGTATTCTTCTCTATACCTATACATCCGGACAGTCAGTATCTTTTCGTATTCACCCATAAATTGACTCAGTACACGTTCACAAGGCATGCAATGTGGTGCATGGAGTGTTCTACCTTGTTTCCCAAAATTTGAAGAAAGATTTGGTTTCTGTACAGTTCTGAGAAGGGTGAATGCTGGTGCAATATATAGATGATTTGCTCCTACCTTCCCCTTCCTTGGAAGCATGTGACAAAGACACCCTCATTCTTTTGACAGCGCTCGCTGAAACGGGTCACAAGATATAAGGACAAACTGTCCTGGGTGTAGCATCTGAGCCATGAGATTTCTGCAGGGGAAAAAGACTTGTTGCAGGATCAAAATGCAGTGATCCAGAAGGTCCCTAAACTCCAAACTAAGAAACAGATGAGAAGGTTCCTCAAGATGGTAAGTTTCTGTAGGCAATGGGTCATGGGTTATGTGTCCATAGTAAAGCCCCTATCAAACCTCACACATGATTCTATCTCTGAACCCCTACCATGGTCTCAGCAAGCCAAAGATCCATTTGTCACCACTTAGCAAGCGCTTGCAATGGCTCCAGCTTTAGGTTTGCAGCATTATAGCAAGCCCTTTGTCTTGTTTTGTGACAAACGCATGGGGTTTGCTCAAGGTGTGTTGACTCAGATACATGGTGACAGGCAATGGCCTGTATCTAATCACAGTATAGTGCTAGATCCAGTTGCTGCAGGACTTCCAGCATGTCTGTAAGCTGTTGAAGTTGCTGCACTATTGCTGGAGAAAACTGGCTCGCTGGTGAAGGGCCAACATGTGACAGTTTCTGTCCCTCATGTGGTAGTGTCATTGTTAGTTAAGGGAAAGACAAATCATGTGTCAAATTCCAACCTTACATGCTATGAGAAGTTGTTAATCTCTGCTGCCAATGTTACTCTGAATTGTTGCTCCATTCTAAATGCTGCTTCGCTGTTACCTATCCTGGAGGTTGGGGAGCCCCACTATTGTCAGGTTGTTGTGGAAACACTTTGTGGACTTGTCGGATGTACCCTGACTTAATCCTGAGCTAATTCTGTTCATGGAAGGCTTGTGTATTTGTGTGCCAGACACGGGAGAATTGGTCTCAGGATATTCTGTATGTTCCCCCTATGCTGTACTAGAAGCATACTGATTACCTGCAGCTAAGTCAGTCCTAGCTTGTACCCCTCACCCATGCATGTACTCTGGCACAGTGGTAGATCAGAAACGATGTACACCAATTCCAGGAATACCCATGCAGTGGTCATTGGGGTATTTAACATCCAATCATAAATGGAAAATATGTGTCAGCATTATTAGAGACATTGTTATCCCATGCAGCAGTAGCCATCATGAAGTGGCCCATGGAAATGATTTGGCATATGGTGCTGAACATTCAGCAGCTTTGAGAGGGTCCCTGTTTCCAATTGAATGTCTCTTTCATGTTGTAGTTCAAAGGTCACCTAGCCTTCCATGACCAATCTGGCAATACTCCAAGATCAAGCTCCTGAAGCGGAAAAGGTGACTTAGATGCAGTGTAAGTATATACTTTGATGAGATTCCCTGTGGCATTCCCCATGTAGCTGTCTGGTGGCACCCAAGGTACTTCTCCCCTGCTTAGTCGGTGAAAGACATGGCATGACCCATTCAGGTAAAGATGCTATTATTGTACAGTTATAACAGGACTAGATGGCACCAGGATTGGTCACTATGGCTCAGACCTATTGTAATTATAGTATGATATGCCTAACCCACAACATTGGGAGAGTGGTGCCTGTGAAGCTCAATGTATAGCCTGTACCGGAGGGTCCATTTTTACATGTGCAGACAGACGTCATACAGCTCCCCATGTGCATATCTTATTTGTATTTTTTGGTCATAGTGGATGTGTTTTATGGGTGGGTGAATGCCTATCCTTGTAGGAAAGCAGATGCAGTCACTGTGGCCAAGAAATTGTTATCTGAATGTATACATCGGTTTGGGTTGCCCTTATGTATAGACAGTGGATGTGGTATCCATTTTACTGGTCAGGTTATCAGGGAGGTGCATACAGCTTTAGGGATAAGAAAATTCCCCGTACTTATCCTTGTTCTAGTGCACATGTAGAATGCCAAAAGGCAACCACAAGTTAAGGCTGTCTAAAGTGTGTAAAGAAACTGGGTTGATGTGGCCTCATGCTCTTCCCCTGGTTTTGTGTGCTAGGAGAAACAATCCCCAGCATAAAAATAGGGTGTCGGCCCTTGAGATTCTTACTGGTTGCCCTATGAGAATGCACCTCCATCAGTCCCCAGCAGTCTTGTATATGCAGAAGATGATACTTTGATGAAATATTGTAGCACATTAATTGAAATTGTTCGATCTCTTCATGCTGAGGTTCGTGAAGTTCTGCCTCAACCAGCTATGGGAGCCTGCTACCCTCTGCAACCATGACACTGGTTCCTGATGAAAGTCCATCAGAGAAAGTCTGCACTTCAGCCAAGGTGGTGTGGTACCTTTCAAGGTTTGTTATCCAGCATTTCCGGAGTGAATTGGGCCAGCATCTCTGCCTGGATCCACTCGACAAATTACTGCAAGACGACCGTCCCAGATGATCTTCTACGGACTGGCTCCAAATCCCACATGACCACCACCAGTGACACTGCCAAGTGTGTCATTGTCAGATATTTCCAGGTTTGCTGTAACAGAATGATCCATATCAGAGAGCGAGGTCAAGGCCCTCAAACAGACAATATGCTTACATGCTGAACTGTTTTCCGCAGCTGCTGAATCTGTTTTTCAGAGTAAAGTCTCAGAGCTGTTGATAAGACTCCTCTGACAGGTGGTCAAGGACTGGGAAAGGCCTCGGCCGAGCCATTTCGCTCTGTTGGCAAACCATCTCAATTTCTGTTGGGCTTCATCATGTAACTGTTTAGAGATATGCACTGTGATCCTGCAGGAAGATATTCACAAGTCAGTAGTTCTAATCAAAGTGACAACGGGCTGAGTTACTTAACTCTGGATCTGTCTCCTCAATGACAATAAACCGCTCTGAGAAAGTGGCACCCCGGCAGAGAGCAGACACCACTGCTGCCAAGTCCCTAGCTTCTGCAGGTTATGGACCGTGTTGCTATCATTTATTGGTCATGCTGTTCATAACCATGACTCTGATATTTGTGTGGTTCTGGTGCTATTGATATCTGTAGTTTTGATTAGGGGGTGGATATGTTGCCCATACAACTGTGGACTGTGGATTTTGTTGCAGGACACTTGAAAAATGAGGTGGAACTTTGGAACATTGAGACTCTTTGTGTTACAGATCCTAAGGATTTTTGCCTGCACGGTCCGTCCAGAGAACAGTCTCAGCCTGTGAGTTGTACTGTAAGTACGTCAACAAATTAGGAAAGGAACTTTGGTTGCAACCCACAAACTATTGTCCTGAAGGTGGTTGAAAACCTGAAGAGGACCATCAATGAATAGCACTAGGGGCATGATGTTGTACTATATCTCTGCCAGCATAAATGTTAGAATATTGATACTGGGGCTTTTCTAACAACATGTTATGAGACAGACGGCCTGCAGTCCAGCCCTGGGTAGACTGTGAAACACATATTTGCACCACTCCTGGCATGATGAATGTATTTTTAATGGAACAGACTGCTTGGTGTGTGCACCCAGGATTTCTACTACTGATTCCGTACTGCACAAATTCCCTTTCAGTGGGGATCAGAAATTGGGCTCCCAATCATAAGGCCCAAAACCATGTAGGGATGCTCAGTCCTCGTTGGGTTTCACAGGGCCTCCAAACTTCCCTGAGCCGAACCTACTCCACCGAAAGCCTGCTGCCCTCAATCTATAATCTCCGGCAGTGGGTCTCCTGTGTTATACTAACCCAGGGTCTGTGTTAATGGGAACCAGCAGATGCTAGTATTACATGGCCACTAACACTAGTGTGGTAATTAATAATGTTGCATTTGCCATAGAGTGGAATTTCACATTTTTTCAGACTGGATATGCAATTTATCCCTGAACGTATTTCATCTGTGCCAATAAGGCATACCTGTGGTTACCCATCAATTGGGGAGGGAGCTGCTACATGGAATAGTTTCTGCCTGCGTTACGTCACACCTCTACATTTCCCACCCAGGCTCGTCCTAAACTAAGCTTTTTCTGGGAAGACTTTGTCGAAGATCGGGTTATTTTATGCCAGCTTTAGAGATTAAAATACATAGAAATTGGTTAACTCAGCTCTCACTGTCAGTGGAGGATATTGCCAATGTTACTGCAACCTTACTCCTTGTCTATGCTGTGCTAGGAACAGGTGGCCACCCGAATCATGGTTCTTCAAAACTGCATGGTGTTAGACATGATTCTGTGCAGTTGTAAAGAGTGAGTGCTGCACATTTACACCAGTTTATGCAAATAATATCTGACATTACTTGCATTCGACACACTGTAAGCCTTGTGCACACTAGGCTGGAGGCATCAGGGACTTTTGGGATGTCATCAAGGGGCAACTGGGATCCCGGGGGTTATCTATAGGACAGACCCTGCTGGTAGTCTTTGTCAGGATCGTGGGGATGTCTTGTCTGTCAATGGTAAGCAAAAGCCATTACTATTGGATATGGAACACCTATTCTGAAGTGCTTTACTGTCATGTTGAAGAAGATTAAGTGTTATGACCTGAAGGAATGTGATGTTTGTTCCTCCAGAGATGAATGTAATGAGATTGCAGTGAAAGTCTAATAGGAGGAGTTATGGAAGAAAAAATAGGAATTAAAATTGTATGTACTTTCCGTGCCTGACATTGCAGTATTATGGTGACTAGGCCCTGTAACCTGCCATATTTAAACAATGTTTCTTGCGTATGCGAGTCAGAGACTGTAGGATGTACTACGCATGTCTTTGCAATGAAAGCATCTTGCCTTGCTTGTTGGAATGCTCATTTTCTCATATTTTGCTTCTGGCGTGTTTCCCTTTTGGCATATGCAAGCAGTATCTAGGCTCTCAATATCTTAAGAAAAGCAGCAGAGGAGAGCGGAAGTCATCACATCACTAACACTCTCGCTTGCCTCAAAGCGTATGGGAATCTTTAAAGAGTGGGCACCTTGACTGACTGAGTTATGACAGGGTGACCTCGCTGATGGCACTGCACTGGCTTACATGAAAGAGAAAGCAGCTGGTGCAAAGGCTTACATATTGAGGCTTTGTTCTTTGTTAGCAGGATGTATTTAGTGAGGAACCTTGACCTGTTGGGAATACCCTTTACATTGGAAATCATGTTTCCTGGTGGGTATAAAGGCTGTAAGGGAAGGGACTCTCAGTACTTTGTGTATCATGTTGCTGTTGGCTTTGTGTGTCCCTGCTTTTAAGCATACCCCCTCCCTTTTTCTCCTCTAGATAGCCCCACTCTGTCTGCCCACCATGCAGATCCTCTTCTTCACTCCATTTTCCCATGCTGAGTCCTTGAAATACCTAGCAAAAAGTCACCCTTCTGGCTCTCGTGGCGACCTCTCCCTCCGCCTCGCTCCTTAAGAACATCCTATCCACCACCTATTCAGGCATCATTGCAAGGTCCATTATTAACCATTCTCTATCTTCTGGCATCTTCCCTGAAACCTTCAAAATCTCTACGTCATGCCTCTTCTTAAAAAATCCAACCTCAACCCCCTCCTTCCCTCCAGCTACCACCTTATCTTAAACACTCAATCAATTGCCAAACTCAGTACGCACAGCACACACAAGGCTTGGCCTCTTCACAGAATCTAACTACCTTCTAAACCCTGCCCAATCTGGGTTAAGCCTTTTTTGAGGAACAGAATCCTGTCTTGTGTCCATCTGGGATGATTTCAAAACAACAGCAGACTCTGAAGTCTGCCCCACACTTATGCTCCTTGACCTATCTGCCTCCTTTGACACCATCGACCATGCCATACTCACGGACAGACTACACTCTCCAGGCATAAGTGAACTGCTCTTAGATGTATCTCCTCTTTCCTTTCCAACTGCTCTCAAATCATGCTCCTTCTCCCTTTTCTCTCACCCGTCCACCCTGTTCCCGAAGGGGTCCCTCAGTGACCCTCTCTGTCCCCTCTCCTCTTCAAACTCTACCTTATTCCCCACCCAGCACTCATCCGTCTCATAACCTTATCTGCTATAACTATGCGGATGACACCCAGATCATTCTCAGGATCCCCAAGTCACTGCCCTCCCCTCGCCCTGACCTCGGCTCCTGTCTGTCATCTATCTACGGACTCATAACAAATGGGGACTAACAGTGCCACCGCAACTCAGGATTCAGCACAAATAGCGCTAGACCGAGTTGCGGCAACGCTAATTGCATTGGGCGGTATCACAGCACAATTACCACTGGGATACCGCCCAACTCATGATGAGGCCCTTAGTCTTTAAAACTTACAGCGAGCTGGTTTCTACTATGTTTGCAGTGGATTTTGACAGTGGATGTAAGGCATGGCTAGTGAAAAAGGTATAGCATAACAAAACCCTTCAAATTCATTGACAAAAAACGTTAATTAAGAGAGTGTTAAGGTGAGCTGATCTATCGCAATAAAACATTTGTGATTCAGTGATTTTGGGAAGTGCTGACCCTCTTAACTTGCCGTGCCCCGTTGCAAAGCCTATTAGCACAAGGGAATTAACAATGACATACAAATGACATGATGGGGGACATCTATGGTGGGGGTGCAAAGTTGTTATTATTATTAGTAGTAGTATTGTCATACTTATGATGATTATTATTGTTATTTTACTTTAAATAAATATTATTATTGTATTTATTTTTATTGAGCGTGGACCTAGCGTCGAGAAACAACACAGTGCTTCACAGAGGATAGAACAGTACAGATGCATAACGGAGCACTTTTCAGAGGTAACAACAGAACAGATATACAGCGTTGGGTACAATACACATGAGCACAGAGGAGGGGTGCAGCAGTATAGGGTGGCGGGGAGGAGAGGGATGTTTGGCGTCTAGTGATTCAAGTGATTCAAGTGGCATGGGGGCTGACATGATGGCCTAGGTGTTGAAGAGGTGGGTCTTGAGTTCATTTCTGAATTGTAGTAGCGTGGGTGCGAGTCTGATGCTGATGGGGACGATGTTCCACAGTCTTCGGGCATAGAAAGAGAAGGCTTGTTTTATGGTCCTTTTTTTTGCAGAGGTGGATTTCCAGTCTGCAAGTGTCCTGGCTTCTGGTGGTGCACTGTCCGCCGTAGATGCTGAGTTTCTGGTTGACTTGAAGGCATCTGCCTTATATATGATGCAGCAAGACTTGAAGGTTATTTGTGCATGCAGTGGGAGTCAGTGAAGGTGAATGAGGGTTGGGGTGATGTGGTTGTATCTGTGTAGACACTTGATGAGGCATGCGGCAGCATGTAGCACACTTCTCAGGGGCACAGGTTAAGATGGTCATACTTCCCACACCAGCTGACATTTGATGCAATACTTCAGCTCAAACTCAGTGGGTGTGGGAAGTGATGACCATCTTAAATTAAACAATGCTCACATAGCACATAAACCGCTGGATGATTTTGCAGAAAATAATAAACAAGTTAGCCATTAAGTACTGTAGATGTGATTTTCATTTGTTTGGGTTAAAACCCTGCAGTATATTTGAAATAATTTGACAGAGAAGGGTTGCCCCCGGTCCGGTCCCAAAAAACCTGTATATATCTCCCAGGATGCATTTCAGCAGTGACTCTTTTCAGAAATGAATCTCTAGCAGTTTTTTTTTGTTGATGTAAGTGATTCCTGTGGTAATCTCCAGAAAGCTAAAGAAGAAAAATGCTGAAAATGATATGGAGAGGAGTAAAATTTGTGATTTCATATCAGTGTGGGGTGGGGGAAACGGGACCACATGTTTAATGGGAGAATTAGGGGTGGGCTAGGAAGCCTGTTTGTTCCAGACTGTTTTATTTCTTCCTGGATGCATATTTAAAATGTACCATCAAAACAATACGTCACATGAAACTAGTGAAAGTATGGAGATAATAGGAGAGGGTCAGGGTACATTTATACATAGAAGGCACCAGGATTGGAGCAGGGGGCATATGTAGAGTTGCAGTTGGGATGGGCAAAACTTTTAAAGTGTTGCACATTTTCCCATTCATGTGGTGATCAGAAAACAATGCAGAAAGCGGTACAGGGTTGACTGCAGGATTTTCCCAGGTGAAAGTATATAGGGCCATGGGTCACATCCAAAGGCCATGGCTATTTGATTCTGGTTAGTTAGTAGGCAGTGGGGATGGGCCTCTGCTTTTTCAAATAATTGGGACAACTGTCCGTGTCCATTGCCAAAAGCCATGTCTGGTGGGATTTGGTGTGCGTATGTCCTTCATGTTCTGTTCACCACCTTATAAGCCAATACCCACCACTAGATGAGATGCCAAATACAGCACTGAAGATCTGCATCTAATTTTAGCCACTCACTGCTACAGTGCCTGGAACATGCTGCAAAAGCTACAATGAAGCCACCATATCCCTTAAAATCAGATGAAATTTTCAGTGCCAACTTGATGAATTCCACCCTCCAAATGCTGGAGTATTTGCTATAACTACTGGTGCCTAGTTAACATGAAAACAGTTTAAAATGTTGGAGAATGTTTAGTATTTGCTGTGGCCATTTCAAAAGGCCGTCCAGAGGGTTAGATTCTCCTCTGCATCATTCAGGGAGGTCCAGCCACTGGTGTATCTGTTGGAATGATAAATATCCAACACAGTACATGAACATCTGCCGTTTGGTGATGAAGAAGCAAGGCAACTAACTATGAACCTGCTCTCATCCTTCCAACAATTTCCACACATTGTTGGTAATGAGGAGAATATGTACCCCTGGCATCTTTTCTTGACCCATAGTTTGAAGTCATGGTTACACCCTTTAAACAGCATGTGTGTTAGGATAAGGTAAACAATGTCGATGTGTAAACTTATATCCTAAAGAGATTTAAAAACCTGGCTGGAATAAGAAGAGGGACAACCATCAGAGATCAAAATCCCAGTACGGGACTCCACCACTGCAAAGAGCTGTTATGATGGTGTACGTTTAATCTCTACAACTCCAGTCGCATGTTAAGGCCACAACAAGGAATGCTTTTAAGAAGTGGAAACATTTGAGAAGATGTGGGGCAGAATACTCCCACAGCTTGGCTTGCTACATGCATGGAGGTCCCCATAAAACCTCAGTATTCCCACTGTAGATCAGATGGCTGAAGCCTACATCCTCAACATATACCAAATGGGAAGTGATAACAATCTGTCGCAATTCTGGCTTGGTGATTAGTGGCCAGTATGACCATATGACTTGTTCAATTAGCTTTGGAAATCTCATGCTTCCGCTTACTGGGGTGCAGTTTGAATTGATTTCGTTTAGCACTGCTGGGGCTATTGTCTGATATCACAAGAGACACGTGAATGACAGACTTGAGAAAGAAATGACTTAAATATTAAAATGAATCCTATCGCTGAAGCCTATGGTGGGAATAACACCCAGACCTTGCTCTTGGAATATTACACAGCACATTTCTCAAATGATGAAGATTTATGTGAGAACCAGTTACAGTCACACAAAAGGAGTGGCATGAGGGAAGGTTGTGGTAGACACACTCTGTCAGTAGGGGTTGAGCGGATTGCAAAAGGAAATCTTTAATTTTCAGGTCATCTTAAATTGATATGGCTCTTCCAGTGGAGGCACTCTCCAAATATGTGTACCATGCTTACAAAATGGAAGTTCTGCCTCAATGTGTGTGGCTCTAACATCCAGTGGAATCACTCACTGAGTCCTACTACTGCACTCACAAACTGGATGTTCTGCCTCAATTTATTTGGCTCTACCAACCAGCGCATCCGCTAATTCCTATTTTCTACACCCTCCCAGTATACCTTCCCCCCTTTAACTACCTTTTTGCCCAGTCAAATACAAGTGTGTAGAGTAGTGCATGAGCTGTGTTTCTCCATGGAACCAACCAAATCTTGTTATCCAGCTCATGCCAACTGACAAAGGTCAGACAATCCACACAGTATGTGCCAGCATTCCTCAATGCTTTGTCTCACCTGTTCTGCCTAAATTACACCACACCCTAAATCCTACCACCACCAACAGGAGGCTGTGCTGCTAGTGGTGCTAATGTGGCCCTGCTAGGTGATAGTGCCACACAGCTCATCGTGCACATCGTCATACCTAAAGTGCTTGCATATCAAGGATGTGCTCAAGGCACTCTTTCTTTAGCTACCCCCATCAACATTCTTCTGGAAGAGGGTGCATATTACTCTGAGTGCATCCTCCCTGACAGAAAAACCCTCCAGCCACCTCGCCTGAAGTAGTCTAACACCCATGGAGAAATGGTCAACAATATCATGGGTAGGGATGTCTTCTGACATGAATTCACCCTCTTGAGGAATCGTGGGCCCACCTTGCCCCACTTCACAAGCAAACAATCTTAAAGTGGCCCCAGTTTCTATGATCGGAGCCATTTGTTGAGGGACTAACTGTGGCTCCTTTCCCTGGGGCTCTTTGGTAGCAGAACCACCACCTCCTCTGCATCCTCTCTCATCTGCACTATGTCCTCATGAACCTGAATGGCTACTTCTCCCTGCTGCTCCTGGAGTCCCTCCTCCGTGTCACCTCCAAAGTAAAGTGCTCACTGACCTTCTGCAGGTATTCCTATAAGGACTCTGCAGACAACAAAACCTGCTCTAAATTGGTAGCTTTATCCACTCAACCATCATCAGTCTCCCCCTCCTCAAACACATCTGCCCTCCTCAAACACCACCTCCCCCTCCTCAGACAGCACCTTAACCCCTCGACCACCAATTCCACCTCCTCAACATCTGTCTCCCCCTCCTCAACCACCGTCTTGCATGTGCCCTCTCCTGCTCCTGCTCCATCTTGTCCTCCATCCACCCTCCTTCGTGGGCTCCTGTTCTACCTCAACCCATGACATGGAGGTGGAGGAGTCTCAACTCATCATCTTTTCCCCTGTCACTCCCTCCAAATAAACTAACATTTTGTCAAGATACGTAAATGTACAAAATCCAAATGTGCCGAAATTTTCAACGAGCAAAACACCAAAAAGTGACAAAGGCAAATAAAGGGATTCTTGCAATGCACACATGATGGCTCAGAAAGGATTCCCAAAACACTGTAGGGAATGAGTACTGCACCGGATGAATTCTCGGGTTCACACAAAAAGATTCCTCTAGAAACCCAGGAAAGGAAAGTTGTAGGAAACACATTTTACATTTATTATTTTTGGGGTGACACAAAGTATAAGAAGGTTTTGTTTTCAGAGAGTACATGTAAAAAAGGGAATGTTAGAGAGAGTCCCTAAAGAATGCAGACAAACAGATAAAAGGGATCCAACAAGAAACATTACAAAAACACAAAAATCGAACAAACTCACCCAAACCATTCCTAAACTCACCAATAACACTCCTAAACTCCTCCAAAACGACCAATTTGTGAGACCGTTCTTTCCATTCCTAACTTGACAGACAGAATATTTCCACAAAGAAATCAGGAATCAAGCTGGGCCTTACAAAGGTTTATTAACTAATGTTAGAATGGCTCAGGGCCTCTGATTGCCTAGTGGAACTAAATCCCCACCATGGAACTGGTGGCAGAGTTCAACCCATTGAAAGTCCAACATGAACACTATGGGGATTTCAAACCCACCTGGCAAAAAAACAAACCCTGTGGGACAAATTTTGAGAAGTTCGAGAACCCAGATTGCCAGGCACTTAAGGTGGACCAAATTAGTCATACGTGTTCATACATTAAGTGGAGATTTCCAGTTGTTGAAGAACAATTTGTGGGGAAAAACGACTGTCCAAGAAGAAGCAGGCAGAAGGTGCACCCTCCCTTCATAGTTTTTTTTTCAAAACTGCTGGGAAGAGAGTGGGTGCCATGTGCCTTTTGTTGGAAGCAAAGCAGCAATGTCTAATCCAAAAACACAGTTCCACATGTAATCAAACAAGACCTGACTAGTTTTGATTTTTTTTTCCGTATTAGGATTGAATCTGTATCACTTGACCCAGGCTCCTTTGGTGAGAAGGTGCATTCACGTTTGTATCCTGGGCAATGTGTATGAGATGAGGAGTGCTCACAGTTGGAAGTAATTTGAGGCGATTAACAAAAGGAATTACAGAGATGTAATCTAATCCAACTAACCGTAATATGACCATGCAACAAGGCAGTACAACATTTGAGCTAAGGAAATTGTTTACCTTGAAAAAGACCGAATAGTTCGACACACGTGCTGTTAAAGCCTTAGGGCAAATCTCAGCTATACTCAATAAATCTGACTGACACTGCTAATATCTCATGCATATTTACTTTCACATATATCTTTACATTAGGGCAAGTGCATGTGATACAAGCACATCTCATACTTTACTCAATGTGTATGAAATGCTCCCATATAAACATGTAAACACACAGAACCCTCGGCAACAAGGAAGTGGCTTATTAACGGGGGATTCTTTGCTCTAAGTTAGCAAATGCTTTCAGTGATATATATATATCTTTATTGGTAAGCAATTATTAGAACAGATCTATTTGGCAATCACTTTCTTGGTATCTGCCTCACTCTATAGCCAAGTTATAAGTAGACATTTCCTGCCATAGGATATTCTAAATAGCGCATTGTTATATACAGATCTACCTCAAATGCTCTCCATGCTTTGTAAACGTACATAGCTCAGACACTCATTGGTGCCCTGCATGGGCCATTACTTATGAAATAATGTACAGTTCCTTTGAGAAAAATCCAAAACTGGTTTCAATATTTTCGGAGATGCATGGCTCTCACATAACTCACTAAAGTCGATGTGTTTACCATCGCACACCCGTATGTTTGCAGCTGCTACGGTAGTGATAGAAATCAAATAAAGTGCCCTTCAACCCTCCTATCTCAGGGCCAAGCAGCAAAGGGCAAAGGCGCAGCAATGCCTTCAGCGGAATCATGAGCCGCTCATGAGCAGGGACCCAATGAGAATTGATTATTTTCCCTTGGATGGAGGGGATAGGGAACTCCAGCTTATCTGGCAGACTTATTATATGTGTATAGTTATTTACGAGTATCAGTGTTTGTATACACCTTTAACTCTATCGTACAATTAAACAACATTATGAAATGACATTTTTAACTCCCGTCACAAACATTCATTGAACAGAAAGGCATTTGATGTTCAGGTAATATGACAGTATGACAAACAATGTACTTTATTTGATACCATACTGTGGGTGTGGATAGAGAAAACAAATGTAGAGGCGAACATTATAGGAGCTAGTTTTTATAGTGTAGTAAAGTAAAATTCATGCAAAAATAAATGGGTAAAAAGAACTTTACTCCACATTTTCCCCCGTTTGTATGGCGCAGAGGGAGTACAGAGCGGAATATACGTGTTTGCCACCCGCATCCTCTCCACCATACATCTGTGACAGAATTTACGCCAGCATAACATGTTCATACTGGTGTCAATGCTGAAGATTCCTGTGCAATCTGCCTGTGTTTTACACCAGCAAAATGCATTCGGAGACCACAGAAATGCATTTTTAATTCAGTCTGCCATGCATAAATGGCAGGTGGCATTTTCTCATTTTGCACTGCAAATTTGTCAGCATTTTACACCACCATATTTCGCTCCACGATGCAATGACGAGAATTGCCTGGAAAGGACTCGTTTGCACCTATGCGAAAACGAACGGGTCCCTTATGGCGATTTACGCCTGGGTACAAGGTGAGCTCATTTGCTTCCGCATGCCAACATTTTTTTGAAAACAATGGACCTCATCACGACCCTGGCGCTAAGGGATTACCGGTACTGGTAAGTTTACCAGTACCCGTAATCCCTTAGCGCCTGATTACGAGGTCCCTTTGCGGGTTCCCACCTTAACGGCTGGTTTTACCAGCCGTTAAGGAATGGACCCGCAAAGGGACCTTGGTGCTAATTACGGTACCGCAATTTGTGGTACCGTAATTACCGCCTTCCACATTCCCATTATGCCCTATGTGGCAAAAATGGGAATGGGGAAGGGCCACAGTGAAATGGGGAAGTACCGCCCGCCAACCTTGGAATGGGGTGGTACTTCCCCATTTCACCTTGGCGGACTCGTTACAATACCGCCATGGTTTAGCGCCGGTGTTGTAATGAGGGCCAGTGTATTTATTTATTTCTACTGCGCCATCACCCGCAGGCATCAGGGCGCAAAACAGATAACATAAAAACTAGGTGGAAGAAAGGAGTCATTTATTCGAACAGGGTTATTTTCAGATTTTTTCTGAAAGCAATCTAACTTTCCTCTGATCGCAAGGATATAGGAAGTTAATTCCAGTTAGTTCTACCCTTAGTAGGGTAGGATCTACCTTTTCCTGGAGCCTCGAGCTCTTTTAGCAATGGTGAAGGATCGAGAAAAGTCAATACAGTCCACAACACTTTTTTAAATTTAAAATGTGAAAACCAAGGTACAAATATTATTGAAATAACATTAAACTTAAAAAGCCATAATTTGAATGCAGAATCCATTTATGACCAGTTTCTCACATTTCTCAAGAACGTATTATCTTTGACAGTGCTGGTTTTAACTCAGACTTCAGTAAATTGTCCCTTTTCTTTCCACATAATGAGCTTGTAAGCAAATGGATCGGGTGAATCTGAAGGCATTAACCGAACCCATGCAAACACGATTCTGGCACAGGTGGGCCAGCCTCACTCAGTCCAGCTCCACAGTGAATGTCGATATTGCCCAAGGAGCATGACAGGTGCGGATCACTGGAGCAGGATCTCAATCTAAACTACAACCACTGTTACCAACTGACAGTCTCACCTGCTTCTCACTGGCCTTAGGTAGCAAAGGTGTTGTCAGAAGCAACGGAATATATTTTGAATTTTGGGCTGCACAATTCTTAACACGCACAGATTCGGTGCACCCCCTTCTCCTACGTCGTCCCTGGATCAAGGCATGGTCTGGCATGCTGGAGCTGGTGAGGATCAGGGTGCATGCAAAAAAAATAACTCAAGAACTGGGTCCTAGTAGGTAAGTCTGCATACTGTGATAAATGGGGATGGATACCCCTCGCAGCCTGGGTCAGGAGGCCCAGCAGGGTGTTTGCCAGAGACATCCTGCCCCATAGGAGTGGTGTCGGAGTATGGGGGTCGCTGTCTATGGTCCCACTACACATGCCCAAGTACCAAATGAAGTGTACTACTTTTGATCACACCACACCTGATGTACCCTGTCCTGGACAGTGTTTTCTTTCTCCCAGTTCAGGACTGCAGAGTCCAGCAGTCCTTGTGGTGGTGGTGGGAGTGCACAAACCACTTGCGACTAAAGCTGTGATTGAGCCAGAGAAGTACAATGCACTGCAAACCACCAAGCATGATGCTGCAGCTCACTCGAATACAAACATTTAAAATGATGATTTTTCTCGCTGGTTTGTGTTACAAAACTCTGGTGCACCCATGTCTGAGATGGGGGTGTGGTTTATGAGGCATTTCAAATTCATGAGCCTGTACGACGTGACCCCTGAGGAAAAATACAACAGAGATGGGCCGGGGGAACGAGGTGCATGCCAGAACCAATGACAGTAGTAGAATAAAAGGAAAAATAGGTAGAAGAGGGGTGTGGATTGTTGGGGTGAGGCTGAGGAAGAACAGTTCAGCATAGTGTACACAGGGGTCCTCTGTTCACTCCATAAAAAATTGTCGTCACAAAGCACATACCGGGCAAGAAGTAATGTTGTTTATTACAGCTCGGTAAGCACAAATCAAACAGGACAGTGGACAGGCACTGGTTGATAAAGAATTAAGCGGGCGCACAAAAGACATTAGTTGTATAGGATGAGTACAATAGTCCAAGCATTTGAAACTGTTACGGTTAGAATGTACATATTTTCGATTGTTCCCAGGACAGTCATTGGCTGTGTTATGTAATATCGTTAGTGCTGTCCGTTTGTTATTGGGACTTGATTGGAGCAGCCAGATCCACAGTATCCCAAGACATCCCTCCTATTTGGCGCCACACTGATTCTCACCCCTGCCCGGAACAATTTGTAATTAGTAGTATAACATTTGTGCTGACCGCTGTGGCTTTATTATTCTGCTATTGTTCAGCACTGTTGCGACTAAGACACAAGACACCCTGCTTCTGGTGGGAAGGGAGACAGTCACATGGTACCTTCTGAATCTAGGCATTCACAGTATTTATAGTTCATTCTCTGAGGGCTGGCCATCTCCCAGGGAGACAAAACGTCCTGCTTGATTGGTTCCTCGAGGAACGCCACTCCACTAGGGCTTCCGGTCATGTGACCACCTGCCGCTCAGCATTCATTGCCCTGTGGACAGATCGCTAGCTCAGGTCCACCTCCCCTCCATCCTCAAGTGCCCGCTGGATTGGCTTGCTGCCCTGTGTTCACATCACCCAGTGTGGTTGCAGCTGGCTCAGTCAGGCAGTGATGTGCCGTGTGAACTCTGCTCCTCTGCCCCCCTGGCCTGTGGAAGGTTGATCATGTGCTTGCAGCGAGATTTCCCAGACATGGGGATTTCCTGTGTTGAGTGTCTTCTATTTAGGATAGGACATCTCTATTGAGTACTAATTATACGTGGCCCATTTGGGCTGTTAAAATATGTCCCCACTCCTGTGATTCCCCACATGGTCTCTTCTTATTCTACGTCTGAATGTTAGTTGTCCTGTGTTTTCCCAACTCCCTTTTATGGTGCCATATCCCCCTTGCTCACTTCCGCAGATGGAGGTCCGACCCGCTACATGGCGCTTGTGCAGTACCTTCAATACAGCAGCATGGAGGAGAATTACAGAGAATGTGCACAAGGTGAGAGAAAGTGGTACTTGGATGTGAGAGTGCATGCATGGTAGACGGAGATAGTGACTGAGGTTAAGCATAGGAGTAGGGGGCGTAAGTGGGAGTGAAAGAAAAAAGGGGAATGATAGAATAGAAAGAGGGTGAATGTGAGAGAAGTAGGGGTGGAGAGAGAGTACTGGGAGAAGGGCATCGTGAAGAGTATTGAGAGTAGTGTGGTGATTAGTGGTTGAATCTGTAAAAGAGAGTAATAGGAAAGGCAGTAGAGAGCGAGGGTGAGTATCAGTAGACACAAATACATTGGAGGGACAGGCAGTAGGAGAGAAAGAGGAAAGTGGGAGGAAGGGAAAGGAGGATAGTAGAAGAAAGCGAAACGAAGGAAAGATCATCAGGGCACAGAGTATGAGAGGATGAGAGATGAACATGGAGTGAGACCTGTGTGACTGGAAGACAACACTTCTTGATATCATACATAATGTGGGACCTCAGCATAGGATCCATCTAGAAAATACAGAAGGGCATGAGAGTGATAAGGTGGATGCCATTAGGTCCTCACCAGCAGTCAGCCACACATTAGATAGTAGTATTTATTGATGTCTAGTGAAGACCTTGGGATCTAGGGAAGTTTGAGCTAGGACTGAGAGAGACACTGGGAGATGAGAGATGCAGGGCACTTGGTGAGATCCTATTAAAACATTTAATACAAATCTTTGACCTTCTTCGAGAGCGGGTGTGCTCATAAGGCCACCTGTTACAATACAAAGACACATATGCAGGCAACAACCTTTATGTGATAGGTCAACAGCTTCTTTGATTTTCAAGTGCCTTCCTGCAATCAGACACTAACAGTGGTATGAAGTAAACCCTCACAGGTGATGGAGGGTATGCAATGAAGACATGGCTCATGCCTTTGAGTACAGAGTATACATACGCCTTTGTTACTTTGCTAACTCGGACTAACGAGGCACAGAGCCTCTATTGTTTCAAGAAATCCTAGACTTATACCTTGTCTCCAGGCATGATCCTGATGTGACTACCTGACATGTCCAACGACACCACATGTATTTCAAGGATATCACGACTGCTAAACTAAGAGCCTTGCAGTAGATACAGATGCATTAGTGGGAATAACATACAGGTTTGGTCTAGGATCTTACATTTCTCTAGAGAAACGAGACTGAGGAATTACATCTGTTCTACTACCTCATCGGAAAGCCAATTGAAGAAACACCACATTAGAATCTGCTAGACTGCCATCGAGTTTTTACGAGCATTGTTGTTTAGTCACCACACGTTAGACCCTTTTGAGTCAACAATATTGCTTTTCTACCCCTGAAGAAGTTCCCACAATGACCTGAAATGTTCAGTCTAGAGGAATGAAACATGTTGGTTTATAGAACAACACCAGACCAGTGTTGTGATAGACACTAAGATAACATCATATGTAATGCAGGTATTTGTACCTTTATATATTTATTAGAGTTACATATCAATCAGGCACTCTTTACTTTACACACCAAAAGCACTATCCAGTGAGAAATTGCCACTCTAAAACAACACCTCATCTGTCTTCACCAAGGCATATGCCATAACAACATGAAAGTCTACGTCATGCTTTACAACATCACGACAGATGACCCCGATACTCGACCAGCATGGATGAAGACTATCACCAGAACAATCATGCAGATCCTTAGACAGATGGACAGCCCCCGCATCAGCATTGCACATGTGAATATGGGAGCCTGTGGAGAACAGGCATATCCTTGAGGATGAGATGGACACAAAACATGCCCTGCCACTGCACAACAGTCTCACAACGGTAGCTGTGAGATACCACCAGCTCTCAAATTATTAGGCCCCTTAGGGGGTGAGAAGAGCATACATATTTTGACTGTATCCCTTTCTCTGACAAACACACAGCAGGTATGCTACATGTGACTTCCTAACCTGGCATTTAAAGGGAGAAGATCTGGTGTATGAAGGGGCCATTCTTTGTGTGGCAGACGTTAACGGAACATCCTTTGTGCCTGGCGTGGGTGTATTCATTTCAGGCACAGTTAATGGAGCTGCATGACCAGCTTGAATGACATTTGCAAAACATTGGTTGATGTACTCCCCTGCTACATAGATGGTGGGCTTGCACACAAGTAAGGGAATATGAATGGTAGCTATAGCACAGACCTTCCCTATGTACAGACAGAAGGCCGTGCATGGCCACTCTATTGGTTGCATTGTCAGTTTTATCTGGGCCATTACATCCTTACATTCTCAATGGGTCCTTCCTTATGTTCACGCCGTGCTGTGCTGCCTCCTCAGCCAGACCCACACATATTTTGAAATTCACCAGTTTCCCGCCCAAAGTACACAGGTGGTTCTCCACCTCGCCTGATTACACAAATGCTCTCTCTCTCTCTGACTATGCCCTCATGTGTTCCCCATCACCATCATTCACCACCAAGCCAACAGACATGTCTTCTAGCTTGGGGCCCTATGGTTCACCATTTAAAAAAAAATAATGTTTTATTGTAATTCAGTTTATGACAACATTTGTATTACATTTATTTCATTCGCATTCAACCATCTTAAAGTCCACAATGCTCCCCTGCATATCGGGGATGGGCAGGAGAAATGTTGGCATCATCCCCATGACGCACATCCGTGTCCGTTTTCAAAAATCAAAAGCAAACAATGTGACAGACTCCTCTCCTGCTCCCTGCTGACTCATTCCCATTGGGAGAGCAGGACCAGTGTCCAGTGGTCAAACACACCACTGGCAACCTGGATACCTGCTACTGATGCTGGGTTACAGTGTATGGACTCTGATGTGCTGCTTGGCTGATCCTCCATGAAGCACCATTTCCTCCTCAGCCACCATGGCCATTGGATGGTGGACTGGGTGACGCAGTAGACGGAATCTGATTGGGCAAGTGATACAGTAAGGAGTTGCATACAGCTAGCAGAAAATAGAGATGGCCGCAACTGCACACAAAGGGGCAACGCCCGCTAGGGAGAAATGCACTTCACCCGCTCTCTAGGAGAATATCATCTCTATGGCAGATGTATTTCAGTGGCAGCTGATAATGTGATTGAAAAGCGGAGTGATGACCTCTACTCTGGCAGGACATGTTGTGAAATCCTAGCACAAGTAGAGTTAGACAAATTGCTGGGTACATCTACTGTGCTGATCATAGTGGACTTTGAATGACATGTGAAGCCATAGATATCCCCATATGGGTCTGCTCTGTAATGCATGTAGTGGGCATCTGTCTACACCCACCCACTGCTTCTTAATTTCCTCACCCCACCCCCACATGGCTCTGTAGTGTGGTAATGACCTGCTCTCCCACGTGGCTGTATTTGAGTAAAAGACAATCGCATTGAAAAAGCCTGCAATTGCCCTTAAAGTGTTCAGCAGTGCTGGAGTGCGCCTATATGAAGACCTACTGTGGGATGAGTCCAATAGTGACATGTGCTCCTCCTCAAACTCTAAGGCTTGACGGATCTTGAGTTGTGCAGCATTCCTCAAGGCTTTGGTCTATGCACAGACCTGGCTATGAATGTGTTCCCACGCCTTTTTCTGCTGACCCTTTGCTGATTTATTTCCTCTGTGGCACTTAGCAAGATGGAGCTGAGCTTCTCTGGCCAATGCCAACTCTTCAGTGCCATTTTCTGAGCCCTCTTCAAGGGCACCTGGCCTTGATGGTTCATCTTGAGAGATCACTGTGGTGTGACGGTGTTGCTGCATTCGTTTCTGTCAGTTGAAAGTGGGATGTTCGCTGGGGCTGATGCGGTTTCCCTTGGCACGGCTGCTGGTCTGGCAAGCTGGTTGGTATCTGTGGGCCTGGTGGGCTTGGGATTGATGTCCTCCTGTGTACCCACACTGGGGCTCTGCTGATGATCTTTCTGCCATGCCTTTCTATGAGGCCTTTCAGCAACCCTCCATTCCTGCCATGGACTGTTTCTGCTCCACCTGCTCCCATATTTTTTTTTCCTAATGCATGTGCAGCTCTTTTTGAAGTTAGCCTCACAAGGTTTCAAGTGTGGGCATAGACATGGATGTTTCTGCTGGAAGGACCACAGGGCTGATTTGCAGTGGTTGATGCTGTGTCGGAGTTGCTGGGCAACCAGTATTCCAGGCATTTCATGGTGAATTTGCCAGGGAGGCACGGCCGGTGTGCTGTGCGTCAATGTACTGTTGCTGCCATTGTCCTGCAATGTAGTGTGTTGCGGCCAGTGGGGCTCGGTCCATTCGGGCAGCAGCAGGCGGGAGCCATATGGCAATGCTTCCACGGAAGCGTGAGACCAAGGAAGCCTTTCTTCCGCCAGCGAGTGCCACCGCCATTTGCACACTATTGACTCGACATGGCAATTTGGGAGGGAGGATTTTGTTTCCCGTGGCATGATAGTGACAGAATGGGTAATTGCCCTGGTGTTTTCAAGTAAGTCATTTATTTGTGTTTTCCTTTTTTGCTCTTTTTTTTCTTCTTGTGGTGTAGGAGCACTGTTCACGTTTTTCAGAGTTTTGGTAAAGATAATTTTGCTTCAATTTCAGTTTAAGCATTTCCTTGATCTGGCCCAAAATGGGCAGGATTTGGGTGCCAGGAGCAGAACCGCCTGCTCTCAACGGAAACAAAGGTAACGACAGACCGTTCACAAGAACATCAGACCATATACTGCACCCCCCCGTCGCACAGGTTCACAAAGCAGGCACCTTCCAGGAATCTGCAGCCAGGTTCACGTAAACACGCCTGCTTATGTTCGAAATCTAAATGGCAGAACTGCATATATATAATATATATATATATATATGTGTTAAGGTGGTAAGCTGCAGGAGCCTGAATGATTGCCAATTACTGTGGTCTGTCTGTCCCAAACTGTTTTCAATTGTGCCATGCAGAATCGCATTTCAGCCTTGTCGTGGGTACCTGCCTGCAGCACAACATCTCTCGTGTAACTGTGGCTTGGGGCAAACGTGTCTAGTTATTTGTGCAATCCTGATTAGGCATGCGTGGCATAAAAAATGCAACACGCGCCGAGTGTTTATATGGCGCCTCCTTAATCTATGCAGCGCGAGGAGACAGGTAAAGGTTCTTATAAAAAGCGGACGCTGCTATGCGTGCAGTTGGCGTTTAGGTCACACCTGTCCAGCGGTCACGATAGCATTACTAGTGTACACTCCACCAGTCACTGTCTTGTGGACATGGATTGCAGTTTCTGACTATCCTTCTCTCTGTTCACTACATCAGCCCTTGTGTCATTGGTAGCCATCTAAAGTGCTGCTAAATACAGTAATGATTATTTATTAGCTGGCTTTAAAAAATATAATTTAAAAGCTGTGAAGTCAGTCTTGACTGGCTCTATACATTTAATGGGAACATTTGCATGTTCACCAATTTACATAATGCAATTTACATGATGTTGCGCTACCGTGTTTTATGGCTGTTTTCTCTCAAACGTGATGAAGATGAAGATTTATATGGTGAAAAAGCCATACAAATCTAATACGAAAAAGACCAAAGAATGTGTTCACTGGTAACCGCATTAGAATCGTGCATTGCCATTCTGTGACAGAGAGGTGTTTATAATACAGTATGGATTGCGAGAAGGTTTGGGTCCTGCGGCAATGTCTGTGAATAGGAATGGAAATGGGAAAGAACTGTAGAAACATGCACTACTACAATGGGGGCAGAGATAGAACTATCATAAGTGCAACCCGGAAACGACGGCAAATAATGGGGCAACGCCAATTCACCACCTGCATGTGTAGGCACAGTAACTGACCTGTAAACTCCCATAGCTGACGGCACATTCCAACTTCAAATGATTGTTTTCTTGCATTCTGTCTTAATGTTCCAATTAGTATAATTTCCGAAATGCACCATTGAGTTATAAAAGGTCAATTATGACTACAATATGCCCCAAGTTATGATACTTCATATTTTATTTCATGTTGATATTTTGCAATGTGCCAAATTGCGGCACTGAAACTTCCAAGCACAAGGGTAGACGTAAATGGGTAGTCGAGATGGGGGCATGAGGGCATGAGGGCAAGAGAAAGATAATCCTTGCCGGTAAAGCCTCACTGATACCAGTAGACGAGTGGTCTCCGAACTGGGGGTGAGGGGCTGCACGAAGGATGTGCAGAGGGGCAGGAAGCGCTCCAAAAAGGATGTACGGTGACTGATTTCAATAGAAAATATAAGCCAATATGGCATCTGCGGACCTGGCAACAATATGTAAAGGGGGCATACAAAAGTTTGAATACCACTGCCTTAGACTGTGATGTGAAGCACATCCTTATGAAAAGCCGCTCCATTTCTGTGGCATTTAGTTCAATAAGTCACACTTCCCCTGCAGTAATCATGGATGCCGGTGGAGCCTTTTACTTCCAAGCACAAAACAAGCATGCAATATATTCACGCCAAGCAATCAGATGGTGGTATTCAGGATGACGTTCATCCAAAAGGCCAGAACCAGAGTCTTACAACCGATTGCTTTTTATCTGAGTCAAGCAAATACCTTTTAGGGGTTCAAAAAGGCTGTACTCTCTCGCCCCCCTTCTTTTCAACAACTGCATTTCTCCAATTGCTTCCTTCATAAGAGCAATGTATTCTTGCCTGTCACAACAACACGGATGACTCTCTTTAAGATCTCAAACAAATATCTACCCATGTCTAACAGCAAAGACTACATTCATGCAATTAAAATTAGAATGGGATCTAGCCACTTCCTTCTAAATCCTGAAAACAGGAATAGACCTGTGCCATTTTCTAGGAAATATGGCTTATCCTTGGATCCCCAGCTCAGGGCAATTTCCAAAAAAGCTTTGGGAACCTGATAGCTCTCCAAATAATCTTTTCCTTTCCTTCCCACATAAATATACAACAATTAGTGCTATAGCGACTTCTAGACAGGACCATGCAAACAGTTTATATCTGTGTGTCTCAGTCTACCAAACCCCACGACCTCAGATTATGCAAACACATGAAGCACGCATCCTGCTCAAACTAGGAGTTAGGATGCAGTGAACACATCTCCTCCACCCACCTCCCTCTACAGTTACTCCCAGTAGGTCTTAGACTAGCCTCCAAAGCCCTGTTCATCACATTCAAGGCTACACACAGGACAGGCCCAAATGTCCAGTAATTAAAGTTGTATAAAAACAAAACCAAACACACTTTAATAAAGAAAAAAAAACATCTGCGTGGTACTTCTTTCTTTGGGCTAACTGTACACATTTTGAATACCTATCTGAATGCCATGGAGCTATCTCTGACAACGTCCCCCACCTAACTCCTAGGCTAAAGGGGGAGGAGACCACATGGGTCGATAAGTGATGCTGGAACTGGGGATGGTGGAGGGTGGTCGTTGTACTTGAACCACCATACACCAATCACTTGGATGGGGCTTGTCACAGAGAGAAAACACGATCGATTCCCTTTATATGGAGCATCCAATATGAACAGACCCCCTTAGTGAGCCATACCCCTTCGGAACGGTTGGCCCAAATCATGTTCCATACAGAAAAAGCATAGCCTACGCACCACAAATTAAGTTCTGGCACAGCAAGCATAGCGGCTGGCGTTACAACACTGAGGATGCTAGGGAAGGTTGAGCCTCCAGACCCAGGCTTTGAAGATAGAATAAGAAAAAACTTGCTGTGTTCAGGAAAATGTGGTGCAAGATATGCAGACATTTCATTACACAGTCAGGCAGCTCAAAGAGTGTGCTAACCCTGAAAAACACTCACATTGTGGACTGAATGTGCAGTTAAAAAGTAGCAGGTGGGACCACAAAGAGTGGACAATCATCACAGAAGAATCCTTCATTCAGGCATCCACACGGTGGTGTTCCAATATGGTGGCCAATGTGAGGAATCAACTTCCGGGGCACCAGTGGTCCAGGGATGACTATCAGTTTCTAAACCATCAATCAACCCCACACCTCTAGTACACCAGAAGGGATCCGAACAGATTGGAATACCAGTAAATTATAAGACCTCCTTGCCCAATTTTGGTAACGTGGATGGGACGGCAGGCGTCGATCGAGGGTTAGTTGCAACTCAAAGAGAATACAATTATTACCCAATGATAAAAGGGACTGTCCAGTCAACAATGTATAAATATATCTACTTTATAATTATTACAACAGACAAGTCTAGCACACTACAATTACAACCCACAATGTAAAGGAACACAGAGGGCAGACAGTTTCACAAAGGAAAGGGGTGCACTCTGGATACTGGCAGGAGGGTAGTTGGTAAAGTAATCAGTCTTACAGTTCAAGGTTATTTGGTTTCAACACCAAAGGGCTAAAGGTTGTAACTGTCTCTAGGAGCCTTCTGAGAAGGACCAGGGGGGCAGAACCACAGTATACCTGGTGCTGAAGAAGTTATTGGTGCTCAACAGCAACGAGGCAGTTCCAGAGCGCTTCACATCCCTTGAGACAGAGTTAGTGGTGGGAGACAGCTACGGGTACCAGGTGGAAGTCAATTCAGCAAGCGAGGTTGGACGGACGACGGCAGGCTGTCCAGCGTGGTGGCTCAGGGCCAAGAATTGTTGTCTCTGTGCTGGTTGGTGGATATGGAATGCTGGTCAAGGAATCTCGGACGGCTCTGGTGTCTGTAGCATGACAACAGTCAGCGGTGCAGCCGGATGCGGTTCGAGGACTCAACTGTCTCGAAATTGAAAAGATGGACGCTGGATAACGCTTGTGTGTCACTCATCCTAGCTTCTTCACAGGGCTTGTGACTTTTCAAGGTGGATGGCCCAAAACTGAGGAGTGTGGTAGCAGGCATCAGTCTTGTATTTTTTCCAGAGACTGTTTGGCACTTCCCACAAAGCAAGCTTGCTGTCAGAACCTATCAGGGCATGCTGTGTGCTGACTGGGTACCAGTTCTGGAGCTGCTGTATGGGTCCTCTGCGTCCAGTATCTCCCTCATTTCCACGGGATATGTTTAGGGGAGGGTTCTTGCTTCCCTCTTGGAACTCCTGGCCTTCCTTTACTGGTGGAAGATGTCAGGTACAGTGTACCTTTAGCTCAGTTCCCAATGAGTCCTTCTTCTTACTCCCTGCAAAGTCTTCAGATGATCATATCAGTGAGGAATTCAGCCCTCTTTTAAAGCCAAACGGTCCCAGTGATTGGTGCAGGCTAAGCCCACCTTAATAACCAATCCTGGGTCCCCACCAACAATCTTCAGTGATGCTTCAGGTCAGAATCAGAGTGCTTGGCAACAGACAGTGAAAGGATGACAACATATACTTCTAAATCCAACCCATCTTCCTTCTGCTGTACATCAAAGTATCTTCCCAATTAACTGAGCCCTATGCAGCGCTTCGCCACAACATGGGCCTCCTTTGAAGTAGGGGGTTGCAGGCAGACTTTTGTCTCCTACAGTTCACATACTTCCCTGCTCTGAAAGGTGTGGTTCCAGACTGGACATTCACTGCCCTTTCATACCAAGGAGGGGCGTTAGTACCAAGTTGACACATTGCATTACAAAGAGGTGTTGATCTCTGGTCTTCCCTGAGGCCTGCTAATTTACATTCATCAGTATTAACCTCCACCAAGAAGGTTTCACAGTGGAGATGCAAATCCATGGGGCCTTGAAATTCTTATCAGGCTGCCCATGGCCAAAGGCTTTGGATGCACCCACGGCTGTCAGGTGTCAGCTACAAATGACAGGGGAGGGCAGCGCTGGTATGCTGTGTCCTCCCTGAGTGCATGACTATTTTTCTGCTGTGTAGTGAGCGTGGAAAATGTGCGCTGGAATGACCCCATCATTCATTCTTTTTAAAACAAGCAAAAAATCCCTGGTGAGCACACTCTTCCTGTGCGGATGGTTGGATTCCTCACAGTCAACCTATAAGGAGACTTGTAATGTGTTGTTGCTGTGGATCAAAGAAGTAGGACTGCAGAAAAAAACATCATATCTCTTAAATACATGAATTCAATTGCTAATAAACTAATACCCATGCACACCTGGATTTGGGAGGTCCCAGAGGGTGTAGCTACGCCAATATATAAACATTTAGGCAGAATGCACGCGTTTGGATCGCACGGAGGAGATAATTTGCAGCATGTTGGAGTTGAGAACAGGAAGAGAGTCCCTTGCAGCTGGAGGAACAGGGCTTGAGAGAGGAGGCCAGAGGGCAGGAGAGAAGGAAAGAGATCTTGAGGAGACTGCAGAGTAAGGGGGTTGTGAGGAGGAACATCATGATGCTGAGAAGGAGGTTTAAAGTGAACTGGAAGTGGCGCGGAGGAACATCAGAGTGATTGAGGAGAATGTTGTGAGGGGGAACATCAGGACGAGTGAGCAAGATCAGCAAAAGAAACAAGAGTTGATGAGGTGGAGTATCAAGACGTGAGCTGAGGAGGTGAAGACGAATCAGGAGAAGCAGTTTGGAGGAAGCACCAAGAGAGGACAGGAGTACATTCAAGAAGAGAGGAAGAGAGTCTTTCACCGGACAAAGATGGAAGCACAGATGCACCCATACATTGATGATTGTGGGTGGAGAAGTTGTAGATGTACAATCCTGTGGTGAAACATTAGCAGGAGCAGGAGGAACAGATGGAGAAGCACAGTGGACATGCAAGAGTAGGATAGACCTTGTTAAGCAAACATCTGTTGCATCAAATCGAGATAGCACAGAAATATGGGATAATGGCCGCTAGAATCAGGATCCTGAGAAATGAAGTAGGAGAATGCAACCAGAGCCAGACTATAGACCAACATAGTCAGCCAATCTCTTTGTGGAAGCTCCGGGGCTCAATTTGTCGTCATCAAACTCAACCTTTTACAACCACCCAGCCTAATGCAAAAGTATGTGAGGGTTTGGAGACACAGACAGAGGTTTCTCCCATAGGTACAGGAAAAACAAATCAGAGGACCAGAATCAATGGAAACTAGAGCCAGTAAATAAATGTGGGGAGACTCAAATCCCCAGATCTTGAGTGAATGATGATAAGGGGGGCAGAGAACTGGATTGAGCAAAAAAGAACCCATTCAATTAGACCTTTCTGTTTCCTTGTTGACCACTATTTACAACTTATTGTTCATGCTAAACAGGAGGTGCATCCATCCTTCCTTGTTATTTAGGTATCCTCCTCCCTCTACTGATTGCACTAGGGAGTTTGAAAAGATCTTCGATAGAAGGGACAACCTTACATATCATTCTAACTTCACCTTTTTTCAAATCATGTGACCAAGAATCATGACCATGTACAATCAACTCTTTTCCTTGCCCCTCACTCCAGGATCTAGATTCCTTGTAATTTATAGTAAATCATTATATTCCCAATGTTCACATCCCAAGCCTAGGAAGGGACATGGTCTACAATTAGTCACATGCCCCTAGCAATATCTCCTAATCATTGTCCAGTACAGCAGACAGAGCTCAAGTAGATCAACATTTCTGGGTTGTTCTCATGGCCAAGACTTGTTTCACTATTCCCCATCTCACATAGGCAAGGCTCGTGTTGCTATCCCCTATACACACAGGATATTTATAAGCAAATGTATGTATTAATATAATAGCATGCATGATTAATAATTTTTACTTTCTTCTGACAACTATGCAATGTACAACATATTGGAAATCACTCTGCAATCACATTTTTGAAACAATCAATCTTAAATCTCTGGATCACTTGACGGTGATAGCAACATTTATGTGTGTAAAACGCAGGTAGTAGGTATGGTCTTTGTATGTGATGTTATGATTGTTCTTGCATATACTAAATACCATGTATGGAAATGCCCTGAATGTGTGTCTGTATTTTATATAAACCTTACTTGTGCCCAAAATGCACTAGATGGTTATGGTGAGGCATGTTCATCGGCCCAATGTGAACTGACCTCCATGGAATCCGAGGGCAGGTCTTTCACTTTTAGGTTTTCACAAGCACTGTGCATTTGCCCCAAATATGTGACCCATTATAGGACATGTTCAGGACAATACAGCTTTGTGTCCAGTGGGCTTGCTTGTAAGAGTGTATTTTCCATATTAAATAATATGTATCGTTTGGATAGTCGCTGCATCTTTACCAGCCAAATCCTTGACATTTGCCTCTACATAATCTGTTTTCCGATGTCTCCCTTCTTTATCTATGACTTTCTACGGCCCTCAGAAGGTGGTCAGTATGGCACTCGGATGAGCGGTCTAGACATCATATCTCCCTTGCCTGTGCATCCACTTCATTCACCTTTGCAAACAATTTACTGGCTCTGTCGACTCTGACAGTCAGCTGGAAAATCCCAGATTAGTGCTCTCTTGAATCTGGATGGCAAGTCACACCTAACTGGACAAACATGTCCTTCTGCTTCAAAGCTACACTTGAGCACACGTGAAGGTCTTCATGGGATGAGTTACTGAATTAGTGACTCATTTCTGTAGTTCTATATATATATACAGTTATGGTTAAGTTGCTGTTTCCATAGGAAGAGCACTTTTTGGGCGGCTTATAACTTCGCTCTCCCTGGACGGATCCACACCGAACTTTGCAAAAAAAGTAGTTGGGTCACTGAATTTTTTTGCAAAGTTTGGTGAGGATTCGTCCAGGGGGGGCAAAGTTATAGGGGGGGTCCCAAAACTTTTTTTTTCCCATAGACTGAATGGGAAAAAACTTTGCGCACGGCTACAGCCCGAACCGCTGGACGGATTCACACCAAATTTGCGGCAGGAGCGGCGGCCTGGTCCCAAAAGCGTGCTTTTGTAAATTTGGTCTAAATCTGTCCAGTAGTTTTTTTAAAAATGACCAAAATGTAAGGCAAAAAAATTAGTGATATCTGCGTTCGCTTCGCGCACAGACTTCCCTGTTCGCTCTGCGGACAGCACCCCGATTGGCCCATGGCCTTGCGTCATGTCCGCGGACATGCAACGTGTTCGCTGATTGGACGGCGAGGGGCGTGGAGCGCGTCAGATTTTCTGTGGCGCCCGCCATCTTGTATTCGCAGTCGACCGCGTACAGCGCAGTGAAACGTGGATAAAAAATTGTATTTAGTGCCGTGTGTTGGTGTGTAAGAGTGTTTGGGGAGGGTGGGGGAGTATGAGATAGGTTCAATGTTTTGTTTTTTTATGTGCTAGACATTTTTGTTGCGTTCAATTTGTCCGCGGAGAACACGGCTGTTCTGACATTTTATAAATAAACTAAATGGTGGGGTGTTTAGAGGACGGAGTATGTGTCATTTTTGTTCGCAAGGAAGGTAAAAATGAGCTATGAACACTCGCGGTGTACTTAATTGTTCGTAAATACACACACTGGGGGTGTCCTCAGGACGCTGTCCGTATTGTAATCTGTCTAGTTGAATGTGTTCTAAGAACACTCGCAGTGTCCTGAAATGGTTGCAATTACACAAAATGGGGGTGTTCTGAGAACGTTGTTTGTATTGTTCGTTGTCAGGGTGAAAGTGTTTTAAGAGCACTCCTTTTGTCCGCTAATAGTACAATTTCCTAGGGGTGTCAACCGACGTTTTGTCCACTAAATAAATGATAAATCCGGCTGGTGTGCGCCGACATTATGTGATAATCCTATGACTGGCGCTATTGACCTGGCTGACTTGCTTTTGCGACACTAAATCATATCTCCCGCCCCTAAGCCTGATATTATCAAAGCATTCATATTCCCCGCCTCTCTCCGTGACTTTACAGGGTGCGTAATGAAACGCGCCCAGTCGTCTCCAGTACTACGCGACTTTACACAGAACCCGGAAGACAACACACATTATGTCACAACATAGCGCGCCACAATTCGGAATACGAAACTGTGATTTGAAAGCAAACAGCAAGATTGTAAATGTTGTAAAGTACATTTATTTGACATCAAATGTTTACAGAATATTCAGCAATTTGCATTTGTCTTTGTTGTCGATCCGCAAAAGTTCATGTTGAGACACGCAATGTTCCTTTGCGGTACAGAGAGTGTTAGATCAGCTTACAACTCAGTGCGCCACAATTCAGAATATGAAACTGTGGTTTAAAAGTAAACAGCAGGATTGTACATTTGGTAAAGTACATTTATTTCACATGAAATGTTTAGTGAATATTCAGCGATTTGCTATTGTCTCTGTTGTCGATCAGCAAAAGTTTATTTGGAGCCACGCGTTGTTCCTTTGCGGTAGATAGGCTGTTGGTTTATGATAAAAGCAGTAAATGGTCGCTCTGATAATCGGAAGGTTGCTCCAACAACGAGCCATTACACCACCCTATTGGTTGGTATATTGTTTGTAGCCGCTAGTACTGCGTAAGGGCATATTGGTCCTTGGCGATTGTCCCATAAAATGGTGAGGGTCATGAAGTTGCATATTTGGACCTGCACCTGGCAGTTGAAGACCCCATCCGCTGGAGTCTGTAAATCGTGACATGGGCAAAATGGAGCCACATACCTGTTTTAAAAAACATAAATTAGTCTCACCAGCCGATCTTCATTAAAAATCATCATTTTATTTATTAGGGCGTGAAAATATTTGCTATCGAAGATAGTGCAACAGAGTATGTTAATAATAAAATAATAATATTTTCCCATTCATATAGCGAGAACCGTGAGGTATCTAAGCAGTGCTTATTATTAACCACGGTGTGTGGTGCTCATTTATCGACCACGGAAGGATGAAAGGCTGAGTTTGGCCTTGCCAGGATTCAAACTTGCGTTGTTCTCGCTGTGCCACTTGACAGGCTACAGTGAAGTGGCACAGCGAGTAGAGCGCTTGACCGCCTATAGACCGGTTAAATTATTTCTATTAACCCACCCTGTGTCGTCTGCTTTTTCAGAGCCCTCTAAACGACAGGGGATCAATTTGGCGGTGATAGTGCGCAGTAGAAAACATTATGCCACTTTCAACGAACAAGTTCAACTTGAGCGGTCTTTAATGCTACGCTATTGTAATTATATTTGGTATAAAGTAATCTAAAGGGTTACTTACAGTACAATTGCAATTTCCATTGTCTACGAGTGGTGCAGTCCCAAAATACGACTCCGCGTGTGCCAACGATCTTTCGCATAGTGATATAATATATAAAAGTGGTTTCGTTTCAGAAATTTCATCTTTATCTTCTCTTACGTTTTAGCAACACTCCTTCAAGAGAAGTCTTTCATCACAATCTCTGTCTGTCAAGGTCAAAACACAATACAACCTTATAGTCCGCTTCGTGAGCCTCTCCGGGGCCGGAGAAAAAAATGGAATCAGCTGACCTTCACTGTGAACGAGCATAAATTCTTACTTTGCAACATTCTGTGTAAAGCCATCTGTAGAAGTTGTGGAAGCAGCTGACCTTCACTGTGAACAAGCATAAATTCTTACTTTGCAACATTCTGTGTAAAGCAATCTGTAGAAGTTGGTTTTTGCACGCCATGTTTGTATATTGTTTGCGTGATATTAAAAAAAGTTTGTTTAAAGGACGTTATGGTTCTAAGTACAGCCGAAAGACCCCTGAAAATCGCAAGATATGGTAAGCTTTGAAAAATAACTGGCGCCACCACCGTGCACTGCTAAGACTAACACCCAGGACATCAAAGATGACATCACAAATGTCATTGATGAAATCACTGATGACATCACGTGTGTATGTTTTTTTCATGGAATTTGTGTACTAGGGATTTTTATTATAATGTTTCGAAAAAAGTGTCAAGGATATTGCAATAAATATCGCGTTATTAGTGCTTTGAATGATGCATTGATATAAATAGCATTGTATTATGGGATTCTATCTAGTATACTGAGCTACTAATGGAGAAACATAGCATTGTGTGCAGAGTACAAGATGAAAGTATAATATGTGTAATGTTAATATGTTGAATAATGAAATAATAATTGTCCTGAAATGTTCGAAAAATCACAAAATGGGGTTGTTCTGAGGACGTTATTCGTATTGTGTGATTGCTTAGCTGTATGCAATGAGGGAATGGCACAGAGAGTAAAGTGGACGCCGTCCGCGGACACCGCGGCTGTTCGTGGACAGGGCGTGCTACATCTGTTTTTTTCCAGGAAATCCAACATGGAAAGAAGACTGTACGGATCAGCCAATCAGATGTCGAGGTTGTGGATTTGTGTTGAAAGAGACTGTGTGTGGTGAAGATGGCAGAAGTGGAGAAAGTCAGGATGTTGGTGCTCGGAGATATGTTTGTGCATGGTTTACAGCAGTACGCTGAATGCAGGCATGTTGCAAAGAACTTTGATGTGAAAGGAGTGGAGGTGGTGTGGAGCAGTGTGCCTGATTGCAATGTACAGGGAATTGTACAAGTTTGTGAGGATATGGCCACGATGAACAGTCCGCATGTGGTAGTTTTGCACTATGGTGCTTTCCATTTGGGCAACATCAGTGCCCCTACTTTGTTGGCTGATTTGGAACGCTTGGTTCAAGCAGTAATGAAGATCCTTCCAAATGCAAAAGTAATTTTTTCTGGATTACTACCTAGGGCAATATGGGACAATAGTTCATTTTTTTGTCCTCAGCAAAATATTGCTAGGTGTGTCATCAACCGAGGCATGTGTGCCTTCATGCTTAGAGCTGATATGTTCTTCTATAACAATGAGAATATTGATGCCAGTAATGCTGTTAATTTTAAAGAAGATGGCATTTCTTTATCTTTTACAGGAAATGCCTTTCTATTTTGGAATGTAAGGGTTGCTTTGGAGAAGGTTATGTGAAGATTTTAGGAGTAAAGTAAGAAAAAAAAAACAAGAAAAAAAATACAAAATAACAGGTGTCTGTCAAGCATCTGTAAAAAAAAAAAACACGGCTCTTTTCAGAGCCAACTTCAAAGAGGAAATGGGGCACACTATTTAAATTTACATTCACCACGTTCAGATTTTCGATGTGTCCGCGGACATGGTGGTAGTCCGCGGACATGAAAATCACTACGAGGGGGTTAGTATGTTCTATGTTACATGTATATGAAGTCAGGTATATTATGGTTAAGTTGTGCTACTACAAACCTATGAAATTCAGAGAAAAAACTTTGTTAAAGGGACGTTATGGTTAAGTTGCGCTACTAAAAACCTATGAAATTTAGTGAAAAAAACTTTGTTAAAGGGACGTTATGGTTCCAAGTAAAACCGAAAAACCCTTGAAATTCGCCAGTTATGGTAAGCTAAGCAACCATAACTCGCGCCACCACCGTGCACTGCTAAGACTAACACCCAGGACATCAAAGATGACATCACAAATGTCATTGATGACATCACTGATGACATCACATGTCTGGCTCACTCTTTTTTCTTTTGCTGACATATCAAGGCCACATGGTTTTCTTCAGTAACAGTCAGAAACTAAACATTTTATTTTATTTGTAGACGTATCCTTCAAGTAGGTTCTTACAGTAATTCTGTTAGAGTCCAGTCACATCATATGAAACATATACATATGGGAAGACACAAGCTTGAAAGACAGCAATCCTTTTTGTGCATAAAGATAATCAATAGACTTATGAGCACTTTCTGATAGTTCTGTTGTTTTTTTTTTTATGGCTGTACTTTCCCTGTGGGTCCAATCACATCAAGTGATACATATACATAGGGTGAATAGCAGCTTTGAAACAGAGCAATCATTTATTTGCATGAAAATAATCAGTTAAGTTATGAATTGTTTCTGCTACTACTTGTGCTTTTTTGCTAACTTCACTTTCCCTGTATATACCCATATTGGTATGTGTTCTTGTGTCTTTGTGGTTTGTCTATAGTAATGTTTTATTAGCTACGTATTACATATTTCACAGTACACAAAAATCTATTAAGAAAACAATTATCATTTCATTATTCAACATATTAACATTACGAATATCATATCTTCATCTTGTACACTGCGCACCATGTTATGTTTCTGTATGAGTAGCTTAGTATACTAGATAGAACCCCATAATAGGATGCTATTTATATCAATGCATCGTTCAATGCACATATTAGGGTATATTTCTTGCAATGATTCTTGACACTTTTTTCGCAACATAATAAGAATCCCTTCTACACATATTTCATGAGAAGTACATACACATGTGATGTCATCAGTGATGTCATCAATGACATTTGTGATGTCATCTTTGATGTCCTGGGTGTTAGTCTTAGCAGTGCACAGTGGTGGTGCGAGTTATGTATACAAATGGCCATGCACGTAAATGTGTAACATTCCCCAAAGCAATTTCAAGTCTTTACGCCAATTCCTCAATCAATATGTGAAAGACAAAGACAAAATCAAAATTAAACTACTGCAAAATATGGATACCTGTCCAGTGCGCAAGTACACAGGACTACAAGGGCATTCATTGACTTGCATTGCAGGACCTACTTGTAAAACCACCTTCCATGATATCAAAAGGATATCAACACATCATTCAACTATAAGAAATCTAGTCTATAAACTGTACTACGCCAAAAGTCCTGCTTTAGCACTAGCCCATTTAAATAACATTCTTCTACATGGAACAGCAAAAGAACTACTTGATGAAATCGACTATATCCAGAAAAAATATTTTGGAAGTGAAAGCCACTTACAGAATGAAATAGCTTTAAAGCAAATTAGCAACAATTCTATGCATGGCAACCTTTTTACTACACACATACCAAAAAGAAATACTAAAATTTAAAAGTACATCAGCTGAAGTACCAAACCATGTGTGTGTATGTTGCCGCAGAACTTTTTATAAAAGTAACACAAAAACTATAGACCTATCATACAAAATAGAAGACAATGAAGATTCTAAATAGTTTGAATTAGCTCTCTACCTTATAGCAGAAAACAAATACGAAATAACTGACTCCTTAATACTTTGCAGTTACTGCACTACAAAACTTGACAATAACCAAACTCCTTCACGTGCTATCACAAATAATTTGGAATTATATCCACTACCAAAACCCCAACAACAACTTAATGTATATGAGAGCATCATAATTCAAACAGTGCACCCATTTCAAGCAATAATACGCCTTCAACCAAAAACAGCAAAATTACCTCCCTCTGAATTAGTGAAAAATATTTGTGGAAAAGTAGTGTATTTACCATTAGATCTAAAGAAAATGTGCACACTCTGGGAGTGCAACGTCCAATGGAGCAATCTTTAATTATCTTAATAAATGGAGTACCTGCAAAAGACAAAAAATATGGCAACAGCTCGTAGATTTACATAAAGTTAGACAAGTCTTGCAATATCTAAAAGAGAATAATGAATACTACAAAGAAATTAATACTGAAGAAAACTTGAAGGATACAACTGAAATAATTCAAGAGACACAAGAAGCTGGTCAATTTGAGCTCCTAGATCCTGCTACAATATCAAATAATTTAGACCATTATACAATTCATCCATTGCACTCTAATGACACCATAGAAGATGCACTAGAAACGTACCAAATGCGTCAAACCAAAGGATCACCAAGCAGCATATGGGAAAAAGTATAGAAGCATGTGCTTTTCCTCTACTCTTTCCTACTCGCAAAGGAGGAAGGTACGATGATAGACCTATTAAAATATCAGCATCAGAATACCGCTCATTACGGATGTATTCTGAAGATCCCAGATTTAGACAAAATGCGGAATACATATTCCACCTACTCTTTGAAAGTGAACTAGCAACTTTATGTTACGGAGTTGCACACATATTGAAATCAGGATCCCACTTTCAAAATATGTCAGCTACACAATTATTACAAAAAGTGCAACAAAAAGATGAGGTTTTACAGTCAAATATTACAAATCTATTAGCAAATATGCGTGGTACTAAAGAGTACTGGTTTCAACGTCATGGAGATGTATGTTGTATGATCAGAAACCTTGGCCCACCCACTTGGTTTGTTACATTAAGTTGTGCAGAATATGCATGGGAAGATTTACATGATTTCCTACGCATATCAAAGAAAAACAAAACAAACATAGATATACTAACACCTGGAGAACTTTGTTCTTTGGATCCTGTTAATGTATCAAGATATTTTCACCATCGCTTCATTGCTATGCTACATTTTATTTGTAATAAAACTGTTCCTCCCCTTGGAGAAGTGCAACACTTCTTTTGGAGAAAAGAATACCAAGCCAAAGCAGCACCACTTATCCACATGCTTTTATGGATTAAAGATGCTCCTAAATTTGGTCAAGACAGTGATGCCACTGTTTTACAGTTTATTGAAAAATATGTCACTTGTGAAATTCCATCAGAAGCCACAAATAGTGATCTTCATGCACACATTTTACAATTTCAAAGACACAAATGTGGCAAATATTGTCGTCGCAAATACAAAAACAAAATGAAATACTGCACCAAATGCCGTTTTGGTTTCCCTAGACCAGCTACAAATACAGGTCAAGTGAACAACCTCATGTCATCAGTTAGACATAGGGCCTCATTACGAGTTGCCCGGTAAAATCGGGTTCATTACCGGCATGCCGGAATGAGCATGTCCGTGCACTTATGAACCCGCTAATTGCGGGTCATCACGAGTGCGCGAGCATGCGCGTTCCCCCATGCCGGTAGTGGCAATACCGCCATGCCGGTAAAGGGCCTCCAAGCCCCCTATACCAGCATCGCGGGGCCCGCCCATTGCGCTACCACCTCACACTAACCCGTAAATAACGCCACGGTAATACCGTCATGTTATTACCGTGTTCGCAAAAAACGGACCCGGAAATTACGTCATCGCGCAGGAACGGGAAATGGGCCGGTGGCCATCTTTAAAAACACAATCCATTGCCATCCTCCATTACTACCACTACACCCGTGTTGTTGAGTGCCAAAACACAACCAGGATGTCAAAGGCCACTGGAAAAAGCTCACAAAGGAAGAGGAAGCAGCGCTTTTCAGATGCAGAATTGACAATGCTAGCGGACACCCTACAACAGCATGCTGACATAATCCGAAGCACGGACCTGAAGCATGCGGCCCAAACGTGTAAAATACAGGTGTGGCAGGAGGTTGCGCAGAGGGTAACAGCAGTGGGGTGCACCCCAAGGAGTGTCCGGGATTGCAGAAAGCGCTGGGACGACCTCCGCCTATGTGTCCGGAAGATCCTTGCGGAGAACCGGAGGGCCGCAATGGCGACAGGCGGCACACTCCCCTGTTAAGCTCACCACATGGGAGGAGATTGCAAGTGGATTCATCGATCCAGAATCCATAGAGGGGATCGGAGAGCAGGAGTTTGGGCAGCTACCACAACAGAGGAAGGTGAGGGAACCATCACATCCACCAATAACAAAACATGATGTGACACAAGTGAGGTGGGAGTCCGATTAGGCAAGGCAATTCCTTTACCCAAGGCAACATCAACTCACCAACAGAATACTGATTGCCACCCCCTGCACCACATGCATGCTGCGTGAAATATGTAAACCCAACAGAGGTGCAACATGACCCATCCATGCCCATGTCCCCCCCCACCTAGACAATCCATTGCCACAGCCATGCAATCATTGCCAACATGTCCCCTCAGTACACCAAATGCCACACAACAGAAATGAAATCATGCCTGAATGTATCAAGATATTACACTGCAACAAATCACAGCTGCCATTTGTCAAACTCACTGTTGACCTGCATCGCTTCTATCCCCCAGTCTCCGATGAGGAAGGTGGAACCCAGGACAGGAGTTCAAGCACATCCAGTGCACGCAAGGGGACCAGGGCCACCGCAACCCCCTCCTCTGAAAATTTGCCTGCGACCACTCCCAGTGTGCCACACAAGGCATCATCTCTGCAGGGTGCACCTGCTGCGATAGTGCCAGCTGTACCACCGGCCACCACGGACGTCGTGTCCACAGAGGTGGTCGAAGAGGACGAAGAATCTTTGGGATTGCCCAGCCCAACACCCATTGGCACCCCCTCACCCTCTGTGGAGACAGAGAGCCTGGATGACCCATGTCTCCATGACTCTGACCTAGGAGATTCAGACATCGGCATTTTCGCGGACGACAGTGCCCAGGACGAGGGCCCCACGCAGGTGCCTGCCACAACCCAGCCTTCCACCACCCTGCCTTCCACCACCCAGCCTCCCACCACCCTGCCTTCCACCACCCAGCCTTCCACCACCCTGCCTTCCACCACCCCACCAGCCACCGGTACACCTGCGACAGAAACCACCTTTGAGGTCCGTCTTGCAAGGGTGGAGGCCCGCCAAGACGAGATGCTGCAGATTATGCGGCAACAGGTCGTTGCCGGTAATGAGGCCATGAAGGCCATAGCCACGGCCATTGCTGCAAATACAGCTGCCGTGGAGGCGTCCACGTCTGCATTCAGGCAGTGCATGGGGTCACTGACCGAGGCCCTACTAGCCAACATCAGGCAAGTGCAGCAGCCACACTATGGGTCTGCAAGGGGATTGACAATTGACACATCCACCATGTCAACACCTTCCACCTCTGTTCAATCTAGCCCTGTGCGCCCAACGCGCAGGAGCGCACGGCGCATGGCCATGGAACCCCCAGACCCTAAAGTCGCCAAAAAGTGACTTTCTGAAAATTGGAAAAAATGTGAGGAGCAACATCGGTGAAGGCAACACTGTTTGTTGCACACATTGGGACATTTGGGATCTGTGGGGTGGGTGAGGGAGTTTGTTTTGGGATTGTGGGAGGGGGGAGTGGGCACAGTTTTTCACTTTCATATAATACACAAGTTTTCTGGAGAACAATCTCTGGCTGGACATTGTAATTTTTGGTGTGCATCCATTTAATGTGTTACGGTGTTCAGTGTCCAAACTACAACATTCCCTTTGTGCATGTTCACATTGGCCCAGTGTCTGACTGACAAAAGTAATTCATGGTCCCTGTGTCTTAAAAGTATTCGTCAATTAGTGCTTGGCGTACAGCATGGCCGTCCCGTGCATCACGTACTGGCAGGGGGGCTCCTTCGCCTCCATCTCCATCCCCTTCATCCTCACCCGGGCCATGCATGTCAATGTCAGGTGGCAGTGGTACATTCCTTCAGACGCACATGTGCATCATGACACAGGCCATGGTGATCTTTGCCACCTTCTCAGTGCCCCACCAGACCTGCTTAGGCAGCAGAACCGCGCCTTCAACAGGCCAAAGGTCTGCTCAATCACAACACGGGTTCGAGTGTGCACACGATTGTACTCCTCTTCATGGCTGTTCTGCGGGTTCCTCACAGGGGTAAGTAGCCACGGCCTCAAGGGATATCCTCCATCACCTGCAAGCAGATACAAATAGGTGTGTGTCACTCTGAACTGACACCTGCAGGGAGCACGGTCATGGCAGCAGCTATTAGGTGTGAGCATGCACATATCCCTGTACGTGTACCAAATAGTCACCTATATGGAATGTATACTGTAAAAAGGTGTGGAACACTGGATGGGGTTGAATAGATGATGCAGGGTGTAAGCATGCATGCTGAGGCAGATGTGCTGTGGCAGTGCGACAATGTTTAGCCTCCAAATCATGCAGTATACTGTTTGCTATGCATGGTCACACTGGCCGCATTGGCACATTTGCCATCCTATTCAGTCATGCATTGCTTGCCATCACCATGGTGGCCTGGTTGTGCCTCTTACTTGTTGCCATCCATTTGCATCATTTGTGATATGTGGCCCAGTGATGTGTCATTTTCAGTTTGGCTGTGTCAGGTGTTTAGCTCTGCATTCATTCTACACTCAGTGGCTATTGCCACCCAGGTGTACTACCCCCCCCTTTCCCACCCAGGTGTACTATCTCCCCCTTCTGCATCCGCACACATGAGTACCCCACAGCATGGCCATGGGCCTGTTGTGCAACTCACCGAGCAGCCAGGCACGTGGTCCAGCATGTCGCTCCATGTGACGGGGTAGCATGGAGTTGCGCAGTACCATGGCATCATGTGTGGATCCAGGAAATCGGGCGCAGCAATGAGTGATGATCTTGCTGGAGTCACATACCATTTGCACATTGATGGAGTGGTATTGCTTGCGATTGCGGTACACCACCTCTGTGGCATGGGGGACTACCAATTCCACATGGGTGTAGTCGATGGCACCGACACAATTGGTCATGCCTGCCAGTGCATGGAAGCCTACTTTGGTTTCGGCTATCTCCTGGGCAGTCTGTGGTAGGGATATGTGGGTGCTTGCGTGCTTCAGGAGGGCATCCAGCACTTGGTTCAGCATGCGTGAGAATAGTGGTTGTGAAATGCCATGCAGCTGGCCCACTGTGTGTTGGTAGGTGCCTGTGGCCACAAAGTGTAGCACAGACACCACCTTTAGTAGTGGGGGGATGGCAGTGCGTCTTTGTATGTGGCTGGCAATGTCGTTCTGTATCATGTCCACTATGGTGGTGATGGTGTCACGGTCCAACCGGTACAGGGTGTGGATCTGCTCAGGTGTTAGGTTGAATGGGCTGGGTCTGGTGCGAGGGATTGGTGGCTGCCTACGAGGCGCTGGTGGCTGCGCTGGTGGTAATTGCTGGGCCTGTCTCACCCTCCTTCTCCTCCTGCGTCTCCTCTGTGCTGCCTGTTCTTGCTGCTGTTGTTGTTGTTGTTGTTGTTGTTGTTGTTGTTGTTGCTGTAGTTGTAGCAGTATAGGCATGTCCTCCTGCGCCATGATTGCAAATGCTAGTGGTAGCATTTTGGTGTAGGAAGGGGTGTGGTGTGTGGGTGTGCTCCTTTTGTACTGGCCTACTCTGCATTGCCTACACCTGGGGGGGTTGTTGTGGTGTGTGGGTGTGCTCCTTTTGTACTGGCCCACTCTGCATTGCCTACACCTGGGGGGGGGTTGTGGTGTGTGGGTGTGCTCAGTTCATACTGGCGCAGCCTCCTTTGACTCCACTGTGGGGATTGTGTGCACCTGTGGCAGCTGCCTTGTATCTTGGTTGCTGTTTGCGGGTGGTCCGCAATGCCTGTTTTTCCAGCATCATGCAGCCCATTGTTACCGTGTTTGCGATGCCGGTATTTGCATGTTTGCGTGGGTTGTGATTACCCCCTATTACCGGCATGCCGGTATTTACTACCTGAATAGGCGCGTGTACGCGCCTATGCCGCTATTAGCGGCACCTTAATAACGGTGCCGCTCATACCGGGTTTGCGGGTCAGAATGCTAAGGAACGTTAAATGATGCCGGTATTTACATACCGGCATCATTTTTCCCTTAACGGCATGACTCGTAATGAGGCCCATAGTGTTAAACGTAAATCACCTAAAAATACATATTACATAAAAAGAACAGAAGAAGAAAAATATATCAATGATTACAATGCAATCATTGCCCACTTATGGAATGCAAACATAGATGTGCAGTACATTGCAGAGAATTCTACTGCAGTTGCACGATATGTTACAGCATACTTAACCAAAGCAGAAAAAACAGAGCTCCAAGACCTCTGGAATGACTGTCATCAGACAAAACAGTGCCTCAGAAATTATACAGCTTGGGCATAAAAATGCTCTGCCATAGAGAATGTGGATCCTATGAAGCAGCAGATTGTTTAACTGGTACTGCATTGTATGGTAAATCTGAAAACATTGTATGGCTAAGTCTTGGTCCTGCTAAATCTAGAAAAAGATTTCTAAAATCATACGAAGATATAGAAACAATAGCCAAACATGATCCCAACAGCCAAGACATTTTAAAAAACAAATTATTGGACACATACTACCCAAACACACAAGTAATACCTTGGAAACCATGTGTCTATACCACATAGCCCAAAACTTCACATGCAAAAATAATATAAAACCCGATGAAAAAAAAGGTAAATATAGAGTGACAAACTGTGAAGGCAGCTTAGTAAAACTCACCAAAGAAAATTTAATTAATCATATCAAATTGTCATTGAAGACTCCTCAACATAAAGAACTATATTACATGTCCCTGCTACAACTCTTTAAACCATGGAGAAAAGAAGAAGAAATACTAGATAACTATGACTCATGTGAAGACGCTTTCAAAGCAAATGAAAGCACTATAACTGATGTAAACTTTACACAGTACAAAACAATGTTGCACAATGAACAGCAACACGAAGAAGAACTCCAGGCCCAACTAGATAAGGACACTCCTGACAGTAGTCAACCTTCTGTAACAGGAAGTCAAGAACCACTGGGAGAACCACTAATAACAAATGAGGCAGAATTAGCTATGACAGAAGTAGAAAACACCATGTGTCAGAATGAAGATAAAGAGGACTTAACTATACTACAATCAAAACTAAACAATGAGCAACGTAGCATGTTTCAAGAAGTAACAAAAGAAATTGCACATGGTGTACAACATGAAAACAAAGTATGCACCTGCAAAAATTACAAACCTATACAACCCTACGTCAGTGGTGAAGCTGGTTCTGGCAAAACATTCCTAATCAAAATCATCAGTAAGTTCCTTCAACAATTGACAAAACAACAAACTGTCAGATGTTGTCACTGCCCCCACAGGTTTAGCTGCCTACGACATAGGCGGTGTCACTTTATCCCGAGTACTACTCCTGCCAGTAGAACACCAACACAAATTAGACTATTACAAACTTTCTATAGAAGCTGCAATGGAACTACGCAGAATATTAAAACAAATGAAAATGTTACTAATAGATGAAGTGAACATGGTGTCCAACCTAATGTTGGCTTTGATTCACCTCAGATTACAAGAATTACTCAAAACAAACTACAAAGAGCTCTTTGTAGGAAAACACATTATTGTTTTTCTTCTTCAATTGACACCAGTAAAAGGTGAGCCTATTTTTAAAACATTAGGACACAAACTCTGCTGTAAAACTGTTGTCAGCATTGGAAATGTCAACCTTTGGCAACATTTCCAATACAGAGAATTAACAGAAAACATGCGGCAATCTTCAGATCTCACTTATGCCAACATCTTAAAAAGTATTAGAGTTGGTATATTATCTAAAGAAGCACAAGCAATATTGAAAACCCGACACATTCATGCACTTTATGGCGATAATGCATGTGCTACAGATGTTGTGGAACAATTAGCCTACAAAAATGTCAATTATATGGCCTTAATGCCAACTCTTGCAAGCTGTTTCAAATTCAATGAAATAATGTTAAATAAAGAAATGCAACCAATAATGGGAATTAGCACCACAGACAAATTAGATGTACATGGTATGACACTACCCATGTGTGAGCAAGCCACAACGAGACTGAACAGTTTAGAAAATTCAATCTCCAACACAACTGGGTTGGAAAAGATATTAAAATTATCCTTAAATTGCAGAGTAATGCTAAAACGTAACCTTGACGTGGACCAAGGACTATTTAATGGAGCACTGGGTACAGTTGTTGGCTTTCAAATGTATGCATGTGACAACAAAATTCAGTTTGTCAATATTCTCTTTGACAAACTTTCAGAAATAAAAAGGATAGGACGCTCAACAGCTCGATTCCTTCTCTTCAAAGACATGTATGTACGCAGAGAACAATTTACTCTAACTCTTGCATACGCTGTCACCATTCATAAATCACAAGGTCTTACCCTAGACAAAGCAATGATAGACATTGGTAACACAGTCTTTAAAGAAGGCAAGAGCTACATAGCACTATCACGCTTACGTAGACTTGACGGTCTATTTCTAATCAACTTTGATGCAAGTAAAGTAAACACTGATATTCCTTGAATTTTAGAATACAATAGACTTTGTTCACTATACACCCCCCATCTAAACACATATTCTGTTCCACAAAAAGTAAAATGTTGTAAAAGAAAACTAAATCAAACAGAAATGCAACAGGATGTCACTGAAAATCCTCCAAAGAGAGTAAAAGAAACTAAAACTTCATCAAGTAGCACAAGCATAAAAGAACCAATTAGGGAAAGTAAACCAGGTACTTCATCAAAGAAGGAAGACAAACTAAAATAAAAATCACTCAGATACAGAACTACCTGGTCCATTTAAACTCTCAAATATAGTTGGTGTAAGTTGCTACGCAAATGTAACAATGCATATTCTATTTCAATTACCACCAATTGTTGACAACATTTACTTACACAGTACAGACTAATTGTGTTTGCAAATGTACTTCTTAGAAACGCAACAAACAATCCTGACAACACGTATAGTGTTTATGGAATAAGACAACAATTGGACTACTGTGCTGGAATGTTGAAATTCACTATAAACTCACAAGAAGATCCACAAGAATGTCTAATGTACTTACTACAAGTACTGGAAAACAAAAGCATACCTATAAATTAAATCTTCCAGATTTCATACATGTGGAAAGATACATGCACTCTCTGCAACAATGTGACACAAGAACAAATCCCCAATGAACGCTTTTTATATATATCAATACCTAATTGTGAATTAATTCCATTTCAGCAACTTTTACAAAATGCAAACCATGGTAGATAATGTTCTACCTGCAATTCGGATAATCGCTCCACCTTACTAATGCAAACACATAGTAAATAAGTAATGCCCCCTTGTGACTGTCTTTTTTTAATATAATGGTTTTGTAGCTTGTACTTGCTTCTACATTACAATGCAGATGGTACCAAAAACAATTGCAAGCTGACTGGATTCACACATGGTCAAGTATCACTTGGTAAGAAAACCTTCACAACAATAGGTATAATCTACCACGCAGGAGCCACAACCAATTCAGGTCACTACACTTCATATATAAAAAAGAAATGTGGATGGTTTGAATGTAATGATAGTACCATTACTCTAGAGCAGAGATTACCAGCAAATCTTTCAAACGCTTATTTAATGTTCTTAAAACCAACATTTATTAACTAAACTGTACTTAAACCTTAACTAAACGTGTAGTAAAAAAAATAAACTGTTACAATATTCCAACAGGTATTTAACTGCCCGGAGATTCTACAACAACTAATCAGATAAATGAATACCACTAAATTATATCAAGAAATAGACAGTTAGAATTTGCCAACTGGTATCTAACTGTCCCAAAATTGTACAATATCGAAACAGATAAATCAATACTAGTAAATTACATCAAAAATTAAACAGTTAGAATACGCCAACTGGTATCTAACTGCTCCAAAGTTTTACAATATGCAAACAACTGAAAACAAACAAACAAATAGACTGTAGCATAACAAAAAAAGTTTTTTTTTAATCCAACATGGATTTTGTTTTGTCCCACAGACCCAGTGATTTTAGCAACAAACACAGAAACTGAGCAAATTGCACAGTAGACTGGTTTGTAATCTACTAAATATGAGGGTAAAAAAAAAAATGTTGATTATTCAATGTTATAAGTCGTTAACAAAATACCAATACTAACATGATCTTTTCTTTTATCACAGAAATGAACAAGAAATACATGTACTCCAGTTACTAAACCAAACAGTAAGTATATTATAATAAGTACAACCATCGCAACATATAACACCCATAGTGGCTTTTAACTTTGTTCCTTATAAATTTGTTCTTGGATCCCAAACTTATAAGCCACTATGAGTGTGATATACTGCGGTGGTTGTGGCCAGGGCATAGAGTCTTGGGAGCATGGCCATATGGCCATGCACCCAAGACTCTATGCCCTGGCCACAACCACCGCAGCAAATCACACCCATAGAGTCAAACATTTTAACTATGCCTTATGGGAACCTTTAATGTCCGCGGACATGATGAATGTTCTTAGAACACTTTCAACTTGCCACCGAACAATACGGACAGCGTCCTCAGGACACCCCCATTCTGTTTATTGACGAACATCCCAGAACACATGATATATTCTTAGAACAGTTTCAACTTGCCTGCAAACAAAACGTACAGGCATACCGTTCTCAGGACACTCCCATTTTATTTATTTACGTACATTTCAGGACACCACATTCTCAGGACACCCCCATTTTATTTATTTACGAACATTTCAGAACACCGCAAGTGTTCTTAGAACACTTTCAACTTGCCAGCGAACAATACGGACAGAGTCCTCGGGACACCCCCATCTTGTTTATTTACGGATATTTCAGGACACCGCAAGTGTTCTTAGAACAGTTTCAGCTTGCTTGCGAACTACACGGACACATATTGCGTCCTAGAAATACCCACATTTAGTGTATTTAGAACATTTCAGAACAGCCGTGTTGTCTGCAGATAAATCGAACACAACAAGAGGGTCTACCACATAAATAAATACAACATTTAATCCATCTCATACTCTTCCACCCTCCCCACTCTTACACACCAACACACTCTACTAAATACAATTTTTCAACCAAGTTTCACCGCGCTGTCCGCAGACATCCGCAAATCCAAGATGGCGGCCGCTACCGAAAATCTGCTGTGCTCCACGCTCTGCGCCGTCCAATCAGTGAACACGTTGCATGTCCGCAGACAAGACGCAGGCCGGTTGTCCAATCAGGACACTGTCCGCGGTGCGAACAGGGAAGTGTGTCCGCGGACCGAACAAGATATCACTAATTTTTGTGACCTACTTTTTGGTCATTTTAAAAACTACTGGACGGATTTTCATCAAATTTGCAAAAGCACGCTTTCGGGACCAAGCCGCTACTCCTGGTCCAAATTTGGTGAGAATTCGTCCAGCGGTTTGGGCTGTAGGCGTGAGCAAAGTTTTTTCCCCATTCAGTCTATGGGAGAAAAAAAAAGTTTTGGGACCCCCCTTATAACTTTGCCCCCCCATGGATGAATCCTCACCAAACTTTGCAAAAAGAATCAGAGTGTGACATATACTTGTTTTGCAAAGTTTGGTGAGGATTCGTCCAGGGAGAGCAAAGTTATAAGCCACCCAAAAAGTGCTCTTCCTATGGAAACAGCAACTTAAATATATATATATATATTCAGTGAAAAGAACTTTGTTAAAGGGACGTTATAGTTAAGTTGCGCTACTAAAAACCTATGGAATTCAGTGAAAAATCTTTGTTAAAGGGACGTTATGGTTCCAAGTAAAACCGAAAAACCCTTGAAATTCGCCAGTTATGGTAAGCTAAGCGGGCCCTGCATGGGGCCCTCGTCCTGGGCACTGTCGTCCGCGAAAATGCCGATGTCCGAATCTCCTAGGTCAGAGTCATGGAGACATGGGTCATCCAGGCTCTCTGTCTCCACAGAGGGTGAGGGGGTGCCAATGGGTGTTGGGCTGGGCAATCCCAAAGATTCTTCGGCCTCTTCGACCACCTCTGTGGACACGACGTCCGTGGTGGCCGGTGGTACAGCTGGCACTATCGCAGCAGGTGCACCCTGCAGAGATGATGCCTTGTGTGGCACACTGGGAGTGGTCGCAGGCAAATTTTCAGAGGAGGGGGTTGCGGTGGCCCTGGTCCCCTTGCGTGCACTGGATGTGCTTGAACTCCTGTCCTGGGTTCCACCTTCCTCATCGGTGACTGGGGGATAGAAGCGATGCAGGTCAACAGTGAGTTTGACAAATGGCAGCTGTGATTTGTTGCAGTGTAATATCTTGATACATTCAGGCATGATTTCATTTCTGTTGTGTGGCATTTGGTGTACTGAGGGGACATGTTGGCAATAATTGCATGGCTGTGGCAATGGATTGTCTAGGTGGGGGGGGGACATGGGCATGGATGGGTCATGTTGCACCTCTGTTGGGTTTACATATTTCACGCAGCATGCATGTGGTGCAGGCGGTGGCAATCAGTATTCTGTTGGTGAGTTGATGTTGCCTTGGGTAAAGGAATTGCCTTGCCTAATCGGACTCCCACCTCACTTGTGTCACATCATGTTTTGTGATTGGTGGATGTGATGGTTCCCTCACCTTCCTCTGTTGTGGTAGCTGCCCAAACTCCTGCTCTCTGATCCCCTCTATGGATTCTGGATCGATGAATCCACTTGCAATCTCCTCCCATGTGGTGAGCTTAACAGGGGAGTGTGCCGCCTGTCGCCGTTGCGGCCCTCCGGTTCTCCGCAAGGATCTTCCGGACACATAGGCGGAGGTCGTCCCAGCGCTTTCTGCAATCCCGGACACTCCTTGGGGTGCACCCCACTGCTGTTACCCTCTGCGCAACCTCCTGCCACACCGGTATTTTACGCGTTTGGGCCGCATGCTTCAGGTCCGTGCTTCGGATTATGTCAGCATGCTGTTGTAGGGTGTCCGCTAGCATTGTCAATTCTGCATCTGAAAAGCGCTGCTTCCTCTTCCTTTGTGAGCTTTTTCCAGTGGCCTTTGACATCCTGGTTGTGTTTTGGCACTCAACAACACGGGTGTAGTGGTAGTAATGGAGGATGGCAATGGATTGTGTTTTTAAAGATGGCCACCGGCCCATTTCCCGTTCCTGCGCGATGACGTAATTTCCGGGTCCGTTTTTTGCGAACACGGTAATAACATGACGGTATTACCGTGGTGGTATTTACGGGTTAGTGTGAGGTGGTAGCGCAATGGGCGGGCCCCGCGATGCTGGTATAGGGGGCTTGGAGGCCCTTTACCGGCATGGCGGTATTGCCACTACCGGCATGGGGGAACGCGCATGCTCGCGCACTCGTGATGACCCGCAATTAGCGGGTTCATAAGTGCACGGACATGCTCATTCCGGCATGCCGGTAATGAACCCGATTTTACCGGGCAACTCGTAATGAGGCCCTATGTCTAACTGATGACATGAGGTTGTTCACTTGACCTGTATTTGTAGCTGGTCTAGGGAAACCAAAACGGCATTTGGTGCAGTATTTCATTTTGTTTTTGTATTTGCGACGACAATATTTGCCACATTTGTGTCTTTGAAATTGTAAAATGTGTGCATGAAGATCACTATTTGTGGCTTCTGATGGAATTTCACAAGTGACATATTTTTCAATAAACTGTAAAACAGTGGCATCACTGTCTTGACCAAATTTAGGAGCATCTTTAATCCATAAAAGCATGTGGATAAGTGGTGCTGCTTTGGCTTGGTATTCTTTTCTCCAAAAGAAGTGTTGCACTTCTCCAAGGGGAAGAACAGTTTTATTACAAATAAAATGTAGCATAGCAATGAAGCGATGGTGAAAATATCTTGATACATTAACAGGATCCAAAGAACAAAGTTCTCCAGGTGTTAGTATATATATGTTTGTTTTGTTTTTCTTTGATATGCGTAGGAAATCATGTAAATCTTCCCATGCATATTCTGCACAACTTAATGTAACAAACCAAGTGGGTGGGCCAAGGTTTCTGATCATACAACATACATCTCCATGACGTTGAAACCAGTACTCTTTAGTACCACGCATATTTGCTAATAGATTTGTAATATTTGACTGTAAAACCTCATCTTTTTGTTGCACTTTTTGTAATAATTGTGTAGCTGACATATTTTGAAAGTGGGATCCTGATTTCAATGTGTGTGCAACTCTGTAACCTAACGTTGCTAGTTCACTTACAAAGAGTAGGTGGAATATGTATTCCGCATTTTGTCTAAATCTGGGATCTTCAGAATACATCCGTAATGAGCGGTATTCTGATGCTGATATTTTAATAGGTCTATCATCGTACCTTCCTCCTTTGCGAGTAGGAAATAGTAGAGGAAAAGCACATGCTTCTATACTTTTTCCCATATGCTGATTGGTGATCCTTTGGTTTGACGCATTTGGTACGTTTCTAGTGCATCTTCTATGGTGTCATTAGAGTGCAATGGATGAATTGTATAATGGTCTAAATTATTTGATATTGTAGCAGGATCTAGGAGCTCAAATTGACCAGCTTCTTGTGTCTCTTGAATTATTTCAGTTGTATCCTTCAAGTTTTCTTCAGTATTAATTTCTTTGTAGTATTCATTATTCTCTTTTAGATATTGCAAGACTTGTCTAACTTTATGTAAATCTACGAGCTGTTGCCATATTTTTTGTCTTTTGCAGGTACTCCATTTATTAAGATAATTAAAGATTGCTCCATTGGACGTTGCACTCCCAGAGTGTGCACATTTTCTTTAGATCTAATGGTAAATACACTACTTTTCCACAAATATTTTTCACTAATTCAGAGGGAGGTAATTTTGCTGTTTTTGGTTGAAGGCGTATTATTGCTTGAAATGGGTGCACTGTTTGAATTATGATGCTCTCATATACATTTAGGGGCCAATTCATAGAATTCGGCGCACAAGTGGCGCACGCGGCTGGCGCATAGTGTGCGCGTGCGGTAGTCTGCGACAGCCGCGTGCGCCGAAACACATTCAGGCGCACAGCGTATTCATGGATTCCAACATCCACAACCAGCCGTGGCGCAGAGTGGCGCAGCGACCCTGCAGCAGCGTCAGTTACGCCCCCAAGAACGCCCCTTGCGCAGGGAAAAGCCATCAAAATCCCCAATCCAGCGCAAAGGGCAGCAGCAAACGCAGAGCGGGGAGCGTGTATTTCAGGGGTGTGCGAGAAATTCTACACGCGATTGGCCTGGGTACGTGTATTACAGGGGTGCGCGAGAAAATCTACACGCGATTGGGCTGGGTACGTGGATTTCAGGGGTGCGCGAGAAATTCTACACGCGATTGGCCTGGGTACGTGTATTACAGGGGTGCGCGAGAAATTCTACACGCGATTGGGCTGGGTACGTGGATTTCAGGGGTGCGCGAGAAATTCTACACGCGATTGGCCTGGGTACGTGGATTTCAGGGGTGCGCGAGAAATTCTACACGCGATTGGCCTGGGTACGTGGATTTCAGGGGTGCGCGAGAAATTCTACACGCGATTGGCCTGGGTACGTGGATTTCAGGGGTGCGCGAGAAATTCTACACGCGATTGGGCTGGGTACGTGGATTTCAGGGGTGCGCGAGAAATTCTACACGCGATTGGCCTGGGTACGTGGATTTCAGGGGTGCGCGAGAAAATCTACACGCGATTGGGCTGGGTACGTGGATTTCAGGGGTGCGCGAGAAATTCTACACGCGATTGGCCTGGGTACGTGGATTTCAGGGGTGCGCGAGAAAATCTACACGCGATTGGCCTGGGTACGTGGATTTCAGGGATGCGCGAGAAATTCTACACGCGATTGGCCTGGGTACGTGGATTTCAGGGGTGCGCGAGAAATCCTACACGCGATTGGGCCTGTGCGAGTGGGGCAGTGTATTACGTAGGTGTGCGGGAAGTTGAAGAGGTGAATTGCCAGTGTGGGTCCTCCCAGGTCTCCCCTCTACCCCCTCCACGACCTCTGCAGGCAGCCCATACCACAGGGGACTACCCTGCACCCCTGGTCATGTCCCGCAGGCAGCCCATCCACCATGGGCATGCCCCCCAGCCAAGCCACATGTCCCCTTGCACCCCCACCCCCCAGCAGGCCCCCACCCATGTCTCCCAGCACCCCCACCCCTCCAGTCACCAGGGGCAGCCTCCACAAGGCCCCCACCCATGTCTCCCACCACCCCCACCCCTCCAGTCACCAGGGGCAGCCTCCACCAGGCCCCCACCCATGTCTCCCAGCACCCCCACCCCCCCAGTCACCAGGGGCAGCCTCCACCAGGCCCCCACCCATGTCTCCCACCACCCCCACCCCTCCAGTCACCAGGGGCAGCCTCCACCAGGCCCCCACCCATGTCTCACACCACCCCCACCCCTCCAGTCACCAGGGGCAGCCTCCACCAGGCCCCCAACCATGTCCCACTCATGTCCCCTTGCACCCCCACACCCCAGCAGGCCCCCACTCATGTCCCCTTGCACCCCCACCCCCCAGCACTGTGGGGCACCTGCCACCAGGCCCCCAACCATGTCCCACTCATGTCCCCTTGCACCCCCACCCCCCAGCACTGTGGGGCACCTGCCAGCAGGCCCCCAACCATGTCCCCTTGCACCCCCACCCCCCAGCAGGCCCCCACTCATGTCCCCTTGCACCCCCACCCCCCAGCACTGTGGGGCACCTGCCACCAGGCCCCCAACCATGTCCCACTCATGTCCCCTTGCACCCCCACCCCCCAGCAGGCCCCCACTCATGTCCCCCTGCACCCCCACCCCCCAGCACTGTGGGGCACCTGCCAGCAGGCCCCCAACCATGTCCCCTTGCACCCCCACCCCCCAGCAGGCCCCCACTCATGTCCCCCTGCACCCCCACCCCCCAGCACTGTGGGGCACCTGCCAGCAGGCCCCCAACCATGTCCCACTCATGTCCCCTTGCACCCCCACCCCCCAGCAGTGCAGGGGCAGCCTCCACCAGGCCCCCACCCATGTCTCCCACCACCCCCACCCCTCCAGTCACCAGGGGCAGCCTCCACCAGGCCCCCACCCATGTCTCCCACCACCCCCACCCCTCCAGTCACCAGGGGCAGCCTCCACCAGGCCCCCACCCATGTCTCCCACCACCCCCACCCCTCCAGTCACCAGGGGCAGCCTCCACCAGGCCCCCAACCATGTCCCACTCATGTCCCCTTGCACCCCCACCCCCCAGCAGGCCCCCACTCATGTCCCCTTGCACCCCCACCCCCCAGCACTGTGGGGCACCTGCCACCAGGCCCCCAACCATGTCCCACTCATGTCCCCTTGCACCCCCACCCCCCAGCACTGTGGGGCACCTGCCAGCAGGCCCCCAACCATGTCCCCTTGCACCCCCACCCCCCAGCAGGCCCCCACTCATGTCCCCTTGCACCCCCACCCCCCAGCAGGCCCCCACTCATGTCCCCCTGCACCCCCACCCCCCAGCACTGTGGGGCACCTGCCAGCAGGCCCCCAACCATGTCCCCTTGCACCCCCACCCCCCAGCAGGCCCCCACTCATGTCCCCCTGCACCCCCACCCCCCAGCACTGTGGGGCACCTGCCAGCAGGCCCCCAACCATGTCCCACTCATGTCCCCTTGCACCCCCACCCCCCAGCAGTGCAGGGGCAGCCTCCACCAGGCCCCCACCCATGTCCAACTCATGTTCCCCACCCAACATGTCATCACAATCCAGAACCCTGGTCTCTATGGTCAGCCCCCAAATGCAAAACACCCACCCGAGTATTGCATCCACCCACTCATAATTTGCAATCACATCACAGAACACCAATTGGAAGTTCCGAAACAAACACATGTCCCTCACATACACCCAATGGGTGTCAGTGAATCTCAAAACACATAACATGAAATGCATGAAAACAATGAGATACCACACATTGAAGTTCAACAAAAAAATAATGTATTAAAGGAAACATGAATAGAATCAAAAATGAAGAAACAGAAATGTGAATGTAAAAAAATGAAAAGAAGCATGTCCGTTCAAAATAAAAAAAATAAAAATATATTGAAATCCAAAGTAATGTTGTACAAAGTCAATGTCCACAAAACAAAATCCAATGGGAAATAAAAATAAAAGCCATTGATCCATGGAGAATGTTAAAAAAGAAAGTATGTACAAGTCTACAACTATGTACAATGCAAGAAGCCAGGGTCCATTATCCCAACAAAATAAAGGAAACCTATCTAACTACACTAACTAATAAAAAAAATATATACAAAAATGTGGCCAATGTCCAAAAGGTCCAAACGAAACAAAAACAAAAATGAAACCTAACACTACCTACATAACTATGTACAAGGGCAGCGGGCTAGTTCCACGGCTCACTTCTGGATGTGCCGGGCCAGGGCATCATCGAACTCCTCCTCAATGTCCCGGAGGCGGTCCTCCTCCATGGCCCCGAGGGTCCGCAGGGCCGTCGACGTGTCCACCTCCAAACCCCTGCGGATTGCCTCGAGGCACTCGGCCCGCCTCAGGGCCCTCTGCATGGAGTTCTCCGCCCTGACCATTGAGAGCCGTGCCTCTTCCGCCCGCTGCCGCTCCGCATCTATGGCGTGGCCCAACCGCTGCCACACGGAAGACACTTTTTGTCCTGGGTCCTCCTGCCCTCCGGCCGATGCCTGCCCCTCCGATGTCGAAGGCCCCGAGCCTTCATGGCTCCCACCATGGTGCTGCTGCTGCTGTGCCTCTGCCCCTGCACTGCCTCCTGCTGCCTGCACATCCTCCGCCGGCTGGGGTGCAGTCGTTGACGTGGCCACCCCTGCTGGACGTCCGACTCCCGACTGTGGCAGGGATGCCTCCTCCACCAGCCTGGCCGCACCGTCAGAGGCAGCTCCACAGGGCACCCAGGTGACTGATGGGTGGGAAGATGGCACAGAGGACGACTGGCGCGTAGGGGGTCCAGCTGAGGAGGGGGTCGTGGCAAGCCCCATCAGACGGAGGAATCCGGCCTGGGTGACCTGTCCCAGCAGGCTGACGTGGTCAACGAGCCATTCGAGATGACGTGCAGTCTCTTCATGAAAAGACTGCAGGTCACCTCGCATGGCCCGTTGACGCAACGCCACACCAGCCAGGACAGGCTCAACCCGGGCCTGGATAGCCACGTCCGCAGGCAGAGGAAGGCCAGTTGACGTCAGCTCATCCCCTGCCTGAAAACTGGTCTGGACATAGGCATCCCTGCTGGTGCAAGATGATGCAGGGACAGGATCAGGGACAGGATTGCACACAGGCACCTCCGCGGCGGCCTGTGCTGCCTCCTGTCCCTGGTCCTGCACTGCACCACTAGCACCAGTGGGATCCCCACCCCCAGACCCCGTCTCTGGTGCTTGCACGGCCTCCTCCTCCACCAAACCCCCCACCAACCTGGATGACTCTGTGCCATCTTCCCCCGTTGGGCCCTGTGGGGTCCCAGCTGCCCCTTCTGCTGCCGAGGAGTCCAACTGCAACCTCCGCCTCTTGGACCTCCCCCCGGCAGCTGCGGCCTGGGACGCGGCACCGGACTCCTCACTCCCCGACGAGATGACAACATGGGAGGGGAGCCGGGCCTTGCGTCTCCGGCTGGCGGTGGGATCCCCGCTGCTGTGCTCCACAGCACCTTCTCCGCCCTCTTCATCAGTTGACGCTGCAGACAGGGAGAAACAAAACACACGCATCAGGGCAATGTACAATGGACACATACACACATGACAGTTGTACATGAGTGGCATTGGCAAACCTCAGACATGTCATCACGATCCCCAACACACATGTCATTACAACTCGCACACACGAGCCATACCACAGCCATATCGCAACTGCCAACACCATCCATACACATACAACAGCATGAGCAGCCAAAGGTGAGCCAGACATCACATGCAACACAGGAAGTGCACCACACATGTACACACACCACCACACTTGCATGCATGTGTACACCTCTGCCAAGTGTCGCAGTGTTCAGACGGGCATCCATGTCACATCTGCCCATCAGGCTTCCACATACCGCTGTCACATGCATCCATGTTGCATCACTGTTGCACCCTTGTCAAATACACACACATGCACATGTACACAGCGCTGATACATGCAGCTGAAAACAACATACATGCGTGACATCACGGACATGTCTACTCACATACACATTCATACAAACTTGTGTGCCCACACAACTGCATTTGGCATGCAAGCCCACACACACAGGCACCATCCATGTCTCACACATTACAGCCCTCGCATGTGTCAGCCCCACGGACCTGTACACCCGCACCCATACTCGACCCCATACAAACAGATGTGCAACCTGCACACTACTGAACAATCACCACACGCACTGCTCACAATCAGGATGCATGTACACTCACCGCTCGACTCCAGACGGGTCTGCCTCTCAAGGACCTGGACGTGGAGCGCTGGGGATATGTGTTCCAGGACCCCCATCTGTTCTTCCGACAAGTGGCCCCGGCGCCCCTTGGCATCCGCTGCCTTCAAGAGGCGCCGGGCCTTGTTCAGGGTCCTGGACCTGAAGTCCTCCCAGCGCTTCTTGACATGTTGGAAGTCGCGGACTGCCACCCCCTCCGCGTTGATGGCAGTCACGATGTCAGTCCAGATCCGAGTCCGTCCTTCCTTGTCGGCGCGGGAACTTCCGAAGAGGGCATCATACTGCCCCAGGACTTGCTCCACCAGGACACCAACTTCGGTGGCACTGAAGCTGGTGCCCCTCTGCCTCTCTGGCCGGGGGTTGTCAGTGGTCACAGATGGAGTTTGCCCCGACATGACAACCCCAGAGGCAGGAGTGTGTGGGCAACTGGGTCCTGGGGCTGGGCTGTGGAGCGATGGAATCCCAGTCGGGAGTCTTTGGTTCCAGCAGGGGTGGTCACACCAACAGCACACCTGGCTGATGTGCAGGCAGCAAATGGCAGGGCACGTGGGCAGCAGGCAGTCAGGCAGCAGCAGATGGCAGGTGGGAGCGTGCTCGGGGCTCTGGGGGGCAGTAGTTCGGCCTTCTGGGCAGGAGCGTGGTCTTCCGTGTGCTTACGCGTGGCCAGCTTGATACGGAGTGATTTGGCACGTGAAAATTCTGCACGTCAGCGTGTAATTCGAGGAAAGGCCCTTAGCGCGTAAGCGCGTCTGCACGCATACGCATTTTCATTGGACCAAAGGCCCTCAGCGCGTGAGCGCGTCTGTGACGTGACGTGCGAGGGAGTATCCCTCATTGCACGTGATGACAGAACACACGTGGATTTCAGCCAATCGCGTGTGAAAGTTCACGGCACCCCGGAACACACGTACCCAGGCCAATGGCGTCACGTACCCAGGCCAATGGCGTGTGGAACTACCCGCGCACCCCGAAACACATGTACCCAGGCCAATGGCGTGTGGAACTACCCGCGCACCCCGAAACACACGTACCCAGGCCAATGGCGTGTGGAACTACCCGCGCACCCCGAAACACACGTACCCAGGCCAATGGCGTGTGGAACTACCCGCGCACCCCGAAACACACGTACCCAGGCCAATCGCGTGTACGCTCGCTCCCCTCCGATCACACGCGATGACACCCGAATACGGGAAACCAACGAGTCCGCCCACACGGAGGCGTCCCGCGCACAGCATAAAAGTGCGCGCAAACAACAAACGCGTATATACAGCGACGATGAATGCCCCATTTGTTGCTGCACTGATTGTGGGACACCGCAGGAGGAGGAGAATAGCCAGGGCACGCATTTTTGCACCACGGACAAGCCTTTTTGGGATGCCTGACGACCAGGTCTACGGCAGGTATAGGTTTCCACCCCATATCATCCTAGACCTGGTCAGGGAGTGGGAAGATGACCTCACATCCCCCACCCTTTGCTCCCAAGCATTGAGCCCCTTGGAGAAGCTGCTCAATGTCTTGCATTTTTTGGCCACTGGGTCGTTTCAGCGGACCACTGCCATAGTGGGGGGGGTCTCACAGGCCACGCAGTCACGCTGCCTACACCAGGTACTGGCAATCATGACAGCGCGCCCCTCAGTCTGCAGGCACATATACATGCCCAGAACACCCGCAGAAAGGCAGGCCGTTGTCCTGGATTTTTTCAGGGTGGCACACTTCCCCAAAGTGCTCGGTGCCATAGATTGCACCCATGTGGCCCTACGTCCACCTAGGGCCACTGAGCACATCTACCGAAACCGCAAGCACTGGCATTCCATCAATGTACAGGTGGTATGCGATGCAAAGGGAATCATCACCTCTGTCTATGCAAACTACCCTGGCTCCACCCATGACAGTTTCATATACAGAATGTCCGCCCTGAGCCGGGCCCTGGAAGCTGGGCAGCATGGCGACACATGGCTCCTAGGTCAGTACAAATGCCCTTGCACATGCATGCAAGTCACACACAGACAAATATCCCAACCCTAATAATCTCAATTATTATCACCTCCCCAGGGGACAGTGCCTACCCTCTGAGCAACCACATGATGATGCCAATCCGGAACCCCACCACACCACCCCAGGTAAGATACAACGCCGCCCATATTGCAACCAGGGGCATAGTGGAGCGCACATTCGGAGTGCTCAAGTCACGTTTCCGCTCCCTTGACCGCTCTGGTGGGCAACTACTCTATGCACCACCAGTAGTGTGCAGGATCATTGTGGCAGCATGTGTCCTGCACAATGTTGCAACACGGCAGGGCGTCCCGGTGGACATGGTGGTGCCCCCACATCCCCAACCACAGGCACAGGCGCTGCCCATGGGAGGGGACAGGGCACGTGGCGAGGAAGCCCGGACCCAGCTTGTGGCCACATTTTTCACCTAAACTCCCACCCCTGCGGAGTGCACACAGGCCTGGCACATACCAGGTGACAATCGATGATGACAAAGTGACAGTCAACTGTCACAACCCTACCACCCTGAGATAGTTGCCATGGAAGTGCCACATCGTCTGCATCCCTAGCTACTTAAACACAAGCTATCCTGTGCAACCAAAATGCACACATATGACATGTGACATGACATGGGCCATACACAAGTATTCCAAGGCCCAATGAGGCAGGGGGGGGGGAACAAGGGAACACAGAGAACGGTACTACTAGGCCAGGTGTCATTGAGATTGTGCAAGTGCAGGGGTAGGGGGAAGGGAAAAGTGCAAGGGGAAGGGTGGGGGGGAGTCCAGTACAGGGGAAGTAGGCCAAAAGAATAATACATAGGTCGCCTGGTGGCAACTGCAAAGATAAGTGCAGACAAGTGCTGGGAAGGGAGGGCTGTAGGGATAGAGAGACAGTACTGCAGTGCAGGGGTTGCCAGGGTGGCAGTGCAAGTGGACAGTGGCTGGGCCAGGGACCGAGGTTGGTGAGAGTGTCCCAGTAGCAGCTCCTGTGCAGTTCCAGTGAAGAATTCTGCAAGGGAGAGGCAGAAAGTAAGCAGAAGCAAAGAGGAAGGTCTTGAGGTGCTTCCAGAACTGGAGATGGTTCCCCTCAAGTTCAAGTCAGCCAGGAAGTCTGTTCCAGGGGGAGGGCCCTGCTGCGGAGAGAAACATACCCCCAGCTAGTTGCTCTGAGAAGCGGATGACCTGGACATGCAAGGTGTGCATCACACACACCTGCAAAACAGGCCATGGCCATCACTGTCATGTCACTCAAACCCTCCCAAACATCAACATGACATGGCAAGCAATACCCATACACTGACGCAGTAACAATAAGGTACACATTGCCATGTCCTAAATGTACAGTGGCATCGGACAATGATGCCTGACCCGGAATCAGATGAAATGACAGACCAACAAAATGTCCCACCCAAAATAAGTCGTTTCCAAATGCATTGCAACAGTCGTAGACGTAACATCACAATGAATGCCTGTCTATATGCACATTATGCATTGCAAAATCAACACTGCAGCTCATGTGTGCAGTGTCCCACTCCTGCATCACACTGCTCAGCGCACAGCACAGTGAACAGCCATTGCGTGTGATGCACACCCTGAGCATCACATCTAAGTGACAGACTACATCAAACATCAAATTTTTGGCATGTACTGGAACCATAATCGGTCACAGAACATGTGCTGCCGGGACACAGTGGGCACCAGAAGGCAAACAGTGTACACGTGGATATGCAAGGGTGGGAGTACATGGAGTGCATCCGAGTGCAAGTGTGTGGTTCTGCAGGGACATGCACTCCACATATGCATGTGCACTCAAGTGACCATCAGTGTTCCCTACACATCACATGTGAACATCCACCATGTGTACACCCCAGCATGTCAAACCACAACTATCCCCTCGCACCTGAAAGGAAAACACAACACATGAACAGGCATTGATCAGCAGAACACAACATGTACATAGGACAACAACATTACAATGTCAGAGTTCCCATCACACTGCAGGGCAATGCAACTATCAACAACAACCCCCCCCTCCCGCGCAAATGACCATGACCCGCTGAACAACTGCACCTGGGTCATGGAGCCTCCAACCCTCATTTCCACCTGGCCACAGGATCACCTTTACCCTTCGTGTCCATCTCCCACCTTGTGTGTAAAAAGATGCCTGAACCCTCAGAATCCACACTCATTTACAAAATCACAAAATCCAAGGCATGAAAACGAACCCAAACACCCTCCAGTAGATGACTTGACGTAGCAGTACCTCACAAACGCCAAGTACTACCACAATGATGCAACAACCAAGGTAGCACAGCAGAACAATGTCACGACAGGATGTGAGACATGTGTGGTACATGACATAGGATGATGCACAATGAATGGATGTGTACTGTCACAGGTCCCCTGTACAGGCGCGGGAGTCTCATGAAACAACCACCCACACCATGTCCCGGGTGCCTGCAAGGTCAAACTCACACAGGCCCCTGAGATCATGGTGGGGAATGAGGTTCAGGGATATGCAGTCGGGACAGGTGTAGACACACTGGATGACTGGAATGAGTGGCAGGTGAGGGGAGGAGGAATGACACATGAAACTAGGGAATGCACAAAAATGTACAACCTGCATGAACACATACACAATCCAAACAAACTTGGACATCATTGTCATGACATTCTGTAGTCCAGGCTCAGGAGTGGTACGAACCAACCACCCCCTCTAGGGTTTTGGCGCCTGCAAGTTCGGGGCTTACACAGGCATCCGCAACCCCAGTGGGGAAAGAGGGTCAGGGAACGTTGCTTGGATAGGCACGGGAAGCAGGAACACCGGTTAGAGGGTACAGGTTTCATAATTGCATAGGATCACGGGTGATTAGGGAAAAAAACATACCAAATAGGACCACACATACATCCGTGCATCAGAACACTCCCCAGCAAGCCTATGCAGGGCAGTTTGTAAGGAAAACAACAAGACACTTAGCTCTGGTTTTGAGTGCTGGCCTCCTGCCTGCGCACTCTCAGGGCCGGTTACAGGAGCACTCCAATGCTGCAAAGAGAGACACAGTCAACAACCTGTATGTGCCAATTACACGAAAACACAACACAAAACATGCCCCATAGCAACAAACTACTCTACAAACAGACAATCAGTGCTCGATGCTTCGTACCCATATATAACATCACCCCTGTGACGGGTTATACACAGTCAATGCAGTGAGTCAGGCGCTGGTGGGTGCGTGGCAAATGGAACACCAATGTGTCACAATTCACACAACATGCAATGTTCCCTGGGTAAGCAGACAGACCCATATGGCAAGCCATGACTACAGAGCAAGTTGCGTACCACCATGACCAAAACAAAGTTGGCAGTGCATTTATCATGAAGTACGTGGAATAGACATGCACTGCACCCAAGTATGTCCCTTGCTATATGTCCCTGTGAGCTGCCCCTTTCCATGTCTCTGAAGGCTACATGGTTGATACAAGTGCCTCAATGAACCTTGGTGTACCGCAGGGTATGTGCCACTGCCCCTGCATGTGTCCCAGACAACCCTACTATCAACAGCCATCAGTCCACAAACACATCTGAGCTGCATTGTGTGCTTCAACACCAATATTCGTCTAAGCTCACCCTCAGTGCTGTGACTAAGCCTGCATGTGCAACTCGCCTGGTGCAAGCTTTGCTGTGTCGTGGCCCCCCTGTGATGCTCACCTTGCCTGGAGTTCCTTGGAACATGTCAGCAGTTCTAGGATGTGGGTCTGCAATCACTGTGGCTCTGCTCGTGCACACATGTGCATGTGGGCACCAACAAACGGGTCAGGAATTCCGTCGTCCAATGGGCCATGTCTGCTGCCAAAGGTGCTCTGGTGCCTCATCCCCCTGCAGAAAGTGCATGGAACAAATGATTAATGCATGAAAGTGATCTGTGTGTGTCTCATCAGGCATCTCATTACTTGACCATGTCAGAGAGTCACATCACAAATCACACCATCAGTCCGTCTTTGACTTCCAAAGTGTGGAACACTATCTACAGCATGAATTGCAACAGGCACGTGTACAGGAAAGAAATGAGACATAATACACAATGCATAGCAATCGATGTCCACATTAATCATGACACACCCCATCTAGCAAAAGCTGAACAGTGGACAATTACACCTAAATCATCCCCACTAGGGGTGTCAACACAAGTCACAAAGCACCAGACATGCCACAGATATGACAGTCCAAAGCCCTTGTGTAAAATTCTGTAACACCGAACCATCCTTGCGAGCCCATGGATAAGGGAGGCAGGAGTGGCATATGTGAGTCAAGGAACCCAAGCAGCAAACACATACACAAGACAACCATGAAGGGCCCAGCTGGAACAGACAGTGGATGCCTTCAAAAACCACAAGGCACCGCACTGTCACATGAAAGCACAATAGACTACAAATTTTAAACTAACTCAACTATTAACTAATTACACTAACTATGGAAAACCTACATTACCTATTTAAACTAACTATCAAACAGAAACTTAACTAACTAAACTAAACGAAAAATCAAAAATGGCCACATACGACCCGGGGGGGAGGGGAGGCACCCAGGAGGGGGGAGGTACAGGGTGCTGCTCAACATCCACATGCGATGATGCTGAGCCAAAAAAAAATACCTCCATGGGCTCAACGCCTGCACAGCACGACCTATGTGGGAGATAGATGGTCGTCCGAGTCTGGCTCATCCTGGAAAGGAGGACGTGGCACAGTAGCCTGGCCACGCCTAGCCGCAGCTTGCCCCTCGTCGGCAGCAAGTCTGCCGGACAGGTGAGCCTGGTTCTGTGTGGCGATGTTACATAGGTCTGCATGCAGAACCTCACGTGATACACGTGCTTCCTCTTGCAAGGTAGCACGTGTAACACGGAGTTCCTCCTGCAAGGCCTGGCTGGACAACCGCTGCACCTCCCGGCAAGCCTGTAGCTCAGCCGAGATGGTGCGCTCAAGCTGTGCAAACCTCTCCTCTGCCTGCTTCCTCTGGGACATCATAAGGACACCCAGAGTGGACCTGAGGGAGGCATACTCCTCCCTCAGGGCATCCATGTGCGCCTCTGCGTGAGCAGCAATTGCTTGACACAGAGACGACATTTCAGCCTGGCGTGCCCTGTCTGAGGCCGCCATGCCCAGCCTGAGCGAGCGGGCCGTGGACCGTGCCGCCTGCTGCTGGAGAAGCACCTGCCTAGCAGGGGGGAGCACAGATCGGGCCACACGCTCCATGCTCTCAGCGATGTTCTCCATTGCTGCCCCCTGCCGTTCGGTATTGGCAGTCATGTCTTGCTCCCACTCAGTATACAGCGGTTGCGCGCGGCGACCGCGTTGCCGGGCTTGACCCCTGCGGGACCCAAGGACCGGAGGTCCTCGCTGTGTTGGCACCGCCTGCGGCTGCACGACTACATGCCCCCGTCGACGTGATGTCCCAGGCACATCAGTGACTGGTGTGGAGGGTGACCCTGCGTCCCGATCCACCACGGGCGGAGGAACCAAGACTGTCTGATCCCTCAGTGCAGGTGTCGCAGACAGAGGAGTGTCCACATCAGAATCACTCACCCCTGACACATGGACTTGATGGTCATCCAACTCAACATGGACGTCAGAGTCGTCATCAAGGCTGGACTCATAGGCAGCCAGAGACAGGATGGACTGCAGCACTTGGGGGGTTTCGTGGCCTACCACCCCACGACCCCCACTAGTGCCGGGTTGATGTGGTCTTACCAACCCTGTGTCTGGCGTGACAACACCATCCTCTGCATCCATTGCGTCATCACCTGAAAAATAGAGAGGAAAAGGTAACTACACATGTCAGAAGCACACAACACACACACACACCGACAGCAAAGGCATCCGGCAGACATGTGACACACAACATATGACCTGGCATGCATGCTGGGTCTACTTAGAATAGCCACTGTGATCAGACCTGTTGAAAGGTGGCAGTTTGCATGGAAGTGGGTCTATGCAGTGCTGAAAATGTGTACGCCACTCACTACCTACATGTACAAGCACTCCATGGTGTGTGCCAGGAAATGTGAAGGCAGTGCAATGTCAAATTCAGACATCACGTGCATTGTGTATTCAATGTGTACCATGTCTAGCAGCCAAGCACCCCTCCACCCCAGTACCAAAGCAGGGATGCCTAGCATGGTATCAAAAGGCTGCCCATACACCTGTGTATTGACAAGCAGTGTTGACTGGCATCAACAGCTTAATGTGAATCAAATTACAACACTGCTAATGATGCTGGGACAGTGGGCAGGACACATGATGGAAGATCCGGAGGCCAGCCACGTGTGAAGAAGACACGACAAGAGTTGGACAGAGTCATTGGCCATTGAACAGGCTGAGGCCTGTGAGCCACACAGATTGTCATTGCCTAAACATGTGTGCAACGCAGGACTGAGCCACAGTTGACATGGGGAGGCCGATAATATGGCAGGCAATGTATGTAACCAAGGACTCATATTACAGTGCTCATCCAGTCAAGGACACATAGGGGCATGCGTGCAATGCACATGGAGCATGAATGGGCACTCATGTCCCTGCGGGACATCTGACCCATGCACAGTACAAGTGGGATACCCTGCATCGAGTACTAAGGCTGTACCACACGGCATATGTCTGGCAGTTTCTAAGCTGGAAGTTAGCATCTACACAGGACACATGAACAAGAAACTACACATTGGCAAGAATGTAGCAGACCAGTGCAAAGGTGGAACTGGGGTGCAGAGTGGCGGAGGAGGGGCAAGGGAGCATGCCCACATGGAGTCCCGCATGCAGGCAGAGGAGACATGCATGACGGTAGCATTGCATTACTTACACCTCAGAACCATGTACACGTCACATGTAGCAGCAATCATGCACAACACATCCCACAAGTGAAACACACACGTCCTCAACAACTACGCTTCAACACTCACTGGACTGGGCATCAAAGTCCAGCATCTCTCCCACACCTTCGACCAATTCTGGTGGTATGAACTCCGCAACGAGAGCCTCATGCGGAGTGAGTTCTTCCTCCTCTGGTGCAGGCCCACCGCCAGTCACCAGAGTCAAGTTGTAATTTGAGGCACGCTTAGCCTTAGTGCTGCGCTTGATGTCATTCCAGCGCTTTTTGCACTCCTGCGCTGTGCGCACCTCATGGCCGAATGAACTGACATGTTCCGCAACATGCTTCCAGTGGGTGTCACGTTGGGCAGCCGTAGTCTGACTATTGGCACCCACTAGCATGTCACGGCTGTGTCCCCGCACGTAGTCCACGAGGAAGTCCAGTTCCTGCTTACAGAAAGGCTTCTTCCTCGACGTGCAGGAGGTCGTGGCTGTGTGTGGGGTCCCAGCCTGTGCTGCAGGTGCAACCTTCCTCCTCTTGGACTGTGGCGCAGACCCTGGCTGGCTAATGCCGCCCTGACCAGTATGGCCAGTGGGTTCGGTGGATTGAGCCGAGGGAGTGGCAGGTGGAGGGATGACCAAAGGCCTGACTTGTGTCAGTGGCAGATGGGTGCCCACTAATGGACCCTGCGCAGCAACATCAGCTGTGGCAGGGTCATTGACCGCAACGGTCCTGGTTGGCAGACTCACAACCGGGGTGCTGTTGGGTGCATCTGCCCCTGCACTTGCCAACACCCGGCTGTTCAGGGCAGCAGATGACATGACTGCCCCAGGGACACGTGTCTTGGTCTGAGCAGCCCGGCGTGCCCCTATGGTTTCCCCCCTGGCCTGTTGGAGATCTACCAAGGGCTCTTCAAGTGCCAACGCAGCCTGCGCTGGCAGACCCTGAGCCTGGGTGGCGGTGTCCACAGCTGCACCTGCAGCTACCGCTACCCTTGGGCCCGTGGCAGTCGATGGAACGGACTGCTGGGTCATACGGGTGCCAGTGCCAGATGCAGGAGCTGCATCCCCCGGAACCACAGGGGGTGGTGGCATGGCTGCACCGACACATGGCACAACATTGTGCTCAAGTGGGGCACCCCTGCCTCTTCCCCCTCTGTGGCTGCCCTGGACACCCTGGAGTCCCCCTACTCCCTGGTCACCACGGCCACGCCCCCGACCACGCCCGCCACGAGGAGTACGCCCAGCTGAGGCGCCCCTCACCTTTGGTGGCCTCCCAACCATGGCACAGATGTAATAGTGCTGGCACAGATGGAGTGGTGCCAATGGGAGGTGTACACCACAATTGTCCTGGGCAATTGGGGTGAAGGGGGTGGGAAGCAAGATGTTAACAGCCCCCCTGCACCTGCAAGGCTGTATGTGACCCCGGTGATGTGGTGACGGGTCACGCAACGCTCAGGCACCCCAAAACTGCAGTAAAACTGTGCACGCAACCCTGCAGCCTACGTGCGTGGATTTGACCTCCCGCAGTACGCGGTGGCACCCAGTAACACGAATAACGCGTACGTGTGGGACACGCAGGCTACGATGACATCAAAAATGGGTGCAATACACAGGGGCACCCGCAGTGGGAAAAGGAGCGTTTGCGACTCACCGTCTGACTAGCGCGATGCAGAAAAACACGCGTAGCCAATACCCCCGCCAAAAGAAGAGATACGTCCTTGAGAGCTGTGAAGTAGATGGCGCGCGAAACAACTGGAAGCAGCAACACACGTCGGTCTCCACGGAAGGCACATACAGCGAACTGCTGGGCCCGCTCACCTTTAACCCGTGCTGAGGGAAACGCACGCGCGCGTCACGTCACATGCGGACGTGCAGTTTTTCATGCGCGATTACGCGCATTACACGCGGACGTGCAGTTTTTCACGCGCGATTACGCGCATTACACGCGGACGTGCAGTTTTCCACACGCGATTAGCCTGGGTACGTGTGTTCCGGGGTGGCGTGAACTTTCACACGCGATTGATTGTAATCCACGTGTGTTCTGTCATCACGTGCAATGAGGGATACACCCTCGCACGACACATCACAGACGCGCTCACGCGCTGAGGGCCTTTGGTCCAATGAAAATGCGTATGCGTGCAGACGCGCTTACGCGCTACGGGCCTTTCCTCGAATTACACGCTGACGTGCAGATTTTTCACGTGCCAAATCACTCCGTATCAAGCTGGCCACGAATACACACGGAAGACCACGCTCCTGCCCAGTAGGCCGAATCACTGCCCCCCAGTGCCCCGAGCAGCCTCCCACGTGCCATCTGCTGCTGCCTGCCTGCCTGCCTGCCTGCTGCCACCGTGCCCTGCCATTTGGTGCCTGCACACCAGCCATCTGCAGGGGTCCAGTTGCTGTGTCGACCCCTGCTGGAACAGTAGACTCCCGACTGGGATACCATCGCTCCACAGCCCAGCCCCAGGACCGAGTTGCCCACCCACGCCTGCCTCGGGGGTCGCCATGTCGGGGCAAGCACCATCTGAGACCAGTGGCGACCCCCAGCCAGAGAGGCAGAGGGCCACCAGCTTCAGTGAGAAGGAAGTTGGTGTCCTGGTGGAGCATGTCCTGGGGCATTATGATGCCCTCTTCGGAAGACCACGCGCCAACAAGGAAGGACGGGAGAGGATCTGGGACGATGTAGTGGTTGCCATCAACGCGGAGGGGGTGGCAACCCGCGACATCAAGCACATCAAGAAGCGCTGGGAGGACTTGAGGTCCAGGACCCTCAATAAGGCCCGGCGCCTCGCGGAGGGGGGCCGGGCACGCCTGAGTGACATCGAGATGAGGGTCCTGGAACGCGTAGACCCAGCGCTCCACGCCCAGATCCTTCGGAGGCAGATCCATCTGGAGTTGGCCGGTAAGTGGCCAAGCATTACTGTGTGAGACAGGGCATGTTGCAGTGTGCTGGTTGTCTGATACCTGCCTGTATGTGTGACATAGGCCATGTACGTATGTGTGTGTGCAGGGACATCATGGTCAGGCATGTGAGTACAGTGATGTGTGAACCACATGGTTGGTGCATATGTTCTATTGCAACATGGGGGGCTCTGTGCGGAATGGACACATGGAAGCATGGCAGTCTCTGTTCCTGGACATGGGTGGGGGTGAGGGATGGGTGCTGGTCCCATGTACACGTATGGTGCCCATGTGTGTGTGTCTGAACTGCGTGTCTGTGACTTGTAACTGCCATGGATGCATGACACATGTCTGTGACAATGTTCAGATTCACTGATGCAGCCTAGTCATCCTTGTATCCACTGCGTCTGTGGTGTACGAGGCCAGATGGATGGAACTACGGTGAGGTGTGTGCATGTGATGGCAAGACCCATGATGCATGTGAGTTTAAAACCAACATTGTATGAATCATGAGTCCCTTGGTCATGTATGCCAATGTCCATGGCATGCGCCATGCCTGTTACTGTATGTGTTTTGCCTGCACTGACCCATGTGTTGTGGCGGGACATGATGGAAGTGATGTATGACAGTGCCACTCATCTGCTGTTGCTTCCTGTCTAGGGGACCATTGTACAGTACCCTGATGCTTGTGTTCTATGTCTCCCTCTACACAGTGGCAAGTGAAGAAGAGGGCGGAGAAGGCGCTGTGGAGCAGAGCGGCGGGGATGCCACCACGGCTGCAGCGGAAGGGGTGGGTGAGCCCCCACAGGGGCTTGCACCGGCGGAAGACGGCGTGGAGACATCCAGGTTGGTGGTTTCCACAGAGGGGGAGGAGGCCGCTACTGAGCCACACATGGGGCCTGGTGGGGGCATCCCCGCTGGTGCAAGTGGTGCAGTCCAGGGCCAGGGGCAGGAGGCAGCACAGGTCGCCGTGGAGGTGCCTGTGCATGTCACTGTCCCTGACACTGTGACTGCACCACCATGCACCAGCAGGGATGCCCCATCCCAGGCCCGTCCGCAGGTAGGGGAGATGTCCATGTCATCTGACACTCCTCTACCTGCGGACGAGGGGACCCCTGGCCGTGTGGAGAGGGTCCTGATTGGTGTCGCGTTGCGCACGGCTGGCATTCGTGATGAGGTGCATGCTTCCCGGGAGGAGCATGCACATCATCACGAAGAGCACCGTGCGTACGTGAACCATTTGGGAGCCGCCATGGTCGGGGGTTTCCTACATGTGTGTGGCCTTCTGGCGACCCTCTCCTCCTCTGTGGAGGCTATGCGCCAGTCGTGCTCCATGCCGTCTTCCGGCCCAGATGCCACCAGGGCCCCCTGTGGACCTGCCCCGACCAACGCAGCCAGCTCGGTGGGGACCCCATCCCTGCCACAGTCGGGAGTCGAAGGTCCAGCAGGGGTGGACACACCAGCAACTGTCCCCCTGCAGATGGAGGATATGCCGGCATCATCTGGCAGGACACGTGCACGACGGCATCGGTGGATTCCATCAGCCTGGATGCCGTCGTGCTGGCAGAGGCAGTGGCGTCGGAGGCAGCAGCAGGCTCGACGTGGGAGGCATCATGGCTCGGGGCCATCAAGATCAGAGGGGCAGGCATCGGCCGGAGGGCAGGGGAACCCTGGGATGGCAGTGTCTTCCGTGTGGGAACAGTTGGTCCAGCGGATAGGTGCGGAGCGGCAGCGGGCGGAAGAGGAGCGGCTCACCATGGTCAGGGCGGAGTTCTCCATGCGTCGGGCGTTGAGGCGGGCTGAGTGCCTCGAGGAAGCTCGCAGGGAGTTTGAGGTGGACATGGGGTTGTCCCTGCGAGACCTCGGGGCCAGGACAGAGTCCCGCCTCCGGGACATCGACATGGAGTTCGAGGATGCCCTGGCCGGCAACATCACTGAGTGAGCCGCAGGACTTGCCCGCTGCCATTGTATATAGTTCTTTAGTTAGTTAGTGTTAGGTTTCCTTTATTTTTTAAGTTTTTTTTGGACCGCTCGGACAATGGCCACTTTTCTGTATATATTTTTATTATTAGTTAGTAGTAGTAGGTTTAATTTATGGTGTTGGGCTCATGGACCCTGGGATATTCTTGTACATAGTTTGATGTTTGGAAAACATTTGTTGGATTTATATTTGTGTTCACCATGAGGCAATGGTTTTTCCTTATTTTTCCCCCCATTATTTTGCTTTGGACTACATTATTTTTTGGATTCCTTTGTTTTTTGATTTTTTCTATTTGTTCTCGGACATGGACCATTTGTTTTGTCATCCCCATTGTTGTGTGTTTTATTTCTTCACTTCATTTTCATCTTTAATACATATATTTATTACTTACATTTGTGGTATTTTCTCATTGGTTTCATGCATGTCATGATATGGGTTTTGACATTCACTTGCACCCATTGTGTATGTGTGTGTGAGGGACATGTGTTCATTTACATACTTGCCATTGGGGTTGTATCATGTAATTGCATCTACTATGTGGGTGGATGCAATCCTTGCCTGGGTGTTTGTGCTGGGTATGCTGCCCATTACTGCCATGATTGCGTTTCGTCAGGACCTGGGGGCAGGGGGACATGAGTGGGGGCCTGCTGGGGGGTGGGGGTGCAAGGGGACATGAGTGGGACATGGTTGGGGGCCTGCTGGCAGGTGCCCCACAGTGCTGGGGGGTGGGGGTGCAAGGGGACATGAGTGGGACATGGTTGGGGGCCTGGTGGCAGGTGCCCCACAGTGCTGGGGGGTGGGGGTGCAAGGGGACATGAGTGGGGGCCTGCTGGGGGGTGGGGGTGCAAGGGGACGTGAGTGGGACATGGTTGGGGGCCTGCTGGCAGGTGCCCCACAGTGCTGGGGGGTGGGGGTGCAAGGGGACATGAGTGGGGGCCTTGTGGAGGCTGCCCCTGGTGACTGGAGGGGTGGGGGTGGTGTGAGACATGGGTGGGGGCCTTGTGGAGGCTGCCCCTGGTGACTGGAGGGGTGGGGTGGTGTGAGACATGGGTGGGGGCCTTGTGGAGGCTGCCCCTGGTGACTGGGTGGTGGGGGTGGTGGGAGACATGGGTGGGGGCCTGCTGGGGGGTGGGGGTGCAAGGGGACATGGTTGGGGGCCTGCTGGCAGGTGCCCCACAGTGCTGGGGGGTGGGGGCGCAGGGGGACATGAGTGGGGGCCTGGTGGAGGCTGCCCCTGGTGACTGGAGGGGTGGGGGTGGTGGGAGACATGGGTGGGGGCCTGGTGGAGGCTGCCCCTGGTGACTGGGGGGGGGCAAGGGGACATGAGTGGGACATGGTTGTGGGCCTGCTGGCAGGTGCCCCACAGTGGCCTGCTGGGGGGTGGGGGTGCAAGGGGACATGGTTGGGGGCCTGGTGGCAGGTGCCCCACAGTGCTGGGGGGTGGGGGTGCAAGGGGACATGAGTGGGGGCCTGCTGGGGGGTGGGGGTGCAAGGGGACATGAGTGGGACATGGTTGGGGGCCTGCTGGCAGGTGCCCCACAGTGCTGGGGGGTGGGGGTGCAAGGGGACATGAGTGGGGGCCTTGTGGAGGCTGCCCCTGGTGACTGGAGGGGTGGGGGTGGTGGGAGACATGGGTGGGGGCCTTGTGGAGGCTGCCCCTGGTGACTGGAGGGGTGGGGTGGTGTGAGACATGGGTGGGGGCCTTGTGGAGGCTGCCCCTGGTGACTGGGGGGTGGGGGTGGTGTGAGACATGGGTGGGGGCCTGGTGGAGGCTGCCCCTGGTGACTGGGTGGTGGGGGTGGTGGGAGACATGGGTGGGGGCCTGCTGGGGGGTGGGGGTGCAAGGGGACATGGTTGGGGGCCTGCTGGCAGGTGCCCCACAGTGCTGGGGGGTGGGGGCGCAGGGGGACATGAGTGGGGGCCTGGTGGAGGCTGCCCCTGGTGACTGGAGGGGTGGGGGTGGTGGGAGACATGGGTGGGGGCCTGGTGGAGGCTGCCCCTGGTGACTGGGGGGGGCAAGGGGACATGAGTGGGACATGGTTGGGGGCCTGCTGGCAGGTGCCCCACGGTGCTGGGGGGTGGGGGTGCAAGGGGACATGTGGCTTGGCTGGGGGGCATGCCCATGGTGGATGGGCTGCCTGCGGGACATGACCAGGGGTGCAGGGTAGTCCCCTGTGGTGTGGGCTGCCTGCAGAGGTCGTGGAGGGGGTAGAGGGGAGACCTGGGAGGACCCACACTGGCAATTCACCTCTTCAACTTCCCGCACACCCACGTAATACACTGCCCCACTCGCACAGGCCCAATCGCGTGTAGATTTTCTCGCGCACCCCTGAAATCCACGTACCCAGGCCAATCGCGTGTAGATTTTCTCGCGCACCCCTGTAATACACGTACCCAGGCCAATCGCGTGTAGCATTTCTCGCGCACCCCTGAAATCCACGTACCCAGGCCAATCGCGTGTAGATTTTCTCGCGCACCCCTGTAATACACGTACCCAGGCCAATCGCGTGTAGCATTTCTCATGCACCCCTGAAATCCACGTACCCAGGCCAATCGCGTGTAGCATTTCTCGCGCACCCCTGAAATCCACGTACCCAGGCCAATCGCGTGTAGATTTTCTCGCGCACCCCTGTAATACACGTACCCAGGCCAATCGCGTGTAGCATTTCTCGTGCACCCCTAAAATCCACGTACCCAGGCCAATCGCGTGTAGATTTTCTCGCGCACCCCTGAAATCCACGTACCCAGGCCAATCGCGTGTAGATTTTCTCGCGCACCCCTGTAATACACGTACCCAGGCCAATCGCGTGTAGCATTTCTCGTGCACCCCTGAAATCCACGTACCCAGGCCAATCGCGTGTAGATTTTCTAGCGCACCCCTGAAATCCACGTACCCAGGCCAATCGCGTGTAGATTTTCTCGCGCACCCCTGTAATACACGTACCCAGGCCAATCGCGTGTAGAATTTCTCGCGCACCCCTGAAATCCACGTACCCGCTCAATCGCGTATTTAACTTCCCGCGCGCCACTTTTTGGATGCGCTGGGACTCTACCGCCTGCCTTCGTGTGGCGGCCGTGTTTCAGCATGTGCGTGTCTTTGGCTGTGCGTGGCTTTGCCCTATTCGATTCCATGAATACGTGTGGTTCGAGTGCGTGTGGGCGTTCCGTCTGCTTCCCTGCAGTACATCCCCAGTTACGCCCTTATTTTCGCGTGTTGTTCCCCATTCCGCGCGTTACGCCCCATGTCCCGCCCACTTTCTGGTGTGTGCGCTGCGGTTGTGCGCTTTCACTGTGCGCGTCGCGCACGCCTTTCGCGATGTTGCAGTGATGTGTGCGCCATGCACGGGTTTGGCGCACATCCCGAGGAAGACACGCGCCTCTTTTTTTCCGCTTGCGCCTGCTTGCGCCTGCTTGCGCCTGCTTGCGCGTAGATTTTCGGCGCACGTTTGTTCCATGAATCGGCCCCTAAGTTGTTGTTGGGGTTTTGGTAGTGGATATAATTCCAAATTATTTGTGATAGCACGTGAAGGAGTTTGGTTATTGTCAAGTTTTGTAGTGCAGTAACTGCAAAGTATTAAGGAGTCAGTTATTTCGTATTTGTTTTCTGCTATAAGGTAGAGAGCTAATTCAAACTATTTAGAATCTTCATTGTCTTCTATTTTGTATGATAGGTCTATAGTTTTTGTGTTACTTTTATAAAAAGTTCTGCGGCAACATACACACACATGGTTTGGTACTTCAGCTGATGTACTTTTAAATTTTAGTATTTCTTTTTGGTATGTGTGTAGTAAAAAGGTTGCCATGCATAGAATTGTTGCTAATTTGCTTTAAAGCTATTTCATTCTGTAAGTGGCTTTCACTTCCAAAATATTTTTTCTGGATATAGTCGATTTCATCAAGTAGTTCTTTTGCTGTTCCATGTAGAAGAATGTTATTTAAATGGGCTAGTGCTAAAGCAGGACTTTTGGCGTAGTACAGTTTATAGACTAGATTTCTTATAGTTGAATGATGTGTTGATATCCTTTTGATATCATGGAAGGTGGTTTTACAAGTAGGTCCTGCAATGCAAGTCAATGAATGCCCTTGTAGTCCTGTGTACTTGCGCACTGGACAGGTATCCATATTTTGCAGTAGTTTAATTTTGATTTTGTCTTTGCCTTTCACATATTGATTGAGGAATTGGCGTAAAGACTTGAAATTGCTTTGGGGAATGTTACACATTTACGTGCATGGCCATTTGTATACTAGATGTTCTGATTCAGTTGAATGGAGAGGTAATTCTAAGTTTTCAGGGCATATTTTTGTAAGCAGTATTTCTTGTTCCATTTTGGTACTATTAACTTTTTCATAACCTCGACCACAGCTATGTATGTCAATTGTATTTGTTTGCTTTTGTTTGTATGCTTCTTCATTAAGGTATGGTTCTGTGGTTGTAGTGTGACTCCATTCACCTCCGTAGATATTTAAGAAGTTCTTTCTGTTGACATTTCGTTTATTGAGAAGTCTTTTTTGTAATTTAGTCATTATTTTGTTAGTGGTTTCATTTTGTTTAACACTAAAATAAATAACTTTCTTTTGAGAAGAATTGCACTGTCTATCAACGCTTCTAAGATTAATTTCCTACGATAGGTTTTAAGGGTTGAGCCTGGTTTCTCTACTATTTTTATAAGATTTTGAAGGACTCTGTGATGGAACATTTTGGCTAAAATACATTTTTTGCTATGCTTTCTTTGCACTATGTCAAGATTTATAGAAGCAGTTTTATCCGTAGTGATAGCTGATTTTTTGGTTCGTTTTACATTTTGATAGAGTAGGCAAAGTTTGGGTACTTGAAACATCTTTTGTTTCACTAAATGACTGTATTAGCTGTTTTGTTTGAACTTTTTTTTTATAAATTCTGCTAGAGATGGATGCTTATGTTGGGCACTTTTATTTTCATTTGCTCTACTTCTGCGTTGCTTTCTACGGACTTGATTTTTGGTAGGCATTTTTTAGGGTCTGTTGAAAAAAATAAAGAAGGTTTGGGTTGGGGTGTTCTGCAATATATGTGTGCTGTGTGCAAGAGTGTTTGAGTAAGATGATAAAGATGTATGTAATGGTGTGTGATTGTGCATTGGGCAACTACAACTAGTAGGGATGGGTATTCTTGAATTTATGTGCTACTAAACTGGGGTTCAGATGACAGAAAAAAGTAAGGTGTGGAGAAGTACAAATAGTAGATCTAATGCTATACAATTAAAACAGTTGTTTGTTCTATAGTATCAACATTTTAGCGGCTGAGTTGGTTCATTTGTGTGTCGGAAAATAGGAATTTGTGGGTCATTCTGGCTGTAAATCTCTGTATAAGAAATGGGGATTTTTGGACAGAATGGTGCACAATCTCTATTTTTAGGCATAGAAATAGCATGAATTAACCTTACAGTGTGTTTGAGTAATAATACAAATATTATGGTGGTGTTCAACTTACTTTATTTCTAAAATGAGCAGGTTTCTTCTTAGTTGTTCATTGTACTTCAAATTTGGCTGCTTGTTTTCACGAGAATAGTCTTCACTGCAATTGTAAAAGAAACAAATTAGTAATTTTGTTTGTATATAACACTGTTTTTAATTTAGACATTGATTTTTTTAATTGACATACTCACCGCCTTCCTCAAAACCATGAAAACTATCTTATTTCTATTTTTTTTCCTTCTATTTCTATGTGTTTATAACGCGCCGGCAGCCCGCAGGCATCAGGGCGCGGAGAACATCCTGAAAGGAAAATAGCATATTAGGGAAGTAGGACAAGGTTAGTTTGTAACAGAAGCTAGTCGGTCATGTGAATGCCAAGTAGACCCTGGCAGGTCAGGGAGCTATTGGAAAAGATGTGTTTTCAAACATTTCCTAAACTTGCTATAGTTTTCTTCTAGTCTTAGATTTGTAGGAAGACAGTTCCAGGATTTGGCCGCTCTAATCGGGAAAGCTCTGCCACCACAGGCAGCTTGTTTCACCGATGGAACAACTAGGAAGCCTAAATTGGCTGATCTCAGGTTTCTCCAAGGTGTGTAGGTATTCACATAAGATACGTCACACCAGCTGAACAGATATCATATGTTCTTAATGAATAAACTGTATTGTAATGACTAAATGTAGCAAACAAAATATCTTTACTATGCCTTGTGGACTTCATAATGTACCACTGAATACCACTATTCCTGTAACTAAGCTCTTGCAAGTAACAGTGCTTCAATGTCATGGGCTGCTTGTTCTATATAAATATAAATTAGTAAGTAAGTAAATAAATAAATAAATAAATGTTTATGTTATTGTACAAGTATTGTTGTTTGAGATTTGATCATAGTGTGTGCATGCAATTTTGTTTGACTATATGCACTCTATATATTTTATTTAAAATATGTTAGTTCAACATGCTTTGAATATGTGTGTGTAAAAAGAAATTAAATAGTATAAAGGTTTGTAAGTGACAGTTGATTTTAGGAGATGGAATAAAAGACAGTAAATTCATTTTATAGATTATACAAGCTAAAAGTCAGTTAATCTTTTTATCTGAAACTAGAAGAATTGTACATGTACTTTACAGAAAATATGCGTACCTGTAGTTTGTGTTCATGCATATGGATATGCATGGAGCTGCAAGTAGAAATCTTGGAGACTTGTACAGTATTTCTTGTAGAAGGTGCTTTCCAATGAAATGACACTTGTACTCAGAGAGATTAACAGTACATTTGCAGTGCTGATCTATGATGATGCAGTTAGATGTAGAGGTCTTGTATGTGATTGGTGGATGTCATGTGACTTCTTAGCTACATACAATGACGGAAATGGCACAGAGAGTGAAGTGGAATGGTAGAAGGGCTGTCCATGTTACGATATGTCCGCGAACATGGCGGTAGTCCGCCGACATCGGGTGTTGCATCCGCAGATTTTGAGTTGGGGAGCCATGCAAATGAGAATGAGCGGAGTAAGGGATTGGTCAGGAAAGTTTAGTGGGTTTGTTGTGCCAGGAGATAGTTTCTCAGATACTCTTTTTGCTGAGAGAAGAACAGATAGCTATGGCTGTGTGTTTTAGAAAACAGATTGTTTGGATTTTGGGAGACTCGTGGATACATTGGTTGAAGGTGCATGCAGAAAGCTGTGGAGTAGCTGTAGATCTTGGATTCCCACATGTGGAAGTACACTGGCCTGGAGTACATGGAATGAAGTGGTTGGACTTGCTACCTCTCTGTGCTACTTTGAAGACTCAGCAACATCCACATATAATTATAATTCATTCTGGAGGGAACAATTTAGGACATGTGTCTGGACTCTCTTTACAATTTGCAATGAAAGAAGGACTTGGGAAGGTCATGGACATGTTTCCAGATTCTCAAGTAATTATTTCACGGATTGCACAGAGACAAATGTGGCTTCGTTCTTCTTCATTTGGTCCACAAATGGTGAAAGCAAGCCGCAATGTCAATAAGGCTGTTTGTGCCTTTCTAAGAGATTTTGGCATGTCCTCTTTTCACAATGAAAATATTATGTTTCATAGTACATACATTTTTCGCAGAGATGGAGTCCATCTTATTTATGCTGGCAATCAGATTTTTCTGAGAAATGTACAAAATGCATTGTAACCTTTTTTAGAATTACAGCATCCATTTTGTAGTAGGTGTGAGTATTTCACATTTTTCAAACATAAACACCACCAAATGGTTCTTTTCAGTGCTACCACTTCCTCCCAGACAAAACTGCAATGGTTATGATAGGGCAGCACCCCAAAATTTTAGATGTCCGCGGACTGTCCATGGACTTCTAAAAAATACAAAGGGCCCTGCTTCATTTATTTTCACTTCCATTTTTTAACTGTGAAAGGTGGCTCTGAAAAGAGCATTATTTTTTTTTGTTTTTACATTTTTTGTTTTTTTTTATACAACACACACTAGGAGAGGAGGGGAAAGGAGGGTAAGGGTGGGACACCAACCACAGGGATAAGAAAAGGCGAGCTGAGAGAGGAAGATGTAGAGTGGGTTTTATTTGGTTAGTGAGCAGATCTTCTCGTGCTCTGAGACGATAGTCTCACAAGCACTTCGAAGTCTCTCCCCCCTGCAGAGTACTGCGTTGCAGTACATACACACAACTGTGACCCTCGAAAGGTAAGGGTCATCAGCATTGTGCATGGCCTGTGAGGCAGCCTGAGGAATACGCTGTCCCAGAGGAGTGTTCCTTGTGGTGACAGGATCAGAAACGGAAGATGAAGTAGAGGAAGTCAACCTGCTAGGTTCCTTGCAAGGTACAACCTTGCGAACGGCTCCAGTGTGGAATGACTTTAGGTGTCGCTTCATAGTAGTGGTCCCAAAGCTGTACGAACAAGGCCTCCCGCGACTCAGTACCATTTTGCACTTGTTGCAGGTGACTTGGTTCGCACGCGCCTTAGGACCATTCCCACAAATGTATTTATTTATTTATTTATTTGTATAGCACTGAAAGCCTGCGGGCATCAGAGCGCTGACAAAAAGACAGGACAACGAATAGTGAAAAACAGGACACATTGTGAATTGACCGATTTCCTCAAGAATGATTTAGCCTGTTTCGCGAAGTTAATTGAAAAGTAATGTTTTCAATTTTATTCGGAAGTACATGTAGTTGGACTCGAGCTGCAGTGAGGTGGGAAGTTCGTTCCATTTTTTTATGCTTAGAGTCGGAAAGGCTTTTCCAAGTCCGTGCTGCTTTTTTGTTGTGGTGGTTTGCAGTTGGCCTGTACTAGTTGGCGCATACCACTTGAAATGTTTCTTGAGGTAAGATGGTGCATTGCTGTATAAGCAGCGGTGAACCATAGTGAGAGATTTAAACGTAATTCTTTCTTTCATAGCTAACCAGTGGAGGGCCTTCCTTTCGCCAGAGATGTGCTCCCTCCAAGTTCTTCCTGTGATGGTCCTGATGGCGTTATTTTGGATTATTTGACATTTCTTCACGCAGTTGCTGTTTGCTCCTAGAAGTAGGGCATTACCATAATCCAGTCTGGATAGTATTGTAGCCCTAGCGATGGTCATGCTATTCTTTTGGTCTAACAATGGTCTGATTTTTTTTAGTAGTATTTGGTGATATTGTCATGATGCCTACCTCCAAGGAGCCAGGTCCAACCCAGCAACCCCAGAGGCAAGCATCATTTCCCCCAGGGAAGTGCCAGCGGGCCCAAGCTGGGGCCCTTTGGACACAGTCCTGGCGCCTTAGGCGCCAGGCTCATGTTGGACCCCTGTCCTGGCGCCTTAGGCGCCAGGCTCATAAAGCTAGACATGTGTTCAAGTGTTTTAAGGTGCACTTACCTGATGCAGACCATGCTGCTACATCCAGGCCCTCTTGAGGCCTGAATGGAACTACTTTACCTGTGGACCTACTTTCCCCTGGGTGTGGTCGGGGAAGGATACATACTTGATCGGTGGAAGGACACATACCTGGAACTTCTTCCAAAGCTATTTAAACCACGCCCGATCAGCAACTCACGCTTCGCGTTGTTCTGCTCCTCGCAGCTGGACGCTCACCGTGTCAGCTCCTGCATCTGGACTTCAGCCACGCCTGTCAGCATCCTGGGTCACCTGCTAAGAGAGAATTGGAGAGAAAGAAGACCTTACCTGCTAAAGCTGCATCACGGAGACTTCACACCGACGATCCTGAAAGGGAAGACATCATTTTAAAAGCATTTCACTCCGATCGCTGCAGCGCTGCATTTCACTCACCTTTCCTGGGCACCTCCATCTTCAGCAGCGATCATCCGGATCCGCAGCCACTTCCCAGAGCCTAGAGAGAAAAAGACAAGAACACAAGGTGAGAGAAGGAAGGGAATAGGAAAAGCTCAGTTTCCTTCTAAGACTTACCTGTTGGGTAATTCCCATTTCATTTCGGGTCCTGCCGCTTCCTGGCATTCCGGACCCCGTCCCCTATGGGGAAAAAAGACAAAGACATTGAATGAGCGAATGCAAAGACATTACTCGAACGCTCATCCAGAACTTACCTGTCATTTACTGGAACTGCACGTTTCACTTCGGGTCGGCGCCATATCTCCGGCATTCCGAACCCCGGCCCCTAAGGGGAAAAAGACATAAGCGTTAGCGCTTGCTGCAATAAGACAATGAACATTATTATTAGGCTTGAACTTTTGAACTTTCTACAGAACTCTTACAGCGCCTTACCTGAATAGTCAAGCTTATTTGAACTCCCATCAAACCTCAATCCAGTGAAGTAACTGGGTTTCAACCCGCCCCTGCATCAGAAGCAGGATGGAGAACTGATCCTTCCAGACCCTAAGGTGAGACTTCACGGGGAATCGAGGAAGGGTATCGTGGAGGGTTCGAAGGGAGTGGGAGGCTTGAGCATTATTCCGTCAGTAGGTAATACTCCCTTTTCACGCACAGGGGAATAGTCCTGCGAGCCAGTGAGTCCATCTTCAGAGTCCTGCGCTTCACCATAGAAGAAGCATCAGCACTCGAAGCCAGACCTGCGCCTCCGTGGGAATCAGGTGAGCGTGACAGAACGCGAAGCCTACCCACAATTTCCCACCCGGGCGCTATGGAGACTTCCAAGACAGATCAGCTGGCCCAGCTTTTGGGGGAATTACGGGCAGAAGTGCACTCAGCCCGCCAGGAGACTAACGCTCTCAAAAGAGAACTGATCCTATCCAAGGAAAGAACAGATGACCTGGCCAAAAGGTTATTGCAGGCCCAGGCAGGGCACACTCCTTTACCTAATTCCGGAGATACTTCCACATCAATGGGTTTGAATAACCCGGTACAAATCAATCTACCTGGACACATGCCTTTGGCCCCGCCTGAACACGTTTTGCGGGGGATCCCAAGAAATATGCCGTCTTTATGAACCAATGTCGTTTACACTTTCTATGCAGACCCGGGGCCTTCCCTAACGACCAGACCAAGGTAGCCTTTATACTATCTTACCTCAGTGGCAGTGCTGCCGATTGGTCTATTCCATTGGTAAATCAGGATGATCCCATTCTCCAGAATTTTCAGGGTTTCCAGGCCAGCATGGAAAGATTGTTTGCTCGACACTCTCAAGGACAGGCCCTTGATAACGAACTGCTATCCTTACGACAAGGTAATCAGGATCTTCTGTCCTACGTTGCCACCTTTAATAGACTGGTTGTGGAAACTGGATGGCCAGAAAACAAAAGGATCACATTGTTTCATCGAGGCCTGCGCGGAGAGCTTAAGGATGTTCTAGCTCAGATAGTAGATCCACCCCAGGTCTGCGCAGACTACATAGACTTGGTGGTTCAACTTGATCACAGACTTCAAAATAGAAAAGCAGATCGGTTCAAGTACGAAACCCGAGTACCGATCAAAACCCACGCTAACTCCAAGAGTACCGACATATCCGAACCCTTGCAAATCGGCGGTGTTAAAGGACTATTAACACAGAAGGAACGAGAGAGAAGGCGGCAAATGCAACTTTGCCTGTATTGCGGGACTTCCGGTCACTTTCTTCGAAATTGTCCGGTTAAACCACCTAAGAAGGTGGTTGGAGCCATTGATAACGATTTATTGACACCTGATTCGGGAAACGACCTAGCCCGACAAGCGTAGGGGTCCACTTGTCGAGCTTGAAAACAAACTCTTTGACCTCGCATTTTGTCATGCCAATGGTGCTCCTGGACCCAAAACAGCCTCAGCTGTTGCATGCTATAAAAGCATACATCGACAGTGGAGCTATTGGAAATTACATAGCCCGTGAATTGGCTTCCAGGATTAAGCTCCCTCTCCGCCCAAAAGTAACCCAAGATGTCATTACTACAGTAGATGGAACCGAAATAGCCTCGGGGCCTGTAACGCATTCCACTGTTGAAATGACACTGGTGGGTCAGGATGGACATCGGGAAGCAATCGTGTTTGATGTGATCAAGGCCCCACAATTTCAGGTAATTCTTGGAATTCCTTGGTTAGAAACACATAATCCCAGAATTGACTGGCGAGCAAAGAAGATAAGTTTTCCTGATTGTGAACCAACTTGTTACCCAAGAAATCCAGTTATGGGTCTAGCCTCAGCAACTTCCACCCCTGTACAGCTACCGTCAGAATACCAAGAATTCCAAGACGTTTTTCAGAAGGAACAGGCTAACACATTACCTCCCCATCGGTCTTATGATTGCCAAATCGATCTGGTACCCAATGCTCAACTACCTTGTAGTAGGATTTATGCTCTTACGGAACCTGAGAACCTACATTTGCGTCAGTATTTAGATCAGTACCTAGCCAATGGTTTTATTCGCCCGTCCAAGTCTCCTGTCTCCTCAGCTCTGTTCTTCATGCCGAAAAAAGAGGGCGACCCTAGAACATGTATAGACTATCGCGCCCTAAATCAAATAACGATTAAGAATCGTTATCCTCTGCCCCTGATCCCTGAGCTTATCGACCAGGTGAAAGACGCTTGTGTGTACACCAAGTAAGATCTCTGAGGAGCTTATCACCTGGTGCGTATAAAAGAAGGCGACGAATGGAAGACTGCATTCCGCACCACATTTGGGCTCTTCGAATATCAGGTGATGCCCTTCGGTTTGTGCAATGCACCTGCCGCCTTTCACTACTTTATGAATGATGTTCTTCGGGAACTTATCGACGTCTGTGTCATTGTTTATATTGACGACATCCTGGTGTACTCCTCTTCAGAATCTGATCACAGAAAACATGTTAGGGCAGTTCCTGAGAAATTGCGCCAGCACAGACTATTTGCAAAGCTCGAAAAATGCGTTTTTCATACCACAGAAGTGGAGTTTCTCGGATTCATCCTGACACCTCAAGGAGTCCGAATGGACTCGCGAAAGGTGGACGCCATCCTCAAATGGCCATCTCCTAGCTCGGTGAAAGGAGTTCAGAGCATGCTCGGCTTTGCCAATTTCTATCAAAGATTCATCCCGGAATTTTCCTGAACAGTCCAACCCATCACAGCTCTCCTAAAGAAAAACAAACACTTTGAATGGACTCTTGAGGCCGAACAAGCCTTTCAGGACCTGAAAACCAAATTCACCTCTGCACCTATATTGAAGCACCCGCACCCAGATCTCCCTTACATTGTGGAAACCGACGCATCCAGTTCGGCTATGGGAGCTGTCCTGTCGCAAAGAGACCCAGAAACTAACCAACTACACCCTGTGGCCTTTTGGTCCAGGAAATCTTCTCCTCCTGAAATCAACTAAGCAATTACCGACAAAGAGTTACTGGCTATTAAATCTGCTTTCAAGGCTTGGCGTCACTACCTTCTCGGGGCAAGACACACCATCAGCGTAATTACGGACCACAGAAATTTACAGTATTTAAAGACGGCCAAGTCTCAATCTTCACGACAACTCCGATGGGCTCTATTCTTTGCGGAATTTGATTTTGTAATTACCTATCGCCCTGGCTGCAAGAATGGTAAAGCGGACGCCTTATCCCGGATTGGCATGGAAGAACCCAATTCGAGTTTAGAACCTGTGCCAATCATATCAGAACAAAGAATCTTAGGCCTAACTTCTTTGCAAACTATTGAGGACATCCAAATGCAAGTAAAACAACTTCTAGACCCTTCAGCCTTACTGGAATGGAGTCAAAAGGGTCCTCATTACACCGTTAAGGATGACTTACCCTACTTCCAGGAGCGGTTGTTTCTGCCTAGTAAAGAATTGCAAGAACTTGTTATTGCCCATCATCATGAATCATTAATGGAAGGACACCCTGGTATCGCTAAAAATCAAACGCCACTTCTGGTGGCCTTCTTGGAGTAAAGACATAAAGTCTTTTGTATTGTCTTGCGGAATTTGCGCCCAAAACAAGGGTCAAAAGAAAAGGCCAGCCGGCCTACTTCAACCCTTGGATATTCCACCGGCACCATGGCACACCTTGTCAATGGACTTTATAACTGACCTGCCTCCTTGTGCTGGTTACAACACTATCCTTGTAATTGTGGATCTATTCTCCAAAATGGCCCACCTTATCCCTTTAAAAGGTTTGCCTTCAGCTTCCATCTTGGCAAAGGAATTTCTGGAGAATATAGTTCGCATACATGGTTTCCCTTCCATATTAGTCTCGGATCGTGGAAGTCAATTTATCTCCCATTTTTGGAAGAAGTGTTGCCAACTAGCACAAATAGATGTGCAGCTATCCACCAGCCACCACCCCCAGACCGACGGACAAACCGAGAGAACCAATCAGACTCTCGAGCAATATCTTCGGTGCATGTTACACCAATCTGAGTTAAATTGGAAAGACATCCTTTGGATCGCAGAATATGCATACAACAATTCAGTGCATTCTGGAACCGGACAAACTCCTTTTTATACTTTGTATGGTCACCATCCTCGGACCTCTGATCTAGATCCACCTCTGACTCTGGAAATGCCTGCAGTAAATCATCTGCATTGCACAATAACCCAAGCCTTCAAAGAAGCTGCAACTCATTTACAGCAAGCCAAGAAAAAGTATAAAGAAAACGCTGATTTGCACCGAAGTAAAACTCCTCCTTATCAAGTAGGAGATCAGGTATGGCTAGCAACTAAACATTTACCCCTCAAGGGCCTGCGAACCTTCAATCCCGGATTCATAGGACCTTATCCCATCAAGGCTATAATCAATCCCGTAGCCTTTAAACTGGATTTACCGTCTAACATGCGTATCCATCCAGTTTTTCATGCATCACTTTTGAAGCCAGTACAACCAGGGACCCGACTGTCCAAGCCTCCAGACCCAGTTCAAATTGAAGGGGAATTAGAATTCGAAGTTAAAGACATTTTAGACTCCAAGGTGTTAATGTCCAAACTCTTCTATCTTGTTGACTGGAAGGGATATGGACCTCAGGAGAGATCGTGGGAGCCTAGTAACCATGTTCACGCACCTCGATTAATACAAAGGTTCCACCGGAGATTTCCGAACAATCCAAAACCCCCGGAGGGAACAACCTTGGGAGGGGCCTTGAGGGGGGTACTGTCATGATGATGCCTACCTCCAAGGAGCCAGGTCCGACCGAGCAACCCCAGAGGCGGGCATCATTTCCCCCAGGGAAGTGCCAGCGGTCCCAAGCTTGGGCCCTTTGGACACAGTCCTGGCGCCTTAGGCGCCAGGCTCATGTTGGACCCCTGTCCTGGCGCCTTAGGCGCCAGGCTCATAAAGCTAGACATGTGTTCAAGTGTTTTAAGGTTCACTTACCTGATGCAGACCATGCTGCTACATCCAGGCCCTCTTGAGGCCTGAATGGAACTACTTTACCTGTGGACCTACTTTCCCCTGGGTGTGGTCGGGGAAGGATACATACCTGATCGGTGGAAGGATACATACCTGGAACTTCTTCCAAAGCTATTTAAACCACGCCCGATCAGCAACTCACGCTTCGCGTTGTTCTGCTCCTCGCAGCTGGACGCTCACCGTGTCAGCTCCTGCATCTGGACTTCAGCCACGCCTGTCAGCATCCTGGGTCACCTGCTAAGAGAGAATTGGAGAGAAAGAAGACCTTACCTGCTAAAGCTGCATCACGGAGACTTCACATCGACGATCCTGAAAGGGAAGACATAATTTTAAAAGCATTTCGCTCCGATCACTGCAGCGCTGCATTTCACTCACCTTTCCTGGGCACCTCCATCTTCAGCAGCGATCATCCGGATCCGCAGCCACTTCCCAGAGCCCAGAGAGAAAAAGACAAGAACACAAGGTGAGAGAAGGAAGGGAATAGGAATAGCTCAGTTTCCTTCTAAGACTTACCTGTTGGGTCATTCCCATTTCATTTCGGGTCCTGCCGCTTCCTGGCATTCCGGACCCCGGCCCCTATGGGGAAAAAAGACAAAGACATTGAATGAGCGAATGCAAAGACATTACCCGAACGCTCATCCAGAACTTACCTGTCATTTACTGGAACTGCACGTTTCACTTCGGGTCGGCGCCATATCTCTGGCATTCCGAACCCCGGCCCCTAAGGGGAAAAAGACATAAGCGTTAGCGCTTGCTGCAATAAGACAATGAACATTATTATTAAGCTTGAACTTTTGAACTTGCTACAGAACTCTTACAGCGCCTTACCTGAATAGTCAAGCTTATTTGAACTCCCATCAAACCTCAATCCAGTGAAGTAACTGGGTTTCAACGCGCCCCTGCATCAGAAGCAGGATGGAGAACTCATCCTTCCAGACCCTAAGGTGAGACTTCACAGGGAATCGAGGAAGGGTATCGTGGAGGGTTGGAAGGGAGTCGGAGGCTTGAGCATTATTCCGTCAGTAGGTAATACTCCCTTTTCACGCACAGGGGAATATTCCTGCGAGCCAGTGAGTCCATCTTCAGAGTCCTGCGCTTCACCATAGAAGAAGCATCAGCACTCGAAGCCAGACCTGCGCCTACGTGGGAATCAGGTGAGCGTGACAGATATTGACAATTTTTCTTTAGATAAGCTGTGTGTGCTTCAGCACCTAATGAAGCTTGAAGGTATACTCCTAAAGTCTTCACTTTTCCTGAAATCGGAATTTGGGTGTTTTTAATGGAGAATGAGGAGTAGGGTGGGCTCAATTTTTTTTCTGGCCTGTGTAGAACCGAATATCATGAGCTCGGTTTTAGAGACATTTAAACACATCCAATTTGCTTTCATCCAGCATTCTATGGTGTTGTATAAAGATGAGAGTGTGTCACTGTCCTTGTTGTAATCCCCACTGAGTTCGAAGACTAGCAGGCTATCATCAGCAAAGTTCGTAAAGAATATACCCATTTGGGAAAGCATGGTACAAAGGCAGTGCATGTAAAGATTGAAAAGAAGTGGGGAGAAACTGGCTCCTTGTGGGACGCCACAATCCACAGGTTTGGTGTTAGATGTTTTATTTCCCCAGACTATCCTCGATTGCCTGTTTTGAAGGAATGAAGCTATCCATTCGGTTGCCCCTGGTGAGCAATTTCCTGATTTTTCCAGGGCTTCACAGAGTTTTGTGTGATCCAGAAAATCGAATGCTGGCGAGAGGTCCAGCAATACCAATAGGCCTGATTTGCCTTTATCTAATATTGACAGCATTTCTGTCTGAAGGTCTAGCAGAGCAGATTCTGTACTATGGCTGGATCTAAATCCGGACTGCTGTGGGTGTAATAAGTTGTTTTTGTCCACGTAGCTTTGTAGTTGTTCTGTGGCCACCTTATCCAAAATTTTCAACAGAAAATTGCAGTTTGTTATGGGTCTAAGATTGGCTGGGTCTTGCTGGTTAAGGTCCGGTTTCTTTGGCAGGGGAGTGACCGTGACTGTTTTGATGATGTTGGGTACTGTTAAGTCCCTAAAAGAAGCGTTAACCATTCTTCTAAAGAAGGGGGCGAAGATAGCTATGTTGTCCAAGATAAATTTTGGGGATAATACATTTTCCAAACTCGATATGCATCTCATGCTGGAAAGTGTTTTTTTGAATGGTAAATAACCGCCACACCCAAGACTCATGCCGAGTGCGGGTAGTAGGGAGATCAACTACCTCATCCTCATCATCCTCTTCTTCCTCTTCTGCAACCTCACTCCTGTTCCCCTATTCAGGCCCTTGGGGAGGTGGTGGTGGTGGAGGGGTGAGGGTGGTGCTGAGGCAGATGCAGCACCAGGTGGCAGCAGTGGAGCCATGGATGCCATCAGGTTATCGATGGAAATCTGCAGTTGGCAGTAAAATTCTCTGTGCTCTGTATTATAGCCAGAAACACAATGAGAATAAGCTCTAGGGTGTGGTCTTTTATAGGGGTGCTTGTACGCGGTTCATGGACATGCGTGCTGTCCGCGGACAGATCGAACACAAAAAAAGGTTGAAAAATTTTCAAAAAGTATGTAGAAACTCAGAATATAGTATGTCGGACTTGTGCTATGGTGAGTTTTTATTGAAAAATATTGTGGATTACTTGAAAATGTACCTGTAAATTGTTCTGGGACACGAACAGTGTCCGCAATCTGAACACACGATCAGCGTGGGCGCAGTCACATGATCAATTCGCGAACATGTCCGCAAAGGGAGCGGCTGTCCGCAGGACACCAAATGCACTGTCAGTGTTTTGCGCATGCGCGTTGGTGTTCTACGGACACTGTTCGGGTCCTGAAGTAATTAAAGTGCGTCACATGTCAAACAAACAGTTACGGACAGGTGTTTGTTCTTAGAATAGTTTGAACTTGCATGCGAACAATATGGACAGGTATATCGTCCTCATGACACCCCCATTTTGTTTATTTACGAACATCCCAGGACACTTGATGTGTTCTTAGAACAGTTTCAACCTGCCTACGAACAGTACAGAGAGGTATACTGTTCTAAGGACACCCACATTTTGTTTATTAATGAACATTTCAGGACACCGCCTGTGTTCTTAGAACAGTTTCAACTTGCTTGCGAACAATACGGACAGACATAGCGTCCTCAGGTCACCCCCATTTTGTTTATTTAAGAACATTTCAGGTCACCGCGTGTGTGCTTAGAAAAGTTTCAACTTGCATGCAAACATTACGGAGAGGGATAGTGTTCTAAGGACAGCCCTATTTCGTTTATTCACAAACATTATAGGACACATAATATGTTCTTAGAACAGTTTCAACTTGCCTGCAACATTACGGACAGGCAGAGGGTCCTCAGGACACTTCCATTTTGTTTCTTTACGAACATTTTAGGACACAGTTTGGGTTCTTAGAACAATTTCAACTTGCTTACGAACAATACAGACAGCGTCCTCAGGACACCCCAATTTCATCCATTGACAACATTTCAGGAGACAGCTTGTGTTCTTAGAACAGTTTCAACTTGCCTATGAACAATACGGACAGGCATAGCGTCCTCAGGACACCCCCATTCTGTTTATTTACAAACATTTCAGGACACCGCGTGTGTTCTTAGAACAGTTTCAACTTACTAACGAACAATACGGACAGGTATAGTGTCCTCAGGACACTCACATTTTCTTTATTTACAAACATCCAAAGACACATAATATGTTCTAAGAACACTTTCATCTTGCCAACGAACAATACGGACAGCGTCGTCAGGACACCCACATTTCGTCCATTGACGAACATTTCAGGGCACCGCATGTGTTCTTAGAAGAGTTTCAACTTGCTAGCGAACAGTACGGACAGGTATAGTATTCTTTGGACACCTACATTTTTTGTTTCTTCACGGACATTCCAGACACCCGCGCTGTCCGCGGACTCCTGAATTGCTTTTTAAAAAAAAACAAGAAATTAATTAGAACACAATATAAACATTTTACTTTATTTTACATGTATAATAAATTTATGAAAGAGAAGGTGAGGCAGAAACTGAAACAAAAACAGGAGAATTAGGGGTTTCAACAGGATTTATAAGAGGTGAAGAAGGGATGGAAGTCTCATCAAAACGTTTTGGTTTATGGAGAGGGTTTGGGGATATTTGACTGGGATATGGTGAAGGGGGACAGGTACATGTGGGACATTGGTACGTAGTTTTTTGTTTAAAATGATCCTCCACAAAGTTTTTTAAATTGTTAAAGTTTGCCAACAGTAGGTCCATTTTTTCTTCTATGTTGTGAAGAGTCTTATCCACTACAGATTTTTCTGTAGTACTTTCAATTTTGGTATGCTCTGTACAAAAAAAAAAATATATATGTTAAATGTATATAAAATAATAATAATTAATTGGTTTATATTGTAAAGTGTCTACCATTAGATTCACTATCTTCTGACATTTCCTCACGTGGGAAATGCTCCTCTAGCCACTCCAGAGTACTACACATTTCTGTGACAAAAAAAAACATAATATCAATGTTTTTTGTATCTAATACAGAAAGTTTAAAAATATATGAGTAAAATGTAGTAAACTTACTATTTCAGGTAAGGTGTTTTCTGAGTGGTCTGTAGATCTGCTGTTTTTCTTGGTTGTGGAGTTTCTGTGAGGTAATTATGTTGGAAGCCTATCTTTCTTCTTTTGGTATATTCCATTTTAGAAAGTATTGTATTTAAATGAATGGTTAGTGTGTTACATATATGGGTTACACTTCTTATGTATTACTACATATAATGTGTATGTGAGCTGGTTTGTGAATTTGTGAAATGTTCATATGTTATGATATAACAATTAAACATACCCCCCCAGAGTTTTTGGGTAGTCGTGCTGTTGTCCGAACATGTCCGCAGACAGTTTGCGGACATCAAATTCAGTAGAGGGGGTTCAGAATGTTCCATATTACATGTACATAAAGTCGGAATTATTATTGTTAAGTTGCGCTACTAAAAACCTATGAAATTCAGTGAAAAAACGTTGTTAAAGGGATGTTATGGTTAAGTTGCACTACTAAAAACCTATGAAATTCAGAGAAAAAAACTTTGTTAAAGGGACATTATGGTTCCAAGTAAAACTGAAAAACCCCTGAAATTTGCCAGTTATGGTAAACTAAGCAACCATAACTTGCGCCACCACCGTGCACTGCTAGGACTAGCACCCGCAACATCAAAGATGACATCACAAATGCCATTGATGGCATCACTGATGACATCACATGTCTGGCTCCCTCATTTTTCCTTTCCTGATATATCTAGGCCACATGGTTTTCTTCAGTAACAGTAAGGAACTAAAAATTGTAAATATACTATATTTGTAGACTTATCCTTCAAGTAGGTCCTTACAGTAATTCCTTTAGAGCCAAGTCACATCATATGAAACATATACATAGGGGAAGACACAAGCTTGAAAGACAGCAATCCTTTCTGTGCATGAAGATAATCAATAGAGTTATCAGCACTTTCTGTTAGTTCTGTTGTTTTTTATGGCTGTACTTTCCCTGTATATGCTCATATTTGTATACATTGTAGTCACACTATTTTCCTTAGGGTCCAGACACATCATGTGATATATATACGTAGGGTGAATAGCAGCATTGAAACAGAACAATCATTTATTTGCATGAAAATAATCAGTTAGGTTATGAATTGTTTCTGCTACTACTTCTGCTTTTTTGCTTAGCTCACTTTCCCTGTATATACCCATTTTTGTATGTGTTCTTGTCTCTTTGTGTTTTGTCTTTTTGTCTGTAGTAATGCAATTATGTAATACATGGGTTTTATTAGCTACTTATTACATATTTCACAGTACACAAAACTCTAATAAGAAAACAATTATCATTCCATTATTCAACATATCAACATTACGAATATTATACCTTCATCATGTATTCTGCACACAATGCTATGTTTCTGTATGAGTAGCTTACTATACTAGATAGAACCTCATAATAGAATGCTATTTATATCAATGCATTGTTTACTGCACTAATTAGCTTATGATATTTAGTGCAATGATCCTTGACACATTTTTATCAACATTATAATAAGGATCCCTTGTACACACATTTCATGAAAAGTAAATACACATGTGGTGTCATCAGTGATGTCATCAATGACATTTGTGATGTCATCTTTGATGTCGTGGGTGTTAGTCTTAGCAGTGCCCGGTGGTGGCACGAGTTATGGTTGCTTAGCTTACCATAACTGGCGAATTTCAGGGGGTTTTCGGTTTTACTTGGATCCATAATGTCCCTTTAACAAAGTTTTTTTCTCTGAATTTCGTAGGTTTTTAGTAGCGCAACTTAACCATAACGTCCCTTTAACAAAGTTTTTTTCTCTGAATATATATATATATATATATATATGTAGTTATGGTTAAGTTGCTAATCCCATAGGAAGAGCACTTTTTGTGCGATTTATAACTTCGCTCTCCCTGGATGAATCCTCACCAAACTTTGCCCACTCTGAATTTGGTGAGGTTTTCGTCCAAGGGGGGAAAAGTTATAGGGGGGATCCCAAAATTTATTTTTTCCCTTAGACTGAATGGGGGGAAAAACTTTGCATGCCTACAGCCCAAACCGCTGGACGGATTTTGGCCAAATTTGCGGCAGGAGCAGCGGCTTGGTCCCGAATGCGTGCTTTTGTGAATTTGGTGAAAATCCGTCCAGTAGTTTTTTTGAAAACATCAAAAAGTAGGTCTAAAAAAATGTGTGATATCTATGTCCGCTCCGCAGACACACTTCCCTGTTTGCTCCGCGGGCAGGACACTGATTGGCTAATCGGCTCGCGTCATGTCCGCGGACATACAACGTGTCCGCCCATTGGCTGGAGTGAGGCGTGATGTGCGTCAGATTGTCCGATGCGCCCACCATCTTGGATCCGCTGACAGCGCAGCGGCAAAAAGAGGCCAAATGCAGTTTTGGGGAGTGTTTTCATGTGCAAGAGTGCTTGGGGAGGTTGGGGAGTAAGATATGGGTGAAATACTGTATTTGGTTAGGTGGCAGGTGCTACTGATGTATTCGCCATGCCCGCGCTGTCTGGGATGTTCGTAATTAGTGAAAATGAGGGGGTGTCCTAAGGATAGTATTCCCATCCGTGCTGTGCGCAGGCAAGTTGAAACTGTTCTAAGGACACGCGCAGTGTCAGCGGACATATAAATTGATCATATGCCGCAGTTGAAATGTTTGATTCTATGGGTGTGATATGCTGCAGTGGTTGTGGCCAGGGCCTAGAGTCTTGGTCGCAGGCCTTAGGCCGTAGGCCATACACCCAAGATTCTAGGCCCTGGCCGCAACCACCGCAGCATATCACACCCCTACATCACACCCATAGAATCGAATATCTATCAGGTGGTTGTGGGCAGGGCCTAGATTCTTGGGTGCATGGCCAAAGGCCATGCACCCAAGACCGAAGTTATAAGCACAGAAGTTATAAGCTGGCATGGGTGTGATATGCTGTGGTGGTTGTGGTTGTGATATGCTGCAGCGGTTGTGGCAGAGCCTAGAGTCTTGGGTGCATGGGCAAAGGCCATGCACCCAAGACTGAAGTTATGAGTATTGAAGTTATAAGCCACCATGGGTGGGATATGCTGCGGTGGTTGTGGCCAGGACCTAGAGTCTTCGGCCATGCACCCAAGTCCGAAGTTATAAGCACTGAAGTTATAAGCCAGTATGGGTGTGATGAAGTTATGAGTATTGAAGTTATAAGCCACCATGGGTGTGATATGCTGCGGTGGTTGTGGCCAGGACCTAGAGTCTTCGGCCATGCACCCAAGACCGAAGTTATAAGCACTGATGTTATGAACCAGTATGGGTGTGATGAAGTTATGAGTATTGAAGTTATAAGCCACCATGGGTGTGATATGCTGCGGTGGTTGTGGCCAGGACCTAGAGTCTTGGGTGCATGGCCGAAGGACAGAATACTAGAACCACCAGATCCTCCAATACACTACAACTGACGGTGCCCAAATATTCCCTTAAAAGAGCCGGTGGATCCAGCTTCCCAGTTCTAGCCTCACAACAGCGGAACAGTATTCCACTGGATATCAAATCCACCCCCACCTTCCAACCTTTCAGATCTAAGGTCATCACTTGGTTACTCAATAAATAACCAACTATGTATGTATGCCTAATGTATGAATGTATCCTTTACTATGTCTGCTTGTTACTATCTCTGCACTAACTGCTTTCTTGTAACTATACATATGCTGCATAAATGTACAAATGTTCCTCACCTTTGCCTGTAACTTGATGTTTAAGCACCCATATACCCCTGGGTCAGGAGCGCTATACACAATAAACAAACAAACAAACAAACAAACCCAAGACCGAAGTTATAAGCACTGAAGTTATAAGCCAGCATGGGTGTGATATGCTGCTATGGTTGTGGGTGTGATATGCTGCAGTGGTTGTGCCGAGGGCCTAGAGTCTTGGGTTCATGGGAAAAGGCCATGCGCCAAAGAATGAAATTATATGCACTGAAGTTATAAGCCACCATGGGTAGCTTACAACTTCACTCTCCCTGGATGAATTCTCACCAAACTTTGCAGAAGGTGTGATATGGGTGGGCCCATATAGACAGTTAAAATGTTTGATTCTATGGGTGTGATCTATGGGTGTCATATGCTGCGGTGGTTGTGGCCAGGGCCTAGAGTCTTGGGTGCATGGCCATAGGCCATGCACCCAAGACCTAAGTTATAAGTACTGAAGTTATAAGGCACCATGGTGTGATATGGTGTATGGCCTACGGCCGTAGGCCGTAGGCCATACACCCAAGACTCTAGGCCCTGGCCACAACCACCACACCATATCACACCCATAGATCACACCCATAGAATCGAATATCTATCAAATGTTTGAAATCTACAGTTTCTGTACTGTTTGATTTGCATAGTTTGTATGTGAAGTTTTGGCTATGTCATGTCATTAAGATTGTAGAGATTGGTAACAAGCACTGTAGTATAACATATCCATGGAGGTGAACATTTTGTATTGTGATGTATGGTTAGATGTTTGCTTCAATGGTTCTGTTATGCAGCAGTATTTATGTGTTGTATTGGAATACACTTACTGTTTGATTTGTTGAGATTGGATATATTTTTTCATGAGTTTGGTAACTGGAGTACATATTCTTTTTCAATTTCTGTGATAAAAGAAAAGAGCATGTTAGAGGATGTATTTTAAAGACTTATTACATTGCATAATAGACATTTCAGCTTTTTATGACCCTCATATTTAGTAGTTTACAAACCAGTGTACTGTGCAATTTGCTCAGTTTCTGTGTTTATTTTTCAAATCATTGGGTCTGTGGGAAAAAAAATCCATGTCAGATTAAAAAAAAAATCTTTTTTTGTTATGCTACAGTCTATTTGTTTGTTTGTTTTCAGTGTTCACTTGTTGTTTCGGGCTAATGTTCTATCTGTTGGCTTGTTGCAGATTTTTGGAGCAGTTAGATACCTGTTGGCATATTCTAACAATTTATAGCTTTTTAATTGAAGTTTGTTAATGTTTAAGTACATATTAGTAATTACATTTTGGTTTTTAGAAGATTAAATAAGCGTTTGTAAGATTTGCTGGTAATCTCTGCTGTAGAGTAATGGTACTATCATTACATCCGAACCATCCACATTTCTTTTTTATCTATGCAATGTAGTGGCCTGCATTGGTTGTGGTTCCTGCGTGGTAGATTATACCTATTGTTGTGAAGGTTTTCTTACCAAGTGATACTTGACCATGTGTGAATACAGTCAGCTTGCAGTTGTTTTTGGTACCATCTGCATTGTAACGTATTTACTATGGGCCTCATTACGACTCAGGCGGTAAGGGGTTTACGGCGGTGTAAACAGCGTACATACATGTCTTTGAAGAGAAGGAATCGAGCTGTTGAACGCCCTATCCGTTTTACTTCTGAAAGTTTGTCAAAGAGAATATTGACAAACTGAATGTTGTTGTCACATGGGTATGTTTGAAAGCCAACAACTGTACCCAGTGCTCCATTAACTAGTCCTTGCTCCATGTCAAAGTTACGTTTAAGCATTACTCTACAGTTTAAGGATAATTTTAATATTTTCTCCAAACCAGCTGTGTTGGAGATAGAATTTCCTAAGGTATTTAGTCTTGTTGTGGCTTGTTGACACATGGGTAGTGTCATACCATGTACGTCCAGTTTGTCTGTGGAGTAAATTTCAATTATTGGTTGCATTTCTTTTTGCAACATTGTTTCGTTGAATTTGGAACAGCTTGCAAGAGTTGGCATTAAGGACATACAATTGATATTTTTGTGCGCTAATTGTTCCATAACATCAGTAGCACATGAGTTATTGCCATAAAGTGCATGGATGTGCCGGGTTTTTAATATTGCTTGTGCTTCTTGAGATAGTCCACTAACTCTAATACTTTTTAAAATGTTGGCGTAAGTGAGGTCTGCAGATTGGCGCAAGTTCTCTGTTAATTCTCTGTATTGGAAATGTTGCCAAAGGTAGACATTTCCTATGCTTCCAACAGTTTTATGGCAGAGTTTGTGTCCTAAGGTTTTAAAAATAGGTTCACCTTTCACTGGTGTCAATTGAAGAAGATCTCCGAAAACAATAATGTGTTTTCCTCCAAATAGCTCTTCATAGTTTATTTTAAGTACTTCTTGCAATCTGAGGTGAATCAAAGCCAACATTAGGTTGGAGACCATGCTTTGTGTAGTTCCATTGCAGCTTCTGTAGAAAGTTTGTAATAGTCCAATTTGTTTTGTGTTCTACTGGAAGGAGTAGTAATCGGTGTAAAGTGACACCGCCTATGTTGTAGGCAGCTGAACCTGTGGGGGCAGTTACAACAGCTGACAGTTTGTTGTTTGTCAGTTGTTGAAGGAACTTGCTGATGATTTTGATTAAGAATGTTTTGCCTGAACCAGCATCACCACTTACGTATAGTAGTATAGGTTTGAGATTTTGGGAAATACATTCTGTATTTTCATGTTGTACACCCTGTTTAATTTCTTTTGTTACTTCTTGAAAAATGGTGTGCTGCTCTTTGTTCAGTTTTGATTGTAGTACAGTTAAGTCTTCTGTTTCTTTTTCATAGTGACACATGGTGTTTCTACTTCTGTCATAGCTAATTCTGCTTTTTTTGCTATAAGTGGCTGTCCCAGTGGTTCTTGACTTCCTGTTACAGAAGGTTGACTACTGTCGAGAGTGTCCTTATCTAGTTGGGCCTGGAGTTCTTCTTCGTGTTGCTGTTCATTGTGCAACATTGTTTTGTACTGCATAAAGTTTACATCGGTGATAGTGCTTTCATTTGCTTTGAAAGCGTCTTCATAGGAGTCATAGCTATCTAGTATCTCTTCTTCTTTTCTCCATGGTTTAAAAAGGTGTAGCAGGGACATGTAATATAGTTCTTTCTGTTGAGGAGTTTTTAATGACTATTTGATATGATTAATTAAGCTTCGTTTGGCAAGTTCCACTAAGCTGCCTTCACAATCTGTCACTCTATATTTGCCTTTTTTTTCATCGGGTTTTACATTATTTTTGTATGCAAAGTTTTGGGCTATGTGGTATAGACACATGGTTTCCAAAGTGGTACTCCTTTTCGGGTAGTATGTGTCTAGTAAATTGTTTTTCGAAATGTCTTGGCTGTTGGGATCATTTTTGGCAATTGCTTCCATGTCCTCATATGATTTGAGAACTCTTTTTCCAGATTTAGCAGGGCCAAGACTTATCCATACTATATTTTCAGATTTTCCATACAAAGCAGTACCGGTTAAACGATCTGCAGCTTCATAGGAGCCACATCTTCTGTGAGAGTGTATTTGTATGCCTAAAATGTACAATTTCTGAGATAGTATTTTGTCTGATGATAGGTCATTCCAGAGGTCTTGAAGCTCTGTTTTTTCTGCTTTTGTTAAGTAGGCTGTAACATATCGTGCAACTGCAGTGGAATTGTCTGCAATGCACATCTATGTTTGCATTCCATAAGAGGGTAATGATTGCATTGTAATCATTGATATATTTTGATTCTTCTGTTCTTTTTATGTAATACGTATTCTTAGGTGATTTACCTTTAACACTACATCTAACTGAAGACATGAAGTTGTTCACTTGACCTTTTTCTGTAACCGGTCTAGGGAAACCAAAGCGGCATTTGGTGTAGTATTTCCCTTTGTTTTTGTATTTGCAATGACAATATTTGCCCCATTTGTGTCTTTTAAATTGTACAATTAAAGTGTAGCATAGCAATGAAACGATGATGGAAATATCTTGAAACATTAACATGATCTAAAAAGCAAAGTTCTCCAGGTGTTAGTATATCTATGTTTGTTTTGTTTTTGTTTGATATGCCTAGGAAATCATGTAAATCTTCCCATGCATATTCTGCACAACTTAATGTAACAAACCAAGTGTGTGGGACAAGGTTTCTTATCATACAACGTACATCTCCGTGACATTGGAACCAGTACTATTTTGTACCACACATGCTTGCTAACAGATTTGTAATGCTTGATTGTAAAACCTCATCTTTTTCTTGCATTTTTTGTATTAATTGTGTAGCTGACATATTTTGAAAGTGGGGTCCTGATTTCAATATGTGTGCAACTCCGTAACATAGAATTGCTAGTTCACTTTCAAAGATTAGGTGGAATATGTATTCCACATTTTGTCTAAATCTGGGATCTTCAGAATACATTCGTAACAAGCGGTATTCTGATGCTGTTATCTGAGTGGGTCTATCATCGTACCTTCCTCCTTTGCCAGTAGGAAAGAGTAGAGGAAAAGCATGTGCTTCTATACTTTTTTCCCATATGCTGATTGGTGATCCTTTGGTTTTTCGCATTTGGTCCGTTTCTAGTGCATCATGTATGGTGCCATTAGAGTGTAATGGATGAATTGTATAATGGTCTAAAATATTGGATACTGTAGCAGGATCTAGAAGTTCAAATTGACCAGTTTCTAGTGACTCTTGAATTATTTCAGTTGTTTCCCTTATGTTTTCTTCAATATTTATTTCTTTGTAGTATTTATTATTGTCTTTTAGATATTGCAAGGCTTGTCTAACTTTATGTAAGTCTACGAGTTGTTGCCAAATTATTTTGGCTTTTTTTGGTTCACCATTTACTAAGACAATTAAAGATTGCTCTATTGGACATTGCACTCCCAGAGTGTGCACATTTTCTTTCAGATCTAATGGTAAATATACTACTTTGCCACGAATGCCTTTAACCAATTCAGAGGGAGGTAATTTTGCTGTATTTGGTTGAAGGCATATTATTGCTTGAAATGGGTGCACTGTTTGAATTATGATGCTCTCATATAAATTGAGTTGTTTCAGGGGTTTTGGTAGTGGGAATAATTCCAAGTTATTTGTGATAGCACGTGAAGGAGGTTGGTTGTTGTCAAGTTTTGTAGTGCAGTAACTGCAAAGTATTAAGGGGTCCGTTATTTCGTATTTGTTTTCTGCTATAAAGTAGAGAGCTAATTCAAACCATTTGCAATCTTCATTGTCTTCCATTTTGTATGTTACGTCTATAGTTTTGTGTTACTTTTATTCTGCGGCAACACACACATACACATGGTTTGGTACTTCAGCGGATGTACTTTAAAAGGTTAGTATTTCTTTTTTGTATGTGTGTAGTAGAAGGTTGCTATGTGCAGAATTGTTGATAGTCTGTTGTAAAGCTATTCCATTTTGTAAGTGTGTTTCACTTCCAAAATATTTTTTCTGGATATGGTCGATTTCTTCGAGTAGGTCTTTGGGTGTACCATGTAGAAGAGTGTCATATAAATTGGCTAGTGCTAAAGCAGGACTTTTAGCATAGTACAGTTTATAGACTAGATTTCTTATAGTTGAATGATGTGCTGATATCATTTTGATATGATGGAAGGTGCTTTTGCAAATAGGTCCTGAAATGCAGGCTAATGAATGTCCTTGTAGTCCTGTGTATTTGCACACTGGACAGGTATTCATATTTTGCAGCACTTTCATTTTGATTTTGTCTTTGCCTTTCACATACTGATTGAGGAACTGGCGTACAAATTTGAAAGATTTTTTGGGAATGTTACACATTGACGTGCATGGCCATTTGTATACTGGACGTTCTGGTTCAGTCAAATGGAGAGATCATTCTGAGTTTTGAGGGGATATTTTTGTAAGCAGTATTTCTTGTTCCATTATGGTGTTATTATTTTTTTCATAACCTCGTCCACTGCTGTGGATATCAATTGTGTTTGTTTGGTTTTGTTTGTATGCTTCTTCATTAAAATATGGTTCTGTGCTCGTGGTCTGACTCCATTCACCTCCACAGATATTTAAGAAGTTATTTTTGTTGACATTTCGTTTATTGAGAAGTTTTTTTGGGAATTTAGTAGATAGTTTTGTTAGTACTTTCATTCTGTTTAACACTAAAATGAATAACATTCTTTTGAGAAGGATTGCACTGTCTATTAAAGCTTCTAAGATTAATTTTCTACAGTAGGTTTGAAGGGTTGTGTATTATTTGTCTCCTGTTTTTATAAGATTCTGAAGGTCTTTGTGGCGGAACATTTTTGCTAAAATACTTTTTTTGGTATAGTTACTTGCTAGTATATCAAGATTTATAGGAGCAGTTTTAGCAGTAGTGGTAGCCGTATTCTTGTTAAGCATTTTTTGTTTCATTTTACATTTTGATAGAGGAGGCAAAGTTTCTGTACTGGAAGCTTGTTTTGTTTCGCTAAATGACTGTATTAGCTGTTCTGTTTGAACGTTTTGTACAAACTCTGGTAGAGATGGTTGCTTATTTTGGACACTTTTATTTTCATTTGCTCTATTTCTGCGTTGCTTTCTATGGAGCTGCTTTTTGGTAGGCATTCTTTGGGGTCTGTTGAAAATAAAAAGAAGGTATGGGTTGGGCCGTTCTGCAATGTATGTGTACTCTGTGCATGAGTGTCTGAGTATGATGTGAAAGATATATGTGGTGGTGTGTGTTGGTGCATTGGGCAGTTACAATTAGTTGGGAAGGCTATTCTTGTATTTGTGTGTTACTAAACTGCAGTTCAGATGAGAGTAGAAAGTGAGCTAGCGGTGAGGAGAAGCATTAATAGTAAATCTAATGCTATAAAATTAAAACAGTTCTTTGTTTTATAGTACTAACATTCTAAGGGTTGAGCATGTTATTTGTGTTCGAAAAAAACAGGGATTTGTGTGCCATTCTGCCTGCTAATCTTTGTTTAATAAATGGGGATTTGTGGGCAGAATGGTTCAGAAATCGCAATTTTTTTTGGTGCGCAAATTACATGAATGAACCACACAGTATGTTTGAGGAACAGTAAGAATTTTGAGGTGGTATTGTACTCTTTTTTTTGTGCAATGAGCAGGTCTCTTCGGATATGTTGTTTGTAGTTCAGATGCTGCTGATTTTCAGGAGGGTGGTCTTCACTGCAATTGTAAAAGAAAGAAGTTAGTAATTTTGTGTGTTTATAGCACTGATGTTAATGTAGACGTTGATTTTATTGTTTGATATCTGAACATAGTGTATGCGTGCATTTCATTTGACTATGTGCAGTGTTTATATTTTATTTACAATATGTTAGTTCAACATGCTTTGCAAATGAGTAGAATTTTAAGTACATGAAAATCACTTGTTTTTTTAATGGTGTGTTGTAGATAGCAGACTAAATTTGGAAGTGAAAGTTGATTATAGTAGATGGGAAAAATTTCAATAAGTTAATTTTATAGGTAGACATGCCAACAATCGGTAGCACCTGACAGGGAGATTTCACCACAGCAATCGGGAACATTTATTTTTCTCATAGGATTGCATTGGGATTAGCATTTATGTAGGCGGGAGACACTAAAAAATAGTGTGATTTTTCAATGAAGAATCGGGAGTCTCGCACCTAAATCGGGAGGGTTGGCATGTATGTATATGTTATGCGGAGACAGTAAAAAATGGTGTGATTTTTCAATGAAAAATCAGGAGTCTTGCACTTAAATCAGGAGGGTTGGCATGTATGTATAGGCTATGCAAGTTTAGTGCCATTACTCTGTTTATATGGATTCATAACACTTGTACATGTACTGTGAATAAAATATGCATACCTGTAGTTTGTATTCATGTATGCGGATATGAATGCAGATGTAAGTAGAAATCTTGGTGACTTGTAGAGTAGTTTTTGTAGTAGGTGCTTTCCAATGATATGAGACTTGTACTCAGAGTGATCGACAGTACATTTGATGTGCGGAACTCTGATGATGGAGTTAGATGTAGAGGTCTTGGATGTGATTGGTGGATGGTTGTGTGACTGCTTAGCTGTATCCAATGAGCGAATGGCACCGAGAGTGATGTGGAAAGGGTAGAATGGCTGGCTAAGGGTTACGTGCCACGCTGACACCGCGGCTGTCCGTGGGTAGGGCATGCCACATCCGGGGTTTTCAGCAAATTCAGTAGGGAAAGGGGACTGTAAGAATCAGCCAATCAGATGTTGATGTTGTGGATTTATGTAGAAAGAGACTGAGTGTAGTGAAGATGGCAGAGGTGGAGAAAGTCAGGGTGTTGGTGTTTGGAGGTATGTTTGTCCATGGTTTACAGCAGTATGCTCAATGCAGGCATGTGGCAAACAATTTCAATGTTAAAGGAGTGGATGTGGTGTGGAGTGCTGTGCCTGATTGCAATGTAGAGGGAATTCTACAAGTTTGTGAAGATATGTGTAGGATGAACTGTCCCCATCTGGTAGTTTTGCACTATGGTGCTTTCCATTTGAGCTACGTGAGTGCCCCTACTTTGCTGGCAGATTTGAAACAGTTGGTTCAAGCAGTAATGAACATCCTTCCAAATGCGAAAGAATTTTTTTTCTGGATTACTACCTAGGGCAATATGGGACAATAGTTCTGTTTTTTGTCCTTAGCAAAACATTGCTAGGTGTGCAATCAATCGAGGCATGTCTGCTTTCATGCTTAGAGCTGGTATGTTTTTCTGTAATAATGAGAATATTGATTCGAGTAATGCTGTTTATTTTGAAGAAGATGGTATTTCTTTATCTTTTTGGGGAAATGCCATGTTGTTTTGGAATGTAAGGGTTGCTTTGGAGAAGGTTATTTGAAGATTTTAGTTGTAAAGTAAGAAGAAACCCCCGCCAAAAAATACGAAATAACATGTGGCTGTCAGGCATCTGCAAAAAAACCTTAAAAAACAGCTCTTTTCAGAGCCCACCTCAAAGGGCAAATGGGGCGCACTATTTAAATGTACATTCACCACGCTGAGATCTTCGATATGTCCGTGGACATGGCGGTAGTCTGCGGACAGCGCGTATTACATATGGGGATTCTGGGGTGGAGAGGCATGCAAATGAGAATGAGCGGAGCTAGGGATTGGTCAGTAAAGTTTAGTGGGTGTGTTGTGTAAGTAGAGATTTTGTGAGAACGTCTTTTTCCAGAGAGAAGAACAGATAGCTATGTTTGTGTGTTTTTGAAAACAGATTATCTGGATTTTGGGAGACTCATGGATACATTGCTTGGAGGTGCATGCAGAACGTTGTGGAGTAGCTGCAGATCTTGGATTCCCTCGTGTGTAATGTACAAAATGCATTCCAACCTTTTTTGGAATTAGACTGACCTATTGTGCAGTAGATTTCAAGTTTTTCAAACACACAAAAACACCACCAAAAGGTTATATTCAGAGCCACCACTTCTTCCCAGAGAAAAGTGCATTGGTTTTGCTAGGGCAGCACCCTAAAATTTTATATGTCCTAGGACTGTCCGCAGACTTTCAAAAAATGCACAGGGCCCTGCACTGTTTATTTGAAATTTCTATTTTTAATCTGTGAAAGGCGGCTCTGAAAAGAGCCTTTTTTTGGATTCTTGTTGTTTTATATTTTTTTTGTTTTTTACACACAACACAAAAGGAGAGGAGGGGAAAGGAGGGCAAGGAAGGGACACCAACCACGGTGATAAGGAAGGGCAGGTGGAGAGAGGAAGATGTAGGGTGGGCCTTACTTAGGTAGGTAGCAGGTCTTTTGGTGGTCCGTGACCGTATTCTCGAAAGCACTTCGAAGACTCTCCCCCTGCAGAGTAGTGCATCGCAGTACATACACAATATTGTGACCCTCGAAAGGTAAGTGTCAACAGCATCGCAAATGGCCTGCGAAGCAGCTGGAGGGATGCCCTCTCCCACAGGAGTGTCTCTTGTGGTGAGAGGAGCCGAAACGGAGGATGCTGTAGAGGAACTCAACCTACTACGTTTATCACAAGGTACAACCTTGCGAATGTCCGCACTGTGGAACCAAGTTAGGTATCGCTTCATGGATGTCGTACCAAAGCTGTACAAACCACGTCTCCCACGGCTCAGCACCAATTTGCACTGGATACAGGTGACCTTGTTTGCACATGCTTTTGGTACGTCACCATAAACGGTAAACAACCGCCACACCCAAGACTCCTGGTGAGTGCTGGTAGTAGGGAGTTTCTCGACCTCATTCTCTTCTTCCTCTTCATCCTCGTTCTCTACATCCTCACGCGTGTTCCCCTCTGCAGGCCCTTGGGGAGATGGTGGTGGTGGAGGGTTTGGGGGTGGTGCTGAAGCAGATGTAGCAACAGCAGCCATGGATTCCATTAGGGTTGATGAGATAATCTCAGCAAGAGCAGCAAAGGCAGCAAAAGTCAATCTGCAATAGCCAGAAGTACAATGAAGATCAGCTCTGGGGTGTGGCCTTTTATAGAGGTGGAGGGGTGCGCCTCGCAAACATAATTAACACCCAAAAAGGTTCAAAAAGTTACAAAAAGTATGTGGAAAGCCAGGGCCATTGTCTGGGACATGTGAAATGGTGAATTTTTACAGTAAAATAATTTGGATTGTCTGAATAAGTTCTTTTAAAATGTTGGGGAACTGGACAGAGTCCTCAAACTAGTACACACACTCAGCATTGGTACGGTCACATGATGACGTCGGGAACACGTCCGCGAAGAGAATGGGTGTCTGCAGGACACCAAATGCACAGGAACGGTCATGCGCATGCACGCGGGTGTTCTACGGACAGTGTTTGGGTCCTGAAGCTAATTAAAAGTGCGACACAAGTGAGACGGACAGTTACGGACAGGCGCGATGTTTGCAGGACTTACTGGTGTGGTGCGCATGTGCGTAGATGTTGTGCAGACTGTACGGCCAGGTATATTGTCCTTAGGACACCTCCATTTTGTTTGACTACGGACATCCCGGACACCGCCCGTGTTCTTAGGACAGTTTCAACTTGGCTGCGGATGGTACGGACAGGTATAGTGTCCTTAGGATTCGTCCATTTTGTTCACTTATGGATATCTTGGGCAGCCGGTGTGTTCTACGAACAGTTCCATCTTGGTTGCGAATGGTACAGATAGGTATAGTGTCCTTAGGGCACCCCCATTTTGTTCATTTACGGACAAGCCGGACACCTTGTGTGTTCTAAGAACAGTTCCATCTTGGTTGCGAATGGTACGGCCAGGTGAAGTGTCCTTAGGACATCCACATTTTGTTAATTATGGACAGGCCGGACAGGTGCGTTGTCTGCTGACATTTTAACTGCTTTTTAAAAAAAAAATAAGACACAAAGAACTTCATTAATAGAAACATAACATTTGTTTTTATTATATACACATACACAATTTATGAAAGAGAGGGGGAAGCATAAACTGATACAAATACAGGGGAATTAGGGGTTTGGAGAGGATGGATAGGAGGGGATGAAGGGATGGAAGTCTCATCAAAACGTTTATCATGGTGTTGAGGGTTTGGGGATAGGTGACTGGGACATGGAGAGGGGGCACAGGTACAGGTGGGACAATGGTATTTATTTTTTTCTTTTATGTGGTCCTCCACTAACTGTTTCAAACCATAGAAATGTTCCTTGAGCATGTCTATTTTCTGTTCCATGCATTGCAGAGTCTTTTCCAATGTGTCTTTTGGTGTAATATTTTCAATGTTTGTATGGTCTGTTAAAAATAAATATATATATATATTAAGTAAACATAAAGTAATGATTATTAATTTGCTTATATAGATAAGTGTCTACCATTATTATCACTGTCTTCAGACATTTTGTCACGTGGAAAATTTTCTTCAAGCCACTCCAAAGTACTGCACATTTCTGTGTGAAAAACAAAAATATATTAATTATATTGTACCTCATACAAAACGTTTAGAAATATATAAGACAAATGAAGTTTACTTACTAGTTTCTGGTAAATTGTATTCATAGTGTTGTGTAGGTCTACTGTTGCTTCTAGCTCTGCAGTTTCTGTGAGGTAATTATGTTGGAGGCATATCGTTTTTGTTATGGTATAATCCATTTTATTACATATGGTATTTAAATGGATGGTTGATGTGTTAAATATGTAGGATCCACTGCTTATTTATTATTACATATAATGTCTTTATGTGCAGCTTTTTGAACTTGTGCAGTGTTTATATGGAATGATAGAACAATTTCAGATAGCCCCTGAGTGTTTGGGTAGTGTTAATGTCGTCCACGACCGTCCGCAGACATCAAAATCATTAGCGGGGTATTCGGGATGTTCTATGTTACATGTATATACAGTAAGGGAATCCTAGTAAACATCTATCAAATTTACACTATGAAAATGTATATTCAATAAAAAAACTTTGTTAAAGGGACATTATGGTTAAGTTGCGCTACTAAAAACCTATGAAATTCAGTAAAAAAAACGTTGTTAAAGGGACTTTATGGTTCAAGTAAAACCGAAAAACCCCTGAAATTCCCCAGTTATGGTAAGCTAACCAACCATAACTCGTGCCACCACCGTGCACTTGTAAAACTACCACCCAGGACATCATAGATGACATCACAAATGTCATTGATGACATCACTGATGACATCACATGTGCATTTACTCTTCATGAAAACTCTGAACAAGGGATTCTTATTATAATGTTGACAAAAAAGTGTCAAGGATCATTGGAATAAATATCATGAGCTAATTAGTGCATTAAGCAATGCATTGACATAAATAGCATTCTATTATGAAGTTCTATCCAGTATACTAAGCTACTCATGCAGAAACATAGGCAGTGTGTGCAGCATACATGATGAAGGTGCAATATTCATAATCTTGCCATGTTGAATAGTGAAATGATAACTGCTTTCTTATTAGAGTTTTGCGTACTGTGAAACATGTAATAAGTAGCTAGTAAAACCCACTTACTACATGATTGCATTATTACAGACAAAACACAAAGAGACAACAACACATACAAATATGAGTATATACAGGGAAAGTGAAGTAAGCAAAAAAGCAGAAGTAGTAGCAGAAAGAGTTCATAACCTAAATGATTATCTTTATGCAGAGAAATAATTGCTCTGTTTCAAAGCTGCTACTTACTCTATGTATGTGTATCACATGATGTGACTGGACCATAAGGAAAGTAGTGTGAGTACAATGTATACGAATATGAGCATATACAGGGAAAGTACAGTAATAAAAAAAAATGATCAGAATGTGCTGATAATCCTACTGATTATCTTCATGCACAGAAATGATTGCTGTCTTTCAAGCCTCTGTCTTCCCCTATGTATATGTTTCATATGATGTGACGTGACCCTAAGGGAATTACTGTAAGAACATACTTAAAGCATAAGTCTACAAATATAGTATCTTTTCAATTTTTGGTTCCTGACTGTTACTGAACAAAACCATGCGGCTAGATATGTCAGTAAAGGAAAAAAGGGGGAGCCAGACATGTGATGTCATCAGTGATGTCATCAATGACATTTGTGATGTCATCTTTGATGTCCTGGGTGTTAGTCTTACAAGTGCACGGTGGTGGGGCAAGTTATGGTTGGTTAGCTTACCATAACTGGTGAATTTCAGGGGTTTTTCGGTTTTACTTGGAACCATAACATCCCTTTAACAAAGTTGTTTTACTGATATACATATATATATATCATTTTTCATAGAAGAACCAACAATTCCTGCTTTATCACTGTATGCAACTAAGTAACCATACCAAGGATAATCAAATACATATTCCATAAGCACAATCCTCAAATATAACACAATCATAAATACCATATACACTTCAATTATATCATTCTACCATTTTACAACTACTGTATACTCCCACTACTTTACCTATAATAACTGCACACATACTAATATACTGTGTGTGGCCAATGGCCAGATTCTTGGGGCAGACCATACCCCCAAGAATCTGGCCACTGGCCACAACCACCATAATACATGAAACCATATGACAATTGTGTACAATACACTTTCAAATAACAAGACTCGCCCTGAACCCCCTGCAATCCAGATGATGTCCGCGGGCACCAAAAGTGTCAGCGGACTCGCAGGCACCTACACACCTTTTCTCTACCTATAAAAACAGCCCCATATACACATATATATATGTATATATATATACATATATATATATGTTAGAATCTGCTCACTAGGGCATTTGCTCATTGGCCCCTTTCAAATAAACGTTATGGATTGATCTTTCCAAACTGACCCTGCAGGCTTGCAAACTATGACAAACTCCATCCTTTATGTATTGTTACCTCCTATCTGAATACATCTGTTTGTGTATTTAACTCCTTTACCTTTCCTCTTCCTGCTTGCCCTTTTAATTCTCCAGTTCTCCAGACATAACTCGCCACTGTTAAGCCTCTATAGTTGTAACTGACTCAGCGTAATAACCCATACCATGTATTACATGGCCTGCAGTACCGCCCCTGTAATTATGAATATGTTGCCCAACTCACAGAAAGAGTACTTTTTGGGTGGCTTATAACTTTGCACTCCTGGATGAATCCTCACCAAACTTTGTAAAAAAATGATATGGACCCTTCAGAATGATTCTGCGGTGTCGTCCAGGGGGCCAAAGTTCTAGGGGGGTCTCGAAATGTGTGGAAATCCTCATAGAAGCAAGGGAATAACATGTTTGCAGGTGCCTACAGCCCAAACAGCTGGAGGGATTTTCATCAAATGTGCACTAGGACCAGCGGCTTGGTCCCAAAAGTGTGCTTTTGTAAATTTGTTGTAAATCCGTCCGGTACTTAAGTAAAAATAAAATAGTGATGTCTGGGTCCGGTTCACGGACTCACTTCCTGATTTGGGGTCCACAGACATGTCTGGGCCAATCAGGGGGCAGCATATGCATCAGTTGATAGGATGCTCAAAAGCGTGATGTGCATTATATTTGTTTTAACGGTTGATATGCTGGATACACGGACATCCATTAAGTGGAGTTCTTGTCCAGGACTTCCTCAGCCTCTAGCGCCAAGATACCCTATGGTGACCATGCACTCTAAAAGTTCCTATAACATAACATAACATCCGCCAGTGTCTGTGGATAGTGCGTTGGGGAAAAAGTCTGGTAAACACATTTGGGGTTATTTGTTGGTCGAAAGAGGGAATGGAAAGGATGAGGGAGTGGAATATAGGTGATATGGGGCTGTTTTTATAGGTAGAAAAAAGGTTTGTAGGTGCCTGCGAGTCCGTTGACACTTTTGGTGCCCGCGGACATCATCTGGATTGCAGGGGGTTCAGGGCGAGTCTTGTTATTTGAAAGTGTATTGTACACAATTGTCATATGGTTTCATGTATTATGGTGGTTGTGGCCAGTGGCCAGATTCTTGGGGGTATGGTCTGCCCCAAGAATCTGGCCATTGGCCGCACACAGTATATTAATATGTGTGCAGTTATTATAGGTAAAGTAGTGGGAGTATACAGTAGTTGTAAAATGGTAGAATTATATAATTGAAGTGTATATGGTATTTATGATTGTGTTATATTTGAGGATTGTGCTTATGGAATATGTATTTGATTATCTTTGGTATGGTTACTTAGTTGCATACAGTGATAAAGCAGGAATTGTTGGTTCTTCTATGAAAAAAAACAGTACAATTTGTTAAGCAGGATAGTTTAAAAGCATTAATTGCACACAATTTTACATATAAATAAACTTTTTTGACCCCATAAACAGAACATTGTTTGTACTATGCTTGGTACAATATTAGTGTGTGTCTTCACGGGGTTGATTTCTCGGACATCCATCGAACAGATTGGGTCCTAGTTCACTTTGATTCTGAATTTGTGTTTGAATCTGTGTTGAATGAATGAGACACATTACGTGCACAGGGCTTTGACTTGAACTCATTTTCCCCTGAAACATGTGTGGGTAGGGGTGTTGATAATTTAGGTGTGAATAAGCATGTTCTGTCTGACTAAATGTCTGCCCTTCAAAGTAGGATGTGGGCCTCAGAGGCAACGAGTGACTGGTCGTGGCTATTGAGCTTGACTGACCAACATTAGCAGATCCTCTTCCATGGGCACTGTGTCTATTCTGTGCTGGAACACCAGGGGGCACTTTCATCCACTGAATGATCCTGAGGTTGGTGTGATGTTTAAATCTTTCTCGATTATATGCTTGCAGGAGCCCTGGCTCTTAACCTCTCCTTCATTTGATGGCTAGGGGGTCTTTAGCCAGGCTGCAAGCAGGGGCATACTGGGTCGTCCATCTCAGGGTCTTTGCATCTAATTCGGTCAAATCCTGAGATTACGGTGGTTAGAAACTGGATTCTGCTCTCTGGTGTCCTGACAGCCCATGTTCGCCTCAACAGTTCATCCCCTCAGCATCTTCTTATCTTCAACATCTATTGGCATGATGGGATGAATGATCTGGGTACTCTCCTAGAGAAAGTTGCGACTTGCATTGATCATTGGCATGGAGAGTTTCAAAATGGTAAAATCTTGGTCATGGGGATCTAATTCAGAGTGTACTGCTATCTCTGAAAAGTATGAATGTGATTTCTTGGACCCACAATGTACCCTTAAACAACGGAATGGATGAATGTGGATGAGTCATTTGGGGAGTTTGGGCTTGCGCCCACTAAATGTCAGCGTGCCGGGGGATACCCCATACCCCCTACATGGTCAAACGGTAAAGCTGAATCAATAATTGATTACATCTTTGTAAAAGCTTTGATGCTGGAAAACTGTGTCATGATGAAAGTGGTGCACTCCTGCTTCAGTGACCATTGTATCCTCCAAAAGCACATCAATGTAGAGGGTGGATTATCTACCACGCCTGAATATTGGTGCAGGTATTTGCCGGTGAATCCTGGGGACACTAGGGTTGTGTGAAGTGTTGTTTTGGCTGCTAAGGTTAATACATGCCTTGATGCTGACCTAATTTTAAACTATTTGGAATGGAAGTACAACACCTTTTCAGTGGGACATTTTGAAAATGTTATCAAAAATCTGGTTTCTGATTGTTCTTCTGATAGGGGTAACCCATCTAGAAATGATTCCCATCATCATGCTTTTAGCTTGGAGGTGTTCACCCGTAAACAGGAAAAAAGAAAACTTGCATGTAAAGTAAGGACTCGCACCGATCTCTCATTGGAGAGTAAGACCTCCTTGAATACAAAAGTGTGTCAGGTATATAGGAACTGGTCTTGACAGAATAGGGCCAAAAGGAGCCAGGCTGACGCAGAAAGCATGCTGGAGTCACACCGCAACGAACATGTCCAGGGGTTTTGGAGGGCAGTTAATAATCTGGACTCACCACAACTCTCTTGGCAATTGAACACTGTTTTTGAATCTGATTGGGTGTCCCATTTTACTACCTTGTTTTCACAGTCTTTGGGAGCTCCTAATAATGTGCGTCTGTTGTGTGATTTCGATGATATGATGAGCCCATCTAGCTTTGATTCTAAAATAGTTCTGAAGGTTCTTTTGAGCATAAGTACATCACAGGATCCGGGACCAAATACCCTGTCTAATTTCTTGTTTAAACACGATTCTCATGTGTGGGCCATCATTCTATCCATCCTCTTCAAGTCAATAGTGGCTTCTGGCATTTTCCCTACATCTTGGTCTAAATTGAACATTGTTCCGATATATAAAAGAGAACTTAGATCAGACCAATTCAATTATAGGCCTATCACCTTGTTAGATGCGTATAGTAAGGTCTTCTCTCGCATCTTGCTGTCCCATTTGGAATACTGGGCCATTGGTGTCGGTTAACTCGACAGGTGGCAAATTGGTTTCAGGATTAACTTGGTACCTCGCTTAACGGGGTCATTGCAAAGAGTATTCAACATCTTACATGGGACGAAAGTATACGTCGGTGTATATTGCATCTATAGACTTCACTACTGCATTTGATATGGTTGATCGAAACTTGCTGTGGACTAAACTTAATACCTGGGGGATTCCATTTGGTCTGCTGCACCTGTTGATAGGCATGTATTGAAATCTGAAGTGCGGGTCCGGTTGAACATTTCAGGACTGCTCCCTTGCCCAATTAAGACCTTTTGTAGTGTTAGGCAGGGGTGTGTTTGTACTTTATTCCTGTTCGCCCTGCATATTTCGGACATAGGAGACTATTTGAAATCTGTTGGGCTCATTATCTCCAAACTTTTCCATCTTCATCCAAAGTGGTTGCTATATGCAGATGTCATACTGTTATTTGACTGCTCTGCGGTGGGTCTACAGTGACTGCTGGATGCTTTTCTGAAGTATGTTGACAATCATTATCTTTCTATTATTCCAACTTAAACTAAGATATTGCAATGCATTAAGCACAGGGTAAAACGCTCATACAACTGGCACATTGGTACATCAGTAATTTATCTGGGATTTCTTTTATTGTCACAACCCCATAAAAATAGGCTACAGGAGTGGTTAAAAATGTGTGTGAATGCATCAGTGTGTCAGCTGGGTAGAGTTGACTCTCGTTTTGGTAAGTTCTGACTCTAGCCTGCTGTTAAATTCTATGAGGGCAAAATTGTGCCAAAGATACTTTATGGGATCGATGAGTATTCTTTGGCAACAGTTTGCTATCTAGAAGCTTTGGAGGGTGTAATTTGGAGAAGGGTCTTACACCTCCCAAACTCATTGCCTATACTTGCTAGGAAATATGATTTTGGGATTGTCTCTTTAATGGCACAAGGACAATGGAAGATTGTATCTGTGTTACGTAAGACCTTGTGCACCTGTGAAGGCTCTCTGTATGTTGATTTAGAGTAATTTTGAGATGAACAAGACCTAATGGTACTGCCAAACCCTCTTGGAGGAGTTGGCCCTCTCATTCTGTGATCTTATGAATAATCCTGGGAGGGTTAAGAAAGTGCTGTATGAATTTGATCGGATATGATATGATATGATATGTTATTTATAATGCGCTTAATACCCAGAGGTTTCTAAGCACGCACCCGGGGATCAAGCCTGTGTTGATCCGTGTCATCTTTCTTCCAAGGCAAGCACGTTTGCCATTGAGCTATCCTTCTGAGATAAAAACTATGGAATGGATGGATGCCTATTCATCTTTGGTACACCTCCAGTATGTCCATAACCGGTACCGGTACCTTACTTAGCAGTATGTGAGGTCCATATTTGATGACATTTTCTGAATTGTTTGATCTGGGATCGAAGAATGAAATTTGGTCACTTTGCCGAGCCGGTAATATGACATGTACCATTGTTGCAGTTGTGAATTGTTGTAACTCTCTGAAATTGGATGCTACTGATTGAAATTCTGCATGAACTTTTACATGTTAGCAAATTAAATCTTGTATGTAATTTTGTATGAAAACATGTACTCGATAAGATGCTCAACTTAATTCCTTTTATCTTATTAACTGTTCTCTTTTCTATGCATATGTGTTGTTTTATTTTATTTTTTCTTTCTTTCTTTTAAAATGTCATTGTACTATTTGTTAAAGATTAATATTTCTAGCCGTATATCAATAAAAAGAAAGTGTGTCCTATGCTGACATGAAATAAACATTGGGTCATTGGTAAAAAGAAAATCCATAGAGGATTAAAAAAAACTATTATAATTATGTGAGCATAAGTGTGATAGTATGTTTGTTTGAAGGGTGAAGGGTGTTGTAATTAGGGGAATGTTTAAAGTAGTTGGAAACATGTTGGCATATTGTAACTATATGTCATGCGGCAGCCTTGGCGGTTGTGGCACCAATGGAGAAAACATTGTGGTTCTTGTTCGAAGTGAAGTCCTGTTAACAGTCTTCAGGATACACTGGACGAGGTCTTGTCCTCTACCAACATGGCTGCCGCATTACGGCGTTGCTATAACTACGCGCCGTAATCCCAGCTCAGTGCGTTGTATCGTTCTTCCTGGTACCGGCTGCAGCAACTCTTGCGGTTCCTCCATCTAGCCCGTGTTTTGTGGATTCCTGCCTCCTGGATCTCCCCCTTCTGTCCTCTCTCTCTGTCCATGTACATTTTACTACGTCTCTTTTGGCCTTCCAACTTTGTTTCACCCGAGACCCTCCTCGGCTGGTACCCGCTCTGTTTTCATTGGCTCTGCCGTTTTCCTCCTTCGGCTCTGCTGTTTTCTTAACAGAAGGTTTTCTTGCTTCTGTGACGATTCTTGCCTTTCCTGTTCCTCTTCACTCCCTTCAGCCGTTCTGGAATTTCCCTTTCTCTGTATTCTCGTTTCTGACATTGTATTCCGCTACCCGCTACGCTTTGTCTTTCCTTACTGCACATTACAAATTGCTATCTGTCCTTGCCTTCCGGGTTGCTATTTAGCCTATAGCTGCCTTGATCCACCAGTATATTTAATTGGACTCATACCTCAAACTGCAAACTTTAACCTCATTGAGTACCAAGAGGACTATCATCCACTGACCATTTGGACCTATATTGCAGCAGTGTTTTCTGGTGCTAAGAAGCTTTTTCCCTGCTTTTGAGGCTGGCTCCCTGGGGTTCCCTTTGGTCAGGAATACCTATCCTGCTAAGGTGGCTTCCGGTGGAGCCCGTCCTTACCTGAGCGATAAGAAGGTCAAGATCAAGAAGTGCCAAGGTGATACGAAGTCCCAGAGAAGAGAGTCATCTGAGACCCAGATCAACTCTTCAGAGGAAAGAGGTGAGGAGGGGTCATGGGAGAGCTCACCAGTTCAGACCAGACCTGACAGTATACAATGCCCAAATTTCCCCATGGCGTAATTGGAACAATATTAGGAGTTAGTGGCCACCATCCAAGCCCTAACCGCTCAGATACAAGTGGAAAACATTACACTTAGGCAACAGGTGACAGCACGGAACAAAGATCAAGGGGATCTACTTCTGATACCATTAACTTTTGGAAAATATGACGGAAGTCCTACGTCTTGGAAAGAAGTTATGGATGCCTGTCAAGTCTAATTGACTTTTAGGCCTGTGGTATATGAGAATGGCCAGGCCCGCGTGGGGCTCCTAATCTCCAATCTGTTGGGAAACTCGTTGACGGTGGCCACTCCCCTCGTGACTAATAATGATATGGCCTTACAGAATTTTGACCAGTTTTCCCAGTTGTTCCAAGCCAGATTTGATTGACCGGAAGTGTTGTTTTCCTCCAATGAAGCAATATTGGATGTCATACAGGGTGGAATAGATGTCCAGACCTATGTGTCCAGATTCCAGAAGATTGTAACCAATTCTGGATGGCCTAATTCGGCCCAGCAGACAATATTCAGGAGAGGACTTCACAAAGACCTCAAGGACGAATTAGCTCGGGTAGCACACCCAGACATCTTTAAGGAACTTGTGACCCTGACTTTACAGATAGAATACTGCATGATGGAAATGTGACAAGAACGAAGAAGATAGCGGGCTTACTCTCTGGTGACAGACCTCCCACCTCAATCCAAGGACTCTTCCAAATCCCACCATCCACCTGACAAACCAATGCAGATACGAGCAGCTCGGGTCCACTCACACCGGATGAGAGAAAGAGAAGAAGAGAACTAGGCCTATGTATGTATTGTGGGTCCTCAATACATCTGCTACGCAACTGTACAGAGGTGCCCTGCCAGGAGAAAGGGAAACGCTTCCCCCGAAGTAGACAACAACCCTGCAACCACACACAAACAATGAATCCGACGGATGACGGATGACTCCAGATTGATGGTGTTTCTCTTACATTTACAGATGGACCCCAGGAAGACGGTGGAGGTGTTAACTTTGTTGGACAGTGGGGTAGCCGTAAATTTCATAGACATCACCTGGGTGAAGGAGCAAGGTATTGCAGTGTTGAACAAATACTGACCCATCCCGGTGGAGGGTGTTGATGGAACACCCCTTTCTTCAGGTCCTATAGTGATGGAGACAGGCTCCATTCCTGTTCAGATGGGAAGACACAAGGAAACAGTCATCGTTGATGTTATCAGAGCTAGCCACTTCCCCATTATTCTGGGAATACCATGGCTAAGGAGACATAATCCTCACATAGACTGGACACAGAACACCTTGAGTTTTGATTCAGACTATTGCCAAGAGCATTGCCTTTAGCATCCTTCTCAAAGAGACCAGGTGGGCAGGAAGTCTCGCTCTCTTCCTCGGTTGTGTCTAGTATCCCATTGCAATACCACAATACACTGAGGTTTTCAAGGATAAATGACACTGGTTGTTTCCTTCCAACAGACCTGAAGATTGTTCACTGGAACTACAAGAAGGCACAACAGTCTCTTTCCGAAGGATGTTTCCGCTTTCCCTTCCCGAAAGGAAGGCACTCAAGGAGTACCTAGAAGTAAACTTACAGAACGGGCTAATACAGGAATCCATATCTTCAGGCGGAGCTTCCTTGTTTCTTCATACCCAAGAAGGTGCCCTCTAAATTGCGACCTTGTATAGATTACTGGGGTCTCAACCTCATCACCCTGCGAGACTGATACGCCATCCCTTTAATCCGGGACATTCTGGAGGCTGTGCAAGGTTCCTCTATATTCACCAAACTAGACCTCAGGGGAGCCTATCACCTGCTTAAGATTAAAGAAGGCGATGAATGGAAGACCACTTTTCAAACTCCTTTAGGTCTCTCCGAATATAGGGTTATGCCCTTTGGCCTAGTGAATGCCCCTGCAATTTTTCAAAGATTCATAGAGAAGATCTTATCAGATCTTCTATTTCTGTCGGAAGTGGTGTATCTCAATGACATCTTGCTATTCTCCTCTAGCGTACCAAGTACCATTGAGTACCAAGAGGACTATCATCTGCTGACCATCTGGACCTACATTGCAGCAGGGTTTTTTGGTGCTAAGAAGCTTTTTCCCTGCTTTTGAGGATGGCTCGCTGGAGTTCCCTTTGGTCAGGAATACCTATCCTGCCAAGGTGGCCTCCAGTGGTGCCTGTCCATATCCTGTACGATAAGAAGGTCAAGATCAAGGAGTGCCGAGCTTATAAGAAGTCCCAGAGAAGAGAGACATTTGAGACCCAGACCAACTCTTCAGAGGAAAGAGATGAGGTAGTGTCACGGGAGAGTTCACCAGTTCAGACCAGTCCTGACACTATAGTAGACTTTACAAGAACTTTTGCAGTAACAAGAACTGTGATGGCGTTTTGAAGGGTATTGCAATGAAGGGTTATTTTCAAGCAGTTAGATACCTGTTGGCGCATTCTAACTAGCTCAACTCTTGAAAGTAGCATTGTTGTATTATGGATGCGGTTAGATACCCGTTGGTGGATTCTAACAATTTACTTTGCTACAATTTAGTGAGTACATTTGGGTTGAAGGACTACTAAGTACGCATTTGTAAGATTTGATGGTAACCTATGTTTTGGAGTAATGGTGGTGTCATTACATTCAAACCAACCACTTCTTTTTTTGACATATGCAGTATACTGGCCTGAAGTGGATGTAGCACCTGTGTGGTAGATTATGCCCACTGTTGTGGAGGTTTTCTTGCCAAGAAATACTTAGCCGTCTGTGAAGCATGTAAGCTTACAGTTGTTTTGGTACCATCTGCTTTGTTATTTAGAAGCATTAGTATCAGATATTGGCCATGTGGGTTTATTTGTGTGTTGGAAAGATTGTCTGAATTACAAAAAGGGCATACGATGCTATGATTTGCATTCTACAGCAGCTGGTGAAATGGAAAGGATTCAGAATATAGTATGGATACATACACATATGGTTCATTAGGTTTGTGCTCTTGTGAAACATGGTTGCAGAGAGTGCATGTATGTTTCCATGTGTATGAAATCTAGAAGATTTCAGCTATAGGGATGTTTTTGGTTTCCAGTACTTGTAGTAAGTACATTGGGAATTATTGTGGATCTTCCTGAGTGGTTATTGTAAATGTTACCATTCCAGCACCATAGTCCAATTCTTGCCTTATACGTGAGACACTGTAAGTGCTGTCAGGATTATTTGTAACATTTCTATGAAAGACGAGCATTTGCAAACACAACTGGTCCGAGCCGTTCAATTAAATTGGTGGCAATTGGAAGAGAAGATTGATTGCTACATTTGCATAGCAATTTACTCCAGTTGTGCTGCTGAAATTTAAATGGACCAGAGAGTTGTGTCTCGGTATCCTTTGATGGGCTTGCAGTTGTTTTTTGAGAAGAGACATTTGTCTTCTGATGGATGTGCAGTTGGTTTTGGACTACACAGTTTTGTGGTTGTATTATTTGACAGCAGTTGCTCTTTGTTTTTTTAGTGGTGTTATTGGAAGATATGGTATAGTTTCTGTTTGTTTTCTTTTTAAAGGTGTTCTTTTTTGAGGGACAGAGTACATATGTAGATGGGGGTACAGTTCATGTAGCCTGTTGTATTCTAAGAAGCATGGAATGTCAGTGTTGACTTTGCTTGCATCAAAGATAATTAGGAATTGAGGATTGAGTGTACGCAGACGTAAAAGGGCTATGTAACTCATACCTGCTCTAAAGACTGTGCTGCCAATGTCAATCAATGCATCATCTAGGGTTAGACCTTGTGATTCATGAATAATGACTGCATATGGAAGAGATAGAGAGAATTGCTCTCTGCATACGTACATATCTTTGACAATAAGGAAAGATGCCATTGTGCGGCTTATTTTTATTAACTTCTGCAAGTTTGTCAAAGTGGATTTCGGCAGACTGAATGTTGTTGTCATGTGGATATGTTTGGAAGCCAAAAACTGTACCTATTGCTCTATTGACTAAACCTTGTTCTACATCAAGGTTAGATTTTAGTATTACTCTGCAGATTAGACACAGAGTTAATACTTTTTCTAATCCAGCTTTGTTGGAAATACATATTTCTAAGCTATTTAGTCGTGCTGTTGCTTGTTAACACATGTTGACAATCGTGGATGCCTGTGACCAATTAGCTTTCCTGAATGTGGCATACAGGAAAAGAAGATGGCAGGAGTTTTGGTTGGTGAGTGCACTGAAGATCACTATGTCATTGAGGAAGCAGAGTGTATGGATTGTGGGAGACTCTTGGATTCATTGGCTGGAGGTTTATTCTGAGCACTGTGTATTTTCCGAGAATCTTGGATAAGATGACAGCTATTTGCGGGGAAAAAAATACAAATGCCATCAGGGTAGAGGTGGGGGGATGGCTTGAAAGCACTGAGTGCAATTTCGGAGTTGGAGGGGATCCAGGACTGCGCTTGCAACACAAAGCTTTCTGTGGCCTTGCCTATACCCAGGAGGGTTCCATGTAATAATGTCCCCACATAAATATCGCCATGCAAAAATATCGCCAAAAATGGCAGTTTTTTGTGGGGACATTATGGCATGGAACATGCGCGGGACACCCCCGCAACTCCCAAACCCTTTTGTTTCTTCTTTTTTTTTTTTGGCTGCCTCTATCCCCATATATATATGGTCACCCATATAATATCACCACAACCTTTTCCCGGCGATATTATGTATGGCGACCATATATGGGGATAATATTACCTGATACCCCCAGGAGTAGCCGACATCTGAAAGCAAACTGCGTCACAGAAGCAGTGTGTGCTCTGGAGTGAAAGGGAGAGAGCAGGGGATGTGAGGAGGCCATCTGGGGAGTGGGCGAGCTGGCACAGATGAGGGGAGCTCATGGTGGGGTGCAGGGGTGAGGAAAGCATATTTTTTCCAGCCGTTTTGCCCACATGCGAGGTTACAAAAGACTACAGATAGCCGAGCGCATGTGTAGTGCGGTAGTCACAGCTATATAGTTTGGGGTGTCAGTGTTTTATATTTTTTTAAAGTACTTTGTTAAGGTATAGTGATGTTGGGGGTGAAAAATCACTGACCATGGCCAAATGCCATGGTCAGTGACCTGATAGGTATATTAGAGAGTATTTTTTTTTTTACTTTGGATGTGTGTTTTCAGACTTTTGAGTATTTGAGACAGTGCTGTTTTGGGGGTATATTTATTGTTGTATTTGATATTTGAAACATGGAGCCAATTCCAGAAAGAGAGGAATCCGGAAGATTGTGGAAAATGTTTTGAGAATGGGGTTAATAGTCATGTTGAGGACATAGGTGATGAATTCTCCAAGCATTGTCTTACAAGGCTTGTTTGGTTTTATTTGCGGGTATGCAGTTCTCCAATTGCTTTTTATTTTACTTTCTAGACATGATACAGTGTTTTGATTAACTAAATTGTTTGTATTATTAATATGAATTATGTATGCAAAAACAAAACCCTTGAAATTCAAGGAAAATATTCAGAGATGGCATAGCAGATACCATTAGTGATGTCACTGTTGATGGCATTAGTGATGACTAGTACCCATTCATGTGTTAAAATATATTTGGCCATGCACACTGACTATGGCTGAAGGCCATGCTTAATGCTGGTTACTGTTGTAATGTAATTAGTGATGTGTTGTGAACTGTGATGTCATCATTCTGGTCATAGGCTGTGCAACAGCGGGTGCAAAGTTGAGGTGGCCTTAGCTGAATGTCAGTGTTTATTTCCCTAAAGTTCTCACCTTAACATCCCCACAACTAAAGTTCATTGTATATGTAAATATATCATAAACATATGTAAAAATACATCACAGCACGTCAGCAACCCACCCTGCAATGTGCTATGAATGAATAGTGAGCACTGTACCTTAATGGTTTACATTCTCTATGAGGGTGGAATTAGCAGTGTTAAAATGTGCTGTTAACATGAATTGCAGTGCAGATAATGCACAGTCTGTATGCCCCAATCCACTACCACATCCACCTCCTTGGCAAACACCAATAGGGGTGACCTGAAAAAAATCCCACTGTCTTTTCGTAAAGCCTTTGTGATTCAATATGCATGTTCAAGCATTTTTAGACATATAATGCTAATTGCTGACAAATTAGTTGGGTAGATGTTTGAGTAGGATATCATGACTTTAAGAAATGACATACAATTAGCACAGCTATGTTTTTTATTAACTTTTTTGGGTTTCAGGTGTTGAACTTTATATTCTCATGCAAGTGTGTTACAATGCATTAGATGTTGTGACAAAATATATTTTAGGGAAATGTGCTTGCTGTCAGGCAGCATCAATGGATATATTGATCAACACTAGGATCCTGGTTCAGAGACATTTCACTAGTTGTGTGACAGTTTGCATACTGGCTGAACTATTTTTTGGGTTGTTTATTATATTTGTATTGGAAACTTTCTAAGTAACATGATCAATATCCACTACAACGAAAGCACAATCCAAAATTCCATTACGATCACAATAAACAATGCTACACCCACTCCCCTCCCTCCACACCTTTCCCACCCACTGAGAATCCACACTTGGCTTAGCCTTAAGTTACCACTAGTCCAATACTGCCTCCTCAGTCTCAGTTATCAATCACATAAAGTCTATTTCAGGTATTTCTCTCTATATGCAGTCCAGGCAATCTCTACCTCACGCGTGTTATCCTGTAACAATCTCGTAATAGTCTTCATTTCATAAATATCTAGCCTTTTCCCTTTGCAACATGGAGCCAGGCAATCCCTTGCCACCAGTAATAGGAAATGTACCATGTGTGGCACCCGCCTCCTAATCCCCTCCTCTTTCTGTAGCCCAAAGCGCACCAACAACAGGTCAAGGTCGCTGGAGAACTTCTCCAGGTCCCTTACCCACCCTAACACCTCCTTCCAATAGCCAAGCACCTTTTCACAATCCCACCACATATGCCAAAAAGAAGCCACCACCCCACAATTTCTCCAACATTGCAGGCTCACCACAGAGAAAATCTTTGACAGCCTCAAGTGCTCACATTGCTATCTGTAAAGAGTTTAATTCCATGCATCTTGTATTGACATGACACAGACATTTTAAAGGCAGTTCTGCTTAGCACCAAACAGTCCTAATCCTGCAGTTCAGACTGAAGATCACACTCCCATCTCTTTCTCAATCCTTCCTACTTGTTCCTTCCCACTCCATTCAGTGCCTTATACAATTCTGATATGAGCCTCTTCAAGCCACAGCACCCATCAATAACTTTTTCAAATTGTGTCAACTCCCTCTGTATTCTTTTCCAATGTTTATACGTCAGGACCCCTGTAAGCTACATATAAGCAAAAACCCAAATCTTCCCTATACCCATGTTCATCTTCCAACTTAACTATTGTTTTAACCCTTTTCCCACAGTTGCCCCACTCTTTCCAATCCCCCTTCAAACCAGGATTGGAATCTCCATGGGTCCACAATCACATCCCTGATTAGTGGTGCCCATATATGAATCCTGTGTTCTCGCACCCATTTGGGCATCCCAGTCTTCCCTACCCACATCTATTCTCCCAATGTGATCTGGGTCAACAGTTGATTTTCTAAAAAGACCCATTGCTTTTCCGTGTCCGCCCTAAGGTGTCCCACTAGAGCCCTCAACTGAGCCACCCTATAGCAGTGATCCAGATCTGTCAAGCCTACCCCACCTTCTTCGTTCGGCCATGTAAACATCCTGTAACAAATCATGGACTTCTTCCCCTGCCAAAAAAATCATAATAGCCTATACTGTACTTCACTTAACATTGTGTCTGGTAGTTTACCCGGAAGCAATTTGAAATAACAACAGCAATCTTGGGAGTATGTTCTTCTTCATCAAGTTAACCTTTCCTCCATGTACTTGTAAATAGACTGTATCAATTGTGGGTAGGTTGTCTCGCACAGACCTGATGTCCTCGTAATGATTATTAAGTACTGGAGATTTGTTACATTAACCCTTAGGGAAATACATTCCAGGTCCATCATATCCACCCCCTCCTTTCTGCTGAATGGGAATACTACTGATTTCTCGTTATTTGTTTTAAAGCCCGATAGGCGTTCATAGTACTCTGTTTCCCTGCACTTACCGGAATGAAGCGCAAAGGGTCTTGCAGGTGCAAAAGAATATCTTCTGCAAAGAGCCCAATTTTGAAGTCCTTCTCACCAACTATAATTCCTCAAATTTCAGGGTTTACCCTCATTTTTCTCACCAGTGTTTCCAGCATCAAAACAAATAACGAGGGTGACAGCGGGCAACCCTGCTTTGTAAATCTATGCAACTTGACCTCTTCCCATTCACCATCACCAGAGCTGTAGTTTTTTTAATACAAGGCCATTATAGCTCTCCTTACCTTCACCTTCTCCAAAACCTCAAATAAGGAAGACCTCCGAACCCAGTTGAACTGTTGACCGATGTCAAGGGACATGAGCACCGGGTCCACATGCCCTGACTTTGATCACTCCATTAGGTTCTAGGCCTTCCTTACCGCATCAGCTTCTTGTCTTCCCCTGATAAGCCCTACCTGGTCTACGTTTATCAATCTCAACAGGACTCTATCGATTCTCATCAGAATTACTGCAACGATTTTAGCATCCACATTCAACAGGAGATGGGACTAAATGAGGTGCACTCCATCGGGTCCCTGCCTACCTCAGGAATGACCGCGATCAATGCCTTCAAGAATGCTGATGGTATATCCCACTTTTCCATCAAATTATTAAAGACTGTCGCCAGGTTGGGTGTCAGAGTTCCATCTAATTGTTTATAACATCCCATCCTGAAACCTTCTTCTTCTTCCTGTCCTTTACTGGACTTCATGGCCCTAATTGCCTCCTGCTTGGCTGAGCTATTATTGATAGTAATCAGTGATGTATTGGGCTCATGTTACTAACTTGCTGCATCACTAATTGCAATTAGTTAAATAAAAATAATACATTTGATATTAATAGCTTTTGTCATTATTACATCACTGTACATCTTCTATTGCAAGAGCTATATGGATAACAAAACATTATTATTATTATTATTATTATTATTATTATTATTATTATTATTATTATTATTATTGCTAGTAGTAATCAGTAGTATTGATATTATTATTATAATCATGTTCAGGGAGCAACATTATGTAGCTGTGCATGCTGTTAATCCAATTTGTCTAAAGCGAAATCAATCATACCTCCCAAAATGATAACATTTTGCTCATCTCCCTGGCTAAGACAAAATATCAAATATACCAACATAGAAAGACTATGGACGAAAAGCAGTCCTGGAATTAAAGCATCTTATATTACACTATGCAAGCAAAAAAGGTAGTAATCAAGCACAACCAATCTGGGGAGATACTCCCTACACCCCAAGACAATTTGGATACATTTGGTCCAAATTGTACATTGCAAAGCACATGTGTCTCCATATATGGATTAAAAATCACAATGGCATAACAAAAACCTAATACATAACATCTGTTTCTAAATATTGTGGAGAAACGAACAAGAAGATTTATAATAAATTCATTACTCTGAAGGTCCATGGTCGATGAGAAAAGCGGGAAGAAATAGGGCGGGGTGACTCGGAGAGAAGGTAAGCGGAGCAAAAGAGCAGGCAACAGCCATCTTAGTGTTCTGCTTGCCAGTGTAAACAATTATATATTTCCAACTATATTTCAAAAACTGTACAAATTCACAGTCAAAAATGCAAAGAGAAAGCACTCACACAAGGTGTAGCACAAGGTCATGGAGTTCTGATGTGATTAATTGGAATATGTTAGATGAACCTAAATATGGTGATAGGTCAAAAAGTAGTTTTTCAATCAGTCCTTTACCCTTGTGTGAACCTGTACCGTCCATCCTCTCTTATAACCTTCCGCGTAGCATTCTCTCTCCAGGATTCATGGCTATATTTGTAAAACTTATTTCAGAAGCATGGAGTTGAAATGTCAAAATACTTTATTAATTAAGTATTATTGGCTGTATCTGCAGCTAATTCTGGGTCTCACGAGCCTGCAATCCCATATGACGGGCCTGCGTGAAACCAGAAACAACAATCATATTATCACCCTGGTGTGACACTTGTCAATCAGGTGTGTGACATTGGTAATAGACAAGGAGACAAACACACAAAAAAAAAACCTTGAGCATGCCCAGTGAGGAACAGATGCTCAGCAGCCTGAGGCATAGGGCATCATTACGAGAATCGCAGAAAGAACACAGTCATTACCGGCATGGTGTAATTAGCGTGTCCATGTACCCTTGACACCGCAAATAGCAGCTGATTACAAGAGCGCAAGCACGCGCGAACGCCCATGCCGGTAATGGCTGCACCGCCATGCCGCTAAAGACCCCTCAACACCCCAATAGCGCCATCACGGAACCCGCCGATATCGCCTCCGCCCAGGAGCAACCCCTTAATAATGGACCCGGCAATACTATCATGCAAATACCGGGTTCGTAATATCGGACCCGGAAGTAACGTCCTCTCGCCGGAACGGGAAATGCGCCGGCGGCCATCTTAAAAAACACAATCCATTGCAATCCTCTTAACACAGCAGTGGTACAGAGTGGAGAGCAGGCCCAATCAAGCCATCATGTCAAGGCTACTCGGAAGTCCACCCCCCGCATGCGCAAGAAGCGCTTCTTGGACGAGGAGCTGAACATGCTGGCGGACACGCTGGCAGGCCATGCCGAGGAGGTCTTTGCCAATAACCTTAAACACGAAGCCCAACTGCGCAAAAAACAAATATGGGAGGAGGTAGCATGGAAGGTGACTGCGGTTGGCACCACCCCCGCACGGTGAAGGACTGCAAGAAAAGGTGGGACGATCTACGTCTCCGGGTGCGCAACATACTTTCAGCCAACCGCAGGGAGGCCATGGCTACAGGTGGCAGGGGCCACTCACCCACCAAATTGATGAGATGGCAGGAGACGTGCAGCACCATGATCAACATGGAATCGATCAAGGGCTTTGGATAAATGGAGACAGGTGTGCCAACATCGGGAGATGGAGGTGAGTGTCCCCACAAACCCCAGAGAACCAAAGCATGACATAGCACAACAGATGTGAAAGTGAACCAAGCCAATGCATGGGCCATCATACACACATATACAGATCCATGTCCAGATGGTGGCCCAAACCCTGGCACAATGAAATGCATGCTGCATGCCAAGCCCATTACCAACAGACACCCAACACACAGGGAGCAATCACATGTCACACATCACACAAACCGCAATACAACGGTATGCCACCTAGTACACATCAGTCCAGAACGGAGAGTCCAAGGCGTATGCCAATATGGCCCCCACATTGAAAGTATCCTGTGTGTCACACCTACAACAATGCAATGCATGAAGCATGAACTACTGAACAGAACCAAATCATGCATCTTGCACTTAACACTATCACTGATATCCTGCATCTTTTGTTCCTCCACAGCCACAGACACAGAAAGTGAAGGCCAGGAGTCTGCCCCAAAGGCCACGACATCCCCGAAGGGGTCCAGGGCCAGACAAGAAGGCACTGGACCTTCTCACTCCAGGACAACACCAATGCCCAGAGTGCAACAGTACAGCCCAGGCCAGAAGAGGAGGATACAATACCAGCTGAGGACATTGCCACTACGGAGTCGGCAACTCTTGCAGAGGCAGATGGTGATGGAACGCAGTCTGCTGCCACCATTTCCATGGGGGAGGTAGCAGCCACTGCCCCCCTCAGCAACGTGTAGGTCCACACCGAGGAATTCCTAGACATGGACAACAACATCCATGTTGTATGTCCCCATACCCCGAGCCCCCAGCACTCCACACAGGGCACACCAGTATGCCCCATGCAGGAACATACCCTTGTACTGGGGAGTCTGCATCTGTCAACCACATCAGTGGGCAGTCCAGCAATGAGCCACCCTGCCACTGCACAGTCCACCTCCACAGCCCCCACTGACATGGAGGCCCGCCTGGCGAGGGTTGAGGCCCGCCAGGACAGTATGATTGAACTGGTCCGGCAGTATGTGGCGGAGGGGGAACTGACCCACTGTGAGATACGGGAGGCAAATGCGGCTTCCATAATGGCCATGAACTCCAACACCATTGTCATCCGAGACAGTTTAGCTGCGGTTACACAGGTCCTTGGCAGGATTCTAGAACATATGCAGCAGCAAAGCTCTGTGCCGGCGGTCGCACAGCCATCCACCTCCACCCCATCAACCACACCTGCCAGCTCGACTCCTGCAAGCCCTGTGCGCATGACCAGGTGCAGCGCACGCCACAGGGACATGCTGCCCCCAGACCCGAAGAGAGGCCGGAACTAGCAGGTCTACCCTGCATGTGCCAACTGCCATCTTGGGATATTCATGATTGCACATCGTGTGTGGGATGACAATGGGTGAGGGGGAGGTGGTGTTGGTGGTGTTTGGGTGGATATTGGGTGTTGGGGGGTATGGGGTGTTGGGGGTTTTAGGGTGTGGGGGTAAGGGGGAGGGCATGTGAGAGGTGGAGGAATGATGCACAATATTGTTAAATTTCCAATACATCTGTTGTGTTCAAAATCATATCATGACTGGACATTGTTCATTTTGTGTGTGTTTATTCAATTCATGACAGTGCACAGTGCCCAACTCCCCACACACCCTGTGTCCATATCCACACGATCCCAGTGCCCAGTGTAGTACTAACACAGAACCATCAGCATCCCTGTGGTTCAGAAGAAAGCGTCAATCAGTGATTGGCGCACAGCACGGCCATCTTGTGCATCGCGAACTACCAGGAGTGCTGCTTCTCCTCCATCATCATCCTCAACGGTGCATGCAGGTCAATGTCAGGTGGCAGTGGTACGGTTCTCCAGATGCACATGTTGTGCAGCATGACACAGACCATGGTGATCTTTCCCACCTTCTCAGGCCCGTAAAGGAGTGCTCCACCAGACCTGCTGAGGCAGCGGAACCGTGCCAAAGGTCTGCTCAATCACAACACGGGTACGGGTATGGACCCGTTTGTACTCCTCTTCGTGCCTGTTCTGTGGGTTCCGTACAGGCGTAAGTAGCCATGGCTTCAAGGGATAGCCACCATCACCTGCACGGGAGCACAATGAGGTATGTGTAAGTCAATATCTGACCTGACACCATTTGAAATCACTGCCATGGCTGCAGCTATTTGGTTGACATGGTCCCTGGATGTATGCACACAGGTTCATTTGATGCAATGTTTACTGTACTATGGTCTGCTGGTGTGGATTGTGTTGTCCAGATGATGCAGGGTGTTCACTTGCATGCTGATGCAGATGTACTGTGGATGCGGAACAATGTCTTGCCACCCATATTGGCGATGTATGGTACTCTGTATGTATTCCCACTAGCAGCATTGCCACAGGTGTAATCATGTTTTGTCATCCATCGCTTGACATTCCCATGGTGGCCTGCTTGTGCGTCTGGCATATTGTCATTGCTGTGCAGCATTGGTCTTATGCATGGCATTGATGTGTCATGTTCAGGTTGGGATATTCAGGGCAACAGTGTTTAGCTGTATGTGCATTGTCCACTCACTGCCCAATCTCACCCAGGTGGAGTATGCATCCCCCCCAATCTCAACCAGGTGGAGTATGCATCCCCCCCAATCTCACCCAGGTGGATTATGTATCCCGCCCCAATCTCACCCCCTCCACTGCACTGCCATGGGCCAGTCAGGCAACTGCCCGAGCAGCCAGGCACATCGTCCAGCATGTTGCTCCATGTAGTGGGGTAGCGAGGAGTTAAGAAGCACCATGGCATCACATGTGGATCTGGGATATCGGGCACAACAATGTGTGATCATCTTGCTGGAGTCATATACCATCTGCACATTGATGGAGTGATATTGCTTGCGATTGCGGTACACCGCCTCATTGGCATGAGGGACAACCAATTCTATATGGGTGCAGTCGAGGGCACTGACGCAATTGGGCATGCCTGCCAATGCATGGAAGCCTACTTTAGTGTCATCGAGCTCCTGGCCAGTCCGTGGTAGGGATATGTGGATGCTTGCATGCTTCAGGAGGGCATCCAGCACCTGGGTCAGCATGCGTGAAAAGAGTGGTTGTGATATGCCATGCAGCTGGCCCACTGTGTGCTGGTAGGTGCTTGTGGCCAGGAAGTGGAGCACAGACACTACCTTCAGTAGAGGGGGGATGGCAGTGCGGATTTCTATCAGGCTGACAATGTCGTCGTGTATCATGTCCACTATGGTGATGATGGTGTCCCGGTCCAAACGGTACAGGGTGTGGATCTGCAAAGGGGTTAGGTTGAATGGACTGCCTCTGATGCGAGGGATTGGTGGCTGCCTACGTGGTTCCACTGGCTGCACTGGTGGGACTTGCTGGCCTGTCTCACCCTCCTTCTCCTCCTGCATCTCCTATGTGCTGCCTGTTGTTGTTGTTGTAGTTGTTGTTGTTGCTGGTCTAGCAGTGCAGGCATGTCCTCCAGCCCCAGGATTGCTAAAGCAAGTGTAACCATTTTGGTGTTGGAAGGGGTGTGGTGTGTGGGTGTGCTCCTTTTTTGCTGGGGCAGGCACCATTTGCTCCATCTGTGGCAGTTGGGTACACAGCAGGTTGCTATTTACGGGTGATCCGCGATGCCTGCAGTAGCGCCATCGTCCAGACCCTATTTACCGCCTTCGGGATGCCGGTATTTGCATGTCCGCATGACTTGTGATGTCCTACTGTTAGCGGCATCCCGGTATTGCCACCGCCAAGAGTGCATGGACGCACGCATGCTGGTAAGTAGGGGCATGGTACAGGCGGTGGTGGTAATGCCAGGTTTTGAGGCTCATAATGGCCCGGAAGGGTACTCGATGCCGGTATTACCATTTCGCCTTCCTTTTTTCATTACCTCCATGCTCGTAATGAGGCCCATATTCTGCTACCAGTTTCAAGTGACCAACATCTATGCCAGAATATGATTTGACCAATACACAGAAAGAACAAGCAATGACCACAGCAAGAGTTATGCTGTGGCTCTGGCAGGGAAATATAACATTCTTCAGGTTTAGTGGGTTTGAGGCAGCATGTGGGAAGACTGTGGGGAGAGTTTAGTGTGAGTTGAGTGTGAGCGTCAGGCCCCTGGATTTACTCATGGACTCCTGCGAGTCACCGGGATCCTTAAGAACAGTCATGATTAATCCTGGAAGATTTAGATACTGTTCACAGGATTCCAAATGTCCATTTCATGCAAATGAATCAGTAAAGCCTGCACTGATGGCAATACCATCAGTAATGGGCCAGGGAACCCTCATTATCAATCTGAGATGAAGAGGAGGGTACATAAGGAGGTCTGAAGGCACATACCTACTGGTATTGAGAGTGCCTGAAGGCCTTGCTGCTAATATCACCCAAGACTGCAAGAGTCACTTTGGCCCCTCAGATCTCATGATCATGTAGAAAATGCAAATCCCTCAGCATGCCTACATAAAATGTATGATCAAATCTGAAAAAATATCCAGGAAATTTGGTATGGCAAAAACAACTGACAGCAGCAGGTGCAGAGGAATCAGTGTTCAGTGTTCCATTTTAAATTAGATTTGAGAACCTAGCAAAAGTTAATTATATGCAGATAAGCAGACAGGCAACCAAAATGGACACAATATTTTAGATAGGCATTGGTACGAGGGATTATAGCTGGAAATTAAGACGCCCGAGTTGCTGTTTGGAAATCAACATTCCACCCCTGTTGCCAATTAGTTGTACAATATTCTTAAGAGTAAAATCATCAGTTATGGTCCTGAAAGCCTGACGTATCAGCCTAAAACAGAGCTGAGGGCATATAGGTGGGAATTAAGGTCACATAATTGGCACCTATCAGGACCCACACTCCAGGCACAGAAGTCATGTTTGGACACATGCCTGCAGGCACAATGCAATCTCTCAGTATGCAAATAAGAAACATAAGACAAATATTAAAACCATCTATTTCAGTATGGCCAGTGGCGATGATACCCAGCAGCATCAGGAGAGAGCAATGTATATCCCATTGTTGAATACACTGAAGCCGAATGTGGACCCAAGATGGAAGAATAACAACCAGAGTGCTGAGAGATGGAGCAGAGTAGCTGCAAAATTTTATATGGGGTGAGAAGAGGAGTTGGCTAGCAAACAGAGTGATTGCGAGATCCAGACAGTCATCAGGAATCTGTAAATCCTCAAATAACCCAGGGATTATTTCCTGGAAGTTGGGACCTTGAATGTACTGTCCATTTTCAGAGAAGCAACTCCCAAATGACATCCAGTGAAAATGTTGCCAGCAAAGATGCAGTCAGTGAAAAAACCATGGTGAAAATAACTCTGCAGTGAAAGAGTAGCCACACAAATAGTATTCAAAAAATGCAGCTGAAAAGTAGCCAAAAATGCTGCTACGGTAATTGTTAGGGTTAAGGAAGGTTTTGTGGTCTTGCCTCGTTTAGGGCAAGGAAGGGGTAGGATAGTGGTTAGAGTAAAGATTCTGGCTGGAATTAGGCTAGGAGCTAGGGTAAGGTTGTGGCAGAGCTGGTAATGTTGTTTAGTTATTCATTGGGCCAGATTAAGTGTCTGGGTAAGTGCTAAACTAGGACAGGGTTATCCATCTCCAGCATCGAGAGCCAGAAAACTGTTGGATTTTCAGGACGCCCCTCATTAATATTCATGAGATAAATATGCATACAATACAGTGGTTCTAAATGTATGCAAATTCTTTCTCATGAATATTAATGAGGGATATCCTGAAAACCTGTCAGGTTTCTGGCTCATGAGTCCTGGATTTAGACAACCATGTACTAGGGTTTTAGTAAAGCTAGGGCTAATAGAGTAATTGTTTGGGTAAGTGTTAAAGAAACAGATAGGGAAGTTGGAGAGGGATGGTGATGTTGGCGTAGGATACGGGTTTACGATAAACCTAGCGGCTAGTACAAAGTAAGCATTAGGGTAAGTGTTAGAGTTGAAATTAGGGTATGGATCAGAGCAAGGGTTTGGGTTAGGGGATGGGTTATGTCATTTGTGGTGAACTGATGATAGGGTTGCAGTTAGGTTCCCTGTTAATTTTCCATTTATTTTGTATTGACTAACATGCAAATGTTTAGCGCGCTCAAGGGAGGTTTATTAAAGGTGTGCACCATTGTTAGGGGTTATAGTCTTGTACTTTTTTGTGTATTTAAAAATAGTTTTTTGGTTGACCTTATTACTTGCAACATTTTCCCATTGTGCATTGATTGTATTGAATGACCACATTTTTTAAAACGACTTTTTGCTGGCTACATTTCGACATGACTACATTTTCCTGGGGACATTTTCAAATAGAACCTGGTGGCATGTATGCTACTAATCCAAAAGTGGGTACAACTACCCATTTACACATGTATTCTGTTCAAGTTGTTGATGTAGTGTTGCATCCTGTACATAAAAACCTTTTCTGAGACATGCTGGTTCGTGCTGTTGTTACAGACCTCTTTTCCTTTTAATGAGGTCAGCTTCTGTTATTGTGCTGGAGAGACTAAGAAGAGGAGTCAGCTCTGACTGCACTGAAAGAGATGAGCTTTGAGAAAGCACCAGATAGTGCTCTTTTACTGTAAACATCTCCTGCAGTCATGGAAACTCGATACTCTGACGTCAGAGCAGTGTTCAAGCATGTAGTTTGCAGAATGCTGTGATAATTCATCAGTGATCAACCAGGTTAAAATCTATGGTTGTGTCAGTGGACTTCAAAGAAAACCTTACATAACTGCATTGCAATTAATTACCCTGTAATGCATAACTATTCTTTAAAAAGGTTGCTTTCAAATATTATTTGTTGTATAAGTATAATAATATTTCTGATTTTGCATCTTGAACTTCTCGTTCCTTACTTCTGATAATTTCAGTAATGTCTTCTGCTCTTTCTTTCTTTCTTCTATTGTGCTACTTTGGGAGAGGTTTTCATCCCTGAAAAAGGTGTATCGGACATAAGCATTAGAGAAGAGCACCATCGCAGCAACAACCCCATTTCTAAAACAGACATAGGCCCTCATTACGACCCTGGCGGAATTCGGAAAACGATGGCGGAAATGCAATACCGCCATCGAATAGCGCTCGGTGCGACTATGACCCGTCACCGCAAAGTACGAAGCCATTAGCGACACCGTAGTGAACGCCAACGCTAACTGCACCAAGCACGCGCGCGCGCGCCATGCCAAACCGTAAACACCACCATGGCGCAAGGGTACGCTAATTCCGACCCTAGCGGACATGTACCTAACGCCATCAAGCATGGCGGAATGTACCATTCCGCCATGGTGAGAAGTACGGCATCGCGAATCAACCGTAAACGGCCCCACTGAGTGCCTGTACACCGCTCCCTGCCCACAAAGTACAACTCCCCGTAGGTGCAATGAAGTCACAATGCAACCAGTGAAATGTACAAGTCACCCATGCATGCCAACGAACAAAAGAAACACAAGAGGGGCCAATGGGAGCTGCAGGGCACAGATGGCACGAATACAGAAGCCAATCCAATGGACATGACCACAGTCCCCCCCCCCCGAAACGCACGCAAACACAGGCACCTGTGACCAGCAATATTCCGAAAATCACATCATGCCACCAGTCCACCTGGCTGACCGGCATCTGTTACACAAAACCCAATCCCCCGCCCCTGAGCATGACAACATTCAAACAGTCATATTGGCAGCCCCCATCCCTGACCTCACTGGGCTTCGTAGGCAAACGCGCCCAGTACAGTACCACGCAACTAAACTCCGAAGCTGGAACCCAATGCAGATCTCCTCACAATACATCGCTCCCCAAATAGGAATATGCCACATCACTTGCAAAGAAGAACGCTACACGGGCAAAATCAGAATAGAAATTTAATGCACAACAAATCACCAAGCCCATACAGCCATTAGGCCATGAACTCCAAAACACATTTCACCATTGTGGGCTGCATCCGCAAGAAATGACCAGCCACTACTTGTGTGACGCCCTGTTCCATCATGGTACACAGAGCCACATTCACGTACGAAAAGGCAACATGGAAGCGCACAGAACCGCAGGGCCGTCCCAATGGGGAGGCACTAGTCCAGCTGAAAGGCCGAAATGTTGCTCCGAGCCACCAGTACTGCGTAAGGGCATGTGGCCCATTGGCGATCGTCCCATAAGATCGTAATGCTGCTCCACTGATTAACACGAAGCAGCAGGTGCCGGGAGTAAAAGCCATCTGCAGGAGTGGCATACAGATGGCAGTGGCAAAAGGGGAGGAGATACCTGTCAACCAAAAGAAAAGAAAAAGAATAGAATGGCCATCAGAACTACATTCGAACAACTCACTTCAATGATCACACTAAATCCACAGCCATATGCATGCTAGCCCACTCCAAAGGATCATCACCACCCAAAAACCACTTGCGACTCATAACTATCTATATCGAGGTGTAAACACCATCACAAACGAGTGTACCTGTGCATGCGTCTGTCAAAACAGAATCCATCAGATGGGATTGGTAACGTGCATGGACACAAGTGTCTGAGGGCGCGTCGAGACAGGGAGGGCTCAACAAGGCCAGATAGACGATGGTCCCACTATGGCAGCCCTGCATCACATAGCGCAGGGGAGGCGGATAGATTCCAAGAAGCCCTGTACATGGCAAACTCTGTATCAAATCACCTGCCCATGCATCCATTCATCATTCCCTCATCCCGGGATTAAAACGCCTGAATATTTACTCACATAACATTAGAAATATCCATTGAGTCTGTGCGTTATGCAGCCTGCAAAATCCACAGTGCCCCAGCCCGTAATTCCAGTGTAGTGAAGTAACATGTATTTGGGAACGTCCGGCCTCATCGCCCACGTCGCTATTGCGCATCCCAAACCATTCATATCAATCATTGCATCCTCGCCATGGCCCCTGTCTCAAGGACATTGAACAATAGAACGTTATATTTGCAGTCAGACCTGTGGGCATTTCCTCGCCGCTAGCTGAAAACCGAAAGCGCCGCCCTTCGAATTCCTCATTTGCAACATCACGTCGAAGAGGCATCTGTGGCCGTTTGAAATCACAAATTAATCCATCTAGTGCGGCTGTGTGTGAAAATGGCAACTGCCTTCACCCACAAATGGGACGCCCCGCCCGTCGTTGCAACTCGGTACAGTGATGCATGAGGGCCCACCGTTACTCGAGTACTACGTACCACTGACCCTTCACAAGTCTGTTCGCGACTGCACAGATAGTATGTGAAACAATGGGACCACAGCAGAATGAACATATCAACCAATGTTACACGGCCATCGGGTACAAATACATGATTGCAATAGCAAGATGCCATTCCTCGAATTGCAGCGTTGTGTGCGGGACGTGCTCGGCCAAAGGGGAGAGCAGTTTGCACAGGTGGAATGAATCACCACAGGTGGAGGCCATACAGCCTGAAAACACATAAATTGCACACCCAGTCTCCTCCCACAACCACACCCACTCCGAAATGCTACCGGCAGGACTCGCGATGTTGGCCCTGGGGGACCTGATAGCACTGCAAGTACTCCAACTCCAAGAAGAAGACGAACACCAACTACAACCGGCCGCACGGAGGAGACGCAGGAGGAGGAGGAGGGCAAGGCAGGGCCAGCAAGGGCCGCCAGCACAGCCACTACCACCACGCAGGCAGCCCGCAATCCCACGCCTCCGAGCACATCCGTTCAACCTCACTGATGAGCAGATCCACACCCTCTACCGTCTGGACCGGGACACCATAGCCGCCATTGTGGACATGACACAGGCTGACCTTGTCAGCATGATAGATAGCCCAACCGCCATCCCACCCCTACTGAAGGTGGTGTCTGTACTCCACTTCCTGGCCACAGGCACCTACCAGCACACAGTCGGACAGTTGCATGGCATTTCTCAGCCACTGTTCTCACGGACACTATTGCAAGTGCTCGATGCCCTCCTGCAGCACGCAGACGACTACATCTCTCTACCACGCTCGGAGCAGGAAATTACCAACACAAAAGTGGGATTCCATGCACTTGCCGGCATACCGGGTTGCATTGGTGCCATCGACTGCACCCATGTGGAATTGGTCGTCCCACATGCCATGGAGGCCCAGTACCGCAACCGAAAACAATTTCATTCCCTGAATGTACAAATGGTGTGTGACTCCAACAGGATCATTACACATTGTTGTGCCCGATTCCCTGGATCAACCCATGATTCTATGGTCTTGAGGAACTCTACAATACCACGCTACATGGAGCGACACGCAGGGAACAGATCCTGGCTACTCGGTGAGTCTCATTACATGCATGATAATGTGGGGTATGTGATTCGGCAATGACCTGGCAGGAAGGGGGGGGGGTGTGCGTACGTAGCAATGGCATTCCACATCATACGTATATCGTCCACATACAGGTGATGCTGGATATCCACTGAAGAGATGGCTCCTCACACCAGTCCGAAACCCACGGGACCAGCATGAGGAGGACTACAACCATGCCCACTCACGTACCCGTGTAGTCATTGAACAGGCATTCGGCCTACTGAAGGGTCGTTTCCGCTGCCTCAGCAGGTCTGGCAGGGCACTCCTGTACCGCCATGAGAAGGTTGCAAAGATGGTGATGGCATGTGTCATGCTCCACAACATGTGCGTACGTAGAAATGTGCCCATGCCCCCTGACGCAGAACTGCAAGCACCTGATGATGGTCATGATGAGGGTGGGGATGTGGCAGCACCTCAAGGAGTCTGCGAGGCACCGGAGGGCCGTGACATTCGTCAGCATCTCATAGATGCATGCTTCTAGCACTCACGCCTGGTGGCTGATACATGGACACGGGACTCGTGGCACTGTGTGTGTCTGGGACATGCACAATATGGACTGTACGCCTATGATGGCCTAGTACACAAAGATCAATGTCCACACATCTCATTGGTTGATCGTGCACTGTTTATGGCATATGTGATATCATGTTGAACACCCTATCGACCCGCCACCCAAGTGAGCCCAACACACCCCCTCCACCCTCCTACCTCCCCCCCGAACACCAGTGTCCAAAGATGCTCATTGTCAGTGGGCAGTCGCTATTGCAAGCCCCCTCTGCGGGTGTCAGGGGCACCCCTGCCTGTGGAGCGCAGGTTCCTCCCAGATCTACGTTGGGGGCTGCCCTGGACGGAACTTGCAACGGATGATGTCTCTGCCTGCTCACGTCCATGCATGTCCCTGAGGGTTTGCGAGAGCTCAGTGAGCACACGGCGCACTGCGGCAAGTTCGGCACATACGTCTTTGGACGTCGCATGCAGTTCCCCCCTCAGGCTCTCGGTGCTTCTCTCCATTTGTGCCCTTAGGGTCTCTGTACCTCTCTCCATTTCTGCCCTAAGTGTCTCAGTTGATGTTTCTATGTCTGCCTTAGTGCCCCCACATTCATCGGCATGGTCCTTGAGGAGCGTGGCCAGTTGCTGCTGTTGCACGATTAACTGGTCGAGGGACTGTTGCCTCTGCTGGGCCATGGCCATTTGCGGGGGTGTCACAGAGGGGCTGTGGACCTCATGTTGCCTTGCCACAGGGCTTGTGGGGGATGGCCAGTCGTCGTCTTGTGGGTGCCCCTGCGTGGCATCCTCATGTTGTACGGGATGGGACAGACAGGGGGATTGGGACAGGTCATGGATGGATCTGACTTCGACATCCCCGTCTTCTGTGTCGGAGCATGCTGCCATCAATGGGGTGTCACCTATGGTGCTGCTGCCACCAGAGGCAGTGCCTTCTGTGGCATCCGTTGGGGGGACCTGTGGTGGTGGTGTTGTGGGCATGCTGGCTGCTGGGGTGCCTGTTGATGTTCCCTCCTCTGTGCTGCCACCTGATTTGTGCTGCTGCCGTGTCTTGATGCGTGCAGCTGAGGTGGAGGGTCTTTGGCTGTTGGTCTTGGCCCTCTTTGCAGGTGTGCTGGTAGGGGTGTCCTGATGCTCGTCGTTTGGATCGGACCCTGTGGTGGAGTAAAGGAGGGCGAGGGTTATTGATGGGTCTGTGGGAATTGGAATGGCATTGTATCACATGCATTGGGGTGGTACCTGAGGGTGATTTGGGTCGGGGCCTTGGAGGTGCTTTCATTTGTGTGTGGAGTGAGGGTGCAGTTGTTTGGCAGCCTGCAGTTAGGGTGTGCCTGCTGCACGTGTAGTGCGTGTTTTAGGGGTTTTTAATTAATTATGTATTTATTGTGGGTTTTAACGTGCGCTATCAGGCCGATGTGTGTGGACGTTCTCCTGGACATGTGTTTCTGTTGCACTATGTGGACACTTGCGTGGAGAAGACGACGGCTGCATTCTCCTGGAGGGTCTCTGTTAGCACGGTGAGTTCCTCACGGGAGAAGTGGACCTGCCGCTTGCGGTCGCACGCTTTCTTCGCTACTTTTCCCATTTTTCTTGGTTTCGCTAGGGTGGATGACGGGTTGGGGTGTGTCTCAGGGTAGTGTTTTTGGTGGTTGTGTGGTTTTAGTGGTTTTATAGGTGTACGGCGGGATGTTTCCCGTTCCGGGCCCATGTTTTTACTTCCGTTTCCGTATATTTCCGGTCACCGTACTTTCCGGTAGGCGCACACTGCGGTGTCCGCTGTGATGGGTGGCGGTATTGCACCTAGGGCGCCGTACGGCGGCGGTGTGGGCCGTTTTGGGGTCATTTCCGCCATCGCGGACTTTGCACTTCCGCCATGCCGTGGTGCTCGTGCCCGATGGGTCGGAATGGGCCGCACTTTGCTCCTTCGTGCAATGGCGGAAACGCTATTTACGCTGTGGCGGTCCGGTCAGTCACTTTCCGCCAGGGTCGTAATCAGGGCCATATAGTCCAATAATAATAACCTTGTTCAGGAAATCTCTCTGAGTGCCACAACTGTTCTCCTCACACTGCCTAGAAGTATGTTCTGTGCATCTCCACGTCTGACGGTGCATTTTTCTAAGATGCTCGATTCTTTGTTATCCACAGGTCTTTGTAATTAGAAAGGTGACCTTCACATATTTAATGTAGGACAGGCTTGAGTATCCACACAGTATGTACTTCTCCACGAGAAACCCTGCAAGGGCCCTTCATTGGGACGGAAACGCATGCTGGGTAGCAATGGTGTCAAGAACTATTATCCAAGGTCCTAAGAAAAAAATGACTGGAAGAGATGGAAAACGGCTGGTCCATGTGTTGGACATTACTCAGCACTATTACCAACTGAAGCAGGTGGTTGAATGACATAGTCTCCTACGGGAAAACAATTACCGTGTGTTAATAATGCACTTTTTTGAGTTAGACAATTTGTGACATTTGGGGCCCGATTCATGGGAGAGGGCGCATAGATCCTACAAAACCTGGGTGGCAAGAACGAATCTGTGTGGCCAGTGGGGCATACAAAAATCTGCATGTTACGTGTCTTCATGGGTTTGTTCACGCAAATGAACCCTATACGCAAGTCGCAGCCAGGAAGGCCCACGATACGCCCACAGGCAGAGCCATTCCAGCCATGGAAACAGACCTTTGCGCACTCCTTGTGTGTGATGCAATACGCCCCTGAAAAACTGCCTGCGAACACCCAAAACCAGGCCAGCACCGTGGCGAAAGTGCGTTGGGACCCCAAAACTATTCCCTTGACCCCCTCAACATGCATACCACATATTGTAAAAGTAATCATTTTCCAGTACACATGCGTGCAAACCCTGTAAACCATTCCTGCACCCTGCTACATTGCTTACGAGCACCCCCGAGTCCGATCGTAACACCGAATATGTGCACGCACCCCTAAATCTGACACCCGATCTTACTAGGTGATTCCTAGGCGCAAGTGTCTGTATGCCTGTCTTTGGGTGGTGGATAGATCGAGTGCATTGCATGGCCATTTCATTGATGAGAGGTTACGTGGACAGATCCATGGGCCTGTGATCGACTGCCAGTCGGCTGTCCTCATAATGCCCACATTTTCCCTTGTTCTTCCCCATTTTGCGTGTTCCGCCCCCTACTCCAGTCTATGCGCAGGCCACTCCCATGCTCAATGAGGTGTCTCGTGCAAGGCACTCGGCCGCTCGCAGAGACATGCAGAGCCTGCACAAAGTCTCCTCAAAGTACAAAAAAGTCCTGTGCAGATGATTCCATGAATCGACAAACTGAGTTTCGCACACGGTTTGGTGCACAATGTCCTGATTTAGTACAAAAATAATTCCATGATTCAAGGCCGTGTTGTTTTTTTTAGTCAAGCTTTTTTTCTCAGATTTCCATTTTCCAACTATCCAGCATAAATACACCAGAACAAACTATAAGGGACACAAAATATAAGAAGATAAACAGCACATACCAAATAATTAAAACAGAGTTTGAAGTCTGGACAGCAGGGGAAAGGCTGTAGGAATCTCGCACAATATTAGCAGTCACAAATCATTCCATAATCAAGATGTCTGGGGTTGTCAGACTATTTGGTACCAATGTGCCGAACTTGTTATTTCACAGTAGGCAGAAAATGCAGAGAAGTTGAGGTCTATTATACGTATCTTCACATTCTTTTATGTGATCTATAAAGGGGGACTATGTTGCTATGTACTTGGCATAGGAAGTACACAGCAATGACAAGATCTTTTCCATGGACAGGATTTCCCACACCTTTATCCAGAACTGCACATCCTCATTCACAACGAGGGTGACGACGTGTTTGTGACTAAATGGATTCTGCCTCGCAGGAGTACAAGGGTGAGCAGGGACAGAATTGCTCAGCCCTCATACTTCTAGAAACCAAAACACAATGCCATCATGACGGTAAAACAGGGACAGTTAAGAGATATACCTCTGTCACCTTTTGTTGTAACACACAGCGAGGGAAGGCTATACTCCTAAACGGGGTGTGACGGTGAACCACTTGTGATACAAAAACAGCACAGTATCACTGTCCACAAATAAAGGGAATGTCCAATCAAAGTTTTATAAAAAAACATAGACACTTTAACAAAACACACCATCTGCAAGACTAACAAAAGAGATTACTATACAAAAACTCACCCCAAAGGAAAGAACAGAAGAGAAGTGACAGACTGGAGAAAGTAGCACTCTGAGTACAGTTCCAAGTGTGGTAGATAAGGTAATACCAAAAAGGATACTGTGGTTATGAAAGGGATGATCAGGACCTAACCAGTCTCTAGGACCCAAGTAGATCATGAGGAAGTTCAGGGTCACAGTACCTGAATTTGCTTCTTAGTGGGCTGACGTGTCAAACCCAGGCTTGAACAACAATGAGATCTGATCAGGCTCAGTTGGGCGTATAGAATTGTGGAGTCCTTGCCAACAAACAGGCATTGAGCAAGGGCACATTCTTGTCTTGGTGCGGTCAAACAGCTGCAGTTCATGTGATGCAGGTTGGGGCGATCCCAAGAATACTTTAACATTGGCCAGGGCAGCCCGATGGGTGTCGGTTGTGAAGTGGTGCTCAAGGGGGTGTCAAGGTACAAAAATTAGGTGGTGTTCTTTGGCAGTGAGTATGTGCTTCGGGCCTGGCAAGTGATCTGCTTGTTGAAGACGTGATGCTGTGTCAAGCTGATGTCAATACAGTGCACTAGTTTGGCTGTTTGGAGGAACAAAGAAAACAGTACCAGCACCTTCTGTCTTGCTCAGGATGCAATGAATGTGAAGTGACCGGTTATTGTTGGTGAGCAGAGAACTGCGACTGATCTCACTCTCCAGGTTGCTGTGAGGCCTTCATAAAGGACACAAGGACAGGATACTTCAGTTCAAGGTCTGCTCTTCTGGCACAGAAGATCCATTGCAGATTCTTAGTCCTTATCCACAGCACTAGTCACTCCCTTGGATCCTTGGGAGTGTTTCGAGGACAGAATTTTCCTCTGTCTTGGATGGTTCTTTCTTTGCCTCTCGTGGAGGACTTTTGCTGTTGCAACTGTCTGTCAAGTGACAAAGGTCTCACCAGTGTCTCAGTGTCGCTGTTGCTGGAAGAGAGGTGAGATCCGGAAGGCTCTGCGGTGGTGTTGTCAGGTGTTCCCTTCTTTTTGAAGAGGTAGGATCTGTTCCGGGAACTCGCCACTGTCATTACACCGAGGAACAGTAAGTAACAAGAATGCTGTTTTCCCTGCGCAGCTCAGAATGGGAGAAAAAGCGAATGCTATAAAAAACCCTGGATGGTATTCGGAAGGTAAGTATGTCCAGTGGAGATTATGTCCTTATATTCCGTTTTGAGGAGGATGAGCAGAGAATGTTCAGAAAGACGAAGCTATGTCCGGATGAGAGAGACCAAGCAGAGTAAGGTAAGGACAGGTAAGGAAGGCTCTGCAGTAAACAGAAGCTGCCATGGAGAGACAGAAAACTGCAATGCGAGTGAGACAATCAAAGGGCCAGTAGTCAGCCCGGGAAAGGAGGAACAGAACAGTACCCAAGCACGGAAACCACAAAGTAAGTACCCAGAGAAGCACAACAAACCTGCCGAGGAATGGAGGTGGGCGGAGAGAACGCTGCCAGGAGGTGTCGGCTGAACCTACATTGACAACTACTGAGGAAGTGGGAGAGGAAGGAGTCCTTGTGAAACCGAGCCGCATTGAAAGAAACACGGATAAGGACTGAAAAAGCAAGCACAGTTGAAAATAGAGAAAAATAGAGAAAAAAGGTATGAGAGAAGAGGGAGAGAGAAAGAGAGAACCAGCAATGAAGCGCGCTGGCAGATAAAGAGCAGCTAGAGAGAGTAGTGGCAAAAAGAAGGCGCCAAACACAGGAAAGAAACACATAGGTAGGGACGAACCCAGAAAGAGAGATGGCAAGGAAGGGTGGGAAGGAAAGGTACCGGCCATAACAGGCAAACACAAGAAGGTTGGAGAGTAGCGAGCTTGGTCGCAAAGCGAGCAAGCCGGAGCAGGATACAACAACAGTTGCAACACACAAGGGGGCGGGGCTAACAGGCATAACAATGAACATGAATGGAAAGACTGGACAGTTAGCCTGTAAACGTAGCGGAACTTCCAAGATGGATCCTCTAACGGGACCATACCTTCCAGGAACCTCTACTCATGACACAGTCCCAAAAGATGTCTAGGTGTGGGTCTGCAGAATGTCTCTTCAGCCTTAAAGGATCCTCAAGTAACTAAAGGTGTTTTGTTGAAGGGGTGCAAGACCCCCTCTTTTAAGGGTCCAAGTCTCCAGGTGATTGGTCTGCATCTACTCTACTTTAGTGAACCAATCCCTGCTCCTGGCTGGAGTGGACTTTGCCCTCTTGATCTTCCACCCAGAGTGCTTTGCTGCAGAGGAAGTGAGGAGGCAGGAAAGGAAAAGGAAGACAGCAAGTGACAAATGGTGGAAGGCTTCTTTCACTGTCCAGAGCACTCCTGCCGATCCTACTCCTGCCCCCTTCCCTCCAACTGAACATCAAAGACCATTGAATGTATAGCACCATGGTGTGAGGCTACTACTCCTGAATGAGTGTGCCCCTTTACAACCTGGTCCCGGGACAGCTGCCCACTGTGCAGCTGTCTCCAGAGGTAGGGGTTCCCGGCCCTCACAAATTAATTAAATGAAGACAGGGTCCATGGGGTTTCTGTCGTGACTTGCCACGTAGTGAAGAGTATTGAGCCTCTGTCCACAAATCACCCACAGGGAGAGAAAGATAAACACTCCCTGTGCGAGCTTTGAGGCCACAGGTGGTTGATGGTTCGCTGAATCAGATGGCGCCGAGGACCCCAGAGGCTGTTGGGAGGAAATCAGGGTTAGTACAGGCAAAGACAGTGCTTTAGTGAAATGCAAATCAATGATACTCTCTTACCTAAGTTCCGTGGAAGGGAGCCTGAGGATTTGGTGCAGGGGAGCGCCGATGATTCAAACAGTCAAGTACCTGGAGGCAGGTATGGGCTGACCACCCGTAACCCTTAGGTTAAACGTAATGATTTCCAAGAAAGCGGAAGGAAGGTTGTAAACAATCTCAAGGTCAAAATCCAGGTTGTAGAAAGCGAGCAGATAGGGAATTCCAAAGCAGTCCGTTATGCGTAAGCCAAAGGTCCAAAGTACCAGTATCTATGCAAAGTTCCAGCAAACGTATCCAAGGAGCAAGAGTTTAACCAATCCGTTATGTGGAAGCCTGAAGTCGAAATCCGTTGTGACCAAAAAACAAGAGTCGAGAACGCCGAACAGTGTTGTGAAAACAGCTGTGAAGCGGCGAGTGAATCGAAGCTCCCGGCTTTTATGCGAGCCGCCTCCCAATCACGTGAGCGGGGCTCTGTGCACGTGATCGGGAAGTTGATGTGAAACCCGGAAGCAATCGCGATCGGCTGTTCCAGCCCGATCGCAATCTCCATGGCAGTTGCCATTGGAGACAAGGAAACAAACAACGCCGTCCTCTGCGTGTGACTTGAAACCATCGGTGATGGCGACTCCCCTGCACCCTAGGTGATGGGACAACTGGAGGGTTTGACTGAGAACCGGGGAGCCTGACAGTACTGCGTGTTGGAGTGTTATGCAAGGTGTTGTATGGGCGTGTAACTGACCTATTGTGCATAACAGTTTCTGTCCTTCTGTGTGGCACAATCACCCTGTCTGATCTGAATACACAATACTTCCCGCATTAGGGCTGGTTCACAGGAGCTGACAAACGTGCAATATCTATTTGAATGTGCCAATCATGATCATAAGTATAGCCATGCGCTATACCTAAACTCAAGCATAGCTTATTCTTAGATGTTACCATGGCATCAACTTGGGGTAGACATGATCCTTGTCATCTGAGTACCGAGATATATCTCAAAACGTCCCCCTGGTGTGGCAGTGACTCGGCTGTTGCTGTTGCGGTCAAGTGGGCATCTTGAGACCTTTGAAACCTGCTCTGTGCCACAAGCCGAGCGAGTACTGCGGATCAGACTACTGATGCAGCAGGGCACAAGGGTGCTATGCTTTTGGTATGGAGTTGCGACAAAGGGCAGTCTAGTTAGCAGATTACACATTTGGAGTAGGAATTACCTGCAACATTTTATGTTTTGAAAATAAAGATGTCAGGGCTTCACACCCTCGCAACATGGCCTTTCCTCACAGTGTTTATCAAAGATGCTTGCATTCTCTCCCCTTGTGTGAATTGCCCATAACAGTTTTTTTCATGCAATGAAGTGGATGCTCTAAAAAGTGTTTTGGAAATTGGATTTGTCCATTGAAGTGAAGCAGACTATGAAGAGAGTAACAGTTTCAAGAAATAATCCAACCTCCCTAACTGGTTGAGTACTATCAGGGTGAATACAAAGAGAAATCAGGCAACCAAAGTAACATGGCAGGTCAGAAGCCTAAGAGGGGCCCCTTGTCACCACCACCAAAGTCATTCCACCATAGTTTATTTATTTTATTTATTTATTGAGCATTTCTAAGGCACCTACACATCAAAAAGGATTTGCAAATGCCACAAGACACAGGGGGTAACAGGGGGAAAAGAATAACAGTAACGGTCCTACTTGGCCCAATGACATTTGGATCGTTCAAGTACAATAAGCAGGAAGTGCAGGGAGAAGGGAGAAGGGAGAGGTGCAAGGGGGAGGAGGCCAGGGGCTGGTCAAGTGCTGAGGGAGGCCCAGGAGGGCAAGTGCTCAGGCAGGGGGAAGGGGTCATCTAATGTGAGGGAGGGGGTTCGACCAGATTTAGTAGACTGGTCGGGGATGGGTTCCTGAGGGCAAATGCTGGTAAGGGGTAAGGGGAGACTGGTCAAAGGAGGGCCTGCCCCAGTAAGGCTCATGAGGGAACAGGTCACCCGACATAGAGGCAGGTGGGGCTAGCAAGGGATGGGGTGGAGGAAGGAGGAGAAAAAAAGGAAGGAAGGTCTTGAGAAGCTTCCAGAATTTAAGAAGATCCGGCTCAAGATGGAGAGGGGCAGGAAAGCCATTTTAGAGGGATGCTCCTGCCGAAGAAAGAGATCTAGCCCCCACTCTCTGCTAGAGAAGCATGTAACTTGCAGAGCGTTAGCTAGAAGACCAAAGAATTCTGGCAGGGATGTATTTATGGAGAGAGAATTGAAATATAGAGTGAACCCAGGCCGCAGAAAACCTTGTGGATGATGCATAGGGTCTTGAATGTGATCCTTGCACCCACAGGGAGCCAGTGGAGGGACTTTTAGGCTTGAGAGATGCGTCCCTGGGCTTGAGGTCAAGAATAAGTCTTGCAATCCTATTTTGGATTAGTTGAAGAGGGCAGAGGGAAGAAAGAGGCAGATTAAGGCAGAGGCTGTTGCAGTAGTCGTACCAAGAGAGAATTAGAGTTCTGGAGACATTGATTATCTGGGGAAAGGTGAGGATAAGGAGAATTCCTCTGAGGGGGTGAAGCTGGAAGTAAGATTTCTTGACAAGGTCAGCGATATGAGGATAGAAGGAGAAGTAAGAGTCAAAGATGACACCAAGGGTTTTTGCCTCACAAGAGGGTGAGGGGAGGGGGCCCAAGGAGGGCGGCCAGAGAGTAAGGGGGAAGAAGAGGGCAGATTGAAACCTGATTTCACTAAAGTGGCCCATCAGTTACAATGGCAGTCTTGCAATGATGTCAAAATACTACCGACACAAACATGGCAACCAGTCTTTTTTAAACATTATTTGTAGTGTGCATACATCCTAGAAGACTAGACTGTGTGTTTATGACCCATGAGAATAATCATTGTCTGCTTATCCATGATACTTGTGCTCTATTCCGGGATTTCCCTTTGTCAAAATTAAAAAATATCCAGGGCTAACCTTATTTTGCAACTGAACCACAGCCCCCTTTGAAAGATTAAAGAATATCGAGGCTTAATACCAAATACGCCAGTTACGAGGTAAAAGTATAATATACATTTATTAACAGGCAGCTGGCTGGCGCTCAACACCCCGCAATGTGTGCAGGCAGACACTGTGAGATGAGAGAGAGCTGGACATTTCAAAAACACAAGTGTTTAGTTTTCCACAATCCCGAACACATCAGCCAGCCCCTCTTTGTGTAATACATTTACCTGGGGTTCATGGCCTATCCACATAACTAAGTCATGCTTAAACATCTTTGAATAGTTTGTTGTTTTCCTTTAAACATTTCACATGTTTTCCAAATATAAGACACAAAGGTAACATTCCTTATTTTGCTCACTTATATTTGTCTATGATTTGTTCTTGAGTTTAAAGTCAGCTTAGTTTCAAGGAGCGGAAACAAAGATTTCTGCAAGAAGAGCAACTATTTATCATTCTACTTTGCTGTTGGAACGGAGAAGGCACTATTGGAACAGATGGTGTCTAAATTACTGATTAGTACAGCTTTTGTTTAACTCCAAGGTTTCTCAGTATAGGACAAACAATCCACTTTAGCAGCTTCAACATTCTTATCTATGTTAACATCATGGAAACAGTAAAAAGTTCATTTTGCTCTGCTGGAGCCAAAAACACAATTCAAAACATGGGACAGAAAGCAAGAGGTGATCAAAATGGTGGATAACTCAAAATGGTAGCGTAGTCAGCCTGTTTCAGGTTCATTCAATGCAATTTATAGTGCAATGCGAATGTGCTTAGGCCAATTGTTTACTATTAGGCCGTATTCATGCAAAATATACTTTTACAAACCCTCCTTTTGAACTACGCCAAGGGCATTACTCAAACAAACATTAGCATCATCCGAAAACCATGTATCATCATCAGAACATCCTGAAGCGCTATGTTCAAAAACATTGATCGCCATTAATTTCTTTATTACCGAGGCATTAGTAATTTTTCCTGGCCTATGTGTCTTAGGTTCTAGTTTACCAACTGCTTGTGCATAGTTTCCCCCTATCATGGAACAGATGACAGGAAGACACTGTATGCAACAACACCAAAATATTACAACGCCAAGGATCACCATCAGAACTGCAAATATTTTCCAGGCCCAAGATCGTAACAAGTTCCAGAACCATGTGACAATATCCCGGTTTCTGTAACGCTCACCTGATTCCCACGGAGGCGCTGATCCCGGCTGGGCTGCTATCGTTTCTTCAATTGAGAAGCGTAGAGCTCGGACGACTCTCAGGACTGGGCTTCCTCTTATCGAATTTCTGACTTGCAGGGTAAGTTTTCTGCAGGTGGAAGAAAAAGGGTTAATCACTGTTTGATGGGATTCCTTCTCCCACCAATCGCCAGTTTCTCCCACAGCCTAGCTTTCTACTTGTCTCAGCGAGCTCTCACCTTAGGCGCATAAATGCTGAGCTCTCCATCCTGCGTCTGGTGCACGGGTGCGTGGATTCCAGTTACGTCACTGGATGAGTTCAGTGTTGAGGCTCAAGTCTTTTGCGGCCTTAGTTGTGGCACTGGTGCTGGGATGCCGAAGAGCGATGCCGCCGTTACTGCACGAGCGGATGCCTGTAAGTATACTGTAGTCTTTAGGCTTTAAAAGATGGGCACCTCAATAATGTCCCTTTTCCTTTGTTTCAGGCCTCGGGATGCTGTGGGTGTAGTTTTCTGTTGCCGCTGCACGTGCCGATGCACGTAAGTATAATGTTCGTTGGCCGCTTTTAATGGCACCTCTAATAATGTCCTTTTTCTAGTTTTCAGATGCCGGGATGCTGCGGGCTTTATATCCGTTGCCACTGCACGTGCCGATGCACGTAAGTATAATGATCGTTGGCCGCTTTTAATGGCACCTCCAATAATGTCCTTTTTCTAGTTTTCAGGTGCCGGGATGCTGCGGTTGATGCGGCCGCTTCTGCGCGTGCAAAAACTGGTAAGTTAAGATGAATGCGACTGCCTTCACCCGAACCCCTTTTTAATTATGTCCTTTGCCTTTCAGGTGCAGAGAAGCTGCCGAAAAGAAGGCCGCGGTTAGCTCCGTTGCAATCACGGATGGATCAGGTAAGCGGGCGCGGCTGCAAGCGAGTTGCACTTTTCTAACCTTATGTTTATTCTTTGCAGGTTTTGCCGGTGACTGGATTCCGGGATCTGGTAAGTATTGTTCTGTGTCTTTCTTCATCCACAGGTTGCTGCGCGGAAGCTGAAGATGACTCTGGACCTGGAATGCAGGAGCCGACTCGGTGAGTGTCCTGCTGCTGCTGCAGAATAACGCGAAGCACGTGTTTTCCATCGGGCGTGGTTTAAATAGCAGAGAAGTGCTTCCAGTGTATGTTCTTCCACCGGTTCCACCCAGGTAAGAAAAGAGTTCCTGAATGGAGGGAATAGTTCCTCCCAGCCCTGATGGCTGGGGACTTCAACCAGACTGGATTGTTCTGGGTAAATATGCAGCATGGTCTGCCTCAGGTAAGTCCACCCAAGCATTATTACACTGTTTATCAATATGAGCCCGGCGCATGTGGCGCCGGGACTGAAACCCTTCATGAGCCTGGCGCCAAAGGCGCCAGGACACGGTCCAAAGGGCCACTGTAGGGGTCTGCTGGGTCCGGAGTGGTGGAAGACGGGTCTGCTTCCGAGGGCGCTGGGCCAGTCCTGGCCCCTCGGGAGTAGCACCCATGACAGCTTCCCTCTGGAACGTATACTTCAGTACTCAAGGTGTGTAATTTCTTAATTGCCTTAAATATGGTGGGGGATGAATCGGGTACAAAAACGCAAAACGCAGATCCCACCATTTTGCACACTCCACCACACTCAGCTAGAATGATGTCTAGCACCATCCTGTTTTGGAGAGCCACTAATCTAATAGCCTTTGCTGTAGGGTCATGTTATATAGGATGTCACTAGTTTCATTGATGTTTTTTTCCAAAACCCTTGCCAATTTTCTAATATCTTGAGAGTTTATTATCTGCCCCCAAAATGGCACAACGGATTTAGCAACGTCACCCAGAATCTGTGAGGGAGTGTCACCATCCTCATCCCACCAGTTACGAGTTCTAGAAACTTCAGCAGTGGTGGCGACATAGACACCTGGTAACAGTATTCCTAAATAACAAGCACCCTCCCAGTCTCTTGGCAACCATGGATATGCCTCATTAGTGAAAACAAAATAAACAGGATCTCCTACTTACAGAGGTCTATCCTCACTGGTTAGTACAGCAGTATTCGTACATCCCTCAAATGTACCCATTGGATGGGAACTCTCTCTTTGTATGCAAAATGGAACAGAGTTTGGACTATGGTTAATGGTATAGGAAAGAGGCATGGCATCCCTATTCCCTATGAGAGCCATTTTAAAGGTAATCATACATTGGAAAGGTCTAGAAAGTCTATCAGAAGGCCTAATAGAAGCAACATTTAGCTTGCTCCTATTTGGAAACAGAGAACATCATAAAGGTGCTAAAACTCATTGTTCAAACTCATTAAGATTAGTCCCATCAAAATTTCCAGTGACACTATCGTTCCATCGGCCCAAGAATAATGCCCTAAGTGAAGCATAACAAGCAGTAGTTAGAGGCAGAGGATGTATATACCAGCCCAATCCCTTTTCCCCATGCTGAGGCAGATGTGAACATATCCAACAATTGGTCTTATTCAGAATGGCATGTGTGAGGTTCATAATCATCAAGATGGTGTTGTTGTGATAACTTCCTCTATGTTGGAGGTCGCGAGGACGAAGAGTGAGTGAATGCACATATGGTGGAGACATAGTGGAGGATCTTGCAGTTGGCAATACAATATCAAGCAGATGTGCACCCTCCAGATAACATAACCCGAATGTGAATGTAATGTAATTACAATACAAGCTGTTATTTTGATCACTACCGATTTGGTCCTCGGGGACCATGGCCCTCGATTGGCGGATTCATCATCAACAAAATGATCAGTATCCTTATTAGTACGAGTGACCTCTAAAATAGGCATAGTTTCTCAGCGTCCGTTAAGAAGCCTCAATGTTAGGCTTTTTTAGTTCATCCGTGGGTGGCACTTTACCAAGTGGCCTATCTTGATTGAAGGTAACTTTGCCAGTCCCTGCTTCTTATCGTATGTAGCAGAGGAATGACGAGGGACTGGTTCAAATTTGGTTTTTTGTGGGTTTCTTGTGGGTACAGAATCCTAGCTGCACTTTTCTATTTAATTTACATTAATATAATATCAGCAGACCCTAAATCTAAATCCTGTTCCGTGGTTGCAGATTGTACCTTAAAACTCCAGGTACAGAATGATCAGGGAACAAAGCATTGTCGTTTCCTGAAGAAGATGAAGAAGCAGAAACAAGATTAATCGACGTTGAAGAAGAAATTGAAGAAGAAGAAACAATCTCCCCAGGCCCCACAGGCTCAGGAAGGACTTTCAAAGAAGAAGCAACAATCTCCCCAGGCCTCACAAGCTCAGGAAGAATTTGAGACATCCTCGATGTCGCTCAAAGCAGGCTCGTTATGAGCGTCAGGATCATCAATTCCCTTCTCCTCCCCTTCGTCATAGGGCAGAGGAAAAGAAATCCTCTTCACATGTGACGTGTGGATCCATTGTTTCTTTCCGGTTACTAGTCTAGAAAACAGGACATGAACAAACTGTGAGACATACAGGCCGATACATGGAATTAATGTGCGCTGAAAATTCCGGCGCAGAGGTGCCAAAACGTGCGAATCGCAGTGCAAGTGCGAAAATCGCAGGGAAACCAGCGCACATCGATTCATGGAAGTCCGTGCGCGAGAAAAATATTGGATGTGCGCTGAAAAAGTGTGCGGCGCACGCTGGCGCACAGGTCATCCAACGGCGTGCGCCACGGCCACAGCGAAATCGCACATAGCGCAGCGCACATAACAAAAGTAGGCGGAACACGGGGCGTAACACTCGGAATGGGGAACAACGCGTGAAAATATGGGCATCACGGGGGAAGTACAGGAGGCAAGTGCGCGGAACGCCCACACGCTCGCCTACAACTCGTATTCATGGAATCGAATAGGGCAAACTAGCGCATGGTCAAAGACGCGCACAGGGCCAAACAAGTCCGCCACAAGAAAGCAGGCGATAGCGTCCCTGCGCCTGAAATAAAAATGTGCGCCAAAATGTGAACTAACAAAAAGCACCTATATACAGCTATGATGAATGATCCATACTGTGGCCATCTAGGACAAATGAGGGGCAAAGGGATACCGACAAACACGGACACCCGCTGTGTGAAAAATAGCGTGTGCGTGTATTTCGGGGTGTGTGGGAAGTTCCACACGCGATTGTCCTGGGTATGTATATTTCGGGGTGCGCGGGAAGTTCCACACGCGATTGTCCGTGGTATGTGTATTTCGGGGTGCTTGTGAAGTTTCACACGCGATTTCAGCAGGGTATGTGTATTCCAAGGTGCGCAGGAAGTTTCACACGCAAATTTGCAGGGTACGTGTATTTCGGTGTGCGCGGGAAATTCCACACGCAAATCCAGCAGCCTATGTGTATTTCAGGGGTGCTGGGGCCGTGTGGGTCCTCCCAGCTGTTCCCTCTACACCCTCCACGGCCCCTGCAGGCAGCCCACACCACAGGGGACTACCCTGAACCCCTACACATGTCCCGCAGGCAGCCCATCCACCATGGCCATGCCCCCCAGCCAACCCACATGTCACCTTGCACTACTGCCCACCAACACATGTCTCACAGCACCCCCACCCCCCAGCATCCAGGGGCACCCTCCACCAGGCCCCCACTCATGTCTCCCTGCACCCCTACTGCCCAGCATCCAGGGGCACCCTCCACCAGGCCCCACTCATGTCCAACTCATGTCCCCCTTGACCCCCACCCCCCAGCATCCAGGGGCACCCTCCACCAGGCCCCACTCATGTCTCCCACCCCCCACCCCACCCCCCAGCAGTCAGGGGCACCCTCCACCAGGCCCCCACTCATGTCTCCCACCCCCCTACCCCCTAGCAGCCAGGGGCACCCTCCACCAGGCCCCCACTCATGTCCAACTCATGTCTTCCTGCACCCCCACCCCCCAGCATCCAGGGGCACCCTCCACCAGGCCCCCACTCATGTCTCACCCCCCCACCCCCCAGCAGTCAGGGGCACCCTCCACCAGGCCCCCACTCATGTCTCCCTGCACCCCCACCCCCCAGCATCCAGGGGCACCCTCCACCAGGCCCCACTCATGTCCAACTCATGTCCCCCTGCACCCCCACACCCCAGCATCCAGGGGCACCCTCCACCAGGCCCTACTCATGTCCAACTCATGTCCCCCTGCACCCCCACCCCCCAGCAGTCAGGGGCACCCTCCACCAGGCCCCCACTCATGTCCAACTCATGTCTCCCTGCACCCCCACCCCCCAGCATCCAGGGGCACCCTCCACCAGGCCCCCACTCATGTCTCCCCCCACCCCCCAGCAGTCAGGGGCACCCTCAACCAGGCCCCCACTCATGTCTCCCTGCACCCCCACCCCCCAGCATCCAGGGGCACCCTCCACCAGGCCCCACTCATGTCCAACTCATGTCCCCCTGCACCCCCACCCCCAGCATCCAGGGGCACCCTCCACCAGGCCCCACTCATGTCCAACTCATGTCCCCCTGCACCTCCACCCCCCAGCAGTCAGGGGCACCCTCCACCAGGCCCCCACTCATGTCTCCCACCCCCCCCACCCCCCAGCAGTCAGGGGCACCCTCCACCAGGCCCCACTCATGTCTCCCACCCCCCAAGCCCCCAGCAGTCAGGGGCACCCTCCACCAGGCCCCCACTCATGTCCAACTCATGTCTCCCTGCACCCCCCCCAGCAGTCAGGGGCACCCTCCACCAGGCCCCCACTCATGTCTCCCACCCCCCCACCCCCCAGCAGTCAGGGGCACCCTCCACCAGGCCCCCACTCATGTCCAACTCATGTCCCCCTGCACCCCCACCCCCAGCACTGTGGGGCACCCTCCACCAGGCCCCCACTCATGTCTCCCACCCCTCCACACCCCACGGCAGTCAGGGGCACCCTCCACCATGCCCCCACTCATGTCCAACTCATGTCCCCCTGCACCCCCACCCCCCCAGCACTGTGGGGCACCCTCCACCAGACCCCCACTCATGTCTCCCAGCACCCCCACCCCCCAGCATCCAGGGGCACCCTCCACCAGGCCCCCACTCCTGTCTCCCTGCACCCCCATACCCCAGCATCCAGGGGCACCCTCCTCCAGGCCCACACTCATGTCTCTCCCCCACCCCCCAGCAGTCAGGGGCTCCCTCCACCAGGCCCCCACTCATGTCTCCCTGCACCCCCACCCCCCAGCAGTGCGATTTGCCTGGGTACGTGTATTTCAGGGGTGCGCGGGTAGTCTTACACGCAATTTCATCAGGGTACATGTATTATGGGTCTGTGTGAACTTCCACACGTGATATCAGCAGGGTACGTGTATTACGGGGTTCGCGTGAACTTCCACACGCGATATCAGCATGGTACGTGTATTACGGGTCCGCGTGAACTTCCACACGCGATATCAGCAGGGTATGTGTATTACGGGTCCGCGTGAACTTCCACACGCGATATCAGCAGGGTACATGTATTACGGGTTTGCATGAACTTCCACACGCGACTGGGCCTGGGAGAGTGGGGTACGTGTATTCCTGGGGTGGGCGGGAAAATTCACTCGCGAGTGGGCCTGGGAGAGCATGTTACGTGTATTCCTGGGGTGGGCGGGAAGATTTACAAGGTTGCCTACAACGCGCCAAAAAAAAAGGTCCAATCCGGAAACACGTACGCCAGCATGAAGCAGGCGCACCTCCCGCGCAGCATAAAAGTGTGCACAAACAACAAACAAGCTCAGACGCCAGGATGAATATACCGTTCGTAGCAGCAGTGGCCGTGGCACACCGCAGGAGGAGGAGGAGGATAGTCAGGGCCAGAATCTTCACACCCAGAACCAGCCTTTTTGGTATGCCTGATGACCAGGTGTATGGGAGGTACAGGTTTCCACCTCACATAATACTCAACCTGGTCAGTGAGTGGGAGGATGACCTCACATCACCCACCCTGTGCTCCCAAGCACTCAGCCCCCTGGCGAAGGTCCTCAATGTACTGTACTTCTTGGCTACCGGATCATTTCAGCGTACAAGTGCCATAGTGGGGGGGGTGTCAAAGGCCACGCAGTCACGGTGCCTACACCAGGTGTTGGCTATCATCACTGCACGCCCATCAGTCTGCAGGCACATATACCTGCCCAGAACACCTGTAGAAATGCAGGCTGTCAGCCAGGATTTCTACAGGGTGGGACAATTCCCCAAAGTGCTAGGTGCCATTGACTGCACCCATGTGGCTCTACATCCCCCCAGGGCATCTGAGCACATCTATAGAAACCGCAAGCACTGGCATTCCATCAACATCCAGGTAGTATGTGATGCCAAGGGAATCATCACCTCAGTATATGCCAACTATCCAGGGTCCACCCACGACAGCTTAATTTACAGGATGTCAACCCTAAACCGGGACATGGAAGCTGGGCGGCATGGCGATGCATGGCTGCTTGGTGAGTATAAATGCCACAGCACACGGATGCATGACAGATACAGAGTAATGTCACTACCCCACTAATGATCCCCATCACTACCTCCCCAGGGGACAGTGCCTACCCTCTGAGCACCCACATGATGACGCCAATTCGGAACCCCATCACGCCTCCCGAGGTAAGATACAACACAACCCATATTGCAACCTGGGGCATAGTGGAGCGCACATTCGGAGTGCTCAAGTCATGCTTTCGCTCCCTTGACCGTTCTGGCGGGCAGCTGTTATATGCTCCCCCAGTAGTGTGCAGGATCATAGTGGCAGCATGTGTCCTGCACAATGTTGCAACATGCCGGGGCCTGGCTGTGGACATGGTGGTGCCCCCACATCCCCAACCACATGCACGCCCGCTGCGCATGGGAGGGGAAAGGGCACGGGGTGAGGCAGCCCGTACGCAGCTGGTGGCTAATTACTTCACATAGAAATCACACCCCTGTGGAGTGCACACAGCCCTGGCACATACCATCTGACAATCAATGATGACTCAATCTGACAATTCTGATGAATTAAGGGACAGTCAACTGTCAGAACCATAGCAGTCTGAGATTGTTCACCTGGAAGTGTCACAATGTGTGCATCCCTACCTACACAAACACCACCAATGCAGTGTCATCAAAAGACACACTTCTATGCAGCAAAAATGAATACCCACTTGCAAAATACAACATGAGAACAGTGCCATGTCACCCAACCCCTCCCCGGCACCGCCACACAACACACCATGGCATGTCATGCTATGTGAGAGCAAGCAAATTAATCCCCACAACATGACACAAGTGTCACAAACTACAGTGCCCCTAATGGAAACTGGACACACATGAAATGCTCACAGTAATGCAGGACCAACAACACACATTACCAAATATTTAGCAAAAATACTAATCACCTACACAACCTCCAACCTACCATAAACATGACAGTACGGATTTAAAAAATTGGTAGTCTCACTACCTGATAATGCCAGCACTTCGAACACTTCCAATTGTACAGTGTTAGCGCCACGCACAAGTGTAGGTGCACTGCTTACAACATGGACTCCATTTCCAAAGTAGACTGCCTTGTGAAGACATGAGAAATGGACCTGCAAATAAGGAGGATGAGATGGATGCAGAGGCACATATCAATACACCATGCAGTGTACAATACAACAACAATATGCACTAGGAATTTATACACAGTATTGACTACAGACTGCCCACACATCAAATGGGAGTCCAACGTCACTGTGTAAGTCAATGTCACTTGGGCACACCCTTTGCAAGCCCATGGAAACGGGAAGCAGAAGGGGTGTGTGTCACACAAACCCAAGCATCTAACCCAAATTCAGGACAAGCCTGCATGTGCCCAGCCACAATATAGCGTATTCCCACGGGAGCCACACAAGGCAACACACTGTCAAAAAAATCAAAAATCAAAAATCAAAAATGGCCATGTATGGGCCAGGGGGGGTGTGGGAGGCCACCCAGGAGGTCTGAGGACAGGGTGCACACCAAAACCCACCTGTGTGGATCTTGCGGAAAAAAACCCTCCATGGGCTCATGGCCTGCATGGCTACCCTATTGTGAGAGATTCGCTGCTGTCGCTCTCCTCACCCTCTGCAGCTGCATCAGGAGGTGGTGGCACTATGGGAGCAGCCCACGCAAAGCCCTAGTCTGGTCCTCCATGGCAGCAAGCATGCTGGTGTGGAAGGTCTGGTTCTGGAGGATAATCGTGCGGGGGTCCCCATGCAAAAACTCACAGGATGCCCAGACCTCCTCCCTAGTTGCCTGCATCTCAGCTGAGAGCGTACGTGTGAGCCGCTCCAGCTGCTGTTCTGTCCTCGTGTCAGTTGAAGCCTCAAGCTCAACAAGAGTCACCCTGAGCTGATGGAGTTCCACCCTCAGGGCTTCCCTGTGGCCCTGGGACTCAATAGAAATGGCTTCCCGCAGAGTCTCCAGTGCCGCCCATCTGTCCCTTTTGGACAACAACATGTCCGCCTTGTGTGAATGGCAAATGGAGTCTGTTGCCTGCTGTAGTTGTTCCATCAGCCTTTCTTGGGGGACAATGGAAGTGGCCACCCTATCCATGGCCTGAGCTATCATCTCAGATGATGCTGCCTGTTGGTTTGCCATACCGTATATGTATTGCTCCCATGCGGTATTGCCAGTTGGAGTACAGCCACCGCGTCGGCGGGCACCACACCTGTCTGGGGCAAGGCGAACTGCACCTTGCTGTGACGGCACTGCCTGAGGCTGCAGGACTGCATTCCCCCTCTGATCTGCTGGCCCAGGAACAGGATCAGATGTTGCGGAGTGTGACCCTGCATCCGTAACCACCAAAGGCGGACCTACCAACACTGACATCCCCATTGAGGGTTCTACCCCTGGTGCAGGTGGGTTGGACAGTACAGAATCCCTCCCAGAAGCACTTACCTGCGACCGCACATAGGTCTCATCATCCAAATCGACACCTGAATAGAGCTCGGGGGAGCTGCACCCAGAGACACCCCTTGAGATAATGGTCTGCAGCAAGTGTGGGTTCTCACCCACCACCACACCACGTCCCTCACTGGTTCCCGGTCGGGCCTGAGACCCCTCCTGGGTCTGCACAATCTCCACAACCCCAGCAGTATCAAGTGCGTCATCCCCTGCAAAGACATGAAAGAAAAGAAATGGGAACAGGCATTAGCACCATGGAACACAATTAGGGCTGAGAAGCAACAGAAACAGTACTTCATTGACACATGTCCCACATGACTATAACCCTCCCATGCATGCACCGTCACTGCGTATGAAGGGGAGGCAAATGGCACAAATTGATGACACCAAGATGGAAGACCAACACATTTGCTGCATGCTGGCTAGCAGTGCCATCACACATTGGCCTGTGATTGGCATGTCCAATACACATACATGACACATGCCATCACACAGATTGCATGTACCATAGCCATGTCACACATGTGACAATAGGACTGAGAAATGCCTAGTGAAAGTGGTGGAATGCAAACAATCAGCCTGAATGAACGCAGAATAATACGCAACTATGTTGTGGCAAGATGACACTTCAAGGGCAACTGGCGTGAGGTTGGGCTGAATGTCTGCTGTTGCCAGAAGGGATACTGCAATACCCAAATCCTGGTGCGCGGAATGTATTGGATGAAGCACATGGGTGACCCAAACCACTCAGGCACACACACCCTCACCTGGCACTCAATCAGAAGCCCTCACACACACACCATGCACATGGATCACACACACATGCTTGTGCACTCACCCGAGAATGCCTCATAATCTGGCAGGTCTCCCACGCCTTGGATCTGTCCCTCCGTGACGTAGGTCCCAGCAACATACTCATGTGGAGTGAGTTCAATGTCCTCTGCTGGAGACCCACCTCCAGTCACTAGAGCAGCGGCATGACTTGAGGCCAGCTTTTTCTTTGCCCTGCGCTTAAGGTCATTCCAGCGCTTGTAGCAATCATTAGCTGAGCGCCTCACGAATCCAAGGGCACTTATGATGTCCGCGATGGTCTGCCAGTGTGCCAGACGTTGTGCATGTGTGGTCTTGCATCCTGCAGTAATCACCATTTCGCTGTCATGTGCGGACACATACTCCACAAGTGCATCAAGTTCGGCCTGATTGAAGCTGGGCTTCCTTGGTGGGCCGGACTGTGTAGCCGTGTCTGGGGCATCAGCCTGTACTGGACGAGCACTCTTCCTCTTCCGCTTGGAAGGTGGTGGGGATCCTGAGTGTCCTACGCTGCTCTGGACACTACGGGCAGGAGCACTGGTGGACTGTGGACTAGGAGTGTGGGAATGAACACTCACCATGGGACTTGGTGCAGGCATTAGCTGAAGTGTGATGTAGTCAGGGGGAACGTCAGCAGGATGGACTGGGACAGACACTGTCCGGGCTGGGAGACTCAGAGCTGGGGTGGATGGAGCCGCAGCTGCCCCTGCAGCCTCCCCACCCTGCCTACTCGGGGCAGCAGATGACATAGCTGCCCCTGATCCACGTGGCCTGGTGACACCAACGTGCACCGCCACACGTGGCCTAGACCTGCTGACCTGGAAGTCAGCCATAGAGTCACCCTGTACCAGGTCTGGTGCCACAATGGGCTGGTCCAACAAGGGCTGAGCAGGGATGGTGTCAGCCACGTTACCCTCAACCAGGGGGGGCAGAGGGGGCATGGGTGTCCCTGACTGGTCACCCACAGATGGGGGGCTAGGGGCACCCTGCAAGTCCCGGCCACGTCCCCTACCATATCCACCATGGCCACCTCTTGAGGCTTGGCCACCTTTGCCACCCTTACCGCGTGCTCGCCTCCCAACCATGGCACTGATGTTGTTGTGCGTATGGGAGTTGCAGTAAACTATTGTACTGGGCAATTGGGGATCAAAGGGGTAGGGTACCAGATGGAATTCGTACCCTAGTGCTCTAGCAAGGCTGTATGTGACCCCTGGGGCCAGAAACACAAAAATGAAAGTATTGGGTGTCACACTCAGCCTAGAATGATCTCTGAAGGGGTACGCAACACACGGGGCAAGCACAGATGTTAAATACGTGCGCGACTCACCGTCTGCCTGGAAAAATCACGTGAAAAATATGCGCATGTGCGCGTTGGCAACACCCCCGCCAAAAGAAGAATTGTGCGCTGTCTGAGGAGACAGGACAACAGAAGAAGTGAACGCTGTTTGAGGAAACAGGCCCAGGAAAAAGACAAAAAGAGAAAAAGCTGTCAGAGGTAACAGGGAGTACGAACTTGGAACGCCGTGAAGTAAATCGCGTGTGAACCGCCAAGAAGTACAGATTTCACCCACTCGCTCTCCAAGAAAAGCACGTACAAGGAAATGGCGTTCTACACGTACCTTTTAAACATGCCCACACGTCCAGCGTCACTTCCGCGTGTACGCGCTAAGGCCCTATCCTCCAATTACACGAGCTGACACTCTGACGTGCAGTCATTGGACGTGTAACATGCACCCGTGTACAGGGAAAGGCCTGCGCACGCACGTCACAGACGGGCATAAGCGCTGAGGCCCTTTCCACCAATTACACGCTATGACACTCTAACATGCTTATTTTTTCAACGCGCCATGGAAAATGCACGTGCGCGTAACGTCATAGATGCGCCTACACGCTGGGGGCCTTTGGGCCAATGAATTTGTGTACGTGTGCTGACGCGCTTACGCGCTAAGGCCCTTTCCTCGAATTACACGCAGACGTGCTGGATTTTCACGTGCCAAATCACTCGTAAGCACACGGAAGACCATGCTCCTGCCCAGAAGGCCGAATTGCTGCCCCCCAGAGCCCTGAGCACACTCCCACCTGCCATCTGCTGCTGCCTGATTGCCTACTGCCCACGTGCCCTGCCATTTGCTGCCTGCACATCAGCCAGGGGTGCTGTTGCTGTGACCACCCCTGCTGGAACCGAAGACTCCCGACTGGGATTCCATCGCTCCACAGACCAGCCCCAGGACCCAGTTGCCCACCCACTCCTGCCTCTGGGGTTGTCACGTCGGGCACTGCTACATCTGGCACCACTGGAAACCCCCGGCCAGAGAGACAGAGGTGCACCAGCTTCACTGCCACCGAAGTTGGTGTCCTGGTGGAGCAAGTCCTGGGGCAGTATGATGCCCTCTTCGGAGGTTTGCGCGCCAACAAGGAAGGACGGACTCGGATGTGGACAGACATCGTGACTGCCATCAATGTGGAGGGGGTGGCAGTCCGACTATTCCATCATGTCAAGAAGCGATGGGAGGACTTCAGTTCCAGGACCCTCAACAAGGACCGGCGCCTCTTGAAGGCAGCGGATGCTAAGGGGCGCTGGGGCCACTTGTCGGACGATCAGATGAGGGTCCTGGAACGCATATCCCAGCGCTCCACGTCCAGGTCCTTGAGAGGCAGCCCATCTGGAGTCGAGCGGTAAGTGTACATGCATCATGATTGTAAGGTGTGCGTGTGGTGGTGTGCCAGTAGTGTGCAGGTTGCACATGTTTTTTTATGGGGCCAAGTATGGGGGGTGTACAGGGCCGTGAGGCTAACACATGCGTGGGCTCTCATGTGTGAGACATGGATGGTGCTTGTGTGTGTAGGCTTGCATGCCAAATGCAGATGTGTGGGCACACATGTTTGGATGAATGTGTATGTAAGTAGGCATGTTCGTGATGTCACACATGGAAGTTGGTTTCAGCTGCATGTATCAGCACTGTGTACATGTGCATGTGCGTGTATTTGACAAGGGTGCAACAGTGATGCAACATGGATGCATGTGACAGCGGGATGTGAAAGCCTGATTGGCAGATGTGACATGGATGCCAATCTGAACACTGCGACAGTTGGCAGAGGTGTACACATGCATGCAAGTGTGGTGGTGTGTGTGCATGTGTAGTGCACTCCCTGTGTTGCATGTGATGTCTGGCTCACCTTTGCGTGCTCATGCTGTTGTATGTGTATGGATGGTGCTGCCTGTTGCAATATGGCTGTGTATGGCTCATGTGTGCGAGTTGAAATGACATGTGTGTTGGCGATTGTGATGCCATGTCTGAGGTTTCCCAATGCCACTCATGTACAACTGTCATGTGTGTATGTGTCCATTGTACAGTGCCCTGATGCCTGTGTTTTATTTCTCCCTGTCTGCAGCGTCAACTGATAAAGAGGGTGGAGAAGGTGCTGTGGAGCACAGCGGCAGGGATTGCACTGCCAGCCGGAGACGCAAGGCCCGGCTCCCCTCCCAGGTTGTCATCTCATCGGGGAGTGAGGAGTCCGGTGCCGCGTCCCGGGCCGCAGCTGCCGGGGGGAGGTCCAAGAGGTGGAGGTCGGAGTTGGACTCCTCGGCAGCAGAAAGGGCAGTTGGGACCCCACAGGGCCCAACGGGGGAAGATGGCATGGAGTCATCCAGGTTGGTAGGGGGTTTGGTGGAGGAGGAGGCCGTGCAAGCGACAGAGACGGGTTCTGGAGGTGGGGATTCCACTAGTGCTAGTGGTGCAGTGCAGGACGAGGGATGGGAGGCAGCACAGGCCACCGCGGAGGTGCCTGTGTGCAATCCTGTCCCTGATCCTGTCACTGCATCATCTTGCACCAGCAGGGATGCCTACGTCCAGACTCGTTTTCAGGCAGGGGATGAGCTTACAACAACTCGCCTTCCTCTGCCTGCGGGCGTGGCTATCCAGGTACGGGTTGAGCCTGTCCTGACTGGTGTGGTGTTGCGTCAAAGGGCCACGTCATCTCGAATGGCTCATTGACCGCATCGGCCTACTGGGACAGGTCACCCAGGCTGGATTCCTCCGTTTGATGGAGCTTGTTCCGACCCCCTCCTCAACAGCACACCCTATGCGCCAGTCGTCCTTCGTGCTATCTTTCCACCCATTTGTCACCTGGGTGCCCTGTGGAGCTGCCTCTGACGGTGCGGCTAGGCTGGTGGAGGACACATCCCTGCCACAGTCGTGAGTCGGACGTCCAGCAGGGGTGGCCACATCAACGACTGCACCCCGGCCGGTGGAGGATGTGCAGGCAGCAGGAGCCAGGAACGGGCACAGGCACAGCAACAGCAACGAGGTGGGAGCCATGATGGCTCGGGGCCTTCGACATCGGAGAGGCAGTCATCGGCCGGAGGGCAGGAGGACCCGGGACGGGAAGTGTCTTCGGTGTGGCAGTGGTTGGGCTACGCCATAGATGCGGAGTGGCAGCGGGCGGAAGAGGCACGGCTCACGATGGTCAGGGCGGAGAACTCCATGCGGAGGGCCCTGAGGCGGGCCGAGTGCCTCGAGGCAATCCGCAGGGAGTTGGAGGAGAACATGTCATCGGCCCTGCGGAACCTCGGGGCCATGGAGGAGGACCGCCTCCGGGACATTGAGCAGGAGTTTGATGATGCCCTGGCCCGAAACATCCAGAAGTGAGCCGTCGGACTAGCCCGCTGCCCTTGTAAATTTTTCTTTAGTGTTAAGTTTCCTTTCGGTTTTGTTTTGTTTTGGGGCGCTTGGACAATGCCCCAACTTCTTGTATATAGTTCTTCATTAGGTAGTATTTTATTTTATAGGTTTCATTTAAAGGATTGGGCACATGGACCCTGGATGTTCACCTTGTACATAGTTTGACAATGGATTTGGATTGTTGATTTTTTTTTCCATGGATCAATGTTTTTTTATTATTTTGGAACCTTGGATTTATTTTTTCAGACTGACACTTTGGAGACTTGCTTTTGGATTGCTTTTCATTTGGATTTCATGCATCTTTTTCATTTATTGGACATGCTGGATTTCATTAATTATTTCCATTTTCTTCTGTTCCATTTCATTGCCTTGCTTTTCTGTTTAATACATTATAATTTGGTACTTCAATGTGTGGTATTCTCTCTTTGGTTTCATGCATGTCACAATGTGTGTTCTATCATTCACATGCTGTCATTGTGTGGGTTTGACGGATATGTGTTGATGTGCAGACTAGCCATTTGGGATGCATCATGTGCTGGTGATTTCTTTGTGGGGTGAATGTCATACCTGGTGGTGTGTTCGGATTGGGGTGGCGTAGGCAGTGTATTGAGGGGGCATGGGGGCCATGATTATGGATCGTCATGAGGTATTGGGGAGACATGTATGGGGGCCTGCTGGCAGTTGCCCTGCACTGCTGGGGGTGGGGGTGCTGGGAGACATGAGTGGGGGCCTGGTGGAGGGTGCCCCTTGATGCTGGGGGGTGGTGGTGCAGGGGGACATGAGTGGGGGTCTGGTGGAAGGTGCCCCTGGATGCTGGGGGGTGGGTGTGCAGGGAGACATGAGTGGGGGCCTGGTGGAGAGTGCCCCTGGATGCTTGGGGGTGGTGGTGCAGGGGGACATGAGTGGGGGCCTGCTGGCAGGTGTCCCACAGTGCTGGGGGGTGGGGGTGCTGGGAGACATGAGTGGGGGCCTGGTGGAGGGTGCCCCACAGTGCTGGGGGGTGGGAGTTCAGGGGGACATGAGTGGGGCCTGGTGGAGGGTGCCCCACAGTGCTGAGGGGTGGGGGCGCTGGGAGACATGCGTTGTTGATCAGTAGTGCAGGGTGACATGTGGCTTGGCTGGGGGGCATGCCCATGGTGGATGGTCTGCCTGCGGGACATGAGCAGGGGTGCAGGGTAGTCCCCTGTGGTGTGGGCTGCCTGCAGGGGCCGTGGAGGGTGTAGAGGGAACACCTGGGAGGACCCACACAGCCAAATCACGTGTAGTACTCCCCGGAACCCCTGAAATACACGTACCCTGCTGAATTCGAATGTGAAACTTCCCACGCATCCCTAAATGACGTGCAAAGGGGTACGCGACAAACACGGACACCCGCTGTGTGAATAATAGTGTGTGCATGTATTTCGTGGGTGCACGGGAAGTTTAACACGCGATCGGGCATGGGGGAGTGTGGTACGTGTATTTCAGGGGCTCGCAGGTTGTTTAACACGCGATCGGGCCTGGGGGAGCAGGGTACCACTCACCGTCTGCCTTGCGTGTAGAAGAACACGTAGCCAACACCCATCCGCTGTGAAGTAATAGTGTATGAACCCCAACGCCTGCAGAACACATGCACCGCACCCCACGAAAAGCACGTACTGAGCAATGGAAATCCACGTGGGATCTTCAAGCCCTGCCAGGGCAACGCCCGTGCGCGATATGTCACAGACGTGCTTACGCGCTAAGGGCCTTTGGTCCAATGGAATCGCGTATGCGTGCTGACGCGCTTACGCGCTAAGGGCCTTTCCTCGAGTTACACGCTGACGTGCAGAATTTTCACGTGCCAAATCACTCCGTATCAAGCTGGCCACACGTAAGCACACGGAGGACCACGCTCCTGCCCAAAAGGCCAAATTACTGCCCCCCCACAGCCCCTAGCAGCATCCCACGAGCCATCTGCTGCTGCCTGTCTGCCTGCCTGCCTGCTGCCACCGTGCCCTGCCATTTGGTGCCTGCACATCAGCCATCTGCAGGGGTCCAGTTGCTGTGTCCACCCCTGCTGGAACAGAAGACTCCCGACTGGGATACCATCGCTCCACAGCCCAGCCCCAGGACCCAGTTGCCCACCCACGCCTGCCTTGGGGGTCGCCATGTCGGGGCAAACACCATCCGAGACCACTGGTGACCCCCAGCCAGAGGGGCAGAGGGCCACCAGCTTCAGTCAGAAGGAAGTTGGTGTCCTGGTGGAGCTTGTCCTGGGGCATCATGATGCCCTCTTCGGATCATCACTCGCCGACAAGGAAGGACGGGACAGGATCTGGACGGACATCGTGACTGCCATCAACGCAGAGGGGGTGGCAGTCCAACTATTCCATCATGTCAAGAAGCGCTGGGAGGACTTCAGGTCCAGGACTCTCAACAAGGCCCAGCGCCTCTTGAAGGCAGCGGATGCTAAGGGGCGCCGGGGCCACTTGTCGGAAGATCAGATGAGGGTCCTGGAACGCATATCCCCAGCGCTCCACGTCCAGGTCCTTGAGAGGCAGACCCGTCTGGAGTCGAGCGGTAAGTGGCCAAGCATTGCTGTGTGAGACAGGGCATGTTGCAGTGTGCTGGTTGTCTGATACTTGCCTGTATGTGTGACATAGGCCATTTATGCGTGTGTGTGTGCAGGGACATCATGGTCATGCATGTGAGACCAGTAATGTGTTTAGCACACGGTTGGTGTAAGTGTTTAAATGCAACATGGGGAGCCCTATGCGGAATGGACACATGAGAGCATGCCAGTCTCTGTTCCTGGACATGGGTGGGGGTGAGGGATGGGTGCTGATGCCATGTACATGTATGGTGTCCATGTCTGTGTGTCTGACCTGCGTGTCTGTGACTTGTGAATGCCATGGATGCATGACACATGTCTGTGACAATGTTCAGAATCACTGATGCAGCCTAGTTATCCTTGCATCCACTGTGTCTGGGGTGTACGAGTCCAGATGGATGAAAGTACGGTGAAGTGTGTGCATGTGATAGGCATGACCCATGATGCATGTGAGTTCAAAAACAACATTGTATGTTTCAAGAGTCCCTTGGACATGTTTGCTAATGTCCATAGCATGCGCAATGCCTGTTACTGCATGTGTTTTGCCTGCACTGACCCATGTGTTGTGGAGGGACATGATGGAAGGGATCTTTGACAGTGCCACTCATCTAATATTGCTTCCTGTCTAGGGGACCATTGTACAGTACCCTGATGCTTGTGTTCTATGTCTCCCTCTACACAGCGCAAAGTGAAGAAGAGGGCGGAGACGGCGCTGTGGAGCAAAGCGGCGGGGATGCCCCCATGGCTGCAGCGGAAGGGGTGGGTGAGCCCCCACAGGGGCTTGCAACGGCGGAAGACGGGGTGGAGCCATCCAGGTTGGTGGTTTCCACAGAGGAGGAGGAGGCTGCTACTGAGCCGCACATGGGGCCTGGTGGGGGCATCCCTGCTGGTGCAAGTGGTGCAGTCCAGGGGCAGTGGCAGGAGGCAGCACAGGTCGCCGTGGAGGTGCCTGTGCATGTCACTGTCCCTGACACTGTGACTGCACCACCATGCACCAGCAGGGATGCCCCATCCCAGGCCCGTCCGCAGGTAGGGGGGATGTCCATGTCATCTGACCCCACTCCACCTGCGGATGAGGGGACCCCTGGCCATATGGAGAAGGTCCTGATTGGTGTCGCGTTGCGCATGGGTGTCATTTGTGATGAGGTGCGTGTTTCCCGGGGGGAGCACGCACTTCATCACGAAGAGCACCATGCCAACGTGGCCCAGTTGGGAGCAGCCATGGTCGGGGGTTTCATACATGTGTCGGGCACTCTGGCGACCCTCTCCTCCTCTGTGGAGGCTATGCGCCAGTCGTTCTCCATGCCGTCTTCCGGCCCAGATGCCACCAGGGCCCCCTGTGGGCCTTGCCCGACCAACGCAGCCAACTCGGTGGGGATCCCATCCCTGCCACAGTCGGGAGTCGGAGGTCCAGCAGGGGTGGACACACCAGCAACTGGACCCCAGCAGATGGAGGTTGTGACGGCATCATCGGGCAGGGCACGTGCACAACGGCGTTGGTGGATTCCATCAGCCTGGATGCCGTTGTGCTGGCACAGGCAGTTGCGTCGGAGGCAGCGGCAGGCTCGACGTGGGAGGCATCATGGCTCGGGGCCATCAACATCAGGGGTGCAGGCATCGGCCGGAGGGCAGGAGAACCCTGGAATGGGAGTGTCTTCCGTGTGGGAGCGGTTGGGCCAGCAGATAGCTGCGGAGCGGCAGCGGGCAGAGGAGGAATAGCTCACAATGGTCAGGGCGGAGAACTCCATGCGGAGGGCGCTGAGGCGGGCTGAGTGCCTCGAGGGTATTCGCAGGGAGTTGGAGCTGGACACTGCATTATCCCTGCGAGACCTCTGGGCCAGAGAACATGCCCGCCTCCAAGCCATTGAACAGGAGTTTGATGATGCCCTGGCCCATGACAACAACCAGTGAGCCGTCGGACTAGCCCGCTGACCTTGTAAATAGTTATGTAGTTAGTGTTAGGTTTCCTTTGCTTTTTTATTTTTTTTGGACCTTTTGGAGAATGGACCACATTTTTGTATATAGTTTTTTTATTAGGTAGTATTATTAGATAGGTTTCATTTCTTCTGTTGGGATCATAGACCCTGGATTGTTTATCTGTATATAGTTGACTGTTGGATTTTATTTTTTTATTTGGAATTTACCCATGGAGCAATGGTTTTCGGTTTTGATTTTCCATTGGATTTACTTTTTTGAACTGTGACTTTGGACACCTTTCCTTTGGATTATGATTTGTGGTTTTACATTATTTTACAGACATGCTGCTTTTGGTTTTTAATTCCCATTGTCGTTTGTTTATTTTTGATTCCATTTATGCTGCTTTTAATCCATTTTCTTCATCAAACTTCAATGTGTAGTATCATCTCATTGGTTTCATGAATATCATGATATGCGTTTTGACATTCACTGTCACCCATTGTGTGTATTTGAGGGGCATTTGTTCATTTACATACTTGCCATTGGGGTTGTATCATGTAATTGGCATTTCTAAGTGGGTGATGCAATACTTGGGTGGGTGTGTGGCATGTGGAGGCAGCCCATAAGGGCCAGGGATCTAGATTGTGATGATGTGTTGGCTGGGGGACATGAGTCGGGGCTTGGTGGAGGGTGCCCTGCACTGCTGGGGGGTGGGGGTGCTGGGAGACATGTGTGGGGGCCTGGTGGAGTGTGCCCTGCACTGCTGGGGGTGGGGGTGCTGGGAGACATGAGTTGGACATGAGTGGGGGCCTGGTGGAGGGTGCCCTGCACTGCTGGGGGGTGGGGGTGCTGGGAGACATGTGTGTGGGCCTGGTGGAGTGTGCCCCTGGATGCTGGGGGGGTGCTGGGAGACATGTGTGGGGGCATGGTGGAGGGTGCCCTGCACTGCTGGGGGTGGGGGTGCTGGGAGACATGAGTTGGACATGAGTGGGGGCCTGGTGGAGGGTGTCCCTTACTGCTGGGGGGTGGAGGTGCACGGGGACATGAGTTGGACATGGGTGGGAGCATGGTGGAGGGTGCCCCCGGATGCTGGGGGCTGGGGGTGGTGGGAGACATGTGTGGGGCCATGGTGGAGGGTGCCCTGCACTGCTGGGGGGTGGGGGTGCTGGGAGACATGAGTGGGGGCCTGGTGGAGGGTGCCCCTGACTGCTGGGGTGTGGGGCTGCAGGGGGACATGAGTTGGACATGGTGGGGGCCTGGTGGAGGCTGCCCCTGGATGCTGGGGTGTGGGGGTTCTGGGAGACATGTGTGGGGGCATAGTGGAGGGTGCCCTGCACTGCTGGGGGGTGGGGGTGCTGGGAGACATGAGTGGGGGCCTGGTGGAGGGTGCCCCTGACTGCTGGGGAGTGGGGGTGCAGGGGGACATGAGTTGGACATGAGTGGGGGCCTGTTGGAGGGTGCCCCTGGATGCTAGGGGGTGGGGTGCTGGGAGACATGTGTGGAGGCATGGTGGAGGGTGTCCTGCACTGCTGGGGGGTGGGGGTGCTGGGAGACATGAGTGGGGGCCTGGTGGAGGGTGCCCCTGACTGCTGGGGTGTGGGGGTGCAGGGGGACATGAGTTGGACTTGAGTCGGGGCCTTGTGGAGGGTGCCCCTGGATGCTGTGGGGTGGGGGTGCTGGGAGACATGTGTGGGGGCCTGGTGGAGGGTGCCCTGCACTGCTGGGGGGTGGGGGTGCTGGGAGACATGTGTGGGGGCCTGGTGGAGCGTGCCCCTGGATGCTGGGGGGTGGGGGTGCTGGGAGACATGTGTGGGGGCATGGTGGAGGGTGCCCTCACTGCTGGGGGGTGGGGGTGCTGGGAGACATGAGTGGGGGCCTGGTGGAGGGTGCCCCACAGTGCTGGGGGGTGGGGGTGCAGGGGGACATGAGTTGGACATGAGTGGGGGCATGGTGGAGCGTGCCCCTGGATGCTGGGGGTTGGGGGTGCAGGGAGACATGTGTGGGGGCCTGGTTGAGGGTGCCCCTGAATGCTGGGGGTTGGGAGTGCAGGGGGACATGAGTTGGACATGAGTGGGGGCCTGCTGGCAGGTGCCCCACAGTGCTGGGGGGTGGGGTTGCTGGGAGACATGCGTTGTTGATCAGTAGTGTAAGGTGCCTTTTGGCTTGGCTGGGGGGCATGCCCATGGTGGATGGGCTGCCTGCGGGACATGAGCAGGGGTGCAGGGTAGTCCCCTGTGGTTTGGGCTGCCTGCAGGGGCCGTGGAGGGTGTAGAGGGAACACCTGGGAGGACCCACACGGCCAATTCACGTGTAGTACTCCCCGCGCACCCCTGAAATACACGTACCCTGCTGAATTTGCATGTGAGACTTCCCGCACACCCCTGGAACACACGTACCCAGGACAATCACGTGTGGAACTTCCCGCGCACCCCTGAAAGACACGTGCCCTGATGGAATCGCGTGTGAAACTTCCTGCGCACCCCTGAAATACACGTGCCCTGATGGAATCGCGTGTGAAACTTCCTGCGCACCCCTGGAATACACGTACCCAGGACAATCGCTTGTGGAACTTCCCGTGCACCCCTGAAATACACGTACCCTGCTGAATTTGCGTGTGAAACTTCACGCGCACCCCTGGAACACACATACCCAGGACAATCACGTGTGGAAATTCCCACGCACCCCTGAAATACACGTACCCTGCTGAATTCGCGTGTGAAACTTCCCGCGCAACCCCTGGAATACACATACCCAGGACAATCGCGTGTGGAACTTCCCGCGCACCCCTGAAATACACGTACCCTGCTGTACTCGCATGTGAAACTTCCCGCGCACCCCTGAAATACACGTGCCTTGATGGAATCGCGTGTGAAACTTCACACGCACCCCTGAAATACACGTACCCAGGACAATCGCGTTCCCCGCTTGGCATTTGCTGTTTGGCAGCCCTGTGAACTGGTCCAGGTTTAGCGCAGACATTTGCGATGAATTGGGGATTTTGATGGCTTTTCCTTGCGCGAGGGCGTTCTTGGGGGCGTAACTGGCGCTGCTGCAGGGTCGCTGCGCCACTCTGCACCATGGCTGGTTTTGGAGGCTAAAATCCATGAATACGCTGTGCGATGAAATGTATTTTATCACACGCGGCTGGTGCAGTGTATCGCACGGGGACACTGTGCGCCAGCCGCGTGCACCACTTTTGTGCGAAATTCAATGAATTACCCTGATAATGTGCTTCAATAGTAGTGGAAGGTGTTCCGGCTGCAGCATTAGCTGGAATCTCTACTTTTGGAACAAATGTCGGAGGACCCTCCCTCATCGGCAATTGTAAAGAAGGCAAATCTGAATGTTTATTAAGCAAGAAGCCTAAATCAAGTGACAAAGAAGTCAATGCTCTTTTATAAATAACCATGAAATCTGCGGGATAACATTCCTTTCTCTCCATAAATTCATCTTGTAAATATTCAACCATCACCTGTAACACTTTCCTTTGCATTGCCGAAGAATACTGACTAAACGTGTCATGCACCTCAATGGGAGAAATTTAAACATCCAAAATCCATCTAAGAGCATCTCTTGTGCAAATGCGCATTTCTTCCCTCATTGGTTTCAATGGAGGAAGAAATCGCTTCTGCACATATGAAGCCTGCCGTCCATTATCATCCATCTCATCTTTCTGTAACCAATCTAGATACCTTTTAAACTCAAATACCTTCTCTGCATGCTCATATACTTTCTCTGCAGTGTCCCTTGAGCGGGCAAGGACATTCAAATCTCTCACTCCCTGTGGGACATTCATGTCCGTCAAATCACTCCATATATCAACTAAATAGGTTACCATCCATTCTCTCAAAATATTCTGTTCAGGAATACCCCCTTGATCAGAAATCGCAACTAAAACAGCAGATTCATCACCCTCTTCTATGTACTTTTTTTGCCCACATATACAACTCTCTCTTTCTGTCTTTAGATACTGTGCCACAAGCCACTATTCTTAAATCAGCTCCAGCCCCTTCAACCGCTACAGGTGGAGCAGAACCACCTGGCAAAGAGAGTTCATACAAATCTTGAACAATAGGTAACAGAGGCAATACCACTGGCGGTGCAGACCGAATTATGGGGAGGGCAACTGTTGGCATGGGTGGAGGTGCAGGAGGAGGAAAAACAACGGGAAGAAGAGGAACAAAAACGGTCGTAGGATGAACAACAATGGGGGAGGCACATAAGGAGGTGGTGCAGTTGAAACAGTCCTATGTTCATTCAATAATTTAATTATTAATTTGTCTGTTTATGAAAATCCTGAGAGGGATATATCTTTGTTCACTAGTTGGAAAGCCCTATCCATACCTCTAATGGATTCTGAATGTTTCTGCTGATCATGCAATAATGCTTTCTCAGCATTCCTCATGTGTCTACATGCATGCTTTTCTCTACTTTTGAGTTGCTGCATAGCTTCCTTTCTCCAATCCTTAACTGCATCAAATGCTGCAGGCCTAGCCATTTTCTCAACAACACAGATTCTAAATGCTCTGGGCGGGCAATTTCAAAACGACCATGAACTGGCCATTGAAGTTCGGAAACATGTCTGGTCTGTCTGTGCTAAATGTCATTAAATATGATAGCTGCAAGGCCATACTTACAATACATTAAATAAGACGGCAACCCTTCGGCTGGTGCCAGTTGGCCTTGTTTCAAAGATTGTCTTTCCCTACGGAATAATACCCTGAAACGGGATGACAGTTTCTCAGGCATAGTTAAATTGCGATCTTACCTGGCTACGTTTGTTTCTGCAGAGACAACACTTGCAACAAATATCAGAATTTTTTAGGAATCGGGGTACAACTCACCTGATTTCAAATCAATCAACGGGGTCCTATCGGACATCATTTAATTGTGGCTGCCGTTTTTCGACAAACAGACCTCGATATGGGGACCCTCGTCATGACGTCCCACTAAATGCTGCTCACCGCCCAGGGATCGGGCGTGCAGTACTGCAGGGGAATCACGTCTCACTTTGCAGGGGCCCCCGTCACTCTCTGATGCCAGTCCGTTAGTCTCGTCTTTGTTTAGCGATGTGACATCAATTTTGAGGGTCCCTATTCGGGTGCCATCTGAAAGATTAAGGAATATTGAGGCTTAATACCACATAATAGAAATACGCCAGTTACAAGGTCAAAGTTTGTTTGTTTGTTGTTTGTTTGTTTATTTATTTCTAATGCACACCAGACCCGAAGGTATCAGGGCACAGCAGTAAAAAGCAGGTACAAGGCTTAGGTTACAACATACAAAATACAGGCAAAAATACAGGCAGAAGTGAAATATATGTACAGTTATACACATGTGAAGTGCGTATATACAGCAGACATGGGTCTAAACATATTATAGCAGACAAGCCTACAAATCCGTGGATTTGAGCAGGTTGATGTACTTATGTCTAAAAGTTAGATAAGGTGGTCCTCTCTAAGAGGGTGAGGCAGAGAGTTCCATAGTTTGGCTGCTTTCACAGGAAAGCTGCTGCCACCAGCCCTAGTAAGCCTAAATCTAGGGATAGTGAGACAGTTGATGTTGCCAAGTCTCATAGGTCTAGTGGATGTTCTTCTCTGGAACCTATCTGAGAGGTAACTGGTGGCGGCCTTGTTTAATGCTTTGTGGGTAAGGGATGCAGTTTTTAGAAGGATTTTGTTTTGGGTTGAAAGCCAATTATATGGCGCCTGGTTACTGGAATGTGTGATCTTCTGGACACTCCGAATGCGGCTCTTAAGGCATTGTTCTGTAGGATTTGTATTCTCTGAACAATGGCCTTATTAGCACTGATGTAGAGGGCATTACAGTAATCTAGCCTGGAGAGTATTAGAGCTATGGCCAGGATCATGCAGTTATCATTAGACATGAATGTTTTGCCGGCCCTAATGACCTTGCAAGTGTAGGCAGTAGCAGAGGCCATTGATTTCACTTGTTTGTCAAAGGAGAGGTCATGGTCGAGGTAAAAACCCAATGTCTTTACCTCCTCAGCCACCTTAATAAGGTTCCCATCAATGTTGAATGATGTGTAGTCTTGGCCTAATTTCTTAAGGTTGGTGTGGGTGCCCAGGATGATGAGCTCAGTCTTTTCATCATTCAGGTATAGGCTGTGGGTGGACATCCATGCCTGGATGATGATATATACTCTATTAATCAACACCAAATCCATGTCATAGACCCCGGAAATTGGGAGGAGAATCTGAGTATCATGTGCATAGTTGGTGTAGGTGATACCCAGATTATACAGATCATCAAACAGGGGCTTGGTGAATTTATTGTATAATGTGGGGGAGACACATGAACCCTGGGGGACACTGCATGTAATAGGAATGTGGTCCGCCGCTGCTGAGGGGAAGAAAACCCTCATGGTTCTGTCACTCAAGAATGAGTCAATCCATCTGATGGCCTCAGTAGAGAAGTGGGCTGCCGATTACAGGTGGTCGCATAGGACCTTATGATCCACCAGATCAAATGCAGCAGAGAGGTCTAACATTAAGAGGAGAGCTGTTTTGCCTTCATCTCTTAACTCATCAACCTGAGCTTTCAAGTCAATGAGGGCGGTTTCCATTCCGTGTTGGGGGCGGAATCCTGATTGTCCTGCTCCTAGGATTTTGTGAAGTTCCAGGTAATTTTGGATCTGATTATAAGCCATCTTGTCAAGAATCTTGAGCAAGAAGGGAACTGTCGTGATGGGCGGTAATTCGTGGGGATTAATGGATTTAAGGTTTGCTTCTTTAGCAAAGGGAGCATCCTGGATTGCTTCAGGTTATTAGGGATAGTGCCGATGAGAACGAGGCATTAATTAGTTTGGATATAAAAGGGGCAAGATCTCTTGCTGAGTCTTTTTTAATCTGTGCTAGGCATAAGTAACCTTGGCAATTGGAAGGTTTTAGTGAGAGAATAATTTTTTCTACCTCAAGTATAGAGGTTTTAGAAAACTGAAATCTAGCAAGGCTATTGGGTGGTATTTTGCCGGCAGGGAAGTCTGAATTATTCGGTTGGAGTGGTTGGTTAAGTGAGGCTTTTGTTGCTATTTTGTTCTGTAGAGTGGTAACTTTATTAGAGAGTGCCTGCTGAATGTCAGAGCACCAGGTTTTGTTTTTGGTGCAGATGTCAGGCGTAGTGATGGGAGATTCTAGTTCTTTTAATGTGGTAAATAGTTCTTTCATACTGGAATTGACATTAGAGATGCATTCATTGTAGGAATTACATTTAGCTAGGCAGATTTCGGTTTTCTATTGCGAGGAGATTTTGGTTAGTTTAGATTTGTTATATTCAGAGGGTAGTAATCTCCAGGTGGTTTCACATCTCCTCTTTAGGAGTCAAAGGTCCCTTAGCTGGGGGGTACACCACTTGTTAAGGTGGGATTTAGGTTTACTAGGTCTGAGTTTGAGTGGGGCAATTTTGTCAAGTGCAATTAGCATGGTTTAGTTGTACTCGTTGACCAGTGTACCTGGGTCAAGATTGTCAGCTTGTGAGTTGAGGGTAGGGAGGATAGCCGAGGTCACTTTGTTCGCTGTGATATTCTTTTTATTTCTTGCCAAGCAAGGTGGGGCGCTGGGTGTGGCTAGTGGGAGAGGTCTGCTAGTGGATACTGTGAAAGACACAAGGTAGTGGTCTGTCCACAATTGTGGTGTGATGGAGGTGATGTTGGCTGTACAGTTGTAGTCAGCTACCCAGTCTAAGATTCTCCCTTTGTTGTGGGTCAGCTTATACATTTTTTGGGATAGGCCAAGTTCAAATTTGATGTTTTCTATGTTTAAGGCATGGTTATCAGAGGGATCATTAAAACCGAGATTAAAGTCTCTGAGTAATAACAGTTGGGTGGTAGTTTTGAGGTTGTTGGACACTAGCGTGTAGATATCCTCCTCAAACGTTCCAAGTGGGCCTGATGGTCTGTAGATTAGATGGATGGTGAGGGTTTGTGAATTTATAAGGGGGTGTTTGACCGTGAGAACTTTGCATGATTGCATATTTTTGGAGGAAACTGGTCTCAAAGAGAGACATGTTTTGGATATAATAGCAAAACCTCCTCCTCAAATTTTGTCTCGGTCCTGTCTGAATATGGTGAAGCCGTCAGGGATAGCTAATGAAAGCAGTGGTCCTGCTGCATCATGTAACCATGATTTAGAAATGGCAAGGAAGTCTAAGTTATCTGCCAGTATGAGGTCAGATATGTCTAAGGCATGCATGTGTGTGGGTGGTTTTAAATCAGCTATCCTAGGTTTATGCATGGAGCGCTGCTTATTAGTGGTCAGCAGGTGTGGCGAGGTGGTGACAGAGTTAGTGATAGGCTTTGCACACATTTGGAAGTTCATCTTCTTATTTGTGGGGGGAGTGATCTCGTAAGGGGTTCATAGAATTTAGATAATCTAGCACGCAGTCTGGCGTTCCTAGATTTTAAAGTGCATGGGTTACTTGCGAAAGTACTCAATGTAGTCAAGTGGCTAGGTAGGCAGTTGATAGGAGAGCTAGATACTGACTTCTACTTTGCTGTTTGAACGGGGAAGGCAATATTGGAACAGATGGTATCTAAATTTCTGATTAGTACGGCTTTTGTTTAACTCTAAGGTTTCTCAGTGTAGGACAAACCATCCACTTTAGGAGCTTCAACATGCTCATCTACGTTGACATCATGGAAACAGTACAAAGTTCATTTTGTTCTGCTGGAACTAAAAACACTATTCTAAGCATGGGACAGAAAGCAAGAGGCGGACACAATGGCGGATAACTCAAAATCGCAGAGTAGTCAGCCTATTTCAGGGTTATTCATTGCAATTTATAGTGTAATGCAAATGTGCTCAAGCCAATCGTTTACTATCAGGCGGTATTCATGCAAAATATACTTTTACACCTTAAATACCAAATCAACTAAAATTAAGATCGTTAGCTGTCATTACGAGTTTGGTGGTATTCCGGCTGTAAATAGGCTGGTATACCGCAAACGGAATAACCGTTGCCATCATTTGGTTTGGTGATTGGTGGTAGGTGAAGGCTTGGTAGGCAGAGTTGGTCCCCAGTTTTTGGAGTCCATAGCATAGCGGTAACTGCTGATTTTGCCAATTTATCAGCTAGAAGCATAATGCTGGAGGTAAATAATCCACTCCAAAGACAACCTCGGAGTATGGCTGAGTGGTAAAAGTGGCAGTAATTCTGTTACTGCCCCTTTTACCACTGGGCCATAATGAACGGTCTGTCATTGTATATACAACAACAGAACCTTGTCAGCAGCCATGTACACATACAAAAGTCAAACCACATCTAACATAGCTAGCTACAAATGTGTCACATTTCCGATAGCTACACACATTGGTTTCTCGTCACTTTGCTCATCCTAACAAATCTTCAGAATAGGAGCCCAGGAGGATAGCTCAGGGGCAATAAATACCAACACAGGTTCCAATCCTGGTCTCGCGCTTAGAAACTGGTCTCTGGTATTAAGCATGTTATAAAAGAACAATTAGTTCTCAAAACCTTAACTGAATTCTTTCTCCAAAGTTTGAAAAATATTCATTTTTATTTTTTTAGATTAAACTTTGCTGATCATCCTGAAATATAATTGGTTAACGCAGTTATCAAATGCTGTAAACCCTGATTGTAATGGTGGTGATGGAAATTGCAGTGCTTCTGGGTTTAACTTGAAATTTGGGGCAGAGGCCTTTTTTGTGGATTACGATATTTCTGATCTCTGCTTGATTTGATCTGTTTAAAACAGATGAATTGACAGTCCTACATTAAATTGTATGCACTTTTTTCTCTGAAACGTGTCACTTGCTAAAGATTTTTGATAAACTGGGTAGTTATTTCTAGTACTTGGACTTGGGGTACAATTTTAAAACATCTGCCCGTCTGTCTGAGATCTCCACCACCTCTTTTTTTGCACCTCTCTTTTCACTTTTTGTGTTTAAATGTTATGCTGATTTGTTTTGTAATGTCTCCTTGCCCCACTTCTTCTGGGCATGCTTGATTTAAATAATGAAGAACATCCAAGGGATAACCATGTGCTATAGAAACAGGGCCCCTTTTGACAGCTTTACTACCCTGTTTTAAGACATTCAGATTTAGTGTAGGATTTATAAAGTGAATTGATTTGTTACTCAATTGAGAAATGATCCTAGTTTAGTGTGCAATAACGCATACACAACAGACCGAGGTTCCTTTAGACGGGGTAGTCTTAACGATAACAGATTCTATCTCTGTGCCTTTATCTGTCAGAGAATGTAGGCCCTATCGAAGAAACCCATAGTTGTCAAAATAATGTTGACAGTAAACATTTACCAAAATGAGCATCCAGAGCAGACACCCAATGCGCAAAGACACATTCAGACAATAGTTAATGAACACAACAGCCACAAATTAAAAATACAAATGCTTCATTACAAAATAAATTGTTTTGCAGGACCAATGAAGCATTATACGGAAATATAGTGATATCTTAGGACCCCAATACACATCTTGGAATATGAAAAATGGCATAATGCACAGAATATTTGTATTTATTTATTTTATTTTTGCATTTATAAAAGCGCACAAAGCCCATGGGCATCTAGGTGCTAGTTATAGAGAGAATAGAAGACAGAAATATGCATTGTTACTAGTTGAACAGGTGAGTTTTTGAGGTGGAAGTAGGGTTCAGCCTGCAGGGGAAGGGGGAGGATTTTCCAAAGGTGGAAGCACAAACCAGGAAGCTAGAACCACCTGCTCTTTTGCGGTTGACTCTTGGTATGAGACAGTAGCTATGAGCTGATCATAGGGCCCTGGCCGGAACATGTCTGTTGAGCCTCTGATCAAGATATGAGGATGCATTGTTTGACAGACATCAGTGAGTGATTGAGAGAATTTTAAATGTGATTCATTCTCTGACGGGAGCCAGTGAATAGATCTTCTGGCTTCAGAGATGTGGTCATGTGTGTCCAGTGCGGCACAGATAGTGTTGTTTTGTAATACTTGGCGTATGTTTAGATTTTTGTCAGTGGTGCCACAAAGTAGAGCATTGCAATAGCCCAGTTTGGACCCGATGAGAGCTTGTGTGATAGCGAGGCGATTCTCGGTAGAAAGGAAAGGTTTGCTTGTATTGATGAGCTTCATTTCATAGGCTGAGGAGGAAGTGGTGTGATTAGCTTGCCGTAACATGTTGGGTGCGGCATCTAAGTACATCCATGGTTTTTACAGATGAGGTAACAGGGATTTTGTGTACATCGATGATGAAGAGATTGAAGGCACTGTCAAGTTTGGAAAGGTGGGACAGAGATCCAATGAGACGCAACTCGGTTTTCTCATTGTTCGGGCAAAAGCTATGTGAGGCCATCCAGGTTTGTGTTCACTTTGAGGGTGTCCTGTGTGTAGTCACCAGAGAGGGCAGTGAGAATTTGAGTGTCATTGGCATAATTTGTGTAAGAGATACCAAGAGTCAAGGTGATCAAATAGGGGCTTCGTGTAGACATTATAGAGAGTGGGTAAGACACAGGAGCCTTGAGGGACACCGCAGGAGATTGGAGTGGAGGGACAGTAGCTTCACGGCAAAGACTCTTGAGGTACTGTTGGCCAGGAAGGATGAGATCCATTTGTTGGTATCAGGGTGAAGTGATCATAGATGTGAGGTGGTCGCAAAGAGTCTGGTGGTGGACTAGTTAGAAGGCATCAGAAAGGTCGAGGAGTAGGAGGAGAGAGAGATTTCTGGTGTTGTTCGCGTCAAGTTGGTTCTTGAGGTACTAGAGGATTGCTTCAGTTTCATGTCTAGGATGGAAGGCAGATTGCCGGGGGCTCAGAATGTTATATCTTGAATTTGGAGGTAGGCAACTCTGTCAATGATTTTCAAGAGGAAGGAGATGGTGGTTATGGGCCGGTAGTTAGTCAGAGTCCCTGGGTCTAGGGGGTTAAGCAAGAGGGGATCCAGGATTCTTTGAAGGTGGATGGCACAGAGCCTGATGCAAAGGACGAATTGACAATGGCATTGATGAGTGGAATTAGAGGTTCTACACACTCCTTTACAACGGATGCTGGGCAGATGTCACCTTTACACCTGGAGTGTTTGAGCCCTTTGATTGTGGTGCTAAAGTCGAAGCCATGGGTTGGAAGTTGAAAAGAGGGATGCCAGCTGGTGTTCTGAGCTGACGGATAGGTGGCAGGGCATCAGGTGTCTGGGTACGTTTGGTGGTGATTTTGGCTTGCAGTTGTGTGATTTTCCCAGTGTAGGCATCTTGGACCTTACTACACCAAAGGCTATCTTTCATGACAAAGGATGGGGGAGCGATGGGGGCTTCCAGCTCATGGGAAATTGCGTACATTTCTCGGGAACTAGAGGATGCATTGGTGATTCTCTCATTGTTGATAGGAGCTTAGTGTGACTGGCATGCTTGTAGTTCAGAGAGATCTTTGAGAAGAGGGCTTTGTTTGCTATAATAGGATCTTACTGCCAGCCAGCTTTGGCTGCCCTCCTTCTCGTTGGTATTGCACAATGATCTGTGGTAAACCACGTGTTGTAGTGTTTGATGTGTTTGGCTTTGCCAGCTTAGAGTGCGGACAAGGAGTCGGCTGCCTTGCCTAGCAGTGGGTAGTAGTGGGCGACAAAGGCAGCAGGGCCATGGAGAAGGGGCAGAGGATGGCTGATCAAGGAGCAGAGGTGGGCACTGGTAAGGTTGTGAGTGCTGCAGGCAAGAGTAAGTGGTGGAGAAGTTCTGCTGTAGCTTTGGAGACATTTGTTTGGGATGGGGAAAATACAGTAGTCTGACCAAGGGCAAGGTAGGTTATAGAGGATGGAGATGTTGCACTTGTGATCCAAGAGCCAATCTCAGGTGTGTCCCTGAGAGTGTGTGGTGTTGAGGATACATTGGGTGCCACCCAAGGCGGAGGACAACTTCGCATGAGCAGAGGCATCTGCGTCAGAAGAGTCACTGAAGCTGACATTGAATTCACCCACAGTAATGAGTTGAGTAGTAAGTTTGAGGTTAGTTGATATAAATTGGATGAGATCATCTTCACATTTTGTGGCAGAGTTTGGCGGTCGATCATTGAGGGTGATGGTGGAGTTGAGTTTGGCTGAGATGGACTTGCAGAGGGGGAGCTGGGTGGAGGTTATGGGACAAAGTGAAAGGGTGTGCTTGTAAATGAAGGCAACACCATCCACCTTTTCTGAGAGCTCTATTACAACAAAGTATGACATTGCGTGTAGGGACAGAGATGGAGAGTGAGGGTCTAGCTGCAGGGGTGTGCCACATTTCTCTGATGGCTAGAATGTTAATGTTGACAGGGTAATGAGATCCAAGATGTCAAAGGCATGACCATCAGTGATCTGACATTGATCAAAGCGCGCCGAAGGGGTGAGGCTTGTGTGGCACTGGAGGAGATGGGGATAGTATTGGGTGATGTTGCTAGATGGGAGACAGGGAAAGAGATGGGGGAAGACTGAGGATGGATGTGCATAGTCTGAGGTTGGCATTATGTATCCCGATCAAGGGGAGAAAGATTCAGAAGGGATGGTGGGTGTTATGGTGCAATTTTCCAGATGGTGGAAGTGGTCTGCCTGTGGGCGCAGTAGGGCATTGGAAGTGTGATAAGCGAAGAGGTTAGTGGTTGCAAGCGACCTAGGATGGGTGTCAGGTGACAGAATGAAAGTGGATGTGCTGTGCACTGCAGGGTTGCAAAAGAGTGCAATCCCAGTGTGCGGTAGACAGCAAGTAGTGGGGTATGCCAGCAAGGTGGCAGTTATTGCCAGCATGGGCAGCATGGGAGTAAAGATTGGCAAGGGCCGGAGTGGTGGAAGGAAGGTGGTGGGCTGGGGTATCGGATGGTCGACAGCGCTGGTGAGGTTGACTGAATGGTTTAGCAAGGTATTCTGACATACCGGACTGGTGTAGTGACCAGCGGTGGGGAGCAACAGAGTGTTGGTAGAGAAGGGGTGTGTGGAGGGGTAATTATATACGTGTTGCAGAAGATGAGTTATTTTCACAGGGCGGAGCGGTGGGAGGAAAGAGGTTGGTTTACATAGGGGAACATTCACAGCACATGTGAGGTTTATGGAGGGTGTTGCAGCGTCCTGCAGATCAAGGCCAATGCGCAAGCAGGAGGCAAGTGCAAAGGCTTACCTTCATAGTGATGGTGCGCATCAGGATGGCATTGGGTTGTAGAAGGAGGTGTAGCTCTGCAAGCATGCATGCTTGTCCGGTGGAGACCGGCAATGACACAGTTCCAAGGCCTTGTGCGTCAGCCTTTTCAGTTGGTCGGCTGCGCCTGCCGGCTTACCGGAGTGAGCTAGTTTGACCCAGCTGATGGCCAATAGGAAAGCTCCAAAAAGGAAGAAGACTGGGTGCATGAAAGGGCATTCAGTGTTGCAGCGGCCATCTTGGCGTGGGGTCCATGGAGGCAATGTGGCCAGCAGATTCATCCGTGCTGTGTGCTCTGCGTAAGCTAGTAACAGGGAGGTTTTGTAGACCAGCAGAGACGCAGTTCCAAGTCCAATCCGAGATCATTGTTGTATCTTTACCTTTTCATAGAAAATATATATTGTAGGTACAATTCTTGGCAATCAATATTCATGTTGATGGTGCAGGCTCAGGCCTGAGCGTGGGGAACAATAGCATAAGATATATGCTATATTGCTATAGTGGAGATACATGATTAATATTGAACAATAACGTTGCCCCTGTCTGTTTTTCCACACCCAGTTTGAAAGACAGTTTATGCCAGTACACTCTAGGCACCAGGAATACCCTCACATAATGCACATCACAAAGAAACATCTACAAGAATGACCTACCACACCAATAAACCAACACCAATTACGCAAATCATTGCAAACACAACCTACATCACATTCCACTAACCGCTGTGCATATAACCCCACCATGCTACCTATAAGAACATCTGAGCTCCCGCTTGCCCTTAAAGAACTAGCTTTCCAAGACACACATGGACTGTTACCCACAAGGATGGGGGACACAAGTGCGGAACATTCCCCATGCGCAGGACATTGGCAAGCTACACTGACTGCCAATGCATTCAGATACGCCATCTCAGTAAGAACCATATATCTCCTGCACATGAGAGATGATGACATTGCCCCCAAGTAGAGAGACCCACATGCAATATTAGCAGGACTGAAACTGTTCAGTACCATAACCTACTATGCAAAATACTCACTGCAACATGTCATGGTGTTTTAACCCTGAACAACAGGATCCACAACCAAGATTAAGAAGGAAGCATTCTAGGGGGACAAGCCATTCTAGACTGTGAATGAACTGAAGGAAACCCAATTGGTGAAGCAACCCTGAAGCTTTGTTATTTAGAGTCAGGACCTGCACTTGGATGCTAGGTCATATTAGTATAGTGTATTGCACTTGTTTTTTAATATTCCTTCCTTATACTGTTCTCAATTTTATGTTATAGAGTGCCTTCCCCAAAGGTCCCATTGGATTACGCCTGGCCCATATCCCTAAAGATTGGACCAACTCTTAACAGACTTTGGACTATCATATATCGCCTTTCACAAGACTTCTTTGAATACCTCTCCCACACTAGTATTTCATTTTATCATCTCCTGTTCACTGTTCATTTAGACGATCCAAGAAAGCCATCCTATTGTGGTGTACCTCTTTTCAATGTAGTCAGTCATCCAAGATTTCCTGTGATAATAATAACAAAAGTATAGAACTTATTTCCTTGGGTCTCAAGTGTTTGGTGGTTTCTACACAATAACACAGGGCATGTGCAGAACTATCAATGTATGGACTGTGTCCTGTTAGGTGAGTTACTGTACAGACAGAAATGAACAACAGACGTGTCTACCCACATTAGTCTTCCTCAGACATACAAGATGTGTGCTTCAAGTAACAACACTATTCCGCCCCACCGCTGCAAGCGCCTTCCTCTAGAACAGCCTCCCTACCTCTCTTCATCTTGAGTAGGACCTCCTCAAGTTCTGGAAACTCCTCAAGACTTTCCTCTACTCCAACTCTTTCTCTCTCCCTCTCCCCTGCTAACCCCCCTCTTTTCTACATGATTCCCTCCCTCCTTCTCATCCCCCCTGCACAGTTAGCTGACTGGTTGCCTGGTGCACCTCCAGAACCTCACGGGTCCCAGGCTCCACCACCAGTCCTGCACTTGCCTCTGGGCATGTGCACTTGTCCCTGGCGCTTCTGCAGTAGGCCCAAGATCAGGGCAACCACTCTGCACTTAACTCAAGCCCTTGTTTGACGGGGCACACTTCTCCCACTTTCCCTTGCACTTCCTGTTTCTGCGTACTTACTCAACCTTAAATGTTCTAGTCCCAGCAAGTCTGTCTGTCCTATTCCTCCCACATGTCCACACCCCCTCAGTCTTGTCATGCTCGAAATACTCATGCTTTGGCACATTGGATGACCAACCTCCAAGCAATCCAAATTGTTGACCAGACCAGCACTGTAGTTCATGTAGTTCTTGTTGTTCATATTCTGTTTGTTCCCTCCCTCTTCCCCCCTATTTCTAATTTCCTCCACTCACCCTTTGTTACGCACTTCACTGTTAGATATGCCTCTGTACCTAATATGCTAGTTATTGTTGTTAGTTCATTCGGAATCTTCAATGCCTAAGAATGACAACTGTTATCTCATGTTCCCCTCCCCCCTTGAAGCACTTTGAAGCACTTCTCTTGCGTATAAGCGCTCTACAAATAAACAATTACAATTACAGGTGACAGAGGATGCCCACGGAGGACATTGCTCATGAGTCCATACAACAGCCCCACAAGAGGATGGACACTCCAGATACACCATTAAAAGAGCCTTTCTCAACCTAAGGCCATGCTTCTTGTGTCAGCAACAAGGCACATGCTGAGCCTGATCACTATACTGAAGACTGCTGGGCTACGGTAAATCTCCCTCATTCTATAAAAGAAAGACAACCCTGTCCTCTTCCACTTTTTCTCTCCGCACACCACTCACATGGATCAGTAATGTTTAAATGGCAAAAGATCCCAAGTGCACTGAGTCTTACCCTATTTACCACTGCCTACGTGTAAGAATTATTTTACCTGTTGTCCCTTTTGGCCAGTGATGTCGATGCAATTTGTTGGCGTCGCTCAGAATGTTTGTGCTCTGGACAGCCGTGACCTGCATTTAGTCGTCATCACCTGCCGATCTTTAATGAGTAGGGACATCTGGGAATACTTTATCTGGAGTACTGGGACATTCCTGGTTCTGTTCGCAAGCAGGTTTTCTTCTGTTGCTTCTGGTTCGGACATGAGTATGTTCTTCTTGGGGCAGTATCAGAATTTCAGCTGCGCTGAAATCTGGCCTTTTCTGGCCTATGTATGAGATAGGCCACTGCTGGTGTTGCATCCTAAGGAGTCTCCAGGTTGATATGGTGTCCGGGTCTGTCAACAGATGTGGACCGTCCTGTGGCTGCTGTGGTTTCCATCTGAACACCTGAGGACCCAGTTGGCATGGGTTTGTCAGTGGTGCTAGAGCGGTCTGAAGAAGTGTCTTGTCTATACTGGGCCTTCTGGGTCTATATTACTCGGGGTTGTTAATAGGTCATGACAAATCAGCATCTCCATTTTTCCATTTTTGAATTTATTGTTCACCTGTTAGGCGCTTATACAGGAAGGAAATACTGTTTGAAAGTGCCCACAGGGCAACTGAGAGGGCACAGGGGATTATAGACAATATAATTACAGCAATGATTAAATAATTAAATACAACAATACGAGAGGAGACAATGGGCCGGGGGGTGGGGGGGACCTACGATGCTTTATGAGTGGGCAGAACATGCAAGTGCACATAGAATTCAGGCCTGGAGGCTCATGTTCAGCTCCGCTCACTTGCGTTTTGTATATTCGAGGACATATGCATTAGGGTCAATTCAGATGGTGTGCAGGTGTTGCAGGCTGCTGTCATAGCATGCAGAGTGGTGGGCCCACTTGCTATTGCTTGTGGATGTTCTACGCACTTGTATGTACACAAACTACTGAGTCCCTTGCCCGGGGACATGTGTTGTGTATGAACCAATGCTCTGGCCTATCACACGTGCCCGGATCACTGGAGGATCGCCTGGTTGCAGCAGCATGCGCACGGAAGCATGGACTAGGTGCTGTGGCTTTACCATGGGATTACAAGTGGTGGAATGGCAGTATTAGTCCCCAATGTTGGAGTCCATTGACCTGCATCTAACCTGAGGTCCCATACTCTAGACTGCATATTACCAAAAGAAATATGCATCTACCTCTACGTCCAACATCATTTTACTGAACATTTAGAAACTACCCACTACCAAATCTGCATCTGGCCTTGCGCCCCGAATTCCAGGTTGCATATTTAAAAAGTGCATCTGGTGCTGGGCCACATATGTTTGCTGCATATTTAAAAACTCTGCACCTGGCCTTGGGTCTTGTATCCCTGACCGAGCTTCAAATATGCCCTGGCTCCCAGCCCAGTAGCTGCAGACTTGAATTCACACGTTTGTCTAATATCTCGATATTGTCATGCACAATAAAACGTTACCTGGCCGAATATGGACCTGTTCAGCCCTAAACCTGCTGTAGCTAAGCAAACCTGCACCCTCCTCTGCTGAGAACTATCACTGAGTTTACCACCATCATGGATCTACGACATTGATGCTGCCATGACTCCGAGCAGATGCCACGTTTACTCTCACCGTTTTATAATTACTGTACCTGCTAGAATCACACTAAAAAGTAGAAAAAGAAAGTTTAAAAAAACAAATCCTTCATGAAGATTGTAATACCCCTTGCACTGAAATCTACCTGGCCACTAATGCTAAGGAATGACGCACCAACATCCTGCTGTACATTCAGTGTATGGATAAATGGATGATCACCTTGAAAACTGTAGGGTATTTTGTGGAGATTTGGGGCCTGACGGTATTTTATTACCGCCGAAAAATAACTTAGCAATAATCACTCTTTGTATTCAGATTTGGCCATGTGCAACAATAATACAATGGACATGCATTATTTCAGCACCCAGACCTGCATATTTGGTATACGTGGTTGGTGGTATTTTGGTGAGCATAATTCCCTTGTTTTATTTGTGGCCCCAATGTCCAGAATCCCTTATCTTTGCTTAGATTTTTCGTGTGATCACTAGAGAGACCTCAGACCTACATTTTAGGAATACCACATTTTCAGTGATAGTGTTGGTGTGCCACCATGGGCGAACTCACTGACTTATTTACGACAGAGAGCTATATATGGTAGTCTTGTGGTAATTTCCACTACCTTATATACGGTAGGGAGCTATGTTCAGAGAGTCTCTCTTCCCGTTGGCTCATGTACCTCCAACAAGCTATGCTACAGTCACTCACGATTATTCATACTGATTCTGACATGCACACATCTGTCTTAAAATGACCATTGCACTGTTTAAAAATCTCCCCACATCATCGGCATTGTAATGGTAAATAGTCAATACACCACCCGTCTGTTTTCAAATATTTTTCTGTATTATAAAAGTTGCATTTAAACACGATCTCACTCTTTACAGAAATAAATAAAATGGTACAGTAAAAGCATTGTCTATGACACACTGCAAAGAGAGTGGTGGAGAACAGAACTCAAATTGCAACATTAGCATTTGATTAAGGCATGCACAGGAATCCTACACTGACTGCATATTACCGTACACACTCAGCTCCCACACTTCTCATTACCTTATCTTTTTAGTTGTTCTCTTTGGCTGTTCTATTTGTGAATGTGGCTCCCTTGGATTAACTCCAGCAAAAAGGAACGCTTGCCTTCTCAAACCGGGGTCATTGCCTGGAATTCTCAGCTTTTGCAGATAGGAACGCCTCAGCAAGTGGAAAGGTCCTTCTTTCAGCTCTCCCCAATCTCGACTGCCAAATCTTGACTGTAGCAGGACGCAGGGATCTGCATTCAGTCAGGAGTCCCACAGCCAGGTCTTCTCCCCATTAGTGCAGAAAAATGTCTGCCTGTCTTTTTCCCCGATACTGCCCACTAAAACTTTCATCTCAGCCCTCTGTATGACGTGTCCCAATGAAATCCATCATCTCTCATCCTCCTACTCTTCAACAATAGCTTCGCTTATACATTTGCAATTGTTGCAAATCTGACTTCCTTCTTCCTGCAGTTACTGTGCACAAAAACACGGAGAATCAGGCAGAGAAGAGAAGAAAAAAAATCTGCACACACATTTAAATGGCTTTCAGAGTATGCCTAATTCTGCAGTGGAGAACACATTTTATTAGTGGGTTATGTTAAATAAGGTTTTATTAGTCAGGTTAATGGTTAATAGGTTAGCTGTTAATTTTCAAATGTATCTCTCGCACCATAGGCATTTCAGGTGAAAAATAGTGTGCATTTTTAAATGAGCACGTGTGCTTTTAACTGTAAAAATAGATTTGCATCTTATATGTTAAAATCGTTTTTGACTGAATAGCCTGTCTTTCCTTGTTAATCTGGTAACCCATATAGCAATGCACCGCACCCTTGTGGTGGTGCTGCGAAAAAAAATTGCTACCTGTGCAGTAGTGCTGTACTCTGTGCTGTTTGCTACCTGTGTAGTAGTGCTGTACTCTGTGCTGTTTGCTACCTGTGCAGTAGTGCTGTACTCTGTACTGTAACACGCCAAATATCCTTACATATATGACGCACCAACATCCTGCTGTACATTCAGTGTATGGATAAATGGATGATCACCTTGAAAACCATATTCTTCAAAATCTGACCCCCATTATTGGTAGGTTCAGATGGAAAACCCAAATCTCCAACCTCCCCCACAAAAAAGGCCTTGAAAAACATGTATGATAATGCAACTCTCAGGTTCAGGGCCTAACATACCAGCCAATTATCACGATCACTCATCCTCCTGCACAGCACCAAAACAACAACCAATTTCCATCCTAGTCCCAAAACTCATCCATCAATATAGTTGCAAAAATGAACTAACCTCGCTGAAGTAAGGATTAAAAGCGAGTTCAACCTTACCAACACGATCAACATTGCCAACTGAAAGGTCTCATCCAAACATGGTGCTCCCCTGCTCCTCCAGAACTATCAAGGGCTACATTGTCTCTCTTGTTCCAGCCTTGGCCTATTCCTGCATTCACTCCTTTGCCACTGGATCCTTCTCCTCACTCTTTAGCACTCCCTTGTGCTCCCTCTCCTCAAAAAGCCTTCTGCCGACCCTTCCTGTCTGGCAAAGTACCCCTTCCTGGGCAAACTCTTGGAGATACTGGCCATCTCCCAGCTTATCCACCGCACTGAACCTGTTGGTTGTCTCCACGACCACTAGCCTGGCTTCACATCTGCCAAAGGCACGGAAACTGCTTGCCTGAACACCTGTGAAGACCTGCTCTCTAATCTCAATTCCAGCTCTCCTGTTCTGATCCATCTTGCTTTTCCTCTGACTTTGATATGGTCAATCATGCCACCCTGATAAACTGGCTCTGTGATACCCTTGGCATCATGGACCTGGCTCTGGACTGGTCAACCTCCTTCCTATCGGACTGACATTTTTCAGGTTCAACTCAGCCCTTTTTGCTCCACCATCTCAATCTCCATCTGTGGAGTCCCTCAGGACTCTATCCTCTCACCTTGCTGTTCAACACCTACCTGGCTCCTCTAGCCCACTTGATCTCCACCTTCTCTCCTAACTTCCAGTGAAATGCGGATTCCACGCAGCTCTACTTCAAGCTTCCCTCCTCCACCTTCTCCTCTTCCTCTCTCAATCCTGACTGCTTGTCTGCTATTCAGGCATTGTACTCTGCTAACGATTTCTGCCTTAATGCCACAGATGACCACAGTGCACAGAAATTGAGGGAGAAAGAGCTGTCTGAGAAAGCGGCCAAAAAATGAGAAGTTTGTCCCTGTTTTGCCTACTGAACAAGATTGTCAGAATGACTCTGGGGTTAGAAGATTGAGGATCATTGAAAGAAACAACTATTTTCTGTCCTGCAAAGACGTTGTAAAATGATATGGGAAACCTACCCAGGATGGGGTTTACCTTCTGATTGATAGGCCGAAATGCAGTGTGTTTACCAACACCTTCTAGAACATCCTTTGTTAAAAAGATATTGGGACAACAGACATTAAGTATCCCTCAGAGATTAAGAAAGGCAGAGAATAGACTGAAACATAGGACAGGATTAGGGCTTGTTTCCCTTAAGAACATATATGAGTATATGTTTTGCATTGTAACACACTGTCCATTATTGTAAGAACTTAGATGGAAGAATATTGAGAGTGCTTTCTTTTCAGAGTCTTTCGATGCTCTGATTTAAGACGTTCAGAAATGTATTGAACATCTGTAATGTTAGGGCAACTACCTGGGCAGCCTCTGGAGGACGTTCCTGGGCCTGGAAGCTATACCCCCAGATCCGGCTTACCAGGAAGGGTGTCCTCCGATGGACGGTCATGCTTCTGATACAGAATCAGAGGCACACGCTTGTGCAGCGGGTGGCTGTGGTCGGCGGCACTGGCTTGTGTTCCAAGCCTCGTTCCTGTCCCCGTTCGGCCACGGCGCATGTGTGGGTCGGCCTGCGCATCAAGCCTCGGTTTCACGCCGAGTGCTTTAAATAGCGTTCGAGTGCAGAAACAAGCCGTGTCTTAACGCGGTTTGTTCCTGACTATCCGCTGCGCTTGGATCCTCGATCCCCTCCTGTTCCAGTCTTGTCATTTTTTGGCTTCCCTGTTTTCTGGTCCTGTTCTCTACCCTCCTGGTTCCTGATCCCCTCCCTGGGTCTGGGTTCCCTAATATGTTCCCGGGGTTTCTTCCCTTGGGTCTCTGCCTTTCCCTTGGGTTCCCCCTGTTCTTCCCCCGGTCTGGTTTCTTTCTTGTTCCTGGTTTGCCTAGCCTGGGTACCAGCTCCTGGCCTGTCACACCTGGGTACCTGCTCCTGTCTTGCCTTACCCGCATACCAGCCCTTAGGATTCCAACCTGAACTGTCTCTACATTTAGCTGGATTCCTTAATGAAATCCTACAATCTGCCTTCTTGGATCACAGAAAAGAGACTTCTTGTCTTCAAATCAACCACCTTGGACTTGTCTGCACTTCTCTACTTGAAGAACCATCTACCTTCCCTGTCAGTGCTTGCAATGTCTTGGCGTCACGTAAATCCGCAGGGAAGTGTATCCGTGGCATCAGGAGTTGGTCCCCATACACACCTGTATCATCAGGGCTGGGTCGGGATTGCTTCCTTGCGTCATCTTTTCTTCATCCTGCTACCGGATCAACCAGTATGGCTTCTCCAGTGCGAACATTTCCTGGAAACACAGGTACCCAGCATCCACGTGACGCACACCTTAACATGTAATTAGTGCTCTCTGATTAGCTAATGGACACGTAGCACAAGAAGTAACCCATCCACTGTACACTAACCTGTGAAGAATGAGAATAATTGCTGTACGTGATTATGAAATATACAATGTGATATATGTTTTTAGCAAGGAAACCCTTTCGACAAAAGAAGTGTTCATGAAATGAATAAAATAATAGTTTTTTGCTACATAAAAATCATCAAGGTATGGGACTGGTTTTTGCCTGTTGATATGATTGTCAACAGATACTAGCTAATGTTGGTCTAAAAGCACTAAAACACAGGGGAAGGAGGTAGTCTGTGAGTCTCGTATATGATTGTGTACACACCTTATTATATCACAGACCACCTGACAAATAAAACGTAGGGTTTGACCTATTGGATACATTAATGCTAGTAAGACAGAGATCCTTCTCATTCGGACCCTGCTCCCTCTACCCCCCCACACTCTGGATGCCATCCATAGGCCCCCTCCCCTCATGTGAGGCAAAAAACATTGGGGTCATCTTCGACTCCTCTCTCCCATTCTCTCCTCACATCACAGACCTTGCCAAGAAGGCCCACTTTCAGCTGCACCTCCTCAGAGGCATTGTCCCTTTCTTCATCTTCCCCCAGAAACTCAATGTCTCCAGAGCTCTGGTCCTCTCCAGGCTGGATTAAAGCAACAGCCTCTTCCTTAATCTTCCTAAATCCTCCCTTCGCCCCCTTCAACTAATCCAGAATAGGACTTCAAGACTTATACTTGGCCTCAAGCCCAGGGACCGCATCTCTCCAGCCCTAAAATCTATCCACTGGCTCCTGGTTGCTGTGAGCATCAAGTTCAAGACCCTCTGCATCACCCATGAGGCTTTCTGTGGCCTGGGACATCTCTACATCCAGCTCTCTCTTCCTAAATGCATCCCTACTAGAACCCTTTGATCTTCTAGTTCTAACTCTCTGCAGATCAGACGCTTTTCCAAGCAGAGATTGGGGGCTAGATCTCACTCCTCCACATGTGCCTCCCTCTGGTATGGCCTCACTGTCCCTCTCAGACTTGAGTCAGATCTCCTTAAATTCTGGAAGCTTCTCAAGATGTTCCTTTTCTCTTCTTCCTTCCCTCGCCCCCTCCCCTGCTAATGTCCCTGTCTGCTTCTTGACTGGTTGCCTGGATCCTTCAGAGTCTTCAGGTCACCAGGCCCCCTCATCCCAGTCTGCCACTGAAGTTGGTCTCCCTGGACACCACCCCAACATGCACATGCCCTTCTGGACACCTACCTCAGCACTTGCCTAGCTGGGCCTGCATCTTGTAGCCTTTCTGGACCCTTACCTCGCACTTAGCTCGTGGACCTTCTTTCCCCTAGCTCTGTCCACCTAGTCTCCCCTGGCACTTGTTTTTCCCACAGGCCCTTCCACCATGACCAGCACTTCCCCCACTGCCTGCTACCCTGCACTTCACTTAGTTCACTTGCACATTCCGAATGTCACAGTCCCTAGTAGGATTGTTTTGTTTTTGTTGTCCCTGTTCCCCCACCGTCTTGTTTTGTTGCACTTTGAAACACATTGGGCATAGGCACATTTTGAATACCCAATAAGTAAAATAAATAAATACATGCAAACAAACATCGTGGACAGCATACCAGGGAGCTAGGAAAGATAGACACATAACAACAAAGCATTCATTGTGGCACAATGAAATCAAGGACCACTTTATGCGCTATGGTCAAACATTTCTACACTGTACACAAGCTTTTATGCACAAGGATTTTGTCAAGGTACCGAGGACACTGAGGTGGAGTGTCTTGCGATGATCAGAACAGAGACAACGGCAGAAAAAAACATGCTATAATTTCAATTTGCGAAAAGCAAAATGCCCTCATCACAAGTCCACCGGTAGCTCCGGCGGGTTACCGGCAGACTCACCTTACCATTTCTGCCACTTGATATTCCGGTAATATCGGGATATTATGGGCTGCGGAGGAGTGGAAAGTTCCCATTCCCATGGAGTCCCATAGGACATCATGGGAAGGGAACCCTGAAGCACTGGCAGCGTTAGGCCTGCTGGTAATTCACTGCACCTACCTGCAGACTTGTAGTTTGCCGGTCCGGAAAGGGTGCTGGTAACTGTTTGTGAGGTCCTGAAATGGATGCTTATTCTACTCTAAATGCTTTTTGCATGTTTGTTTCTCCATTATGAATTTGAGGTGTTTAAGAACAGACTAAATCAGTGACTCATCACTTGCAGTGTGCCTGAAATAAAACTTTAATGAGTCTAGCAATTATTGTACAGAATGTCACAAAGACACATGATTTGTTATTCTTATTCTTTCTTATTTAGGGTCACTGCTAAACGTGTTATACTTATGGAACCACCTGCTCTTTTAAGAGGCCTGAACAATAAAGCCAGCGACGCCAGAAACATAGAGACACATTGCACTGGCCACAGCCCAGGAGCTTCCCTTTAAAAACACTATTTTTTAGGGGTAACAAGTGAGACTACAGTGGTATCAAGGGAGATGCCAGGGGTCAGAGCTGCAACCCCTGGCAACCCTCAAATGAGGTCCCTGGCTCAGGACTGTACAATCAGTACATGCATTCAGATGACAAAATACTTGAAATGAGAATGCATGAATGAGCATGGTGGATAAGGGAAATGATCAAAGAAATGTGAAGAAAATAAGCAGGAAAATACCATAACTTTCTGCCGGTAACGTTTTATGGGCTAATCCAGCAATCAATGTTAGGATATTTAGCCTGTCATGTAACACAGAAGCACAGTGTGTGCATAGTTTCTCGCCTATGCGAGCGGATATTTAGGCCCTCATTACAGCACCGGCGCTAAACCATGGTGCTACTAGCACCATGGTTGGTGCCGCTGTTGTAACGGGTCCGCCATGGTTCAATGGGGAATTAACACCCCATTCCAAGGTTGGTGGGGGGGTAATTCACCATTGAACCATGGCCCTTCCCCATTCCCATTTTCGCCCCATAGGGCTCTATGGGAATGGGGAAGGTGCTAAGTACGGTACCGCAAATTGCGGTACCGTACTTAGCACCAAGGTCCCTTTGCAGGTCCCTACTTTAACAGCTGGTGTAGACCAGCCGTTAAGGTCGGGTCCCGCAAAGGGACCTCGTAGTAAGGCGCTAAGTATTTAAAGGCACCGCAGCCTTTTACGGCGCCGTTAAACACTTAGCGCCAGGGCCGTAATGAGGCCCTTAATCTCTTCTATGAAGGGGAAACTGGTTCTGAGTGGAAGAGTCGCAGTTGCGACTGTTAGTGTTTGCATATCTGTGCAGTGTATCCGCGTTCCAGCACTTGCTCTAGACTTAGGCAAATTAATTTGTTTAATGTGGCTCATAACATTACCTCCAATGCCAACTCCCTCTCATCATCACAGACATTAGTATATTTCAATCACCAGCCAACTTCAAAAGAGAGACTAAAGAACCCCTTAAATAATGACCAGAATCACAATCCCAACAATGCTAACATGACTATAATCACCATGAGTCCTTTAAAAGCATGGAAACAATAGGAAATCCCACTGGGCAACATGCATTCCTACCATGCATCAAAAATCCTTTATATATCATCCTCTCTATTGAAGATTTACAAATCGACCTACTAGCCATTACTGAGTCACAGTTTCCTGGAAACGTTAACGCTCGCCTTAAAGCCTTGCTTTCAGACAATTTTAAAATTATTCCCAGTAATAGACCCAAAAGAACTGGAGTGAAAATAGCGATAATTTACCCTAGTAGCATTCACTTGAAAGTGTGTTAATGACAATTACACCTTGAGTACATGCATTAGCATCAAATCAAGATTCATGGCTTTTGGGCAATTTTGCCCAGTGAAGCCATGAATGCACAAACCACTAAGCACGTGGGCTGGGTCATGTGATATCATCCCCAGGGCCAAGTTATAGCACGAGGGCCCTAATGGTGGGCCCAATTGCAGTTATCACCCGATCTGGCAGAGGCCCTCTTCCATTTCCATGGCAGCCTGGGATGCGGTGGCCAGGGGAATAAGGAAAGTGTGGTGGCGAGGTGTGGAGGGTGAAAGGACGGAGATGGGAGAGAGGAGGGAGGAGAGGAAGGGAGCAGGAGGTGGGAGAAAATGTAGGGATGGGTGCGGTCAGCCTACAGGTTGTTCGGAATGCGGGCATGGGTAATTGGATTCAGCGCACCAGATCAATCTGATTGACTGAGGCGCCCGACCCAGCTGCAAATCAAAATTTCAACAAAGCTGACCCTGCTTCCATGCTCTCTTACCTCTGCCAGGACTGTATCACTATGCACTTCCGCAGTGCCCCAAAATCCCTGCAGACAACATTCCTGCTTTTTCAGCTTTCAATCCACCCTCCAACTGACGTGTGCTGTAGCCAAGGGCGTGAAGGCCTCGGCGGGCAGCCGGCCGTCCCCTTGTCCTGCAACTTTTATTAACGACGAAATCAAAGCCTTGGCCCCTGCCATCTCGCTGTTAACTGTTGCATTCTGTATATGTTGTATTTATTTGTATGATCTGTCATCACTGGAACAACGACTATTTGACTGCACATAGCTTGTCCACCTCATGTATTCCCCATTTGAAATAGCATTGTTGTGGGTTGTCATGTTACAAAACACAAATAAAATAAAAAATAAAAAATGTGAAGGGCCAGCGAGTGTGCTACGTGTATTCAGGTGCATCCCATCAGACTTTAAGCTTGACGATGCATAAACGTATTTTATGTTTTTCGGAGGCCATTGCTGAATGACAGGTTGAGGTGCTGGGTATACGCTAATGGTAATTTTTTGGGGTCTTGCCAGGTTTTGCATGCCAATGTTTCTGCACATTGTGAGGTACTGCAAGGTTGGATAAATTGACTTGCAGGGCATGCAGCACCATTAACTCTAAAGGTGCAAGCAATGGTCGAAGTGTACTAAAAGAAGTAGTGGAACTATTTGTATATTTACATTTATTTGCATTTTTAAAGCGCCCACACAGCCCGGAGGCATCGATGTGCTGTTACAGGAATATGTCTAAGTTTCGTATTTATAAGGCGCGGAACCAGGGGATCGAACCAGTGTTGCTTTGTGTCGTCTGGTTTCCAAGGCAAGCGCGTTGCCGCTTAGCTCTCCTCCCGGGACAATGTTCCCTGCTGGTCTGCATCGCTCCCCACAAACACCATCCCTGCGCCGCCTTCCACACACAATCCAACCCCCTAGACAAACACACCTGCTATTTATGGGAGTTTGCAGTGCAGTGCACTGAAGTGCAAGCTTCAACTTCTTCCTCCACTTTTATTTTAAAACTAAACCATACCAGAACGGTTTCTTTTTTAAAATAAAAGTATAGGAACAGTGAAACTTAAAAATAAAAAGTATGGGAGCATCGCTCCCGCCCACTTCGACCTCTGGGTGCAAGGGACATAGCGTTGTGACTGTGCGTTTTAGCTAGCAAGCCCTTTGTGTCAGCCTTCACTGGATTTGTGAGGATGCCTTCAGTGCTGTCATCAACTCTTTGATCCTGAGTGGATTCCATGGCTCTGATTGCCACTGGAGTGTTCGGCTGGCTGTAGGACATTGGGTATCATTATGAGTTGGGTGGTGCTGTAAAAAAGTGACTGCAATTCTGTTACTGCCACCTTTTTGGCTGTGGTGGAATTACCACCAATTTCATCACACCACTGAATTCCGAATTTAGTGGTAAAGTGGAGGACTGATTTACAGCAAAAGCTGGCAGTAAATACGCCACTTTACCCCCAACAATTGTTAGATTTACCACTCAGTATTACTGCTCGAGGCAAATCCACACACAGAAAAACATGGATTCCAAAAATGGGGAAACACTGCATTACCACCACTTGTAAACCTGTGGCAATGCCACAAGAGTGGTATTAAGGGAAACCAAATGTGGTGCTAAATCAAGAAATTTACTGGCAATTTACCACCAAATGCATAACGAGACCCATTGTGATTTGTCGAAATAGAAGCTCCTTCAGTCTTGCAGCAAGTGTTTGTATTGCACCTTGCATGCTTTCTGATTCACCTGTAATGTCACCACGCTCATTTTTTGTAACTTTTCCGTGTGGGTGGACAGATTGTTTGTACTTAATGCATGCAATCCTGGCCTTCACTTGGTCATGTCTGAGGGTACTGTCTGCACCTTCCAGTGTGAATCGGGCCATTGTTTTAGGCTCATGGCATTTCCCTTGGAAAAATACGCAATGACAAAAAAAAATAAAAAAATTAAAAAGGTAAGTTCATGCGGCCTTTGATGGTATTTCCTCATAGAAAGGAGTCTTTCACCGCTTCAGGAGTGAGTCCGACTAAGTCCTTCTGTTTCTCCAGTAGTCTGCCATCATTCCTTGTGTGCATGTGCTGCATCCAATCACGTGACAAGAAACGATTTGAACTTTCCACACTCTGCTCTCACCCTGATGTGGCTACCTAGCGCCGTTTTGCCATCCTGGGCAGTTGGTAGATTTCCAAAATGCAATGCTCTGAATACAACCCATATTGTTCATCAGTCCAAGTGCTCTGCTTCTTTCAAATGCCAAGGCCCTTTGACAGAATCACCAGTTCATCATGCCAACAACCCTTCCGGTTACAGCGCACCATCAGCCTTCTGGTCTGAGGTGTCATACAAAGATACAAACAAATCTAATGGCAGCTTTTTATAGCGTTACTTGTATCTGTTCAGCCCCATGTTAACAGAATATGCATGCTAAACACCTACTAAGGAGAAATATTCAGAAGTGGAATACTTAAACTTGGAAAGCAAAGAAACATGAAGCAATGGAATGGAATTGAGCGTCCACAGTTTCAAAGCACCACATCCTTGTCTGTGTCGTATTGTGCCCCCGCCCGGGGAAACCAACCTTTAGTTTCCTGGGAGCATGAGCAAGGGTGAAGCAAGAGGGTTGGAAAGCAGAAAAGGAGTTTTGCCACTGGCCATGGTCAAAATCCATGGCTAGTGGGTCCCAAGGAAAACTATTAATGCAACATGTACAGTATTCTAGGCCGATTACCTTGGCTTGTGGGCCCCAAAAAATGTATTGGTTCAACAGGTACAGTGGCCATGGGTGAAGGCCATTGCTAGTGGGACCCAGAGAAACCTATCGGTGCAATATGTACAGTAGGAAGGCAGTGGCCACTGGCCCAGTCCCAGCATAGGCAACTGTTTTAAACATACCATAGCCAGGGAATCCGTTTCCACATGGCTTTGCTTACATCTTCTAAAATATTCTTTATTAAAAAAGCCTGGGGTTTAGTCCACACTGACACCCATAGAAAAAGTGGTTTTATCCTCAAATAATCTGTTAGGTGAATACCTCCCAATTCGAGATGAGTTGGGAAGGATGGCGTGCCCTATGACACTCCAAGTGCTTTCGTTAGGAAATCCTTTTCACAAACATCCAATGGATCAGTCCAGGAGTAACCCCAGATACCAGCGCCGTATGCAGCAGTTTCTACACGTATTCCACATTCGTTGGTTGCATAGAATATTGTTCACAGGCAAATACCCTATATTCTTTGCAAAATAATTTGTTTTATGTGTTTACAATGAAAGATGGCCGCATTTCTTTGCTTCTTATGGGTGGGTACACATTTGATATGATTCACCCTCTTGAAAAGGTAGTTTATCCATAAATCCCACAAATGTTTTAACAGGAATTTGAAGAGCCTTTGGGGTACGGGCCAAAAGAATTGCCCCGTCCTCTTAGAGTAATAATCGATGTGGGCAACCAGCAACCCTTGGCACATCCCCTACACTGATGAGATCTAATTCCAAATCATGAATGTATAAATTAAAAAGCAATGGGGATAAAGCACAGCCTTGTTGCACTCCTCACTCTGAGGGGAAAAATGCTGACAACGCGCCGTGCTTCACTTTAATAGTCTGCTTTAAATACAGGCTACTTAAAATATTTGATTGCATTATGGGCCTTCCCTTGTTTCGCAGTATTGTACATAATTGTCTCCTAGCCACGCAATCGAATGCTGATGATAGGCCCATGAATACTAAATATGTTGACATTCCATGCCCCGTTGATACCTTATCAGTAGCAAGAGTAGGTTTAGGACCTGCTCACACATACTCAGCCCTTCCCTGAAGCCATACAGAATGTCACTTATTGGGTAATACTTGTTTGCCCAGTGTAATATCTGTTGTAAATTAACCTTTCCGACTAATTTGGCAACTGCGTCTAATAAGGAAATAGGCCGGTTGCAGGCTAGGTCCCCTTATTTGTCCCTTCTTAAAGATGGGGCGTAATATTGCCTGCTTCTAGCAATTAGGCATGCCATTGACCCTGAAGATGACATTAAATATTGTTGTTAATAATGGGACCCAAAACCCTGTATCTATTTTATATACATCCACTAGACAATGGTCAGGGTCCTGTCTTTTTTCCAATTTGCCGCTTTTGAGAGTATTCCTTTAGGTTCCACATGACAAAACGTTATATTTCCTTCACTACTGTCTGCGAGGAAAAGTTATTGCCCCACTTACTATCTTACTCTGTACTTTAACTGGACAAGTTGCCCCATGCAGTATGGTAAAGTGTTCTACCCAGGTTGACACCAGTATGTAGCAATGGAGTCCTGACATTATTTTTGGGGCTTTTATGGCCTTGCTGTTATTGCCAAGATATTGGAATGTTAACTACCTATGGCTGCTTCATATAATGTCTCCATAACTACTCTCTCTGTTCTTACCTCCCCTGATTTGCAGCCTTCGCATAAGCGTGTCTCTTATTGTGCCATTAATCCCACCTTATCTCGGTTCTCCTTCTTTGGCTCTACTAGGAGTTATCTTTTGACAACTCTGCACACTTTATTGAACTTCCCTGGCACCATGTGTTTCATTCTCCTGAGTTTCATTCCCCTAGTGAGAAGGGGTCTCAAACTAGCCATCCGATTTGTGAAGGATTGTATGGCTTCTAAAGGATCTCTGCGTAGTATCTCCTCACATGTCTGTGTTGAAGTCTTGAATAGCAATCACTTGTGGCCAAGGTACGAGGCTGAGCATTGTGACGCTTGCCTGTTGCTTGCTCCTGAGGCAGAGTTAGAGGCAGTTATCATGCTCACACTTGTCTCCAGCTCAACATCAAAGGGCAATGCCAAGGGATTATGGTCACCATCTGATCACTCCATCACCCTCATGACGCTCACTCGATACAAATCTTCTATTCGTACCACAAACATGGTGCTACTTTTCCAGGAACCCCCCCTTGTTAGTTGATCTAAGGTAATTTGAGTTAATGTTGACTATTTCCTTCCTTTAAAGTTTAGTTTCTCTGTAAGATACATTTTAGTTACAATGAGTATCTTTTTCCTTCAATGTTTTTCTGTGAGTTAAAGTTTACTTAGTTTAGATTTTCTGCCCAATGTTTGGCTTCTTCTTCATTCAACATTAATGGCAACATTGTTCTCAGTGGATGTTCTGCTTTAATCAATAGCCAGCCCATACCCAGAAGCCGCTGTGCAAATTCACCTCAAAATACATGGGCAGTGATTCCACCTCAGTATATGTGGCTCTATCTCCTAGTGCAGCATGACTCCTCTTTGTCTACCCTCTTGCCTAGTAGGCTGTATGAGGTTGGGGTGGTGCTGGAGCAGGTGCCTCAACTCAGCATTCTCCTTGTTGTGGTGTCCATTTCCCCCTAACTTGCAGATGGGATGCAATATATCTGGTATGTCCCTAGATGACTCATTATTTATTCTGTTACCACTGTCAAGTAGCACCACACCCCAGGCCCCACCAACAGGAGGACAGGGTTAGATACTTCTCCAAGCAGCAAGTTGGTAGTAGATCTCTTTCTTCTGCTGGGCAATCCCTCCGGAACAGCACCCCTGCCTCTCTGAAACTTGAGGAGAACCATCTCCGGTTCCGGAAGCACCTCAAGACCTTCCTCTTTGCTTCTGCTTTCTCTCCTCCTCTTCACTGCTGATCTCCTGGCTGAATCTTAAACTGCACTGGTTACCTGGCTACCCTCTGATCTCAGGCCCCGGTCCCCTCCCCGCCAGTTGCACACCTGCACTGCCCCCCTGGCAACCCTTGCACTCTGGGACTGTTCTGTATCCCTACAGCCCCTACTAGCACTTGACACCTGATTTCTGCACTTACGCTAGCACTTGCCACCAGCTGGTCGCACCTTTATTTATTGTCTATATTTATTTTACTGTTATCCCATGTACTGCAGTGCCCCCTCCCCTTTCCCCCCGCACATTCCCCTTCCCCCTTCCCCTGCACTTCCATGATCTCAATGTCACCTGGCCTAGTAAGGTCGTTGTCTCTGTCTTCCCTCTGTTTCCCCTCCCTTGCCTCATCGCACCTTGTAACACTTCTGCATAGTCGCGTAATAAATGTCATATCATATCATATCATTTTAATAATGGTAGTAAAGATGTGGCCCCGCTCATTGAAGGTGCAAATGAGTCAAGCTATCCCGGGCATGGTACTAGGGGTCAGGGAAGCATTTGCAATGGGCCACCATCAGGGTGCATTGAGGTCACTTCTTACGTGGTTGGCATATCGAAAACACTGTCATTATTTTTTCATTTGTTATAAAGACTGCAGACCTTGGCAAGAAGGTGAAGGAGCCTTTCTTCTGTCATGGCGTTCCATCTTGGCTACCGCGTATGGCTCCGCCTCAAGTCACGTCCATGCATTTACTTTTGTGTCCTGCATTCCCACACAATGGGGGAGTGCATTGTCTAACAACTGTCATCTCTACCCTGCACTTGCATGTTCTCAATGTCACTGGTCCTAGTAAGATTGTTGTTTTTGTTCTCCCCTGTTCCCCTCCCTTGCCTTGTCGTGTTTGTCATGCTCTGAAACACTTGTGTACGAGCGCGATAGAAATAAAATATCAATATCAATATCTAACACACAAGCATACTCACAAGCTCCCATGATAACTACAATACACATGATGCTTTAGATATTAGCAATCATGTATATAGGATACGCAGATGTTTTCACAGCACAGGATTTAATCCCCCTGAATCTTTCAACTGCTGTTTTTCTTGCTGATGTAACTCTGTTGTTTATTGCTTTGACAATGTTTGTACAACAGCATATCTATGCTATTCATTAACCCCTTAAGTGGCAGGCTATTATGCAAGTCTAGGCAAAAGGGACGAGCATACTCGTCCTTGGCACTTTAATAGCATTCCCACCATTTACTTAAGGAGTGATCTATTGCCTTTTCTCTGGCGTGTGTTATGTGCAACTCACCGTATTAATCTACTGTGTATGTCTTCCAATGTCTAACTTTACAACCACATAATGACGCCTCATTACATATTCATGCTCTGTGGTTTGTATGTGTGAGTATAGTTGATGGACATTTACAATGTTTTTGAAATATTTACATATTCTGGCAGAGGTATCTGAGTAGAAAACATGTCTGGGGAAGTGTGTGTTCCCCAGGGACCGTGTCATAGTAATCAGCATGTTATACTTCAGCATGCAAATGCTTGTGTATCGAAAGAGCCTGCAGACTGTACACTCAGACAGTGCTCCAAGGGTTACCAGACATTTGGTCGAAAAAAATTGGTCGACCAGACAAATGGTCGAAGCAATTTGGTCGAAAACCAAATGGTCAAATTTTTTATTTTTTTATTTTCACCCCTTTGTTTTTTTTTTTGGGGGGGGTCCCCCAAAACCCTCTTTTTTTTCTAAAAACCCATTTTTGTAAAAAACGAAAACCCGAAAAATAAATACATAATTAAAAAAAAAATTCGACCATTTGGTTTTCAACCAAATTGCGTCGACCAAATGTCATTCGACCAGTTTTAGGTCGACCAAATGTCTGGACACCGCTCCAAGCCTGCCATGGCTTCCAGCTAGAATGCCTGTTTTTCAATGCCTTCCTGGGCCCCACAAGTGTAAGAGGCATATCTATAAGAAAAGGTTTTGGGTAAGCAGAGGTTCCTGGCTCTGAGAAGAAAATAAAGGGGGTCACTTTATACTAAGTGCAAATTGCATGGAACGGACCACCAACGTTATCACATACATGACATTGGGTCTCTGGCGTGCAATTTTTAACATTGACAAGGTGCAGTGTAATAGTGAAATGGAAAACAAGGCAAAATCACCTTTACGCTTCAACTTCACGCTCCGTTCTTTTCAGGCAGCATTAAATAAAGGATACCCATATTATATGCCTGCTCAATAGCAGGAACAAATGCTAGGCACAGTCCATAGGAATCCATTAGTTTTGGACCTACATGACAATCTCAAAGCCATTAAACGCTGTGCTCTTCCAAAATGGAGGACGAAAAGGGCGGCAGAGATGGAAACTCTGCTTTGTTCCCCTCTTATGCCTTGGAAGAGCATGGAAATTAGCCAGAAGACACAATGAAAGCATTATGCTAACCTTTTATGCAAGTGACTATGACATTTTGTATATATATAAATAGTAATATTGATGAACAAAGAGTCAACACAGGACGACATGTTTAGTGCAATTTTGCACTGTATTGCACAAGGGCAAAAATTGCTGTGTGCATAAACATATTATTAAGCAAACATTTGCACCACTGCAAGTGAGATTAGCAGTAGGGCAAACATTCTGCGGATGCAAAAATGATGGCCCTCATTATAAGTATAGACGTCCGTAAACGGTGGCGTAATGTTGCTACAACAACTACCACAATGGCAGTAGGGGCACAGAATTCCCAGCCGGCCTGACCTGCCGAGATTTCAGGTCCCTACTGGTAGTGTTTTCACTGAGGCAACAGCATTGTTAGCAACGGTGCCGATGCTCCAGTAACATCATTCACATGGAGTCCTATGGGATGCCACAGGAATAGGGATTTACCGTTTCCGCCGCCTGCCATAATATCCTGGTGGTACCAGGAAGTCAGGCATTGGAAACAGTGTTACAGGGTTGCCGGAAACCCGCCGCCTACCGGTGGGTTTTCCGGCAACCCCGTAATGAGGGCCTGTATTTTTTTACATAAGAATGTAATCAGTGACCTGGACCCTCATACTCTACATATAACCTCACAGCACCCATCCACAAGCCAGCTTAAAATCGGCTGCTAGCTGGAACTTGGCCAGCACTACCTTCCTCCGTATTGGCTATAATGCACACAATCATTCTAAACATCGCTGACAAATCTCCCATACCTCAGACTTCGGTCACCTTCAGCACGTTGAGACCTTACCAATAGGCCTACGTATCACAATCCATGTCAATGGAAGATAGCCGTAGCCTTGGCCACCCACCCGTATTCATTTGCAATCACACGCTACTTGAAAACACATTGCACAACACCTCTGCCATCAGAATACAGCAACATCCCATGACATAAATTCAGTCTCGCTGGACACATAATCAATCTCCTGGACTTGCATATTCTCTGTATAACCTCACTGTAATCCTAGGATTGTATGCCCCCTCTGAAGTCGCGGTTCTGTGTAATGGGATGTAATGTATGTGGGATAGGGCTTGTGTACAATGGTACATTTTATACAAGAATGAATATCATGTATGCATGAGTTATTGAATGCTTTAGGGCCCGCTGATGCAGAATGTGCTGTACTGTGTTTGTGCTCCATTCCTTAGTTGCACCGAGATTAATGGACTACCGCCAGAACCAAGCCTAGAAACTTTTTTGCAAATCCATAAACATATTGTAACTATGATATATATATATATATATATATATATATATATATATATATATATATATATATATATATATATATATATATATTATGGGACAGATAAATGGAATGTGGGATGTACTCAAAGCCACCTCTGCCGTATTGTTTGATGAAATTTAAAATACCAGAAATAGGCCTGGTGCTTTTAGCATAGCTTCATCTTATCCTGAGGCACTAACACACTTTATCAGTAAGTATTAGCAATTGTTGCAGAGTTTATGATTCTTCCAAAAGTTTATATTGTTGTATTACGTATGTGTGTTTACATTCATTTAGAGGGTTTTCTGGACACTGATGTTATCCGAAATAAACTAAACTAAACTACTACTAATACTCTTAGCAGGCAGGTATGAGCAACTGGGTGATGGCTGTGGGTGGATGCTGGTCTTGTCTTAAATCCTTTTTACATTTCCTCACTATTCAAATCTGTTTTACCTTAGTCTGAAGCTGGCATTTTTAAATTCTATTCTGTGAAAATGTTCATAGTTTTCACTGTAATGACTGGTTTAAATTGAAGTCTATGAGGAAAGTAATTTCGGTCACACAATGTCCTATTTTTTTACAAACCCAAATATTCTGGATTTCCATAGACATTTCAAATGGATATATGGATGACTTTTCAGTTTCAATTCTGCCATTTGCGTTTTGTGGGATGTTTTTACCCATGCATCCAAGCCCTACCATAAAACTGTGCAGTGCTGGCATGGAAAACATGGGAATAGGCTGCCACCCATTTTTGCCTATGTTGTGAGCACAGGAGGGCACTGCCTAAAACCACCATTGGGCTACACACATAGTAGCCTGAAACCATTGGGAATGGCAATGTGATTGCCAAAAAGCAACTCAGAACTGTGGGGAATTTATTTTCTTAATCCCAAAAACGGTTGCAATACCGCTACTCACCACTATCAGAAAGCCGGAGTTTTAAAACCACCAGACTTTTGTGTAAAACTGAACAGAGGAACCCAAACCAGACCAAGGAAAGACTGCTAAGAGGTGGATACAATGTAAAACTATATTCTGAAATGACCTGAAGGAAGTAATTATTTAATGTATAGGTAAAAATTGTAAGTTTGATTTAAACTGGGAACTAAAGTGACATTTAGCTGAATTCTGCCTGACAACTACCCCTGACAGGAGAAACCTGCTCAGCCACTCTTCCCAGGCCTAGCTGCATCCTGCTTCCCCACCAAAAGGAGTTGACACCTCTCTGATTAGATTAGGGTAGGGGCACCGGCAGGAGGTTGCACAAAGCCTTGTCCTGGACTTAGGCAAATGTTATATTGGGGGGGCAGTAAAGTGGCTTCCTCTTGGGAGAAGTGGGAGGAGAAGTGCCTCTGGGAGCTACCCGAGCTGGAGGCGGGGACAGGCAGAAGCTTCCCCCATGTGCTTTGGAACCTAAACCACACCCATTGGGGCCAGAGCATAATTTTAAAAAGATAGATAACTCATAGTGCGGACTTGTCAGAATTATATAAGTAATATCATTATTCGTGTGATTTTTCTGTGCACGTTTTAAGAGGTGTTAGGACCCTGTGGTGTATGCTGGGGGGTTGCGAGCGGAAAATAGGGTCTTACTCCAAATGTCTGCATGTTAAAAATCTGACACTTCATCAATTAATGTCCATACTCCTTGCGCACATGTGTGTAATTGTTGGTAAATGTCCGATATTGGTAAATCAGTCAAAAAGCGCAAAATGTTGTCATTTTTTTAATTCAAGCCCCCAGGGAGATCAGAGGCGGACAAGCATGGACGATAAGGAATATATAATGTGTACATGTAATTTCAACAAATTGTGTATCTGGGAAATATATATTTGAATCAAATATAGATTTGTGGGCAAATTGACCAGGGGAGGATCCTCTGACCCATAAACTGACCTCATCATGATGACAATCCATTTCCTTCCCCCAATCATGGGCGAGGGGAGAATTGGGCCAATGACAAGTAGAGAGGGGCAGGCTCAGTTATGCCACGCACACACCCACTTCCAAAACACATAAAAAGAGACTGCTGGGACAGGTAGAGACATTCAATTCCATTTTCTGCGGGGCGCTCTGCCGGGAGTCTCCAGACTTCACATCCATCAATCTTCAGAGACCAGAAATATACTTCAGAACTTAAAGCAAGGGCCTAAACCCACAAACTGAGAACTCTTCTCAGCAGGCCTCAGCATCCTTAAAATCATTTGCAAACTATTCCACAGCCGGGCGAGCTGTCTGAATTCTTTTGCCAAGAACTTTTGCCAGTACCCAGAAAGCAGTGTTACATCCAGAATCCACTTGATCCGGACCGGAAAGCAGAGCAGTATCCAGAACCAGAGGCCGCTGTATCCAGAGAGGCTAGGCCAGCAGAGCAGAGCTGACCCAGACCGCTGTGAGCAGAACCAGAGATCTGGATCACTGTGAGCAGAACCGGTGCCTGATTGACCCAGCGAGCAGACAGAACCGCCGCTGGACGTGTTGACCAGATCGGTGACGAGGCATATTTCAAATTTATATTGTGAGTACCTAGCAGAATGGTGCGGAACCAATCTCTTAGTTAAAATAATCTAATCTAAACTATTTTAACCTAAGTAGAACTGCCTCCTAGTAATCCTGTCATCTGTCATTCTAAAGCTGCGAGCTGTCATCTGTCATTCTAAAGCTGCAAACTGTCACCTGTCATTTTGAGTTTTACTTTAAATCCGAAAATCTACCTTTATTAAATCGTCCGTATCTCTGGAGCCGTTTGGGCTAGGAACGAAATTTAACTTTCATTTTAAAGCTGTGATTCTAGGCTTTCCAATGAACATGACTTCCGCACTCGCAAAATCTACTGCGATTTGTGATTTTGGCTCAATTTCTCCACTTGTCAAAATAGCTGCTCCATTCTTTCCTTTGTTAAAAATCAGTTTGCAACCTGGTAATAACTCATAGAGCATTGCTAAAGTGAGCCTGAACTAATACCAACAAGCATCTCTCACTCACCCTGAATCTCTAGAGGGAATTAAAATCAGTTAGCACATTTTCCCATCCATTGCCATCACATTTAAAAGCATTTTGGGCCTGTGTTTCAAACTTCTACCTGTTTCCTCTAAGCTTGCTGGAGGGGAACTGAGTTCTGTATTGTATTTGATTGTATTCCTGAAGACTGTGTGCGTTACTTCCATCTCCTTGCATTGCATATAGGGGGGGGTGAATTGCCACCAGGGAAAAAGTGAACATATTATCTCTTGTGAAACCATATCATTTCTTTTCTGTACTGCATTTATTCCACCTTGCATTTCCTTGAAACCATAAAGCATGTTCAGCTACCTCATCCTCTATACTACTCCTAAGTAATCAAAGTGTACCACTGTAACATTACCCATTGTGGATCCACATCATATGTCTCAGTGTACTATCAGATATTAATTTATTATAAAAGTGTGATATATATATATATATATATTGTTTAATTTTTCAAATAAACCTTTTAATTTGCAAAACAAACCTACTTCTTGGCTCAGTGGGGTCAGGAGGATTCTAAGAGGGGGTTGTTATACAAGGGTTGTCATCCAGAGTACTGAACTGGACATAAAAATACATCAATAAGGGTTTTCCTCAGCATCCCAGACTAGGCATTGACTTAGCTGTAGTGTTGATTGAATATCGCTTAACAAAGTGGGGGCCCGGAGCTGGGACTTCTGGGTTAGATTTAGCACTTGTGCAGCTTAATAGAGTGTGCTAACTTGTTGGAATTGAAATAATATTATGCCTCCTATCGCAGTAATTGAATGTGTATTGGCCTATGCCAAGTTGTCTAAAATATCATGTGAATAGACTCCGCGGCAAGGTCTTGACCTTAACGAAAAGTAATGTAAGACGCCATCTTGGATTTAGCCGCCATTTTAGGTTCTCTTGTAAATGTGGAAGTCACCCTGAACATCAAAATGGAGGCTGAATGACATTCTGAGTGAGATTCTGGCCGTTGTGACCTCCGCACACACAAATAATTAATATGCCTGCAGGCCACTAGTCGGGGTCGTGAACTGAGACCTTGTCCTATTGCTGACCTATGTGTAAATGAACAACTATATCAGCGAAACTGATCAAAATGCATACATTATAGGATTGCCCTGGCAAGGAACCCTAGGCCTGATCCCAAGAATGATTAACCCAAGAGAGGGTTGGCCAAGGGCTGGACAAATCATATAAAAGACCCAAATATTCCAATGTACGGTCTCTCTACTAATGCATCGAACCTTCGTTGAAGTTCGTTACGTTACTCTGACAGCCGAATAGTTATCCGTTTGTCAATTGACTTTGGTAACTGTTGTAGCTTTTAAGTAAAGCACTTGTATGTCCTTTGTAACCTGTGTTGGTGTGTTTCTTTTGGACTTCCCAGCCTCATATCAATTTTTATGTTTTCACAGTTGGCGCCCGAATAGGGACCCTCAAGATTGATGCCGGATCATTGAAGGTTGACGCAGACTATCGAACCGGGATCGGACGGTGTGATTCTGCGGGCCCGACCGAACGAGACGTGATACCTCGTCAGCGCTGCACGATCCGATCCTTGGACGATAGTCGTGTGGTCTGACACAGCATCTTGACGAGGGTCCTTTTTTTGAGGCAGGCAGATTTGTCGAAACCACCAAACACAAGGTAAAATTTGTTAGGTAAGTTCTTTGGTAAACCGTACGGTCCTCCTTAGGTTTGGTCAGGTGCAGTCGTGACCCGGCTCTTAATTTAACCCTGACAATTTGAATTTGGCGTATTGTATCTGCAGACACAATTATTGACCAGGTTGTGAAGACAAAGAAATTGATATGAGGCCGGGAAGCCCAAAAGAAACACACCAACACAGGTTACAAAGAACATACAAAGTGCTTTATTCAAAAGCTACAACAATTACCAAAAAGTCAATTGACAAACGGATAGCTATTCGGCTCTCAGAGTAACAGAACGAACTTCACCGAGAGTTCACTGCGTTAGTGTGAGAGACCGTACATTGGGATACTCATGCTTTTATACTTTTTATCCAGCTCTGGCCAACCCCCTCGCGGGTTAACCATTCTTAGGACCAGGCCTAGGGTTCATTGCCAGGTCAATCCCATAATGTATGCATTTTGATCTGTTCCGCTGATACAGCTGTTCATTTACACGTAGGTCAGGGACAGGACAAGGTCTCAGTTCGCGACCCCAACAAGTGGCTTGCAGGCATATTACTTATTCATGTGTGCGGAGGTCACAACGGCCAGAATCTCACTCGAAATGTCATTCGGCCTCCATTTTGGTGTTCAGGGTGACTTCCACATTGCAAGAGAACCTAAAATGGCAGCTAAATCAAAGATGGCGATTTACACAGTACATTAAGGTCAAGACCTTGCCGCGGAATCTATTTACACGATGTTTTAGACAACTTGGCGTAGGCCAACACACATTCAAACAATGCAATAGGAGGTATAATATTATTTCGATTCCGACAGACCCTCCTTTTGGCCTATGCCAAGTGCTAACATCTTGCCTAATACTTTTGAAAATAACTCCATGTGTTATCATCCATAGATTCCGCATCATTGTCTGTAGTGTCTATAGCCATAAGGTCGTTCATAAAAACCTCTTGCAACATGAATTCTTTAGATGCTGTATCTGGGGCATATATTTTATGCCCTTTTGCGCTCACTGCTTGGGCACAACATCCCCCTAACATTCCACATATACTTGGGAGGCATTGAAAATAGCAACAAAGGAATAACAGGATCCCCAAAATAACCAGAATAACGGAAAGCACCTTCCAACCCCAAGATCGTAAAGAATCCCAGAACCAAGTGCTAAGGTTCCAGTCTCCTACAGGGATATGTACTTCAGAAATAAGAGTATGCAAGTTCTGTATTGCTTTAAAAATTGTTGGCGAGGAGTCTGGTACGAAAACACAGCAAGCGGACCCTACTAATTTGCATACTCCACCTTGTTCTGCCAAAATGACATCTAATGCCATCCGATTTTGAAGTGCTACCAAGTGCTACCAATCTTATTGCTTTTTGCTCTAAGGTCATATTGCAGAGTATGTCCGTGGTCCGGTTGATCGTTCTCTCCAGTACCCTTGCTAATCCCCTAATGTTCTCTGAGTTTGTTATTTGTCCCCAAAAGGGCACAACTGATTTCGCTATGTCTCCCAATACCTGCCCAGGGGTATCTCCATTCTCGTCTCACCGTGGGCGAGCCTTAGAAACCTCTAATGTACTTGCTACAAATACCCCGGGTAACAATATTCCTAAATAACAGGTTCCCTGCCAATCCTTGGGCAACCAGGGAAATGCTAAACTACCACAAACAAAATAAACAGGCCCCCCTACATACAGAGGCCTGTTTTCCCCAGTCAAATTTACAATGTTTTTACAACCTTCAAAATCTCCCATTGGCCTAGTGCCATTTCTCTGTACACAGAAGGGAACCAAGTCAGGACTATGATTTATAGAATAAGAAGGAGGTACAGCGTCCTTATTGCCTATCGGAGCCATTTTAAAGGAAATCAGAGTTTGAAAAGGAAGAGATAGTTTATCAGACGGCCTAATAGAAGCGACGTTAGGTTTACTTCTATTTGCGAAAAGCGAGCATCCCAGGGGAGTCAATTCACGTTTCTCGAAATCATTCAGATTAGTTCCATCAAAGTTCCCTGAGATGCTATCATTCCATCGGCCAAAGAATAGTGCTCTAAGAGAGGCATAGCAAGCAGTCGTTAAAGGTAGAGGATGTATATACCATCCCAGACCCTTGTTCCCATGTGCAAATCCAACAATTACTCTTATTAAAAATGGCATGCGTAGCATTCATTACTATCATCAGAGTGTTATTATGATACTTTTGTCTATGTTGGGAGTCTCTAGGGTTGAGAGCGTGAAAGTGTACAGAGGGAGTCAAAACAGTTGGTACAATCTCGGTCGGTAATGAAGGTTACAGAGGATAGATTTCTTCGAAATACCAAAGGCCTACAGCAGCGGTTGCAAAAATAACAATTATCATTATCAACACACAGCAGTACGTTTTCAGGGCCCAGGCACATTGTTCATTGTCCAATTTGGTCACCCCCTTATTCACAAGTCCAATGCTGGGGGCAGCAGCGGAGGTGGCAGGTATCGTAGTTCCTCAATCGACGGCCCCAATGTTCGTTGCTGGCGACGCTACGGTCGCGCGATTTCTTAGTCCTTCCCAACTCTAGCCAGCAGAATCCCTTTTTGTTCAACAAAACTTTTTCATAACAAGAGAATTTCCAATCACTTCCTTTTTCCCAGATGCACGAAAACTTGTGCCGTAGTTCTATTTCCTTGGTCGAAGGTTGTACCTGGTGGTACCCACAATTGTCTGGTCCGGAAGTAAAGTGTCGTCACTTCCTGAGGGAAGCGACGTGTCGAAGGCGACGGAAGTCGCAGAGCTTGAAACAGTGTTTTCCGGAAGTGGTTTTTCAAGAGAGTGCGGAGACTAAATGGACTGTTCCCCAAGCTCCTCAGGCTCAGAGAATTTCTCCGCCGCACTCACAGCGCTGTTTGCTACTCCAAGATCAGAGACTGTAGCATCAGCGAGGGGTTCTGCTTCTTCTGTAACGTGTGGCGTCGGGTGAGGAAGTTTCTTGACGTGCGTCGCGTGAATCCAGTTCTTCTTGCCAGCCACCCGCACTGCTGTCCTGGTGACCAGCAATACCTGGTGGGGCCCCCCAGTGAGGCGCGAGACAGGAAAATCTCTCGTAGGCCTTCACTAGGACCCAACTTCCAGGCTGTATATCGTGTCCTGGGCCCGTGAACCGTACAGGTAAAGCTGAGTATGCCTGGTGATAAATGAAATACAGGTTTTTAGTTAACTGGTTACAGTAGTCTACAAGCAATACATTTTCCACCTCTCTCAGGGCTTTAGGTTTTGGGAGACCCCAAATGTTAGCAGGTCTCCCCATCACTATTTCAAATGGAGAAAGCACAGTTTTAGTCTGAGGTGTGGTACGCATAGATAATAACACAATAGGTAAGGCATCTGGCCATTTTAGTTTGGTATCAGCACATGTTTTTGCAATTTTATTCTTTAAAATACTGTTGTGTCTTTCCACCAACCCAGCGCTTTGAGGATGTCTAGCTGAGTGAAATCGTTTCTCAATACATAGGGCTGTACATATCTGCAAAATTACTGCTGCAATAAAGTGAGGGCCATTATCCGACCAGATTATCCTCGGGAGCCCAAATCGAGGAAAGAATTCTTTTACCATAATCTTTGCAGTGGTCATGGCGGTAGCATCTTTGACGGGGAAAGCCTCGACCCATTTGCTGAAGGCACAAATAATTACAAGAACATATTTTAGATAATTACATCGTTCCATCTCAATAAAATCAAAGTGAATGACCTTGAAGGGAACAGAAGGGGGCCCAAAACTTCCCCTTGGAGTCACTGTCCCCTTACCCACATTATGCTGCAGGCAGATCATACAGTTCTGGACGTGCCTCTTCGCAGTCTCCAGAATCTTGTCATTTACCCAAACTTGTTCTAACATTTTCGTGATCTGCTGGGCACACACATGCGTAGGACCGTGTGCCATCGTAACCATTGCCAATACATATGAATCAGGGAGCAACCATTTCCCTTCGGATGTATCCACCCAACACCCTTCATCATCCAGTTTCCCCATTCCTTCGGCCCACCTTTTAGATTCTTCTATTGTGGCATCAGTTTGAATATCTCGCACAGACCCAATACCTTCGTCCATTATGCAAGCATCTCTCATTTCCCTCGAGGCATACATGTCCGTGCTAAGGTCTGTGGCCGTTTGTCTGGCTATCAAATCCGCAAAAGCGTTCCCTTTGCCCACATCATCTATGTGCTGCACATTTCATGATCGCTAACTGTTTAGGGAGTGAGAGTGCCGAGAGTAATTGCACTATCAAGGGGCCATGCTGGATCTTGGTCCCATGTGAGGTCAGGAACCCTCTTTCCGACCAGAGCCTTCCAAAGTTGTGAGCCACCCCAAATGCGTACTGGCTATCAGTATATATATTAACTATATGCCCTTGGGAGAGTTCACAAGCTCGGGTCAACGCTATAATCTCTGCGGCCTGAACAGAGTTATGCGAAATTCTCTTAGTTTCAACAACTTTGCTCAATGTAGTAACTGCATAAGCAGCTGTAGATGTACCATCCGAAAGTTTGAAGCAGGAGCCATCGCAAAACAGCTCCCCTTCTGCATTCTCCAAAGGAGTATCTATGAGGTCTACCCTGCCCTTGGTTTCTTGTTTAGTGGCATACAGGCAGTCATGTAATTCTTTGTCACCGTAAACAGTGTTTTGCGGGAAAGGTAAGAGTTCAGCCGGATTAAGAACACAACACCTCTTAATTTGGATGTGAGGGGCAAACAGAATTAGTTCATACCTTGTTAATCGTGCAGAGGTGAGGTGTTGCGTTTGGGTTTTATTCAATAGAATATCAACAGAGTGAGGTACCATCAAAATCAAATCATGGCCTAGGACCATCCCCTCACTCTGTTTTACAGACGCGGAGGCAGCAGCGACATCGCGCAAATATCTTGGCAAAGCGCATGCAACAGGATCAAGGGCGGAGGAGTAGTAGCCGCATGGCCTATTCTTCCCTCCGTGTTCCTGTGTTAACACAGCCAAAGCACATCCATCACATTCATGCACAAACAACACAAAGGCCTTGTCATAATTTGGTGCCGAACATAGCGCGGTTTTGAGAAGCTCAAATGATCGTTGATGTTCCGATTCCCATGGCAGTGGCAGAGAAATGCCCTTCTTCGTCAGAGCCAACATCGGTTTTATCACTAGTGAGAAGTTCGGGATCCACAACCTACAGTAAGAAGCCATACCTATCAGGGCTCTGACTTCTTTCTGTGTATTTGGAACAGACATGCCAGAAATGTGTTTTATTCTTTCAGGAGTAAATCTTCTCCCCTCCTTTGACATTAGGTAGCCTAAATAGGCAACCTCCTGGCAACAATATTGACATTTTTTAAGTGAAGCTTTGTGACCATTTTTAGCTAGATGAACAAGCAACAGTACAGTGCCTTTTTTACAAGCACTCTCAGAGTCTGCAGCCAAAAGCAAATCGTCAACATATTGAAGCAGCGTGCAAGTAGGTGGCAATTCAAGGGTGTCGAGCTGCTCTTTCAAAGCTCTACTATAAATGCTGGGACTTTCAGTATACCCTTGAGGTGCCCTTGTAAATGTAAATGAGCGTCCCCCCAAGGTGAACGCAAACAGATATCTACTTTCTTTATGTATAGGAATACTAAAGAAAGCGTTTTTTAAATCCACAATGCTGAAGTGCGTAGCCGTAGCAGGGATCATAGTCAATATCGTCGTCACATCGGGCACAATTGGAAATTGTGGGGCGACCACTCTGTTAATAGCACAAAGATCAATTATGAACCGGTATGGAATTGCATTGTCGCCTTTCTTATATACAGGCAAGATCGGACTATTACACAAACTACCTGTAATCTCCTCGATCACCCCACGATGCACAAAATCGGAGACAATGCATTTCAAAGCACGTTCGCCCTCAACTGATATTTTATACTGCGGAATGCGTGGCAGTTTCACCCCATGTTTCAGTACTATTTTAACGGGCTCAATCTGTAACACTCCGACATCATTGTCGTCCACCGCCCACAAACATTCCGGGACAATGCTAAACTCAGGAGGTAAAGGTCGAATCAAAAACTGAGAATTAGGAAGTTGCTGTGGCGAAACCGTCAGCCGTACTCCATCGAAAGAACAATGAATTACTGCGTTCAATTTCTTTAACAAATTCAACCCCAGCAAATTCTCTCCACAGTTTGAAGTGAGAAGAAAAGGACAATGGTCCGTAAAGGGACCCAAAGAAATGGATACCGGTGCAGAAACCGGACAAACAGTTGGTATACCAGAAAACCCTATGGAAACATTTGTTTGCCCTGACAGTGGGATGTTTGGAACCCGAGAATGATCAATGGAGCACTTCTGCGCTCCAGTGTCAATCAAAAACTGGTGTTTCCTATTCCCTACTAATAATTCAACGTAGGGGCCTTTCTGATTAACGGGAATAGGTGAAGGTTCCAAACCCTGCTTCGGGCAGTCCTAATGAAATAGAATATCATCGGAAGGAAGCTCTTCAGAAAGGTAGGCAGCAGAAGGGTGATCAAATATGTTCCTCAAGTCCACACTCGAGGTCTGATTTTCCCGTGAAAAAGGTTGCTGAGGATCTTGCAAAAACTGACCTCTATCAGGGCCCCCTGCTCCAGGGCGGCCCCTAGGTCATCTACCCATACTCCCAAACGCACTGTTTGACCTTTGTCAAACTGTGCTCGCCAATGACCTTCCTGGCGGCAATAAACACATTGATTAATATTCACAGAACCCAAAGGAGCATTTCCTTTCGGGAGATACTGACCTCTGGTCTGTGTCGTGCCTCCTCTGGGGTTTCTAACAATTTGTTGTAATAATACTTTGGTTTTCAAATCTCCTTTCCTCTTTTCTATTTTCTCCTTCTCATTATTAACACGGTTCTCATAATACTGAGCCATGTCCAAAACTTCAGATTGAGATTTTGCCTGCCAAGCGCTCTCAGAAGACATAATCTGTGACTGGATGTCGGGCAACAATCCATGTACAAATTTGTCCACAAACAACCTTTTCCCAGACTCTGTACCCAAGTCCTGCCCACTGAAGTCAGAAAATACCTGCTCAAATCTGTTAAAGAATTCGGTGGCACCTTCAGTTTTCCCTTGAACACAGGCCGTAAGCTTATCCCAAATAATTATTTTCTCTGGAATTATAGTTTTTAATTTTGCGACAATTCTATCAGGCAAAGTAAGTATCACCTGAGGTGGTTTCTCACCTGCTGGTCTTTCCCCATCAACCCTAATCATATTAGCCCACGTACCTCCCAACCCTGGCACATCGTCTATTGTCCGAACCTGCTTCCATACATCTACGGGTAGGAGTACAGGGAATAGCAAGTCAATGTCACTTTTCGTGAACACAGAGGACTGCAAGACGGACTCTATCTCTTTGTAAAACCTTGTCAGGTTTTTCCTGATATCGGGAACTGATTGTTTAATAGTGTTCACTTCCTGTTGTGAAAACGGGACGTGAACAAATTGTGATACATAATGCGCAGAGATATCCACAGCGGGTGCACCAGTCCCAGCGTTAGCGGGAATCTCAACTTTTGGGACAAATGTCGGAGGAACCTCACTCATAGGCAACTGGGATATAGGTACCTCCGGCCGCTTACTGAGCAACAGAGCCAGGTCGAGCGCTGAGGCAGCCGAAGAAGTGTCGGGCGAAAAGGCCCTTTTACAAATCCCCAACAACTCTATGGGGCAACTAACCTTCTTTCTTAGACATTCCTCTTGCAGGTACTGTACCATTACCTGAATTACCTTTCTTTGCATTTCTACTGTATGTTGACTATACGTATCATATACTTCATCTGGCGGAATCGATGAATCCGAGATCCATCAAATCGCATCTTTGGTACAAATTCGTACTTCCTCAGGTGCCGATCTACGACACGGAAGGAAACGTTTCTGCACATACATACTATCGTCTTCATCATCCTTATCTCGTGACTTTTCAAAGTCCTTCCTATACTCAAACAATCTTTCAACATGACCATGTACTTTCTGCTCTGTATCCCTCGAAAGTGCCAAAGCATTTATATCTCTAACCCCTTGTGGAAGATCCGAATTTTGTAATCTACCCCACATCACACATAAATGAGTCCCCAAACCTTCAATAAAAACATTTTTCTGGGCCACCAGGGGGCGCACAGGCAATGGCAGCCTGAATACGCCGCTCCCGCCGTAACTGGGACACGAAGAGGGACTGAGCCCCCCCCCGTGACCCCCCCACGAGAGATCTACGGCCCACGGGGCCCGTGAACTTCGGGTGCCCCCCGAGGCGAAGGAGCGGCATCTGGGGACCCCCGGGGGCCCGAGAACGAGCTCCGTGGCCCGAGGGGAGGAGCCCCGGGGAGATCCAGGCAACATCGCAGCCATCGAGAGGGGAAGCGGCGGCCTGCATTCGGAGGCGCGCGCGATCCCCTCACCCCCCGAACACGGAGCGCGCCGGCGCCCCGGCAGAAGACCCGCCGGCGACACCCCCGCAGCAACCTGCCGAGGAGCCGTCGCGGAGGGGAAGTCCCCCGCTGAGGAGCTGGGAGAAACGCGGGCCGCGACCCGCTTAGGGAGAGGCGGCCTGCCCGCGCTCCCGAACTCGGCGCCGAGGTAGGTGGGGGAAGCCCACCCCAGCCCCCACACAACCCTCAAGGACACCGGGACGCATCGGTGGGCTCGGAGGGGCGAGTCGGCCCTGCCCCCCCCTCGCGAGCCCCCCCCCCCAAAAAAAAAAAAAAAAAAAAAAAAAAAAAAAAAAAAAAAAAAAAAAAGAGGGTCAGGAAGACGCGGGGGAAAACGCCCCCAGCCCTGGAGGGGACACAAATCTTTTTACCCTCGAGCCCATCACTTTCTTAGGTGGAGGCCCCTGGGTTCAACCCCAGGGCGAGTGCCCGCCTGGGGGCTCTCGCTGAAGGAGCCGCGCCTGAGAGCCCCCCAACAAACCACGATTGGACAACCATAGCAGCTCCCCCCCACCCTAAGAACTGCCACCAAAGACAGAGGACGCAAGGGGAGGAGGGGGTGTGAGGCCCCCACCAGAGGTCGGTGGGGCGAGTGCCCGCCCACGAGAAGCCCCCCACAGAGGGCCAGACCAGAAGGGGAGAGAGCGCGTTCCCCGACCGGGCGCTGTCCCTTGGCCCTAGGGACGCACCAGCGGAGGGGAGAAGCAGGAGGACCGAATGAGTTGGCGCCATACCCTCCAGGAGTACCGCTACCAAGGCACCAGCAGGGAGAACAGCGACCCAGACCAACGGGCCGGCATGTCTCATTCCGAGACCCCACCCCTGCCCACCCTCACCATGGAAAAGGGCTTTGCCTCGGTCTTGCAGGAGATCAGGGACATGCGGGCAGACATCGCCCAAAAATTGGAAAACATGGACCGCAGAGTGGACAAAGTCGAGGATAGACTGTCACAACTAGAGTCCAACCAGTCCTCAGCAGCGACCCAGGAGCTGGACACGGCCCTGAGACTAACGGCCCTGGAAAAGAGAGATGAGGAGAGGGCAAGACAAATGGACGACTTTGAAAATAGAGAGCGGAGGAACAACCTCAGAATTTTTGGGGTGCCGGAGTCGGAGGGGGAGACGGAAAGAGACTTAACCAGGGTGGTGAGGGACATCATTACCCTCCTCTTCTCGGATGAGATGACAACCGAACCGACGTTCGATCGGATCCATAGAGCGGGGGGAAGAGCTGGGGGCCCCCGGTCAATTCTGGTCCGCTTCCACTACTACACTGAAAAAGCAAAGGTCCTAGAGGAGGCCAGGAAATCCAGGGAGATAACCTATAACAACGCTCAGGTGGCCATCTTCCAGGACCTCTCTTCATACACGCTGGCCAAAAGGAGGATGTGCCGCCCACTGACCCAGATGCTGAAAACAAAGGGGGTACGCTACAGATGGGGGTTCCCCTTCTCCCTCATGTTCGAATACGAAGGCCAACGAGTGAACCTGATTACAGAGGATGATATAAGGGGAGCAATACAGGAATACACAACGGATCCGACCCCGCGAAGGGAACCCTCTGGGTTCGCCGCGGATGAAGCCAGAGCGCGCCGGTCACGAGGAGAGAGGAGAAAAAAGACTGGCCCACGGAAATTTAAAAAATTGAACCCTCCGTCCCCATCGGCGGACAGGAATGACACGGATCCCGGCCAGGGCGGAGCGGGACTGTCGGACCCGGGCGAAGAAGGGAGCTGAGGCATCCCACGGCAGGCGTCATCAGCCTCGGGGGAACTGTGCACAGAATTCATCACGGGGACTCACCATCTGTTCCGGCCTGCAGACAGGCCGGGCTCCAGGACCATGGGGTCCGAACTTTTGTGGATCCTCCCGGAACAGCAAGTATGAGAGTTACATTGAGGGGGGGAGAGGGGGTAGGGGGGGCTCATGGAGGCTCTAATTTGGATATTCACCCAGCAGAAGGCGGTAGGCTGGTGGTCCGGCCAGTTACCAACAATGGTAGAACTATTTGGCTGGACGCCGGGGTGGGGGGAGGGGGGTAGGGGGTTTGTTGTTATTGTTACGTTCACAGGGGGGACCAGTGGTCAGTTGGGGAAAGGTCACAGGACCACCTGGGGGGGAGGGGGGGGAAGGGAAATGGGAGATCAGAGGATAACACGAAATGAGCCGGACAAGGAAAGTGCCACGAGTCAGCTATCCGGTAGCTGGTTATTCTTAGAAAATGGCTGAGGATCTGCCTACCCTGGGCGTGGGCTCCCTTAATGTGAGGGGACTGAACACCCCCACCAAAAGATCCCTGGTCTGCAGGGAATTCAGGAGGGCTAAACTAGACGTGCTTTTCCTTCAGGAGACGCACTGGGCGAAGGGGAAAGAACCAAAGCTACGAGGGGGGGGGATTGGAGAAGTCCTCAGCGCCTCCCACAAGACCAAGAAAAGGGGGGTAGCCATAGTGCTAGCGAGGGACATTGGCTTTGTAGTAGAAGCCTCACAGAAAGACCCAGAGGGACGATTCCTGCTGACGAGGGGCTCCCTGCGGGGCTCCCCTTTAACACTTGCAGTTGTGTACAGCCCCAATGAAGGCCAGGCGCAATTTTGGGAGGGAGTGAAGGACAGACTGAAATTATTCGTACGCGGGCTAATGGTGGTGGGGGGGGACTTTAACATGGTCCTGGACCCGAAAATTGATAGGAAACGCTTGGAATCCCAACCCACCAGGGCTGCAGACGAAATGATGGCCCGCTCCTTCCAGAGGGCGAACACAGAGCTGGGCCTAGTGGACACCATCCCGACCCCTAGGGCAGAACACCCCTCCTTCACATACTATTCCGCAATCCATACATCATACTCCCGTATAGACTACATCCTGGTAGACGAGTCCCTGCGCCCATATGTCTCAGGCTATGGGGTTGACCCGGTCCCCTGGTCTGACCATGACCTGGTCCGTACCACTATTATAGGGGAATGGCGAAGTGGCAGAAAAGGGCGATGGAAGTGCAACGACTCCCTGCTCAAGGACGACGTCCTGGTGCAGGAAGTGCAGGACGCCATTGAGGAATACTTTAAGCTGAACGACAATGGCGAGGTGGGTGCGCACGTGCTGTGGGACGCCTTCAAGGCGACCTTACGCGGGGTTCTCATAAGAATGGGGGCTCAGAAAAAAAGGGAAAGGGAGGCCCAAGAAAAATCCCTTAGGGAAAAGATCGCACAGATCCAGCCGGGGGGCCCCCCGGAGGCACCCTTGGCTATGGAACAGATCACGGCCCTAGAAAATCACAAATTTCAATTGAAGGAGCTCTTGTTGCATAAAACTGAACGCAACCTCCAGCTAGTGAAACAAAAATACTATGAGAAGGGGGATAGAGCCGATAAAATCCTGGCCTGGAAACTCAGAGAGGTCCAGCGAAGCAGAATGGTGAGGGCGATCAGAAACGAACAGGGCTCACTAGACCACAGCACCCCAGTCATAGGAGCGGCTTTCCGACGCTACTATGAACAACTATACTCGTCGGAATATGCCGGGGAAGACACTCAGATTGAGGAGTTCCTGGACTCCATTCAGATCCCGTCCCTGACAGGCGAAATGGCAGAAGGTCTAGAGGGAGGGGTCACAGAGGAGGAGGTGGAGAATGCAATCGGTGGGATGAAGGCGGGAACGTCCCCGGGGGAGGATGGGTTCTCAGTATTCTTCTATAAGAGGTTCCGGTCTATCCTGGCCACACACCTGGCGAGGGTGTTCAATGCAGTACTGGAGGGGGGCACCCTGCCGGAAACGATGATGAGAGCCATCATAGTGGTACTGCCCAAGGAAGGAAAGGACCCCACTGACTGCTCCTCCTACCGCCCGATCTCCCTCTTAAATATAGATGTAAAGATCCTAGCCAAGGTGATGGGTACACGGTTAGAGGGGATAATGCCCAAACTAGTACACGGGGATCAAGTGGGGTTCGTGAAGGGCAGGCAGGGCTCGGATAATATTAGGAAGACTATTGACCTAATCCACTATGCCCAGGAATCAGACCTAGAGGCTAGTTTGCTCTCCTTGGACTCCGAGAAGGCATTCGACAGGGTCGAGTGGAGGTACATGCAACTCCTCCTCCGTCGAATGGGCTTCGGGCCTCACGTCAGGACCTGGGTCTCTGCCCTCTATGAAGCCCCAACAGCGAGAGTGCAGGTGAACGGGGAACTCTCTGACTCATTCCCCCTTACGAGGGGAACACGACAGGGGTGCCCACTTTCTCCGTTAATATACGTCCTGACGATGGAACCTCTGGCCATAGCGGTCCGGGCCCACCCTGACATCAAAGGGATCAAAAGGGGAGAAGTAGAGTTCAAGCTCTCCCTGTTCGCTGATGACATCCTAGCGTACTTGGTGGAGCCCAGCTCCTCGCTCCCCCCCCTACTGCGTCTGATGACAGCCTTCGGGCAGTTCTCGGGACTAAAAATAAATGCAGCAAAATCAAAGCTCCTACCCATGAGGGTCCAGGACCCGAGGTTGGACCCCCGGGACAGGTGTGCGGGGATTGCGGTGGGGAGGGATTCCATTAGGTACCTGGGGGTAACCCTGACCAGAGATCTCTCGAGACTGGCCCCGGTGAACTATGGGCCTACCTTGGCGGGGGTTACGTCAGATCTGAGGAGATGGGATGGTATGATTCTGTCCTGGTATGGGCGCATGACAGCGATAAAGATGAACGTTCTGCCGAGATTACTATATTTATTCACCGCGCTCCCAACGGAGGTCCCCACCCAGCTGCTCCGCGATCTACAAAAAGCAATCCGCGAGTTTATATGGCAAGGGCGGGCCCCGAGGATAGGAAAGGCCACTCTAACACTACCCAGAGAGGAGGGCGGGTTCGGGCTACCGGACTTTCTCCTTTACTACCGGGCCGCCCAGTTGCGGGTCTTGCTGGAGCACATGAAGGAGGGGATGGGCACCTACTGGTCATACCTTGAGGATATGGATGCCCACCCTCTGAAAGTGCGCGACCTCCTGTGGCTGCCGCGCAGACTCATCCCTAGCAAACTGAAAACCCACCCAACCCTGGGAATACTTTGGACACTCTGGAAAGAGGGACCCACAACCTCATACCTCACGACATGGCCCTCTCCAATGTCATCGCTTTGGGGCCACCCGCTCAAACTAGGTAGCAGAGGTTTCAGGAATGCCCAGTCCTGGTCGGACGGGGGTCTGGAATGGGCGGGACAACTGTTCAAAGAGGGCGAGTTCCTCGAATACGAGGCCCTGCGAGACGCACTGGGGCGGGAGTCCCTTTCAATCTTTGAATATCTGCGCCTGAAAGGCATCCTTTGCGACCAATCATGGGGCCAGAACCTACGGAGACAGCTGACCCCCTTCGAAAAATTTCTGGACACGGCCACATCAAGGAAGGGGGCGGTCTCCAAAATGTACCGAATACTGAACACCGTTAACTTGGTGGGGAGAAGAGGGTTTCGAGGGTTCTGGGATGACCTGGCGGGAGAACCACTTACAGAGGAGGCGTGGTCCAAAGTCTTTAAGATAGCATTCCATGGGAACCTATTTACATCGGACATGGAGCACAACTTCAAAATCTTACAGGGCTGGCACAGGGACCCGTTGAAACTGTCCAGGATGTTTTCGGGGGTGTCCCCCAGGTGTCCAAGGGGCTGCGGCCAAGTGGGGTCGAGGGGGCATATGTGGTGGTCCTGCCCCAAGGTGCAGGAGTTCTGGGAGAAAGTACGGGGGTGGATGGCCGAGGTCACCGAGGAACTAATCCCACTCAACCCCCTAACGATGTTGCTGGGCCTCCCCCCGGAGGACACTGAACTGTACAGGTACCCAAGAATGTGGGAGACGATGTTACGGGCGGGTAGAGTGGCCCTTGCACAAAGGTGGAAGAGCCCAGAGACCCCATCCAAAGAAGACTGGCTTAAGAAACTCAAAAACATGTTCTTAATGGATAAACTGACGGCCATGGTAAATAATGATCTGGGCCCCTTTCAGGTCAACTGGTATGGGGTCTATGGGGCATGGGGTTGGAACCCCCACTGACAACATGAGAACACTCTGGCGAGTTGGTGGGGGGAGGGTTTGGAATGCTTCAATCAAGGACGTAGGAGTAGCCCAGGACCCGGGAGACAGCGGATCTCATCCAGCCAATTTGGACGTGAGAGTATAGCATACCTCTGTGGCAACGTACAATGAACTACGATGGCAGCTCCAGCTGTCCGACTTTCGAAGTGACTCTGATCTGGGGGGAGGGGAGGAGTTGGGGTGGGGGGGAGGGGGAGGGGGGAACCTGGGGGTTTTATGACAATGTTAAAAGGGATGATAACAACGCTCCCAGCGTTGCCGTTTGTTTTTTTTTTCCCTTCTAAAAACTGCTAATAAAACCAAAGTTTAAAAAAAAAAAAACATTTTTCTCGGGAAAATTGTTCAAATTAGATAATGTGGAAAAAACATCACCTTTCTCCATACAGTGCTTAGCCCATGCAAACAATTCCCGTTTCTTATCTACAGAAACAGTATTACGAGTGACAATCTTTGACCCTGCACCTTGATCAACTTCAGTCAATACGGGACCACTCGGGAGCGGAAGTGCAGGTAAATTTAATAAGGGTGCAACTATCGGCGCAGGAGGAAGGGGCGGTGCGATAGGTGGAGGAACAACAACTAGAGGAATAGGAACAATAGGTTGTGCAGGGGGAACAGGAATAACAGCAGGGACAACAGCAGGAATGGGCAGAGCGCCCAAGAAAGGATCATACGGAGGTGGCGCGGAGGCTCCAGGCCTGCATTCGTTTAACAATTTTTCAATAAATTCTTCAGAAACATGGAAATCTTTAGAGGGGTACATTTTCTGGATTCCGAGTGAAAAAGCCCTATCCATATTTTTAACTGATATAACAACGCTTTTTCTGCATTTGTTTTATGACGGCGTGCATGTTTATCCCTACTTTTAAGCTGCTGTAATGCTTCTTTTTTCCAATTCTGTAAAACATCAAAGGCTGCTGGTCTAGCCTTTTTCTTTAACAAGATCAATTCTAAGTATTCAATACGGGGGATCTCAAAACTACCATTGACTGGCCACTGAAATTCGGAGGCATGTCTGGTCTGTCTGTGCCAAATATCATTAAATACTATACTTCCAATGCCATACTTACAGTACATAGTACACGCCGGCGACCCCTCCTGCGGTGCCGGGCGGCCAAATTCCAAGGATTGTCGATCGCTGCGGAACAGAGCCCTAAAGCAGCTAGACAATTTCCCAGGCATTTCACAAAAGATGGCACACGGTCCTACACATGTGTGTGCTCAGCAGATCACGAAAATGTTAGAACAAGTTTGGGTGAATAACAAGATTCTGGAGACTGCAAGACGTCATGTCCGGAACTGTATGATCTGCTTACAGCACAACGTGGGCAAGGGGACAGTAACTCCAAGGGGAAGCTTTGGGCCCCTTTCTGTTCCCTTCGAGGCCATTCACTTTGATTTTATTGAGATGGAACGGTGTAACAATCTAAAATATGTACTTGTAATTATTTGTGCTTTTAGTGAATGGGTCGAGGCTTTGCCCGTTAAAGATGCTACTGCCATGACCACTGCAAAGACTATGGTAAAATAATTCTTTCCTCGATTTGGGCTCCCAAGGGTAATTTGGTCGGACAATGGTCCTCATTTTGTTGCAGCAGTAATTTTGCAGATATGCACAGTGTTACATATTGAGAAACAATTTCACTCAGCCAGACATCCTCAAAGTGCTGGGTTGGTGGAAAGACATAATGGTATCTTAAATAATAAGCTTGTAAAAACATGTGCCAATACCAAGCTGAAATGGCCAGAGGCCTTACCTATTGTATTATTAGCTATGCATACCACACCTCAAACTAAGACTGGGCTTTCTCCATTTGAGGTAGTAATGGGGAGGCCTGCTAGCATTTGGGGTCTCCCAAGGCCTAAAGCCCTGAGAGAAGTGGAAAATGTATTGCTTGTAGACTACTGTAACCAGTTAACTAAAAACCTGTATTTCATTTATCACCAGGTTTATTCAGCTTTACCTGTACGTTTCACGGGCCCAGGACACGATTTTCAGCCTGGAAGTTGGGTCCTAGTGAAGGCCTACGAAAGGTCTTCCTGTCTCGCTCCTAGTTGGAAGGGACCCTACCAGGTGCTGTTGGTCACCCGGACAGCAGTGCGGGTGGCTGGGAAAAAACACTGGATCCACGCGACGCATGTCAAGAAACTTCCTCACCCGATGCCACATGTTACAGAAGAAGCAGAACCCCTCGCTGATGCTACAGTCTCTGATCTTGGAGTAGCAAACAGCGCTGTGAGTGCTTCGGAGAATTTCTCTGAGCCCGTGGAGCTTGGGGAACAGTCCATTTCGTCTCCGCACTCTCTTGAAAAATCACTTCCGGAAAACACTGTTTCAAGTTCTGCGACTTCCGTCGCCTCCGATACGTCGCTTCCCTCAGGAAGTGACAACACCTTATTTTCGGATCAAACAGTCTTGGGTACCACCAGGTACAACCTTCGACGAAGAAAATAGAACTACGGCACGGGTCATTCCGTGCATTTGGGAAAGAGAAGTGATTGAAAGTTTTTCTTTTGTATAAAAAAGTTTCTGTTGAACAAAAGGAAAACAAAGGGATTCTGCTGGCTAGGGTTGGGAAGGACTAAGAAATCGCGCAACCGTAGCGTCGCCAGCAACGAACATTGTGGTCGTCGATTGAGGAACTGCAATGCCTGCCACCTCCACTGCTGCTCCCCGAACTGGACTTGTGAATAGGGGGATGACCAACTTGGACAACGAACAATGTGCCTGGGCCCCGAAAACGTATTGCTGTGTTTTGATAATGATAATTGGTATTTTTGCAATTACTGCTGTAGGACTTTGGTACTTTGAAGAAATGTATCCTCTAAAACCACTACTACCAATCGGAATTGTACCAACTGCTTTGACTCCCTCTGTACACCTTCACACTCTGTCCCCTAGAGACTCCCAACATAGACAAAAGTATCATAATAACATGTTAATGATAGTAATGAATGCAACGCATGCCATTTTTAATAAGAGTAATTGTTGGATTTGCACTCATTTACCGCAACATGGGAACAAGGGTCTAGGATGGTATATTCACCCTTTAACGACTGCTTGTTATGCCTCTCTTAGAGCACTATTCTTTGGCCGTTGGAATGATAGCATCTCAGGGAACTTTGATGGAACTAATTTGAATATTTTCGAGAAACGTGAATTAACTCCCCTGGGATGCTCGCTTTTTGCAAATAGAAGTAAACCTAATGTTGCTTCTATTAGGCCGTCTGATAAACTGTCTCTTCCCTTTCAAACTCTAATTTCCTTTAAAATGGCTCTGATAGGCAATAAGGACGCCGAGCCTCCTTCCTACTCTATAAATCATAGCCCTGATTCAGTCCCCTTTTGTGTACAAAGAAATGGCACTCGGCCAATGGGAGATTTTGAAGGTTGTATGAACATTGTAAATTTGACTGGAGAAAACAGGCCTCTGTATGTAGGGGGGCCTGTTTATTTTGTTTGTGGTAGTTTAGCATTTCCCTGGTTGCCCAAGGATTGGCAGGGAACCTGTTATTTAGGAATCCTGTTACCTGGGGTATTTGTAGCTAGTACATTGGAGGTTTCTAAGGCTCGCCCACGGCGGGACGAGAACGGAGATACCCCTGGGCAAGTATTGGGAGATATAGCAAAATCAGTTGCGCCCTTTTGGGGGCAGATAGCGAACTCCGAGAACATTAGGGGATTAGCAAGGGTACTGGAGAGAACGATCAACCGGACCACAGACATACTCTACAATATGACACTAGAACAAAAAGCAATAAGATTGGTAGCACTCCAAAATCGGATGGCATTAGATGTCATTCTGGCAGAACGAGGTGGAGTATGCAAATTGGTGGGGTCCGATTGCTGTGTTTTCGCACCAGATCCCTTGCCGACAATTTTTAAAGAAATACAGAACTTGCATATCCTTAGTTCTGAAGTGCATATCCCTGTAGGAGATTGGAATCTTAGCTCCTGGTTTTGGGATTCTTTACGATCTTGTGGCTGGAAGGTGCTTTCTGTCATTCTGGTTATTTTGGGGATCCTGCTATTCCTTTGTTGCTGTTTTCAATGTCTTCCGAGTATATGTGGAATGCTAGGGGGATGTTGTGCCCAAGCAGTGAGCACAATAGGGCATAGAATATATGCCCCAGATACAGCATCTAAAGAGTTCGTGTTACAAGAGGTTCTGATGAACGACCTAATGGCTATAGACATTACAGAAAATGACTCGGGATGCATGGATGACAATGCATGGAGTTATTTTCAAAAGTATTAGAAATGATATTAGCACTTGGCATAGGCCAAAAGGAGGGTCTGTTGGAATTGAAATAATATTATGCCTCCTTTCGCAGTAATTGAATGTGTATTGGCCTACGCCAAGTTGTCTAAAATATCATGTGAATAGACTCTGCGGTAAGGTCTTGACCTTAACGAAAAGTAATGTAAGTCGCCATCTTGGATTTAGCCGCCATTTTAGGTTCTCTTGTAAATGTGGAAGTCACCCTGAACATCAAAATGGAGGCTGAATGACATTCTGAGTGAGATTCTGGCCGTTGTGACCTCTGCAGACACGAATAATTAATATGCCTTCAGGCCACTTGTCGGGGTCGCGAACTGAGACCTTGTCCTATTGCTGACCTATGTGTAAATGAACAACTATATCAGCGAAACTGATCAAAATGCATACATTATAGGATTGACCTGGCAAGGAACCCTAGGCCTGATCCCAAGAATGGTTAACCCACGAGAGGGTTGGCCAAGGGCTGGACAAATCATATAAAAGACCCAAATATTCCAATGTACGGTCTCTCTACTAATGCATCGAACCTTCGTTGAAGTTCGTTACGTTACTCTGAGAGCCGAATAGCTATCCGTTTGTCAATTGACTTTGGTAACTATTGTAGCTTTTAAATAAAGCACTTGTATTTCCTTTGTAACCTGTGTTGGTGTGTTTCTTTTGGGCTTCCCAGCCTCATATCAATTTTTATGTTTTCACAAACTGACGGGATACATACATCCGGTCGGATCACCACGCTGTGGTACGCTGTAAAGAACTCCTCAAAGGAACGCTCTAAGGAGAAGGTCTGTTTTGCAAAATAAAATACAAACTTCTGTAAATCAGGAAGGAACTCAAATTCCAGAATGACGACACTGGTAGACATCAAAATAGTCAGAGAGCACTTCTTACATAAGCTATTTGTGAGAGGTGAGTGGACTCATCAGGACCAAACGGTCTGGTTGCAGGCAATCGCGCAACAGGTCACTGAAACAGGGTCAGATATATGGAGGGATCAGCGTCCCCTACATGTGGCCCTGAGTGAACTATATATGGCCCCTAAAGCCAAAGATTAACATAATAAGACTGCCAGGATAGCAGCATATTTGTACCTATATATGGGAGCCATACAGAATAAATGTGCTGAAGGCCAAGATCTGGCAAATAGGCAACAGATGGCGTTAGAGAAGGCCCAATCTGATCTGGACTGCTCAGGAGCCAGGAGTCAGAAAATGACAGCAGACAGTACATCACTAAAATAAAGGAGGATATGGATGTGCTGCAACAGGAAAAGGCTGACCAGGATACCAGATTTCTGGCCTTGCAGAAGGAGTACCAAGAAGGTTTGGACTCCCTACTGCAGAGCCAGAAAAAGCTGGAGCAACAGTTAGACTTCAATAGGGCATGTGCTGAGCAGGTAGTCACCCTGCAAAGCCACCTAGATAGGAAGAAGGCAGAGAGCAATAAACTGATTTTGAAAGACCTGGATACCCAGGCAGAGTTTGACCAGGAGCGCCAGAAAGCTGGTGCCTTCCAAAGGCAAAGGGATGACCTGGCGGCACAGATGCAGGCTCTTAGTCAGGAAAGGGATACCTTAGGCCAGGAAGTCTGCCACTTAAAAAGGAAGATGGAAGAAAATCACCTGGCCCTCCAGGGACTGGGTGACCTCCAAAAAGAACACCAGAACTTGTTAGAGCACACCAGGAGGGTGGAGGATGCTCTGGCAAGAAAGGAGCAGGCCAATAGAGACACAACTCAGGAGGTAACCCTCCTGCAGCAGAGACTGGCCCAGTACTCCAGGACCAATCAGGAGGCACAGAGCGAGAAGGAGGCTATCTGCCAGCACAATGATAGGCTCCAGCAACAGGTAGCGATGCAGGAGAGACTGATAGAGTCTAGTAAGGCCGTAACTGAGGAACTGAAAGCGCAGGCTCTTGCATTGCAACAGGAAGCAGGGGCAGATAGAGATGAGGTTCACTTGGAAAGAGAAACTCCTGAGCATAACCTCAGGAGCCCTAGTACCAGAGGCCTTCATCTCTCCCAGTCCCTGGACTCTGCCACCCCCATGTCCCCTCGCGCACATGAGCCCAGGGCCACGGGGATGGCAGATTACTATCCAGCTAGAAGTATGGGGCTCATAGGCCAGTACCTCCCAGGAATGGATGGGCGGGCATCCGGGTATGGGAACCCAAGCACAGTGCAATTGAGTGGGGAACCCCAGGAGAGTAGGCCCATTAAGGGCATCCTGAAAACCTCTGCCCAGTTAGGTCAGTGGGGGGGTACCCATCAAATCCTGGCATCAAGGAGGGATCTGAAGACTCCTCTGAGCATTACAGGACACAGGAGACCAGGTCCCCACATTCTGCCAGCCATTCCCAGGCTCGCAGAATCCGGGAAAACCTGGAAGATCAGACGGGCACCTCTGGGAGCAGTGCTTCTGAGTCAGAGGATGAATGGACCAGGGTTACCCGAACCAAAAAGGCCAATAAGGCAAAAAGGGCCTTGCTTAAGGACCCATTGAAACAAATAAAGGCAATAAGGAGTGTCATCACGCCTTATCATAAGAACGCCAAGTATTCTGTTTGGGAACACTTGGAGCTCTATGAGCAAATGATGGAGTCTTTCCATTTGAAGGACAGCAGTAGCTGCATCCAGTACGTCAAATGGACCTTCTCACCAGAATACTACAGTTTCTTTGCAGGGCTGGAGGATCAAAACCATTCAAGGTGGTCCACATACAGGGCGGGCATCTTGAAACATTTTTCTGTGCACAGAAATCCTCAAGAGGCTCGCAAGGCAGCCTACAATTTGCAATGTGGGGAGGATCGGGCCCCACAAGAGTTTGTGCAAGAATTAAAGCATGCTTTTGCACAGACCACCAGAAGGGTGCGCACGGATAGCAGAGAATTTATCAATACGTTTTTCCATGCCTTACCCAAATACATAATGACCCAGCTCGTGAGAGATTTTCATGAGAAAAGATCTTTAGACTGGTTCATTGAACAGGCTACCCGGATCTATGAGGTGCAGAAGCCCATCGAAAATAAAAATAATGCGCAGAAAAACCCCCAAACCAACAGCACCCCTGCTGCTGCCAAGGTGGCAGAGGTAAAGGTCACCCCCGTTTTGGATTTGGAGATGGGGGGGCCTAAAAACCTACCTGCACCTAATAATGCCAAGCCCAGAAGGCCCTCGGGCCAGTCACAGACAGGGAGTCGAGGAGGTAGTCCCACAAATGGGGTCCATCGCTCCCCTGATTTTGTCAGTCCCCGCTACAAGGGAAACCGACCCATACTGGGTTAAGTGTGGACTCCTCCAGCCCAAGGGGGGGGGGATCCAGCCAAGCACCTAACCCAGGGAACTTCCCTCCCAACTTCCCACAGGAGGGCAGAAATTCTCCAAATCCTGGGCAGAACTTTTTCCCCAGGTATCCACCCAATTTCCAACCCCAAAAACATCCATCCTTCTTTCCCCAATTCCCTGAGCCCAGACAACCTAATCCGGGAGAGGGGAGGCCGAGGGTGGAGGGGTAACCAAATCTTCCCAACCAGGGGAACTACCAGAGAAGGGATAGCTACCCTTCCCGGGATCAGCCCAGGGGAGAAAATAGAGCCCCGTATCAGCCTGAGCGGCTTTCCCAACTTGAGCGCCAAGTTCCAAAATATGGCACGGGATCTGGGTCACATACAGATGGCTCAACAGAACCCTCAGATGAGCATGCCATCGCAGAATGCCCCAAACTCTGGACCTGGTGCTCCAGAACAATGAAGGGGGCAGCACCCCGATAACCCACCGGTTCCCAAGGAGGAGGCACAAGGGGAAGGGGGGTGTAAAGCCTTGGAGGAAGCTTCCTTCCCAACTTGTAAACAGCCCCTGGAAAACCAGGAACCGGAAACAAAATCTCCTTCCCCTGAAAGCCTGCCTCCCAAGGAGCAGAGGGGGGGGGGGGGTAGGAGAAACAAAGTACCCAAACAGGCCAAGTTTGTGGAGGAGGTACAGATCTTCCAATTTGAGGGAGAGGGATCCTCAGAGGATCCTGGGAAAAGGATCTTCTCCTTTAGAGATGGGGGAACTCCTCCCAAAGAAAAATGGGTCCCAAGGGATTCCAATCCAGACTGGGGAGATATGGAGACTGAGCTACCGCTGCGCATCATCTCATCGCAGAACCCACAATACCGAAATCCCCTGGTTCAAACCCATCCTGGTGACTGCCTCCAAAAAGGGGGGTGGTGGCCCAGAACCGGAACCAGGGGAACCCACAATGGCTCTGATCTCCAGTTGCCAACTTTTTCTTTCAGATTCCCAAGACTCTCCACAGAATTCTGCCCAAATCTCTTCTCTCGCCATGTCCAAAACCAGAAAATTAGCCCACCCGTTGTCCAAAAATGTGCATTATCTGTGCCCCCTTGAGGAGGAGGAGGGAAGATATTATGCCCCGGTACAAGTACAGGGGCAGGGTACAATTTCGGCACTGGTGGACACTGGATCCCAAGCTACCCTTGTGTCCAAAAGGGCCTTTGATGAAGTAAATGCAGGAAGGGGGGAGAATTACCATATTCCTCTCACCTCTCTTCCTGGACAACTGCAGAACTTTGACGGGGAAGGAAATTCCTGTCGAGGGGACTGCAGATTTGGACATCAAAATTGGGCGACACAAGGTGAAAAACCCGGTCATAGTAGTGACTCCAGAGGGTACCCCTTGTTTACTAGGGAATGACCTCCTGAGAAGGTTGTCACCCCTAATAGATTGTGTAAACAAGGTCCTCTGGACCCAGACTAGCCGACCAATAAAATTAAAACAGAGTGTCAACCATGTTAGTTTAAATGGCACCTGCCACATGGTTGAACAAAAATCTGACCAAGTAGAATTTCACTTCCAGAACAACCAAATTCCAGACGTGACAGTAATAGCAGTAGGACAACAGACTGGTGATGGGGGGTCCTCTCTATTTCTGCGAATCAACCTTCCTTCCAGTTTAAGGTGTTATTCCACACTGGAAGGAAACACTCTGAAATTTTTTACCAATCCACAATCAGACACTCCCACTCCTATAGTCCAGAAAGAGGTGAAATCAGCTCAGAGCCTGGCTGATATTCAGCAAATTGGAGATCAGTTGTTCATCCCTGTTCAGTTAAATGATGGGAAGGACTCTGTACTCGCTTGAGTGTGTGTGAACAACGGTAAGAGCTTCATCAGCGAAGCCATGTTCCGCCAACTCCCAAAAGATCCAGCCATTCCCACATTCAAACTGATAGACAAATGGGAAATGGACTTGGAAGTACCTAATTCCAAACATCTCCTTCCAAGCAGGTGTATGCTCAAAATCTCCATTGGCAACAAGAGCATAGTCCATAATTGTTGGGTCGTGCAAAACGTCACTGCCGCCTTTTACTTAGGCAGTGACATTCTCAATCGCTTTGCCATTAGTTTGGACCTAATAAACTTCAAAGCTTGGTCCCGATTAGCGGATAATCCCATGGGCTTTGATGATCCAGAAAAAGCATTTAGGTCAGCTCAATTGCTACCTTTTGCAGTTGAAATTCAGATTAAAGAGGAAGTCACCATCAGTGAAAGGACCCGACAATTCTCCCTGGAAGTGAAAGTTAAAAGAGGACAAAAATTGAAAAACCCTGATGCTTACATACATCTAAATGCTTCTCTCCAACAGCAAGGGTTGGGGGTAAACCCAATGTCACTTTAGTTCCCAGTTTAAATCAAACTTACAATTTTTACCTGTACATTAAATAATGACTTCCTTCAAGTCATTTCAGAGCATAGTTTTACATTGTATCCACCTCTTAGCAAGTCTTTCCTTGGTCTGGTTTGGGTTCCTCTGTTCAGTTTTACACAAAAGTCTGGTGGTTTTAAAATGCTGGCTTTCTGATAGTGGTGAGTAGCGGTATTGCAACCATTTTTGGGATTAAGAAAATGAATTCCCCACAGTTCTGAGTTGCTTTTTGGCAATCAGCATTGCCATTCCCAATGGTTTCAGGCTACTGTGTGTGTAGCCCAATGGTGGTTTTAGGCAGTGCCCTCCTGTGCTCACAACATAGGCAAAAATGGGCGGCAGCCTATTCTTCATGTTTTCCCTGTGCACTCTCCGGGGAGTTCTGGCCATCATGATGTTTTCCATGCCAGTACTGCACAGTTTTATGGTAGGGCTTGAATGCACGGGTAAAAACATCCCACAAGCCCCCCTCTTGCGGTGGCCATTCTGTCCTTTCACTGATGGAACTCGGAAGATCTGGGATGTTCGCCTCCTCTTCTTCCAATTCCATAGATGGCACAGTTCAGCATCTTTTCCTCCCTCCAGTCGATCAATCAGTTCTCCTTGCTGGTCCTGATGGGAGGATTGGCCGGTACCCCGGGCCCCTCGGATCTTCACTCCCGGTCCCCAGGTCGCCTTCCGTGGTCAGTCTCCATGTTTTCTCTCTCCTAGGACGACAAAGGAAAGCGGCATACCTATTCATAGACATTTCTCCCCCACTATTGATATAGTGGGGCGACATATACATTTTATACTTTAATAGACATAGCATTCCAATTTTTAAAAACAAGATATAATTCAGAGACAGTGGCTTACAAGCGTCATAATATTTTAGAGACTATATATGGGATATTTTAGGGTTGGAACTGATTTACTCTGGAGCGGCCCACTCTGGTATTGCAGAGGACTCCTCCAGTTTCTGTAGAGTGTGCCTGGGATGGCAACACTTCAGCTGATTAATAAGGACCCACTTATCTTCCCCTTCCGCCAAATTACCTTTGGGGATGCAGATTTTGTAGGCAACAGGGGAGATCTTGTCTATAATTTCAAAGGGTCCCTTCCATGTAGGCAAACATTTTCGCTGTTTGGCCTGGTTCCTTTGGAAATTGTATAGATAGACCCGGTCTCCCACATCATATTCCTTCCTGGTGGTTTTCAAATCACAGTGCGTTTTCATACTCTCAGCTGATCTTTCTAGATTCTGCTGAGCATAGGCAAAAGCATGTTGGAGGTGTTTCCTTAAATTCTCCACATACTCATGAGTTGTGGAGGCATTTATCAGTGTCTGCTCTTGGGTCCTGTAGAGCAAATGCTGGGGAAGCACCATCTTGCGTCCGGTCATCAACTCAAATGGTGACATTTTAGTTGCAGATGAAGGGGTAGATCTGATGCCCATTAGGACCAGAGGTAGTCGGATATCCCAACTTGGCCCAGAATCTGCCACAAACTTTTTAAGATCCTAACAATGGTTCGGTTGTATCTCTCCACTGCTCCAGAAGAAGCTGACCTGTAAGCAATATATAGCTTCCTTTTGACCCCACATCTTTGTCATTACGTCACTGGTGAAGTGGCTACCTCTGTCTGACTCAATCCTTTGAGGTAGACCAAAACGGGAAAAGATGTGGTTAATCATCAGGGCAGCTGCTGTTTCTGCCTTGCAGTTTGGGGCCGGGAGACATTCCACCCACTTGTTAAACAAGCATGTAAGGGTCAACATATACTTGTTTCCTCTAGACGAGCGAATTACAGGGCCTACAAAGTCGATTTGCAAATCTGACCATGGCAGTGTCATCCCCCTCTTTTGGAGCGGCGCACGGTGTGTGAGGGATGATGGCTGAAATTGTGCACACACAAGACACCCCTTCAAGTATTGGTCGAGGTCCTGCCCCATGTGTGGCCAGTATGCAACCTTTCTTAAGATTTCCAGTGTTGTGTGAAACCCCCTATGACCGGCGGTGGCCGCATCATGGGTGTGACTTAACATCAGGCTTCGGAATGAGGTAGGAACCACCCACTGATCATGGCCAGCTTGGGATTTCCTTACCAACAAACCGTCTTGGATTCGGAACATCTTTGGACATTTCATCAACACTCTAAGGTCCTCCTTCCCAATGTAATCGGTATCCGTCAGGGGAAAGTTCTCAGGGTCCTCAATGTCTTGGTAAAACTTACCAATTATTGGATCCCCCTTCTGAGCTGTGATTAAATCAGCATCAGGGGTTTCCTTATTCCATTGTGCCGTTGAAAGATCATTGTGAGCATTTGTCTGGGACCTAGTGATAGCAGTGACCTGGATTTCCCCCAACAGGGACTCAATCTCTATTAGATCCCCTTGGATGGCTCCGGTTTTGGCCAGCTGATCAGCTAAGTCATTTCCAGTTTTGTCTGGTCCCTCTACTTTGGAATGACCCTTGATCTTCTTCCAATAGATGGTCATCCCATTCGAGGTGACCAGATCATCAATGTTTTGGATCAACTTCCCATGTTTCAAGGGTTTGTTGTTAGCACATACCATGCCTCTGGTCTTCCAATTAACCAGGTGCTCCACGAACCCGTTCCGTACATAATCCGAATCTGTGATTATGACCAGTTCGTGGAGTTGATGCTGGACAGCAGTGAGGATGGCCTGATGCACAGCCATCAATTCTGCCACCTGACTACTTCGGGGACCAATTTTGTATCCAGCGGAGGGTTCTGGGGACTCATTCACCCATGCATTCCCTACGCCGGCCACCAATTCTTTCTCCCCGTTGTTGTCAACATGGTAAGAGCATCCATCCACATACACAGTGGGCATTCCCTCACACTTGTCTTCTTCAAAGACTTTGTGGGGGGAATTAAGGTATGCCTCCATGTTGTCCTTTATTTTTAGACTTTCGTCCTCGAGACAGTTTTCTCTGGCACAATCATGCAAGTCAGCCAGACCTTGCGCGAGGGAACTCTTCTTGTTTTGGCCATATCTGACCTCCACAGGAAAGCCTTGCATTGACAGAATCCAGGAAGTAATTCGGGAATTACTCACATTTCCGGCCCGGATTCTGTCACTTTGGAGATATTGCAGAGGCTGGTGTGGAGTCTCCACTATGATGTGTTCCCCCTGGATAAACGGGCGGTAATTCTTCAATGCCCACACCGTTGCCAGGAGTGCCTTCTCACAATCGTTGAATTTTTCCTCCACAGAGGATAAAGTTTTGCTCGCATAGGAGATTACTTTATTGACCTTGTCATGCTTTTGATATAATACTGCCGTCAAGCACGTATTAGAGAACCCCGTCTCCAGGAAGAACTCCTTGTTTCTGACAGGGTAAGCTAGGCAAGGCGCTTGTGAGAGGCTTCTTTTGAGTTGTTTTACTGCCTCGGCTTGTTCTGGACCCCATTCCCACTTGACCCCCCCCTTCAGGAGATGAATCAGGGGTCTGGTGATCTCTGCGTAGCCCTCAATGAACTTTCTGCTGTAATTAGTCAGTCCAAGGAGGCTCCTTAGTTCCCGCAGAGTTGTGGGGTCTTTCAGTTTCTGAAGTGCTTCCACTTTCTTTTCCTGGGGACAGAGACCCTGAGGAGTAATCTCATGCCCCAAGAAATTAACACGGGTTCTACACCACTGTGCTTTCTGAAAGGAAAGTTTTGCTCCGGCGGCCCTCAACTGTGTCAGAACATAACGGATCTCTGCTATGTGTTCCTCCACAGATGAACTTTTGATGAGGACATCATCTACATAAGCCAGGTTACCCCTCGTACCCAGGTCGGGCATGGCCTTATGTAGGAAAATATTGAACTCATTACCGGAGTTAAGGTATCCGAAGGGAGTCCGGGTCCATGTGTACTGCTGGCCCCCAAAGGTAAAAGCCAGCTTGTATTGGTCCTCCCTACTGACAGGCACGGTCCAGTATCCATTGGTCAGGTCTATTGCAGTGAATACCTGTGACCCCTGAATCTGGGCCAGCCCTTGGTCAATGTAGGGAAGAGGCCATCGGGAAGTGTGGACCCGTTTGTTGAGCTCCCTGAGGTCAGCGCAGAGTCTCCACTGGCCGTTTGGCTTCAATATTCCCAGCACCGGATTATTGAAGGTGCTGTGGACTGGACGGATTATTCCCCGGGACTCAAGGTTCTTAATTATTTCAGTAAGGGACTCCATTGATGCGAGAGGCAAGCGATATTGCTTCACAAACACAGGAGTCATGCCAGGGTCCGTGGGGATTGTTGTTGTGTGGATGTCAGTGCGACCACAGTCACATGAGTCTACCGCAAAGAGATCTTGGAAATCCAAGAAAACTTGTTTCAACTTTTGCTTTTGTTCCAGAGTCACACAGGCATCAGCTAGGTTGACTCTCTCTTCCACCATCTGCCTGAAGCCTGGAAAGACTTCTGGTTTGGCTATCTCCGCGGCCTCCTCCAGCTGGGTGGAGAAGTCCCTGGTCAGAGTGCTGATTTGGACCGGAGGCTTCAGGTGGGAAAGGCAGCCCTCATGGACCTGGAAAATCACCTCATCCCTCCTGAAGTCACAGGTCACATCTTCCTTACCATAGGGGCAGGAAGTGTACACCAGGAAGTTCCCCCCGTGCCGGGTAAAAATCCTGTCTGGTGTTGCGTTGTCATCACTGTCACTGTCAAAACAGTCCTTGGGGATGGGTCCTAACAGTTCATTTACAAGATCAATGGAGAAATGTCGGTCATCAACCGCCATTCCAATAATGGTGCCTGCGGCTAGAGTAATACTCTTTAAGTCGCTGTTATCCACCTCTATTAGAATGGGGTCATGTTCTATGTTGACTAATGGAGTCGGGTTTACCCCCAACCCTTGCTGTTGGAGAGAAGCATTTAGATGTATGTAAGCATCAGGGTTTTTCAACTCTTGTTCTCTTTTAACTTTCACTTCCAGGGAGAATTGTCGGGTCCTTTCTGGAATGGTGACTTCCTCTTTAACCTGAATTTCGACTGCATAAGGTAGCAATTGAGCTGACCTAAATGCTTTTTCTGGATCATCAAAGCCCATGGGATTATCCGCTAATCGGGACCAAGCTTTGAAGTTTATTAGGTCCAAACTAATGGCAAAGCGATTGAGAATGTCACTGCCTAAGTAAAAGGCGGCAGTGACGTCTCGCACGACCCAACAATTATGGACTATGCTCTTGTTGCCAATGGAGACTTTGAGCATACACCTGCTTGGCAGGAGATGTTTGGAGTCAGGTGCTTCCAGGTCCATTTCCCATTTGTCTATCCGTTTGAAGGTGGGAATGGCTGGATCTTTTGGGAGTTGGCGGAACATGGCTTCGCTGATGAAGCTCTTACCGTTGTTCACACACACTCGAGCGAGAACAGAGTCCTTCCCATCATTTAACTGAACAGGGATGAACAACTGCTCTCCAATTTGCTGAATATCAGCCAGGCTTTGAGCTGATTTCACATCTTTCTGGACTATAGGAGTGGGGGTTTCTGATTGTGGATTAGTATAGAATTTCAGAGTGTTTCCTTCCAGCGTGGAATACCACTTTAGACTGGAAGGAAGGTTGATTTTCAGAAATAGAGAGGACCCCCCATCACCAGTCTGTTGTCCTACTGCTATTACCGTCACGTCTGGAATTTGGTTGTTCTGGAAGTGAAATTCTACTTGGTCAGATTTTTGTTCAACCATGTGGCATGTGCCGTTTAAACTAACATGGTTGACACTCTGTTTTAATTTTATTGGTCGGCTAGTCTGGGTCCAGAGGACCTTGTTTACGCAATCTATTAGGGGTGACAACCTTCTCAGGAGGTCATTCCCTAGTAAACAAGGGGTGCCCTCTGGGGTCACAACTATGACCGGGTGTTTCAACTTGTGTCGCCCGATCTTAATGTCCAAGTCTGCCATCCCCTCGACGGGAATTTCCTTCCCGTCAAAGTTCTGCAGTTGTCCAGGAAGAGAGGTGAGAGGAATTTGGTAATTCTCTCCCCTTCCTGCATTCAGTTCGTCAAAGGCCCTTCTGGACAGAAGGGTAGCTTGAGATCCAGTGTCCACCAGCGCTGAGATTGTACCCTGCCCCTGTACTTGTACCGGGGCATAATATCTTCCCTCCTTCTCCTCAAGGGGGCACAGATAATGCACATTTTTGGACAACTGGTGGGCTAACTTTCTGGTTTTGGACATCGCTAGCGAGGAGATTTGGGCAGAATTCTGTGGAGAGTCTTGGGAATCTGAAAGAAAAAATTTGCAACTGGAGATCAGAGCCATTGTGGGTTCCCCTGGCTCCGTTTCTGGGCCGCCCCCCCCTTTTTGGAGGCAGTCGCCAGGATGGGTTTGAACCAGGGGATTTTCTTGCTGTTGGTTCTGGGATGAGATGGTGGGCGGCGGTAGCTCAGTCTCCACATCTCCCCAGTCTGGATTTGCATCCCTAGGGACCCATTTTTCTTTGGGAGGAGTTCCCCCCTCTCTGAAGGAGAAGATCCTTTTCCCAGGATCCTCTGAGGATCCCTCTCCCTCAAATTGGAAGATCTGTACCTCCTCCTCAAACTGAGTCTGTTTGGGTCTTTTGTTTCTCCTACCCCCCCTCTGCTCCTTAGGAGGCAGACTTTCAGGGGCAAGAGATTTTGTTTCCGGTTCCTGGGTTTCCAGGGGCTGTTTACAAGTGAGGAAGGAAGCTTCCTCCAAGGCTTTACACCCCCCTTCCCTTTGTGCCTCCTCCCTGGGAACCGGTGATTTATCGGGGTGCTGCCCCCGTCATTGTTCTGGAGCACCAGGTCCAGAGTTGGGTGCGTTCTGCGCCGGCATGCTGATCTGAGGGTTCTGCTGCGCCCTCAGTAGATGACCCATATCCCGCGCCATGTTTTGAACCTGGCGCTCTAACTGGGAAACCCGCTCAGGCTGATACGGGGCCCTGTTTTCTCCCCTGGGCTGATCCCGGGAAGGGTAGCTATCCCTTCTTTGGTAGTACCCCTGGTTGGGAAGATTTGGGTACCCCTCCACCCTTGGCCTCCCCTCTCCCGGATTCAGTGGTCTGGGCTCAGGGAATTGGGGAAAGAAGGATGGATGGTTTTGGGGCTGAAAGTCGGGAGGATATCTGGGGAAAAAGTTCTGCCCAGGGTTTGGTAAATTTCTGCCCTCCTGTGGGAAGTTTGGAGGGATGTTCCCTGGGTTAGGTGCTTGTCTGGATCCCCCCCCTTGGGCTGGAGGAGTCCACACATAACCCAGGATGGGTCGATTTCCCTTGTAACGGGGACTTACATAATCAGGAGGGCGAGGGACCCCATTTGTGGGGCTGCCTCCTTGGCTCCCTGTCTGTGACTGACCCGAGGACCTCCTGGGCCTAGCATTATTAGGTGCAGGTAGGTTTTTAGGCCCCCCCATCTCCAGATCCAAAACGGGGGTGACCTTTACCTCTGCCACCTTGACAGCAGCAGGGGTGCTGTTGGCTTTGGGGTTTTTCTGGGCATTGCTTTTATTTTCTATGGGCTTCTGCACCTCATAGATCCGGGTAGCCTGTTCAATGACCCAGTCTAAAGATCTTTTCTCATGAAAATCTCTCACGAGCTGGGTCATTATATATTTGGGCAAGGCATGGAAAAATGTATTGACAAACTCTCTACTATCTGTGCGCACCCTTCTGGTGGTTTGCGCAAAAGCACGCTTTAACTCCTGCACAAATTCTCGTGGGGCCTGATCCTCCCCACATTGCAAATTGTAGGCCGCCTTGCGAGCCTCTTGAGGATTTCTGTGAACAGAAAAATGTTTCAGGATGGCCGCCTTATATGTGGACCATCTTAAATGATTTTGGTCCTCCAGCCCCGCAAAGAAACTGGAGTATTCCGGGGAGAATGTCCACTTTACATATTGAATACAGCTTTGGCTGTCCTTCAAATGGAAAGTCTCCATCATTTGTTCAAACAACTCTAAGTGCTCCCAAACAGAATACTTAGCGTTCTTATGGTAAGGCGTGATGACGCTCCTGATCGCCTTAATCTGCTTTAAGGGGTCCTTAAGCAAGGCCCTTTTTGCCTTATTGGCCTTTTTGGTTCGGGTAACCCTTGTCCATTCTTCCTCGGACTCAGAGGCACTGCTCCCAGAGGTTCCCGTCTGTTCTTCCAGGTTTTCCCGGATTCTGCGAGCCTGGGAATGGCTGGCAGAATGTGGGGACCTGGTCTCCTGTGTCCTGCGCAGTTCAGAGGAGTCTTCAGATTCCTCCTTGCTGCCAGGATTTGATGGGTACCCCCTCCACTGACCTAACTGGGCAGAGGTTTTCAGGATGCCCTTAATGGGCCTACTCTCCTGGGGTTCCCCATTGAACTGTACTGTACTTGGGTGCCCATACCCGGATGCCCACCCCTCCATTCCTGAGTGGTACTGGCCTATGAGCCCCATACTCTTAGCTGGATAGTAATCTGCCATCCCTGCGGCCCTGTGCTCATGTGCGCCAGGGGACATGGGGGTGGTAGAGTCCAGGGACTGGGGGAGATGAAGGCCCCTGGTGTTAGGGCTCCTGCGGTTATGGTCAGGAATCTCTCTTTCCCAGCGGACCTCATCTCTATCCGCCCCTGCTCCCTGTTGCAATGCAAGAGCCTGCATTTGTGCTTTCAGTTCCTCTGTTAAGGCCTTACTCGACTCTATCAGTTTCTCCTGCATCGCTACCTGTTGCTGGAGCCTATCATTGTGTTGACAGAGGGCCTCATTCTCCCTCTGTGCTTCCTGGTTGGTCCTGGAGAACTGGGCCAGTCTTTGCTGCAGGAGGTTTACCTCCTGGGCAATGTCCCTATTGGCCTGCTCCTTTCTTGCTAGAGCATCTTCCACCCTTCTGGTGTGCTCTACCAAGTTCTGGTTTTCTTTTTGGAGATCACCCAGCCCCTGGTGGGCCAGGTGATTTTCTTCCATTTTTCTTTTTAAATGGCAGACTTCCTGGCCTAAGGCGTCTCTTTCCTGACTAAGAGCCTGCATTTGTGCCGCCAGGTCGTCCCTTTGCCTTTGGAAGGCACCAGCTTTCTGGCGCTCCTCATCAAACTCTGCCTGGGTATCCAGGTCTTTCAAGATCAGCTTGTTGCTCTCTACCTTCACTCTATCTAGATGACTTTGCAGGGTGGCTACCTGCTCCGTGCATGCCCTGTTAAAGTCTAATTGTTGCTCCAGCTTTTTCTGGCTCTGCAGTAAGGAGTCCAAACTGTCTTGGTGCTCCTTCTGCAGGGCCAGAAATCTGGTATCCTGTTCTGACTTTTCCTTTTGCAGCACATCCATATCCTCCTTCATTTTAGTGATGTACAGTCTGCTGTCATTTTCTGACTCCTGGCTCCTCTGCAGCCTCTGCTCAGAAGAGTCCAGATCAGATTGGACCTTCTGTAATGCCATCTGTTGCCTATTTGCCAGATTTTGGCTTTCAGCACATCTATCCTGCATGTCTCCCATATATAGGTACAGGTATGCTGCTATCCTGGCAATCTTATTGTGTTCCTCTTTGGCTTTAGGAGCCATATATAGTTCACTCAGGGCCACATGTAAGGGACCCTGATCTCTATATATATCTGACCCTGTTTCAGTGACCTGTTGTGTGATGGCCTGCAACCACACATCCTGGCCCTGTTCGGTCCATTCACCTCTCACAAATAGCTTATGCAAGAGGTGCTCTCTGGCTATTTTCATGTCTACTAAGGTCGTCATTCTAGAGATTGGTCTCTGTCCTGACTTACAGAAGTTTGTATTTTATTTTTGCAGAACAGAACTTTTCTTGGAGTGTCCCTTTTGAGGAATGCTTCACAGCGTAATGCAGCGTGGTGATCCGACTGGATGTATGTATCCCGTCAGTTAGCACACTGTATTAATCTGCACAAATGGTAAATCTAACCCAACGTCTCGGCTCGAGCCCCCACTTTGTAAGAGGATTCAATTCAGCACTACAGCTAAGTTGACGCCTAGTCTAGAATACTGAATGAAAACCCTTATTGATATATCTTTAGGTCCAGTTCATGCGTTCTGGATGACTACCCCTGTATAACACCCCTCTCTTGGAATCCCCCTGACCCCACTGAGCCAAGAAGTAGTTCTGTTTTGCAAGTTTAAAAGGTTTATTTGATAATTTAAAATAGATATATATATCACGCTTTATAATAAATTAATAATTGAATATCACACTTAATCTGATATGATAAAGATCAACAACGGAGAATCTGGCACTAACACGCTTCTCTATAATCAATAAGGAGTTGACATGAAATGGATAAGATAGCACACTGATAAATAGGAACAAAAGAAGAAAGTGGTACAAAATGCTTTATAGAGTTCAAATGGATGCAAGGTTGAATGAATGAAATGCAGTATAGAAATACTCAATATGATTTCAACAAAACAATGTAATCACTTTTCTCTGGCAATTCACTCCCCCCCTCCTTATGCAATGCAAGGAAATGGAAGGAAGCACACAGTTCTCAGAAATGCAATCAATGTAATCAGTTCAATCCAGCAAGCTTAGACAACAGAAAACAGATAGGAGTTTTGAAATCACAGGCCCAAATTGCTTTGATATGTGCTGGCAATGAATGAGAAATATGCTGGAAACGCTTTTAATTCCCTTTTAGAGGTTCAGGGTGAGTGGTATCTAGTTAATATTAGTCCAGGCTCACACTAGCAATGATGCAGGGATAGTTAACAGGTTAAACGAATTTCTGGCAAATGAAAAGCAGGCATCAGCAGTTTTTTTACATGTGAAGAAATTGCAAATCGCGGCAAAATTCGCGGATGCGCCGAGCGCTATTACAGAGGAACCGCAAGGACTATCTCTACCGTTTTGGGGTCCTAGGAAAGCCTAGGATCTCAGGTTCCAAATGAAAGTTATTGCAAGTCTCTAGCCCAAACGGTTGCGGAGATATGAGCAATTTAGTAAAGGTCGTTTTTGGTTTTGCCAATTTTAAACGCACACTTTGACAAGTGACAAATTTTACTAGAATTGACAGGTGACAGCTAGGAGGCAGTTCTACTTAGGTTAAATAGATTGAATTAGATGAATTTAAACTAAGAGATTGGTTTGGTACAGTTTGGCGGTACTCACAAGAGATTTTAAACAGGAAAGCGACTTGGTCACGATCTTCAGTCTGGTCAGGTCTTTCCGGATTCTGCTCACAGCGCCTGGTCTGGTCTCGGCTAGGCACAGCACTGCTTTCTCTCTGGTCTGGTCTCTGCTAGGCACTGCACTGCTTTCTCTCTGGTCTGGTCTCTGCTAGGCACAGCACTGCTTTCTCTCTGGTCTGGCCTCTGCTCTGGATAGATTGAAGTCTCTAGTTTGGCTTTCTGGAGTTTGATGGAGGTAAGTATGGATTTTTCCGGCAGGGCTTCCAGCGGCAGATGAAATTGAATGTCTCTATGTGTCCTGACTCTCTGCTTTTATCTATTTCTTGAGAGTGGGTGTGTGTGCAGCATCACTAGCCTTGCCCCTCTCACTCGTCATTGGTCAAATTTTCATTCCTTACTTGATTGGGGGAATGAAATGAAGTGTCATCATGATGAGGTCTGTTTATGATACAGAGAACCCACCCCTGTCAACTTTACACACAATCTATATCTGACCTAAAAACATATTTGCACAGGTACACATTTGTTTAAAATTACATATACATGGTGTGGCTGAATTTAGCCATGTCTATGTCCAAATCTGCTCATTCTCGGAGCTTGCATTCAAAGAGTGTACATAATTGACTTTTTAACTGCTTTTTCAATTTCCGACATGGACCCAACTTTACATACATGTGTGCAGGGGGTAGGGACATTAACTGATGAAGTTTCAGATTTTTAACATGCACACATTTAGAGTAATATCCACTTTTCCGCTAAAACCCCCCTGAACATACCACCGGTTCCTACCACGTCTTAAACTGTGGGCAGAAAAATCACAAAAATTATGGTATCATTTATAAAATTTTCACATGTCCGCTCTATGAGTTATTCATCTTTTTAAAGTTATGTTCTGGCTCCAAAGGGGTGTGGTTTACCCTCAGCACAAGGTTGAATTTCTGGTTCTTTCAAGTTCTGCCAAGCCAGCTTGCTCTCACAGGCAGTGCTCCTCCCAGCTCCTGCCAAGAGGAAGCTACAATTTACGACGTCTGTAATAAAAACCCTTGCCTGAGTGGAGAGGGCTTTGTTCACTCTCTGCAGAGCACAGATAATTCAATTATCAGATAGATGGCATATCCTTTGTGTGAGCAGCAAAAGGGCAGATGGCCTGGGAACATAGTTGTGACTCAAGTTTCACTCCTGATGGGATCCGTTGCTAGGCAAAATCAAGTTCCTTAAGCCAGACCTTCAGCTAACTTTTTGTTGCTTTTAAAATAACTTGTAATTTTACACATGCAGCTAGAATGCTGATTCTAAGTGCAAAACTATGACATTTCAACAGTTACAAAGGCATGTGACACCAAACATAGGTCACTCATTTAATCTAAACATTTTCGATTTTAGTGTCTTTAAATCCAGTGCAACTTAAACTGCTGCAATCCACAGCTCAGCCAGTCTTGTTATAAACCTTGTCTTATGATCTTCATTTCCCAGATTCTGTAGGCACACAAAACTCCATTCTGCCAATGTCTGCTGGTGTTCAGTAAATATTTTGCACATGTTGCACTGTTAGAAATAGGCATTTTGACTTGCCTTCAGAAACACACAGAGTGGTTTTAAAACGCCGGCTTTTGGATCGTGGTGAGTACTGGTACTGCACTCATTTTTGGGATTTAAGAAATGAATTCCCCACACTTCTAGGTTGCATTTGGCAATCAGCATTGCCATTCCCAATGGTTTCAGACTACTGTGCGGGTAGTCCAATGGTGGTTTTAAAGCGCTTTGAAGCTAACCGGCGCTACTGTTTTTCCTTTGGCAACCCATTTCCCTCATGGCAACCCGGCCTTTCATTCTCGCACTGGTGGGTGGCAAGTGAGGCAACCATTTTGGTGGGCGCACAAACTGCGCAGCTTTCCTGGATTTCGGCGCACTTGTGGGTTTTCCGCCATCTTGAATTTCCTAAGCCCACAGCACCAAATGTTGTAGCAGGGTAGCTTAAACGTGGGTCAGGACACCCTACAAGTTGACCACCCTAATATCAATGTAAACACAATTGGGGATTGGGAGTGTGTGTCATACCCTGTACATTATCTCAAACATGTTTTCACACAACTGTACAGGTTAAGTCAACTGGTTATTATTCATCATATATTTTAATTTGGTCTAAATAGCCCTTCAACCAAGTTCTCTGTGCCCCCAGGGCGGATGCTACCCCTATGTCCCAGTAGTGTAACACCTATCTAGGATAAGGGGACAAAGAGAGCGATCTGTATTGCTCAAAAAAGTTTAAAAAGTACAAAGAGACACTTCACAATGTGTCCCATGTACTGATATCTAGCAGGGACCTCAATTACTTTAATTGTCCTGCTTTCGTGAACTTCAACTGTTTGAAAACAACATGTTCTTATGAAATTGTGGAATAAACTAGTACACATATTTTTTAACATGGGGTCCCAATATTACTAGGAAATCCCTGAATGGTACTGACCAACTGGTTTCAGTGGTTCATGTTGGTGTGACCACTTTCTACAGGACCTCAGATGCTTCATTTATTATCGAGCATAAGTACATATTCTTGTGGATTGCTTAGAGATTCGTGAAAGGCTCTCTCGGCACCTGTAGGGCAACAGGAGGGGAGGGACGACACCAAGTGTATATTTACTAATGGCATCCAGCTAACTATGTCCGTTAGTTTTAATTCAATCCCCAAATATGCTGTGCTTACTCAACATGATGAGAAAATGATGGGTGTGGCAGTTCTTTACCATTGTTGGGTATGTACCAAAGGCTAAAGCTACAAAATTGAAATGCAACTTTGTACTCAGTCGTGGACTACCTGGACATTACTCCTATGGGACCACCTCCATGTGCCTCCACACCAAATCCAACTACCGCAATGCTCTCAGAAAGATTGTTCCTTTCTTAGCAAGTGTTAGGCGGTCTTACTCCACATAGTCTTCCTCAACCAATACTGTAACCACACCGCCTACTTCTGTGGGACACAAACTCCCACCAGATACCTTGCAAGCAATAAAAGAGGCTGTTGATCCATATCTTTGGAAGACAACAGTCCTCTCTATATACCGCAACACACTACTTTGCAGGGGGAAGCAATTTGGACATGCGTTGAAGCTGTAATCAAGGAGCATGACAAACACTGTGCACTACCTTCGAAGTAACACACACGCAACATCTTCCCCTGTCCACCTGTCCATCCATATTAGTGCTTGGTGCCTCTTCCCTCAATTCCCTCCTCACCTTACGTTCTAACCTCTCCTGCAAACATTTATTTTAAAAGAAAGGTTCCGTTAGGAACCACCTTTCACAGTTAAAAAAAGAACTAAAAATAAAATGATATACTCCATCTACTTTCCATTTCTCAGTAAAGTACACAGACTCAGTACATTTTTCCAACATTTCCATTAGCATTTTGTGTTATGCTAATGGAATATTTTTTTTAAAATTATTATTATTTTTATTGGCTCAAAATGGTTTACAATATAGGAAACCTTTAGCCACGACTTTTAGCCAAATGTAACTAAATTTAAAATCAGCAAAAGTTCAAAATGTCTTTCATCAGCCTCGTTTAGTATGTCTCAGCCATTTCGGATCACCTATTCTGCTTTTCTGCTTAAGTCCCCTTCATCAATTCTCTTGAATATGACCAACGAGAGTTTGATCAGAGCCAGAATGATATGAGTTTTCTCTCCTTCCACCAGTATCTTCCACCAGTCGTCTATCAACCTAGCATCAGGTGTTTCAGTGATTCAATTGAGTCCTTTCTTTTGCATAATCTACATACGATGCTTGTGTCCTGATTTTTTCTCTTACCTAAGACTTGTTTGTTCAGAAGAATGTTTAATCGAAAGTGCATGTATTGTGATCTAAAGAACCAATTTGAGAAGATACTAAAGTACGCAGGTAACACGTTCAGCTTTCTTTCATGGCCCACACCATAAGTCTTCGTGGTGTTACATTTTTGTATATCATCCTGGGTCTCGATCCAGTCTTTCATAATGGGAATAATGTGACCTTCATCCCCCGTTCCAGGCACTGGGACGGGGTATAACAGCCCAGCAGCCCATGTTATCGGCCCAGGCTAGGTGTGTATGTGTGCGCCCTGATGCCTGCGGGCTTCGGCGCGTCATAAATAAATAAATAACGAGGGCTCCAGACCATTATCTTCAATTACAGCCCCTGCAATGCTGGACAAGCGCCATTAGCACCCCTGGTTCCCAAAGCGGGAATCCGGGGTGCTAAAAAATAGATTTTTCTTCCTACAGCGGGACACCTTTGGCATCCCTACTGTTGGAAGGAAAATCCCTTTCCAGATCCTTTTCCATGATGGGCACCATGGAAAGAGAAGGCAGGGCTCAGTACAGAGCCCCTCTTCCCTTTACATTGCAGCCTACAGAAGGCAAAGTCAGAACCCTATGACCATATTACCACAAACACATTTTTTTCCCTTTCAAACCTATCCTTCCTTTGAATAACTTTACCACATAGCCGATCCCAGGTGGACACGGCCACTTAACACAATATTTTGTCCCTCGCGGTCATGGCCACTAGCCAGATTTTCCAGGTCATGAACTTATACCTTGACCCAGACAATCTTGCCTCTGCCCATGGCCACAGGCTATACACAGGTTTTCACCACTTCTCCTCACTCCCTTCACCCTCCTTGATGTTCACATCCTGAAACCTATTTAATTTCCTCTCCCCCTACTTAATCTTCACCACCTCCAACCTTTCTTTTTCCCCTCCTCTCTGTCCTCCTATTCACTCTGAAACTACACCTCCTTCGGCACTTTTGCATTGTATTGTATTGTTTATTTATATAGCGCCTATACACAGGAAAGTGTTTCAAAGCGCTCAAGGAGGGGTGGGAATTGGGGGAAAAAACAACAGTCACTCTGAGCCCTTGAAATTCTGAGGCAATAATAGTCTGCACAGTAAGTAGGTGCATAAAAATACATTTAACAATTCAGACACAGCAAATAGGCCTGACGGCGATTCTGCAGTTTTACCAGTGCAATTAAGGGGAGAATACAGGGGAGAACAGACAGACGATCTTCAAGCACATTGCATTTGGATCGTGCAAATGTACCTTCAGCTCTCTATGTCCCTGCACCTCCTCCTGCACACCCATCTCTCTCATTAATGAGACACCCTTCTGCACCACCAGCTCTTCCTGCACCTCCACATACCTCTGTACTTTTATCTCTTACAACACCTCCAACTCCTGATGCACTTTCACATTTCTCCACACCTCTACCTCTTCCTGCATTTTTGGCTCTCTTTGCAACTCTGCACCACTGACGTCTCCGCTCCTCCATCCCTACACACAACTTCCCTCTTTCTGTTGATTTGTATCCTCCTATTTCCCAGGACAGTCTGCAGCTGGTGTGCCACATAATTGCCACTCAAGGACTGCTGGGCGCGGAATAGATTACCCTGCTCAGGTGTCTCTGATTTAATTATATATATCTTGCTCTGGTAGTGGACCTTACCCTCAAAAGGAAGGTCCACCAACTTTGTTTTGATTGGTGGATACATACATGGTGAAATGCAGCCACTGGGCCCAGGAGGCAGAGTTGTGTGCTTTTTCAGTTCCTTCTGTGCTTCTTTCTTTGTTCACTGCAGTAGCGGTAAGCAGTGTGTTTGTGTGTGTTTTTGTGTTTGTGCGTGTGTACATCGGCACACTCAACCATATTATTGACTTGTGACTGAATCCACAGGTCCTGCCTTAAAGGAAGGTATTTAGACTGGGACAATGTGTGCAGTGTTATCAATGTGATGATCCCCTGCGGCCATCCCCTCACAAGTGGGTATGATGTGATTTTCCCATATCTCCACCCTTGTGTCACTCCTCCACTCCTGCAGCCATTTCAATGGAATGGACATTGTCAAAAGTGGCATAAGTAAGATAATAAAACGGAGCACACTTATGTGACCAACAAAAGACCCATTCATCCTTCCACATATACTTTGCACAGTCACAAATACACTCAACATCACAACACACAAACACACACACACTCTTTTTCCATCTTTCTTGAAAACACAAAAAATTCAATATGTCACTGTTACTCCACATCCATCAGCAGACATACCTCCCAGTTCCTTCTGCTTCCATGAATCGAAATATGCAACAGACTTTCCAAGAATTGGCAACTTGGGAGCACAATAAAAGCCAAATCCCCTTTTCGTCAGCAATCTGAAGGCATTATGCATCCCAAATTGAAACATTGAACGGCTAGATTTTGGGATTGGTGCCTGCCATAGTTAATACATTAATTTAAATCTATTCCTTAATGAACACATGGAATCGGGGTGTTCTGTGGGTCAAACTAACTCCTTGAAAATATTTGAAGAGTAGGCGCTAGTAAGTCAACATTGCCAAAAAAAACATAATTTCTGAACCCAAGCCTTTACAAAATTGCATCCAAGTCCACACCTTGAAGATATTCAATAATATCTACGCAATCTTCCCACTTTGATCGTATTTTTAGGTGTGTTTGTGTATGGGTGTAAGCACGTAGGCTTGCGCGCGTGTGTGCGTTTGTTGTGTGTGTGTGTGAGTGAGTGATGTGGGAGGGGTAAAAGGAAAAGAAAGGGGAGTGGGCCAGGAGACTGGTGGTTGTGGGGGTCTCCTCTGCAGAACACAGGCCAAGGGGTGGTGGAGGAGAGTGGCGGATGGAGGCGTGTCCTTCATTTGTTAAACATATATATATATCCAATTACCTGTAAGACGTAGGAAAAGCAAAGATTGTAATGCACCACCAAGATCACTTGACACACACTGCGGAGAGCTTGGGATGTGCAAGTTACTGGTTTTCAACATCTGATGAAAGAATTAAGTACTGAAGCATTATGTGTTTACTTCATCCGTTCCCATTGCAGACTGACGTCATGGATCTTCAGCTGCAGGAACTCTATGAGCTGTCCCATCATGTATCATGAACATGCAAGTGCACTACAGTATTCAAGACACAGCGAATTCATTTGCAGATCGTACCGCAATAAAAAGAAAACAGTGCAAACACGTGTACGTGCTGTGATGCTAATTAACAAAGTTGCATAGAGCCAATAAGCTAATGGGTGTTTTCTTCCTGAGGGTGATGCTTCCGAGGGGATAAGACATCCAAAATTGCCAATACTTTCTTCTTTAGATAAATGGCTTCCAGGTGAGTAACCCCCGATGTTTCTGTGCCTTCTTACTGGTATTCTTGCAGCATTGTATCTCATTTTATAATCACGCTTCACCTATGGACTACAGGAAAGGTCATGGGAACCTAGTGACCACGTTCATGCACCCCAATTGGTGAAAAAATTCCACCGAAATTTCCCAGCAAACCGAAACCACAGGGAAGAACGACTTTAGGATGGGCCTTGGGGGGGAGTGCTGTCATGATGCCTACCCCCAGGGACCCAGACCAAGTTCAGCAACCCCGGAAGCAGACATCAAGCTATTCCAAGCAAGCCCAACAACCCCTGCTAGGGGCTATTTGGGTGCAGTCCTGGCGTCTATGGCGCCAGGCTCATATGGAGAGTCAGTCCTGGCGCCATAGGCGCCAGGCTCATAGATTAAAACTTACCTGATGCAGACCATGCTGCAAACTTACCTGATGCAGACCATTCTGCAAGAGCTCCAAGCCAAAAGAGGCTTGGAAGGGACTACTACTTTACCTACAGACTATTTTTTACTGGGGTGGGGCTGGGGAGGAATACTTACCTGGGACTACTTTGGAGGCAATTTAAACCACGCCCGAAGAGCAGCACACGCTTTGCGTTATTCTGCATCCAGCAGCGTAACGCTCACCGTGCCTGCAAGTCTGCATCCAGTCTTCTGCCACGCCCGCCTCGAGTCTGGAGCTCCTAGAAAAAGGGAGAAAGAAGGAGAAAAGGTTAGAACAAGAGCAATACCTTTGATCCTTACCTGAATTCCCGATCCACCGCGGCCTTAGGCCGTGCCCTAGTGACCGCAGCAGCAGTCATGGGAAGACCATCCGCGATCAATCCCAACTCGACTAGATCGTTACCTAACAGAAATTCAGCAGGGACGTTGTCCTGAACCAGGACAGGAAGCTTTGCTGTCTTGTCTCGAATTACGAGTGTGACTCGGGCTACAGGCGATAATTTGGGAGGCCCACCAGCTAACCTGGTGGTTCTCAGAGGAGCATCTACATAGTCCTCTGGCTTGAGCAGGGTCCTGTCCACCACTGTCATGCTTGCCCCAGTGTCTCTCAAACCAGTAGAAGGCTGGCCATTCAGGAAGACACTTCTCAAAAATCTATGGGTGTTCTGTGGGATAGTCGCCAGTACTTCTGCGTACTGGTCCCAGGCCCCAAGGGCCACTAAGGAAATCTTTACGGGAGCACCAAAAGTGATCCCGTTAGAGGAGTGGAGGACAGTGGCCTCCACCTCAGACATGGGGCAAGGGTAGGTCAGGCTGACAGCCTGTACTCGGAGTGCCTTACCTTTACACTTGGAGTCACCCCTTTTGTGATCAAGAGCCCCACAGTCCCAACAAGTTCCGGGAGTGCGGGGTACAGTACTGGAACCACCGGAGCCTGCTTTGCAGCAGGTGGACCACTACTCTTATTCCAACCCACAGATGACTTATCCCCACTAGAATTTTGGGTCTCAGGAGAGGAGGGTTTAGGTTTATTCGACTGTGACTGCTTTTGGGACTCCTCAGCTTTCTGAGAGGCCCCCTTTTCTTTGTCCTAGTCCTTCCCACTGGCGTGCTTAGGGGACACCCGGTGGGAGACCCACTTGTCAGCCAACCTAGCCAGCTTAAAGGGATCCAAAATGTTCTGGTCAGCAACATACTGACACAGCTCCGGTGAACAGGCTTCAGAAAAATGCTCAAAAAACAATAGGTGGAACAATTCAACAAAAGTTTTCACCTTGTAACCGTCAATCCACCCCATCATATTCATGTGCGCAGCACTCACCCAGTCGACCCAAGACACATTCTCTCTTTTCTTAAAATCCCTGAACCTTTTAAGGTATTGGGTAGGTGTCTTGCCAAACTTGGCAATCAAAGCAGATTTCATACACTCATACTGACCCCGTTCTTCCACACTCAGCTTCAGAATACAGTCATATCCAGTTTGAGGCACTCTGCTTAGCAAACACTTAGCCCAATCTCTTTTATCAACCTCATGAATTGCACAAGCCATTTCAAACGCTTCAATCCATTGGAGGAACCCTCCGAAAACACACCAACCAAATCCTTCATAAATTTAGTGGCTGGGGACCTGACACTCTCACTGGGTTTCGCTGAAGTCTCCACTCGAGCTTTCTCTAGCTGGATTCTCTGACATTCAGTATCCTTGTCTTTGAGTTCAAGATCCCTATTCTTGAGGTCAAGATCCCTATTCTTGAGCTCCACTTGTTGCGCCAACTCCTCCTTCTTAAGCTCAGCATCTATTTCCAACTTGCGATATTCAAAGGCCAATTTCATCCTTAATAACTCAAGTTCCAATGTATTGCTGGGGTTCGGAACAGAGGCAGCAGGAATGGCAGCATTCCCAGAAACAGATTCAGTAGAAACCCCAGGGGCAGAGTCCTCATTGGTTGCATTCCCCCCCTCATCAAGAGTTTCACCATCGGTCTGGTAGTCCACCAGGGCAGCTATCAGCTCAGCCCTAGACCTATCCACAAAGTCTAATTCCTTGGCTTCACAAGCCCTCTGAAGAGCCTCTAAGCTCATCCGAGTCAATTTACCATTCGCAATAGACTCCAGTGCTTGTAATGCAGTTTGTACACACCCAAACCTTAATCGAATAAAGTGCGGATATTTTGTAAGTGGCACGGTTATACACTGAGTCTTAAAACCATAAGCATCCCACCGCTGCCACCAGTGTAAAGACTGGTAGGGGGTGTCTGTACTTCCGCTCTCTATATTGTAGAGGAGAGGCACAGAGGACCCCAGCCAAGATTCTCTATTATTGGTACGTGGTCGAGCAATCAAGGCCTAGCTTCTCAGGAGGTGATGCGGGCTGGTTCTTAAGTACAGTATAGTCCCCGAACCCCCACAAAGGAATGTCCACACACTTGTCAGGCATGGGAATTTGCGTACGAGTTTTCGTGCATCTTCAACAGCTGGACAAAGTAAACAAAAGAAAGTGCTGGGACAGCGGCATTGGGTTGCCAGAAACGCAATCCGCGGCAGATCCTGGAGGTTGCCATGGAAGCTTAGTGACACGTTGCTAAGGAGGGGTAACGTTTGTGCACGATCACGACGTTGATCAGGTGATCTTGGGTATTTAGCCCCTCCTCCTTAGTTTGCTCAGCGCTTCTGATTGAGCATTTTTGGCATTCTGTTCCTTGTCTATTAGTTCTACGATATTCTGCTCGTGTTTTTGACCCGGATTGTACTTGTTTTTGGCTTTGGATTACCCTACTGTTTTGGCGAACTTTCCTCATAGCTATTCATGGTTCTTGGATTCCTGGCTTCTGTGACCTGATTTCGTTTTTGCCTTCTCCTTGACTGTTTTGCGGCACCCGATAGGTATTTGGACTCGGACCGGTTTAAGGATTTCTCTTTTGGATTGTGAATTCACGTCTAGCGTGCTCTGGTATTTGGGACTGCCTCTGCTGCATCGTGGGACAGCCACTGCTGCTCCGTGGGACAGCCTCCGCTGCTCCGTGGGACAGCCTCTGCTGCACCGCGGGACAGCCTCTGCTGCTCCGCAGGACATCCTCCGCTGCTTCGAGGGACAGCCACTGCTGCACCGTGGGACAACCTCTGCTGCGCCACGGGACAGCCGCTACTGCAACGTGGGTATTCGAACCCTTGGTAGAACTCTTCCCCACACCGTGGCAGTACTGTTTGTTGTCGCGGATTGCTGAAGGTGGCTCCTGTCATCCATTCATTCTACGGACTCTCCCATGGATATTCCCTGGTAAGGAAATTCTTGTGCTAAAGCTCACCTAGTTCAGTATATAGTGAATATTGTTTGTTTGCAGAACTTTTCTGGGCCTTTTTTTTTCTTAACATGACTGTGGCAGTACTTACCTATTGTTCAGTTCTCTCAGGTTAGGGTATTGAGTTTTCGATTAGAATCGTGATTTTCAATCATCAGTCTTTTGGTACTAATTGTGTTATTTTCTCCTACAGCCACGTGGCCTCGGTGGGATATCCATTCTTTCAACTAATTGATTCCTTTGCACTGTGTATTTCTTACTTACAAAGGGGTACATTGGTGGGAAGAATTCTTCTTCTACACTACGGGTCAAACTTGTGAAGAGGAATTCTGACAACACTGCATTACTGAAAACACAGTCTTTATATAATTAATATTCAAAGTTATGTACACAATCACAATAACGCACTTTGTACTTGGAAGTCAATAATGATAAATATATACACGTCTAGAGTGGTACCACTAATGTTATCACATCTCATTAAAGTGCATCAACTGTACGGTTAAAATGTCACACAGATCAATAACGAGTAAACCAGCAATAGAGATAGGCAGGAACGTAAGATGGTGGAAACAATAGGCAGAATTCTGGCCCCGTTACCTAGACACAGTTCTGTGTGGAGATCCCCCCACCCAGGCAACCTGTAAATAAAGATATATAGTACAAGCCCAGTCCATATATTGTCTGGTAGTCTTACTTCCTCCTATTAAGGTTTTACCCCTCCAATGTACCTGGTGGAGTAGATTTCAACGACGATGCACTGACCGATCCTTCTTGCGTGCCTCCCTTTCAGACGGGAGCCACGGATCGTCGAGAGGTGTCGGGGAACTTGGCGTTCGGTGTCGGGGAATCGACAGCCCTTCTTGAGTGCCCTCCCTTTAAGGCAGGAGTCCCGGGTCATCGAACGTCCAACGGTGAACAGGGTGAACTATGGCAGGGAAGTGGCCGCTTCGTTCCTAGCGGTGCTCGTCGATGACAGAGCGTTGGCCTCCTGCAAGGAAGAGGCGTGCGGGGCACCTCGATGACAATAGTTCTGGACCGCAAAGAGATGATGAAGAACTGTGGCCCAGCAAGGGCGTCGAGTCGTCGGCGTTTCTGCGGTCTGTAGGTGGCGGGAAACCCACCGGTGGATACTCCTCGGAGCGTCGACGGTCAGGCCTTCTCCAGCGGGAGACAATGCAGATGAGAGCGTCCGATGATCAATGAAAGTTCTTAGGCAAACGGGAGCACGGCGGCTCCTGTTGGCGACGGTGGTCGTCGACAGTGGCGGACAACAGTCCGGGTGCGTCTCCTTGGAGTTCCGCAGCAATCCCCGTATCGGGTCGGCAGCCTGTTGTAGGTCTGTCTACCAGGGAGCATTCGCAAAGATCAGCTGTGCATGATGGTCCCTCGTAGCTCGGGAAGAGGGCGCCTTACCAGGTCCTCTCTGGGTCAGTCCTTGGAGGCACAACAGCTTTCAGATTGTGAAGGAGAGCAACAGCAATTCTTCTCGTCCAGCAGGGCTTCAAGGTCAAGCGTCAGTTAATCCAATTACTCGTCGTAGCGGACTTCAGGTTCTGAACATGATTCCTAGCAGTGAGAGGTCGCCAGATATTCTGTTGATCTCCCATTCATTCCGCTGGGTCACACTCAAGCATCCAATCACGACTACGGGCATTCATGCAGGCAGGCAGCCAATCAGGCACACGAGGTATTCAGGCCATTCACTTCTCTCCAGACACTCACAACAAGTTATGTGTATTGGGACAAGTACTGAGCCATTCAACACTCCAAGCTGCATTCATACCGGTTTCGGGCAGGGTTGTCTCGGTCATTGTGTCAACCAGCAGACACTAGAAACCCCCAACACAGAATGTATATTCGTCACACACTCTATTCACCCAGGTCCCACCCACAGGAGGCACCCACAACATACATCACCGGGAAGGCTCCAGCTAGACTGACTGGGCCTTCACAACAACACCATATATGGCACTTCCATCCAACAGCCAGTCAGGGGGAAGGTACAGAGTCAGGGCTTCCCAGGACTTTGGGAAAACAAGGTAATGGGTAATAGAAAGCAAGAGGCCACCGGGGCCATCTTGTTTTCCATCAGGAATCAACTGATCCCAATGGCAGGGCCCGGGTATCCCAACATGGAGGATACTCCGCGCACCTGTTCAATTCAGCATGGAGCTTACACCAGCCCATACCCTGGGTGCCCAAAAACATACACTAGGGGCACAGGGTTGTACCCCCCACCCATGGGTGCCATAAGGGTATCCCACGGGTCCGTTCACCAAACCAAAAGAAAGAGAGCTGCACTGCCAGGAGTCCCACATGAACTCCTACGTGGAAAGCACGACAGAACACACGACAAAAAGCAGTAAAGGACAAGGATACGGAGGCCCTGTCCCTCCGATGCATTTCCAGCATCACACTAAGTATGAGTTATTTGAATACCAGGTGATGCCTTTCGGGTTGTGCAATGCACCAGCAGCCTTCCAATACTTTATGAACGATGTCCTTCGTGAACTCATTGACGTTTGTGTTGACATATATATCGATGATATTCTAGTATACTCCTCTTCAGAATCTGACCATGTGAAGCACGTCGGAGCAGTCCTTGAGAAATTGCGCCAGCACAAACTATATGCAAAACTGGAAAAATGCGTTTTTCATGCCACAGAAGTTGAATTCCTTGGGGTTTATCCTGACCACAAGAGGAGTCAGAATGGACTCACGAAAGGTGGATGCAATCCTTAAGTGGCCATCACCAAGTTCAGTTAAAGGAGTACAAAGCATGCTCGGCTTTGCCAATTTCTACCGCAGATTCATCCCGGATTTTTCACATGTTGTACATCCCATCACAGCACTCTTGCGAAAAAATAAACGCTTTATGTGGAATGAAGAAGCTGAAAATGCCTTCCAAGAGCTGAAAGCGAAATTCACGTCTGCACCTGTATTAAAGCACCCGCGCCCTGAACTTCCATACATAGTGGAAACTGATGCATCCAGTCTAGCCATGGGAGCTGTCCTGTCTCAAAAGGACCCTGAAACTGGCCAGCTTCACCCAGTAGCATTTTGGTCCAGAAAGTTATCGGCACCCGAGTTAAACTATGCGGTTACCGACAAGGAGTTATTAGCCATTAAATCCGCCTTCAAGGCTTGGCGGCACTATCTTCTCGGTGCCAGGCATGCCATTACTGTGATCACCGATCACCGGAACTTACAGTATTTAAAGACAGCCAAGGCTAAATCGTCACGCGAACTCCGATGGGCATTGTTCTTTGCTGAGTTTGATTTTGTGATAACCTATCGACCAGGTTGTAAGAATGGTAAAGCAGACGCCTTATCCCGAATAGGGATGGGAGAGGCAGAAGTGAACCCAGAACCAGTACCTATAATTTCCTAACAAAGGATTCTTGGCATGACTACTCTACAGACACTAGAGGACATTCAGGTAAAGACCCAGCAACTCTTTGATCCTACAGCCCTGCAGGACTGGGTAAATAAAGGCCCGGACTACTCTGTCACCAATGACCTGCCTTATTACCAAGGGCGGCTATTTCTGCCACACAAGGAACTACAAGAGCTAGTCATTTTCCATTATCATGATACCCTAATGGAGGAGCACCCAGGTATTGCAAAAACTGAAGCTAAAATTAAAAGACAATTCTGGTGGCCCACCTGGCGAAAGGATATTAAATCATTTGTGATGTCTTGTGGCATTTGCGCCCAAAACAAAAGTCAGAAGAAAAAACCAGCTGGACTCTTACAACCTTTAGACATTCCGCCTACACCATGGCACACCTTATCGTTAGACTTAATTACTGATCTACCCCCATGAAATGGATTTAACACAATTCTAGTTATTGTGGGTCTTTTTTCCAAGATGGCCCACTTTATTCCTTTAAAGGGATTACCTTCAGCTTCAATCCTGGCCAAGGAGTTCCTCGAAAAGATTGTTCGCATACACGGATTTCCGTCCGTATTGGTCTCTGAGCAGCGCAGTCAATTCATTTCACATTTTTGGAAAAAATGTTGTCAATTGGCGCAAATCGATGTGAGGTTATAGACCAGTCACCACCCCCAAACCGAAGGTCAAACGGAGAGGACCAACCAGACTCTCGAACAATACCTGCGTTGTATGTTACGTCAGACTGAGAGTAATTGGAAAGACATTCTTTGGATCGCTGAATCTGCATACAATAATTCAGTACATTCTGGAACTGGTCAAAGACCCTTTTATACCTTATATGGGCACCATCCTCGAACCTCAGACCTTGACTCACCCCAACACTTAGAAATGCCCGCAGTGGACCATCTGCACGCTACGATTACACAAGCCTTCAAGGAAGCAACTGCACATTTAAAACAGGCGAAAGAAAAATACAAGAAAGATGTTGATCGGCATAGAAGTGTTACTCCACAATACCAGATAGGGGACTAAGTATGGTTAGCCACAAAACACATACCTCTAAAGGGAACACGGACCGTTAACCCCAGATATTTGGGACCTTACTCTATTAAGGCCATTATCAACCCGGTGGCTGTCAAGTTGGACTTACCTGCTAATATGCGAATTCACCCCGTCTTTCATGTGTCACTTTTGAAGCCAGTGCATCCAGGGACAAGACTAACCAAGCCACCAGACCCCATCCTTGTAGACGGGGAACCCGAATTTGAAGTTAAGAACATCCTGGGCTCAAAGCTGATAAAGTCAAAACTTTTTTATTTAATCGACTGGAAAGGTTACGGACTACAGGAAAGGTCATGGGAACCTAGAGACCACGTTCATGCACCCCAATTGGTGAAAAATTTCCACCGAAATTTCCCAGACAAACCGAAACCACAGGGAAGAACGACTTTAGGATGGGCCTTGGGGGGGAGTGCTGTCATGATGCCTACCCCCAGGGACCCAGACCAAGTCTAGCAACCCCGGAAGCAGGCATCAAGTTATTCCAAGCAAGCCCAACAACCCCTGCTAGGGGCTATTTGGGTGCAGTCCTGGCGTCTATGGCGCCAGGCTCATATGGAGAGTCAGTCCTGGCGCCATAGGCGCCAGGCTCATAGATTAAAACTTACCTGATGGAGACCATGCTGCAAACTTACCTGATGCAGACCATTCTGCAAGAGCTCCAAGCCAAAAGAGGCTTGGAAGTGACTACTACTTTACCTACAGACTATTTTTTACTGGGGTGGGGCTGGGGAGGAATACTTACCTGGGACTACTTTGGAGGCAATTTAAACCACGCCAGAAGAGCAGCACACGCTTTGCGTTATTCTGCATCCAGCAGCGTAACGCTCACCGTGCCTGCAAGTCTGCATCCAGTCTTCTGCCACGCCCGCCTCGAGTCTGGAGCTTCTAGAAAAAGGGAGAAAGAAGGAGAAAAGGTTAGAACAAGAGCAATACCTTTGATCCTTACCTGAATTCCCGATCCACCGCGCCTTTGAGCTGGAAGAAAGAAGTTGTTTTATGCGCGTCGCCTCACCTGCTGCAGCGCCGCGCTGAACTCATCGGCCTTCGCAGCATCTTCACATTCCTCCGCATCCTTCTGCATGTTCCCGCCGCACTCCAGCACCTAAGGGGAAGACAAAAACAGCAAGGTGAGCCAAGGGAATAAACAGAGGCAATATTAGTTACCCCCCATAGACTTACCTGATTTTACCACCGGGGGTACTATTCCTCTTCACGGGTCGGCGCAGCTTCCACTGCATCCTCGCTGAACCCCGGCCCCTAAGGGGAAACAAAAGGACAGCAAGGTGAAACAAAGGGACAAACAAGGGGAGACCTCCTCACCACAATAGACTTACCTGATTTTACTGCTGGAGGCATTATTCCCCGAGACTTCATACTTTCTCTCAGCGCCTGAATAAGGGAGAAGGCAACAGGTTACATACTGACATTATTTTATTGTACTGTGTAGGATAATACAAATCCTTACCTGAATATTACTGGTTGCCACGAGGAACTCTTCGCTAGGGTCAAGCTGCAACCTGCAAGGAATCGGACAAGAGTGAAAGTCAGACATTTGAACTCTTACGAACTACATACTTACGGCGTCTTGCCGGAAATCCCAGAGACAATATTGTTCTGGAACTCACCAATTCCTTCGAGCCAGTGAAGCAACTGGTTATCTACGCGCCCCTGCGCTCAATGCAGGATGGAGAGCTCATCTTTCCAAACATCAGGTGAGACTATAAGAGGGGACATCAAAGGTGATCAGTGGGGAGAACAGCGGGAGTGGGGGGGGTTAACGCTTACCTCCAAGGGTGTTTAATTCCCTTTCTCCATTTGCTGAAGAATATTCCTATGGGGCAAGCAAACGAAGCTAGGTGGGCCAGTCCAGTCCGTCATCTCTGCACTACGCGTCTCATTGGTGGAGACAGCAGCTGTCCAGTTCAGATCGACGCCCCCGTGGGAGTCAGGTGAGCGTAACAGCTCCTTCCAAACAGCAAGCGCCGTCATCCTGGCTAGAGGATGCTATACATTGTTCCTATGGTGCAGTGTTTGCCAATATTGCTTTACTAGTCAAGTTTACAGGCCATGGTAAGTATTAATATATGCATAACACTGGATACAAAAGTTTGGTTTAGTAAATTAAAAATGTAAATAATAGTCATAGGTTGGTCCAGAAATCTCCATGCCCATTAGTAGTGCTATGCATCAGAACGCATGCCATGCATACACACATGCATACATGCATGCATACACACATGCATATATGCATGCATGCACACATACATGCATACATGAGGACCACACTGTAGAAACATATGCATGGCCTAAATATTTCCATGTAGACCAGTCATTAGGTAGGCAACATCTATTCAGTTCAATGCTGGAAACCCTTCTACCCGTCAATGTTATAAAGAAGGGTCTATGGTGCTGAAACAAAAGGTCATTTCCACACTTACATTCAGGTAAAAAGCAGACACATTACACTTCACAGGTGCCAATCGCTTGAGGTTTAGCATTGGCGTCCTAGTCCTGTTAAGAATGGTTAAGATTATTTTTAACTGTTTGTTTTCTATTATCATGAAAATCAGTAGCGATCCTTACAAAATGATTTTTTGAGATTGGGCCTGCATTGTTCAAGATGTGTATAACCTATAACACATCTAGTTGTAACTGAAGAAACAGAGGGAAGGTGTGCATGGGTGTGATAGATACATGAATGCTACCTGTGTTTTTCTGTTTATAAAAGGCAAGCACAACAAACTATTCTTTTGTCTAGTTATGCTTATTAATTTGCCAACCTCTTCATAATTCTAGAAGGCTGGGGTGGCACTGGAAAGCCTTCCCTCAAAAGGCAGAAGCTCTCCCAATCGCACGCATCAGCATGGGCGTTTGACATGCAGCTTCCTGTGAACTTTCCTTCCAATAAAACCTCACCTGATATGAAGGAATGACATTTCAAGCAAATTTAATACTGGCAAAGCACCAGGGCACTGATTTGGAAAGGATGGTTCAGAAAAGTGCTGGTTCGAGATGCAGATCAGATATTGCCGTCCTCACTATAGTGGAGCAAAGGCTTAAAATGCATTGCTCTAAATTAAAGCAGAAGAATTGAAAAAAACAATGACGCATGGTAACAGCAGAATTGAAAAAAAATACGACGCACGATGATAATGAGAAAATGCATTGTCTGAATCTCTTGAACTCCTCTTCTTACTTTGGGTCCCAGAATGTATCATCAGTCAGCGAGGAGCACTCTCCATGCAGTCTGCTTAACAACCCAGGACACCAATCCTTTATTTCATTCCTCCTTTAGTCTTCAATTCGTGCAACACATCATGACAATACAAGTGAAGCAGAACAAATACCGGCTCTCCCAAGAAAGTTAACGGGCCTCATTACAACTCAGGCGTTAAGGGTTAACGCCACCGTTAACCCTTAACGCCTGATTCTGATTTTAATGCCTGCTTTTAGCAGGCGTTAAAATCCATGGCGCTAACCTGCCATGGTGCTAATTACGCCGCCGTAATTTACGGCGGCGTAATTAGCGCCTTCCCCACTCCCATTATGCCCTATGGGGCAAAAATGGGAATGGGGAAGGGAAAATGGGAAATGGGGATTTACCGCCCCACTCACCTTGGAATGGGGCGGTAAATCCGCCATCCACCATGGTGTAAACAGAGTTTACACCATGGTGGTAAAGTTGGTGCACTTAGCCCCAAGGTTGTAATGAGGCCCAACGTGTTTCGCAGCAACCTTTCCACATGCTCACTGTGATGGGTGACCCTCCTGCGTGTATTGCCCCTTTAAGGGGATGTGTCCCTCCCACGTGTATTGCCCCTTTAAGATGGGCCATGACTGTGTCATGGCCCAAGCTAATAAAAGGAGCCCCTGCAGGCACGTGAGACAGAACGGCTGCAGACTCCGTGGAAGGTTGGTCCGAGTCCGTGTCTCATTGATGATGTAGGCCGCAGGCCTACATGTGGGAGGCACAGGCCTGCAGGCCCTGTTGCAATGGGACCCTCGTGCCAGGACGGTGGCCGAGGTCCGCATGGTCAGGACCCTGGCAGGCTGTGCCCCCACCCCGATGGCGCTGATGTCCCCTAGTGCCACGGGGCCTGCCGGATGGACATGGCAGGCCCCAAACTCCCACAGGCGCTGGGCCTGTTTGGTGCTGTGAGGAAGCAGCACCCCGGGGGCGCCTGCCGGATGGACATGGCAGGTGACCCCCAACAATGGCCCCAGACTCCCACAGGCGCTGGGCCTGTTTGGTGCTGTGAGGAATAGCACCCCGGGGTCGCCTGCCGGATGGACATGGCAGGCGACCCCCAACAATGGCGACGAGGGCTGGAGCCCATAGCGGCGTCAGCCGCCTGAGGTATGTAGGAGCTGGGGTGGCCCAGGGCCCCGGATGCGTGGGCCCGGGCCGCCTGGTGCCCCGGTTCGCAGTGCGGTGCTAGCCGCACACAAGGAGAAGCGGCATCGGCCGCAGAGGAGCTGGTGGCCCCTCCCGCGAAAAGGGAAATAAGGACGGTGAGCTACCGGCCCGTCTCCCGAGGGAGACGCAAGGCAGTCCCATAGCAATGAGAGGTGGCCCCGGGAGGAGGAGCTGCTGCCTCCACCACGTGTGGAGGGGAATGTGCGGCGGTGGCCGCGTGAGCTGCCCCACCTCAGTGTCCCGAGGAAAGAGGAGGCGGCGCGAGCCGTGAAGGTGTCAGCGTCGGCCGCATTCGGAGGAGGGTCTGCCCCCCATGAAGGGGGCGGGAGGATGCTGTCTCCCGAAAGTATCTGCGGCGGTAGCCGTGACGTGGTGGCGCTGCCCCTCCCCCACCCGCAATCCGCAAGGAAAGGGAGAAATGCCCGCAGCTTCGGCCGCCACAATGAAGAGGGCGGCGTCGGCCGCATTAAGATCCCTGGCTGCGGCAGGGAGGGGCCGCCCCCGCACGAAGCGACGGCATCCGCCGCGTACAAAACAGCTGACGCGGCACCCCATCCCCCATGGGAGGCAGGCCCAACATCAACCGAGAAAGAGAAAAAAAAGGGAGTGGATGCCTGCTGGAAGACAGTGGGCTCAGTGGTACAGTGGGTCCTCCCCGGCCGCGGCCCTCGGCAACGAGGGTGCTCGTGCGGCCAGGGGAGGAGCCAGCCTGCAGCCCCTGTGGCATCCGCCACGAAGAAGTGAAGGAGTGAGAGTGACACTCCCCTCCCTGGCGGCATCCGCTGCACACCGAGGAGTTATGCCACCCCGGTCCCCGGATGGAGAAGAGGGAGCGGGCCATCCCCGCGCCCTACTGGCGGTCCTGTTCCCCTGGCCGCGATCCTCGGAAAAGAGGGCGCTCGTGCGGCCGGAGTGGAGATCCGCCTGGAGGCCCCGCAGTGCGTGTGGGGCCCAACGAGCAGCTCCCTGCAGCACCCGCTGCATGCATGGAGGAGGCCGGCAGGTCGGCCATGGCGAACAAGAAGACTTTAGGGGGTGGACTCGCCCTGGGAAGGGGTGTGAGACGGCCTGCACCAGCGTGCCTCTCCATGTTGTGGAGGCAGGAGGCAACCTGCCTAACGCGGCAAACCCCGCCGAATGAAAAAGAACACCTGGATTACACCTCGGGTGTGCGCCTCCTGCTCAAGCACCTCCACCAGAGCAGAGGGAAAGACTTGCCCCTCCCATACCTCAATCTGGGGCTATCTGCTGGAAAGGAGGGAGGTGCTCCAGTAGCAAAGTTGTGCCAACAGGAACCCTCATCGTGCCCGGCGGCGTTCCAGGAACCCTCATCGTGCCCCGGCGGCGTTCCACAAGCGAAACAAGGAGAAGCTGTGCTGGTCCCGCCCCCTGAGCCACAAAGAAACGAAACGGCTGATGCTGCAACCAAGCGAGCAGTGGAGGTGCCCTGAAACAGAGGGGGCAGAGGGGCCCTGTCTGCGATCCTACCTGGCCGCGGCCCTCTGCAATGAGGGTGCTCGTGTGACCAGGAAGGGAGTGGACCTGCACACCTACACGGTGTCCACCGCAACAGAGATGGCATGAGAGCGGCCGTGTGAAATCCCTGGCCGCTGGGCGGTGTGAGTGATGCAGGCTCCAGACTGAGGCAAAGGATAGAGGCCCCACGTTTGCTCTCGCCATGGGTGCTGGTGGCCCCCCTTATGTGATCCTGGGCTACCGGCGGTAAAGACTGCGTGCTCCTGTCATCAGAGCAGACAGGAAGTGAAATGAGGCCCAGCCTGATCTCGGGCCCTGCAGCGGTGTCATGAAGAAGGTGACCCGATTCGAAGTGCTACTACCGTGCTCTGGTAGGAGCGAAGTGAACACCGGCAGCCGCCCCAGCACAATCCTGGGCCCGGCGGGGAAAGCCAGGGAGGTAGCCAGCCTGCAAGCCCTGGCGCATTGCCGGGGCTGCGAAGAGGGAGCTGGCCCAAACCCCGCAGCATCCGCTGTTTGGAATGGAAACATCTCGGGGTTTCGTTTGCAGCCCGACCAACCTGAGGAGCAGAGAAGATAAAAGGCAGCCCTATGCTAACGGAGTGTGGCACGGACCCAACACCAACTGTGGCCACCCCGTGGCCAATGTGGGACTTCCACCCTCATGCTCTTTGGAATTTACAGCCACCCTGCCTATCCCACAGGTGGCCTCGACATCTAGCCACCAAGGTTCCCGGACTGCCGGCCACTGGTGTCGCCCTCCCTACCATACCATCGTTAGACCAGGCCAACGTGGGTTTGGGGGCGGTACCTCCGGCCCTCTCCCCGAGTTCGGCCAACAACTAGTGTCTGACCGAACCAACACCATGAAGTCGTGCAGCGGGGAGGGCATGGGTTACAGCTCATCAGGAGTGCTTGTCGCCCTCTGGCACCACGGGAGGAAGGGGACACTCCGGCCTGAGGGAGCACTGCGGGCAAGGGGGGGTAAGTGATATCCTGTCACCTCTTGTCCTGACCTACAGCACCGTCCCGCAACGCCTCCCATCAACAACTTCAGGAGCAGCATGGACGCCCCGCGACCGGCATTTCACTACCCTGCTCTGAACAACAGGGGACCAGGCCGATGTGGCCCCTGGGATCCGCCAGGTGCGGCTTTGCCGGCTGTGCTCTGTACCCTCAAGGGACTTGGATCTGGGGGAAGTGACTCATACACGAGTTGCCCACAACATCAAGGACCTATGCCGATGTGGCCCCTGGCACCACCTGCCAGGTGCGGTCTTGCCGGCTGTGAATTATGCCATCAATGGACCTGGACTCTGGAAGTGACTCCTGAACCGATGCTGATGAAGGGCGAACTGGTCTGTGGTCCTGCAATTGCGCAAGGAGGACTCAGTAATCTTGTGTGCTTTGATGTTGTGAACCTGCATAGTCACTACATGTTTCAAGTGCTTGCAGGAAAGAACTATGATGTGAAGCTGTGGTCCCGCAGTTGCAGAGTGTGCATGTGGTGCCAGCCGCCAATCATGGTATTGTTCCGGCATTTGTTGTTCCGAACCCCAGGTTAATAAAGGGTTTTGTAAACTGGGAGAACTGCCAGCATTTTTCCGGCAGCTCACTGAGCTCGACTGTCACCCATTGAGTGTGTGTAGAATTGGTTAGTAGTTTGTCGTTCTGTAACAGGGGGATGCATGTATGCCTCAGCTACGTTTGTTTATTGTTATGAAAAAGGAGGAGTGTGATGGGTGACCCTCCTGCATGTATTGCCCCTTTAAGGGGATGTGTCCCTCCCACGTGTATTGCCCCTTTAAGATGGGCCATGACTGTGTCATGGCCCAAGCTAATAAAAGGAGCCCCTGCAGGCACGTGAGACAGAACGGCTGCAGACTCCGTGGAAGGTTGGTCCGAGTCCGTGTCTCATTGATGATGTAGGCCGCAGGCCTACATGTGGGAGGCACAGGCCTGCAGGCCCTGTTGCCATGGGGCCCTCGTGCCAGGACGGTGGCCGAGGTCCGCATGGTCAGGACCCTGGCAGGCTGTGCCCCCACCCCGATGGCGCTGATGTCCCCTAGTGCCACGGGGCCTGCCGGATGGACATGGCAGGCCCCAAACTCCCACAGGCGCTGGGCCTGTTTGGTGCTGTGAGGAAGCAGCACCCCGGGGGTGCCTGCCGGATGGACATGGCAGGCGACCCCCAACAATGGCCCCAGACTCCCACAGGCGCTGGGCCTGGTTGGTGCTGTGAGGAAGCAGCACCCCGGGGTCGCCTGCCGGATGGACATGGCAGGCGACCCCCAACACTCACAACAACTGGTTTCTCACACTGTGTCTGTTAAAATACATAGTACATGGTATGATGAGCAACAGAAAGAGGACTTGTGTTTCCCGAGGTTTCGGTCGACCATCTTAGCTTGGGCTTTTCTATCAAGCATGCCTATGTAACCAACAACAATGCAATCCATGATCTTTGCAATTCTAGACATCCTGTATATGGTGATAACAATGCATAATGCCCTCTGTCAGTCTGTATCCCCGGGAAAAAATGCCCACAATATATCTAAAGTTCAAAGAATTTTGAACTTCCAATGTATAAAGTGCAAGGTACTAGCAGCATATTTTGATCAATTCGTCTATGACATTGATAAGGTGCATAATGCCAACAGTCATTTTATCTTACACTCAAAGTTACAGCTTCTCCGATATACAGCATAAAGTGCATATTGACTCAGAATGCAGTGCAATATGATTCATCCATGACATTGATAAAGTGCATAGTGCCAACCGTCATTCAATCTACTATCGAAGTCACAACCTCTCAAGTACAAAACATAAAGTGCACAGTGCCACAAAATACAGTACAATATGATCACTATAGTGTGAGCAGCATCTCATCATCAGTTCGAGTAAATAAAATACATTAAATCCACCATCATATTATCTAAAAATAAAGTAAATAGTGCTAGCAGCATGTGTTTGTCTGCGACATACACAACATCAATAAAGTGCATATTGTGAGCCATTCTCCGTTTTGTGACTCAATTATACATTAATTGCTCAATCACCTAATTTGTCTATTCTTACAAATCAGCTGATGATGCTCAATCTTTTTACTTTTGCAGATTGCAAGATGCATAATGCATAACACCATTATTACTGTTCTTATTCACTTTCACGGTTAAGAATATCTCTAGCACACAAACTGGCCAGCACTCTTCTGTCTCTCATGTTCTGCTGATCCCAATTGGCCTCAAACTCCTCATACCACTGTCCTGTTACTGCAGAGCTCATCAATCATACCTTCCCAAGCCAACAAATGAAAGTAAAACCTAATTCATCTATTAGCTCCCAATAAAGGTGTTCAACTTTGAAACAACTACCACCTACCTTGTGCATCAATAATATAAAAACAAAACGCATGTTAAAATTAAAAACAAATAACCACATGAAACGTTATCAATTAACCATTGAGCATTAGTACTGATTCTGCATGTGCTCTTATTGTCCTAGGTATGTGTATAGCTCTTCATCAATGTTATGACCATTTGGATATTTGCTTTCAAAACCCAAAATGCAGCAAGTTTCTTTTTGACAGAGCTTTCTCTCTCGATTACCTCCTCTTGGTCCACTTTCAATTCTGTGGATTCAAAAGAAAGCAAAACATTCCATATTGCTTTTGTGGTGATCTGTGAAATGTTTTGCCATGGGTAATTTGGATCTTAATGCTGGATAGCTCTAACGTGTGTCAAAACATATGCCACATACTGAGTTTCGCATGTGATTTTGTCCACTATATCAATGGTATTGTCTGATACCGGGTGTTCAAAGGTTACACAATTTTTGGCAAACTTACAAATGTTGCACTTTGTGCATTTATGGAAGCCTTCCTTTGTTTTGTTAGCCACATACCACTATTGGTTGCCTCTTCCTTTTTCATAAAGCTATGTACCAATGTGTCCTTAATCGAAGAGTTTCTTCTGAAACTTATATCTGGGATTTTCTTCAATTTTTCTGCAAGATCCTTATCTGCCATTATTACTTTCCAATGTCTTTGTAATACTCGCCTCACCTCTGATGCCTGGCTGTCGAATGTTAGGATGAGACGTGTGGTGTTTTTTTCTATTCGTGTTTTTTTTCTGTTTCTCTGTCAATAAGGCTTGTCTATCCTGTAGTCTGGCTTTCAGATAAGCTCTTTCTATCACCTTCTTGGGATAACATTGGGCCTCATTACGAGGTTGGAGGTAAGTAACTGTCCTTACTGGCATGGAGCAAATACTGTGTTCGTGTAGTAAAGAGCCCGCTAATAGAGGGCTATAACGAGTTCGCGGGCACAAGCTTTGCGCCATGCTGGTAACGACATTACCGGCATGCCTGTAAAGTCCAAAAAAATGACCTTAGCGGCATCATGGAAAGCGCTGACAGCACTACCGGCATCAATGGATACGGCATTAGCAGTATCCTCGCACAGGAACGGGAAAGAGCACAGCGCCCATCTTTACAAACACAATTCATTGCCATCGTCAGCACCCAGGACCTACATTACCACAACAGCAGCCCCAACTTCACCTACTACTCCATCACCATGCCCAATGCTCAGCATAAGGTCCGTTTCTCAGAGGAGGAGCTAAACATGCTCACGGACACACTTGCCTAAAATGGGGAGGTCGTGTTAGCGGCAGATCTGCGGCGACCTGCCCAGATGAGAAAGAAGGAGATCTGGGAGGAGGTGGCACGCAAAGTCAATGCGGTCGGTACTACCCCCCGCACTGTAAAGGAGGTGCAAAAGTGCTGGGATGACCTGCGCCTACGCGTCAGGAACATTCTTTCAGCCAATCGGAGCCAGGGCATGGGAACAGGTGGAGGAGGAGGCTCACTGATCACGAAGACTCCCTGAGAGGAGACATGTGCCAGCAGAATTGGCATAGAGACAATTGAGGGAGTGGGGGAAATGGAGCGTGGAGCACCGTCATCAGAAGATGGAGGTGAGTGTCCCCCAAATGTGACAGTGAAATGAGCCAATGCATGGGCCATCACACACACACATGTACACAACCCTGCCTATAGGCTGTCCACAGCACTATCACATCGACATGCATGCAGCACCTCATACATGTGTCACCCAGACATATGCCTGCATGACCCACCCATATGGCAAGCAACCTGTATGTCACAACTCCAAGTCCAAATACCCTCAAATGTAGAGAACTGCAACAATACCAACATATGCATGATGCACATAGAACCATCACTGATGCTGTCCCTTTCTTGGTCCCCCACAGGCTCACAATCTGACAGCGAGGCCCAGGAATCTGCAGCGCAGGCCACAACACCCATGAAGAAGGCCAGGGGCACAGAAGGATGCAACAGGCCTACCACATCAAGGGACACAGGCAAACCTGGACTGACACAGAAGCCCAAAGCAGCTCAGGATGCAACAGCACAGAGCCGTGAAAGGGGCACTGACACCACAATAGCACCCACACCAGCTGCTACCACCACACAGGAGCCAGTGGCTGATGGCTCACTGTCTGCTGCCAACAGTTCTGTTGGAGAAGCAGCTGCCACAGCACCCCTGTCGGATGAAGAGGGACACTGCCATACACCCAGAACACATGGTACACCCAGCCCGCAGCAGTCACACCACCTCACCCCACACCCAATGGCAGCAGCCATGAGCTCTCTGGAGGTGAGTCATTGCCGGGAGATGGAGCTCCACGGAGAGCACACATGATGGGGGACCCATGCCGCACGCTGCATCAACATCCACCGGTGTCAGGGACAGAGACCAGGGAATTGCCCTCATCCAACAGCGTCAGGAGGAGTTCACAGCGCAGGTTGGCCAGCACGTGAGGGAAGGTGCCCTGGCGAGGGAGGAGTGCCGTGAATACGCTATGGCCATTAAAGTCGCAATAGAAGCGAGTCCCACATGCATCTGTGATAAGTTGGCCGCTGTGAGGCAGGTCCTCAGCTGCATCGCGGATGCCATGGAGACCCAGCGTCCCACACAGGGACTGGAGCAACCAACTCCTCCTCTGCCAGCTCCAGGCAGATCAGCCCCCTGCACAGGTCCGTGGTCAGACATGCCGGCACTCGATGCTGGTAGAGGATATGGAAAGTAGGGGCAGCCTAATAAAGGGGACTCTTGCGGACTAATGCTGCATTGAAGTGCACACCATGTGTGTGGAAGTTGTGGGGGGAGTGGGGAGAGGGTGTGTGGGGGACTTGTGGAGGGAGGGGGAGGGTGGGAGGGTGTGTGGGGGAGTTGTGGGGGAGGGGGAGGGTGGAGAGGGTGTGTGGGGGAGTTGTGGGGGGAGGGGGAGGGAGGAGATGGTGTGTGGGGTGGAGGATTTATGCACTTTCTATACACTTTATGGTTAATACACCCGTTGTGTAAAGAAAACCACATGATTGGGGATTGGTTATTGTGTATGTGTGCTTTATTGGTGAACAGTGCACAGTGTCCATGTCCCCCCCACACCCAGTGCCCTGAGTCCCACCTCCATGGCACCCTCCGCATCCATGGATGCCTCGCAACCTGCCTGACGTGCAACCACATCTTCTTCCTCCTCCTCAGCCTCACCTGGTGGTTGTATTTCAATGTCAGGGGGAAGAGGCACATTCCGTCGGATGCACATGTTGTGCAGCATGACACATGCCATGATGATCTTGGCCACCTTCTCATGCCCATACAGGAGTGCCCCACCCGACCTGCAGAGGCAGCAAAACCATGCCTTCAACAGGCCAAAAGTCTGCTCGATCACCACACGGGTACGGGTATGCGCACAATTGTAGTCCTCTTCGTGCCTGTTCTTCGGGTTTCCGGACAGGGTAAGGAGCCACCTCTTCAAGGGATAACTAGCATCACCTGCATGGGTGCAACATTAAGTATGTGTAAGTGATTTCATGAAATGGAACCTGTACGTATCACCCACATGCCTGCAGTTATTTGTTGCTCACATTCACATATCCCTGCATGAATGGAGATGTTCAAAGTAACCCCAATGTGTGAAGTCACATGGTCCACAGGTGTGGGTTGCATCGTCAAGTTGATGCAGGGTGTCCTATTCTTTGCTAGTGTTCATGCGCTGGGGGTGCCTACGGCAGTAGTTTCCATGATCTATGTGATGTGTAGTTATTCGTATGCATTGATCCTGACACCGTTGCCACCAGACTCTTTATGATCTGCCATTCCACGCTTGATGTTCGCCTGCTGGCATTCTGCACTTCTGTGGTGGTGTGCCAGTGATAATCTGTGTATTGCCTTCGTGTGATTCCTTTGTGCGCACTCATGGATGCATGTCCGGTGTGATGCTGTGCTGCAGTCATTTGCATTTGGCATACTGACAGCATGTTGCTGCATTGTGTTGCAGAGGGTACGGTTTGATGATGTCCAGTGTACGTGTTGATGGATATGGTATGGTTGCAGTAATGGCATGTTGTCATTGTTGTGCAGCTTACGTCTTGCATATTGGTTTCAGGTGACAAGTTCAGTCAGGGATGCTTTGGGGCACAGTGTATTGCAGTATGGGCATTGTCCAGTTGCACAACTAATACCACCCAGGTAAAGTATGCATCCCCCCCCTTGTCACCCAGGTGAAGTATGTATCTCCCCCCTTCTCACCCAGGTGAAGTATGCATCTCCCCCCCCCCCTTCTCACCCAGGTGAAGTATGCATCTCTCCCCCCCCCCTTCTAGCCCAGGTGAAGTATGCATCTCCCCCCCCTTTTCTCACCCAGGTGGGGTATGCATCTTCCCCCCATCACACTGCCATGTGCTTGCCATGCAACTCACCAAGCACCCAGGCACGTCGTCAGGCATGTCGCTCCATGTGGCGTGGTATCGTGGAGTTCTAATGACCATTGAATCATGGGTTGATCCGGGAAATCGGGCACAACAATGTGTGATGGTCTTGGTTGAGTCACATACCATTTGCACGTTGATGGAGTGGTATAGATTACGGTTGCGATACATTAACTCCATGGTATGTGGGACCACCAATTCCACATGGGTGCAGTCGAGGGCACCGATGCAATTTGGCATGCCTGCCAGTGCATGGAAGCCAATTTTGGTGTTGGAGATCTCCTAGGCAGTCCGTGGTAGGGATATGTGGTCGCTTGTGTGCTTCAGGAGGGCATCGAGCACTTGGTTCAGCGTGCATGAAAATAATGGTTGTGATATGCCATGCATCTGCCCCACTGTGTGCTGGTAGATGCCTGTGGCCAGGAAGTGGAGCACATACACCACCTTCAATAGATGGGGGATGGCAGTACGGATGTCAATGAGGCTGGCGATGTCGTTGTGTATCATGTCCACGATGGTGGTGATGGTGTCCTGGTCCAGACGGTACAGGGTGTGGATGTGCTCAGGGGTCAGGTTGAATGGACTGGCTCTGATGCAAGGGATTGGGGGCTGCCTGCATGGTACGACTGGCTGCACTGGTGGGGCATGCTGGGCCTGTCTCACCCTCCTTCTCCTCCTGTGTTTCCTCTGTGGTGCCTGCTGTTTTTGTTGTTGTTGTTGTTGTTGCTTTTGCTGGTGTAGCAATTCAAGCATGTCCTCCAGCCCCATTAATGCTACTACTAGTGGAATCATTTTGGTGTGGGAGGGAGTGTGATATGTGGGTGTGCTCCTTTTGTGCTGGCCCAGACTCCATTGCCTCCACCTGTGCTGATTGTATGCACCTGTGGCAGTTGGGAACACTGCACATAGCAGTTTAGGGTGCTTTGCGATGCTGGTATTGCCGGCATGCTGGTATCCCCTATTGGGGCCTTCATGATGCCGGTATTTGCATGTCCGCCTGACTTGTGATGTCCTCCCATTAGCGGCATACCGATATTGCCGGCCTGAAGGCCCGCGTGCCCTTGCTGCTATTAGAGGCACCGTTATTAGCGGTGCCTCTAATACTGGATTCTTAGGTCGGAATAGCCCGGAGCGGTATGCGATGCCGGTAATCCTTTAACGGCATCGATTTTCCCTTACCTCCAACCTCGTAATGAGGCCCATTGGGTTTTAAAACCTATGGCAGTGATTTTACTCTCTCGATCATAAGATTCTAGAGTGGAGCTTTTTCGTCTTATCCTTATGAACTCCCCATAAGGGACGCTCCAAATCAGGCTCTTCGGGTGACCACTTGCTGCATGCAGTGGCGTGTTGGATCCCGTTGGTTTTCTGTGTAGTTCCCATGCCAAAGATTGATCTACAATTCTTAGATTGACATCTAAAAAGGTTCTAAAGGTGCGACTGTGTGTTTCTGTAAACCTTAAGTTCTTCCCATTCTGATTTAACAAATTCACTATGTCTACCCAGTCTTTTTCTGTTCCCTTCCAAATTATAAATAAATCATCTGTATATCTGAGCCAGATAACCACATTCTCCATTATTTCTTGATTTTATTCAGACCACACCTCTGATGCTTCCCAGGCACCCATACATTTGCATACGAAGGGGCGAATGTTGTGCCCATGGCAGTGCCCTGCACTTGTCTGAAGTACTCATTGTTTAAGAGCGAAGCATGGTTGGTTAAACAAAGATCGATCATTTCGAGGACCATTTGAGTGTGTTCATAATAATTTAGAGAGCTTGTACTCAAATATCTTTCACATGCCTGGGGGCGTGGCTAATGGCCATGTAGAGAGGACGCACCTTCTGTGAGCTCCGTGCAATGTGCCCATGATATGGTGAAAAAGTACATTCAAAGACTGAAAATTTGCTTGGGAAACGTCGAGATCACTGCTTGAAGCACCAAGAAGCACTGCAAGGAATTATACTGTGCTGCGACATCTACTCGGGCCGCACCACTGAGGGAAACTGAGCCGCGGCATCAGGGGGGGAAAAAATGGCGGCTACAGCCCGACACACACAGAGTCGCCGAAGCGCCAGCCTGGAGTCTTCAGCGTTGCGACCCGTTGAAATCACACACCTGAGACTTGGACCTCGGGTCCATCGCACATGCAGGGATTGGACTCATTTCAAAATACGGTCCCTTTTTTGAGAGACTGCCTAGAGGGTGCTCGGAAGGACAGAGCAGCTGCAAAGAACCTGGAGCCCATTAGTAGCCGGAGCCCAAGGAAGTCATACGAGCCTGAGCAGCCGAAGCAGGGCTGAGGCTCTGCTGCAGCAGGGGCGGCCCGCGGCCGCGGAGTCGGATTGAGGAGCACGCATGGAGAAGTGAGCAGAGCGCTGCTGCCTGGCCAAACAGAGGAGCTCCTGTGGACCGAGTTGTCCGATCCGGAGCCGCGAGGCACCCAAGGCAGACTGCGGTGAAAGGAGCGGACCAGCGTCGGAGGAGGACCCAGCCGAACAATGTGATGGAGGTGATGGGCTAGCTGGGGGGGAGACCCAACTGGAACGATTACACTATAAGTCCCCACTGGTGGGGTGGGCCCCCCGGCTGCTCCCAGCGTGGAGGAGCCAGCCTGTGTCGGGGCCTAAGAGGGTTGTGGACACCCATAACACTGTGGACCTGGTTGGTTTCCGTGGCCGCCGCCTTGCATGAATGGAGGAGCAGCATGCATACTGGCCGTGATGCTGCATTACTGTTGCTGAGCAAGGACGGATACTTGGCGGGTGTGAACGCTGTCCTGGTCGCTGAGCAGCCCCACTACTACAGCCCACCGTCCCCAAGACTGCACCTTACATTGACCAGCGTGCGTTTTAGCACGCATTACCCACACAGGGTGTTGCCCTGGTGGGAGGGCTGAATCCACACCAGCATAACAGTGAGCCTTCTTTTTTAGCATGAAACCCACAGAGGGGATACAACGTAAGCCAGAGGAGTCAAAAGAAAAAGACGGGCGGCGTCCAGCACCTTAGAGCGGTTGGGGGGCTCCGTCCGGTGCCTCTACAACAACTACGAGTTGGACTGCCCCCCCACTAAGATCCTTGGTGAAATGTCCTCAAAGGGAGGGAAAGCAAAACAGAAGCAAACTACACTGGAAACCTTCTCGTCCGGTGGGCCAACAAGACCAGAAGCTAGCATTAAAAACATTACAGTTGAACTGCCCGGATCCCTCTGAGCCATGGCGGAGCCCAGAAACCTGCAGATCCAGACAACCATGGAGAACAAGATTGACGCAGTGGCCATAGATTTGGGCCTACTGCGACAAGATGTCTGTACTATTGCAGGAAGGCAGACGAACTTGAAACCCAGGTCTGAGAAAACACAGAAGCAAAGACACAGACGAAGAAGGATGTTGAAGAACTCACACAAAAAATGAAGCAACTAGAAGACAGGGCCGAAGAAGCTGAAGAGCGAGCACACTGAAATAACATAAGGATCTTAGGCCTGCTCGAGGGGATCGAAGGAACTGACCCCACTAACTATATAGAAAACCTGCTAATCCAGGAGATAGGAGCACAGAAACTCTCACAAGGATTTACTATTGCAAGAGCTCATCGTTCCCTCAACAAGCGACCGCCACCTGGAGCCCTGCCAAGACCTGTGATAGCTAAAGTGCTCAACTATAAAGACAGGGAAACAATTTTGGCCTTTTCAAGAGCAGGAGGCCATATCCAAAGAGACTCAGTGAAAATTGCCATTTATCCAGACTATACCTTTCAAGTCCAAATGAAAAGAGCGCAATATATCTACATGAAAGCTAGATTGAAAAAGGCAGGACTACGATATATGCTCCTGTAACCAGCGAGACTAAAAGTGCTCCATAAAAACCAAGCATTTTTCTTCAAGACACCTGCGGAAGCCCGTGAATGGATGGACAACGAATAGATTCAAGACCTGGAAGTTAAGGACTGCTTGGAGATGCCCCAGGCATGACAAGCACGCTAACTGCAATGATCAGAACACATTCACATAAGAAAGAGATGGAACCCATACACTCTACAGAGCAAGATCGATTACATATAGGAGCCACATTGGAGGAGGACTATTCCTGAATAGAGAATAGTCAACAGCAGACCTCTTCCACCCCCAGAAGCAGTTTGGGTATTATTAACCCACCCATAGGGCACCAGGAGACTAGTATAGGGTCAAATGGAGTGGAAATCGGTAAGTCCTATCGGGGGTAACCCCACTGGAAAAGTTTGGTTAAAAGGGAGTGTATATGAGTTTAGTCTATTTTAAGAAGACAGTTCCAATACCCATCTTTGCCATGGTGGCGTACAGCCAGTTCCATCCGACTGAATCGAAAGCCTTAGTGGTGTCCAGAGATGCCACTGAGCACTTTTCGGGTCTGCCATTGGTGCTGTGAATAACGTGGTGCAGTGTGCGCAGTTTTCGGAAATGGTCCGTCCTGGCACGTATCCCGTCTGGTCTTGATGGATCAGTAGATGGATCACTTTCCTTAACCTACCCGCCAAAAGTGCAATCAGAATCTTATTGTCTTGATTTAACATAGACAAAAGCCTATATGAGCCACACTCTGCCCCATCCCTCTCAGGTTTTAGTAGTGGAATAATTACAGCCTCCCTCATGGAGTTGGGGAGGATACCTTTGCCTACTTATGACAGGAATATAGCGATGGGGGCATAATAATATATGGTGTACCACATTTAGTGTCTATGTACGCTGATGACACACTACTGTATCTGAACAACCCCAAACACATACTACCATTCATACTGGAGACACTAGATGGGTTCTGCATACACACAGGGATCCATATAAACAAAGAGAAGTCATGCCTCTTCCCCCTGGCCGCCATGGGTGAGGAATTAATCGAGAATCTCCCCGCCATGGCCCTCCAGTGGAGGGCAACCGCAGTCAAGTACCCGGGAATCACCATTCATCGAAACCCCAAAATGGAACACCCATTGAACAGAGTGAGGGCTAGAGAGGGCCTAAACAAATCTATGGACTTCTGGAGTAAGCTACCACTGTCAGCGGCAAGGAGGGCTGGGCCCCTCAAAATGGTGGCATTATCCTGGCTGTTGCACTGCTTTAGCAACGTTCCATTCAACGTCCCCCTACTATTTTTCAGGGACCTAGATAAGCTCTGCAGATGATTCCTCTGGCAGGGGGGGAGGCATAGAGTCGCACTACATGTACTGCAGAGACCCTACGAAAAAGGGGCCTGAAAATTCCCAGCTTTGAACTGTATTTCTTGGCAGGACAATTGCGACATGTAGTGAAATGGATGGCGGATGAGATCACGATGGACACCCGACTTTTACAACCGGCCATCCCACAAATGTCCCTTTGAGATTTACTCTGGGCCCCTGAAAGCACTACACAAAACTGTCCGGACTTGGTGAAACTCGGGATTCAAATCTGGAAACGGGCCTGTAAGATCACGCAAGTAATAGACCCGATTTCCCCCCAGATCCCTATAGCAGCACCATGGTGGGCAGACCCTGGGGTCACATGGAAATAAGAAATGGGTGGGAGCCCTACGGAGTAGCCACATTGGGGGATCTGATGAATGACCATGAGATCCTGATCTTTGCTGATCTGCAAGGAACTACGGGATTACCTGCAGGACAGTTCCTGCTACATAGGGCAGTGCTGGAGAGGCTCACGGTAAGATGGCCCGACATCAAGAACCAGAACAGAACATGAGGCTATAGAGAACATACTAAATGTCGATGAGGAGGGCCATGCGATTTCGAGGCTCTACGAGATACTACTGTATAGTACATCCAATGAAGAGTTTAGATGCATGTCAAAATGGGAAAACTAACTGGGCATGGAACTCGAGGAAACGCATGGGAAATTATAACCTACTACCACAAAAGGTTTCCAGAAATGCCACATTGCAGTTAATACAGTTCTACATCACTAACAGAGCATACCTTACACTGGATGTAATCTCCAAGTTCAAGAGGCAGGGGCTAAGGAATGCCCTAAATGTAAAGAAACAAAGGCTGGAATGACTCATATGTTTTGGGGGTGCCGAGAAATAAAAACATTTTGGACACAGATAGCTACAAGTGTGGCTAAAGTAGGCATAGAACTGGACATACAAACCACATTGGCATGCATTTTGGGCAGATATAAGAGAAGTCGAAAGAAAAAACCACTGAACAAGCTAAAATATTTGATGTACATATTAGCAAAAAGACCCATCGCCATGGGGTGGAAAAACATCAGAGGCCCAATTCTGGTACTGTGGTGGGGCGACCTCCAAAAATGGGTAACGACAGAATCTGGGGCCTAGGAAAATGCACTACGGGAACAGAAATTAGACAACAGTGAAGATTTACAACAATTGGTGGTGCTTGCGGTGCCTTTATTCAACTCACGGAATGAAGACACTACCACGGAAGAAGCAGGCAGCTCGCATTCGGAGCCCTGAATCGGTAGATTCATCCGACAGATTGTGGTCTTGGGAGGGTGGGGGGAGCTGGGGAACACGAGAGACTGCTGAACAAATGTACCAATGATGTTAAATTGGTTTGTTGGTATTGTTAAAAAATACAACAAATGTACACAATACAAATCTTATACATACCTTTTTTCCATATTCGTGGCCTATCGACGCATGTAATGATACAACGTCCATAGGGGCCATCATGTAATTAGATTCCCAAGGGATGTTATCAACGTGGGATAGAAAATCCGTTGTATCTTTTATGTAAGATGGAAGTGAAGAGACAAATAGAAAGAGTATTTTGTCTATGAATTTTGGCATGTTCTCCAGAACTGAACCTACCAATGACACAGTGGGTCTCCCCTGTGGCTTCGTGATATTCTTGTGAATATTGGGGAGAAAGTATATCATTGGTGTGATAGAGTTAGTGGTGAACAGAAATTTGCAATTATCTTCTGTGAGGATGGCTATTTTTCCCCAACTCACTAGAAAATGTTTAACCTTGTTATCTAAGTCTTTAATAGGATTTATGTTAATCCTTTCATAACATTTTCTGTCATTAAGTTGTTTATACGCCCCCTTGAGATAGTCATCTCGGGTCATCAAAACTATATTCCCGACCCTTGTCAGAGGGCTTAATGACACAGTTTGTTAACTCATGTAATTCCTTCAAGGCCATTCTGTCTTATATTGTCAAATTATCTCTGACTTTATGTGTTCTTTGTCTCTGTAATTTTTTTAGATCTTTAATCGCAAGGGCTTGGAATGCTTCGATATTACTTCCCATATTTGTCATTGGGTTGAATTTGGATTTTTGTTTTAATTTACTTTTTGCTGTCCAATCCGTACTGATGTTAAGTTCTGTAAAATCTATTCGCTGAGGTTCTTGTTCGGTGTTGACATCAGTTCCTTTTTGTAATTCAATCAGATCAGATAGTACATCCATCTCGCCTATGGTTATTTCTGTTTTTCCTTCCATTGCACAAGATTTCCGTGCATTATAGTCAATAGTGGCAAATAACTTTTTTAGACATAATTTCTGCACAAATTGGTCGAAATCAATGTGGGTTTGCACATAGTTGAATTGGGCAGTTGGACAGAAGTTTAAACCCATACTTAATAACTTCTGTTGATTGGCCGTCGGAATGTGATTTGACAGATTGATGATCTCGAAACTGCTTTCAGTATCTTTATTTGTATCATCTACTTGACAGAGTGCAGCGATATGGCCGGGGTATTGTTCATGGCATTTGCTGTCCCTCTGCCCCATCCTCGTTTTTTTCGGCCACCTCTGCCTCTTCCCCTGGTTTGATTTCGACCTCTTATTTGTTTTTAGTTGTTGCCATCTTGGCATAATAGTCTCATTTCATCTAAAAAATGTAAACGTGTGGTTGATCTTCACTTTCACTGCCAGTAATGTTTGACTCGGAGGCTGACGATGTCGTGCTATTATCCCTTTCTTTTTCCCCTAGGGATGTTGTTGGTCTTTCAGTAGATATTTGTCTTAGTTGTTCAAATCTTCTGGCAAAAGTGTAAACTCTGCCTCTTTCATAGTCCTCCTTATCCCTCAGGAATTTCCTGTTTTCACTGTTTAATTTCTTCGTAACTAGTTACGTTTTTCTCCATATTGTGCTTTAATTTCTTACCCTCTTCACTCTCAGGTATCGATTTCAGTTTTTCTTCTACTTCATTGATTTTCTCTAGTGTTTTAACCCTGTCACCCCCAGCATACTTTACTAACAATTGTACAAAGATTTTGGAACAAACATTTGTAGCTTCGCTCCATTCATGAAGCATTTGCGGGTCTTTCTCCTCAAATGAGGAAATGGTGAGAATCCTTAAGCCCCTTGGGATCCTTCCCACATCAATGTAATTTTTCAGCGAATGCTCTTCCCACCATTTGCTCACTTCTTTCCTTTGCAGTTTTTCCAGCTCCTTAAGTAAACCAATCTCATTATTGTCTTCAGTAGCTGTGGGGGCACTGGGATGTTTCTTACTGGTTTTTAACATTGTATTGAATAGATTGCTGGCTTGGGCCATCCTTGTTGCTTCCTTGTGGTCTTGGGAGGTAGCCATGACGAGTAACAACTTAAGGGGAATGTGACGGTGTCCTGTCTCAGCAATGCAATTGGATGTTCCAATTAACTATTTGAATTACTGACGTGCTGCTATGGAACAAATAGTGCACAGTTATAGTTTTTCTGCGCTTGTCATGGGTTTCATAAAGGGTTGTATGGTATTTATCAGTTCAGGAAATACAGTTGCAGCAATTGAATAAGTAGGCAGAAGTATCAGACTCACCCAGCCTCACATCTCCGTTCGTTCTCCAACATCCAGGTCTGCTTTTTTGTGCAATGTGCCTCTGTGACCACCGCTTTTTAACCACTGTTTGCCTTCTGTTTATTCCAACCTGAGCTGCTACAGGACATAAATCATCTAAGCCGTGATTACTGCCGCGCGCTCGATTAACCACTTTCCCCACCGGTGCTTCCTCTGCATTGTCACGTAACAACATGTGTATACTTTCCCAATACTGATGTAGCATCAGTGAGCGAGGAGCACTCTCCATGCAGTCCGTTTAACAACCGTCAGGACGCTAATCCTTTATTTCATTCCTCCTTTATTCTTCAATATGTGCAACACATCATGACAATACATGTGAAGCCCAACAAATACCGGCTACGCGACAACCTTGCCACTTGCTCACAACAACTAGTCTCTCACACTGTGTCTGTTAAAATACATGGTACATGGTATGATGAGCAACAGAAAGAGGACTTGTGTTTCCTGAGGTTTAGGTCGGCCATTTTAGCTTGGGCTTTTCTATCAAGCATGCCTAGGGGACCAACAATAATGCAATCGATAATCTTTGCAATTCTATGTCAAGACCGGAGGCTCGGATTATGCTTTCTCCACAACTTTACTGTTCAGCAGCAAAGAAAAAACAAATATCATGATAACATACAAAACTAATAAAAAACTACAATAACCATGAAAGTTTTTGAGTTTTGTAGTTCATCTCTATTGGTCTCCAAACTGACCATGTGATATTCCAAAAACCAATCAAAATCAAGTCCTCAATGCACAAAACCACTTGTCCTCTTTCTATTCCTCCTCTTTCTTTGCTGCTCGGCAGCAAGTTAATTACTTTTTTCTCTTTATTACATATGGATGTTGTGTGTGTGTGTTTACAGTACAATAGTATTTTTTTGACACGCGCGCGTGTCTTTTTAGTGGCGGAGCATATCCGCTTCTGATTAGGCAGCTCTCGGGAGTTGCGGCTGCGACGGGGCTGGTGCTCCGGCGGCACCAGCTCCACGAATCCGTCAGAGAGGGCACTGCGGTATGGAAGGAATGCGACGGGACCACGTAGTTCCGGCGCTCTCTTCTTTCTTCAGTTCCCAAGTCGGTTTTTCACGTGTGTTACGCGAGTGACGGTGTATGATTCAGTAAACGATCTGTATTACTTATTTCGATTCGAAGCAGCACGCATCGTTCGAGAGAACGTAGCGTTCTGTTCAGGAGTCCAACAGCTCCCCTGCAGGTGTTCTGAGGATACCGCACTTGATACGGGCGCAGTCCCAGGTAAAACCTGTGATTTGATATAATTATATATATATTTATATATTTTCAGAACCAGGGGAGATATATATTTTCAATATATTTACAGATATTGGCTCTCTGTACTGAGAGAGTTTGAAGAGTCAGATCCCTGGTATATATATATATTTTACATACCATACATATTATTTGCATTCCCCAGGGCCGGAGAATCATGAGCTCCTCCAGTGATGAGGGGAAGGCTAGTGTTAGCCAAAAGAGGAGTCACTCGGACATGACTGATGTCCTCCACAAAGCCCTGGGGGTTTCGCTGGGACATGATCCTCAGCAAAGAGCGCTGATGGAGGACTGGCTCCGATTCTTGCAGGGCTTGGAGGAAATCAAGGGCCTTAAGGCACAGATGAAATCTAAAGGGGGCAGAAAAGCAGCCCGCAGGGCGGAGGAAGCCCATACCCCCCCCTGGGCACACCAACGAAAAAGAAGGGTGGTAAAAAGAAGAGGAAAGGTAAAGCGGTCCCTAGCAGGGGACGGGACTCATCTTCTAACAACTCAGAGGAGGGAGAGGATGATTGGGTGGAGGAATATCCCAAAGAAGAGGAAGTACTATCTATATCCTCCTCTGAGGAAGAAAGCTACGAGGCATCAAAGAAAATGAAGAGGGAGGAAGCTGAAGAAGATGGGGCTGAGGACGATGATTTCGATCCAGAGGCACTGATACATCCCAGATCTTCTGAATGGGAGCCACCCAAAAGAATAGCAGCATATTTAAAGAAACTCCTGAGAGTGCCTCTAGCCAAAGAAGCTAGAAGCAAGATGAGGGCGGAATGCCCCAGAGCACACCTGCCAGAGGGTGCTGCCGATACACCCGTCATAAACGAAAAAATGATAACTTTCATGAGCAAATTCACAAAATATGTGAGGAAGGGTCTGGATAGATCCTGGCGCTCATGCCAAGATAAAATGCTAGATATGATGGGACCCCTCACAAAAATTCTCCAGATGGGAGAAGAAGCTAAGGTCAAAGGAGAGCCGATAGACCCGGCTATTCTAATTGGATGGGCCCAAAGGGCGATATGCATGTTGGGGAATACTAATCATGCCATAACCGCAGAAAGGAGGAGATCTTTGTTAGTAAAGGTCGACCCTAAATTGAATGAGTTGGCCTCCTCAGAATCAGCCTTGTCGGCGAAAGGAAAATTATTTGGGGATTCCTTTATTAAGGAATTAACCAAATTTGTCAATTCATATGCAGCCTTGGACAAAGCTCAGGCCTCTCTGAAGAGAGTTTTCGGGAGACAAATTTTTGGACGGGCCAGCAGACGCAGGGGTCGCTCGGCTGGCCGGTTCCAATACAATCGATCCTTTCAGGACATAGCTCAATGGCGAGAGCAGGAAGAGCACAGACAAATGCCTTTCTTCCCATCGAGGAGTAGGGGAAGAGGCAGAATCTGGCGAGGGGATCGTCAACAGAATAACCCAGGTGAGAATAACATACCCACATTCAAATACCCCAGAGGTAGGGGTGAGGACTGCTCAATTTTGGAAAATTGGTTGAATATATCAGGGGATCCCTGGGTAATTCAGACCGCTCAAGGTTTTTATATAGATTTTATAGAAACACTGTTCCAGAGACAACCGCCAAAGAGTTTAGACATGAACAGGGAAGACAAAGTCTTACTGGAAAGAGAATTGCAGGGTTTAGAAAGCAAAAGAGCCATTCAACCCGCATCAAGTCAGGTAGGAGGTTACATAAGCAATATGTTCCTAGTGAAAGGGAGACACAAGACGAGACCAATCATAAATCTGAGAAGCCTGAATGGGTACATAGTGTACAGGCACTTCAAAATGGAAGGGATACATCTGTTAAGAGATACCCTAATTCAGGGGGATTGGCTAGGCCGAATAGATCTGAAAGATGCATATCTGACTATTCCCACAGCAGAGGAACACTGCAGGTTTCTGAGATTCTTTTGGGAGAGAACGATATGGGAATTTCGTTGTCTGCCTTTCGGCCTGGCATCAGCACCATAGTGTTTCACCAAGATGATGAAACCTGTGGAATCTCATCTCAGAGCTCAAGGGATAAGGCTTATAATTTATCTAGACGACATATGTCTGATGTGTCAAGAGAAGGAAACGCTGATAGAGCAAATACAAGTAACGGTAGATTTGCTAGAGAGTCTGGGGTTCCTAATAAATTGGGAGAAATCCAGCATAGTGCCTGTTCAATCTATAGAATTTCTGGGTTTCAAGTAGATTCGATACAGGGAACTCTCAGTTTACCCATCCACAAGGTGAACGATATTAAGAAACAGCTGAGACATACTCTAGCGAAGGGAGAACTGTCGTTGAGGGGCATCGCGAGATTGGTGGGCCGACTAGCGGCTTCAATTCAAGCGATTTTCCCAGGACCCCTTCATTACAGGGCACTCCAGAGGCTGAAGATCTCTCACTTCAGGAGGGGCGTTTCCTACGAATCAAAAGTGAATATTTCACAGGAGGTGAGAGAGGAGTTAGAATGGTGGCTCATTCATATGGATACATGGAACGGGAAAGCCATATTTGGTTCATCTCCGGACCTTATTATCGAATCCGACGCCAGCAGATGGGGCTGGGGAGCTCGATGCGGGAACCTGTCGACAGGGGGCAGGTGGTCGGATCAGGAGACGAGCATCCACATCAATTGTCTGGAGTTGTTAGAGGGGTACTTTGCAGTGAGATGCTGGACCCAGGAGAAAGCGCAATGTTGCATTCTGTTAAAGATGGACAATGTCTCCGCAATCAGGTACATCAACAGACTGGGAGGGATGAGATCCAAGTTATTGGCAGATCTGGCAAAACATTTCTGGGAACTCTGTCTGGAGAGGAGAGTCTCAGTGATGGCGGAATATCTGCCGGGCCAGATGAACGACGTAGCCGATTGGAACTCAAGATACCTCAGAGACGCCAGCAATTGGAAGCTGGATGAGGTGGTGTTTCAGGAATTTATGATACGATGGGGTCCTTGCAAGATCGATCTATTTGCATCGAGACTAAACAAACAGCTTCCCCGGTTCTTCAGTTGGAGACCGGACCCAGAAGCAGAGGCAACCGATGCCTTCCTACAGTCATGGGGTCACCAGATGAACTACGCGTTCCCTCCTTTCTCCATGATAGCGAGGACGCTAGCACAGGTGAGACGCCAAAAAGCAACCATAATTATAATTACGCCGGACTGGAAGGGGCAGGCATGGTTTCCCAGTCTACTGGAACTGTCGCATCACAACCCGGTAATTCTACCCAACACAGAATTGATTATTCGCGACCCCAGAGATCGCAGTCACCCATTAGTGAGGGCAGGAGGACTCAGGTTAATAGCATGGGCGATTTCAGGAGTTCTTGGGCTAGGCCAGGATTATCGAATGAGGCTGAGAACATCATTAACGAATCCTGGGCCCCAGGGACTCACAAGGCTTATAGATCAGCATGGGATAGATGGAGTAGCTGGTGTTTGGAAAGGAATATTCATCCCGATAGAGCGGATGTAGTTCAGGTGGCCAATTTTTTAGCTCAGATGGCAGCGCAGGGGAAGGCTTACAGAACTATCAACACAGCCAGGTCTGCGATATCTGCGGGGCACCCTAGAGTAGAGGGCTTAGCAATTGGTGAACATCCTTTGATTTGTAGATTACTAAGGGGAGTAAAGATGCTGAGGCCCCCTAGTGTAAAATATAATATAATGTGGGATGTATATAAAGTTCTGAGATTATGGGCCTGATCACAACCTCAGCGGTAACCCTTAAATCCCTAGGTAGTGCTATTACCACCGTATTTAATGGTCCGCCGAATCAGGGCTTCGGCGTATTTCGCCCCAGCTCTTGGCTGGGGGGAAATCCGCCGAGAATTCACGCTATTACCGCCGGCGGGAAATCCGCCGGTGGTAAGAGCGTGAATTTTCCCCATTGAGCCCAATGGGGAATGGGGCATTCCCGAATGGGCTCAATGGGGAATGGGGACTTCCAAGTCCGCCCAACTCGTGATCCCACGCTATTAGCGCCGGGGGCTATGGCGGTCGCGCAAATAGCCCCCGCGCTAATAGCGTTAGCGTTCCCGCCAAGGTCGTGATCAGGCCCAATTTTTATCATCGCCGGACAATCAAAAATTGACACAGAAAGCGATTTCTGGCAAGTTATCCATGCTCTTATGTGTTTTAGCATTCAAAAGATCCTCCAATGTTAGAGCGTTGGAGGTTAACAGGAAGAGTATATCTCCGAACGGAGTGACTTTCCTTATAACTAAGAGGACCAAAACAGGTTTGAGATCTATTTCCTATGAGTCTTTCCCAACTCAACCAAAATTGTGTCCAGTCAGATGCATAGAGGCATATGAGGAGATGACGAGGGAGGTTAGACCCCCGGCAGTGTCACAATTGTTAATAGCGATTTGTAGACCATATAAAGTGGTTACACCGGCAACTATAGCTAGATGGCTTAGATGGGTGATGGTTCAAGCGGGCATAGATGTTGAGAGATATGGCGCCCACTCCTCTCAAGGAGCGATGGCTACTAAAGCGTTTAATATAGGAGCCAGAGTAAAGGATATTATGAGGGCTGCAGATTGGTCGAATGAATCGACTTTTTAAGACTTTCTATTTCAAACCTATGGAAAGTGTGACGTCGTTAGTGGTGAGTAAGCTTTGAACAAGCAAAATCCGAGCCTCCGGTCTTGACATAGAATTCAGATTTTCAACACATTCGTTATTGAAAGTCATAATTCTATTAAAGACACGCTCTAAGATCTAGATCAGAGCACTTTGACCTAACAGCTGCCATGCAAGATACGCATTATTTAAGACGACCATTACTGTAATAGACATTGCTCCCTCCAGTAGAGGCACAGTGGGTAATCTGACGGCACCTCATTCGTATGATTCCCACCCCCACCCCACTATGGCAATGTAGGAACATGCAGGTCTCCATGGCCTTTTTCAACGGGCCTGGTGAGCTACTCAACCTTTCATCTTTTGAGGACACCAATACTATCAGATTGTTTCCCACTCCCCTCTAACAACACAATAAACACACGCAGAAAATTCCCACCACAATCAGAAGTGGCTCTTCTTTATGGGCGGGGTTTGGGGAGGCAGCACCCATCACTTAAATGCTACGCAGCGCAGCGCAGTCCACATGTTTGCCCTATTTTCACCGCCTGTCTCAGAGAAGGGTCCCATCTCCCTACTATGCATTATCTTTTTTGTAAATGCCCCAAGTGCAATAATGAGAGGCCAGCAAGGTGTAGAACATCTGGCCCTGTTGCCTCTGTATATTGCGCTTCCAGCATACACATGGTGACTGTCAGTTCTCTCCTGTCAGTCAGGTTGCTCATGCAACAGAGAAGAAGTATGAGAAATCCAGTCCTTGGTTGCCGGTGGCAGTGTGCTGAGGGTGCGTGCAGGTGAGTGTTTGAAATGTGTTTGTACGTATGTGCATGTGTATATGTAATTGCGTGCATGCATGAAAGTATTTGTCGGAAAGAATGTGCGGGTGAATGAGAGAGTGCATCTTGTATGAAGGCATGTGACTGAAAGCATGTGTGCCTACGTCTTTGAAGGGAGAGGGAGTAGGCCATTATGTTTAGGGGTGGCCGCGAATGGGAATATGACATTCTTTTTTTCCTTCACCCTTGATGCACTGATATTATGGTTTACTGTGCATCAAGGGAAAAGCAAACAAGACAAGTGTTAATACATGACTGAATTGGCTTTCTATGGTGCTACCAGCCTAGCCATATATTTTTGTTGTTGCATGGATTTTTTTAAAATTGTTTTTACTGGGCATGATAAGTGTGGTTATATGCCTAGACAGGCCTATGTTAATCGGTGCCAGTCTGGCCTTCTAGTCTTGCTCTGACATGACCTTGTTTACTGTTTTCCAAGGGTAAAGCAAATAGGATAAGTGTTATTGCATTGGTTGACTGGTCTGAATTGGCAAACGGCAGTCTGCATACATCCTCTTCCTGCCTTTGGCATGGCATGTTTTACCTGGCATCAAGGATAAGCAAATATGATAAGTATTATTCTGAGGCTTAACTGGCCAGTATTGGTGGAACCAGCCTGGAAATATATTCTTAATCAGGCATAGCATTTTTAATTATGCATTAAATGTAAAGCAACATAATAAGTGTTATTATGTCACTGGACTGGCCTATATTGTCGGTGCCAGTGAGGGCATATATTGTTCCAGTGGCATGACATGGTGACGTGCATCAAGTGTAAATCCAACATTAAATATTGTATTTCGTGGTTAGACTGGCCTTCGTTGGTACAGCCAATCTGGAAATACTTTCTCTCTGTGACAAGACAGTTTGTACTGGCTTGGAGGTCTTATACCGTAGTATTGGCATATATTGGTGCAGCCTACATGGGCATTTACAAGCACAGCCAGCATTAACATATGTTTTGTACTGCCATATAGTGTGGGCAAAGGCATCTTGAACATTTGTTGAAAAATGTTCCTGTACACTTGTGGTGCTTTGCAACTATTGAATTTTTGTATGTGCTATTTTAGAAAGGTGATTGGAAACTCTGTGGCTTTTTAAACAATTTTCTTTTTTTTAAACCTTAATTTGTTACGCTTGAAAATACAACTCTGAGGCACCATCATTACATAGGTTGTAAGCAGGCACACATTCAACATACAGCACGTGTCACAACGTATATAGACAGTTGAACTCCTGTAAAGGTTCGGGTCATTACAAGAGGATATCTACAGTGCATTCTGTCTTATACAGGTGATACGACATCAGTGAAAATGAGGGTCACTACAAAACCTTCGAATTGGGAGCAGCCCAGTATCCGCCCAATGATGTGTTGTTGCAGTGTCAACTCGGGGGGAATCCAGAAAGAAATTCCAGAGAGGGAGGTTCCCGTGGAAGGGATCGGGGGTATCTGTCAGTTTCCAGATTTTGCCCAAGGCTGTGACTGTGGCCCGACCGGGTAAAGTGGTTCAAATTTCGGTTGATGGGAGGAGAGGACCAATGAGCGAATGTCAGGGCAGTCTGTAGCGAGGCGCTCAAGTTTAACATGAAGGGGAGGGGAGGAAACTTCAAACCAGAATGATGCAAAGTGGGCGTGGGCAGCCATACAGTACCTCTCGAAGTTAGGGGCACCGAACCCACCCCTCCACACCAAAGTTGTCAGCGTTTCAAATTTTAGTCGGACCGCTCCAGAGTGCCAAAGGAAAGTATTTACAGTGCGAACAATGTTGCAAAAAATTCCTGGCATGGCTAAATGGGGACGTTTAGGAATTTGTAAAGTAGTTGGGGTAATACTATCATCTTGAGTAGAGCAATCCTACCAGCGAGAGACATCGGCAGTCTGGTCCAGCCCATGCATTTCTGGGCAAGGACGGTAAAGTACTTTCAAAGGTTTGCCTCATATAGGGTGCTTTGGTGCCGCGAGATTATCATACCCATGTACGTGATCTCGGATTGTGCCCATTGAAAACGGATTTGAGGAGGGAGAGGTGATCTCGGTTAATGGAAACAGTATAGAATAGAGCGCCAAAGTGTATGACATGGTCTAAGATTGGAGCCAGGTTCTGTTCAGGAGATCGGATAAAAAGGACAGCATCATCAGCATATAGGGAAATTATCTCAGGGGTCCCTGATAGCCGTATGCCTCTACATGCATGCTGCTGACGTATCCTGTGCGCCAATGGCTCAATAACTAGTGCAAAGATTAGCGGCGAGAAAGGGCAGCCCTGTCTCTTGCCCCTGGCTATCGGAAACTGGGGCGAGCATATGCCATCAGTGCGAACCCTAGGAACGAGGGAGGAATAAGGAGTACTACCGAGGATCTAAAGAGATCAAGTACTCACCACAGGAATTTCCATGAGACCAAATCGAAGGCCTTCTGCATATCTAGAATTGCCGCTACGGCCTATGTTACAGGTCGATGTGAGCTAGGATATAGAAGAATCGCCGTAGATTGAAGAAAGTAGATTGCCCCGGAATAAAGCCGGACTGGTCTGGATGTATAATGTATTGCATATATGGGTCTAATCTATGGGCCAACACTTTAGCATAGATTTTAACATTGCAATTAATAAGTGAAAGGGCTGCTATGAGCCACATTGGGAGGGATGTTTACCAGGTTTAAGTAGAACCGTTATTATTGCTTCACAGAGAGATGGGGGGAGGATACCAATGGCGCATGTCTCGTTCCATTGAGCCAATAATCGTGGGACAAGGTGGGACTTGTAATGTTTATAAAATTCAATTGGCAAAGCATCAGAGCCAGGGGCCTTACCAGACGATAATGCATCTATGGCATTGGACATTTCATCGAAGGAGATTGGGGAATCCAGAGCCTCCCTGGTCTCAGTGGAGAGTACAGAGAGCGGAAGACTGTCTAGAAATGCTTCTATATCAGCTATGGCGGCCATGTCCTTGTTGGAATAAAGGGTTTCGTAGAAGAGGCGGAATTTGGAGTTAACATCATGTGGAGATGTTGCCAGCGAGCCATCAGTCCTCTCTATGAGTGTAGTGTGCGACATCCCATTTTCAAGATGGGTCAATCTGGCAAGAGTCTGACCTGGACGCTCCCCCGCACAATACCTACGTGCCGCCCGGGGGTCATCGAGGAATGTCTGTTCCCGCTTGGTATAGGCACAGAAGTTGCCTAGCTCAGTGCCAATCTCAGCCAGGACAACAGTCTGCTGTGACGAAGCATACTGAGTCTCCAGAGAGGAGAGTGTAGATTAAATCACAGCAATGTCCCTCCATATCACCTTTAGGATCCCAGCCTCTTTAGAAATAGCTATGCCCCTAATATAAGCTTTAAATGCCTCCCATAGGGTGGATTGTGTATCAATGGAATCAGTATTCAATCTATGCTGGTTCCCAATTCAGTTGCAAAGGCAAATGTCTAATAGGGAGTGAGGCTATATTCTCCACGAGCGGGTCTTGGGGTCACCAGTATTCCACCTCAGGGACACCACCACGGGGGAGTGATCGGAGTATGTCCTAGGCAGCATAGATACACAAGAAATGCTTCCGACTAGTGTGTCCGATATCAGCCACTTATCTATGCGTGAATGGGAGTCATGCACTGTGGAGTAGAAGGAGAACATTCGAGATTTAGGGTTAAATAGTTGCCACACATGGACAATGTCAAGTTGGGCCCGCAATTCGATGATGTTTCTGGCCGCTCCTGAGAGCTGGCGAGTCCTAGAACCGGATCTATTGTAGGTAACATCTAGGATGGTGTTGAAGTCTCCACCCCGTAGGATGTGGATGAGAGGAAAAGCAGAAAGTAGGGAAGATAAGTGTATGTAGAACTCAGGATCATCGATAGTGGGATCATATATATTCAACAAAATAACTACTTTACATTTCAATAAGCCATATAACAACACATAGCATCCCAGCAGGTCTATGTGGGTCATCTTTTGTTGAAAATGGAGGCTTCTGCCGATGAGAGTCATGACACCACAGTTTTAGGTGGAGTAGATAGTATAATAGCATTGGGGGCCCCATGATTTCGCGAACCCTTCACACCCCCATGTCTAGCATGTGTTCTTCAATGAACTTCGAGGCTTCTTCTGGGATAGTGAAAAAGTATATGCAGTCCGAGTGCTTAATCCTAAACTTGGCGGGGTATGGCATAGAATATTTGATACCTAGATCTCATAGTTTTTTCTTGACGGCTAGGAAGGTCTTCCATTCCTTTTGGATGGCCATGGAAAAGTCTGGGCAGAGATGGATCCTGGAGGATCCCAGCATCAGGTTGCAGTAATTCAAGACTCTAGCTATAATAGGGAGTGGAGGGGCCCGAGGTTTCGGCTTCGCCAACAGTAATCGATGTGCGCTCTCTCGATGACAAACTGTGTGGAGAGTTTCGGAGAGTCCAACAGAGAGAGCAGCATATGCTCGACATAGTCCTCCATGGCGCCCTTAATGCCGTCCTACGGGACCCCAATGATATGAATGTTATTGCACCTAGAGCGCGACTCGAGATCCTCATTCTTTTTGCTGGTCTCCCGAACTTGGCCGGACAGGGTATTCACTTCTGCTCGAAGGGCCACAATATCATCCTCAGCTGCCCCAACTCGGCTCTCTTCCTCCGTGACTCGGGTGTTTTCTTTTCTATGTGGTCCTTAATCGAGCATATAGTCCCGTTCATATCATCCAGTTTCGAGTGAAGGGCAGTGAACCCCTCTCGCATATATTCCAACATCAACTGCGACTCTGAGGGTCATGGGGTCAAGGCAATGGAGGTGTCGCATTCCGCCTGAGGGTCAGAAACATTCTGTGCTGTTTTAGTGTACAGATTGATCGAGCTCTGCTTCTTGTCAGCTCCCTTGGTCATGATGCAACAAACTACGTGCGTGGTGGAGCAGCTCCAAGCCCCCCGCGCTAGGAGAGAGGAGCTTTATGTACAGACTCAGGAATAATGAAGGTGCCCAACTGACCTGCAACACACCTCACATCTCCAGTAATCAGTAACTCCCAGGGCGTCATCAAGTCGTGTCCGACCAATATGGCCACGATGGAAGCAGATGGCAGAGCAGGCGGTCAGAAGAATAAGTTTGCAGGGCATCAGGGCGGATAGTGGCCCATCACTCACGGTAGGGGCCCCAGTGGTAGAGGGGAGCAGCAGTGTTCCTTGGAACCCACTAGGTTTCAGCCAGATGGATCTCAGCAGGGCCACGAGGAATAGATGTCGCCATCAGTAGGGCACCTCGTAATTTCCTAATGGATTGTGACCTCCAACGTATAAAAGGGGAGAGGAGGGTATATGATGGCCAACCTGTGGACAAGGAGAATGCAGAGGGCTTATATAATGACCATGGATCCAGAGGGACGTCACTTTCTTATCAAGGCCCCATTTGGTAGAAGTAACCCTGATGTCTGTGCAGGCTTAGATTAACAGAACTACATCCAGGGGGATACGTCACATCCCAGCAGGGAGTCAGTTATTTGCAACGGGCCCTCAATGCTAGCTACCATTGTACTTTACTCAGCGTCCAAGGGGAACCGAGACACATTCTGTCCACCTACCATGTCATGGGGCCTTCCATGAGAAGCTGAACAACACTGCAGCCTGCAGGGTCGATTGATTTTGCAGCGCCGGCTGCACAGTTCCAAGGCAGGTGGTGTCCACGAGCCAATGATGGCTGAGGGCAGCTCGTGGGTGTTCGCTCATCACGTTGCGGCTGCGCTTAGGTGTTTAAGCAGTGACCAGTGCCCCAGACAGCCACCGGGGAGGCCACTCACTGTGGCAGGGATGAAAGGTATCTGGTCTTGCAGCGTACATGTGACCGCTGTGGATCTGTGTCCGGGCGCTCAGCCTTGGCGTGCTGGAGCACCTCTCTCCACAGATGAAGGCGAAGCGGGAGCTGGCAACCCCACTTCACGCAGGAGCTTGCTTACTGGCAGTCCTCCGAGCTTCCAAGGAACTGGCGAAGTGCACTGGTGGGCAGTCCTAGCATATGTTGTAGGGCTGGTGAGTTGAGGAGTCACGGCTCGGAGGCCACCTGAACCAATAAATCTGACCAGGTTGGTCTGTAAGAATTTTCTTCACTGGTGGCAGCCGTATGTGGGATTAGAGGCCACGAGCAGAGGGGGGATCAAGTGTTCAGCCGCGGCCCCCTCCAAAAGTCTGCCTGAGCTCACAAAGAGCGTAAAAAACAGGAGGTGAGGATGCCCCTCCCCCGCTGGGCCGTGAGCCCTGACTCTCGCACTCCCAGAGGGCCGAGCTCCATGGAAGTATAACACGGATGGCACAGGGGATGCAGTCGGCACTCTTTCCACAGCTGTTATCTCAGGAACTATGCAGATTCAGGCATTGTACATCAGCCAGGATAAGCAGCCAGGCCAGGGGAATCGGTCAGCAAAGCCTAAAGGTTGACCATAGCACCAGTCGGGAAGGATATTTGACAGAATCTTCCAGCGGTCAGAGCTGCACGTTCAGGCGACCGACTCCATTTAGCGCAACAGTGGCCCCCTTATTTTTAAACAATTTTCAACTGCAAGTGTTGTGTAAAATGCACCATTTTAAACCAATATTTTAAAAAATGTCTCAGGGAAGGACCGTCAAACCTCCGCTTGTTTGGTTCGGGCTCAGTCGCTATGCCATGTCACTTTGGTATAGTTAAACATTTAGCCCCATCCAATAATAAAATACATTCTCTGTCACTGGCTACAGCCCAACTCTTGTCATTTCACATCTCCTTTTCCCTAAATCCACCTTACACACAGGGCAGCCTTGTCTGATCAGCCAGCTAAGGGCTCAGTCAAAGGACACCCACCTTCCATATATGTTCACCTGTTCGCACTTGCGCCCCAGCCTGCCAAGCATTGACCCCTGTCTGCAGCTACATTCAGGTAGGAGACTACATCACTGACCTGCAATTCCATCTATCTGTATGTCTCTGTTGTTTTAGGCCACCAATGGGCATCTTTTTCTACAGGGATAGTGCGGTGGGTTTGCATACTTCAATTTCGCTGTTGTTTTAGGCCACCATTGCACCACCACTCTGCATTTTTCCACACACAGATATTGCATTTTTCTCCACAGGGATATTGTTGTGAGCTTGCATTCTTGCATTTCTCTGTTGCTCCGTGTCACCGCGTGCACTCCATTACTCCATCACAATGGAACATAGCTGTATCCCTCCCTGGGCACAGCCACCGACCCGCATACATCTGCAATAATCACTAATCGACTTTACAAAACACATCACCACTGCCAATAGAATGAAGCTGAATCCAAGGAAAAAATGTGGTCCGGCTGTGCACATTATCAGTCACCTTGACTCGCCTTCTCTCCTGACAGTCTTTCACAGCACCCATTCACTATCCAGATCTCTGTGGATTGCCATCACAAACATATCCACCCCTACCTTCTTTGGTTCTGGCTAGAAATGCACACACGCATTCTAGAATCCTACTTTACATTTTACATCTTGGACCTTGGTCCACCAAGAGCGTTCACCCCACAGCGTTTTCAGGCCATGGTATGGCAGAAGGCACTATAGAAATGCCATATATATAACATAACATGACATAACATATCTTCAGAGTCATTTGGATTGTGCCCAGTTATTTCAGATTCCTTTTCAATTGCTTTAAGTTACTTTAAAATGTTTACATTACATTGGAATACTTTGGATAACTTTCCTTTAAATTGGATTAATTCAGTTATGCCACTGCATAGTTGGGTCTTGAATCAGTATTTATTGAATAACCTGCCCTTGCATAATTGAAAAGGAAATATGACACTCCTATTTACAAGCGTTTCCCTCTTGAGAAAATAGTTTATGCCATACTTTACAGATAAAACAAAGCAAAAAGTTAATTTTCCATATACATGTTTCTTTAGAAGCACATTTTAAATTCATCAATAAAATACAAGTCTCTTTATTATTATAGTAAATGAAAAGAAGCCAAGTATTCCCAGGTGTTGGCTTTGTTACTGTATTATATAAAAACAAAGAATCTGAAAAGTACAGTTATTTAAGGAGGATCTTACTATCTGCAATTTGAACATTTCCTTTCATCCAGCAGTTTTTATAAGCAGAATGGGTCCTCTAAATCACTTTAATGGGACCATTAAATTAGATAACAGAAAGGATTTTTCAATGTTGACCCTTTTGGAAATTAGTACCTGGTGAGTGGGGTGTGGCGGCCTCCCAGCCAATGTGGAGGATTGAAATGGGGTCCTTATCACACATGGAAAGACCCTACTCTAATCCTCCTCGGAGCAGGAGGCCACGATCTTCCCTCACCGGAACCTAATGTAAGTGCAATCTCTGTGTTCCCTGTTCCTTCCTCCTTCCCCCATACCACCTTTCCACATATCCAATCCCCTCCCTACCCCACTTACTTGTGCCCCACTGTCCATCGCTGGCACCATGAACATGTAGCCGCTTACCCCTTTCCATGGTGACCATTTTGTTTGTTTACATTTTTTCATTACCCGCCATGGAAGGGGAGAAGGAACTACATGTCGTCCCTTCTCCCTTTCCATGGTGGCTCTTTTGTTTGTTTATTTGTTTTCCATTAATTTCAATGACTGCCATGGCAAGGGAGAAGGGACTAGGTGTAGTCACTTCTGCCCGGTACCTGCCAGCCATTTGTTTTGCTTTTTTTTCTCAATTTGAGAAAAGGCTACGATGATGTTTCTCAGCTCGAGCATTTTTTTTAGTACCCTAGTCCGACATGCCAGGGTACTAACAGCAATATAACCCTTGGAGGGGGCATTACTGGTCTGGTAATGACCCTGGGTTGATAGTTACAAGCCCGTGCGAACCTGTTGAGGGGGGTAATGCCCCCCTCCCCAGGTTCTATTGCTTCAAAAGTAAACCCCAAACAAATGTCAGATAAACAGTTCCAATATCACATATACTAGCTATACCTTCAATTGGTTATATATATGTTATAATATAGGTGGCTAATACCATCTCTTCATGCAAAAGCTAATAGACACAGAAGAACCAGGTAGAGTACTTTAAAGAATAAAAGAAAAAGACTAGTGAATCTTAAAAAAAACTACTTAGAATCCACTTTGATCTCTATATTATGAAATCCTATTATAACACCATACAGTGAAAAAACTTAAGATAATTAAATGCACCCAGTAACTGGCAAACATTACTAAGGGTGACCGTTGCAAAAAAGATGACTGACCTTTTTCATGATACTCTTAGCAATGGTGGCTTCTCACAGCCGTGCAACAGTCCAGAAAGACTAACAATAAACAACTGTAAATGCCATACCTCACTGGTATTAAATCTGTAGAAATTGTGAAATCCATGAAACAGGCACTGAGATCTAAGCAGCAAGATCAGCCAACAGCACAGAATTGTCTCCCAGGTTTACATAGTTTTCATTGTGGTCCGGCCCAGTGCTGTGAGTACAGGCAGTTTCGGGAGATTGACAATTTTGCAATAGTTAGCTCCAGTTGGACTCAATGGTAATGGGCAGGACGGGTGCACCAGCACCATTCATGAATGGTGCCGGTTCATCAGTCAAGGTCTGCTAACGGTTGCCTTTCAGCCCTCCAGGTCAGACCTGGAGGGCTGAAAGGCACTCGCTTGAACTCGTAGTTTGCCGGTCCAGAAACAACAATACCGGCAAGCTTACTGGTACCATTGTTTCCGGACCGGCAACTTTGTGATGACTCCCATTATCTGGGCACTATCTTCTATTTGTGGAACCAATACTGCACTGCAGAATGTTTGGAAAGAGACTGTGAAGAAACTTGGAATTCATCTCTACTGAAAAAAAGGGAGCCACCTTCTTTGGGACTAGGGAGGTGAGCCTGCGATACAATATTCTCTTTCACCTCCCCTCACTTCAAAGTCCTAAGCATTTGTTGGGAATATGGGAATTGATCAGGGCTCCTTTAAGGTGAATGGTGTGGTCTCTGATTTACCTAAATTACAGCCACATGGTGAAACCCATAAACAATTGGTTGTCTCCCTCAACTCTATGGAGGGTCTAATGCACATCAGAAGCTCAATAGAAATGGAGTCCAGCCACAGCATGAGAGACTCCAGCTTGACGACTGTGTAAAGGAGTAATTCCCACCTCATCAGCTGGAGCTCAACGGGACAGCGACACAATTTTGGTGGTGTGCAGGGAACCAAAGCAACCCAGCAGAGCTTTGCCTCGTCCTTATCTATAGCAGCGGTCTTGCCGAGCTGGGCCCGCCAGCAGAGAAAACCACTACCTGATATGGAAGATGTACCAGTGACCTGCTCCTCCTAGACAAGAGGTAAGAACCAAAGCAAAACAGTAATCTGCACCATCTGGAGCCAGGATGATGATGTGGCTCCATGCATGCCCAGGAGACTGCCTCTACACCCAAAGCCCACTGCTGGAGTAAAGGTGTGGAGCATTGCACAGAAAGTGGGTGGAGGGCAGTGAAGCAAAGCGATGCCCAGCAAGACCAAATGCCACGTGGGGGTTACATTAAGAAGAGCCCAGAAGGGGCTAAGTGAAAATGTCAGAGATACCATGACCAAAGCATGGCCCAGGAGGCCCAAAGCCCACACAAGGCTGACTTTCAGAATAGCCCAGAAGGGAAAGCGCAAAGCCACCAGAGATACCATAAACAAAACTGGACCAAGCAGACCCATAGCCCAAAAGGGACTCATAACCAGGGGACCCCAGAAGGGGATTAGAGAATCCACAAGGACGACTGCAACCAAAGCTGGACCAGACAGGCATGTAGCCCACACCAGGCAAATAAGCAGAAGAACTCAGGAGGGTTGAAAGAAATTACGACCACAAACAGAACAAAAGTGGGGCTGAGCAAGCCATTCTGTGTTGAAAGACCATTAAGAGACATGTTTTTGTTGTATTATTTGTCCAACTAAGCCACCAGGCGAGAACTGGAAGAGACTCTTTCTTGGAAAGGACATTTTGTTTGTTTATGGGAGCCACCAAATCAGGAACCGGAAGAGAATTTGGAAAAATCTTTTTTTGCGGGTCAGAAACCAGCCACCTCCTAGTGAACCCAGGGGGAGACCTATCCTATTCTAAGTCATAACTTAGATTGTCTTTCTTCCTTTAGTGGTAGGCCAGCTGTTTGGGTAGCATAGGTTTTGATGGAGAACTGGGTTTATTTCTTGGATATTCTGAAGAGAACCTGTTTCTTTTTTTTTTTTAGCATGTGACTCATCATAGTGCTATGGCTTAGAGAAGCCATACCACCATTCAATATCTTCAATTGAAACATGCCCTCATGTCAGGTCTCCTATATTTGACTTTCCACCAGACGTAGAGCTGCCCAAGGGGTAATCTCCTGATCTGAGGAGGACAGATCATGTCCAGGTGCTTATGATATACCCTATCCAACTGAAGCAAACTAAAGTAGAAAGTGAACACAGGAGGAAGGCCTGTGTAATTTACACATGATCTGATAAACTTAGAAGGAATCAGGTCCACTTTGACTTCAGATTAGGGCAAAAAAAGCCTTTGTGAAGGACGTATCTCTTTGCCCACCCATGCCCCTGGATGGCACTGCATGACACCAATGTAGCTAAATGTTAATGTTTAGGAAATGTTTAGTAAAATGTCATAAAGGGAAGGCAACGTTCCAAAAATATATCCACTTTTAAAAACCTTTGGAAAGCTTTGCTATGTTCCATTTGGTGAGTGGAGCAAAATATAGAGGAAGGTTAAGCAAAAATTATATTCGAGTTCCCCTAGGAAAATGTTGCTTAGGTGAGAGCAAAACATGCAGAAATATTGACATCAAATTTGTATTAGACGTTTTCAGGTAGGGTCACTTAGCCTAGGCACAGTGAATGTTGTGCATGACCTCAGGTCGTGTCCATATGGCAATGAAACGATGGTCAATGTGTTTGGAATATGACCGAAGGTAAACCTTTAATGCCTAGAATGTAGTGCAGGGAGGGACCACTGCACCTGAGGCATGGCTGTCCAGCAACAAAGTCTGGGAGGGTCACTGTTCCTGGAGAACAGTGACCACTGTGATATGCCTAGTGTAGTGTAGGCAGTGTGTGTGCACCAACAGAAAGCACAAACCAGTAATGACAGCAGGGTGGGTCAATGAAATGGGAATATGGTCAAAAGCAGGCTGTTAAAGGATGGTCATTCTGCTGAAGGCATGGCTGATAACAGGCCCAGGGCACAGTTATTGCATGGAGCTTAGAGCGTCAATCCCATTCAATCAGTCTTTTTGTTTTTCTTTCAACCTCACTACATTGTCATCAGCTAGGTTTCTAATAAAGCGTGGTGCATGGTCAGAATCCTACACATTAATGCATATGCACAAGTGACAGATTGGAAACATCAATTTTAATGTTGTCTTCAAAGGGAGGATACTTGTTGATATCCAAGCATATGAATTATGACTTATACATGTTTTGACAAAAACAACATTTTATCATGTGAAGAATTGCCATCTGGCAAGGGTGTACAAGCTCTGGCTTTTCATATTTGTATTATGTAATACAATGATGTGGGTCATTTCATTTGAGCAAAGGAAATCTGCTTATCAGAATCCCTTTCCCTCAAGCTCCATTCCAAAAACATAGAGTACACCTGTGACCAGCTGCCTCAGTAGCCTGATCTACAGCTTCTGCTCTCCAGTGGCACAGAACAGGTTCAGGGTCTCATATGTGCCCTCTTGAAAGCTGCTTTGACAGCCAAGTCTCTGCAGTGCACGGTCTACATTTAAGAGATATTCACCCCTGTTGTAGAAACTACATAATTATTAGACGGCTGTCCTGTTGGCAAGTTAAACTGTAAAAATAATCCACACCTTAGTTGTGGTATGGCGGCCAGCACATCTTATATTTATCCAAGCCACATCAATCTGGCATCACACATGTGTCAGTTCTCTGAGTCAAGTTCACCTGTGGAAGGGTTATGTGTATTTTCACCAGACAGGCTAATTCTGCTGCAGCCAACAAGACTTTAGCCCTGTGGGTAGCCTCGCTTTGTTCCTTTTGTAAGGACAAGTAACACCCTCCAATTCATGAAAGCTGCTCCACAGGATGCTGTCCTGGGAACAGGAATCAAAGGGCACACTTTTCTAAAAAAGAAAGGCTAGCCCTCACACCAATCTGAGATGACCAAACACAAATATTCTGCAAACTATATTGCTGAATCACCCTCTTACCTAGTGACAGAAGTAAAAATAGACAACATGTATCTAGAGTAATGCATAAATGTCTGAAAAAGCTAAATAAAATTGCTGTTGTAGAAGGAAATGCAGAGACAAGACAAATACTGTGCAGAAAATATATAATAATGAATAGAATACAATTTATAAGAAAGATTCAAATAATGCAATTACTGTATAAACATAACATATTTGAAAAATGCAGAATGTGTACATCCTATATAATGTTCAATAAATACCCTAATAATAATAATAATAATAATAATAATAATAATAATAATAATAATAATAATAATAATAATAAGCCTAATAAAAAGGGGTACATTATGCACCACCTGTGTTTATTTCATTAATGTATATTGATTATGTATTGTATGTGCATTGAAGCCCTACCATACCTAACAAATAAAGAAATGTGATGTTTAGCTGGTCTGGTAACTTGAGATGGGGTTGTGCTGCTGTTCCTGCAAACTTCTATGAGTAACATGTGCGAATATATTAGTGGTCCTGTTGATATTATTACATGCTCTCAATGTTCTGTCTGCTGTCAGTGTTCGTCGGACCTCCTTAAGTACCAGAAACTCATCAAGACCTTTCTCTTCTCTTCCTCTTTCTCTCTCCATCTCCCCTGCTAACCTCCTTTCTCTTCTATCCTGCGTCCCTCCTTCTTTCTATTCCCCAACTTTTTCAGTTTGCTGACTGGTCACCTGGTGCACCTCCAGAGCCTCACAGTTCCCAGGCTCCCCCATGAGTCCTGCACTTGCCAACTGGCCCCTGCACTCTGCTTGGCACCACTGCACTCGGAATGCGTTCCATGAGAGGGACAGCAACTCTGCACTTATCGTAGGCCCCCGGGACCACTTGTCCCCCCGCTCACTTCCTGCCTGTGCACTTGCACAACCTTGAATGTACTAGGCCTAGCAAGTGTGTCTGTCCAGTCATCCCTGTGTCTCCCCTCCGCAGCTTGGTTGTCTCTTAAATACTCATGCATAGGGGCATTAGATGACCAACCACCAATCAATTTGAAATGTCGCCAGGCCTAGTATTGTAGTTTATTGGTTCTGTATGTCTTCCCCCCTCACCCTCCTTCTCTCCCCACTTTCTGTCAAACACTTACACTAGTAGAAATGCCTCTGGCCGAGTACACTAGTTATTGTTGTTAGATCATTTGGAATCTTCAAGGCCCTTCCCGCCTTGAAGCACTTTGAAGCACTTCACTTGTGTATAAGCGCTTTACAAATAAACAATTACAATTGCATTTAGCAGAAATGATACTACCTGACTTACAAGGGAAATGTGCATATGTTATTTGCAGTAGCTTGGTATTTTACTAGGCAACATGTGGATTCTATTGGCTGTTCCTTGCTCAACATCCAACATGTGGATTCTATTGTTCCGTGATCAATAGTTATAAGTATTGTAGATAATAGATGGATACAATTAGCCATTCCCTGGTGGTGGTTGATTGGTATATGTTGTGAGTGGAGAAGCAGAGTGCAGGGGAGTTGAAAGAGTAAATGACTATGGAGCTATGACGTACTTTGGGCCCATTGTCTGTGAGTTTATTTATGCAGTGGTTTTTGTTATGCTCTAGGTTAGGGAAAAGTGGGCTTGGATGTGGGTTTATGGCAAAACCCTGGGTATTTAAGTATCTGTTATTTTTTCTGTTGGTGTAGGTTTAGTTATAATTAGGGCCAGGGAAACTTGAGCCTTGGATTCCCTGCATGTCAGACCCTGTGCACTCTTTTTGATGACCTTGTTGATTTAATATGTGTGGTAAATTAACGTTTGTAAATTAAAATATGTGATGTTTAAGTGGCCTCTCGGCTTGAGATTACTCTTTTTTTGGTGACATTATTGATATCATATGTGTCGTGAATAAATGTCCATTCAACAAATGTTCTATGTTCATTCATCCCCAGTTGTTTTTTATTGTGTTTTTTGCTGAAAATCTTTGCCCTCCATCCTGTATTTTGTATTCCCTATTCCCCAACCCGCCCTTATCCTTACATGCCCTTGCCCCCCACCCACATATTTTCAATTCGTTTTTTCAGTCAAAAACATTTAGCAAAAAATGCAGCGAAAACTAGCTGGCGATAAATGAACATCATACCGAAGGGAGGTTTAAAAAATCAAAATATATGATCTTTAGGTGAGATGGAAATTTGAGATGAGGGCACTGATGCGGTTTCTGTAATATATCATGTTTATAATTTGCAAATATATTGGCGGGTGCATTCATGTAAGTGTGGTATAGTGAATCTGTCTGTGTGCATTAGCAGGATTGCCACTACATGACTTTGAATGGAAGTTTTCATATGTGATTCATTGTAAGGTGGTATTGCTGTCATGAATATCTATATACTTTTCACTGGTTCTTGGTGGGGGTAATAGATAGAGGTTATGACTGGGGAAGCAGAGATCAGGGGATATGAGCATGTAAATGAGAACTTTGTAGATATAAAGTACATTGGGCCTTATTCCGTGCTTGGTGGAATATCAAATAAATTGTGGTAACTGAATTACCACCATTTTTACGACTCTGCCAAACCTCGAGTTTGGCCATGAGGTGGAGGATATACCTCCAGCATTATGCTGAAGGTTCATCTTCCATCTTACAACCAAAAAATCGACACCATTGGTGGAATTACTGCTGGCAGAATTGCCCTGTTGTTAATTACACTGAAAGCCCAAGAACGATTATAGCGAGAGCAGAGTAACTATAATGCTCACAAAACATCTGCGTTCAAGCGCAGTACTAAGTGACTTCTCCTGAAAGCGCCATGAAGTCATATGGTCTCCAAAAAATGAGGAGTTTCACTCTCTACTACCACTGTAATCCTGTGGAAAATGCTTATGACCAAGTGGCAGTAAAAGTAATTCCATTTGGTGATAGTTCAGCGGAATTACCTCCAAACTACTGCCAAACTCGCAATGAGGGCCATTTTGCCTATTTGCTCTCATTTGTGATGTATGTTTTGTTAGAACTTTAAAAGACCAGACCAATGCAGCCGTTTAGCAACCAATAGCGAGCTCTTCATGAAAGCTGAAAATAAAAATCTATGGTTCGAATTGTTTTGTATTGCAGGTTGTGCTGCATAAATATGGTACTCTTGCACTGAGGCTCTTCCAGTGTTCTGTTGCAATTAGAATGGTTGAATTAGTCACCTGTGTAGGGGCGCAAATACACAGGTGAATCATTCAACCATTATATGTTTTGTTATAATCAGGGCCAGTGAACAGTGGTTTTAGTGTGTATTTGCAGGGCAGGTGCTTGGCCCTCCTATTCCAGTTCATGTTTTTTGTCAGGGTTGTGACGAAGCTAGGGAATTTGTCCCCTGCGCTCAAGGGAGGCCATCCCCTTTTGGCCAAGGGAGATGAGGCAGCTAAGCTTAACAATGCCTTGGGGACAGGGCAAGCGGGACCATGTTGGGGGTGAACACCCTTAGAGGACAGGCAATCCCTAAACAGAGATATGTGTTACCCTCCTTTGTCTCCGAAAATTAACTGTTGTTTTGGCTATATCAGCGTTAATTTGTAAAAATGAATTATAACGTCCTACACTAAGAACTCTTTTAGTTTCTGACCTTTTTCAGGCACTGTCATCAACTTGGAACACAGAATTGTAATCCCCCCAACCCTGTTGTGTGGAAGATAAAAACACCATCAACATTGCACTTCCAGGTGAGAATAACCTGCAAAGCTGCTGAGGTGTAGAGACCTTCTCCTGGGAGGTGTGACAAGGAGAAACTAATGCACGTCCAGTGTGGCACATCAAGTTAGGTCAAACCCACAGAATGCTCAGCAACCATGCTGAGGCAATGACAATAGGAGCCCAATTCACGACAACCCCACGCAGTGGAGAACACCTAAACAACTAACAAGTGGCGTCATGAGGAACCAATATCCAAGCCCCACTGAAAGATATGCAAGAGGGAGAGTCAGCTCCCTAAGTCAAAGAACGCTGGGGAAGGAGTGCAAAGAGAAAGCCTGCATTGGTCTACCGGAAGGTCAGCCGGAGCTTCACCACACGGAGACTGAAGGTACGAGGTTGCTCCAGGGACCCAGGAGAAGGGTGGAAATGCCCAGCCGAATCCCAAAGCAGGACAAGACACTGGTAACCCCAGAGTGAAGAAAGAGACAGAGAGAAGCACCTTTCCGGGAAAAGAACCAAGAAGCCCCACAGTCGGGCAGGTTCGGACTGGCCTATAGGGTGATGTCCAAACCAGAAACATAATATAATAGTGTGGGCCAATTATTTTGGTCAAATTGGGGCACTTTTTTGTACCATGTGGCCCACTTTGATAAGTTACTTCAGCATGCGGCTAGAAGTTTTGATCAGTGTTACTGATTAAATATTCTTTAAAATGCACAATTTGCATCACATTTTTATCAAAAAGCCCTCCTCCCTGGTTAATACTCAAACAGTATGTCACTAAAGGAATGAATTGCCATTTGCAACTGTGGTCCACTTTTTCATTGGTGCCAGAGACAAGTTTATGCCCCAGTCCGACCCTGGCATGGAGAGAGACATGGAGAGAATCCCCAGGGTGGAGAAAGAACCGAGAAGCACCAGGGTGGGGAATAAGCAATGAAACCACATGGTGGGCGGAGAGGCACAAGACCCCAAGAAGGGGTAAAATAAATGAAAGCCCAAAGTAGGGTAGTAGAGAGAGACATGCGACCTGAAGACGGGGTAAGAGAAGCAAAACCCCAAGGTGGGCTGAGAGACACCGAATACCAAGGCGATGTGTGAAACCTGAGGCCCCAGGGAGAGAAAAACCCAATAAAACATTCACTGGAGAGAGTATCATGAAGTTCCTTGGTGGGAAAACCAAGAAGAATACCTGGTGTGGACCTAGGAACCAGGTGATTCCCAATAGTAGGAGTAAACCAAAGACTGAGTGAAAGTGCTTGACCAAACCAAAGAGAAAGAGACTTTTATTTTTCATATTTGAACTGTGTCACAGGGCAAGGAGACCCTTTTTGGATCGAAGCCTGACATAAAACCCTAAGAAAGGGAAGCTCGAAGATAAATTTGATCTTCTCAGTTCAACTGTGGCACAGGGCAAGAAGCCCCTTTGTTTTGATGAAGAAACATCAAACTTGGGTCATAAACCAGCCAGCATGTATTTTCCTTTTGGACAGAGGCCTTATTTTACTTTTGTTAAAGTTAGATTTTTGTCTTAACAGTGGTAAGGACAGTATAGAATAGGTTAGAATAGGTTTTCTGGATGGTGGACTTAATTTACTTCATAGGACATCCTGTTGTGCACTTCTTTAGTCTCCTTCCTTTTCTTTAAATGTAAGGCCAAGACCCTTAGGGACAGCATAGATTTTGGGTGAACTAATAAATACATTTTCTGACTCAAAATGCCACCATGTTAATTTCCTGATTCTGATGTACCGCAGGGTTTAATGAAAGTGTGAAGTTCTTGGTTGACAGAATAGTAAGTAAGAATTCTGTATGTTTGCAGGTAATCTTTACTTTGCCTCCCCAGCTAACAATCCATGTCTAAGGAAAGATCAATAACCTACTAGAACGGAAAAGTAAGAATGCCAGGGGCGTGGAACCCTTGGCCCTAGACGCTCTTAATCATGTATTTATATATACTACACTCAGAAGCTTTTGGGCAATACACTGCACTCTGAAGATCAGTGATGCTTTGGTGAGCTATTGCCCTATCAAAGGGACAGCCTTTAACTGTACCTCGCTACTTTGGCCATGCATTGCACGTAGAATATTTAGCCATCAATGGCACTTGGAAGATTCAGACATGCACAACACTTCCGGAAGATGACCAGGTACAGCACTTGCGTCTCTTTGTTCTTGGAGGATCCGCCCACAAATTGCATGTAGTATCAACATGTATCATAGACCTGGACGTATCTGCTTCTACGGAAATGTATAATCCATGAGCAAACCCAACTAGGTAGGCACAGGTAAGGTAGAAAGAAGAAAGTTGATGCATTGGGCCTCCTGGATTGCACTAAAAGACTTTAGCCATGTAGTACACTTAGCAAGACCTAGCCATGATTTGGACCTAGATTATTCAACATTCATCTACACCTGGAAGCTATTAGCCTCATGCAGCAAGTGGGAGGTGGCCACACAGAGCATGGCCCGAATTGCTAGGTCCCAGGAAGGACTGGACATGTATTGCAGATAGAGCTGAGATTCATACTATACTTAGATGTTCTTGTCACACCTGTTGCCAATCATCCCTGAGGATAGTTAAATCGGTCGGCACAGGAAGATAGTAAGGGGTAGAGGAGCTTCTTTAAATCCATGGATAGTCACACATACCTCCCAATACCCTGACACCCTGCTCAGCACCTCCAATACTAGAACGCAGCTATACACCATGAAAATTCTGGTCTAGCTCCACACATAATTATATACAACTTGCACAATACAATGACCATTAGAATGCAGCTATCCCCCATGATAAATGCTGCCTAGCTGCACACATAATATCACATTCCTCCTAAACACGGCCCAGCACCAACTCCACTAGAATGCAGCTTCCGCTCACAACAAATTTGCCACCGCTGCACACATACTACCTGTTTTATACACTCTGCACACTACATCCAGCATTAGAATGCAGCTATCCCCCATAACAAATGGTAAAAGCCACTATGCAAGTGGTCATTAACAGAATTGTGGTGAAATTTAAACCAATCACTTTTGTGTTTTCCATATGCAGTATAGCAGCCTGAAGTTGTTGTAGCACCTGTGTGACATATTATACCTACTCTGTTCAATATCTTTCCACCAAGAGGTGCATCTTTATTTGAATTTGTGTTTAGCTCTGGCGCTACCCAGAGGTGGGATTTGAACATAGAAGTTACAAAAAGTTTTCAGGAAAGGAAAGGAAGATTAGAATAAACAAGTGATAGCATTGGAGGAGGGCAGGGTTATGTGTGGGGAAACACGTATGTTTTGAGGCAATTTCTGAAAGTGGTGATGGAGAATGCAGTGCATATGTGGACACTTAATATGTTCCATGCCCTGGTTGCCCAGTGGGTAAATGCTTCTTTTTGTGTGTATGTGAGTTTGCGGAGTGGAATGTGGAGAAGTTATTGGCTGGCTTGTCTGGTGTTTATGTAGGCTATGGAATTGAGTTCGTTTGTCATGAAGGTAAGGTGGAGTTATGAGATGGATGGCTTTGAACATAATTAGGAGTCCTTTGAAGGGAATTTTCTGAGGTAGGGGAGCCAGTGGAGCTGGGCAAGGGCAAGGGTGATGTGGGAATCTTTGGGTAGGTGAAGGAAGTGTCTGGCGTCAGCGTTTTATATGGCTTGCCGGGGGCAGGGGTGTTGCTGGGGAGTCCAGTAAGGATAACCAAATGATAGTGCAGCTTAGAGAGAGCCAGTGCCTGGAATGTGGGGCAGAAGTCATCAGGTGGAAGCATATGTATGATTTTACATAGGAAGTGTAGTTATAGATTGCATGATTTGGTGGCAGTGGCTATATGTGGTATGTAAAGGAAAGGTGGGGGTCGATGGTGAAGCCAAGGTATTTAACAAGTGTGGACAGATATGTGTGGGTGTCTGTTACGAGTTCTTGGATCCAGGGTGTGAGGTCAGGGTTGTGCCTTGGTGAGGAGGTATTCTCTTTCGGAAGGATTGAGCTTGAGGAAGTAGGTGGCCCTTTAGTTGGTGATGGTGGAGAGACAAGTTTTGAGGATGTGGAGTTGTGAAGGGGATGACATTGGAAGTATGTGTGTGTGTCATCTGCATATTGGTGAAATGTATGTTGTGTTTGCTGAGGGTCTGTCCAAGGGATTCAACATATAGGTTAAAGAGGAGGAGAAATAGGGAGGAGCCTTGCCGAACCCCATACTTGACAGGGGTGGGGTCTGACTAATATGGGGGCATGGAGTAAAGTGTGTCCTGTCAGTGAGAAAGTAGGTGAAGCAATCCAGTATGCTACCAGGGAGGTTCATCCCATGGGCTAGGATGTCTAGTAGAATGTTGTGGTTGATGTTGTCGAAGGCTACTGAGAGGTCGAGGAGTACCTGTGTGTCATTTGTCTGTGATGCTGTGGAGGTCATCGAGGCTGTGAAGAGTAGCGGTCTCAGTGTTATGACCAGGTTGAAAGCCAGATTGGAAGTGGTTGAGTAGGTTGTCTTTGGTGATGTGTTTTTGCAGTTGGGTAGTTACACAGCGTTTCATGATTCTGATGAGGTATGGCAGGGTAGTAAGGGGTGGTAGTTTTCAGGGAGCATGGGGCTTAGAGATAGTTTGTTTAGGAGGAGTAAGATTTGTCCCATTTTGAGTGCAGTGGGGACAGTACCATGTGGAAGACAAAAGTTGATTATGTTGAGCCAGTGAGAGGCTAGGTTGATGATGCAATTGGGTGCAGCTTGAGGTGGCAAGCATCATTCAGGAAGTGTGCAGGCTTTGCTTTGGCAGGGAGAGTGATGAGGTTGTCACTGTCAGTGGGTTGGAATGTTTCCCATGTTGTGGAAGGTTTGGGAGTGTGGTGTGTTTGTTTGTGTGGGAGACATGAGGGGAGGACTGTCCTGATGTGTATTTTGGAGTTGAAGTGGTTAATGAGGGAGTGGCATTCTGCAGTGAATGGGGTTGCGGAGGGTGTGGGTGGTGATTTAGAGAGGGACTTTACGATGTTGAATAGATTCTGAGTATGACTGGTGGTGGATTGGAGTTCTTGGAAGTTATGGGTGACTTTGGCATCACATACGGCTGTTTTATATTTGTTGCAGTTGTGTTTGAAAGGTGTCCTGGTTGAAGAGCCTGGGTTCTTTTGCAAGACTCTTTCTAGGCATCTGGCTTCCTGCTTGATAGAGAGGAGGGAGCTATTTAACCATAGTTTGTGGTGGTTGCATTTTATTTTATTTGAGGTGTGTAATTTTGTTGCATGGCTGTGTTATGATGGTGCTGTACTGATTCATAGGATGGAGAGATGTACATGTGGGGAGGGGGAAAGTGGGGCTAACACTGTGTCTCTAATGTGTTTGTTTTGTCTGACTGGGTGGAGAGGGAGATATGTGGCAGGTGGTAGGATGCTGTGTGCTATTGTGAGTGTGAAGGGGATATCAAAGTGGTCAGACCACAATACAAAGTTTGATTATCCATGGAGACATGATTTTTGTTTGCAATGAAAAGGTCCAGGGTGTTGCCAGCAATTGGTGTGGGATAGGTGATGGGCTGTGTGAGGTCATAAGGTATGAGTGGGGCGAGGACATTCTTTAGAATGGGATTCATGTCTGAAAGTGAACTATCTGGGTTGAAGATGCCAATGCATATGTTGTTGCAGGGCAAGGTTTGGTTGTTAGTAGTGAAGTCAGTTCAGTCAGTGTGGAAGTAAGAACTGTGTGTGGGAGGGTGGTACATGAGGTGGAGTAAGGCGGGGTGTGTGTGATAGAGGAGAGAGAGTGAAAGAAAGTTCTTCAAATGATGTGTATTGGGTTGTGCAGGATTACTCAGTGTGATTATGTCTTAATATATGATGGCAATGCCATGACCTTGTCTGTGAGGGTGGTCTATAGGGTGGATGAGATAGTGTGGGGGAAGCGTGTCAGGAATTATTAGTGTGCAGTGAGGTTTGAGCTATGTTTCTGCAAGGAACAGCATGTCTGGGGAGTGTGTCATAATGAGCTCATTAATTTCATGGGTGTGAGCAGGCGCAAAATGACAGCCGAGAAGAATGTAGGTGTGTAATTAGTTGTTTTAATGCAGTGCTGTGTTTGAGTTTGATTTGAATGTTGTTTGTGTGCTGTATGTGAGGTATTTATGTGACAACCTGTAGCTAACATGGAACACAGAAGGCCATAGAGGAGGCTACAGCACAAACCCTCAGCTCTGATTCAAACAATTCCTGTACATTGATCCGCTACCTGTCTTACACCTGATATTGTGTCAGGGTTGTTTGTGTCATTTATGTGCAGGAGAATGAGTTGTTCTGAATCATGAAAGTAATGATTATCAGAAGTGGTGATGATTGGAACAGCAGAAAAATTGCTACATTTGCATAGCAATTGGTGCAATTGATATTCAGAAATTTAAAATCATTGAGGATTTGGAAAATGTTGGAGGTCTTTGTGATTGCTTTGGTTTTCTTTCATGGGGATTATGGGGAGGTGTGATGGAGTTTCATTTTGCACTAGTTCTCTTTTTGAAGGTTTTCTTTCTTCAGGTACATGGTATATGTTCAAATGTGAAGTATACCATGTTTGCAGTCTGTTATATTCGCGAATGCAAGGGGTGTCTATTTTTACTTTGTTTGCATCAACATTTGGAAAAAATAGGTGTGTAAGTAAACAAACACGCAAGAGTGTTAAGTAATCTATACGTTCTTTGAAAAACGTATTGCCAAGTGTATAGTCAAGGGTTAGACCTTGTGACTTGTGAACCATTACAGCATACGCAAGAGACAGACAGAATGGTTCTCTGTGTACATACATGTCTTTAAAAAAGAGCAAATGTACAGTAGTGTGAATAATTTATTTATTAACGTAAAGTTGCCAAAACTGATGAGGACAAATTGGATATTATTTAAATTTGGATATGATTATAAACTAACAACTGTTAAAATTGCTGCATTAACTAATCCTAGATCTACGTCAAGGATACATTAATAACTTTTCTAACCCAGTTGTGTTGTGATTTCTCTAGGATATTTAGATGTGCAGACGCTTGTTGACATATAGTGAGTGTCATGAACTTTTAATTTGTCTTTGAAGTTGATGTGGACTTTCAGTTGCATTGTTTATTTTGCTGAGTTAATTGTGAGTTAATCCATCACCTAAGGGCTAGATTTATTGTGTCCATACAGTTCATGTAACTGTCTACTTTTTAAGGGTGAATGTGCTTGTTCTGTAAGTACACCAATATTTATGCTCTTTGAGAACATGGTTCGTCTGCTGAATGACACATATTTTGTGGATGTTTTCTATAGTGAAAGTGATGCCATAGATTAACATTCACTCTGCTGCTGAGTTTGGTACAGCATTCTGTCTGACCTAATGTTTTGAATATGGTTTTGTCTTTGACTGGTGTTAACTGTCGGAGATGTATGTTTTCATCCAAACAGTTCTTCAAAGCCAGGTTAAGACACATTTGAATTCTGAGGTGTATTAAGGGTAGCATTAAGTTAGAATCAATGCTCACCTTATCTATTTGGAGAATTGTCAATTGATCGATATTTCATTTGTCATAGAATTCTACATACTTCAAATGAAGCATCCAGAGACAATTTGCGATAATCTAATTTGTTCTGATGTTCAACTGGTAGGAATAGTAAGCAATCAGTGTAAAGATACACCTTCTATGTTTTAACAGCTAGACCTGTGGGGGCTGTAACTGCATGTGAAAGCTTGTTGTCTGTTTTTTCTTGCAAAGATGTACACATCATTTTGATATGAAACATTTTTCCAGAACCAGAATCATCCCTAATAAACAAGAGAAGAGGATTGCATGTATTGCAATTTAATGTTTTGTTTTCCTGGTGCCATCCATGTTTTATATTTTCGGTGACTTCTATGTACATGCAGAGTTGTTCATCTTTTAACTGTGACATGAGCACTGACATAGTTTTCCAGATTTCTAGATTGCACCATAGTGTGTTCTACTTCGGTCATTGCTATGTTTGCTTCTTTTTGAATATGGGGCTATCTGAGTGGTTCTTGGGTACCTGCATGAGTTGGTTGACTCCCTTTGGATTGTACTACAGTGTTTTCTACTCAGGTCATTGATATTTTTGCTTCATTTTGAATAAGTGATTATCTGAGTGGTTTGTGGCTACCTGCAAGAGATAGTTACCAATTTATGTTTCTATCTGTACTTTTTTATACAGACATAGACCCCTTGTTTGCTGTGTTTATAGAGACTCTGATTCACCTCACTGATGAGGCCCAACAAGACCAAAACATGTGTCTGGGGTTGCGGTTGGTACTATTTTCAGAAGAAAATGTCCAAGCATTTGAGTGCTGGACTGCCCATGTGGGTGCTACCAGACTGATATGCAAATGGTTATTTCTCCTCCGTGAAAGGTACAGTGAGATAAAATGTGGTTTTAGACCCTTCCGAGTGGGCGCCTTCCCAAATAACATGTTAGTTGGGCCTTGTTCGTTCTCGGTAGAGGGGCTCCCAGACCTCTTTTTGTATATTTAGGAACTTTGGGTTTCACCCTAAGTTACTCATGGTTATACAGATGTTCATCCCTCCTCACTGTACTTCGGGAGGCACAGCTTCACCTCACTGATGAGGCCCAACAAGGTTGAACCACGTGTCTGGAGTTGCTGTGGTAATATTGCTCAGAGGAGAATTGTCTAGTATTTCGGTGCTGGACTGCCCAAGTGGGTGGGATGAGACTGATATGAAAATGGATATTGCTCCTCTGAGAAAGGTACAGTGAGCTAAATGTGGTGGTAGACCCTCCTGAGTGGGCACTTTCCCAAAGAACAAGTGATTTGGCTAGTTTTGTTCATGCTAGAAAGGTTCCCAGACCTATTTGCGTATGTTTATTTATTTATTTCAATTTGTATAAAGCACCACACACCCGTGGTCCTCAGAGCACACAAAGCGACAAAAGATAGACAACAAACAAGAAAGGGAGGAGTAGGCTAGTTTAGTAAGGGTTCAAAATGAAAAGAAACATTTGTATTTCTTTTTTTTAAATGAGCCAGGCTTTCACTCATATGTATATGTCCTGGGAGAAGATTCCATTGCAAAGGAGCTTGGACATTGAAGGAGGTACCCCCAAAGTGTAACAGTTTGTACCTGGATTGGATAGGTGTGGAGCAGGCGGAGGAGCGAAGCTTCCTACTGCCAACCTTGGGTCTTACTCTATCAATGAGATAGATTGGGTAAGCAATTTTTCGAAGTTTGACGGAGAAAGTCAGGATCTTATGGGTGATCCTATGTCGAACAGGTAACCAATGGAGTGATCCTCTGGCCACCAAGATGTGGGCACATTTGGGCAGTGCAGGTATAGCTTGGACCGCATTGTTTTGAGAAACTTGCAGAGTTTGAATATTGGCTTGTAATGTGCCTGCTAGGAGACTATTACAATAGTCAAGTCTAGAGTTGACTAGTGTGGTGGCGAGCAAGGAACAGTTTTGATCGAAAGAAAGGGGCCAATATAATTCATTTGCTTTGGGATCAAGCTACAGGATGAGTGGATGAAGGCGACGTAGGATCAAATAGATAGCTCATCATCAAGAATGACCCCAGCGTCTTCACTTTCTTCAGTACAGGAATTATGATAGAAGCAATAGTGAAGTTGGTGTAAGCAGGATCTATTTTGCTCAAACTGATTTTTGATGCCATAATTAAGAGCTCAGTCTTTTTACAGTTAAGAGCAAGTGAATTAGTGGCCATCCAGGCCTGGATGGCTTTATTGATGGTATTAATGACAGCAGAGTCATGCTTATAATTCCCACTCAACTGGAAAACAACCTGGGTATCATCTGCATTGTGAGTATACCAAGCCCCCAGTGCATCCAGCATGTCAAGAATTGGTCAAATGTAGATATTAAATAATATCGTGGAAAGACAGAAACCCTGTGGGACCACACATGTTTGAAAAATGGGATCTGGGCTTTCTTCCCCAGTGGTCACTAGGACAATGCGGGGGCCAAGAAATGATGAAATCCACTCGGAAGCCAGAGCGGAGCAGTGGGCAACCTCCCCCAAGCGTGTTAACAAGAGCGAGTGGTCCACCAAACTGAAGGTTGCAGAGAGGCCTAGAAGCATCAGCAGGGCGGGATGACCATCAACCACCATGCCCGCTAACCATATTTCACCGATTCTGAAGAATTTGCATTTGTTACTTATTGAATACAGGATAAAATTCAAAATAATCTGTATTATTTGAAAATTCTTTATTTTGAAACTGAACATTTCAGGAGGTTCCATAGCCGAGAGTCACTATATCTTAAGGTGCCTAGATTTAATCATATTTTACATTGAATCAGTCATTCACATGTGCTGTAGTGAAACTATGGAATGCTTTAGTGAAATACATTTTTCTGACCAAAGATTATATGAATTTCAGGAAGATTATAAAAGTTTGGAATGCTGCTTTTTAGATGTACTATGATTTTAGTCAGTCATATGTTGATGAAATTGTAGTGATTTTATGATCCTATGATTATTTTATAGAAATAATTTTTTTAGGGTTTGAACTTGGATATGTATTCTATTCGTCATGTGATGTTTTATGTTTTATTGTGAGTTCTGAATATTGTATATGGTTTTATTGTACAGTGCTCTGATGCTCTTGTTTGCCAAGTTTGCGCTTTAGAACGATTGGAAATAAATACATATTTGCTTGTTTTTTTTGGTGCAAACTGGTCCAGGAAATCCAAGACGACATTTGGTGTCGTATTTGCCTTTTTTCCTATACTGATTTTACAAATATTTACAGCAGGTATGTGTTTTGAAACTCAAGATTCAAAACAAAAGGGGTGATGGCAAACCAGCTTTTACCTAACTTGTTTTGCATAAGTCACCCATAGTGGGTCCTGAGCCTGCTGGGCCTAGAGACCGAAGCTATTCCTCACTGTTGATGCCATCGAGGACGAAATATGTCTGGGGATGCTTGTGGTCTCGTGCAGAAGGGATGTGACCGCGCAGTTCGGGCTGGTCTGCCCCTTTTGCGGTTGGAGAAAGCCTGATTTGAAAATGGTGTTTCCCCTTCTGTAATGGCTTGGCATGCTGAAGAAAAATGGTCTGGACGGTTGGCTAGAGCGATTTTACAGGTAGTGAATTTGTCAATAAATTGTAAGACAGTCTAATCAGTGTTATTGCTAAATTTGGGATCATTTTTTTCTCCAAAAGTAGTTTTCTACTTTTCAAAGGAAGGACACTTTTTGTTACAGATGAAATGTTACATGACTCTAAAACCATGGTGGAAGTAATGTGAAACATGTACTAGATCTAGAGAACAGAGCTCTCCTGTCCCTTTTAGGTCAATTCCTCCTTTGGTTTAATTTGCTCTGTGTATGAAGTCATTTAATTCACCCCATACATATTCTGCACGACAAAGTGTAGCAAACCATGTGGGGTGGGACAGGATAGGGACAAGGGACAAGATAGATTAGCATGCAGTGAGCATCAGCATGTTGTGTGAGCCCATATGCCTTTGGTCTGGACAAATGAGAATGCTATTTCTGTCCCATGTTCTCATCTCAGAATCCAACAGCTAATCAGAACCTTTGCTTTTTATGTGGAAATAAACCTAGCTCTTGTTACTGCAACTACCTGTTTTACTGAACCATCAGCTAATTCTCTAGTCTTTGTCAAGATAGTGGTACAGGACGTAGTCGTATTGCTGGACATGGATCATGAACATAAGGAAGTGGCTACATGCTCAAATCATGCACTATGTATGCAACTTAACTTTATATCTTTGGCAATGTTATTACACAGAAGATGGAAAATGTAGTCAATGTTTTGATGTAATCTTAGATCTTCAGAGTACATTGTAAAATGCTCTGATGAACTGATTTTGGATGGTTTGTCATCATATCTTCATCATGTCTTCCTCACAAACATCCACTACCTTTCTTAGATAAGAGTAGTGGACAACAATGTACTTCTAAATTCTTTTTCCATAGATTCATTGGAGACCCCTTGTCTGGATGCATTTGGTAAGTTTTTGAACCATCTTCCAAGGTGGTTTTTAAATATATTGTTTGGATGATGTAGAGGTCAGGAAAGTTTCCGTATTGTAAGGATCAACACTTTCAAATTGACTGGTGTCTTTATATAGAGCGAATTATTAAAACAGCCAGTGTGAATTTCTGATTGGTGTCTGGTGTGGCTTGACAATTTGTTGTACATTACAGGGTCTGCTCCTCTAACCTTTGCAGCAAAGCGAGGACGGCAGTGAGGTCCTGTGTAATCTGCAGTGAAAATGAAAGGTTTTCTGTTGACCGTAGCGGAGTGAGCAGAGAGACATGTGATGAGACACCCGACCTTCTCTGTGAGCCCCCAAAACCCAGTGGTGTAGACTTGTTCCATGGCACTCCAGGAATCAGGTTTTTCAGAATTGTAATTGTAATTGTAATGGTCTTGCGGTGTGGCTGTAAGGTTCCACAATAAGGGGTGAACCCGTACTGGCTGTGAAAACCCTGTACGTGCCAAATAGGATGCAACGTGTTACTGTGTTACTGTGCCTATATGAAGTTTGCAATTTGCAAGCTCAAGATAACTGTTGCACAGTGATTTTGAGGGCGTACCTAGATAGAGACGAAGCCCTTGAGCAGAGCACACCATAAAAGGTGTTACATTACTATATTATACAGTGGCCATACTATTTTTCTACATGGCCATCTTCCACCAAAAGGCCTGCTGTGTGCTTTGGGGGTAAGAAATGAGAATTTAGAAGCACCTTTTTCATTTTGTGCGCTGACTTGTTTCCTGGGCTAATTCATTTTGAATTGTTTCAACATCAGATTCTGCCTCCCTGAGGAGAGGCATTGCTGCACTCTGCTCATTTCCCTCTCTGGGGTCGCCATGTGTACTATTGTGCACGTAATGTGCTTGGTTTTTCAAGATGGCCGGATTCTGATGCCATTTGAAATTTGCTTGTTCCTGAGTTTGGGCCAGCCAGACAAACAAGGCCATGTCTACCCCTGTCCACCACGGTATGCCACTGGCCACCCCTCTATGTCCTGTGAGTTGTCCCTCTCACCCCCTGCTCCTCACCACTGTCTCCATGACCGCCCTCCCCTCACCATTGTCTCCATGGCCCCTCTGCCCCTCGCCAGTGTCTCCATGGCCCCCCGTCCCCACCAGTGTATCCATGTCCCCCCTGCTCCTCGCCCATGTATCCATGTCCCTCCTGCCAATTGCCAGTGTCTCCATGTCCCCCCTGCCCCTCGGCAGTGTCGCCATGGCCCCCCTGCACACTGCCAGTGTCTCCATGGCCCCCTCGCTAGTGTCAGGAAAAAGCAGTGGATGGGTATCCCCTACTTCGCTGACTTTGAGGAAGCAAAATCGTAGTAAACAAGAGTCAAGTCAGCGGAAACCAAAATATTAATTCACTTCAAGGACATCGTCCTACCGTCAAAGAGATAGAAACAGCACTGCTGGTCATAAGTCAGATCACCATACGTCAATCAACACATGATAAAAGATAACATGTTTATTACATTTCTTATAAATTTATTTCAAAAAGTTTAAAAAGGGATTAAATAGTCTACAATACTTGTGCAATACACGAAATTGTATCGTACAATTAAAGAGAAAAAGAGTAAAGTGCATACTGCGGTAAAGTGCTAGTGCCAATTGTGAACCTCGAGGTGATATCAACGGGAAATAAATCGATCGTAATAAATCCGGATGATAAACACAAGGATGACTCGAGGGTATCCCTAGATGAGTGAAGGGGATCACTCGACCGGGGAAACCCACAGTGACCCAGAAATAATTGGAATGTGTAAATAGCAAATGTCTATTAAGGACACATTCCACACAATGCAAAGAGTCAAAATCGAATAGATTATAATAATCAGCAAACAAGAGGACCAATAGCTAGAAAAAACTCAATACCAGAGTAAAAACACATCTAAAACATATACACATAGTAATACAAGTTAGGGATGCTATGTGTCAACTACTACAATGTCATGCAAAAGGTGGTTAATAATAAAGAAAGCATGGCATTATTCAAAGTAATACATCTTACGGAACAAAGCAGATGAAATCCATCTTCATCAGGACAAAGCATTCCCATAAATTGGAGCTTTTCAGGGTCATTCATCATCATCTTAATGAACGTACTCAGATTAAGGTGAAAACATTCACATATGTAATAGGACACGACGAGAAGTTGGTCCCTGTAGAAAAAAATATATGTTAGAAAAAGAAAACAATACCGTAAAGAACAAAAGTTAAAATAGTTAAAAATATGGTGATCCGAACAAATAAACAGACAGGGCTGTAACCATAGACCGTAGGTTAAGACATGTCGAGTGATATGAGGGGAGAAAAAATAATTACCATAATCTCTACCCAGGAGGGGGCTGGTCCCAAAAGCCTGTCAATAAGTCCAGGAAATAACAGCTCAGCCACACCAAAGGAAGATCTCAAGAAAAATCAGATCTGCAAGGCAAGGTGTCAAAACAAAACTTAAGTAGTGGATTGCCATATATCTGAATGGTCAAAACATGATTCCAGAGTTAACAAAAAATCAAATACTCTAAGAAGAGTCAAATTAACCAAAGAACAAAAAATTAGAGTTAAGGATAAACCCTCTGCATACACATGAATATTAAAGGCTATAGACAAAAGTAAATAAGTAAATGAATGAATAGTAAATAAACAAATTAAACGCTCCTGCTTCAGTGAGTCAAGGAAGGAAAAAAGTTGTTTAAAATGAAATCCCAATGGATAGGAGAGCACACAACTCACCTCTGAATATGGCCAATCATACACATGATGGCGGTTAACGCTTAAAGATATAGCGTTCAATAGCTTACAATGACAGATGTCTCTGTCAGTAGTAGGGCTGTAATAGAGGTTCTAATTAAGTCAATCCTTGTTGAATAGATGGACAACATTTCTGGAGTTCCCAAACATCTGCAGTACGACCTAATGCACACAAATAGATGGGGCAAACAACAGCCCATAATGTATACACATGCAATGAATGATGCAAGTGTAACCGGACGATTCTAGCAAGGAAACGGCATACAGATAATGAATTAAAAAATAATAAAGAAAAATATGTCAGAGCCGCTGGCACGCCAGATGCTGTAAATGGGCACATCAGTATAAAGTTAACAATAATGTGATGCACATGCGAACTAAACGCATGCATTAAGTACAGGCTAATAATGGCCAGGGATCATGGTCCCAAAGCGACCAAACGAAACCCGAGGGTGGACAGCATAAATCCCAGGGTCGAAAAACTCCATTCGCGCCAAAATGAGCAACGGACAAAGGAAAGAGTTCTGATAAGAATTGTCCCCGGCTTACCTGGACTTGCTGGAACGAGCGTCGACTCGACTCGTGCACGAGAAAACCGGAAGTGCCGTACTCGCGTATGCGCGGTGATTCTCGCTCTAAATGTACGTTATAGACGTATAGCACGTAACCTAACTCCAACCAACCATTGAGCAGGGGAGGAACGGTGAAGTGTCGCGCCGCGCTGTTCGATAGCTGTCTACCAGAGATGAATGCCCAAAACAGGCTAGAAAAGATAAATGAAAAAGAAGCTGTTAATTAAATACAGATTGCCATTCTTCTTGGACGTTCAAACCCAAAGTGTGGCTTTGGGTATTGTATATCCACCAATGCTCCCATGCAGCTAGTCTATTGGCTATAGCATATTGATCTGGGCCCACTACGCATTCCAGGCACCACCATCGTAAATCCTCACAATTATGGGAATGCTCTATAAAATGAGCAACCAATGGAGAGGAGAGATTTCGGGTTCTGATTCTAGACTTATGTTCTGTAATTCTAAGTTTAATGGGTCTAGATATCTTGCCTATGTAAGATTTTCCACATGGGCAAGTAGCAGCATAAATGACATTTTTAGAATTGCACGTCGTGTGGTTTTTACGTTTCCAAGCCCTGTGATTAATGGTAACCATATTGGTAGCAGAAGTAGAGCCGCAATTGCAACATTGCCCGCACGGAAAATGGCCCGTGATCTTTTCCATACCCCACATCTCAATTATAGTCTTAGCAGGTTGGGGAGCCTGTGATCTGTCTGCACGGGAGAGCCAACTCTTAAGGTTCCTACCCTTTTTGAATGCATACATGGGATGTTCCAGATCTGGCATATTCATTTGCAGTAGGTGCCAGTGTTTGCCAATAGCTTTCTTAATTTTAGCATGGTGTGTGTTATAAGTCATAGCACACACTATGCGAGATTGGTTCGAATCATTGCGAGTGTTCTAGTGTCTCCATGGCCCTCCTGCCCCCTGCCAGTCTCTCCATAGCCCCCCTGCCCAGCCAGTGCCTCCATGGCCCCCTGCCCCCCACCAGTGTCTCCACATCTCCTCCTGCCCTGCCAGTGTCTCCATGGCCCCCCTGCCAGTGTCTCCATGTCCTCCCTGCCCCTCGCCAGTATCTCCATGTCCCCCCTGCCTCCTGCCACTGTCTCCATGTCCCCCCTGCCCCTCGCCGCTGTCTCCATGTCCCCCCCTGCCCCACACCTATTTCTCCATTGCCCCGTGCAACTTGCCAGTTTCTCTATGGCACCCTTCCCCACCAGTGTCTCCATGTCCCCCCTGCCCCTCACCAGTGTCTCCATGTACCCCCCTGCCCCCACCAGTATCTCCATGGCCCCCTGCCCTTGCCAGTATCTCCATACACACCCTCCCCCTCACCAGTGTCTCCTTGTCCCCCCTGCCCCTCACCAGTGTCTCCACATCCCCTTCCCCCTGCCAGTGACTCCAGGGCCCCCCTGCCCCTCGCCAGTGTCTCCACAGTCCCCTGCCACCCGTCAGTATCTCCACATCCCCCTTGCCCCTTGCCAATGTCTCCACATCCCCCCTGCCCCTCGCCAGTGTCTCCATGGATCCCCTGCCCCTCGCCAGGGTCTCCATGGCCCCCCTGCCCCGTCAGTATCTCCACATCCCCCTTGCCCCTTGCCAATGTCTCCACGTCCCCCTTCCCCTCGCCAGTGTCTCCATAGCCCCACTCCCCTGCCAGTGTCTCCATTTCCCCCTGCCCCACCAGTGACTCCACATTCCCCCTGCCCCTCGCCAGTGTCTACATGTCTCTCCTGCCCCCCGCCAGTGGCTCCATGGCCCCCCTGCCCCGGCCAGTGTCTGCACATCCCCCCTCCCCTGCCAGTGTCTCCACGGCCCCCCTGCCCCACCAGTGTCTCCATGACCCCCTTGCCCCTGCCAGTGTCTTTATGTCCCCCTGTCCCTCGCCAGTGTCTCCATGTCCCCCCTGCCAGTGTCTCCATGGCCACCCTGCCCCCACCAGTCTCTCCATGGCTCCCCTGCCCCTTGCCAGTGTCTTGATGGCCCCCCTGCCCTCCGCCAGTGTCTCCATGTCCCCCTGCCCCTCGCCAGTGTCTCCATGTCCCCCTGCCCCCACCAGTGTCTCCATGTCCCCTTGCCCCCTGGCAGTGTCTCAATGCCCCCCTGCTCCCCACCAGTGTCTCTATGTCCCACCTGCACTTCACTGGTGTCTCCACGTCCACCCTGCCAGTGACTCCACGTCCCCCCTGCCCCTGCCAGTGTCTCCACATCCTCCCTTCCCCCGCCTGTGTCTCCATGTCCCCTCTGTCCCCACCTGTCTCCATGTCCCCTCAGCCCCCCACCAGTGTCTCCATGTCCCCTCATTGTTTTCCATGTCCCCCTGATCCCTCCCGTTGTCCCCATGTCCGCCCTGCCCCTTTGCCAGTGCCTAGTTCCACTCCCCACTCCTCACTCCCTGTTGTGACCCTATGCCTCTTGTGTTTCTCTTGCCCCCCCACTCTCCCCTTCTTGCCTTTATGCCTTGTGCCCCCCACTGTTTCTCCTCCCTCTCCCTCACCTCATCCACCCCTCATTCCCTTTCCTTCCCTCTGTTAATTTCCGGCACTACCCCAATTGCCATCAGTAATTCATAGCTGCCTTTCTTTGCAGCCTCCTTGCCCCTCCCCCCTCCACCTCTAAACTATATTTTAGCACTTACTCTTATCATTGGTCCCTTGACCTCTGATAACAGCTTGTCTGTCCCCCCTTCCCCTTCTTGCTTTCTCCTCCCACCCCCTCCCCAGCACTATCTTGAACAGTCATTGACATTTAATGGATAGGTACTTGTTTCGTTCCTCTCCTTAGCTCGTCTCTCCTCTCCCCCTCACCCGCTCTCCTCCTCCTGCTCTTGTCACTCTTGCACTGCAACAATTGTCGTCAGGCATAGTAATGTTACTGCTAGTTTTGTCTCCTTTCTTCCTCCCTCTCCTCTCCCTTATTGTTGCATGCACTTGTATTATCTGTTATGATTTGATTGTTATATTTCACATCACTGTTTCAAGGACTTGTAAGAATGTAACAGTATTCTCCCATGTTCCCTCCCACCTTGAAGTGCTTTGAAACACATGGTGTATAGGCAATATACAAATAAATAATTAATCAATCAGTGCAGGCAGAAGTGTTGGCAGTCAGTTGAAGACAGCTGAAGGTAGCCATTGCATCCGGATTGGAGATCTTTACTGCTTATAGGTTCACGTTTTCAATGGCAGTTCGGCAGCTTGTTGCTCTGTGGAGAATTGGAGACTAACATGTGGTGGGAGTAACTTCCTTCCTGTTCTGCAAATGTAACTAAAGAGCATGTTGCATAAGGGAGGACACAATTTTCTCAAAAAGATTATTACACCTTTGGATAAGGAGACGGCTCTGGCTATTGCAGAGTCGAACCACGGGAACCTGCATGAAAAAGGGGAAAGTTACAGACTTTTTCCCAAATGCCGACCCACCGACACCAGTAAGAACATACAGTCAAACTATTCAGTTGATAGCGATTCCGAGCAGTGGAACTAGTGTGACTCTGATTGACGTGAAAAAGGTCAGGGACGTGATATCTTTCCCTGGTGGTCAAATCAAGGCTAGAATCTCCTGTTTAAAGGATCGGGATTGCTGTAGTTGAAAAACAGCACCCTAATTGTGAAATGGCTACAAATACAAATATGGCCCCAAGCATGACAAATGAGACTCGATATAATGCTTGCACAACCCTGGGGGTTTAAACCCATGAGACGGAAATCCAACCTACTAATCTAAGTGTGTCTCCCCGCTTGTTTGTCCACTCTGATGTTGCAGCTGAAGAAGATTCGTTTTTCGAAGATTCTGTCCGAGATTACCATCAGGCATCAGAAAGACTGCCACGAGAGAGTATGATGAATCTGACTCTTGGGGAAAACTCAATAATGAGTGGGATGAGATTGGCAGTGTTTAGTCTGGTTCTCCCAGCTCTAATGCGAATGTACAAAAATGTTCACTCAGAGGTACGAATGAAAACAGATGTACTATCTTCTATGAAAGAAGAGCTAATTAGAATCAGCCCAATGAGATCTAGGTGTGAGTCTAGTCCCATAGTTCTCAGTTGTCTGGATAGCTGGTTGAAATCCTTTGTTGTGGCTTCATCATCAGCTTCTTTAATGCATGTAGTATAACTAATCACAACCAATGGGGCAACAGGCCCTGCAACAATGCTTGATGAATATATGAGGATAATGTTCATTCATGAATTAGTAATCAGTCAACAAAGAGGAGCAGCGGGAGCTGAACCTGCTCCCTGCCCTCTGCTCTGGCTTCTCTCTTGCTCTCCTCGCGGGAGCTTTCACTTCCTGTTTCCTGAGATTTCGTGAGACTACGGGTCCCGCGATATCTTTACACACCTCCCCTTGATAATGCAAAATAGTACATTGCATAACATAGTCATTGTATCTCACCGGTCTTCTTTGTTCCCTTCTCGGCCTGTCTTTCTTCTCGCTGCTGGCATCCAGTATTCGGTCGGGTTCCTGGACGTCCTTTGGTGCGCCTTCTTCAACTTCTTTTTCCACTAACTCTTTCCTTCCTGCTTCCAGCTCTTGCTCTCTCAAAGTCTCTCTGTTAGGTTCTTCATGGGTTTTGGGTCCCTCTTGTGGCTTTTCTCCTTTGCGACTCTTTTCGAACATGGCCACTCTCTCCATGTTTCATGTGCATCCATCCTCAGTGCGGCCATGGTTGGTTCCTCTATGCATCACTCTTATTGGTTTGCTGAATTTCGAACCAGTGATTTGGTCCTTGGTTGGTAGACGTACTTTAATACAATCACCTTCTTTTACTTCACACCCTTGAATTGTCCTTCTTCTTCCTTCGCTCCACTTTTTCATGCATGCCTTGCTGTTCTCTATTCTCCATACTACTTCCGACATGTCTACTTCATGGTCCTCTGTTACTCTGGCCAGCCATGGTGGCACTAGTGTGGACGCTGCTCTCCTCCCTCTCAACATGTGAAATGGGGAAATTTGAGTAATGCCATTTGGCGTTAGCCTGTGAGCTGCAATGGCCTCTTTGGCCATCTTGAGCGTATCCATCCCAAGGGGGCCGCTAATTGGATGGCTCCTTTAATGAACCTGTTGGCTCTCTCCACAAGTTCATTTACTTGGGGATGATACAACGCTGCTTTCCTTTGGCAAATGTTGTGTTTCTGCAGGAACGACTCCATGTCCCTCGATTCTAACTGTACCCCTTTGTCTGTTACTGACTCACTGAGGAGACCTTCCCTCTGAAAGATTGCTGTGAGGACTTCTATCACGGTGGCAGTCGTGGTATTGGGGACAAACTCAGCTTCCACCCACTTCAACAGGCAGTCCACCATTACTATGCTGTACCGATGTTCGGACATCATTGCCTCTAGTGGTCCAATAATGTCCAGTCCTACTTTTGACCATACTGCATCAGGAACCTCAGTGGGAATCATGGGAGCTTGCCTTATTTTCAAGCATTTATCACTGTTGACACACTTGTGGCATCTCTCAATCATTGCGTCGGTGCGAATCTCCTGATCCATGGAGGGCCACCAGTATGCCTCTCTCACCCTTAGTCACGTCATGGTGTTCCCTAGATGCCCCGCATGGGATCTGCACAGAATCATTTTCCTCATTCCCGTGGGTGGTATTACTTGATTGTTTTTCATGATTAGCCTGTGAGTTTCTGAAATTTCCTCTGCCACCTTCCAGTACGGTCTCATCCCTTCTGGCACTGACCTTTCATCTGGCCATCCATTCCTTATCCATTCTCTGATTCTTACCATGATGGGGTATTTCCCATTTTCTTCAATCCAATGTCTTTCACTCAGCTCCAGGTAGTCTGGGGCCTTGAGGTCTGAGATGGACGCTACCATGCACTCCTCTTGCGGGAAGGTGGTGGCTTTGTCTTTACCCTCGGGCAATCTTGACATACAGTCTCCCTGCAAATTCTTCCATCCTGATATGTGATGTATCTCAAAGGTTTATTCCTGCAGCTTTGCTGCTATGCGTGCCAACCTGGGTGTCAACACTTTTGTACCTCTCGGACTGAGCATGTGAATTCGGGGCTTGTGGTCGGTGACCAATTTAAATTTTGTGCCCCATACGTACATCCTGAAGTGTTCCACGGCCCATGCACAGGCCAACATTTCTTTTGTGAGTGTGGAGTAAATCTGTTCAGCCGTGGATAGGACTTTGGACTACGTGCTCTGTGTCTCCTTTCTTTTGGGTGAGAACAGCTCCTAATCCACACTCGCTGGCATCCATGGTGATGACGGTACACCAGTCTGGATTGAACGGTTGTAGGCACGGTGCTTCCACTATATGTCATTTGATGCTTTCTACTGCTTTCTTCTGGGCTTCTTGCAATGTGAATTCAGTCCCTTTTTTAAGTAGATCTCGCAGTGGTGTTGAAGTTTCCGAAAACTTGGGGATTAATATTCGGCTAGTCCTAGGAATGACCTCACTTCATCCTTATTGGTAGGTTCAGGAGCTTTGATTATTGCTTGCAGAAGGTTTGGTTTGGAGTTTATGCCTTGTGATGATATTTTGTACCGCAAATATTCAACTTCATGCTTTCAATACGCATTTTTCATATCTTAGCTTCACTCCAGCTTCTTGCAGCTTGGTGAGAACCTTCTTCAAGGTAGCATCATGTGTTTGTTCGTCTACGGCGTACACCAGGATATCATCCTGGAAATAGGACACATTCTTTATGTCTCACAGTAGCACGCCCATCATGCGTTGAAATGCTGAGGCCGCCAATGACAGGCCAAAGGGCATCTTCATGAACTGGTAGGTGCCAAATGGGGTGATGAATGAGGTCAATGGCTTGGAGTCTTTGTGCAACTATATTTGATGATACGCATCCATCATGTCCAATTTTGAGAACACTCTGGCTTCTTTCATCATGAGAATTAGCTTGTTGATGCTTGGCAGGGGGTAGCTGTCTGCAATTACTTCTAGGTTCAGACTGCGGAGATCAGTGCATACCCTTAGATCCTGTGAATTTTGTTTTTTTATGAGAACGACAGGGCTCAACCACTCTGATGCCTCGATTTCTTCAATGGTGCCTTCCTTCACCATTCTGTCAAGTTGTTTTCTGAGCGTGTCTCTGGCGGTCGCTGGTACTGGCCTTACTTTGTGCTTGACAGGGACTGCGTTGGCCTTGAGTAGTATTTTATGAACAAAGCCTTTGATTTGTCCAGGACCTTTCAAGAACAGTTTTGGATAATCTTCTCTGACCACTGGCGCTCCTCTTGTACTGACTGACAACACTCGGTCCTCTGTGCTGGGGTCAAGCTTGATTTTGGGTTTTACCTGATTGTCCCAACCTAGAACTGCTGGGCCTTCTTGAATGAAGTATATTCTTGTGGTGGTCTCTCTCCCTTTAAACTCCACTTTCCCTTTGATGTATCCTAATAGGTCGATGGATGCACCTCTGAACACTGTGGGCTTGTGCCGGGTACTGAGTACTTGAACTGTTTCCGTGCCCATCATCTCTTTGTATGTGCGAAGGGGCAAGATAGTTAAGTCCGAACCCGAGTCCACCATGACTCTCGTTTCCAAACCGTTTATTTTGATGGTGCAGTGGGGTTTTCCTCTCCTGGCACGTGGCCTGTTTACCATTATTACAGTGGACCTCCCTTCTTCGTCAGGAAAGGATTCCCTCTATGCGTGGTACTCGGCATTGACATTGCTGACTTTTTTGTTACGTCATCTGCACACAATTGAGAAATGTCCTATCTTCTTGCACACTGAGCATTCTTTGTCTCTTGCTGGACATTCCTTGTCGTAGGCTAAGTGTTTGGTGCTGGTGCATCTATGACATTTCAACAGTTCTTCCCTTCCCCACTTCCCATCTCTCGTGTCAAGGGTTGAGTTCTGCTTCTTGGGTCGGAAGGCTATCGCGTGTACTTCCGCAGGGCTGTGTCCAGCTGCGTATTCTTTCCTTCTTCCTGCAGTCTCTTCTACTGCCCTCGCAATCTCGACTGCCTTTTCCAGCTGTAATTCCTTTTCCAAAATGAATTTGTCTTGCACTTTCGTGTTGTTGGTATGTAAAATTAGCATGTTGCAGATCAGCCCTTCTGCATTGTTACCAAAATTGCACAGTGCAGCTAATTCGCGTAGTTTGGTCACATAGTCGTCCGCTGGTTCGGACACTTCCTGTTTGTGGCTGTAGAACCTAATCCTGTGCAGGAAGGTATTCTCCTGGCAGGCAAATAGCTTTACGATTCTCCTGACCGCCTCCTTAAACAATTCATTATTGTCACCGGCTACCAGTTCGGTCGTGAGGCTTTCAAACACCTGTTGGCCTTCAACGCCTAGGGCGTTCAGTAGCATGGATCTGCACCTCGCCGCCGTGTAGCCTGCGCCGCCTAAAGCTTCTAGGTACGTAGTGAATAGAGGTTGCCATTGTGGCCATGGGATGGCAGGCCTACTTGGCGTTTGAAGAAACGGCGGCGGTGGGGTTGCTCCCTGCATGGCGCTGTGTGGGTCCAAGTCTTGATCCTCGTCACCAATTATGTAGTATAATGATGCACAGTAGGCCTCTGGATAGCTGGTTTAACTCCTTTATTGTGGCTTCATCATCAGCTCTTTAATGCATATAGTATAACTAATCACAACCTATGGGGCAACAGGCCCTGCACAATGCTTGATGAATATATGAGGATAATGTTAATTCACAAATTAGTAATCAGTCAACAAAGAGGAGCACCGGGAACTGAACCAGCAACGTGCCCTCTGCTCTGGCTTCTCTCCTGCTCACCTCGCCTCGTGGGAGCTTTCACATCCTGTTTCCTGAGATCTCGCGAGACTACGCGTCCCGCGATATCTCTACAGTGCCCTGCCAAAGTAACACTCAGCAGATTGCCCTAACTGGCCTCTCAACTGTTGCTGTTGAGGTTGTATTTCCAGAGCAGGAAGGGAGTGGCCTAAATCGAGTTCAATCCTGTGCTGAGGACTCAGTTGGAAATTATCTTTGAGAGGCTAGGAGTTAATCCTTCCAACAGAAAGGTAAAGGGAAACAGCACTCAAAAAAGAAAAAGAGCTTTAAAAAGAAAAAGGCGATGGTTGACCGACAAGATATGAGATGTTTGTATGAGATGTTTTTTTCTACAACAAAATGGAGCAAATGGAGCTGTATGTTTTGGTAAAACTGTAGTCATAAGTCATGACTCTTTGAACTCTTTTCAGGGAACGGTCAAAGAGGTGGGCCTTGACCCAATTCCTGAAAACTGCATGTGTTAATGGAGATCTTGTCCTTGCTCTAAGTGGGAAGGAATGGAATCAGCATAATAGACATGCAAGGGATAACATTGATATACATGATGTGAGACTTGAAGAGGAGTTTAGTAGGGAATTACAAGTAGAGAACTGCAAACAGAAAGGTACTCTGTATGTAAATATGTTCACTGTTTTTGAGGATGTGATACACAATTTACTCATTAGGTGGGAAGCACTAAGTATTGTTAAAAGTGTTCTGTCCCTGATCGGTATCTGCTCTAATGATATTAATCAAGTGTCTCTTCCTGAGGTGAATTATTTGAATGAGTGTCACGTTTGTTTCCACACTGAATTCACAAGAGATTTAGTAATCTCTAGGGAGATTCAGTATAAAGGTAGTAAAGGTGGCGCAAGATTCGCTGCGACCAAAAATGAAAGTCTCAAGTTCGATAATTGAGGAAGACATTGAGTTAATGAGCACCAATACTCCTCTGACATGCATGGTGAAACTGTCTGGATATGAGGGAGAGCCGATGATTGATCAGGCTGAGTATATAGCGTTTAGAACATTGTATACTAAAATGCTTAGCTGGAATACCAGGGGGCACAATAGTTTCTTGAAGTTAGAGTAATGACAGAGGTTGCAAATGTATGATGTCATTGCCCTACAAGAAACTTGGTTGCTTTCCCCGCCATTTCTAGATGGCTTCTCTGTCTCAATACAAAAAAAAGCTAAGTAAGGGCATAGAGGATGCCCCTTTGGGGGACTGGTGATAGTGCTAACAAAATGCATCAAGGTGGAAGTTTGAACCCTTTAATACAATGTCTGAGGGGTTGCTATTGGGAATCTTGAAAGCATCTGGAGGAGAAATGGAAATATAATTCTTAATGATTCATTTACATCTAAATCCCTTATCAATCGCAGATAATAATCAGATGGGGGAGTTAGATAATGTTATTGAAGTGGTTGGAAGTTATTCTGCTGAGATTTATAATCTGTGCAGGCGACTTCAATTGTTATTGTAGTAGCTTAGAAGAAGATGAAACTACCTTCTCTTTGCTGAAAATAGGTGGCGTCTTGAAAAATATAAGATGGTTCAAATGGTCAACATATATGGAAAAGTGGAACTTGGCCAGGCTAAATGGGAACGTGAAGGGAGACAGGGAATGTGGTACCACTGCATCTTGAGCATGAAAGAGACAAAATCAAGGTATTCAGTAGTATGCAGCAATCCCGACCCGAAGAGGTAATCACACCCCAAGGGAGTTGAGGCAAGGTGCAGCACTGCACATTTGGGGTTCATGAGCCAGTTTGACCTCAACATTGTTGCGGTGCCTAGTGGAGGACAGCGGCCATGAAGAAAGTGGTTACATCCATATTTACCACTGAAACTGGTTGGCCCAAGTTAGGGGTTCCTGTGGCCTCCTTAGTAGCCATGAGATCTCATGATAGGAACCTCAGTGTACAGCATATGGTGTACACAGCTCCTCAATTATGGAGCCTTGTTTTTAGCTTCATTTTCTAAACTATCTTGAAGTGAACAGAGTATTTAAAAGCAATCATTTGAACGCTGTATGACTTCCAACACTTTTTGGGGCTTGGTGCACAGCACCTCCAAGGTGCTCTTAATTTCAACTATTTAGCTGCTTTTCCCATTGCTCCAACTAGTTAGTGCAAGCCTCGTCTTCTGTCCCCTAACCCTAGATAAGCAGCACACCATCGGACTCTAGGGTTTAGCAACCACAGGAGGACTTAGTAAGATTGGTTGGTGGGTTACGTAGGTTGTACTCACTGACAAAATTGAAAAATAATAATTAAAATTCAGATCTGTTTTTGCTTAGTGTGAACGTGTTAGGCTATAGTTACAGGCCAGCTACCCACCCCCAGTCCCAGATTGGGTTTTTTGTCCCACTTGGTTTGGTCCTTTTTCCACTTCTACAATTGATTTTGTGTACATCTCCGATACCTATGTTCAGTTTGTGAATTCCCTTGACATATGTCAGAGCCCAGTGAGTGACTATGCAAAGTTGGTGGTGAACTTCAACATTCCGTCGAACTATGACCCTGTAAGGATGACTTGGTCTATAGGTCTCATAGTAGATACTCATGGAAAAAGGGTACTAATTACAGTGAAGAATTATGGCCAATGTAATCATGTGCTTGGAGAATGGTGGTGCGATCATTGTAATAATTCTAAAGAAGATTGTTTTCTCCTCGACAAATTCTCAGACTGTGTGCAAGGGTTAGTGTTGGAAACTGGTAATAACATCCACCTGGAAGGAGGAGCCTGTGAGACCTGACCAGACAAAAGAGTTTGATTATATAATAAGAGACACAAAGTGAGAATTAAGAAGGAGGAATGGAAGGATTGTTAAAAATAAGGTTGTAGGCTCGGCTGCTAGAACAACAGAGTTACGCAGGAGTAATTTGACTTATAAAAATGTCCTTAAACAATATACAATTGGGAAATGTATTTAACAAAATCAAGAGGGATTACTAAGATGCACAGAGCATGAGAGCCAACGCATTTGGTGGACTTTGAATGCAGTAGTGGGAAAACAGATGTCTATGCAAAATAATGAGAGATGAAGAGCCCCGGCTTGCATATTTTTATAAAATATTTGCTGTATGGAAAATAAAAAGTCCAGTCATCCTTATGAAATACATTAAGTGGATGATTTGAAGGTATTCACAAGATATTGCAGATCAAATAATGAAACTGAACAATTCAGGAGCCTGCAGCCCTGATGGTTTATCGAACTTAGTGTTGAAAAATGATTTGGAGGTGTGGGCTGAGATCCTATATTCCCTTTTTGTAGAAATAGTTAAATTCACCAAAATTCTTGTGGCTTGGCAGTCGGCTGTAGTAGTGTCAATCTGCAAGAAAGGTCCCAAAAGTGGGTCCTCCAGCTATCGCCCTATGACCCTCATTGATTCATTTAGTAAGATCTTTGCATCTCTTATTTTAAAAGATCTTACAAACTGGGCCAAAAGACAGCATATCCTTGATGTGAGGCAAACAGCTTTTAGAAAAGGATGTGCCACTTTCTATGAATGGGCTGATATGTACCTTACTGGTTGAATATGCCTCTGCTATTAAAAACAAGCTGTTGTAAGTGACCTGCCTCGATATGTCTGCAGCCTTTGATAAAGTTGATCTGCAGCGACTGTGGTAGAAACTTAAACAGTGGGATATTCCTGAAGGTATTTTGAGTATGATTAGCCTGCAATACAATCAGAATTGTACACATGTCAGGCTAAACGCTGCAGGAGTTGTTACAATAGTAATTTTATTTATTTATTTATTTGTATATGGTTAAAAATAACCTTTACAAAATATACAGATATAAAAAAAGCCAATACAATTATAAAAAACATAAGACATTAGCATAGAAAAATATTAATTAGTAGATAATTACAAAGCATAAACATAAACCAGATACAACACTTAAAAGAAAATAACTCAAAACGTATGAACACTCTACCATGATTACTTAAGAAGGAAAAAAAAAGAAAAAAAAAGCGAAATACACTCAATACTTAATATCCTCCTCTTAAGACATCACGATCAAGAAACTACAGTTAAAAACTTCTAGCATTCAGCTCATGCAATTATTTGGTCAGCATTACTCACATGCAAATCAGTTTGTATTCCCAATTTGCATAGATGTTTTAAAGACCTTACAATTGATATTTGTAACGATTTATCTGCTCCTTGTAACATTTTTATCCATAGTAATTGCAGATCTATTGGACCTGAAGGAGCCACAAATTTACTAAAATAATTAATCCGATATGGTCTTAATGAAATGCAATAGACCATCAGATGCTCCAGAGTCTCTTCCACGCCCAATACCTCACAAAACCGGCAGCCAAGTTCCCTTACAGGGTCTTTGCTGCGGGCAGTTAGAATTTCTCTAGTCGGTAGGGCATTGCACCTGAAACGCGTAAAGATATGCCTGGATGATTTATCAGGGAACAGTGCTAAGTATGATTCCACTGTCCCTCATTTTTTGTAATGGGAAAGAATGTGTTTTTGGAACCTAGTGACTCCTACAGAACACATTGTACTATCCCAATCCCCCCATTCTAAACTTGTTTTGACCTTTTTAGGATTAAACATTAATAATTCCAAAGATAGGCCCCATTGCTCAAGATATACTGTGCATTCCTCCTTAAGGTTTAGTATATAAGCAGAAATGATGTTATTACTGCGTATGCCTGAGCCAAGGAGATCATATAATGTGCCCCTCGTTGTTGTAGCCATTTTCCTGATTAAACAGAGTTTTTTCCACATTACTATAGATGTAATTGAGTTTAGGCCTAATTCATACCGTAAAACTGCCACCGGCGTACATTTCGGTAGACATGACAGAATTGTTCTTAAGAATCTTCCTTCATATTTATTCATTTCTGCCATAAACCAGCGAGGATAGAATTCCACCCTGTAGCAGAACTGTGGTAGTATCTTTTGCTTATAAAATCGTACCGCAGGTAACCGCGTATTTTCCATATGTAATATCAATTTTTTTTAATTGTATCCTTAGGGGTATCATTTTTGCGTCCATACGTTGTCTAAATTGTGATTTCTGTTTGTTGCTAAAAATTGGATACCACAGATATTGTATATAGGGCTTTACCATCAATTTTATGTGATTCAGAAACCAAGAATGTTGTTTTAAGTAGGGGCGCGCATGTAGTCGAATAACCACTGTCTTATTCTCATTTATCTGTAGATGATTTACTACAGTATAATCTCTGAATCGACAGAGTAATCGCTGCAACCCTATGGGAGTATGGTCGAAGAGCATAAAATCTTCTGCGTACGCTGTCCAGCAGATCGTTGTCCCCTCAACCCGCGGCGATACAAACGCCACCTCTTCCAGCCCTTCCCCTACATCAGAGACATATAGATTGAAAATTGTGGGGGCAAAAACGCACCCCTGTCGTAACCCATTTGGTGCATCAATTAAACTGGATAAGCAACCCTCATTATTCAAACGAACCTGAAGTTGGGACCCTTCATGTAGCTTGATTAGAATAGAGAGCAAGATTGGAGGCATTCCCAGATGGTTTAACTTGCCCCACAACACTGTTCGGTCCACTTTGTTAAATGCCATAGACAAATCAATAGTCGCGATGTAAATAGGTGCTGCATCTTTTTTCCATGCCATTTCTTGCATAACAGTTGGCAGGATTCCTCCCGCATCCGTCCCCACATTTTATCTGAAACCGAATTGTAATTTGGATAGTATGTTGTTTTTGTTAATCCATGTATGTATATAATTTAATATGATACCAGAAAAGATCTTTGAATCCGCATCCAATAAGGCTATTGGCCGATAGTTAAGAGGATTGGAGCGGTCAACCGTTTTATATACTGGAATCACAAAAGAAATATGCCAAGAGGACGGGATAGCGCAAGTCAGGAGAATATCGTGAAACAATACAAATAATATTTTTGGCCAAAGCTGTTTGTTTTGCTTAAAAACGATGTTAGCAAGGCCATTGGGGCCAGATGCCCTTGATGATGAGGCCCTAGAGATCAAAACACTGATATCCTCCTCAGTGATATCAATATTCCAATCTACATTCAATATTGCAATGGGAGTTTGCATGGTACTATGTTTTATTTGATAAAGGCTACCAAAGTGGCCACCCCACTGTTGATCAGAGATTGGATTTGCTAATGCCTTACAATTATGGGATGCCTTGTCATTGACCAGTGCCCAAAATGATCTAGAGGAATTATCCCTTAGTGCACTCAGCATTCTTTCCCCATCTAATTGATAAAGCTTTGCTCTGCTATCCTTAATCTTCCATTTCCAGAGGTTAGCAACTTGTTTTTTTAATGCCATTTTATTTTCAGGCGAAAGCAGTGAATTTACCACTTGCCTCAGGCCCTTTTGTCACTGATTCTTATATTCTCTTATAACTGGCTCATAAGCATGTGTATGGCTAGTACGGACCTGATCTACATTAATGGGAATTGCCGTGCAGGATATTACCTTGCCCACATAACTAGAAAAATAACCCTTCGAATACATTACATACTTTCCTTCTAAGGTGAAGGAGTTAAAGTCTCCAATAAATACTGCATTTGTTTTTTCTACATTGGTCTTGTGCCACACTATTCTGTTTTTTGCTTGGTTTATTTCCAGGTTCACTAGGTTCGAATGTGTAACACTCTCGTCCCTTTTTCCCTCAAAATGTACATACAGTATCTTATGGTCACTGCAGTTCATCTTCAACAACTTAAACTCCTCCACCTTGCCCATGATTGAGTCCGAAAGAAAAATATAATCTATAGCACTAGTTTGCGTGCCTCTATACCAAGTAGTATAAGGGTTTTTCTCTTTCCAGAAACCCAATGTATTTGACAGACCCCATGACTCCATAAACATCCTCCAGAGTTACCCCTGCATGTTTTTGTTACACTTTGACCAGTTAAAATTTCCCATATCCTTAAATGTAGTTTGTGAAGTTTCATTTCCAATTCCTACATTAAAATCCCCTGCAATTATTGTTACCAAGTTTTTTGAAATTTCATGACATTTCATCATCAGTACCCCCAGTTTTTTAAGTTCGACCTCAATGTCAAGTTTCGTATTCCAGTAGACATTGACAATCAGAAGGTCACTAACCCCAATGGGCGTGCTGTTTTCAAAGCGTATTAACAGTAATAAGCACCAAATCTGTGATCCTATCCAATTTTATAACTTTAGGCAACAGGGAAGTAGTTACTCCTATTAGTAGACCACCTGCAGGTCTACCTACTGTGCCTTGTTTGGCCAGGGTAGAATTAATGATAAAACCATCTAGTACGTATTCTGAAGTAAACCATGTTTCCTGTATACAAAAAATAAAACATTCTTTGAATATATCACATATTTCCAGTGTGTTCCTTAGTGACCAGTTCCCCCTCGAGTTCCAACTGATCAGAGGGAAGTTTGCATGGTTACTAACTATTGGGTTTCAGGACCTGAAGTTGTGATATGGAATCTCTGAATGTAATGGCTAACCATCTAAGGTTAGGCTCATCATAAGTGCTTTCAATTGATTTGGAAGGCCGAGTTTCCTCTCCGTGCTGCTCCCTCTCCACCCGGATCTCAGATCTCCTCTCCGGGTGCACCCTCTCTAGATCGTATCTGATTTTATGGAACATACTACTTTCTTTCAACACTGTCTCAACAGTAAGATTGGAGTGGAACGCAACCCTTACATAATCATATCTTCCTGGGTGGACAAAATCCACCAACTTGATGTCTCCTGTTGTAATAAGTGAGAGATTTGGTATCTCCTTAAACAGGGCCAAAACCGTCACTCTATTCAGAGAACAGGGGCCCCCCTTGTCAAATAGGTAGTATAGAAAAATGCTCGGGAATTCAGAGCATTTAAAGGGACGATAGTTAATGGCCCCTAATTGTGCTCCCATTGGTGGTATATCAGAATGGCCCCAGGGTGGGATGGAAGTCCGGTAGTCCTCATGACATTCCTGATTACTTCTCTCATCCCTGAACATATCAGATGGTTTCCTGAGACCTTCCCCTTCACTATGAATATCTTCATTCAATGGGCCCCGAGTTGGATTTGGGGCCTTTAAATTTACATTTTTGTAGTCCTCTTTAGTGACCTGCACCTTTTCCACTATTGGTGGCACACACATTTTGTTATCATTTTCATTTTGAACACTGGAATCCTGTGTCGGAAACGGGGTTACTTTAAGAACAGATTCACCTCGTATACCGTCATCATGACCTTCCAGCATCAGTTTTATGACCCTTCTGATCACTCGTTCCATCACCGGTATCCCTTCCTGAGAATCAGCTTCTACCAGAGCTTCTGTGTTTTCTGTACCCCCGAAGGATTTGGATCCCGTTAAGGAAGCATTATTTCCCTCTTTGTTATCAGTTTGCAAACATCTATTGCGTCCAAGGCCATTAGATTGGAAACATTGTGCTGTTGATTCGGGATTATTGTTGACAATCATAGTATGCATTGTTACTTCATTTACTCCTTGGTTACCAGAGTGTAGCACCTCTACCACTTCCAAATCGGTAATCCCCTCCCTATGGTCCCCATTCTCTTCCAATATTACCATTATGGGTCATTGTTTGCCTTGGAGGTAAAGCATCTTTCTCTGGGGGTAAAGCCGAAATTGAGGCTCTAGAGGATACAATGGGTTCTAGCTGCTTTACTTGTTTAGGGAAGAAGTTAAATAGACTTCCCTGGATGTTTGGATCTGACTGCTTTGGACCCTCGATGTTGGTGATAGTAGTCCTCTGCTGGCGCTTGACGCCCTTATTTTTTAGATTTTCAGATATCTGGTCGGGTGCAGCCGTACCCCTCGTTCCTTTACATAGTAACACCTCTGGACCTTCATCTATCTCAATAATATCAGAATCCAGGCCATCTGCCTCCCCTCTTAACAGCCATCTCCAATTATTTTTGGCAAATTTGACATTCTTCCGTCTATAGCCTGATGTGTTCTTTTTACGCATGATGTTAATTTTCTTTGTGTTGCTTTTAATTTTATTTAAATTATGGGCCCTTTGCCTCTGCTTCTGCGCCCTGTCTACATTTTTGTTGTTATTATTTTGTATATGAGGCTCATTATTCGAGCCCACATTTTTATCGTCCTCATTCACTAGCAATTCAGGCTCTTCAGATGGTCTCACGGGGGTGGGTGGTCCATCCCGTAGCAATACCCCTGGTGTGATTGCCCCACACCCCTCCCGCTGGTCATTGGATATTAGTGCCTGTGTTCTCGAGTCCAATAGATTCAGGTTGGCCATGCCACCACTAACTGCAAAACAATGTTGTCTCTCTACAGCAGCTATTAGCTGTTTTAAGAGTATGGTGTGTAATGAAAGTTCATTTAGGATCGAGCCATTTAGGGTGTCCCCTTGGGGCGGCCTAAACTCATACTCCCTGTTCATAGGTTGAGCTGATGAGAGTTCCCAGTCTGCCTCCCTCCCCAAGGGATACTGAGACAGTGCCATGAGTGAACTATCAATCATTTCTGGACTTCGTTCACTACCCTTCTGATGTATAGAATCTTCTGTCTCAGTAAGAATCTCTAAGCTCTTACTCGGTTCGCCTGAGTCAATCAATAGAATAGATTCATCCGCCACCCCCCCACCCTCCTCCATATTCATTACAGCATTTCCCATGGGGGACGGTGGCGATGGAGGCAGGGGGAGTCTGCATGCCATACTCATTGTACCCTTAACAAGAGTAAATACTAAAGGAGCAGTAAGAATATCGTCAAAAGAACCTGCCACTGCCTTAGATTCTCTCCTGGTAAGTGGTACAGTCCTCTTGTAGGTGTAAATTTCTCTTTTGTTTTTCCTCATGCCTTCCGTATGAGAAAGTCAAATCAACAAAAGAAACACTTTTACCACTGCACCTTTACACTCAACTAATCCTCCCCCGCCACCAAGCTGAGCAACCCCACCACACTTTCAGTGCAATTAGAAACCAATCCTTTAACTCCACTCCATTAAGGTTAGGGCTTCTCTTTCATAATTCCCAGATATCTATACAAAGTGGAAACCAGTATCGGCATACAAAGCAACATATGCACCTTGCCTCCCTGCCTCTCCGCCACTCGAACAGCCAAACAGCCCACTTGTGTGCCACTTCCGGGTGCGCGCGCGGGTGCGCTAGCACTCGAAGCTATATGCACGTTGAGGGCGTGGGCTGGTCCCAGGAGCAGGCAACAAAAACAAACAACGGACTCTGTGGAGATAGTAGAAATACCAAAGATCAGTGGTGCAACCTGTCTTTATGGCACCAACATAAGTCCCCAAGTCCTCCTCCCCCTGAACACAGTTCCCCAAGTCCCCAAGTCCCAGAGTCCCAGAATGTGTCCCCAAGTCCCAGCGCTCAACACCAGTACTTCAGTACTTCCCAATACTTTGCAGGGTAACCTGCGCGTTTCGCTGCAGAAAAGGCCTTTTGTCCTTCCTCTTGCCGACTCACTTGGCAAAGATGCGGGCGTCTATGGCATCCACAGAAAAGAGTGTCTCACGGTCTCTCCAGTCTCTCCAGCCAAACAGCCCACTTGCGTGCCACTTCCGGGTAATTGAGGTTTGAGTGGGAGTGAGTCAGGGTTGTGTGCTTGCCCACACCCTATTTTATGTGTATATCTCTGATATTGCGAAGAATCTGGATACACTTAACATTTCCCCGGCACCTGGGTTTTCTGTCAGTTGGTTGGCTACTATATGCGGATGATGTCATTCTTTTTGATCAAACACCAATTGACTAACAGAGATCCCTTTATGTGATGGGTAATATGTACAAGAGAATTAACTACAGGTAAATCCAAGTAAGTCATGTATATTGGTGTATAATAAAACATTTTTTAAAAATACTAACATTACATGAATTATAGACAGTTCGAGAATACTGGAGGCGGAAGCTGCAGTTTATCTTGGCCAAATATTTGATACAAAAGTTTACTAATTCCGCTGTAAAGAAAATGGGTTTTGTGAAATTAGTGTTACACCTTTCCGCCGATGGTCGCTTTGGCAACAGCAACGAGTAGGTACCATACTGCAATCCCACTTACCCAACATGGCAGACTGCTCAAGATTCAACTGTGCAAGCAACGGTATAGAGGTTGTACGTTTCTTGCATTCGTTCCGAGACGGTTACGTGAATCCTTATAGAGCAACCAGGAAGTTAAGCAATCGCGTCGCTACTCTTCTACTCGGCGCTTCGTAAGTTAATTCCTAGGAATTAGTACTTACTTTGTCTCCCCTTAATTCTGATTCCCTTCCTTATATCTCTTCCCTTCTATCGTTTATTCTATAGAGATTCACCTCGCCTCAGACCAACAATTGATCCTCGCTACATATTGATTCGTCCCGTAGTAACGTTCTGTACCATCACTGGGAAGTGAGTTTCCTGGGAGCTCCCGTCAATCTTTTCCCATAGTCCTTTCCCAAATCCTACTGTGTATACTAATATCTGGTTTCTGTTTTCCGGACAAGGTATTCCCATTTCCGTGGGCAGAGAATACCGCCTCTTGGCGGGGTTCGCCCTAAGAATTATTGAATGTATTAGCCTCCGTCTCTAGAGTAAGTTACCCATTTATTCATTCAGAGCTTTACCTTTCAACCTAGATCTGATACTCACCTCTCCTGTTTTCTGCTCAGGACAAGTCACGCCTGCAGCCCGCTTCCCGACAGCAATCTAACCTAACACCGGAAGCCGACTACCGAACTGATCCATCTTTGCGTTCAAGCAGGGGTTTTTTTCCCTGAGTGATTCCCACTATTGTATTTGCTTGTTATATTACCAAAGTATATTGTTGTCAAGGCGTAACAGTAACAGTTAGCGACGCCAGTAAAAAATGTTTTTAAAAAAAATAAAATTAAAAAATATATATTTAGGTTCTTACCCTCATTACCTACTGGGCGGCTGGGAGGATTCCGATGGAACAGCAAATGCAGCAGTTAATGGCTGCTATGCAGTCTATGTCTTTGGAGATGCAATCTCTGAAGCAAGACAATGCGCAATTGCGGCAACACGTTGCTCGAGCCTTTTCTGAGTCTTCGCCCACAACTCTAAATACTGGCAAATATGATGGTGACCCTCATAAACTCAAGGAATTCCTTGATAGTTGTACGGTTCAATTTACCTTTAAGGCCCGTTTCTTCCCGACAGATAAAGATAAGGTCGGCTATATGATTTCACATCTGACGGGTCCCGCATTGGCTCCTTTAGTGACTTCGGGGAATGCCATATTGGATTCATTCCCGGCCTTTACCAATAGTTTTCGATCCATGTTTAGTCGACAAGAGATCTCGGTCACTACTCAAGAGAAATTATTAGATTTAAGGCAGGGTGATAAAGACCTCATAAATTATATCACTCAGTTCAAACAACTCTCAGCTGAAACTGGTTGGCCGGATGATCGTCTTCTCACCTTGTTTCGCAGAGGACTTTCAGAAGAGTTGAAAGATGAAATTGCTAAGGTGCCTCGACCAGCAAATTTAGCGGATATGATAACGCTTACTATGCAGGTTGATTACCGCCTCCGCGAGCGCTCCCATGAGAGGAGAAAAGGGAGGAGCAATAAACCCTTTCCTGAATCTCAATCTTCTACAAGCAAACCTCAGGCTGCGGATGAACCTATGCAGATAGGGATAGCTCGGGGTCCTTTGTCAACTAGCGAGAGAGAAAGAAGGATGAGTCAGGGTTTATGTATGTACTGTGGATCTTCTTCCCATGTCTTCAGGGATTGTCCTACTGTTCCTCCTCGTCAGGCACGAAATCCGATTCAGGGAAACGCCAAGACCCTGCCGTAAGGGGAAGTACGGCAGGAATAACTAACCAGAGTTCCCCAAAGAGAATAGGTACTTCTTTGGAAGACACGCCGACTGAACACCGTATGTTAACACTCTCCCTGATTATCACTTTAACAGGCTTGGAGATACAAGGAGTTCCAGCTTTGATAGATAGTGGTGCGGCTGGAAATTTCTTGGATGATCAGTGGGCAGCTAAACATGTGATAACCAGATCCGCCAAGTCCTGTGTCACTCCTATTCAGGGGGTAGACGGGTACCCTCTGAGCTCCGGAACCATTAGAGAACAAACAACCCCCCTAACATGCTTGATCGCCACTCACAAGGAGACATTGGTATTCGATTTGATAAAGACGGCTCATTTTCCCATCATATTAGGGCTACCATGGTTAAGGACCCATAATCGCTTTATAAATTGGGCTGCTGGGACATTATTCTTGGGTTCTGAATATTGTGTATCCCACTGTCTTTCTCAAGCCTCTGTTGGGATCCAGATTCCTTCTATGTTGGCAGAATTGCCTGTAGTTCCTTCAATTGGATTGCTAGGTGAAATCCCAGTGTGCCATCAAAGATTCAAATCAGTGTTTGTCCAACCAGATTTTCCTAAATTACCTCCTCATCGCAGGGATGATTGTCACATTAACCTTCTCCCTGACCAACCCATACCCTTTGGTCGAATGTACATATTGTCACAGCAGGAAAAGAAGGCCCTCAAAGAATATCTCAAGATGAATCTTCAAAACGGTCTTATAACCGAATCTAAATCACCAGCAGGAGCCTCTTTATTTTTTATCCTGAAGAAGGATTCGAAAGAACTAAGGCCGTGTATAGACTATTGAGGGTTAAACAAGGTCACCATAGCTGACAAATACCCCATGCCTCTTATCCCGGACATTCTTGAAGCCGTTCAAGGGGCTTCACTCTACACCAAGCTGGATTTACGCTGGGTTTATCACCTGATTCGCATCGCACCTGGGGATGAATGGAAGACTGCATTCCGGACCCCATTCGGTCACTATGAATATCGAGTTATGCCATTTGGGTTAGTGAATGCTCCTGCAGTGTTTCAGCGATTTATGGACCACCTATTCACTGACATCCTCCTTCATTTTATAATCATCTACTTGGATGATATTCTGGTGTTCTCACAGAATTTAGAGGAACACATCAAACATGTGAATCTAGTGCTAGATCGTCTCAAGGCCAACCAACTGTTTTGCAAAATAGAAAAATGTGAATTCCACAAGGAACAGGTTACTTACCTAGGGTTTGTTCTATCTGCCCGGGGAATTTCCATGGACCCTCGTAAGATTTCCACTATTTTGGATTGGCCTCCCCAACTAATATAAAATAGGTACAACGATTTTTGGGGTTCGCAAATTTCTACCGGAAATTCATCCCAGGTTTCTCTAAGATCATTCTTCCCATCACCAGTCTTCTGAAGAAAGGAAAGACCTTTATATGGGATGATTCCGCTCATAAGGCATTTACTGAACTCAAGGGTCTATTTACTTCCACATCTTTCTTGCTTACTCCGGATCAATCTCGTCCTTTCATTGTTGAGACTGACGCCTCTCACCACGCCCTAGGAGCCATCCTGTTGCAGAAGGACGATCTTGGGCAAGAAAGACCAATCGCGTACCTGTCTAAAACCTTCTCTTCCTCAGAAGTAAACTATTCAGTCCTCGAGAAGGAATTGTTGGCAATCAAAAAGGCTTTTGAAGAATAGAGACATCTTCTACTTGGTGCGGTTCACCCAGTAGAAGTCCGTACCGATCATCGCAACCTCAAGGTGCTGCAACAGGCTCACACCACAAACAGCCGACAGGCTTGATGGGCCCATTTCTTCTTACCATTCCGGATACAATTTACTTTCCTTCCAGGTAATCAAAACCTTCGAGCAGATGCCCTTTCACAAAAGGATCCTCCTATCAAGAAATTTCATCCAGAACTGCTTTTTCCTAAAGCTAGATTTTTGGCATCTATTACAGATTTTCTACAGGCATTCAAACTAGAGACAGCCCGCAATGATCTAATTTGCAAGGACCTGGCAAAGACCCATTCGCTTACCAGAGACAAGGACTACTATTTCTTTAATGATCAAGTTTTTGTTCCAACCCCGATGCTTCAAAGGGACGTACTTTTTATGTGTCATGATTCTAAGGCGGCAGGACATCGAGGATATCAAACTACCTTAGATTTAATCACACGTCATTTTTGGTGGCTGGGTCTGTCCAAGGACGTCCATGATTATGTATCAGCATGTACTATTTGTTTACAATCCAAAACTCCTAGGAACCCAGCATTTGGCTTACTAACCTGTATGCCCATTCCGGACAAACCATGGCAGGTCATTTCCACAGATTTCATTGTTGATCTCCCTTTGTCTTCTGGCTACACCACTATTATGGTGACAATTGACTATTTTACAATTATGGCTAAGACACCCCGCTCCCTGGGGCGGCTCTGATGTCTAAGATCTTTGTATCTGAACATTTTTCCAGACATGGTCTTCCTGATACCATTGTCCCCAGTATGTCTCGCAGTTCTGGAAAAATATCTGCCAGATGTTGGGGATCAAAAGAGCTCTCAGCTCGGGATATCATAAGCTCGGGATATCATCCCCAGACGAATGGACAAACAGAGCGCCTCAACCAAACGTTAGAGGGTTATTTACGTTGCTTTGTTTCGGCGGCTCAAGACAATTGGGGAGATCTCTTACCTTTGGCAGAATATGCTTACAATAATGCCAGACATTCGGCCCTGAAGACCAGCCCCTTTTTCTGCTCCTATGGTTTCCATCCATCATTCGAACCTTCTGTTGCTAAATACTCCTCCAACTGTCCAGGAGTGGACGGACTTGTTGACAGCATCCATAAGGGACAACAGCTTGCTCGAATAACTATGCAAGCTGCTCAAGAGCGAGCTAAACGGGTAGCTGACCGTCGTAGACAAGACTTACCATCCATTCAAGTTGGCAATGCAGTCTGGTTGTCTGCCCGATTTCTCCTGAAACATTTGGTCCCATCCAAACTAGCTCCCAAATATTTCGGCCCCTTTAAGGTGGTACCATTGGTCGGTCCTGTTGCGGTTCGATTGGCTTTGCCTGACTCTTGGGTCCGTATCCATCCGGTCTTTCACCTTTCTCAAATCAAATTGTCTGTGAAAGATCGATTTCAACGTACCCCTGTTACGCATCACCCACCTATTATGACCGATACCGGACCAGAGGTGGCTGGCATTTGTGATTCCAGATATCATCGAGGCCGGTTACAATTCCTAGTAGACTGGAAGGGGTATTCCCCTGCCGAAAGGACTTGGGAGCTGGCATCAGGGGTGCACGCTCCGTCGTTAGTTCGGAAATTCTTCCGTCTTCACCCAGGGAAGCCGGGTTCACCTCCTCGTAGGAGGGGGCATACTGTTACACCTTTCCGCCGATGGTCGCTTTGGCAACAGCGACGAGTTCGTACCATACTGCAATCCCACTCACCCAACATGGCAGACTGCTCAAGATTCAACTGTGCGAGCAACGGTATAGAGGTTGTACTTTTCTTGCATTCGTTCCGAGATGGTCACATGAATCCTTAAAGAGCAACCAGGAAGTTAAGCAATCGCGTCGCTACTCTTCTACTCGGCGCTTTGTAAGTTCGTTCCTAGGAATTAGTACTTACTTTGTCTCCCCTTAATTCTGATTCCCTTCCTTATACCTCTTCCCTTCTATCGTTTATTCTATAGAGATTCTCCTCGCCTCAGACCACCAATTGATCCTCGCTACATATTGATTCGTCCCGTAGTAGTGTTCTGTACCATCACTGGGAAGTGAGTTTCCTGGGAGCTCCCATCAATCTTTTCCCATAGTCCTTTCCCATATCCTACTGTGTATACTAATATCTGGTTTCTGTTTTCCGGACAAGGTCTTCCCATTTCCGTGGGCAGAGAATACCGCCTCTTGTCGGGGTTCGCCCTGAGAATTATTGAATCTATTAACCTTCGTCTCTAGAGTAATTTACCCATTTATTCATTCAGAGCTTTACCTTCCAACCTAGATCTGATACTCGCCTCTCCTGTTTTCTGCTCAGGACAAGTCACGCCTGCAGCCCGCTTCCCGAAAGCAATCTAACCTAACACCGGAAGCCGACTACCGAACGGATCCATCTTCACGTTCAAGCAGGGTTTTTTTTCCCCAGAGGGGTTTCCCTGGGGGTTGTGCTTTCTCCCTTGCCGAGATTTCTCGTCGGCAGGGAGAGAACAGAGTTTCCCGGGAGACCTTCCCCTTCATCCATGTCGTCGCCCTCGGAACCTCCCGGCTGCCCAGGTTAGTCATTCCCACTATTGTTGTTGCTTGTTATATTACCAAAGTATATTGTTGTCAAGGCGTAACAGTAACAATTAGAAACCCTGATAATACGAATGAAATTGATTATCAGAGATTATGTTCCTTTCTATGTTGCCTCTACTATGTTTCTATCAACATAAAGCTGTTCTGAAAATAATGTATGGACTTGAGTTGCTATATCCTGCAATTAAGAGGTGGTTAGAGATTAATGAGGGCCGCCTTTGGGGGTCTGTGATTGGCCTATCAAACTCTGTGCAACTCCCAGTCATTATTGTCATGGTGGCACTTGCATTGCATGAACCTAAGAGACTGATTGTATACTTTAAAATTATAATGAAGAGTAAAGCATCCCTCTTCAATATGATGGGAGGGATTTTTTGTGACAGCGGAAATGTATACGTAGAAGATTGTATGCTTACATGTGAAGATTTCTTTAAAAAAAAGCTTTGATTAGCAAGGACGCAGGATTTTTGTTCGATAGGAAAAAACTTTGGAATTAATTATGAAATATAAATTGTATAAATAATATGAGGGGATCACAACAAGACAGTTCAAAACCTTACTATATCTGTTTAAAAGACCATCAACATGTTTTATAATGTTTTTTTTAACGATTCAGACAGAGGACATGTAGATTGTGCCAGACTCAGGATATGGAAACTGTAAAATATTGGGTTTTAAATCGTAATCCACTAAAAGATTTGCGCGTCCAGTTTTTGGAGAGATTTGTACAAGCATCCACCTGCATATTTTCTGACAATCTCTAGCGATGGATGATGAGGAGCAACTCATTAGCAGTTTCAATTGCATTAATGAATTTTATAGATGCCGTTTTTATTTAGTGTGCGATATAAATGTACTATCAAAGGGGATTTTAAGCCGAGTCGGAAAACATGTTTTAAGTAAATGTTTCAGGTATATGAATTATTAGTATGCTATGTGAAGTAGTAAATGATGTGTATTTTCCTTTTTAGATCTATTTTATATATACATTTGCTATATTTATATCCATAGGTATGAAGTGTTTTAAGTGTAATAGTTTATTGATTATTATGTACTAGGTATGATTGTAATTAATTAAATGTTGCATTTTGTTTCTTATGTGAAAGGTTGGATATGTAACCAAATCACAATAAATAAAACATGTATATATTTTGGTTGTTTGTTTCATGTTGTTCTCTATGTTTATGTCTTTTTAGTATGTGTTTTTCTCTTTGAGATACAATAGAGCTTCTTTTACTTTGTTTAAGTCAACTAGTTGCTGCCATATTTTTCTGTCTTTTGTTGTTATGCCATTTACCAGAACAATTAAAGATCAATTTAGTAGTTATCCTACTCCTACAGTTTCAACGTTTTCTTTGAGATTTTATGGTAACTATATGTCTTTTCACCAACGACTTTACATAATTCTGATGGAGGCAATTTGACAGTCTTGGGTTGTAATCATATTATAGCTGCGAACGGGTGCACTGTTTCAATTCTACTACGGTCATGTAGATTGAGTTGTTGGAGAGAGTCTGGAAGTGGGCGCATTTCTAAGTAACCGAAACCTCAACAAGGCATTTAGTTGTCACTGAGCCTATTATTGTAATATGTGCATAATAATAAAGAATCTGTTCTGTCATATTTATTTTCTGCTGTAAGGCCAGTTGAAACCATTCTGATAGCTCATTGTCCTCACTTTTGTGGCACATGTGTGTTGTTTTTGTGCTTTGCTTGTTAAAATTATATGGTGGCAAACACATACTTTGTCTGAGATTTCAGCAAAAGTACTTATGAATGAAAATCTTTATTTTGTGTATTGTTTATTTGTCATAGGATTATTGTACTGTGCCAGTGGTTCATTTTGTTTTAAATATAGAGCTGGATGTTTAGCACTATACAGTTTATGCAAAAGAGTGTGCATTGTAGAGTGGTTTGTTGCTGACAATCACATATAATGAAAAGTCCACATAATCAGTTGTGGATGCGTACTGGACAGGAGTCCATGTTTTGTATAATTTAAATTGTAGTTTTGTCTTTGCCTTTCACATTTTGTTTTAGAAATGATTGTAAACATTTGAATGACATTTGGCACACATTGCATTTTGAGATGCAGGATCATTCGTAAACTGGAGGTACTGTCTGGATAGGAGTAGGACTTGGTTCAATATTTGTTTGGGAATATTTTTGGTTTAAAGTTTCTATTTTTCATGTGAGTTTCTTCTACTATCTGATAGCCTATACCATATATATCTATTTCTATTGAAAAGTTTTTTTCTTTTTTGTATCCTTTTTCATTGAAGTATGGTTGAATTCTGCCAGCGTGACACCATTCGCCGGCAAAAAAGTGCAGAATTTATCTACATTGACATTGTGCATGTTTCTTGGTTTTGTTTATAGTTTTCTTTAACTATTATTGTTAATGGTTTCATTATGTTTACACCTACTGTACATTGGCAGCCATAACTCACGCCCCCAACATACACTGCTCATAACAACACACATGGCATCAAAGATCACATCACAAAGAGAACTTTTTGGGTGGCTGTATCCTATTGGATTCTGCCTCACAGGAGAACAGGGATGAGTAGAGGTCCCACTCATCCCTCACACTTCTATAAACCAAAGCACAACACAATCATAAATGTAAAAAAGGGGCAATCAAAAGATATACCACAATCACTTTTGTGGTAACGCGGGCTGAGGGAAGACTATATACTCTTAAAAGGGCTTTACACTGGTGATCAGTACACTACAACCGTGGGACTGTCGCGCTATCAGGTGAGTTTATGTGGTCCCCTACAGCGTATGTTGTACTCTCCTTGTGACAGTGCTCTGCTGTCCCTGTTTTGATATTTGAGTTGCAGTTTTGAGACCTGTCACATTTGTGCTACAAACGGTGTTGTTTGCCAGGAGACAGTTCTCTCAAGAAGGTTTACACAATCTGGGTGATTGTAAAATAGACAGATGTTTATTAGGATTGCTGACACGTGTTCTGACCATACAGGTCGTCATCAAGGCTCATCATAATATTCAATGCATTGCATTTAACATCACTCATTGTGTAACATCACAGTTATATACATCAAGGTGATCATAAAAAAACAAGGTAATCATGAAAAAGACAAACATAATTTATAAAATAAAGGTGGCCTATGTGTGGGTGGGTGGGGTGGTAATGTATGCAGATGCGGGGATGACAGATAATATAATGGACAGGGCAAACAGAGAGAAAAGGAGAAGAGGAGAAGCAAGTAGATGGTATATGCTTAGAAATAACGTTCCATATGCCCCAAGTAGGAAAGGAAAGTAGGGAATGATAGGTGAGGTTCACCATGAATAATAAGTCGACCATGTAAATGTGTCTAGATGCAGAGGGGAAGGTCCCTGTGTTAATATTGTGGGTCATTCTAAATTTTAGTTGAAGACTGGCCTTTGTTTGAAAAGGTAAACAGATAATTACCCCATATTAACGACGGCCAAGGCAGCTCACAGTTGAAGGGCGCTTGAAAATGCATCCCTAATGGCCTGGTATAGAATGTGATTCCAGTTCTGGGCGCCTGGTGATGGCAGGAGAAGTAAAGAGGTTGAACCATCGATGGATGCCAGTGCAATGGCCCCCTTCCCCAGGTAGGGGTTCTTAGCAACCTGATTATCATTAAGTCTTTAGGCGGTGTTGTGAGGTGGGGGTTATTGTTAAAAAATTGATGTAATTCACTCTAAGCATCCAGGTTCTGGTATGGTATTGTGAGGTTTCTGAACATGTAAATCGGTGGCTGGAGATTGGCAAATTACTTGCAGTAGGGCCAGAGCCTGTGGCAGGTGGTATGGTGTACCAGGCATGGAACGTGTATTTTAAGCAAACAGAAGGCAATTACCCCATTTCTCAAACTTTGTTTCTTAAGAGTAGTGCACCATCAGAGACTTGCAAAGAAATCCTAATCTGTGTTATTAGGAAAAATGAGTCTGTTCAATGATTTACCCAGATCCAAAGGTTATAAAAATATATTTTCAGTTTATTTTGAACTCAATAGAAACATAATCTAAAAAACCAGGAGGTTACTCAATCACAAATGTTCTAAAAACAATTTTAATACATAAACAACAAGTGGGGTTAGTACGTGAAATGTCTTTTTTTTTAATCAAATTCTGCATAAAGTTCGAATTTTAAAGGAAAAACGAAAAAAGACAAAACTTGGTGCATGTACTATTGCACAATCACATGGAGGGTAGTAGCAAAGATATATAGTTCATCAAACTCTATCAATGAGGCTTTTAATATTTGCAGCCTGTGTGATGGTCGACATATGTTTCGGCATATTGTGTTCGATAAGACACGATCTCTAATGTCTTTCTTTGCTATTAAAGCCGTCTTCAGGACAAAAATGTTGGTTTAATGATGTTATGTTAACAATCCCCTTTCTTGCGTATACTTTTAGTTTTCAGACCCACTCTGAAATAACCACACAGAGAAAAAAAAAACTAATAAGCCAACATTTTCAGCAAAACTCGATTTTTTTATAAACAATAAGTTTGGAAGGGTAGTAAGAAAAATGCGATGGCTAGGGTTGGCACCAAACTTAAAAATTGTCGGAAAACGAGTTGGAAAGAGATATCCTTGTAGTAATCAAGGTTTTCAAAAAGGTGTTTCCCATCCTTCATTCAATGCTTCAAGTCATTCCTAGGCATTTCAAAATGTGCCGATAAAGTAAAATTAATTCACTGTCGTTAGTTTCTGGCTGGCATTTACGCAATAATGTGTGAGATAGCTCAACAATTATTCAAGGACCTCTTATGCTCACCTGTGGAGCGGGGAAATAGGTGTTCAGTTTTATCAAGGGATGAAATGAAGTCATTATAAAGAGGTCCTTGAATAATTGTTGAGCAATCTCACACATTATTGCGTAAATAAATAAGGATATCTCGTTCCAACTAGTTTTCTGACAATTACTAAGGTTGCTGCCCACCCCTAGCCATTGCATTTTTCTTATTCCCCTTCCAAACTTATTGTTTTTAAAAAAATCCAGTTTTGTTGAAAATGTTGTCTGATTAGTTTTTTGGTCTGTGTTTATTTCAGGGTGGGTCTGAAAACTAAAAGTATATGCAAGAAAGGGTATTGTTAGAATAACATCATTAAACCAACGTTTTTGTCCTGAAGACAGCTTCAATAGTAAAGAAAGACATTAGAGATAGTGGGCCTCATTACGAGAATCCCGATAAAAACGGGCCCATTACTGGCATGGAGTAAGTAGTGGGTCCGTGCTCGTTTGACGCCGCTAATAGCGGCTAATTACGAGTATGCAAGCACGCACGAACCCCCATGCCGGTAATGGCCATACCGCAAAACAAAAGAGTTGATGGCTGGAAGGTTTAGAATAAATCTTGACCTCTGGCATTGCTCTGGGCAACCCTCCAGACCATCGTTCTTCACCTGCCAAGCCGTTACAAAAGGGGAAAGACCATATGCATATCAGGCTTGGTCCCACCCCCAAAGTGGTAGTCCAGCCCGAACTGCTACGTCACATCCCTTTTGCACAAGACCACAAGCATCCCCAGACATGTTTCAGCCTTGTTGGGCATCATCAGTGAGGGGTAGCTTGGGTCTCTAGGCCCAGCAGGCAAGCCATACCGCCATGCCGCTAAAGGCCCTCCAACCCCACGATAGCAGCATCACGGGACCCGCCGATACCGCCTCCACCTAGGAGGCACCCCTTAATACCAACCCGGTAATAACATCATGCTAATACCGGGTTCGTAATACCGGACCCGGAAGTAACGTCATCGCGTCTGAACGGGAAATGCGCCAGTGGCCCTCTTTAAAAACACAATCCATTGCAATCGTCCCAAACCACCAGTGTTGCATAGGAGAGACCAGGGCCTTTGAAAACAAAATGTCTAAGGCAACCCGAAAATCCAACCACCGCCTGAGCAAGAAGCGTTTCTCTGATGAGGAACTTAACATGTTGGCAGACACCTTTGCTGCCCATGCTGAGGAGATCAACACACATAACCTCAAAAGGGAGGCGCAGCAGAGGAAGAAGGAGATATGGGAGGAGGTAGCCCGCAAGGTGACTGCAGTCGCCACCACCCCACGGACAGTCAAAGACTACAAGAAAAGGTGGGATGACCTCCGCCTTAGGGTCCGCAACATCCTGGCCAGCAATCGGTGGGAGGCCATGTCCACATGCGGGGGTGCCCACTCGCCGATCAAACTATTGTGCTGGGAGGAGACATGCAGTGCCACCATCCAGATGGAGTCTATCGAGGGCTTCGGGGAGATGGAGACGGGTGCCGCAACATCTGGAGATGGAGGTGAGTGACCCTGCAGACCCCAGTAGGGCAAACCATGACGTAGCACAAGTGATCTGGAATAGAGCCTAGGCAAGGCAATGCATGTCCCAACACACACACATCAACATATCCATGTCCAGATGGAGGGCCAAACCCTGCCACACTGAAATGCACGCTGAGTGCCAATCCAACTACCAACAGACAGCAAACACACAGGGACCATTCCCATGTTAGACATCACAAAAACCCCAATACAACGGCATGCCACCTGGCATGCAGCATTGCGGAATTGAGATGTCACGGCTAATGCCAAAATGCCCCCTCTTCAAACTACCCTGTGCGACACAACTGTAAGAAATGAATGCATGATGAATGAAAAACTCCACAGCACCATCTAATGCATCTTGCATGTAACACCATCACTGATGCCCTGCATCTCTTTTACCCCCCAGGGACCGATGGAAAAGATGGCAGTGAAGACGCAGCCACAAGGCCATCCACATCCCCGGCCAAACCACCTGCCACTGGCAAAACCACCTCCGGGGCAGTATCGCAGCCCACTGCACAAGCCAGGGTAAGTGCACAGGCCATGCCGGCACATGAGGGCCCCATAGCAACGGATGGGACTGGAATCACAGAGCTGCCAACAACAGTGGAAGGGGAGGCCAGTGGCACCAATTCTGCCGCAACAAGTTCTGTGGGTGAGGCAGCAGCCACAACCGCACTGAGTGACATTGACATTGGAGCGGAGGAGTAGGTGGACCAAGAAGGCTTAATCCATGTGGCATGTCCACACACCCCAAGCCCCCCGTGCACCTCCCAACCCCACACTCAGGCCACACTCTCCAGCCCCATTGCGGATCCTGCACTGCACAGTTCCGACCTCAGCACCACCCCCGAGGCCAGCCCTGCAATTGCACGCCCAGCCGCAGCATCCTCAACCTCTGCTGCTCCCACTGACTTTGAGGCACGGCTATCAAGGGTGGAGGCAAGGCAGGACTCCATGCTGGAACTTTTTCGCCAATATGTGGCTGACGGAGAGGACACAAGGCGAGAGATTGCGCAGGCCATTGCAGGGAACACTGCCGCCATACATGCCTCTGCGGTCATGATGCGTGACAGTATGGCCGTCACACAGGTCTTGAACGCCATACTGCAACACATGCAGCAGCAACAACCGACGAAAGCCGTGCCTATCATTACGGCATCCACCCCATCCACCACACCCACAACCTCTGCACCCTGCAACCCTGTGCGACTGACAAGGCAGAGTGCGAGGCAGTCCGAAATGCTGCCCCCGGACACAAAGAAAGCACAGAAATAGTGTGGGTAAACAATGGGAGTGGGGGAGATGGTGGTGGAGTATAGGTGAACAAGGGGGAGTTCATTGGGGGGTATTGGGAGTTTGTTGGGGGGAATGGGGAGTTTATTGGGGATATGGGGAGTTTTGGTGTGTTGGGGGAAGGGAGAGGGGTGAGGGCATGTGGGTGGTGGAGGGGTAAGGCACTTCTCTGTAGTTTACATCAATACACCCGTTGTGTAAAAAATAATTTAATGCCTGGACATTGTTCATTTTGTGTGTCTTCATTTTATTCATGACAGTGTACAGTGCCCAACTCCCCACAAACCCTGTGTGTATGTCCACATGGACCCAGTGCTCAGTGTACCACTGACACATATCCAGCAACGTCCCTGTGGTTCAGAAGTATTCATCAATCAGTGATTGCTGTGCAGCACTGCCATGTTGGGCATCACGTACTGGCAGGGGTGCTGCTTCTCCTCCATCTTCATCCTCACCATCCTCACCCGGTGCATGCATGTCAATGTCAGGTGGCAGTGGTACATTTCTACGGACACACATGTTGTGCAGCATGACACAGGCCATGGTGATCTTTGCCACCTTCTCAGGCCTATAAAGGAGTGCTCCACCAGACCTGCTTAGGCAGCGGAACCACACCTTCAACAGGCCAAAGGCCTGCTCAATCACGACACAGGTACGGGTATGAACCCGATTGTACTCCTCTTCATGGCTGTTACACGGGTTCCACACAGGGGTAAGCAGCAACGGCTGCAAGGGATAATCTCCATCACCTGCATGGGAGTACAAAGAGGTCTGTGTGAGTCATTCTGAGCTGCCACCTTCAGGATTCACAGCCATGGCCGCAGCTATTTGCTGTTGACATGCCCATGTCCCTGTACGTATGCACAAAGATTTTTCAGATGCATTGTGTACTGCTATATGGTCTGTTAGTCTGGATGGCGTTGTACAGATGATGCAGGGTGTTGACTTGCAAACTAATGCAGATGTACTGTGGATGCGGAACTTATTGAAGTGCATGCTACTCTGTGCCTAATCACACTAGCGACATTGGCACAGTTGTAATAATGTTTAGTCATGAATTGCTTGACATACCCATGGTGGCCTGGTTGTGCGTTTTACATGTTGTCATTGATGTATGGCATTGGTCCAATGTGTGGCAGTGATGTGTCATGTTCAGGTTGGGAGAATCAGGTCAGAAGTGTTTGGCTCTGAGTGCATTGTCCACTCACCGCCCATTCCCACCCAGGTGGAGTATGTATCCCCCCATTCCCACCCAGTTGTAGTATGCATCCACCCCATTCCCACCCAGGTGGAGTATGCATCCCCCAACATCACAACCCCAATGCACTGCCATGGGCCAGTCAGGCAACTCACCAAGCAGCCAGGCACGTCGTCCAGCATGTCGCTCCATGTGACGGGGTAGCATGGAGTTACGCAGCACCATGGCATCATGTGTCGATCCGGGATATCGGGCACAACAATGTGTGATGATCTTGCTGGAGTCACATACCATCGGCACATTGATGGAGTGGTATTGCTTGCAATTGCGGTACACAGCCTCTATGGCATGAGGGACTACCAATTCGACATGGGTGCAGTCGAGGGCACCGATGCAATTGGGCATGCCTGCCAGTGCATGGAAGCCTACTTTGGTGTTGGCAATCTCCTGGGCAGTCCGTGGTAGGGATATGTGGCTGCTAGTGTGCTTCAGGAGGGCATCCAGCACTTGGGTCAGCATGCGTGAAAAGAGTGGTGGTGATATACCATGCAGCTGGCCCACTTTGTGCTGGTAGGTGCCTGTGGCCAGGAAGTGGAGCACAGACACCACCTTTAGTAGCGGGGGGATGGCAGTGCGTATTTCAATGAGGCTAACGGTGTCGTCGTGTATCATGTCCACGATGGTGGTGAGGGTGTCCCGGTCCAGTTGGTACAGGGTGTGGATCTGTTCAGGGGTTAGATTGAATGGACTGGCTCTGATGCGAGGGATTGGTGGCTGCCTACGAGGTGCTACTGGCTGCACTGGTGGTAATTGCTGGGTCTGTTTTACCCTCCTTCTCCTCCTGCATCTCCTCTGTGCTGCCTGTTGTGGCTGTGGTTGTTATTGTAGTTGGTGTTGTTGCTGTAGTTGTAGCAATATAGGCATGTCCTCCAGCCCCATGATCGCAACAGCTAGTGGTATCATTTTGGTGTAGGAAGGGGTGTGGTTTGTGGGTGTACTCTTTTTATACTGGGACAGGCTCCATTGACTCCACCTGTGGTGATTGTGTGCACCTGTGGCAGTTGCCTTAACTGCAGGTTGCTGTTTACGGGTGGTCTGTGATGCCTGTATGGCTGCCATCATGCAGGCCCTATTTACCGCCTTTGGGGTGCCGGTAAGTGCATGCCTGCATAACTTGTAATGTCATCCTATTACCGGCATCCCGGTATTTCCTCCGCGAAGGGACACGTGTACACGCACAAGCCGGTATGAAGGGGCATGTTACGGGCGGAGGTGGAATTGGCGGGTTGTCGAGTCGTAATTGCCCGGACCCGTTAACGATGCCGGTAATACCATTCTGCCTTCCTATTTTCATTACCTCCATACTCATAATGAGGCCCAATATGTAGCAGTTACTATCCAACTGCAGTGGTAAATGACATGGTTGTAAAGGAGACCCACTAGGAGAGATCAATTGGATTTGTGTCAATGACTATGGTGTGTATATCTATTATGCAGTGGATGGTTGGTTGAAAAATGCTACCCTGATACAAAACAACATGTCAGCTATTCAAACAACTAAAGGCCTAAAGACCTTTACTAAAAGAGTTTTCTTATTTGATATTTCTCCTCTTGCTTTGGAGGTCTAGGAGGCAGTGAGTGTGTGACGTTGCATCTGCCGTAGCTGCACCATCACATTCCCCCTCTGGTTAATTTATTAACCAATAAACCTTCAGCCATCGTTCTGTCATAGGCATCTTTTGGCACCCATGCTGTGCACACCCCCTTCAAGCTACCTCCACGTGCTGCATACTCCTCCGATGTACGGTTCATAAAATAACACTCCCATTCTCATGACAATCTACCCAATGCTGCATATAATTTTCCCGGTCCGGGGGAGGGCTAAACTTGTGCCTGGGAGGCCAATCAGGTTTTCAATCCTGACCATACGATATTCCTTTTCACTGTTCCATGGATCTGTCTGCATATAGACATGTACCGAGAGGAGAGTGGCACCAAAAGAACTAGGCGTAAGTGACAACATTTATGCTTCTCCTTTTTTCTTCCCAACCCATTTAAAATGCCCCAAAACTATCGTAGGACACAGAAACTTCTGAGTAACAAAATTAGTACAGGAACCAGCACTTTAAAAATGTTGCCCAACCAGGAAGGCACCCAGGAGAACATCAGGTGATACCAGTCTTCATCTATCACTGGACCCCTCTCCTTTTCCCACCGAGGATTGTGCAAATGATGTAAGTCAGGTTGCCATTTTGTGGATAATTTTCTGTCACAAGCATACAGCAACTTGTGCCTATTTTACCACACATGTCCCCCTTCATTGCAGTGAGTAGGCCAAACATGTTTCAATTTTGGAATGTGGTTAGTCTAACAGCCCTGAACTCCTCCTTGGTGGAATTTAATCCTTTTTTAGTGGCATTTCCCAGTTGCAGGAGCCCCCACCTTGTTATTTGGATGCATTTGGAATTGGCCGCAGCTTGTATGCCAGGTGCAAGAAGAGAAGTGAAAAGATGGCGCTTTGCTAAACCACCAGTACTTGGTGGGGATTTCCCCAATCTATTAGAAGATTCTTGTGAGAAGCAATTCACATGCGTGTTCCTTTGTAATGTCAAAGAGCAATGGGTCTGCTTCTTAGAATTCACCAGGTACACAAAATGGGGAATGACCCAAGCGTGGTACAGCTAATGAGGGGGTCACCAATATTCACATAACAAGGATTTCAAAAGCCGTAAAAACGAAATTTGAAAATGTATGAAGTGCTATTCAAATGGCATCCAACAGGATATCCTGATTATTCTAACTTAGAACAACCCAAGGTCACCATGAGGAGCATAGAACAATATAATTTTACACAAAGAAAAATATATTTTATTTCTGACTTATTTATTTCACAAAGAGTGAGTGTGTTTAACAAGTACATAAAATTCATTGCCTTAAACAAAGACATACGATTATAATTTCAACAAAATCTAAGTGCATTTTATAGAGGTCCGGCAGTTGATTTAGGCAAGATATAAATACATTTATATGCAATATGAAAGCATTTATACAGGTCTGCCAACGTACACTTCTCACATGGTATGTGAAGAGAAAAGAAAAGAAAAGGTCTCAAAGAGAATAAATCTATAAGCAATTGGGAAAAATGAGTTCCAACAGACAATGAGACCGTTAAGACGTTTTGGTGGGCCACCTGTAAGGCCACTGATGTTGGAAAACCGCCTTCCTCGGGGCAAAATGAGTAGTAAAATTCCCTACGGGGAAGCAGACAAAATACTCCATCACATAACGAAATATGTAGTTTGTACAGAAAATCATTTGTATTTCAACAAAAACATACTATCACATGCTGTATGCTTCTCAAACGGAAATCCTGGGCTGACAAGTTTTAATTAAAAAAAACATTATTTCTTTAAGGCAAAGCAGTAATTTAAGTAAAGACTACTAATTTTAACTGCCTAGAAGGAGAACCTTACCCTAAATGAACGAGGGGGAATACTTCAAAGGCAGGAGGTCAGGACGTCAAGCAAGACCCCGGTACAGAGCATGAGCAGGAGTGGCTGGAGGAAGACACTGAAGTAAAGGAAACATTAAAAAAAACGAGGAAGAAGTTTATCCTTCAGTGAATCTGGAAAATACAGAATCTATGAAATGTAGTCATAGCAAGATGGAGAGTGAAAAAAGAGAGAGCACAAAAAGAAAAATTACCTGAGTCTTGAAAAGATATAAAGTGCTCTTCTCCAAATATCGCATACGGATCTTTAATTAATAGAACCCGATGGCCATGGACATTCTTCAGAGTGGAAGAGTTGATACCCTTTGGTGAAACAATGTTGGTATCAAATGGGTGTTGCGGTAACAAATACCTACCGGAGGAAAAAAAAGAAGAGAATAAGAGAAGAGAAAGAGGAGGAGAAGAAACAGAAGGGTGAAAAGGGGACAAGGGCAGGGGACAAAGACAGGACTGATCCAATGATAATCCGTTTAAAAAAAACGGAAAACAGAAAAAAGTTAAAGGTTAAACTGCACATGTGCATGAAGGTAACTGGATTGCACAGATATTGAACCAGAGTGTTGTACAAGATGTAAAGCAGTAAATAAGGCTTCCTAGCGGGGTAAGAAGTGAAACAAGAGTATGCTTACCAATAGGCTGGGAATGAATCAGGCGTAACTCACAGTGTCAGCGAAGATCTGACAACAGAGAGAGAGATAGACTAGGGACTGAGTAAATAGCCGGTAGCGTGATGACGTGCGATCCGGCTGCCGAATAGAAATCCTCGATCAGCTATTACGTCTACGTGCTGCATCCTCCGCCTCTGGGGGGATACGCGTGACGTATCATATCTCCTCTATGATAGGGAAAGCGCGGAGGGGAGGTGAACTGACACACCTTCCCCGTGATTGGGGCATAAGACGTATCCAATCACAGCGCGGCCCCTGGACACACACCCTAAGAGAGGAGGTGTATGAGGGCCGTTGAACGCGCCATACAAAGCCGCGTTCGAGTGGAGCCGCGTTTAGCTAAGCAACGGCGAGACACGGAGCCAAGTTCATGATGGATAGCTGCAACCTGCAACCATTTATAAGGCAGGTTCAGCTCCCACCAGTCGCGTGAGGACGGTGACTCAGTGAAGTGAAAATACAGATAGAAGCCCCATTGTGGCTAGACCCAGATGCTCAGCCTCTAAAAAGAAAAAGGCAGTCCACGTGTGACTCTATGTGAAGACTTGTACACTGGCATTATAGGAGAGATTAAAGTGGTGGAATGAATTCCTCATTTAATCCACAGGTGTGCGTGCCTAATCGGAAGATCCACCGGGCCTCTCTGTCTAACAAACATTTCTGTATGTTGGTGGAGTTTTTAACTGTTTCCAAGACCCACCATAGTATGTTGTTAGGTGAATGTTTCAAAGTAAGATAATGATTAACTAAGGGTGCCGTGACGATTTTACATCTTATGCGTGATCGATGTTCAGCAATTCTGACATGTACTGCTCTGCTGGTTTGACCAACGTATCTTAGTCCGCAAGGACATTCAATGCAGTATACAACATTCTTGGTTTTGCAATTGGTGAGGTTGGACAAAGTCCAGATTCGTTCATTTATTCTGAAATCTTTCATTTTTTTAGTGAAACTGCAGACACTACAGGAGCCACAAGGGTAAGGACCCCTAACTGAACCTAGATCCCATAGACCAGTTTTGGGAGTGGTGTTGCGAAAACGAGAATGGATCAGTTTGTCACGAATATTGGGAGCCCTTTTAAATGCAAAACGCGGTGGGGGCTCCTCGGGAAGGTCCAGTCTCACAATATCCCAATGTTTTAGGATAATTTTCTTGATTTCAAAGGCTTCGATTCCATGTGTAAGAACACAAGTCATGTTTTCAGTCTCTGATTGTAGGGTTTTATTGGTAAGTAGAAGAGCACGATCTGTGAAACGTGCACGTTTACGAGATCTTTTAATGAGAGATTTGGGATAGCCTAACTCATCTGCTTGTTGGTTAAAGTCATAAAGGTCAGTGCAGTTTCTTCTAATTCGTAGATACTGCCCATAGGGGAGATTATCCTTGAGATGCCGAGGGTGGTCACTTGTGTAGTGTAGCAGAGTATTCCTTGCACTAGATTTCCTATGTAGGCAACATTTAAGCTCACCGTCTTGATGTTTGATGATGAGGTCAAGAAAGATAACTTGATTCTTGGAATATTCAAGTGTAAATTGAATGTTTGTATCAATCTGGTTCAGCCACGAAAAGAACTCAAGGAGTTCATTTTCAGGTCCTTCCCAGATGAAAATGATGTCATCTATGTATCGCTTCCAATTGGAAATCGATTTTTGGAAAGGATTAGATTCACAAAGAATGTGTTGATTTTCAAAGTTAGACATGAAAAGAATTGCCAAACTCGGTGCAAAAGCAGCACCCATTGCGGTGCCTTTTATTTGTAAGTAGAAATTGCCATTAAACTCAAAGTAGTTTTTACATAATGCCAATTCCAATAAATGGTTGCAGGTTGCAGCTATCCATCATGAACGTGGCTCCGTGTCTCACCGTTGCTTAGTGACTAAACGCGGCTCCACTCGAACGCGGCTTTGTATGGCGCGTTCAACTGCCCTCATACACCTCCCCTCTTAGGGTGTGTGTCCAGGGGCCGCGCTGTAATTGGATACGTCTTATGCCCCAATCACGGGGAAGGTGTGTCAGTTCACCTCCCCTCCACGCTTTCCCTATCAAAGAGGAGATAGGATACGTCACGCGTATCCCCCCATTGGCGGAGGATGCAGCATGTAGACGTAATAGCCGATCGAGGATTTCTATTCGGCAGCCGGATCGCACGTCATCATGCTACCGGCTATTTACTCAGTCCCTAATCTATCTCTCTCTCTGTTGTCAGATCCTCGCTGACACTGAGAGTTATGCCTGATTCATTCCCAGCCTATTGGTAAGCATACTCTTGTTTCACTTCTTACCCCGCTAGGAAGCCTTATTTACTGCTTTACATCTTGTACAACACTCTGGTTCAATATCTGTGCAATCCAGTTACCTTCATGCACATGTGCAGTTTAACCTTTAACTTTTTTCTGTTTTCCATTTTTTTAAACGGATTATCATTGGATCAGTCCTGTCTTTGTCCCCTGCCCTTGTCCCCTTTTCACCCTTCTGTTTCTTCTCCTCCTCTTTCTCTTCTCTTATTCTCTTCTTTTCTTTCCTCCGGTAGGTATTTGTTACCGCAACACCCATTTGATACCAACATTGTTTCACCAAAGGGTATCAACTCTTCCACTCTGAAGAATGTCCATGGCCATCGGGTTCTATTAATTAAAGATCCGTATGCGATATTTGGAGAAGAGCACTTTATATCTTTTCAAGACTCAGGTAATTTTTCTTTTTGTGCTCTCTCTTTTTTCACTCTCCATCTTGCTATGACTACATTTCATAGATTCTGTATTTTCCAGATTCACTGAAGGATAAACTTCTTCCTCGTTTTTTTTAATGTTTCCTTTACTTCAGTGTCTTCCTCCAGCCACTCCTGCTCATGCTCTGTACCGGGGTCTTGCTTGACGTCCTGACCGCCTGCCTTTGAAGTATTCCCCCTCATTCATTTAGGGTAAGGTTCTCCTTCTAGGCAGTTTCAATTAGTAGTCTTTACTTAAATTACTGCTTTGCCTTAAAGAAATAATGTTTTTTTTAATTAAAACTTGTCAGCCCAGGATTTCCATTTGAGAAACATACAGCATGTGATAGTATGTTTTTGTTGAAATACAAATGATTTTCTGTAAAAACTACATATTTCGTTATGTGATGGAGTATTTTGTCTGCTTCCCCGTAGGGAATTTTACTACTCATTTTGCCCCGAGGAAGGCGGTTTTCCAACATCAGTGGCCTTACAGGTGGCCCGCCGAAACGTCTTAACGGTCTCATTGTCTGTTGGAACTAATTTTTGTTCCCAATTGCTTATAGATTTATTCTCTTTGAGACCTTTTCTTTTCTTTTCTCTTCATATACCATGTGAGAAGTGTACGTTGGCAGACCTGTATAAATGCTTTCATATTGCATATAAATGTATTTATATCTTGCCTAAATCAACTGGCGGACCTCTATAAAATGCACTTAGATTTTGTTTAAATTATAATTGTATGTCTTTGTTTAAAGCAATGAATTTTATGTACTTGTTAAACACACTCACTCTTTGTGAAATAAATAAGTCAGAAATAAAATATGTTTTTCTTTGTGTAAATGATATTGTTCTATGCTCCTCATGGTGACCTTGGGTTGTTCTAAGTTAGAATAATCAGGATATCCTGTTGGATACCATTTGAATAGCACTTCATAGATTTTCAAATTTAGTTCTTAGAATTCACTTCATTACTGGCAGGAAGTCTGGCAATCGATACAGCATGACTTTGTGGCACCACGAGTGCCAGTGAGTGTAAAGTGGTTAGTGAACATGAACCACTCCAGTTCGATGGGAGTTGCTATGTGCACGGTACCGCCACGGGACCAATAATGGTCCGTCAGTGTTGCTGTTCCCAGTCACAATCCTGACATGTCAATTGTATGCTTTCACCCTATATTCCTGCCCATGTTCGCTAATCCATTATGTCTGAAAGACAAAGAAGGGAATGTAAGTCTCTGTATGTGAAAGGGTTATTCCCCTTCATCAATCTGGAGAAGTAATTTGGCATACTGTCTCCACTCAGCAAGGCATGATGTTATTAATGTGTGCAACCATTTCTTTTGCCAGTCCTACCATTGCCTTTTCTCAGCATCCCATTAACCCCTCTTCCCATCTCTCTCATTCAAAATCCTCCCCTATTATGTGTAATTGCAGTCTCTTCCAACACAAAGGCTGCATCTACCCTTCCAAATCTGTGCATTTGTGTATGCTACGTGTTCTGAAAGTTACCTCCCCACTATGTGGGCCCAGTAGCTCATAGTGCATCACAATATGTGTTCTAATCTATCTGTAATTTTCTTAAGTTTCATGAACTCATCAACATAAACTGAGTCTTCCTTTTCTACCTATTGTGTGTGTATTTACCGGCCCTTAAATAAACCTCTTGTTTTACATATCGCAAGATGGAGCAGAAAGTGTGCTGTAGGTACTGGCACATCCTGCGGTATAAACAGCTTGGGGGCACCTGTTGCATGGGGAATGAGAGAGCAAATATAGCATGTCTCATTTAATCTCTCCCTTCCCTCCACTTGCAAGTGGTCATACCACATATTATCGATATCGGCGGGAGGGCTATCATTGGTACCACCCAAAATCTTTTCCAGGTGAAATACATCCCTTTTTGTCTTAATTGCTGTTCAACTCTTGTTATCTAAAACATTTGTAACATGAATGCCTTTTTGTGCCAATAGAAACTGTCATTCTTGTCAAAAGAAAAGAAGAGAAAAAAGAGAAAACACAAGAATTGGAACGATACAAGGCACATTTTCCATAAGTCCTTCACATCTCCTGTGCTGTGAAAGGACGAATGGAGTTAGAAACAGTCACATGAAACCAAACTCTGCTCCCCTTTCACTTCCCTCACTGTCTTTGGAAATGAGGGGTGCTGCTCTTGTCTTTCTTGACAACCTTTATTTGCACCCTTGTAGTTTGACAGCAGTTGTGGTTATGTATTCAACTTTACTGGCCCTTGTTCCAGCCATGAAATGCATGAAATGTCCAACCAGCACTCATTCTCCTGGGTAGAGCCGTGGTGGAGGTATAATCACTGCTATTTCTGGAGGGACCTCCTCTTCTCTGGTAGCTGTGGCCAGCTGTAAATATCGAGGCCTTACCAGGTTGGATATAAACGTGATTGAATCGTTCATGGCCCTAAAATATTTGTGAAATTCATCACCCTAAACAGCTGCAGAGCTATGAGCATCAGAAAGTGCCTATAGCTATCTCATGCAGGGTAAGGTGGTGCTCAGAACCTGGCTGATTGCACAGAGCGAAATGAGCCAAAGGCAAGCAATGGAGCCAATTCTTGTGAAGTGTAGCATGCAACTTTGCATGGTGCTCCTTTACCAGGCCGTTGAGGCATTCCAAAACTCCTTTGGCTAGAGGTGATACATTTAACACAGTTTGTGTTTAATGCCCAATAAGGATGTAATTTCTTTAAAGGGGGATTTGAGAAAATGCTGTCTATGGTCAGAAAGCAATACTTTGCATATCCCCACTGAGGAAACACCTCACGTATGAGGAATTTTACTGCTGATTTGGCATCTGGATGAGCGCAAGGACCTGCCTCAAGCCAATGGAAGAAAGGGCACACCACAACAATTATATAGCAATAGTTGTTACATGTATTTCTCATATCAATGTAATCAATATGAAGATGGAGAAAGGGACCAGAAGGGTGACGCAGGTGTGTGCCTTGCAGTGTATTGCGGACACACTGCACAGTTGGTAATACATTCTGACACATGCTCCTTTAAATTGGGGACAATCCAGTTTTCCTCTAAAGTTGCTCCTACATATTAATTAGATGTGTGTGCAGGAGGATGTATTTGCTCAAGGGCAGTTGTAAGCAATTCCAATGGCATAATGGGCTTCCCTGTATTGCTCTGTCTCCAAATCAAATCAGTTGGTGATAAATAACACCCCCATCAGTCCATAATTCTTGCTCTTGTTGAGATGCATGTCCCTGTAGTTCTATTATTTGTGTCACGGATAAGATGTCAAGGTTCAGTTTCTTGCAGTTGTTTATTTGGGATTGCTACTATCCCCAATATGTTTGGTAAATATGCTGAGTCTTTGGCTGTGGTATCTGCTACATCCTTACCATATGCTGTCATGTCTGTTGCAGTGGCATGGGCAACACATTTTACCACTGCCACTGCTAAGGAATCGATTATGATTCATTTAATTGAAATAATAATCAGGCACGCTGTACTGGCACACCACCTGACTTTCTAAAGCCCCTCTTTTTCCATCATGATAGTCCTGAATGCATAGTCAGAATAAATAGTAACAAGGCAATTTCGGTACAACTCTAATGCTGATATTAATGCTGTTAGCTCTGCTGCTTGTGCACAATAATCTGAGGGCAATCTTACTTTTGTTACCTCCTCAATTAACCCTATACTCATGATGTACTGCTTCTACTCCTGTATGTCTCAGTCCCATGCTCTGATCAATCGTCGATGACCCATCAAAACACATTATCTCTCCCTCCTCTAATGGATCCTCCGCAAAATGGGGTATGCTATCATAGATGTCAGTGTATGGAGCAATAATGTATATAATCACCGTCTCCACAGGTTCTGCAATGAAAATTGCATGAGTGACAAAGTGGCACCTCACAATTTTAATGAAGGGATTCAAAAGTATCACCTCATAGCCTGAGGCACGCTGTGTGATGAGTGTAGATTTAGATTTTTCCAACATCGCAAAAAGGGCATGCTCTACATAAAGTCACTGAACAGCCCTAGTTATTGTTGATGATTCCTCTATTGCAAAGGCAGCTGCTGCCAGAGCCTGTTTATATGGAAAATGTCCTGCAATACTGGATCCAAAAGGCCACTGTAGTAGGGCAGGGGTTTGTGCCCCATTTACATTTTCTGAGTGAGAACAGCTGTCATCACATAACCATTGGAATGGGAAAATAAGTTAAACTCCTTCTAAAATATGGCAATGCCACAACTGGGGCAGTGGTAATCACCTTTTTAAGATCATCTCTACTGACCAAATAAGGATGTCTTTCTCCCTTTGTGCTTCTTTTAGCCCCTGTAGAAGGGGTCTATTGTGGATGCGGTAATCAAATATCAAAGTTCAGCAATAGTTGCACAGACCCAGAATGTGATGCATTTCTTTTACTGTGGTTGGCTGTGGTGTGTTGTGTATGTCCTCTGCTCTTTCTAGGGTTTTCCTCCTTCCTTCCGATTACATTATTTGTCCCATTAAATTACTTCTTTCTGGCAATATTGCAGTTTTTCCTTGTCCATCTTATACGCTTTGTATGCTAATAATGTATAAAGCTTCACTGAGACTTGCCTGCATTTTTCTTTGTTGGTGCTGCACACCAAAAGATAATTGACATATTGTATCACTGCACTCTGTGTTTGTAAATTTCCCAAGTCCATTTGTAACACTCTGTTAAAAACTGGGTGATTCACAGTACCCTTGTGGTAAACAAGTGTGTTGAAATCTCTGCCCACAGTATCTAATGTGGTGAGATATTGGGAGTCTGGATGCAACAGTATGGAAAAAAAAGCATTATTGAGATCAATCACTGTGAAGTGGGTGACGTCTCTAGGGATATTTCACAAAATGATGGCTGTGTTACGCTGCTTCTACAATATTTTTAAAGAGCAGAGGTCCTGCATGAATCACCAAGACCCTCCCTTCACTTTCTTCACAGGGTACATAGCCGTATTTAAGGAGACTCTGATTATTGTATAATGCCCTGCTGCCATAATACAGCAAAGGTGTAATGTATTCCCAAATACACTTCCCTTGACATAGGGTACTATCTCACCCGGGGAAACATTGGCCCTCATTTTAGTTTAATTCAGACCGCTCCTACTCCCTTCATGAGTCCTACATCATGGGGGTTGCTAGTGCCTAGCTCTTTAGGAACTATCTCCAAATCATCCTGAAAGTGTAGTGATAGTGTATTGGCCAAAAGTTCCTTCGGTGGACTACTCCTTGTTCTACTGTCAACTGGTAGTGGATACATATGTCAAAAATCATCCCCCATCATCATCATTATCATGGAAAAGCTGTGTGTCAGTCAAATCAGTCAAGCCTAGTATTGGATCACTGCACAAAAGCGAGTGCCACTCAATGCCCTCTTCATCTGTCCATATAATATTGCTCTGTCTTTCTATAGCTGCTTCTAAATCTACTAGTAGAGCGCTCAATTTGACATCTGTGCACAGCTTGCTGATGCAGGTTCATATCCCTGCAGGGCCAAATTCAGCCTTTCATCCTTCCAAGGTCGATAAATGAGCACCACACACCGTGGGGAATAATAAGCAGCGCTCAAATACCTGTGGGTTTGTAGTGCTATATAAATGCTAAATTATTATTATTATTATTATTATTATTATTATTATTATTATTATTATTATTATTATTATTATTATGATGGTTGCAGGTGTACATTCTCTTTGGGGACTGCTCGTCTAAATAAACATTTCTTTGGGCAGAGACAATATTCTATCTTCAATTCTGGGCACCCATCATAATAACACCTGTACTCCATAGAGACATAAATCTGGGTGAAGTGGGACTCCTCAAAAACCACTGTGGTCACAAATGCCTGTATCACTTCCCTTGATTGTGCAAAGTGTATACATGGAATAGAGCACATTATACCCTTTTCATTAAAAGAAAAAATGTTTAATTTACACATAATGTCCCTGCCCAATAAGTTCACTGGTGTGTTTTTTTGTGAATACAACAAAGGTGCTGTTATTTCTTGTGTACCAATCGTAATGGTTAAATCTTCTGTGAAAGGAACCAATATCATAGCCACAGAGTATCCCTTCATGTGCAATATGATGTCTGGTGAAGGAGACCTTCCCTCCCTTATACATAATTTGGTAGCCCCTGTGTCTGCTAGAAACGAATATGTCCTGTTTCCTATCTTTACTCCCACCTGGGGTTCCTATTCTGGATCCAGGGTCACTGGCAATATTGGGCACATTAGAGCCCTCAAAGGGCTGTCCTATTGTGAGTACATACTGGTAACTGAAATGAAAAAGGATCACTCCCCAACACGCTTACCCCACCAAAGTATGGTATCTTGCTCTGTGGTAACAAGTTCTGTGACACTGATGCCTTGATTGCAGTGTTTGTGTTTGGAAGGGGTTTGGTGGTTGTTGAATCTGGGGGTGCAGTGCTGTGTTTGGAGGTGTCGGGACATGGTACTCAACCTTCTGCTGCTGTGTCAAATCAAATGTGTTTGTTGTGGGGTATTGCATCTTTTTGTGGCTGCATTGTATTCTGCACATTAAAAGTGTCTGTTGCTGCATGGGGTTCTGAATGTTGGTTTTGTGCTGAGTCTGATACTGTGGGTGATAAGTAAGTGTAGGATATGCTGGGACACACCCTTGGCCATAGGGTCACGTACCATAAGGTGCCACCCAATTCTTCTGCAGTAGTTTTGTTTCTTCCTTCTCTCTCTATTCCAATGTGTTCTTCTCCCTCTCCTGTTCCATTCTGAAAATAAACTATTTGCGATTGTATTTCAGGCTACAGCTTCATCTCCATGCCTACCATTTTGCACTAGTCTGTTTGGACTTCAGAAGGGAGACCTTGACACAATATGTGATTAAAAATACTGAAGAATGTGTGTCACATTGCTCCTTTGTTTCTAAGCGCCACGTCTTCTTCATCTCCTGGAGGTATTATGAGGGGTCCTCATCTGCCTTCATTGTTCATGTTATAGTAATGCTCATATCAGATGTGTCAGGGTATTGTACCCTTAATGCTTTCCAAACATTATTTTGGAGGTTATTAAATGGTGAGCAGATATGTGCATTGTTATTCAATGTTACTCCTGTGTACCCGCCCTCTTACAAAGATAATCTGCTTGTTCCTCCAATAACGAGGCAATCAAGCTCTTCATGTTGCCTACAGCTAAAGTAATTCACGCTGTTGTTTTTCTAATTCATAAATACATTTGTCAGCCCCTGCTGTGCAGGATGGCAAGTTGTTCATTGAATTTTCTTTATGATCGTGGGGCCAAGGGACAAACTGTGATACCCCTTGGCCCTTCGGTGATAGGGAAAACTACATACCCTGCTTCTTACACAATGTTATGTTCCCTTTTTTCTTTCCTTTGTTAAAGCCATTCAGTCTGGTAGTCATCTATGCCTGTCCCTATAAAGTGTTCCTCTCCAATCCCCCCTTATGGTCTCGTCCAGTGGGTATTTGTTAATTTGTGATTCGTTGGCTACATCCTCATTCTCCCACTCTTCCTCATCATCGCCACATATTGAATCATAATCAGTACTATTGCTGGCCACATTCAAATCTAGTTAAGTCCCTCTTCCCCCACGTAACTGCTTATCACTACCCTGAAATCATACTTGGGGGTCCTGAACCGTTTTGCTACCAATCTTAAAAATAATGTCCTGCCCTCCACTTGTCTGGAGCTATCACTGCTGTGCTCTGTCCTTCTCCTTGAATCTACTTTGTCCTTGCTAGCTCTTCCGGTGTCTTCAGTTAATCTGCAGTAATTTTTTCTGCACATCATTTTCTACCTGTAGAACAAGCAGGTCTCTGGTAGCCTATTTTAGGGGTTATGTTGCATCTTTACTGTTTTCACCTGGAGGTATGTAATGGGTATTGGTATAGCCTGCACCGTGCTGTGAGGGATAGTGTCCAAAGCAGTCTGTTGGGAAGTGGACCCATAGAGAGGAGCGGCAGTGGGCGAGGTTCATGTCTCATTTCTTTGTGTTTTGTGATCAGTGCTGTTGCCTCCCTTCTCCTCAAACACCTTTTATAGCTCACGAATACTTAATCTGCTCTGTAGCTTTTTGCCTTTATGTGTAGCTATTAAATGTGTGCACATGTGCTGCAATATCTCCTTAATATGTATGCCCTCTGTGGACAAAGATTTGATCATTTTACCTGCTGTCTCCTGTACCCATTTAATGGGTACTTAATTATTTTCTCCCTATATTGTGTGAGTGCCTTACACATATGAACCAATGGACTGTCTGTGATGTTACAACATTTTACTTTGTTTATTAGTTAGCCTGCGTACACTGTTCCAGTCGTGTCTCACAAAATATGCATTTCCTCTTAATAAACCAATTCCCATAAATTCAGTTACCCTCCCAATTGTATCATTACACCACAAAGTACTTTCACTCACACATCAATTTCAAATGTTTGACTCCCAAACACTATCACAACAAAAAACCTCCTATGACCCACAACAAAAAAACACATTTTATGCTAATCTCAACAAAAATGACCTATTATATACACCATAAATCATAAAAAATCAATGTATTTATAATATTTACTTAGGTTCTTCCTCATTCCCCTTCTTGAGGTGTGGGAATTCGCTCCTCCTCACTCCCCCTTTATGGGGATGGAGCGAAACCAAATATATGACATTTCCTAATCAACCCAACCTCTGATCTATGCAGCTCTAACATTCCTCTAATAAGAGTACCCACTCTTTAATTCACCTCAATATTTCACCATAAAACCACTTTTAACTACACCACGTGGTCTTTCCTATATATTGGGAGTACTATCCTTTTCTTCAACCGGTTAAACCATCACAGCAATGAAAACCTAAAATCTCTACACCGCTGTGTTTCTTTATGGCACGGGTACACTCATATTCAAGGTATCTCCGAGGTCCACTGATGCTGAGCCTCCTCCCTCAACTGCCGGAAACCACCCGGTGCAACGCGCTACCTGCAAGATCGGGAAGAATTTCGTAGAATTCTGCACCTGCTGACCTTGTTGTTTGTGCGCACTGAAACCGTTCTCAGCAGGCAGATGCTCCTGACCAGGGTGTGCGGCGAGGAGCCATCGCCTCTTGAGGACAATGGATATATTCCTGAGGCCTCCAAATGTATAAGTGCCACCAACATCACTCCAATTAAACAAAATAATGGAGGGCACCAAATGCAAAAAAAAAACAACTGCTTTTTTAACTTTATTTTGCAAATTTAACAGCCAGGAAAAAAATCGAAGAGATCTCTCAACCCGCCCACAAAGAACAAGGAATATAAGGTGAGAAACCACAGAATGTACATAATTACATAATTATTGCAAAAAACAACATTTCATGACATTCTAACATAGTCATTGGCTACTTCAATCAAAACCCTATAGAACCCTGTACATTGGAATCTACCATTGGCTCATCCACTATCTCCACATCTGCTCAAGTCCAAACCATCCACTATAACATCATCACCACAAACATCATTAACTCACTATTTGATTGGCTGGCAGGTTTCATGCTGACAGTGATAAAAAGTCTCTTATGACATTGGTTGGCACTTCTTATGGTGGCCTTGGACGTTGCATCTCTTAGAAACAACTCAATTAGCAATTAATGTGAACAGAGAGATCAAAACTTGGCTTAAAGAGAAAACAGATACTCCCATCTCACCTCCCATACTCAGGTCCGAATCATCCCAGACCGTTCCCTAACCTTGAATAGCTAATTCTGCCAAAGCAGCTGCACTGTCTAATAATTAGGTCATGGAATAAATAGCTGTTTTAGACAAAACATTGTGAAGGCCCTGTGTGCAGAAAATAATTTCTTGTATTTATCAGTCTCAACAATACATTGTACCATGGGTGGGGTGGCACTAAGTTGTCATTGGGAGCACTGTGTATGCAACTGAACTTTATATCATTGGCAATGTTACTACATAGATCCCCTTGCACCTAGTGATAAAAGCTCTGTGTATTCATCTAGTTATCATCTGGAATGAAAATAATTGTTGTATATCTAGTTTCGAGTCCTGGAAACAGTTGATTCTAACACCATCCTAAACTTCCTTCTTTCCTGGCCTTGGCTGTCTGGTGTCTTTCAAACATAAGTGAAAAGGAAAACCTTTAATAAAACTAATAAACTGTGCAGTTTCAAATGGACAGGGGCCTTGCCTCAAAATGGCGATACCCTTGCTTAGTGTTAGAAATAAAACTCAACAAACCTAATGGTCAGATATGTACCCTGTTCAGCTATACATGCATGTGTATTCAGCAACCTAAAGCTACCCAAAGTGCAGCATAATTAGTTCCCTGAAGTGTGCCTAAACTAACTCTATTCTACTTGTGTCCATAATCTACAAAACAACATGGCAGCTATTCAAACAACAAAAGGCCTAAAAACCTTTACTGAAAAAGTTTTCTAATTTTATATGTCCACGCTTGCTTGGGAGGTCTGAGAGGGGGTGTGTAATGTTGCGTCAGCCCTAGCTGCACCATAACAACAGTCCAAAATAAAGGGAATTTCCAATGAAGGTTCTATAAAAATATAAACACTTTAATAAAACACACCATCTTCAAGTAGAATGAAATGAAATTATTATACAAAAACCCATCACAAAGAAAAAAACAGAGAGGGCATAACCGACTGGAGAAAGTAGCACTCTGGCCCTAGTTCCAGGGGTGGTAGGAAAGGTACTACCATAAAAGGATATTGGGTTGAAAACAGGAACAATCATGACCTAACCAGTCTCAAGTGCCCAAGTGGACCATGGGCCAGTTGAGGGTCACAGTATCTGGATTTAGCTCTTGGTGGGCTAACGCATTAGAAATGAGTTTGAAAGCTGATGAGAGCTGATCAGGCTCAGTCCCACACATACGATTGTTTAGGCTGTGGCAGCAAGCGTGTGTCGAGTAGGAGTGAATGAGGGTGTCTGTTTGGTCGAACAGCAGCGATTCAAATTATGAAGGTCGGGACGATCCCAGGAATGCTTCTCACTTGGCCAGGCCATTTCAAGCTTTAGCCGCTGGACGAGTTCATCGAATGATGCTCCAGAGGCTCGAGTCGGAGGGCGACAGTCATCGAAGAGGTGATTGCAGGTGCATCGATGTGCTATAAATGATGCAACGGTTCTTGTGCTAGCTGGGCCGAGCCATGGTTGTAACCCCCCTTTAGAGTCAGTGGGTGAAACTCCAGAGATTAATTTTGGTTTCTGGCATTAAGCAGTCGCTTCAGGCCTAACAAGTGACATGCCTTGCTAGGATAAGATGCAATGTTGAGCTGGTTTCGATGCAGTGCAATAGTTTGGCTGGTAGCAGGAATGCAGACACCAGCACCAGCACCTTCCCTATTGTTCAGAATCCGGGAAACACAGAGTGACTGGTTTGGTGAGGGAGGACAGGGAGATTAGGCTGGTCTGGCCCTTTAGTTGCGGTGAGCCTCTGCAAAGGATTTGAGGATAGGATGCTCCAGTTTAGGGTCTGCTCTTCTGGCACAGATGATCTGCTGCAGAATGTTTGGTCCTGGTGCATAGCACTGGTAACTTCTGATGTTCCCTGGGAGTGGTTGGGGACACATCTTCCTTTTGTCTTGAATGGCTCCTTCTTCACCTCTGGTTGTGATCTGTGGACAGTACAACTGTCTCAAAGGATGCCCAGGTGAGAATCTTCAGAGTGTATCTTTGGCCTTAAAAGATCCTTGAAGAATTGACGGAATTCTGTTGAAGTGGTGTGACACTCTTTCTTTTAAAGGCACAAGTCCTCAAGTAATTGGCCAAATGTAGCCTGTTTTTGGGGATCAATCCCTGTTCCTTGTTGGAGTGGACTGTGCCCTGTAGATCTTGCACCCAATGTGTTTTGCTCCAGAGGAAGTGGAGGTGACAGGAAAGGGAAAGAGAGACAGTGAGAAACATGATGGTGGATGGCTTCTTCCAGTTTCCAGAGCACACCTGCCTATCCTACTCCCTCCCCATTCCCTTCTAAGGGTATGTCTCATCAACCTTGTGAAACTATCTACTGAGGGCATCTGCATTTGATTGCTTCGCCCTAGTTTGTGTTGGCTGTCCATGTCCAATTCCGGTAGGGATATGGTCTAATGCTTTAACCTGGGGTTCTCTCTGTGCATGGCCATAAGCCACCTCAGAGGTCGGGGGCAGGTTTGGGAGGTAAAATGAGACCCACACATGTAGTGTTTCAGGTTGCTTATGCCCAAACTACAGCAAACCCCTCCTTTTCAATGGTTGCCCAGTTGTGCTCTCGCTTGGTCAAGTGCCTGCTTAGGTATGCAAAAGGTTGTTCTAGCCCTTCAGATTTCAGTTGTGCTACACTGCCTGGAAGCCAATTCACAAGCATCTGTCTGTATGATAAACTCTTGCCCGAAATCCTGGATCTTCAGAACGGTGGCCTGCACAGACCATCCTTTAAGATCTGGAAGGATGACTGACAGTCTTGGCTCCAAGTTACCCTTTCGGCAGCTTCTTTGAGGTTACATCATTCAAGGGAGAGGCAAGAGTCCCATACCCATTAATGAAAGGCTAGCAATAGCCTGTAAGACCGAGCAACACTCTCACTCGAGTCTGTGTGGTGGGGATCTCCCAGTCCATCACCGCCTGGCCTTTGGCCTGAAGAGGCTGTTTCTTAACGCCACTGTCTTTTTGTCCGAGGTAGGTTACTGTAGCCTGCACGATCTGGCATTTGAATGCCTTGATAGTCAAGCCAGCCTTCTGCATGACTTGGAGCACCTGTTCCAGGTGAGAAAGATGATTATCATCATCATCATCAGCAAAGTTTATTTTAGAGATTATAACAATTTCCATTAAATAAATGTACATACAACGCTTTGCAGACAATTCACAACTATAAGCCAAATAAACGAAGAGTAACACAACGCATTCAGAGATACATTAAACCAATAATAATTACAAGGACCTTGATACAATTTGCTATAAAATAAGAATTTCCTCTTGTGGGGGCGCTGTTGAGCAGCCGGCTCCGTCAGGGCTGCTTATATCCTGTTTATAAATCCTTATTGCAGCAGTGATTTATTGAACCCGCTAGCAGCCTTCCGCATTATAAGTACACAGGCTAATTTCCCCATAAAAAGCAGAGAAAAACGGGTTCTGGAAACCCTAGTTTCAGGAGGCTCCAAGAGACGAGCCGGGGATGACAGAGCAGACCGCCATCATGCCCCTGTGGTCGGGAAGGCGGGAGTTGTGCAGCAGCATCCAATGACTGTGAAAAGGAGAAGCTGTTCCCCGATTGAGGCACCGGATTGGCGGAGGCACACCTTTGGTGAGACCGGAGCAGGGGCAGCATCACCAGCGGGGCCTGGTGCTCCTCCTCTCCCCCTTCCAGCCTGGACTCCCGGTGCTAAAGGAGGTGGAGAGGCCTCATTGAGATGGCTCAGAGCCTGCTGGGACAGTGACTGGCTGAATGCGCATGGATATGCCCGAGCCATGTGCTGTGAGCAGCAACCATGAATCTCCTTGATGACATGGATGTGCTCTGGGGATGCCAGCACTGAGGTGAGGGGGTGCAATTAACAGAACTGCACTAGGACACAAACTGTGTCACTACTGAAGCTGCAACTGGGCTGCTACAACATTGCATGCAGGGGCCAAGATGCAACATTAACTCAGGACTTGGCCTAATGCTATCCTACTTGCTATGGGAGTCCCCCATGGCCAACAGCCCTGCTGCTGGATGCTGGCTGCACCAGACCCCTATAGGGAAAACGCACCTGGCGTGCTGTTTTGGAGATAATCTTGGTGCCCTGCTCGCTTCAGTTGGAAGTGTGCTGGCGAAATCACCCGATCTAGACAGCCTAGGCCCACTAATTCGGAGGGGACTGTGCCCCCCCCTATGCCCCTCAGGCAGACACATAGTGGTGGACAGGACCCCACAGATTGGTCCTCTTGCGGAAAGGTACCATAGGAGCAGCATATAAACTGCCATAATTCCGGGACCCAGCATAAATCGCCACACTGGCACCTGGTTGATAGTGCCGTGGGAAGGGGGCCATGGAATTAAGGAGGTACACTAAGTAGTTCTGGCTGAAGTGGGCACTAAGGCTGGTGCTGGCTGCTCGTGGGGACTGGGAAGGAGCTGAGGGACTCAAGGCAGGCACTATACACTTTTAGAATCAGAGTAATATATGGGCATGGCAGAAGACAAGCCCCACAAGGGGGCTGTGCAGAATAAAATTGATAACTATACAATGACCTTCGCTACACCCTCACCTGCAACACAGGAGACGGTGGCTGCATGTGAGGGTTGCACCGGAGAGGGACTGACAATATCACTTATGGACATTATGGCTACCATAGGGAACTCCAGGTCATCGGTTGGAACTAAGATTGATGGATTGGCCCTGAGGTCTCCTTCCTCCGGCAAGACCTATGCAACCTGTCCTAATGGGTGGGAGTGGGGGTGCAGTGCATCTCAGACAGTGAAGACATGCTTAAGAAGAAGGAGGGATGGTTGACAACAATGTCCCAGAAACTTGCCACCCTGGAAAACTGTGCAGAAGAAAGTGAGGTCAGATCCCACCGTAACAACCTCTGCATACTTGGACTGCCAATTGAATTGTAGGATTCTAGGACATTGATTGGCGGATCGCATTGAGCAGAGAGTGGGATGGATTCCCTTGGCTGATACCTTAGTGCTGCTCGCAGATATGGCTGGGGAGCATAGACCTAATACAATCTCTATGTTAACTGTGAATGTAAATGGGCGGGGCTCCAGTATCAATAGGAGACTGGTCTTGCAATTTCTCAATCCTCTCTCCCTGGATCTAGTCCTTCTTACGGAGACCCATTTGGTTGGGTCTGAATGCAGTTTTTTCAAACGCATGAATTATCACACTGCGATTCACGCTCGATTATCAAGAGGGGCAAGGGGCACCATGATATTGGTACACAAGAGGGTTCCTTTGTGGGTGGTGGAGGTATTGCAAGATTTCAGGGGATGTTACGTCCTGGTGACCAGGGAGCTCTATGGGGAGATCTGGGGTGTGGTGTGTGTGTGTGTATGCTCCTGCCCCTTGGCACTAGACTGACTGAATGAAATGCAAATGGCCTGTGTTGCATCCATGTGGACAGATGGGTCCTGGGGGGGGACTTTAATGATGTTATGGACCCGGAACTGGATCGTAGGCATGCAAGGGGCAGACTGGCTTCCACCCCTAGAGAAACTAAATACGTTTGCCAGTGCAATGGGGTACGTAGATGCCTGGAGAGCGATGCATCAAACGGAGACTGAATTCTCCTTTCTGTCGTGGGTGCATGGATCACTGCTCAGATTGGATTTTTTTTCCATTCAGGCCCGCAACATGCATCTGATTCGATCAGTGTCCTTCTTGGCTAGGGACATCTTTGATCACTCCCCCTTAGTGGTAGAGCTCAATATCGGAAGAAGGAAAGTGAACGGTACCTTATTGCAGGAACAGCTACTACTTGGGATTCCCTGAATATCTGGAGGGGGTGGTCTCTAAGACAAACAAATACTTTGATATAAACGCAAGCTTGGTACATAGCCCAGAGGTGTTATGGGAAGTTTACAAGGCAGTCCTTCGGGGTGAGATGATTTCTCTAGTGGCAGCCCACGAGGCTGTCCATCATTGTGAGGTGGAGCAGGCAGAGGAGCAAGAGAGGGCGGCTTAGGAAGCATCCATGGAACAGGGAGCCCCGGTTAGAAGGGAAGAATTGTGTCGAGTCCAGGACATACTCCAAAACACTGCACTTGACTTGGTTAGACATGCGCAATGGATCAAACTAAGCCAGATTTCTGTGGCATGGGATTGTGCAGGGAAAATGCTGGCATGGCTAGAGAAAAGGGAGGGTGGTCATAGGTGCGTACGAGAGGTGGTAACTCCAGGTGGGAATTGGATGACAGAGGGGGCTGAGATTGCAGAAGTGTTTTCCTCATACTATGAAGAGCTCTATCGCTCCAGGCAAGGTGAAGAGCAGACCAGGGGTGCTTCCTTTCTGGTGCATGTTACTCTTCCAAGGCTGACCTCAGCCCAGAGAGATGAAGTAGAGATGGATATTACGAAGGAAGAGGTGGAACTGGCCCTAACACATCTTAATTCGGGGAAAGCCCCTTGGCCCAACGGATTCCCTGTTGCGGTCTGGAAAAAATGTGCTGAAATGGTGCTGCCACAGCTTCATAAGCTATTCACTCATACAAAGGCTGAGGGATCATTATCCCCGGACCTTTGCAGAGCCTACATAGTTGTTATACAGAAAGAGGGTCAGCCCCCAGAGTCTTATGCCTCATATAGACCTATCTGCCTTCTTAATGGGGAGGTTGAATCATTGCCCGAGTATTGGCAGAGCGTCATCTGAAGGTCATTACATCTTTGATCCATCTGGACCAAAGTGGCTTCATGCCTGATAAGTCTACCAGGATGAATATCCGTAGGCTATTCATGGCGATTTCACAGGCACACACACTGGAGGAACCACTGGCACTTTTTCGGTTGACCTGAAGAAGGCTTTTGATTCTGTGGAATGGGGATTCCTGTGGGAAAGTGATGGCTCATATGGAGTTTGGGGACAATTTATTCAGTTGAGTGCGATAGCTATACTCAACTCCAACGGCGGAATTCTGGGTAAATGAGGTGACCTCCCAGGCTTTCTCCCTACAACGGGGGACTAGACAGTGGTGTCCTTTGTCCCCTCTCTTGTTTGCACTAGCAATCAAGCAATTGGTTATCAAATTGAGAAATGACCGTACCTGGTCAGGCTTTTGCTGGAGGCAGGGGGTGAGGATAAAGTCTTGCTATATGCAAACAATCTTCTCATTTATCTAAGCCGGCCTAGGGAGGACTGTGCTTGGGTTACCCAGACCCTGCAGGAGTTCCAGGGAGCAAGTAGGTTGAAAGTAAACTGGTATAAATCCATTATATTCCCCTTACAGGGTATGGAGAGGGATCCGCCTCTGAGCTGTCCATATCTGGTGTCAACGGAAGGCTTCAAATACCTAGGAATCTGGGTGGTATTGGATTTAGCCGATTATACGAGACACAACTTACACCCCATTACAGATGGATTTGTATGGGATGTCACACATTGGAAATATCTGCCATAGAAAATACTTGGAAAAGCGGCTCTACTTAAGATGTTAACTCTTCTGAGATAAGTGTATGTGTTGCAGAGTGTGCCATTGCATTTACCTAAGGCTGAATTTAATAAAGTGGGTGGGGTTGTTTGAATTCTGCTCTTGGAACGGTCTACATGCCTGCATTGCTCGGGCTACATTGCAGCAGTCCGTGTGGGGGGCGTCCTGGGCTCCCTAGCTTACAGGGCTATTATTGGCCGGCCAACTGCAGGTTGTAAATGACTGGCTACATGGCGACATGTCCCTGCCGCACATTATGTCCGATAGGAGATGGATGAACGTCCCTTCTGCCCAGATCCTTTACAGCTGTCAGAAGAGGCGGTCGTTTGTGCCCATCATGCACCATGTTATGCAGGTGTGGAAAGCCTCTCGCTGGTATGTTGGTTGGGGGGTAGAGCCACCTTGGTTCAACCACTGTGAAATAAAGCTTTTCTCCCAGAGGTCGTGAAGATCGGTAGACTAGAGGTGTGGGAGAGATGTAAGGTGTCCATATTGGGTTAGGTAATGGGCAGGGGGGTGTTGGTCCCCTTCTCTGAGTTATCTGAGGAATTCGGACTACCGGAAACCGAGAGATATCATTATCTGCAGGTAGCTCACACCCTGTTGACCCAGCTGCAGACTTCTCAGGAGGTGCTGCCCTGCTTCATGATAGTGCATTGCCACGAGAGCCATCCCTACCCTTTAACAGGTGCGTGTGACATTTGCTCCAAAAGATTTGGTAACCATAAGGGAGCCCTGGGAGTAGGATCTCGGCCCGATAGAGTCGGAAGGCTGGGTGGAGGCCCTGATATTCCCAAGGGAAATTGGCATCTCGCCCTGTATAAGGCTGATACAGCTCAAAATACTGCACAGGATCTACTATGCATGCCCCACCTTGTATAGATGGAGGCGTGTGGAGATTTCAGAATGTCTCAGGTGCAGGGTGCAGATGGCACCTTCTTTCACGTCATTTGGGAGTGCCCAAGGCTGTGTCGATTTTGGAAAAAGTGCCTGGCCAGGTTCCATGTGATTTTGGGACTACAGATACCTGAAGATCCACAATTACTGCTCTTGGGGTTGTGGGGAGAGAGTGGTTTTACCCAATATGAGAACGGTTTGTGCCTACGGCAGTTAGTTTGAAGAAAAGAACAATGGCGACAAAATGGGGGGTGTCCGCCCGCCCAAAACTGTCAACATTGGTTTCAGAAATGGATTGCTGGAAAGCCCTGGAGATGAGAGTATGAAATGCTAGTGGATGCTCTGGTAAATAGGAGAGAATCTGGGGGAAGTGGGACATGGGCGGATAAAGGGAGCAGTATATGCCTTCAGTTGACACTGGGCGATGCCTAGAAAAATGACTCCTGCTTTTCTTCTCTCACCTGGACAGTAATCCTCCTGGCATATGACATGTGTGATTACAAAGGTGTTTTCCAATCGTGTTTCATAGGATTCCATGTGATGCTCTTGATGTTGAGCTGTTCATTAACGTTCTTAATGCAAAACAACAAAAAGTGTTTTAAAGAAAAATCTTCTTGTTCAGGGCTCGCCTCAAGAATGATAAAAGAGCCCTGCCCACTCTGGGGAAGTCAGCACATCACAAATAGAGTAATTCAGGTATAAACTGAGTAAACCGAAGTTCACCAGTAACAGCCTCACGGATTTAGCTTTTAACTCGGAATGTGTAGGACAAAACAATAAGAAATGGGCCAAGTCCTCCAACAGAGCATTACATAGTGGGCCAAATTGATTAGCAGAATCATGCTCCCATACAGCCATGATGACTCTGAGAGGGCGGCAATTAAAACGTGCTCTGGTGATCAAGGTTCACTGAGAAGGATTGTCAGCCCATAGTAGATATTTTTGGATACCAAGTGCAGTTATAATCACATGCTTCCTATTGCATGGTGGCAATAATTCCCGAGACTGCCTTTTCTACAGCCTATGAGATCTGGCCCCTGTTTTTAAGTCCTGTGTCACTCTCGGCACGAGTAGCTCTAATAAATTCAAATATGAGGCAGCATTAATTTCCCCCAGCTCTGACTTTATAAATGACAGCCACAGTATTCTAACATAAGGGTCTTTCAAAATTAAGAACCACGTTTGTGAGTCATTCTAGCCTTACCTCCATAAACAGAGCCAATGAGATAAACACTGTCCAGACAAAGGGCCTCATTCCGAGATTGGAGGTAGTCATGGCACTATTTGCGCCATGACTGCCTCCAATAACGGCACCGAGTCCGGTGTGGTGCAATGGGGACTTACTGGTCTAGTCCGACCCTGGTGGGACCGGTAAGTCCCCATTGCACCAACCATTCCCCATTCCCATTTGAGCCCCCACAGGGCTCAATGGGAATGGGGAAGGCGCTATTTACAGGCCTGCTAATGGCAGGCCTGTAATTAGCAGCCAGGTCCCCTAACGGCATCCGTAAGAGATGTGTGTTCCGACCACACGTCCCTTGCGGTTCCCGTAAGGGGACTTCGGAATCGGGCAGTAGGGGATTACTGGCACCGGTCTCCTTACCGGTAACCGGTATCCCCTACCGCCTGACTCGTAATGACCCCTAAAGTATTGCTAATACATTCACACCCTAGTTCTAAATGTACTTCATAATTGGAGGCTGAGTGGGCAAGACCCAATACTTGTTTGAAAAAAGGATTTTCGACTATCTGAAGCAAGCTTCCATTCCTATACCACAACAACTCCATGCCAAACTGTACAACCGATACCGCCATGTTGTTGTAGACTTTTTGGACCATATCTACCGATTTGGCTTTGAACATTGCCAGGGATCTAACACCCCCAGAGCTTGCCTAAACTTAATAGTTTGTTTCTTAACATGCATTTCCAAGGGGATAATTCTAACGAGAAACTGATACCCCAAATATTTAAATCCATTGAATGTGCGGATAATACCATTACTATACATAGGTGGACATGTTGGCACATGACTCGATTTGTAACAGACCATGGCTGCTGATTTCTGTGCATTTACCTCCAGGTCAGCTCATCCATTAACAATGTGTAGTCAAGGATGAGTATCTGCAGCGCTTGTGGTGTTTGCGTGATCAGAACTGCATCATCCCTGTGCGCCACCAGCAGGAGCGCTCTGTTTTTCATATGTTGAGTTTAACAAACAATCGTAAAGGCCCTGGTTATACAAACTGAAGAGTAGGGGTGCCAGGACACAACCCTTGGTCACACCAATCTCGACTGGAAAAAATATGTACCGTGCCCATTTCTCCCACTCCTTACACAAACTTAATTTGAATGATGGAGCCTTATTAGCTGATTAACTATCCCCACTAAACAATTCATGGACCTGAGCACCTGCCACAGGTTGACCCGATTCACATTATCAAAGGCAGTGCTCACGTCCATGAAAGCAAGATATATTGGCTCCTCCTTGACATACAAGGAGAGGGCCACTATTAAATATAAGTTCCAAGGTTGCTCCAAGGTGCCCATACCTGGTATAAATCCTAACTGGATAGGGGACAAGATGTTATTCTAAGCCATCCAGGCTTCCAACATAGCGAGAACAGCCCATAAGAAGATTTAAAAAAGAGATTTCTGGAGGGAAATTGGTCTGTATGAGCATGGCAAATCCCTCTGTCCTTTCTTACAGATAGGTGGGATTAAAGCAGATGACCATGAAAAGGGTACCTCACCCCAGGAGCAGATTGCATTGAAACCCATAGTCAAAATGGGTACCCACAGATCTACACCAAATATGAAAAGATCAGCCAGTTTATTATCCAGAACCTGGAGCCCCCAGTTCAAGTTCTGACATTTTATTGCTAGTGATATTTATTCCACTGTAAAAAATGGCTGCTTACTCATGTCTACCCCCAATGACTGATGCAACAAATGGGGATGAAATACTGGCTGCAAGTCATGAGGACTACAGGGACCTCCTGCTCTGCAGAGACGGGAAAAATGCTCAAGCCAAGCCTGGTCTGAAACAATGCTATGCAAGCCTTCAGGCTTGTATTTCTAAAATGGACCATGGGTCACAATTTCCCAAAGTACCTTTGTATCATTATGTTCAGAGGCGGTCACCAGGTCGGACCAAGCTGCAACTTCTATCCCCTTCCTGTTGGCTTTAAAAATGTTTAGTGTACCCTTGTAACAATAATTTCACCTCTGTGGGAAGAGGGATTTGTTAATGTTCATAGCAACCTAGAATTTGCCTTTGTACAGGCTGAATTAAACCATCCCAGGTGAACAGTCCTTCTCCTACCGCTGCCAACAATAGTGAATACATTTGAGATATTGGACATAAGAATAGAAAACCTGGTCAAATTGTCAATCTAAACACACATCTCCTCTAGGAGAACATCAATCTCTTGACTTTTTGTTGATAATATTTCCCTCATTATTTCCCCATGATCAATCAAGTGCCTTTTCAGCCTTCTTTTACGATTGTCCACTATCACATCAGAGAGGAGAAGGATATCAGTAGGTCTGTCCCTTTGTGCTTGGTTTAATTCTAGGATAATTGGAAAATGCTTGCTAACTACCTGATCCCAGGATTTCAAAGGAACACAGACATAATGTATGGTGGAACTACCTTGAGCCAAGGAAAAAGTTCCCTTGCCTGGTATGTCTTTGGGGAACCGGCCATGAACTGCTCACATACCCCAATCATACAGGCCCTGCAATAACTGAGTCCCACTGTATACATTTGAAGGTCTGACATGGTCATTTTGGGGACCCCCACCAAACTTTCTTTTGTTTAATCAAAAAGAGAACTATCTAGCACTTTCCCCATTTTTGTATTGAAATCAACAACCAGTATAAGGACAAAACCCTGCATTCTCACCATAGTTAACAACTTGTCCATCACACTAACCAATCTTGATATACAACCTCTGGCATATGGTTGATGAGGACTATTATAACATTTCACCACCAAGATATAATTTGCCTGGGCAATCTTGATCCTAACCACTTGAAGAAAGGTAGGTCATGCCTCCAAATTGATTAATTCACTGGAGTGGATAGAGTTTACCGATATGGCCAATCTGCCAAAACAGTGACCCTGTACATGTTTGTGTGCTGTAGTACAATATGCCAAAAAAACATCCATTACCACCTGCTCCATTGACCACTTTTCCTGGAATAGGATGACAGGAAACTGCTCCAGGAAAACCAGTACATCGGACCCCGCCACATTCCACAAAATGAATACAATTGGCTGAGCCATAGTGGTATCGATGAAAAATGCAGGGCTTGTGCTTATATCAGCCACCCCACCGTGCATGAACACATCTGTGGGAACTAGTAAGACCACATCGGAGATATGACCAAGAATATACTGGGGTAGTACCCGCTTTTATGCAAGCTCTGTGGTAGTCAGTCGATGGAGTCCATCTTGGTAAGACACTCAATACGGTTTCTGAGTGGTAAAAGATGTTCGTGTTCTATATACACTTTCCGCCTGGCACTGTTTCATCGGCTGCATATTAATGATTTCCTGAACTGTCCAGGACCCACAAACAGTGGACCAATGGGTGCCAACCAAATTCTCACAAACATTGTTCATGCCCTCAGCCATATAAAAGAGGTTCAGTGGTACAAGTCAAGCACTGCATACATTTTGATGTTTCCCAAGATTAGAGTTTACCACATACTCAGTGATTCTTGGGTTTGAAAATGTCACCACAATACAATCTTCACCGACTGATTTTTTTGACCAACCCACCAAAAACACCTTTTTAACCGTAACAATATGATGCGGATTAACAGACCTCAGCTTAATATTGGTATTTATCCAGTGGGCTGCTTTGTTGATCAAGGACTTACAATCTTCAGAAGAATCCTCCCTTAATGATGGTGCATTAACTATAATAGCAAACAGAGACTGAGCTTCCAGTGGGAGTTTTAGCTAATCCAAATTAGCCCTCAGGCCCTTTCTAGTGACCAGCATAGTCTGGCACTGGTCCTGGGCCCGAACATTTACTGGGGAAATATGAACATCCACTCGAGCCACCTCTTTTCCCTTGGTAGACATTGCTTCCCCAGCAGGTACTTCCCCTGAAAACACACCATCTGCTATGACATTAGGGTGAATACCTGCCACCTCCATTTTCCCACAAATACATCAATGAAATTATGAATGTCGTGAAGTTGGCATTGATCAGGATTCCAATATAAGTCAATAATAAGAATATGAGAAGAGTTATGGTCAAACTCAACTCGAGTCCAGTAGCTAAAATTCTCTCGTTAGTTGTTTTTATTAAGTTGGCTGTTACTTTACACTTTAGGTGCAATGGCCAAACCACCTGAGGGACATCCGCTGTACCCTTTAGTGGCTTACCGTGAAGATGTTTGATAACCCTCAACACTAAGCGGAGCTATCAGCATCGTCCATTGCAATAACAAGATATCATACCCAAGGAATACAGTGTGTTTAGAGGCCTTTGCAATGTTTAGAAAGCCACAACTATACCATGAAAGTATTCCTAGCACTTTTTCACTAAGGACAACTATTCTGACCCTTTAAAATAGTGTGTTTACTAATGGCTTCCGCAAACCACTACCAATCTTACTGAAAACAGTCTCCCATGCATGAAACAGACTTTGAGGCAATGGTAAAATCGCCTTAATCAATTCTGTTGCAACTCCCAATTGTTTTGTAATGGTTAGGTTTCTGGGATTCGACAAGACGAGGGAGATATGGGAGAAGTCTTTAAGCCTCGAATTGGCGAAGCCCATACATCTCAAAACAACAATTTGTTCCGACACCAGACGCACAACCAATGGAGAGTAAAAATGTGACACCTGTTTGTTGGCACCCTGGTCAGGAATCTCAACTAAATCAATTTGCCCACAGTGCAATAGACATAGTTCTGGTATTTCGACTGATTGAAAAAAACAGATCCATTTAACTGAATAATGTTCTCAAAACCAATCAGTATTTCGTCACAGCAACATTTGTCAATTGCTTCCCTTTGAAGTACATTGTCAATTTCTTGTGTTGGGGGAGGCTGATCTTCTAAGCAAGTAGTATGAGTAACCACAGTTGAGGTGCTTACACTGGTCCCAACAATAATACATTCAGGAACTTTAACCTGGTTAGGAGATGCAATTGGATGCAATGTTGTGGTATACTCAAAGGAATCTAACAAATGGATCTCCAGGGTCTTCCATTTCGTTCAATATCAGAAATATGGTTATCTTTCCATATGAAACACTCCTACCAGTCTTTCTGTTCTTTTTTATTAAATGAAACAATGTTCACAGGGTTAGTGCCCCCTACTTGATCTATTGCCTAGTCTATAATATCTTCAATAAGTGGTGAAGAATAGAGGAATTTCCAAGAAGAAATGTTTTCCCATTTAAGATATTTAGTTTTCTTGTTTGGTTGTTTAGCTCCTGCCTTTTTCTGTTTTCCATGCACCGGTGGTGTTACATGTAAGTCATGATAGAAGCATTTATCTCCATTGGTTTCTGGAGCCACTAAATCTCCCAGAGATTGAAACAAAACTGGAGAAACACTCAATCTGGATGGAGATGATGGAATAACTGGTGGAGCATTAAATGCACTGGTCACTAAAAAATCCAGATTAATATGATCAAATATCAAGCCATCGCTGGAGAATTTCCAGCATTTCTCCATTTCTCCAGTTCTTAGTTTTTTCAAGATGGTCATGAAAACAGTGTTATTTTGGTGAATAAAATCTTTGATGTTGTCATACAGCCTCATTATCGACACTAATACCAAATGCGTTGCCGAAATAGAAGAAGGGCCGAACTGTCAATGTTGGGGAGAATATTATGAACATTCCCTGATTGTAAATTATTAGGCGTTACAAAACACACTTGAGGAGAAAGCCCTTGATGTGGTGGATTCAAGTGAGCCTGATTTGGAACCAAAGAGTGGACAGACCTTGAGTTGGAATTTCTCACCTTAGAATTAACAATGTGTGAATCATCACACATTTCTTGGCACATGAGTAAAACAGATTGGTTCAACACAATCGAGTCATAGCGATGCAAATTTGAGTCCAAGTGCATGAAAGAAGATAGAGATGCTAATTCAGACTTTGTTTTCCGGTGGAAAAAGTCACTTATTTTAACCTGCTTTTGTCTTGTCTATAAGGCACTATTCATGGAAACATACATATTGGAGATGAACGCCACGACTGGGCGAGCGCTTGGAAAGATATCAGAAGTGACCTGTTTTTGTTTTGACTGAGGCACAAGCTCAACAGAAGCATCCATACTAGAGGGATGGTCCACCACAGGGGGAGCCTTTGTTGAAGTCGCGGAGGTAGACGCAACAATCAAGGGGTCTGTCATGATAGAGGCATTGGTAACACTTATTTTTATTCTATTTAGTGGCCTGTGATAGAGACATAAAGCTGTGACTAGGGATTGCACAAAATTCGATATTGTCAATATGAACATTCTAAAAATGAACGTCAACGCGCATTCCTTCCAATGTTCAAGACAAGCATAAGAGACTTACTCATGTGGTCACTGCTCTTTCCCTGGTTACCTGCAAACCACGGCAGACCACACACTTCCTATACCTTCACATTGTACTCTGTGCAGTATCTTGGATTTGAAATGCTCCAACAAGCTTCCTTTAAGTGTTGCTCAAATTAGAGTCAGATGCAACAATACAGCCTAAAACAGCAGTAGGCAGTCAATGCAGAAAACACATTTCGCTGAATTTCGGCACTGCATCTTAATTTTTAAACTCTCCACCAAGCTTCATTTAGGTGTTGCTCCAATTAGGATCTGATACAACAATACAGCATTGAAATAGCAGTAAGCGGCCACCACAGACCACACTATTCGCCGCACGCTTCCTTTCTGAGGTGCTCCAACAAGCTTCCTTTTGGTGTTGCTCTAATTAGGGTCTGATGCAACAATAATAAATATAGTCCCCCTTGGACAGGGTAAAAAACAAATAAAGTCCACCATGGATGGCGGCAACAATACAAATAGTAAAACAAAAATAACCCACCCTGTAGGGTTTGGGGGTAAACATGTCAACAAATAAAGTTTAAAAAAGCATGCCCCCTCCATGGGTCCAGGGAAACCAGGGCGCATGGTAAGAGGATAGGATTATGTTTTTGGATATGGATAATGGAAACACCTGCGTTGTTCAGCTAGAACCCCCATCCTCTGGTGGATCCTCAGATGGTGCACTCTGACAACACATTGCCAAAGCCTGGCCCTCATTGGCTAATGCCACTCATAAGAGGGATGCGTGAATGAGGATCCCAATTGCTACAAGGTTCTGGTGTTGTATATCGTGGGTGGCCAAAGAGTCATTATGTATGCTGACCCTAGACGCCTCCAACTGCATGTTGAGAGATTGTCTCAAGGAAACATCTATTGGAGGTGGATGTCCCTTGTTGCAAACATTTCATTATGAAGAGACTGCCCTAAGGCTTCCATGTCTTGACGTTGGGATTCTATTAAAGGCAACATCTCTGCCTGCAACCATTTACTCTGGGCTTCCGCGTCTTGAATTTGGGATTCCCTTAAAGCCAGCATCTTTGCCTGCAGGCATTTACCATGAGATTCTGCGTCTTGATGATGAGATTTCTTTGAGGCTAACATCTCCACATGCAGTGTTTCCTCAAGGTGTCCATCACTTGCTGCTGGTGGACCCTGGAGGACAAAAACTAATGTAGGGATTGCATGAGAGCTGAACCATCCATGTGAATTGCCTGCCTCAGTTGTCGCATGTCATCTCTCCCATCCTGGTGCAATAGAGTTTGTCATTGTGTGTAGCAGTTGAGGAGATGACATTTTCAGTCAGGCCATGGATGTCCCTGGCCATCTCCAGCAGGACCTCGCCCCATTGGGCACTTGTATGCAGCAACTCCTCCTCCCACTCTGAATGTCCAGCAGGCACACGTCCACCACGTGTGCAGGGCCTACCAAGCCGGGATGCTCAAGCCTGGCTCTGTTGCAGTGAGTGCACTTTCATTGGCTGACGGTATGCAACCTTCCGATTGACACCAGTCTCTGCTGCTGGTTTTGTATTTGTATTTATTGTGTCTATATAGCGCTTTAATCCATTATGGGCGAAGGCAATCTTACAGACACTGAATCCACCATTAACATAGGGCTTCCCACTGCCAGGGCCAGTGTCTCCGGCTCTTCTCTTCAGACTCAGCAGCCTCAAGGTACTCAAGGATCTCCTTGGCATCTGGACTTCTCAGTGGTGGACCCTCCACCATCTCCCTCAGTATGCCCTCCACATCTGATTTGGCAGCATCTTTGGTGGAGTCAGCATGCCTGCTGATGATGCTCTGCAGCATGAGGGGATTCTCACTGGGCAGAGCACCCCGGGTTGCACTGGTGGATGGTTCTGCCTCCTCCTCTGCCTCCTCCCGCTCCGCCTCCACATCTGCTGCTTAATCACCTGTACAAAGACAGACAACAATATTCAGAGGCATAAATACCTGGCTTAGCATGCATGTCAATTACAATGCATTCAGACACAAAAGTGCCACCCACACATACATCACACATTGAAAGTGCGAACACAGTAACTTGAAAGGCACAGGTGACTGACATTCGATGACCTGTGAAATCATGTTGGTGCATATTAGACCCTGCAACATGGCATGGTTTGGAGGAGAAGGAGAACATACATACAGACAGCTATGTATGAGAGGGAAGTGCTATCAGTGGACAGATGAAGGTCTGCACATCATTGCTGAGCCTCTATTCTACTTCAACCCTGCCTACTTGCAATATGTGGAAGTGTCACATCTACTTCTGACCAAACCTTCAGCAGGCATATGTGATGCCATAATCCCCATCAGCCCCTTTACCACATTGCCAGCAGATATGTGGGTAGCCACTCTCACATGCATTTCAACCATGTGTGAGGAGATTATAAAAATTATTATTATAATAATTATTGCAACATGGACATGACCAGTGTGACTTGTGTGGCCATTGAACCATTGACAATCCAAATGTGGAATGGACATTGCTCAAACATCTCTTTGCAAGACAACTGTAACTTCTGTCTGAAACACACCCTCATGCGTCTTCGCACTGACAGTGTTGCTCATCCATGTCCATCCGTGGTGGCTAGGGCCAGTGGATGGATGTGAATGGATAACTCTGATGTCATCCAGACCTTGGTTTCATTCTGTGTGAGTTTTAATTTAATTTGTGTTTACAATGCACTGTCCACAAGCATGACAATGTCAGAGCGTTCAATGAGATGTGCCTTCCATGCCATTGCCACACATATGTCTATTGGCATAGAAGTAACATTCTGCATACAGTGATGTGTACTGTGAGATCAATGTCAACCACACACAAACACCAAGCATCCACCTCCTGGAATGCACAACATCTGAAGATAGTGGCCACGGTAGCATTACTGTAGTCGCCATGGATGGATGATGAGGACCCCAGCCAACTTTACCACAACATTTGACAGCATTTCATGCAGCACATATGACATACACAAATGTTACTCACCTGATGTGGATGCATACGTGTTCATGCCTCCCACGCCAACCACCTGCTCACTGTTATCTGTACAATGATGACCTCTTCAAATGGAGTCAGCCCGTCCACATGTGGTTATCCACTTCAGGTAGCCTGGGCAGAGGCCACATTGCAGCCAAGCTTCTCCTTGGTCTTTCTCATGAGGTCCCTCATCCTCTTTTGGACCTCTTCCGCACCACAGGCATTGATGTGGTCTGTGACCTCCTGCCACACACTGCACTGCTGCATCACAGAATGGATACTGCCAGCTCAAGGGTACAGTTCGACCTGGTGTTCATCATCATAATGAGGATTGTTAGCTCTTCATCTGATAAGTGCTTTTTCTTGGTGGCCCATTCTCATTGACCTGTGCCTGTGCCTCTGCATGGGGTGCTGCCTCTTCCTGCTTGCAGCCTGACCCCTCTTGCCCCAGTGGATCTTAGTGGTACAGAGGCACCTGTAGGCTCACCACCACATTTAGCAGGTGGACCCTTCTGCCCTCTTCCTTGTCCTCATCCTCTCCCTCTCATGGTACATAAGGATAAGCTACTCGTAAATCTTCATTCAAAATCTGTGTGACACCCTCAAACAAACTCCATCTCTGTGAATGCCCGGAAATGCATGTTGCACCCTGCAGCAGTCTCGGTCCCCGCACATGCCAGGAAATGCTCATTGCACACCCTAAATGTATCTGCCTCTGCACACACAATGGTGCGCACATCATATACAGCATTGAGAGTGTAAGCGCTTTGCGTGCGGTGTGCAACTTAAGCACATAGGACCCTTCCTCTGATCTTCACATTACTTGTGCATGTATGGGAGACACCTGTTCATCTTACCTCGTGCCAGTCCTTCCATCCTCCTGCCCGATATTGCCTCCAAACCTAACCATCTCCTGCTGCCTAATACAGTGTGCCTGGCTGCTGACTACTAGCACTGTCTTAGTCTACTTGGTATTCCCTAATTGCATGTTTTATCGTGGCTCACCTGCCAGGTTCTATGACCACCTCAGCAGCCACTTTGGGACTACCACACCTGAGCACCACCACCACAGCTCCACCGCACATGTCGTCAGGTCCCAGCTTCACCCCAACAACCTGAAGGGGTGCCATGTCTGGTACATCTACCGGCACCTACCAGCGAGGCTGAGGGCTGTCAATTTTACTGCTGCAGAATTTGGCATCCTGGGTGAGCAGGTCCTAGCCCAATACGATGCCCTCTTCAAACTGCAGCAGTATCATGGGACCTGTGGGCATCAGAGGATCTGGGCCGAAATTACACAGAGGACCATGGACAATGCCAAGAAGACAGAGCCAGATCAAGATGAAGTTGGCCTTCAAGGCAGGTGCTTTCATGTAGATGCACCATGCAAGCTGCCATTGGGTGATAACCCTCAACATACGGGTCCTGGAGAGCTTGAATCCATCCATCCACACCCATGTCCTTGACGTGCAGGTATGGATCCAAGCTGCTGGTGATTACCTACGGGCTGAACCATTCTGCAGAGTTTGTGTGTCCTGCAGTGATATGCAAGTCTGTTCTTTACACAGCATGTGTGTTACACAATTCCTAACTGGCATATAGCCTCATGCCAATGCTGGGTGTATGCAATGACACACATGTGTGAAGTGGACAAATGTAGGGATATGCTCTTTCAGTTCTTGGTGAGAAACCTTACTTGTGTGCATGAAATGCGAAATGGTGACAGCAAGGCCTCAGACAGGTACAGTTGCCAGATTGAGACATTGCAGGCATGTGAGGCACATTCATGCACACCTCCACTATGGGATGTTCAATTTTTTTTATGGTGATCCCCACTCAGCAGCTGAGACTGACACATGTGTATGGATGTGTGGTAATGGCAATTTAGTGCATTTGACTATCTGGGACGGCATTGTGATCTTTTTAGGCCACTGAATGAGGGGGCATACATTATATGTCATCATGAGATTTGTTTGGTTTGGGAGAAACTGCATTGCTTCTTGATCTCCAGCAACGGGTGCATGTACATGTTGCATGCTTTCATGTCAGACTATCAGAGATGCATGTTGCTTGATGTAGTCAGTTGGAAATGTGCCTATGGTGCTACAAATACATGTGGCCAGACACCCTTTCCATGGCCCTGTTTGCAGGATACACTCGGGCCACTGCAGCATTGGTATTGTGATATGGAATGGGTTGTTGCCATGTGTATGTGGCCACACATCAATGTTCTGGGTTCACATGTGCATGTCTCATCATTGTGATTCATAATTTTTCCTACACTTGTGTGACTGTATTAATTCTGATTGCAGGGCATGGGCCTCCGTGGGCAGTTGCTGGTTGACTCATGCTGACTGCATGCTGCTGATATTATTGTGGTGACTATGAAATGAAGGATAGGGCACAAGAAAAGTGAGTCAACCTGTACACAGCAATTGGTAATTTCTCAAGAAAATGTAACAGCGTAGGACCTGCAGCGAGTAGCGTGGCTGAAGGAGACACTGTTCATGTGTCGCAAAGAATCATAGAGCAAAGAAGTGAAAGGCTAACTTGTGCTAGGGATTTCAATCAGGTGACGCACACCTTAGTCTCGGCCCAGTAGGCAGCACACGATTGAAATGCTTATGTTTTATGTTAGATTCAATATTGAGGTGATACACCACTCATATCACACACCCTTTTCAAATACCCAGGGTCACAATGGACCATAAACCAGGCTGGTTGATAAAAAGTAATATTTAGTTATTTATTTTAAAATTCAAAAGAATCATACCATTTTTAATATGGGCAGCAATCACCAATGGGGTGATAAGAACAATAGTAATGTAAGCAATGCACTTAGTTTAACCTTCTATTGAAACACCTACAAAACACCAGGGAATAGAAGCACATTTTGATTTTAGGTAAAATAGCACTTGAGTTAGAATTTCCCCCTGCAATGTTCCCTCAACCCACAAATAATCCGTGGATAAACAGAAGCAGCAGTTAATCAGAAATTACAAATGGAAGACAGAATTGAAATCCCACCTTCCCTCCCTAAACAAGAGAGGAAAACAGATTTTAAACCCTGGCAATGCTTAAAATGACACTCGGAAATGGATGAATAAAGCATTGAATGTGTATAAAACTCTTGAAACAAAAACAATTCTTTACTGGAGCAACACTGGAAATATACTAGCAATATCAAGCAATGGATTGAGCAAAAGCATACAATTCGAAATTGAATGGAAGATTTAAAACAGTTTATAATCAAAATGACACTTTGTAAATTTAGCAAACTTTGCAATTCCCGCCTGAATTTACCAAAATGGTTTTTAATAAAAATGGGTGAAATATTGTAAATCGTGATGCAGTTTTTGGTTGGGGTGTAGCTATGAATCATAGGTACAATATGGAAGGTCTCTAGATGGTTAATTGAGTGAGTTACGCAAGATCTAGTGAGGTGCGGTTTGAGAAAATGAAGGCGCGAAAAGGGACAAGAAATTAGTTTTGACAGGAACAGTTTTACTCTACACCAGAGCATTCAGGCTAGGCTACCAGATTGAGACACAGTAAGTTCCAGGGTTCACTCGTGAATTCAACCCTAGCACTTCCGCGCCCGCCATGGCAGAACCAGACCGATCACCCGAAAGAGGACTAAGGGCTCAGAATTTCACAAGACAAAATTATTAAAGAAGTTGGCACCAGCACAAGAAATCAAAGGCAGGGTTTCAAGAATGATTTTTAACAATATTACAAGTTATCAGGATAAGTATAGCATGACTTAGGGAGTGGAACTAAGGGCGGCAAGGCAAGGTATACTATGGTTTTCTATGGTTACTTTTGATACTCACAGTCCACTTTTTAGTTTGGATTTTGGACATTCAGCGGGTCTGGTCACCACACAGATCTGGCCTAACAAAGGACAGCTGGACGAAAATCAGCAGAACAGGATCAGCTGGGCAGGGACTGGATACCCGAAGGATAGTTCTGCTGGACTGGCAATTCTGGTTACTGGATACTATAGGTCAGCAGGGTAGCAGGATAGCAGCAGTATGCAGTGAGTGGTGCAAACCAAGCTGGATTAGGATGCCAAAGGTACCACAGTTTCTCCTGGTTACTGGAAGATTAGTGGATTTTAATATTGTAGGGTAGGCCTTGCTGGAGCAGGATCAGCAATGCTTGGCCTTGTTGTTGGAGTCTTGAGTCTGAAGGATGAAACAGGAACAGGAACGCAGCGCAGGAAATCAGGAATAGTGTGTGTGCCCAGGTTCTTGTCAGAGACCCTTATTTATAAAGCAAAATGACATCATCAAGGTAGAGGCTGGGCAGGGCTAACTACACCCACCCCTAAACTACTTGGATTGGGCAGGGGAGCTAGTGTTAACCTCGCTCTCAGTTGGTTGGATTTCTACGAGAATTATGTCAGATTTATGAGGTCAGGTTTACAATGGGCCTCATTACGACCCAGGCGGTAAGTTACCGCCTGGGCCGTGACTTTACCACCATGGCGTAAACTACGTTTACGCCATGGTGGTAGGCGGACTTACCGCCCCATTCCAACCTTGGCGGGGTGGTAAATCCCCATTTTCCCATTTTCCCTTCCCCATTCCCATTTTGCCCCATAGGGCATAATGGGAGTGGGGAAGGCGTTAATTACGCCACCGTAAATTACGGTGGCGTAATTAACTCCATGGTCCCTTAGCGCCATGGATTTTAACACCTGCTAAAAGCAGGTGTTAAGTCCGCCATGGCGCTAAGGGACCTCGTACTCAGGCGGTAAGGGTCGGCTCTGTTTACGCCGCCGTAAAACCCTTACCGCCTGAGTCGTAATGAGGCCCAATGTCCAAACACTCCCACATTTACTTTACTTAAAATCTGATTTTGACAAAAACATACATTTCTTCACTTGCACTCTCTTGCCAAATTATACACAGAGGTTACATATTATGTACAGCCCAGATCAGTACAATCCTCAGGTCTGTGCGACCTTGTTTCGCCTTTCTGATACATTTTGGTAGTTTTACACATTAAAGATTTGGCCTAAAATTCCACAATTTTATACACAAATGCGAATTGTCTCCAGGGATGTATGGACAAAATGTTATGTTTGCCACATCAATGCTTTCGTTGGAATCTGTCATATTTTGTAACTTCTGTTCCCCATGCGGCAATGAGTTCTACCAAGTTTGAAAAGATAGCCCACAAAATTAGATTTTAAACGGCAAACCTTTTACATAATTTTTGCTAATTCTTGCTACAGAAATAAACGTCTTTAAAGGTTCTTCATAACATAGTCTTTGCAACCAAAAAGGCAGTCCCTTTGTTACTAGATCATGTTTTTTTTTCTTCCTCCAACTGCAAGCAGCTGTCATTTCCTTCCAGGCAAGGGGGTTTCCAGTCCTAATTGAAGGTTTTATTGTCCCTTCACACTTGACAGGTGAGTGTCCCAGGACTGCTATTGTCCCAGCCTGGAGCACAGATGAATGTCTGATGAGCGTGTGAAATTTCATTGTCCTGTCCCATACAAAGTTTTTCACGATGGCAATTCACACCTACGTGTCCTGAATTTATGGTGTATCTCTCTTCCTTTGGGAAGTTTCATGGCCGGCAACTGGAATGACTGGTTTTTCTGAGAGTTTGCAAATCAATCCCATGTGTTTATACTGTTTAATTTCTTACTTTGGGTCTTGAATTAAACAAACCTGTGAAAGAAGATAGCCTATGTGTGTATTATCACCACTAACATGATCCCTTTATATTACTAAGTAAACAGGCTTTCATTAACAATTGAGTTTTAAACAGGCCATTTTTTTCTCTTCAGTCAGCACAGCCCATTTTTCCACATGTGTCAAAAACTGCTCGCATTTCTTTATTTAATTCGGTTTGCAGCACCTCAGATTGCCACTGTAGTAATTTCCTTGCTTGGAGGAGGTTAATCTAAAGCATAGATACATTTATTCTTGACCTGGCTCAGAAAGTAAAATGTCTCTTTGACCTGCTGCGCCTGGATACATTTTGGCAAGAAATAAACGCGTGTTCCTGTGTGAGTGAAAGGAAAGTTGCTCATTAAGGAATTATGCCCGGTTTTTCTGAAGCACAATGAATTATGCTGGGCCTGGCAGGGCCGTTTCCATTACAGTGGTTTCAGAATGCAGAGATGAAAATCGCATAACACAGTATTTTGAAAGGGTGAAAAAGGTTTAATTTTGAAGGGGAATTTGGCTTTTGCGGGATGCAGTGCTGCCTGTTCGCTCGATTCTATATATGTTTCAGAACACACTGGCATACATTTTAACTGTGTCCCCTTGTTCCATTTTGCTTGAAGTGTGTGAGGCAGGCTGGTGCAGCCATTTTTTTATTGTTGCTGCCAAAATGCAGTTTTGAGGTCCTAGTGTGCACAGGAGCCAGCGCCGCCAGATTTCTGTTTCTTGCGCAAATGCAGCTTGGTGATGTGTTGCAATGCCGTTTAGTGGGTTAATATATCCAACACTTACATTGGTCACAAAGCTATACAATGAATGTATATAAACTAAGAGCTTTTAGCCATTACTGAATTTATTATTTGTGTGTTCAGCCAACATGTGTTTCAACCCTCACAGGGGCCTTCTCGAGGCTGAATATTTAACCCAAAACATGACATGAAAAATTATACAATGGCTGCAAACAATATTGTACAAAAAAGAAAACACAAACATGAATTGTGATGCAACATTACATGGTAAAAACCAAACAGTGATATGCATTTCATGGAATGATCATCCAATGTGTTTTTCCATGTGGCACTAAATGACAATATGCAGGACATAATATAAAACATGGAGGAGAGTGAGGGAAAGAGAGAAGAAAGAATATAATTAGCTTTTTTATAATATGCGCTTAAATAAATGGTTGCAACAGCGGTGAAAGAAGAAAGGCACTCACAGGCTTACCAAGTGGTAATGACATCCAAGTAGAGGGTTCATAGAAAGATAAGGGGCCTCATTACGACCCTGGCGGAAGACCATGGTGCTATTAGCACCATGGTCCATGCCGGTAAATTACCGACTCCGCCATGGTGAAAGGGGGAATTACCACCCCATTACAAGGTTGGCGGGGTGGTTATTCCCCCTTCCTCCATGGCCCTTCCCCATTCCCATTTTTGCCCCATATGGCTCAATGAGAATGGGGAAGGCGCTAAGTACGGTGCCGCAAATTGCGGCACCGTACTTAGCACCAAGGTCCCTTTGCAGGTCCCTACTTTAACGGCTGGTAAAACCAGCCGTTAAGGTCGGGTCCCGCAAAGGGACCTCGTAATTAGGCGTTAATAGGTTAACGGCGCCGCAGCCTTTTACGGCGCCGTTAACACATTAGCGCCTGGGTCGTAATGAGGCCAAAGGTGTCTGTTCTGATGTCATTGCATGAATGCATGAAAATGTGGTGATCTGGTGAGGGCCAGCAATGTGTGTAATTGGGAACTGCCTGGAGAAAAGAATTAGGATCTCAGTAATCCCAGCATATCAATAGACTGACCAAGTAGAAATTAAATTTGAAGAAAAACATGCACACTTGACCCCTTGATCAAAATCAGATGGCACAGTTTGGCAGAACCAATTAGGGGCCTCAGTGGGTTGATGAACACCTGGATTGCTGGTAGCGTTTCTGGGTTGAAAGGAAAGGATTTAAGTATTTCTATATGGCTTACCACAACCCCTAATAGAACTAAGACAACCAGAATGGTTATTCCTTAGTAACTAGGTGGAGGAATCCCCTGCCTTTCGCAAAGGGGAATGATTGCTTTATTCTGCGAGAAGAGGGGTGCAAGAGGTGCCCTCCCCTAGTCTTTCGGCATCTATGGTGAGCGGGTGATCGGGCAGCATGTGAGAAGGCTGGAAACAATATGAAAAAGTTGTCATGAGAACTACATGCATAATATGCCGTGTCATGAGTACCGATAATGGTTACGTTATGAAAGCAGGCGGCCATATTGGAATGGACATGAGCAGCAATGTTCAGCTATTGAGGATAGAAGTGGATTACAAATCTTGGCTAATAATGTGGGTGGAATTAAACTTTTGTGATATCCGATGGGCAGAGTGTGGCAGAGAGTGCAGCAGAGTAGTTGGGAAATTAGATGGTGCTGTGACACAAAAAAAGATCTGTAGCAAACAATGCAAATGAAATGTAAACAATGATAGGAACATCAATTCGGCATCATTGGATCCGGTGCGTGAGATATGTAAATCCTGAAATAGGATAACGGGCACTAAGAGCGGCATGCAGCCTCATTTTACTGACAGCTGCTAAGTGTAGAACCTGCATGAGGTGAGATGATACAATGGAAATAGAAGAGAGATTGGAGTGAATGAGTGTTAGGTAAGATGCTCATATTAATGATAAAAGTTCCTGACCTGAGTCAACCCCAGAACTTTTTCATTTTACTGGTGGATTATTTTTCACCTATACCTCTGTGAGTGGGAACCTTTTCCCATTCTCACAGAATTGTTTACTCTTTTTATGGGTGTCATCTCCATAGTGTATTTTAAAAGTTATCCTTTTTGATAAATATTGGGCAATAAGTGCCTATTGTTGCTGGGTTGCCCTAGGGGCACCCCTTTTAACTTTCTTTGGCTAACCTTGAGAGAACTACAGTTCCCAAGGGTAGAACGGATCTCTAGATCCCTTTTACAATGTATTAAGTTAAACCAACACACCCCACCTTATGTGAAGTGCTGGGGAGATACAATGTATCCCCTTTCACACTAAAGCTGTATCAATTATGTTACAGGGACACACTTACCTTTAATGTTTGGTGCCACTGGTACCTTTTATTAATTAGGTGCACCTTTACCGCAGGCTGTAAAAATGGCCCCTGTCTTGTTTTTCCTACCATTTTAGTGCTCCATGTCCTTTCTTGTTCCTTCCCCTGACATCCAGAGTGGGAAATTCCTTTGTTTAATTTTTGTCTTTGGCGGGAGTCCTGTGGACTCCATGCCCAGGCTCCAGAGTGTCTGTGAAGGCAGGAAGCGCGGGAGGAGTCCAGAACTCTGCAGCCCTTTGTATTCCAGCCTGAGTACGAGATTCCTGTTGAAACTGGAAGGCTGGCTGTGCTGAAAGGATTGCCAACACCCCAAGTTAGAATGTTGCTAGGCTGTTTGATTGGCTGGGTCCCAGCATAAAGTCTGAACCTGGAAGATGAAGAGGTAGTCAACCATTGGAGGCAAAACCAAAGAGGAAGATGAAGAATGTGTGGCTGAAACCATTTCCAGCAACCAGAGAGCCTGTTGTGTAACCGGAGCATGTTGTAGCCCTTCCCTCCAATCAACCTGGGGACTCTGAAAATAATGACCCAGACCCTAGTGAGATCCACTAGACTCAAGAACACCTGCATTTTGAGCAATCCCACGCCATGCTGTGACCTTGACGGGCTGCAACACCCCTATATCCTGGGACCTCAAGCCATTGTGCGGTGCACTGTCTTCCGAATTCTGAAACTTTGTGAGCATCCTGCTGGTTCTCCTGAGGCATGGTTCAAGTCCAACCAATCCCCTCACCAGAGTGCTGGACCTTGCAAACGACGAGAACCCGACCAGCGATATTCTGTCTTCTTCTGTGCTCCTGAAAATGCACCAAATCCACAGAACCGCATCCAGCCACAGGGAAAACCTTGACTTGAGCCTTCTCCATGATTCTTGCTGCCCAAGTCCTTCCAGTGTTCTGTCTTCTGTGTTCTTACTGATGGAATCCAATGACCAGATTTTTGGCTGTAGATCCTGAAGTCCTCCTACTGCAAAATCTTCTTCTCTGCTGAGATACTGTGCTGGCTTGGGTATTTTTACCTACCTTAAGCCTTTGTTATTTCAGTTTAGCTCTGGGGTGTTTTCTGTGATTGAGAAGCCATTCATCCAGTTAATCCAGGCCCCTGTGGATGGGTATCTTCTGTGAAGCCCCTGGACCCTCAACTAACACTGAAAGTAAGGTACTTACTAGTTCTAACAGTCTTCTTTAGGAACTCTGACTTTTGCTTCTTAAGAACCTATCCTGACCTGCCTGTTGGACAGTAGACCCTAGTGACCCCCCTTCTGCCAATGAGAACACTCATGCTCCAAGAATAAGAGAAAGACTTCTAAGGATTCTGGCTTTTGCCTAGGAAAGAGAATATGTGTTTAAAAGTTACTTACTTACAAAAGAGGTTGGTTAGTTTGTTTGTTTATTCATTTATAATGCACACCAGACACGGGAGTATCAGGGCACAGCAGTTACGACAGATGGAAGGCTTAAATTACAAGGTTACAGGATATTGGTAAGACTACAACATATGTACAAGTAATACACGGTTACACAATATAGGCAAGAATACAACATATATGTATACACAAGAGAGATACATATATACCGCAGGCTTATGTCAAGAGATATTTTGAGTGACTATACAAGGATAATGCCAGGCGTAAGTAGCTCAGCAGTCGAGCCTACAGGTTGGTAGATTTGAGCAAGTTGATGTAGTTGCCTCTGACATTCAGGTAGGGTTGATTTTCTCTAAGTAGATGTGGCAGAGAGTTCCAGAGTTTGGCTGCTTTCACGGGAAAACTACTGCCACCTGCCTTAGTGAGTCTGAATCTGGGAATGGTGAGGCAATTACTGTTGCTAAGTCTCAAAGGTCTGATGGATGTTCTCCTGTGGAATCTATCCATGAGATAGCTGGGGGCAGAGTTGAGTGCTTTATGTGTGAGGGATGCAGATTTTAGGAGGATTTTATTGTGGGTCGAGAGCCAGTTGTTTTGGCGCCTGGTCGCTGAGATATGTGATCTACTGGTCACACCAAGTGCAGGTCTTAAGGCGTTGTTTTGGAGGATTTGTATCCTCTCATTAAATGCTTTATTGGCACCGATGTAGAGTGTAAGGATATATATGGGGATTTGACTGCTAGCATGCAATATGCAGCATGGAAATGCAGCCAGGCCTAGTTTTCAAACTGCAGGCATTATTTCCGTAACAGCCAGCAGGCACATTTCTCAGAACATTTAGTAAAACATTTTTTTTAGCACAGTGTGCTACCATTTTAAAATAAAGAGGTGCACAATTTTATAAATTGGATGTTTTCAGGTGTGCAAACTGCGTTAGAAATACGTAACTAATTAACCTTGTACTAACTGTATTACTAATATACTAATTTCAACATATAACATTATAATGTCGTTTTTGTGCACAATGAAATGCATTCTATGTTTAAGTGCACAGTTTGAAATTCCTTTTTTCCATGAAGAGATGCACATTCACTTTATGTAAGCGTTTTTCTTTCTCCCATGGAGAGCAGAAATATGCACCAACATGAAAGGAAAACTGAAACAGATGCTTTGCAGCTGAAATCTTCATTGTCTTGAAAAATGAAGGCTGGTATAGGGCACATTCTTGTTGTTCTGATTGGTAGGGGTTGTAGGTGGATGTTCCACGTCAACAGACGGCTGACTTAGAGTTTTCTTAAGAAATGAACAGGAGGGAGGATTCAGTTTGTGCTGGGACAGAGAGACAGGCGGTGCTACATCTGATGAACTCCATGTGGGTGTGAGCGCTAGCTACAAACCTAAACAGCTGGCAGCTCCCCACACATGCGAAAGAGTTTGGCAATGGGTCTGCAAAGCTGTGAGGTCGTACGGGAATTTCAGATTTCACTGGCCTTGGTGAGTTAGTACCAAGTGAGGAAAAAAGGAATGATGAATGTGAGTTGATACAGTTTATTAGCAGTGCAGGGAGGTTAGAAAAAAGAAAATACTGTATGTTTATTTCTCTCCACGTTTAAAGTGATTACAATCAAATTAGTTTTTCTTGCAATATGCTTGCTTGTTCTGTTCTCTTTTATATTTTGCAGGTGATGCTGTGAAATCATGCTGTGATATCATGTGGTAAGATGAATTGCTGTTTACAATTGTTATCACAAAAGTATTAAAAAACCCACAAAGGCTGGTATTTTGGTGCCATTCATGCGCCTGTGGATAATTTCCATACAGGGGAATCACAGGGGTTTGATGTTTATACCAGAGCAGTAAAGCCTTTACCAATGTACAACTGTAGCTGAAATAGCAAGCAAGGAAAAGTGAATAGATATCTGTAAGGTAGAAAAGTGTAAGTGTCGAGAGTGATCCCTTCTTTGCATGCTGGAAAAGAAGGCAGTGTCAGATAAAACACATAGATTACTGGATGTACATAAGCCAGTAATATCAGCAACAAACTATAGGTGGCGTTCTGAATAAACTCATTGGGTTCTCTGAAGTGTCATAAATCTGGGGGCTCTCTACAGGCGTCAAAAAACATTCTAATAGAAAGGAAAGGTTTGTTCTTATGATGGGTATGTAGTATATAAAAAAAGCAAAAACACATGCTCACCACTATTCCACAAAAATGAGGTAATTCTGAAAATACCACAAAGTAAGATACCACTAAAATGACCACCAACACAAGCTAATAATAAATAATCACCAAAATAGAGTAATACCGAACCATCTCTAAATGTAAGGCCAGTTTACCACCAATTTACCACCAAAATATTACAGTAAGGAAAATACTGCCAAATCCCAAATTTACCCCAATAAGACAATTCCTTTTACAGGAAGGAATTACAATAATCTAGCCTGGAATGTATTAAGGCTCTGGCTAGGATCATGCAGTTGTCATTCGACAAAAAGGGTTTGCCGGTTCTAATAAGTTTACAAGTGTTGGCAGTAGCAGAGGCCATTGATTTCACTTGTTTGTCGAAGGAAAGGGTAGAGTCAAGGTAGAAGCCAAAGGTCTTTACCTGCTTGGGCACCTTGATGAGGTTCCCGTCAATTATAAAGAATTAATAATCTTGGCCTAATTTCTTGAGTTTGGTGTGGGTTCCCAGGATGAGGAGCTTAGTCTTGTCATCATTCAGGCATAGACCATGAGTAGCCATCCATGCCTGGATGATGAGATACACTTTATTCATCATCGCCAAGTCCCTGTCGTAATCCCCGGAAAGTGGTAGGAGAATCTGAGTATCATCTGCATAGTTGTTGTAGGTGATACCCAGATGGTCCAGATCAACAAACAGGGGCTTGGTGAATATATCGTATCGTGTAGGGGAGATGCAAGAGCCCTGGGGGACACCACACCTGATGGGAATAGGGTCCACCGCTGTTGACGGAGAGAAGACCCTCATGGTTCTGTCGCTCAGGAATGATTCTATCCATCTGATGGCCTCTGTGGAAAAGTGAGCCGCCAAGTCCAGGTGGCCGCATAAGACCTTGTGGTCCACGAGGTCGAATGCAGCTGAAAGGTCTAGTAATAGGAGGAGAGCTGTTTTGGTTTTGTCTCTTAGCTGATCAACCTGAGTTTTCAAGTCGATGAGGGCAGTTTCCATCCCATGTCGGGGGCGGAAGCCTGATTGTCTTGCTCCCAGAAGTTTGTGGCATTCCAAGTATTTCTGGATCTGCGTATAATCAACCTTATCAAGTATTTTGAGCAAGAAGGGTACCGTCATGATAGGACGGTAGTTGGAAGGAATTAGAGGATCTAATGTTTGCTTCTTTAGCAGTGGGAGCACCCAGAATTGCTTCAGGTTAGAGGGAATGATGCCAGACGCGAAGGATGCATTGACAAGTTTGGAAATAAAAGGGGAAAGATCTCTTGCAGCAGTGGAATCTAGCGGGACGGTTAGATAATGTATCACCAGGGGGGATGACTAAGTTATTCAGCTCTGATAACGAGTTAAGAGAAGCTTTTCTTTTGGCTATTTTATTCTGGATGGTGATTACTTTGTTGGAGAGTGCCTGTTGAATTTCTGAAGACCATGTTTTGTTTTTGATGCAAATATCAAGTGTGGGAATGGGTGACTCTAATTCTTTTAATATGATGAATAGTTCCTTCATGCTGGAATTGGTGTTAGAGATACGTTCATTGTAGGAGTAACGGTTAGGCAGGCATATTTCCTTTTTGTATTGGGACGAGATTTTGGTTAGTTTGGACTTGTTGTCTTCTGACGGGAGTTCCAGGTGGTTTCACAATTCCTCTTTAGGAGTCGTACGTCCCTTAGCTGGGGGTGAACCACTTGTTTAGGTGAGATTTGGGCTTACTAAGTGTAAGTTTAAGTGGAGCAATTTTGTCAAATGCAGTAAGCATAACTTTGTTATACTCATTGACCAATGTGCCCGGATCCAGGTTGTCCGCCAGTGAGTTAAGGGTTGGAATAATGGCCGGGATCACTTTGTACACTGTTATATTCTTTTTATTCCTTGTTAAACAAGGTGGGGCAATTGGTGTGATTGACGGGAGTGGTCTAATGGTGGACAGTGTGAAAGACATAAGGATGTGGTCTGTCCACAGTTGCGGGGAGATAGAGGTGATGTTACCCGTACAATTGTAGTCAGCCACCCAATCTAAGGTTCGCCCTTTGTTATATGTAGGGCGGTTAATTTTTTGGGATAGTCCGAGTTCGGCCACAATATTAGCTGTGCTTAAGGCGTGCTTATCTAGTGGGTCGTTAAATCCTAAATTGAAGTCGCCTAGTAGTAGTAGTTGAGTAGAGTTTTAAGGTTGTTGGATAATAGAGTGTAGATATCTTCCTCAAATGTTCCCAGTGGGCCAGGAGGTCTATAGATTAAGTGGATGGTGAGGGACTGAGTGTTGATTAGAGGGAGTTTAACGGTGAGGACTTTGCAGGATTGCATAGTTTGTGGGGGGGCAGGTCTCAGAGCAAGGCTTGTTTTAGATATAATGGCAATTCCTCCACCTCATGTTTTATCTCTGTCCTGTCTGAATATTGTATAGCCGTCTGGGACAGCTAGTGAGAGAAATGGTCCTGCCGCAACCATGATTCAGAAATGGCAAGGAAGCCCAAGTTCTCTGCCAATATCACGTCAGAGATGTCTGTTGCAAGGGCAACCAAGGACCTAGCATTTAGAAGGGCTCCTTTCAGTGGGTAGTCCTTGGTGGTAGCTATGGCAGGAGTAGGAGTGGTTAGTTTATGCAAGGTATGCTGCTTCGTAGTGGCACACGGGATAGGTAGGGTCGTGGTGTGGTTGGCAAGGTTGGAAATATTGGCATTGTTCTGCTTCTCATGGGTGGGAAGGTTTGTTTTCTTAATTTTTCGGGGCAGAGATCTCGTAAGGGGTTTATGAAGTTTGGTTAGCATGGAGTGGAATCTAGAGTGATTTAAAGTGCAAGGGATGCTTGTGGGTGAACTCGATAAAGTTGAGTAGCTGGGTTGGCCGGAGATTATAGGGCTATATAATGACATTATGGTCAAGTTAAGTGGGGCTTGTGCACCAAAGGGAGGAAGCCAGTCGCAGTACACTAAAAGACTAGTTATGAGTAGAGTAGTGACAACGTGCAAACTGTAGGTAATGGTGTACATGTTTGGCGGGGGATAAGGTGGTGGTTGGAACACTACGAGTAGCAATCAGTGAGCAGAAGGCTAGTTCAATGGGCACAAATAAGCAGTGGGCTGATTCGATGGCCACAATTAAGCAGTAGGCTGATGCAGTGGGCACAAATAAGGAGTAGGCTAGTTCAAGCAGTACCAATTGGATAGTAGGCTACTTCAATGGGCATAAATAAACAGTAGGCTGATTCAATGGGCACACATATGCAGTAGGCTGATTCAATGGGCATAAATAAACAATAGGCTATATCTAACAGCACAGGAAGAACAGCGAATGAAGCAGCTAAAAAAGGATGAGCAGTGTGCTTATACGATGGGCACAGGGTAAGTGTTGGACAAATTCAAACAACACTAATTGGATGGTAGGCTAATTCAATTTGCACAAATAGGCAATAGGCTGATTCAGTAGGCACAGGGTAAAGCCAGGAGAATAGGATGGCTAGTGGCAGGTGGAGGTAGGCAGCGCTACAGACTGCAGTAGAATAGGAAGGTGATGTGGCGGTTTGCTCCAAATAGGCACATGCATAGGAATTGTATGGCCTAATGAAATCGGATTTTGTATCTAAGGTGATAGCACCGGTGGCAGGTTAAGGAGCGGGTTGAACTGAGTTGTCATTACCAAATGCCGGGTCATATAGATACAACATTATGAAATATTCAGTACAGTGAGGTTATACAACAATTAGGACCGATCAGTGCGGTCGCAAACATTGGTGCATATGAAAGTAGGTAAAGCAATAGTAGCCGTATACATTAATAAATGAGTGTTCTTGTGGAGCGGGAGTGGCTTGCTATGTTTCCTTTAATGGTTTACGGAGGCAGTGAAGGAGTGTTGAGCTCCTGTTAGTTAGTGATGCATAGGTGGCAGCATAAAATATTGAGTGGAGGTGTGGTATAGTCCGCTTACCGTATGGTGTTGGTCGGCGACCGGGTGGCGAAGTTCAGTTATTCTTCCATATGCTGGGTTTGTAGGTCATCTGCAAATGGGTGCAATACAGTGCTCAGTGAGAGTGCCAGATGCTGGAGGTATGAATGGGCAGGGTGGGCCGCCGTGTGTCCGTGTAGTCATGGATAGGCACAGATAGGCGACACTGACCTTTTAAGGGGGCCTTGTAAGTAAGGGCTGGCTGGCGCCTTCCGGCAGTGTGTGAGCCCAGAAATAGGGCGAAGCATCCAATCTTGGAGCAGGGCTCGCTTTGGAGGTTGCCTAGCAACCAGTGTTCACAACTCCAGTGTCGGACATTTTCTGGATGTTACGCACAGATTTTCTCACCACAGTGGAAGCACAGTGGTACGCTGGGATACAGCGGTAGCAAAGAGGCAAGAGGATTGTGTAATGGTAACTGTAATTCTGAGTGTGAACAGTTTACAAAAGTTCTTACTTACCTTGAATATGTGTTGCACTATTCTGAAAAGTATATAAAATGTTAAGTTACTCACCTGTGAATTGGATGTGCCTCTTTCCCAAAATAAATGCTGTTGGTTTCACTTTATTATTCCTGTTACGATAATTGTATGAGTGTCCCTAACTGGGTCTTGCTTTCCCTGACTTGCTGTTAGCCTGTCCAGAATATGTCGGCATTAGGTTTTATCTACCTAGAATAACTTTGAGTAATTAATAAAGTTTCACACTGGGTTTTGCTTTCCCTGGATTGTTGTAGACAGACACAAAAGAGTCTTAGGTTTATACCTGCCTTTAAGTTGCTTATAGCTCCTGTAAAAAGTGTATAGGTTTTACTTACCTTGAGTATAACAGTCTGCACTATATACCTCCATATTTTCCTAATAACCGCCAAATACTATTCAGTGTGGATACTACCCAGATCACCCCTTTACTCAATCGGTTCTCTTTTCCACCGGGACATTCACCTTGACAACGACCCAGAGGGTCAAAACACGTGTCGGCTGGCTTATCTGCAGTCAAAATAAATCCAAAGTCTTGTTACAGCAAAAGACGCATTGTGAAATCATGGAATTTTTCAAATTTTCCCAACTCAGTTAATTTAAAAAACGTGGGATCTGCGCGTTGAATTTACCTTCATTTTGTTGTTCAATTCATGTGTCCTAGTACCTTCTAGGGGGTACCAGTCGAAGTGTTTCGACGCAGCACATCCTACTAGTGATATATTATTTGCATCTGTACTACTTTGGCGGCACTCACTAGCGCACTATCTACCATAACGACCCCTAGGTTTTTTGTCACAGTTATATTAAAATGAGTTAGAGTTATTGCTTTCCTTAGTCTGTGAACTGGAAAGCAACTGTAATTGAATATTAAATCAAAGGGTTTATTTACCCTGAGTATAACTGTGTTATCCTAAATTAAGTTAGAGTTACTGCTTGCCTTAGTCTGTGAACTGAACAGCAACTGTGACTATTAAACCCCAAGGTCCAACTCCCCTAGAATAACTGTGTTATCCTGAATCAGAGTTATAGGTTTATACTGTTCCTAGGATCTGTGTTTCACTAGATCTGAAAAGTATATTGTCCAGTTGATATGACTATGTGATTGATTCCTTTCTGAGCACTACGGTACAACTGATAGGTTCTACTACCCTGGTATTCCTGAAAGTAATCTAAAAGTAACTATTGGTTTTGATTTCCCTAGAACTCCTGTTAGGGCTTCCAAATATGGTTATATGCTTTGGTCTGTGCACCTTCAAAGCATAGTGTTGTGTTTTTATAATTGTGGTTATATATAATGTGGTTATGATAATTTGTACTGATTCTACATCCCTCTCTTCCTCCTAAGATAAGCCTGGCTGCTCTGTCTACGCTACCCTAAACTCAGATAGTACAGCCTTATAGTAAGAGTGGAGTCTTGTACTGCCTCGGTTGAATGGTTTTAACAAGCCCTTAGTTGGACTTCAGAAAAACTGCCCTTGCATCTGGCTGGCAAGGAGCGTGCGAACAGAGAAAGTAGAGATTAAGTATGACCAATTAAAATGCTCTAAAGTGCAAATGAGTTTGATATCACAAGGACCGTGGGTGAGATCCTTAGCACACCCATCATTGGGTCTAAATGGGGTCAGGCTAGTTAGTATAATGCACTTGTGGTTGCAACTAAATATTAAAGGAGACCTTCCTGCAGGGTGTCTGGTTGAGATCGATATGACAATGTGAGAATGGTAGCTATCCTGGCATAGGGTATACATTCTGTTGCAACTTGTACATCTGAATTTAATTTTCTGCAAAGCAGATATGTCCAAATACATTGAATTGCTTGGTAAATAAAATTATCGCAAATAGTACTTGATTGATACTTGTCTGATACATATGAACATTCATTATAGGAAGACATTGAATTCATCGTCCGAATTGAGTCCATTGATTACACACCAAAACATGCAAATAAGTTTGGCTTCTGGGTGTCTCTGAAGTAGCTCACGAACACCACCACAGACAGCAGTTTCCAGACCCATGAAACGTATGTCTTTTTTTTGTCAAGTTGGTGTTTTTCTTGCCAATGCATCGATAGGGGGTACCATGCGTCCTGTGATCCCATCATACTAAAATGCCCACAGATTTGAATTGGAAGTTCTCTTATTGTTCTACCAATGTACATGCAGTCACAAACATATCTGATGGCACAAACAACAAATTTGGTTTGACAATTGATATGTTCTTTGATGAAATGATTACCAACTGTGTTAAACAAAGCATTTTGTGAATTCAAGGCATAACCGCACATGGAATAGGATCCACATTTGTAAAAACCTATACATCTTGACTTTGTCAGTCAATCCATATTATGACTTGAGATAGGTGACATATAGAAAGGCATAAATAATGTGTGCAAGGTGGGGGCCTTTCCAAAAGGAAAGGGAAGGAGTGTTTTTGATGTAAGGTCTGATGTCTTTATCTAGATACAGTAAGGGACAACTTTTTTTTTTGCTGAGGATTTTCTGTACTAACTATATCTAGTAATTTCATTTCATAACCATTTGTTTTGACAGAAAATGTCATAAAATCAACATTCACCATAATACATTAAAGTAATGCACATAGAAAGAAAAAAAATATTGACATCACAAACTGGATGAAAACTGTTCCGCAAAAGAATTCATAAAATGTGTAAGCCCAACATTGATGTCATTGTACCAGTATTTATTTTTGCTCAGACTCCAAACCCACAAAATACATTAAGAAGTGGCATACACTGCGAGGACATCACTTGAATTAAGGCAGACTGTCATAGCCTCCTCCGTCGTCCGGCATCCTCATGCCAAAAATAGTGGCTTTAAATATCTTTGCCTCACTCACATTGTTACCGGGCATATCATCATGAAGTGTACCATATTCTCATTCGTGTTACCACACAATGGACAGATAGCAGACAAATTGTTATTACATTTATGGCAGAGACTTGTGATTAGCAAGATCCCCATGTGCAGCATAATAGTCAGTTGAGGAAAGCCACTTTCACTGCCACTTTCTCTCCCTGTCCTCCTCCTCTGGCTGACTCACATCCTGACACATCCTGACACAGCCCTTTCCATGCTCCACTCACTGAGACTCAGACCTCGTCACCCTTAAACCAAGTGCAGTGTGGCTGAGAGGAAATGGCTAGCTTCTTGTGCATCCTCTGACAAACTGTCCTACCACCTGCTCCAAAGGCAATACCGGCTCTCTGTATGCACTAAGAAGAGAGCCCACATCCAAAGCCACGTCTCTGCGGCTTCTAACAACTTGGACAAACTCTTTAAAATCTGCAAGGAGCTGTACAATCCTAATGCAGTCTTTACCTCTCATGTGCACTCCCAGGCCCTCTGCACGGCCCTGGCTTCTCATTTCATCCCTAAAATCCAGGACATCCTGTCCACCCTCTTCTCCTCTCCTCCTCCTCCCTCTACTCTTTCCTCTACCTCTGTCCCCCCTTTCGCCACCTCTCCTCCCTCTTTCTCTTTCTTTCCTCTGTTCTCCCCTGACAAGGTTTCTAGACAAGTCCCATCTAAGAAAGTCTCATCAAAATAGGTTCTTCCCTGTTCTTCCAAAACCATCAATGACCACATTGGCACCCTTGCGCCTGCCCTGGCTGACTTCAGCAACCACTCCTTTGCCACTGGGCCTTCCATTCCCCCCTGAAGCAATCTCTTGAGCACCCTCTTCTCAAGAAACCCTCAGCCAACCCCTCCTGCCCGGCTAACTATTGCCCTATATCCATCACTTCTTTCCGGGCAAACTCCACTCCGGGAAAAGCTGGCCATCTCCCAGCTTAATCTTCACACTGAATCTGTTGGTTGTCTCCATGACCATCATTCTGGCTTCAGAGCAGCGAGAAGCACAGAAACCGCTCTCCTGATCATCTGTGAAGACCTGCTCTCTAACCTTGATTCTGATCTCCCCTCTGTCCTCATGTTATTCGATCTCTCTTCTGCTGTTGACACGGTCAACCATGCCATCCTGCTCTATCATCTCTGTGATAACCTGGGTATCACCAATCAGGCCCTGGCCTGGCTGACCTCGTTCCTCTCTGATCGACCCTTCCAGGTCCAACTTGGGTCCTTCCTTTCCTCTATCTCACGCTCTACCTGTGGTTTTCCCCTAAGGTCTAACCTCTCTCGCTGGCTGTTCAACCAATACCTGGCACCACTCGTCCACCGCATTGCCACTCTCTGCTCCAACGTTCAGTGATATGCGGAAGACACTCAGCTCGTTTTCAGGCTCCCCTCTGCCACCTCACTCTGACTGTCTGTCTGCTAGCAAGAGTGGTGTGTGGCCAATTATCTCTACCTTAATGCCAGTAAGACAGAGATTCTCCTCATCTGCACACCTGCTCCCTCCTTTCCTGTGACTCTCTAGCCAGCCTACCTTGGCCCTCTTCCTGCTTCCACCTGTGAGGCTAAGAACCTCAGGGTCATCTCCGACTCCACACTCTCCTTTACTCCTCACATCTCTGACATCTCTAAGAAATCAAACTACCAACTGCACCTCTTCAGGGGTATTCTTCCTTTCCTCTCATTCCCCCAGAAGCTCACAGTCTCTAGAGCTCTGGTTCTCTCTAGGTTGGACTACTGCAACAGCCTCATTCTAAATCTGCCTGCTTCTACTCTCCGCCCTCTGCAACTCATCCACAACAGGACTGCAGGACTTGTCTTTGGCCTCACACATTGGGATTGTATCACTTCAGCACTGAAATCACTGCATTGGCTCCCAGTGGCTGCAAGGATTAAGTTCAAGAGCCTCTGTATTGTCCACAAAGCCTTCTGCATCCTGGGTCCTCGATACCTCCAACTCTCTCTTCGCAAATACCTTCCTACTTGAGCTCTTCGCTCCTCCAACTCCCTCAGGGTCAGTCGCTTCTCTAAGCAACGAGTTGGTGGTAGATCTCTATCTTCAGCTGGGGCCCCCCTCTGGAACAGCCTCCCTGCCTCTGTGAAACTCGATGAGAACCATCTCCAGTTCCAGAAAGAACCTCAAGACCTTCCTCTTTGCTTCTGCCTTCTCTCCTCCTCTCCTTCTCTCACCTGCTGATTTCCTGTCTGATACTGCACTAGTCACCTGACTAGCATCTGATTTTGTGTCCATGTGCCTGCCCGCCCATTTACATATCCGCACTGCCTCCCGGTAACCCTTGCACTTGGGTCTGTATCTATAACCTTACAGTCTCCCTACCTGCACTTTTGGACACCTTCTGTCTGCACTTACCCTTGCACATAACACCTGCTGGCCCCACTTATTGTCATTGTTTTGATCACAAGTTCACCACTGCCCCTTACCCTTTCCATGGGAACTACCCCCTCCCCCTTTCCCCTGCACTTGCGCGATCTCAATGTCATTTGGCTTAGTAATATCATTGTCTGTGTCCTCCCTCTGTTCCCCCCTTCCTTGCCCCGTTGTACCTTGAAACACTGGTGTATAGCCGCGTTACAAATGCCTATATCATATCATGTCAATAACCAAGGATCTTTCATATTTCGGGTTTACATAATCAAAGTACACTTCATAGCCCTCTGTTGCCTTTATACTGTAGTATTGTGTCAAGACCCTACAGCCTGCGGCCTTAAGGCTATTGTCTTGAAATACCTTGTCCAAGGCTGCCACCTTAATCACTGCCTTGGATGCACTGGATACAGTACTTGGATCAGACCAATAAACTACAAGGCCCATTGACTACAATGTCCTTAACATGCCTGACCCACAGTAAGGAAAGGCCCCCTGCTTCATTGATTACATCCATCAGAGCGTCTTTATACTGTAGTAGGCTGCAATTTGACCATAACTGAGCCCAATAGTATATAGGCGGCACTTGACAAATGTGATCAATACTCTGCATTCCTGTTTCTAGGTGTACTGGGAAACTGAGTGTGGAGGATGGTGGCCCCAAGATATTCTTAAGGTACTTGTTTTTCTACAATAACTAAAGAGCTAATGCTTTCCTGGCCCCATAACTCCACCCCATAGATTGAAGCCTGTCTCGCTAGTGCTTTATAGGCCGCCTAAGAAATGCAGACTGCACCATTGCCCTACTCCCTAGAGAACATTGCAAGGGCATTACTGTACCTGTCCAATATTAACCTTGCTTTGTCCAGATGAATACTACATCTACAAGATTACATTACCCTTACCCCCAGGTAGTCATAAGATTCAACCTCTTTGACTGGGCCCTCGTCCAGGGGCAGGTGTAGCCCTCTAAGCTTGCTTCTGGTTCTGTTGCTAAATATCATTACTTTTATTTTTGAAACATTGAGGGCCATGCTGTTTTCCTTGCAGAAGTCCACAAATATCCCTAATTGTTCACTCCAGTTGGTGTTAATGTCAATAGTACTGTGTCATTGGCAAAAAATAGGGCTGGGATCTTTTCACCGGCTAACATGGGGGCATCAGAGTAGGAGGCCAAAATCTCATCAAGTACGCCATTAATAAAAATGCAAAATAGCTTGGGAGCCAGAACACACCCTGGCGTAGCCCTTTCTCAATCTTAATAGTATTGGAGGTGCTCCCATCTAATACCCATTGAACCACAGTCTGGCTACCTGAATATAAGTTCTGAATAGCCCTCAAAAGGTGAGCTGGAATGTTTAACCCCTGTAGGATCTCCCACAACTGGCAACTAGTCACTTTGTCAAATGCTTTCCTCAGGTCAACATAAATCGCATAGACGTATATTTTCGTGAGGACAGCATACTTGTCACAGACCAGTCTCAGCCGTAGGCTCTTGTCGACTGTGCTCAACCCCCCACATGATCAGTGGCTTGAAGCACAACTATTCTTTTCCCATTTTTTGTAAATAGTTTCTATTCAATACATTTTGATGTCATGATTCAACCATACCATTTGATGTCTCTTTGGCCATGTGTACCTTTTGTCTAGACATGGTCTCAGAATGTGTGTGTTCTATGGCTGTCATGCTGATTCTGGGCACACTCTTTGGGTCATGTTGTTATTGTGCTATTTGCTGGTGGAAATGTTTGCATACTTCATGCTTGTGTGATTTTTTATATGTTGCATCCATGTTCGATGAACATATGTGGTGTATTGTAGATGTGGGGAGGTAACATGTGTTGGGAATCATGTGTTTCACATCTTTGACATGTGCATATGTTGAATGCCTACTTCCGTGCTTTGCCATACAGGCATGTTGCCCAGTTTTGTACAAGCAGTGAATGAGTGTGTGATTCATGTTTGCTGTGGTTGACATGGCCCTTGATTTATGACTGTTCATGGGTGTTGGGTAATATTGTGGGTTGTTTGTGGTTGGGATGGTGGCATGACTTTGATTGACTTGAACATGTGGTCATGTCTTTTACATATAGGGTTGGGACCATCAGACAGCTGGAGGTGGCAAGGAGTGGTTGCCTGATGCCATTCCTTGTGCAGGGACACTGCATGTTTGGTGTTGGTCTGTCAGTGTTGGTTGAGAGACATTTTGATTGTGTGTCTAATAATGTCAATGTGAAGATGCATTTGGCAATGAGTGAGATGTTTCATGATAGAGTTTGGGGTCTCTCATTTTGGATTGGTGCTCATTTATTCATGTGTCTTGCCACATGTTCCTCAAGGTTTCGATGTTTGTTGAATCTGGTGAAAGCTCATTCACCCCTACCTATTCACTACTCCAGTTTCCGTTTGTTGTTCCTTTCTAGTTCACTGATGTTTTGGCACTTGCTTGTCAATGTGCATGTGCTCACACTTCATTCACAGGTATGGCTCACTGGAAATGGGGATGTTGAGGAGGGATGTGGCCTCACTCTGTATGACATGTGCACTATGTCACATGTACATCGAGGGGCCAAAGTGTAGCTGCTGTAACAGTATGGATGACTGTTGATGTGCAGCTGAGTGTGATACAACAGCAAGCCCTGGAAGAGGTTACGGTCCTAGATTTAACAGCACTGCTCACAGGTGTTGATATTGGAGGAGTATGTCTGGCTGGTGTATGTTAGGCACAATTGCATGCAGTACCCTCTGGGACCACCACATACAATTAGAACTACAGGTGTAAGCCAAACCAACCTTTGGTATAAATCTGTACCACACAGGTTTTGGTAGCGAGCTAAGCAGCCAGGCTTATTTCAAGAGTGAATGTAAGCAGTACAAGAGGTTATACAGAGGTCTTTCAATCACAGTGGTTCAAGTAGACACTTATACTCAAGGTTTCTTGGTAAAACACTTATTCATTTATTACACAATCAAAATGGGACCTCAGTTACTTTCAATGGTAGTAAAAGGCACAAGTTAAGTAGAATAGATCACAAATACTTCCTTAGTCAGTGCAAATAGTATCAGTTCACTAGAGGACTCAATTCAGTTCAATAGGCTTAGGCCAAAGTCAATGGACTAGTGTCTTGGATAGGAAAGATCAGTTCTTGTAGTAAACGGTGAAGACTTTGCAAAAGTTCTCAGAATTAGTTGAGACAAAAAAGAATCATATGTTGGGTCACAAGCTAATTAGGCCTGTAAGTTGGGAAAGTGACACAAACTTTCACCGCATGAGTGGCGTTCTCTCAGTCGGGTTGGCTCAGTACCTTAGTATGAAGCAAAAGATACAGCTGAAGACTTTGGTTCCTGGCACTTCCTGCAGATCTCACTGTTCCTGAGCCTCAGTCATGGGGACAAGAGGGAGGACATCAGGGGACTCCTGCACTGCAAGGGATTGTCGGAAAATGCTGACAAAATGGAGTCACTTCAGTTCCAGTAGCTGTAATTCAAGCACACAAGCTGGTGTCCCTCTCCCTGGTTAATCCTAACCAGCCTTTAGAATGGTATCCAGGTGGCTTACGAGTTGATTGGTCCCACCAACTCAAAGGAAAAAGTCGCCCTTGACGGTGCTGCTCTGTCGAGATGAACTTGGCAATTCGGACCTGCAGCAGGGCTTCACTGGGCAAACCAGGAGTTGCAGCAGCCATCCTCTTCCAGCTCTTCTTCGGTTCTTTCGTTCCAGTGGTTGACTCTTCTTTCCAGTCCAAGAGACTTGCCTTTCCCAAACTTTTCCTGCCTTTGCCAGACAGTCAGCCAACCAATCATGCCAGATTGCATTTTGGTCTCCTAGGAAACTAAGCACAGGGAGTTTCGAGCACCTCCCTCACTTCCTGCCCATCTCAGACACTCAGACGTCAGAGGCGGTCTTCAACGTCAGAGGCGGTCTTCAATCCTGAAGCCTGCCAAAGGCACACAAACAAAGGGATCAAACCTGGTTTGGCACTCAGAGACAATCTCTAGAAGGACCTTTCCAAAAATAAACTGCAAAAAAAGAAGACCAGGAACTGTTTAAACAAAGGGGCTTAAGGCGCCATCTTGAAAAACATGTCTCCCATGATTTTTAGCTACCGTTGTTCGCGGTCGGTAAAAATCATGCTAGTTCATTGTAAAACAACTGCCACCAGCCTTTTCAATAGGAAAGGGTAGCATTTGACTGCTACATGATTATTTAGACACAGGTGATACTATGTAATCCCTCAAGCACTCCATTGTAAAATGGTGTGTGCTTGGTCTAGGAATTTGGAAAGACTAGTAAGGTCAATTTCACTTTACAGTCTCTGGGAAACAGTAGTTCATCCCAGAGAAGGTATTTAAACCTTTGGGAGGTCTAAAAGACGTCCCTGTGTCACTGCACTGAATGTGCTGTGTAACACACTTGAACAGAAGATGCCTGTGGAGTTATCTAAAACTCCATCATCAAAGAACACAAGTGAAAAACACACATCAAAATACATGAAAGAGTGGGAAAAAAATCAAGTCCTCAAAATATAGCAAAGTTGCTGGGCGTCTCTAAGGTGAAGGGAATTAGCACATTTATGAGAATTCTCCCTAACAGTGTACTTCATGGTGGACCCAGGCCTGAGGAGTTGAGGTAAATTGGTGCTCCACATTGGACTGGAATGAGTGCAGACTTGTGGGTGCCACCTCAGGCTCAAGGGTTGGGACGCAGGTCAGTGGAGGGACTGAGAAAAGGGCAGACTTGTGGGTGCCACCTTAAGATCAGGGTTTGGGGTACAAACCAGTGGGGGGACTGGGATAGGGGGGCTTGTGAGTTCCGCCTTGGGCCTGGGGGTTGGGGCACAGGTCAGTTGGGGGACTGTGATGAGGGTGGACTTGTGGGTGCTGCCTTGCATCTGTGGGCTGGGTCACAGGTCTGCGGGGGGACCTGGGATGAGGGCAGACTTGTGGGTGCCACCTCAGGTTTGGCGGTTAGCACAGAGGTCAGTGGGGCAATTGGAATGAGGGCAGACTTGTGGATGCCACCTCAGGTTTGGCGGTTAGCACAGAGGTCAGTGGGGCAATTGGAATGAGGGCAGACTTGTGGGTGCCGCCTTGCATCTAGGGTCTAGGGCACAGTTCAGTGGGGGGGCTGGGATAGGGGAAGACTTGTGGGTGCCATCTTAGATTTGGTGGTTGGGGGAAAGGTCAGGTGGGGGATTGGAATGGGGGCAGACTTGTGGGTGCCATCTCGGGTTTGGCTGTTGGCGCACAGGTCAGTGGGGCAACTGGAATGAAGGCACACTTGTGGGTGCTGCCTCGGGTCTGGGGTTTGGGGCAAAGGTCAGTGGGGGGATTGGGACAAGGGTAGAATTGTGGGTGCTGCCTTGGGTCTGGGGTCCGGGGCACACTTTACTGTGTGTACATGGGTGCTGCTTTAAGTTAGGGACCAGAGGTGCGGTTTAGTGTGGGTATGCGTGTGCTGCCTTAAGTTAGTGGGCCGAGGTGCAGTTTAGTATGGGTACGTGGGTGCTGCTTTAAGTTAGGGGGCTGAGGAAGAGTTTACTGGGGGTGTTGGGATGAGGAGGTGTTGGTCACAGGAGTGGAGTGGAGTGGAAGTAATGGTGATGGCTGGTAAGTAATCCTTATTTACTTTTTTCCATGGGCCTTGTGCAAAGGTTGTTCAACAGCGTTATGTTCTGTATGTAATGGGGGTGTGTTGGGTGCATTTCAGGCACCACTCATTGTTCTTTATGCTGCAGGTTTCCATTAATCGGCTCCCAGCACTATTCTTTGCATCAGTGCAATATTCCTTTTCGCTCTAACTACTTTGCGCAGACGTAGCACTTTTTTTGTAAATTAGGCCCAAGATCATATTTGATATAAATCAAAACGTGGTGCTATGGAGTTGGAGCAGTGACTCACTTTCAGGAAATGGTGGTAGCAAAGATAAAGAATGTATATATATAAAACGCTTAGGTGGGTTTCCGTATTCAGCAGATGCAATTTATCAGTGTTAGCTTGCTGTCTGCTGTCCAAAAGATAAACTGCACCTTCCACTATCTCAAACATTTGAAATAATTTCAAGTTACTTCTTTCCAACCCCACTTCTCTTCACAGGGCACTGCGGTTCCAGTGTCAATGAACATATAATTGCAGGCTCTACTTTTCAGTCTCTAAAGAGCGAAACGCTGTAGAATTTAGGCCCCCTCACGAGCTAAAACTGAAAGTATGTGATGCAATCATGCCATGTAATTCTGCTACTACGCAATCTTATGCCATCAATGGAACTCTGCAATGGACACTCTGCAATGGAACAAGGTTGATAATTATGCGTCTACAAAGACATCATAGATGCCCATGTAATAGATGGATTAAACTTAGATTCTGTTCTTATACTGCGCTTACCTTGCATTCCATCTGATACAAATATGCCTTTCAAATTCAAAAGAAAACACTTTCTTATACGTTTAGCCTTTTCAATGACCATTAATAAGTTACAGGGGCAGACTTTTGACAGAATCTGCCAATATCTTCCGAAACCTGTATTCAGTCACGAGAAACTATATGTTACTCTCTCAACAGTTCGATCATTCTGCACATCAAGTGTTATATCTGAGAATAACGAGATTGTTCATTGTGCTTACAAAGAAATATATGAGCGAATAAATAAATAAAAGTGCAATGATATTTAATTAATAACCTTTAGGATATGCTAGAATGGCATATGTTACGTTGGGTACAGCTAGTACGTGTAGGTGTTTTCCAGTTCCAAATCTCCCAGAATGGAACAGAGGCAAGTTGTGACTAGGTAAGCATAAAGCAAAGTGTTTTTCTCCATTAATATGAAACACAAATATCGGGGTGGACTTGTATCCAAATGTGCTTGGACCATTCATTTGGCTTTTGAACGCAGGTAGCTCAAGAACTTGCATATTTTTTTTCCATTTTGAGAGTTAGGCATATGGGGCCTTATTTACAAATCTTTTTTTCAACGGGATTGCGCCAAAATGCTTTTGTAAATCAGGCCCAATTGGTGTTCGTGCAGTGCACAGATTTGGAGTGCGACTGAAGTTGCTCATGATATATATTTATATATTTTTGAGTCAGCCTAATTGTATGAACATGTCATTACAATCTTGCATCTGGCACTGCAATGTGTCATTGTAGGTGTAGAGCTGTTCTTTCAGCCACACTTCGCTTAAACAAATAATTTTAAATGTTCTTGTCGATACATTTCACATGATTTTCACTTGCCTTATCGGCATTCCAAAACAACTACACTAAAACATTTTTCCAGCAGACTGTTTTGTGTTCTTATAGTCCAGAAGTTGATGCTCATTGTCAAAAGCCCGAGAGGGAGAAAAGTTGCTTGATGAAAGCCTATTTTAGAAAACAATCTGAACAGTTCCTGCTGTGTCTTAATGAATATCAACTCGAGTGTGAAGCAAAGCCTCCAGAATATTGCAAAAGTACTGGCAACTAATTAAAACTCATTTACCCAATCAGGCGCTAATGCTGCCTGCTCTAGCTAAGGACATGCAATGTTAAATGATTCGATGGGCAATGCTGGCATCAACACCGGCATGTGGAAGGTGATATTCACCGCTCTAGCTAGCAAATAATGATTTGTGCCCGGAGAAAGCATTACCAGCCCCATGTTTTTGACTGCTCTCAGTTTGAAAACCTCCATGCCTCCATTTCAATGAACATTTTACGTCATCAACTACTGAACTAAGCCATCATTAGGTTGTGAGCACGATGCCCAAGGTTAGCTTGTAACAAGATGCATGCAGCTGGTTTGTAACCCAGACACAGAATATGTTGCACACAAAGGTGCTTTGTTTTTTTCAACACTAAAAACCTTTTTTCAAATAGGGAACATTTATTTTTGAATGAATTTGGAATCCACCGAAAAGCAAAGTGATTTCTCACTTCAAATAAGTATCAGAGCGAGCACATTTAAACCTTCTGGTTTCAGGGTATGTCCATGGCCTAACCCTGCTGCCCATGAGCGAGTAAACATTGGGTGTCCTGTGCTCAGGAGTGCTGGTTCCGAATTATTTCTTTGCTCTTCTTGCTGAGGATCATTGCCCCTGTCAGTGTCTATGCTATGAGAGGCCACTGCTTTGTAGGGCTTGATGTCACCAAGGTGATTCCAAACATTCTTCCCAACCAGTCTGATGGCTCTCTCAGGCATGATTTCTATTACATGGGGACCAGTAAACCTTGGCACATCCCACTTGTGGGAAAAGTTCCTCAGTAGAACCTGGTCTCCTGGGTACAACTGTGGCTGCTTAAGTAAGGCCTCATTGCTTTCAATGCTGTTGCTTTCTTCTCTGACTTCAGGCCTCTTTGGGTGTCTTTGCAGCTGGCGCGAGATAAAAGAGGAACTAACAATCAAGGAAGTTGTATACTTGTACATTTCCTGACCCAATTTATCAGTCACATTCTCAAAATCTTTTATTGCCCTAGTGGGAGGAGCCAGGGGAAGTTGTATGTGCCGTCCTGTTACCACCGTGTGCGGGGTTAAATGTGGTCAGACCCAGGCTTGTTGTGCAGTGTGAACAAGACTAGAGGGAGGCAATGCAGCCAGCTTTTGTTCAAACTCTTCTAGTTTAGGCTATAGCTTCTTTAAGCAAGCCATTGAGGCATTCAAACACCCTGTTTGTTTGTAGGGGAAAGGCACAGGAGAATTTGAGTTGGATTCCGAGAAAGGTGTTAATGTGCTGGAACATCGCATTGGCAAAGTGAGGGCCATTGTCAGACCGCAGGACCTCACACATGCCCCAGGAATTTTGCCACTCCAAGGGTGTCAGGATGGGAACAAGGACCCTCCTCGATCCAACGGTACAATGGACACACACCCACTATCATGTAGCAGTACCCTTGGCAGACTTGGAGCATGTCGACGTGTAGCTGTTGGATTGGACCCACTGGGTGAGCTATGGCCCCTCTCACTACCCTTAATGTATGACCTGCAGTATATTGTTTACACGCTAAACAATTAATCATGAATTCGGCCATGTATTCCACCAAGTTAGGACAGAACCATGTTTCTCCAATATGATCAGCAAGCACCTCCTTCCCTGTATGGGTTGGATGGTGTAGTTGTGTCCGTGCTGTGTGCAATAATGCAAGTGGCATTACCACCTTCCCTGTGTTGTTTTGCTGCCATAGGGCGTCTGTTGGAGACACTGTACACCCCCACCTTAGCCACAGTTCCATTTCTTCCCTGGGTGCAGTTCCCTGCTGCTCCATAATCTATGTCACTGGTGATATGTTATACCCCTCTTCTAGAATCATAGTTCTTGTATAATCGCACAAGTATGACAAAGCCTCCATTGAAAGAATGGCCCCAAAGTAGGCGGCATGTTTTGCCTTCATATATGCTGATTTGTTATCCCTGGAGATAGGTTCCTTCATTTTTGTGTGTTCTTGGCATTTCGCAATTGCTATTCAGGATCTATGTCCTCTACCAATCTGCCCAATACGAGTGTGTGCTACACCAGTGACCTATCATCATGTCTGAAGCCCCTCCTCATCCACTTTGACAGCCCAAAATGGACTGTGGATGTCACAGAGGCTGAATCCGAGTAAATCATCACTTTCTTTTCCCTGCTGGGCTCCAATTCCAATATTAATGCCACATATTCTGCTGCTTGTGCTGAGTAATGTGATGGCAGGCATGCGCTCATCACTACCTCACTTGCCTCGTCCTCTCTCAGTCTCATGACTGCTGTCCCTGTATCTCTTTCCCCAGTCGTTTGGTCAATTATTGAAGACTCATCAATATAGAGCATGTCTACCCCCTCAAGTGCGTCCTCCTGTACCTTGCGAGTGTCACTGAATTCTTCAAGGTTCGCTGTGTAGTTATGTGTATAGTCACCCATCTTTAAAACATCAGCGAGAAAGGTTGCCGGGTTGACATGTCTGTATCTCACTATCTTGAGAGCTGGGTTAGACAATAACACCTCATACTCAGAGGCCCTCTGTGTTGTCAGTGTGGTCTTTGGTCTTTCCAATATTGCAGAGAGAGCATGCTCCATGTAGAGAGTGGTGCTGCATCCCATGGTAATACTCGCTGATTTTTCCACTGCAAATGTGGCTGCATCCAATGCTTCTTCGCATGGATTGTGTCCTCTCATTCTGCCTCAAATTTCCTGCTGTAGTAGGGAAGTGGCGTGTGCCCCAAGCTTGCATTCTGCATCAGTACTGTGTGAGAATAGAAAGAATTCCTTCTGATAATCTGGGATCCTAAAAACTAGAGCTGTGCATATTGCTTCCTTCCTCTCATTACATGCCTCAGTGATCTCCTTTGTCCATTGTATTGTCTTCCCCCCTCTTTGTGCTTCAATCAGTGCACTTAATAAGGGCCTAGTGTAAGTTTTGTAATCGAATACCCATGCACTGCATTAATTACTTAGTCCCAAGAACTGCTACATCTCTCTAACTGTTGTAATATTTGATGTCTTGAATATGGCTTCTGCCCTCTCTGCTGTCACTCGTCGCCCATTTTGGGCGATCATCTGTCCAATGTATAACACTTATGTCTGGCAATTTTGCAGTTTGGCCTTGTCCACCTTATATCCCTTTTCTGTTTGTACTGTCAGCATGTGTACCTAATCATTGCTACACTTGTCTTCTTTCTTGCTGCAAATCATGATGTCATCTACGTACTCTATAATTGTCCTCTTCATCTGTACATTGTGTAAGTCCATTTAGAGTACCCGGTTGAAGATGGAAGGGGAGTCACAGTACCCTTAAGGAAGTCTTGTATTTTTCCATTTCTTATTTCTATATAGAAATGAAGTTAAGTCTTGTGAGTCTGGGTGTAATGGTATAGAGAAGAATGCATTCTTCAAATCTATGACCATGAAATAGGCAGCTTCCGTGGGGATGCTAAAAAAACATTCTCTCCGAGTTTGGAACAAAGAGATATTCTGCTTCTACAATATGGGTAAGAGGGCGCCAGTCCTGTATAAAATGCCACAACCACCCTGTCTCCTTTTTGACAGGGTACACAGTCATGTTGCATGGTGATTCTGATGGCACTAGGATGCCCAGCTTCACTTGTGCTGCAATAGACTCAAAGATAGCTTTTGTCAACCTGTCTTGAAAGTGGGTATTGTTTAACATGTGGCAGAATGGCTCCTGCCTTTAGTTTTATCTACACTGCTCCTTTCCCCCTCAGAAGCCCCACATCATAAGGACTTCAGGTCCAAAGGATGTTGGGGATCTTTGCCAAATCCTCCTCGAGAAAGATCGGTGGAGCTTTCAGCGCCATCGCCATTCTCTGTGGTACTTCTTTGCAATGTATTCTCACCCAATATGTGAGGCTCATTTTGAACACCATCTCGTTATCTGATCTGTTTTCTCTGAATAGTTCTTCGTCTCTGACTGTAATCAATCTGTACCCTTCAGGTATGGTGATCACGGCTCGCCATGGTCATACTATGTCATCTGTCCCATGCACTGCTATCCAGTCGTCTTCCATGATCACTGCCTCTAATTCTAGTGGCACTATCATCCCTTCTTTCTCGACTAATGGTATCTCTGGCCTGAATAAGTACTCATTTGGAAGGCACCCCATTTCCCTTCCGAATCTCTGGGAGCCATGCTATTATTATTTCAGTCCCATATTGGAACAGCTCCTTGTCCACTGGCACCCCCTCTGTACTGTGTGTCGACAATAAGCATGAATGATTTGCCTCACATTTAGAAGGTGCATGCCTGTTGTGGAGCACACTATCCCCTTTGTCAGTGAATTAAATGGTCATGTTAAGCCTGCTTATGATTTCTCTCACCAGTTTACTTACAGTTGTCTAATTAGAATAGAGTAGGGGCAAGGACAGATTGTGCTCCCCTACAGAATGTGGGGTAAGATATAGCCCTTTGAATGTCAGAAATAAAGAGGCCATGCCAGGCCAGGATTTAAGAGTGAAGCTGGCTTGTGATATCCATTGGAAAATGCAGGCAAGCCCAAACACCTCTTTTTCCAACTTAAAGGGCCTCATTACGACCCTGGTGCTGACGGAATGAAGGGGGCCGGTACGGGATCTTGATCTTGGAGTATCTGTCTTCCAGAAAGGACGTTATCCAGTCAATAGCTTTTTTGGCAGCAGTTTCCTGACTTATCTAGGGCCTCTCAGAGATTCCGGAGGTCTAGCAAATCGAATGCTGCTGAGAGGTCCAACAATATTAACATACCTGTCTTTTCCTCAACTAGGATACTGAGCATCTTGGTCTGGAGGTCAAGCAATGCTGTCTCCATCCTATGGGCTCTTCTGAAGCCTGAATGCTGGAGGTGCAATAGCTCATTTGTCTCGACAAAGTTCTGAAATTGGCTGGTAGGAACTGTGTCCAGTATTTTTAATTAAAAGTTGCAATTCGTAACAGAGTGGAGATTTGCGGGGTCCTGTTGGTCTAGGCCTGGTTTCTTGACTAGGGGTGTTATGGTGACCGTTTTAATTGTCCCAGGAACTTTTTGGTCCCTAAAGGAGTCATTTACCATTCTGCAGAGAAAGGGTGTGAAGATATCAGAGTTTTCAAGAATGAGTTTAGGGGGTAGTATGTTTTCTGAAGAGGATGTACAGTTGGTGGTATAGAGTATTTTATTCATTTCATCTCAGGTGACAGGGACGAAATTTAATTTCTTACATTTGAGCTTGATATTTGAGAGCACCTGGAGGGATTGTTCATTTATCCTACAGGATTTTATAGTGTCCCAGGCTTTTAGGATTTAATTGTGGAAGGCTGTTTCAACTTTCTCACAGTCTTGTTAGGACGGTTGAAATGGGGGCACATGGTTGCTGGTTTTTCCATCGATTTAAGAATCTGAAATAGTTTAGCCGTTGAGTTGGAGGCTGTAGTGATTTGATCATTATAGAAGTTTTTTTTGTTTCATTCAGTTTGTTTATGTATAGATTGTCACTTTGTTTCCAGTTCTCTTTGTTGTTATCTGTGGGGTCTTTTAACCATTTCCTTTCATGTTGTCTTTTTCTTAAGTTTATTTGTTTCATCATTAAACCAGCTTTGGTGGTTTTGATTAGGTCTGACTTGTTTATTTTTGGTGGGGGCATGCTGATCCAACAATTTAAGGAATTGACTGTTGTAAGTGGATATAATCTGATCGCAGGAATCGTCATCAGTTGTGGTGTTCATGATGTTGTCGAGGTCCTGTGCCAGGATAGTGGGCGTGTTTTTTTGGGGGTTCCTTCCCTGGACTGCATTGGTGTGTTAGTCTTTTTCCTAACGTTTTCTCTGAGTGTTAATTTCAATTCAATTTTATGATGGTCAGACCAGATACATGGAATTGTACCTTGTATGGTTATTTCAATGTTATTGGGGATTACCCAGTCCACCTGGTTTATTTTATTAGAGGTGGCTTCATTATTTGCTACGTGGAAATCTATGGTTTGTGGCTATTTTTCAAGAGATAAGGCTTCCTTATCTTTTTTGTTCCCTCGCCACCTGTTAGAAATGAGAAAGTTGGCAAAGTGATAGAAAGTAAGGTATGAATTGGAAATGGTCAGTTCTTTTGCTATTTAGGCAAAGCAGCAAACCGTGACAAACCATAGCTCTGCCCAGGGAAGGCATGCTGAAATAAAATGAGTATGGTCTGACTCGCGATAAAATGTAAAGGTCAAATATATATATATATATATATATATATATATATATATATATATATATATATATATATATATATATATATATATATATATATATATATATGATAAAAAAAGAGGAGAGGGGCGCACTCCAGTTCCCTGCACAGTAAACCTTCTCAGCTGCAGGTGTTCTCCTCCGACCGGTTTCTGTGCCAATACACGTCATCAGGGAGGCTGTCTTAACTTGCAGCTCACAGCAAGTGCAGGTGTTAACACTTAGTGATGATTCTGCTGCAAGGACTTCTGGTAGCTGTAGTCATCAGGTTTGCAAGGAACAAACTCACACCCAATCCCATAAATGGGGAAAGGGGGGGGAGTAGCCTACAGTGAGGCACTCCAATGTTGGGCATATGTTACCCCGGTGCAGCACCCTATAAGATTTCTGAAGATTCCACCCTTCAGAAAACTTGCAAATGTGATAAAAAAGAGGAGAGGGGCGCACTCCAGTTCCCTGCACAGTAAACCTTCTCAGCTGCAGGTGTTCTCCTCCGACCGGTTTCTGTGCCAATACACGTCATCAGGGAGGCTGTCTTAACTTGCAGCTCACAGCAAGTGCAGGTGTTAACACTTAGTGATGATTCTGCTGCAAGGACTTCTGGTAGCTGTAGTCATCAGGTTTGCAAGGAACAAACTCACACCCAATCCCATAAATGGGGAAAGGGGGGGAGTAGCCTACAGTGAGGCACTCCAAAGTTGGGCATATGTTACCCCGGTGCAGCACCCTATAAGATTTCTGAAGATTCCACCCTTCAGAAAACTTGCAAATGTGATAAAAAAAAAGAGGAGAGGGGCGCACTCCAGTTCCCTGCACAGTAAACCTTCTCAGCTGCAGGTGTTCTCCTCCGACCGGTTTCTGTGCCAATACACGTCATCAGGGAGGCTGTCTTAACTTGCAGCTCACAGCAAGTGCAGGTGTTAACACTTAGTGATGATTCTGCTGCAAGGACTTCTGGTAGCTGTAGTCATCAGGTTTGCAAGGAACAAACTCACACCCAATCCCATAAATGGGGAAAGGGGGGGAGTAGCCTACAGTGAGGCACTCCAAAGTTGGGCATATGTTACCCCGGTGCAGCACCCTATAAGATTTCTGAAGATTCCACCCTTCAAGTTAAGACAGCCTCCCTGATGACGTGTATTGCAGGGAACTAGAGTGCGCCCCTCTCCTCTTTTTTATCACATTTGCAAGTTTTCTGAAGGGTGGAATCTTCAGAAATCTTATAGGGTGCTGCACCGGGGTAACATATGCCCAACTTTGGAGTGCCTCACTGTAGGCTACTCCCCCCCTTTCCCCATTTATGGGATTGGGTGTGAGTTTGTTCCTTGCAAACCTGATGACTACAGCTACCAGAGGTCCTTGCAGCAGAATCATCACTAAGTGTTAACACCTGCACTTGCTGTGAGCTGCAAGTTAAGACAGCCTCCCTGATGACGTGTATTGGCACAGAAACCGGTCGGAGGAGAACACCTGCAGCTGAGAAGGTTTACTGTGCAGGGAACTAGAGTGCGCCCCTCTCCTCTTTTTTATCACATTTGCAAGTTTTCTGAAGGGTGGAATCTTCAGAAATCTTATAGGGTGCTGCACCAGGGTAACATATGCCCAACTTTGGAGTGCCTCACTGTAGGCTACTCCCCCCCTTTCCCCATTTATGGGATTGGGTGTGAGTTTGTTCCTTGCAAACCTGATGACTACAGCTACCAGAAGCCCTTGCAGCAGAATCATCACTAAGTGTTAACACCTGCACTTGCTGTGAGCTGCAAGTTAAGACAGCCTCCCTGATGACGTGTATTGGCACAGAAACCGGTCGGAGGAGAACACCTGCAGCTGAGAAGGTTTACTGTGCAGGGAACTAGAGTGCGCCCCTCTCCTCTTTTTTATCACATTTGCAAGTTTTCTGAAGGGTGGAATCTTCAGAAATCTTATAGGGTGCTGCACCGGGGTAACATATGCCCAACTTTGGAGTGCCTCACTGTAGGCTACTCCCCCTCTTTCCCCATTTATGGGATTGGGTGTGAGTTTGTTCCTTGCAAACCTGATGACTACAGCTACCAGAAGTCCTTGCAGCAGAATCATCACTAAGTGTTAACACCTGCACTTGCTGTGAGCTGCAAGTTAAGACAGCCTCCCTGATGACGTGTATTGGCACAGAAACCGGTCGGAGGAGAACACCTGCAGCTGAGAAGGTTTACTGTGCAGGGAACTAGAGTGCGCCCCTCTCCTCTTTTTTATCACATTTGCAAGTTTTCTGAAGGGTGGAATCTCCAGAAATCTTATAGGGTGCTGCACCGGGGTAACATATGCCCAACTTTGGAGTGCCTCACTGTAGGCTACTCCCCCCCTTTCCCCATTTATGGGATTGGGTGTGAGTTTGTTCCTTGCAAACCTGATGACTACAGCGACCAGAAGTCCTTGCAGCAGAATCATCACTAAGTGTTAACACCTGCACTTGCTGTGAGCTGCAAGTTAAGACAGCCTCCCTGATGACGTGTATTGGCACAGAAACCGGTCGGAGGAGAACACCTGAAGCTGAGAAGGTTTACTGTGCAGGGAACTAGAGTGCGCCCCTCTCCTCTTTTTTATCACATTTGCAAGTTTTCTGAAGAGTGGAATCTTCAGAAATCTTATAGGGTGCTGCACCGGGGTAACATATGCCCAACTTTGGAGTGCCTCACTGTAGGCTACTCCCCCCCTTTCCCCATTTATGGGATTGGGTGTGAGTTTGTTCCTTGCAAACCTGATGACTACAGCTACCAGAAGTCCTTGCAGCAGAATCATCACTAAGTGTTAACACCTGCACTTGCTGTGAGCTGCAAGTTAAGACAGCCTCCCTGATGACGTGTATTGGCACAGAAACCGGTCGGAGGAGAACACCTGCAGCTGAGAAGGTTTACTGTGCAGGGAACTAGAGTGCGCCCCTCTCCTCTTTTTTATCATATATATATATATATATATATATATATATATATATATATATATATATATATATATATATTTTACACGGCCCGCTGTAGCGACCGTGTAGTTATGGTTAAGTTGCTAAACTCATAGGAAGAGCACTTTTTTGGTGGCTTATAACTTTGCTCCCCCCTGGTCGAATCCTCACAAACTTTGCAAAAAAAGTATATGGGCGGCTCTGAATTTTTCTGCTAAGTTGAGCGAGGTTTCATGCGGAGGAGAGAAATTTATAGGGGTGTCCCGAATTTTTTTTTTCCCATAGACTAAATGGGGAAAAACTTTGTGCACAGCTACAGGTCGAACGGCTGGATGGATTTTCACCAAATTTGCACCAGGAGTGGGGGATTGTGCCAGAAAGAGTGCTTTTGTGTGTTTGGTGGAAATCAGACCAGTAAATTTGTTACAAAACACTGAAATGCACGTCCAAAAAAATTACTGATATGCAGGTCCGCTGCGCTGACACATTTCCCTGTTCGCTTTGCGGGCAGAAGTGTCATTGGATCGCAGTACGGTGTGGTGTCAGAAAGGTTTGGATGCAGCCAGTGGTTGGCTGGAGGGAGACTTGCTGTGCATGACATTTTCATGGGGATAGCCGCCATGGTGTAACGGAGGACAGTGTTGCAGCGGCAGTGTCGGCAGGGTCTGCGACATGTACCGTACGCATTGTTTCGGCAGCCATAAAGGAAGGAATGGCTGGGGGAGTGAGAAGTGGTTCACGTGGCATACATAGGCTACTATTTTCTGTGGTGATTGGAGGCAGCTGTTTTAACGGTCCCTTAGTTTCTGCCATGACCTGTTTGCAGGGAACTGGTTTTGTGGTAAGTGATGGCAGCTCATTTGCAGATGATGAGTGAATTTCACATGAGATAGGTTGGGTGGGAGTATGGGTGGAGTTGCGCTGCGGATGGAAAGCGGTAGTTGAGCACATGGAGGCATGCATGGGTGAATGAAGGTGCAGTGGGTCTGTGGAAGGATTACACTTTTGGGTGCATGGTCGAAGGCCATAGCCCGTAGGCTGTATGGCATGCCCAGAGAAGCATAGTGCTGCATCATACACACCGCAGGAAGGCATGTTTCAGTCTGCATCTGGTACAGGGTGGTGCTTGCAAAGTCTGGTGTGTGCCGATTGGTTGCAGTACCGTTAGTACTGCAAACTGATTATGGGTAGGTTGGCAGTGGCACAGTACTTTGTGCATGGCTGTGGAGGATGTGTATGTTTGTGCATTCTGGTAAGTGCGACCTATGTTCGCGATTGCATATTTTATGGTCTGGGGGAGTTGGAGTCAAGTGTTGCTACCTATGTGTGATACGTTTGTGCAAAATGTCAGCTGCCAATGTGCCCATCATGTTAGCTGTTTGCATTTGCTGCTGCGTAGCACCATGCCGGTGTACAGGTTGGGTAGGAGTGTTGGTGGCAGTGATGTATATGTGCATTGTCGCAGAAGCTGACATGGAGACATGCATGGTGGCATTACTTTGCTGTGAGTGTGTTCAAGGACTAGACCATTGACGGCATGGCTGAAGGCTGTAGGCCATGCATTTAAGAGCCTAGGCCTTGAGGACACGCACGTCAGTAATGCATTTTACAATGTGCATGAGCAAGAGGGTGGTGGCAGGTAAGGAATGGGGGTGGAGCCCATTTCAGCCGTTATAGGCCCCTGTTGCAAGTAGATTGTGGGTAAATTGGGAGTGGTATAATCCGTATGTAATGTGACTATGGAAGTGGGTATGGTTGAAGGGCAGCTTATATGTGGTTGGTTACTCTGCTGTGTGCACATTTATTGAAGTAGACTTAATGTTGTGAAGGTGGTGGGTATAGGTTGACAGTGACACAATAGCGTGTGATCGTTAGTGCGTAGGGGTGGTGCAGGCTGCACTATGATTGTGGCTTCTGCTAAGTGTGACACGTTTTCGTGCATGGGTGTTTTATGGCTTGAGGGAGATGGGTAGAACTGGCGCTACGTATGTAACGTTTGTGCATAAAGTTGGGTGCGCACATGGTTGCTTACTTGGATGTGCAGTGTTGCGGTGCGTGTGGAAAGGGTTGCAATGTTGTCTGCATATGTAAAGTTGTGCTGGGGGCATCTTAGGAAGTTTGTGGATGCTGCAATACGGCCTTCTTTAGCAGACATTTCTGGTGAAGGGACTTTCCAAACAAATGGAACGTGCACTGAGAGTGTTGAACGGTAAAAAAGGAGTGATGTACAGAAATGCGAGTATGCAATGCAGTGGGTTTGTATGCAATTGGTGCATGCATGTTTTGAAATATGACAGCACCCAATTTGGGGAGTGCTGCAAAAAGTGACTGTGCAAAGGGAAGAAGTATTGGCACAGCTTTATTGGGCTGTCGTCCTCACTGTAGATGGGAAAGCACACATGCACATCCTTCCATTATGAGCAGGGTCGAAATTGAAATGGAATTGTGGGAAATAGACAATTAGGAGTTTAGGGCGTGTTTCATATGAAGCGGCGTTACCATTTCATCACAATACTGTGTCGTGAGGGTGGTCGACGTGGTGAAACAGACCATGCTTATCTTTGGTGATATCTTTGTGCACCATCTGCACAGGTGTTGCGTGCTAAGAGGCGTTGTTGGTAATTTTGGGTTGGAAGGAGTGGACGCATCTGGGATGGTTCGCTTTTGCAGATATGTGGCGTCCGTAACGAACGTGGACTGTGTCGTGGTGCACTATGGAAGTACACATTTGGGTTAAATGCTGTGTGGACAATTAATATGTCTACTGATGAGGTTACTGACCGCAGTAATGCATATTTTCCCTACTGCCACAGTGGTTTTCTAATGCATCACACCAAGAGAAGTGTGGGTCCATGACGGTGTAATTTGTCCCCAGCCAGCGGTCGGACGGTGTGTTGTAAACAGATTTATGCATCGGTTTATGCAGACTGCTGGCATGTTCTCCCACTATGAGATCATGAGGTCGCAAAATATACAGTGGTTCCGTAGAAATGGTATTTATTTCATTGCCATTGGCAATGCTGTTTTCTTCCGCACTGTTCAAGAAGAATTGACCGTAATGTTGTAAACATGTGAGGACAGGCAAACAGAAACACATACAAGGAGAAAATGCAGAAAAACTTAAAACGCATGTAAAAAAAAAAAGAAAACGTTCAGACATATAAGCTGGCAGACTGAATCCTCTGCCTAGTTTTATATTGTTTACCACCCATCACACCCCCCCACACCTTCACTATCACAAAAAGGTAGTGGATTATGTGGTACTTTCAGGATGGCACGTGTCACATCCTTGGTGGCCATGTATATGTATGCTGAAGGTAGAAATCATGCATACTTTGATTGAACTTTGCAGTGGACCTACTTTGGAATGACACATCATTTGTACTGTGCATGCATAACGGTACATTTCAAGTGTTGCACAGCAGTGACAGTGTTCGATGATGACACGTTTAATGCGATTGGTGGATGTGTGTGTGACTATTTAGCAGTAACTTAATGAGGTACAGCTGAAGAGAAGCTAGTGCACAGGTTAGGAGGACTATACCAGTTTTACAGGGTACAGCCCACATTTTACTTTGGGAGGTGCACGTGGCAAAATCTGCCCTTTACACCACCTTGCCCATTTGCCATGGCAGTGTGGGGATTAGTCAATCAAGTACAGTGGGTGTGGTTAACAGGAAGGGGAGGTGAAACTGTTGCATATTATACTCTGGGTACTGAGGGTGGCTGACATGGTGAAACATGTGTTGCCTGTAGGTGCTCACTTTGTAATAGATGTGCACAACAGTGCTTTGCAAACAAACTTTGACAGCAATTTTGGTTTGGAAGGAGTGGATGCATTGTGGAACGCTGTGTATGAATGCCATTTCGTCAATATGCATGCACTTTGCAAAGGCCTCGCCACGTTTCCAGCAGTAGATGTTACCGTAATTTCTTACGGCAGCATACATATGGGTTACCTGCCATGCTTACATTTGTCCCGTAGACTGAGGAGGTTGCTTGTGTTGTGAGGACGCTTTTTCCCACTGTCAAGGTGCTTCTCTCATATACAATACCGCGAAGAGCATGGCCTACTGCTCATGGATGTTGTGCCAAGCCAGATGAAGGAAGGTGTCACATCAAAAGAAGCATGTACACTTTTTTGTCTGCCCGTGGAATGCTCTTCTGCAACAGTGACCGTATTACTTGTGGACATGCAGAGTGTTTCCAAGAAAATGGCATTTTGTTGTCCTCCATTGGCAAAGCAGTTGTGTTTGCTCATGTACAGGATGCAATGACGAGTTTACTGAACTAATGTGTGTAGAAGAAAACTCAAAAGCTACTGAAAACAGACAAAAAAGGTGTTTTTGTAGAAGGATCTAAAAAAAGAAAGACTCTTTTAAGAGTCACCCCTTACTACGAACTCCCCCTGCCCTGGATGCAAGTTATTCCCCGCGCGCAGCACGAACGTCACATGCAGGGATTTCGCGGGTGGCGGCCACGAAAATGGAACTGTGGGGATTGTCCAATGTGTTGCTTAGGATGTGCGGCAATAGGAAGAGGGACCCCTGCTCCACTGGGGACCGGCCCTCAACGTACGTAGGGACTCGCACGCACCACATTCGACACTCCTCACCACGTTGGACTATGGAAATGGCATTGTAGCGATTGCCCTATCATGTGCTGCTCAGGGTGTGCGTCAGAGGAACACGTGCCAATAGGAAGAAGGACTTCTCCGGCTTTACCGGGGTGCAGCCCTGGCGGTACTTGGAGAAAGGCACATGCCACATTCTGAGTTTGTGAGTATGCTGGTCAATAGAAATGGGACTATGCCCTTTGGCCAACGAGGTGCTCAGGTGTACGTTACAGAAAAGAGCACCAATGAGGTGAAGAAATCCTCCTGCTTCACTGGGGTGCCTCCCTCGCAGTGATTGGGGAAAGGCACGTGCCAAATTTTGCCCTTCTCACCATGTTGGCCAATGGAAATGGGACTATGGCCTTTGGCCAATAAGGTGCTCTGGGTGTTCATCACAGGAAAGGGATGCATTACTTTGTGAATGATCTGTGTGTGTGTGCCCTCCAAGAAGACTTGTCTAGCAATTTAGGTTTGGAGGGAGTGGACGTTTTGTGGAGTGGTATGGAATCGTGCTGTGTCGGTGGACTGCTTCTAGAATGTCGATGCATGGCCTCTTCGACAACTGCACACATTGTGATTGTGCATTTTGGAGGCTTCTTTTTGTGTTCCATGCCTTGTTCTCGTGTGTTCAGTCAACTGAAGATTTTGATGAAAGCAGTGCAGCACATTTTTCCTACTGCCAAGGTGCTTTTCTCATGTATACTGCTGAGAATCGCCTGGCATTATTCCAATGCTTCTTGTCCACAGCCAGAGGTTGGAAGGGGTCTCATCAACAGAAGCATGTGTGACTTCTTGAGTGCTGCTGGGATGTTCTCCTGTGAAAATGAAAACATTGCTTCCCGATATATACACCTTTTCAAGGGAAATGGCATGTCTTTGTCGGCCACTGGCAATGAAATATTTGTGCACAATCTACAGACTGCACTGAAGATCCTACTGTAAGATTGTGAGCTGCACTTTCACACATTCACGTATGACAACCGCAAAGAAAGTGTTTCTAGGGAAGCACCTTTAAAAAAAACAAAGCTTCTTTTAAGAGCCACCACACCCAACAATGTGTGCTCCCCTGGTACAACTTTATTCCCCCACTCCCGCGCATGCGGAACACAAAATGTCTGCAAATATTGCGATAGTTGCCGGGTGGCACGTGGTACATGCGCCCATTTTGCAGATGACACGCATAGAAATGGGCCGGCAGAGTTTACGGGATTGGGCAATGACGTTTGTGGGTGTGGTGTGTATGGCCCAACAGAGCTACACTGTGCATTTGTTCACAGAAATGCAGAGGGTGCTGTTATGGGTGTGTGTTTTACGAGGCACAGCGTGCACATTTCAGGGTATGCCGACATACATTCAGTGAAAGTGAACTCGCTACTCATTTACCAATCTATGATGTACATGTGTACTGCTATCGACTAGGTACAATGAAGTGCCTGATTTTGGTTTGTGTGTGTCATACACAAAAATGCCGACATTAGTATTGTTCATTGTGCAGGGAACATTGCACAGCATGTTGCAGGAGTTCCAGTGCCGTTTGCGATGAAGGAGGCACTTGCCCAGTTCATGCGTTTATTTTCGATCTCTTGCATAACTTTCTATCGCAGTATGCAGCTACCGATGTGGCAGCATAATTTTCTATTTGGTCAATCAATGAAAACAGTGCAGTACATTGCAAAGAAGTGTATTTGTGCATTTCTTTGTCATGTGCCAATGGCATACTTCGCCCATGCCATTATGATGTTTCACAGCACTTTTCCCTACCTACAACGTTCAACTTGCTGTGCCAGCTATCTCAATTTCTGCACACCCCATCTAAATTGGTTTGGTGCCTTTCTTGCAAGTAGTGATATTTTCTTCCAGTAAGTGTTGCTCTGCGACTGTCTTCAAAACGCTCTTCAACACGTAAAGAAACCTATTTGTACAGCGCACTCCTTTCTAACCAACTGCACTACAGTGTTCTCCACAATGCCATGCATCCCACCCTGCATACGTGCATTGGCAACTCCGTTGTTCATCTGTGAAATGTGCCCAGAGGCCCAGACGAAGGCTCACCAACAAGCAGTCGAAACACCCTTGGACAAAGCCCCGAGTTTGCTTCACTATCCATACCAACTCCAAATGGGGCTCCTCCTCCCGTCGCAGACCAATACTTTTTGGTCCTCTGTTGAATTTACTTCACCCTTCCCCTCTTTTTTCTCTGGTCCTTTTGGTACATCAAAGCAACCAAATTTAGTTTTCTAAGCTATTGGACCAACACACTTGGTATTTCAGCCTCCATAAAAAACTTAGAGATGCCTTCTCTTCCTTTGAAAAATACGAGGAAATAAGCACCGTACTAAAAATGATTTGGGTTGCCTGTTTGACTTTGCCAAGCATATGGTTATCTTTGGTTGTTGAAATCCATTTGTATACAATGGTTGTTGAAATCCATTTGTATACAACAAATACTTAATACTTAATACTTAAATAAATTTTGTTTTTCTTGCATGTTATGATGTAGCACACGGACAGTACTAACCCACCAATGACTTTGAAGTTGGTTATTTTCTGTACTGCATTTACTTTTTGTATGATTATTGTTGTAGTCTATGACTTGTATTAAGAAAAATCAAAACATTGAATAAAATAACTGCTAATACAATAAAGCAGTAATTTAGGACACCAGATTTATTCTGTAGTTAAATTCCTTGTCTATTAGAATACTTGGCTTACTATTTGAAGCAGTTTATTGAAATTGAATCAACAAAATAACATAGGCATCCTAACAGAAATGTAATGCCAACAAGTGTATATGTGGTTGTAGCCCCCCCTTTTTGTTCTCCGTGGCATCTGTGATGTCATAAATGAGATTTGTGATGTTATCTTCGAGGTCATGGGTGTTAGTCCTTGCAGTGCACAGTGGAAGCGCGAGGTATGGTTGCGTACCTTACCATAACTGGTGAATTTCTGGAGGTTTTCGGTTTTACCTGTAACCATAACGCCCCTGTAGCAACATTTTTCCATTGCATTTCATAGGTTTTTGCTAGTGCAATTTAACCATAATGTCTCTTTAACAAGGTTTTGTGTTAGTGAATATATGTATATTCAGTTTGTTATCTGAATAATGAAGGTAGTTGCTCTGTTCATAGGTTTTCAGAACATAAAATGTAAAACTCTCTGTCATTTTGAAATTATGTATCTTTTCTCCTCCCTCAGCCTATATCATACACTGCTCTCAATTCCTGGTCCTATCAGCAGCCAGGGGGTGTGGTGGGTGAGTGGAAGGGAGCAAGGTAGCCAATCCTGCCTGTGGGAATTATGACAATGTTGGAGTGTCATCAGCACTATAAGAGGGCAGATTTGCATCAGAACAGGGCTTTTTCACTTGATTCCAGGAGATATCCTGCTGCTGAACACTAGCGAGGAAAAACTAGCAGAGAGGCAAGGAGAGCTTCCAAGACTATCAGGGTAAACCTTGCCTGGAAACCTGGGAGCCCTATCTGAGAGAGGCCTATCTGGAGGGACCTTGATGTGGGAGAGGCCTGGTGTGAGCTGCCTACCAAAAGAGGGTACTAAAAAGCTGACTGGCCTCCTGGGCAAAGAGCAAAAAAGCTGCCATGTAAGTAGATATCCCGAAGCCATGAATTGCATGGGGAGCCATCTGCCTTTATCCCTTTCCATTAGTGGGAAATGGGGTGGGGTGAAACTGGGTAGGTCCTCTGCAAAATGTATTAAATCTCATTCAAGTTATTTCCCCATAGAAAACCACCCTCTCTGTTGAGCTTGAATTGTGTTGGGAACTGCCTGCCTTAATCCTTTCCATTCATTTGTGGAGAAAGGAGGAGATACTGTGTAGACCCTTAGCACATTTGATTAAAGTAAATCAATGAAATCCCATGGTTTGTTAGAGTTCGAACCTAACAATGTTCATGCCCAGTGTGTTAGACCCGGTATAGACCATAAAGACTTGGATGACTGTCCTTCTGAAGACACTGACTCCAGTCCCAAAGGGGACTGGCCATAATCTCAAAATAAGTAATCTTAACACTACCTTTCCGGTGAATGTAGAGGGTACAAAACAAAACTTCCCATTTATTCCCACTGATTCCAAAGTCAGAATTACAAAGCCGTACATCTCTTATTCCAAGAATTACCAAGCATTATTTTCATTTTCATGTGTGTTGCAAACACAATGTTTCCCACTGTTTTCCTTTCCCTAATATTGCATTTCTAGTAACAAGCCCAAAGTGATTTTTCCCGTTGAATTCACGTCCCAGTGTTTTTTTAAATAAGAAGCCAAAAAGATGGTTCCATTGTGCTTTCACTCCGTGCACTGTGCCTTTGAATCAAAGGGGTCATATTTAATTGAGGCCTGGAGGATGGGGGTTGCTGGGTGAAAAGTATTGTTTCAAATGAAGCCATCCCTGTGGATCTTGTATTATATTGTGAATTTTTTATATTGTTTCCTTTATAACAAAACCTGAATTTTATTTTGTCTGCAAACTCTAAATTCTATCTTTGTGTTGTAGTAGCAAAAAGCTTAGTAGAAATAATTGCTAGTCAATTGCTGGAGACAATTGGAATTTGTGATATTGTGTCGAGCCACAGCATTGTTGGCTCAGTTGTTAATGTCTTGTTATTTTTGGTCCAAACTTAAATAAATGCACATCCTTGTGACATTGTTGACCTTACTTAGGTTTTTAGTCACTCCTCTGGATCTTTCCTCTGGATCTTTTTCTGATAGCATTAAGGCCTCTATCTCTGCTCTAAGATTATTTATCTTCCTCCACACCAAGACCCCATCCAAAGACCTTTTCTCGTTTTGTTGGCATAATAAATGAATTCCGATTAATGATAGAGCTCTGTATTGGAAATCCTGGTTAAACAACAGCATCAGATGTATTCAGCAAATTCTTAATGGTCCCTCCATTCTTACCTTCCAACAGCTAAGAGATCTCTATTCCATCCCCATTTCGGATTTCCACTTTTATAAAAATTTGGTAAATGTGTGTTTTGATGCACTGTACCGTTTCTCTAACATCAACCTAATGCATATTGCCTCCAGACTTTTGCTGTTGACCATGGCTCCTGATATCAAAGCTTCAAAAGGTTACAATGTATTGACTTCTGTGGTTGCTAATTGGCCTGTGCGCTTGGCGTGGGAACTTGATCTTGGTTGTGTCCTCTGTGATCATACCTGGTCTCTTTTGTATACTAGAATCAGAGGCATCTCTGCTTCCGCCAATGTAACACAACATTTGTACTTCTTCATTCACAAAGCATTTATTACCCCCATGAAATCCATGGATGGTGCAGATGGTAAATGGTAGTCGTGTGGTGGTGCCTCTGCTTCCTACAAACATATCTTTTTTGACTGTCCATTTGTATTTAAGTTTTGGCAAGTGGTAAGGACATTTCTTAAGCTAATCTTCACTGTTAATGTGCCACTAACTTTTTTGAATGTTTTCTTGGGTAGCCTGGCTGTCAAAGATATTAATTTACATGCTTCTGCCAAGCTATATGATCTGTTCATTGCTCTTGCTCTCAAGCTTATCACTACCAACTGGAAAGATTCATATAATATATCCACTATAGGTTGCTGGAACAAAATCTGCCATGTGCAAAGAATTGAACTATGTATAGCCACTTACCTTGATGCTACACCCCACCCAAGTATAATGCCAAATGAGCTCATTTTATTAGTTATCTAGACTACTTTAGTATGTCATCTCATGAGTCCTGAGCTGTTTACACTTGATTTATCTTTTATTTTTGACAGTGCTCGGTGCTTTGCCTGCTCCTCAATATTTGATTACCAGATTTCATCAATGTTATAATTAATGATTCCTTCTATCATATTGTTATACGTCCCTTTCCTTCCTCCTTCCTTCTGTTCTCTTCTTTGTCTTTTGTTTGTCTCCATGTCCGTTCCCCTGTAAGTCTTCTATTCACAAATTTGTTTTGCTTGCAGATTTTGGTGCATATGAATGTTCTCACTAATTAGTTTCATGCCCTTGCCCATTTGGCTGTCAGTTCGTTGACTGTTTCACCTTGTTGCCTTCCTTTATATTTTGATAATCACTACTTTTCATTATTGTCTGCATTGTTCTTACTATTTATTGTTCAAAACCTCTTATAATCTCAATAAAGATTATTAAACAAACTTAAATAAATATATAGTTTGACCATTCACCGGCCTAGTTCCTAGTTCATTGGTAAGGTGTTTGTTTAGGCGGTGAGAGATGGGTAGAAAGCCTCACCAAATTTTAATCTGCAAAGCGCTTTATTGTGGGCAACCTTGCTTGGGGGAAGGCACTCCCTGAGTTGAGTGTGACTGCTGAATAAACTGCGACAAAGCAGTGCAATATCTACTGTAAAAGGAACCACTTCCATCACCCCAGAGAATCCCTGAGCATTCATGGCATCACCTAACATACTATATTTTCCTTCCTGGATGTAGGATTTGGTTGCCCCTGTGTCTACAAGAAAAGCAAAAGTCTTGTCACCTATCATCACCCCTATATGTGGTTCTTTTGCAGGGTTGGGTATAATCGATAGGATGGAACACATCAAGTCCGTCTGTGGGCTGTCTTATCGATGGGTATAAGAACATTCTGCTCCACAGGAACGGATTTCCCCCCACTACAGTGAACCCCAGTTTCCTAATGGGAGTCATTGGCCCTCATTACGACCCTGGCGGAAATCGGAAAACGATGGCGGAAATGCAATACCGCCATCGAATAGCGCTCGGTGCGACTATGACCCGTCACCGCAAAGTACGAAGCCATTAGCGACACCGTAGTGAACGCCAACGCTAACTGCACCAAGCACGCGCGCGCGCGCCATGCCAAACCGCAAACACCACCATGGCGCAAGGGTACGCCAATTCCGACCCTAGCGGACATGTACCTAACGCCATCAGGCATGGCGTAATGTACCATTCCGCCATGGCGAGAAGTACGGCATCGCGAATCAACCGTAAACGGCCCCACTGAGTGCCTGTACACCGCTCCCTGCCCACAAAGTACAACTCCCCGTAGGTGCAATGAAGTCACAATGCAACCATTGAAATGTACAAGTCACCCATGCATGCCAACGAACAAAAGAAACACAAGAGGGGCCAATGGGAGCTGCAGGGCACAGATGGCACGAATACAGAAGCCATCCCAATGGACATGACCACAGTCCCCCACCAAGAAACGCACGCAAACACAGGCACCTGTGACCAGCAATATTCCGAAAATCACATCATTCCACCAGTCCACCTGGCTGACCGGCATCTGTTACACAAAACCCAATCCCCCGCCCCTGAGCATGACAACATTCAAACTGTCATATAGGCAGCCCCCATCCCTGACCTCACGGGCTTAGTAGGCAAACGCGCCCAGTACAGTACCACGCAACTAAACCCCGAAGCTGGAACCCAATGCAGATCTCCTCACAATACATCGCCCCCCAAATAGGCATATGCCACATCACTTGCAAAGAAAAACGCTACACGGGCCAAATCAGAATAGAAATGTATGCACATCAAAGTCACCAAGCCCATACAGCCATCAGGCCATGAACTCCAAAACACTAATCACCATTGTGGGCTGCATCCGCAAGAAATGACCAGCCACTACTTGTGTGTCGCCCTGTTCCCCCATGGTACACAGAGCCACATTCACGTACGAAAAGGCAACATGGAAGCGCACAGAACCGCAGGGCCGTCCCAATGGGGAGGCACTAGTCCAGCTGAAAGGCCGAAATGTTGCTCCGAGCCACCAGTACTGCGTAAGGGCATGTGGGCCATTGGCGATCGTCCCATAAGATCGTAATGCTGCTCCACTGATTAACACGAAGCAGCAGGTGTCGGGAGTAAAATCCATCTGCAGGAGTGGCATACAGATGGCAGTGGCAAAAGGGGAGGAGATACCTGTCAACCAAAAGAAAAGAAAAAGAACAGAATGGCCATCAGAACTACATTCGAACAACTCACTTCAATGATCACACGAAATCCACAGCCATATGCATGCTAGCCCACTCAAGAGGATCATCACCACCCCAAAACCACTTGCGACTCATAACCATCTATATCGAGGTGCAAACACCATCACAAACGAGTGTACCTGTGCATGCGTCTGTCAAAACAGAATCCATCAGATGGGAATGTTAACGTGCATGGACACAAGTGTCTGAGGGCGCCTCGAGGCAGGGAGGGCTCAACAAGGCCAGATAGACGATGGTCCCACTATGGCAGCCCTGCATCACATAGCGTAGGGGAGGCGGATAGATCCCAAGAAGCCCTGTACATGGCAAACTCTGTATCAAATCACCTGCCCATGCATCCATTCATCATTCCCTCATCCCGGGATCAAAACGCCTGAATAATTACTCACATAACATTAGAAACATCCATTGAGTCTGTGCGTTATGCAGCCTGCAAAATCCACAGTGCCCCAGCCCGTAATTCCAGTGTTGCGAAGTAACATGTATTTGGGAACGGCCGGCCTCATCGCCCACGTAGCTATTGCGCATCCCAAACTATTCATATCAATCATTGCTCCCTCGCCATGGGCCCTGTCTCAAGGACATTGAACAATAGAACGTTATATTTGCAGTCAGACCTGTGGGCATCTCCTCGCCGCTAGCTGGAAACCGAAAGCGCCGCCCTTCGAATTCCTCATTTGCAACATCACGTCGGAAAGGCATCTGTGGCCGTTTGAAATCACTAATTATTCCATCGAGTGCGGCTGTGTGTGAAAATGGCAACTGCCTTCACCCACGAATGGGACGCCCCGCCCGTCGTTGCAACTCGGTACAGTGATGCATGAGGGCCCACCGTTACTCGAGTACTACGTTCCACTGACCCTTCACAAGTCTGTTCGCGACTGCACAGATAGTATGGGAAACAATGGGACCACAGCAGAATGAACATATCAACCAATCTAACACGGCCATCGTGTACAAATACATGATAGCAATAGCAAGATACCATTCCCCGAATTGCAGCGTTGTGCGCGTGACGTGCTCGGCCAGAGGGGAGAGCAGTTTGCACAGGTGGAATGAATCACCACAGGTGGAGGCCATACAGCCTGAAAACACATAAATTGCACAGCCAGTCTCCTCCCACAACCACACCGAAATGCTACCGGCAGGACTCGCGATGTTGGCCCTGGGGGACCTGATAGCACTGCAAGTGCTCCAACTCCAAGAAGAAGACGAACACCAACTACAACCAGCCGCACGGAGGAGACGCAGGAGGAGGGGGAGGCCAAGGCAGGGCCAGCAAGGCCCACCAGCACAGCCACTACCACCACGCAGGCAGCCCGCAATACCACGCCTCCGAGCACATCCGTTCAACCTCACTGATGAGCAGATCCACACCCTCTACCGTCTGGACCGGGACACCATAGCCGCCATTGTGGACATGACACAGGCTGACCTTGTCAGCATGATAGATAGCCCAACCGCCATCCCACCCCTACTGAAGGTGGTGTCTGTACTCCACTTCCTGGCCACAGGCACCTACCAGCACACAGTCGGACAGTTGCATGGCATTTCTCAGCCACTGTTCTCACGGACACTATTGCAAGTGCTCGATGCCCTCCTGCAGCACGCAGACGACTACATCTCCCTACCACGCTCGGAGCAGGAAATTACAAACACGAAAGTGGGATTCCATGCACTTGCCGGCATACCGGGTTGCATTGGTGCCATCGACTGCACCCATGTTGAATTGGTCGTCCCACATGCCATGGAGGCCCAGTACCGCAACCGAAAACAATTTCATTCCCTGAATGTACAAATGGTGTGTGACTCCAACAGGATCATTACACATTGTTGTGCCCGATTCCCTGGATCAACCCATGATTCGATGGTCTTGAGGAACTCTACAATACCACGCTACATGGAGCGACACGCAGGGAACAGATCCTGGCTACTCGGTGAGTCTCATTTCATGCATGATGATGTGGGGTATGTGATGCGGCAATGACCTGGCAGGAAGGGGGGGGGGTGTGCGTACGTATCAATGGCATTCCACATCATACGTTTCTCGTCCACATACAGGTGATGCTGGATATCCACTGAAGAGATGGCTCCTCACACCAGTCCGGAACCCACGGGACCAGCATGAAGAGGACTACAACCATGCCCACTCACGTACCCGTGTAGTCATAGAACAGGCATTCGGCCTACTGAAGACTCGTTTCCGCTGCCTCAGCAGGTCTGGCGGGGCACTCCTGTACCGCCATGAGAAGGTTGCAAAGATGGTGATGGCATGTGTCATGCTCCACAACATGTGCGTACGTAGAAATGTGCCCATGCCCCCTGACGCAGAACGGCAAGCACCTGATGATGGTCATGATGAGGGTGGGGATGTGGCAGCACCTCATGGAGTCTGCGAGGCACCGGAGGCCCGTGACATTCGTCAGCATCTCATTGATGTATGCTTCTAGCACTCACGCCTGGTGGCTGATACATGGACACGGGACTCGTGGCACTGCGTGTGTCTGGGACATGCACAATATGGACTGTACGCCTATGATGGCCTAGTACACAAAGATCAATGTCCACACATCTCATTGGTTGATCGTGCACTTTTTATGGCATATGTGATGTCATGTTGAACACCCTATCGACCCGCCACCCAAGTGAGCCCAACACACCCCCTCCACCCTCCTACCTCCCCCCCGAACACCAGTGTCCAAAGATGCTCATTGTCAGTGGGCTGTCGCTATTGCATGCCCCCTCTGCGGGTATCAGGGGCACCCCTGCCTGTGGAGCGCAGGTTCCTCCCAGATCTACGTTGGGGGCTGCCCTGGACGGAACTTGCAACGGATGATGTGTCTGCCTGCTCACGTCCATGCATGTCCCTAAGGGTTTGCGAGAGCTCAGTGAGCACACGGCGCACTGCGGCAAGTTCGGCACATACGTCCTTGGCCGTCGCATGCAGTTCCCCCCTGAGGCTCTCGGTGCTTCTCTCCATTTGGACTCTCAGGCTCTCGGTGCTACTCTCCATTTGGACTCTCAGGCTCTCGGTGCTACTCTCGATTTGTGCCCTAAGTGTCTCAGTTGATGTTTCTATGTCTGCCTTAGTGCCCCCACATTCATCAGCATGGTCCTTGAGGAGCGTGGCCAGTTGCTGCTGTTGTTCGATCAACTGGTCGAGGGACTGTTGCCTCTGCTGGGCCATGGCCATTTGCGGGGGTGTCACAGAGGGGCTGTTGTCCTCATGTTGCCTTGCCACAGGGCTTGTGGGGGATGGCCAGTCGTCGTCTTGTGGGTGCCCCTGCGTGGTATCCTCATGTTGTACGGGATGGGACAGACAGGGGGATTGGGACAGGTCTTGGATGGATCTGACTTCGGCATCCCCGTTTTCTGTGTCCGAGCATGCTGCCATCAATGGGGTGTCACCTATGGTGCTGCTGCCACCAGAGGCAGTGCCTTCTGTGGCATCCATTGGGGGGACCTGTGGTGGTGGTGTTGTGGGCATGCTGGCTGCTGGGGTGCCTGTTGATGTTCCCTCCTCTGTGCTGCCACCTGATTTGTGCTGCTGCCGTGTCTTGATGCGTGCAGCTGAGGTGGAGGGTCTCTGGCCGTTGGTCTTGGCCCTCTTTGCAGGTGTGCTGGTAGGGGTGTCCTGTAGCTCGTCGTTTGGATCGGACCCTGTGGTGGAGTAAAGGAGGGCGAGGGTTATTGATGGGTCTGTGGGAATTGGAATGGCATTGTATCACATGCATTGGGGTGGTACCTGAGGGTGATTTGGGTCGGGGCCTTGGAGGTGCTTTGATTTGTGTGTGGAGTGAGGGTGCAGTTGTTTGGCAGCCTGCAGTTAGGGTGTGCCTGCTGCACGTGTAGTGCGTGTATTAGGGGTTTTTAATTATTTATGTATTTATTGTGGGTTTTAACGTGCGCTATCAGGCCGATGTGTGTGGACGTTCTCCTGGACATGTGTTTCTGTTGCACTATGTGGACGCATGGTACTTCACATGGATGGACTGTGTGGATTTGGCATTGTTTTATCTGGCCCACCTACCTGAATCTTCGGATGTCTGCACTCCTTTCTCCATCCCTCCGACTCCCTCTATGCTCTCCATTCCGATGGTGGAGGCACAGATTTCTTCCCAGGGGGTCAACTTGATGGGTGATTCAGGACCTCCCCCGGTGGCTGTGGCAATGTTGCGGTTGGCAGAGAGTATGCTGCGGACGCGTATCCGCAGGTCGTCCCATCGCTTGCGGCATTGCTGTGGGGTGCGGGGTGCGGTCCCCACCGCACTTACCCGCTGTGCCACCAGAGCCCATATGGTCTTCTTGTTTGCAAGTGCCGTTCTGGTCATTTGCGTGGAGAAGACGACGGCAGCATTCTCCTGGAGGGTCTCTGTTAGCACGGTGAGTTCCTCACGGGAGAAGTGGACCTGCCGCTTGCGGTCGCACGCTTTCTTCGCTACTTTTCCCATTTTTCTTGGTTTCGCTAGGGTGGATGACGGGTTGGGGTGTGTCTCAGGGTAGTGATTTTAGTGGTTGTGTGGTTTTAGTGTTTTTATAGGTGTACGCCGGGATGTTTCCCGTTCCGGGCCCATGTTTTAACTTCCGTTTCCGTATATTTCCGGTCACCGTACTTTCCGGTAGGCGCACACTGCGGTGACCGCTAAGAGGGGTGGCGGTATTGCACCTAGGGCGCCGTACGGCGGCGGTGTGGGCCGTTTTTGGGCCATTTCCGCCATCGCGGACTTTGCACTTCCGCCGTGGCGTGGTGCTCGTGCCCGATGGGTCGGAATGGGCCGCACTTTGCTCCTTCGTGCAATGGCGGAAACGCTATTTACGCTGTGGCGCTCCGGTCAGTCAATTTCCGCAAGGGTCGTAATGAGGGCCATTGTCATGAAGTCTGCGTGTGCCACTGTCCCGTTGTTTGGTTGTGTGATGTCCCGCATCTGCTGTATTTGCTGTGCCATGTATGTGTGTTGTGAGTTACCCATAACCTGTGGCATCTCTGGTGCCTGCAAATACTGCTGCATAGGTGCTTGCATTTGTGGTGCCTGTGTCATGGACCGGTGTGTCTGTGGGTATGCATTTGGTACATTTCCTTGTTGTTGTGTCTAGTCCTGAGTGTAATACTCATTCTGTTCCCCCTGATATGCTGGTTGGTAGAGCATTCCCCATTCTATTGCACCCCTCCCCTGCTTCTGAAAAACCTGGAGATATGCCCTATCTGTCCACACACCCATCATTGTGTTGGCTTCCTGACCGCCTTTGGAGCCCCCAGAAAATCCCTCTGGGCCCCCTTGCATTTGCAGTCCATATCCTTGGAACCCCCCGGGAATCCTCTGTGCTTCTGCTCCATATGATGCCTGTACCCATATCCTCTAGGTGGCCCCCCTCTTCCTCAAAACCCATGCTGCGTATCCCCCTGCCCCATGAATCCACCACCCGTGGGCAGTGGTGTGTACTGCATCTGTGGTGTCCATTGTCCTCCTGTACTCATCAATACTGCCCCTTGCATGGCATATTTAGATAGCTTCTTCTGCACTAACTTCCCCACCTCCAGCTTTCTTTCTTCACACTTTTTACTCACGTTCTCTTGCATTAACCTACAGTAGTGTACTTTCATGAGCTGTATTTCTGCCGAAGGCTTTGCCTCCGTCCCCTCCAATTCCTTCTGTTGCCTTTGCACCTGCTCTGGTAATCCTTGCTATAATATGTGGTAGAATAATGCTACTGTTTTGTGCCATGGTCCTCGTGTTTCAAAGCATCAAAGCTCTTGAATAGTCTGAATGAAGTGTAAGGGGTCTTTGTCTTCCCCCATTTTGCATGCCATAATCGCACTAATGTCTGACGTGTCCAGGTACTGTGTCTGCAGAGGTTGCCATAGGGCCGCTCTGCATTCAGCAAATGGTGCCCCGTTGTGCACTGTGTCCTGGGTGGTTACTCCTGGGTACCCCGCCTTTCTCCATACGTCATCAGTGGCTTCCCTGAGAATTTCCACTAGTAGCCCCTTTACATCTCCCACTGCTCATTTCTGTCCCGCTGTCATCCTTTCCATTTCAAATATCCATTTCCCCACACCCCTGGTTAACAAAGGTAGCCTACACCTCAGGTTTTCATTGTCTAGGTGCTTCCATGATATGTATTGAGGTCTCCCTTTTCCAGTAAGGGCAACTATGTGAATCCGATCTCCCCATTCGCCCCTCGTGTCAGCCTGATCTGCCTATCCGGTCTCTCAGCATTTTTAATGTCGGTACATGCCTTTGCCGGCTCCCCCTTCCTTCACTATGGAAGATCTCTAAGCCTCTGCACGTATGGGATCTGGTCATCCATACTATGTGATGCATCTGTGGACTGTTGTGATTGATCATCCTTGTCACCCCTAAATTGGCCTGTGTCTTTTCCTACTTCCCATGTCATGCTTCTCTCTTCTCTGCACTTCTCCCCTTCGATTGACACCTGGGTCACCCTCTTCCCTCATCCTCACTTCCCTCTGCATCCCAATCTGAGTCGGTGCCCCCGATGTCACTGTCAAAATCATCTGTGAAGCTCAGCCTCCTGGATGCTGTGTCTTTGCTAAGCTTCCCTTCAAAGTCAATCTAGTCCTTGCTACGCCTTCTCCCGTGGGACCCCATGCCTGTCCTGTCCGATGGATTCACAGTCCTGTCTTGTGTGGCCCTGCTGTCTTTCTCTGCTTGCCTGCCTCCTCGTACTTTGTTGTCTACCGTCCTTAAGCCTCTTACTGTGCGCTCGTCGTTCTCCTTGCATTTGCGCTCTCTTACAAGTCGCTCTATTTCCCACATTTTCTGTCCCTTCTCACTAAAACTTGCCGTTCCTTCTCGTCTTCCTCCCTTTGCCACTCTAATTCCTCAAGCTCCTTCCTCCTCATCTCTCACTGCTACTGTTCTTTCTCCTCTTCGCTTGTCTCTTCACGCTCTCTCGCATCCCTCCTCTTCTTCCTTCTCCCATCTTTCTACTTCTTCCATTATCTCTGCCCACTCTCGCACTTCAATGGTCCCCTTATGACCCTCAATTTCATTAGTCGCCCCTGCTGTCCCTCCTGTTGTCTTTCCATCCAATTTCAGAATTATCTGCCCTCCCACACATTCATTCGATGCTATGCCCTCTAGCCCATCCTTGGTTCTCGTCTGGGTCTTGCAACATGCTCTCTTCCCACCATTTGTCTGTCTGACTCCTTTCCATTTTTGCACCTCCTCCTTGGAATATGGAGGTTGAAATTTTGGATTTGTGTGCCCTTCCGTTGCCTTTAGCTCCTGTATAGGGTATAACCCCTGCGCTTCTGTTGCAGACACTTCTTTCTCATTCTCAGGAGGAGGGGAAGCGGGGGCCGAATGTATCCTGCTGGCTCAGCATCCATTGATGCCTCACTAGTTTTTTCCAGAGCTCAAATATCATCATGCGATTGCCCAACTTCTTCCCCTTATGTCCCCTTGTGTCTTGTATGTTTGTCTGTAATGGTTCCTGCACATTTTGAAAAAACTTCTGCATTGTGGCTATGGCATAGTCAATTTTACCCTCTGTGCTTTTTGTCCATTCTGCGCTATATGTACAAATCGTGTCCTTATATCGCAAAAGAGCCTTACATAGGTGTTGTAGGCCATATCCCTCGTGCTTCCATTGATGCATTGCTTTTATACTTACTTGACCTCAAGTCGAGGCTTTTGACAATCCGTTATTACACAAGCACAATAAATACTTTGAACTCAGATTTATGCATGTCACAAATACCAGTTCTAAGCAATTCTTCTTGAGCCCCTTTGGCTCCAAAACAATCTGTCAGGCATGCTATGCACACTGCTCTTCTGCAACCCACCGCCTCCTCAAGCACACCCACTAATCTCATGCACATGCTTTCTGCGCACCACCACCAAACAGCCTCCTCTGTCAATTTTAAATTTCTCAACATCTATTTCTATAACTCCTCATGCACACACCTGATAGGTGATGTCACCACTTCACTAGACAAGGGAGTGCTAGAGATAACTGCTCACAATGCTGATGTGCTGCTACACAAACTTTTACACATCCCCAACAGGAACTCACTGCTGTCATCCTGCCTACTAACAGGGGATACCAATGTTTCTTGTATTCGATCTGTACCTACAGCATCACCTTGCAGATAAAATACCTCCTCAAAACTTAATCAGAAAAGTACGCTCCACAAACTTGGCCAGCTCCCTCTGCAGAGCCTTTACACAGGGATACCATCATCCATGACCAGAGCTAAAATGCCCAATTCACAGGGAATCCAATATTCACATAACTTCTATCATCCGTGTCAATAGTCTAGCTTATTCACCAGAAACTTTTCCCTCAAGACCGAATGTTCCCTAACCACATAAATTACATCTACCTCTGCTCCTGTCCCTACTATGCTTCACAATACTCGACACTACTAGACAATACTCGACAATACTCCAAAGATACTCAACAATACTCATTGCCATCCCGCACCCACTGTTACTTTCTCACTTCCCTTAGTTGCCATATGGCTGAGTCAATTCACTCCATGATCCACTGATGCTGTGCTACTACCGTTTCCCCCAAAGCTGCCATGCTACCCTTCTGGTCTGCTGGACTCCTCACGGACCGCAGGCAGGATATTTCCAAGGTGCCTTCTGTCAGCCTTTGTACGGGGTGCACTGACCTGGTAGACTAATTTTCTACGAGGTGCCCCGCAGCTCTCCAGGCGCTGCGGCAGAGTAGTCGACCTATGCCGAACGGGTGTAGTAAACCATCCTCTGCTATCAACTTGTTGGTGTGGTATGGTATGCCAGAGGTCTGGGGGTTACTGCAAGCTTACCCGTTCAGCTGCCAGGACCCAGCAACCCTTCCCTCAGAACAAATAGAGGACTCAGCGAAGGAAAAGATAAACTGTTGTTTATTACAAAAACCGGCAGGGATCATACAGGACATTCAGAAATCTCCAGAGTCACTGCTCCCAAACCTGTGTCAAGCCTTTTTTTTGCAAAGTAACATCACAACATGGGCCCTTCCCTGAGAAACCTATCCCACTTTCTGGTTGGGTGATCAGAGTAGTATAGATGGGCCCCAGGGATCTTAGTTAATTGGCCCTCTCATGTGAGGTGGCTGGGCTGCGCCTTCCCTAAGAATCTATCTCTTACATTGGTGCAGAATCGTAGGATTACCATTGGCGCTCGCCCTCTGCCATCCACCCCTGGAGTTCTGTCCCCTGATTGGCGGAACTGGTCTCCCAAGGGCTGGGACCCAACTCTGTTCTCAGTGCTCTGTGCACCTCTCAAGATGATGAAAATGACTATGTGAACCCAATGTATCTGTTAGCAGTACCACTTTTGCCTGTGAGAGTGGTCATGTTGCAACGCTGGTAACAAGTTCATGCGTCACTTCATGTCTGTGTTGCTGAGAACCTTTCTTCTTCCCACCGCTGGTGAATAACCACTATCAAGCTGGGCCGCATCACATGGTTGAGGACCATGAAATTGAGCTCTTCTTGTCTGCAATATATGAGGATTTATTCTGGTTTCTGCAGATGGCCCCTTGTCGTTTTAAGTTTGGAATGTGCTGTTTGTCTCTGACCTTGGCTGCAAGCCCTAAGCCTTCTTGTTCTGTGCAGCCTGGTTCTGCTTTCCTTCATCTCTCATCCTACAGCTTGTGGCCTCTCTTCATTGCCTTGCGGTCAGCATTTCTGCACTTGGATAATGAGAAAATAACAAAGGCTTTGACAGTATCTATATGTATCTGTCCTCTATCTACAGAACTGTGTAAGTATGTTCTTCATGTATTCACGTGTGTGTTTGTGTAACATTGTGCATGGCTGCAAGTGCACTTCGTGCCCAACCTGGCTATATCGTGGTGTCAATAATAACGTCAGCCCAGTGGTTTCTCTGCATTAGTTAACGTCATCCATCAAGGCATTTGGATCCATGACCAATGTTAAAGCACCTGTATTCATAAAGACAGTCACTGGATAAGGTTTGAATGTCTGTCTGAGAGAATATCTTTCTGCAAATGTGTCAGTCACTGGTCCTCCTGGGGACTGGCTGAATAGTGAGGGACTTCATGTGTTTTTGACTCTTCGGGCCATCATGTTCATGGGGGTGAGGAGGGACATTCCAGGGACCCTTTCTTAATTGTGCTGACTTGAGGAAGTTGAATAAACACGACCACATGTCTATGTGGCCTCTTGCCTAAATTGATCAAGGACTGGCACAGATCCAAGGATCAAAAGTGAACTCAGCCCTTGAGTTGACCAACGGTTATTGGACAGTACTCGTGATTAGGAAAGATCAGCATACGGTTGTCTTTGCTTTCAGAGGGAAAAAATAAACTTGGACCTGTACTTGCTTTGGGTACAGGAATTCAGGAAATAAGTTCAACATTTTCCTTCACAAGACCATGGTTGATCTGTATGAATGAGGACACGTGGCCTATGTAGATGATTTGTTGATCAAAATCTCAACTGTGGAAAAACATCTGGCAGAAATCAAACATGTTCTTACCAAGTTGCAAAAAGCTGCTTCAAAATTGTCCTTCCAGAAAGCACAGTAGTGTAAAACCAGATTGAACTTTCTAGGACATGAAATCACAGATGAGGATCTCAAACCTCAGAAGAAAAAGGTTTGAGGCACTACTCAAACTAAATAACCCCACAACTCTGCGTGAATTGCAAAGTCCCTCTGGACTAACTAACTAAATTCAAATTTAATTGAGGATTATGCAGAGATCTCTCAGCCTTTGGTCCACTTATTCCACTTATTTAAGGCTGGGGTAAAGTGGGAGTTGGGTGAAGCACAATCCGAGGCAGTGAAGCAATTGAAAAGAGCCTGCCACGAGCCCCTTGTTTGGCTTACCTCATCAAGAATAAGGAGTTTTATATAGAGATTGGTTTCTCGGATACCTGTTTGACAGCAGTGTTATACCAAAAACATGACAAAGGGCCTCATTACGAGGCTTGCGCTCCCGTAATGAAGGGGGCCGGTATGGGACCGGCCCCCTTCATTAAGGGAGCGCGGATTACGAGGTTCCCTTTGCAGGACCCCGGATCAGACGTCTGGTAAAATCAGATGTCTTTTCTGGGTCCCACAAGGGGAAGAAGGAGGTAACAACGGGACACATGTAATGTGCCTGTTGTTACCTCCCTCCCCATTCCCATTGAGCCCTATGCGGGCTCAAATGGGAATGGGGAATGGTTCCTGCAAGGAGGAATTACCGGTTCCTCCTATGTCGGAATTACCCGGTTATTACTCATTGCAGTAACCCGGTAATGGAGCCCGGTTTGGAGGCAGCCATGGAGCCAGTAGCTCCATGGCTGCCTCCAAACTCGTAATGAGGCCCAAAGACAACAAGGTAATCTCCTGTGTGAGCAAAACATCCTTCATAAAAGAAAAAGTAAATTATTGCAAAATAGCACTTTTTGCTACGGTGTGGGCATTGAAAAACTATCACCATTTATCCTGGGGGAGCACATCATAGTAGAGACCTCCCACCAAACGTTATTCTGTCAATGCAGGACTTTCCTTTGGCGGTCAGGTATGGTCAACATGAGAAGAGCCCTCCAGCTCAAGGATTGGCAGACTCACATTATTGTGCTGAAGAACGCTGTGTCAAGGACGAAAGTCTAATCATCAATAATAATATGGAGGCAAACCTGGTATCCCCGCACAAGGAGTATAAAGAAAGCACTTGTCAGGGGATACCCACAGTTTATGTGCATGGATGTTCCTACCATATTACAAAAGATGGAGCAAACAAATTGATTGCTGGCATTGGAAATGACTGGGTAGATGATCTTCCCAGACACTCTGCTGGTTATGATATAGTTCCCCGGAGGAGTTAGGGGGCATAGCTGATGGCAATTTATCAAGCCATTCGTACCGCAGTAAACCACCAACTCACATAACTGGTGATTATCGCTGATTCTGATTATATGTGAAATTGGGTAGAGGAACACCTGATAAATTGGAAAAACAAAGGCGTGCTTTGTGCAAATAATAAAATGTTAAAACATGATAGATGGATCCAGACTATTCATGATCTGGTGACGTCTAATAAATGAACATCTAATGGAAGAAATTCAAAGGGCATTCCAATATAGAGGGTACCGATAAGACTGGAAATGACTTAGCTGATCAATTGGACACAACAGGAGCTCTACAGGGGGACTTCATAGATATGGAACACCTCCTGGGGGAAATCCAGTTCCTGGCAGTGACCACATCACAAATTTGCACTGGCAGTGTACTTCCAGCTGGTCAGTGCAGTCAGGAAACTCCTTATGAACACATGATCACTGCTTAAAAATAGGATCTTATTATTGGGAAATTCTATACATATTTAGAAGATCCAGTCAGATTTCCTCTGGTAGAATCAGACTCTGAAGTAAAGGAAGACATTTGCATTATGATGAAATTTCAGAATATGTTTAAGTTTCAAGACATGCTGTTGGTGAGGAAACCCAGTCTGGGTATGACCAGTGAGTGGTTCCTACCTCATTCCGAAATCTGATGCTGAACCCTGCCCATGACGTTGCCACTAATGATCATAGGGGATTTCAAAGGCATCTTCAGATCATGTGAGATGTCGCCTACTGTACACATAAAAGCAGCAGAGGTGAGGCGCACACTCCAATTCCTGGCCATTATATTACCTGAACAAGTGTCCAAAAACAATCACAGGGTTAAATCCCAATCACAGGGTTGATTCTCTTTTTGCGCTGTTGTGCTCCTCCAAGTGTCTAAAAAATTCACAGGGTTAAATCCCAATGTGCTGCCCAATTTTTCACAGGGTTGATTCCTTTCTTGCACTGTTGTACTACTCCAGGCGCTTTCATATCTGCAATACTCATCAGGGAGGCTGAGTTGCCATTCAATTCAGGTGAAACCAATATAAATGCAGTGGTAGTCTCTACGAATTATGGTCAATGTAGTGAACCCATTTAAACAATTCAGGTGACCAGTGAAAGACTCCCCTCCAACACACACATCATACCCTTAGCAGAGGGAGGGGGGGAAACCATGATTATGGCTCTCCAGTGTAGGGCAAAATAACGCTGGTGCTACAGCCACTGGAGTCCGGATCTCCACAAGTTAAATGTTCAAAAAAAGCAGGCGTGAGGCACACACTCCAATTCCCGTCCAATATATTACCTGAACAAGTGACCAAACACCATCACAGAGTTAAATCCCAATCACAGGGTTGATTCTCTTATTGCACTGTTGTGCTCCTCCAAGTGTCCAAACAATTCACAGAGTTAAATCCCAATTTTCTGCCCAATAGTTCACAGGGTTGATTCCCTTCTTGCAGTGTACACATAGGCCAGGATCTCAAAACCTATATAAAGGAATGCCTCTTTTGTGCTCAGTTGCAATCTACTTATCCTACACACAGAGCTCCTTTACTGAAAAGAGGAATGATGTTACCATGGTCAGATTTTCAAGTAGACTTCATTGGACCAGTAACCCGTTCTTCCAGAGGAAACAAATATATGTTGACAGTGACATGCCTCTTCACAAAGAGGATTGCATGCTTTCCTGCACCAAATTGTAAGGCAGTGTAACGCTTACCTGAACTCTGCGGGAACACCACAAGCACTCTTCTTAGAGAGCGATGTTGCTTCTAATTAGAGGCCTCCCTACTGCAATGGAATTCCTGTTAAAACACAGAAGGCTCTTCTTAGAACAACGATTCAAATGTTTTCAGGGGGAAACAATGGGCACTGACTCAATGTGAGAATACATGATAAACGTTCTTCCTATTTACCTTCTGCTTTTTTATGGTGAGCTCTCCATCCTGCATCTGTGCAGGGGCGCTTGTTCGGAAGAATGGGCAACGAAGAAACTAAGGGTTTGTGTGTGGTAGAGATGGTGAATAATGGAACGGGCACAAGGAATACTGAAACTACTGTGGAGAGGAGTGGGGAGTAAAACTTGAGTAGTAAGCTAAAATGGTAATCTACCCTGAGGACACGAAAAATAGGAACCCCAACAATGATGAAGCGCCACCTAGTACTACACAGGTCACAAACAATACCCTGCAGAAAATGTCCAATGTTAGGTAAATGCCACTTGACAATATGAAAAAGGTTAGAAAGCAGAACCTTATTTCTCTCTACCCAATGTTCCTGAATGTATTCGAATACGGAGGATAATGCGGAGGAATGCTACAAATACTTCTGAGAGAAGTTTCAGGAATCTGGTTGCGAGCGCTTAATGCATGTAACAGAGTTCAACAAACGGAGCTACTAGACTACTTTGCAATGTTTGCGCACTCGTACTAACATCCCACCATACTGATACATAACCACCTCAGAGCATAAAACAGTTTTGCTGGGCTGCCAATGTACAAATATACTTGCTGTGAAATAAGTGCTGTGACTGAAATTAGCTCTGTATGCTGCTACGCACTTCACAGACCACCTTAGAGCAATGCCGTGGCAACGATGACAGGAAACAGCTGACTGACAGAACTCCTGACCAAAACACTGGGAACTGAAAATCTCACTAGGACTCCTGAATTAAACTATCAAGAACAGGAAAAATACAAGGACTTGGATACTGTGGAACTGTGTAAAGAATATAGCTGCTAATCTCCTGACAGAGCGGATCACGATAAGCGTTAACTGCCGAGGCAGAAAAGACGCGAAGCGCGGAGCACTCGAGGGGCGGGGCTTAAGTAGGGAAGGAGTGGAGATGACTAGACCTACACTGTAACCTCTGGGAATTAGGAGGCGGCCATTTTAGGAAGTCAGGAAGTGACTTCTCGCTTGCTTAATCATTATTGAGTCTGCCCTTAATCCAGGAATGATATGCCCTGGACCAGGTTTTCTTGGAATGGCAATAGGGAGTTTTGGCGGTGATCATGACAGGCAGAGACAGTGCCACTTTGATGATCAAACACATTTTCTCTCTTTTCCGTCTTCCTCAAAGGATTTAGCCTGACAGAGGTAGTCATTTTACCAGTGAGATGAAGACTAAAATGCAGAAAATTCTAGGAGTAAAACCATTTGTTCTACCCCTTCTTCACCAAGATGTCTTCATTTCAATTGATGGCTGGAAAAATTGTATTGCCTCAAATTATGCTTTACTGAACTCAGGAGCAGACGTTGGTAAGGGCCTCAACTACTCATGAATACATTTAGAACTTGAGGAAGCACCAACAGCATGCTTCTGCATATGCCCAACACAATTCGGAGAGGTCTGCTGAAGGAATGAGTTCTTACTAGAATCTCAAGGCAACAAAACAGAAGTATGAGGTAGGTGACAGGGTTTATCTATACAATTTTCAAAGAAACCAAGCCAAGGAGAAGAGTTTTTTTTACCTTTTTGGTGAGGAGATTTTGAGATCATACAAAATATCTTTCCTGTCGAGTTGAATCCCAAATGGAGAAATGTTTATGGAAAAATGGGTCCATCTCAATCAATTGAAAAGCTGTCACCAAGACTCAGCTTTGAAAATGATTGAGGAGACATCTGAAGCCAGAGCTGAAGAAAATGATGATGAATGAAACCTTAAGAACAAGAATAGGAAAGGCATAAACAGGAAATCTACCATATACGTAATCAAATAAGAGTGCTAGAAAAAGACTGAATGAAAAACTAGCCTGTAAAAATGTTTTGCAAGGATAGATTGTTTTTGTAAAAATGTGTTTCTCTATGTGTCACTGACTTAGCATTTTTACCCCTCTCTTTAGTTCATTAAATACATTCTTATTCCCAGGACCTGTGGAAAGGGAATGGGTGCTTCCAAGGAAATCTCTTGAAGGAAAAGTATGGCGGGGGCATGAAGATTCAGCAGAAAAAAGTTTATTCTGAAGATCCATTGCCCTCCCGATTTTGCTGTTGCAAAGTGTAACTGAATAAAAGTGCTAATGTAAAAAGACAGGATGCAGGCTATAGCTTGCACACAGATGTTTGAGAGAAAAACACATGTAAGCAGAATGTTTAATATTTTCAAGTGCCCTAAAACCAGAATATAGAAACAAACCAGGGGAAGTATAGAAAGAACCACAGATTTGCATTTTTGCCACTGTGTGTATTAATTTTCTTTTTCAGAAATAAATTCAGGATTAGGTAGCCTACAGATTGAGAATATGGACAGTTGATAGGACTTTTGATAAGTCAATACAGTATGGACCATGTATGTTATGAAAGTGTTCAAACAGGCAAAGCAAACCAGACCACGCTAGAATGTTTAACTGTTGGGTATTATCACTTGCCCTGTGTATATGTTAGGGGTGAACATTTTTTTTAAAAAGTTAAATTCAAATGAATTTGTGGTCCTGGTCAGTATATATTCATTTCATTTAATTTAAAAGCTTTATTCGGCTTAAACCTTTATCACAAATTCATTACAACAATCCCAAACAGAAAAATAGAAAAAGATAATTATATACAGTAAAAAAATATATACAGTAATTTATTACAAACCAGAATCATTAAATGAGATAACTAGAGTATGCAGATTATACCATTATTATCTGCTAGCACAACATTTCAGGAGAGCAAACTTGCAGCCTCTTTGCAGATACATTGGTAAATATTGGCACAATCATTCCCATGAGCCTCTGCCTTAATGGCAAGGCTCAATGCACATACCTTGCAGTTGCAAAAACAACTTTTCGATAAGTTGAACATATTAAAAACTGCATAGCTTTGTATGTGCTTTGTACCATTTGATTGTTCAATAGTGGTTTCAAATACATACATTTTAGTTCCAAAGTAATGGCACAAATTAACATATAATGCATTAATGTTTCATTTAGGAGTCTACAAAGGGGGATAGACCATACCTCATAGATGACCATGATCGTGTGTACCATGCTGTACATGGTATCCCTAGCCTCAGTCGAACATATAAAGAGCGTTCATATGGTGGTTCGATTTCATCCAGATCGCTCTTGCAGTTTCCCATCATAAAACTAGGCAAGAAATCTGGGCCATTCTTAACTAGGGCCATTTTGGACTCCAAATTGTCTATAGATGTTCTCATTGCACTTACTTTCAGGTCTATTTTCGAAGTCTTCTTACAATCAGTGGGGTTATCCCACAAGGGACCAGCATTCAACGTGTGTAACAGAAGCTGTGCATGGACCAACCAATCACAATTTTTGTTTTCATACAGATCCAAAGTCGGCGAAATTGCCCCACTACTGTGGCAGGTAAAAAAAAGAATAAATTCCCCCACTGTTTTTCCCCAGGCTGATCTCAGCCTTAAGAAATAGTTCATTTCAGCCAACTAATTCATGGAACCTCGTCCCTAAATAATCAAAGTATCTGACTTGTTTCAACCTTATACCATCAATTACTACTCTCAAGGGACTACTCTTTACAAAGCGTGGTTTAAAAATCATAACTTCCAGACCAAGCTCTTTACTCTTAGCCCTGAAAATATCCAGTGATATATCCAGCCCCTATGGAGATATCTCTAAAATCACTGCATTGTCTTCATTAAAAAGGACTCGGCATTTCCTGGATGCAATTCTAGGTGCGTCAAGTGTGCCAAACTCCAGTGCATCGCATCACTATGCCTTGAAGGTAAATGGAAAAAAGGAGGGGCACTATGACAAAACATTGGCAGACACCCTTATTCACAGCAAAGGGCTTAGATTGTTCCCTTCTTAGCCGATAATGTAAAGATGCTTGGGTTTCCGAATACAACAATTTTATCTGTTCCACCAATTGTACAGGTCACTCCATTCAATTAAAACCTAGAGTGTTCCCTGAAACGGTATCAAAAGCAGTTTTCAAATTCAGAAATATTGCATACAACTTAGTCTTTGAGAGAAGTGTATACTTTTGGATTAATAAAAACAAACGAAAACAATCCTCCACAGTGCCCCTACCAGCACAGAATCCTGCTTGTGCTTCACTGATTACAATAGCATCATATGGCCAATTTTGTAATTTGGTCAGGATTACTTTTCAAATGTTTTCCCAATACAATCCAACAACGATATCTGGTGATAGTTCTCTGGGTAGTCTCTCCCCCATTTCTTATAAATAGCAACAATGGTTGCATCCATCCAGGTTTTTGGAATGTCCCAGAGTGTATTACCGTGCTAAAGACCCTGCACAAAATTGGGACCCATATCAAAATGTCATCTTTTTAAATATCCACTTGTACCAGGTCAGGACTTGTTGCTTTGCCTGGTTATAGCGTGGCTAAAGCAGCTTCCACCTCACCTATAGAGATTTGCCATTCCCTAGTGAAAATCGGCCTGTCAGATTTCCCTTTAGATACGTCCCAGATAGTTCTATGCGCCATCCTACAATCAAGAGAAATGCCCTCACCAAACATCTGTAGGGATACAGCATTGCAGAACCTGGTCCCCACCCAGCTCTTTTGAAATGTACCAGTTTACAGAAACGAGTAGTATTCCCCTTTGTTAAAGCTGTTTGTAGTTCTTCCCAGTGGGATTTTACATACTCATCTTTTTTCCTGCTTAGTAAGGCTTTATATTCTGCTCTAAGGCATCAAAGCTTGCTCTTATCAGCGGTTATACCAGATCTTGCATATACAATCATGTCTTTCTTTACCCTGGTACAATCCTCATTGTACCATACATTTACCGACACAGCCCTCCTTTTATATTGCTGGTTGTATGTGTCAGAAACTGAATTAAATGCCTACCATGAGAATCAAAATCTGTTATCACCATGGTGTATGACAAGCTATTTCTGCAAATTGTTCCCAGATGATCTACAATTGCTACATACACTTCTGGTTTTACTTTCCTTTCAACCCATTTAGCCCTTTTCACAGTTTTTCTTGCGTGACCCTCCATGACACTAGCTTGGTTTGATGGTCTCTGTCTAAGAAATTCAAGCACAAGGGGATAATGATCACACTCTATTCTGTCAGCCACTTCAAAGTCATAAACTTTATCCCAACTATTACCTGAAATAAAAATATAGTCAATGTGTGATGTCCCATTACAGCCATCCAATGTTATTTTTGCTGGAAGATCTCCTAATAACCTGCCATTGCAAGCCCTTAGATTTAGATTAGCAATGATATAGGCTGATTCCACTGCCACTTTATGTATCCTCTTTGAGGGTTCGGCCAATAGAGTGGAAATAGACCAGGCCATATCCTGGTCTTCCCGAAGATCTTTGCAAGCTTCCAGGATGTCTATCGGGAGATTCATGTCTCCTGCCAGCACACTGAATTGGCATCTAGAGATCTTCAGATCATTTCAGTTAATCATTCCCTGTAGCTTCAATAACGCACTCATACCAGTTGGCACATTAGGTATATTGTACAAATTAAACAACAGAAACTGTTGAACTCCATATGTTGACACAGTTAGTAGCTGGTGATCTGGCGGGCCTGTCACAACTTTGCCCACCTTCAAACCAAAGTTTACATTGATCCAAATCTGGAGACCTCCCATCGGTCTTCCCCTAGGGACTTTAGTAGCTGGGACCGTGTAATGTTCATAACCTTTAAACTCAGAAGGGTCAAGTGCCCATGTTTCTTGAAAGAGTACTACCTGATACCTCCTAACAAAATGGCACCATTCAGAGTCGGGTATTACTCTACTAAAACCTGTATACAACAAGAACAATGCTCAATTACCTCTCTTTTAGTCCACCTAATAAGCTAGTCAGATAGAAACTAAATCAATTGAGGTGAATAATCTATTTCATTTCCCCACTAAACATATATGTTGACAGACAACTTTGTCATACCAGAGAAATACAAATGTTTAAAACCACATTTTAATCGATAATTAAATTCAATACATAGTGTGGTATATGCTTTCCACAAGACATTACCATCTTACAAATATATTAAAAACAAAGTACATTTGAAAAAAAACAATTTAGAACAAACAATTTAGGCAAAACAAATCCGGAGTGGTGGCACAATAATGCCAATTATGGCTGAGATTAGTCAATGACAGACACGATTATGCATAAACATAAAATGTTGTTATTGTTGTCTGTTTTAACAAAGGAGCAAACTATCAGTGTTCAAACACAAGTTACATATATGACAACAACGAATGATACATTTCCAAAAGCATGGCGAAACAAAGCACAAACAATTTTGGCTAATGCTGACATTCCCATTACCCTTTTGAGAACAAAACCTGATAAAGCTAAATCGAAAATGTGGGATTACGATTGGATATGCACAAGGGAATGCTGCTTGTTGTATAAAAACTACACGCAGCATCCCCTAATGATCAAAAAACGTGGAGAAATAGCGCATTACTTGTTAAAGTCGCCTAACCATCAGCAGCGTGCCAATTTATTGCGCGTCAGGCTCAACCTATGGCCAACAAAAGAAGTATTATTGAGACGAAAAATAATCCCATTGAGTGAATTGATGTGTAGATATTGTAAAAAAGACAAAGAAACTCTATTCCATTTGCTAATTACTTGTGAAACATTGAGTCCCAGGAGAATTGGGCTCTTTAAACACTTCTTCACAGGTTATCAGGATGTATCTGCTCAAGATCTCAGGAATTATTTATTTTATGCCACCAAGAAATCAGTTAATTATGCAGTTGTGATGTATTTGACAAACTTAGATCTGCAAACCGGGATAGAGAAAGAACCCAACTAAGATAGAATGACATACCAGGATTAAGCTCTGATGTGTTTCTGAATTGTGGGGTACATCAGCAATTAGGCATTATTATAATCATGTATGGAAGTAAATTGATGCTGCATATATTCTAATTTGCAGGTATGTATGTTAAGAATTTAGACTTGTTTATATATTTATTTTAAGGACATTCATCTTGGTAATCTGTTAACGTGACTGTATTTGTTATATTATGAAATGATTTGTATAAAATGAAAGGTTGAAATGTTAATGTAATCAGCTAAAACAACCACAATAAATAAATAATAAATAAATACATATATATATATATAATTTCCAATGATTGATAAACAACCCCTGGTCACCCTAAATCAATGTAAACATTTGTTTTTCAGTGCTTCTGCATCTTCATAAGCACCCAAGGGTAAACAGGGGACATTAGTCATGTAAAGCAAGGAGCACCTGTTTGTTTTCAGCGTTGTCATGAATTCCAGGGGAAAAGCCTAAGAAATTTCCCCCCACCTAAAGGAAATATATTTGGGCCTGAGAGTGGGGGGACAGATACCTCTTTGTTGCAAATTAGCTCTACCTAGGTAACCAGCAACTGACATATACACATTGTAATAGAGGTGGTTCTGATGATCATTTTCATGGGGCCTCAGACACAGGTACTCCTTTTCATGTAATGACGATGTTTGTGGGCCTTTTCCCTTAGCCATTAGCGGAGAGTAGCCAACCTGGTCCCCATTCAACTGCTCCCTATCACACATTCAGGGAGCCACTATAGTTCCCCCGAACCTTCTGCCAACATCACCCCTCTTCACTGGATCCATATTTTGATGACTAGATCTGAATTCTATAATGATGGTTTCCTTCAGTTTCACTGCTTCACTAGTGCCACTGTACCCCTTGGTCACACTCAGGGCTTCAACCTTCTCCTTAATAGTTATCCCTTCCAGAATTTTTCTCAGTAAATCATAGATATTTCCCTTCTCTAAGGAGTCCAGTAATAAAGGTGTTGTTAACTCTCCCATAGTACCTTTACTGTGTTTATTTATGTTGGCTGACCGGTCCAATACCAGTATTTCAGTTTTCAAGAGTTGGATGGAGTCTTGTTAGAATGACCAGCCCTACTTTTTACTCTATTCAATTTGGGCCTACCCGAGTAAACTCTTCTGACATTGCCCTTCTGAGGTGGCTCTTTGGTATTACATACCTCTCAATAGTTGCATTTACCTCAGCCACCCTCACCACCCTTGCCACTCCAGACCTTTCCACATCCACTGCCAGTACTGTGAAACTGTTTGAGAGAGGGATTGGGGGTCCCCTGTAATCCAAACATGGGTCTCCCTGGCCCTCACCCACAATGCCTTCCTCAGCCCACGAGGGCTGGTTTGAAGCAGAGAGGGTTTCTTATTGCACGGTGGGCCCAATTCCGACATTTCTATGATCATTGTAAATTTCCACTATATCCACTGGATCCCTAGGCTGGGAAAGGCATGCTCAACTGCTTGAGAGGCAGCCCTAGTCTGTCTCCTCCCCCTCGCCCACACCCAGGTGGAGGTCAAAAAGATAAACGTACCAATGGTATGCCAGACTGGCTCATGTCAATCCTGGTAAATCAGATAAATCATGGGACATTGATCATAGGAAATTGAGTGTTTCACAATTCACTATGTCCTAATAAACAATCTAAATAAGATTTCCTGCCTTGTTTTTATTTTCACAAAGGCACAAAGTAAAAAGGTATAATTTAACAGAGCATAGCTCCAATCGCCTTGTGGCCAGAACAACATCTACAATACTGAGCTTAACGATTGATTGACTGATAGTCGGGAGCCAGCCAACAGCCACTTATCCAAAATAAGTGTTCGGGTGTGAAGTATGTAAACGGCAATTGGAGCGGCAGCGGCCACAGTGACTCCACACGTTGCAGACACCATCCTTCCTACACCGGGCTTCACCACTACATGGAAAGCAGCTTCCTTTTGAATTGACGGGCGGCTCCTTACTCAGGCAAGCAGCATGTATCTGGGAACACCTTGCATTGCAGACACCACCCTTCCCACACAGTCCATATCTATTAGTACCATCTCACAGGCCTTCCTGAATAAAAGAATTTAAAACATTACAGGACTACAGGTCTGGAAATGTCTAAACCAGAGACAGAGGTACACTGTAAAAAGTATTTTATCATCAATCAGGCCCTGGGCCATAAATACCACATGAACCAGCACTGAATCAACAAGATCACATTTCCTGCCCTGACTCAACAGAAAATGAATACCATGTTCCTAGTCTGTGTATCTAGGCAGAAGAGCAGCAATTGTAATGCAATATTTATGTATGAAGGAAAATGCCCTTTATGTGTACATTTAATTGTTATATCACCTGTATCTCTGGAACCATACCTCTTAGATAATTAATTTAAGTGTTGAAAAGTTCGGCTGAAAATCTTCTATTAGATGGACCAAAAAATGATTTTTGAATGTAGTTTTAATAGGCAAATTAGTATTTTGTTGCGACACAGAGTATGTCATGTAGCCTAGCTTTTGCAGTGATAAGCCCATTATGTATTGATGGAAAAATAATTTGGATAGAAAATGTTCAATAAGTTATAAAATAACATCTGTAAGTAATTGACTATTCATGCTATAATTATTAAAATTGCATCGTTCAATTGGTGCCAGAGAGAGACATCTGGTGAGATGATTATTAAAGTGGTCACATAGGGGGAATTTATTGTTTAAGAAGTTGATAAAATATAATGCAAGGAATCCCTGAGAGGACATCACATTAAATGGGAGGGGAACAGGGTTAGGACATTACTCCCATCAGGCAGCTCTCTTCATTAATATGCCTAATGACTGTGGAGGGGTATGTCTACTGTGATGTCACTTTTGGAACAATGTCCAATCACATACATTGACCACTTAGATTGGGGAAAGGATACACACCTCAAAAGGTGGTGTTACTGTTCTAAATAAGATGCAACAGACATTCACTCAGAAGACAGACAGACTAAGTTGCTCGCTCACTGGCTGATGGGGAAGAAAGAGAAAAAGGAGGATTGATAACAACCAGAAAGAGATCAAATAGATTTCTCTCTTTTTGGGCCCATTTTGCATCCTGAAAGCGAGGCCCAGAAGGAGGTAAAGCTCCAGGCCTTCTACAGTGGAAGAGAAAGCAGACAGGCTGTGGAGAAAAGCTGATTCTATATTACTGGCTGATGCCAACCTGTTCCTGGAGGTGAACAATTGAAGCAGTCCATAAGAGGGCACACCCAATTCTCTGTGATAGAGCCAAAAGAAATCCAGATTTGAGTATTATCTAAAAACGAAGTTATTTTGTCAGGAGAGATCCTATAAAGGGGATTAGAGTAAAAACTCGTCCCTCTTATTTGTTAGTGCTGAGGGGGAGGGGGGAATAGATAAATTAAGTTTACATCCCATGAAGTTAGGAAACATTTCAGAAGTGTATGTACTTCTGGAAAATATATATTGATAGAGGGGTATCTGGTAATTGCCTCGAAAATGTTTCAAAAAATATGCATCTAAAATGTTAGCATTAAATGCATATATGGGGGTGGTAATGGGTTCATTTTTGTTGTGTTGTCTTTTTTAGGTAAACAAACAAGGGATTAGAGGGGGGCCACAAAAAATATTTAAAAAATGCATTTGATGCTAACATTTTCGATGCTAAACTTTTTGATGTGAAAACTTTTGTTGGAAAGTTTTCTATGCAATGACCATAAACCGGATAGAGGGGATACCATGATGTGTATAGAGTGGGTCTCATGATGTGTATACAGTGAGATTCACCTGACCCTTTTCTCTGACAAAGACGCCTAGCACAGAGACCTGTTAACGTGGGTTGAAAAGAACATCTGACGGTATGCATTCCTAGAAAAAGAAGATACTTTACTTGAAGTAATTCCTTGGTATACCATCAAACAGAATATGTTTATTAATGCAGGGTTGTTCAAGATTAAAGGGAGAGGGTGATTATATGCTGTCCATTTCTTTTCACTGTTCAAGTTGTGCATTGAAAGGGAGAAAGGTACATTTTACACAGTAATTATGATATGACATGATATGATATTTTATTTGTATTGCGCTCGTACACAAGTGTTTCAGAGCGCGACTAGGCAGGGGAGGGGAAACAGGGGAGAACACAAAACAACAACGATCTTACTGGGCCCAGTGACATTGAGAACACTCAAGTGCATGGGAAAGGGAAAAGGGAAAAAGTGCATGGAAGGGGGAGAGTGGAAAGTGCAGAGAAGAGGAGAGAAGATAAATAAATAATAAATAAAAATAAATAGAAAATGGAGGCAATTAACAGTGGTAGTGCAGCCAGCAAGTGGCAAGTGCTGTGTTTATGGCAGCAGACTGGGTAAGTCTGATAAGTGCAGAAATCAGAAAAGGGGGCTGTATGGGTACAGATACAGTCCACCAGTGCAAGGGGTGGCCAGGAGGCAGTGCAGGAGGGCGGCAGGGTGAGCTGGTAGCTGGGTCCAGGGAAAAGAAGGTGGCCAGGTGCACAGTGCCAAGAGAGAGCTGGTCAGCAGGGGGGAGGGGGGCAGAAGGCAGAAGCAAAGAGGAAGGTCTTGAGGTGCTTCCGGAACCAGAGATGGTTCTCCTTAGGTTTTAGAGTAGCAGGGAGGCTGTTCCGGAGGGAGGCCCCAGCCGAAGATAGAGATCTACCCCCAGCTCGTTTCTTTGAAAAACGATTGACCTGGAGGGAGTTCGAGGTAGAGGAGCTTGAGAGGGGAGGTATTTGGGAGGGATAGCTGAGGGTATTTTGGACCCAGGCCCCAGAAAGCCTTGTGGACAATGCAGAGGGTTTTGAATGTAATCCTTACATCCACTGGAAGCCAATGGAGAGATTTTAGAGCTGGAGAGATATGATCCCAGTGCTTGAGGCCAAGGGCAAGTCTGGCAGTCCTGTTCTGGATACGTTGCAGAGGGCGGAGAGTAGAGGCAGGTAGATTTAGAAAGAGGCTGTTATTTTTTATTTTAAAATGTGTTTATTGGCATTTTGTTATATTCACAAACACTGCACCTCTTTCTGATGCCAACTTCAGTATCAATAAACAAGTCTGCATACTTATACAGAAACATGTTAAACAATAAGTACAAATAACAATGAACAGTAACTGTCTCCGGTGTCAAGCCAAGTCCAGTTTCACTGATGACCGACAGGGCGGATGCTCCTGTCGTGGGAAGGGGGGGGGGGACATTGACCAGACCAGGGGGTCATTGTGTTTCACGATGGACCTATTGAAGCTGGTGTCTTTTTTCCGCAGTGGTCGGGTGTGCTTCCTGTGGGTTGTTCAAGGAGGTTTATCATCAGGGGAGTGGAACAGTTTTGTCATGGTATCTTTCCATGCAACCAGCGCCATACTCGAGTCTTCAGTAGACCTGGTTACGCTCTCTTCCCAAGCCTTTGTTTCGGCGTTCGCCCATTTCTCAAGTTCTTTACGCCACACTGTGAAAATCGGACCTGCGGGTTTTTTCCATGACATAGCCATAGTCCTTTTCGCCATTATGCATGCCAAATCCATTAGGTTGACTGAATGTTTGAGTTTAGCTAACCTAGGATAGGTGCCCAGGAGACACTCATGTGGGGTCCATTCGTACCTGGTGTGACCCGCCTCCTTGCACATTTGTTTTATTTTGGACCAGAAAGTCTGGGTCTTGGGGCAGGTCCATAGCATGTGGATTAAGTCCGCGTTATCAGCTCCGCACCAAGTGCAGTTTGGCGGCACATTGTTGTTGAATTTGTCCAATCTACTCGGGGTCAGATAGGTGCGGTATAACACGTTGATCTGGATCAGTCGAAATCGATGATTTCTAGAGACCTCTCCAGAGAATGACAGTGCCCTGTCCCATTCGCTATGTGTTAGTTCCCGCCCTATATCAGTTTCCCATGTGGTCCGTAGTTCTGTGCTTCGGGGGTTAGGTGTATCACTTAGATGGCCATATATTTGGGACACCACTCTTCCACCCTCTCCCAAACTATAAAGCAGCGTTATAAAGGGGTTCATGCCTGGTTCCTCTGGCCAATTTTCCCAGTTCGTTCGGGCAGTCTAATCTTCCGATACCATAGGTATTGACTGGAGGGAATATCATACTCCGTCTGTAACTCGGAGAACTCCCGAAAGGTCCCCCCTTCCTACAGGTCTCCCCATGTGTAGATTCCTTTTCCCTCCCAGAGCCTGACACTATTTAGATCGGTATCGGTCTTATTCAACCCCGAGAGCAGTGGCATTTCCGGGGAATATGTTTGCTTTAGTTTCATAATCACTGAGGTTCTGTACCATATTTTCCTACCCAGGGTCACCAGGAAGGGTGGGTTGCTTATCAGGGTCTGAGGGCCCCAGATCGATTCCTTTAAGCGTAACGGGGAGATCATGGACTGCAACAGAGGGGTCTCTGAAATGAACTCGTCTGCTAACCATTTTGATACAAAGCCCAACTGGGCAGCCAGGTAGTATTTCTCTAGATTAGGCAGTTGGATCCCACCCGATTTGTATGGTAAGACTAATGTGGACAGGGCCACCCGGTGCCTGCACCTCCCCCATAGGAAATCCCGGATTATTGTATCCAGCAACGGAAGAAAGGTTTAGTAATATAGAAGTGCACATTTTGGAACACATACAGGAACCTGGGGAGGACAATCATTTTGACTATGGAGGCCCTGCCCATCATGGATAAAGGCAGCTTAGACCAGAACCCCATGGACTTATGTAGCGCTGGGATCTTCGCTCTAGTGTTATGATCGCGCATTAGTTCTGGGGGTGAAGAATCTGAATCCCAAGGTATCGGAATGAAGTGGTCTGCCTTCTTCTTCTTAATTATCGAAAGTGTGGGCGGACCCACGCAGGCGCTTCCCCAGGTTATGCCCACCAGAGGAAGTTCCGTAATGGCCTTTCCCTTCAGTCCCGCGAGCGGGAACAAGCAGGACTTGGCTCTGCTGAATTTTATGCCCGAGACCTTGGCGTAATTGTCTAAAATGTCCAGCATTGTTGGTACATTGAGAAGGGGATTATTGACATATATCAGCACATCATCGGCATATAAGGAGATGATGTGGTCTACCCCTCCAACCCAAATGCCTGCATCGAAGAATTGCTGCCTAAAAAAGAGAGCGATGGGCTCCAGGCCCAGTATATACAGCATGGGTGAGAGTGGGCACCCCTGCCTCGTACCTCTGCGGATGTCCCACGACTCTGATACATATCTCCCAGATTTTACTCGTGCCCTCGGTCCATTGTACAGTATTTTGATCCATCTAATGAACCCCTGACCGAAACCAAACCGCTCCAGGACCACCACTGGCCACTCCCAATATATTGAATCAAATGCTTTAATAGCATCTAAGGACAGTAGTGCATAGCATTCTCTGCTTGTGTCGGTATGGGTAATTATATGTTGGAGCCTACGCAGGTTCATGGTCGTATTACGACCGGGTACAAAACCGCTTTGGTCCTCATGCACTAAGTCTCCAATTACTCTGGCTAGTCGGTTGGCTAGGATTGTCGTAAGTATTTTAACATCGTAATTTATCATCGCAATCGGGCGGTAAGTGTCACACCTATCTGTGGGCTTGTCAGGTTTAAGTATGGGGACCACCAAAGTTTCTCTCATGCTAACGGGGAGGGTCCCACATTCATAGGATTCTCGGAAGACTTCAAGCAATAGTGGCGTCAAGGAGGGTTCAAATGCATTGTAAAACTCCGGGGGAAACCCATCGCTGCCCGGGGTCTTACACGTCGCCAGGGATCTAATTGCTTCCGTAATGTCATCGGGTGTGATGTCCCCATCTAAAGCCTCAGAACGTGCAGGGGTTAATTTGGGTAAGCATTTCTCATCTAAAGTGTCCTATATTTGATCTCGGGGGATCTGATCCGCATGGGAATATAATTGTTCGTAGAAATTCTTAAAGGTGTCATTGACACCCTGTTGAGTGTTGTGAGTTTCATCGAGTTCGTCTTTCAATACAGTGGTTATATGTCTGGTGTGTTCTTTTTTGCAAAGCCAAGCTAACAGTCGGCCGGGTTTGTCTGCCTCGGCGTGTGTCCTATTGGTTCTAGTAATAAAATCTAATTTTGATAGCCTGTTCCATGCGTCGTTGCAGTTCTCCCTCAAAGTTCTAAGATCTTCTTCTATCTTTGGGGTGTCTATCGGGGCTGCCTCCAGTGCCGTGATTTGCAATTCTCCCTCGTCTAGTTCGCTGCGCAGAAGTTTCCTAATACCGCCCGCTTCAGCAATGACTTCCCCCCGCACCACTACCTTCAGGGCGTCCCATAGCGTGCTGACGTGCTCTACACTCCCAGTGTTCTCGGTTATGAAATTGTCTATGGACTCGTGTAGCTCATCCTTAAACGCCTGGTCCCCCAAGGCCTCCGCAGGCATCCTCCACATGGGGATGGGTGGTCTCGGGCCGGTCTGATTCCATTCAATTAACAGTGGCGACTGATTTGAAATAGTTCTTCCCAGATATTGCGCACTCCCCATCTGAGGTAAATGTTCCCTGCCCACAAAGAGGTTATCTAGCCGGGTATGGAGGGCATGTGGAGACGAGTAAAACGAGTAACCTCTCTCACCTGGATGCAGCTCCCGCCAGACGTCCGCCAGGTCCAATTCATTGGTCGTGGTTTTCAGGGATGTGGTGGCCGTTGAAGGGCCCTTCGTTGTGGGGCTGGACCTGTCTAGCATTGGATCATGGACGCAGTTAAAGTTCCCTCCCCATAAAAAGAAGGCATCTCTGTACTGTTGCATTTTGGAGCTCAGATCTTTCAGGTGTAGTGGGATGTTGTTGTTGGGGAAGTATGAGTTCACTATACACACTTCCCTTTGTTCAAGTGTCCCCCATAGTACCACATATCTGCCTTCAGGATCCTTATCCATTTTAGTGAGTTGAAAAGGTACGTGGGGGCCGATCCAGGTGTAGACCCCTCTTGAAAATCTGGAATAGGAGGCCCCAAAACCCTGTCCCACCCAGTGTTTGTTGAGCTTCGCCTCCAACTCGGCAGAGCAATGTGTCTCTTGTAGTAGAGCAATGTCCACCTTCTTCCGCTGCAGGTAGGACTTGATTCTGTTTCTGCTGAGATATGTGCCCAGGCCCCACACATTCCACATCATTATCCTAATTTGTACAACCATGGTGGTCTCTTAGGGGGTCTGGGAACAATCCCACTCCTGCAAGGGCTGTATGCTGATGCGGCTGTGTCCCCATCACTCCCCGTTTGTAGTAGGCTTAGGTCCAATATCTTCAGAGTTTCCGTCCTCCCGTCCCTTGTCGTAGGCTTAAACATCGGAAACTTACCAACCTTCGCATCCTCCAACGTGGAGGATGCATTAACCGAAAAACAAAACAAGTAACTGCCCCCAGCAATCGGTTTGAACTCGCGACGCTCAGGGGCACCTGAGCCTCGGGGGCCTTTCCAGGCCTTTCGGTACGGGTGGTGTGTAGGCATTTGGCCTGCACTGTTCTAGGGGGGGTGGGTCGTTGACGGTCTCGCGCTTGGGCCTTCGTGCTCCTGCCCAATCAAGACTTCAGCTTGTTGCAGCGTTAAGTGATGTTTCGCTGACCTTATCTCCAGCTTGTTGGTGCGGTCCCTTCCATAGATTCAGCCATTCCTTAGTCATATGGACCCCTTCTCAGGTTCTTCGGTGTCGTTGGCCAGGTTATTATGCTCAAGCCACATATTAGCGGCAGCTGGGGTTTCTAGGAAGACTGCCTTCCCTTTATATAGTATCTTAAGTCTTGCCGGATACAACATGTATTTCAGGTTGAGTTTCCGTAACCTGGCCTTTATAGGTATGAAGGAATTCCGCGATCGTTGCACCGTGGGGGTGTAGTCTGGGTATATAACTATTATGGAGCCATTCCTCTTTATCTCCCCTCTTGAGAACCGCAATATCACTTCCCTGTCACGGAAATTCTGAATTTTTGCAATTATCGGGCGTGGGTACGAGCCTGGCGGCGGTCTTTTCTGGAGGGATCTGTGGGCCCGCTCCACTGAGAACCCCTGGGTAAGTGAGCCTGCCCCAATTTCTTGAAGCAGCAGCGTTTCGATGAATTCAGTGGGATTTGGACCTTCCATGTCCTACGGAACCCCGAGGATACGGACATTGCTGCGGCGGGCCCGTCCCTCCGCGTCCTCTGAGCGGGATTCTAGTCCAGCCACTGTCCATTCCAGTTCCTGGACTTTCGCCTTTAGCTCCCGTGTGTCTTCGCTGGTTTCTTGCAGGGACGTTTCAGTTTTAGTTACCCTTTCCGTCAGGGTGCGGGCATCTTGTCTCATCAGTTGTATATCTGACCTGATTTCTCCGATCATGCGTTCCATGGATGTGCGTAGCGCTGCAATTGCCTGCAAGATTTGAGCGTCCCGTGGGTCCAACGCCGGGGGAGGCGGGTCCGGCGCAGGGGTTGCTTCCTGCGGTAGTTGCTGCCTCGGGAATGCAGTTGTGAAAGCGTCCATCGAGGTGGTCTTTGATCTGTTCTTAGGAGGCGACATGGCCCCGTTGGAGGGTTCCAGATGGACAGGGCAGGCTGCAGGTCTTGACTCTGTAATCCTAATCCCAGTTCCGCTGTCTGCCCTCCAGGTGCGAGGTAAGGGCCCAGTTGTATGTGATAGGGAACCTATGCTGTGTCAAGCCTTTCGGGACTGCTCGTGTACCTGCCCGTCCCCACTCCTCAGCCGCCAGCAATCCTGGCGCCCCAGTCGACTGACTCCGGTCACCCCGATCTTCTTCGCCTCACAGCGCCGAAGGGGTAGGCTTTTTGCTCCAGCTCCTCGGCAGGCTTCCGGCGCGTGGGGTCTCAGCCCAGGACTCCGCGTCTCTGCCGTGCGTCTCGATCCGGAGGGCAAACGTTTCACAATCTCATCTGCTTCCGCCCAGTCCGGCCCTCGCGGTCCCCCGCCGCCATCTTGGATGCCATAGGGGAGCTTTTTCAAACACTCCGTTATCCTCTTTGCCAGCTCCGATTTCCGCTGGGATTTCGGCCGCGTGGAGCAATAAGGTTCCTCTACGTGCCTCTTAATGTTTTATAGCTGCTATTTCGATTCTGCCACTGTAGTGTTGGCGGCTTCAGGATCTTGGGCAGGAGCACGGCCATGTGTACAGACCACGCCCCTAGAAAGAGGCTGTTATAATAGTCCAACCTAGAGAGAACCAGAGCTTGAGAGACAGTGAGCTTCTGAGGGAAGGAGAGGAAAGGCAGAGTGCCTCTGCGCAGGTGCAGTAGGAAGTTTGACATTTTAGAGACCTCAGAGATATGGGCAGAGAAGGAAAGTGTGGAGTCAAAGATGACCCCGAGGTTCTAAGCCTTGCAGGTAGGGGTAGGAGGGGGGCCAAGGGAGGCAGGCCAGAGTGTGAGGGAAAAAGATGGGGATGGTGTGCCAATGAGGAGGATATCAGTCTTGCTGGCATTCAGACAAAGATTGTTAGCGGCACACCAATCTTGAATGGCAGTTAGGCAGTCAGATATGAGAGAGGGAGAGGAGGTAGCTTAGGGCAGCTGGAAAATGAGTTGAGTATCATCAGCATAGCATTGGAATTTTGAGTAGAACATGGCAATGCAGTGGGCAAGAGTTGCCAGGTATTGGTTGAAAAGCCAGGGTGAGAGGTTAGACCCCTGGGGAACCCCACAGGTAGAGAGGAAGATGGATGATAGGAAGGGCCCCAGTTGAACCTGGGAGGGTCGATCAGAGAGGAAAGAGGTCAGCCCGGCCAGAGCCTGATCAGTGATACCCAGGTTATCACGGAAACGGTTGATCAAGATGGTGTGGTTGACCATGTCGAAGGCAGAAGAGAGATCAAGAAGGATGAGGACAGAGGGAATGTTAGAGTCCATGTTAGAGAGAAGATCTTCACAGATGTTCAGGAGAGCAGTTTCTGTGCTTCTGGCCGCTCTGAAGCCAGACTGGGAATCATGGAGACAGCCAACAGACAAACTGGCCTGTCGCCTGCTCCAAAGGCAATACCGACTCTCTGTCCGCACTAAGAAGAGAGCCCACATTCAAGCCCGTGTCTCTGCAGCATCTAACAACTCGGCATTGAAAACTGAAGTGACTGGTGTGTTTATTATTTCTTATTATTGGTCTTTTATGAAGAAACAATTTGTGTATCTGTAATCTGATTCAATTATTTATGTTTGGTTAATAAATATACCTTCTGTGCAACCATGTGTGTTTCATGTCCCGAAAGGGGAGGCAAGCTTTAAGGAATCAATGTTATCAAATTGGAGGTCCCATATTAATAAAACAAACTTCAATAAATAAAAGTAAATGTGTGTGGGGTGGGTGGAAAGCTCCTGTGAATCTGACATCGCCCAATTACAACATCCTACAGTTGTGGCCTATATGAGACAGAATATTGAAATAAAAGGAAATTAAAGGGTTGTGTATAGGGGGTGGGGAAATTATATGCATATGCGGATGATGTGGTGGTAAACCTGAATAATCCGAGGGAAGGTGGACCTTTTTTGAACAATATGACTGAGGAAGTAGGGAAGGTGTCCGGTTATAAAATTAATTGGGGGAAATCAGTAGTTTTTCCACTGAGTGTTAATCTTAATTGTGATCGATTGTTGGGTTGGGATTGCATATGGGAAAGAGATTGTGTCAAGTATTTAGGTATTTATCTGGTTTGGTATGTTAATAAGCTGGTTGAGTATAATGTGAATAAAATAATACAGGTTCTCCAAAGAGACATTAGGAAATGGCGTTGTACTATCTTAAGTATCTGGGAAAAAGTTAATGCAATTAAAATGATGCTGCTTGCTAAGGTTTTGTATCTCATACAATTCATTCCACTACAGTTCACGAAGAAAATACTAGGGCGTATTGATAAAGTCTTTCAAGAATTGTTGTGGGGTGTTGGGAAAAGAGCTAGGATCCCACGTTATATTATGGCTCGAAAGGTTTGTGATGGTGGGTTTGGTTATCCTATTCTGGGGAACTATTGTAAAGGATTCTTACTTAAAAAATTGTTTATTTTCTCAAATGAGGATTTAGACTTGGCGCCTTGGTGGGTGTGAATTGAGAGAGAAATGTTGAAACCATACAATGTGAAGAGTTTATACTCTCTTGGAAAATTGCCTCGGCTGGCTACGAATCTGAAGTCAACTGCTGTTACAAAGGATGCATTGGTCTCGTTGATAACAGATAATGGTCCGGGGTTACATATGTATAAAGAAGCTTCTTTATGGTGTAATCCTGGTTTGCAGGTTAATAATACAATGTTGCATTGGAGAAGTTGGCGTAATAGAGGTGTTCTGGTGATTGGGGATGTCTGGAATGATGATGATGAGATAGTTTCCTTTAACATTCTGAGTAATAAATATGGACTAAGTAGGAGGGAACAGGGAAGGTATAGATTATTGAAGGATGTGCTTTCTGAACGGCGACAGATGTTAGATTCAAGGTTTGTGCAGAAGCCAGAGATATGTGGGTTGTTTACTGTGACGCAGCAGAAGGTGTCGGATATCATGAACTTTTTCACTTTGGAGAGTGCTTGGTTGACCTCATGGGAGAAGCTAAGACTGAAATGGTCTGAAGAGTTGGGCAATGATATTTCAGTGGAGGAGTGGGAACAAATCTGGAAGGGCCCGGTTAAGGCGAAAATTGACTTAAACCTGTGGTATATTCATCAAAGGGTGTTGGGTAAAATTTATTGGACTCCGCTTCGTATGTATGGTCTAGGATTGATGGAAAATGATGTTTGTTGGGGGTGTCGGAAGGAGAAGGGTTCTCTGTTGCACATGTTGTGGTACTGTGATAGGGTGATTCACTATTGGAAAGAGGTGTTGGACAGGATTGATGCAATATGGACCATTCATTTTCCACGGAACCCTTTATCTGTACTTCTGCTATCTCCATGATGCGGGCACAATATTGTTTATGTGACTAGGAATTGGATTAATAAAAGCTTACTGGTAGCTATCAGACAGGTATTAAAGGTGTGGAAAACGAGGAAGAAACCTTTTATGGAGGGTTGGCTATGTGATATGAAGATTCTTTCAAGGTATGAGAAATGCTTATTATGTAGGCAGCAAAAAGAAACAGCATATGAGGAAATTTGGGGAGCTTTCAATGAGTTTTATGGGAGTGGATGACTTTATATCGAGGTGTGAGTTTTATATGTTTATTTCTTAAATAATGGTGGTTGGGATGTGGGAGTGTGTTTTATGTATTGTCCTTTGTCTTGATTTGTCTTGTTGTATTGTTGGTCTGTGTTGTTTCATGGTACGTTAGAGGATCTGAGTTTGATATTTAGATTTAGAATTAATATGTTGATTCTTTACTTTGCTTTAGTATTGCATATATTTTATTTTTCCTTTTGTAGTTTTACTGTAATCATTTATTCTTCGGAGTCAATGCATGGTTGTAATATATTTTGTGGAAATTATAAATAAAGTGTTTACATTTTTCTTTAAAAAAACATCCTACAGTTTTCACCTGAATGGAGGGCAGCTCTCGAAAGTCCACTCTCGCAGCAGAGGTCCAATGAATTCTTCCTTGAGGTTTGAAGTCCTGCGATGAATCAAATGAGCAGTGGGAGACTACCTCTTTCATATGTAAACACCCTCAGCTGATTGGACTAAAGAAAACCTGCCTTAATGGTTCAAAACCATGTCCTTCGGATAAGTGGTCTTTGACTTCTGACATCACACCTGCTGGAGGTGTTACCAGACCTCACAATTGGAAGAAGGGGAGGTCCAGATTTATACTTAAGAACGACTGTACGTGTTTTGTAAAGGCAGGTTATATTTTATGTAGATAAATTGCCTGTGACTGTATATAATTTTGTATTAACATGGTGATGTCCCAAGCATAATGCTACTGGATCACCTTTGGTTTTGATCTACACTTTATTTTTTATTTCTAATGCAATATTGATCCCATACACAGCCTGTTTCTTGTCCCAGATGTTTGAGGTGGGAGTCTTTACTAGGGGATGTTATATCAGGGGTGTTGGCTTTGTAAAATGAATGGAAAGTATAAGATATATTCTAGAAAACAAAATTGTCTTACATCAGTAAACCTTTTCTCACTGTATTTAGTTCTGCCCCTAAACACTGGACTGCTTTTGGCCAATTCCTTCTCTCAATTAATAATTGTCAAAGAATCCCACATCTCACAAAACCACACTCGTGAATTGATTCATATCTGCCCTATGTCCTCTATAAATCACCATGGCTCTTCTCTTATGTTTGTAAAGTTGTTTGAAATATTTCTAGGGCCACTTGTGGACCATGGGGCATGCAGAATAACTGAAGGGCCACCATTCACTGCACTTCCCCGTAACCATTTTAAAGGGGCATGGAGTTAGTGCTTTGGTGGGTCATACTATTATCTGCTTCCAGTAGCGGAAGGGCCACATGTTTTGCCCCAGAGGTTGCAGGCCCCTCTCCACCACATGGGGAAGATGATGGGGTTGGGGGGGGGCTCAGTAGCATCTGTTGTTGTGTTAAGCTTTGCAGTTGTCAAGCAGGATGTGTAAAACAGTTTGCTGGTGTAAAATTCTCTTTTGGGCGGGGCATTTTTCTTACAGGTGCCTGAACATTAAAGAACAAACAACAATATCTTTCTCTCAGATTGCTTTGTTCCAAAAAGCTCACACCCCTTGATTCCTACAACAACATTTTGTACTGTGTGCATCCTTCACTATGCAATCCAGGTGCACCACTCTACTTGGTGTGTGGAAGAATACACACAAAACCCAACAAAAAGCCTGCTGTTGCCAACAGGTTATCCTAGTGCACTCCTTTGGGGCTGCGAAAGAAACCCCTTACTATATTTCTTCAAACTTTCTTTCAATCTTCATTCAATGTACTGTACTTCTTACAAGTTTTCCCAAAATATTTTGCAAGTCAGATTTTTACTACTGCAAAATCAATATTTCCATACAATTATTCACATACAACAATTTGCAAATCTAAGTTCAATGACACTTTCCTAGAAGCAAGGATAATTCTAAATCTAAATATTTAATTGTGTATCTTTTTTTCTCTATCTTGCAATGCCTGACATGATTCGGATATACAGGTATCCTTCTCCAGAGGCTAGTTTATTTCTTGTTTCCAAATTATGTTGCTTGATTACAATCTCATACTGTCCTGTAGGACAAAATCATCATGTCAGAATTTCCAATTCACTGTGCCTTTTCAAAACACATTTCAAGTTCCCCTTTAAGTTCCCATTATTGTATAACTTTTCTGACCTCTATTTAGAGGTCATGACATTCCGTTCTCTTTGTACCTACAATCAAGATAATCATTGGAAATATTCTGTGTCATATCCTAATTCAATGGTAGGTTTCTACTAAGCAGTTTGAGACTCATCCTACCCGACAAAAGCGTCAGATGGGCAGCTTTAGTTGTTCTAATCTTCTCCTATCTGCGTGATTTTGGAATTGCAAGTGGGGCACCCTGTGTAGACATGCACAGCCGTTAGTGCCGTTCAAATCTCGAGTAGGCTGTCAAAAAAATCTCTACATTGGCACCATTATTTCTCATGGTACACATTCACCTGTGACAGGCATTCAAACTGTGCCATGTGCGGACAAGGGAGTACCAGACCGGAGAACCTATCGGGTGCCCCATGTCTGCACAGACGCCGGCATTGCCACAGTTACTGTCCTCTGCTGAGGACACCAACCAACCGTAGCTCACAGTGCGGCCAATTTAAACTAGTATTGTTATGGTCTCTACTAATGTTAAGTGGTGCTTAAGCGTGCCCTGTTTTTTCTCTAAGCATAAATATATCATTGTCCCATTATATTGGTATGCTTTTAATTAACATGTTACTGCCAGAGTACAAATCTGTTCACAATCTAGTTTAAGAACTATGCCAGTCACAGACCTCTAATTTTCATCTAGACACCCTCCAGGGTGTGATCCCCCTAGGTGTCAGCTTCACATTTTCACAAAAAATCCATGAATTAAAGTTACAAGAGCAAAAATTACAGAAAACATGAAAGGTCCAATTCATGATTCATCCCTTTTGGAACTAACAATTCTAATCTTTCAATCCATTGCTTTTCTTTTTTTAAGAGGAATCTCTGCAAATGTCCTCCTTTTTTTGGAATAGCCACCTTTTCTAGAATTACACATTTTTGTTGTGCAATCATATGTTTTGTCTCTCGAAAGTGCATTGCCACAGGTGACTTCTGACTCTTTAGTCTTATATTCGACTTGTGCTCAGTCCATCAGGACTTGGCTTTCTGAGTTGTTATCCCCACATACTAAAATCCACGTGGGCATTTCAGGCCATAGACCACGTTGGCTTAATCACAAGTAGTGGAGTGCCTCAAGTTTATTTTTTTACCTGAGTGAGGATGTAAAATAAAACTGCCTTTGATAGTGTTGCTACAATGTTGGCAATTGAGACAAGGTAGGGTTCCATATATTTCAGATTTGCTACATCTGGTTGTTTGTAGTCTGCCTGAACCAGCAAATTCCTCAGTGGTGAGTTTTTCTTATAAGCAAAGATTGGTGGAATAGGCAATAGTTTCTCCAAAGGTTGGTCTAATTTTAAGATTTCCACAATTTTTTGTATGATTTGTTTCACCTTCCGACTTTGTGTTGAATATGTGGTTACAAATTCCATTGGGGGGGTTGCCTTCACAGATTTGGATTTTTGCAACTCTCCACTCGGGAATTGTTCAACTTTCCTTGCTACATCATCAATTAATTTTGGGTCATACTCCTTTGTATACATTTCTCTTTTAAACTGTCCACCTGTGCTTTATATTCTGTTGGTGATGAGATATTCCTTCGATACCTCATGAATTGATTCAAAGGGACACTATCTAGTGTCCTTTGTGGTTGAAAGCGTGTGTCATGCAATAAGCTGTTTGTAGTTTTCATGTAAATGTTAGTCTTGAGGGTGCATCCCTTGCAGTATACTTCTACGTCTAGAAAGTGTACCTTCATCAAGCTCAGCTCAGTTGTGAATTTAATTCTTGGATGCATATGATCCATCATCTCGTAGAATTGAAATAACTCATTCTCAGAACCCTTTCATATTCCGAACACGTCATCTATGTAGCATGTATATAGTTTCAAATGTTTACACCATCTTTCTGATGTTAAAATGTGCTCTGTATCTAGAAATGATGTATAAGAATTTGCATAGCTGGGTGTCATGGCTACCCACATGCTCGTGTCTGAAATTTGAACAAAATGCCTATCATCAAATCTAAAGAAATGTTTAGTAAGAACAAACTTTAATAGTGTTTAAAGGAATATTGTGTCTGCTTTACAGGAATCTGTTGATAATTGAAGCCATTCCATAGCTTCTAAACCGGCTTTGTGCCCAATATTGGTATAGAGTAAGTTGACATCCATAGTAAACAGGATATCCTTCCCTTATTCAAATTCTGTTTCTTCGAGTTTAGATAAGAAATGGGTAGTGTCCTGCAAGTGGGTAGCACTTTCTTTTATTAGTGGCTGGATTGCTTGTCAAGATATTGAGCTAGGGGTTCTAGAAGGCTCCCCATAGCTGTAATGATCGGTCTCCGTGGAGGATATGCAAGTCTCTTGTGTATTGTAGGCAAAATATATAGAACTGGCATGATCGGGTGTTCTACAAGTAAGAATATTCGTGTGTGTTCTGTTATCGTGCCTCTACATTCTGCCCCCACCTTGTTTATCAAAGCCCTTACTTTTTTGGTTGAATCAAAATGGATCTCTCTGCATGTTTCACTGTCATTAAGTTGTCTCTTGATCTCTTTCAGATAGTCTGCTTTGTCCATCAGTACCAGAGCACACCCTTTGTCTGCAGGTTTAAATATGTTTTCCTGGTTGTCTAATAGGCCTTTCAATGATTGCCTTTCTCGACTTGTAAAATGTACTTGTTTGTTCTGTTTAAATTTCAGTTTCCTGAAATCATCTAACACTCTTTTTTCAAAACTAGTGAGTATAGGATTGTGTATCGGGGGTGGGGGTAGAAAAAACGTTTAGGTTTCATTTTAGGCAATTCCAGGGGGTCTTGTTGTTCCTGTTCCTCAATCGTTTCAAAAAAGACTTTCAATTTTAACTTCCTCACAAGTTTGAAAAAGTCTATTTTCTCTTCAAGTAGGCTACTCGTGTATTGGGGTACAAGTGACAACCCTTTTTGACAGGCACTTTTATGGAACCTCATCAATTTGGTAACTGGAAATATTTATGACTAACTCTTCTCGAACTTTGTTGCTTTTCTCTGAGGACTTTTTTCTTTTTCCCTCTCCTGGTTGGTTTCTCTCTAAAAAAGTCACGTGTATGTCTACCACCTCAGTTCCCCTACTCTCTAATGTTTGTATACTTTTACTTGGTTCAATCCTCACAGGCGGCATGCTTTCTGATTCCCCACTCAATAAGTCAGAGAACACAGATTCTTACATGTTTCCTCTCTGCTTCGGTGCTGGCCGAGGCCGAGAGAAGTTGGATGATTGTTTATAATATTCCTGCCAGCTATATGCGATATCTAATTTATAGTCTACCGTATCACTTCTGAATTTCTGAATTTTCTTAGATTCAAGTTCTTTTTTGTAACAAATTTAAAGTTTGGTGTTCCCTAGAATTTCTTGGCTCTGGTATTGAGTTAGACTATCTGACGGTGTGTTTTTGATAACTGTAATATCCTCTTTTAGGTGACTTAGAGCGCTCCTCTATTGTTAATAAGATGAAATCTAAGGAACATTTATTCAAAATTTGTCGGCACCTTTTTTACAAACAATGAATTCTCTTTACATAAAGTAGGTTCTAGGTTGACCCTAAGACCTCTGGGGATTTGTTGCGCTCGATGGTATTGAGCCATGGTTGTTGCATGTAGTTTGTAAATAATTTCCCTCTGTATTAGGCGCTCAAGCTGTCTCATCGGTTCTTCTGGCTTATCTGCGGATAACAGATCTTCACTGGTAGCTTTTATTAGGCCTGGGATTCGGCAAGCCTCATCCTCCCTGAATCCCAGTACTTCTGCTCTATTTGTTGTTAGCAAGTCTATTTTAGCAAACGACATGTCAATAATTCCAATCTAGCTGTTTTCACAGGCGTGCCACCTCTAATTACTGGCTCCTAATTGGTCTAAAAAGACAAAACAACAAGGAGGATACACACAACACACAATTCAGCTGTGTTCTGTTGCTTGTTAGCATTGGGCTGTTAGGCCTGGTCTATATACAAGACCTACAAACATGCATACCTGCAGCTCACAATGCTGTGGAGTGCTACATTTATGGGCAATGCTGCAGGGCCGCCCAAAGCTGTTACCATCATTACCATCAGCAGGCCTGGAGAGGGGCAGCCCAACCTCTCCCCCTCTCTGCTCCTCTCCTTCCCCCAAGCCATAGAGACACGCAGTCTGTTCAACACAAAGCAGAGGAAGGGTGAGGTGTGAACAATCACCTCAGCTTTCCTCCATAAAGCAAGGTTCTAAGCACCTAAAGAAACCAAACACACAGGAGGTGCACTGTTTACTCAGTGCCTTCCAAACCTTTGCTTCTTTAGCAAACTCTGATGTTTGTTGCATTCTCAGCGTCTTTGTTTCCGTTTGAACATTGCACGGTTCATGAACCTCTGCACGGCAGCGAGCGGCGAACACTGAACAAACAAAGAAAGTCTCCCGGGACGTACTGAAGGGAAGCAGGACTCCACATACCAGCGCGAACGGAGGAAGGAGAAACCTGCAGAGCAGCCCGGCGTAGGCAGTGGCGCCGGGCTGCAAGTATGAAATAGAACACTGTTTTTTCTAACTGCGTGCATCATAGATAAACATCCGCGGGCAGCCGCTCGCCGGCGGACCCGGAACGCACGCTGTGCGTCAATTTCAATAGAAATATTGCAAGTTTAAAGGCTGCAGGAAAACCCCGTTCCGGGAAACCTTATCGCAAAAGTACAACAAACATTGTAATTGAGGCAGTAGGCAGACAACTTTTGGTTCATACAGCATTTGGAGCATTTTTTAAGGCCCAGGCCAACAGGGCACACACAATTAATTGCAGTGAACAACAAAATCATAGTTTATACGCATAACTCGATCATGGGCACAAGAAATAATTTCAGCTCACCAAAGACCACTGCTGCAGTTTGTCTGAACATAAACCAAAATATTTTTTGGGGCAACACTCTACAGTTACCCAGCACTAGAAACAGCATTTTTTGCAAGCCCACAAGAATCCACAAATAATACAACAAGCATTATAATGTGCATAATAGACGGTGCTATTGCACAACAAGTAGAGAGCTCATTTTGACATCAGTGCAGAGACTGCAGACACGGGTTCAGATCCCTGCAGGGCCAAACACAGCCTTTTTCAAATATCTTTCTTTTAATCAAACAGGCTAAAAGGAAACATGGGTCCAAAACGAAAATCGCAGGAACCCACAACACCGGCAAAGAAACCCAAATCACCCCACCTTATGGCAGCCATCGAGGCAGAGGAACACTACGGTTGGGCATGAGTCAGGGAGAATATGTACGGCCTAGCAAGGGAAGGGACACCCATACCACCCAATCAAGACGACGGCACAACACCACCAAAGAGACAGAAAGTGACAGATGGCCCTGAAAAAGGTTAAAAAAAAACTGGCAAAATTGTACGAGAACATGTCAGAAATGCAACAATTATTGCGTGAAATGAGGGGGAAACAATTACCTCAAACAGGGGAGCAGGGACCCACAAACCCCAACATACCCCTAGAGCCTACCATAACAGTGACCCCCCCCCACCAGCAACAATCCCAACAACAGCAGCCCCAGCCACACCACGGCCACAGGTGCCAGCAATGCCAACAGCTGCCAGCACAATTGCGCCAACTGCAGCCACAGCAGACCCAACACGTGCTTTAAAAGCATAGGCAACCCCCAGTACAGAACCACTGGGACAGACAGGGCAAAGCAACAGCAACCCAACAAACATAGCAGTGATCTGCAATGCCCAATTAGAATTAAAATTAATATCCTTCCCGACTAAAATACTGAATAGATATAAAAGATGCCTAGCATGGAATATTGACACCACAATCAAAGAGGCCATATGGGCCAAAGAGTTCATAAAAATCTTTTCACTTATAGAAGCCCAATGCAAAGGGAAAGATGCTTTTTTGGGATCGCAAAAAGACAGACGAGAAAGCCATAGCCAGAAATGCCCAGGTAGAACAGAATTGGGACAACTGGCTACAGGCCTTCGCCATCTTGGCAACAATACACGAAGAGAAATTCCCCAATGATGGCAGAAAACTATGGGCTTACATAGATAAAATAAGAGAAGTAAAAATCACTCAAAAAGGGAAGACCTGGCTAGCATATGATGTCAGATTTAGGAGAAGCATGTCAGAGAGGCCAGCCATAGAATGGGACGAGGTCCAAAATTACTTATACATGTTAAACGCCGAGCCCCCATCAGAGGAAGAGGCCTCACAGACCATCTCCAAAAATAGCAAAAATGCACAGGGTCTCAGAAATAACGATAACGAGAAACATAAAAAGGGGGAACAGCCCTTTCGGAAGAACCAGCCATGGGCGGCTAAGTCTAATACTCACAGGCAGAACAAAAACCACTCTCCAAAAGCCAATATTCCATGCAGGAATTTTGGGAGAAAACAGTGCACCTGGGATAATGACTGCTGGTACAAACATGCTTGCACAAACTGCAACAGTGACCACACAGCAAGCAACTGCACCAGACTGCCAGCCAAAAATGCAAATGATTAGCACCATCCACTCCCTTTCAACCCCAGGTTTGGCACCAGGCAGAACCCCCATCAACCCAAACAATTTTAGAGAAGCACTAATGAATTACCCAGACAGGGAAACCAGCGAGGCAATTTGGCAGGGTTTTACCAAGGGTTTTACTATCCCTTTTAAGGGCACAGGGTCACAGAACATCCCAATGAACCTGAAGTCGGCCAGGGACAACCCCCAAATAGTGGAAAGCAAAATCAAGAAGGAATTGCTGTTAGGCAGGATTGCAGGACCCTGGGACCACTTGCCCATCAAAGATTACATAATATCACCGCTAGGGCTGGTCCCGAAAAAGAACCTGGGAAAATGGGGCTAATTCACCACTTATCCTATCCCAAAGGCCAATCACTAAACAATGGCATTCCGCACACGTAATCCGCGGTATCATACACACACTTCCAGGAGGCAGTAAGACTCATACAGGAATGTGGCAGGAACGCCCTGATGGCCAAACTAGACATCGAATCCGCTTTCAGACTATTGCCAGTCCACCCAGATTCCCAGCAATGGTTAGGTTTTACTTTTAACAACAAATTCTATGTAGACAGATGCCTCCCCATGGGGTGCGCAGTATCCTGCGCCCTATTCGAGCAATTCAGCTCCTTTTTTCAATGGGCTTTCCAAAAACAGAGACCAGGGACCAAAGTAGTACACTACCTCGATGATTTCATGGTAATGGGCCCAGCAAATTCTGATGAATGCAGCAAGGCCCTGGCAAAATTAGAAGGAATGGCTGCATAGTGGGGCATACTTTTAGCAAAAGATAAAACGACCAAACTTGCCACCAACATAATTTTCATGGGCATTGCAATTGACTCTGTACAGGGCCTATGCAAGATCCCAAAGACAAAAATTGCTGAACTCCTGGAGAAAAGACAATGCCTGACAACAAAAGACAAGGGCACACTTAGAGAAATTCAATCATTAGCAGGGAGTCTCAACTTCGCTGCTAGAATAATCCCTGAAGGGAGGGTATTTTCCAGACGTCTGGAGCTAAAAATCAAATCATGCACCAAACCCCACCTACACATCCGGCTAGGCACAGAGGTGAAACAAGACCTGTAAATTTGGGGGAATTTCCTCAAAGATTTCAATGGGACATCACTTTGGCATACGCCTTTAAACACATGGACAAAAAGGTTCCTTTTCACCGATGCAGCTGGGAGCAAGGGGTTTGGAGCCATACTAGACTCAGAGTGGGTGGCAGGACTCTGGCCCAACTCATGGCAACAGGCGGGGTGGACTAAGAACATCACCCTCCTGGAATTATTTCCCATTTGGCTAACATTACACATCTGGGGCAGGCAGCTAGCTAACACGGAACTCTTGGTCTGGTGCGACAACAGGGCCGTAGTAGGCTCCATAAACAGAAGGTCTACCAAATGCCCTCCAGTGCCAAAAGTCCTATGAGACATCACAGCAGTCACACTACAAGAAAACAATGTGGTCAAAGCAAAGCACATCGCTGGGGCGGATAATAACATTGCAGATGCTTTATCTCGCTTTCAGTGGCCAAGATTCCGGGAGCTAGAGCCTCACGCCCAGGAACAGATGACGCCAATACCAGCGGAGTGCTGGGCAATAATGGAAAATCAAAAATAATGGCAACAACGCCAGTGCCAGAGAGCCCATGCGGGATGCCCAACAATAACCAGGCATCTCAAAAATGGGTGCCAACAAAACAACAGCATCAACGCCAGTGCCAGAGAGCCATTGCCAGGTGCCAACAACTCCTTAGGCTTCCTAACAGAGATGGCAGAGAAAGCACTGGCAAGCACCACCGCGGCGCAGTACAGTAAGTGCTTACAAACAGTATTTAAAGCCACAGGCGTAAACCATGTAGAGTTAATAATGATTAAAGACATAGAAATATTTTTTAAATGGGCGCATGAACAAGGCTTTAAGAGAGATTGGGCAAAAAGACACCTAGTTGCAATCTCGTATTTTTCAAAAACATGGGGTGATTCAGACCCCACGCAGAGCGCTCTTATTTCCTACGCAATGAAAGGATGTGGTAGAATAGAGGGCCCCTAGGTGGACACCCACCGCCCTCTGGATTTCAACAAACTGGTACAAATTGCAAACCAGCTGGATGCCATATGCTGGCATCCATACGAGATCTTATTATTCAAAACTGCTTTTTTCCTGGCATACTTCGGGGCTTTCCGTGTTGGAGAGCTCATTGCCTCCAGCACCAAGGCCACCAACAGCCTCGGTGTTAGGAGGTCAGGGTTAGACAAGAGAGCATCAGCATAGTAATCCAACAATCAAAAACTGGGGCCAAAAGAACCATCAACATTTGTTGCATTGATGAGGCAGCAAACTGCCCGTTATGTATCACCAACCTTTATCACACGCTAAGGCCAAGGTAGGGGGGAGGTTTCTAATCCAAAAGGACGCCTCGGCACTAAGCCGCTACCAATTCAAAGGGGTGCTGATGAAAGCAATCAGCAAAGCAGGGTGGGACCCCAAGGGTTTTGGCACCCATTCATTCAGGATAGGTGCCGCCACCTCAGCATGGCAGCGAGGCCTAGCTCCCCAACAACTAAAAAACATAGGGGGATGGAAGTCAGATTGCTACAAAAGATACATCAGACCACAGCTATTATAGCCATCCTCCCTCATTTTTCTTTCTCCCCCTTCCTACAGAAACAACAGGCAAATGGAGGACCGCTCTCCAATCAGTATGGATAGTCGGCCACTCATTTATCTTCAGGACGGGCCGATGGGCAGAGGAGACCAAAGAAAGGCCACCTTTCAGAAACACCATTTCTTCATGGTGGGGATACAGAGGCCTACGATGGGCCGAGATCCACGAAACCCTAGCAGAACTGGTCGCATACAGAGACCCGCCAGAATTTTTGGTCATACACCTTGCCAGGTGTCTTGACCCACGTTGAATTATTATGCTACAACATTTGGTGCTGTGGGCTTAGAAAATCCAACATGGCCAAAAAGCCCACATTTGCGCCAGAATCCAGGAAAACCGTGCAGTTTTTCCACACACCAAAATGGTCGCCTGACCCGCCACCCACCAGTGCGAGCGTGATGGGCCAGAAGCGCTATGAGTGAAATGTGGTGCCAAAGGAAAAACAGCAGTGCCTGTTAGCTCAAAAAGCGCTTTGAAATCACATTTGTTTCTCTGAAATGCAAGCTCAAAATGCCTATTTCAAACATTGCAAGATATTCAAACATCTTACTGAACACCAGCAGACGTCTGGTAGAATGAAGTCTGGTGTGCATACAAAATCTGGAAAGATGAAGAGCCTAAAATAATGTACATAACAAAACTGGCTGAGCTGTGGATGTCAGCAGCTTAAGTGAAATTGGACTTAAAGCCACTAAAATCGAAATGTTTAAAATAAATGAGTGATTTACTTTGGAGTGTCACATAGGTTGCAACTGTTTAAATGTCATAGTTTTGAACTTAGAATCAGTGTTCTAGCTGCATGTGTCAAAATTGTAAGTTTGAATGAAGAAAAATGGGAACAAAAGTGACATTTGGCTGAAGCCTGGCTTAAAGAGATTGAATTCTGCCCGGCAACTACCCCCAACAGGAGTTGAAACTTGCCCAGCAACTGCATTCACAGGCCTGGCCTGTCTTCTCCTGCCCCCACCAAAAGGAGATTACACCTCTCTGATTGAATTAGGGGAGGGTTACCTGAGACTGCAGGAAACAGAACAATGAACTTTCCTTGGCTCAGGCAAATGCTAAATCAGGGGGTCGTAAATGAATTCCTCGCAGAAGGAAATGGGAGGGGCACTGCCTCTGTGAGCCAGCCGAGCTTGGAGGCGGGGACAGACCGAAATTCCCCCATGTGCTTTGGAACCTAAACCACACCCCTCTGGGGCAGAGCATAATTTTAGAAAGATGGATAATTCATAGTAAATAATTGTCAAAATTATATCAATAATATCATGATTCCTGTGATTTTTCTGTGCACATTTTAAGAGGTGTTAGGACTCTGTGGTATGTTCTGGGGGGTAGTAGCAGAAAATAGGGTATTACTCCAAATGTATGTATGTTAAAAATCTGACACTTCATCATCTGATGCCCATATTCCCTGCGCACATTTGTGTAAATTCTGGAAATGTTTAGAGGTTGTGTTCTGGATGAAAAGGGCAGAATTCTGTCAGAAGTGAACACAACATCTTACAAATACAGGGATCAGATGGTTTGGCGCTACAGAAAATATGTTAACTGGACATATACTATTAGAAAAATTGTACATAGAATAATATGCATTTAAGTCAAAAATAGATTTGTGTGCAAAGTGACAAGGGGAGTGTTCTTTCTGTATGCCATAAAAAGGATGCTGGATGACTCACAATTCAGTTCCCCAGTAAGGCAACAGAGAATCCTATAGCCTATCAGGATCCTCAAAGGGTTGGGCATAGAAAGTCAGCCTTCCCACCCACTTTCAAAAGACATAAAAAGAGCCACTGAAACCCTGGTAGGGACTGCTCTTTCCACTTTCTTGCGAAGCACTTTGCTGGACGACTTCAAATCCAGACAATATTCAGAGATCAGAACTTAGAAAACCAGACTCCAGAACCAAAAGCTGAATCCTTCTCAGCAGGCCTCAGAATCCAGCCACCTAACCAAACTATTCAACAGCCGGGCTGTGCTGTTCGCTTCTGGCTAGAACTTTTACCAGAACCAGAGACCCAGACCGCGGTGCCAGTGCCAGAACCCAGAAAGCAGAGCTGTATCCAGACCGCCGTGCAGTGCCGATAGAAGACCAGGCCCAGACCAGATCGCTGTGCAGTGCCAAGACCAGAACCAGAGATCCAGAACCGCAGACCAGACCCAGACCAGATCGCTGTGAGCAGAACCGGTACCAGAGACCGTCCGTGGCGAGTGAAGCCCGAACCTGACCAGATCTTGACGGTCTATTTCAAATTTATAGTGTGAGTACCCACAGAACTGTGCATAGTCATCTCTTAGTTTAAAATAATCTAATTCAAACCATTTTAACCTGTCCAGAACTACATCATAAGAAATTGTGTGTCCATTCAGTGATTCAAACCTGGGAAAGTGTCAATTGCCATTCTGAATCATTATTTCATTTCTGAAATCTACCTCCACAAAATCGTCCGTATCTTTTGAACCATACGTGCTCCATAAATCTCCAACGAGATTTAACTTTCATTTTAAAGCTAATATCCGCTCCTTTCCAACAAGCCCTAAACCAACTTTCTACTCCTTATAGGTTTCCCTAATCGTGCTTTACACACTCGAAAAAAGTGCTGCGAATTGAAAACTAGCTCAATCTCACCACACGTTAAAAAATAGCTGTCTCTTGCTTGCATTCGTTTTCAACCTGATAATCCCTCAGGAATCATTGCTAGTGTTGGTAGAAAATATAGGGCGCCTGGCGGAGTCCTGATTTACCCAGGTGGGTATATGTACAAAAAAAAGGAATAATCAGGATGAAGAAGATCCTACAAGTAAGCCAGTTGTGCCGTGCATGTATGTTTATTTTACATTGACACAGTCCTTTCTTAGTTCATTCAACAATTTATTTTACAGGTCTTTCGATAAGCACGAAAGTTTTTTGGCATCAAACGGACAAAAGTGATTGTGAACGGTGGTAACACGGGTTAAGTGTCAACCTCTGATGTATTGAGGTTAAAACTCCACACTGAAGTACATTCCCTGTATAGATGTGATAGAGAAAGAACTATCAAGCAGGGAAAGTATACCTGAGGCTTGAAAATGGCCCCAGGGTTAGTTCACACAAGGTGTACACAACAGATATTTACACAACATACACAAGGGGGAAGATACAGTTGTGTCACGGGGATCGACACAGGTGTGTTTCGGCCAAAACATGGCTTGATTGAAGCCGGTCTATATGCTGGCCTTCGTCAGGAAAGGCACCATTGGTGGTGCTGTCCGTTGATTCTGTGGGTTTAAGAGAGGCAGTGAGGATCTTCAAAAAGGGGTGATTTAATTAATTTAGGATAGTATTAAATACTGGCCAAATTTGGCCATGGTGTTACATCTCATGGTGCAACTGAGAAAAGGCTTACCTTCTGCTCCGGTGGCAGTGGCAAGCTGGGAAATATCCTCACGTGGTTGAAGGATAGTGTGTGCGTGATTGCACTTAGGAATATGCCTGAGAGTGCTTCAGGCCGACATCTCTCGGGTTCCCGCTGACTGTGAATGGCCACAGTGGGTCCCATATCTGAGAGAAAGAGAATACAGGATCAGAATGCATGATCCTGGATAAGGATTCAGAGGAGTGGATTCGATGATGGTGAGAGAATCCTACTCGGGGTAGACTGCCCTCGAAGAGCCTGGTGGTGGGCGAGTATGTGCTTATGAGGTGTGGATGTCTGACCAGTGGTTCAGGTGGTCTGTGATGAGTACATCTCGGTGAGCAGGGTGGCTCCCACGGGGGTAGAGTCGTTCCGGTGCAGCGGTGGTGCATGGGGGTGGAACTAGCCGCATGTCGAAATCCTGTATGGCTATCGGGAGTGCGAGAGCGCGCATCGAGTAGCGCTGAGGTTTAGGCAGGAAAATGACCGGTGAAAAGACTGAAATCGATGCAGTGAGACCGAGTTGGGAAAAACGGCACGAGGGGTGTGGAGGACTTAGAGTGCCTGAAGGTGCGCGCATGAAGTGGCGCTGAGGTGTAGTAGGGAGCACTATATTCAATGCAGTGAGATCGTTTTGGGATCTGGGGAGTGAGAAAAGGCACGTGGGAGGTGCGAAAATTCGGGTAATTAGGTGCCTGTATGTGGCGGTGTGGACACCTGAAATGCCTACTTTTAGTTATGAGTGGAGCCCGGCAGCAGGGTATAGTAAGTGCAGACTGGCAAGCCAAGTCAAAAAGGGGCGCGCTCTGGTCAACAATTAAAAAGCTAAGGTGCTGTTCCCTGGCTAGCTTACCGCAGTATGTCCGGCGTACCTCTGTATACGGGGTCCTCAGCTCGAAATGAAACTGTGAGGAGAATGCTGGCTGCTGTGTAAATATACATTTTACAAGCTAGGCGGCAGCCAATCAAAAACGCGCATTGGAAGTACCCAATGGGTACAGGAAGGAGTTTGAACCAATCGCCTGTTGTCAAGAAGGTGGAGCATAATTGAACTACTCGAATGGTGGAGCATCATGGGAGGTGTGGTCCCAGAAACGGTGCTTGCAGGCTAAAGCAATGCTGAATGGGATGCACTGAATGCAAAGTGTGGAAAAGGGTGTGTGGAAACGGGCAAACCGGTTGGATCTGAGTCTGGTAGCATTTCATAATGGCTCCATAGAGACCCCTATTGTTTATTAATTATTACCAGCGGGAAGTGCGTTGTATATACCGGTGCATGATCTGTCCAAACTGCCTATTGTGAGTGCTGGCATTATACAGGTAGAGAGGTCCACTATACATGCTGTTGAGTGCATACGCATCCATTCATTGTACGGGTCCATAAAATAAAAGGTTAATTAGCATTGGACATTTATGCATGTCATATCACATGTCACCCGTGGTGGTAATTAATACATGTGTACACTTGGTGTTAACGGGAGATGCATAAGTACTGATTGCCAGATGTCAAAACAATTGGTGAAAAAACCACAGTCCATGTGAATACATGTGTGCACTTGGTGTTACATAGGTTCTGATTGCCAGAGATTAAAACAATTGGTGACAGTAATACAGTTGTTAATGTATGCAAGCTGAGATATCTATATAGGTTGCCCCTGGTGTCCCGAAATGATAAAAGAGGGTGAGGGGGTTTTTGTTTTTAGAAATGCTTCCATTCAACGGTTATATTTAAACCGTGACGTACGGTGTCCAATTTGTGAACCCATTTCTGTTCCAGTTTTGTCAGAGTCAAATTGATATCCCCCCCACGACGTTGTGGTTGGAGCTGTTGCAGTACGGTCCATGAAAATTGTTCATGAGTATGGCCCTTTTTGGTGTAGTGTTCAACGAGTGGTTTGTCTTGGACTGAGTTCTTTATGCAGGACCTGTGTTCATTAATCCTTTGTTTTACGGGCCTTATTGTTTTGCCAATGTAGACCATGTCGCAGGGACATTTGATGGCGTAGATAACACATCTGCTCTCGCAGTTGGTGTGGTTGTTCATCTTCCATGTGAAGTCCTTGTGTGTGAAGGTCTTACTGTTGGTGGTGTATTTACAGGCGACACAGTGTCCACAACTGAAGTGACCAGTAACTGGAGGGATACTCCATAGGGTTGCAGTCGTTTTCGTGGGTTCCAAAAATGTGTGTACAAGGGTATCCCTCAGGTTCCTGTTTTTCTTGAAAGCGAACAGTGGTTTCTTCGCTAGGCTGCCCTCGTTCTTAATCAAATGCCAGTTTCTGTTGATGGTGCTCTTTATGAGATTGCTGACCGAGTTGAAGGTAGTTACACAGACAGTCCTGTTGGTGGGATTTTTTTCTTTTGCTGTCAAGCAAATCGAGCGGTCGGTGTTCTCTGCTCTCTTCCTGGCAGTCCTGATGGATTTTTTCGCATAGCCTCTCTGTCCTAGGCGTATTTGAAGTTGTTTTGCATGATGGAAGAATTTCTCTCTGTCGGTGCAATTTCGACGGATGCGAAGAAACTGGCCGTATGGGAGGTTGTACTTTAACCCTTCTGGGTGGTAACTCGTGAAATGTAGCAAGGTGTTTCTGTCAGTGGGCTTTCTGAAAAGTTCTATTTTCAACCTATCTCCAGATCGATAAATATGTAGATCGAGAAAGTTGATTGCTTGGTAATCCCACTCGATGGTGAACTTTATGTGGGTATTCTGTGTGTTCAGCCATTGATGAAAAGCCAGTAGTGATTCTCGATTGCCTTCCCAGATCAAGAGCACATCGTCAATGTAGCGGCGCCAAATTTTGATGTGTGATCTGTAAGGGTTGTTGTTATAAATGTTATCTTCCTCATACTGGGCCATGTAGAGGTTCGCGATGTCTGAAACCTTTTATCGGAAAAATGGCTTCCTACATAAAAGACAGCACTGAGACCATTAAGATCCTGGACGCCATACATCTCACCACTGATTCCATCCTTGTCACCATGGACGTAGAGGCACTATACACCTCCATCCCACAACTGGAAGGACTACAAGCACTGGCGACCTGCCTTGAAAGAAGAACCGACACCACCACCATACCCACCAACTTCCTTATAGAATGTATCCGAATAGCCATGGGAGAAAACTTTTTTCTATTCGGCCAACAAATGTACCAACAGATCAAAGGCGTTAATATGGGGGCCACCTTTGCACCAGACATCGCGAACCTCTACATGGCCCAGTATGAGGAAGATAACATTTATAACAACAACCCTCACAGATCACACATCAAAATTTGGCGCCGCTACATTGACGATGTGCTCTTGATCTGGGAAGGCAATCGAGAATCACTACTGGCTTTTCATCAATGGCTGAACACACAGAATACCCACATAAAGTTCGCCATCGAGTGGGATTACCAAGCAATCAACTTTCTCGATCTACATATTTATCGATCTGGAGATAGGTTGAAAACAGAACTTTTCAGAAAGCCCACTGACAGAAACACCTTGCTACATTTCACGAGTTACCACCCAGAAGGGTTAAAGTACAACCTCCCATACGGCCAGTTTCTTCGCATCCGTCGAAAATGCACCGACAGAGAGAAATTCTTCCATCATGCAAAACAACTTCAAATACGCCTAGGACAGAGAGGCTATGCGAAAAAATCCATCAGGACTGCCAGGAAGAGAGCAGAGAACACCGACCGCTCGATTTGCTTGACAGCAAAAGAAAAAAATCCCACCAACAGGACTGTCTGTGTAACTACCTTCAACCCGGTCAGCAATCTCATAAAGAGCACCATCAACAGAAACTGGCATTTGATTAAGAACGAGGGCAGCCTAGCGAAGAAACCACTGTTCGCTTTCAAGAAAAACAGGAACCTGAGGGATACCCTTGTACACACATTTTTCGAACCCACGAAAACGACTGCAACCCTATGGAGTATCCCTCCAGTTACTGGTCACTTCAGTTGTGGACACTGTGTCGCCTGTAAATACACCACCAACAGTAAGACCTTCACACACAAGGACTTCACATGGAAGATGAACAACCACACCAACTGCGAGAGCAGATGTGTTATCTACGCCATCAAATGTCCCTGCGACATGGTCTACATTGGCAAAACAATAAGGCCCGTAAAACAAAGGATTAATGAACACAGGTCCTGCATAAAGAACTCAGTCCAAGACAAACCACTCGTTGAACACTACACCAAAAAGGGCCATACTCATGAACAATTTTCATGGACCGTACTGCAACAGCTCCAACCACAACGTCGTGGGGGGGATATCAATTTGACTCTGACAAAACTGGAACAGAAATGGGTTCACAAATTGGACACCGTACGTCACGGTTTAAATATAACCGTTGAATGGAAGCATTTCTAAAAACAAAAACCCCCTCACCCTCTTTTATCATTTCGGGACACCAGGGGCAACCTATATAGATATCTCAGCTTGCATACATTAACAACTGTATTACTGTCACCAATTGTTTTAATCTCTGGCAATCAGAACCTATGTAACACCAAGTGCACACATGTATTCACATGGACTGTAGTTTTTTCACCAATTGTTTTGACATCTGGCAATCAGTACTTATGCATCTCCCGTTAACACCAAGTGTACACATGTATTAATTACCACCACGGGTGACATGTGATATGACATGCATATATGTCCAATGCTAATTAACCTTTTATTTTATGGACCCGTACAATGAATGGATGCGTATGCACTCAACAGCATGTATAGTGGACCTCTCTACCTGTATTATGCCAGCACTCACAATAGGCAGTTTGGACAGATCATGCACCGGTATATACAACGCACTTCCCGCTGGTAATAATTAATAAACAATAGGGGTCTCTATGGAGCCATTATGAAATGCTACCAGACTCAGAGCCAACCGGTTTGCCCGTTTCCACACACCCTTTTCCACACTTTGCATTCAGTGCATCCCATTCAGCATTGCTTTAGCCTGCAAGCACCGTTTCTGGGACCACACCTCCCATGATGCTCCACCATTCGAGTAGTTCAATTATGCTCCACCTTCTTGACAACAGGCGATTGGTTCAAACTCCTTCCTGTACCCATTGGGTACTTCCAATGCGCGTTTTTGATTGGCTGCCGCCTAGCTTGTAAAATGTATATTTACAACGCACTTCCCGCTGGTAATAATTAATAAACAATAGGTGTCTCTATGGAGCTATTATGAAATGCTACCAGACTCAGAGCCAACCGGTTTGCCTTTTCTACACACCCTTTTCCACATTTTGCATTCAGTGCATCCCATTCAGCATTGCTTTAGCCTGCAAGCACCGTTTCTGGGACCACACCTCCCATGATGCTCCACCATTCGAGTAGTTCAATTATGCTCCACCTTCTTGACAACACGCGATTGGTTCAAACTCCTTCCTGTACCCATTGGGTACTTCCAATGCGCGTTTTTGATTGGCTGCCGCCTAGCTTGTAAAATGTATATTTACACAGCAGCCAGCATTCTCCTCACAGTTTCATTTCGAGCTGAGGACCCCGTATACAGAGGTACGCCGGACATAATGCGGTAAGCTAGCCAGGGAACAGCACCTTAGCTTTTTAATTGTTGACCAGAGCGCGCCCCTTTTTGACTTGGCTTGCCAGTCTGCACTTACTATACCCTGCTGCCGGGCTCCACTCATAACTAAAAGTAGGCATTTCAGGTGTCCACACCGCCACATACAGGTACCTAATTACCTGAATTTTCGCACCTCCCACGTGCCTTTTCTCACTCCCCAGATCCCAAAACGATCTCACTGCATTGAATATAGTGCTCCCTACTACACCTCAGCACCACTTCATGCGCGCACCTTCAGGCACTCTAAGTCCTCCACACCCCTCGTGCCGTTTTTCCCAACTCGGTCTCACTGCATCGATTTCAGTCTTTTCACTGGTCATTTTCCTGCCTAGACCTCAGCGCTACTCGATGCGCGCTCTCGCACTCCCGATAGCCATACAGGATTTCGACATGCGGCTAGTTCCACCCCCATGGACCACCGCTGCACCGGAACGACTCTACCCCCGTGGGAGCCACCCTGCTCACCGAGATGTACTCATCACAGACCACCTGAACCACTGGTCAGACGTCTACACCTCATAGGCACGTACTCGCCCACCACCATGCTCTTCGAGGGCAGTCTACCCCGAGTAGGATTCTCTCACCCTCATCGAATCCACTCCTCTGAATCCTTATCCAGGATCATGCATTCTGATCCTGTATTCTCTTTCTCTCAGATATGGGACCCACTGTGGCCCTTCACAGTCAGCGGGAACCCGAGAGATGTCGGCCTGAAGCACTCTCAGGCATATTCCTAAGTGCAATCACGCACACACTATCCTTCAACCACGTGAGGATATTTCCCAGCTTGCCACTGCCACCGGAGCAGCAGGTAAGCCGTTTCTCAGTTGCACCATGAGATGTAACACCATGGCCAAATTTGGCCAGTATTTAATACTATCCTAAATTAATTAAATCACCCATTTTTGAAGATCCTCACTGCCTCTCTTAAACCCACAGAATCAACGGACAGCACCACCAATGGTGCCTTTCCTGACGAAGGCCAGCATATAGAGCGGCTTCAATCAAGCCATGTTTTGGCCGAAACACACCTGTGTCGATCCCCGTGACACAACTGTATCTTCCCCCTTGTGTATGTTGTGTAAATATCTGTTGTGTGCACCTTGTGTGAACTAACCCTGGGGCCATTTTCAAGCCTCAGGTATACTTTCCCTGCTTGATAGTTCTTTCTCTATCACATCTATACAGGGAATGTAATTCAGTGTGGAGTTTTAACCTCAATACATCAGAGGTTGACACTTAACCCGTGTTACCACCGTTCACAATCACTTTTGTCCGTTTGATGCCAAAAAACTTTCGTGCTTATCGAAAGACCTGTAAAATAAATTGTTGAATGAACTAAAAAAGGACTGTGTCAATGTAAAATAAACATACATGCACGGCACAACTGGCTTACTTGTAGGATCTTCTTCATCCTGATTATTCCTTTTTTTTTTGTTCATTGCTAGTGTTGACCTGAACTAATTCCAAGTAGCTGTCACCTACCCTGAATCTCCTATAGGGAATTAAAATCATTTTTTGCATATTTTCACTTCTTTTCAAATCACATTTAAAAGTATTCTTGCCCGTGTTTTAAAATCATCCCTGTTGCTCTAAGCTTGCTAGGGGGGAACTGAATTGGTATTGCATTTGATTGTATTCCTGAAAATTGTGTGCTCCCCCTCCATCTCCTTATATTGCATAGGGGGGAGTGAATTGTCAAAAGAAAAAGTGATCATATTATCTCTGGTGAAAACCATCTCAGTGATTTCTGTGCTGCATTCTTTTCCATCATTTCATTTCCTTGAACCCATAAAAGCATTCTCAGCTACCTTATCCTCTCTATACCAACTCCTAAGTAATTAAAAAGTGTGCTAGTGTAATATTATCCATTGTTGATCACTGTCATATTCATAAGTGTGCTATCCAATATTAATTTATTCATAAAAAGTGTGATATATATCTTGTTTAATGTTTCAATAAATCTTTTAATTTGTAAAACAAACCTATTTCTTGGCTCAGTGAGGTCAGGGGGATTCAAAGAGAGGGGCGTTATACAAGGGTTTATCATCCAGATCTATGAACTTGTCATAAAAATATATAAATAAGGGCTTCCCTTGGGCATCCCAGACTAGGCACTGAATTAGTTGGAGTACTGAATTGAAGTCATTTAACAACCTAGGGGGCAATGACCTGGTATCCATTGGAAGGAGAAATGTATTTGAGGACATGTGCTCCTGCCTAGCAGGCATTTCACATAATTGGAGGGGAACAGAAATATATTTCTCGGCCATCCTACCCAGAAAGAAATGACAAGGGGCCAACTGCTACAAATGGATAGACATTTCTAGAAGAAAACTCAACAGGGGGCTAGAGAAATTCTGTACAGCAAGAGGACTGTGCTTCATAAAGCACCCGGCCATTACAATGGGTGACCCAGACCTTTTTCACAAAGACGGCACCCATTTATCAAACCAGGACATGGAACATTTCTTTAGAGAAATTACAGCAACTCTAGCCTCCAGGGGTTGCCACTAGGAGATACTTTCGGGGGAATGTGGTCAGCCGCCAACCTGCCCACGTGTGGCGGCACGGGCCAGAGGGGGTAACCCCAAGACCCGGTGCACAAAAGTATGTTACTAAGATGATATGTGATTATTGTTATCTCCATAACCATATCTGTACAATAAAAGCCTACGGCCTTTTATTGCCAACACTTGACAACAATGTGTAAGCCAAATTATTCCGGGTGAGGGTATGGGGTCGGCAAATAATTATGCATGCATATGGGTTCAGCAGTTATGGGCAATGCTGCAGGGCCGCCCAAAGCGAGGCAGGGTAACTGCTGTTACCATCAGCAGGCCTGGAGAGGGGCAGCCCAACCTCTCCCCCTCTCTGCTCCTCTCCTTCCCCCAAGCAAGAGAGACACACAGCCTGTGCAACACAACCTGAGGAAGGATGAGGTGTGAACAATCACCTCACCCTTCCTCCATACAGCAAGGTGCTAAGCACCTAAGGAAACCAACAGTCAGGCAGGGATCAGGTTCAAAGACCTGCCCCCCCCCCAGAGGGCCAGACAATTGGCTATCCGGCCAGGGGCTGGAACACAACAGCCCCCTCTACTATACATATCAAAGACCCAAGGCTCCCCTGGGACTTATAAATACAGAGCGGCATGCTCTGAGAAAACACAAACATTTTGTGGACCCTGAACGGGGACCCAAACACACAGGAGGTGCACTGTTTACTCAGTGCCTTCCAAACCTTTGCTTCTTTACCACAAAACCCTTCAGACCTACAAATAAGGGAGAAGAACAAAGGAAAAGAAGTACAAGGCACTGTACGGTGCCCACAACAAGTCGTGGGACATGAGACGGCGGGCACGGGCCAGAGGGGGTAACCCCAAGACCCGGTGCCCAAAAGTATGTTACTAAGATGATATGTGATTATTCTTATCTCCATAACCAATCTGTACAATAAAAACCTACGGCCTTTTATTGCCAACACTTGACAACAATGTGTGAGCCAAATTATTCCGGCGAGGCTATGGGGTTGGCAAATAATTATGCATGCATATGGGTTCAGCAGTTATCAACCTCTAAGTGTGGGTACTGATGACCATTGGGCATTGGTGGTTTGTGCTATCAATCATCCAACATTAAAAAGCCCATCTGTATCACTGCCACTAACCAGCCGTTTCTAAGGTTCCAACTTAAATAGCATAACACGACCTGTCAGTGTTTAATTTCAATGTGTCGCTGATAACAACATGGAGAAGTGTGCTCCGGTGCAGTTGTCACACTGTGCATCGTTGTTATCGGGTTTGCCGGCTTGCAAACATTAGTGATGTCTCGTATATGTTCACAGTTATAGGTGGTGACCCATTTTACATAGGCTTGAATCGCAGAGAGCTTGCGTTTGCATCTGCATTCTCAAATATGAAAACTGCAAAGAGTGATCTTCTTCTGCCACACGGTGGTGTGTGCCAGTTTCATGCTGCAAACGCCAGCATGCATGCTCTGAATGTACATACAGCCTTATCGCCGAGTGATGTTTGGGTGGCAATGCACTGCTCAATAATTCAGAAAATAAACATCAGCGAATGCATGGTTATTAATTTACATGGTATTCATAGACACTAGCCCGGGGATTCAGTTACCTACTCTAGGACATGTGAGGTTGGAGTATCATAAATAAACAAGTCAGAATCAATACGCATTAGGGCTCAACGACGTCCCTGCGTTAAATGCTGCAATGGTTACGAGGTTGCAGGGCACAGAGACTGGCCTGAAAGGCAGACACATTCCCACTGTAGCACGGTTGGGTATAGTTGGCTTGGGGTCCAGCGTTCCATTGATGAGCATCGTGATAGGTCGCACAATATAATCAGATTTCCGAGATGTAGCAATCCATGTGCCTTTCTAGCAGTTGCCTGTGGGGCTGATCCCACCCCCCCCCCCCTCACTCTCTACCCCCTCCGACGCTAACCCCCTCTCCTAGAGAGTGGCATGTCTTTCTAGCAGTTGCCAGTGGAGCTGTGCCCCCCTCACTCTCTCCACCCTTGCACCTTACCCCCCTCTCCTAGAGAGTGACATGTCTTTCTAGCGGATGCCAGTGGAGCTGAGACCCCCCCTCCCTCACTCTCTGCCCACCTCCCACCCTACCCCCTTCTCCTAGAGAGTGACAGGTCTTTCTAGCAGTTGTCTGCTGTGTGGCTGATCTTATGTCTCTCTCCTCTACTGTCCTCTCCTCTTCCCTCTCGGCCCCCCACCCCCTCCCTCATCCATCTCATGCCCCCCTCTCTCCTAGGGAAAGAAATGCACATTTCACTGCTTGTGGGCAATGATACAGGTGCGTAGGTGACTGGATCGACGGATAGGTGGAGAGAACAAGTGATGTTGCCCAAACGTGGAAGACATGAAGCCAACCCGGGCTGCAGTGTGCTTGCCCCCTCGCCTCCTTCCTCCTGCAATATTGAATGACAGCTCGGGCTAATGGCTATTCCTGAAAGGATTCAGCTGCTATGTGTAGAAATTGAAACTGATTCTCCAGTGCCCGGACCGTCTGGGCACATTGATCCGCTTTAATGGAGTCTTCAGAGCGAGGTGCCTGCGCCCGCAATGTGCGGATGAGCAGGAGCGTAGTTGCCGAAGGCGGGGGTCGTGAAATGTACGGGGGCAGATCACAGACAGCGTGCCACTGACTGGGTATGAGGTACACAGATTCTGTAAATGCACATGCATCGCCATACCAACCCCCACACCACGAACACTGTGAACTGGGCTTTAATGTACGTTGCTCTCTGTTGAAAGGTAAGATCGAATAGACTTGCTCTCTGTGGATGAAAGCGAAAGCCGGTGTCAGGGAGTGGGGGACTTCCCGTGGAGTGCAGTGCAGGGCACTTCAGCTGACTCGGGAGCTGCCCATTCCTCCCCGGGCCTGCTGGGGCGTCAGCTAAAGTGCACGTGATGCTATCGAAACAGGGCCGCCCTGAATACTTGACCTGTTCACGCATTATGCCCGCTGTTTATGTTCCGTGTCCCGCAGGCCGACCCCTTCGGCAGGGGTCCCTTGCAGGGATGGTCATGCGCATAGGCGAAGGGTGCAAGCCAAATATGATCCTCCTTCTCGCGCCAGAATAGATCGCATGCACCACAATATTCAGCCTACGAATGTATCCGTTATGTAATACAGCAAATACAAACTTTTACTTTTTAAGAAAGTATCTTGAACACAGCGCCCATGGCAACTTTACAACTAGAAAAAGCAGATTTGAATAATGTTTAATCTGCAATACACATACACATCCACTCGTACACGATGTATGCTACTACATGCAGCTTTCCTTTGGTATTAGAACCCACAATCATCCAATTTTCCAACAGGTGCTCGCAAACATAGTGGGAGAAATAAAGTTGAACATACAAGTCTCCGTTTTAGAAACAGAGAAAGGGAGAGAAAGAGAGAGTGAGAGAGAGCGACAGAGAGAGAGAGAGAGAGAGAGAGAGAGAGAGAGAAGTTGTTGACTTTCTAGTGGACGAGTGTGGCAATGGCACGTTGCAGAAAAGAGAAGTTAATAAAGGAAGAAAAATGAAGTGTCTGTTCAGCTCCTGTTTTTTTTCTTATTTTTTTTTAGCGGAGCAGATATTATAGGAATACCTGCATGTCATATCACATGTCTGCCAAACAATGTAGGACTCTATTCGGGATTGTGCACCCCCCACCCCACCCCCGCCACACACATGCGTGTGTGCACACGCCCCTGCATTCACTATCTGAAAGATAAATGCTAACAACTACGTTTTTCTTCATACGATAACCGACATGTTTCCGTAAAGTCACTTTGGATGTCCTCGGTCTATGAGCTTCTGAGCTTCCGACATTTCGGAGTTGGCATGAGAAACAACCCATAGGTAAAAGCAGCAAAATAAGTCCCACCAGGGTGACGCCATAAGGCGATTTTGACGCCAGTTCTGTTCTTGAATGCACCTGAAATATGCTGGTTTTCCTGTGCCGTCACTTGAGCTGTCCGGGTGCAGGTGCACCAGAGATATACTTGTGCCGGGTTAGAGACCGCTGCACGCTGTCTTTGGCGGCAGTTGGTGGAAATGATCAGAATGTTGCCGTGTAATGTACCCTTTACAAAGTGGATGCAGGAAACGGTTCAGTTGAGCGTGGCAACTACTAAAGAGGCCCTTGAGACGACTGGAGGCGACGGGGGCATGAGGCGTCGCCGTCCCTCCGCCTTTAATGCAGTGTGGGGTGGCAGAGAAGTCACCACAAGCAACGGTTGCATTCGTGGACGTTTCGCAAATGCCGTCAAATCCATAAAACGGGTCCATGGCAACCCACCAAACCAATGAACAGAAAAGAACAACGAAAGAAGCTGCTCAATAGGAGGTTGGGGAAGGCGGCAGGGCGCGAAATGGGTGTCTGGCGTAGGAGAGGAAAGCCCGCCAAAGGTTCATCCGAGGCACAGTCCTTGCCAGCCGCCACCCGGAGAAGGGATGACAGGAGGGAGTCTCCACCGCTACCGTCAACCCTGGTGGCCTGCCTCACTCCAAGCGCGCGCCGCCCCCGTTCGGAATCTCCGACGCTGATTGGACAAGACAGCCGCCTCTCCGCCAATCAACATCGACTCTGCGCCTGAGCACGTGATGGCGGCTTCGGAGAGGGAGAAGCTGCCGCTGCTCTGCAGCCCGCCAGAGGGCTGCGCGCTGCGGAGCAGGACGGGCCGGGCCAGCGTCTCCTCATCCTCCTCCCCATGGAAGCTCCATCCTCAGACTCGCTCTAGCCGGGAAGTGGGTGTCCCCGGCTGCGCGGACCATGGGAAAGCTGTGCCGCCGCGGGCCGGCGGGATGCTGAGCAGCGCACATCCTCATCATTGCCATCACCATCATCTCGCCCCCTGGGCCGGGCTCTCGGGACCCGCGGAGCACGTCTAGTCATGGTTCTTGGGGCGGAGTCCCCCCCTCGGCAGTGTTGGACACTCTGCGATTGCCTGGGTTCCCTGGTGCTCACCGCAATGTTGCTCATCATTGCCAGACCGGTTAAACTTGCAGCTTTCCCTACCTCCCTAAGTGACTGCCAAACGCCCACCGGCTGGAACTGCTCCGGTAAGCCTGCGTCTCCCACCGCAACAGGGGTCTGCCTTTCTTCCGCACCCTTCTACCGGAGGGACTTTACATACACGGATCCCCACTCCCCAAACTCTCCCAGCACAGGGATCATGGACAGGATGCGCACTCCACCAGTCCCTCATCATACACAGTGCACCCACTCCCCAAACCCTCCCGCGATGCCAGCATGGCCAGTCGTTCCACTTCCTCCCTCAACCTAGAATTAGGGGGCTGCCCGCATGCCTACACCTCCACGCGTGCGGAATATGTTTAGGATGCACGCTCCCCACACCTTGTGCACTGCAGGGCAATGTGTACCAGAAAGGACAGCACTTGCATCCACACAGCATAGGAAACACTGGGCCTGATTAGCAAGGCATTTTTAAAAAATGATTTTCCTCTTGAAAAAGGCGTTTGTAAAGCATGCCTGGTGTCTGCTTAACCTCTCCGCAAACACTTTCAGGGCAATCAATGAAGATAAGTCAGACCCCCGAAACAACTTATTATGGGGGAACGGCTGCTCCCAGACACCACTGTCAACGCTAAGAACAAGTGCAAAGACACCAGCCTTGACAAGACGAGTGCGAGGAAACCACCTCCAAAGTGTCACTTGGCGTAAGTGACAGCAGTGCACAGCAATACACCCCCACTCTTTCCTCTAACACTGGTCAGAACTACGATGACACTGCTGCTATTTCTGTCCCTGCATTCGCGGGGCAAAGTATAGAAACCCACCCTAAATCCCCGAACCCTGAAAGAGCAATGCACATCAACGAATGCCACAGCTGTGCGTAATCTCGAATACATACATTCCAACAGCCCTAACCACAGGGGGACAAGGCTAGACCCCGGATCTTTCAGTATTTTATACTGGGGATATGCACTCCGTTCTGCCATGTGGACTCCAAGTGAACACTTCGGGCCCAAGGACTTTTTTTTCTCACACCTATCAACTCTCTCTGGAGTTACTGCAGCAAGGTTCACCTCCAGTCACCGAGAGATAAAGATGCGTGTCACCAACGAAAGCAGTGCCCCATATACTAGTCCACGCTGGCCTCTCTGCAAATATAACACCTGTACAGACCTGAGATCTGGCGACCAGTGCAATGCAAGGGCGCCGATTCCCAAATCCAGCTAAGTCTAGGACCACTTGCAAAACCCCTTCTCCTACAGCCGGTGCAGAGAGACAGCTCCGGCGACCAGTTCAGCCTGTGACGAATGCACACAGGAAGGATGCGTAGCCGAGTCTGAGCTCTCCATTGAGCACTGATGGGACGGAGCTCTGTGAGAGTTGGGCTGCTTGGCAGGGTCGCCACATCCTTGCACTTTGCCCAATGGGCTGTCATTGCACCCAGACACCGGGCGAGCGCTGCCCGCGTGAGTGCGCACAGTGCCCTGCCCCCGTGTCACCTTTGATTCTGTGCACATCTGGGCCAGACATTTGGATGAGAGCTGTGCACGCACGCAGATGCGCCCCCTCCTTCCACCGCCATCAAGTTTCTTCCTTCCTGCTCCCTAACGCGTTGGAGCAGAAGAGCCTGGTGGCTCTGTATTCCGCTTGCCATTGTACCCCGGCAGCGCTATATCTGTTTGGAAGGATAGCGGCAGAAAGATGTCGCATGTTGCAGCTGTCCCCACTCCCCACCGCGTTTAGGTTCACTGTCCAGCCCTAGAAGGGTTCAGGGATGTAGAGCGGGGAAGTGGGACGTGTTTCTATATAGCATGGCTCCCTCCCAAAATCTCTAGCTCCTAAATGTAAACTGGTTATTATTCGAAAAGAAGCGCTTCACTGTTCGCCCTTTGCCCCCCCCCCGCCTCCCATACTGTAGGTTGCACATTCTGCCTCCCCCGTCCCCAATTGTAATAATGATACTATTATATTCCAAGCCAAGTACTCGAGAGCTGCTGGGAACCATTTCTAAACCAGCACATTGTTATAAATCACACTGTGGCTGTCCGAGAACTGCTGATTCTTAGTAAAAGTGGAGAAGGGATGTGCTCAGCCCAGGAGCCAGGATACAGAACGTCTCAGACAGAGAATATGATCATTTTGGGATATCGATTTTTGATCTTTGCTCGGGCCGTTCGCCCGCTTTGCATTCTCGGCAGCAGTCTGAACGCTGCAACTTGCTGATGGCAGTGTCCAGCTGTGACGGGCGCACACTAACGGATGCTGCAGTTTTCAGGCGAGCCTGGCCTTTTCATCTTGCATATTAAGCGCGAGTGATGGAGGGCTTAAGGGCTCTGTGGTGCTGATGCACAGGCTAAATGCATTCTGCTCGGCGCGGGTGAGCAGAGACCCCCCTTCTCCCCGCTCGATTTCAGCACCAGACCTAGGTCTGGCCAGTCTGCGAAGCGGCTGTTCCAACCTTGCGCAATGCCCTAATTGAATACGGAAGGACGGGTACCGGAGTTACTGCACTTGTAAACCAGCTTGTGGTTGAAGCTAGCATTTTAATTAGATAATTATCAGATGGTGTTGTGGGAAGCCTTTTTTCTTGTTCGCCCCATTCACGTTGCCAGTCTGCGATCAAAACGCAGACCCCCCCGTCTGCGGCGTTAATGTAATGCGATATTTTTGTCATTTCAATGTTTCTTTATACCCACACGCGCACGTTTTGAAGTCGCATAATACTTGTGAAAGCAACAGACCGACTGCCATTTGCCCAAGCCAGACGCTTTACGTGGGTTTTGTTTTGAACATCTAACACGCCTGGCAATATTCAGGAATGCAGTGCGTTCTTCTTTAAGAGAGGAGAAGCGCATTGAAAGAGAGGAACACTTGTCTTGTGGATGTTCCGTTTGTTTCCTGCTTGTAGCAGGTAGGGGATTAGGTTACGTATACACGATGCCAAAAAATCAATAATGAGAATCCTAATGGATCCGAGGCATAGTGTGACGGCTCTGTGCAATATACTAATGCGTATTTGAGCGGACGGGAAGGCAACTAGCGGAAATCCGAAATTCGTCCTGTCATTTGGAGGCAGGCGGCTCAGCCACGTCTGTTAGCAGGTCTGCGGAAATTGAGGGTGAAGGGTCTGGCGAGGAGACTGGCTCGGCGGCTGGGGAATGACCCTGCCCCCCTGCTGCGAGTCTAACTTAGCGGCGATCCGTCTTCATATGCCTCAGACGCGCTGCTTATCTGTGCTAAGTGAGGGCGTTGTGACGTCAGCGTGGGGGGTGTTTGTAACACGCCTGAACTCCACATGCAAAGTGAGACATGCACTGTGAATGCTCATCAACGGGGAAAGTTTGCTGAATGTAAAATATGCCACCCCAACATCATTTGCAAAATACCCATTCAATGATCGTTGTCAGCTGTGCACATGCCATATAAACAGTGTAATCATGAATTTCAAATGCTAAAGAGTAATTGCAGTCAACTCCAGACTGAAACTGTTGCTTTCTCTTGCATTCGAGGTTACGACGACCGAGAGAATGACCTTTTTCTCTGCGACACCAACACCTGCAAATTTGACGGGGAATGCTTAAGAATTGGAGACAGCGTGACCTGCGACTGCCAGTTCAAGGTAAGGAGCCGGGCCTTGTGGTGTATGAAAGCTCTCAGTGGCATCTCCTTTTCCAGCCTGTGGGCCGGAGCGATTCATGTCTGCATGCAGAGAACGCAAGCCTGGCACCAGCCGAGCTAGCTGGCAGGACATAGTAGGAGGTGTCAAGGAGACAAAAGTTTCTTTGACAAAATGCAGACCACAGGGGTTGCCAGTACCCCTGGGGAGATCATGTTTCGGGGATGCATGTGCGATGAAGGTACAGAATGAGGCCGCTGAGGCAGCATTTGGGGTTCACGTCAATCCTCAAACCTGTCTGTGGGAATAATATCGCGCATGGGGCCTTGCTGAGATGGTTGCACGATCATGTGTTATGTTCCCGATGGATGATCTAGTCTCGCTGGGTTTCTAGAGAGTGTTGATGAAGCCGTACAATACACCGGCCATCTCCTCCTCCACGCCCTGCTGTTTTGTTACCGTGTGGGGGTCTGAGTGCTTTTTCTTTACCCTTGTAGTTGGGGTAGCAAAGAGCACGATTAAACTGTTTTGAAACACTATTTCCACATTCTGCCTGAAAAGCAACAACATATTCATCCAAATTGCAGAATGCACAGATGGTATAACCTGACATTGATTGCACATTTTTTGTTCCTCCCCGTAGATGCTTTAGGGAACACCAAGATATGGAAGTTGAATTTTCAGGTAGATTCTTAAACCAGAGGGTAAAGGTCATATTTGCCACAGTTGCATTGATTATCTCCTAGATCAGGTTTAGTGCTGCTTGAATGTAGCGTACATTAGCGTGAAAGACGCGAGGGATGTGAAATTGGGGTTGCCCAAGAAGCTTTCAAAGAAGAACGTAAGAGGTCTTTCTTAAAGTAGCCATTGATGGGCAGAAACTATCTAAAAGCTATAGCCCAGTTGCCACTACCCACCAGACATTGCAAGAGGGCAGTGATCCCAGAACCGTTGCATATTCCTGATCAGCGTGGTGGTGTTTTTCAATGGGATGCACTCATTGAAAAAGGCTTTGGAAATCAGGCCAGCCTCTTGCATCCTGCTAATACAGACATGCCACCCGTACACAGCAGAGAGAGTTGCAGCTGATAGTAGCAGCGGTGGATCAGAGTGGGTAGGTGTGGGATGGCGCATTCTGTAGTACTCTGATTTGACTTGCTCTTAAGACACGCTTGAGATGGCTGATCATCCCCTGCCCTCATGACAACCTTGGACTGGGCATGGATTAAATAGTAGATGTCAAGAAGATCTTGATCATTCACGCCTGCTCCAGTACACTCCTCAACCGGTATTTGGGCAAATGGACTATATTTCTGTATATTAGTTCAAATATTTTCAAAGCAACACACTTTTTCAGACTCTGGGCCATGAAGATGCTACCAGAGCTAAGTTTGACTTACTCATGACTTACAACTGAAGAGGGCTATTAGATTTACGAAAGAAGTTACACTGAGGAATTCTGACTTATTCCTAACTGAGCCCTGGAGTAAGTCAAGTATATGTCAGAGTTATTCACTGTCACTTCTTTTGTGGATCTAATATCCCTTTCCGGGTGTAAGCCAGACTTACTCCTGGCAACATCTTCGTGAAATCACGAGTCTGGCGGTAACCCTTAAATGCGGCGGTAGCGCTATTACCGCCTCATTTAAGGGTCTGCCAGATCATGGCTTTGGCGGATTTCCCCCCAGCTCTGAGCTGGGGGAAAATCCGTGGCAAAATTGACGATTTTCTGCGCGATTACCGCCGGCGGTAATAGCGCACATTTTCCCCATTGGGCCCAATGGGGAATGAGGAATTTCCATATAGGCCCAATGGGGAATGGGCAATAACTCTGCCGCCAAACCCGTGATCCGGCGCTAATAGCGCCAGGGGGTTTGGCGGTAGGGCCGGCCTTACCACCCAACTCGTGATGAGGCCCTGTCCACAATGGGTAGACCAGTGGACATGATGTTATTTTCTAAAACTAAACCCTAGCAACAAAAGTTTTCTTTAGATGGGAATGAAACATTTTGACCCAAAAACTGTGGGATGTGGGATGTGCATGTATCTTCTATACACAATGTGGTAAATATATATATATATATGGTCAGGGAATAAAAGTAAAGTTGGGGAGAGAGGTTTCGGTAGGAAGGTGGAGCACAGGGGACCCCCAATAATGAAAGAAACGTTAAAAAGTAGGTCGACTATACTGAGTCAACCAAAATGTAGAACCCTTTATTTTAGGTATCAGAAGTTGCAAATGCCAGTGTCGTATGAAAACAGAGTGGTATTGTGCCAGTTATGCCAGTAGGCTCCACCTAGTTTGATCAGAGAGCAGAACCCATCCAAACTAGAATAGCACGATTGCTCATTTTTTGCTATGTTAACAGCCCCCAGACCCTCTTACCTCACCCATTTTGTGGTTTAAGACTGTGTACATCATAGGAGGAAGACATCCTTCCTGAAATAAAAATGTCAAGACAGCAACTTTGTTGAGTAGATGGTAGTTTTGTGATGTCTCAACGATAGGTCAAGCCCTAGGGAAGGGAGAGCGTTCAGTGTATGCAGCTGATCTCCAGACCAATGCGACGCATGCTCTGGAAACCATAGGGGATCATCACCGAGTTACATGGCGCTCCCAAGTGGAACTATTGTTTGTCTTATGTTCTGGTTGTAAGTAAATCGGATAAGTACCAATAAGACATGTATGAGGCATGCTCTTGCTGCAACTGTCATGTAACAGTACATAACCTGTATAATTGATAGGGAAACAGACGTCTTGCAGTCACAAGGAATTTGTTGATCTGCACACCAATACACAGAACTACAGTGATAGCACACACACCCAACTTGAAGAACCAAAAACACAGCCAAGTGTAATGACCAAAAAGGCAATATCTAAATTGAAGGATCTGTTTAGTTCTTATTCTGGGTTGTATCTGAGTATGGTGGTATTTTCAGTTCTTATTTGCTTGACGTATGGTGCATATTTTAATTACTGCATATTTTGTTGCTGCATTGTGTCCACATTCTTAACATTTGAATCCATCCTTGTTTGCTGTACACCAACTCTTATGGGCATTTTTGCTTGTCTTCTGCACAGTTAGGATTCATCCACGTGTGTATAGCGCGCACTATTCAGTGCTTGGTCGTTCCATTGTGCTCGCTTGTTGAAGGTCAGAAACAGATACATACAATGCTTTGTCAGAGATGACAGATTTAGATATCAGTTACTTGCCCAAAGAAAATATTCTTTGGGGCATTGCAGAATTCCCCTGGTCTGGTTGTCTAGGAGCAGCATGCTTTTTCTGGTGATATAGCACTAAGGCTTTTGAAGTTTTGGACAGCCAACAACCCCCCCTCTCCCCCTAATAGTCAAGCATCATTGAGAGGCCCAGGTATGAAGACCTAGGATGATCTAAGGCAATCAGCCAGAGCATGGTGACTTTAGATGTGGACTACATGTGGACGTACCCCCAAAGAGGTCTCCCAGGGTGGATCTAAAATGACTCAAGGAAAGATATTTGGAGCAAAAAACCAGAGGTCTTGCTAGAGAATGCCTCCTTACACCCAAGGCGGACTGTGTATCTGGAATTGAAGATGGAGTGCGGCCACAAAACAAATGTGGACCCTGGACCTGAGTCACAGAAGCATTTTATAATGGTGCAATCCCATTGAAAAACGCTCCATGAATTAGGCCCTATCTATATTGTGGATATGCGCTATCTCTACATTATAATTCATATTAACTCTATTGGGGACAGAGGCATTTAGAACCATCATAGAATATCTTTATGGAGCTGGTGGTGCCACTGAGAACATTGCCCACGATTGTTTCTTTGCCTTTTGTATAAGGCAGCTAGGTCCAACTGGTGGCAACCATTGCTTGCAGTGTGGAGGGCAAATCAGCTATCTTCACAAAGCAATTGATTGGGCCCAAAGTACATAATGGACATTAAACAGTGTACAGGAAAAGCATTCCTTTTGTAAACTGAGAGTTTAGAACGAGTATAAAGGTAAGAGCAACAGAGCCAGAGGGCTGTTTCATGCACCTGCATAGTGCTGCATAGAACATGAAACTAGACACCCTGTTTTGTGTAGAAGTAGTGTGTTGTACCATTGTTATGGCTCCGAAGAGCTATTTTGCTACATCTTTCTTCAAAATCATATGCCTAAGTGCAACACGCATAATTTGCATCATGTATTTTTGCAACACTTATTGATTGCTCAAGGTTGTTGGATAACATGTGCAGTATGTCCCTTTAACTTGAACTATGCAATGGAATATTAAATTAGGATTATGTACAATCATGCACTGTTATGTCAAGAAGACATTGTGCTATGGAGGCTGAACTCGGTGTATACAAGGCTGTACTTAGGGATCGTTACAAATGCATGGTGCTTAGGTTTGTTGTAGTAGTGAATCTGCAACATGTCAGCAAACGAATAGGGCTTGCAAATTAGAGCATCATCTGGCCAGAAGTAACATCACATGCCCTTTGATCACGTATAATTCACACACTATAACATCAAATAGATCACAAGTACCGGATAAGAACATACATCTTATATTATGTGCAGTATAAGGCCTAGTAGGGCCATGAGTGTATATTACTGTTTTTGCCATTTTTATGATTTTGCCTGTTCCCTTCCCATTTAGCCTTGTGGCGCTTTGAAACACAATTCTGTTGTATAAAGCACCTTACAATTGCTCAATATAATAAAATAAATAAATGTGTAAAAGGAGTAAAGAAATCCAGAATCATGCAGAAGCCTAAAGGAAGTCATTATATTTCTGCAAAGGTTAGAACCTGACGTTGCAACCACTGTTCCCTTTGACCCATAAATAACAACCGTGCCATCAGGCAGTGTGTCTAGACAACCTAGCAGCTCCTCCAATGGGATCGTTTTGTGACCAGCGACAGTCTACAGATGGCTGTAAACAATGGGAACTCTACACAATAGATTTGTAGATGGTCTCTAGATCGTTCTAACCAATGGGAGATGGTCTCCAGAGTGTTCTAAAAATGGGGGCTCTACACAATAGGTTTGTAGATAGTCTGTAGAGGGTTCTAAACAAAGGGGGCTCTACACAATAGGTTTGTAGATGGTTTCTAGAGCGTTCTAAACAATGGGGGCTCTACACAATAGGTTTGTAGATGGCCTCTAGAGGGTTGTAAAACATGGGTGCAGTACACAATGGGTTTGTAGGTAGATGGTCCCTAGAGGACTCTAAACAATGGGGGCTCTACACAGGGGTTTGTAGATGGTCTCTATAGGGCGGTTTGTAGATGGTCTCTAGTGGACTCTAAAAAATGGGGGCTATGCACAATGGGTTTGTAGATGGCCTCTAGATGGTTCTAAATAATGAGGGCTCTACACAATGGGTTTGTAGATGGTCTCTAGAGGGCTCTAAACAACAAGGGATCTACACAATGGGTTTGTAGATGGTCTCTAGAGGGCTCTAAACAATGCAGGCTCTACACAATGGGTTTGTAGATGTTCTCTAGAGGGCTCTAAACGACAGGGGCTCTACACAATGGGTTTGTAGATGGTCCCCAGAGGGTTCCAAACAATGGGGGCTGTATACAATGGGTTTATAGATGGTCTATAGATCGTTCTAATCAATGGGAGATAGTCTCCAGAGGGGGGCTCTACCAATAGAATAGGTTTGTAGATGGTCTCTAGAGGGCTCTACACAACGGTGGCTCTACACAATGTGTTTGTAGATGGTCTCTAGAAGGTTCAAAACAACGGAGGCTCTACACAATGAGTTTGTAGATGGTCTCAAGAGGGTTCAAAACTACGGGGGCTCTACACAATGGGTTTGTAGATGGTCTCTAGAGGGTTCAAAACTACGGGGGCTCTACACAATGGGTTTGTAGATGGTTTCTAGAGGGTTCAAAACTACGGGGACTCTACACAATGGGTTTGTAGATGGTCTAGAGATGACCCCGCATCATGGTTTCTGGACACCATTGTATCGCAGGTGGTCTAGAGATGGTTATTAGTGTCAGCAGCATAGTGGCTGTAAGGAAACCCAGAGGTGGTAGCAGTCGAGTCCCCTGGAGACCCCTTAATGATGTCTAGGCCGTAGTCCTCACAGCTACTGTGTAGGATGTGAGCCAGGGGTGCATTAGACGCTTTTATCTAATAAAAATCAATAACTTGCTCACGTCCAGTGGATGCAATTGTGGAAAAGCAAAAGCAACACGTGTAATTACAACAGTAAGTGCAGTGCCCACACTCCTCAATGAAAACAAATGTTACTTATTCTGTAGACAACTGCATGCAATGTCCGCTTTCACATTTCCGGTTGGATTTCTGGGTTGGTAAAGTGCATCTGTTCAAACAAATATCAGACAGAATTTTGTCATGTGTGGCGATTCCAGTAGTAAATGACTGAGCATTTTCTACCTACAATAGTATCCATGCTTAAGTCAAGATCCAGGTTCAAACGTGCAGACTCAAACCTTTCTATCTTGCCAGAACTAAGCAAAGAAGGTGGTCAGCTCTAGAGGAGTGTAATATGGCACATTCTTCCCAGCCCGTCGGTACACTTCCAGCCATGCCCTTTTCAGGGTGCAAGAGTAAGCTGCGGTTCTGTGGAGCACATCTGTAACACAATGTGTGTGCACTCTTTCACTTCCAGCCCTGCCCTATTCAGGGTGCAAGAGTAAGCTGTGAGTATGTGGCGCATATCTGTAACACAATGTGTGTGCACTCTTTCACTTCCAGCCCTGGCCTTTTCAGGGTGCAAGAGTAAGCTGTGAGTCTGCGGGGCACATCTGTAACACAATGTGTGTGCACTCTTTAACTTCCAGCCATGCCCTTTTCAGGGTGCAAGAGTAAGCTGCGAGTATGTATTTAGTATTTATTTATTTATATTGCGCACCTAACCCCTAGAGGGGTAGCAAGGCGCAGAGGCAACAAGAGGAATGCAAAGCTTGATTACATACAAGGAATGAAGTCCAGCTGTGGTTACAGTGCTGGATGCATAAAAAGAAACAATGCCCGCCGATGAGGCAGTAGTTACAGAAATATACAATATAAGTAATACTATATACAATAAATCGGTTGTCTCATGAAAGCAGTTGTCTCGACTACACTGAGCAGTTGACAACCTAAATGTACATATTTACAATCACAGTGGTGGAGCATTAGGGTAGCAAGAGAGCAACAGGTCGTTATGTGCTGTGAGTCTTGAGCCAATGGATGGTCTTAGTTCTGAATAGGCGGTAGGGGAGGTCCTCCCTGCAAGGTGGTGGAAGGGAGTTCCAGTATTGTGCTGCATTAACAGGAAAGCTGTTCCCACCCGACCTAGAACGTTTAAACCTGGGCACCAGGAGGAGATTGGAGTTGGCCATTCTAGGGGGGCGAGAGGAGGTAGTTCTGGTGAATCTAGTGATAAGGTATTGAGGGGCTGCTTGGTTGAGGCATTTGTGGGTCAGGGAAACCGATTTGAGGAATATTTTGTCTTTGGTAGAAAGCCAGTTGACAGACCTTCTAGAATCAGAGATGTGGACTTTCTTTGGGATACTGAGGGCCGCTCTTAGGGCGTTGTTTTGGAGGATCTGAATTTTGTTCGTAATATATTTGTTGCATCCTACATAAAGTGCGTTGAAATATTTCAGCTTGGACAGGATCAGAGCCCTGGCTAGGGTGATACAGTTAGACGGGGAGAGAAAAGGTTTGGCTGCTCTGATGAGGTTGCATGTATAAGATGTGGCGGATGCCATAGCATTAACTTGTTTTTTAAAGGTGAGAGTGGAGTCTAGGTAGAAACCAAGGGATTTAACCTCCTTGGCTACCGTGATCTTATTGTTGTCAATTACGAAGGAGGAGTAGTTTTGGTCTAGTTTGTTAAGGTTATGTGAAGACCCTAGAATGAGGAGTTCTGTTTTGTCGTCATTCAGGCATAGACCGTGTGAGGCCATCCATGCCTGGATGATGAGGTATACTTTGTTGACGAAGGCCAAATCCTTGTCATAATCCCCTGTCAACGGGAGGAGGATCTGGGTATCATCGGCATACTTGGTGTAGGTGATACCCAGACCATCTAGATCATCGAAAAGGGCTTCGTGAAGATGTTGTACAGGGTCGGGGAGACGCAAAATCCCTGAGGCACGCCACAGGTGATGGGTGTTGGGTCGGCTGCTGCTAGTAGGGAAAAGACTCTCATTGTGCGGTTGTTTAGAAAGGATTGGATCCAGTCAGTTGCCTCTTGAGAGAAGTGGGCGGCTTTTTGAACGTGGTCAAATAGGATCTCGTGGTCGACCAGGTCGAAGAAAGCTGAGAGATCAAGAAGTAGCAGTAGTGCCACCTTACCCTGATCTCTCAGCTCATCTATCTGTGCCTTAAAATCTATGAGTGCGGTTTCGGTGCCGTGTTGAGGCCTGAAACCCGATTGTCTGACTCCTAAGAGGTGGAAGTGCTCAAGGTAATGTTGGATTTGTTGGTATGCTATTTTGTTGAGGATTTTCAGAAGGAACGGTACTGTGATGATGGGGCGGTAATTAGTGGGAGTAGAGGGGTCTAAATTCGTTTTTTTGAGAAGGGGGAGGTCCCATGATTGTTTCAGATTGTTAGGTACGCTGCCTGATGTGAATGACGCATTTATTAGTTTGGTAATAAATGGTGCGAGATCACGAGCCACATCCTTTATCAATTGTGCAGGGCATAGGTCCCCGTGGCAGTTCGAAGGTTTGAGGGTAAGAATGACCGTTTCTACCTCTTTGGTGGATACTCTGTGGAAGTTGAAATGGGGAATGTGCACGGGGGGGTGCGTCTGAATTGGGTGTATCTTTTTAGGTGTGGGGATGCTGGGTTTAGTGGAAGAGAGAAGGGAGTCCTTTTTAATGTTTATCTTTGTCTTGAGAGAGGAGATTTTGTTAGCTAAGGCATTTTGTATACCCGTGCACCAGTTTTTATCCTTGAGGCACGAGTCAGGAGCTTGGATGGGAGATTCAACCTCTTTTAGTATTGTAAAGAGCTCTCTGTTGTTGGATTTGGCTTGTGAGATTCGAGTGCTGTAGGAGGTATGTTTGGCCAGGATGATTTCTTTTTTATAATGAGAGGCTAGTCTACTCAAGTTTTTCTTGTTTTTTTCTGAGGGAAGTGCTCTCCAAATTTTTTCACAGCGTCGCTTTTCCTGTCTGAGGGCTTTAAGATGAGGAGAAAACCAGGCGTTGATGTGTTTTCTTGGTTTGCTCTTTTTTAACTTCAGTGGGGCTATGGCATCAAGAGATGAGAGCATGACTCTGTTGTATATGTCTACCATCATTAAGGGATCTAAGTGGTCCGGAATGGCATTCATGGTTGGTGCGATTTATGGGATCACATTTTCGGGGGTGATGTTCTTTTTATTTTTGGTCTGAACAGCTGGAGCTATACTGTCAATTTGCGCTGGTGTCGGCTCTAAGGTGAACGAGATCAGGTGATGGTCTGTCCAGGGCTGTGGAAGTATAGAAGAGATCAGGACTGGGCAATAGTGGCGCATATTTGTAACACAATGTTTGTGCACTCTTTCACTTCCAGCCCTGCCCTTTTCAGGGTGCAAGAGTAAGCTGCGAGTGCGAGTCACTTCTGTAACACAATGCGTGTGCACTATTTTTACCCCATAAAAGTCCCCTGGAAAAATGTAGCCTAAATGAGTTCTAATATTTACTTGACTGCATGAATGAATGCACTTAGCGGTTTGTGGGCTTATCCCCATGTAACATCAGCTGCTGGTGGAATTATCTCCCCAGGGCTCTGACACTTAGGGCCCAATTAACAGAACGCTTAGCACGGAGCAAAGTGACTTTGCACTACAGAAATTCACTTTCCACCGGGCCTAATTCACAGAGCGGCCAAAGTTACTCTTTGCACTGCACTAAATGGGCCTATTTCACAAGAAAAGCACTAAATAGCGCAGACTCAGTGCATTTTTTGTGTGAGTTAATGCGTGAGTTAGGCTCATTTAGCACGGTGCAAACGGTACTTTTGCAGTGCAAAGTGACTTTGCTCTGCAAATATACACTTTCCACCGCTTTTTTAATTAGGCCCGGTTCGATGTGTTTTTTGGCAGCCCAAAGCCTCTTTGCACCGCGCTAAACGTTCCAGGAATTAGACCCTAAGTAGAATATATGAGGTCTTATTTCTTTAACAGGCCCACTGACTCGAGTCCTCACAAAAAAGCAATTAGCATAAGGCAATTAGGCCTGGATCTATCAAAGTTAAGTATTGGCACCAAGGCCTTTGTGAGGCTGAAATAGGCTGCTTGCACCAGTGCCACCGAATCAATGCCCCCATTTTCTTTGCCAGGGTAGCACGCGAGCACTTTTTGAATCCATCTGACTGGTGCCTCTATCTTTATTTAAATGAGCTGCTAAGTGATGTAGGAAATCACTGTCCTGGCATCAAGTGGCACAATGCTTTCACTGCTTAATGACATTTGAGAGATGGTATGCGGAAACCACAAAGATCTTGGCTCTGCTCTTTCAAAACATGTTGATTAATGTCGGGGGTGCCCATTAATGACTCGCTGCCCATCAACCCAGGCCTCCTGGGCGGCACTTTATTTCCAACAGGTTGGATTCATTAGTAGGACTGAGTTTTGTGTCTACTGTTTAAGGAATGCCACCCTTAATTTAATGCTGAGCACACTCCAATTTGAAGATAGTTTGCACAGTGACTTGCCAAATAATCATGTAGCATACTTGTAGGTGGCAGCCATAGTCTACATATCTTCTACACTTTCGATTGGGTAATAATAGCAATATATCTAAATATGTCCAATGTAAAGCGCTTTAGATTAAAGCGCTATATAAAAAACAAATGATTATCATTACCTTCTGTCTTGTTCTCAAATCATTCCATTCTGCATGACTTGCCTCATCACTGTTGCCATGTGTTCACGAATACTTCTCTTTATGTCTCTTTTGCTATGTGGAAATGCGCTGTTTATTGGCAAACGTCGAATTGATATTAACATGTCTTCATGGGTGATTATGTGGCCACGTGATGTATTTCTTGGTATGTTGATGCTACTTTTTGCTTAACTGTAATGCTATACAAACAGGCAAACAACGAGGACATCTTGTGTCAGTGACATTTAAAAACGTTGCTCCGCCTATTCATCTTTGCAAAAAAGCACACTCTATGTACATGGCTTTGGAATATCCAAAGAAGTGTATGTTTATTGTAAATTATACTTTTTAGTTTCAGGAAAAGCTTAGATTAGTGTTCATGGGCCCGATTCACAAAGCGTTTATAAGGGCTTTTTCCATTGAAAAACGCTTTGTAAATCATGCCCCATGTATTTTAAAACTGAATATAAAGTAGCTTTCTCTTGGCATACAGGCCTAATAATAATATTGCATTTATATAGTGCTACGAACCCCCAGGTATCCAAGCGCGGCTTAATATTATCATTACCCACTGTTTGTGGTGCTCATTTATCAATCTCGGAAGGATGAAAGACTGAGTTTGGCCCTGCCAGGATTCAAAACCACGCCAGCAGGCTCGGCACAGATGTCAAACCGAGCGCGCTACTCGCTGTGCTATCAGACCGGTGTTGTAGTATAGGCATTATATCGTAACTAGGGGGTGGCGTTAATTGTTCATATGACAATTGAGAGCATTGACATGTCAGTTGCATATGCGTTTGCATATTTTCAGAGACGGTTGGTGCAGCGAGCAAGGATTATGCTAAGCAATCTTTTTATGTTTGCATGCACACTGGATAGTTCTTTGTAAAAGCAGAACTAACAATTGGCATTTAAGAATGCATTCAAAACATACGGGTGTGGAGAAGGTTAGAAACAAGACATCCTTATTCATAAGAACTAGGATGTACACACAAAGTAGTATCAGCGTATTTTCAAATGGAGTTTCTCTTAAAAACAATCTCTCGTGGTGTAATGTCGAATTCAGTGAATACAGGAAAGAGAATCATACACCCATAGATAGAGGGGCAATAGGAAAAGGTAGGAACTCAAACCTAAATATGATTAGTAAATACTTGGGCCTCAATTTTAAGTTTGGCACTAGAGCAGTAGCGTCTTGCAGGCACGTGTCCAAGCCCCCACGAATAGGACGAGACATGAGGCGATGCAGCAGAGGCAGCATCCTGCACAGCTGGTGTAAACATTGTCTGACTCATTGCCTCACTACTACACCAGCTGTAATCCCAGCAGCGCAAATCAAGACCCAGTATATTATTGGGAGGCGTGGATCAGGAAGCCGGTGGTAGTTCTGACAGCAAACCCTGCCACCTCACAGCTAGCCACCCCCCCTATTTGGTGGATGAGAATACGAAGGGTTGTAGCGCCAATCCTATTACTGCTGTGTACGCACAGCAGAACAGAGAACTGCCAATGGCCGGGCTCCTGGTCATGGCGCCTCGTCCAGACAATGTTCCCCCTTTCCCGTCTCAAGCAGGTAAGCCATTAAATATGTCCGCAAGATCCACTGCACCTATCTGCCAAAGCCACTTCCACCAGGCTGAATAAAGCCACTGGGTCACCTCTGGCACTGCAATTTATACAATTGACTGATTCCCCATCTCTGCCAGAAGGAAAAGTAAGAGTCTCCGTAATTTTTGAAATAATCAATTATGAAGATTGTTATTTTCCTTGACATATACGTACTTTTACGTTATAGTGGAAGAACCTTTGTGCAATTTTAGAAATAGGTAGGTGGACCAGGAAACAGATGTTTAGATGTGTTTTTGGTTCTTTCCCTGGTAACAGAGCGTCACACAGGCCACTATTATATATTATATGAGACTGGTATTACTATAAATTGCAGGACCAGAAAGAACTCATGTTACATTTTCGAGAATTTGGTCCAAAGTGCAAATTGAAGGGAAGCTACATTATATTTAAAGTGACAGTGCACATTGTATGTTAACATGGAAAATACGTCGCCCTGCAACTTTTGAACCCATTGCTGGATCTTTACCAGGTTTGTCAAGCTATTCAGTTTGCCAGGTTCAATTGCGAATGGTAAGAATCTGGCACGCAATTGAAGGTTATGTGATATTGAAAAAAAGTATTGTTTTACTTTGTTATAATGGGGATATCCATAGGGACATGGTCAGATTACACTCTGTTTTCTAAAAATGTGGCACTTTGATGTTCGAGATTGTTGACCCACATATACACTTCACAATTAAGTTATGGGAATGGGGAGTTCGGATGCACCAGCAACGATTATAACGGTGCATCCGACATGCTGTGCTCATGGGTGCCTTTCTGCCCACCAGGTCCGACCTGGTGGGCAGAAAGGAACACGCGAGCACAACTTGTAGTTTGCCGGTCCAGGAATTACAGTACCGGCATGCTTACCGGTACTGTAGTTCCCAGACCGGTAAACTTATAATGAGGCCCATTGAGACCACAGTTTGAGAGTTCAATACTAAGTCGTAGCTCTTCTAATAGGATCCACCAGGGACATGGAACCCTCTGGATGAGCTGAGGCCTGGGTATTTGCAATGAATTCGGCCACAGGAGTGTGGGTGGGCCTGGCCCTTAAATCAGGCAGACCCGTCACCGAGTACAATATCAGTATTAAAAAGGCAGAATAAAGAAGAATCCTCAGATTGGACACCACTGCTAGGTAGAGACAAGTCACCCAGAGCAGAACCAACATTGATGTCCAATCCTCAGGTTGAGCCAAGCCCTCTGAGGTTTGGGGTGAATTTGACCATGGGAGTCAGAGTCGGTGCTGGCCCTTGATTGAGGCAGAACCTCTACTGAGTACAATGTTGGGGTTAACCAGGCTGAATGAAGAAGAAGCCAGAAATTAGGTGGATAACTTAACATTAATTAATCTTTAACACAAAGAAAAACGTAACTTGAAGTACACTTTAAAGAAAGGTAACACAGTAAACAAAACTAAAATTTAACTCGCAGAGAAGCTACATTTTAAAGGAAGGAAAACATAAAGTTTAACTTAAATAATTGAAATGTACCCTGATGAGTATGCCGTTAGGTCTCCCAAGATCTAGTTGTCGACCTAGTATAGCCTGTAAGGATAAAATGCTCATTCATATTTATGAATGTAATTTCCTTCACATGTGTGTCTTCGTAGCATCTCCTTAGGTCTGAGACAATACCACATTCCTGCTAAATACCATTACACACTGAACACTAGCCAGTGGCAGATTGGGGCTTCCACAGCTAATTTAAGAAGCAGACATGGTCATGCCGGTCACTTTCTAGGCAAGAATTTCAGTGCATAATGATCACTACCAATTTGACATGTGTCAAGAACATAGACATCAACCATCTGGTCTTCAGTGAACCCACGGAAATCGCAGGCCCCCCTCCAGCAAACCTGACTATGGAAGGAGTATTTCCCACATTATCTTATCCTCAAAAGCACATTGGGGTGCCTTCTGAATTACTATCAGATAATCATGATTGTGGACAGTGTGATACCCTAATCTGCAGCAATTGGAAACCACACTGGGTTGTTCTCTGAACTATATGTCAAACATCTGGTTCCATCCAGGTGTCTAGACATATCTTTAGTGCATCCTTGCACATTGTTTCTATGTCCTCTCTTGAATGGCAACCTCCTCTGTTGCCCTCATTCTCGGTTTCATGAACATGTTGTTTGAACATTTCATCTTGACTGAAAAGCATTGGTCAAGAAAGGAGGCCAGGTGGTACTCCATGTTCACCTTAATACCAACAATGCGTGGACCCTCTCGGAAGGTTGAGAGCAGTTTCCTGACCATTTGACCTGCTTCTGCATTTCCAGGCATGATCATATTGCTTTATTGTGTTATATGGTCCTAAATCGAGCAGATAGACAGCTGGAAGCACCTTAATGAGTGACCTACTTTGCGGGTTAGCCCACTTAGTTGCCTCAACGAAAGGCTGCCGAAAAATAGCAAACACTGTCCACCAATTGTTTCAATGCAGTTGTTTTGAGGAACACTGCAAGTTCCGGCTATTGCTAGTGCAGTAGTCCATCAGTGTATTGCACGATTCTACCAGAAGCTCTGGAATATGAATTGTTGAATTTCACTAAATTACCAATGCAGTTTCGAGCTGGTTGTAAGAAAACTGGTGGTGTGACTGCATCATTACATTGTGCACTGTATGATCAGTTAAAGTGTCTGAAGATTTGTTGGGCTACACTAACCAACTCATATAGTGGTAGGTAATGGCTTGAGAAGTGGGTTGCTACAAGATGGAGAACATGGGCAACGTACGATACATGGATGGTTTCACCTCTCTTCAGGGCACCAAAAACATTTGACCTGTTGTATGCCGCCGCAAAGCCTGTTATTAAACCGATTTGGAGTGCGCCAGTGTCCTACAACCTCCTGTACTTTTTCCCAGAGAGAAAATCCTCAGTTTAACCTGCTGTCAAATCACTCCATACAAAGATGGCCTGCAGATGAATCACATTCAATGGCTGCTCTCCTTCACTTTCGTGCCAAAAGGTGCTTCAGGAGAAGGTCCAGTGTCGGAATGGCCATGAAATCCATGCCTTCCGCACTGGTCCATTGTCAGGTGGACCTTCTGACTCTCAGATTGGCCAAGTCCTAATCACACTACTTCTCGAACATGACAGTAGAGGCGTGAGACTGCAGTTCACATGAAGTAGTGCAAACTCGGAATTTTTCAAAGAGGATCAGCCACACCACGTAGCCATCTGAAGCGTTGCCTTAGTATTTCAAATCTTTTTGGTAACATTCATGCAATTTTATCATTGACGAGACAAAACATTTGGCATTGTGTAACATGATCAAAATCATAAGGTGTCTGTGTGCCAAAGGAAGCACTGGCAAAGATGGTGCTCCTACTGGGATTCTGAAAAGATGTGTATTTCCAATATTCCTTGATGTAATGTTGTGGGATGGGGGTGCCAACCTGTCCACTGCCTATTGCAGAGGGGTGGGAGACTGACCTATCACCTTCTCATCTTTGCATAACGTGGATAATGCCCTGTCATGTGGGCCCACTGGGGTGAGGTGACAAAATTGCTTGTCGGCTCCTCTCCAACAACACCTTTTTTTGCATATATGGTAGGTGTCAATATGCTGGGGATGCGTTTCAGCTGGGAAAAACCTCCACACACCAGACTTCTTTTGAAATCTGAGATGGGCCTTACCCTTTTCCCCTCCCTCTTAGGGCCTGTTTAGTGATTGTTGCTGTGTATTCTTTATGGGTCCCTTTGGTAGCATTGACCACAGTCTTGATGTGACTGTCCACAAAGATGAAGAACCACTTTCAGGTCTGTTTTCTGACCATCCTTAGGAAGGACTGTACACTGAAGCATGGGCAGGATCGAAAACCTGCCTCCTGCGCACAGTTCCTAGACTTGACAAATCTAAGGCTTCAGCAATGGCTGCACCTTCTTGCACGGTCTCGTTGTCTCTCTTGCTATCGGTGGTATGATGGAAGAAGATGTGTCAACGTCTAATTTTAGAATCAGGGAACTGGGCATGAGCCATGTCTAATTCCACATTTTCCTTTGATTCAAATGAAGTCAGAGCTAAGGAATCTACAGGCATCCTCTTTTGTTCACCATCTGTAAATTGCACTTTCTTCCTAAAATGATGTCATTTCTTTGCTCTCTTGTGCCTTGCATGGTGTGTGTTCAATTTCCTCATCCTCAACTGCGCCAATTGTAAATGTCACTACCGTGCTCACATGATTATATTTCCTGCCAATGCTCCAGGTTCATTAGAGACAGGAGCTTCTGTTTTTTGCAGAAGAAGAGATCTGCAGCCATGGATTAATTTGTGTGGCTGGTGCAAACACACATACTAGCTGAGCTTCTTCAAGGCATACTGTACTTCTGTGGCAGCTAAAAATGGCCAACAGATGCATTCCCCCCTAGCTCCTAATTATTTATATATTTGAATTTTTGTTCAGCGCTGGCCCTACGCACAGGCTCTTGGAGCATCTTACAAGATTAATGGTTCAAAAGGTGGGAGGTGAAACCAAAGTTACAAAATGTTTTCAGGATAGGATGATTAGGATAAACAAGTGGGAGCAGGCAAGGTGGAGGGTATGAATCATGTATTGGTAAACAGGTATATTTTGAGGTTCCTTTCAGAAAGTGGTTCTGGGGGGTGCAGCGTGGATGTGAAGTGGTAGGATGTGTAATGTTCCGGGTGCCCACTGGGGAAGTGCTTGTTTTTGTCTGCATGTTAGTTCGCAGAGTGGAATGTTTAGAAAACGCTGGCTCACTTGTCTGGTGTTTGCGTGGGTGATGGGCTTGAGTTTGTTGTGAACGTAAAATGGGATTTTATGGTGGATGGCTTTGAATACAATGCAGTATTCTTTGAAGTAAGTTCTCTGGAGTATGGGGAACCAATAGAGTGGCTGAAAGCTGGGGTGATGTGTGAATGTGTGGGTAGGTAGAGGATGAGTCTGGCTGATGCATCATGTACGGCTGACAGGGGTACAAGGGCCTCTCCCACCACGTTTGGGTGCTACAACAGAATCAGAAGTTTCAAAATATTCCCTCTACAAAAAAAATGACATATGCCTAAGAACGATTTGGTGTGCTCTCCTCCACCTATAAAATGAACTTGTGACTAAGAACGCTTTGGCCTACTATTTTCCCACTTATATAAATTACATGAACCTAAGAATGTTTTGATGTCCTCTCTGTCCTCACACAAACATGTGCCTAAGAATGATTTGGCACGCCCGCCCCTTCGCGTTTAAAATGAGATGCTACTAGGAGGGCTTTGATGTGCTCTCTTCTACCTACAACATATTGTAATTAAGAATGCTTTGACATGCTGTCTTCTCTCATGCAAAAACAGTGTGCTCCAAAGAATGTTTTTGCCATGCTCTTTCCACCGCCTATAAAGTGAAGGTGTGAGCAGCAATGCTTTAGCATGCTCTGTTTCCCACTACAAAAACGCTGTGTGCTTAAGAACGATTTGCCATACTCTCCTCCACCTGTAAAATGAACAGGAAACTAACAATGTTTTTTGGGCTCCCTTACATCCTCTACAAGTGAACTGTGTCTAACAATGCTTTTGCTTGCTCTCTTATTGCCTACATAATGAACATGTGTCTTGGAAGGTTTTGGTCTTCACTCACAGAAAATGTGAATCATTGCCAAACTGCCTACCACCAAAAACCCCTACCCTAATTTCCATATCAAACTAGGTCCTGTTTCAATTTCACACTGTTCTAACTAGGCTTACACTACATATATGCACTACCCCCTAACTAAACAAATTCCCTTGCCTGTACAAATCTCCATTGATTCAAATGCAGACTATTCCGAGTTCTACACATGCTCCTTTAAACAAACGGGAGGGGGCAGGATTGGCTGAAGCACCTACCTTGAAAAATCCAACAGGCTTGAACTCCCTGAAACTTGGGATGTTCGAGGTTTGCTGGAGCTAGCTTGCACATTCTTACTTAAGAGGAAAGGCTTTCTTTCAGCTATAACATAACTAAGAATTGTTTGTATACCCAAACAATCAAGACTTAGTGCAATTTATCATTTGACGTCGATGATGTTTGTGCACATGCTTGAACATTTGGAGCAGTGTATAAGTCCCTTTTTCATTGATTTGCAGTGTTATTGAAATGATAAATTGTGGGGCTTCAATCTCACTAGAAATGGATCTCCTTAGTGAGTGACCCACCGTTATCCATTTAATTTAATTTAATTCAGTCTGATAGTTGTAACTAAGTTGTTGAACACAACTATTTATGTTCTGAGAATTATCCTCTTTCCTTTGGCCTACATTAGAAATACAACCAAACCTCTCTTATTTCATTCAGAGTTGAGTGTTGTAGTGGCTACCAGTGTGCCATTACTGTGCCTCACATAGACAGAACAATGTGTTTCAACATAAGAAAACGTTAATGTCTGAAAGACTGGATACTGCGACATCTTAATAGTGAGTCAAGATCTGGAGTTTACAATTCACTAAGAGATAGAAGGCCTTGTGCTTGTTAACATCTTCTGCTTCTTTTTACCTGGCACTGTGAAGTGGTTCCTTGTGCATGCTGTATTATAGAATACTCCCAAATAAATAACGTTGCCACTTTCAAGCAAGTATTACAGTTTTATTTTAAACAGTTACATATTTTATATTTCAGATTTTGTCAGAAAATCTTGCAATCTAGAGAGTAAAAATACCTTTAATTCTATTTCAAAAGTTGAATCTGGAAAAAATATTTTAACAGTAGAAGTAGAATTCTGACTAACCTACTGTCGCAGATGGACTGGAGTTTATATGTTTATAGTCCAAATAAGTTTTGCTAACACGAGTGCATTGTTGGTCTCTGGGATCACACTGGTTAGATTATTGTAGATGGTTTGCAGAAACGTTTGCGTGAACCCGAGAAGTCTTCCTGCGTGGGGATTAGTCAGTCACCTTCCCTCTTATGTGTCTCCCGAGAAGTCTTTCCCATTGTGGGAATCTTGTGTGAAACCATTTCTTTGTCTTTGTCACTTATGTGTTTTGTAATTTGTACATTGCCATGTCTAATGTTCGACAAATTGCATACATTACCAGAAGCTATGCATCTGTTTGGTGGCAATAAATGTCTGTCCATCGAAGTGTATGTACATCAAGTTAATCACACAAATGTCCTATTTTTAGGAGAATGTTCGGACGCAGGTAGCAACAGACCTCTTAGTGTTCTCTAAGATCTATATTTTCCACTGGAAAAGGGTCATTCTGTGCAAATCCAACTCCTTTACAAATGTAAGACAGCCCACATGAGACCACATGCTTCTTACGAACAAATCAATCTAATGGTGGTAAATGGGTTTATTTCTTTCAAGTTCATGATCTAATCAGTGTTTTTCCTCCTTTGCGTAGATTAAAAATAGACGATTATCAGGGTAATCTGTCAATAACCTACATTGTATTCAGGAAAGGGATCTCCTTTGAACACTGATTTGTTGTCATGACTACATATGAAGGAAGGTCCCACTTGGGTAAATATAATAAACAGGCTATTTTTACATTTAACCCAGAAATGATTTTTGGCAATGGAAGGAAGTTTATCTCCATTGCTTTAAACCTGTTGCTTTTGTGATCACATGACTTTTAAGTAGAAAATATGTTTAATCACTTTCATCTAGATGCAGGTCCTCTCCATTCACTGGTGATTAAGAAACAACATACAATTAGGATTTGATTAGCCCCGACAACATTGCACAATAGGCACACATTTTTGTAGTTTATCAGCACTCTAACCTATCAATACTACAATCTTAATTTTATAGGTTGTAGTTTGCAGAGTCATATCAAAACAAATGCAAATGAAGTTTTCTAAAATTGTATTTGCTAGAGGGAGCGTCAGCAGCTTACTCTTGCCACATGTGTAAATGGGAAACTCTGCATAAAGTGTGTGGAAATATTGATAATATCCAATCCTTTTTTAGGGGATCTGACATTTGCCAAATAATTTGAAGAAAACATTAATAAATAAGTTATATGACTCAATAAATATTTGGTGTGCTGAATCGTGGTCAAGATGACAGACTAAGAAGCAATGCCGCCTTGTTGCTGTTGATTCCTTTTTCCGGGGACCTCTGGAAGCCCTGCACATGCTTCTGAGCAGCAACCTGTTTGAGAACTGAGTACCCATGCCTAAGTCAGAACCCACAAATTCACTGAGTTGCTCATTCCCAAGGGGACAACATGCAAAAAGCAAAGGGTCCTTGTTATCTTTAATACTTTATCAAAAAGGGATATAAACATGTTCTTCAAAAGAGGATTGTTTATTAATTAACAAAGCAAAAATTCCAAGATTATATACATGTGTTCTGGAAATTGATGAACACAACACTGTGCCGGGAATGTTTCTTAATTAGGGGTATGGAAAACTAAAACAAAAACAAAATCAAAATAAGAACCCAACTAAGAAATAATGAATTACCTAAAAGGGACCATCTAATGCAGAAAAAAGTACAAAGGTTCTACCGTCAGCAAATAAACAATGACATATGAAAAACAGAATACAATACAAAATCCATGCATAAAACAAACCACTAAACCTTAATGCCCAGTTCGAGTCATAGACCTAGGAGTTCATAGACATGTAGGTCCTCTCTACCATACAATTGTTTGGGGCTTAACAGGGTTAGAACAGGTAGATATTGCAACTCAATCTGCCTCTATCCCTGTGAATACCACAAAAACAGAAGTACATTTTTTTCCATCTACCACTATTCCCTCTCCTATACCTCCTCCATTTTTTTATTTCCTACTTCTCAAATTTTGTTTGTTTCCCCTGCTCGTTATCTGGGACTTTACTTTGATTCCGCTCTATCATTTACACATCATATCTCTGTTTCCTCTTTAGCTTGCCGCTATCATCTATCTAATATAAAAAAAGTTAGCTCTTTCCTAACTTTTGATGCAACTAAACTACTCATATCTTCTCTAATTTTCTCACGTCTTTTCTGTTGCTCCGTGGCACTTTTTGTTCTTCCTATTTCTTCAATTGTTCCTCTAGAATCTGTTTTCAATGCTGATATTCGGGTACTCTTTCGTTTGACTCCGCGTGAATCAACATCATCTGCTTGTTCTACTCTGGGCTGGCTCCCCTTTCATGCACAGTTTACATTTTGTTTTTGGTTTGGTATTTAAATCACTATATGGACTTAGTCCTGACTACCTTTCCTCACTGGTCTCATTCTACACTTCCTCCCTCTCTCTTCTCTCTAATTCTCAGTTTCGACTTGTAGTTCCACCCCCTCCCTTTGCTCAATCACATTTTTGCACACTTGCGCACCTTTACCCCCTTGCACTGGAATCTTCTTCCTCTTTCTCTATGTTCTATCTTTTCTTATTCTTCATTTCACAAATCACTGAAACTACATCTGATCTGGCAAGCCTGATTCCGTGCACCCAATGTCAATCCTCATTTATTCGCTTCTGTACCATTTTTATATTTTTGCTATGTTAAGTGCTTTGGTTTAAAGCGCTTTATAAATACCAAGTAAATAAAAATATACAAAATACTGTTTCAAACACAGAGATCTTAAGCAAGCATGTGTTCAGTGGCCATCCATCAGCAGTTGTCTACTCGAGTTGCGACTTCATATAGGCCAAGGAAGTTCACGAGCTAAGCCTTCATCAGGGTAAGAAAATTCATGGCAAGATGGTCGTTTTAAGAAACTGTTAAAAACAACAGAAGATAATTTTGATTGTATCTCAACTTGCTTACAAACCTTTTTCAAACACACATCCCAAAACCCCACTTAAAAGGTTCAATACAATGTTGAAGCATATTTGCTTTTCTCACAGCTAGGAATTGGCATTGCTTCAATGGCAAGCGACCCCGACGTGCATTATTTGAGAGCTCAGATGACCAAATTGGTACACTGATAAAAGGAAAATCAGTACTTTCCAGAGGATTCATAACTAATCACTGAGTGAACTGGCATCCATTTTAGCAGGAATCATTGCAGGTTCTACCAACAAGCATCAATGTTGTTGCAAATGCTACAAAGATAAGGACCAGGTTGAAGGTGAACAGGATGATGGTTGTGAACCAACAAGTATATCTAGGGTGCACAACAGTTTTACATACCCTAATGTGGAAGCGGGATAATCTCTGAAGCAAAATAGTTAAAACGCAGTGCCGGCATCATCCCAGTACGGCATGCGCACTAACAACAAAATGGGACAAATGCAGTTGGAAAGGGCATATAATGCATCATACAGCAAAAAGTTACGACGCGAGACAAAGCTGTTCAGTTCAAAGCAGCCATGGGACCCCCTCCTCTTGCTCACCTGTGGCCTTTGTCAAGCATCGAAAGGCACGTCTGCAGGCACGTATTCATTGATCCTGGCACATGGCCAGGCTCCCAAACTATAGTCCTTAAAAAGACGTAAAAGTTCACGTAAGAGCTGCTTGGGGAACATGTGACCTGACAACTGAAGAAATCAGAGCAATTTCTTCCGCAGCTATGTTGAAATAGGTGTCCCAATTGTAAGGATCACACTATCGGTGGCCATCTCAGATCCATAGTTGGTGAATGTGGAGTGCCTTCACCGTGATTGTAAAGAAATTAAACAAGCGCAGTCCAATAGTGTCCATGAGTACAAGGTGAATACCAAAGCATTGATAGTCTAATGCTTGTACGGACAGTGCTTGAAGAACATACATTGGAAGGGTTTATTGCAGGTGGAGTTATCAAATAAGTGCAGTCCAAAGAATCTCCCAACTGATGCCTGGCTCCTCATTCTTGAGCCTGAGGATCCAACGTTGCTCCAGCCTGATAAGATCATTATGAGTGCCATAATTATTTGGATCAGTGGTAATATGGTTGATGACCATCTATTTGATATCTCTGTCTTTGTGAACCTGTTCGCTATAATTTTGCACTAGTGGGGACGGGGTGACATTGCGAATCCTAGATCGATGTTCGCAAATGTGTATGGAGACTTTTCTGGTGGTCATCGCAATATACAATGTTTCACATGGGCACTGAACAACTTATATAATGGTACTGGAATTGTAGTTTGTGTGTTGCTTCAAAGTCCAATTCACAACAGAATAGTTGAATGTGGTGGCAGTCAGGCTGAACTCGCACACACTACAATTGCCACGAGGATGGTGTCCTATCTCTGTCGAAATGGCAGACCCAGAGGTCAGAAAGTGTGTTCCTTGCACCTGTGATTGAAAAACTGGAATGGACCAATTTGTTGCAAATGGTTGGTCCCCTTTTGAGGCCAAAGGTGGTAAGGCGACACAGCCTGTGCTGTCGACTAGGACCCAATGTTTTTTAAAAAAAAATCTTTTAATCCTGGATGTATTGCTAGAAAAGGTAGTCACACAAACCAGTTTGTCACGTTTATTGGTTTTGGGTTGATGTGACAAAAGAGCATCCATATCTTTTTTTTTAATTTTCTTTTTAATCCTTTAGATTTTTACAATAAAGTAGCAGAAGAAATAAGAAGAATTGTAAACAAAAGTAGCCTCACATTCTCAAGTCTTTGAAAGAAGAGAAATAAAAGGGGCTGACTAAGCCGTAGAGCTTTCAACACAAGGCACTCTATTGTAAGGCGACCATTGTCGTAGTGCACTCGACCACCTGTTGTGTTGGTGCCGGAAAGGTTTTTTGGATGTGTTGTAAGATGTTATATGTTGCCAGCATCCACGAGGTCCTTTCCCCTGCCATCATCCTTGCCCAGCAAAGGTCTTCCTCACATGGCACAAAGTCCAAAAATAAATGCCTCAAATGGAGTGATCTGATCCTCAAAGTTCCTGGGCAGTAGAGAAGTAAGTGGCGGATTGACTCCACTACTTCAGGTAGGCCACAGAATCTGCAGCCATTAGTTATGGCAAGTCCCCGTGTAGAGAGAATTTTGTAAGTGTGTAACAGATTCAGTCTTGCTCTCAGTAACAGGTTCCTGGCTTGTTTTGATGGAAACTGCTTTATGAATGGCTATAGCTCGTTCATTTCTTTAGGATTCAGGGGCAAGTGACTCGTCAGTTTGTTGGAGGCAGCTATTTCTCCCGTCTTAATCCAGTCTAGCTATTTTTCTTTGCTCAAAGCCTTCACTGGGTTGGTTTTAAGTGACTCTATATCTGCAGTGATCTCGTGTAAAGTTTCTAGGTTCTGTTGTGACCACCTATTTGACATTTTATAGCTTGAGCCTTTCGTTTCTTGTAGGATCAATTTATAAACTGAAGGTAAAGCATCAAAGAGTTACATCTGCCTGAGGCCACGAGGGAGAGTAAACTTAGTTCTTTTCTAATGCAGGCTATTGAGACACAGTTTGGAAGTCCTAAGATTTTTCGCCAACAGCTTGCCTCCAAAGTAGGCCATAAAGATGTTGAAATATTAGACATTGCGTCTGCGCCATAAGTTAGTGTTGGCACCACCTTCATTTTGTAAAAGTTCATCACAGGAATCAAGGAAAAGCAGCCAAATTTCCTATCGATTGCGCTGCCTTGAGCCGTTAGTTTTCTTGTTTTTTCTTTCAGAAATGTTTGCATACCTGTCTCATTCTTAGAGTTATCCAGGATCACTCCCAGATTTGTTTTCCTTGTTTTTTGAACCTTTGGACACAGTCATGAGTATAGTTGTGTTCTCATTGATCTCCAAGTTGTTTCTTTCCATATATGCCTGAGGGTTACTGAGCTGACATTGCAGCCCTATCGTTGTATAGTCGAGGAGTATCATGTCATCTGCATAAAAAAGTCTGCTTACTTGGGTTTTTCCTAGTTCAGGAGGGAAGCTTCGAACGTCCGCTTCAGAATTTTTGATGTCACCAAGGAATGCTAGGAACAGAGCCGAGGCCAGTGGGCATCCTGTTTGACTCCCCTTTGCGTCTGTATTGGAGCAGATAGAAGGCCTTATAATAATAATAATTTGGCTTTTATATAGCAGTACAAACTCTCAAGTATCTGAGCGTTACTCTCGGATATGGGGGGTTCTATGTTAAGGTAAATACCAGGATCCTCCCTCTCTTCCTTCTCACCTGTATCTTGTTCCTCAGAGGAGCTCTCTGTAGATATCGTCCTTCTATTTCTCCAATTTCCCTCTTGACTCTCTTTGTAGGTTTTGGGACGGACTCGTCTGGAGGCCACCTTGCCAGTTCGCAGATTGCTCGGCAGTGGGACCCTCAGGGAGTCCGCCCCTAATTCCAGGGAAAAAGGCGTAGGCCGGACAAAACCCTGGCGTGATGGTTAACTGCTGCAGGATGGAATGCAGGAGAGCGTAGACTACGATTCCCAGAAGTCTCTTCCAAAATTCAAACAAAACGAAATCCAGGCACAACAAGGCGGTAGCGGGAAGAGAGTGAATGCAGCTGAGTGGAAGCGGGATCCGCACACGAAGAGGAGCGGGAAACGAAGGTTGTAGTAAATGGACCAAAGAAGAGTTGCGCAGAGGGTGGAATGCAGAAAAACAAGGTAAGCAGGCGTCAAGTGGGAGGTATAGCGGAGGAAAGCAGGAAACAGAAACCCAGCGGGGAAACAGCTGGAGGGCAGAGAAAACTCACACGAAGAGCGCGAAGGAAGAAACTTCAGCGTGTAAACCCGAAGCGGAAACAGAGGGTTGCAACGCACCGGTGTAGCTGTCCGGTGCGTAGATAACGTAGAGCCTCAGGGGGGCGTGGCACGGCAGTCCGGACACTAGACCGCAGCGAATGGTTCCGTTAGTGTTTCTTCCATCGAGTCCACAACTTCCAGGACGGACGCGTCGTGACAGTATAACCTCTTCTCCTCTGGACCCCTCCGGGTTTCCCTGGATGGTTTCTATGGAAGAGACGTAGTAGTCGAGGTGCACTGAGGTTTCTTGCAGGTTCCCAGGACCTTTCAGTCCAAGGGTATCCTTTCCAAAGTATGAGGTACTGGAGAACCCCGTGTCAGTAACGAGAGTCCAAGATACAAGAGACTTCATATTCGGGATCTTCTTCTAAGTTTGGGATGCATTTCTTGATTTGTCTTTGATATGGGTCTTTTTTGTAAGCCTTGAGAAGGGACACATGAAATACTGGATGGATCCTTCGTAAGGAAGAGGGTAGTTTAAGTCGAAAAGCTACTGGATTGATCTGCTGTTCAATGATGTATGGGCCAATATACCTTGGAGTGAATTTTCCTGGACGTATACGCCTTGGTAAGTATTTTGTGGATAACCAAACCTTATCTCCAGGCTTCCAGATCGGATTTGCTCGTCGCTTTCTGTCGGCCCATTTCTTATAGGATTGACGGCTGGCCGTTAATGTTTCCTGAGCTCTCAAGTGGGTTTGTTTGAGGGCATTCAACAATTGATCTACGGTGGGTATGTTAGTGGTTGGAATCACTGACTGTGGGATATGTCGAGGTTCGTATCCATAAGTACACTTGAAAGGGCTCATACCAATCGCTGAATGTACTGTATTATTATAGGAGAACTCGGCTATTGGTAGGAGTTGGCTCCAGTTATCCTGTGTCTGGTTGCAGTAAAATCTGAGGTATTGTTCCAGTGTAGCGTTTAGTCGTTCGGTCTGTCCATTGCTCTCGGGATGGAATCCGGAAGACAATGCCCTTTGGACTTGCAATTGTTTACACAACGAGGACCAAAATTTTGAGGTAAATTGAGTCCCTCGATCCGAGACTATTGTATGTGGTAGACCATGTAGTTTGACTATGTCTTTCAGAAATACTTCTGCAGTCTTGGTGGCAGATGGAGTTCCCTGTAGAGGGGAAAAATGAGCAAGTTTACTGAATGAGTCTACTACTACCATGATGGCTGTGAATCCTTCTGACGGAGGTAAGTCCACGATAAAATCCATGGATATATGCTGCCAGGGACCCACAGGTAATGAATCCTGTTGGAGAAGGCCCAGCGGCTTGGCCGTGCTGTATTTACCTTGAGCACACGTGGGACAAGAAGATACATAGGCATAGACATCCTTGACCATTGTCGGCCACCAAAAGTTTCTCTTTAGTAGATGTAGTCTGGCCGCTCGACCCTTATGTCCTGCTGTGGGTAGATCGTGACACCAGGCTAGTGCTTGAGACTGTAGCCCGGAATTCGGTAAGAACAGCTGGTTACCCTTCTTGATTAAGGATGGAAAACGTGTGACCGTGGATCTTGCTTGGGCTTCTAACACTTGTTGTAAAAAGGTGTTGACTGTTCCTATGAATTTCTTCCCTTGAAGTAACTGTTCGTGATTGGAGTATGAACCCGATTCTTCCCCAAAACTCCGGGAGAGGGCATCCGCTAGGTGATTCTCCTTTCCTGGTAAGTATGTTAGTTCGAAATCATATTGAGAAAAGAAGTATGCCCACCTGGCATGGCGAGAATTTCGGCATTCCATACTCTTAAGTACACTAAGATTCCGGTGATCAGTTCGTACCTGGAACGGGAAGTTAGCTCCTTGTAAAAGGTACCTCCATTCTTCACAGGCCTGTCTCATGGCCAACAGTTCCTTTTCTACTACAGAGTAATTCTTTTCACTCGGGGAGAGTGTCCTAGAATAATAAGCAACAGGATGCTCCAGTCGATCTTCCTTCTTTTGTAGGAGAGCAGCTCCAATAGCCCCTTGTGAGGCATCTGTCTCTACAATGAAAGGTATGGTTTGATCAGGTTGCCTGAGGATGGGTGCGGAAATGAAAGCCTCCTTGAGATGTTTGAAAGCCATATCGGCCTCTTTATTCCAGCAAAATCGTGTGCCTTTCTTCAGTAAGGCTGTGATGGGCAGGACAATGTTGGAAAATCCCAGCATAAATTTATGGTAAAAATGTGTCAGTCCTAGGAACCTCTGTATATCTTTTACTGAATTTGGAGTGGGCCAGTTTTGGATGGCTGAGGTTTTGTTGGGATCCATTTCTACCTTTCCTTCCGACAGGATAAATCCCAGATAAGGGACTGTAACAGCCTCAAACAAACATTTTTCTGGTTTGGCTAGTAGATGATGAATACTGAGCCTTCGGAGTACCTCTGATACATGCTGACGATGTTGTGTTAGGGTTGATGAAAATACCAAAATGTCATCCAGATAGACCACTACTGAATTGAACAAAAGATCACAGAAAATCTTGTCCATAAATCTCTGGAATTGAGCCCGAGCATTGACCAACCCATAAGGCATCATTTGTACTCCTAATGACCCAAGGGAGTCCGGAAAGCGGTCTTCCATTTCTCTCCTTTTCGTACTCTCAAGAGATGATATGCTCCTCTTAGGTCTAACTTAGTAAACCACTTGGCTCCTTGCACTGCTTCCATTATATCCTTAATCAAGGGCATGGGGTACCGATCCTGAATGGTCAAGCTATTAAGACCCCTATAGTCAATACAAGGTCGGAGCTCCTTGGTGCCTTTCTTGGGGATAAAAAATAAAGATGCTCCGACTGAGGAGGTGGATTCTTGTATAAGACCATTTTGAATATTGGTGTCCAAATATTCTCTTAGAGCTTCCCTTTCAGGAAGAGACAATGGAAACATACATCCAAAAGGAACTACAGCATCCGGTACCAGATCAATCTTACAATCCTCATTGCGACTTGGAGGTAAAGGTCTGGGTTGAACATCTGCAAACACATCAGCATAACCTTGATAGTGCCTTGGTATGGTGTTGATACTTCTTACAGAAAGAGTAGACACTTGAGGACATAGTTGTTCCTTGTTGGATAGGCAGAACCGAAAACATTGTTCAGAGTGGAATTCCACTACATTGGCTGTCCAGTCAATGCCAGGATTATGCCTTTTTAACCATGGGATGCCTAGGATAATTGGAAAGTGAGCTGCTCTTATGAGATCAAACACCATTACTTCCTGATGAAATTTCATCTTTACTCCCAGTTCTTGAGTCTCCTGCCTGATAAGGCCCGAGGACAAAGGGGTACCATCCACCCCTTCTACAGGGATTGGGAGAGGTTTCACTCTTCTGGTGATAGCATGATCTAAAGCCCATTGATCGCCCATGAAGTTCCCTGCCGCTCCACAATCCAACATGGCCAGACATTCTACAGAGTGTCCTCCTTTCCAATCTAGAACCACCGGTAAAACCATCAACTGATGTGAGGCATCTGATACTTGGGGTGTATTAGTGATACAGGGACCTGCCGTTTGAACCCCTTCCTTGTCCCTGTTCAGGGTCGGGGTCTTTTCGTTTCCCGATCTCCTGGGAGGTACATTTGGACAATCTCGCAGGAGGTGTTTCTCAGAACCACAATACATACATAAGTTCAAGTCTTTACGTCTCTTTCTCTCGATTGCAGTTAGGGGCCCTCGTGCAGTTCCGACTTGCATGGGTTCTTCTGTTTGTTGCACGGTTCTTTCAGGTGGTGTAGTAATAAAGGAGAAGGATGAGGAGGGTGATATTCCAGACTTGTATCTTCGTCTTTCGGTGCGTCTTTCGGCCATGCGGTATTCTATCTGAAGAGCCAGAGTAACCAGTTCCTGGAAGGATTCTGGACTAGCTACCCTCGAGAGTTCGTCTTTAATCTCATCAAGTAAATCCCGTCTGAAGAGGGTTTGCTTGGCGGAATCCGGCCATCCCGTTTCCGCTGCAATCCTTTGAAAGGTTGAAAAGTACGTCTGTACATCTTGAGAACCCTGTTTAGTATCCACTAGGTTCTCATATGAGGTGAATAGAACTTCGGATGTTTCGAATCTTGTGTGGAACTGTTGAACAAAGGCTCCATAATCAGCTAGAATTGGGTCGGAATTAGTCACCAACAGAGTTGCCCAAGCTAGGGCATTACCTCCTAGATTGGAGATAAGAAAACCGACTTTGGCTTTGTCAGATACAAACATCCTTGGGCGAAAGGTAAAGTAGACCTGACATGCGTCAAGAAATTCTTTCATTCCTTTGGGATTTCCTTCGTACTTGCCACATGGCAAGGGCATAGGAGGAAGGACATCTCGTACCTCCTCCCTTTGTGTAACGTGTAGGCGTAGAGCATCATTATTCGCCTTTAATGCATTATTATCGGCCTTTATTGCCTGTAGTTCAGCCGTAATTCCCTGAATCGCAGTTCCTGATATTGCTCCAAACTGGCCATCTTTTGGCGTTGCAATCTCTCAGATATGGGGGGTTCTATGTTAAGGTAAATACCAGGATCCTCCCTCTCTTCCTTCTCACCTGTATCTTGTTCCTCAGAGGAGCTCTCTGTAGATATCGTCCTTCTATTTCTCCAAGTTCCCTCTTGTCTCTCTTTGTAGGTTTTGGGACGGACTCATCTGGAGGCCACCTTGCCAGTTCGCAGATTGCTCAGCAGTGGGACCCTCAGGGAGTCCGCCCCTAATTCCAGGGAAAAAGGCGTAGGCCGGAAAAAACCCTGGCGTGATGGTTAACTGCTGCAGGATGGAATGCAGGTGAGCGTAGACTACGATTCCCAGAAGTCTCTTCCAAAATTCAAACAAAACGAAATCCAGGCACAACAAGGCGGTAGCGGGAAGAGAGTGAATGCAGCTGAGTGGAAGCGGGATCCGCACACGAAGAGGAGCGGGAAACAAAGGTTGTAGTAAATGGACCATAGAAGAGTTGCGCAGAGCGGGGAATGCAGAAAAACAAGGTAAGCAGGCGTCAAGTGGGAGGTATAGCGGAGGAAAGCAGGAAACAGAAACCCAGCGGGGAAACAGCTGGAGGGCAGAGAAAACTCACACGAAGAGCGCGAAGGAAGAAACTTCAGCGTGTAAACCCGAAGCGGAAACAGAGGGTTGCAACGCACTGGCGTATCTGTCCGGTGCGTAGATAACGTAGAGCCTCAGGGGGCGTGACACGGCAGTCTGGACACTAGACCGCAGCGAATGGTTCCGTTAGTGTTTCTTCCATCGAGTCCACAACTTCCAGGACGGACGCGTCGTGACAGTTGCTTATTATTACCCACAGTGTGTGGTGCTCATTTATCGACCTCGGAAGGATGAAAGGCTGAGTTTGGCCCCGCCGGGAGTCAAACCTGCGTTAGCAGGCTCTGCACGGATGTCAAAGCAAGCACTCTACTCGCTGTGCCACTTGACCAGCCTTGTTGATCTAGATGCACTCTCATGTTTGTACCTGAGTACAAAGCTTTAATAGGCTCCAGAAAGGAAGTAGGACAATTCCAGACCGATAGTTTCTCCCACAGTAATGACCTGTCCACACTGTTAAATGCTTGGGTGAGGTCCACAAAAATGATGAATATCCGGGGTCCCCCCTCTAGAACTTTGTGCTTCAAGATGTTCATTGTCAAGATGTTAGCTGATGTTCCAAAGTTTTTCTTAAACCCCGTTTACAGGAAGTCCTCATATGGCGCCGTCTTGGCCCAAGCTTTAAATTTGTTTAAAAGGAGAGACCCAAACACCTTTCCAATACAGTCCAACAGAGCAATTGGGCGGTAGTTTGCCGGATTGCTCTTGTTTCCTTTTTTGTAAATTGGCACCACCATTGCTGACTTCCACGATGGCAGGACTGATTTCAATTCAGCACATCTTCGATATATTTTACTCAAGAGCGCTGCCCACTCTTCCGGATGTGCCTTGATATCCATGTTCGTAATGCCGTCAGGTCCGGGCTCTCTAGAGTTCTTAAGAGACTTGATCTGGTGAGTTATTTCTTCACAGTCATCGAGCAGCACCCATTTTGCTGAGTCTGAGCATCCATATCTTTATATTAGGCATGTCTAGCAGCATGCTTCAGGAACTTAGATGGGTATCCTCTGTTTCCCTTGGCTTGCCTTTTATAGTCATCTTTAAAAGAGTATTTCTTTATCACTCTTGAAACAGATAATAAGGTAAGTTCTGCCTCATGGTTCTGAGTTGTTGACTATTGAATAGCAAAAGTTCGTTTCAATCAGTGGGCTGTCAAAACAAGGTGGTATAAAATTGACCATTTACATGTTTAATCAAAAGGTCAGAAAGGGTAGTTCATTTCTGGTTGACTGATAGGTGAATTGTAAGTGAGTATGCCGACTCTTAAACCAAACTATGAAGGTTTGGAAGATGTATTTGGGATCACTCCAGATAAAAGATATATCATCTATATATTGGCACCAATGCTTGATATGCGATGAATAAGGATTATTGGAGTAGATGTGTGTGTCCTCAACCTCTGTCATAAATAGGTTGGCCAGAAAGGGCACGAAGATTGCTCCCTTAGCTGTACCCTTTTTTCTGAATCAACAATTAATTGCCAAATGCGAAGAAGTTCTCGCATAACATGATCTGCAGGAGCTCTACCCGGAATCTGGTGGGAACAAGATGTGGGTCAGAACATTCATCTAATTTAGATTGAATGACCCTGATGGCCTCATCCGGATGGATGTTCATGTATAATGAATGAATATTGCATGTGACAAGTAGCTCCTGCTCATGTTCAAAATCTAAACCCTCCAAAATTCTGATGGCTGATGTTGTGCCCTGAAGATAAGATCTGGAAATTTTAACTAAAGGCTGTAGGAAACTGTCCAGATATTTACCACCAGGTTCCAACACTGCACATTCCCAAGCACCAGGACGTGCAGAAGCACAGTGGACGAGGCATTGGGCATACAGGATAACTCTTAACACTGGAATGTATGTTCCAGGTGCAGCTGGAGGAGAGTGAAGCTGAGCCAGAGCCCTATTGAACTTTTGTAACCTATTTAATGCCCCATATAATCTCCTGGACAGATGACATAGCCTAGGTGCATGCCAGGATCCGTTTTACCACTCCCATATATGTGACTTAAGCTCTCGTGGATGTGTGAGAGCAAGTCCCTCCGTCTGATGGCATATGATGTAGGGCTCCAGTAACAGGATAGTTTTCTAACACAACTGTTCACCCTTGACTAGTTTACCATGTGCAGTTGCTGGCATGTATATACCTTTCACAAGTAGACAAAGACAGAACGGTTGCTGGATATGTGAGGATGAGTTTTGAGTCCAAAATGTTGACCTAAGGAACGAATGAGGATCCTGGGTCCGTCTCCTAAATTGGTGGGTAGTAGCTGCCTTGTTTTGCGGGCGAGCATTCCAGGGACCACTTGTGAGACCTCTCCAATCCTGTTAGAGTGAAGAAATCAGACACAACTCTCCAAACTAACTCTCTGCTGCAGATGGCTCATCCAGACACAATTACCACAGCTTATATGAAGAAAAAGGAGAGGTCACTGGATATAAATAGCTTTGAGTGTCAAGGCTCAGAACCACACTGTAAGACGGAAGAAGTTGTTACACACATGTGCCTTGGCTGGCTCAGGCAGCAACAGACTTGCCAGTCATGGCTGATGTAATACTCACAAGGACACATCTGTGCACTATTTATGTTCACTCTAACAGATTCCCTCAAAACCTTTATGAAGGATACCATCAGTACAATTGAGACCTATTTTTTGAAGGTTGTCAATAAAGGAAAGACATACCTGAAATGGGTGAAACGGTAACAAAAGGAAAAGTACATCACAAACTGAAAGAGAAAATATCCTGGCTGGTGGGAGAAATGTGGACTCTGCAAGCCACCATATAGGCACAGCACGCAAGTATGAATACCATTTTTTCAATAGGAAGAATTTATTTGGCTCAAAACAATCAAAGTGCAAACAAATAACAATTATACACATTTGTGAAATCAGTACAGCTTAAGATCATTTCTATATTTATAAAAAGACAGTAAAACAAGTTCATGGAATCAGCACATGTTAAAATCTTTATAAAATATACAAATAGGAATAAAATTGAAGGCATTTTACATTGGTATGTTTCAGCGGTATGTTTGACATTTCATCAAGCTGAGAAAGATATTCTTTTGTGCATAAACAACCTTCCCATCGTTAATTGGTTGAACATACTTGCGTGTTGCTATGTTCAATGTACTGATAAGTTATTTGTGTCAAATATTTGGTTTTGTATTTCCATCCTTCTTATTAAAAATGCAGTGTACAGATAATTAGCTAACACAAAACACAGTGGCTTCAAATTAATGCTTTGAAGAAGCCCAAAGCATTCTCCATATGCCTAAATCCATTTGCCCCGAGAGCTGATTTAATCCATTTGCTTCTTACCAAAGAATATAACGGGCAAAAAAAAATAACATAACATAGACAGGTGTTTCAAAAATATTTGTGCAATTTGGGCAATGAATGTGATTCTCATTGATCCAATGAGACAAAAATGTTTGGCCGGAGGTAGTGTGTCTAGGAGAAACTTTGTTAGTAATGTTATGTTATGTTATGTTATTTTGCACTTATATAGCGCCTTATATACCATTGGTATGGTCTGAAGGCGCTGGTAGGTTGAACGCCCTTGGGAACCGCAGTTCAAATCAGTAGAGAGAGTAGAGAGAGTCAAAAAGGTGCGTGTGAGCACCAGGTATGTGTACAGCTCGTGCAGTATCGGTGTAATAGCTGCTTTCTAGCGGTAGGTGTGGTGGTTGAGAGGTCAGGGGTATGTGTTCGTTCTGGCAGGATTTATCCAGATCGGATGTGGCTGCGTTAGGCCTGAGGAGAACGCCTCGCTGGGGGGTGCGTAACCAGCAGTGATTACTTAGAGTGATGTGGGGTGAGCGGCAAATGTTGATATGAGAACAGTTATACCGAATGGTGTCATAGTATCTCTGTGTTCTATTTGAGTGATGGTGTAAGGAGAGAGTAAGCGTGTTGGTGAGATATGATGGGTTACATGGGGTACACTTCTATATTCAACTTTCCACGGGAGGCTCTTGGGCGTATTTCTTAATTCACAGGGAGGCTACAGGGCACACTTCTAAATTCAGCGGGTTGTTGGGCACATTTCTAGAATCACAGAGAGGCTATTGGACACACATCTAAATTCAACTTTCTAAATGTACTTCTAAATTAAACTTTCCACAGACAGGCTATTGGGCACACTTTTAAATGCAATTCTATATTCAACTTATCACAGAGTGGGTACACTTCTAAATTCAACTTTTCACAGAGAGGTTGTTGGGTACACTTCTAAATGCTGCTTCTAAATGCACTTTCAATGCAACTTTCTAAATGTACTTCTAAATGCAACTTTCTACATAGAGGCTATTGGGCACACTTCTAAATGCAACTTCTAAATGCAATTCTAAATTCAACTTTCACAGAGAGGCTGTTGGGTACACTTCTAATTCCCTTTTCACAGAGAGGCAATTGGGTATACTTCTAAATTTACTATTGACAGTTCTATCTAAGTGTGGGCATGCTAATATTCATAATTCCATCTAAGAGTGGACATGCTAACTCTCACAACTCCATCTAGGAGTGGACAAGCTAACTTTCGCAGTTCCATCCAAGTGTGGGCATGCGAATATTCACAGTTCAATCTAAGAGCGGACATGCTAACTTTCACAATTCCATCTAAGAGTGGACATGCTAACTTTCAAAGTTTTAACTAAGTGTGGGCATGATAATATTCACCATTCCATCTAAGAGTGGACATGCTATCTTTCAAAGTTTTAACTAAGTGTGGGCATGATAATATTCATAATTCCATCCAAGAGCGGACATGCTAAGCCTCACAGTTCTAACCAAGTGTGGGCATGTGAATATTCACAACTCCATCCAAGAGTGGACATGCTATCTTTCAAAGTTTTACCTAAGTGTGGGCATGATAATATTCACAATTCCATCTAAGAGTGGACATGCTAATATTCACAATTCCATCCAAGAGTGGACATGCTATCTTTCACAATTCCATCCAAGAGTGGGCATGATAATATCCACAATTCCATCCAAGAGTGGACACGCTATCCTTCACAACTCCATCCAAGAGTGGACACGCTAACCCTCACAACTCCATCCAAGAGTGGACATGCCAACCTTCACAATTCCATCTAAGAGTGGACATGCTAACCTTCACAGTTCTAACCAAGTGTGGGCATGCTAATATTCACAATTCCATCCAAGAGCGGACATGCTATCTTTCACAATTCCATCCAAGAGTGGGCATGCTATCTTTCACAATTCCATCTAAGAGTGGACACGCTATCTTTCACAACTCCATCTAAGAGTGGGCACGACAATATTCACAATTCCATCTAAGAGTGGGCATGATAATACTCACAATTCCATCCAAGAGTGGACATGCTATCTTTCACAGTTCCATCTAAGAGTGGACATGCTATCTTTCACAATTCCATCTAAGAGTGGACATGCTATCTTTCACAATTCCATCTAAGAGTGGACATGCAAACATTATGGCAGTCTATGTTATTTGGATGTAAGATAGAGTGGCATGGGCTTTCAGGAGTGGAGTGATTGCTCTACTCCCCACCCACACCACACTCACGGTTTTTGGTGGTGTCTGTTAGTTGCTGGCTTCATTGGCTTCCCCTGCGGACACCTGCAGACACATCTTGGAGCCGCCTCTGTTGGAGCCGCCCTTGGCCTTGGGGCCCTTAGCCGCTGGGGGCTGCCGGGCAGAGGGCTGCCCTGGGAGGACCTGTGATGAAGGGCTCACGGCCCAATCAGAGCGGGGGTGGGCGGGTTGGGGGGCGGGAAACAGGAAGAGGGAGCGGGGTGGGAGAGGGACGCTCCAAGGGCCTGGGGGCCTAGTAGGCTCCATAAACGGAGGCATGGCCGGAGGGCTTCCTTACCTCGCGACGGCCGTCTGCACAGAAATGCAGGGGCCGCCGCGAGGAGGGTCGCTAGACCCTTCCAGCTCGGGCTCACGGCCCAATCAGAGGGGGGGTGGGCGGGTTGGGGGGCTGGAAACAGGAAGAGGGTGCGGGGTGGGAGAGGGACGCTCCAAGGGCCTGGGGGCCTAGTAGGCTCCATAGACGGAGGCATGCCCAGAGGGCTTCCTTACCTCGCGACGGCCGTCTGCACAGAAATGCAGGGGCCGCCGCGAGGAGGGTCGCTAGACCCTTCCAGCTCGGGCTCACGGCCCAATCAGAGCGGGGGTGGGCGGGTTGGGGGGCGGGAAACAGGAAGAGGGTGCGGGGTGGGAGAGGGACGCTCCAAGGGCCTGGGGGCCTAGTAGGCTCCATAAACGGAGGCATGCCCGGAGGGCTTCCTTACCTCGCGACGGCCGTCTGCACAGCAAGTACAGGTAATCTTCAGAGTTTCAAGTCAATTTAATGTTCGGGTATTGTGTTGTCTTGATACCTAGATTATCGGTATTTAAAAAATGGGTGAGCGCAAAATTATGAATGATAATTCTTTTATTTTGCCATAGATAGAATTAGTCTCATTCCACAGATGGATGAGTTCTATCCTACCTTCTGAGCACTTCTGCCGATAACATGCTCAAAACACATCTTTTAAAGATGTTTTTTGAGGGTATGTGTTCACCTGCATAAAGGAGCTTTTTGTACATATCTTAGGTCAAAACCTGACTGGAAATACTGAGTGCCTTGTGCACCCCAGAGAGATATCATCACCATTCTACATAATTGATCATGGCAGAGGCCAGAGGAATATTGACTATCTGAATAGCTCATAGTAACTGTACCAGGAAAAAACACCAGCAAGCTTAGTGCTCAGAAGGGAAATGGAGCCAAAAAGAGAGGCACTGGTTCAATGTAACATGCAACTGAGGCCGAGATCTCCATTCAAGCTTCAGTTAGGCTTCAAGAATGAGAAACGAACTATAATCCCTCTCGGAAGAAAGGCAATGGAAGCTGGATTTCTAGAGAGGGGAAATGTGGATCCAGCAGCCGTAGTCAAGGGACCAGCATCGAATGGCCTCCACCATTCCCAAGAGCCATCAACATGGCAATTGCAGTGGAGCTGATGGAGACTTGAGGAGGGCTGTTTGACAGAAACCCTGCCCTGAAGCCTCTGGAGCATAGAAGATCAAAGCAGCGGTTGTTCAGTTTTTGACAAATGAGTAGAATTGAAGGCACTTCAAAATATGAAACTACCACCCTTCAGTAGGGCTATTGGCTAAGTTCTGTGTCGAGAGTGAGGGCCTTCATCACAAAGCATAGCTTTGTGGAAAAAGCTTGAAAAGGTTAACAAAATGTATCTAGTTGCGGTGGCATTCTGCTATGTGATAATGAAAGTACCTTACATAATATGCACGTACATTTCATCAGGTCCGTTTAGTGATTCTGTTTTCCAGATCTAGCCTTTTCCATATAAGTGCATCCTTCAAAAGCATTGTCCTGTGCAAAGTTTTGTTCTAAAGATGTCACTTTTTCCTAAGAAGCTGTTTATCATTCCTTTGAGTGAGTTGCGCTCTTCATTCACAGGGTTCGAAATTAAGCTTCAATGGACAGATGCTAAAACCAGGTGACTGGCATCACCTGGGTGACTGGCATCACCAAGTGGGCAGGAGCTACTGTAGGTGAACCAGGAGAGAGTCCACAGTGCACTGCAAATCTAACAGCAGTAGAAAATGCAAACCTTCACCTTTCACACATTATTTTTGATCTTGTATGTTTAAATGTGTACTAGAAGTGTACTAATTCTTCTTTAATAATCTTCTCAAATACTCAAAAGTTATTGTAATGCTCCAATTGGCCCTACGAGCCATCAGGGGCTCCTGGTAGCAGTTGTTTACATGCTACCCATGATCTACTAGGTTAAAGGCATGAACTAAGTAGCTCTCAGCAATTTCGAAGTTACAAATGAAGGTTGGTGCTTTGCCCATAGATGAATATAGGGGCTTATCCACAGTTCATTATACAACTAGCCATGTGGACACCCTTAGGGGAAGCATCATCTTAGAAAATAGATTCAATACCATATCCACATTGGAAGAAATTGATTGACAGCCCATGGTTTGCTCTCAGCCAGGATTAATACTCTTGATATGTTAATGTTAAAGGATATTTGTACCGAGCACTATCACCACCGGAGTGGTCCGCTGGATCTGTAACAAAGGGGGGGAGGTAGGTTAGGTGTGTTAGTAGTACAAAGTTTGGAAAAGAGCAAGAGTGCAGTGAAGTACTTTTGGTAGCTTCAGTTCGGTTAACAGTTAACGATTGGTGTGTTATTCGGTTCTGAGTCTGTCGTGTGCTGTTGTTTTGGGGTCTGTGTGGTGTGGTTGTTGCAGTGTGTGCGGGTTGCTGTGGCTTTAAGAGGTGTGGTTGTGTTTGGTTAGAGTGTGAGAGGTGTGCGAGGAGTGGAGAGGTTTTTAGTAATTTGTGGGGTTGGTTAGTATGCTTGTTAGGAGAGATGCATATTCCTATTGCGTCTCCTTCATGATTTCGAGAAGGTTGTTTCCTTTCGGTGGTTAAGTTTCAGCGTGACAAGGCTGTCTCATCTCTTTGTCATTATGCTAAATTGGCTACTTTCATGTTTCCATCTTTGCATTCGGCTAGCCCTTTTATCCCAATTTGTCTTTTCTGTAACCTAGGTTTGGATTGATTTACTAACGAGCTACCCCTGTGTCCTTCGTCATTTCTGAGTGGGCAAGGTTGTTTGGGGTGTTGCGCATGTATGTTGAATTTCTGTCCTCATGGGATTGTCACTTGTTTTCTCTTCCTTCTAGCGTTGTCTCTTTTGTTCTTGTAGAAGTTAACCCTTAGTTGTTCCTCAGTGTTGTCTGTGCCATCATATATTTTGTTAATCTGTTTGTTGTGTTTCCTGTTTGTTTTAGTTGTTGATTGTTCTTAAAACAACCCCATGCAGTAAAAACAGATAACTCTTGCATGCCTAGCGTTAACAAAGACAGTTGCAGCAAGGAAACTAGAGCTGAGATGAGAAATGAGATGAGATGAGAAAGATTGGGAGGAATTGCTATTAGCAGCCTCAAGCTTTAATTCAAGAGGCATTTGGGAAATGGTGAATAAAAGCCCACGTCATTATCCTTAAGGTAACTCTTTAATGGCCACCATCAAAGATGCTGTATGGGTAAAACATTTTACCATGCTATTTGGAAAACAACCAATGGCCAAGAACACTGATAAGACTCAGTAGCACTATTCAGACACCCACCAAACGAGAAATGCACTAAGTCTTTCAAAAATATAGGGAAGTGTTAACTGCCATTCGAGCACAAGCATGGAGGATTATATCCCATTCGATTTGTTTCATTCCTATGAATATGTTTTGGCTCCAGTACTTACAATTTCTTTTAACTGTATTTTGGAACAGCATTTCTACCGACTTCCTGGAAATATGCATTTGTTCGTACCTATCTATAATAAAGGTCTGAGAGATGCCACAATATCATAGAGATCAATCTCCCTGATTGATTCACAGCAAACATTATTTGGTATTATTGTTTTGTCTTGGTAGGATAGCTCAGGGGCAACGCGCTCACCTTGGAAGCAAGACGACACGGAGCAACGAAAGGTTTGATCCCGGGTTCAAGCTTAGAAACCTCTGGGTATTAAGCACGTTATAAATACCCAATCATATCTTATATCATATCATATATCATATCATATCTAGACTTCAGAATTGGGTCGAAACCAAGCATATCCTGGTTGATAACAAATTGGGTTTCCGAGAGTCTCTAGGAACCAATGACCAAGCGCTGAATCTCTAATGGTAGCACATTCCATCTCCATGAATATAGAGCCCGTCTACATGGCTTTCATGGATCTGAACACTGCCTTTGACAAAGTAAAAAGAGGTTAACTCTGGTGATGTCTCAGATCCATGAAATGCCTGCAGGAGTTAATCAGTATACTTTCAGCCCTACACACAGATAATCTGCTGTGTGTTTGTTCTAGTATTAACAGGCATTGCATGCCTTGCTTCCTGGTGGAGGTCGGAGTACAGCAGGGTTGCGTTCTCACACCTTTATTGTTTTCATTGTTCACAAGTGGTTTAACACAATTTTTCCAGAGGGCCAATGCTGAAGTTCTGCATTTTTGGTCTCGCTTTATAAAATTTCTTGCGTACCCAGACCATACTGTGTTAGTATCTAGGACTCCTTACGCATCTCAACTACTTCTTGATGTCTAATTTGAGTTTATTACAGACCTAGATTCGCAGATAAATATTTCTAAATCTGCTTTTTTAATATACCATCCAACAGGCAAGCCACCCAAGAAAAAGAAGCAATACTTTTATGTCCATGGTAACCCTTTCCTGTTAACAGAATCTTATGATTATCTAGGTATTACATTTACCAACATTTTTTACTGGGGAGGCCTTTGTGATAAAAGAAGTATCTATGATGACACAGGCAATAGGGGCTATAAAAAGATTTTTCGAGCCAATCCCTGTCATATTAAAGATCTGTAAAGCTAAATCAAAAGCTATAGCTCAATATGGGGCAATCTTATCGGGTAGCGCAAGAACTTCAGCCCTATCAGTTGAGGAAAACATATTAAAAAAATCCTGGGCCTCCCACTTTCATCCCCATTCTATACAGTTTACAATGAATTGAATGTTTTACAAATAGGAGGCTGATTGAGGCTGGAACAAGTAAAGTTGTGGCTCTGAATTTGAATGAATGTGGGGGCTGTATTGACTAGGGATATCATTTAATGTGTGTTGGGTTGCGATAAAATGTTTTAAATAAATCCTGGTTTGCTTTTATTAGAAAGTCTTTGCAGATGGTAAATTGCAATCTTTCATTTTCAAATGTACCTAACTCCAAAATCTTGGTGGACTCCTGAATCTCAACAATCCAACTAAGATACTGACTGGATAGAGAACAGGAGGGTCAGCTCCCGGGTTACCATTTGAGGTCAAGGAAAAAGAAATATAGAGCCCTTTTATCCCAAGCGAGATTTAACCTTATTATATTGAATGAAATCACTGCGAAATGGGTGGGGGGAGCTCTTACAAAGACTTTGGGCCTCATTATACATTAGGCGGCCGCGGAATGAACGGTGCCGTGGGACCGGCACCGTTCATTCCGGGCCGCCCTATTACGAGGTCTGCAGCGGGTCCCATTCTGGAATGCCTGGTCAGACCAGGCATCCTTAGCGGGACCCGCTAGCAGACCAGGATGCTAACAATGGGCCCGTTGTTAGCATCCTCCCCATTCCCATTTGAGCCCTACCGGGACTCAAATGGGAATGCGATGTACCGGTCCGGGTCTCGACAATGGGAATTACCGGGCCCGCCAAAGTCGGCATGGCCCGGTAATTCCCTATTCCTGGAACCCGGACCCGGTACCCGGTATGGGGGTAGCCATGCCGCTAAAAGCGGCATGGCTACCTCCATACTCGTAATGAGGCCCTTTGACTTGTCCAATCTGTATGGCCAACATTGAGGATTTACTTAATCTAATCATCTTTTGTCCAGCATACTCTGGCCCCCGGCAACACTTTTTGATTCCACTTCTTAGCCCTATGGATTTAAAACAAGGTAGATTAGCCTCCTTTATTATTGAAAGCTAGCTCACCTGTAACAGCATGGGCACTTGTAAGCTTTGTAAAAGCTGCATTGAATCTAAGAACCAAACTGATGCAAAATAATTGCTTTATAAATCTCTTGAATATATAATGAAAGTTTAACATTGTACATTTACCTTCTAGAGAGATTTTAGAAAATATTGTTATGTATATGTGGATCAGATTTTTACTGGTATATATGTGTTAATTAACTTTTTATTGCCTATGGAATAATGTATATTCTTTTAACCTTTGTATTGAATGAACCTAATATGTGATGTTTTTCTGTATTCAGATGTTTAATGGAACTGATATACTCCGAATAAACCTTGAATTAATTAATTAATTCATAATTGTTTAACATTTATTTTTAAATGTGTACTATATGTGTACTCATTCTTTTTTAATAATATTCTCAAATACTCAAAAGTTAATGTCACATATGTATGTTTGTAAGGCACCAATTGGTCCTACGAGGCATTGGAAGCTCCTAATATCTGTTGATTTCAAGCTAGCTAGGCTCCCAAAGGTAAAAGGCAGGAGCTAAGTAGCTTCCAGCTCCCAGCAATTTAGAACCCTGATTTATCTCGTCAGTTTCTTTTATACAAGGGCTATTTCAGATGCGAGAGATCTTCTGCAGAACCAGTCAGCCAAAACATGTTTCACAAGTGAATGCCATTATATACATTCTTGTGCCAAATAGCATGAGCCGAATAGCAGTTTGGGCAGATCTGACATGATTGCTTATAATAGGGAAAAGTACATTGGTATTCCATTGCCTTTTTCCCTATTATGTCTTTTGTTTGATTCATCCTTATCCTGTCGTGCGCTCTCCCAGGAATGTAGATATATTGTAAATGGGCAAGAAACATATTTTGCAATTAAAACTCTGCATTAAACATTATGAGTGCTAGGGATACCAATTATGAATCTTATATCTCCCAAGTAACCCTCATCTGGAGGGTCGGGAACGCATTTTAATATAATTGGGCAAACATTCTAAAATCAGGACCGTCATAACACATTCTTTCTGAACTTAATACAGGCAGGACCACATTATAATTCTGAATAGAGATGTAACCAGTCTGTTGCTGCTCGGTGGTGGCCTGCTCGGAACATGTTGCAATCTTCCCAGCCCCACAATGTTTATATTCTTGAGATCTGCTGAGAATGTTTGTGTTTCACTTTATTACAAAGCCAGACAATATGGCTGCACTGTGCTTTTCCCAAGCTTCACCCAGATTATTGTACTGGAGTAGCGTAGGTGCCACTGATGGTTAGAATTGGAATGCATATGGGAAGTAGGTGTGGGGAGTGGATAGAGTAAGAATGATGCAGGCTCTTCATTCTCTCCCTAATGTATGCCTATGGATGTGCTAGTCACTATGTGTGACTGATTGCCAGTTGGCAAGTATGTAGATTCCCTGGTTTTTCTGATTTGTATTCATTTAATACAATTATGCGGGTAATTCCATCTCTGAAAGAGTAATCTGCTGATTAGATTCCCCTTTCATAAACTCCATGCCAAAAGCATAGTGTACACATGTACACTGCAGCACCATTAGCCTGAGTGTAGTGCCTTCTCCACAGTGGCACAGAGCAGCTTCAGGTCACAGCTGCCCTCTTGAAAGCTGAAGTGACAACCCAAGTCACAGCAGCACAGGAGTGGTATTTAAGATATGCAAAGCATGATGGTTATGAGTAGCCCATGCTAGTGGCAGGGTAATCTCTACAAATAAGCCATGCCTGAGTTAGCGCATGGTGCATGGCACTGCTCACAATCATTGCAGCCACATCCAATATGATAGCACACATTTGTCAGCTCTACTGAGCTATCTCAACTGTGGAAGTTGATGTGTATTCTAGCCATACAGACTGAGCCTGCCAAGTAACAGGACAGGCACCTGAATGTCCATGCCTCGTTTTTGATCTCTTTGTGAGGGTAGGCAATGCCCTCCTCCAGAGACTGACACTCAACAGGAAGTGGTCCTGGGGCAAGACATCAAAGTAGCACACCTATTCTAAAGGAGTACCGTCACACCAGAATGTAGCATACCAAAAGGGGTTAGCGTAGACAGGGACATCTCTGTACAGTTGGGAAAATATTCCACCATCATGTTTCTATCTGCCCCTCAATCTCCTTCCTGTCCCCTCTACTTCCTGTAGCACAAAACACATTGGCTGCAAAGTCAGAAAAGCAAGGCCCACCCATTTCAAGAGCAGGGATTGGACCCATCAAGCCTGCTAGCTTTAGTGCAATCACCCGTGGGCTTTTAGCTTTAAAAGAAGGGGTGTCACCAGTTCTTTGATTCACTCTGGAACAAATACCTGAGAAGAAATCATTGCACCTCTTTGGGGAGAGTTGTACTTTCCAAAGCCCTCAACCACTCAGGTGAAGAAGTAGCAATCCAAGGCAGAAGACAGCTGCGCCCCTAACCACTACCGTGCACTTTTTTTGTGGTGACTCTTGCTCTGGAAAAGGACTTGCCACTTCACACCAGAATCTCCCAAGGCTGGGGGAGCAGACCCTGAAAGGACTCATCTTTTGCCTCAAGTACCTGAAGGCTTCCCTTTCTGCTGCATCAATACAGGTCAAACTGATGTTGAGCCTCATTTGATGCTGATGGATCACACTGGTGCTGCTTTTCAACACTCCACCGACACTTCAAACCTCAGTGCCTGCATGTTGTGCCTGCTCGACCCTGCATCGCGCCCTTGCTGAGCCTGTCACCAGCTAGGATAGTATCAACTGCTTGACACCAGGACTTGACTAGAATCACTGGAGAGTCACTTGCCTTTTCGAACTAGGGGTTATGCCATGACTCAACCATACTCTCCTCAAACTGTTGCTTCACAGAAACACACATCGGAGCAGCAGGATCACTGTTTTCACAATAGCGGCCAACTGTTTGAACAGCTGGAGTGCCACTCCTCAGCCCTTCCCAGTGGTGACAACCCTGGTTCCACCTCAAACAGATTGTGGTGAGTGCCCCATCTGCATCGCCGAGAACCACTTCGGAACCACACATTTGAACCTGCTTGACGCCTTCTTGCTGCTTGGGCCCACATGATCCAACGTACCCCAATTGGGCAAGATCCTCCTGGCAACTCTGCTTGTAGCCGGGTTTGATACTGTTGACCCACCAAAGACCTGAAACTGGGTCCTATTGATCCATAACTGCCCCTTTGGTCCATTTTGGGCCCCAGATGCTGGTTAGGTCACTTGTGCAAATTTTTCATTCGAAGACATATCTTTTTTGTGGTTTATAATTTACCTATCATCCCTGTATTCATGCACAGAGTGCTACAATCTTTTATCTTTTGCATCTTCTCTGTTCTTTCTACAGGGGTGGGTTTTGTAAAGTGTTTTCTATTTAGTTATTTTTGCAGATGGTATGTTATCAATTTTTATAGAACGTTGATAGGACATTCCCTTTATTTGGACTGCTATGCTTTGCTGTTTGGGTCGCTACTGAATCACATTAGCACGCCTCTTAAGAGCATAGCCTTCCTTTGGCCCACATTATTATAAATGGCAAATAAGGTATATCTCTTCACTGTGCCAGTTTTACCTGTGGGATTGTATGGGCATTTTAACCTCCATTCATCCTCATACAATTGCAGAGAAGAATCCAATTTTTCACAGTCTGCAAGCTGCAGAGCAAAGTGATAAGTACATGAATAGACACATGTGGATAGATTTAAAAATTGGTCTTATGTTTCCTGGTCTACAATTCATGATTGCCATTTGTAGGGCCTTGCTTACCCTGTGGCAAGCATATTGGCCTTGTGTTTAATTAGGGCTTTATTCTTAGTTGGTTTTGATGGTAAATCAGGGGGTATTTGCTAAATACCGCCAAATTTACCACCCACCCAATTCTGAGTTGTGCAAATATCACTGTTTCTTTCCATAGGATTAACTCTGATGGTATTTCAAGCAGACTTTCCTCAGAGGAAGTGGTAAAAATTACAAATTGGCCCCAATTAAAAATAAAAAAAACTACAACATATTTTACTGTACAGAAGGGACAAGGTTTTTTGGAATGGGTGATGGTAAGGGGATGAGAAGATTAGATTGGCATATCTGATGCCCTCATCTCACCACTTTACCCATTTAATGCATAAAGGAGTCAGAATGTACCCTTTTGTGCATTAATACATTTACAGTAGCACTGTGAACCATGACTCTACATTATCTATGTCACATTCATAATGAAGGCGGACATGGCCAAAACAATTAATTATATATATATATATATATATATATATATATATATATATATATATATATATATATATCAGGATTACCACTGGCAGAAGTACTCTTTTTGAGTGCCACTGGAAGTATTCCAGAAATATCAACACTGCCAGGAGCATGCATGTAATTGGATGGATTTTCAGAAATCCCTATGGAGGAGGTGGTACCTTCCTCTTTTGACATTTCTTAAAACAGTCTATCCAATCCGTAATCAAGCCCTTAGTTTTATATAAGCTAGAATCAGTTTTGTGTCCCACCAGGTGTTGTGTCCTTCAAATGTTATCCGCCCTTTCACATATAGAAATGAAGAGGGATCAAAGGAATTGTAGGCCAAAACATCTAGAGGGTCTTGGGTGGACCACCATTAAACTAGGTAAATGATCAGATGCTTTAGAGAAATGATGCCCCTTTGGCTTTATAACAAATTTCATTGTGCTCTAATTTGCATGATATAGCTCCATTCATTGTCATTTTTACATGGTACAATTTGCAGAACCTGGGTATTTGATGCTGCACCTGACATGCAATGACAGCAGTGGGGCAGTACCTTAATATCATGACCATATCTGGCATATTAAATCTTGCCTGGCCCAAAAAAGAAGGACTGAAGCTTTTGAGGCTGCACTCACCATATAAATGTAGCACTTGTACATGTGAGGTATGATGGCTCTGCTATGTTGAGCTGTCTAAAGACCATACAAAAGTAGATGGACCCGTTGGCTTTCGGTATTATTACCATGGGGAGCACCAATGGCTATGTGACATTTCAATTATATATAATTTCAGCTCCTCTTGAATCTCCCCTTCTACTTTGGGCTTCTTGAATTCTTGACTGATGCAGTCTGAACTATGCACCAGGTAATGCCTGGATGACATGCTTGATTCCCTTGACCTTTCCTGGCAATTAAAAACACACTGCCTTAAGTTGGCATGACCAGCTGAAGAGCTCCATTTTCTGTGCTGTGAGGGATTCACCCAGCCGTAGATCTAGGAGGTCAGCTAGGGGCTTTACTGCCAACATCTCAGGGTGTTTGTTCTGTTCGGACAACATCAGTCCAAAGATGTGTAAGGTCTTTTGCAACTTCTTGATCAGGTTCACAGGATATATTTGTTCAGGAGGCTTGCTATCATGTTAAGCCACCTTATAGGTTACTAGGATGAGGGAGTTTAGGATGGTGCAACAGCCCTGTGTGGCGGACTAGAGTGAGAAGACAGACACAGAGGTGGCATTTTGGCTATAAATGTTTATTGAAATGAAGCAACCAAAACCTATCTTTGCCTACTTGCAGCTAGAAAGGGTTAATTCATTTTGGTTACATAGTTGTAGTAACATTCCTGCTGTGGTTTTGCTTTGGTGTTGCGTTACAAAGGTTTTCTCATTCCCTGTTGTTATTCTCAGTATTCCCATTTCACAAACAGTGTGGGCTAGAGATCTATGCCAAAAAGCACCTCAGAGGAAGCGAAACCAGGGGTTAATTGGAGAGTGTCCTAAAAGCCATCAGACTCAATAGCCAGATCCATTTCCAATCCTTACCTTGTGGCCCCACTGTCTTCCCGATCATATGTTTTTTCGTCTGATTATAAAGATCCACTTATCCGTCCATTTCAGGATCATACACAGAGGATCAGATTCGGTGGGTTTTAAGAGGTTCACATAATTGTCTCATTACTGTGAACTTTAAATTGGTCATCTGATCCAATATGTTTTCCTCAGGGAGTCCCTTTTGTGCAAAATGTTATAGCCATGTCACATCCATGCTGCGTAGAGATGTCCCCTATAAGAAGTCTTTGGGGTAGCAGATGGCATAGTCCAGTACAACGAGGATGTATTGGTATCCTTGACAAGAAGGTTCTAGAGGCCCCACCAAATCAATTTCAATCCTGTAGAAGGATATCTTAATGATGGGCATGTATGGAAGAGATGCACTGGATATTGCTGTTTTGTTCTTCTTCTGGCAGGTGGGGCACTTTATGACAGAACCAAGCCGTCCCGGGGTAGACCATGATCAAATAGAAGCAGAATAAAGCAAATTGTTCTGTTGTCTTGCCATTGAAATGTCCCTTGCATGATTGTGGGCCCTTTGTACCACTGTCTTTATGTGTGTGCTGGGGACCAACATCTGACTATACTCTTGTACAGTCAGATCAATAACAACTCTATAATACAGGCCATTTTGCTTTTGAAACCAGTGTTCTTTGGACTGAGCTCAGTTTTGCTCCCATCTCTGCCTTTTCCAAGGAACCTTGGGGGCTCGTTAGACTAGGGTTAACCAGCTCAGATACTCTGAAGTTCTGGTCCATAACATCATGGTTTATTTTGATTACCTCAAGGTATCCGGCAGCTATTCACCACTCATGCCCACTACTATAGGTGTGTTTCTGTTGGGATGCACGTTCAAGTCCCAGCCCCTCCCAAACGATTTAGATTGTGGAAAATAAATGAACATGTGCGGAACGTGTAGAGGGTGGCGCTGAGGGGATGGGGGGATATTATGGGTTGAAGTGACTGGTGGGAGACACATGTATTGTGGAAGTTTATGTATACATGGAAGGCAAACTAACCATTTGCTTTGCAACAATGTCACATAGAATACATTGTATGCACACAACATTTATATCATGAACTAACACTGTATTTGAGAGTATGCCTGAATCCTCGCAGGCCGTGTTGGAAACACAGAACAATGAGGCCCCTTCTCTTGCCTGATTATTACATTCCAATTCCCAAGCACACAGGGAACACGCAAATGCACACACATACAAATGTATCCAGCTAGAACTTTGTACAATAAGGCAGGAATGGGAGCAGGCAAATGGGAGTATGGCTGCGGGTCAGTACAAAGGCCAAACTCGTGGGAGCCGGGCCAGAGGTCCTGAGCTGCTGAAACATGAGCTGAGATTTAGGAAACCAGCACCCCCCAGAATAATGGTCATTCCATTTGAATTACCAGATGTCCAAGAATAAGACTCCTAAATCCTTCATGAATTGGATGGATTAGTGGGACATGTACGGATTTCAGGCCTACCCCTTGAGAGGAGTAGCTGTTAAAGGGGGAGCAGAGAACAACAAGGTCTGTGATTTCAACAAGGGAGTGTAAAGGGTGATGCCAATGCTTATAAGATTTCAGCTGAGAGGCATGATGGGGGTGCCTGCATGTCTGGGATGAGAAAATAGTTGCTTTGTTTTCAAGGACCAGGCTGAACTCGAAGTTATCTTCTGTGCTCATGTTGATGGCCAGGTACACATCACATGGTTAGGTCTTAAAACAGGGTGGTGCATTCTTTTTTTAATAACAGGTTTTATTGGGTTTTTGTGCATGTATACAGAACAATCAATATCCAATCAAAACAAAGAAAATAAAAGTGAAGATAAACATAACAATAAACATAATTTGCATACATATGAATAAAGCATTGTGCATGGAAACTGACAACTGTCTGGGCGCACATACACATCCACCACGGATAGATACACATATACAAGACCAGCTGCATTATTGTCTTGGCTACACAACCGGATGTTGGCGAGACATTTTGTTATGTTAAGTCCTGGCTTGATGGCAAGGCTACGTGGTGTAGTTCATTCACCCAAACACTGCGTGTTCATACTACTTGTTCCCATTTTCCCCATATTTTATCCGCCTTGCCAGGGCAGCCCCGTGCTTGATATACTCGACGTTCCATCAGGCTGACAGCATCCACGTCTGCGGACCATTGGTCATAGCTTGGGCAGATTTCTGATCCCCACAATTGTGCAATGTTTCGTTTGGCGATCCCTGCGGATGTTGAAAGCAGCAGCTTTTGGAAGCGGGACAGTTCACCTTCCTCTTCAATACCTAGGAGGAGAAGTTTGGGGTCATTAGGTATCGGGAGGCCCATGACCCTCGAGAGTCTATCAATACATTGTCTCCAAAAGTATTGTATTTGCGTGCACTGCCATAGGATGTGGTAGAAGGTACCCTCTTCCTGTTTACAGCGCAGACATTTGGGATCGGTTGCTTTCCCCCAGTTATACAGTGTTAGACGTGGGTAGTATATTCTGTGGAGGATCTTTAGTTGGATAAGTCTGATTCTGGCCGAGATTGCTATTTCCCTGGGGTGCATCAGGGCGGAAATCCAATCTTCGGGGAGTATTGGGACAACATCTCCTTCCCATTTCAGCTTCAGGCTTGATAGTTCTGTCGTGGCAAAAGCGGAAATGGCATTGTACATGGTGGAGGTGACTTTGTTTTCTACCTTCCTGTCTACAACTATATTTCGTTCTATAGGCGTGCATTCCGGCATGTCTATCTTTTGGTCCCTTTAAGCTGAAAGGGCATGGTGCAGTTGCTCGTAGTGGTAGCGTTCGGTAGCTGGGAGGGCATATTGAGTAGAGATCTCGGCAAATGGAATGAGCTGGTCAATCACAAATATCTGTTGTAGAGTGTGTATATTGGCTGCGGCCCAGCCGGGCCATTTTGGGAGTCTACTGAGGCCTCTGAGATGGGCATTATTCCAGATAGGCTGGACTGGAGTGATTCTATTATCCCAGCCAATATATTTATGGGATTCTTTCCATATTTGTGCTGTCTGTGCCACTATCAAACGCTCGGGAGGGCGACACTGTTTTGCATAGAGACTTTCGAGCGGGGACACGTCATGCCTTGCATTTATTTCCGCTTGTATATGTGGAAGTTTTGGATTGCCATGTAGAATATCATTGACTGTCGCCATTTGGGTCGCCCAGTAATAAACTTGGATGTTGGGGAGACCTATCCCTCCTTCCCAGACTGAACGTTGCAGGGTTTTGAGGGCTATCCTCGGGTGTTTCCCTCCTCACAGCAGCTTGCGTGTTGTTCCATCTATTTTACGGAATTCTTCCGCGGGGATATGGAGAGGGGCATTTTGCAAGATGTACAGGAATCGGGGTAGGACTAACATCTTAAAGAGCGCTGCTCTGCCTAGCAGTGTCAGTGGTAGTGCCTCCCAGTGGACCACATCTTGTTCGAATTTCTTCACTAGTGGGTATAGGTTTCGGGGTATATAAGTGTCGAGGGCATTGGTGATGATGATGCCTAAATACCGGAACTGTGTGAGCTCAGTTTGATAGGGGAGCCCTGTGGTGGTATATAGTCCACACCCTTCACAGGGAAGAGCACAGACTTGAGCCAGTTCACCATGAGGCCTCTAAAGGTTCCGTAGTTTCTTAAGATAGCAGTGACTATGGGGCCTGAGATTGCCGGGTCACCTAAGTATATCAGGAGATCATCCACATAGAGCGATATCTTGTCCTCCCACTCTGAGTTCCAGCGAAAGCCTGACCATGTGTCCGTGTCCCGCAGAATGACTGCCAGTGGCTCGATTATTAGGGCAAACAGCATTGCAGAGAGGGGACATCCTTGCCTGGTGCCCTTCCACAATCGGAAGACATGCGAGAGCCACCCATTCACTTTCACCTCTGCCAGGGGGTCATTATACAGAAGCTGGACCCATTTTATAAATGGTTCGCCGAAGTTCATTTTCCTCATAATTGCCCACAATGCCTCCCAGTACACTGAATCAAAGGTCTTTTCGAAGTCTATGGCCAACAATGCCGCTGACTGCTGCAGAGTGGGCGCTCTCTCCAAGGCCAGATGCAGCCTACAGATATTCATTCTGGTTGACCTTTGGGGCATGAAGCCGCATTGGTCCGGGTGGATCAGCGCTGTGATGACCAACTGGAGTCTGTTCGCTTGCACCTTGGCCAGTATCTTCGCTTCAGTATTGATCAGTGATATGGGCCTGTAGGAGCCGCATTCATCCGGAGGTTTGCTTTCTTTTGGGATCACGATTATCGTGGCTTTTTGGAGGTCTGGCGGGAGCACGCCTTTCAGCAGGGAGTCTTCGAACAGATTGAGTAGGTGCGTAGGTAAATCTAAATGGCTCAAGCGTTTACAAATGTCAACAGGGAAGCCGTTGGGACCTGGGGTTTTGCCGGCCTGGAGTTGTGCTATGGCTGTCGAGATCTCTTCCTCTGTTATTTTGCCGTCCAGCGATTCAGCTTGTTCCATGGTGAAGAAGGGTAGATCAATCTCGTTCAATATGGAGCTATTCGGTGTATCGGTGGGAGGCGCATAGAGTCCTTCGTAGAAGTCAGCAAAGCATTCTGCTATTTCCGCATCAGTGGAGACTATTTTGGCTTCTCTTGTTTTGAAGTTTTTTACTGTACGTTGACCTTGCTCACGTTTTTATAACCATGCGAGCATCTTGCCTGCTTTTTCCCCTGTTTCATATAGACGTGCTTTCATGGCGCTATGTGCTTTTTGGGCACAATCTAGCAACAGATTATGTAACTTTTTCTGTGCCAACATTAGGGCGCTATGTGTCTGGGGGGTGTCACTGGAGATACGTTCTGCTTCCTTAGTCACAACTTCTTTTTCGATGTCAGTGATCAACTCTCGTTGCATCTTTTTCTTGGCGGAAGTCCATGATATGATCTCGCCTCGCAGGACTGGTTTGTACGCTTCCCACAGGATGGAGGGGTCATTCGTCGAGCCTGCATTCAGCTCGAAGTAGTCGGAGGTGGCCGTTTCTATTTTTTCTTGTAGTTCTGGGAACCCCAAGTAGTAGGAGTTAAGATGCCAGGTGGGCGGCGGGCGTGGTCTCTCCGTCTCTAGCTCCACTAGTAGTGGGGAATGATCGGATGTGCCTCTTGGATAGAAGGATGCGTTACAGGCTTTATGAATGCTCTGGGATGGAAGAAAGAAATAATCAATCCTGGACATTGAGACATGCGCTCCTGAATGGAAGGAGTACTCACGTCCTTCTCCGTGCAGTTCTCGCCACGTATCCCAGAGCCCCAGTGCGGATGCAAAGGAAGCAAGTCTGGTGACAGTGTTAGGATTTCTGGTCCGCAGGTGTGTACGGTCTAGGGCATTGTTCATTACTTCATTGAAGTCTCCTCCTATTAAACATGTATCTGCCATTCCTGTCGCCAGGATAGGGGTAATGTCAGCTAGCAAGGTGTTAAGGAGGGCTGGTGGGGAGTAGATTGCTGTAATCGCCAGAGTTTTGTTCCATAGTGACGCTTGCAGGTGTATGTATCGCCCGCCTGTGTCACGTGTTACTTTTTTGATTTCAAGCGGTAGTCTCTTGTGGATCAGTTTCAGCACTCCTCTCGCCCCTGTGGAGAAGCCCGCATGCATCACTGTGCGGTAATTGGATCTCTGGAACAGTTTACATGTGGTTCCTGCCAGGTGCGTTTCGGTTAAGAGGGCTATATCGGGGAATGTCTGTTTATGTATTGCAGCACTAGTCTTATTTTAATGCTGGATCCCAGGCCATTCACATTCCAGGTTATGAGCTTTAGGTGTTTGTTATTAGGAGTCAATGCAGGTGCCATCAGGTATTTGAATGTGTGGTTCCTGGGTGCATTCCGTAGACTGCATCTGCGCAGAGAACAGCTGGACGAATCTTATTGCAGCAAATGCTCTCGTAGTATTCTCATGTTGTCATTGTATGCTAAACGTTGAAAATCTTTAACAATTCCAACTCCCCCCTCCCCATACTCCACCCGAACTGAAGCATCTGTCGGCCCAACATAAATTTATAAACCAGTTAAGCATCAACTAGCATGCGCTCGCCTTACTTTAGCAGGCTTTCCAGTCTGGAGGCACCACAAGCCCGCGACACACGGCACAGCTGGATCCCGTGAACCGGGTACCAGTTGAAGCTTGGTTGTAGAGCAGCTTCTCAGGGTACTTCGAGTTCCCTTTGTCGTCTCGAGGAGGGTTGCTGGTCAGTCGCCAGCCTTGTTGTGCCATGTGGTTCGGGTTCGCATTGTCCAGATTGGGCTTTTTAGCTTACTTCATTTGGCAGTTTCTTTCGTGGGAATGGCATTTTGAATAATTATTTGTTTGCTTGGTGCGGGATCGCAATGTGCGGGTTCAGCCGGGGTTCCATCCGGTGGTCGTTCAGGATGCGGTCTGCCGCGCTCCCCTCTCTGCCTCCCCTCAGCGCCCCAGTCTCTGTCTACTTGCCTTTTCGCCCAGTTCCAAGCCTCCTTGGGGTCAGTAAAGTGGACAGATGTGCCTTTATGAAAAAATTTTAACTGGGCAGGAAATACCAATCCGTACTTGACTCCCATCGTTTGCAGGCGTTTTTTAAGTGGATCGAAGGATTGGCGCGCTTTCTGTACTTCTCTGGTGAAGTCAGGGAAGAAAGCAATTCTCGATCCGTTGTATGTGATTGTACCTTTTGACCTTGCCAGTTGGAGCAGGGCGTCTCTGTCTCTATAATTTAGGAACCTTGCAATGACTGTTCGCGGGGGTGCGCCGGGTACAGCCTTCCCAGTCGGTATGCGATGGGCTCGTTCTATGGAGAAAAATTTGGAGAAGGCCTTTGCATCGTATGTATTTATTAGCCAGTCTTCGAGAAACAGTTCCATACAATCTCCTTCTGCCTTTTCCGGGAGGCCGAGTATGCGGGTATTATTTCGCTGAGACCTTCCTTCGCTGTCATCCACTCTTGATTCTAGGATCTTAATCCGTGCCATCATGCCGGACATCTGGCAATTCGCCCCTCGTATGGAGTCTTCAGTTTCCGAGATCCTCGCCTCGGCCTCTCCAGTGCGTGCGGTTAGTTTTTGTAGGTCATGCCTTAGCAGGGACACATCTGCGCCTATGCTATCCATCGAGGTTCTGGAGCTGGCAATGGCGCTCATTATATCACGGAGGGAGATCTCATCTTCCATGGGAGCTGCTTCTGCTATTGGCAGATGTTCAGGAGAGTGAGATACGGGCTTTGTCGCATATTGTTCAATTCAACTTTGCGTCGAGGATTTCCTCGGCTTATCCCTCCCCATTTTTCCACCGCACTTGTGTCGTGGAGATGGTAGTAGAGGCAGTTTCAGATGTTAGATCTTTGTGTACAGGGCGGTAGCCGGTAGATATTGTCCACGGCTATTCCAAGAAGGGGGGGGTCAAGGGCATCGATCACAATCCCCAGTTCCAGTGCGCCGCCACCCTCCTCTCCTTACCGCGATGTTGGTATTCGGTTGCTGAGGGGATTGTTGTCTCAGGGACGCAGGAGGGTCAGCGGGCGCTCTACGCGGAGCGGAGCGCCCACGTTGTTGCTGACAGTTGAAACTCTGTTGGCGTCTAGTGGCGATGTCTCAGCGAGCAGGCCCAACGGATCCAGACCCTCAAGGGTGTGTTGGCTGAGTCCAGCCGTGACCCATCAGTCTCAGCCAGACCGACGTCCCAGTCCTGTCTCAGGCGGCAGCCAGGGTGGGGAAGCCAGTCACATCGCAGCGCTCTGGGTGATTAGAGTGCTGACATCTTCTCGAGTTTCGGGCATCAACAGCGTCAGGGTCTCGCAGTAAGGGGTGATCCCTGTTTATCCAGGCGTGGTTTGCGACCTCCTCTATCACTGCCGCCGTCGCGTTAATGTGCCGTATTCCCTTCGTACTTTGCTTTCAGAGAGCCAGCAGTGGCCATCTTTGGGTGCTGAGCGCGGCTCCGAGTCCGTGTTTACTGGTGGCCGTATCTTCGGGATCCTGCACCGGTTTCGCTCCGCTCATGCAGGGATCGATGCTGCCCGTATTCAGACAGTTATATGAGCAGTTTTGAACGGTCCACAATGGCTATTTTCACAGGATTTAGCTCAGGATCTGGCTAGCGGCTCAAGAGCAATGGCGGCTCACGTCCGCATCGTTCGGTGGTTGGCCACGCCCCCCAGGGTGGTGCATTCTTAATGTTATGTTATGTTACTTGGCATTTATATAGCGCCTTATATATCATTGGTATGATCTCAAGCACTGGTAGGTTGAACGCCCTCAGGAACCATAGTTCAAGTCAGTAGAGAGAGAAAGAGTCATAAGGTGTATATGTGCACCGGATTTGTGTGCAGCCAGCTTCTTAAGTCTAACCAATCATTTTAAATTAACCCAAGGTGAAGAGGCCATTGCCCACATGTGGAAAAGATGGAGGAAAAAGTGACACAGCCAATGGGAGAGGGGTCTATATGTGAAGATTAACATGTAAATAGGCTTCAGTCAGTGAGGCTGGGGATGAACACTGTATATCGAATGTTTCACAAATGACAAGTTCTACGTTTGTAATGTGATGTTTGCTTTGATGAAGACAGAGAGTTCCATGGCAGTGGACTTATCATACCCTGTCACCATTTTCCTTTTTGTATACAAAATAAAGCTCTTGTTCTTATCATCAATGGGTGCAACATGTTCTTTTTGTGTCTGGTTGTTTGGAGGTTACACTACATTTCACTAAGTCCTAGTTTAGCTTCCCCGAACCTCTGGTTGTAGGTTTCTTTATCCAATCCCAGCCAATCCAGTATTCTTCTCTAGATGTCAATGTATTAGATATCTGAAGTATTGTGAAGTGTGCACCACCTTGGCTAGGTATTTTCAATGTGTGTTTAAAGCCTGGTATTTGGACAACAACTACCACACTCATAAACGTGTGTTATTTTAGTAGCTATGATCATGAAAACACTCCTTGATGTTGTGGAATATTCACCAACTGTTTATTGCATTCTTGTAAATAAGTGTAACAAACCTTTTATCACTACACAAGTGTTATAAAATAAAATTGTCATATTTTTATATCGAGATGGAAAAAAGTCTAGTGCATTTTGGACTACTTCGAGTCCTTCTTCAGGGACAACATCAGTCTGCTTTCCTATTCTCCTGTTCCAATAATTGATATTCCAAAGACTAAATCTAATAATTCTGAGGAATATTGAATATGAAAACTGTTTTTGGCAAACTGGAGGATATAAATGAGCCTCCTATTGTTTGGAGGTACGTTGGTTAGGCATTAGGTAGCTCCCATAGGATTAGCAGTTTGCTAGGTGGTTTGTAACGGTACTGTTAAGAAGGTGGAAGAAATACTGACCCCACCTCTCTATTGACCATTGAGCAGTCTTGGTCACCCTTTCTAAGTCGGTGAAGAAATAAGCTGCGTTGTCCCGCTCGCTTTAATTCTTTAACACGGGGAGGTGGAGATATCAGTATCCATGCACTTCCACCAATGTGACCATGTGGGTATAAAGATGACTCAGGATTGGGGGTGTACTGAAATTCGGCTTCCAGTAAGTATTCAACCAAATTCCAGCTGAGAATGATGTGTGCGGTTTCAGCCGAATACCTAATTAATTATCCCTCGAAGCTGAATAGATTCCCATACAAAATACATTAAGTAGTGCTTTGAGTGCATGCCAGCCATGTCATGTTTATCCTTTAAATGAAAACTAAACAAATGCTGCTGTCACATTTTTGACTGAGCACGAGTAGAGCAGAGGTGTTAAAGTACAAACAAAGTCGCTGCCCTTCATGTGCTGGACAGACAGACCTTCATCTAGTGGTTTGCTAGGAATGGGTGATCTAAAGCAAAACTCTCAATATTTTGAATGTATCTCTGGTCTCCGTGTATTTTGCAGTTGAAAATCATTGAGCTGGAACAATAGTTTATGTAGTCGCTATTTAGAAACACCATTTTCTTTAGGCTCATATTGATTTGCTGATGACCTGAGTTACAGGTGCTAACCTCACCAATTCCCTATCCAAATATTGTATTTAAGTGGATTAATATAGCTGTTGCAGGGATCCCAGTAAGTTTCAAACCCTGAGTAAAATAGATCTGCAACAAATAATTCTATTTAGCCTGCAGGTCAAGGTTATAAAGCAAGTAAGATGGCTCAGTGGGAAGTGTGCCTGCGGCAGAGATGTAATATCAAAAAATAGGTTACAATTCCTGCCTTTGGGCCTTCTCATGTTGCCAATATGAGTCCCTTTGAATTGAGTAACAGTGACCGATGTTACTAAAGGACATAGCTGTATTTTTATTAACCAAAAGACCCCAGTCTGTGGCAGCATAAATATTTCTCCCAACATTAGAGAGTTATAAAAAGGAATATTTGTGTAATAGTGTAATAAAGCAAGGCGATACAAATTGGACCAAATGAAGGTACAAGTGAAAAATATAAGTATAATAAACCGTCACATGCCAATTCAAGATATGAAACTCAGCACTGTATATTCCCTAAAGGGTCAGTTGAGAACCACAGAGGACACCGTATTCCCTAAATATTTGTGTCTTGTGTATTTTACTATGCCCCAAAATCTCACATACATACCCCACCCGAAAAGGAAAGAAAATACTATCAATGAACATTTTTCAAATGCCTCATCCCCACTCAGTACCACATGTAGAAAGCATGGCTTTATCATCCCAAAGGTTTGTATTCAGTAGCACTTCAGCAGTCAGCAGGGTCGTAATTGATGTAACCACTTCTTTTATGTTTCAGTGACTAGCTTGTGCCAGAAGGCGAAAGATGGGCAGGGCCAAAAGGAACATTTGAAAGTACAAGTAGACACATACCAGTCCCCCCTCACAGTGATGGCATACATGCATACCATACGTTGGGCTAGTCTTAGTTACTTGGGCCAAGCCCAACAAGCGATACATATGAATGCACAAAAATGCAAACTGTGCTGTTTTTGAACAGTTTATTTTCTGATAATTTTCTCCCAATTGACTAACATGGGGATAAAGTCTACAAACTACACAGACAATATTCAACTCTTAATGGATTTATGTGGCAACTATATCAAAGACTCAGATAGGCGAGCCTACACATGCGAGTCAGTTAAGAACTGGATGTCCAAAAACTGGATGTGTTTCAACAATGAAAAATCCAAACTCATAATTTTCCGATTTACACATGCCAGGGCTAAATTAGATCCTGACCACGCAAGTTGGAATATTGAAGGAAGTTGTATCCCTGTGGTAGACAAGGTGAAGGCTCTTGCCGTCTTCTTGGAGGCCTCACTCGGAGCAGAGGCACATGTGGGCAGGCTTGTTAAAAGCTCCCAGTACCACTTAAGGGTGCTGAGACACATCAAGCCATTTATGTCATCCAAGAACTGTGAAACACTGGTTAGGGCCATTATTATGCCTACACTCGATTATTGCAATGCCCTCCTGATCGGTGACAATAAAGACTGCATAAACAGGTTCCAAGTGGTTAAAAATGAGGCAGTTAGAATTGTCTGTGGTACCTTGAGAAGGGAACACATCTTGAGTGCCAGGAAAGAATTGCACTTGCTGCCAGTGGCTGTGAGAGTATGCTTCAAAGTAATCTCTTTGACCCACAAATGCATTTTTGGCAATGCACCTTCCTACCTCAGACAAAGGGCCTCATCACGACTTTGGTGGTAACCCTTAAATCCGGCGGTAGCGCTATTACCGCCGGATTTAAGGGTCCGCTAAATCAGGACTTCGGCGGATTTCGCCCCAGCTCTGAGCTGGGAGGAAATCCGCTGAAAATTCACGCTATTACCGCCAGCGGGAAATCCGCCGGCGGTAAGAGCGCAAATTTTCCCCATTGAGCCCAATGGGGAATGGGGCATTCCCGAATGGGCTCAATGGGGAATGGGGATTTACTTTACCGCCGAACTTGTGATCCGGCACTATTAGCGTCGGGGAGTTCGGCGGTGGGGCTAATACGCCGGCGGTAATACTGCCGGCGTTACCGCCCAAGTCGTGATGAGGCCCAAAGTCTGAAACTATATGAACCATGAAGACCGCTAAGCTCTGGCAACAGCGCTTAGTTGACCCAAGAACTAAAACAGTGAGGGGTAACAGGTGGTCCTTTCCAGCCTAGACAGCCGAGGCCTGGAACACCCTACCCATAGATCAACATCAGGAAAAACATTGGCTGCCCTTTTGAAGGCAGCTAAAACACTCCTATTTGAGTAATAGCCCTTAGATCTCATCTGTGTCAAGTCCTACCTCCTGAAATGTCCTGTGTTGATGTGCGCCCTGAAGCACATAATAAACAAATACATAAAGAACATAAATAAATATGAAAGACCCCTACCTGGTCACGGCTGATTGCCCCTCAGCTGGCAGGTCGTTTTATTGATTTTATTTATTGGGCATTTATAATGCACCTATACAAAATCGTGTTTCAAGGTGCATCAAGACAAGGGTGGGGGAGGTACATGGTAGGAAAAAACGAAACAATAACGTTCCTAATAGGTCTTGAGACATTCAGATCATGCAAGTGCAGTAACAAGAATGCAGGGTAGAGAGGGAGGAGGGGAAGTGTAGGTTGGGGAGGAAGGACAAACAATAGTGTTTCTACTAGGTTGTGAGACAATTCATAGCATGCAAGTGTAGTAACAGAAATAAGGGGAGAGGGGGTAGGAGGGGGTAGTGTAGGTTGGGGAAAAACAGGGAAGAAAGCCAAACAATAATGTTCCTACTAGGTCTTGAGACAATTTAGAGCATGCAAGAGCAGTAACAGGTGGAAGAGAGGGAGGAGGCGAAGGGTAGGTAGGGAATGAACAGGGAAGAAGACATACAATAACGATCCAATCTTCTAGGTCTTGAGACAATTTGGAACGTTTAAGTGCAGTAACAGAAATTAGGGGAGAGGAGGAGGAGTCAAAATGTGCAGGACGGGGAGGAAGGAGTAATGCCGAGGTGGGAGGGAGGTGAAGGGTACATTAAGTGCAAGTGGACAGGTTCAAACACAACACGCAGCTGCAATGAAGAACAACACTTGGAGTGGGGTACAATTTGGGAAATCCTCTCCTCATGGTAAGAGGGCCACATCAAAATGCAGTACAAGTAGGTAAAATACAACATTAGGCTAGGTGCACAAAACGGGAATGCCTTTCATCATGGTAAGCGGTCTACTTCAAATGTGGAGGTACAAATAGTTAAATTGCAACATTAGGCTAGGCGCACAAAATGGGAAAGCCTCTCATCATGGTAAAAAGGCTACGTCTATTATGCAGGTACCAATGGGTAAAATGCAACATTAGGAAGGGTGCACAGTTTGGGAAAGACTTTCCACCTCATCATGGGGCTAAATCAAATAGGCAGGTTATAGGTAGTTCAGCTCGAGGCTGTGAGCGTCAATCTAGTGGTACAGGTATGTTGAAATACAAGTACATCAAATAGGCAGGTTAAAGGTAGTTCAGCGCAGGGCTGTGAGTGTTATGTTTATTCATACTTCGCACTGCAAAATCTTCGGAGGCTCGCATGGCTCTGCAAGAGAGGGGAGTGGGGAGGTTAGTGGGAATAGGGTGAGAGGATGGGTTCCGAACCAGGAGGAACTGGTGTCTGTGAGTGTTGTTTGCATGGGTAGATTGTGCGAGAGGCCTTGTGCATTGTATCTGTATGGGTAAGATTCAGTGCATCAGGTCTGTGGAGGTGTTTTGTGTTGATATTAGTGTGTTGTGTGGGTTAAGGTGGGTTTGGTCATGCACACTTGTTAGATAATGTTCATAAGGGATCCAGAGCTATGGGTGGCTGTAAATGTAAGATAATCCGGTATCTTGGTGTGTAGTAGTGTTGGTGATGGTTTTATGGACTACGTGTATCGTTCACTCTAGATGTGAATATAGTATTGATTCGCTGTTTTTTTATGTGTAGTGTGGCTAGTTCGATGTCTGGAGTAGTGGCGTCAGTTATGGTGGAGGAGCCGAAAGGGGAACATGGGTTAGTAAGTCGGTCAGTTTGTTGGATCCTCTGGCACTGCTCTTTGGTTGCCGCCTCACAGTATCTAGCCAGTTTCTTGTCTGTGGTTCTTTGGGCCATCTTGTCTCCTCTCTAGTTGTTTGTCTGCTGTGTTGTTCTTGGAGAAGATCAGTGGAGTACGTTTAATCTTCCGGAGAATGTTGTATGTGTGCTACATATAGGAAACATTGGTCTCCAAATCATATACTCTCAAAAGGAAATCATCTTTTTTGAACCAAGACCCCTCACATGTAGAAATTCAAAGATTGTTGTTCAAGGGGAGAAGGGTATGGTTGCCTACCAAAAAACGACAACTCTATGCACTGAAATGAAGCCATGACATTGTTGGGCGGGTCATTTCGGCACTCAGAAAACACAGGTGAAATTGGAAAGATATGTCAGGTGAAAATCCTTACAGAATGATGTGAAGGATTACATAAAAGGATGTGGAACATGTGCCAGAGCCAAGACTCATTGTGTCAAGCCAAAAGGGTTGCTACAAATGCTTCCCATATGTAAAGGTCCTTGGCACACCTGTTCTATGGACTTTATCATTGACCTCCGCAATACTCAAGGAAACAAAGTAATCTGGACCATAGTATATTTATTCACCAAACCCTGGCATTGTATAGCCTGTATTGCTTGCATAGCTTTACGTAACGTCCCCACAGCACCACAACTAGCTAAAGACTTCATCCAACACCTATTTCTCCAATCGTACAGAATATCTTGAATCAGTAATGAGGTTCACAGTTTGTTTCCATTTTCAGAAGGTCCTTTAATACATTTCCTGGCATCTGCTTACATTACCCAAATGCGTATCATCCTTTGAGTGATAGCCAGATGGAATGTGTAAATCAAACATAAGGACAATATCTTTGGTGTTATTTTGCTGATTATTCAGGGGATTGGATTTCCTTACTACCCCATTACAGAATTTGCCTATACTGATGCTATACATTCTACTTTAGATTATTCCCCATTTCATTTGATGTACAGGATAGACACACTCTCCATTCCTTTAGGGTCAATTGTACCTTCAGATATCCCAGCAGTTTGAGCACTGTTTCATGCTCTAAAAGATGGATTCAAAGTCCCATGCCTTCATCTACTTAAAGTTCAACAAATGCCTAATGATTTGCTGATAAGAGAAGGAATCCGGGCCCAGTTTATTCCCATGGTGAATTGGTATGGCTGTCTACTAAGAATTTCCACATTTGTTCCTGTGTCCCCAAATTTAAATCATGTTATATATCAGACCCTTTCCCATCGAAAAGGTAATTAATTCAGTAGTTATACGATTGAAGTTACCAGATTCTTACAAAATCCATCCAGTGTTCAATATCTCATTACTGAAAGTGATGGAACATTCAGTGAAATATCCTGATTGTCTCATGTCCAAACCTCACACCATAGGTCCCAATGAGGAATATGAAATACGCCTTATTCTGGATTGTCATCTTCTCAGGAATCGAGTTGAATATCTGGTGGAATGGAAAGGGTATGGTGCGGAGCAGATATCCTGGGTAAATGCTAAATATCTTCATGCTCTTCCTTTCAAGAAACCCTTGTAAGCCAGGTTGGAATACCCTAAGGGTCTGGGAAACGGTGTGAGAGGGGGACATACAGTTAGGAATTCCAGGGACAGAATTACTCGCTGTAAGCATGCCATGCTCCTTCTGGGCAGGCTCCAGCCATCCCATTGAACTCAGAGTTACACATGTGCTTTTAAACAACCTCTCAGTCCATTTTCCTATGAGAACGAACTGTCCCCTTCCAAAATGGCCACCTACTTTGGTCAAACCCATTGCCATTCATTGGACAAGACTTGCATCCCAACGTTCTCCGTCTTAGACATCTCAGCTCTTTAAAAAGTTGGAAGTGACAACATCAAGTGTCTAGCAGTATGAGATACTCAGTACTTCCCTTGTTAAAGCTCCATTCATCTTTCATTTATCTCCGGATTTTCGTTTGCTGTTAACACTTAAAAGTGTTATACTCATGATCTCCTTGAGGCCACATTATTGATAGTACACACAAGTTTATCCTTCCCATGATTATCTTACATACAGGTCTCATTCATCTCCTTTGTAGACTGGAGTACAGTTTCAAATTCTTGGAAGTATCCTAAGAAGGTGCAGAATCGATGGGGCCTCTGTGATTCCATGTAAAGGTGGGTTGAGTTAAACATTAAAGCACATTAGCTCCTGGTTCGAGGTACCTTGAATGCACCAAGGGACACATGACAAAAGTCGTTCTTTCCTGTGAGAGACACTTTCCTACCTTGTGGTTATTTCCATGGTCAAGGAGGGGAGGGCTCTGTCTCAGGAAGGAGGGACATTTCAACTTGATTTCCAAGAGGTCATGGTTCAACTTAGCCAAAGCCGGACAAATAGCCACAGCCACACTAAATGCTCTCTTAGACCACACACCAGCGTACAGAACTTAGCAATGAAGCAGCCACTTGACAAGTGCTGGTGGCCAGAATGACCATTCTCTGCATTGATACTTTAATGTATAAGCATCCCATTCCACAGTTGAAGTGTCCAGCAGATAGTCATCAAACAGTTGTTAGGCTGATGCTCTGCAGGCTGTTCCTGAACCATCTGTGTCCGAGATGCCTCAGTCACTGAGTAGGGTGTCCCATATGCACACACTGCTCACAAAACCTTCAACCAATGTCATTGATGGCCTGTTGATCCCATCAATCTTATTCTTGACATTATAAGGCAACATTTTGGCTGATTCATGTTCTTCCTCCTGCCTGTGCTATTTGTCCAATTGATGTTGAAAGCACTGCAGCAAAGCATCCTTTCACATTTGCAAAGGGTCACGTTATTGTGATGCTTGCCATGGATCCTCCTCCCTAGAGACATATGGATAAAAAGCAGCTGCTTTAACTTTGAAATGTGGGTCCATAAATAAAGAAAGCTGGTACTCAAAGTTGCCTTTAAATCGAACTACGCGTGGACTGCCACTCAAAGCTCTTACGCGCTGTGCTGTATCATTATCACCTGACTAAGCAAGGGCTCACTCCATGTTGGTCAGGTTGAGGTCAAGCTGATAGACCAGAGGAATAACCTCATTCAGGGAAGCATTGTTTGGTGGAGTCCTTGAAAGGTCATAGCATATAGCACACTTAGGACACCAACATTCCCCATCTAGAGCTCTGCTGTGTGTGTTGCAGTAAAATGTGATGGTATTGCACTGCTCATGTAGCCTGTCAAACATCTGCAAATTAGAATGCCAATGAATGTCCACTTAGGTCTTCAGGTTGTACATTTGCAAATTGTGGCACTCCTGCAGGTGGCACAGTACACATTTAGTGTGGTAAGTGCAATTGAAATGGAAGCTGATATTCTGGTCTACAGAGACAAATTCTTTCACAGGCTCATACCTGCTTATAACACATGTGACAGTGAGGTGAAGGACAAGCACAAAGCAGGGAATATGCATTATCTTGCCAATTACTGAGGCATCAAAGACATTTGATCCATTGCTTGCTGCAACAAAGCCCACATCCAAACTACAAGGCATTAGCCACTATGCCTCCACCTCCACCTCCTCCCAGATGTGATATCCTCTGTATCTTCTGCTGTGAAATCTTTGCACGCACTTAGATGCCTGGTCCTAAAATTGCCTTCACCTGCTGCCACCTTGGTTTACTCTGGAGCCCCTCTTTGCTGTTAGAGGTAGGTAATGCCATCCAGTGTGCTGTAATGGCAATGTAGTCAGTGGTCTGACCAGTGGTCCACATGTCTATGGTCAATTGTACAATTCCAGAACTACTTTGTATGAGAAAATATGATGGGTGGGGACTTCCTATTGGTGATCCACCAGGGATATACAGAAATGAATAGTGCAAGAGATGTATTTATAATGCTATATCCGGGTTAGAATCAAGGAGATTCTGTCTGTTATTGGGGGTAATAATATGTTTGGTCACAATCTAACACTTTTACAATAGCCTTATGCAATAAGGGATGACTGATATGCACAATTGGGAAACAGGTGTGGAGCTCCCTATCCCACACAATGATAAAGCTGCAGTATTTTCAGGTGTACTTTTATGGACTGGTAAAAATATGTGTTTTGTCTGATGTATAGGGAGAGAAACATTTAAGAACGTTTGGCTCCTTTCTATGTCTGTGCATGGTGCCACGGCATATGGAGCAATACAGGTGTGATATCCAAGAGGGTCCCTGCCCTCCGATGGTATACCATTTTTGTTCAGCCAGTACAAGGAGCCAGATTCAGTTTATCTTCATTCAGTTGTGAAGTACTGCCACACTTTTGACTTTGTATGTGGGCTAGCATACAGGATGGGCTCATGTGGGCATGATGGTGCTGGTCATTGGCTGTGTTGGTGGTTTTCTGGATGCCAAATATTGATGTAATATGCATTTTGATCTTTAAAACAGGAAGCATGTTTGTCAAAGAGACTATATACAGATGGGGGACAAACGAATATTAATACTACACCCTCTACATATGTGGTATTATTCTCCTCTTCCTCCTCATTATACTTGCTTTCCAGCAGCATTCCCATCTGAACTCTGAATGATAATCTTAGCCTTGCGCATCGTCTGTCTCATCACTGCCTGCCTTATCAGTCGATACATGCAGCCAGTATAGAGACTTGGAATTATCAAATTCCTTCCACTGATCAAGTACAGTGTGAGATAGTCTTCCCTTTACTTTTATTAAGATCTGTACACCCCTTCTGACCCTGACACAGTGGATGGAACTGAATGTGCAACCTAATCTGAAGGTCTCCGTAGATGTTCACCATTGTGGTGCAATTCCTGTGCATTTATTTGAACTGGTGCATGAACCATATAGCAACTTGTGAAGGACGTGTGTGACATTGTTAGATGAGGCTGAATGTGATTTCCCCACAGGTCTGGTTTCACAAGTCTGGCTTTGGCACTGCAGGGAAATAACTTTTCTGGGCCTGCTCCACCTGCCCCTTCCTTAATGCAGGGGAAATCCCTGCAAACCCCAGAGGTGCATCACCCTCCTTCACAAAACTAACTCCCTCTTCTTGTGTAGGGACCACCTCCTCAAACCTTGGTCTCCCAACCGCCCCATTTCCTACAGTTCTTGTCACCCCCACCTTCTTTTCCCCTATGCACCCTACCCCAGAGTCCCTCTCTGCCAACCTTCCCCCCAATTACACTCCCAAGCTTAGCACCCCCCTCCCACCTCTTGGCCTGCCCCGTACCTGACCGTGCCCCTGACTCTGGGGCTCCCAAACTTGCACACATTTTCAATGCACTAAACCCAACAGGCACCCATTCAGGAAAGGTTGGGCAAAATGTTCCATTAAATGTGAGCATTTTCTTGGTAGTTACTTTCAATTTCAATTGACCACATGCATTTCTGCCTACCCAGTGCACACAACAGAGTTCTTCTGCAAGAATGAAAAAAAACATGAGCATATCTCCTTATGCCTCTGGGTCAATTGGTTGCTGACATGTTCCAACTGTGTAGTGCACTCACTCACTGCTGTGTCACCTGTCTCCCAAATGTACTCTGAACTGCTCCCTCCCAACAAAATCAGGCAACCATGTCTCTAACACATGCTGCTCTCATAGATTCCTGGCTCCTTCCGCTCCTCCCAGGTATCACTGATGATATGCGTCTCATCCACTTACTTCAAGAGATGGACACTGGCTGGTGTATCACCCTCATCCCTGAATTTGAGGTGCTCCCATCCAGGAAAATCCAGTGAGCATGTCTCTCTGAAAATACCCTCATGCATTCCCGGCTCCTTCCACTCCTCTTCCCTGGTATCACAAAAAAGCACATGTCTCGTCCAATCACTTCAAGAGACAGGCACTGACTGGTGTATCACCCACCTCCCAGAACCTCAACTGCTCCCTCCCAGCAAAATCAGGCAAGTGGTTCTCTCGCCAAAACTGCCCTTAAGTAGTCCCAGTTCCTCCCACTGCTCCTGCCAGGAGTCACTCAATGGCACATGTCTCGTTCACTCATTTGTTGCCAATGCGGGATTTGACATTTATGGACTTCATTGATTCATGGTGCGTCACCCTTTCTTATGGTGGCCCTGAATCATTCTGTTCCCATCTCCATCTTGTATCCAGGCCTGCAACGTTATGTGTTACTACTGACTTCTGCAATTGTATCTCCCCTCTTGCTTCTCCTCTCTTTTTGACTGCTTACTTTCTGTTCTCTCCTCCTCTCCCTTTCTCCCTTTCCCCATCTCCTCCCTTCGTCCCCTTACTTTCTTCTATGCACTAACTCTACCAGAATTGTCCCTGGACTTCGTATGATAGCAACCTCGTCTGTCTCCTCCCCCTCCCTTAACTTGTTCCCCCCACCCCCCGCATTACCTGAAATGTCATCAGGCCTAGTACGTTAGTCGTTTGTTTTGTTCCTCCACTCCCTTTCTGCACCCCTCTCCCTCACCTTTTGTTTTCTCCGGCTCCACCAGAAATGTTGTCAGGCCTAGTACGGTTGTCACCTGTCTGTTTCCATTTCCTTCCCACTCTCCCCCTCCCTTATTTATCTATGTCTTAGCTCTTGCACTATCTGAAATGTCGTCAGGCTGAGTATGATAGTTAATTTCACATCCTTACTGTTCATGGCCTGTAAGAAAGTCATTGTATTTCCCCTTGTTCCCGCCTTTGCCTTGAAGCGCTTTGAAATAAACTATCATATCATATAATTTCAATAGGTGCACACTGACTGTTCTGTCACCTCTTTTCCTGAATCTCAGCTGCTCCCTCCCAGCAAAATAATGAGAGTGTCTTACCCACGAGTTGCCCTCTGGGATTCCTGGCTCCTCCCACTCCTCCAGGAGACATCTGATGGCCAATGTCTCATCCACAAGTTTTAACAGATGGACACTTACTGTTGTCCCCTCCTAGCAAAATCAAGCAAGGTGCCCTCAGGGATTTGCTGCTCCCCCTGCCCCTCCTCCATGGTGTTACCCAATGCCACGTGCCTTGTCTATTTACTTCAAGAGATGGCCACTAACTGTTGTGTCATGCGCCACCCTGAATCTCAGCTTCTCCCTCTGAATAAATTCAGGAAAGCATGTCTCACCCACAAGCTGTCCTCAGGGATTTCCGGCTCCTTCTGCTTCTCCTCCAAGGTATCACTCAATGGCATGTGCCTGGCCCATTCTCTTCAAGAAACAATTACTGACTTTGATGTCACTCTCCTCCCTAAATCGCTGATGATGGCACTTGCGTTGTTTGTCCACAGCAAATCACTAAATGTGTGACAAAGCGCTATGTATGCAAAACTAATCCTAAATCTGCCCGACTGTGTCCTGCAGTCACTCTCTACCTCTCCCTACCCTTCTTCCTATTCAGCTACTCAAAATGCTTTCCAATGCATTAACCCTTCCCTAAATTTGCATCCAGCAACAAACACCTGTCTCGTTAAAAGCTGCCTGAGACTGAAAAGAAGCTCCAGCCATGCGTCCCCTATTTCAAGACATCTGGTCTGTTTTTAGACAAACCTTTCAAATGTTCGACCGAGTTTCAACTGGTTGTTTCACCAGAAATTGAGATGCTTCAAGTTTTGTGAAGCAAAGTTCATACATACCTACTCTGCAGCAGCAACCTAAACCCCCCTGGGCTTTCTTATAGAATTGGACCCGGCATTCACCTATTTAATTGGATTTTGTGTTTAAATATTTTTATTTTAGCAGCGTGTTCGACAAGGGAACAGTTCTATTGTATTTAACACACACGCATGTTTGCCAGGCCCCTCTGTTAGATGCATAGGCCACATCTCTCAGAATGGTTCCTAAAGTTATTTACGCTCCTTAGGACCTGGCAGGAACTTCTTTGGTGTCACCTCCAAATAAATATTATTTTTTTGATGTTGTACTCCCCCTGTTTTTCTTCCCACTTAAATCACGAGTGGGTCCCCAATCTCGCTGTTTGCCCTCATGAGGATGTAAGGGATCATCTAAAATGTCCTTCAGAGAGCAGAAAGAGTGTACCATCTAGGCGCAAACTCGCTCTCCCACCATGCAGTTCTGCAGTCCACTCAAAATAAGAGCCACCCACCACCTAATATACCAAGTTTGCACATGCTTTGCTTTGAACTGTTTGAACATGTATTCACCAGACTTCTAGATTTTAGGGGAGGTGGTCAATGACCCTATTAGCAGAAATGAATAGAAATTAAGATTTTGTCACAACCCGCAAAGAAACAATTCTCGGAAAATTAACAAAACCGCTTTCTTAAGCAATGAAACACGAATAGCATTCTCAGGGAAAGCCACACGGTTACGCTTCAGATATATTCCAATAAAATGCAATAGGGTTTCCATTGGCTTTCGAGTAAACTTCAGATGAACTCCCGATTGCGCCTCTCTGGCATATGGGCATCTGCCTCCTCCAGATTGCCAGTTAGATGCACGCAATACAAGCTGCCTGTGTTCTCCCAGCAGACGCCACACTCATTGTTTCTTTTACATACCATGCCGTCTGTTCTTTGTTGGCTCACACAAAATGTGAGCTTTTGCAAAAGTGTGCGTTTAAAAACAATGCTGATGTACAGTCGATGCCAACATTGTGGAACAATTATTGACTTACCGTTTTTTTTTTAATGACATTACTGCATGGCAATTAGCTGGGATTGGAAGTGATGGGCCTGGCTGCTTCCTTTAAGTTTAATCATATTTTGGTGTGAGAAACATAGGGTGTTTATCCTACTATTCAATTCCAGGCACCTTTTAAACGAAGTTAAAAATGTAGTGGCAGTTATTATGAAACAAAGTTCGAAGACATATTTCCAATTTTGTATCCGTGTTATCTATTGCCAAATGTACTGCTAAGCATGCTGGGGACGATTCTCAGAAGTTGCTGGCAGTGCATGTCCGTACATCGTGCATGTTCTCGTGCTGTGCCGAAAGTGATAGAGCCAGAGGAGAGATTTTTGAGCACATGCCTGCTTCGCAGGGGGTCCTGCTCATATTTCCTGTCAAGCAGAGTTGAAGGGTCAGTTTTAATTTCTGATCCTTGCCTGTCCTGCCAGATGTTGCTCAGAAATTATATGATAAATGATATGACGCGCTTAATACCCAGAGGTTTCTAAGTGCGGACCTGGGGATCGAACCTGTATTGCTCTGTGTCGTCCTGTTTCCAAGGTGAGCATGTTGCCGCTAAGCTATCCTCCCGATAGCATGGCAAATGCTCTTGCCATGTTGCTGAGCTTGTTTACACTTCTAACCCTTTTACTGTTGCTGGAAATTTAAAACAAGCATTGCGTACAGTACCTAGGAGCATGTTTTGTACGTATCACTCTTTTTTATCGGATGAATTGGCCGTGTCATCAGCCACACATCTCGATGGTGGTTTGGACCAATCTATCTGTGATATTGGTGATGCACAGCCTTTTCGCCACACTTTTTTATGATTTCACCACTATGTGGTTCCTTGCCTTTCAACGGGGTTCGAAGCACTTGCACCTTCATGCACTGTACTGGCCACAAGCCTGCTACAAGTGGAAGCGGTCTGTGACTTAGTCATCCTTTCAAACATATAGGAGTGCAGGAATCGCTCGTTAGAAGCCATGGGCGTGAGGTTGAAAGCCTATGTGGGACAGACTGGGTATCAGGGTTTGAACCTGGTGTGACCCACCGCAACGGGCCGAACACCTCATCATTTGGGTGATTATTATTTAACTTGATCCTAGGGTTTTATACACTCACCGTTGTTACTGTTAATGCATTCATGATTATGATTTACACCTGTGCCATTTATTGAATATTTATTTATGATTTTCGTGTTTGATATAATTCCTGCTTTTTCTTGTTTTTAATTACTTTACATTTTTGGGTTCAGGAAATTATTAAACTCCGAATGCGTGCAGTCTTCATTAATTTTACAGAAGACATCGAGTGCATTGGGCATGCATGAATGTACCGCACACAACACAAACATAAACAATTAACTGTACATAACGTTTTGGGCTGATCCCCCTCTCCAGTACCTTACTTAAAGTACTCTTCAGCTCTAACTGACTTCCGATCACTTCACTCTCCTCCCCCAGCAATTGAGATTTTGAAGCAAAATGATCCCATATGAAGAAGTGTCTAGCACCCTACAAGAGGTTAACATCCCCATATGTGTCCTCATTCTCACCTCCACTGCTGCCAAAACTCTGCTCCTTGCCATTGGAGGATTTTCTCCCCTTCGCGAGTAGCGCTCTGATGACTCCTGGAGATGACTAAATAATCCTGAACCAGTCTCCATATTTAATAGTGCCCTCACCTTCAAAGTGACTATGTACTCAGCTACAAAGTGACAATGTGACTATCACATTGCACTGCACCACTGTACGCATGCTCATTGCCGCTCTGAGCATGCCCTTTTCTGTCTCTGTTTATACAGTTACAAAAGCAACAAAAAATGAGCTCTGACAAAACCAGGAACATGGGTAGTGTGTTATCCACCTGCGTTCACTGTCAGAAGTTGGTCACCAATACAAATGGTCTTCCAGTGGTCGTATGTGGGATTCATGGAGCAGGAGCTGAAAGCAGCCCCTGGTTGTGAGGAATATTACTCCAAGCAGGAGCCACATGATTTTAACCAGGAACTATAGCATCCAGTCCCATGAATAGGTTTGTATTTGTCTTCTTAGTGAAAAAGAAACACGATCAGTACAAAAGGAAGAAAAGACACATGGATTGTAAAATATGCTGATTTTTATTTTGCATTTGGGTCATTCAAATTTACTTGAGAAAACACACGTCCAAGCAGAGATGGAACAGCCGCTACTACACCATGAGAATGTCATGACAAATAAACCATTACAGATTGCCATCAACCTTCCAAAGATGTAAGGGTCAGTATGGACAGTGAAATACTTGTCCAACATTAACTTATAAATGGAAGTTGGTCTTGAAGGATTTGAAATGATGCGGCCCAAACTCAATTTCCAATGCAACTGGAACAGAGAAGCATTTTGGAAAGCTCTTTTAGCAGCACAAGGGTGGTTTAAAAAGGAGTGTAAAATGCGATCTCACGCCCAATTGACAGTCACCTGGGATTGCCGAGGTGGATTTGTATCGGATGTAAAACTGGGAACATATTTTCTAATTCGAGGTAATAGAGGGATTTTGCAAACTGGTCACATACTAGGATCAAGAGCTCAAAACATTTCTCAACACTCCATGAACACAGCAATATAAGGGCACACTTGTGGCAGTAGGCTACTTTAAAATAACCCTGCAAGTGCTCTCTTGCAGCCTTTTTGACTGTGAGGAGCAGGAGAAGGACTAACTTCATCCTTTGAGACTCCGAAAGGGTCCCAGAGCAATCCGGAAGCAAAGGAACAGCATTGGGCTCTGCCTTCCACCTCAAACCGCTTTTGAGCGGACTCACCTCTTTTGAGAAATGTTCGAGCTGCTGCAAGACCCAAGAAGCTTCCCTTGACGCTTGATTCCTTTCAAACTGCTTTAAGCTGCCAACATGGATATCACCTAACTGTTTCATCAACTGTCTTAAGACTATCACAGTCACATGATTACAACACCTCACTGGACTGCTTGTACCAACCAATTTGACCATCACATGCCTGCTTCTGCCCACCAGAGGATTCGAGACAATAAACACAGCAGAACCACATTGCATTGCTGGACAGTGTCTTCCTGACACGACAATGACTTGATCCATTGAAATGGTTTGATTCAACATTCTTGATGCTGACTCCTCTCACTGGAAAGAACCAACACGCCTGGATCGACAACTCTGAGCCTCCAAAAAGAAGATAAAGGTATTCATGGTGGTTGTGTCCTTCTGGCTTCGTTTAAGGGCAACAGTTACTATTTAAGTGCACATACCATATCTTTTTAAAGACATATTCATTGATTGAGCATTGCTGTAGCAGACATTGCCTGTCTACCCCGTCTCCAACCCAGAGTGCCCCTTTCACCCACAAGTGTGCATTTTGTGTCTTCCTTTACAGGGGTTGGTTATTAGATTATGTTTTATGTGTTTGTGCTTTTACCTTAATTAAATGTCACTATTTGATTTATAAAACTTTGAGCTGGCATTTCTATAATTTTGGTACCACAGTACTATTACTGTTTTGGATGGTTGCTTGCTGGCTCACACCCCTCTTGAAATATATAGCTTGCCATCAGCCCATGGTATCTTAATGAATTGAAGAAAAGAAGATGTGACATTTGTACAACTTGAATTGTAGTGTACTTTAATGAAATGATACACTGAAGGTTTACTATCAACTATATCTATGAACAAACCACAATTATTTAATTGGCATTACAAGTAAAGTGCAGGGTATTACACACATTTTGGTTGCAATTTTGGTTAACCTACTGTATTTTAGCTGTGGACATAGAATTTCTCAAAGTGTACATGTCTTGCACAAATGACCAGATCCTATTAGCATACCACTGCATGGAAGATGAATGGTCCTTCTGTATTTACGAAAGGCAGTAGGTCCTATTTTTCAACTACAAGAAATGCATTTACATGTGAGGATTAAAGGCAAAAAAGGGTGCAATCAACAAAAGAGCCTTTAGCTGCGCCAAATCTATGAAATAGGAGAAAAAACTCCTGGTTGTTGGTGGATAGGCTAGGAGGATGAATGCCCTAATCCACCATATAGCTGTAATCGGTACACAGGAGTGTAAAGGTGTGCCCGAGATCACACAATTAGGCAAAATAATAATGATGGAGGACTCAGGTGCATGTCAAAATCCAGCTTTATTCAAACAATGAATCCGAGCTGGGACATCATACAAGCCTCTCGTTCTCATACCTCTCAACTTTTCCTTTCCAACAATTGCAACCAAATTCTGGACCAAAATGATGTTAACAATGATGTCACATTACCCTATCAGTTTACAAAACCTATGCAGAAGTTGGGTTGGTGTGTAGCTCAAACTACAAATAGGATTCATAGGGGTTAGTTAGTTTATTGGTCAATACCTATCTGATGGCTCCGCCTGGGCCCATCCTACTATTGATACCATTTCTAATACATCATTACGGGGACACCTAATTGTTTGCCATTATCCATCATAGGCAGTGTGGCAAGGGGACTTTCTATTGGTTGGCACCTAGCTTACCAACCTTGGAAAGTTTGACAATATGTCAAGATATGAGTGAGACATAAGTGGGGAAAGAGAATTCCATAGGCTGACATAATTCCAATTAAATACTACTCCTGGTCATCCTGAGGCTATGAGGCTGTCATTTTCCTTTGTACTTGACCTTGTTGGTGGTCTAATGTCTGTGTTTGTACTGAGGGAGTTCTGCAGGTGTCTTATCTGTGTTTGGCTCGTAAAGAATAGCTATTGTTTTTCATATCTGTATCACGTGTTGAGGTACTGTGTTTGAGTGGATGTCCTTCTATTTATTGAGGTTTTAGCTAATTCTAACATGCATGGTTTGTTCTTTGTGGCCACTGGAGATACTAGTCAGTTACCTTTCTATAGCGTCTATTGGCTTACTGCTTTCATACACCGGGACATCAATGGTTGTTTGTGCTGTTATTAATCTTGGGAGTCTAACACTTCTCATCCTGGGAACTGTTATGTGCCTGTGCTCCGTTCATCTATTACTCCCTTCCTAGTTTCTGACCTTGGCTCTGGCCCTGAGCTACTGCCTGGGCTCTGCACAAGTTTCTAGAATACATGTGTTTTTGTAAACCCAGCATATTGGGCTGTGAGACCGTACTAAAGCTTACCTTTCCTAACCTGCTGCAGCCTTTCCGTTAGGAAAATGGCTGCACTGTCTTCCTGTCTTCCATATTGGCGACCTATAGCCGTGTCTATTCGTCTTGCATGTCTGCCATACAATGGTGTCCCTACCCATGTAGTCAGCATCTTATCTACCTGTAATCCAACTGAACTAGCGGTGTAGTGAGTCCCTCTCTTGGTACCCAGGAACCTCCTGTCCTTTTTTACTGTGTTGCACTATTTATACTGCACACTGTTTGTGCATTCTACCACTACCTTTAGTCCTTACTTGTGTCACACAGCCTAACTAATACTTTACGTCAGATTCATGTATATGTACTTCATTTAAGCATATTATTTAATGGAGCTTAGTTTAAACTATTATCAACCCCACCAACGTTCATGGGGTGGTAAGCCTGTTTCAGTTTGTAACGTTTCTCTCCCTTGTGATAGTGGGGCGGATTGGGGAAGAAAGTAGTACTGACGCATTCATCTGCGCCATCACATGAGGTCCCTAACTCAACCAAGCGCCAATGTTAATGCTTCATACATACATGATTGATACACAGAGAGTCACGTTATGTGAAAAGTGTTTATGTAAGCAGAACATAAAATCTTGAAAAGACAAACGATTTTGACGATTACGTCGAATATGGACTGGGTTTAACATATCCATGAATTCTCCGGAACATACCACATGATGATTAAGCATATGCTCTCTTCATGCATTAACAATTACGCCAAATCAGTTGCATACTTAATGTTATGCAACAGCAGTTAGGAAAATAACTGATTTTCTATTTATTTAATGGAACAAGCATAGTTCAGCAAAACGAGCATAAAGAGAATTCACTGATTAATGAAAAGTAGTGTGATCCGGTTGCCAACACAAATTTCATAAATGACCCGAGTATCCTTGAGATAAGAAAATGCAGATGGGAGTGATGATAGTGCACTACCAAATGATCAGCAATTGAAAAGAAATCCAAACCCAACTGATAGTTGTTATTAATTCAATGACCTCAGAAATCTCCCCTTCTTTCGTAACACAGCATGGAATACGTATGGATAAAGAATGATTGATTCCCTCGTCCTCTATATTGAGTTCTGTGGGCTCTCTGCACCCCCACCATACCCTAGGAGATGCAAACAATAAAATAAAGCTATCCTCTTTCCCTACATCAGCCCTTAATATGGACCTCAGCTCACATTCAGATGTATGATGACATTCATAGGGAAGTTAAAGCACATACTCTTATTCTTAGTGAAATAAGGCTGAAATTAGAAGAAATTGATTCAGATAAATGAGGACATATACTAACAACGCAGGAACCAAACTCAATGCCCAAAGACACAACTGCAAGTGTGCAAGAGGTCATGGTAACATCAGATACGATAAAGTGGATTACCAATAAAAGGTACAAAGTGCAAGCACCAAAACAACTAAATCTGCTATTTCTGCCTCAAACAAAGAAATGAAAAAATCAAAAAAGAAAGGGGGTGAATATAAGGTGAAGATAAGACATTCCAGAAAAGTCCTTAGAGGCATTCATTTGACAGAAGCGGAATCATTTCAAGTGTGATTAAGTTGTCCAATTAAACCAGAGAGTGCAGTGCCCACACTGAATGAAAAGTATGTAACTTCCCCCATAAAAAGTGGTACTAACACGCCTAAGGAGAAAACAAAAAAAAATGAAGGCTGAAACAGCCTCATGTACATCTACTGAGGTTCACTCTGATAAGCAATGCGAACCAGGTCAGTTTGGTAACAAGGTTATTAGAATCTCAGGCCATTGATGCTAAGACAATCGAACATAATAACTTGCAAACTTGGGAAGTGACCCGCTCTATCCAAACAAGAACTGATGAGAGTCCTACTGATATGAAGCCCATCGATCAGATCAGTCCACAAAGTTGGGATGAGCGTAGGTCATGCATCACACCAAATCTCATCACGGAACCGATACACCCCCTTCCATACATTGTTGGTCATACAAAGCAACTGTTGCTGGAATGTATGTTAAGGAGAGACAACCAAGTTATACTAAACAGAACTAGCACCTTGAAACTCTTTAATGAGATCCCTAAACTATGCGTGGTCTCTTCAAGAGATATCGACTTGGTGGACTTCATAGATGGTGAAAGAACAGATATTGTGTTGATCCGCATGCACTCAGCAATTGGTTTTGAAATGAGAGTCACTGAAGGACAGGCCCACAGGCTATGACATGTCCCTTTTTTTCCAGATGTTAAGTGTGTTGAATATGTAGTTAATTAGAAACAAAAATTTAAATATATGGGCTAAAAGGAATCTGTACAAAAAGCAATTATAACAATCTCCTAATTAAATGCTCAAAATCATCAAATAGCCAAAGGGTTGTAAACATTTTTAATCCATAACTAGATGAGAATCAGGGGAATAACTAGGAGAACATAGACTGGAGTTGGCTGCCAAATATCCTTTCAGAAGAAAACCTCTATTTTGCAAACATAAGCGAGGGCAGATAATTTGAGGACCTGCAAAGATCAGTGTTCTTGTCTCTCATGGAATACAACAGGACATTACCAGCTTTTACATAATCCAGAGTTCTGTAAAAAACAAACTCAAAATTCTGTCATACTTTTTCAGGAAGTATGGCTAGTATCACAGATCACCATAGACAGCTATACAACTTACCAACAATTAGCCACTAGAGGGAATAGAGGTAGTCCCTCAGGCAGATTTATAATAGCCATTAAATCAAGTCTAATTGGAGAATTCTTAAATATATCTGACAACAACTACTATGGTATATTAACAGTAAAAATCAACCTTGCTGGTGGATTAAATAGATCACTAGTCTTGATCAACGTTTACCGGAGTCCCTCGCATTGCATAATTGACATCTTTCAGAATAAGTTTTTCTGAGATATTAGAATCATTCATGGAAAATGATGTAAACTATGATATTACTATGGCTGGTGATTTTAATTCTGAATGCGAACCCCCAGTGAACTTCATCAACATGCGTCCGGGGAAGCCAGTCAATTAATCTATGGTATTAAATGGGCAGTATTAACCGAACCCTGGGGAATGGACATGCTAAATGGAAACACACAAGGCGACTGGGAAAAGCGCGATGCTTGGGCTAACAATAAGACATCATCATGTATTGACTATTTCTTTTTTAATAAGGAATTATGTATTGATTGCAATCATTTTAATATAGTAAACACAAATTATAGTGACCATAGTATGTTGTAGCTACCTTTGAGATTATGCTAAGTAGTCACCTAGTTCCAGAAATGGTAAGCCTACAGATTAGTTCCACACTAGAAGACCACGCAACTGTGGGTCCTGCCCACCAAAAATATACACATGCTTTCACCAAAGAAAGTGAACAGGAAAACATTGCAGAAATAAATATCTTATGTGTGTGTTAGGCAGAGTGTAATTCGCCTCAAATCCCTCCAAATACAGACAGAGAGTATACATTCTTCACTGAGAAAAACATATACTCAGAGAGTGCAATAAAAACGTTTTGATTGCAAGTCATACCAAAGGTTCATTCAACAGCTTGAGAAACAATAGGGCCGGATGGAACCAACAATAGCCATATTTCCTTAAAATTGGCAACAGTGTGCATCATCTGATTTAGTTGTATTTTGTACAAAACAAATAAAATGCATCAGATGTCCAGGTGCTGCTAAAGTGAAAATGCATAGTTCACTCACAGTGGGACCACCAGCCCAAATACTTTTTACAATGATAATTGGCAATATATTACACTTACGTTTTCATAGCAGTGCACATGAGACATGTGTTTGACCCATTTCACATAGGGTTCAGGACCTGATGTGGTTTTCATCTGACAGTCAATTTCATCAGGCACAGTTCTTCTCTGACATGCTGTTGGAGAGGCAAACCTTTGACTCTTATAATCAGTTTGTACCTTTTCTGGGTCAGATTCTGGTTTGTGCAACATGTAGCCAGTCAAATCCTCAAGCGATCTTTCTTTATGTAGGATATCATTGGGCTATATCATACTTCTTCACTTTCCATAATGTTTGTTATAATATGTGTATTTACATGCAACTCTGAGTTAACCCAAATTGAACACCACAACAAAAGCAGTTGGATTTTCAGCTGATCCTCAACAAATGGTAAACCAACATCCTCATGTAAAATTAAAGAAGAGGTTGATTGTGGGACCCTTCGGACATTTCCCATAAAAGTGTGCTCCACTATTGATAGTGATGTAACATCTGAGATGCCCAAAATTCCTGCTCCATAGGCGGTTATCCCGATAGCCTTAAATTGGTAGGCCTTCGTTAGAGGCTGTACAGGAATACTTCCCAGAGAATTGGCAACACACAATACACCCACATTTGCCTGCTTCATGCATGCAACAATTTTGGTAACCTGAGTTTTTCCACCTCAGGTTACTGTATATCGAAACACCCAAGTAATCATAAATACCAACCCAATTTAATCTTTCACCTTTACATAGATTCAGTCGGAGGACTGTTTTCTTATTACTTCCAAATACCATAACTTTGGAAACAGTGCTCTTGAATATGCTCATTAAGAAAAAGATTTCAATTACTTTGTTTGCTATGGCAGATGCAAATCAAAAGACTTGTCATTCCACCTTTCAATGTGAGATGTCTAAGAACACCAGAGACCCCAAATTGTAGGAGAAAGGCCTTAGTATGATGATGATACTTAGGGTTTCAGTGTTAAATCTAGCCCACAAATCACATATGCCCATGAAGAGGGATCTTGCCAAATATTGTCAAGTCCAGGAAACAGTGGCTTGCTCAGAATAAAGGTGTTCACCAATGTCCATTCGGCCTGGCACCTGCACCTCTCCTGTACAACCTGTGCATCAAATGAGGTAGAAAGGGATTGCATGAGGGATTATCAATCTGAACCTTCTCAGAATAAACAGGTAATGGTAAGCAATGGGACTTAATACCTTGGAGGATGGAAAAATCAACTGTGGGTTGCAGGATGAAGAGTTTGCACTCTATGAAGGATTGTACCCAGCAATGATGATCGAGACCATACCCCTGATATTGGAATTATTGGAACACATCAGTGAAAGAATCACAAAAACTGCAATACATGTAGTCTTCACACACCCTTGGAATCTAGACCTTCGGAAGCATTGATGAAAGAATGGCAAATCCCAGGGCAGCAATGGATGAACTTTCTGAGACATCTAGAATTTTTCTTGATGGACTTAAAAATAAGATGACTGTAGCAGCTTCCTATGTTTTAACTTTATGAGAACCTTTCGAGCAAGTGCTTCCTACGTTTGCCAGATTCTGATTTATGTTGTCAATGTTGTAAGGAGCTGCAGGCAGCTATACATATGTGTTGTTCTTGTGAAAAAGTGACTCATTTATGGAGTGAAGTCAGACATGAGATGAAAAGGATTCTGCATTGCAGGCTGGACGTGCACTCTGCATGCTGCTGTCATCAGCTTGCATGCATGAGGATCTTTGATAAGGCGCGTGATCACTTGATTCTCTGGTCGATCAAACCTGGAAACATGCAGCTGGGTCACAAAGACCCAAAGACAACGTTGTTCAAATGTTGCAGCCTGGTACTCAAAAAGACTCTTCCTTTATGGTGTAAGATGATAAATGTTGGGTATTTGTGTGAGGGGTCTAGTCCCACCCATCTTCCACTTCTATTCAGGCCCGGTCTGCCCTATAGGGAATATAGTGCATGCCTGAACCCAAAAACTGAAAATACTAGTATGGGGCCGATTTTTTGGTCTAAATGGGGTACTTTTTTGGACCATGTGGGCCAGTTTGATAAGTTACTTCACCATGTTGCTAGTTTTGACCAGTGTTACTGAAATAATATTCTTTAAAATGCACAATTTGCATCACATGTTATCAAACACCTCCCCCTTGGGTACGACTCAAACAGTCTATCACAAAAGGAATGAATTACCATTTGCAATTGTCGGCCGCTTTTACATTGGTGCCCGAGACACTTTCATGCCCCCGTCCGACCCCGCTTCAAACCTTCTCTTTCTTTCATTGGCCTCTTCCTGCTTTACTGCTATAGAATTGGGGAGTTCTGGTAAGGGTGCTATGGGACTGCTCTCATGAGAATGATATTGTGTTCTGCCCTTTAGATATATTTAAGCAGTAGACTTCATTATAATGTGTTTTCCATCGTGAATTACAATATAAAAAAAGAAAGAATGGTGTTGCTGCAAGCATACATTTACAGCACATCTCGGATGCAACCCTTGCGACACATTGTGCCCGTGATTGCAGCGCGAGCACTAGAAATATTACTTGATCAATTTGAAAAAAAGCCGTGATTGTTTACCGTCAGAGGGGGCACCTGGCTTTCCTGTGCTACATACTGTGGGCATTTACTATAACCGGAGTATAAGCAGGGTGTGGTTCAGTTTGCAGAAAGCACTGACGTTTCCTTGCTGCTGATCTGCCAAAATTTCAGCTTGCGTCAACATCAAACACCTACAGCCTGTACCTTCATCCCCAGCAAATGAAGCAGGATTACTGGAGCAGATATTATATAACTCACTAAGGGTGTTCTGTAGTTAACCTAAATACACTGTATTACTGTTTTCTAATGTGGAAGATTATTTTGCATGTTGGTAAAAACTAACTATGCGAGGCAGATTTTGCTGTACTCTGTGATGTTATGACATTTTTGAGCATTGTCTAATTTAAGTTTGTCCTGACTAATGATAATATTCTCTAATGTTAATATATAGCACTTTATGACAGTTGCCCCCATTTCTAAGCGCTGTTAGAACATATTTTAGTATTTAATGTACTCACTTTGTCAACAACGGAAGGGCGAAGAGCTAAGTTGAGACTGTCACAGGATTGGCACAAGTGAAGTGCAGGCTGACCCCATGCACGATTTATTTACTGGTTTATTTATAGATAGGCTAGAAAAATGCTCTTTTGATCACAAAAAAGAACGTACAATAGATAAGATTTGACAGGAAGCAGTAAGCTTCTTACAATGCAGTGCGTTTGAGTGATATTCTGACCAGGTTGTGCAGGGAAGGAAGTAAATGGGACAGACACTGGCACAATACATGGGTGGGCATACATAGATTAAGGACAACCAGCATTGGACATTTTAAAGTGATAGATGAAGTGCTAGAGTGGAGGCAGAGAAAGTGAGGGAGGGAGGCAGATTAGAGGCGAGGGAAAAATGTTAGGTAATAGATGAAAGTTAGTTTAAGAGGGTACATCGGGGGCGAGGAGGTAGGCTTTTAATTCAGTTTTGAACAAATCAGTGTTGACTGTTTCCTGGATGTCTGTGGGAATAGATTTCCATGCAAGGTTTCTAGCTGAAGAAGAATAGAGGAGAGTGTCAGGTGGAAACTAGATAGGCAGGGAAGAGATGATGGAGAGTATTTCACAGGGAGGAAGAGCAGCTCTGTTTTGATAGAGTTTAACATCAGAGGATGTGAAGCCATTCAATATTTAATGGCACAGAGACAGTTGGACAGTTTGGTTGATCACAGGAGAGTTCAGTAAAAGAGAAGTAGGTCTGGGTGGCATCCGCACAGAGTTGGTAAGAGAACCCAAAGAAGGAAATTAGGTGGAAGCACTTTACTAATTTGCTATTCAGACGAATACACACAACTAAGATGTGTTACTTTTTTAACCTGCTGGCTGTACGTAATTTATATTCACACATACAAATTGTTTAGTTTTCTTAGGCATCGATTTATTTTGAAGTCACCCTCTTAAAATTTGCAGCAAAAAACAGACCACTTAAACTGGATTTCTAGTGTTCTGGGATTCTTTTCCGCAAATTTGATGTTGAAATCGGTGTCAAATATGGTATTTGTATAATTTCAGTCATAGCTATTTGTTGTTGAAAAGTTTGCAATTGTGGCATAATACAATGGTTTATTCCCTTTTGCTGCCCTATTGACTTACTTTACATCTTGAGGAAAAAATTGTTTAGTAGTTTAGTAGCCGAAATATAGTCCCACTAAAATCACTGGTGGCTGCGAAAGGCAATTTCCGAACAGGGCAGGCTTTTTTTGTTTTCCTCAGCATCTCCTTTTAATGCCACACACTAGAAATTGGCTAACAAATTTGCCAATTTCCAGGATCTCAAAGTATTCTGTGATTCTTGTAAGTATAAAAAGCAGAGGCAGGGATGTCATTTCACCAAAATGCCAGGGGTAGCGGAAGTGACATCACACAACCCTTGACCTCCCATGACATCACAGGAAGTGATGTCATTTGGACCCACCCCGTAGTCACATCATGGGAAGTGATGGAACACGACCTTTCACCCCTTGACAAAACAGGAAGTGGCATCACATAGCATTGTTTTAAGTACACTGCGAAAAATATGGTTACGGTATCACTGTAAAGTGATATACATTTCATACAAGAATGGATCACCATATGCATCGTTAATATCAGCGCATTTAGGCCCATTTACCAACTGGCTGTGAATGCAAGCAGATGTCCAGGGCCAAACGATAATGATGTGTATCGCACTTACGTGTAAGCACTTCATATAGACCAAATATACACACAATATCTCCCAACCTGTGTTGGTACTCATCAACCTCAGCAGGATGAAAGGCCGAGTTGACCTTGCTGGGAGCCAAACCAGCAACCTGCAGAGCACCCACAACATTGCAGCAGCGAGCGCTCACCCCACTGAGCTATCTTGCCAGTTATAGCTATCAGCTTGCCAGCTATAGCTATAGCTATCAGAAAACAAGCCACTAAAGAAACACAGAGCCACCAGCTGCTGGCCACAACCCAGGAGCCTCGATTTCTTTTTTTAAAAAGTCCCTGAGCTGAGGACATTGATGTCATGGGGCCTGATTTACAAAAGCGTTTTTCAAAGGGAACGTCTCATTGAAAAAAATGCTTTGTAAATCAGGCCCATAGAGTCCATGTTTGTCTGATCAAACTGCGCTCATTGGGGTTTTCAAAATATTCATGAGCATTTGACTACTTTCAACCTGTGTGCTACTAAAAGGAACACGGCTAGGCAAAGATTTCATTTCACCAGAACACCCTCCACTCTGGTCACATTTCATACAAGAATGGATCACCATATGCATCGTTAATATCAGCGCGTTTAGGCCCATTTACCAACTGACTGTGAATGCAAGCAGATGTCTATTTGTTATGCCCAGTGCCTTGCAGCAGATTATATGGCCCACGTTGGCCCACGTTCAAGTGTACTGTTCACTGCTTCTGGAACCAATTTTCTCTAGATATAAGGGACATTTTAATAATTTTAAATCTGTGTATCTAAGCAAGCATTTAACAGTGATTTCATTTCGGCAAAATCATACCGGTGGGTAGCATATCATCACATGCTCACTATACGAATTGTAAGGGTGCAGAAGTACAAGTCTGATACAGAGGTGGCCTATTGGTTGGGATAGACTTTAATTCACAATGATGAATGAAAAAGAAAAGAGTATCCTGCCCTATTTCTTATGAGGGGTTGCCCTACCTCAACAAAAATACTAAGTACCCGGTCAGGATGTCCATAAACTAAAGTGCCCACCGTCCTGTGTTTAAACCTATTTCTGTCCCTTACATTTTCAATCTAAGTAAAGAAACCTGGATGTGCCATTAATCCAGAAGGAGGCCCCTCCCATTCTGGATGTAGATCCCAAGGCACAGTTTGTGTGAAAAAATATGCTGTTAAATGTTCAATGTTTGAATGCTCAGACCAACATAGTTCATCAGTCTCCTGAGAGGATCCTCTTCCTTGGATCTTTCTTTCACTTAAAACAAAAAAAAATACAGTTCTCAAAACCTTCTGCAGGAATCCTTTTCCTCTGTTTATGAAACAAAAATGAACCTTTCCAGTGTTTTATCAGGCCTGGTTCACTAATCTGCTGGACCTGACCATAGACTTTCCCAATGGTGTATCAAGTCAGGCTCAATAACCTGCCAGACTTTATTCCATAGCTTTTGACTTCCAAAGATGTTTGCTCTTTCAATGGTTTCCTTTTTGATCTTTTTATGTCTTCTCAGGTTCTCCCCCCGACTGCTTCTGGACTCTGGTCCACTGTTTATACATATCTTTGCATTGATGTGGGTCTTCAACCCTTATATACTTTATTGATGGCCTTTGCCTGTTTCCATTTGGGTCCCTGAATCTACTATTGCACACAGGAAGCGCTTCCCTGCTTTCATATGCGTCCCAGAACCTGTTTGTCTGCCTCTGCAGGATCCCTGTTCCTGCTTTACCTAGTGTCCACTTGGACAGACCTGGTATACTCTGCTGCCAGGTAATATCGCATCTAGGTTTATTTTCAACATGCGTGTAAGTGTGTATGATTCTTCTGCTTTACCTTTTTGCTCTTTGGGATGTGTTTATCTGATTTACAAAGTTTGTATCAAGTTGTACAATTCCTCTTCTCCAGCATTGGATCTTTCATGGATTCACATGCTTAGAATATTCCCCGTCGTCAGACTGGGACCCCTCGGTACACATATATAGCCTTTTCCAATAGGGAAACTTCCGACACTTTTGTGTCCTATCTACGTCCTTTTAGGACCCGCCTACGCATGCTCCGTAGGCCGTCCCAGTATAAGAGGCCCGCCCCCGCGGCTCCCCTTCAGATTTCAACCGTCTCCAAAGTAGTGGGATCTCCTCGCGTTGACTTACTATTTTGTACAAGGTTGCATTACTGGAATTTGAGTACAGAAAATGTCATCCGTTTCAGGAAAAGCGCTGTTCCGCCCATGCGCGACGTGCGGCTTGAAAAAAGTTTACGAGGGGGACGGACATATGGATTGTATATATTGCCTCCACCCTCATCATTCGGCGGATAACTGCGACATATGCAAAGGGTTTTCTCAAAAAACCCTAAAAGACCGCAGTCGACGACTGGTGGCATGGCTGAATGATGGAGCGGGGGCATACCCCCCTTCGGAGGTAGGCTCCACACAATCGGCGAAAACATCACGCCGCGCTACCTCGTCGGAACCACCGGCGAAGAAATCTCGACCGACGGAAAAAGAGTCGTCTGGAAGTCACTCAACGAGAGACTCCTCGTCAAAGAAATCATCTTCATCAAAAAAGCATGAAAAGGAAAGGAAATCCTCCTCGGGCGATCATCATAGACCACGAGTCGAGAGTCGAGTAAAAGCAAGCAAAGTGTGGAAAAGGCGGGACCGCCAAAACCACCTGCTAACTCACCGTCGTCGACGGCGGCCCAGTCATCGGCCTCCATCCTGCCACTTACGCAGGTGGCATCCACCGCACTGACAACGACGTCGACGATGGCCTCGTCGACGGGGGTTCTACAGGAGGCCTGAAATTTTTGATCCGATCCCCCCGGATACTTTACTACAAGAACAGGCTGTGTTGCTGTCCTCGGAGGACGAGAATGAGAGAATAGCTGGCCCAGCAGACCTAGGGCTACGAGTGGCCGACAAGTCGTCGACGAGGGGATCCATTATACCGGTATCTGCCCCTCTTCTCAATCCTCAATCTGTTTTGTCGTTGGAAATTCTGTCCACGCTTCAGTCGTTGTTACAGTCGTTGGACCAGAGACTACCTCAGGCAAACCTACCACAGGCACCCGTCGACGAGCCGGGCCCGTCCCGTCGACCGACGCACCTACGCACGCCAATCTCAGCGCTGGCACAAGAGGAAGGTGAGCTGCCAGATTCAGACAGGGGAGCCATGTCGGATATCTCATCATCCCCCTCCAGGGATCCAACCTGGGAGTCAGAGGTGGAGTTGGAAACCCCTAGAGGCCCAGCTCACCCGTCCCCTCCGGACGACATTGCGTCATTCCATTCTATGATGGAGAAGGCATGCAAAGAATTTGGTTTGTCCCAGGAAGAACAGAAAAAGGACTGTTTTTTGTTCGACCACATGGGTAAGAGAAGGAGGTCTGTGTTCTCGATACCAGTACTAGACCATGTATGGAAGGAGGGGTTGCAGACAATGCGTCACCCGTTTTCAGAGCCGGCAGTGAAAGGACGCCTGGAAAAAAAGTTTAAGGCTCCAGAGTCTACCCCCAAGTGTTTATCCTCCCAACCAACGCCAGACTCGGTGGTGTCGGCGGCAGCGGCGAGGAAGGCGAAGGCCCAGCACAAGTGCGCGACTCCTCCTGAGAACGAAGCGAGACGCCAAGATGCCTTTGGCAAAAAAGTGCTATCCGTGGGAGCGACCACAGTAAAGGCCGCAAACTCTCTGGCAATTGTTGCCAGATACGATAGGGAGATGTGGCACAGGCTAGCTCCGTTGCTTGATCATCTTCCAGAAGAGCATAGGAAGGCAGCGATGTTACTCGTCCGAGAAGGTGAGGAAGCCTCAAATCACGCAATAAACATTGCGGTGGACCTCGCTGAGTCAGGCTTCAAGCAAGTGAATAATGGGGTCGTATTACGTCGACAGTCATGGCTTAAGTGTACCTACTTCAGACCAGAAGTACAATACAAAGTTTTAGATATGCCCTTTGAGGGAGACCTTCTTTTCGGTGAGAAGGTGGACGAAGCCCTAAAGGGAATGAAAGAGGACTCGGACACGGCACGTTCTTTGGGTGCCCTCCAGAGTGGCAGAAACTACAAGTCTTTTCGTCCCTTTAGAGGGGCTTCAGGTAATTCAAGATTCACTGCATCTGGAGACAGATCCTTTGGCAGATCAGCTTACCCCTCCCAGGGATACAGACGTGCCTCCCAACCGGCAAACCGTCGCCGGAACTTCCAGACTTCCAGGAAAAGACCATCATATCAGTCGTCGTCGAGAGACAAACAAAATAAAGATCAGCAGTGACATACAACACACCGTTCTGGGGGGAAGAGTTTCAGCATATGTCGACGAATGGGAACGAATAACGACGGATCAATGGGTGCTGGATACTATAAGAAACGGACACTCTCTACAATTCAAACACAGCCCTCCGCAAATTCCACCTGCGTTCACCGCTCATTCCCATCTGAAGATACTGCAACAAGAGGTAACACTCATGTTAGCAAAGGGCGTGATAGAATTAGTTCCAACATCACAGAGAGGTCAAGGAGTCTACTCAAGATATTTCGTTGTAAAAAAGTCGAACGGCAAATGGCGTCCCATTTTAGACTTACGCGATCTGAACAAGTCTTTAAAGAGCCTGAAACTCAAGATGCTCACTCTGCAGGAAGCGATCCGCGCCGTTCAAGAGGGGGATTTTCTAGCGTCCCTGGATTTACAGGACGCGTATTTCCATATTCCAATGTGTCGGAAACACAGGAAATTCCTAAGATTTGTAATAGGGCGAACTCGCTACCAATTCACGGTTCTTCCTTTTGGGCTCATGACCTCCCTTCACGAAATGCCTGGCTCCTGTAGCGGCCTGGCTAAGGAAGCAAGGCCACCATGTATACCCATACCTCGACGACTGGCTGGTAAGGGGATCCTCCCCGGCGTCGACCAACACAAGTTTACAAGCCACCATGCAGCTTCTACAACAGCTGGGATTCGCCATAAACTTCGAAAAATCCTCTCTGCAGCCATCGAGATCGCTGGTATTCCTGGGGGCACAGTTCGAGACCCAGTTAGGACTAGTGAAACCTTCTCTCGACAGAACCTCAAGACTCAATCAACAAGCATGCCGACTACGGCGAAACACCAAGATCTCAGTGAGAAAATATGTTTCGGTCCTAGGGGCCATGGCATCCTGCATCCATCTGGTGGAAAACTGTCGCCTATTCATGAGGCCAGTCCAGGAATTCCTCGCGGACCGATGGACGCAGGCTCAAGGATCGTGGTCAGACAAGATAACCATCGACGACGACAAGCTGCTTCGGACCCTTCAGTGGTGGCAGAGTTTCCACAATCTGAACGGCGTACCCCTACAGGAGCCGGAGTTTTAGCGAACCATAGTCACGGATGCGTCCCTAACCGGATGGGGAGCTCACATGGGTGCTCTCCAAACGCAAGGTCGCTGGTCTCCAACGGAGTCACTCCTACACATAAACGTGTTAGAGCTCAGAGCAGTACGATGGGCCTTGAAGGCATTCCTACCACACATCAGGGGCTCGCGAGTACGAATACTGACCGACAATACAACGGCCATGTTTTATCTGAGGAAACAAGGAGGGACGCGATCAAGAACTCTTTCCATAGAAGCCCAGAAAACATGGCATTGGGCATTAAAGCACGAAATTTCCATCGTGGCTCATCACCTTCCAGGAGTGAGGAACTCCCAAGCAGACTCCCTCAGCAGAAGCATGACCCAGATACACGAGTGGGAAATGGACACAGTTCACCTGATGAAAGTATTCGAGAAATGGGGTCACCCCCCTCTGGACGCCTTCGCGCCCAAAGACAACAAGAAATGCGAGCAATTCGCAAGCAGATGGCCTCAAGAGGGCTCCAGGGGGGAGGCATTCTCCTTCCCATGGACGGACATGTTCCTCTATGCTTTTCCCCCGTTCCCCCTCATACGGAGGACAATACAGTGGATACGCAGATACAATTGCCGGGTAATTCTAGTGACACCATACTGGCCAAGGCAACCGTGGTTCTCCGACCTGCTTCACCTGTCGCTGGAACATCCCATAGGGTTTCCCAAAGCCCCGAACCTACTATCCAGGGAAAAAGGCACGGTGTGGCATCACGACCCGGACAGTCTCAACCTTACAGCCTGGCTCCTGACTTTTCGGAGTTCGGTGCTTTAGACGTTTCGGAGGATTGTCAAAAAATTCTGCAAGCGGCTAGAGCCCCTTCTACAAACAAATCCTACTCCTATAAGTGGCGGAGGTTCTGTGAATGGTGTAGGGGACAACAGGGCCTACAACCGTTGTCGGTGACGCCGGAACAAGTTCTACCTTACCTGCTCCTCTTAGCGGAGAGGGGATTATCCTTCACATCGATAAAGGTGCACCTGGCGGCCATCTCGAGGTTTACAAGGAAAAGGCAGTCATCTCCTCTATTTAGCGACAGACTTGTAAAACACTTCATGATGGGTTTATTTCGAGATTTTCCCCCGGAAAAACGTTTCCCCCCGACTTGGAGTCTCAACACAGTGTTGGCAGGCTTAATGAAACCGCCTTTTGAGCCTATGGCCACGTCCGACATAAAATTCATTTCGTGGAAGTTGGCATTCTTGATTGCTATCACATCAGCTAGAAGAATCTCGGAACTGCAAGCGCTGGTCGTAGACCCGCCATACCTAAGATTCTTTAAGGACAAAGTAGTCCTGGCAACTAATCCTATGTTCGTCCCAAAAGTTCCGACAGTGTATCACAAACACTCGTCCATTGTTCTCCCTACTTTCTTCGCCACACCATCATCGGCAGCAGAAAAAGCTCTTCATACCCTGGACGTTAAGAGGGCTCTGAAATTTTACCTACATCGTACACAGGAATTCAGGTCTACTAGACAACTGTTCGTCGCGTATGGTCCGTCGACGAGAGGAAAAGCAATCTCTAAACAAGGATTGGCTCGATGGGTCTCATCGACGATTGCGTTTTGTCACTCTAAGGCCGGAAGGCCACTGCAAGGACATCCTAGAGCCCATTCTACAAGATCTATGTCCTCCTCAACAGCTTTATGGGCAGGAATTCCGTTGACGGACATATGCCAAGCTGCGGCATGGTCAGTTCCCCTACACGTTTACCCGCCACTACTGCCTTGCCAGGCAGCATGCGGACGAGGTGCAGATGGGAAGAGCTGTCCTGCGCCATCTGTTTCAGTAAGGTAAGCTCCACGCTGTGGAGAATATGTTGTCTACCTTTTAATGACAGTTTATTTTATGTGGGTTAGGTTATTTGAGGTAACTTATTCCTACTGTACATATGCATTGTGTAGTATGTTATGGGTATATTACATTACATTCTCACCGCCGTCTCAAGTGTTACTGCTATACAATCTATTCTAAGCATGTGAATCCATGAAAGATCCAATGCTGGAGAAGGGAATAGTTTCTTACCTGTAACTCCATTTCTCCAGCATTGGTATCTTTCATGGATTCACATGCGACCGCCAACCTCCCCGGAATGTAATGTATTTGATTGATAAGTCTAACCCTTCCTACTTTGGAGGGGCCGAAATCTGAAGGGGAGCCGCGGGGGCGGGCCTCTTATACTGGGACGGCCTACGGAGCATGCGTAGGCGGGTCCTAAAAGGACGTAGATAGGACACAAAAGTGTCGGAAGTTTCCCTATTGGAAAAGGCTATATATGTGTACCGAGGGGTCCCAGTCTGACGACGGGTAATATTCTAAGCATGTGAATCCATGAAAGATACCAATGCTGGAGAAATGGAGTTACAGGTAAGAAACTATTCCCTTTTATCCCATTGCGCTCTTCGGGATATATTTACGTTGTTTACAAAGTTTGCATCAAATTGAGTGTTTCATGTTTTATTCCCCTGTGCTCTTGGGATATATTCCCAATGCTTTTTAGTGTATTCAGCTCCCTCTGTGCCCCAACAACCGGTCTGACCCTTTTCCTACCTTTGGGAAGTGTTGGGCGTTCTCTGGTCTCTTCAAGCGGTGGAGCTGAGCTTTTCTGTTGCTGCCACATTTGGTGTTCTATTCCTCATGGCTCGACTGTTCTAGACTGTCCCTCAGGTCTCCGGCTGCTTGCGTCTTCGTTCTCAGTCTGCATTTGCTGGTGTGGCTTTCTCTCTCCCTCTGCCACTGGCCATGCCCACCTCACTGGGACCGCTCAGATAGTCATGCCCTTCTGCATTCCGGTTTTCAGCCTTTGGGGCCACTGCAATGGAACGAGCATCCAGGGCTGGCCCGATGGACCATTGAGTCCTACTTTCCTTGTAATGATTGGGGCTGCTACTTGATAACTGTACTGCATGTGTTGGTTCCGCTTTTGCCTCCTTGTTCCCTCTTCCTCATCTCAGTGGTATTTATGTTTGGGTAAGCCTCCTTCTTCCTCGTCCCAGTATTGTCAATGTGACTTTCTACTCTACTATAACATATAAAGGTATGGGGGCCAGAGGGGCCTGAGTGGGTGATAAGGAGAGTGGTCTTCTCAAAGGGGTAAGTGAATACTGCGTTCTCCCAAGTCCATTGCCAGTGGTCCCATTAAGGATTTCCTTTCCAATGAGATCCACCGCTAATAATGACCCCAAGAGGGACTATCAGGTAGCAGCCTCAACTCCCTTGCCTCGTGGAATCGGGCCTCCCACATGGAAGCAGTGACAATACTCTGGGATTTGTCACTGAATCCAGTAATATCATATAAAGGCTAAGTGACTGAATGTATGCATCTTCTATGCTTTCCTGCCAGGCATATGATAGAACGTCTTCATACATTTAAAGTTCTGGGCACACGAAAAGGTGTTGAGAGACTCTGATTATGCTTATACTCAACCTGTATTGAGTCACTTTCAATGCCTGGTAGACACATTCTTCAATTCATATTTTGGGTAAGGTTTAATGTATGCTGTATTGCAATAAATAAATATTTTATATGGGATTTACTTTAAACTAGTGCAAATGTACATATTGTTAACTGAACACCTTGGGCCCATGGCTGTTAATTACTTTTATAGACATAGCCAGCGGGCCATATCGGGTATTAGGGTCCCTGAAGACTAACTTAAAGGCCCTAGCACAGCAATGGCATGTAACAAGGGTAGCAGGCCCATAATCTGGCCTTTAATGAGGGTCTTGGTTCATTACCACTCTGTACAGCCTGTGGAACAGGTGCTAATTGCTATTATGCCCGGGTTTCCAGTCCAGAAACCCAGGTGCTGACAGCAATGTATTTTTAATGAATGAAAAGGCTGTCCTGTTCATTCATACAAAATACTTAACTAAGATGGCTGCTGTGGAGCTAGAGGACAGGGCTCCAAGCGCAGCCCTTCTTCCATTTCCACAGTGGCCCAGGAGGCTGGAGCAGAGGCAGTGGTTGAGCCGCCACCAAAAGCATAAAGTGAGTGGTGTAGGGTGGTCAGGAGGGGAGGTAACTGTGACTGGGGGAAGCGAAGGGGAGGGGAAGATGGTGGGTTGAGGGAGCAGCTATCAGGTTTCTTGGAACACAGTCTTGGATCATCGGATTTTGCCCACAATCTGAGCATTCCCATTGGTTTGCTACCCGCCCTGGGTGCAAATTCTGATTACAGCCCAAGGGCACAGTCTATAAATCTATTATGTCCCTTTCTGTGGACTGAAGGGGGTTGTAAAAGAAAGGCAATCTGGCTGGATTGGTTTGTAGGAACTGTCTAGTTTCCAGCATCCATGTGGCAATGTGGTGAGAATCAAGGGCCTTGGCCTAGAAGACAGGTCAGCCATTTCTGCCATATGTGGCCGGCAATGATTTTGGCAGCATGTGGAAGAGCCACAGTAAAGTATCAGGTGTGGGAGGGTGGGGAGAGTTAGGGATGAATGAATGTTTGGGTGCCCGAACCACACCTGTCAGGATTGGCTCAAGTGAACTCAGTGGTGTGAGCAGACAGCAGGCCTTCCAGCACAGCGCTCACATGATGAGCGGGAATGCCGAGCTGAAAGACCTGTCACTGGTGGCGCCTGGGGAGTTTCGCCGCACTCCCTCTCATTTCCAGGCCATATGAAATGTAAGAGCCATACCATCTTGTATGGACATAAATTGGACAATGGGGGATTGCCAGGTCACTCCGATGGAACTTAAAACAAAATCATTGATAAAAGTTACAAACCAGCTACAAAACTACTATACAAAACTACTAAGAACAGATGGCCTATTTACTTTGAATAGATTGTTAGGCAGGTTAAACGGTGTGATTTGCAAGCAGTAACATACCGATACCACAAACTACCCCTATGAATGCTGTAGTTTTAATTGTGATTAGAATTTACAAATAAGTACTGTCATACCAAGTTTGGGGTTGTGCATGTGATTATTGTATTCTGCTCTGCAAGAGCACAAGGATGAGTCGGGGTAAAATGGCCCTCTCAGCCCTCACACTTCTACAAACCAAAACACAAAGCAATTATAATTGTAAGACAGGGACAGTTAAGTGATATACCTCCTTTTCCATTTGCGGTAATGTGAGCTGGGAAAGGTTATGCTCTTAAATGTTGTGTGATGGTGAACCAGTAGAGACCCAAACAACTAATATGACAGTTCAATATAAAGGGAATGTCCAATCAAGGTCCTAGAAAAATATGCACACTTTAATCAAACACACCAGCTGCACCCAGAACGAATAGAGAATGCTCTACAAAAACCCACCCCATAGAAAGAACAGAGATGAGGTGACAAACTTGAGAAAGTAGCACTCTTAGCGTGGTTCTAGCGGTGGTAGGTAAAATACTAACTACGAAAAGGATATCTTGATAGAAAACATATGCAATCATGACCTACTGAGTGTCTAGGATCCAAGTGGACCAAGGCATCAACATTACCTGGACTCAGTTATTGGTGGGCTGATGCAGTCCGCCCCGGCATCGAATGCAGATGCAAGCTGATCAGTCTTAGGTTGGGCACATAAGGTCATGGAGACCCCAGCAGCAATCAGGTGTCGAGTAGGGACTCTTCAAAGATGCAGGTCGGATGGGGGTTGTCCCAGGAATGCTTTGCAGTTGGCCAGGCCAAGTCAGACTTTTCCGCTGGAAGGGTCGATGAGTACTGCTCCAGCAGTTCGAGCCAGCAGGTAATGGTCATCAAAGTGGTGATCTTGTGTGCGTTGATGTGTGATCGATGAGGCAGCAGTTCAAGGGCTAGCTAGACCACTCTGTGGTTGTACACCCTGGTTAGAGTCGGTTAGTCATTCTCCAGAGATTTGGTCTGGGTCCTCGCATTGAGCAGTCACTCTGGGCCTTCCAGGTGACAAGCTTTGGCTTGGAAAAAAAGCTGTGTTGAGCTGGTTGAGGGTACAAGCATATTTTCCATTGGTGGAGGAGCACAGCAGCCAACAACTCCCCTCTTGTTCCAGGTGCAGTGAACACGGAGCCAATGGTTCAGTGTGGTGAACAGTGAGCTTTGGCTGATCTGGTCCTGCAGCTGTTGTGAGACCCTTTCAGGTGGATTGAGGATAGGATGATTCCATTCAGTGTCTGCTCTCCCATCTCAGGAGATTCCGGTGCAGCATGGTAGGACCTGTTCTGCAACAGAGGTTACTCCCGATGAGCCCTTGGAGTGGTAGGGGACAGATCTTCCTTCTGTCTTGGATGATTCCTTCTTCACCTCAGGCTGAGGGCTTTGGAGGGTACAACTCTCCCAAAAGAAGTCCAGTTAAATGGTCAGAATAAATCTGCAGCCTTAAAGGATCCTAGAGGAGCTGAGCGAATCTGCTAAAGAGATGGAAGAGCCCTTCTTTTAAAGGCAAATGTCCTCATGTGATTTGACTAAAGCTAGCCTGCATTAGTGGTCCAATCCCTGCTTTGGGACGGAGTGAACCTTTCCCTGTTGATGTTACACCCAAATTGCTATGCTCCAGAGGAAGTGCAGAGGACAGGAAAGACAGAGAAGGATAGAGCGAATGCAAATTTGGTAAACCTTCTCCCATTGACCAGAGGCTGTCTGTCTATCATAATTCAGCTCCATCTCTTCGTACTGAGAACAAAGATCTTTAGAGATGTAGCACCCTGTTGTGAGGCTACTCCATTTGAATGAGTGTGCTCTCTTGATGCACAGACTGAGGACAGCTGCTTGCAGTGTGTCTGTCTTGGGTGGAGGGTGTTAACTGGCCTCACAAAGAGACCAAAGTAGATGCCCAGACTTCCAGGTTCTTGGGAAGCGAGCATCTCGTGACCTTCCAACCTACTCTGTGCCACAAGTAGAGCAGGCCAATCTACAGATGCGGCAGGGCCGGAGTGCGCTATGCTTTTGTCATGGAGTCGACGGGAAAGGGGGACTCTGTTTGGCAGATTACCTCTTTTTGAGATGGAATTACCCTTATCATTCTATTTGTCAATACATATTTTCTTTTAAAACAGGGATACGCAACCCTTGCCAGATGGCATTTCCTCACAGTGCAGTATGTTTGCATTTCTTATGAGATCTGATTGTATATATTATATTTGTTTGTACATTTACTATGCAGTAAAGTGCATCCATGTTCGTTTTTTTCCCTATAAAACAGCAACATGAATAATACATTAAAATAAATGATAAATACATTTGTACCATTTCATTGAAAAGCTTTTTGCAACTAAAAACCTTCTCTGAAGTAGAGATATATACAAATACACACAAAATGTTCATGCATGTATCTAGCATTCTTGGAAGATTGAGGGAATGGGGCTACATAATAGTAGCTATGGGATATGTTTCTTTCCTGCTAAATGCTTTGTTAAATGCATCTTACTGTGAATATGTGGCCTAATCACACATGTCATTTTTTTTGGTTTTTTTTTGCATTAGTGTCACAATGACTATGTGCCAGTGTGTGGCTCCAATGGTGTTACGTTTCGAAACAAGTGCAGTTTACGGGAAGCAGCCTGCAGACAGCAAAGTGAAATACTGGTGGTTTCTGAGGGGTCGTGTGTAACCGGTAGGTGTCGCTCTTTAATCTATATGTGTTTGACTGAAACACTGCTTGATACCAAATAACGTATTTACTTATTCTGTTATTTTTAACCCCTAGTTAGTTATGATCCAACACTTATGTACATTTGCTAATTTTTTGTCTGCTGGCTCCTCATGAACTGTAAGTCAATGCTGCAAAGTCCAGATCAAATGTCATAGAAGGTACTCGTCTGAAGTTTGTCAGCCAGCCACTGAATAATGCCTACCATTGTGCAGAATAACTAATGCGTTGTATCTGTGTAATTCCCAACATAATGCTTTCACACAAAAAATAAATTCAATTCTGTACATCTAAATCAGATTCTTAACACTGATTATTCCTCTTCCTGCACCCTAACACAGATGCAGCATCAACTGGGGCAGCAACAACACTTAAACTCCTCAAAGCGGAGTCTACTGTTAACCTCCTTTTGTTATACAGACCTCCCACTGTTATGGATGATTCTACTACAGGTTTTTAATATTGGGTGATTTTAACCTTTGGTTAGTGCAGGACTCTAATAGTAGAGCCTCAGACCTTGAGTGTGCATTGTCTAATTTGGGTTTTACTCAAAACATTTTTGAACACACTCATTGTAAGGGCCATACTTTTGACTGGGTTTCTACCTCTAATATCACTAGTAAGGAGTTTTCTGTACTTGCATGTCCGTGGTCGGATCATTTCTTTATACAGTTTACATTACAATCGGAATTTCCTATTAAAGTGAAAGGCCTGCTTAAGCAAGAGATTGTTTCTGGAAATCAGAGGAATCTCACTCGGGAACCCCTTGAACTACCTTTGAGCTCTACTATTGTGAATAAATCTAATGTATTATCTGCGGAAGAGCTCTCTAATGCTCTTGTGTCAGAGAGCACCAAAGTAGTAACTGAAAAGGATACGGTACTCAAAAGGATACAGGTGGTAGGGTCTTCCGGATCCCTGTTCACGCGTTTTGATAGTTGTGAAGTCAAGTTAAGACCTTCCAAATGATACAACCCTCTGACTGGTAAAACAGGCAGAGCGATGGATCACTGGAAAGGGCGTGGGTAAGGTATAGGAAGTCAGCCTAGAACAAAATAAAGTATCATGAATAACTGCCCCAACCTGGGTATGATGGAATAGAAAATGTCATGAATGCACACACTGACCTTGAGTCTAGGGCAGATGAATCCAGCAGAGTCTCTGAGGAATCCAAGGTAGAACAAACGACAAGGAAGGGAAGATTAGTAAGGGAGACTTATCCCGAACGGAACGAGGCTCACGCTAGATACCGGGTTGATGCACCACAGGATAGCGTCCAAAGTACTGTTCACTGTCACCTTCCAATTATCCTTGAAAAGCTTCCTTCCCACGTAGAGTAAAGTATAGAAATGAATCAATCCCCCTGTTAATATCACAGGTGCAGGAGTTGGAATTAGCGCTCCTTTTAAGGTATAAACAAAGTACACGCGGTTCTGTACAGCCGCGAAGAAAAGAGCGTGTGCGTGTGGATTTACATGCGATTAGGATTCACGCAGTCCAGGCCAGCAGCGCTTGAAGACAATATATGCGTGTGGATTTTACACGGGAGCAGGATTCACGCAGTCCAGGCCAGCCGTACTTGAAGATAGCGTGCGCGTGTGGATTTACACGCGAGCAGGATTCACGCAGTCCAGGCCAGCAGCGCTTGAGGATAGCTTGCGCGTGTGGATTTACACGCGAACAGGATTCACGCAGTCCAGGCCAGCAGCGCTTGAAGATAGCGTGCGCGTGTGGATTTACATGCGAACAGGATTCACGCAGCCCAGGCCAGCAGCGCTTGAAGATAGCGTGCGCGTGTGGATTTACACGCGAACAGGATTCACGCAGCCCAGGCCAGCAGCGCTTGAAGATAGCGTGCGCGTGTGGATTTACACGCGAACAGGATTCATGCAGCCCAGGCCAGCAGCGCTTGAAGATAGCGTGCGCGTGTGGATTTAAACGCGAACAGGATTCACGCACCCCAGGCTAGCCGCGTTTGAAGACGACGTGCGCGTGTGGATTTACACGCGACCAAACAGCTCCAGGAATCAGCGTGTGGCGGAAAACACGCTATAGAAGGCCCAAAAAGTAGCTGTAGTAACCTGCAAGGATGCAGACCGGAGGTTCAGCTACACAACGCCAAATGATTCGATCAGAAGCAGCGAGTGAAGTTTCCACGCTGCTTAAATACGTAATGCCATAGTTCACGTGACGAAGCAGAATACACGTGAAGTTAGCGACGTGAAAAGTGCAAACGTCGTTTTCCCGGCAACGTATCGAACAACCGCCATTTGGAATAGAACGGTCTAGCTGTTCTACGAGCGTAGGAGGTAGGACCACGTCCAGCATGCATGACATCTTGTTACTTCCTTTGATAACATCTGAAACTCCTTAGCTCCTTCAAAGAAAAAACTTTAAAAAGTTGCTTGTCATAGGAACACTTGTTTTCAGGAGAACTTAAAAAACTCAAAGCTCATATGCTCAAGTGCTTTTATGCTTGGAAAACGAACCACTCTCCTCTTGCTATACTAACCTATAAAAGAGGAGCGAAAGACTATAAACTAGATATTGTTAATGCAAAAAAGAATAGCCTTATTGTGAGAATCCAGAAAGCACAATCTGAAGTTAAAGAACTATTAGAAATTCTCAAAGAACAGGAAACCCCTTACAGGCAGGACAATGGCTCGGTAACTAAGGACGCTGCTTAGTGGGCCTCAATTCAAGAAGCCATGCAGGATGAACTCTAAAAAAATAAATTAGATATTGTCAAAAAAAGAGAGAATCAAACTAGAATTTTGGGGGTCAGTGACAATGTTACTCCAGTAAATAATCTCCTGATTCCTCCTTTTAGGTTCACGGCTATAACGAAAGCTGAATCAGGTTTCAGGCAGGGGTTTGGAACCTAAACCACCCTGTTCGAACTGAAGTCTAGGTTAGTGAATCGTTTGGATATGGGTTTGACATCTCTTCTCATGCTTTTGGATTTGCTGGTTGTGGGAGGTGGCCAACTTCTCCAATGAGGCAGCACAGTGGCTCTCCTCTTTCCTGAGTAATCAGGAGTGTAGGGTCTACTGTGGGGAGATGGAGGCCCCTCCTACAATTGAAGAATTTGGTGTACCACAAGGAGCGTGTATATCACTGTGTGTTTACAATGTTTTCACACTTCCATTCTTCACACTCCTTGAGCAAAATGGTATAGCGTTCACAAACTAAGCTGACAGTACTCCGCGTGTCATCCCTCTTACAGATAACCATGATAAAGACGAACTCCATCTCAATAAAGTTTATAACATCGAAAATTGGATGGTTCAGAATAACCTTGCCTTAAATAGGGAGAAAACTGAGCTTCTGGTAGTGGGTACCCAGAACCTGATTAAAAAACTGGGACCGGCTTATGAGCACTTTAGTTTAGAGGATACTAAGATTGTTGTAAAAAAGAAGGTCAAGATGCTGGGTGTGGTTCTTGATCAACATCTCAGCATGAAGGCTCATGTCAGTAGCCTTGTGTCATCTTCAGCCTACCCGGCGTTGCAGTGTCTTGAATTACATTATCACTGCCCTTGATTAACAACTAGCACGCTCATTACGCAAATCTACTCCGGTATTTACCTGGATGAACACATTAAGATGTTTCTCTGCCACAGATTCGGTATCTAAGGACCCCCTGTTTGCAATCACTACAAGCCATTGATTGACTTTTTATTGATCACACTTGACCCTGTGATAATAAATCCATGATGTCAACATTAAAGCACCTATAAGGCCTACATTGAAGAAATTACCTGTCCTGAAGAGGGCCACTACACTCATTTTTGTATGGACACCTGAGAAAATGTCCAATTCTACCACTGGCCGAAACATGTCGACACCCCGTATCTCAATAAACTTCTAATAGCTAGGCGTTTCTGCAATCACTTTATATGATTATAGGGTGTATTCATTTGCCCTTCCTGTGTTTTGTCTTTGTTGTTTTTTTGTAGCCTTGTTTTATGTGCTTGATACAAGTATTACAATGTTGTCCTTGTATCTCCCCTTTTTTTGTTATCTTATAAATGCATAAAATTGCCCTTTTAACCATTTCTACTAACTATTAAAAAATAGATCTCATGTACATTGATACGTCTGGCATTTTACATTTGCTGATTTCTTATGTAAATGTTGTTGTGTAAAATTTTACGCATGTGACCTTAGGCATTTCAAACTCTCTCTAGGATCGTAGTAGTGAGGGGTAATCATTTCTCTAGTGCCGTACCCCGGCACCCTTCTCCTTACATCTTCAGCCTATTACATTAAGCTCCTAAATCATCTCCATCCCTTTATCACTCAACCTAATGCTGAGACCATCGCTTTGGCGATAGTATAGATTATTGTTGCAGCCTATTGTTTGGCATCAATAAAGGGGAGTGTAAGCGCTTACAGGTTATACAAAATAGCGCAGTTAGAGTAGTAACGGGAACTGCTTGGAGAGACCATATCTCGGAGGCTCAACATGGTCTACATTGGCTACCCATTAAATCCAGACTACTTTATGGTCTGTTGCTAATTGTTCATAAATGCCGACTGGGTAAAATGCCTGCATATTTACAGCCTTTGATTGAAGAAAAAGTCCTTGTGAGATCTCTCCGGTCTAATAATACTGATCAGCTGACTTTGCCCAAATGTAACACCATTAAAGCCAGTAAAGGAACATTTGTGAATGCTGCTACTAGAGCCTGGAATGGACTTCCCCCAGAATTGAGGGGCCTTAAATGGACTGAACATTTTAGGAAGAAATTTAAAACTTTGCTTTTTAACTGAACTCATTCCTCTCTAGACTCTTTTCCATGTTATTCTGCTATTTGTTGATCCGTTGGATGTTTATTTTTTGTATTGGCGTCCTTAAGCCTACAGGTCCATGGTTTGCGCAGTATAAATTAATAAAAGTAAAACCTAAAGTAAAGTAAAAGGATGGGATTTGGTGGGGGCGGGATACCTTGAGATCCTTTTGTGGGTGGGGCAAACTTGCATGCATGTTCTCACAAAGCAATGTTTGGGTGAACCAGTGTCAAATTAACAGCAGCTGTTGCAATGGATAGTAGGTTGTGCTAGTGATATTGTGCAAAATCATGATAGGATTTAAAGACAAAATGCATTTGTACTCACACCGCCCAGCATGGTAACATTGTGGTTGTGATGTGATGTGTGGTTGGCTTTGTCAATTGGTAGGTCATGGTGCATGGGCAGCTGAAATGTACCATGGACCTGTTTGCACCCTATGTGCACAACTGTTGGAGTGTATTTGTGGTGTCAGTGGGCAGTCAGAAGCGACACCCCAGGCAACTGGCTGCAGATATTGTAGGCCCTAGATGTTGTGCCCTGGCACAGGCTTACCTGTCAGAGCAAAGCTTTGCCTGACATCCCAAAATATACCATATCAAAGCATAGATGCTGGAAAAAATATGTTTTGTATGGTGATAAACTTATGAAGGGAACCTCTTTGATGTTTCCAAAGTCAGAAAGCTTATCCACAGATGCTACTGGATGGTCTGCTGGTCCAGATATGGAATAATAACTTGCCTTAAGTCACCCTACTTCCTACTCCAACCAGCAAACACATTTTGACACACAACTACAACACAGGTTAACACAATGTAACATACACCACACCAAGACATGTGTGTCTACACTACATTTCCTAAGCACCACACTAACTCACCACAGACATGCCATCATTACTCTCTGCACTCTCCTTAAACACCCCTCTGCCAGACACCACAAACAGTCACAGAAACATATGCATTACCAGTCTGGAACACATGGTGACCAGTACACCATCATAAATACATACCATACATATCATACAACTGGCAAAATATCTAAAGCTTAAACACTATGCAGAATTCTGCCGCTTCAGACTTGCACACAACATTGCAACAATGCAACCGTTCCCCACTCCCTTAGCTCATGTGTTAGTCCTCAAACCCACCTTTCGCATATACTAAAGTATCAGTGACCAAAAAGGGTATAATCTTTGCGTTTAGAAGACCAAATAACATAGCATAACAGTGCTTATTAAAGAGGTTTACACATTCTCCTGTAGGGCACAGCTCTGCTTGACCCGAGCAATTCTGGTGACAGCCAGAAGCAGGGGAGGAAATAAATGTTGGTTTAGCTGCAGTTAGTCCACTATACTAGCATGGCTGGTGCCATGACTTACTGGAGATAATATATAGCCTCCTGTTAAACATACTACCCCACAATCCTATACTTACCCCTGCTTTCTCTACGTATCCTACCGTCTCTGCTATCAACATCCTACTTGTAACCCCATTCAGTGTTTCTACTATGTACAGTGTTCTGTTTCATCCCAGCTAAGTATCCACTTTATAAATGCATTCATAGTGATGAAACAATAGTGTTACATATAGCAATGTTAGGTGATACCTTTGTGGGCCACCATCATAGGAGCATGCTTTTTGTTTTAATAGTAGCTCCTTCAGGATCCCGATTGAAATAGAAATATATATTGATTAGTAGCTATATAATGCCCATCTTACTGTTTTCTTGTAGGTAATATGCACACTTAGAATATCTGGTTAGGAGCACCATAAACACTCTGCTTGAAATAGAAATTGAAATAGAATAATGTGAACGGAATAATTTAAAGGGACTAACATTTTTGCAGATAAGAGACAGTGAGATTAAATGATCTGCACAAGATCACACATTGTGTGGCGGATCTCGACTGGGTGTTCTTCCACCGTTTTTCTTTTGATTAATAAGTCATTTACATCTGCCAAACTCCCTCTTCCGACAAGATCAGGTATGATGTAAGAATATGTTGAGCCAATGTAACAAAATGGAATTTGGGTCCAGAGTACTGAGGCAGTCCAATATCCATTCGTCAAATTGATGGCGATGTATGCTTTAGATATCTGGATCTTTGCTCGGCCTGGATCAATAAAAGGGAGAGGCCACCTTGACATGTGAATCCTCTTTTTCAACTCCCTTAGGGTTGCACAGCATCTGCATTCGCCATTGGATTTCATTATTCCTAGTAGTGGGTTCTTAAAGTTACAGTGGATTGCTTGAATAATCCCACAGAATTCCAAGTTTTTTATAACATCTGTGAGTGGTTTCATTGGTGGTAACCGGTAATGGCATCAGCCAGGCTGAGCTTTTCTTTGCTCATCTGAAGAAAATGTGGATATATTTCTGGGGTGGCTATTTCTGAACTTTGTTCCAATTGGGTGGATAAATCCTAATTTATTGCGTCTACCTTGGTGAGTGATTCCTTAGCGTCAAGGCAGTTACTAGTGACACTAAATACTATCTATTTTTCTAGCATGTCACGGGTGACATCCTCCACAGGGAGTATACCATAACATTCACAACTTGGTGGATATAGAGAGTTTTTGGCCTGTTTACATCAGTATTGTTATAACAATCTTTAGTTATGTCACACATGATGGGCTTGGCTAAATCCACGGAAAAGTGTCTGGAATCAGCAGCTTTCCAATGGAGCTACCTTCGTATAATATCATGCTTTGGGGAAAATTACTGTCAACCAGCATTCAAATGGCTTGATTTCTGCGATCTACTAAGAGTTGGGTGTTGTGACAGGCCTTGTTACTGAAAAATATTTAAATTAATAAAAGCTTCTTGATTAAACAAGGTCTGCCCTTTTTCCATCTTTATTTGCAAAGTGTATTGCCGAGTATTTCTTTGGATAGTGACATCATCTTTGATTTTAGATTCAGCAACATAAGGCAATAATTATGTTCACCTGAATGGCTTTTAAAGTTTATTGAAGTCCATTGGCTTTCCCCTAAATCTAGACCCAACTTTATTATTAATAAAATCCAAGTTAATTTCGAATCAATGTGATATGTCATTACCGAAATAAAAATCAGAAATTCCATCTCTTACGACCCAGCAATTGTGATTTATCTTTTTGTTTCCACTTTTGATCTCCAGGATGCACCTGCTAGTAATCTGGCACTTACAATCCATCCCATCACTCATTCACTGTTGAAGCTTCCTTTTTGAGTTAAACAAACTTTGCAGAAAACTGGTTGCTTACCTTCATTGAGTTAAGATGGAAGAATATGAGTTCCCGTTTCCTCTGCATGGTTGTTAAACTGCTGTCTCTATCTGCTGAGTTATCTACTGGTTGACTTAAATCCTCACAGGAGGTCTGCCACAAATAGAAGTCCAGTCTATTTCCTTTCAAAGTGGGGAACAACTCATTATTTGGAGGAAGGGGTATTCTAAAAGGTTCCAACTACCACCTTGTTCTTACACAGAGGTGCTAGTGATGTCTGGGACTTGAATGTTCTGGAAATGAATCTCCACTTGGTCTTGATACTTTCAATTAAGTAACAGGTGCCATTCACACTGATATAGTTGGCACTCTTCTTTATTTTGATAGGGCAGATTTAGGTCTAGAGAACCTGGTTCATGCAATCTATCAATGGCAGAAGTAATAAAATAGTCTGGCAATAAACCAGGTGTGCTCTGAGGAGCCACGAATATCACTCATTGAGTGAGACTGTGTCTCCTTATTTTGATTTCTACTTCAGTAACCTATATATTGGGATCACCTTTCAATGAAATGTTTTAGTATCCCAAGGAACGGTACAGTGATTTCCCCCTCTTTCGTAGTTCAGATTATCAAGGACCTCTCAATATATCAAGGTTGCCTTAGACTGTATCTCCTTCTCCATGAGAGCCAATAAGTCACACTGTTCTTGAACCTGGATAGGAATGAAAAACATGCAATCTTTAAGCTCCAAAGTGTCAGTTAGTGAATCATTCTGATTATATTTTATTGATGTTTGCGGCTTCATGAGCTTGACATTGAGCATCCCCATCATGGGCATTCTTCTCAATTTAATGTGAGTTAGTCTCTGTATGGATAGAAATACAGCTTGTGATAAAAGTGGAACAGGATCCCCCACACCCCTCTTTGCAGAGGGGTTTTCCATGGGTCCATCTCGATTTTTAGGCAAACCCAGGGGTATCTTTGCAGGAGATGCAAGAAGCTTCCTCTAAGGCTTGGAATATATTTTCTGTCACATCCCTCTCTCCACGTCTGCTTGTGTATTTGAATTGGAAAGATTTCCTCTTGTCATTGACCACCCTGACCTATTTACTCATTCTGGACAAGATTTCTGTGAGTAGAAGAATCAGGATTTCCCTTTTGGAATCTCATGATTTAGCCAAGGCTTTCTGTCAATTGTTTGACCTGTCACTCAAGTTGTGAACCTTTTTCTCTACCCAGCATAGTTTGGTGTGGTCTTCGGTGATACCCCAGTTCTTCTCCAAAAGGGTCACCATCCCTCCAAAGAGAGTAGGGTTGGCAACACTGACACCTGTTGTTGTATCTAATGATTGGTCTCCAGTATCCCTGGTAATGGGATCTAATAACCTAGAATGCAGGAGGAGGAGGAGAATCATTTTCTTCGGAATTGGTTCTAAGAGGTGCTGATTGGCTTTTCTCCCTTCCGATTTGGATTTCTCTGGAAACCTACTCTTGCATTCAGACTATTTCTGTCTAATGACAGGTACATATTTATAGCCCAAGATGGGCCTAGATCCTAAATTCTAAGGGCTGATATAAGTCTCTCTTTTTGTGTGATCAGTAGTAGCTTTTCAGGTGGATGACTATCCAGCTGGCTATGAACAGAGGGTTTTCTCTGTCTGTTAATAACATTAACAGCAGAAGACTATCTCTTTGCCCCTCTGTCTCTAAGTCCAACTGAGGTGTACTCTTCACCTCAGCTACCTTAGTGGTGGCTGGGAATGTGTCTGTTTTGGATTCTTTTCTTGTTTGGGGGGAGTTGTGGTTGCTCTACTTCATAGATCCTAGTAGCATGTGTGATTATCCACTTTGGAGTTATCGAGTCATCAAAATCATGAAATGTTTTGAAGGGCATGGAAAAAGGTAGTTTTGGAATCTTGACTTTCAATATTTCCCACATCAAAAGATGTGGGCAAGTGCAAGCGTGAGTTCTTGAACAAACTCCTTTGGAAATTGGTCCTCAGCACTCATGACATTTACGGCTGCCTTGCAAACCTCTTGGGGATTTCTGTAAATTGAAACATATTTTTAAATGACCGCCATGTAACAGGACCACTTGTAATGATTTTGATCTTTCAGTCCAGCAAAGAAACTAGAAAAATGGTAAGAAAAAGTCCCTTTTATGAATTCAATATTGTTTTGGTCATACTTCAGTCTAAATAATGTCATCCTCTGTTCATACAATTCTAAATGTTCCCAAACAGATTATTTTGCATTTTTATGATAAGTATTCTTAATACATTGTATGGCCTTAGTGTGTTTGATTTTGGCTTACACTGTGCTTTCCTTTTCTATCTCTCCGTACTTGGGTCCAACTTCCCCTTCACAATCAGAGCTACTATTTGAACTCCCCCTGCTTGCATATTTGCCCTATCTGTCATAATGAGGGAGTGTGTCTATATATACTGGACATAGACCCTTTCTTTTCATTGGTCTTATGGTTTATGTGCCCTCAAATCCTTTCTTAGGGAGTTGGTAGTATGGCATGTCTTTATATTGTCACTCTGGGGTATCCCCATAATAATTGGCATAGATAGTGGGTTTTAAAATTCTCTGTTTGGGTTGCATTTTCTGTCTCTCACTGTCATCCAACTGAGCTAAATGATCTCTCTGTTGGATCACATGCTAGAATCTTGTGCTTTTTACTGATTTTGATATCTTGATTTGCTAATTTTCTATTTGGGAGTGCTCTCATTTCTTCTGCCCATTCCTGGCCTACTATGAGTGCAAATCCCCTCTCCCCCTAAATGTATCGATATTCCTCTCTATCTGACAGGGAACGCAAGTCTTCCTGTGTATCTGGGTGAGTTTTGGAAGGTGAAATGTTGTGTCTGGTACCCCTTATGTGCTGATTCAAAGCCACCATTATGACTCTGGAAAAGTCTGGGCAGTGTTTAGGTAGTCTCAGGAGTTGTAGCTAATCTCCCATCTTCCCTCAAAAGGATTTGCTCAGTGTTCTTTGATTGTAATTCGGAACTGTTTTTCAACTCTGTAATTTCATATTTCAATGTAGCATTATGGTCCATTTCAATTATCTTATGCTGTTTACTCTGTACAAATTGTTCATCACACTAACCTGACTATTAAATGTTCTATCTTTGGAAAACAGTTTTTTCCTTTGTGTTTTGTAGTCCCTTTTGAAAGGAATCTTTTTTCTCATAAGTGTTTATTTCTTCCCCTGACTGTAGGTTTAGGGACTACCAGCTAGTTAAATCTTTCTTCAGGTGCTTAATCCTTGGCATTTCATTGTCAAAATATTTCCTTATTTTGTCTGACTTCTCACTCAATGTGACATTTTCTTCTATTCTTCTCATTTGTTCTTGTGTGGTCACTTTACTCTGATCGCCATGAGCATCTGCTTTTGTCAACTGTAAGGTCAGCTGATGCATTTCCTGAATTGCAGGGTCTTTTCCTGAGCTTATTGGCTATTGCTTTTAATATGTTTTACATCATTATATAGATGATCAAATTCAGTCTGTGAATCTATATTTCAGAGATCTGGAAGCTAGCTCTTTACTCTCTTTCAATTGCATGTTTATATTAATCATGTCATAATGCATTTGTATATGTGGCTTGATCAGTTATTTTGGACATTATGTACCTATAGAGACTGGCTCTGGATGTGATTAGTAGTTAACCATTCTCTCTTTACATATTGTTTGGCTCTCTGCACATGTGCTTGTCATCCAAATACTCATTCAATAGTTTTATTTCTTGCTTTTGCTGATCCATAGCTTGCTGCTTGAGTGTGAATTCCGCTGAAGTATTCTGAGCAGGTGGTTGAAGAGATGGGCAGAAAGATTCACAAGCATGGTTTTCTCTTCTCTCACTGTGGAGGCCATATGCACTTATCAGTGCATGACCTACTGGGCCTTCTGGTGCCCACATTTCTATTCCTACATTTTTTTCAATTTCTTTAATTTTAGTTTTTTCAATGTCTATACATCTTGTGCCAGTCATTGCCCATGAAGGAAATCGATATTCAGTGCAAGAGTCATGCTGAAATCCGCCCGGATGTCCTGTGATGACATGGCTAGATTGTATATCTGATAAGAAATATACCTTCATATATGACTTAATATATAGATTTCAAATACTAAACTCTAGTCAAATAAACAATGTGCCTGGATTATTTTTCCCACTTCAAAATCGGCTCTTTCTCACTGTACAACTCCATAACTGCCAGATCACTTTTATTATGCAATTTTCTCTATGAAATAAAAAAAAACAACACCCTTTTTACTCTAATGGGCTCATACAACAGAGACCACCTGACTCAACACACCATGGCAACTGCACATATGCCTGTGATATTGGGCACAATTTGTGTTACATAATGTATATGTGTGTTGACATCAGATATGCCATCTACTTAGCACCACAGACAAAGCCTCCATTTTGTTGGATATTTTATCGATTCAGTAATATAGATCACTAAGACACATCCCCTAATCTGATGCACCCTGATATACAATCCCACCCCATAATTCTGGGACAAGAAACAGGCTGTATTAAGAAACAAAATGTTTTTTTTATTTGCATAAACTCACTTGAAAGGTGGTCCTCTTACTTTATGCTGCGGAGGTCACCACAATGGAATATCACAGTGCTTGTAACTGACTTACAGAAAAAAGAGTTGGCCTCCCTGTCACGGTCTCACTAAATGCAGTACATACACAGTCACTCTATATATCAAATCATTATATTTCAAACATATTGAATCCAATATAATACAATGCCACCTCTAAACAGCACACATAATTCTATTGGAAAATTACTGCTTATCAGCGGGTTTAAAAAAAAAATAACTCTCTTCAGTTAACATTTTCATAAAAGTAGTTTCCATAGATGATTAAAACATTTGTTTTCTCCAATTTCAAAAACATGTATTGGTATCATAGAAAAGTTGCATAGAAAAATAATATTTATGTAAACACATTGTGTAAATGTGTGGTTCTGGGTTTCTAGCATATGCATGAAAATATAATACAAATTATAGAAGGTTGTATTAGGACCTACATGAATGTGATTTGGAACACTGTTCTATCAATTTAGAAGGCACAGCTTTGATTTATCTATTATATGTATCCACCCGAGCTTCTGACTTTCTAAATGGGTGCATTTAGTTGAGGGTCCTGTTAGTTGAACACACCATCATTGGTGACACTTTAGTGTTCATTTGGAAGTGCATCTTCTTTTCATAGGAACTGCCAAGCTCCCTACCATCACAATATGTATTTTTAAATCTCTATGGCTTTCACATGTGTTGATTTATCAATTCCCTGTTAGTCTATGAAGTGTGGCCACTGATTTACAGCCTAAGGCGTTTACTTTACTTGTGAAAACCAGCGGATTCCAATTTACTTTTGTTGCAAAGAAGTGCACCCTTTGAAGAATCCTGCAGATCCCTCACTAAAACCCTGCCTAAAGTCTCAACGTAGGTGGCTAGGGAAGGGCAAGTGCTTCCTGGTCCCAACCATGTGGGTGGTGTACTGCAACAGGATCACCTGGGTGGAGACAGACCCCAGGTTTGTGAGAAGATTCTGTGGGCTGTGGTACAGTATTTTTGAAAGGTATACTTTTACCACTATGACAGACTAAGTTATGGCTTATTGTCATTTTGATATCTCTCAACCCCATGGTAACACTGAGATGATAAATCCTAAGGTTAAAACCCCACACCATATTATATCAAAAGAACACATCTTTTTATCTGTAAAATCAAATTCCCTCCTCAATACCAAAGGTACACTACAAGGAGTGGCAGAAATCTTACCTTCTCTACACCTTCTTCCTGTAATAACATTAAAGCCTCTAGCCCCTCTGTTACACCGAGCAAGGGATTCATTTTACCATTAAAAATATAACAAAGGCCATAAAAGACAACTCTAATAGAATTAACTACATGTCCCAGAATCCCATGGGACTGAGATGAAGAGGGGAGGTGAACAGGCTTGTATAAGTAAAGGACAAAAAAATAGATGTAACATCTCTTTCAAAGGTCAGGCAATTGATAGTAATGACCTGCACCTGAAATCATTTGCCCCCCCCCAAGAGGCAGAAAAGGCTGCATCAGGAGGGAGATGATAGGAGAAGCTGGAGCAGGAGCTGGGAGGCTGGCAGTAGTAGCAGAAGCAGAAGAGTACAAGGCTGGGAGTCCCTGAGGAAGTGTTGATCACTTAAGGGATGCCGGGACACGAGGAAAGCAGATTTCACCTGCACGTTCTGAGACGGTTCTGTGTTCACAAACCCTGCCTTGATGTGGCTGCACTGAGAGAGATGTGCTGTGAGTGAAGGTCTTCCTAGGTGCACCTAGTGGCTGTAAATACAGAGCCCTGACCGTGCTGCAACCCAAGGATGTGTAAAGAAGCAAGCCTAGGGACAGAGGCATGAATGAGAGTCCCAGTTGGTAATGCAATACTGGAGACACCCATGCTGCAGAAGTGTTCCTAAAGTTGTAGTAGAAGAAGAAGAAGAAGTTGGAAAGTGGAAGCAGCCCGCATCCGAAGTGTTCCTTGAGCCAGTGAATGAGGCTTGGCTTTCAGGTGCACTCAAGAATCATTGTTGGTAACTGTTTCCAGCTCTAAAGAGGCTCTGGTATGAGTAGAAGCGAGTGTAAACTGTTTGTCATTGTGAAAGCTTTTCTTTTCAATGGAAATGTATCATGCGCACTTCTAGTAAAAGGTATAGTGCTTGCGTACAAAGAAAAGCAACTCATTCCCATTGTTTAAGTCCTAATGTTGCTGCAGTGGTTGCATGTCTCTAATAAAAGGGAGAATTCTTTATACATTACATTGGAAACCCTAACACAGACTTTCACAATTGTTGCAAGATCTTTTACTATCAAAGGAAGGCTGCGTGTGATCAATTGTGATTCCCAATTGGCCTGTGAAAGTGTCTCTGTGTTAAGACATGTGAAGGTGTGAACAAACCGTGGAAAGAGGGCTGGGTGCGTGTAAAAAGATTGAACACATAATCTGTAATGCTCAGACTGTTGAAGTGGAGAGAAAGTCAGTCTGGAAGCAGAGGCAGGTTATCCGTGTGGCAGTAAGGCAGCCAGAAGAAGAAAAGAGGCTGCCCTTTTGTTGGAGCTTAGGAAAAGAAGAGTGCCTTGCCTACATGTGGAGGTCAAAGTGTCTTGTCTTTTAAAATATCTAACCATCCTGAAGTATAATGTTGAAGCAGAAATACCAGAACTACAGTTTTGCATAATACTGTCCGTGGATGTCACATTGAAGTTGGTTGAAGTCATGGCATATTGTGGAACCAAGTAGTGTATTTCCACAGTAACAAACTAGAAGGGTGGTTGTCAAGAGGAAAACAACAATCCAAGAAGAAGCATCCTGACAATTATGCCAAATTTACTGCAGGGATTACAAACACTTGCAGAGTTGTAGATGGCGAAGTTGCTAATCTATTCTTTTCAACTGTGGAAAAGCAATCGTGGAAGGAAGACATCCAGGATTACCATTGGTGTTATTTTCTTGGCTGGAATTGGAGGGGGAACCTTTCATCAGAAAGCTGAAAAACTGTTACCAATGGATTTTTGTTTGGTGAACCTTTGCTTTATTTGGAACTTACAAGAACTGGTTCAAGACTTTAATTTTCTTTTTGATCATTGGGGAAATTGACTTTGAACAATTCTGGGGAAGAGATTTACCCAGGACAGGTGAAGGTCATCCACATTATTGGTTGTTTATTGTTAATTCTTGTATGCATTTATAATTCACTTAGAATGGTTTGTTGTTTAGTTTAAGGGACAGTTTTCATTATTTTAGGCATGATCCCCTTAGCGCTTAGCCTAGGTAGGGAACTCACTGATAGAGTAGATATTTCAAGGATTTATTTGCACTTTTTTTTAAATCTTTAATAGCATTTTGTATTTTGAAACCTTTGTGCTTGCATCATGAGTCATGCAAACAGGTCTAAGCAGGGCTTTAAGTGGGGTAAGAAATCGAGGGGGGGCCCTCATTTGGGGGCGTGGCTGGTGGGAGGGGCGTGGCCTAAAAAGTACGCAAATCGTAGGGTATGCACACAAATATATATAAATGTTATATATTTGTGTGCGTACCTTACTATGGTTTGTGTACTATGCAAGCCATCTTTTCTAAACATAGAGATATGTAACATATTTCTATGTTTAGAAAAGATGGCTTGCACAGTACACACACCATAGTAAGGTACGCACACAAATATATAACATTTATATATATTTGTGTGCATACCCTACGGTTTGCCTAGTTTTCAGGCCATCTTTTTTAAACATTTCGGGTTTATAAAAGATGGCTTTGAAAGAACACAATTCAAGCCATCTTTTATAAAGCTTTGACTACGGACAAAATTGTCCGTCGGCAAAGCTTTATAAAAGATGGCTTGAAATGTGTACTTTCAAAGCCATCTTTTATAAACCTCGAAATATGTCGAGGAATCCCCAGGTTCGCCGAGGGTTAAAGACGCCTCGGCGACCTGGGGAAACAAAGGGACAGTAACTGCCTCTGGTGACCTCTCGCGCGAGGGGTCACCAGATGCGGTTCCTATGACTGACAGAAGTGGCAGCCAGTCACAGCGTCGCTGTGGTTGGCTGCCACTTTTGTCAGATCGCCTGACTTCATGGCAGGCGCATGCATCTCCCGTCGCGGCTGCGGCCGCGACGGGATAATGCATCCTGCCAATGTTGCAGGCGGTGGGATGGGGCCCCGGCAGGGCCCCGGCTCAGCCCCACTTTTTGGAGACTGCCGGGGCCCGGCCCCGGCAGGCCCCGGCCCACTTTAAGCACTGGGTCTAATAGTCCCCATTGCATAATTTTCCATTACTGGGCGTCTGGTTGGTCTGTTTTGATGTCAAGAGTCGATATTTTAATTGCATTATGTCTCTTTGAGGCTAGGAATTTGGATAACAGGGCTCTGGCATCAATTCAGATTTGTATCTCATCACAGCCTGCTGAGTTAGCCTTCCTGGAATTTAAAGATGTATTTTTTTGAATATTTTCTCCCGAAATTCACCCATGTGAGTGAGGGCAACTTTATATCTAAGGTTTGTCCAACTGGACTTTGTTATGTAAATCCTAACAGGTTTGTAGAGTATTATGGATTCTTCAATTACTTTTAATTACTTAGATCTGCTTTCTTCTGATGTAAGCTAATACCATGCGTCTTAACCAACCCAACAAAAATACTAAGTTGAATATGAGCTCATTCAGTTGTCATGTTTCACTGGAGACCTATCGAAACCAGCACTGCTGGCCAAGCAAACTTGGAACATCGTGTGGTTTGCTGTAGATGATTGTTTTATTTTTATTTCTTTTGTATTGACAGTGCACAGGCCATTTTTTATCAAATAAACTTGCAGTAATTTGTTTTCTTTATGTTCATCACATCCTAAATAAGAATCACACTGCATTTCAAATACTGTCATTTTCCATGTCTTCACACTTACATACAGAGGTGCTCCATTTGAAGCACTCCATTTAAGTGAATAAAAAGGTCAAGAAGGTGTGCCTCTACTTTAAGTGCAGGTACATTTCTTTCAATGCTAATGTTACATTTCTAATATCCTTCACGTGTAGCAGAAAACAGAAACGTGCACTCAAAACCCATCTTTGAGCCTCAAAACTATGTTTGCCCCAATGTAGTTCAAGTGAATGTTCCTGGTATGAGGCAAACCTGCACCATTTGTATGGTGCTGTCTCCTAGGGATACAGAAAACCTCCTGCATCATAAATGAAGAAGAAATTCACCATTCTGGAACATTTCACTTTAACATTTTAAATTCAGACAGTCGGCAAGTCTTTTTTATTCTCCTATACATATCTGATAATCAATCTAATACATTTTTGAGTGGATCGGAAGGAGAGCTGAGCATGCACACACCAATAAAAGTAATGAATTGGTGAAGGTTATAGTGGATTCAGAATACACATGCCCTCTGTATAAATGGAATAATTGAGGATGTGCTGTTAATATGGTGAGTTCACGTATTACTTCCCCTCATGCACATAGTATAATGAGCCCAGCCACCTCTCAACCCCCCCTACACACGCATACACATACATAGTAGCAACCTTGCTGATGACAGTGGTGCCCTGTTGTAGGCAAGGGCTACATTTAGGCCTTTATTTAAGAGGGAACATAGGAACCAGAGAGAGGAGTAAATGACAAATAATATACAGTGGCCTAGACCAAGAATACGTTTAAATCAACGTGCATTTTCTGCATTTTCTGCAGCAGTGAAGCTGGAGAGGTCAGAGGTCTCCTGTGATCCTCTTAACCCCATCTCTGTCTGGCAATAATGTATATTTTAATGACAAATGGATGCTCATGCCCATAAGTGGCTGGGCCTCAATTACTCCTGCTCATACACATGTTCACATGCATGATGTCGTGAGGGGACCTAGATGGAATGGTCTGCCAGAGGACAGACTCTTCTCAAACAGCTTAATGTCTGTTGCTGACGCATTGAGCATGGTCAACTTTCTTTGCTTTGATACATAAATAGGGATATACACCTCAATTCAAAGGATTTAACAGGCAGCCTAAAGCCTTTTCTTGAATTCCAAGGTTTTCTTCATTCGAATTATGACTGTGCAAACATATTTGTTCTCCTACTCCCGCTATATGTTGGTTAAGGATACGTCTCTATATGAATGGATTTTTATTTTGATAAACACCAGCCAAGAGTGGGTTTTAGTAATCAGTTTGTGAGGATTTACATTATGTGTCCTTCTGTACATTAAAGGAGGATACCACTAGCCTGGGATTACTCTGCCCTTCTATACAATATGTTTGAAATTATCAAGAGGGTATATGCTGTTGAATTCTGCACATGCTTACTCTGAGTACCAAATGTGAGACATACAATGTATAGTTATTGACATAGAATCAGCATGTCTACTTTTTGGGATTATCTATTATACTTATGCATTGCTACAGAAGTATTAGGTGACAATTCTTAAAAGCTAAAGCTGCAAAAGAGAGGATAACTTATTTATTCTGCAGTATTTTAGGATTATTCGGGTTAACCATTTCAAATTGACTTTAGAATGCATCAGTATATTTGAATTATTCAATCGAAAGTGTTATTTACATTATATGTTCACATGAATGGACAACATTCTTCTGAACAGCAATGACATTTTTCTAGAAAATAAACCTAGGTATTGGCAAGTGAAAGGACGAGGAGCAACATTGCAGCAAAGAGACCGTCTTACCTTTTTGGAAGAACTTTCTCAGGTGGAGCCATTTTTTAATAAAATCCCTTTTCCCCTAACGTTACAGACTGACTGTGTATCATGGACCAGTGACTATTCCACTGAAAAAAGTGATTGTATTCCTTAACATTGTATGTCTTCTCGGGCAGAAGCTTAGCACTCACTGTGCTTCACTTTAATTTATGAAAACTGCCAGTCATTCCCCCTTTACTTACTGCCTGCTAAAATACAAATGATTGCCATGTCAGAAAGCTTATTGTGTTCCAGGTGGTTGTTGTGATATGCTTTCCAATGTGTAGATGGCCATTAGCATATCTAAAAAAAACATACTTGACCCTGTTTGCTTGTTAGTGTCTATGCTTATAATGGTGTTGTTGTTGATTGTTATCTACACATTGCATTGTGTTCATTGTTTAATATAGCTAATAGTATGTCACTATAGCATGTACACAACCTTGTGCTCCCCAGGTAGATCACTGCTTTATAAATACCACACATAGATACATACATACATACATATGCTATGCTAATGGGGTAGAGTTCAGATTTGAAGACTAATACACTCAAGGGGCGCCTTTGCTAGAAAGTTGTGTGTGGCCTTAATTTGACCAATGTCATATCTGCGCAGATGTGCACTCTTGTTCCCTGACACCGATATATAACCAAAATTACTGCACACTTCAGCGATATCGCAATAGACTTCTTCACCCCCCCTCCTATTTAAAGGTAGGAGGCTACTACCTCCTGGATATCTCACTTGTATCCAAGCACCTTGGAATACTGCTGGAGAGGTTCGTGCTGCAGCAATGTCCCCTCCGTCTTCTCTGCATCATCTCACTTGAATCCAAGCACATTGGAATACTGCTGGGCAGGTGCGTGCTGCAGCAATGCCCCCTCTGTCTTCTCTGCATCATCTCACTTGTATCCAAACACAATGGAATACTGATGGGGAGGTGCGTGCTGCAGAAATAACCCCTTTGTCTTCTCTGCATCATCTCACTTGTATCCAAGCACATTGAAATACTGCACGGGAGGTGTGTGCTGCAGCAATGCCCCCTCCGTCTTCTCTGCATCATCTCACTTGTATCCAAACACATTGGAATACAACTGGTGAAGTGCGTGCTGCAGCAATGCACCCTCCGGCATCTCTGCATCATCTCACTTGTATCCAGGCACACTGGAATACTGCTGGGGAGGTGCGTGCTGCAGCAATGCACCCTCCGGCATCTCTGCATCATCTCACTTGTATCCAGGCACACTGGAATACTGCTGGGGAGGTGCGTGCTGCAGCAATGCACCCTCCGGCATCTCTGCATCATCTCACTTGTATCCAGGCACACTGGAATACTGCTGGGGAGGTGCGTGCTGCAGCAATGCCACCTCTGTCTTCTTAGACTCATCTCACTTGAATCCAGGCACATTGGAACAATGCTGGAGAGTTGCGTGCTGCAGCAATGCCCCCTTTGTCTTCTCTGCATCATCTCACTTGTATCCAAGCACACTGGAATACTGCTGGGGAGGTGCGTGCTGCAGCAATGCCACCTCTGTCTTCTTAGCATGATCTCACTTGAATCCAAGGACATTGGAATACTGCTGGAGAGGTGCGTGCTGCAGCAATGCCACCTCTGTCTTCTCTGCATGATCTCACTTGAATCCAAGGACATTGGAATACTGCTGCATCCTCTGCGGGCGAGTCATTGCATGTCAAACACGGTACAAATAGTAGGGATGCCAGTGCTTCCTCTTTGATTCCCCCAAAGATGTGGTATTTCTGAAATTATTAATGGTGTGCACTTTGACAGTGAATGGTGGATGTGGATCCAAGGTTGTCCATATACTCCCATGGACAGTTTTGTCACAGCTGCGACATCGGCAATGGGCGGGCAACTGTGCTGCAGCCTAAAACCTACTCTGGTAGGGTGCTAATTTAAATGCCAACTGTAAAATGATGGGAGTCGTAGTCCAAATAATCTGGCGGGCTGAAGGTTTCAGCTCCTGAATTATGGTATTACATGAATACAATCAATACCCTTAATAAAGAGAAAATACATTATTTCAATATTGCATTTCGTAGAATCATGATGCTACTGCAACTTAAAATTACTCACATCTCCTAACATGAGAAACAAAGTATGTCAAGGTAATTCATACATTAAAAGACAGTCTACTGATTGCTTTTATTGTATTATCAAATAAAGATGGTGAGGCAACCGAAAAAAAACACAATTTAAAATGGTAATATACAATCGAAATAAAAACTTAAATTGTGTGATCCATTATACAGTTCCAATAGTGTAACACACATCAGGCATGGGCAACAATGATCACACAATCTTGCATAGAGTAACACTGAGGTTAGGAATGACAGGGACTAACATGTATGCAGCAATACGTCTATGCAAGGGTCAACATGGTCACTTATGTACTAGAACGAGAAATGTCAATTTCAAATGTGTCCTATGTAATCCAGACTTAAGGCTTGGATACAGTGGAAAAGACCAAGAGTATTGTTTTTAGTGAAGACCAGAGGTCTTAGCACCAGACATTTGGACATGTGCGAACAGCATTGATGCATGTGCAATTGCATGAACGTCTGTGCAAATACCATGCAAAGTCATTTCCACTGGTGCAACTGCAAAGGAAAAGAGGCTGGAGGCTGATTAAGTAGGGAAAAAGGACAGAAAAACAAGAAGGCACCAACAGTTTAGCAGTGATTGACAGTTGGATGGGGCTTGCGCATTAAATATTTATATTCTTAGTCTAAAGCATATAATTAATATATCTTTGTAGCAGTCTTTATTGTTCCTGATTGACTGGCCAGGATCCTGTGTTGAATTATTTTACATTTTATTATGGGTTATATTTTCATAGAATAGCACATTCTTTTATGGTTCTCATATATGGAAAAGGGAAGCTATGCATTTCCCTAGGCATCCTGGAAATATGAATTCTAAACATGCAGTGGTTGGGCCTAGTGAATAGACACCAGTCCCTGTCAAGAAAACTGGACAATGACGAAATATGACAAACAGGCTTCTCAAGCAGAAGTGCATACTGATACATATAGATATATCTATATATATATCTATATATATATCTATATCTATATCTATATATATATATATATATATATATATATATATATATTATAGGGCGGTGGTCACCGCCCTATAGTTAAGGTGAGTCGGAGACACATAGGAACCCCTCAGAATTCTATTGATAATAACTTTTGATTCGAGCAACAGATTTGGCTGGAATTTCGAAGGTGAATAAAAGACAGTGGGGCCCCTCAGATTGCAAAGTTTCGTAAAGATTTGTTAGACAATAAAAAAGTTATTAAGTGTCAAAAAGAAATGTTTGGACCAGGTCCGAAACAACTTGGGCACAACGCGTTGACTTGCGATCCATGCGTGGTTTGGGGCTATTCCATGCTGAATTTATTTTAAAATTTGACAGAGAAGTGGCTGCCCCTTCCACAAATGTTATAGTTATATCTCAAATGGTGCATTGCTGGATCATGGTTTTCAGAAATGAAAAGACCGCCATCTTGGTTATGGGAAAATGAAATGCTGTAAAAAGCTATTTGCAGGTAATAAAATATACAAATGCCATCAGGGTAGAGGTGGGGGGCGGCTAGAGGACACTGAGTGAAATTTGAGAGTTGTAGGGGTCCAGGGACCGTGATTGCAACACAAAGCTTTCTGTAGCCTCGGCTGTAGCTGTGAATAGTCGACATCCGACATCTGAAGCAAACTACGTCACAGAAGCCCCATGTACTCTCGGGTGAAAGGGAGAGGGGAGATGAGTCCATCTGGGGAGTGGGGGGAGCTGGCGCAGATGAGGGGGGCACTTGGTGATGGCCGGGGGGGCAGGGAAGCATTTGTTTTAGCTGTTATATCCAAGGTTACAAAGGACTACAGATAACGTCGGGGTGAAAAATCACTGGCTATGGCCGAATGGCCAGTGACTCAATTGACATCCAGGTCTCCCATTCCTGCAGTAACCGACAGACTCTGCTTAGTTTCAATGTGAGGAAGGGGCCAGCCTCCTCAGGCCATGTTGCCTGAAAAATGACCCAAACTTACTAGACCATTAGAGGAATGGCCCGGTCGTTTTCTTGCTTTGCAGCTAAGCAAAGTAAACCCCTCTTTGAAGCTAAGCAGGGTCAGTTCTGGTTACTGCATAGATGGGCGACCGAATGGGCATCTTAATAATGTACTCTTTTAAAACCGTGCTACTGTCAGTCCTTGAAGGTTTTGCACTCAGAGACCATTTTTTGCCTTTTGCAGAATTGCATTCTGGTATTTTTTGTCTCCCAGTCAATAATACAAAATAAAAAAATAGGAATTTTTACAGCAACAGTGAATTTCCCATCCCTGCAGTAACTGGGACAAACCCTGCTTTGCTAAAAGCGAGGAAGGTGTCAGCCTATTAAGGCCATGTTGCATGCTAAATGGAGCCCCCCATTAGAAGAACACTTAGAGAAACATGGCCTAAGGCGGCTGGATCCTTCTACGCTTTGAAACTAAGCAGGGTCGTCCCGGTTACTGCATGGATGGCAGACAGTCCACGGTCCTGAATGCTGTGTGTTTTCCTAATTTTAAATAGCTCATAAGATACGCCATCTGCATTTTTATAAAACAGAAAAAATGAAATAAAAAAAAATCACATTTATGCAGAACACTGCTATCAAAGATCCCTGGCTTTAAGGAGCTTGAGGCGCAGGACTTAACCATTATGCAACAATTATGTTATTGTTTGGATTTCATACCTAGCCTTTTATCATTGAACATATTAAATTATAGGCTAAGTATGAAATGTATACCCCAAGAAGCACCAAGCCATTGTGGCCTAGTGATTAAATGATGTTCCTTGAGCTCTGGAAGACCAGGGTTCAAGGCTGTATTTTTATTTTTTTATTTAACCAATTTAATTTCATTAAAAGAAAAGCAACGCAAGTGGGTGGTGGTGAGGTTTGTTGCAGTGCAGTCCTGTGATCTTATGTAGCTTGAGTGCATTTAGACGTGACTGCAATGTCATTCACATCCAAACATCCCTCGCTCCAAAATAACAGTGCCGGAATGACTTTCGTGCCGAAAAGGGCATGCTGAAATGGGTGCTGTGGCGGAATGCCTGTGCCAAATCGGCCCGCGCCAAAATGATTGCTCCGAAAAGCGGTATACCGCTTGGAGAACGCTGCTTAACCAAAGTGTGTGCTCCATGGCAAATAATTTAATCTCACTGTGCATTGCCTAAAAACGTTGTGAGTCCTTAAAGTTTTAAATATCTCATAACACACGCCATCCACATGATTTTTTTTATACGTGCTACTTTCAGTCCTTGAAAGTTTTGCACTCAAGAGACATTGTTTTTGCCTTTTGCTGAATTGCATTCTGGTATTTGTAGTCTCACAGTCAAGATGGGGGCAATAGGGCCACAATTGTACTTTTGTCTAACATAGTTCTATAAGGATTTATATATTTGAGTGACACTAAGGTATGTGTACTTTTGAAGTTAGTTTTATAAAGCAGAGTATTGTTGAAAGACAGCCATGGGGGTGAGCAGGGGAAATGATGAGAGGGCAAGTAATTCATGAGAATTTGCCCATGATGTGGCAAGAGAGTGCGCAATCCTGGACACTGGTGCAGTTATTTTCCCCTGGTTGTGGCTGCTTTTCAGGGCACCAGTAAAGGACACATGTGGGTGGACAGCATAACTTTTTTTTCAGAGGGCGGTTGCAACCGCTTGGTAAACCTGCTCAAGTATTTGGATACTAGGATTTTACTCAGGTTGTCATGTTCCAAATGCAGACACTTATCCATGAGACCACAAGCACTTGTTCCATATTGGGATTTTGTTTTCCATTGAATATTTCACTACAGATTGCTGGGTTTAAAAGGTGAGCACCTTTTATACTTTGCCAGCATATTTATTGATAGATTTCCTCTCTCAGGCTATTTGTCTGGTGTTCATTACTTTTTTTAAATGTCCAGTGCTATTTTGTCTTGCGCACTTGCGGTCAATTGAACTACATTTTTATATTTCACTTTAAAATATGTGGCCACTTACTGTGTGTATATTAATGGGTGCCAGCTTGTGATTCTTGCTATGGGGCAGAAGTACCTGGGCATATGTTATTCTTGCAGCCAATCACTTTTTACCCTTTTCTGTGCTGCTTAAATGTGGGTAGTTGGGGTTGTGTGATGTATCACAAGTCAGCAAGAGACCGGTCATAAAACAAGGGGCTTTCAGCACGCTGCTTAACCAAAGTGTGTGATCCTCGGCAAATAATGTAATCACACAGGGCATTAACTAAAAACATTGGGCGTTCTCAAAGCCTGCAATGTTTTATACATAATTAAAATAAAATAGATATTTTTATAGCTACCATGACATTGAGGGTGAAAAATTACTGGTGACCACGTCTCCCATCTATGCATTAACCAGGACTGACCCTGCTTATATTCAAACTGAGGACAAGTCCAGCCCCCTCATGTCATGGTGCCTAATAAATGAGGCAAAGTTACAAGACCACTTAGAGCAACATGGCCTGAGGGGGCTGGCCCCTTCCTCACTTTGAAGCTAGGCAGTACTGTGTTTATATATTCATGGGTGCAAGCTTTTGATTTTCGCTCTGTGTGCAGAAAGTACCTGGGCATATGTTATTCTTTCATTTTGCAACATTATAAACTGCATGCAACTATCCCTCACAAACAACTTCACACCATGTACACACACACACTCACAGCATACACACACACACATTACGTGCACACCCTCACACCACACAATCCCTCTTACACTGCACATATATTCAAAAAGGGGACGACACCGTCTTTGGGCAACATTATTTAAACAGAAAAAATTAAATTAAAGAAATCACATTTATGCTGAACGCTGATCTGTGAGGTCATCATTGTGGTCATAGTCTGCACAACAGGGGCTCAAAGTTAATGTGGATTTAGCTGAATTTCCAGGGTTCTGTTGCATTAAGTTCTCACCTTAATGTCCCTGCAACTAAAGTTTTTGTTCTTGCATATATATATATATATATATATATATATATATATATATATATATATATATTCACTAAAAAAACTTAGTTAAGGTGCAGTTAAATTGCATAGATTTAACGCAACAAAACACTTGGAAATTCAGTGGATGTGGGAAGTTCTGACCAGTTTAACTCAGCATGCTCCCTTTGATGTCTCCCCTAATGCTATGTTCATTATCTAATGCCATTTTGTATGTCGTGAATCCCTTCTCTTATGCGATGTATGTGCTCATGGACTTTGCAACGTGCCAATTTACGCTGGTCATGACTTCCCACATCAGCTGAATTTCAAGGGTTTTGTTGCATTAAATCAGTGCAATTTAACTGCACCTTAACTCATGTTTTTCGGGGAATTCCGAGGGTTTTGTTAGTTTTTTACAGGCCACTAGCCATGGCCTACTGCCATGGCCAGTGGTCACAGCATTCACCCGTGTCCACTCTACATGTGCCCCTAAGATGGCCATGGGCTCCAGTGTTGGCCACTAAACATGTCTTTTGGGCCCATAGCCTTGGTGCCATGCCCGCTGTATATTTTAAAATACTACCGGACCACTAGACATGGCCGGAGGCCATGGTCTTTGGCCATTTACACTGTACATGAACACGACCGGGCCACTAGCCATGGCCAGAGGCCATTTACACTGTACATGAACACTACTGGGACACTAACCATGGCCTTCGACTTTGGCAACTGTGCATGTTCCCCCAATATGTTTTTTTTTTACCCACTAGATGGCCATGCCTTTGGGGCTCATTAGCCAGGGCCTTCTGCGTGCCCACTGTATGTTTTAAAACAGTACTTGGTCACTTATTCATGGCCTTTAATTTTCTTTTTCCAGCGCTGGAACTAGAAAATTGATTTAACATATCCGGATGGTCTAGTTGAGTAGTAAAGCATTTTTGTAAGACCCTGTGGGGGCTGATCCTCTCTAGCAGGGCTATTATTTTTTACCCTGTGTGTGACCTCACATTTTTCCAGATGATTTGTGGGACCAAGAATCCCTGAGTTAGTGTGTCCAGCAATGGTATGGACAGTGAAGTATTTCATTTTAACCTACGATTAAGTGTAAAATATAACTATGGCATCATCATTAAGTGAAATGCATATGCATACACCAACAACCCCCCCACATATTTTTGGGAAAATAAAAAATAAAAATAATTTAATCGAAAATATCTAGCACTCCAGCAAAGCTGCTTCTAGGCTTGTAATGTGCTATACTTTATTTCGTTATGTTATTGTTTGTTATGTTAAATATAAAATATGTATTAAATGTTTAATTATCCAACGACCTTTTGATGCAAATTAAAACCATATTACAGGTTGAAAAAGAATTTGAAATAATATAGCAATCGCCCACATGTTTGTGGACATTTATGGCCGGTAACAGCCCACCAGTCCTGGCCTAAGGAAGGCTCCAAAGAAGTGACAGCCTCAGGTGTCATGACCTTTACCAACCCTGTACATCCTTGAACGTGGGGATGATTGCTATTCTCACCCTGGTGTAAATGTATTTTTCTTCTGGGGAGATGGGATTTACACGTCTTGTGCATGCCCAATCTCTCATGAAAAAAAGGAAAAAACAAGTTGGTTGCCACCATGGAAAATAGAAAAAAGGAGTATGTCTCTTTTCTATTTCCATTGAAGCAGCAAGGGAATCCAGGCAACCGGAAGGAAGATGGCTCCATAACAAGCAGGTAAGTAGGCTGACGTATGAAGGGGTGGTGGTGGGGGAGTGGGCTTCCGGGCTGTTTAAAAAAAAGAAAATGACAACACCAGGGGGAGACACTTGGGTTCACAGGATAACAAAAGGCAGTCACTGACAGATTCTGCCCGCGTTCTAGTCACTTGCTTGTCCAGACGCACTCATCCGGGTTCAAATTCTCAGTTTGTAAGAATACAGTATAGAATACATTAACCGAAATTAGGTGTATAACAATGCTTTGATCTCATTTCCATTGTGGGTTTAAAAAAAAAAAAAAAAAAAAAAAAAAATATATATATATATATATATATATATATATATATATATATATATATATATATATATATATATATATATATATATATATATATATATATATATATATATATAATTTTATTTTTTTTAAAAACTCTGAAACCTCATCCACAATGGGACCAGGCAAAAAGTTGCCGGAATGGACTCCTTAGAACAGTAGAGGACGTCTAAGCGACTCTCTACAGAAGGCAGGAACACCAAGGCTCTCCCAGACTGAAAATTCTTTTATTATGTATTAGTCAGCATGGTAAGGAAAACAGCAAAAAAAAAACCTATATTGTAAGTAATACCAATCTATGTCTTTATCTGCACTCTCATTGGTAACAATAGTAGATGCCTTCTAACTTGTTCTGCATAATAGTCCTACCTCTACATCACTGCCATCTGCTAACCTTTTCTCTGTTCTCTTGATTTCCGACCATAAGTGCAGACAAACGGAAGCAATGGTTATGGAAACGTGTTCATATTATTTCCGTATAATCTCCCAAGAATGACAGGGAACATTATGCCACGTAACATAGAATAATAACTGTGTGCAAGCGATCAGCCTTTCATTCGATGCCCGTGGAATGCATTGTAATACATGAATAACAATGACACTCTCTTCTTCTTGCAGATGGCGGATCGGGATCTGGGGATGGAGGTAGGAGTTCTCGGTTTTTAACAATTGCTCAAAGTAAACCACCATAGCCTCTTATCAGTTTGTATTATGATGTATGCCGGTGTGTCCCTTGACCATGCAGATGCACTGGCCCTGACTGCGGTGGGCTACAATTGCATGCCATATACCAGGGAAATGCATGAGGCCGCACTATTAGATCACACCAATGATGCTTACTGTGCATGACTTGTGTCTCAATAGAGGGAGGCACGCCCGTGATTTTTGGCAGTTCGAACAGTGTTTCTAATGTGTGTATGTTCATTTGTATGTTCAGCTGCTTTACCTTAGCATAACGGTTTTAGCTTCAAGTTGCAGCCAGTGGGGCTTCGAGTTTTTACATGGACTGTATTTATGGGGGAAAGGTTTCGCTAACCGATTGTAGTTCCTACTGACATTAGGAAGGCGCCCCGGGAGAGGCATGTGAAGTCAGCAGAACCCGAAAAAATGAATCTTATATGATGTTTCCTCAGACAGGCCGTGTGCTATGCATACTGTTTATTGCATGACTCATACACATCCTTGAAAGTGAAATAACCACGTATGCTTATTGGCATGCAAGCAACAGAAATACATATATATCCTTATGCTGGTATTTTAGGTAGGAACATTGTAGCAAAGGTGTCATTCCTTATTGTATATAGTGTGATGGATACAAGGTGGAGGATACGGCTTTAGGTCCATGCAATGAACAGCCGCACCTGCCTACTGCTCTTTTTAAATCATACATCAAGTCTGTGTTTTATTCAACGAGCTGGCATCTGATGCTAATGTGCCAATATGATGATTTAAATATTTGAATGTTCTGAATGCTAATGCATGCCGCTGCTGTTAGTCACGTGGAAGGCACGCACTGGTGAAACCACCCAGCTTGTCACAAGGAAGTCAGGCCCCTCAGCCACCATATTTTCTGTGTTACTTTGTGAAGCCCCTCTCACATTTTTTGCTAGATTTGGGATCTAAGCAAGAATTTGCTGCAATTGCCTGAGGATAACCAATCCATGAATCCAGGATTTGGAATGGCATACATCTGTGCCACCTGCTACACAAAACATTGGAGAAACAGTTATTCCTTCTGATGAAACCAAATAGTAATTCTTCTGACAAATGTACATCATCAGTGTAAATAAATGTGATTCTCCCTACCTACACAATCCTATACAATTCAAAGTTAATTCCTATTACTAAAAATAGTTACACATGTAAAATACAATTTTAGATTGCTACAGTGATGAGTGAGCATGTTATGTGTGATTCTATTTTTAACAGTTTATTGTCAATATGAAGACACTTTGACTGCACTCATTTTATATAAAACCCAATGAACAGATGCCAGGTGGAACATATGTCACTGTGCCAATTTACCAACAGCACCTGCAACATTGTTTTATTCCGTTCAGCAGCAATCAGGCACAAAAATACAAACATGCTGTCTAGCACTATAATCTTAATTGCACCATATTTCTTGATCAGATATATTTCCCTCCTTAAGGATATACTAATTTTTTGATGTAAAACCTAGAATCGGATAGCTACACTTAAAACAAAAAAAATAGGATGAACACTAAGATGTTTCTCATGGGCAACATATAGTTCTCAAAAAATAGATATTGTTGGTCACACCCAGGTGTTTATCTGGGATACGTACCTACCCTGAACAAGTGAATACATTCTATCTTGTTTAAAATAATTTGTTTCTGTGTCCCTTTCTTTGAAAGGCTGCCAAGTATTTCACAACTTGCACCCAATGACAAACACACGCTCCGCTACGGCCGGATCCTTAGTTGTGTCTCCTGCATTAACACATTTCTAGAAGAGGTTTTTTTGTACCGTTGTAATTGTTAGTAAGTGAGCACTATTTAAAAAGAAAATAGCTGCAAATTAAGAAGGTCATGGAAGCACAATTGTATTGGCAGTACAGTGCCTCTTAGACCTTTATAATCCATCCATGTATACCTCCCAAAAAAAACACATTATCCCACAAACCGTATCTAGAGTTTATCAGTTCTCGCTTTATAAAGATCCTAGTAGCAAAGGTGCAATTCTCACAAATCTCTGACCCCCTTTTGCGAAAAATGATGAACTTGAGATCAGCCCCTGGTCATGCTACTGATGCCTGACATAATCCTTGACGCTCCTCTTCATTTGATTATATGTGACGGCAAACTTAACGACAACACTGTTTCCACATCTGAAACGATTCTGCTTTCAACAATGTGGATCGCCTACATATTTATGCTATCGGACCAAGACATCTATTGCACCCGAGCATTAATCTCTATTGTATGTAGAACACCATCTAGGAGGAAACATTCTAAGCATTTGAGAGACTTAAAGAATTAACAGTTACATGAAGCAGGCATGGAGGAAGCGCGTTCCTCATTCAAAAAGATCAGACATGGATCATTACTTGGATAAAAGGCTGACAGGTGTTCACATTTTCATATTTTATATTTCATATTTCAATAACAAAATTGCCTTTACAAACAAGACTGATATTAAGTTTCCTTTGTTTAGTATTAACTGGGTATCATGTTTTCTATTTTGGTGATTTATGATTTACAATATCTTATTATATATGTATGCAATAGATGTTTATGTGTGAACTTTAATGGTGTATGACCAAATACATAAGAAATGATTGACAGACTGTCTAGGGAGGCAGATGCTGGTGAAACTAGGGGACCATGCCAATTCCTAACTGGCATTGATATGTCAGTGTACATTTCTGAAACACTTGTGTACGAGCACGATACAAAGAAAATATCACATCATATCACGTTTCCAACCCCTCCAATACAGTAAATTGAATCTACTATTATTCTGTTTGTTTCCAATAACAGCCTAAGAATGTATGTCCATAGATGATTTATATAGTGGAAAATGAGCTCTATAGCACAGATTTAGATATCATTAAAACAGGTCGCATGGTCATTTCCTCTTGTTTTTTAAATATCCCCTAATTATAAATTGGAATAACATGAGTTATTTGCACCACAGGAACTATTGAAAGTAATGTTTGTGGTATAGATATTATTTGCCCCATGCAGTGCATTCTAAATACCCCATGCAATGCCAACCTATAATTAAGTGGTTAACTAAAAATCAGAGGTATTTAAAATTACACACGTTTTTACTATTTGCACCATTCTCATAATGTGTCCCTAGGTTGCAGACCCCACACAAGCTGAGAAAGGGAAAACTGCATAGACCTGGTGGGACATAATCACCATAACAGATAATGTATCATTGTGTTTCAACGTCTGACCCGCTACCTCTGAGGATTCATGAAACCTTCTGGCACAAGCATAGACATATGCTTGATTTTTACTGGCGAGACGCCATCTCTCTGCCGGAGTCTCAAATCAATTTAGGCCAAACAAATATTGCGGCTGGTAGAGGTTACAAGCAATGCAATCAAGCCATACTTCGCTTGCATACCTGCTAGAAAGCATGGAGAGCAGCTCCAGTGCACAGTGACAGAAAATATGATTGATCGCTCCCAACATTAAACAAATGTAGTAATTAGTCATGCAATAGAAAAGGAACTATAGAAAGTGCTAACTGATGTCTTCAGCAGTCTGTATGCATAGAATATATGTTAGTGATCAAAACCCAGACGCTTTTACTGTATTTCAAACCACACCTACAGTGCACTGAGTATATTTATGCTAATGATGTGTTATATATTTGGTGACACCATTGAAAGTTGTGCGCATAACAAAACAATGCAGCTGGATCCAGCTTGTAAAATGCATTTAGTGCATGTCTGGGAAAGCAATTTACAGGAGTACAGGCTGTGTAAATTGTGCATGTTCAGTCTTGCAGAAATGTGTTCATTAGTGGTTGTTTGGTGGTTTATCTTCATTCTAAATGTGAAGATGATCACTCAAAATCAGTATTAAGTGTCTAGAATCAGTAGTTGCCAGTTGATTGTATTTGGAGTTCAAGTAGCTGTACACATATGACAGTCTGCAATAAATAGTGCTATATTGAATGCATCAAGATATTATTGTGCTGATATAATTTGCTAAGGTGTTTCAATGCCTTCTGGGAAACTGATCTTCACTGCACTTTATGTTTGGTAATCCGTTTTGAAAGCTTAGTCCTGTAATACACAACATTAAAACAACCTCAGAATAAATAACTATTTACAGAAAATGGTGCTATATGATTAGAAATAACATACAACAATCACTGGACATCATTCATGGTACTTGTGAAAATGCAGCATGTGTGTGCCCAATTACATGTACCTTTTTTTTTTAATGTGCACTGATATGTGACCAAGGAAAAACTGGACATTTTGCATTTGATGAAAACAATGCAGAAAAATCACTATCAAGGAGATAGTAGTTGTCCAACCATAGGACTTTGTGGCCAACCACAGGGGATTCTGATTGACCTTGTAAGACCTGAGTTACACAACAAGCTCCTGGTGTTACTGTGCACCTCATTAGGAACACTGGATATAGCAACAGTGTCTTGGCACATGAAGCTTAATTGTGTTTTGGAACTCCCAGGATCCTGGGTCTTGGCTTTCCCTGACAATGAGTGGGCGTTGTCCATTCTATTCTTTGTGATGGACTGGAGGGTGGGAGTCCTAGCACAGACATGGACATCAAAGTGTTGGCATGAAATACATGTATCTGTGACATGTGTTCCCTGGCCTGATTAGTTAGGGTGTCAAGGAACTGTCTTTGAAAAGAAACATCAGGCTCTGTAGTCTCATGTAACAACTTCTAAAATATAGATTGCAAATTCAAATAAGGTCAATAAATGAGGTCTAATATTCAACTTCTCACTGTCAATAAAGCAGCATATGAACGATGTGTGGTGTGACTTGCTATTTCCCTATTCTCTCTGCTCTTACAGCAAATATGTGCATTGTTGTTTTTGCCTAACCTAGATGCTATAAATACATCAGTATAAAATACACTGTGACATGCTATAAAGATCTAATGAGACTACTATGTCCAACTGGAGTGACAGACCCCTGGTCATTAGTTTGTGACAGCAAACAATCAAATTGAGGATACTCTTTGACCTCACTTCTGTAAAATTAAAACTGTGCAGGTATTTAGGAAAGTAATGGTGTCTTTGAAATATCTTTGCATTGATCATGGTGTTTGTATGGATATATTATTTCCATAGGGCCCCCTATATGACATGGATGTGTTCCGTCTTTTAAATGTGATCTAATGGCACGATTTTAGTAAAGGGCAAAGATCTGTGGCTGAACATTAGGCCAGCAGACAATCTCTGAATCATAAAAACATCATCTTTCAGACTGTATTATGTTAAGAATTTGTCGAGTTTACATTGGTATGAAGAACTAAAGCAAACACACACTTTACGATTTAAAACTGGAACATCCTAATTTAGTAAAATAATCCCTAATCTTTGCTTTTTTTAATTTAAAGGAGAATACTGCATTGGATAGTAAAATACGCAAGGGAGGATTCTTTTTTTATGTTACCCCTTAGCATATGTCACCAGACCACATGTCTCAAAGCCCAACAGGCATTCTTGGCAGAGGTAAATAATATAAACATTTGACCACCGCCAGATCAGATAATATGGATTACGCTACCGCATTAAAAGTCTTCGCAGTCATCTAAGAAGCATCTAAACATGAATAGTTCTTTTAATTTTGTGATACCATATGTGGGTACTATCTGTTCCATTGAAGCAATTATCTCATTGTTTTTTGTTTGAAATTTAAGGTATAATCATTTTGCTGTGCAGTTACATTATGAGAGTGTATGTGAAATGTCAATGTTTTAGCCATGTCTTATTCTTTACAAATGATGATCGGTTTCGGTAGCCTTTGGGAAACGATGACTCCGAGAATTTTCAAGAAAGCAGGTATCAATATTCCCACAGAGACCACCAAAATGGCATCAATTAGCCCTTTATAGATTCACAAAATGTATTCCATCAGCAAGGAAACTAAATTCCCTCCAAGTCTCCAGAGACATTCATCACAGAAGAGGTTTGACATGACTTAGTGTGCCATGGTGTGCTAGGTTTCAATGTATCTGCTTCAGAGAATGGATTTCATGAGGGGTGAGGAAGCTAATGTGTAATACGAGCGGGTTAATTTTATTATTGTGATCTATTCTCATAGTCAGTGGACATTACAGTGCTGATTGCATTTTGATGTTACCGTTAGACTGTAATGGGGTGCGTGTCTTCATTTTCCATTGACTCTACATTTCTCTGTTCCTGCCGTCATTATTGTATTTTCACAATGAGTGATAGACTACACAGTGCCAAAATTCCTTGTGTAACAAGGTTAAGTAAATAGCACCTTTCAAAAGTGCTAGAAACGCTTTGCAATTAGGTTACACTGCTTAACAGTGGTTTAACTTCAAACAGTATAAGGCTCTTTCAGCATAGGGATAAATACATATCAATTACAGTTGATATAATCTTTGCAACAGTTATGTCATTCATATTCATATCTATGCAGGGAGCAGGTTGCCCACAAGCCCCTCAGATTCACTCTGCACGTATCCTCCAGGAGGGACCAGCCGCATGTCCTTAGGTGCACCACCATTCTGGCTCCCTAATTCCATCACAGCTCTTTATACCTGTACATTGCATGGGTCAGTGTCCAAGGCAGGAGATCCTCAGGTGGATATGATAATGTCTCTCTTAAAGTTCTCCATTCAAAAGCCACACTTTGCTTTACATTAATGGTATGCTTAGCTCTTTCCTTTGCCTGGAATCCTCCTGCTGCCAATTTATTTAAAGCTTCCATCAAATTTTGCAGATAATGACCAGCACAAGATTTCCCGGTTTTTGCTGTTCTAATCTCACAAATACTAATGCCCGATCTGTTTAACTGCATTGCTGTTTTTAACTTGTTCCTCCGGCATACATCTCAGAAGAAATGTAATATTGTTACTTGGAATCTCTACCCTCTTCCCAGTTGTTAGACCCTGTCCAACATTTTTTTGCCAGAATCCATGTATTGCTTTCCGACTCCCTTTAATGTGCATAAAGTAAATTCCATTGCTGTTAACACCAGGACTGTGATTAACAGTGTGCAGGTGTATTCTGGACATCACTACACGTTTTAGGTATACTCTGAGCAACTAATACATGTATGATAAATTAAACATGGCATTCTGGACATTTGTCGTGTGTATCTACATATGTCATTCAACAGATTTTCTTTAATTTCTGTCCCAAAATGTTGTCTGATGTGTCTCATCATTTCTCTATTGTTCAACACTTGCTCACCAGTAGCCACCCATAAAGTGTGGGTAACGTCTTTCCAATTGTGACCAGTTCAAATAGTCATCTCTGCTGGCTCTACAAAGTTCAGGCTCCAGCTGTCTTTCACTGCATTGACCCTTGAGTTCCTGAATTGTTGTATATGTAATATGTTTTCCCTCATGGCATCAACTATATGCATATCTCCTACCCAAGCTGGTGTTCTAACATGTTGAACTTCAGTCGAGACTGGCCATCATTGTTTATTTTCGAAATCATCCCTCATTTCATTAACTGTACAAGGCGTTCCGCCATTAAAAGTTGTATCAGTGTATTGAAGCCTGGCTCTGGCCGCAGATTGATGTTTATTTCAACTGTGTTTATAGGAAATGATTCTGTGTCCACAGAGATATGCATGATGGGTAGGAGGAATCTCTCCATAGCTTCCTGCATATTGACTTGTGGAATAGATGCCCAATCCAGGGAATCCACCAGGTTCATATCTCACACCGCTATTGAGCTCATTCTCCTTGTTAGCTGTTCATTTTCCTCTCTTACCTCATGTGCACAACTCTGTATAACAAACTACCACTGTTCCACCCATTAGTACGGCTCAAGCAGTGACAGTCCCCCCATGAAAGGGTTAATATAATGTGGCCACCACCACTCTAAAAACCTCTGTGAGTCCCTTCAATTGGAAATGGCATTTTAACACAAAAAAATGAAATCGCTTCTCTGTAGCTAATCAATTATACAGCACAGCAAGAGTAAAAAACAGCTAGGGTTTGGACTGATAGAGAGGGTCTTCTGTTGCTCGGTGGCGTTGGGTTCCCGACATTAAAAGGAGATCGGGATGGCAGAAACATTGCTTAATTTATCTCAGAAGAAAAGAAAATATTGTTATTTCTTACTGACTTTAATGATTAGTGTTGCTTACCATGAAGACTTGACTGAGATCCTGTCTCCCAAAAGATATTGCTATTCAAACTGGCATATGAAAGAAATGTCTCCATTTAAAAGCCACTATTAAAAATGCATGTTTTCCCATCTGGCGTCTACCAGCTTCCAGCTACTGGTTTCAGTCATTGGCTGCATGACTCATTAGCTTTTCCTTGGCATGGAAAAGTCTCTTCAACTTTGGTGAGTTGCTCCACACGTGCAATAAGCAATGGTGGATCTCCATGCACTATGTCTGTCATCACCTGTTCGAGTCTTCCAACAGCTGCTTTACTACGAATCTTCCAATATACTTTGAGCATTGACCAGGGTGATTTAAAACCTGCTATGAAGGGGATCTTTTCAAAGCTTTTATAGATATCTGTATTTCCTTGTACTGGGAGGCTCATAAGATTCTCATCTCTTTCAAGAGGTTCAACTCCCCTTCCAGCATTGATTGCTTATTTTAATGATGCTTACCAATTCAATTGTAATGATAACATGTATCAGATCAGGCAGATGGGACTACATACAGAGATGGGAATAATACTTTTTAGATCCCTGGCATATGACCTCCAATGTGTTTGCTATCAAGCCATCCTTTCTCTTTATTTGGGTCAGATCGTGCATTTCATTTTTTATTTTTGATTTAATTGTATTACAATTTTTACAAAATCGATCCGATCTCCAATATAGTTTGTATGTCTTTTCCTAATAAGAATAGTCTCATCAGGGTGTCCAGATTCGCACGTTTATAGGTTCAGAGCCTTCAGGAACAAGGACAGTCCAATGACACATCGCTTGTTGTTGCCACTGGCCAACATGACCTATAGGTTTTCCGAGTCTAAAGTGTGAAAGTTATTTAGTGGTTGGGCCAGGAAACAATGCCTAATCACAGTAAGGCCATTACATTCAAGGACCAAGTGTTTAGTAGTTTCTATGGTGTCTGGTGTTTCGCAATATCGTCAATTATTTGAGGTGGATTTTTTCGTATTGCTAGGATTTCATTAGTTTTTAGTTGCTTCAATCTGAACCTTAAGAAGGTTTGACTTAGCTGCTTATCGGGGCATTGATGAAGGTAACCACGCACCTTGTTAAGTTTCATTGATGTACTGGGTAAATTTGCTGTTACTGAATAGTTATTAGCAACCTCCAAAGTGTTTATCCAGTCAGCTTCAAAGAGTTTCTTTGTCACCTGATTTGGGTTTTGGAACAGTATTTTTCTCTCCGAATAAGATCCAGAACCTTGTTTTTCGGAGCGTTGGTAACTTTGCGGTACAGCATGAGGCTGGCTCTCATCTTTAAGGCCAAAAGTGAGGTTAGACAAAGTTCTCTTCTTATCAGGGCTATCGGTGTAGAAGTAGCCAAGCCCAATGCACCTCTCCAAAAAAAACTTTCATATTTTGCCCAGATTGAATTCGGCATCAAAGGCGTTGGTACCGTAGATCAAAGAAGGGCCGACCTTGTATTTATAGAATCGAATGATGGGAATGATGGAAAATCTTCCATGTTTCCTGTCCACTGCTTTAGCTTTTGCCATAAGGTTTTTCAGTTTTGACCAAAGGAAATCTTGCATAGTCAGTTCTCCCTTGTCGTTGCTGATCATGATGCCCAAGTACTTGAAGGCGCTGACTGTTTCTAGATTCCTCCCTTCACATCTCCACAAAAATTTTAGTTTTCTTTTAGCCGCGATTCCCAGTATTAATATTTTAGTTTAGTCGTTGTTCAGTTTCAAGTTGTTTTCTGCCAAGTAACATACTAGGTGGTCTAGTTGGCGTTGCAATCCTATGGGAGTTAGGTCCATCAAGATGATGTCGTCTGTGTAAAGTAATCGCTCTATCTTAGAACCTCCAAGCAAAGGTGGAAAGCATCTCACAAGGTCCGTTGATTTCCCGTAGTCTGCGATGTAGGCATTGTACAGGGCGGGTGCAAGGGGACAGCCCTGCTTTACACCTCTTGAAGTCTGTATTTCGTTAGACAGTCTGCCCTCGCCGCTGAGGCGCACACGTATGGAGGTGTCATGGTGTAAGGCTTTTATGGGTTCCAGAATCGCTCGAGGGCAATCTGTACTTTCTAGTTTTCCCCATAGGCGCTGCCTGTTGACCTGGTCGAAGGCTTGGACCAGGTCAATGAAAGCCATTTAGATGGTGGGGCCACCCTGCACCACTTTGGCTTTCAGGGAACTCAAGAGAAGGATTTTAGTTGTAGTTCCTGAGTTCTTGACGAAACCATTCTGGAAGGGGGCTGCTTGGCCTGTTTCTTGAATCCAGGTTTGAAATGCATCCAGTGCCATGGATGCGAACACCTTGCCCATAACGTCCAAGAGGGCGATAGGTCAATAATGACTTGGATCGTCTGTCGAGCCTCTCTTGAAGATGGGCACGATGATGACTTTTTTCCAAGAAAGAAGATCTTGCTCATTATGGTTGTCTAAAGTTCGGGGTGTTTCTTGAGCTCTGCGTTGCAGATGCCGTCTGGCCCGGGAGCCCTCGAGTTGTTCAATTTTTTTATTTTAAGTAGGATCGATGCGTCATCGGCAGGGATGTTCCATTGTTCGTGGTCGTGTCCTAATGCTCTGTCAGCGAGGACCAACAGAGAATTGTTGTCTGTTGTCAGCGCAAACAGGTTTGAAAAATGGGCTATCCACTTGGCCTCTCCTACATTGTTCTGGATGTCCCTGGTCGTTTTGTTTGAAGTCCCCTTAATCAACTTCCAGAATTCTTTTGGTTTGTTTCCGCAAATGGCTGACAACATTTGCTCTGCATTGCTCTGGTACAGCTTATACCAATAATGTCTAAGCCAACTCTTATAATCGTGGACAGCCGATACCCATAAGTTAATGTTTTCTACGGAAGGTGATTTGTGGTAAGTTTTCTTTAATCGTCGATGGAGCTTTCTTTTTTCTACAAGATCACTGTTATATGAGTGCGAATGACCAGCTGCAGGTTTGGAGAACTTTGTAACTGGAATCATAAACCTTGTCAATAATGGAGTGTAATCCAAGTCACTTCTGTTCATTTTTCGTAGGTCGGTACGTTATGGTGAAACCAGGGGTATTGAAAGTGGATTTTGCGTAAGCCTTTATCTGATATCCTTACCCGGTTCCCGGTAGCCGCCACCTCCAAGGCAATCGGGTTAAAGAGAGATTTTGGTCTAAACTTCAAACCTTCTGTGACAAGAAGATTGTGGTCACTGAACATCGTCCGCTCAACCCTGAAGCTGTAGATCGCCGGAAGAAGGTCCTTAGAGACAAATACATGGTCGATCACGGCTTGTTGATCTCCTCTTTCCCATGTAAGGATCACAAGGTTTGCTTTGGCTCAGAGCCAATGGAGATTATGCAGGTTCCTGGATGTCATAAATTGTTCTAACAATTTCCCTCTTCGCCTCACCGGGCGAGTTTGTTCTTGCTGTTTAAGTTCGCATCCGATGCCTTCCCATGCTTTGTTAAAATCGCCATTTATGATGGTGGTATGATGTTGAGTTTTTCCATCTGCTTTGTCCAGCAAGGTTAGAAGGACAGTTTCAAACTCTTCCTTAGATGTTGTTTCGGTGTGGCAATAAATGTTCAATAAAAAGATGTTCCCCTCTTCTCGAACCGGGGAACCGTCCGTTGTGTTCGTACAATTTAGGATCATCGCATGAATCCAGTTCGGTGAAGTCAAGACTTCAATCACTTCAATTCCGGATCCAGATCGAAGCGCGGTTATGAGACCAGCCGAGGGTCGTCCTGTAACCCCTTTGTTTGCTGCGGTAAAGGTGATTTCATATCCGTCCAATTGGGGTTTTGAGGTCAACCTTGTCTCCTGCAAGCACAGGACATCAAAGTGACCTAGGTTGACGTCACTCACCTTGGTTAAATGTTCAAAACCTTGCGTGTTCCAACATCCTAATTTTAGGTGATTATCTATGGTGGTTTTGAATCCATCTTCCTGTTTCCATCCGTCTAGTAAGCTGGTTCCCTCTTTGGTGGGTGGTTGCTAGACCTTTCGATTCTGATTTGTGTCGGACTTGTGCCAGGTCCAAGGCCGTCCCTTGTCCCCCTCTGGTCCTTCCGGGTTATTCTGTGATGACAGTTTTTGGAATTGATATGGAAATCGGTGAGGACGGACGACGGGTTGGTCAGGCGTAGACAACCTACGCGGTCGATTACTCGAAGGAGCAGAGTCCAGCTCTGAGTTAGTTGGTTCTCCAGGTCTCTCATTAGACCGATCGTAGTGGTGAGTATGCAGGTGATCCATCCTGCTGGTGTAGTGAGTATGAGGAGCGTCGGGCTTTATCAGCACGTTTGTGGAGTCTCTGGAGTCCTCATCTGATCGTTTCTGCAAATTAATTTGGATGTTTGGACGATGGATTTCTGTTACTTCATAGAGACAGACTTTCCGTTTCTTTCAATAATTGGAATTTAATGATTTTTGAGTTAAGATGAATGTATGAATAATCACTTCTTCCAGATGTACTAGGTTCCACCATCCATCGGTCGCTATTCGGTATGCATCGCAGACTTGGTATTTGGGCCAAGACTTTCAGAATATTGGTTCTGTTCAATGATTTTCCTCCAACCTTAGAACCAATTCTTTTCAGTCTTATGACCCAGTCGCTTACAATTTGTTTTGGTTGGGCCTTTGGGTCCGTTTCTCTCTCTTGTCTTATCATATTTTTGATGTTTGTAGCTGCACGATGATTCTGTGAGCGAGATGAAGGTCTTTCTCTAACTCCTACTTGCTCTCAGTGTTTAGAATTTTTCTGATCGATTTTTGGGTCAATGTATCGGAGATGCCGATTGACGGACCGAGATCTAGGTCTTCTCCTGGAGTTGTCAGGTATCTTGATTGTTGAGTCACCGCTCTTTTTACTTGCCATCCGGTGCCTTGAATTTTCTGTAGATCGAGACTGGTCTTTAGAACATTTTTTCAAAGGCGACGGTTGGAGTGGATACTGGTTGTGCAATCGTTCCCGTTTGGTGGATGGAGTAAGTACCTCATCGACTTTTCGCATTTATGATTTTCCTTGTACTAGTTTCAAAATCTGTGTCATCGATAGTAATCGAACTCCAATCAGATTGGTCTTCTTCAGTCATTGCCGAGTGGACCACTCTCTCCTGTTCCGGCGAATTTATAATAATGGGTTGATGGTTCAACAAGGCAGGGTTTTTTGCTTGAGACTTAGATGTTGTGTCTCGCGTTCTTTCCTCCTGTTTAATTTGGCTTTTTCTAATTGAAGTACGTTGTAGTGTTACTGTCTTTTTTTTATTTTGTTTCGTACCAAAGTGGTCCACCGGTTTTTGTTGGTTAAAAATGCCATAGGAGAAGAACGTAGAGTTTGTGACCAGTTTGTTGGTGTTTTCCTTCTGTTGACTTTCTGGTTTTGTGTAGGAAAAGGGATTAGACACCTGTGTTTTTGTTCTTACAATAGGTGCACTTGGGAGTTCTCTGTGTTTGGTCTCTTCGTTGTCTTCTATAATTGAGATTATGGCGTCGAGTGGCTCTGACGAGGAGTCCAGTACCAAAATGTTGTCATTTTGGAGATGGCAATCTCCTGCATTGAGTTGATCCAGGGTTACAAGCGGTGTAGTGTCCATGATGGTTTGGGTCTGTTTAGTCACTCGGTTGCCATTTTCTCCTCCCATATCATGGGAGGGTTGCAAAGTTCTAGAAAGAGCCAATTTGAGTGATTGGTCTATTCTGGATGACAGGCTACCCTCAGTTCCAACAATGTAGCCTTCTAAATAGTTCAGTTTTGACTGCATCAGGGCTATAATTGACGTCTGGTCACGTAGGGTATCGTTGATGCTCTCGTACAGATTTCTGAAGGGGGCCAGCGGGATCGTCACCGTGGACATAATAGACATCAGGTCCGCCTTTTTATGCGGGGGTGTCGATTGCGATGACGGGTGGTGGATTTCACTCATTCTTTGTGGATGTATTGGGGTGTGAGGAAGATTAGTGAAATTATTTAGGCCGCTGATTTTTACTGCACCTGAGCTTTCTTGCCAGTTCAACGGGGAGTTTGCAGATGTTTGCACCTGTGAAGGAAAGCTTGAGGGTGCAGATAGGCATGGCCCCTGGGCGTCAGCTATAAAAGTACTTCCTGGATCGCTGCCACAAATATTCCGGATGACACTGGTTTCTAAAGGATCACAACGTTGCGTTTGAATTTGTCTCGAGACAGTGGCATTGAGAACTCTGGTTTCCGTGGTTGGCAAGACTGCCACCACGCCAGGGGTCTCTTTATGCAGCTGCCCATCCGTTTCTGTTGTTTGTGTTAATTTGTTTGTACAATGCCATCTTACAAGGGGAACACCTTCCGCCGACGGGAGAGAAAGTTGGGGTTGCATGACCCTCGATGTTATGGTCCCTGTCAATGGTTTAGGAAGGATTGTTGAAAGCAACTGAGGTGGTGGTTGGGGTTCAACTGCCCGTGGTGTGAGGGTGGGGCTCCCTATCAGTACTGTTATGGGGTTCGTGCTTGACTCTTGTAGCATTAAGCTATCCAAGATTTCAATGTCAGAGAGTTTGTGTTGGAAGTCCAACCGACTCTCTAGTTTTTTCTTAAAAAACTCGCTCAAGACTGCCGCTGTGAGAGGCTTGGGAGGGCATTTTCTAGGGCCCATTTTTTTATTTAACTGAACCGTGGGTTTCATGGTTTGTCTTCTTCTGAACCTGTGGTTCATGTGGCGGTGATTTTTAGTATATGTGATAGTTGTCAAGTTCTGGTAGTCCTCAACAGGCACTTTTTTTTAGACTTTTTTGGTTGCACAGATGGGTCGTATCGAATTACCATCTCCTTGGCTACTTGGATGGTTTCTTCTCTTAACGTGCTCGGGGGGTCTTTCTGAGGCTCCAAGTTTCATTTGGGCATCCCCTCCCCTCTTGGGGGTAACAGCACCTGGTGGTAGAAGTTTCAAATTTAAGGGAGTTGTCAGGTTTACCGTGTGTTCACTGATTTTGGCATCTAGGTCTGCAAAATAAGGAGCCTCCTTTGGGCTAATCAGATCATTCAGGATTGGAGTAGAGTGTACTTCAATTCTACAGAAAGTTTTGTTCGGATGAGTTAGTTGATTGTGCAATTGCTCAGATAACAGAGTTTCAGTTTCAATTGTGGCTTGTTGTTTTTCGATTAAACAAGCAATGTTTTCAGTACGATCTTGAAAAAAATAAGCCGCCCCACTGTCGATGCTGGGGGCGCTCGTTGCTGAACTCCTGGGACTCCTGGGACCCTGGACCCCGCCCCCCTCAAGAGACAGTCAGGGCCAGTCGCTCCTCCACCGCCGCACAGCCGGGCAGCACGGTCTCACCTGACACCTGCCCGGCGCAGTCGCGTGAACGCCGAGGCAGACTGGGGGAGGAGTCGGCATGCAGCGCTCCTTCACGCGCCGCTGCGGCGGCCATCATCCTCGCCGTCTTCAGTGCTGGGTTCGTGGGCTGGGCCGGTGAGTCTAACGGGCCACTGGGGAGCAGCACGCTTTGTGGCCCGTCTGGAGAGCGCTACCTTGCCCCCCCACCTCCCCGTAGAGTATCCGCATGCGGGAACTTCCCTCGATGATCGAAGGATTCGGCGGGAGGACTCGTCCGTCTCCTCCTCCGGCACAGAGCTGCAGCCGTCAAATAAGGCAGCAGGGGTTGGAGGGCTGGGTGGCAAAGGAATGTCAGGTACAGGCACAGATATGGGCAGGGAAGGAATTAGGGTAGAAGGAGTAGGGACGGCAGGGGCGGTCTGAAGGGCGAAATTTCGGAGAGGAAAGGAAACAAAAGTGAGGGTTTCGGCTGTAGGGACGGGGGCGCCATACCTGGACTGACTCCCATGCAGTTTTGGGTACTTGCTTCCGAGCCCCAATTCCAAGTCCATGGAGGCTCTAGTCTGTAAATGAACCTCCATTTTGCGGCTGAGCTGAACAAGTCAAGTTGTTCGGGAGCTTTGTAAGAAAGATGGTGGTGAGATTGATGATATGGTTAATGAAGATAATTGGGTTCCAAGACTCCCACAGGCGGCGACGGTGGTGTCCCGCGAGTCCCACCAAAGTCTGCCAAAGTCTGCAATCACACTCAGCAGCACACTCCGCGGTTGCTCCGCGGCTGGAGTGTGTATTTGTAGAAGAAACAGGAAGTTCCAGCGAGTAGAGCAATGGAGGTGGTGGACAGACTCAAGGTCTGGTCTGCCAAAGTCTGCAATCACACTCAGCAGCACACTCCGCAGCCGCTCTGCGGCTGGAGTGTGTATTTGTAGAAGAAACAGGAAGTTCCAGCGAGTAGAGCAATGGAGGTGGTGGACAGACTCAGGGTCTGGTCTGCCAAAGTCTGCAATCACACTCACAGCACACTTTCATATTTTATTGAATAGTTCAACAACTTGCAATATTTATCCCCATCACTATATATTGCCTTACTATAGATTCTCTATCAACAAAGTTACATAGGTCTTAGTTCAGTTCTGAGATGTTCTACTCTGCTCTCTAGCCAAACAACATATTAGAGTTTAGCTGGTGCTGGTTTTGCAGTAACCTAACCTTCAGATCTGTTCTCGCCAGACTGCCCTACACCTCTCAGCCTGTGCCTAAGCAAATCCCCCATACCATAATCTTGAAGTCCTCCCCTTTATCTCTGAAGTTCCCTACACTGTCACCATAGCTTATAATATAACCTGTTATTGCTGCCCTACCCACCCATGAATTGCCTGATATTTTATTATCTCTGCTCTCAGCTTCCACATGGGGATGCAGACAATAAGTGAATGATCAGAGAATGACATCCCTAAATACTTAGAGCCAGACATACTTTACAATGTTTAAACTCCAGTGAGCAACACTAATATTCAGATTTGTAGGCCATGAAGCAAGAAGACAAAATGTTGTATCCCTAACACTCACATGCCAAAACTGCAAAAACTCCATCAGGAAGCGGTCTGCCACAACTCCAATTATAGGTCTAGTCGTCCTTCGTGTAACATGAGAGCTGTTAGGGTTGAACTGTACCTGGTTGAATACCTCTCCTAGTTAAAGTCCCCACCCTAAAGCAATGAACCACCCTGTGGCATACACATCTGTCCATTACCCCACAAAGTATTCACTTTCTATTTTGGACTTGTACAGTTACTCAGGCCCTAACCATTCATTTAACAGCCTTCTGTATCTGCCAGCACTTCTTGCCCAACAATGTAACCTTCCTTTCTATCAATATTGCCATGCGTCTGGCTTATGTAGAGTATGAATAGTGGAGCACATGCAACCTTCTTCTCTTGGCAAGCTTATCATGCTCATCCCTTTTAAGGTAGCTTTCTCGAAACATTACCTGGTCCTTTCTTTGTTTAGTGTACACAATAGATCCCTGAAATATATGTTTTGATGGATACATCAAGGGTCAGCATCTTCTGCTGTAGCTACTGATATCATTATTTATCCTACACAAACTAGTAGGGATAACATATGACGTATATGTATTACAAATTAATGCCTATATCAGTTTTCAAATTCTCAAATCCATCCTTTGTTTAATGGCGATATTCACAGCAAGATCAAACCGCCATTGTTAAGGAAGTTCATTAACTGGAGTAGAATAACAAGCAGTTACTTATACATACATTTTGGCTACCATCTTGAAGTTACCTAACTTTCTATCAAATATATCAGTCATTGGGTGCTAGAGTACCTTATGTTAAGTATGTATTTATTATGTAGTTATTATTTTTTGGATTGCTCCTTCAATCTTCCAGGCGCACCAAGTTATTTTCAGAGGCAAGAGAGGCAAAAACAGATAGCGGTTGAATAATTCAGACGAACAGAGGGAAGGGTTCATTTTCTCCAAACATTTTGGAACTGACAGTATTTAAAAGCAGGTCTTTTTGGCATGGAAAATTCAATGAATCCCGCCATGCAAACCTGCCAAAGTGTTTTATTCCCACTACCTCCCATACTTTTGCCTATGTGTGTTTGCAAAATACTGGTCCTGTTGTGTTACACAAAATTAAAGTGTGCTCAGAATTTCTGTCATTTCAGCCCCTTTCCTAATGTAAGCCCAGAGGATAACTAAGACTGGCAGAAATTCATAGAGTATTTAATTTTACTAGTTTGACTTCCCCTCTTTGGATCCCATTACAACCCACCTGAGAATTTCTCTGTTGAAGAAAAACACATTATTACTGAGAGTGAAAAGAAACATCTCTTTGACCATCATCACGTGTGCCAAGTAAGAGGTTGGCCAGTTTTTGTAGATATGGTCAAGGATTGTAAGAGCTAGATCATGCGCTATCGAAGTGTATAAGGCTTCGATGTGTTGTGTGACAAACCAGTAATCACCATCCCGCACAAAGTTCTTCAAGATTTGAAGCAAGTGCATGGTGTTGCTAAGATACGCTGGAAGTTTAATAACCTCAATGTTGATGATTGAGTCAATGTATTGTGAGAATTTCTCAGTGAGCCAACCACTTCCGCTGAGGCAGACTTGGAGGGTTGCAATGGGAGCCAACTATGCTCCGTCCCTAGCTAATTTGTTTATGAGTGTCTTTGAACAGACACATTTTCACTAATAATGATTACAAAACCAATATTATCAAGTGGCATTGCTTCATCAATGACATATTCCTTATTTGGCGAGGAAGTGCGAGTCTCCTCCATGACTTTGTCCAACACCTTAACTAGAATCATTTCGGGATCATCTTCACCTGTAATGCCCATCCCTCCAAGTTTGATTTTCTTGGTGTCCACTATATGTTGAGGGAAACACTTTCATGTCAACCACCTACAGGAAACCTTCAGAGGTGAATTTAGTTCTGTTATTTATCAATCATCGGAGGAGTGTGATCCAGAACATACCTCTCACTGAGTTCATATGTGCCCATCGTAATTGCAGTACTGGTGATTCATTTTACAAGGAATCAGACTTACTTACCAGCAGGTTTTGGAATCGTGGCTAGAGGGACACCAATTTGGTGCAAGCCAAAATAAAGTACTTACAGATGGCAGGAGCACTTTGTTTGGGCCCAAACCTAAGAAACCAATCGAACAAGGTGATCCATTTAGGATGATTGCACGGTATTCACCAGATAGTTGTTTTTTGTACAAAATCTTTATGAAACACTGGCATTTGCTCTCATTAGATCCTGACTTGACAGATTATATAAGAGAAGTTCCTTCGTTTGTTCACCCGAAAACCAGGACTCCCAGAACCATCCTCAGTCCTTCTACTTTTGACCCACCTCAGATGCAAAAAGCTCCCTGGCTCTGTCCAAACCTTAAAACCTAAAAAGGTTTCATAAATGTGGTCCTTTTGCCAATAAGCTATGAGATGAAAAACCTTTGAAAAGGGTACGAAGGAGCCCTTTGTAATTAAGGACTTTATCAATGGTTGCACCAATTATTTAGTATATGCTATTCAATGTATTTGGAAATTAGTATATAGAGGGAGTATGATCCGCGAATTACGAACAACAATCAGAGAACACTTGAGCATAATCGGAATCGATACCCACAAATTCCCTTAGCAGTACATTGGCAAGACGAACATCAGAGGGAATCCAAGACAGAGATCCACTTTATTGGACTGCTAATTGTGAAAACAAATCGAGGAGGAGGCGACAGGGAGAAATGTTTACGCCAAGCAGAGGCAAGACTGATCTGTAAATACAGAACCGTCCATTACTGTTTCAATTCAGAATGCAAACTGATTGTCTTTCTGTAAACCCATGCAATGAGTTTTCATGCCTTTTTTAATGTGCACTTATGCCATTTCCAGTGAAGAGTTAATCAATTGCAACACTAAATGAATACTGATCCATGTGTCCAATCATTGTCAGCGAGTATATCATGTCCTCCCCAGAACAGGTTTCATTGTTGACTTAAATGTTGTGAACTAAGGTGTCCATATATTTGATGTTAACCTATGCAACCCATTAACTGGATGTCACTTTTCGAACTGTTGAGTGTCTGTGGGGCTTGAAACTAGCACTGAGCGGGTTATTGCATGTCCTCTATATTGGTAAAATCCCCACAACCCTTTCAATCACAGTTAAAACTTGGCATGCACTGATTAGCCAATCTTTATTCTAGTGCGTTAATGCGCATGGTCCAATGAGGTTGTCTCTGACCTATAAACAAGGTTGCCTTGCTAAGCAAAGACTTGTCCTCCATATAAATAAACTTGAAATTGTGGAATGTTCTCGTTCATGTCTATGGAAATTATGCCAAGTATATGACACTAATTAATCTAATCTGTCACCATTGAACTTGACATCATTTAACATCATCATGCAAATATGTAAGGGACCTTTGATTTAATACTGGTGGTACGTAGGCATTTACCTACAGATGCGGGGCAGCAATTTAATCATCCTGGAAATGGTCTTATTGTTAGTGAACTGTAAATGTGTTTCCTCAGCTATTTTTGTTTATTTTAATGATTATTTATAAAGCTCCTACACAATAAATGGTGTTTCAAGGCGGCACAAGAAAAAAAAGCGGCGGAGGGGGTGTCAGAGAAGAAAACAACATGTCAATCGGATCGTGCAAGTGCACTTAATGGTTATGGCAATCATTGTTTCAACCTATGAACCGTTGTCAATTTATGACAGTTTCTGGTTTACATTTCACTGTTACGTGTCATACACTGGTGATGTCACACGTTCACGTCTGACTTCACCCCAGACATATAACTCCAGCGCATAACCCGTGCATCTGTCCATTTGGACCCATCACATAGCAATAGCTCATTCCTCTTTCCCCTCCAGAAATGTGTAGAATGAGTCTTGCTTTTTGGCATAAAAAGGCCGCAGATTTATTTTCCACAACATCATAAAAACCACACTGCACACATTAGTGGAAATCACTCAGAAGATGCAGCGACTGCTCTGTGTTCAAATAACCTGCTTCCCCTTTTCCTTCCCAAGAGTCCAGAATAGGACCAACTCTCCCAACCCTTTGCTTCTCCACCTCGCCTGCCCATGCAGATGTTTCTGGGTGGGGAGAGTGCCGTTTCCTTGGGGGAAGCTGAGCCCTTGTTGTTCCCCCCAACCGCCCCTGCCGTTTAGGCTCCCAAGGGGCGCTGGTCCAAGAAGAGCGAAGACCCTTCCGGCTTTCTCGTGGCTCATCCGGAGTCTGTCTCTTGTGCTTGGTCGCCCAAACACCACCACACCGCCTTGTTGTCCTGTGACGTCAACGACCAGGCCTCTCTGCTTTGCCCTGTTTGTAGGGTGGGTGGGTGGGAAAACGAAATCCTCTTCCTGATGGCGGGCGGGGCGTCCTTCTGCCAAGGCTGGATGCTGCCGGCAGTAAGGAGCCCGCCCGTTATAAAGGAGTAGCCCCTCCCCTTTCCTTTGTAGCCCTTCGCAGACTTTTTCCCCTTTTCGCAGCACTTTCCGCTGGCGCCTCCCCTTCGTCCCAAGGAGGAGGAGGACAGGAGGAGGACACCACACAGGTTATCGGGGTGCCTCCTCCATTTTGGTGGTGCTGTCGTCGTCACTGGCATAACCCATGCATCTGTTCATTTGGACCCATCACATAGCAATATCTCTTTCCTCTTTCCCCCCCAGAAATGTGTACAATGAGTCTTGCTTTGTTTTTGGCATAAAAAGGCCGCAGATTTATTTTCCACAACATCATAAAAACCACACTGCACACATTAGTGGAAATAACTCAGAAGATGCGGCGACTGCTCCGTGCCCAAATAACCTGCTTCCCCCTTTCCTTCCCAAGACTCCAGAATAGGCCCAACTCTCCCAACCCTTTGCGTCTGTGCCTTGCCTGCCCATGCAGGTGTTCCTGTGTGGGGAGAGTGCTGTTTCCTTGGGGGAAGCTGAGCCCTTGTTGTTCCCCCCAGATGCCCCTGCCGCTTAGGCTCCCAAGGGGCGCTGATCCGAGAAGAGTGAAGACCCTTCCGGCTTTCTCCTGACTCATCCAGAGTCTGTCTCTTGTGCTTGGTCACCCAAACACCGCCATGCCACAGGTGGGTTACCCCCCATCGTGACTCCCCCCTGCTCCTTCCCTTACATTTCTAGGATTTTTGTGCAGAGGTTCCAGTAAAAAAGATCCATCCCCATTGGTGACAAGTGCACCCCATCCTTGAGATAATATTCTGGGGATTTTAAGTTAATCAGGCCATGCCTGATCTGGCCAAAGCCCCTGCCCCTGCAGAATTTGGCCATCGCACAATTTAACTTCTGCCTGGATCTCTCCACGGCTGTGTGATTATCCGCACCTCTCCATTCTGGTCTCGGTATTATTTCCGACCAGATGATTTCTGTTTCTCCCAGTTGTTCTGCCCTCAGCTCCTGTAATGAGAACATCATTTCTCGCATTAGCACTCCCCTCCCCAGGCTTGTCAAATCATTACCTCCCAAGTGTATGACCAACACATCTGGTTTCTGCTGTTTCCCCAGCAAACCTCGGACCTGCCCCTTCAGCTGCGCCCATTTCATTCCTGGCACCCCGTGCCACCCAATCCTGAAATCGCCGGCTGTCAATTCCTCCAGCTCCACCGTCCAGCTCGCCCCAGCCCTAGACACAAATGAATGGCCTATTACCTACACCAATCTCCTTATCTTCTGTGCTGGTGCTAGTGGGGAGAGAAGGCGGCATGTCAAGCTTACCATTTTTCTGGCCTGATGTACCTCTTAAAACTCCCAGACTTCCATCTCCCAATCTGCTTTATTACTCCTTCCCCCTTGCCCATGGCTGCGGCCGACGTAGCTACCCCAATCTGGAATGAGTGTGTCCCGAACACTCCTCTTGTCTCCCCAATCCTTTCCAGTGCCAGTTCCATAACCCTTCTGAATTGGAAATGGCTCAGTGCTGACCCAACGTGGTGAATGAGCAGTGGAGCCCCCCCTCCCGAGGGTGGTCTTAGCCTGAGGAAGCCCGACACGGCCCTGACTGGCAGACTATGCTTCCTGCGATGGGTTAAAGGGTTACTGTGCACCCCTTTCCCTCCTGATCAGTCTTCGATCTTCTTAACCCCAAAGCCAACTGTTCACCTGAACAGTGCACATCCTGCAACTGTAAAAACCCTGTACCCTTGGCCCCCTTGTTCTCTGGTACCAGTTCGCTCAGCCTAAATGCCCCAAAGAATGCTAGCGCGAAAGCTGCTTTGAACAATGCCACTTCAAAACCCCCATGGCAAACTTCCTCTAGGCATTCTACTAGCTTCTGCAGCTTGACTATGTCTATGGGCCTTCTCCCGTTGCTCTTCGGTAATCCCTGCTTAGCCCAGCGCTTCATGGCCATTACGATGTAGTGCTCCTTTGTAGGGTCACCTTTCCCTTCTAGTTTAGAATAATGGGCGATAGCCGCTAAGTGGTATGCCATCCATGACCTGGTCTTTCCTTCGTGCTAGCCCCAACCCACGAAGGCCCTCACTGGTAGCTCCCACTGTCCTTCCCCCAACACCTCCGGCTTGAAAGCTAAGTACCATTCCCAGCATGCCTTGTATGTACTTGCCGTGTCTGGGGCCACTGCCGTGTGAATCAAGGAACTCAGATTGGCCCAATCATGTCCCACCATTGAGTTTTGAATGGGGTCATCACCTCGTCTGCTCCCGGACAACTCCCTCGGAATTTTCCCCACTGTAAATGAGAAAGAGCATCAGCGGCCGTGTTCTTAACCCCAGGTATATGTCTTGCTCGTACCTCGATATTGAGTTCCAGCATGCATTTGTTGCGTTCCCTTAGCAACCACAATACCCTTGTGTTGCTCGCTGACCCTTGATTTATGATCTGCACTTCTGCTAAGTTATCAGACTAGAGCATTACGTTGTTGTCTTTCAGCTGCTCCCCCCACAGTTTAAATGCTATCATTATGGGAAAGAGCTCTAGCAGCGTGATGTCCCTGGTGAACCCTTGCTGATGCCACTCTTTTGGCCATGCAATGCCACACCAATTGGTGTCCAGAAATGCCCCAAACCCCAGGGCCCCAGATGAATCTGTGAACAGCTTGAGCCTGTCATTGTTACTCCAGTCCCGTCTCCACAATAGTACTCCATTGAATTTGTCCAAAAATGTGTCCCATATGGCCGGGTCCTCCTGTAATTCACCCCCCAACCTGACATGTTGGCCTGCATGCTGCAACCCCACTGTTTTGAGCTCGATACTCCTTGCGAATACCTTACCCACTGGGATGACTTTTCCTGCAAAATTGAGGTTACCTGCCAGTGCCTGGAGTTCCTTTAGGGTTGCCGTGTTCTTACCCCTCAAACCTTTGATGGTTTCCTTCAATTTCCCCACCTTGTCCTGAGGGAGCCTGCACTCTCCTTTCACAGTGTCAATTTCTATCCCTAGGATGGTCAGGCAAGTCACTGGTCCCACCGTTTTCTTCCCTGGCCAGTGGGACCCCGATTGCTTTCATCAGCCTCTGGAATGTACTCATGAGGGCCCCACACTCCTTGGACCCCCGTTTGCCAATAAACAGTAAATTATCTAGGTAATGTACAACTGCCCATTCCTGACACTCCTGTTTGACCGTAAACTCTAAGGTGCTAAAGACTTCAAAATATTCACAGGAAATGGTGCACCCCATAGGTACGCATGTATCATAGTAGTACTGTTCCTGCACCTTGAACACAAACAAATGCTGATTTTCTTCATGAATGGCAACAACCGAAATGCTGACTCGATGTCGGCCTTCCCCATCAGGGCTCCCCTCCCCGCGGCCCTGACTCCTTCCACTGCATCCTCAAAAGACGAATAATGCACTCGACATAGTTCCTCTGCTATGCCATCATTAACTGACTCCCCATTCCGGGAAGGAGAGGTGGTGAATCAGGCGATATTGCCCCTCTTCCTTCTTAGGGACCAGCCCCAGTGGGGACACTACCAGGTTTGTCACTGTTGGATGATTGAATGGGCCGGCCACTCTGCCCAACTTGACCTCTTTGTTCACTTTAAGCTTCACTACCTTCGGCATCCCTATCGCTGACCGCAAGTTGAGCGCTTCCTTGCCCATCCTGACCACTGAGCATGGGATTTTGAACCCCCACCGGAAACCTTCCCACAACAATATAGCATCACCACAATTGTGATAAGTATTCAACCAAGGAGTCATTGCTTGTAGGTTAACCGGAGTTGGCAGCCCATTTTAATCACATTCTTACACATCTGATAGCGAGTTGACTTTAACAGGCTGTTTCTAGCCTCATTCCCTCTTGACCTTATCCATTGCTTTGGGGCTGCTCCTCCGTTTTCCTTCACTGGCTGAGGAGCTGCGGTCCCCAGTACCTCTACCCCGCAGGTGCCTGAAGCAGCATGTTTTGCCAAATGGGCACCCCCCTTTGGCATTAACCCTCCAGCAATGAGCTTGCTCCCCCTGGTAGCTGGCTCTGTTGGTCCATGAGGAGTACCCGCGAAAGGACGCCCTCCCCCGCCGTGTGTACCCTTCCCTACCCCTCCAGACCTGAGGCTTCTCCCCTGGGGATTTCTCACTCCCTTCTCCTGCCGGTACCAATTTGTCCAATAATCCCCCCACGTCCATCTCATCCCAAGACAAAGCTGGCCACACCTGCATTTTCAATCAGAAAACCCGGTCATACTGTAATCATCCCTCACCCCCATGTTTCAAATATAGGTCATAGATATACTGTTCGTATGCAATCATTGACAATGCATCCTGTGGGTATTTTTCTATCATTATTGACATATACACTTTAAAATCTTTGAGCCAGTTATGTATGGACGCCTCCACTTTGGGTTTCTCCCTGTGCCTCTTCTCCTTCTCTTTTTCAGACAAGTCCTTTATCCCTTCTCCCAGAGGTTCCATCCCCACAAAATCCAAGATCGCTATAAATTCCTTTCTCCACATTCTTCCTTTGATGCCCCCTGGTATGTGCCATGATAAGGAGCTTACTGACACCCTGACTGGGACGAAACCCGGCATTGCTCTCCCATAACGAGTCATAATAGGTCCCCACATCCCTTCGTGCCCGCCATTGGTATTGGAGACTGGGGGTAACGCTGGTCCTGTCACCCCTTGCCCCCACCAGGTGGGCGCTTGTGTCGCCCCCGTTGGTGCTAACCCTCCTTGGGTCGTTGAAATGGCCCCACCTATGGGGTTTGCATTGGCCAATGTAATGGTACGGTTACAACCTCCTGTGCCTTTCCCTTGTTCCTTGCCCCAGTTGCCCTGGGTTTCTTGCCATTCGCAGCTTGCTCCTTGTTTGCCTTGGCCTTTTGTGTCATGGTCCTTTTCCTTTTCCCGGATGGTTCCTCCTCTTCCTCCACCTGTTCATCCTCGTCTTGTTCCTGTAGTTCCTCATTGTCTGGGAACATTAGTGGGGTGACGGGCCTCTGGCTTGGCCCGCCTGCTCCTCCCCTGGTTGAGGAATCAAGGCCTCCATCCAGTTGGGGCCGTGCTTGGCCGCTGCCAACTTGGCCATAGCCATGAAAGCCCAAGTCCATGATTGTGCAGAAGATTGTTTACCAAGTACAAGTTTCTGGCTCTCCTTTGGTCCCGACCCTTTCCCCTTGTTGGAGTCTCCTCCCTTTGCTCCTGCCGCTCCTCGTGGCTTCCCCCCAGCTCTTGTTGCCGGAAGTTGGAGCCTCGGCGCACACTGGACGGGGAAGGTTGGAGGGTAGGTTCCTGTCATGAGGACCGGGCTTTGTAACCCTCCTCTGGCAACCGATAGCTGTCCTGTGAGCGGCGGGCTCTGCACGCTCTGTGCGGCTGTCCTTGCCAGGCCCCTCTGATGCCTCCTGAGTCCTTTGTCCTTCTGGAATATCATTTCGATGTTTTAGGGGGTGGCGTGGGCGGTGCGTGGAGCGGGGGAAGGTTGGACCGTTGGCCGATTGCTTCCGGCTTTCGTGTTCCTAAAGCCTCTGCTGGTTCCCTGCTCCCGTGAGTTCTCCCCAGCCCGTGACTCTCTCGCAGCTCGCCTGCTGCCCGCTCACCTGTTGCATGCCTCTGCTTCCTGCTTCTGCGATGTCCCTTCTGCTGGGCTCCGCTTTCCTTGTTCCCGCTGCTCACTGCCTCCGATGGTCTGCTCCATTCCCTCGCCGGTGGCTGGTCCTGCGGTTGGCTCCTCTGTTGCTCTGCTCCATTCCCTTGGCAGCGGGATCCCTCGGCGACTGGTTCAGCAGTTGGGACCCGCTTCTTGTGGCACCGGTCCCTTGGTTGGTGCCCGTGCCTCCCCTGCTCCGGTTTCGGCATTACATCCGTGATCGTCTTGGACCGCCTTCGAGGGCTGGTTCTGCGGCGGCTGCTCCTGTCCCCGCTAGCACGGTTCTGCGACTTCTCCTGCCCACACTTCTCGGGCCTGCGCTGCTGCTGCAGCTGGATTCTCACCTGCCGCCAGCACTCCTTCTTCCACGACTCCCAAACTCCTTCCACGACAACAAAACAAAACGAAATCCTCTTCCTGATGGCGGGCGGGGCGTCCTTCTGCCAAGGCTGGATGCTGCCGGCAGTAAGGAGCCCACCTGTTATAAAGGGGTAGCCCCTCCCCTTTCCTTTGTAGCACTTTGCAGGCTTTTTCCCCTTTTCGCCGCGCTTTCCGCTGGCGCCTCCCCTTCGTCCCAAGGAGGGGGAGGACAGGAGGAGGACACCACCCGGGTTATCGGGGTGCCTCCTCCATTTTGGTGGTGCTGTCGTCGTCACTGGCATGAACATGGCTTTTCTTTGCTCGTGGAATGCTGCTTAATTCCAATAGGATTCCAGACCAAAAATTGTAGGTCTTCTCTTTCGTTCAAGGCTATCACCACTTGCGATTTAAGAACATTTTTCGTGATATACTCCCATTTGGCATAAGAGCACCATATCAGGTATTGCAGTGTTACATGAGTTTAGATCATAAATGACGTGGTTGGACAGCTCGCGGGATTCCTCATTGTCAATTTGTGTTTATACAGACTGCAGGGGCGGCTTACTTCTATCGTGTAACTAACTGAGAGAACAGTTGGATTATTTGTTTGGTAAGGAGATTCAGACATTTGACGTTTTCTCACTCAACTTGAATGAGCAATACGACTCCAGGCATGGCAGTACACCTGGTGACGACTATAAGTTATGGCTCACTTTCGGGTGACTGTCGCAATTCCGAGTGACCTGTAGTGAAAGGCACAAGAGAGAACTTTGGGATGGGTGAATCTCAACTAAAGGGAGAAACACTTGGTGTCGACATCTTTCTTGTAAGCAGCATCCTTTGTGAACAGGAATTTGGACAATATTTTTGGGAGAATCTTGGATTGTTCACCCTTTTCTTGACAATTATGAAAAGAGTTTCAAGCCATTAGTTGACAAAAAAACTAAATAAGTTGGGGCAGTTTAGAAACTGCAGGTGAACAGAAACATACGATTGTGAAAAATGATTGTGAAGTGCAGTCCGATCCCCAAAACAATATAGTAATTCTGATGTTTTTTTCAAAATGAAGCACTTTACTGGTCTTAACTGTATTTGATAATATTTTTAATAGTTTACCTGGTTTGAAAATAACATTTTGTTTTTGACTGATATTGATGAAGATCAATGACTGTGGTGACTGCAATTGAACTTCATAAACTTTTTTCAGGTTGCATGAGTATACTGAGAGTGAGGGGTAGCATCTACCTTTTTGTATTGTATTTTGGTCACAGACCCTGAATAGGAGCAGGCCCCCTTTTAACAAAAAATGAGGGGTGACGCTTGTGTTATTACATTTTGTGGACAAGACATTTCCTTTATCACCACAGAGGGTGGTCATGTGTTTTTGTTGCATGCCTATTGGTTTTAGTCACAGGTGCATGTTTTGTTTCATATCAAGAGGGCATGGGATGTGCACATCCACAGTACAACCTCTCTAAGGATGTATTAGAACTTATCACGTTGCATTTTAAATCAGAATCTGGACTGTCAATTTTCACTAATGTTTTTTTTTGTTCTCTTCTCTTTACATAAACCTCTGTCATGTCAACCGCCCCTTCCCTCTGTGATCGCCCCCCCCTCTTCTTTGTTTTTGCATTTCTTTTATTTATGCTGGACAACTTGCATTTGTTTTGGGGTTTTCTTTGATGTTGCTGTAATGCAGTATGTCTCATTTTATTAATTATGTTGCTTACACGTTTGCTGTTCCCTTTACATTATCATGGGGATTATATGTATGCCAGACAATGTGCATTTCTCTTTGGTTTTGGGTTGATGTTGCTGATATGCAATATGTCTCATGTTACTAATTACCTTATCCACATGCTTACTGTTTTCTTTAAATTGCTGTGGGGATTGTATGTATGTATTGAACAGCCCTGAAACACCCTTAGTGGTCTAAACACATGTTGGCTGTCTTTCTGTTCAAACTCAACACATCTTATCTATTAAAATCCAATTAAAATAACTTTGTCATTTAAGCTTTGCATCTGATTAGATGCTGCTTGGCACTTGAGATACTGTGACTTTGTCAATTGTTTTGTTGGAGCGCCTTGAGGTCCAAGCAACCCCATTTACTTATTTTATTGCAAAATTGGGCATATGGACGCATTTCTGAGATACATATCGGGTCAATGTTGTGGCCTTAGGTGCAAAGCAACATACGTTTTGGAACTTCAAGTTTAGGAATGCAATCCATTTTGTGAATATGGTTGCTGCTTCATTTCAGGAGCAGTAGCTCAAAACCCCCAAGAGCTGCTTGGCCAGTCCATATTATGTTATAGGAGTGGTGTAAAGTCTGGTGAGCCAAATTTCCTGCATACATTGCTGCATCCCCGCTCAATCATAGGGTCCCCTTATTGCATTGTCCCGCAGATGGACGAGCAAGCCAGAGCAGACTCCACCCCAGTCCATTTCACCATAACCAGATCCTGCTCCCTTAGCTGTTCAGGTTCTATCTGTGCAGAGCAAATTGTAGTTATATTGCTCGGGCAATCACTATTCTTGCCATGATCTCTGATCATGATATGAGATCCTGATTTAAATGGCTGCCTGTTTGTCCACCACCATCACTGGCAAATATCAAGCACTCACCATCTTGATGAAAGTTCCGTCTGTTCTGCTAACATAAACAGTGCCCACCATTTTTCAACTCTTTTAAAATATATTTTTCTAATGTCACCATACACAATTAGTGGTGAGCTGGTGGTGTAAAAGATGATGTCCATATGCCACACCTGTGAGTGCCCTTATTAGCTTTTGATCTCTCCCTTGAGGTAAATAATATAATAGGCTTGATTTACAAAAGCGTTTTTTAATGGAACAATTGTAAATCAAGGCCAGTCATTTTAAAAAAGTTTCTTTGATCTCTTCTAAAGAATTATCCTGCCCTTTTAATCATTTAACAGGGGTGTCCTTTATTGTGTTTATTCTTTGATTGTATTAAACAGCACATATACGTTTGTGTATCTGTATTTATACTCCGTTCAATTGTATACCTAGTCACATTGTCTTCTGCCATATATATTTGTCTGAATTCTTCTAAGCTTCTATAGATTCATACTTTCTGTTCAATTATTGTGTTCTTCATCCAATCCCTTACTGTTTACATATTTAAGGTAGGTAAGTTAGTATTATGTGATAGAATAATACCCCTTATTTTGACATTAGAAGCTTGCTCAGTTGTTCACTCATTGAAGGACTAATATTAATCTATAGCTTTTTCTGAATCGGTTGTTATTATACTGCAGCAGACGCTGTACTATAGTTAAGGGGTGGGACATGAGCCATAGGAAACCCAAATATTTGATTGCTAATAACTTTTGAATTGCATGACCGATTTCACTGACATTTTACAAACAAAAGGTTTGTCATGGGCCCACCAGACTGGACATTTTGGGAATGATTCGTAAATAAATGAAAATGTTATTAGGAAAGCAAACAAATGCTGTTTTCAGTCGCCTTGCCTTCATTTTCTCATAGAGAAAAAAATCCAGATGTTATCAAGCCGAAGCACAAAACCCCCTGGAGGGAATTGGATCAAATAAGAAGCAACTTGGGCACAAAGCGTTGACGTAATTTTTGGGACAGGTTTGGGGTTGGTCTGTGCAGTAGTTTTGAAAATATTTGACAGGGAAGGGAGTGCCCCCTTCGACCAAAATATAGTTATATCTCCCAGGGTGCTTTGCAGCAGAGAGGCATTGCAGAAATGAAACCCCAGCATTTTATTTGCTCAATGCGAGCAACTACCGCTGTGCAACCGGGGGAATGTGAAAACGAAAATGTGTATGCTTTACTTTATTGAAGGCCCATTTGTTTTTCACATGTTTTAGGAGGGTTCTGTTGGTCCTTTGGCCAATCCCCTGCATCTCTGAATAAAGATTGTTTAAGGACGCTTTGGTGGGCTGTCAATTTCTCATCCCATGTAAAACACTTTGTACAGAAAAATCAACTTGACCGAATTATACATGTAAATACTCAACAACACTAAAGCAGATATTGCAGATATTTTTAATTGTGCTTTATAACACCATAATACATGACTGTAATAATTTCTTAGGTATTAAAAAAATAGGCTTGTTTACACAGTTGAACATGTGCATCCTCCTGATTATAGGATGGGGAACTGTTTTAAAGATGTTCCTTTAGTGATTCCCACATTATGGTATACTGCAAATTAAATACATTTCAAAGACAGTAAGTCCTCAAGACATGTTATTCAATTATTGTTGGAGAGCTGACAGTGTCAATTGGGAAGCAAAGGCAACTGTGGATAAAATGCTTGTAATGACCTTGGGCATTCTGGAAAGAGAAATCCGGAAACTCCTCGGCACGCTGATTGCATGCATAGCTGGTGTTGAAGTACAATGCTCTCGTCCTACCATCCTTATTGAAAGGTATGCAGTACTGCCCTGCTCCGATTGCATGCATAGCTAGTACCAAAGCACAATGCTCACCCCCTAGTTTCCTTTATTCAAAGCTATGCAGCACTGCTCTGATCCGATTGCATGCATAGCTGGTGCAAAGTGCAATACTTGCCTCCTAGTTACCTTTATTCACTTTCTATGCAGCACTATTTTGCTCCAAGTGCATGCGTAGCTGGTGCCAAAGTGCAATGCTTAACTCCCAGTTTCCTTTATTCAAATCTATACAGCCCTGCCATGATCCAATTGCATGCATAGCTAGTGGCAAAGTGCAATGCTCGCCTCTTAGTTTCCTTTATTCAAGGCTATGCAGCACTGCTCCAATCTGATTGCATGAATAGCTGGTGCCAAGGTGCAATGCTCGCCTCTTAGTTGCCTTTATACAAAGCTATGCAGTACAGCCCTGATCCGACTGCGTGCATAGCTGGGTTCAAAGTGCACGGCTCGCCTCCTACATTCCTTTTTTACAGCTATGCAGCACTGCTCTGCTCTGACTGCCGGCATTGCTGGTGCCAAAGTGTCTTAGTTTCCTTTATTCAAGGCTATGCAGCTGCTCAATTTATGTCTGGAATAGTAACGAGGGTTTGAAGTCTGTGCCCTTTCTTTCAAGCAAATAGATGCATCATTGCTGATGAGAGCCACAGAAAGGTCAGAACAGCTTGTACTTGATGACAAACAGCCTAAACCGACGCTCTTCAAAACCTAAATGGTAAACGCAACTGTCCTTGATAGTGCAAAATTGGATTGGGTTCTCTAACAGTCTCTGTCATATGAAGCGAATCACAGAGTGCATGCAATCGGCAAGGTGGTTTACTAAGTGTCTATGTTTTTAGTCCAATTTATGGCAAATATGTTGGGTATGACCACGTTAATGTACGGGGCTACTTGCTGATGTGTGTGTCATTGAATACGATGTTGCTAAACATGAAAAACAGCAAGTTACTAACATTGTTGCAAACAATTCTCCTTCCACATCTTTTTTAAAATCATAAATGCCCATAGCACACAGACCTACAATACGATACAATAAAACACAATACATTATATGCATAGTTATACAAATCAACACAAACAAATTGTGATCCACTTAGTACGACTAAACCATTTTTTTTTTAAAGCTGCAGGTTTATTAATGAACAGTACTTAAAAGAAGCAGGGCTTGCATTTCTGTAACATCCTTTCGAAACCTTAAAAGCGAGGCATAATGAATGCAGGAGAACCAAAGTTCCAGAAATTGAATTGGCCATTGTCACAAAACCAGTGGCTATATTGCTCAAAATCAGCCAGTTTCAGGACAGGCAGAGTAGAAAATCTCCAATTCTCCTTGTGACGAGGGTAAGAAAAATTATCACACGCATGAAAGTTTACAACTATTCAGGGCAAAAAGTAAAACAGTAATTAGTAACACTGGGCCTCATTACAAGTACGGCTATAAATTGGGCGATAATTCTTTCAAACAGAATTACAGTTACCTCTGTGGTGTCCGGTGGAATTACTGTCATTTTACCGGTTGATGGAAACGGGCACAAACTATCAGCGGTAGCAGTGTTCTGTTTTGCTTACCGCCAAAAATCCACTCCGAACAGGAAATTCATAAGATTTCTGTGAAATACTGTTATCGAAAGAAAAGTGGAGCAATTACTGAATGGGTTACTGAATTACTGAATTACTGAATGGTGAATTAATTTCACCAGGGACATTTCAGCAGAGCCGAAATAGCAGCTCTGTGCAAACGGGAAGCTCAGCATTGTCCAATCCACCATTTCCCTTTGCCATACAGATTCCAAACTGTGTGAAATCATGCCAGAAGACAAGGGCAGGATGAGGGTGCCAGAATTGAGGGTCCACAAGCCCAAATTCAGTGAGGCAGTGCAGAGGGTATTAGCAGATGAGGTGGTGGCCAATGCTGATGATCCTTTTAGTGGCATATCAGCGCAAAACATCTGTCCACTGAAGAGCACAATATTGGCTGACTTAAGGGACAAGGTAGTGGCAGTGGCCACTGTGCAGCAAGACATGGAAGACTGCAGGCAAAGGTGTAATGACCTCAAGGGATGTGTCTGCACTCTTGTCTCTTCACCGTGAGATGACTACCACTGGAAGAGGCAAAGTGGAGTCGCTATGGAGGAGAGAGTGGCAAGCATCCTTCACATGGAAGGGATGGAGGGAATTGGAGAAGCAGAGGTTGAGGCAGGAAGCCAACCAGAACCAGTTGAGTACAAAAGCACACCATGGGGCTGAAAAAAAGTAAAGACAGTGCATGTTGTCACGATTTATTGGACGGTCACTCTCAACTCAGGGAGTTCCTTTCCCCCCAAGCAAGGTTGTGCACAACAAAGTGATTTACAGATTCAACTTTAGTGAGGCCTCCAACCTATTTAGTACCATTCATCAAATACCCTCTTTACGACCTATAAGGTAGGAACCAGGCTGGTGTATAGCAAGAATAGATATTTATTTAAGTTTTTACAAAGAATAATAGAACAGTCAGCCACCAATGCTGTTGTACTAGTCAATAACACAATTTCAAATTACTTGCACAATTTGGCTAACCCATATTTCTAGTGGACATTCAGTTACTACAACACAGAGGTAAAATTTGGACGTGAGCAGTCATCACTTTACATCGATTTCTTGCAATTGAACCCATAGAAAAATGTAAAACACAAAGTGATTCCTTAGTTTGTTACCATGCTCTTTCCTCCCAGCAAACCCCACCCTCCAGGCATGAAGCAGGTATGATCCCTTTGGTGTTAAGGCAAGGTAAAGGAAGTCGGAGTGCAATAGGAAAATAGTTTCGGCTTTTTATTTGAAAGGCCAGGAATGAACGCTGGGAAAAATAGTTTTTCAACACACAATAAAGTGAAATGCAAGGCTTTAGGGATTCTAGTTCCAGAATACATGGGAATAAATGGGACATTTCGTTTTACACACTCTACATTCACTTGAAAGGCAGAGTTTTAGGGTTACTTCTTTTTGGGATTAAGGACACCCCTTTCTGTACAAAAGTCAGGGGTTTCAGAACAATAGTCACACAAGTACTGATTGTCTATACCGGCTCTAACACACTGGGAATTAAATTTGTTAGTTTCAAACTCTAACAGTCATCCTGTTATTTTTCTATATGGGAATTAATTGATTTAGCTTTAATTAAAAGTGCTAAGGTTCTACTCATTTTCACCCCCCACCCCCACAGTGAAAGGTAAAGGATTAATGTATGCAGTTCCCAACACAATTCAATTTAAATGTATGGAATGTTTTTCTATAGGGTCATTAATAGAGTTGTATTTTTGAGTTATATTTTTGAAAAGGGTCTACCCTGCTCCACCCACCTACCCGCTATGCAAGGTGGATATTAAGGCTGTCAGATTCCCCCCACACTTTTGTTGGCATTTGGATGAATCTACTTACATTGGAGGCCTTGGTTATGGGGCATCCAGGGAAACAGCAGGGCTCCTCTGAGGACGGCACAGATCTGGTCAAAAGCTTTGGTGAAGGATAGATCCCAGCACCCAGTCCTCCTCTGGCTCCTCAAATGGCAGGCCTAGCAAGCTTCTGGATTTCCCAGTCTCTGTATCCTATGCAAGGTCTAAGGCCTTTCCCGGTAAACATGGTAGCCTGTGTTGCCTTTCTGCTAGTTGTTCTTCACAAGAATCCAGAAGTAGATTACACCCAGAAATAGAGTGGAAAAGTTCCATTCAGATTGAAAACTGATCTCATATACGGCTGATGACACTTACATATTATAATAATTCCCATGATACGGATTAGCTAGCTCTCTCCATCCCCCTCCCTTCAATATGCCCACTGCCTGCTAATAGGACAAGAGTTGGGAGGTGTGGATGATGGAGGCTGATGGAGGAGAAAGATTCATCACCCCAAAATGACAGGTGAGTTTACCTTTTCAGTGTTCTTAAAACCTCCCAACATGGTAGCTCCCTTAATTTTTCAGATAACTGCAGGCACATATATATTTTTGAATTCTGTATTTTATGGTGAGTCAAAAAATACTAATCTTATTTTGACACGCCCTTCCTGGGAGGAGCTATCATTTTTCACGATTTGCTATTGCGCTGCACTAGTGAAAAAATTGACACTCCACAATTCCCATCTTAATTTCACAATCTAACACTCTACCAATTTTCCAGTTCCTGAGAATTCCAGAATCATATATTTTTTTCATAACTCAAATTGCATTCATCACACAGAATTCATATTTTCATGGTACCAACAGGCATCTTATTCCCTTTAATATGAGTCCAGGATGAGCTCAGTGGAACACACAGTACTTGTTTTGTTAAGGAATATGTAATTCTATGTTAATTAGCCAATGCTTCACATGTGCCCCTCAGTTTCACAATAGCCCCCAACTTTTCTTAAGTTCCATTTCTACATTGTCGCATGACTAGGACATCTGCCTAGCTCATGTTATTCCACCTTGCCCTCTGTGTCTTCAAAGGTCTTTGTTCGAAGCTAATACACAGTTAATCGGGAGGCCTGACCATCAAACTCATTTCTGTTGGCCAGCTTATCTACAGCCTCCACAATTCTGATCTCATTCTTTATATTTCTTTGTATTTTAAGCTGAACACCAGGCCTGTGTTTCTTGGTGGGACCAGTCCAAAGGTATTGAGGTCTAAGTTTAAAAGGCACAGGCCTTTCAGTTCAGTGGAGAAACCAAGCTACATACATAATTCTAACAGAATAGCATTTTAAATTGAAAATATGTGTTCAACATGACATTTTGTATCACTTCTGGCCCTTGTGTTTATAACTACAATACAATATTTAAACAGATATAAGTTCATTTTGGTATTATTCACCCATAGGCCACATGTATCAAAGGACATCATTGTTCACTTCTCCAACAATAAGCCTTTCCATTTAAATGTCAGTTTATTTGTGGAAAGTATCATTCTGATAATAGGGCTGTGCATGGCCTCTCAATCTCTGTTACCCTGGGGCTGTATTTTCACCACATAATGTATCCCAGCCAGCATTAGGATAACACACAGGTGACAATGCTGATGCTGAGCCCCTTGCTGGCTCACCATCAACAGTGCCCCAGGAATATGTATGATGACCCATTCCATGTGTACGCTGTCCAGTCATTTGGTCGAAAGACATTTGGTCGAAAGACAAATGGTTGACGGAATTTGGTCGAAAGTCAAATGGTCGATTTTTTTTTTATTTATATGTATATTTTTTAGGTTTTTTGTTTAGGGAAAAAAAGGGGGTTGGGGGGACCCCCCCCCTCAAAAAAAAAAGTGAAAATACTAAATAAACAAATTCTACCATTTGTCTTTTGACCAAATGCTGTCGACTATTTGTCCTGTTGACCTTTTTATTTTACCAAAAGGTCTGGTAACCCATGTGTACACCTGGAAGTTGCACCATATGGCAAAGAATGGAAAAAAATATGACGACTGTAGACATCAACCGACTAGTCACCTCATGATCCCTTGGCAGCCAGAAATGCACAATGTCATGTCCAGCAACCCAGAAATATCACCAGTCAAACCCTATGTACCATGTCAGATGAATGTTATTACCAAGCCCCACACATAAACCAACACATGTGCCTAACAGCTTCAAAAAAGGAATCCTCCCTGTGAGTCATAGTACTATCACAAGCATGGCAGGACACATAGGGCTGGACAGGCACCCTCCACAAATGTAGTCCTAGGACTATATCCACTTATGCCAACAACCCAGAGGACACACATTAGCCGTCAAACCAGCAGAATGACACACATGTACCAGTCATAGACCAGCTAAGTAATGTTGAAGGTGCATAGGTAACCCACACACCAGTACACCATTTAAAGGAGAGGCATGACACCCACATACATAGATGGACCAGACCCCTGACCATTCCCTATGTTGCATGCATGTACCTGCCACAGTATACATGACAACTGAATGTCGGTCTTTCCTTCATTTTAGTCACACAAGGCAGCCAGGCTAATCGTACCAGTGGCAGTGATGTAGCGCCTCCACATGCCATGCTCATCAATGCAGCAGTAGACCCTGCAACTGCAAGCACCTCTTCCGCCACCCATGCACTCCAGACATCTGGCAGCTGCTTCAGAACCCACGCCAAAAAAGCTGCATCAAAGGTGTCCCAGGAAGCAGCTGCCACCTCTACTGGATTGCCACTGCTGTAGTACCTTCTGCACTGGCCACTGCCTCCAAGATGCCTGGCCCCACATCTGCTGCCGCACCCACCCACTCAAATGCCAGTATTGTGCCTGGCTCAAGTCAAGCAGGATTGCCAGTGGTGACGACTACCACTAGGCACATTTTATCAGTCTCTAGTATCAGCTCTTTGTCAACAGTCAGTTGTGGGCCTGGAGTTGACCTGCCTTCTTCCAGCCACCCCCCCACCTCCCGGTCTTCGTTCCTCGGTGTGAAAATAGCCAGGGAAATGCCTGACACCTACCTGAGGCTAGAGTGGCAAATACTGTGGTGGGCCAGAGGGTGTGAGGGCTTACTGAAGCATTGCCATCTGGCCAGTGAAATGTGTAGAGGGCACTTCCCATGATGCAACCCATACGTGGCCGTTGCCACTACCCATGGGTCACAGGCAGGGAGTTTCTATAGGAGGTTGTTGTGCTGCCCCACTCACACACCAAAGGCAACTCCTGGCCAAGAGAAAATGCATACAAATTGCCTGACTCCAAGATACACTGGGGGATTGAGGGAGGTGGGAGGTCATGGGTGTTGGGGATTGAGTGAGGTGGAAGGGCATGGATTTTGGGGATTGAGGGAGGGTATGGGTTTCACTGACTTAATACATGGAGTTTGCATCACAAGTATAAATCTGGTAGGATTTTGTGTTGTGTTGTAGATTTTACTGCAGTGATCTATGTATTTACATTGTGTAGTTTGGATGTTCTATGTCAGAAAAGATTGTCTGTGAATTCTTCATGCTGCATGCACCCATCCCTTCCTTCTGCGCAGCCATCCTGTGCTGGTTTGCCAGCCCATGTCTCGTCACCCACCTCTTCTGAGTCTGCCTGTGCCACGTCCTCCTCAGCAGGCAATGGTACATTCCTCCTGCTGCATATAATATGCAGCATCAGACACACAAGGACTATCTTCCCAATCTTCTCTGGACTGTACATAAGTGGTCCTCCAGTCCATTGGAGACACCAGAATCTTCCTTTCAAGAGTCCAAATGTGCATTAAATGCATACCCTAGAGCTTGTGTATGCCTCGTTGTAGGCAGTTTCATGTGGCATTTCAGGGTTCCTTATTGGGGTCATGAGCCATGGTAGTTGTGGGTATCCGGAGGCATTTGCAAGTGGAAAGAAACTGTGTTACTTGCAAATAAGAAATTGTCATGCTTCCCTTTCCTGACTACTCGATGCATTCTTTTCCATGCAGTCATTTGGTTACACTATAGTGTCATTGGGTTGTGTTTCCCTTGCATTACACAATGCACAATGAATTGTGCCCATCCTGCTCTGCAGCATATGTATGTACTCCCATAGTCTGGATTCCCTAATGGTCCCTGCACATCCCATGGTTATTCTGCATGTTGCCACCTGTGTTGCCTTTTTCTTGTCCTTTGTGCTGCATTTGATGTGTGCCTGTGCCAGTGTGTCTGATTGGTGTTTTGTATGTCTCCAGTTGGTGTTCTACTGGGTATGGTGGGGTGCTTTCATTTCTGGTCCTGTGGCAACAGAGAAGGTTCAAAATGTGCATGCTCATTCCTGAACATATCTGCTGGAGTTCCCAAAGATTAGAGTGGCTTTTTAGCTGTAGATACTTCTGGTTCAACATGGTCACATGGTTGGGTAACATCACAGGATAATGAATAGATATAGTGGTGCCACATATCAGGGAGCTGTTAGTTTGGGGGCTGGGTGGAAAAACAGCCACGTAGAGGGATAATTTTGGAGGGACATTGAGGCAGTACACCTATAGTATTAAGAAAAAGGGCAGGTGATGGGGCTGGGTTTTATTATGGAGGGTGAACTGTAGTAAGTAGCATTGTTAGTTGCTGCAGGGGAGCAAGAGGACGTCCATATTGGAGCTGGTCTGTGTTGAAAAGTGCACAGTATCATGGTTTAGCTAAAGGCACAGTATCCTTTTAATTGAATTTTATTTTCACGGTTGCTCATGTAGCAAAGGTCAGAATGGTACGAGATGCTAAACGGGATCCAATTTATTGTTGCAAGGGAATATTTTCTCATGTGCATGAAGTTGCTCTCCAGAGAGCAGGTGCTTTACCAGACGATAAACACATGAATAAACAGTGATTGTGAAGGTCACAATATGATGCACGAAGGGGACTCAGATTATGTCAATGCCAAAATATACCATGAGGAGGGGAGTAGCAGTGCCCCATTGATCTCAGGGCATGTGGATCAGGAATACAAGTGTGTGGTAGAATGAATAACCATGCAGCTGGTCATCGTGTGAAGATAACTAGAAGGTTGAGCACAGAGGTGGCACATGTATCAACATGACAGGCACAGAGCGAACAGGGGCAGGGGGTTGAGGGATGAGGGGATCCAATCAGGAGAAGGGGATTGTGTGTAACAAGGGCAGCAACATAGTTTTTCCCTGGCTGATTTCCATGCATAATATCATTGGTTGGTTTCGCCTAGATGCTACTGCCCGAGCTGTATCCAACATAATGGTCCGATTAGAATCAAACATTTTATGACCTTGCGTCATGAAGGATGCCAGCCAATTAGTATACCAGGTTTTGGGCTGCCCAGCAGATTACGTTATCAAGGGGCGATAGTTCTGTGGGTAGTGAAAAGGAAATCTCCAATCATATAGTTCAATTTATAGGGATCTTTAGGGTGTTGTTGTCAAGCAGCCAATCAACATGTTATAATCACACTAATTGTTTCAATTGTAGAAATTGTTAATTGCACTTTAATAGTTGTAGCCCGAAGTGGCATGTTGAGAAATGGTTGTCCAGTTCAGTTCCAAAAAGCTGTCTGTTTTAATCCCAGCTGTTCAATAAATACTTTTTTTCTTGCAACTGTTACACTCCTTTTTTCATTACTTTTGTATTATTTCTTGTATTATGAGGGGGCCGCAACTTTACAGTTTCAAAGTAATGGAATCCCGCTGGTGTCAACATGACTGGGATGTGATGAGTCAGAGTGTTGCTTTCTCTGCTCATAAATGTATTTACTTGGTTGCAATACTTTGCTCCAGTGACATGTGCTTATGATTACAGGAACATATGCTTCACTGTCTTTTGATAGCCTGAACTTGTTATTTATGTTGCCATCAAAGCATCTAATCTTCAATGGTGTATATTTCATTTAACCTATATCCACAGTGCAGTGCTATGAAAATTGAGGTCATCCTTCAATCTTACCAAGAATGACTCTTCGTGAGTGGCTTATTTTAGGTTTGCAAGGGTTCATTCAGTCCAGGACAGCGCACTTTTATCAAAGGTAGACTAGGTAAATAACCAATGCCCAGTGATGTGAGAAACCTGAGGGTGTTCTCCTAGGCAGGCCCTGTAGGGTATTTTGTGGAGATTTGGGGCCTGACGGTATTTTCTTACCGCCGAAAAATAACTTAGCAACAATCACTCCTTGTATTCAGATTGGGCCATGTACAACAATAATACAGTGGACATGCATTATTTCAGCACACAGACATGCGTATTTGGTATGCGTGGTTGGTATGCGTGGTTGGTGGTATTTTGGTGAGCATAATTCCCTTGTTTTATTTGTGGCCCCAATACCCAGAACCCCTTATTTCTGCTTAGATTTTTCGTGTAATCACTAGAGAGACCTCAGGCTTGCATTTCAGGAACACCACATTTTCATTTTTAGTGTGCCACCATGGGCAATTTCTCTCTGTCTTATCTACGGCAGCGAGCTATCATGTGGTATTTTCACTATCTTATATACGGTAGTGAACTATGTCCCGGGCCTCCCTTTTTGCCAACTCATAGACCTCCGACAAACTACAACACACACAGTTAGTTATAATTGCTCATACTGAATTACATTGTGCACACGGCTGCAGCAAATTTGATGTTTAGCTACCTTGAAAATGACAATTGCACTGTCTAAACATCTCCCCACATAATCAGCACTGTATTGGTAAATATAAAACACACCACCCGTCTGCTTTCAAATATTTTTGTGTATTATAAAAGTTGCATTTAAACACGATCTCACTCTTTACAGAAATAAATAAAATAGCACAGTAACAGCATTGTCTATGATACACTGAAAAGAGAGTGGCGGAGACAAGAACTCAATTTGCAACATTAAACGTGATTAAAGCACAGGAATCTCCTTTCCTACACTGACTGAATATTCTCGTACACACTCAGCCCCCGCACTTCTGTAATTACCTTATCTGTTCAGCATGAGTTTTCTTCAGCTGTTCTCTTTCTGAATTTGGCTCCCTTGAAGATTAACCCAAAACAAGCGTCTTTCGTTCTCAAACCGGGGTTATTGTCTGGAATTCTCAGCTTTTGCAGAAGGAATGCTTCAGCCAGGAAACAGGTCCTTCTCCCAGCTCTGCCAAATCCCGACTGTCCTCCCCCTCTCTTCAAGCTCCCCCAGCAAAACTCTCATCACTGCCTCTAGCATGATACTTGCTATGACGCTGCTCCAATCAGAAAACAATCATGCCATCTCCTCCCTCACTACACAATGGCTCATTTCTACAGTAATTATTTGTAACCAACTGATTTCCTGTTCCTTCGAGCCCTTTTGCTTCCTGTAGTTATGTGGACAGAGCAGCAGAGAAAAAGAAAAAAATGAATGTGCATTTAAAAGTTCACTTTCGGAGTAGGCCTAATTCTGCAGTGGAGACACATTTTTATTAGTGGGTTATGTTAAATGCAGTTTTATTAATCAGGTTATTTATTAATAATGTTAGTTATTAATTTTCAAATGTGTCTCTTGCACCATAGGCATTTCAGGTGAAAAATAGTGTGCATTTTTGAGTGTGCACGTGTGCTTTTAACTGTAAAAATAGATTTGCATCTTATATGTTAAAATCGTTTTTGACTGAATAGCCTGTCTTTACTTATATGTCCATGTTAATCTGGCAACACATATAGCAATGCACCACACCCATGTGGTGGTGCTGCATCAAAAAAAATTGCTACCTGTGCAGTAGTGCTGTACTCTGTGCTGTAACACGCCAAATATCCTTACACACCCTCCTTTTGTTTTTAGAACTTGGCTACGCTCCAAGCCAATTCCTAAAAACAACTTGTTCTTTTTTTTTTCTTTTAAAATGCATGTGTATTGGGATATCTTTCTCTTCCTGACGTAGCTAGTAAAATCAGTAACATTTTCATTTTTACTGATAGCACAATCAACCATCCACCCATGATTATCACCAGGACAGCCAAACCCACTATTGAGCGTTCCCCCCAGGTTCCCCAATTAAATCTTTCCACTTCTATTATCCCCAGATTACTAATTGTAATATTGTTTTTTCTCAAATTCATTTTTATAACATGTCTTTCTTTGTGATTCAATAAATATTCCACATCCGGATCTATTGGAAAAGTATCCCTTTGGAAAAAATCGATATTTTCCACTTGGCTTTCCCAAACATCATTTGTTACATGAAACAATGTTAACCCCCCAATTGACACAATTGTATCCTTTGGAACCTGTGAATAAAAAACATTATATTTCACCTGTTTAACCACGTATGTTCCATGGTTTAAATGTACTACTGTCATGTTCTTTAAACAGGTGCTGACCAACCATTTACCTCTGACCATCTTAGCCTGTGCCATTTCTTCACTCCCCATATTGCTAATAATCACTTCACATCCCTCTGATATACTTGGGTCAGATTTCAAACCACAAATAGCATCTGTGGCATCAGGAACAAACGGTTTACCTGGACACATATAATTTTGTTCTTTAAATTTTACACATGTTTCCAGGTTTGGTATTAAATAAACTTCAGGTTCCCATGACTGAAATGCCACCACTTCTGGAGTCTTAATCTTAATAAATTTGTCCTCTTGCCAAAATCCCACGTTGTGTACCCACTTCGTTTGGTAAATAAGTTCAGGGGCTACATATGGGATGCATAGCAAAAATCCGATCTCTAGTCTTTCCAAGTCCACATATAACGGCATTGCATTACCCATTTCGAATGCAATTTTTACCTGTATTATATCAATTTCCCTCCTGGTCAATCTTTCTATCATTTGACGAATAATATCCTGCGAAATAAAATACAAGGGGATATGTCCTTGAATCAATTGTGAAACTGCCGTTTGAACTTCTCTCATATAATTCGTTAATCGTCTATCAACAGGACTCATTATGTTCAATATTTCATTTAAAGTTCTGTCATGCTTAAGTATTATTTTAGTCGCCCGTTGCATTACATCCGCTTGTTCATTTAGAATGATTGCAGTTTCATTTATGAATCTTACTTGTTCATCCAGTCCCCCTCTAATTCCATCTAATGTTTTTTGTATTATTTCTAGGTCAATACTCAGTTGTTGCGCTTTAGTACTCAGTGTTCCTACCAAAATAGAATTGGCTGTTGATATTGTGGTACCTATTATGGCTCCAAATATAGACATTACCAATCATATCGCGAGCATCACCGCACCTCTCTTTCCTCTCTTCTTCTTAATGTCTGCTGAATTCACGAATGTTTTTTCCTATTGCATTAATATATCTCTTATTGACTGCTTAGTGTCCTCTTTTCTTATTTCCAGCCACTCTTTAGTCTGTTCAGTCTTAATTCCGGTATTGTTCAAGTGTTTTTCAATCAAAATCTCAGGATTCAATGGTATGTATATATTTTGGAAAATCATCCTTCTATCACTCATGATGAATCCTGGTGCCTCTTCCACCGCGATACCAGATGCTGGTCCAGGTTCAATGACAACCTGTGTTTCTGAATTCTTGAAGATCCCTCCAAATATCATCATCATTAACCATATCATCGGTATCATCTTCAATGCTGATCGCTTTGCAGCCTTGGTCTTCACCCCTCTTTGGGGCTTTCCCGGAATCCGTCCACGTGGGCTCCAGGACTCCATCGTCTCCCGTGGGCTCTGATCCCGGAACCTCCGACCAAATAATGTTAATTTTCTAAATCAAATAGAAAATAAACAAATTAAATACATAGCACAATACTAACTTCACCCTTTTGCCAAAAATAAAACATGCTTGGTAAAAATATTTCGTTTTTTTTTTTTTTCTGAAATTAAACACAAGTTAAAAAGAAAACAAGCACATATAAAACAGCATTCAATATTTAATATATTTTCTCTCTGCACACCAACCATGAGCTTCCATTATATATATTTATTTATGTATTTATTTATTATATATTTTTACATATATTACAGTGTTTATGTGCCATTACAACAATCAACTTTTTAACTTCTTTGTCACTGCCTCCTGATTGTAGCCATTTATTTTCTCTTTTTGTGTTCAAGGGACTTTATCTGTTTTTTACATGCTCAAGCTGCCTGATCTCATGTCTGGGATGGCATGGTTTGATTTGATTTACATGGACAAACTGCTCTATTGCCGTTTCACCTTAATTTTTCAAAATTTTATAAACTGCAGGAGAGACCTTATCTATAATTCGAAATGGCCCCTGCCAGGCTGCTAGAAATTTAGAATTTTTCTGTTTACTTTTTCCAAAATGAAACTTGTACACCTGATCCCCTACACTGTATTCCTTTACTGATGTCTTTTTGTCATAATAAGACTTTGCACTGTTAGCAGCTCTTTCCAGATTTCTCTGCACAAAAGCAAATGCATGTTGCAAATGCCTCCTCAGTTCATCAATATATTCATGAACTGTGGATGCACTCACAAGTGTCTGCTCATGTGTTCTGTATAGTAGGTGTTGTGGTAACACCATTTTCCTACCTGTCAAGACCTCATGGGGGCTAACACCTGTTGCTTTGGCAGGAGTTGATCTGATTGCCTACAAAACCAACGGTAAACGTAAATCCCAGCTGGAACCTGCTTCTGCCACAAATTTCTTTAAAATATCCACAACAGACCTATTGCTTCTTTCAACTGTACCTGAAGACGCTGCCCGATATGCGATATGTAGTTTCCTTTTCACACCTAGTATTTGCCATACCTTACTCATTAGAGTACTTGTGAAATGACTTCCTCTGTCTGACTCAATTCCTTGTGGCAACCCAAACCTTGAGAACACATGGTTCACCAGCAATGTGGCTGCTGTTTGCGCACTACAATCTGGTGCAGGAATGCATTCAATCCACTTCGACATCAAACATACCACACTCAAAATATAACGGCTTCCCCTACTCGACCTTTTTAAAGGACTTACATAGTCTATTTGCAAATCTGACCATGGGAGAGTTAGGCCTCTTTTCATCAATGGTGCTCTATGCATTGATGAAGCAGGTTTAAATTGGGCGCATACTAGACATCCTCTAGTATATAATTCCACATCTTGGGACATATGTGGCCAGTAAGCATAATCTTTTAGTATTTCTAATGTTTTTTGTGAACCTCTATGGCCTGCAGTTATGGCATCATGTGCATGGTGTAGCATTAGCCCTCTGAATGAAAGGGGTACTACCCACTGTATTTGTCCTGTTATGGACTCTCTAATCATGAGTCCATCCTGTAATCTAATTCGTGTTTTGTTCTTTAATAGCACCCTCAACTCTTCTTTTCCCATACAATCATTTTCTGTTAAAGAATTTTGTTCGGGATCTATCAAATGATTATAATAGATTCCCAAAATTTGATCATTCTTTTGTGCCTCAATCAAATCTTGGTCTGGCGTGTCATGACTCCACGGCACCACCGGTTGATCTACCTCCTTTGGTGCTTTAGAACGTGTCACTGCATCAATTTGTATTTCACCCATTAAATAATCAATAGGTAGCAATTCTCCCATCACAGCCCCAATCTTAGACAGGTGGTCTGCCTTATCATTTCCCTCCTTATCCTCTCCTGGTGTTTTTAAATGCCCACGAATTTTTCTCCAGTATTTTGTTAAATTATTCTCTGACACCAATTTGTCTATGGCTTGTATCATTTTTCCATGTTTAAGTGGCTTTTTGTTGTATGTAACCATGCCTCTTGCTTTCCAACCAGGCAAATACTCCACAAAGCTATTCCGTGCATAGTCAGAATCAGTCACCAGGACAATTTCACTGAACTTTTTATCAACTGCAGTAGCAATTGCTTTATAAATGGCTGCCAATCCCGCCACCTGACTGCTCCTATCTCCAATCCTCATCCCTATACTGGGGACACCTTCACATTTCAACCAGACATTTCCTATTCCTGCCACTAATTGTTTATTACTGTCATTTTCAATGTGAAAAGCACAACCATCCACATATACAGTTGGCAAATCCTTGCATGTTTTTTCATCAAAAGCTTTGTGTGGTGATTGTTCAAATTCCTGCAAACTAGTTTCCACTTCCATTTCATTTGGTATTTGTTCAGCTGCACAGTCATGTAAGTCAGCTAACCCTTGAGCAATTGGGTTCTTTTTATTTTGTCCATATCTCACTTCTATGGGAAAACCTTGTAATGCCAGCGTCCATGAAGTGATTCTGGATTGCGCTAGATTACCTGATCTAATTCTTTTACTCTCTAAAAATTGCAAAGGTTGATGATTTATTTCAATAATCACCTTTTCTCCCTGAACAATGGGGCGGAAATGTTGTAGCGCCCACACACTGGTTAATAGGGCCTTTTCACATTCATTAAATTTCATTTCAACTTGGGAAAATGCCTTACTTGCATATGCAATGATTTTGTGATTCAAATCGTGTTTTTGTGATAACACTGCTGACATACAATGTTCAGAAAAACCTATTCCTATAAAGAAATCCCTGTCCTTTATGGGGTATGCTAAACATGGTGCCCTTACAAGACATTCCTTTAATTTAGCCACTGCATCAGACTGCTCTTTTTCCCATTTCCAGGGAGTATTCAGTTTAAGCAGGTTAGTCAATGGTTGAGTGATTTCTGCATAATTTTCAATGAACTTTCTGTTATAGCCTGTCATCCCTAATAAACTTTTTATTCCTTTCACATTTTTAGGATCTTTTAATCTTTGTATGGCCTCTATTTTCTTCTTTTGTGGATTTAGCCCATGTTCAGTCACTTCATGCCCTAGAAAGTTCACTTTTTTCTTGCACCATTGTGCTTTTTGTAAAGATACTTTGGCGCCTGCTTTCTGCAATTGGCCAAGTACATGTCTTATTTCATCAAAATGGCTTTTCAGGCTTTCATTTTTTATCAGGACATCGTCCACATAAACTATTGTTCCTCTTTCCGCTGCATCCGGCATGGCCTTTCTCAAAAATATGCCAAATTCACTCCCACTATTGATGTACCCGAACGGAGCTCTAAACCAGGCATATTGAGTCCTGTCAAATGTAAAGGAAAATAAATGTTGTATCTCCTCTGCCAATGGCACGCACCAATATCCAGAGGTGAGATCTAATGTGGTAAATACATTTGAACCATGTACCTGAGCTAGGCCCTGATCAATGAATGGCAGTGGCCATCTAGATACTGGTACTCTTTTATTTAACTCTCTCAAGTCTGCACACAGCCGCCATTGACCATTTGGCTTTAACACACCTAAAATAGGTGTATTGGATGTGCTATGAATGGGCCTGATGATTCCCCGCGATTCCAAATTTTTAATAATCTCTGCCAATGATTCTAAACATGCCAGCGGTAGTCTATACTGGCGTACAAACACTGGATTTCTGCTACACCCTTCTGGTAATGTGGCCACATGTAAATCAGTTAAACCACAATCATAAGCATCTTTTGCAAATACATCCTTAAACTCCATAAATATCTCCCTCAGATTGTCCCTATCCTCATTGCTTTCACACGCATCCGCTAAGGAGATCTGCTCTTCTACCATTTTGGAAAATTCTGGAAAATCTTCTGGTAAGGGAATCTCGGCGCTTTCCTCTAACTGTGTGGATGTGTCTTTTTGTAAAGCTGCCACTTTTAAATATTTTGGCATATCAGCTTCCACTTCAATGGGCTGATTTTCTGTTTCATTTTCATTTAAATTAAATATTATGCAATCCTCTTGATGGCAGCACACTGTCTCATTTGAATCATAAGGATACACAGAATGAATTTTAAATATTCCTTTGGGCTGAGAGTCCAGGTGTTCTGGCAACTCACCCTTGGCATCTACATACTTTTCAGGAATATTTCCAATCACCATGTTATTTAAATCTGCCGTATAATGTGATTTTTGTATGGCCATTCCTAATGGGGAGTTTTCCTCTAAATGAATATCCTGACAACCTTTATTATTTACCATGATTTTTACAGATCCTTCACCAATATCTACCAATGGAATGTATTCATAATCCAGGCCTTGCTGTTTTATGGATTCATTCAGGCATACAAATGCATCAGAGCCTTTCATCTGCTGTCCATTTTTGCATTTCAGTGTTATTGCAAACTGTTTTGTAAATGCAGGAATAATAGTATCTTTCCTCATTTGTAATTCGATTGCATAAGGAACCAGTTGTGCACACTGATAAGCCCTTCTTTTGTCTTCAAATTCAGGTGCCGGACCACCTAGGCGTGACCATATTTTTTGATTAAGGAAATCTAACACCATACACATTCTGTGCATGATGTCATTGCCCATGTAAAATTCATTTTGTGCTCCACTCACTATCCATACATTATGGTAAATTGTTTTCTGCCCAATGCTAATTTTAAGCATGCATCTGCCTGCAATTCGGTTTTCAAAGTCTGGACTGTCCAACCCAGAAACATATTGGTTTTTAATCCTAAATCTCGGGATTTCTTCCCTCTCCATTATTTTTTGCAACAATTTCTCATTAATGAAACTCCTTTCATGTTCAAGCGCTAAAGTGGCTTTTATTGTTTTAAAATAGTCATTTATACCAACATGAACCCATGGTTGCTCATCTTCCATGTGTATTTCTGCCAGAGTGGTAATGTGTTTTTCTGAATCTGTTTTAGGAGCAATATTCTGTTTGCATGTTTTCTCTTTTAAATAAAAACGTAATGTGTGCTCATCTATGGCAGTCTGCCAATTTTCCTTGGGTCCAAGTATATTTGTACAGGTAGTTTTTCATTGTCGCTCTGCATTTTGTCTTGACACATTAATATAACAGTGACACTAGGAATGCAGCTATTCTGGAGATATACCTCCACAGCATCATTTGTTTTGGCAACGGTGTGACATTCATTTATATTGCTGTTTTGTGATTTTAGTTTCTTAGGCCTCAATGGTTTTTTGGTTAAGGACCACAGCACTCCATTCACCCCATCTATTAGAGGAGACAATCTTTTCAGGCAATCTGTCCCCATCAGAAATGGAATTTCACAAATAGATGTGATCAATACCTCTTGTTTCATTCTGTGCTTTCCTATTTTTATGTCCACCTCAGTTACACCTATGATGGGCACCTCCTCCCCATTAAAGTTATGCACTGGGCCTTGATTTTCCTTCACTGTGATCTGACTCTGTGGGGGTCTCCCTTCATTGATACTCTTTACCAGCTCCTTGGACATAATTGTGGCCTGTGCGCCAGTGTCAATCATAGCAAAGGTGTGGCATTTTTCTTCTACAGTGATGGGTGCATAATATCTGTCCTCAACTTCCTCTAATACACATAAGAAATGTGAATTCTTACTGATTTCAGGGCTCACCTTTCTCAGGTCTTTTTCACTTTTGGCTAAACACATTGGTAAATGGACAGACATTTTTCCCTCCTTTTTACCCATTTCTGCGCGAGAGACTTTATTCATTTCTCCATGATCAGAGGTTTTTTGGAGTGTGGCCACTGTTCGCCCATCCATCTGGGTAACATCAGAGACCACATTACAACCTTCCAACTGAACATGTGTAACAACATCATTCAGCAATGTGTCATTTTTTAATTCTGTGCATTTGTGATCATTTAGTGTGATACCAGCCCTTTCAGCCTCTTCAAAAATATGTGGCTCAAAGAATTCTTCAGGTGATTGACTTGTACCCTCCTTTTGAGTACTTCCTTTTTCTGTCTGTGTTTGGTCATTGTTTTGCTTGCCCAGGGAAGGAGCTATAGTATCCCCACTTACTCCCTGTTCACTGGTATTCCCCATGCATGAGTCATTTTTCTTAAATCTGTCCCTTTGTTCTTTTGGAATTCCTAATGTTTCTTTTTCATTTGTACAAATCTTTACTGTTTTATTTAGCTCTAGGTTAAACCGTACCTCTTTTTTAGAAGTATTTGCACTTTCTGTTACAAGTTCATTTACTGGCACTTTCACATTTAATCCATTAGGCATCTCAGAGTCGTTATGCAAAATTATATCAGAGCAATCTGTCATTTTGGCACTGCAGTTATCATGAGTACTTAGTCACTTTTCGGAAGCCCCCCGGTCATTGCTATGGCCATCAGCCCCCTCTTTGGAAGGTTGTTTTTGCGCTGTACAGAGCTTTCCTATTTGCTCAGCTAACATTTTCACTTGGGCCTCAAGGCACTGGAACCTTTCCATCTCTCTAGGATCCTCTTTCTGTGGTCTAGGTCGAGATTGGTTGTTTTCCCCCTGATTGGATCTATTCTGATACCTCTCAGGTGATTGATGTCGGTTGGGATGGTTTCTGAACTCTTGATTCATTTGTGGAGGGGAGAGGGTTGCACCCATCCTTTGATTATAGTCCCCTGGTGGGGAATCATTGTACTGACGTGGATTGTAGTTCACGTTTTGCCTCATGTCCTGTCTCTCAGATTGTGGGTACTGGCCCCTAGGTTGATTTCCATTATCAGTAAATCGATCCACATATCGGGGCCTATCCTGATTACCATATATCATGGTGTTGGGATCAAATCTGCTCTGTGTCCCCAATGACTGGTAGGGACCATCATTTCTTTGATCTTGATTTTGTCTCTGGTTATTGTTCATACCTGCCATATCAGGCCGATATCCTACCCGGGGTCTGTCCCCTAAATACCTAGGGCTGATGTAGCTCTCTCTATTACTAGGATCATGTGATTGGAACATTGGTACAGGAAATGGCGATCTTTGTTGATTACCCCTTTGTTCAGGTGTCACATTATTTTTACCTTGGCTTTGAGCAGACTCAAGGGACATTTTGGCTGACCTGATTTCCATTACTGTGGCTGAGGGTTCTTTAGATTTAGGTCTAGTATCTTTCATTTTATCACTTTCTCTACCCTGACAATAGAGTACCTCATATAGTTTTGTGCTTTGATGTACAATCCATTCAAGGGACTTGTCACGGTCAAATTCACGGACCAATTGGGATATGATGTCTTTCTGTAGCCCATAGAAGTATGCAGTTTTAAACTCATTGGAATTTGAGTCAAAAGATACATCAAAGCGAGAAAATGCTCTTTTTAAGTCTTGTAAAAATTGGCGAGGGGATCTATTAGGTCCAGCAGTAATTGTGTAAGCGACTTTCTTTGCCTCCTGCAATGACTGAAAAGGAGAAAAATGACGCCTAATTTCTTTTTCAAACTCCAACCAGGTCATATTCTGCTGTTCATTTAATCCCCTTATGATGCTGGCCGTCGGGGCATCTAAAGTTAAATGAAAATATTGTCTGTACTGTTCCTTAGGTATCTGGAGTGCTTTAAAAATGTCATGCACCGCTTCTAAGTGATCCTCAATGCAGCATTCACCTCCCTTTTTAAATGGTTTGATCAGGGCTTTAATGGATTTCATTATTTTTATGGGGCTACTTGTTGCAATGCATGGAATTGCACTATTTTGTGATTCAATCCTGTTTTCAGGTGTATGAGATTGGTGGCTGCCCCCAATGGGAGTATCAAATCCCCCAAGAGCGCTGCAACCAAGTTCAGTCACCGGCCCAGTCACTGGAGCACTAGCTCTTTGGGCAGAGCTATAATTCACCTCCACTCCATTGAATGTGGTACCCTGCCGCCTCTCCTGGGACCTGGGAATGCACATTTGCTGTTCTAAGTCCTTACACTTTTTAAGGAGTCTGTTTGCTTCATTTTGCAAATAGTTGTTTTCATCACTCATCTTATTAATCACCTCCTGCATGTCGCACATTTGCATTTGGCATTCTTTCTCTTGTCTCTTTCTTGAATCATTTTAATAATTTCTTGTTGTGCACTCTGGAGATCACATTCTTTTTCACAATGTTCTTTTTGTAAAATCTGCATTTCTTAAACAACCTCATCTTTATCCTGTCTAATGTGGTCCACTAAGGCTTTTAAGTGTACCAATTCTTGCTCACTATCCTCAAATTGTTTCTTGCTTTTGGATAACTGAGTATCAAAGTCTCTGCATTTTAATTGCATGTCTTTTTGGCATACATCCAATTCTGCTCTCAACATTTCCTGATTTTTACTTGCCCCATCTAATTCAGTCTTTAACCTGTTAATTAGCTGAGTATCATTCTCCTGCATTCGCAGGGACTTATTCAAAATAAACCATATTTTGCCGCATAGCCGTATTAAACAGTCTTTCTCTGCACTTTTATCGGCTGCATTCAATAATCTTGTAAGGCAGACCTGAATTATGCTGCCATCTGCAAAAATATTGTCTAGTTTTTCTTTCTGCACCTCACACTGAATGCGTTCACGCCATTCTAACGTGCTATTCGACGACCAAGTCCCATGTGCAAACAACTTTGCCTCTAAATATTGCACTAGGTCTGAGAATGTGGTTTCCCTTTGTGACATTCTGAAATTCGTTTTTAGTGGCACACTGCTATTATAAAATGGGTTCCCTTTAATGTGCAAATGGCAGTGTGAGACACGCTTGTCACGCCCAGTAGGTACTCTATGATCACTTTCCCGGCCTGCAACGCACCATAAATATGTAGGGTATTTTGTGGAGATTTGGGGCCTGACGGTATTTTCTTACCGCCGAAGAATAACTTAGCAACAATCACTCCTTGTATTCAGATTGGGCCATGTACAACAATAATACAGTGGACATGCATTATTTCAGCACACAGACATGCGTATTTGGTATGCGTGGTTGGTATGCGTGGTTGGTGGTATTTTGGTGAGCATAATTCCCTTGTTTTATTTGTGGCCCCAATATCCAGAACCCCTTATTTCTGCTTAGATTTTTCGTGTAATCACTAGAGAGACCTCAGGCTTGCATTTCAGGAACACCACATTTTCATTTTTAGTGTGCCACCATGGGCAATTTCTCTCTGTCTTATCTACGGCAGCGAGCTATCATGTGGTATTTTCACTATCTTATATACGGTAGTGAACTATGTCCCGGGCCTCCCTTTTTGCCGACTCATGGACCTCCGACAAACTACAACACACACAGTTAGTTATAATTGCTCATACTGAATTACATTGTGCACACGGCTGCAGCAAATTTGATGTTTAGCTACCTTGAAAATGACAATTGCACTGTCTAAACATCTCCCCACATCATCAGCACTGTATTGGTAAATATAAAACACACCACCCGTCTGCTTTCAAATATTTTTGTGTATTATAAAAGTTGCATTTAAACACGATCTCACTCTTTACAGAAATAAATAAAATAGCACAGTAACAGCATTGTCTATGACACACTGAAAAGAGAGTGGCGGAGACAAGAACTCAATTTGCAACATTAAACATGTGATTAAAGCACAGGAATCTCCTTTCCTACACTGACTGAATATTCTCGTACACACTCAGCCCCCACACTTCTGTAATTACCTTATCTGTTCAGCATGAGTTTTCTTCAGCTGTTCTCTTTCTGAATTTGGCTCCCTTGAAGATTAACCCCAGTGAAAACAAGCGTCTTTCGTTCTCAAACCGGGGTTATTGTCTGGAATTCTCAGCTTTTGCAGCAGGAATGCTTCAGCCAGGAAACAGGTCCTTCTCCCAGCTCTGCCAAATCCCGACTGTCCTCCCCCTCTCTTCAAGCTCCCCCAGCAAAACTCTCATCACTGCCTCTAGCATGATACTTGCTATGACGCTGCTCCAATCAGAAATCAATCATGCCATCTCCTCCCTCACTACACAATGGCTCATTTCTACAGTAATTATTTGTAACCAACTGATTTCCTGTTCCTTCGAGCCCTTTTGCTTCCTGTAGTTATGTGGACAGAGCAGCAGAGAAAAAGAAAAAAATGAATGTGTGTTTAAAAGTTCACTTTCGGAGTAGGCCTAATTCTGCAGTGGAGACACATTTTTATTAGTGGGTTATGTTAAATGCAGTTTTATTAGTCAGGTTATTTATTAATAATGTTAGTTATTAATTTTCAAATGTGTCTCTTGCACCATAGGCATTTCAGGTGAAAAATAGTGTGCATTTTTGAGTGTGCACGTGTGCTTTTAACTGTAAAAATAGATTTGCATCTTATATGTTAAAATCGTTTTTGACTGAATAGCCTGTCTTTACTTATATGTCCATGTTAATCTGGCAACACATATAGCAATGCACCACACCCATGTGGTGGTGCTGCATCAAAAAAAATTGCTACCTGTGCAGTAGTGCTGTACTCTGTGCTGTAACATGCCAAATATCCTTACAGCCCTGAAGTTCCTCTATTAAGGAGGGCCATTGCATTTATATCCCAACCCTTGGGGTGGACAAGCGAGGGAGGATTGCCAGGGTAGGGGGAGTCTTGGAAATAAATTTGAGAGACACTCAGGCGAGACGCGGTATCCGATTAGGATAACAGGTGTAAAGAAGACATCCCCAATGACTTTATGGGATATTCAGGCATATCTCTCTTGAACAAGGAAGGGAAGTCCAATCATGATAGAATGACAAGGGTGGGGAAATACGGGAACCAGAGGGATCAGAATCTGGTTGGCTATAATGTCACTGGGTCTTTCCCCACCTCAAGTCTAAAATCTTTGTATCCATATCGGTACAACTATTACAAATTGCCAGTAAAGAAAGATAAAATGGGGAAAAGGGAATTGCTTTGGACATATGAAAATCGAGCTGGGTGTTCCCCTTCTCCCCAATATCAACCATCTTGTTACCGTTTGCCCTGCAATAACCCTCATTGGCCTTGTTCCATCTCCCCCTCCCCATTTCCACCAAACACTTAGACGAGGAAGATGCAACTAAGATCAATGAGGATTACCCATAGGAAAAGCATTGGGAAGCAAGGCAGGGCCTCCTACTACTACAACCTACAACTCAAATGTCCCACTAATACAGACAGGCAAGTTCAGGCACTTTGTCCCACTGTGCACACCTGACTCCACTTGACTCTTCCCTACATTATAAAATGTGGAGTTCTGCCAGAAGCAGCAAGCAAGCTGGGGAAGCTGTCCGGACCCGAGAAGCCAAGGAGCCGAGAGCAGCAGGAGCTGAAGCCTAGAGGAGAGTGGTGTGCCGAGACGCTGGCCCAGTGTTGGTGAGTGGCTGCATCGTGGCTAGAGAGCTGTGCCTCCAAGGAGCCGTAGTGAAGCAGCCTGCATACTCCAGGCAATCGTCAGTGAAGTGTTTTTTCCCTTAGGACCTTTGCCGGTCCCAAGAGTGTCTGAGGGGCATGTGGTGAGACCCTGACCAAAACCCTGTGTATCCAGAGGGAGACCGCCTGTCAACACGACGCTGCCCAGTAAGTTTTGTGAAAGTAAGGGATAGAAATTTGGAGGGTGCATTTGACTGGTGCGGAGTGGGAGACAGGCACAGTTTGCAAAGTGGCACAGAAAGAGGGAGAAAGCATAAGAAGTACAGAAAGTGTAAGATATAACAGAATGAGGGAAAACAGAAGGAAAAGGCTCTAGCAGCACTGAAAGAAAGTAACGCAGAGTAAAGGCATGTGAAGTTTGCAAGAGGCATGAGAAACAAGTCGACAGGTGCAAGTGTGCACGATAAAGAAATGAACTGTGTGAGAGGCATGATATGAAGACAAGAAACCAAAAGGAGGTGCACAGTGAAGAAAAAGGGCGCATGTGGGCACAGTGAAATAAAGGAAACAAAGGAAAGCAAGAAGGGGTGCAGGAAGCACCTGAAAGGGAAAGGGTGCAAATAAAGAAACAGATGGGTGCAAGTGTGCACGCTGTAAAGAGGAACGCCTGCCAGAGGCACCATACAGAGAAACTAAGGTAAATGAAGGTGCAAGTGTGCACGATAAAGCAAAGGAAACAAAGGAGAGCAAGAAGGGGTGCATGGAGCACCTGAAGATGAAAAGTTAAAAAGGAAGAGCAAGGAATAAGGAGAGGAGTTAAAGGTAGGAATGGTTGCGCTTGGGAGGAGCAAAGAGCCCAGCGTTCTCGAAGGTCTCTGATACTACCCCATGCAAGAACTGTACATTGAAAGGTAAATCCTGACTAGGAGAACTGTGTTTGTTTAAAGGCCTATACTTAGGGAATGGAACCCTGAGAGGCATAAGAAGAAATGCGTAAGAAACAAGAGGTACATTCTGACCAGAAGTACTTTGTTTGTTAAAAGACGGAAGGGGCCTAAGCTAGGGAAGGAGCCCTGAGAGGCCTGACAAGAGTTGTGCAAGAGACATTGTTGAACTGCGTAAAGAAAAGCCTATACTTGGGGAAAGGAACCTTGAGAGGACTGACCAGAAATGTGTATTCTTTTATTTGTTTGGAGCTGGAAGAGTCCAGGCTTGGGAAAGGGAACCCCAAGAGACTCCAATGATATTGTGAACTTTGTTGATGTTGGTTTTCTTCAAGAGCCCTGCGTGGAAGATTCTGAGGGCTCCCTTTTTTAATTGAACTATCTTGCACTGGCAGAACTACACCCATTGGCAACACAATCTGAACCCAGCTGTGTTTTACATTTCCTTTCCTTTGAACCACTATTCTTCCTTTTTAAAGACTTCCTAACACATTTTTGTAAAGGGTGAGGGCAAGCATAGGTTTAGACACAGACCAATTATTGTTTTGGACTTTCAGACACCAACGGCCTTTAGAAACATCAGTTAAGGAAAGAATCCCTTTACGGTTAGGGCCAGTTAAGCATTACACCAACCCAGGAACCTTAGTAAATAAAGGTTTTGAAACCAACATCTTTGAGTCTGAGTCTCCCTTGATACATGCCTGTCTCACAATTGTCATTAGGATTCAAACAAATTTACAGGATGAATGGATGTTTAATGAGAGTTATAGGACAGACCTTTGTTGAGGACTAAAATATATGGTTATGCCAGGTACATGCATGTTTATTACAATACTTTGAAGTGCATATAACAAAATGGAATGTATTGAAGAAAATGTGGTAATGTACAGTGTTAGCTTTCATGACAGAGGAAAAAATCTTTCAGATAAATTAGCATGCAAATCGTGAATACAATGGGGGTCATTATGAGGTGGGTGGTAAAGGGATACCAGGCACCGGTAAGGAGACCAGTGCTGGTAATCCCTTACCGCCCTATTCTGAGGTCCCTTAGCCGGTCCCACCTGGAACGGCTGGTCTCACCAGCCGTTCTATACGGGACCTGTTAAGGGACCAGGGCACTAATAACAGGCTTGCAAGTCGCGAGCCCGTTATTAGCACCCTCCCCATTCCCATTGAGCCCTATGGGGGCTCAAATGGGAATGGGGAATGGTTTGTGCAATGGGGACTTACCGGTCCCGCCAGGGTCGGACTAGACCAGTAAGTCCCCATTGCACAAAACCGGTGCCGGACCCGTTATTGGTGGCAGTCATGGCCAATAGCAAATAGCGCCATGACTACCACCAATCTTGGAATGAGGTCCAATATCTGATTTGATTTATGGCGCTGCCCCCATTGTGAATCACACTCCATGAACAGTTAACAATTTGCATGTGATGGCAGCTGGCATTTGCACCTACCACAATTTGCACAAGTAAATGGATTTAATTATCAATTTCATGTTTATTCTTGAGAGACAATCCCATGCAGATGTTTGCCCTCTTGCCTCACTTCCAATATCTCTTCACCCTTTTTGAAGCTGCTTTTAGGCAGGGCTCTGTCAGTCTTGTTATGTTTTTCATTACATCATTAATTGTGATGAGGGTTAAAGGTTGCAGATTCAAATTATGGCATGGACAAATCAGCTTTTCGTTCTGAATGACAGACAGCTCAGTTGGCCAGGTTCTTTCTTCAGGAATGCGGGCAAGCTACAGTGACTGGTTTTAATACCTAGGGAGCTGACTCAACCCTTGTTTCTTTCAAGGTCTCTTGAGCACCATTAAGCCTGATAATAACAGCACCTATTTTAGAGCATTTAGTAACGAAGTGCTCCATTGAGTAAGTTCCATTAAATTCAGAAATAACACATTACCCACAGTGCAGAAAAAAAGCATGCATTTTCATAGTTAATAATGTTATTTAAAGGCTGGTGTGTATGATAATACCATTATTATTAATGTTAATAATAATGATAACGGTGCCTTGAATTTGGTTATCCTTTCACATTTGTTACATTTTTATGACTGTTTTAATGTTTCACTTCAACATAAATGTGTGTATTGCATGACAATCTTATATATACGCCATGATGTCTAATGGCCATAACAATGTTAGCAAAATATTTGTCAGCGATTCAGTTGGGGGGACAATGGTATGCACAGTTCTGCTCTACTGAGCTATGTACATCCGACAAGATACTGGAAAAAACACAAATCATGTATCCTCATGTGTGTATACACATGTCAGCTAGACAAATAAAACTGTAATCCTCTTGACATTCAACAGTTGTAACATCAGCGGCTTTAAATATCCTTCGAGGTGTACAGCGTGAAGCCCAATTTCCAAACAGAAAGGTGTTTCACAACTGTACTCAATCTCATTCAAATTTACGGAGGGCATTTGTTTATGACTTGAATGCTTGCTGCCATACAAAGCTGCATGGAGTGCCTTGGTTTTGTAAACATCAAAGACCATTAAAGGTACCCACTTTCACAGATATTGCCCCGGAATATCGTCTTAGGATAACTTTACTTTTGTAAAATTTGGAAGACCAACATCATCTCCCAAAAATCTGATGCCTAAATAGTTGTTGTGGGACCAAATTAAGAGACATGGAGACTGCCTCAATTTAAAGTGAAGAGACACAGGAATACTGCCTTGCTCAATTCATACATGTTTCCCTCCATTTACCACCAAAAAGGTGCATCTGTGGGATGCAGTTAGTTACTTGCCTCCATGAGATTCTGCACCTGACAAATGGTGCAGTGTTTGCTACACATTATTAACAATACTGAATTGTTAGGCAAGAACGCACCCTAAGCCCATGAACTTGGTTCTACTGAATTGTAAATATCACAACAAAGTATTATGGGCATTTCACATATAAATTCAAGTTCTGATATTTATCTGGAGAATGACTGTGTATTTTGAATGGAGCGTGTTCCTGCTTCACATGAAGGAAAGTAAATGCAGATCACAATATTAATACTTCATCGCAAACATAAATATGTGAGAAATATTGATCAGCACAAAATAAAACTTAGTTTGCATTGTTGAAATGTATATTAATTGTAATCAACCAGGAAAGCAAACACCTTTATTTTGATAAGCTCAAATGTGAAGGGTTCCAAAAGCAGCACATGAGAAGTTAATCATGAAGAAATGAAACAATAACTTTTGTTTTAAATTTTACAATGTGTCTTTTGGGTAGGATATGGTGAACAAAAAGGAATGAAATCATTGTCAAGCATGTCAGTAGAATGGCTTACACTCTATCTGAAAAATAGAAGTAAATAACCCTTTCTTGCATACAATATTGCATTGAGACGGCTTAGCAAATGCTTGTTTTGCTGTTTTCTTGCTAACCAGACTTTAAACTAAACTCTCCCTCAATGCAGGTGTGAATAAGGTCCATTTGCTTTTAATCATAAAACACATTGGGTTCATAGAAATACAAAGGGCCATGTGGACCAGGTCTCAAAGTGAATGAGATGCCTCCACCCTTTTAAGCTCCTTCCAAGAGAATATTGCTAATAAATACATTTTTAAATTCCAACACAGGCCAAAATGTGGTGTTGAAGCTCATAAGAATCTGACTAGTTCTCCTAATGCCAGGCTTCAAAGAAACTTTGTTGCATTAAGAGTGTCACCTTTGGCATCAGTTAAGGCAATACAGCTGTACAGATGTCCAGAGAAAAAAAATAGATAATGGGGACTGTAAGAGATATTTGCATGACTTATGCTGACCATGATGTTTCACAAATCTAGGAAATTAAAATTAGGCTAGAATTCTGGTGCAGGAATATAATGGTGTGGGAAATAATCCAGTCCTAATACCCGCTTGTGGACACACACCAAAATCATGAGATACCGGCACAGCGCTGTTTGGCAGTCAGAGGTGTATTCATTCAGAATGCGTTTAAACTGAGAGAATAATGAGAGAAAATGCTTTGTCCATAGCTCTGACGTTATTCTGGAAACAGACAGCTTTTATAAATTTGGCGTTATATTTCTTCATGACAGGACCTTCAATCACGAGCTAAATATAAACACAGAGTCAGGATCTCAGGCTTCTATTAGTGAAGCTGCTACTTAGGTTATTTTCACTCATTGCCTGTTCCAAGAATAAAAGTGTACACAAGAAGCAAGGGGTGTTTTCTTACTGCTATGCACGCATTCAATGGTTGAATGAACAGATCAACTGATAAGAGAACTAATGGTCACTCATTTTGCAAAGTGCCTACAATTATATATTCATATTTTTCTACAATGGGCTATTTGAATCAACACTGCACATGCTTTAGAATGTTTTTTTCATATAATCCTAAAACCATATGGCCTAAAAACAAACACAAAAATGTGTCAGTCCAAATATTAATTGCCCATATTGTTTGCTAATTCATGAAATTACTTATATTAAAAATTGTCAAATGCTGCACCTGTCAAATCCCTTGGCTTTGCCACAGACCCCCACCGTTCCTTCACAAACCACATAGCTGGTAAATCCCTGGAATGGGAGGACACTTAGGAGGTGGTTACCTGGTAAAACAACTATTATTTTACAACAACTAATACATAAAAACTATTTGCCTCTATTTTTTCCAGTAAGTGCCTACAGAGACTATTCCTGAAAATGCCTAGAATGGATTTGCTCAGTCAACATCTTGCACAAAGTTTGCACATAATATTGCAGCAAATGCTACCTTTATATATTTTTCTGGCATGCACCAACACATGCTTTTCCTTAACACATGCACGATTACTTTTCCAGAAAATTCACCCACATAATATTTCCAGCATGGGCCGAAACAATCTATTCCAGAATATGGCGTGCATAGATTTTTGCAGCCAGTAGCTTCCAGGAGAATTTCAGTTTATGACACACAGAGATCATTATTACCATATGTCACCATAAACTATGCAAGAACATCCTTGTCAAATCATTCTCATAGAGGGTTACCTGTATGTTCTAAGGTCTACTAGTTTAGTATATCAGCTTTACAGAATATACGTACCATGAGCCAACTACTGACCATTCCAGCACATGCTATATTTGTATTATTATCCGGAAAAACACCTTCAGTAGACTATTCCAGAAAATACATTTCATAGGCCACTCTGACAATGCAAATTCTATTTCCACCATGCACCAATACAGTCTATTCCATAAAATGCCTTACACGGACTTTACTAACCAACCAACAGATTACAAAGCCTACTTCAGCAAATAAAATACAGAGACTAGTATTAGTGTACACTGTGACGAATCCTGAGGTATCGTCACTTTTTCAGATGGGAGAGCCCCTTTCCATGAGGCCAGGGCAGTGAGGCCCCTACTCAATAATCCCACTGGGGTAGTACTCAGCGGAAGGATCTCATCGGGAGGAAGGACCTCATTGAGAGTAGTGACTATCACGGGAGAATGCAGTATCCCTTTGACCCTCCCAACTTCCCTCAAAACCCCTCCAATTCCATATTACCCAATGTCCCCATGTGTTTTTGCAAAATGCCTTAGGCAAGAACTACTGTGACGAGGAAGAGGCCACGAGTAAGGAAGATCACTGACCAGAACAATTGCATACGCTCTAGCCTTTCAAGTGATCCTATTGGTCAGCTGTCATTCAAAGGCCGTGAGGGAACAGAACAATGGCATCCCCATTTCCGGCTCGGCAGGAGCCATGAAATTGCCCAGGTACACACAGGACAGCAAAGCAGAGAGGTGGACGGTGTCTGAGGGAGAGACACACTCGCAGGATGCCCGCAACGCAGAAGTTAGACCGGAGAAGAGGATACTTGCCCGCCAGGGACCAAGGCCGCTGTAGTGCAAGGAAATCACTGCTGAACTGCAGAGGAGACACAAGGATGACCGGAGAAGATCCCAGTGAGCCAGAGAAGCTGATGAAGCTCCTGGGAGACCCGCAAACAACCAGATGGTGACAACAAAGGCCCTACAGGTACAAGGGTGGCTATTCCCAGGGTTGGGGAGACCACGAGAGTTCTTAAGGCCTGAAACAGAGAACCAAGTAAACCAAGGTTGTGACTTGAAGAAAGATCAGAGAAAGAGAACTGGGAGAGTAACCGAGTGAAGGGGATCTGGGACCCACACTGAGGAAACACACCCCAAACCATAATAAAGAGGAATATTAACTTTACATGCACAAGTGGTACTCACAGACCTTGGCAGGAGAGTACACCAATGCTGTGGGGTGACGAGCGAACTGAGAAAGAGAACTTTTAGAGCAACCAATTGAAGGAGGGTCTGCAACCCATGTTGGGGTCATACACCCCAAACAGTGATTGAGAAGAATACGAAGTCTACATGTACAAGTGACACTCAGAGACCATGGCAGGAGAGTAAACCAAGGCTGTGGGTGGAAGTGAAATTAGAAAGATAAAACCGTGTGAAAAAAAACTTTGAGTACCCTACTTGGCAGGAGAATTGACCAAGGAGAGGATACTGAGAAAAGGGTCAAGGACCCTCAAGACGACTTGAAAAAAGGTGCTCAGGACATTCTTCTTTGTTGCAGAGCCTGGGACCCAAGCCTGCTAAATAAAGATAAAGACTTATCCTGACCACTGAAGACATAGAAAGATTATTGGATAAAGTGGAAAGACTCAGGGGATAGGGAACAGGCTGGCAGTCAAAGACACATTTCCCTTTTCACCTTTTGTTGAGTTTAGCTTGTGTGGGATTGGTTAGGATTTGGACACAGGACGGCAAACCTTACTTTGGACATTCCAACACAGATAATTTCATTAGCTAGTTTCCTTGCAGCAGGGAAACCCCTCTTAGAAGTAGAGCTAGATAGTATTTCCTCCAACTCCCCCTTGCTTTTGTCATTAATAAAAGGCTTTACCAATTAACATGCCACCCTTGTGTATGTCTCTTACTCCTACAACCTCACAACATCTAGCAGTGGGAGATGCACAACATGTATCAAAGACACAATTCTCCAGAAGTAACTAACACTGTATCCCATCAAAGGCCTCACACTTACTCTTCCCAGCAAGTGACAACGGTGCAGACACTTCAGTGAGTTAAGCATTCACTGGCAACATCTGTTACATTTCTGGTCACATGTTCAAATCCCAGTAGAGCAAGCTCAGGCTTTCATCCTTCCAGAATGAATACATCAAGTACCTTTAAAATGGATAATAGTCTAAAACTGCGTCTCTTTCTTCTGACTAATCTTTGCTATGTGCATCCTGTAGCTTTTTGAAATACCTGGCATGATATCGGCTAAGCAGGGGAGAGAATTATCTATGGAGCACCTTCACTGGACAGCTCTGTACCAGACACATTCTGGGAATAGTTTGTTGATCATGTTCTGGAAAAGCGTGTTGCCATCACCCCCACAGGGCTGGATATCATGCTGCAGGCCCCTACTGGGCTCTGGCACCCCCCCACAGATCAGTGAAGTATATTCTTCGGTGTCTGGTCAAATGGTTGAAAATAAAAGATCGAATGACCATTTGATCAAAAGTCAAATGGTCGAAAAAAAATGGTCGAATTTTTTTATTTATTCATTTATATATTTTTTTAGTTTTGTTTGGTAAAAAAAATTAATATAGAAAAAGGGGGGTTGGGAGGGAACCCCCCATAAACAAAAATAAAAAAAAATGTCCATTTTTTCGACCATTTGACTCTCGATCAAACGGCATTCGATCATTTGGTTTTCGACCAAATGACCTACAATCATATGCTTCCTTTGCTGGAAGAGGAGGGGGGCCATTGGTAAATGTGGGGAGGTTCATAGATATTCATTGGTGTTTCACGAGAGGGTGGTTTTCACCTCCAAATGTGACCTGCTAAAATAGTGGGTCTCCAAACCTTTGGATCAGTGACCCATGAATATTGTCAAGTCAGTTTTGGGGGAGTTTGTCTAACCCTTGTTATGAGTTAGGCAGAAAGGTGACATTTCAAAAATATGCACGTTTTGGTGAAAGTAGGATGAAAAAGTTATGAAATTGTAAAGACTCGGATTTCTTTATGTTGTAATATTAATTACAGCATTCAGAAAACAGGTCAACAATCTTTCAAAGCTCATGATTAAATATATAGTTTAGTAGATAGCTATTTAAAAAGCATATGTTTCTTAACAGTTGAAATATGCTTCATATAAAGAAAGAGTAAACAGAGTTTCCATTTAAAAGATGCTCTGACCCAGTTTTGCTTCAGGGCATCGTGTGAAACTAACCTTCAGCAAATTCTGTCAACAGAGAATATAATTGAACCAAACATAAGGCCACGTTATTCAAAGATTTTTTCTCCGAGGTGCAGTGGAAAAAAATCTTTTTAAACACAAATTATAATTACCTCTGAAGGGAGCAGCCTTTTTCTCATTACTTTAGTCACAGAAATGTCCTCCTGCTGAAGAAGGAAAACGGATCCCCATTGATCTGGCCACTTTATTGGTTTCTAAACCGCAAGACATCTGGAAGCTGACTAGTAAGTGTCAGGCAGTCAGAAATGTGTGAAACCAACACATATTTCTAGCTTTGAATAGCCCTTGTAATCCTGAAGTAATAATGGAAAGTGTACACATTATACCAGCATGTTTCAAGGTTCTATGTGCGCCAAATAAGAACAATATAACTTACAATCACATTGTTACTAGACTTCCTTTCAAATGACTCTAGGTTGTTGTTGGACATCCATTGTATAGGGACACAAAACAACATTTTAATTTTAAGTTGATGACTATTTTTAATTGTTCAAATCAAAAAATGTCTATAATTCCCAGATAACCTTTAATCTGATATATCAAAACACAATTGCTATATTAAAACATTCCTGAAAATAGAAACACGAATTACAAACAGAGGGCAAAAAGGAAAGGATTTCAAGAAAGTGCCTACTGCTGTGCTCTCTGTTTTTGTTAGCCTGTTAATATGCAGTCTACTGTGAACCCATCTCAATTAGACATGTTACGGGATAAAGTATAAAACCATGTGATGGATTATGGTTTGTTTAAAATACAAGAATTCTTTTTTTTTTAAAAACAAAGCACTCCACTGTGACATATTATTAAAACATTGTTACATTTTCAGGAATATAGTTCTCTGGCCATTTCCCAGAACGTTTATTTCTTCTCAATTGTTCTTCTAATTGACATTATGGACACTCCTGGGGCTTTCTAGTAAGTGTTGAGTAGGCTTCTGGCAATTCAGGTGCCTAAAGATATGAGAACACTCCATATATCTGCAACCCCATAAGCACAAACTACTCACATTGGAGGAAGAGTCCTGGTAGATGATGTGTGGAGACAGCACATCACTGACCATTGGAACAGCAAAGTTTCTGAAGAGTCTGGATTTAGAGGGAAAAGCACAAACAGAAAGTTCACAATCGAAAAACCCAACAGAATTGAGTAAATGAAAACCAGCTAGGAAGCATAAAAACATGAAGTAAAACACCAAATGATGACGCAAGACCGGAACCAGGACTCAAGTCAAACATTTTACAATCATCACGAGTGCATGCTGCATCACATTGTAGAAATTGTCTAGTTACAATTATACACAAATAAAAAAATAAAATAAAGAAGAACACTCCATGTGTACGCTGATTTATTTTCTGTACTAACTCAAAAGGAAAGCACTTGAAGCTGGTTCTACTTCTATATTTATGATTGAAAAATAAGTCTCAACATTAACATAAGTCTTAATATGTTTTTTTAGAGAACACTTTAATGATGCAACTGAACCAGAGCATATGGTTCCAAGCCCATAGGTCCACCTTGCTCTGAAGGCACAAGGGAATTTCTTCCGGATAAACATTGTTAACCCTTTCAGAAGTCAGATTTAGCCAACGCATGTACAGCAATTGTATTCTAATGAGATAGGAACCTGGTCTAGCAATCCTCCAAGTATGGTGAGTCCTGTACGCCAATGATGTATACATCTCAAAACTAGATAGAGGCAGTATGTGTGGTTGTACATAAGGGTGTGTCCACATGGTACCCACCTATGGTGTCTTGTTGTCAGGTCGCAATGGCCTAAGGCAGGGTTGTCTGCTCCATCATTGCCTTATTGTGCCTCTCCCAAGAACATATATCATTAGGAACATGGCCTCAAGTATTTGTTGAAGATGGGGGCATTCATTTTGTATTTTCTTGCTGACGAATTCAATACCCATGTTGATGGGATGCATACGCATTTGGGCCGATCGCTGTTGCCTGTGGGGTAGACGAAAGAACACAATTCCCCACTTACTGTGCGGTAGTTTTGACCCATGTGTATCCCAATCACTAGTACACTTGGGTTTTCCATATATCCTGCTATGCTTGTTACCAATAACTCAGATTCCCAAACCCCCTCCCATGTCGATAGGGGTGTGTTTGGGGGCATGATAGTGGCTCTGGCGTCTGATGTGTGGTCTGACCTCACCTTCGGGAAAGGTGGGTATGACCATCATTGTCTGCCTGCATTTCCTTCCAGGCCTGTAATGAGAAGGTCCTTTCACAATTCCTGAGTAGGTAGTGGCTTGCGACCTATGCAATGGGTTGGAAAGTGGATGATGAGTGGCTGGACCTCAGTGATCCACATGTCATTTCTCACATGTACATGTTTGGTGATGTGGCCTTCTCTTACCCAGAGGAGGCCTTAATCCAGTGACTTGTAGACATCTGCCTGGTGATTGTGGTGCTACAATATGTTGTTACTCATCTCCCTGTTGCCCACATCCCATCATGCACACCCAGCCTGTGAATATTGAGGCAACTATAGCGGAGGCATACTGGCAGCAAATTTGATGTAATGGCCTTATGGCTCCTCTAACATGAGGCATGTGGATCTTTGTCTATAACATACAGTTCATGACACGTACTTAATTTGACAATTTCTGGAACACCTAATGTCCTACTCTACCTTCATAGTCATAATCATACTTGTTACCTCTCGCATGCAGATGAGGGCCCTGTGTCCCCCAACCGATTTGCTGTCTTCATGTATGGACATTATCCCAATGAATGAGGCCTTGAGGGATGTATGGCACTGCCTATGGGATAGATTGATGGCAAAACTCTGGCTGTACTTTAGTGTAGTTCCTCTGAAGGAACTTGACGGACACGGTGCATTGGCCTACAGTCGATCTTCATGCAGTGTTTGCAAGTCCTCATGAGAAATTCCTGTGCCAGACGTATGGGGGTACACTCGGCAAACTAGTGCTATTTGATGTACAAGTAGCATGCATTTTTCTTGTTAGTATATGTCTTGTATATGTCACACAAGAATATCAAATGGATGTGGGGCATGTTGCCTTTGTATTAAAGCTTTGTCATCGTTTTTGCAGCTGTGTTTCACTCAAGTATGGTGACACTAACATGCTTATATGCATGCATGAATGTTAGATTGTGGACCATGTGTTAACGTGTGTTTTGCAGCTCTTTTCCTGTTGGTGACTAGCCAGCTATTTGTCTTGTGTGATAAGCTTTCATCTACAGCGTGTATTTGTCAGGGGTCGTGTGTTCTGGCGTACGGACCATTGCAATGCAGAGATGGTATTGTGTGGCCAGTGACATGGGCACATGCATGTTTCAGGCTGTTAGCAATGGCATGTCATAGTAATGCCACATCTCATCATTAATATGCATTGTGCTTACGTCCAGGCCATTTTGGCTTGTCTGAGCACTATATGAAATGGGTGAGGAACAGGTGTTCTCTTATTTATGTTAACTCATTCCTCTGCTCTGGTCTTTTATTCTTGCAAAGAGGGGATGTGGGTGTAAACACAAACCATCATCATTGTGTATGTTCAGGCTGGCATGCACTGCCACATTGTGTAAGATGCAGCAGGTTAGTATTATCAGACACGCCTCTTGGGGTTGAAAACAGCACTTCACCATGGTTGCCTAAACATCGGAACATGAGTTGTAGCATACCAAAAGAGAGCACAATAACTCCCTGCATGTGTGTGTGTGCATAGGTGTAACGCCTCTCAGTGCATGTTGTCGGCCTTAGGATTGTTATCATCAGGTAGGGCCTTAAGGAGCCTGGCATCACCTGTAGGACAGAAGTGTTATGGTATTCTGTGTCCCTGTGTGCTATTTGTGTGTACGTGTGTTTTGTTTGAGTGGGGTTTGCGTTGCTGTGTCTCATAGTCGGGTATGTTCAGGCCTTACAAATGGATGTGTGAATATTGTGTACTCACTTGTGTGTTGTATGCAGCATGTGCAACTTACTGAGTAGCTATGGTACTGTGGTGGAGTTCTCCTGCCTTGAGCTGTGCTTTGGCAGCTGACTGGCCCAATCTATTTCTCTCTTGAGTTGATCCTAGGTAGTTTCTAAAGGCATTCATGGACATCACCTTGGCATCGTAGAGAGCGGGCACATTCATTGAGTTCCTGTTGCGATATAGATGTTCCATTTGGCTGGGGGGATTGCTGGGTCACATAAGTGCAGTCAATGGCACCCAGCCCTCAGGGGAAATGCTTTATGTGTTAAAAGTGCACAGCAGGAATATGTGCTGTGGTGCGCGGGCAGTGATGAAGCATATGGTGTGGCTTAGTCCTCATTACTGACTTGCTTGTGCAATGCCCATCACTAAGCCATTTGTCCTCTGGAAGGACCCAGTAGTGAGAAACTGCAGGGCAATCAGCACTTTTAGAGGCATAAGGATTGTTTCCCCATGATTTGTGGAGGCCTGCAAATCTATACCCTCTCATCGACAATTTGCAGAACGATGTGAGTTGGAAATCAGTGATTGTGTAGTACCACATCGTGAGGCATTCCAAATAGAGTGGGTTAACACTGGTATATGCGGGCTGATTGCGCCTGCGATGGTGGTTTCCATACATACATAAGGAGACTCAGATCTATATGTGCTGGCAGGGCCATGGCTGAAGCAGGAGTAAGGCTACCTGCAATACTTTTCTAGTGTTACTCCTGCTCTGAGTTGGCATATTTACACCCACCCACCTGAAAGTTTGATTCAAATTGCATTGAGGCATGCACTTTTACCCTTTGCACTTCCAGACAACTCTTTTGGGGTGGAGTGTTATATGTGTTTGAGATGTGTGTGTTGCCACTTCCGATTTTGCAGTGATGATACCCATTTTGCATGGCATTACTGCTGTTTAACATGGTTCTTGCCATGTCTCCACCCACTTTCACTTTGTTACTTTTGTTAGTCTGATAAACAAAGGTTTACTTGCACATAATGTACACAATCTTATCGTGTGCATGCAGGAGGTATGCCCGGTGGTGGCACTCTCAGTCTAAATTTCTACCGTACCCATGCTCGTCTCCAGTTTTTTAAAAAAAGAACGCTTTCCTTGTTTTCAACATTCATTTTAAACACCCCTTATTTCCGAAATCAAGGAGGCCGTAAAACAATTAAAGCACCGTGATGCTTGAAAGTTCCTAACCTGCAAAGGACAAACAGACATCTCTGTGTATTGCCCTACTTGTCTTCACATCACAGAATTGTTTGACACAAGCATCTTCTGAATAACATGCTAGTATGTATGCATTATCCCCTCACTATTTTCATGTCAACTTAGGCACATTGCAGACTATCTAGAAAAATAATCAGGCTTATGTGGTGCAGGCATTTACTGTGGAGTGTACACAGAACGAGGGGCTTTGGAATGCTAGTGGCCCTTTCCCAGTGAGCTGTGACTTGTCCTGAAAGGGGTCATTAGCACTCTCCATTTCACACTTGTGTCTGCCCAAGCCCAGTAATAAAAGATAAGACTTCAAAGAAATATGCACACAAAAAAGAACTTCATCAGGATTTCACAGAGGCAACCCTCCCTGTCTTATACTTCAAAAAGCACTCTTTTCCTTATTTTCAGGAACGAGGATGCGTACCACGCAACATTATAAGTGCCACCAACGGGGACGTATACCAGTTGTACAAAACATACACGCTGTCGTACACCATGGATTCACTTTCTTGAACTGGCATATCTCACGTCTATGTTCTACACACGTGTATCCTCAGATTCCAGTTACTAGAATCAAGGTCCGTGTGTTTAAGTCTTTTTCGTATCTGTATATTCATACTAAATTTGATGTATTTCTAATGTTGCACACAATCAAATACTACATATACCTGCACTATTACAAATGGTGCATCTTTACAACTCAATTCTAAGTTCAATTAACTAAAACACGCTAATCATTTTGTTGACTAAAGCCCACACGAATGTTGACTCAGCCTTTCAATGAAAATAATACAAAGAGAAATAAAGGGTTCTTCAGAGATAGACAAAAAAAGGCACTCGTATACGTTGTTACTTCATTAAATGGTGACTTCTAAATGGGTCTTTGTAAGGAAAAAGACCACAACGAAAGGGTATTTTTCTTCTGCTTCTAGTCGTGCTTTGACTGGCCTATAGGGCAAAAGGCCCATGGCTGAACCAAAAACACAAAATGCTGATGAGGGGCAGTTTTTTGGTCTAAGTGGGCCATTTTTTTTGCGGCTAGTAGTATTGACCAGTGTTGCTGAATAATTATTCTTTAAAATGCACAATTTTCATAACAGTTTATCAAAAAAACTCCCTCTTGGTTATTATTCAAACAGTGTCACAAAAGGAATGAATAGCCATCTGCAACTGTGAGACACTTTTTCTTTGGTGCCCAAGACAATTCTATGGCCCAGTCTAACCCTGCTTCTAGTTATTTGGATTTAAATGAGCTCTTGTGGGGCACGTTTCCCATTCACTTTATTTTCATAATGCAAACCCATAAAGATTTAGTGCAAAACAATATTGGACTAAATAGTTGTCATTCACCAAATGCAAATATCATTAAGAATCATGCCTGCATATTTCAGTTTACAAGATCTGTATAGAAGGGTTATTGACCATCGTGTAGTGTATACATAGGTACTGCATACAGCCCTACAAATACGTAATACATCAGCCCCTTTTACTCCCTAAAAACAGGCAAAGACTCCCAATTCAACAAATAGGAAGTATACATACAACAAATAGCAAACAGACACTTAGGAGCCTGTCCACAGCTTTTACCTACAGAACTGGACATGTTTGGATCTGTGGTTCTCTACTACCAGACGAGTAGTAGCACAAGAAGCTCTAATATTATTCATGTCTGATCGGAAAAAGGAACTTTGAGGCAAATATGCATTTAAAAAAAAAAGTTATTGAATTGTTAGAACTGTAATGAAAATAGTAATAAATGTCATACAATTCCAAAATCCAAACACAAGAGATCAAAACCAAGGCCGTTAATCCAAACCCGACATGTGAAAGCAGTTTTGTCAATTGCTTGAAATATTCTGAAGGCGTGATTACTCAAGCCATCCCTCAACCCCTTTCTATCCCAGATCTTAGCATGTTTTGGGGGGCATCCCCGCCATTTATACACATGCTCCTCCATGAGCAAACCATTGTCCATATCTCGTTCCTATTTGGAGATCGTGGGGGGGAGACACTATAGCCCCACAACATAGCGATATTGTGCTTCACAAACATGAAAGTATTAGAAAGGAGAGGTTTCTCGTATTGGAAAAAGATAGAGACTCCCCAGATACCCAGTAAGAAAAAGTTCGATCAGCCAATAAGGGCTGACCGCGTCGGGATGATAGCCTGTTTGATACTGGCCTCAGAAACTCTGTACCTTTGACAGAAACATGCATCTTCTAATTAGATGAAAAAGTATGTACTGCAAAATGATACCTGTTTTAGCGTTCAAATATATTTTACTTGCCTAATGACACCCACATTGTGAATGGAATTTACTCCCAACTTAAATAATCAATAAAATGCAACATTTTATGTGGCGGTCCGTGTTTGTTGCTTTCAGTACACATTTTAACATTTGAGTGTCTGTCACTGTTGTACAAATGGGGAATTGATGACACTCTTAATAATGTCTGTAGTTAAAGCATGATAAAGATAAATTATTGATCGCTGCGTTGAAAGTTAAATTTGAAAAAACATTGTATTTAATCTCCCTGTAAAGGTAAAGCGCCCGAGCAAAAGTATCTGATATTAGTTTCATGTCTTGTGAGCTAGTCACCGATGTATTTGTTTCTATTCCCGACGGGATTTAAATCCCCATAAATGATAACAACTTTGAATTGGCAAACACGGTTTCCATCTGCTTTTCTCCTAATTGGCTCTAGCAAAGGAGGTCCTAGACTGTTCTGTGTTTGATCATAGTTAAGGCACACCAACTTTTTCTTTGGTTCTTTAAATCACGGTAGTAAGCCGGCATGTTTTTTATTTTAAATAGGCTTTGAAAGGGAACAAGTTGAGTAGTGGGCCAAATTAGGATTTTGTAGGATTATAGGATTATGTAGGAAGCAGTGAGCTCATTATATTTGCTTCTCTTGAGATTTAAGTGCTTTTGTTCTAGTACACCTCTTTGACATACTTGATTGATTGTCACAGAAATGTATCATTAAACAAAGGTAAGACCGCCAAAAGATGAAGTCGTTTCAAATTGCTCACGTGTGTCCAGACCGTATACTATCTAAACAAACAATTAATGTGATCTGAATTTCCCCTCCTAAATACACATGCAATGTATGGGCATTGTTTTATGCTAAATGTTCATCGACTTTGTTTTATTATCTTTGTGATGTCAGAGAACCCCTTTATCACCTTTAACATTGATTTCTCTGTTCAAAGCAGAATGTTGTTGTTATTTATATGTATTGGGTTTATTAAGTGTTTTTGTCAAAGTGCTGGGCATCAGCACTTGCAGTCCGCAGATCTAAATCAAATTAGCACCTGGCAGTCATTATGGATATAATCTCAGGCAATCAGAATGGTTGAAATGCAGTCGTAGAATTATTGTTACTGCATTTTAAACATTCTTCAGAAGCACGCAAGGAAAAAGCATAAAATATCTCTTGTACACCGAAAACGAACCCTAACTACAGATACGAAAGTAAGAAGAAAACGAACAGATCAGGCGCATGTACAAACATGTGCTACAGTAGCAGAACCCAAGAAATCCCTGCAAGCAATGCCATACAGTAGGAGACAAAGAGCCGAGAATGCACACTTGAGGAAAACATGTCTGACATTACTTTAAATCACCTTCCTGAGAAATAAGACAATGCCCACTGTGTGACGAATCAATGTATGGGGCACTAGTTGGCCAGGGATGAATATCGGTTTCTAAACCATCAATCTGCCCCACACCTCTACTACACCAGAAGGGATCCGAACAGATTGGAAACACAAGTCAGTTATAAACCTCCTTGTCTAATTTTGGTAACGTTGACGGCACAGCAGGCTTATCTCTACAAGGTCATGGATCATTGATTACTTGCAATAGAGCAAAAATACAATTATTACCCAATGTTAAAAGGGACTGTCCAGTCAAGGATGTATACAAATATCTAATTTATTATTATTACAACAGGCAGTTCTAGCACACTACAAAATACAACCCACCCTGTACAATAACAAAGAGGACAGACAGTTTCAAGAGGAAAGGGATGCACTCTGGATACTGACAGGAGGGTAGTCGATAAAGCAATCAGTCCTAACTGTTCAAGGTTATTTGGTTTCAGCACTAAGGGAGCAAGGGGTCTTATATGTCACGAAGGGACAGAACCACAATGTACCTTGTGCTTGGGATGATCTTGATGCTCGACATTCAAGTCGTTTTCAGAATGCTTTGGAGCTCCTGTGACAGAGTTCAAGATGAGAGATGATGCGGGTATCAAGCGGCAGGCAGTTTGGCAAGCGAGGCTGTATGGATGGCTGCAGGCTGGCCTACATGGCAGCTCAGCGTCAAGAATCATTGACTCTGTGCTGGTTTGTGGATCTGTAAATCTAGTTGAGGCATCTCGGACGGGTTTAGTGACTGCAGTGTGACAACAGTCAGTAGTGCAGCCATTCACAGTTTGAGGGCTTGACTGCCTCGAAAATGTCCATAAAAGATCAATGCTTGTTATTGCTTGTCGTGGCACTCCTCCTATCTTTTTCGCTGGGCTCGTGTCATCCTGTAGGTGGACAGCCCAAAACTGAGGAGAGTGTTTGCAGGCAATGGCCTTGTCCTTTGTACAGAGACTCTCTGTCACATCCCACGTAGGAAGCTTCTTGACAGAACCAAGCAGGGCATGTTGTGTGCTGGCTGGGTACTGGTTCTGGAGCTGCTCGGTGGGTCCTCTGAGTTTGGTATCTTTCTCTGTTCCCTGGCAGATGTTTAGGGGAGAGATCTTGAATCCCTCTTGGAAATCCAGGCCTTCCTCACTGGCAGATGCTGTAAGGCTGAATGTACCTTCGCCAGGATCCAAATGAGTCCTTCTTCTTACTACTTTCAAAGTCATCGGATGATCTACCAAAAGAGAGGCTCAACCTTTATTTAAAGCCAAATGGGCACCAGTGATTGGTGTAGACTAAGCCTACCTGAATTAAACAATCCTGGGTCCCCACCAATAATCTTCTGTTTTGCGTCAGGTCTTAACCAGAGTGCTTTAAAACAAGAAAGGAAAAGGGGTGACAACATGTACTACTAAGTCCCACCCATCTCCCTGTCTGTTGTGGATCAAACTGTCTCTCTCGTTAATTGAGCTCTCTGTGGTTCCTGATTAAAAGCTGCAGGTCTCCCTTGAAACGTCGGTGAGACCAGACTTATGGTAGCTGCCAAACCACATACTCATACCTTCCTGAATGGGTCCCCCTGCAGGGTTTACCACTGTAAACAGTTGTCCCAGGAATGACATTTCATTGACCTTGAAACTAAGAGGTGGGAGCTGACTTCAGGTTGACACAGATGCATATCAAAAGGGGGTTGGGTATCCTGTCCTTTGTCAGTCCTGTGACCAGGCCTCTCACAGGCCTGCTTCAATTAACTTCTCATCAGTATGCGCTGCCACCGGCAGGGCAGACAAAGGATCGGGCAGATCCATGGAGCCTTTGTCAGTAAATGAGGCTGGCCATGGCAGGAGAAAGGTTTTACCTTCCCCTTCTTGAGATGCTTTGATGTACCCATGGCTGTCAGATTCCAGCTGAACATGACAGGAGTACTGCGCCTGTAGGCTATGTGACTATTTGTTTGTCGTGCGGAGAGCATGGGAAAATGTGATTAGCCCCACACATTTTCCAGTAGTTGATCTCCCATCATTCAATTTCATTACAACATTTTTTAAAAAGCCCATGCAAGCACACCATCCCTGTGTGGATGGTCGAATTCCTCACACACTGGGAGGATCATGTTTTCTTTACTGCACCTTTAACATGAGAGGCAACACCCATTTTAACAGCCCAACATGAAACCTGAAACAAGTACAACAGGTTTTAGATTCCTATACTGAAACCTTTCACTTTTACATTACACCTATTACTTGCTCATTTTAATAACTGTTCCAGTTTTTTGGTGCCAGCAGACAGAAGCTGGCACCCCTGGCTTTGGCTCTTTTGAAGACATGAACTGAGAGCAGGTGTGAATATTGGGCATGTTAGGTTTGTTTGCGGGCACCTGGTGAATTCATTCAGACAGATAGGGGGGTGCTGTCTGGGAGAGGCATTTATGGGTGATGGTCTGGAAAAGTATGCGCTCTTTGACTCGGAGCCAATGGGTATCCTATCTGGCCTGAGAGATGTGCTCCCTCTTAGGGATGCTTAGGGCCACTCTGAGCGCGTTGTTTTGTGTGGATTGCAGTTTCTTGAGGTTCTTGGATGAGGTACCTATGAGCAAGACATTGTAATAATCTAACTTGACACCTACAGTGGCTCTGGCAATGTTAAGACATTTTTGTCCAAGAGGTGGGGGTTTTCCTGCATTCATAATTTTAGTGGTGAGGGCTGCTGAAGGTGAAATGGTGTTAACTTTACGTTTCATTGAAAGGGTGGAGTCAAGGTACACACCCAGTGTTTTAACTGCAGATGAGGCAGTGATTACTGTATTCTCAATACTGAATGTGCTGTATTGGCTGTCTAGTTTGTTCAAGATTTCCTTCGGGCCTACCAATAGGATTTCTGTTTTATTCCCATTCAGACATAAGCCGTTGGCTGCCATCAAAGCCTGGATGAGTGCATAGGTTTCCTTGAGAGTGTTAAGGTCTTGCTCGTAGGAGCCAGAGAGCAGGAGAAGAATTTGTGTGTCATCAGCATAGTTTGTAAACGCAATGGTGTGGTTGTCTAGGTCATTAAAGAGAGGTAGTGTGAAAATATTGTAGAGGGTAGGGGAGGTGCATGACCCTATGGGGACTCCACAGTCAATGAGTGATGGGGTGGCCGAGGCCTGGTCAGAAAAGACCCTCATGACGTGACCTTCTAAGAAGGACGTAATCCAGGATGTGGATTCCTGGGAAACTTGAGCAGTATCCGTTAGGTGTCTGCATAGGATCTTGTGGTCTAAGATCGAAGGCGGCCGACAGATCCAGGAGAAGGAGCCGTGCCGGCTTGCCTTTGTCCATTGTTTCCAGCAGTTGATTCTTTAGGTCTAGCAAGGTTGACTCTGAATACCATGACATGGACAGAAGCCAGATTGCCTTTTCTCCAGAATGTTGTGAGATACCAAGTAGGACTGGATTTGCAGTTATGCTGCTTTATTTAAAATTATTAACAAGAAAGGCATGGTGGTGATTGGCCTGTAGTTATTGGGGAAGTCTGGATCGAGGGTAGTTTATTTTAGCAGAGGTTGGACCCATGATTCCTTGAGGGAAGGAGGGACGATGCCCGAAGCAAATGAGGCGTTAATCAAAGCTGTGAGAAACAGAGCTAAGGATTCCACACAATCTTTGATTAGGCTGTCTGGGCAGATGTCACCTTTTTACAGGATGGATTAATATGTCTCATGATCAGAAGGACCTCTGATTCAGTTACATCTTTGAATGCAAAGGGTTTTAGGTTTTTATACTCCAAAGTGTATTTTGGAATGTGTCCCTTGCCCTCTGGCAGAGTGTCAGGATCAGTGATTTTGAGCAAGGAGGCCTTTAATTTTTTCTTGGAGGGTGCTTATTTTGTCTAACATGACATGTTGAATGCTGTTACACCAAACCTTGTCTTTCACTGTTTGTTGAGTTGACGTAGGAGGTATGCCAAGTTCTTTGAAGATAGCAAACAGCTCTTTCGACTGCGATTTTGCATTGTCAGTTCTGAGGTTGTATGAGGATGCTTTAGCTGCCGAGATGGCCTTTTTTGTATTGTTTGGAAATTGTTTTAAATGCTTCTAGTGTGGCGTACGAGGGGCAGGATTGCCATTTAGTGAGCGCTGCACGTTTAAGGGCTCTTGTGTTAAGTGGGTCTTGGGTGAACCATAAGTTGGCATGTTTAATCGTTTTGGCTTTCTTTTTCTGCAGTGGGGCGATAGCATCTATTGCTACTTTGATGGAGGCATTGTGGAGCTCTAGAAGCTCTGCATGTTTTTTTGGAGAACAGTGGTTTTAACGCTGAGGCTTCTATGAAGGGTACAGATCTGTCTTTGGTGAGTAGTCATTTTGATCTGGCCATAGTAGGTGGCAGAAGTGGGCTAGGTTTAGCTGTGACTCTGGGAGATATGTAAAAGTGTAGAAGGTGGTGGTCAGTCGAGAACAGTTGTGATCAGCTATCCAGTCCAAAATGCAACCTTTTGTGTGGGTCAGGTTGGAAACTTTTTGGCTAAAACCCATAGCTAGGAGAGCTCTGGCAAAGGTTTTGACATTTTTATCTTTTGGGACATTGAATCTAAGATTGAAATCTCCTAGGAGTATTTCTCTAGTGTTTTTTAGATTGTCACCTAGAAGGTGTAGGAGATTACTTTGGAAGTAATTGAGGGTCCCAGGGGGTGGGGTGGTGTTAGACAATCTGAAGGGTTATTGTGTCATTAGGTGGAAGGGGTGTTTTGACTGATAAGGAGTCAAAGTTTATTGCTGTGGCAGATTTTATTTGCCTGTAGTTAAGTGATTTGTTGATAATGAGGGCAACACCTCCTCCCCTGTTGGGTGTTCCTGCTTGATGGTGGGAGGGATTGGCAGATGGCAGGGATGGCAGGGCTACACAAAGCACGGATGCTTTGTGTAGTCAGGTTTCAGTGATGACTCGGGAATCAAGGTCAAGGACCGAAATCAAGTCATGAATCTATGTGGCATGAGCTGGGATGGAACCTGCATTGATAAGGGCACATTGGATTTGTCTGGTAGTGGGTATGCTAGTTTAACTATTTTTTGTAGTTTTTTGGGCATTGGCGTCCTTGTGGGTTTTACCTGGAAGCTTTGGGCTAGGGTGGAGGAAGGAGTGGACAAATGGTGTGTTTGCCTGCCTAGGAGCATTTTGGTTGTGGATGGGATGCGACCAGAGCATGTTCTTAACTGTTGGTTCCTCAAGGGGAGAGGCATAGGGCAGGTGGTGATGTGACTTGTGTCTTAAGTGAGTTAGATATGGAATTGGCAGTAGGAGATGTGGTAGTAATCCTCTCAGGTGGGGCTGATAGGCCCTTGAGCAGGGCAGGGAGAAAAGGTGTGGGAGGGATCATGTCCGAACAGGGCAGCTTTGGCGCCATACTGGAGAGGCCGGTGGGCTGACTGGAGCAAGTCTATGATATAAGTGGTGTTAGTGGCCCTGCACTCAAATACAGTAGCTACCTCGAAATATAGTAGAATAGTTACTAGATACAATTGTCAGGGCCTAGGGCCTTGTAATAAGCATAGTTAGAGCAGATGTTGCATTGGGAGAGATCATTAGTAGAACTAGAACTTATCCAAGCGCGTATGCTGGGTATGTAGTTTTAACAAGTTTAGTGTGCATGCAAACTAGACAATAGGCATGGTGACTAACATAATATACTGTTCATTTGAAAGGCTAATATTTGAGTGTGGCAAAGTATTTACTTAGCAGGCCAAACGTGATTTGAGCAGTACAACGAGAAACAATTTGCAAGGTAGGCAGGTATGACTACAATTGGCTAAGCATGAGGGCAGTTGCAGAGACATATGCAGAAGGTTAGCTTAAGTGAATACATGAACATTAACGCATGTTGAACCAGAATAACAGAGTAGATGCTAGGTGGCTGGCTGAGTACTTTCATGAAGGGGGGTGTGACTTACGTGCACCTTACGCACTGATCCAGGGCCGTGGTGCAGTGGTGTTTCTTGGTATTATAGAGTGCAGGTGAGGACGGGGAACTGCCACTGCTCATTTCTCTGATGATCAAACCCAACAATAAATGTGTCCTACTAGGTGACATTAACCTGGGATACAATGACCAAACAGACCCCAAAGCTACAGCTTTCAATAATGCATTCCTAAAAATGCAATTCAAACAAATTGTTAATGCCCCAACCCATATTAAAGGACGAATCCTTGACTGGATCTTAACTGTAAATACCAAGATCCACCTAAAAGACATCCTGGAATTATCCTGGACTGATCACTCCCTTATCACATTTGACATCACCACTACGAATTACCCCTTACCTCCCATCCCACCCTCGCTACCTACGTTAATGAGAAACTCTAAGAAACTAACCTCAGAAAAATTAACGCCACTGCTAGACAAACTTTTAAACACCAAACCTCTGCCCATGCACAACCCAGAAGTCATCTCTCTGCACTACCACAACTATTTACAGTTAGCAATTGATGAAATAGCCCCCCTCAGAGCCAAACTGCCTAAACCCAAGCCCAATAATATCTGGTTCAATGATGAACTTATCGAACTTAGGAGACGAAAAAGAGCACTAGAACACTTAACTAGAAAAAAAACACCACTGAACTTAATAAAGAACTCCAAATAGATGGCAAAACCTACAAAACTGAAGTGTACATACAGAAAGCTAATTCACTCAATACACGTGTTATGAATGCCTCCTCCAATAGCAAAGAATTATTTGCCATTATTAAGGAACTGGAAACACCCATTCATCCACCGAGTACAGTCATAGTAAACAAAGCATGGTGCTCAACCATTCAAGACGCCCTAGCCTCCAAAATCAGCACATTGCAAAATTAAATTGAAGCCCAAAAAAATGCTAGGCCCCCTCGCTGAGATTACCTCAGCATCACCCATAGCCAACACACCAGACTTCCACTTTACACTAGTGACTATGGCTCAAGTACAAAAAACGATAGCTACACTAAAACCCTATAACTGTAAAGGGGATAACTTCCTGGCCAAACTAATCAAGGACTGTGTGCCAGCCTTAGCACCCATCATTACTCATTACTCATTTTATAAATGCCTCATTCTCTACTAACACCATCCCACCCAGTATTAAAGAAGCATGGGTCACCCCCCTACTTAAAAAAAACCCTCATTAGATGCTACCATCCCCACCAACTATAGACCCATTACTACAGTACCCTTCCTTCTGAAAATTATAGATAAAATTGCTTATACCCAAGTCCAAGCCCACCTCGAAGACAACAAACTACTAGGTGATAGAAAATCAGGTCACAGTACTGAAACAGCGCTACTGGACCTAAAAAAACAAATGGATGCTGTCAGGAAATCAGGAAACTTATGCATTCTGCTCCTGCTTGACCTATCCACAGCATTTGACTTAGTAGACCGCATCAAACTATGCCAAACCCTGTCAAATAACTTTCATTTCTCCAAGGAACCGACTTCTTGGATTAAATCTTTTCTCTCAGACCGCACCTCAAGAGTAGCCATAGGAGATACAGCAGCTGACCCCATTTCAGTCCTGCTGAGAGTCCCCCAAGGATCCTGCCTCTCTCCTATGCTTTACAACATCTATACCAGCACTAGACGCTGTAGGAGTGATTTACACAAATTATGCGGATGACACACAAATACTTATTCCTATCTCAGGCAACTTAGAACAGGACACTATCTGTGTCAATAAAATGTATGCCATCATCCAAAACTGGATGGCTGCAAATAGTTTATGCCTCAATGGAGAAAAAATGGAGATCCTCTCCAGCCCGCAGAGCTAAGCTTCACCCACCATACACTTCTATAGTCATTGAGAATACACCCATTCCCATCTCTAACCAAGTAAAAACCGTAGGTGTCTATTTGGACTCAAGGCTCACCATGTGCAAGCACATCAGCACACTTGCCTCAACCACAGCATACAACACCAAACTTATTTCACTAAGCCGCCCATTCCTCACGCAGCAAAACTGCATCACACTACCAAGAGCCCTCATCTTAACCAAATTAGACTACTGTAACATATTCCTTCTAGGCATTTTAAAAAAATCAACAAAATTCATCTACTCCAGAACAAAGCAATAAGATCAGCCCTAGGCATAAGCAAAAGGGATCATATCTTGCACCACAGGAGAGATGTACATTGGCTACCCATCCAAGCTAGGATAGTCCATAAAACACTCACAGACACTCACAAATGTGGCTCAGGCAATGCTCCAATCTTCCTCAACTACTGTCTCAACCGCAAAGCCACAGTCAGATGCCTTAAATCCAATGCAAACTTACAGCTACACGTCCCACGCTTCAACAACGCAAGAACAAGCAGATCCAGCTTCACTGTAGCAGCCTCTAGAATTTGGAACTCACTCCTTGCCAACATCAGCAATGAGCCCACACTGAATACATTTAAGAATATCCTCAAAATGTGGCTCTTTAATAAATACTGAGCACCTTGATAATGTTCGTAATGCCATAGAATTGTAGATATGCTGGCTACTTGAATGCTGGTCAACGAAGATCAGGTTGAGTTGGTCTGCTCACCCACGGGTGTGAAGGGCCAGCAGTGGAGGCGTGCTTCTCCTAAAGCTGGTGCTTGGTAGGAGGGATGGGCTCCTGCCCTCCCTAAAATGATGTCAAGGGCTTCTGAAGAGGGACAGACAGGTTGTTGGCCTTAAGAGGTGGCCTCTAGAGGGCCATGCTTATCTCTTGCTTGGATTATTGCAGAGGTCTGCAATCTTTGGCTCTCCAGATGTTTTAGAGTATGCGTCCTATCATCCCTTGCCATCACAGTCTATGATAAATGATCATGGGAATTTTAGTCCAACAGGTCTAGAGAGCAAAGGTTGAAGACCTCTGGATTATTGTAAAAGGTCTCCAGTGGGTCTTTAAAAATGCCTTACTCACCGACTTCACATCATACAGAATAAGGCCTAGAGGCTGAATCTGGGTACAAAAACATGGGACCACCTCACTCTGGCACTGAAATCGACTGGTTCCCAGTGGACACACAAATCAAGACTGTTTCCTCATACATTAAGCCTCCTGGAATTCTGAACAAGGTCACCTCAAGCAGACAGTCATGAAGTTTTGCCCAGCCAGACTCCTAAGGTCTGCTGACTCTAGCACTCTTTCTATCAGTGCTTTCAGGAAACCGAAGTATGGTGGTAGAAACGTGGATGATTAATTAGATAATATTTGTAATGACCTTCTGATCACTCTTTAATCTGAAGATAAACACCTGCTCTTTCAGAAAGACTCACAACTTTAGTGAAAAACAATAAAAACCTGGGCCCTCTAATCAAGGGTTCCAACCAACATGGAAGAATCTTTGCAGAGTCTGATCATATGTTTTCACATGATAATGTGCACTTAGCTGATTCTAATTGTCTCTTGGTATTGTTATGCAATGGCGATTGTACACACATCCGCATGCCTCCTAGCATCACAGTTCACAGTTTCCCCATACCTTCTTACACTTAAAAATAGGTCATTTCATTTGCTAACTTATTTTGTCTACTTACCTAAGTCACTATTAAACGTAAGCAGCAAAACTCAAAAACAAGAATTAGTGTATGCATGATATGCCAATAGCCGTATTAATATTGGAAGGGCTCATTATTATTTGTGATAATGACCTTCTACCAACTAATGACCTTCAACTTCATTTTGGTCCATAACGTGGGGATGGCTGTGTATTCTCCAATAAAGACACCTCCCTCAGTCCATAAAGCTAAACAAGAATGTGGTTAAACAGTTTATTGTAGACATATCACTGCTTTATCACACCCTTTTTGATTAGAAAATCATAGATCCCACAACCGTAATTCTCACCCATGAACTATATTTTAGATAATAATGTAAAACGTGCAACATATTGAAAGTAGGCTGATCTGGCACAGTCTGCTTTGGTGCAAATGCATGTCATAATCAAATGTTGCAAGCTCTCATCAACTGCACCCATGTTGCATGTAAGAAGATTTTGGCATGCCTAGCTAAGATTATATGATGCGTCTCTATGGTTTGATTGATTCTGATTCCGTCTAACTAACCAAAAATATTGTCTAGTTTTCTACATTGTGAGTAAGGGAGATTAAACAATAATGTGCCATGATGAGGCCGTAATGTATTCTGATTAAGTTTCGGAATTCATTTGGCATGGAATGAACGGGGTCGGGACTTTTATTTTGTTTTCTTCGGTTAGATTTGCTTAGCTCATGACGTTTGTGTTGGATGTGGGGGGGAGTGCGACTGAGGTCCTGAGTATCGTTCCGTTCTGATGGACCGATCATGTGACATAGTTACTTGATACATCATCACGTTTGGCTTTGACGTCTGGTATTTTGCCTGGGGTGATTTCGGCTCACAATGAAATGGCTGCTGCGTTCTTGGAGGGAGGCTGCTGCAGCCATGTACTCGGGGTGAGTCCTGGGGTGCTCAAAATCCCATCTGGAGTCTGGTTTAAAGGAATTTGGGATAGATTTGTAGGATGGGGGACATGTGGGGGGAGCAGCGCATTCCGGGGTGGACGCTGGGTGTGGCGGGTGTTGCGTAAGATTCGTGATGAGGCACAATCACAAGACTATATTGGATTAGAATCAGATTGATCTATTTTGGTGATATATTTTACGATTACCTGAGACAATGCACTCATGATGTAAACTTTACTAGTAGTGTAAATGTGATAAGGCAGTAACGCGATGCGCGAACTGGAATAGGATTAGAATGTGCTAGACTTTATGACTGGCTAAGTCAAACACTCTTGAGTGACGTGCTTCTCAATGGGCTGGGACAGGGATATGATGCATCTCATTTGGTTTGTGTGTGCTGAGTGAATACGAACAATCTGTAAATATGAGGTAAGTTTACTTGGCAGGTTAGCCTAATATGATGTTTCTCGCGGGCAAGACCGTTCTGAGGACCCCCTTTTGTATATTCTTTACCAAAAATAAGTTGGCACATGAGAGGCACTGCCACTGACAAATAATATGTGGTTCCAATCTGAGCATCTCTGTGCTATGACCTGCAGAGTGTAAGCGTGCATGGCTAAGGAAAATGGAAGTGGGCACTATATTACTATATAAACTGATGTCAGTTGGGCTCCTTCCTTCACCCTTTGCCTTTTGGTGTACAAATTATCCAAATAAATGTTCCCTGTTCTGGCTTGATGGGTGGGCGGAGTAGTGGGAAGGGGTGATAATAGTGAGTGGTTTTAAAGGTGGGATTTGTGTATGCTTGTGTCAGGTCGAAAGTCTTTGTTCTGCTCTGAGGGTCCATTTTCATGCTCTCACTGTTCACGCAGTTCGGTCAGGCTTTTAACCCATTACAGCACCACAATTGCCACTCTTTGGGCCTGAGCGCTGGTGGTCGTTGGCACTTTTCTATGTGCGGGTTTTGTTTTGGGGGATGATGCCTTTCCTTCATGCTTCCCATTTTCCAATACCTTTTCTCCATTTTTGACAGTATCCTTAATGTTGGATCAGGGATGAATTTGTTGACTGGGGTCAACTACTGTGTTGAAAGCAAGCCATCCGGGGTGTGTACATTTCCTCTCATATTAATACCGATCCCTAGGGGAGATAATGAGTTTAACTAATGATATTCCATGACCCATTCCCCACATTGTCGACGAGGAAGGACCAGGCTATATGTGTCAGTGGGGAGAATGTATTAATATGTAGTTGGAGTCTAAGGAGAGATCACCTTAGATGGCGAACTTGTGAGATGTTGTAATAAAGTTGTCCATTTGGTGGAAGTGGAAGAGAAATTAATATTTATGCCATTGGGACTATAGTGAATGGTGTGAATGGATGGGGGATAATGGAGCGCTTGACTGCCTTGTTGTGGTGTTTGCATTGCCCTATTGTCAGGTGTATGGATATGATAGTATATCCAATACTTATCTGATTTTCAAGGAATGGAATGTGGTACACATTGGAGGAAGGGATTTTGGTTTTTGGATTTTGAAACTAGTTAGTATAGTATTCATAGATGGATTTATTTATGATTATAAAGATGTGATTATATTGGTGTTAATACATATGATAAATGAAACAGGGGAGGGGTCGGGACAGTCTTTTTCTACGTCATTGTGGAAGGGAGATTTGGGAGAGTTGGGTTGGTTAAATCCAAGAAGACTTTTGTATTTTCTGTTGTTTTATTTTCTTATTTTATTGTAGTTATAGGTTTTAGTGTTTTTGCAATATTTGAACTCATCACAAGAGATGTGAGATGGCATACACTATTGGCTTTCAATTACAAGCGAAATTTAAGTGTGATATCCTGGAATGTTAATGGTGCTAATTGTGCAAACAAGAGGAAGGTGATTTTATAAAAATTGGGGGAAATGGAGGCAGATGTTGCGCTGCTTCAGGAGACTAATTTGCTAGAAACAGATATAGATAAGTGGAAAAGAGGATGGGTCAGTAGAATTTATTGTTCATCCTTCACTTCTAGTTCTAGAGGTGTGTGCATTCTGTTTAAAAAAAAATCTACCTATTACAGAAATGAAGTGTGAAAAGGATAAAGAGGGAAGGGTTATATGTGTAACTGCGAAAATCCAAAATGTTCAGTACTTTTTTTGCAATATATATGCTCCTAATGGGGGGGATGGAAGCTTTTTTATTTCCCTAGCACAATTTTTACAGAATGTGAATGTAAGTAATGTTATTATGAGATGGGATTTCAACGTTGCTCCTAAAATGGATAAAAGTGGTGATACAGTAGAAATTGCAAATCATTTTAAAAGAATGGCCTTGAAGAAACTTATGGATGAATGGAATCTTTCAGATGTGTGGAGATTACAAAATCCTTCTCTCATGCAATATACATTTTTCTCCGCAAGACATAAAGTATATTCACGGATTGATCTCCTTCTGACTTCTGGTCTTTACACGCAATCTTTCAAAGGGGGTGACATTAAAGCAATTTTGGTTTCAGACCATGCGCCGATCTCATTAGAAATGGAACTGACCTTTCCTTTACCAAAGTCAAATGCACGGCAAATGAATGTTACGTTTCTGGATGACGATGAAATAGTGGATAAAATAGTGCAATAGGCAAAGTTCTTTATAGCTGAAAATTGGACTGGAGAAGTGAAAGTGGAATTTGTGTGGGAAGCCTTTAAGTCCTACATGAGGGGGATGCTGATCAGATTGTCGAGCAAAAAGAGAAGGGAAAGAGATGTTGAAATAAAAACACTGAATGAGGAAATTGAGTCTCTCGAAAAAGAAAATATGCAACATTTTTCTATAAGTACTTTGCATAGTTTACAACGGGAGAAGGATGAATTAGAGAACTTACTTACTACGAAGGCAGAAAGGATTCTTTTCAGAACAAGGAGCAAGTACTATGAAAAGGGAGAAAAATGTGATTGACTTCTTGCGCATCGCTTAAGGGTCATGAGGAACGAAAAGACAATTAATGCTATGGAAAAGCAAGATGGGGCTGTGACTTTTGAACCTACTGATACTAATGATTAATTCAAGAAATATTACACTAATCTGTATTCTTCTGACGTTCATTTACCTGAAGAGGAGGTGTGTCAATATATTAATGGTTTTCATTTGAAAACCATAAATTCAAAATACAAAGACACCATGGAGGAAGATCTGAGTGTGAATGATCCCAGGACTGCTGCTTGTGCATTGAATTCAGGGAGGTGTCCGGGCCCGGATGGATTGCCAGCAGAGCTATACAAAATTTTCCCAGAAGAGGTACATGCTCTTATGTTGGAAATGTTGCGCACATCTCTGATTGATGGTTGTCTTCCGATGTCCACAAGACAAGCATTGATATCTGTTTTCTTAAAGGAAGGTAAAATTGCTGTTAAAAGGAATAGCTATCGACCTATCAGCCTACTGAACATTGACAACAACATTTTTGTAAAAGCATTGGCATTGAGAATTGAGTCTTCTAAGATGGAAATTATAGACCAGAGCCAGACGGGTTTTGTGAAACGTAGACACGCATCAGACAATATGAGGAGACTTTTGTTGACACTATTTGAAAGCAGAGAATGTCGGAATCATGTGGTGGTGTTGTCATTGGATGCGGAAAAAGCATTTGATCAGATTGAGTGGAAATATCTCCTGAGAGTGCTAGAAGGATTTGGATTTGGGAAAAATATGATAGGATGGATAAGACTGTTATATTCACACCCTATTGCAAGTGTCAACACAAATGGTTTGTCCTCTGGCACTTTGAACTTGAAAGAGGGACACAACAAGGTTGTCCATTGTCACCCATTTTGTTTGTTATTGCTATGGAACTTCTTGCTGTGAAAATAAAAGGAGATGAAAGAATTGAAGGCATTCAATATGGTGAAGCTTGTCAGAAGGTCTGGCTATATGCAGATGATATGCTGCTAGTGGTTCAAAATGCTGAAAAATCCATTCCTGTATTAATTGAGCAAATTGACAGGTTTCACAGAATATCTGGGTACAAGATTAATTGGACAACATCCGAAGCTCTACCGGCATCCAGTGCATGCTCTATAATGAGAATGAGGAACTTTGCTTTCAATTGGTGTCCGGACAAGATGTGTTAACTTGGTATTTGGTTGACTAGTGATGTGTCTAAAATGATGGATGTCAACCTGACTCATGTGGTACAGTCCTTGGAGTTGGATTTGAAAAGATGGAGTGAACTTCACCTAAGTCAATGGGGGAGAGTACATGCAATAAACATGACAACTACACCACGTATCAATTACGTGCTCAGTATGATCCCTTTACAAATAAAGAACATTTTTCTGAAGAAAATTGAGAATCTGATGGAGTCCTGTATATGGGAGAATAAACAGCCATACCTTAAACTTTGGAAATTACAACTATCCCAAGATTGTGGTGGTCTAGGGGTTCCAGACTTTGAAAACTATCACTTGGCGTTTGGAGCTAGACATTTGGTTCCTTTCATAGAAAACTCAACTGATGTCTGGACTTTAGCAGAGTCAAGTCGATCATCCCCACTATCACCGAGAGCAATTCCGTCTACGGTGGATCGGTTTGGATATAAATCCTTTCCACCAACGGCTTTTCTAAGATCTTGTGGGAAAGATCTTTGGAAGAAGAGTAAAAGAGTGGCTTGGGACAATAGTTTTATCCCAATCTGGTTGAATCCGGGAATAAAGTTGAATGCAAAACCGCTTTTTTGGCCAAACTGGTTGCTGGGTGGAGTGCAGTGGCTGGAAGATCTTATTGAAGATGGAAAATGGATCAGTTTTAAATGACTTGCACAAATTAAAGACCTCAGGGTGTGCACTTTGGTAGAGTATAGGAAGTTGAAGAGAGTCCTACAGAATGTATCTGCAGATGGAAGTAAAGGTTGGCACTCCTGGCTATCTGAATATAAATTTTAAGGTGGTATGGGGTCTAAAGTGTATACAAATCTGGACCAACACCGTGAACCAAATAAGGATTTATTATCGAAATGGTCGGGTATACTTGAATCAGAGATGTCTGAGGACAGATGGAGAAATGTATGCAAAAATGTAGTTCCTGACATCTTTAAATCTGGGAGAGCAAAACCGTCAAATTAAAATTCTAAATAGAGTTTTTTGGATGCCCCAAATACTTCATGCAAGGGGTATGGTTGATTTGGATGCATGTTGGAGATGTAAACATGATGAGGGTTCTTTTGAGCACATGATTTGGGACTGTTACGAGCTGAGATTGTTCTGGATGAAGGTCTCAATAAAGATGAATGAGATCCTGATGTTGCAAGAAGAGTTCGATTATAGTACTGTTATCTTGGGTGAGGGCGACATGGTGAAAGAACTTACCCACAGAGCTGTTGGTTTTTCAGGGCTGCGAACTCTGCAAAGAAAGTCATTTTGAGGAAATGGAAGAGTGTAGAGAGGCCAGCATTCTCAGAATGGATGGAGGATTTGAAACATGTTTCCAGATTTGAGAAGATAATTCTTCGAATAGATAAGTAGATGAACTTGTTTGATCAAATGTGGGGTAGATTTTTAGAATTGTGTGATTGATGTCTCTTAATTGATTCCGGTTGAATACCTTTGATGAAATTGTAAATTTCACTTTTGGTGAGGGTGGTGGGAGTTGAGGGCTCGAATGTGATGATTTGTTGTATTGCTATTATTGTTTTTGTATTTTGCGCTTTGCAATTAAAAAACAGTAAAATGTGAAGTGACTTCAGTACCTCTTGATGCCTTGCAATATATATTACTTATCCACATAATGGCTAGTTACATAGGGGGCAGGGGAAGTTGGGCAATGCCAGTAGATATTATTGCTATAATCAACATTAAGGTTACTCGTGAACATAATGTTGGATTATTTATAAATAGTTGTAATATAATCTATAGTGGTATTTAGTAGCAACATTCTACCATTTTGGTGGCCTCAATGCATGATGCCTTCAGGAAAAGAGTGGTTTGTATTTGCTAATGGGATAGAGGGCGAGGCAGATGCAAAGCCTATGGTGTTGTTTTGTGCAAGCTGGATGTACCCAAATTCGTGTGTGCCATATGGATCCATGGTTATGGCCGAGACACTTATGTTTATCCAGATATGAGAGCTGACCTAATAAGTTACAGCACAGCAAATCTAGGATATATGCTAATGTTGGGATGTGTGATAGAGGTAAGGAAGTGAGCTTTGTCATAGCTTCATTAATGATGATGCAGTTACTGATAGTCATTAGGTCACTGTGTGCATGGGTTTATGTGTGTAGTGTCTATTAGCTGCGAAGAAGAAGTGCATAAACACACTAGTTGTACATGAAGTGGTGATCATTGGATTTGGAATGTCTACACCATTAAGGTCATTTGGTCACCGATCCACAGGAGTGTGACTCCAATAACCTTTTTAAAGAGTTGCAAATGGGTTTTGTGTATGTTTGTATGACTTGGGGTACTGGGGAGAGGGAGGCTCCCTAATGTTAAAATCACAATGAATCTGCTTATGGTATTTCTGGACTTCTGCACTTTGCAATTCTAGTAATGACTCTGATATAGCCAGTTTCCCAACATAATCCACACAATTAATACAATAAAGGTTAGATATATATTTTCCCATGATTTAGATGACATACTCAACTTGGCTAATAGGTATTCTATGTTGAAGCCACGCAACACTATTTTGCAAATTAAGTGTTTTTTCAACAATGATTTAACTTTTCCCAGCTTTTAAGTTGGGCTTCTCATTTCCTATGTTGGGTGAGTTTGGTGAATCTGTATGCATACCGTTTATACGGCTACTATCACTACTGCTATCACTCCCTGCCCTTCTACCTTATTACTATCCTACTACAACTACCAAGACTACTACTACTACTATCTAATTTCTTCTGGACAATGATCATGGACAAACAAAAGAATGAGTGACTACCAGAAGCACACTCACCACTGGATGAAAGGTCACTCACTACCTATGCCAGACTGATTCTCAATTGGATAATGGAGGGTAGCACAAGGGCACTGTGCTGGTCTTGGAAGCAAGACCACGCTGAGCAATAGTTTTGAATCCCAGATCCGCACTTAGAAACCGAGCTAAGGTGCGGTATTAGGCGCGTTATAACAAAGAAATGAATTAATATTAAATAAAAAATAAACTGGTGACAAGGGCTTCCATCCCTTTAGTCTACCCACCAGGATGAAAACAATAGGACATTTATACATTGTTGCTTATACTACTGGAACTTCATCCACATAGGAGACTAACAAAAAGTATTTGCAATAACTCTGCTAGAGCCCACAACCTGGCTATGTTTGAATTTAAGAAAACACACTGCAGCATCTTTGAAAGCACTGCATTGGCTAAAGAATGAGCAGTTCATCAAATAATATTTGCTTACAGCAAAGGCTCACATGGCATAACTTGAAGGACCACAGGTCAAGCTAATGTAATTCAATCTGCCAAGAACAATTTAGGGGAAGCAATACATAGGGCTACTACCATCGGGGTTCAAGGACTCCATATTTGCAACCTATTGGTAACCCAAGTATGGTCTTTGCAAGAATTATTGCTTTCAAGGCAGCATTGATAAGGTTGCTGATCAAAGAAGCGTGTGCTTGACCACCTAAGAGTATTGGAGCATGCCTGCCTCGGGGGAGGGGGCGATTGGGCGGGTGCAGGGGCTTTTAGAATTCGGTAATCACCAGCCTAGAAACATGTAACACCCAAACGAAATTAGGACGGATGTTTGTTGAAGTTGCATTCCAAATACTCCATGCAACACTATCAGCACTGCTTTTAGCGAAATGAAAATACAGCCGGAGACAATATATTGTTTCAATTAGAAAACATCTATAATCAATATTATGGAATAGCCAAAGATGTACTATCTTTTTTGGAATGATGATAATGTATTGTACATTATCGCTGGGAGAGAGTCCTTCTTATGGAACCCGATGGGCAGACAATGGAATTTCCAGTCCACCTTACAGTTGCCACACACACACACACGCGCGCGCGTTGTATTCATGTTGATAATTACTCCTGGGTTGTAGACAACTAACACAGCATAAGCAGCGTAATACAAAACCTGAGTTTGAGATGGCGATGCAAATTACTTCATTGCAACTTTGTGCGCCACTGTTTATTAGGCGCTGTTAATTTTCTTTAATGAAAGATGTTCTCGAAGGTTCGTGCTGCACAGTAGGACGGACCCCAGAATCTGCAAGAACAGGTGGCATCATAATTATCTTTTGAAACTCACTGGTCATAGGGTCCACCGGTGAGTTGTGTGCACCAACAGATTGACAAGGGTGGAGCCGGGGGCTGTCGCGCCCCCTCCCCCACAAACTTGCACGGAATCCGGGGATGAAAGGATATTTTCTCCTAATGAGCTGCTTCTTGCAGAAGGGATAATAGCTGTCACTAGCAGCAACTGCTATGAATAAAAATGCACGATGCCTGCGCCTGTGCTAGCTTTATCTGGCAAGTTAGCAAAAAAATGCAATTAGATCCTCTTCTCAGAGGAATCATGAAAAATGTATGAGCTTAGATTTGTGCCTAGCGTTAAGCAACATTTTGGCAATGGTTCGGATGATAAAATACGTTTTTTGTCATTATTTATATAAAAGGTCGAATGCACTTTTACTTTTTTTGGATCTGTGTGTGTTTTGTGCGTATTTGTGTTTTGTGTTATTTGATTGTGTGTTTGAATAATTCAAGCATATTCCACATAGTTTCCACTGCATAATGAAGGATTGGCTATGTCAGAAGGGCTTTTTCATGAGCTGTCTACTGGTATTCTCTGTGATATAGTTAGATAGATAGAGAGTGAAGTCTTTGTAACTTACTTCCTGTGCCACCCACAAAGGAAATTCTGCCGGAAGTGAATGCCAAATTCTGTATTCTGCACACAGAGGGCTGTGCATGGGCTGCAGAGGTGCACACAGTGTGAGGCCTTTTGGGGAGGAGGCGGGGCATGCAAAGCAAGGAAAGTGACCTACCTAATATGCAGGTAAGGGGGGGGGTGGACAGTTTTTGGGGAAGCCTGTGGTGGGAGAGGCAGGCATGATTGGAGGGATTCTTTGGGAATATAGCCAGCTGGAGGGCTGGATAGTTTCGGGTGGGACACTTCAAAAATGGAAAGTGGTGGTTGCAGGTTTTAAGGCCAAAAAGCAAAGGTGGTGGTTAGGAGAAAAGACAGAAGTGCCAGGAAAGCGACCAGGGGACAACAGGCAGGTGGTGTAATGAAAGCAGCATTGTGGGATTGGTGCCAATGTTATGTGGCTTGTAGCAAGCGACAGCCTTACATAGAAACAGATTCGTAGATAGATAGATAGATAGATAGATAGATAGATAGATAGATAGATAGATAGATAGATAGATAGATAGATTGGTCGATATAGCATTCTGTTTCCCTGTACAACTAATTGCTTTTGCAGTGACCCAGATTTTGTTGTACATTTTAATTGTGCACTGTTTAAGGAAGTGCATACCTACCTCATCTTATCAATAAATAGTTTCTCCCTAAACTTTGTTCCATTTTATCTGTAGTTATGTGCATATGTGTCTTTTGACTTTGAGATTCATCAGTGGGTGCTTTTGCTTGATGTATAAAATGTCCCTCATTGCCACCATGGATAAATGTGGACAATAGGATACACCTTTCTAACAGAACAATGGGCACGGTAAAGTATAAACATTGCTAAATTGTATTTATTTATTAATGTATTTATTTACAGGAGGAACAGTGCTCTTTTGATCCCAAAAGACTGTACAATAGATAGGAAATCAAATTTGATGTTCACTTACTGGGGCCTGGGGCCTCAATACCTTCAACTCTCTCTCCCTAAATATCTTTCTTCTCGAGCTCTCTGTTCATCCGCCTCCAACTCCCTCAAGGTCAGTTGCTTCTCCAAGCAGCGAGTTGGTGGTAGATCTCTTTCTTCGGCTGGTGCTTCCCTCTGGACCAGCCTCCCTGCCTCCCTTAAACTTGAGGAGAACCATCTCCGGTTCCGGAAGCACCTCAAAACCTTTCTCTTTGCTTCTACTTTTTCGCCTCCTCTACTCTGCTGACACTTGTATGTAGGCACGTTAGAAATGCCATATCATATATCATATCAAGCAGTGAGCTTCTAACAATGGGGTGAGTTTAAGGGACATTCTGACCAGGTTTTCGAGGGTAGCAAATGGAACAGTCAACAGGGACAATACATATGTCGACATACATAGACTTAGGACAACCAACATTGAACATTTTTTGTGCAGATGGCAGCACGGTCATCTGTGCTCAGGATGTGACCATGATGGGTGAAGTGCTGTAGAGAGGGCAGAGGAAGTAAGGGATAGAGTCAGGTTAGAATAAATATTAGCTAGCAGGCAGATAGCACATAGGTTAAAAGAGTAACTCAGAGGCGAGGAGGTAGACTTTTAGTTTGGTTTAGTTTTGTGGACTGTTTCTTGGATGCCCCAGGTAAGAGAATTCCATGCAAGTGGAGCAAGAATAGAAAAGGATTAAGTGAGAGGAAGGAAAGGGAGTGTGCGAGGTGCCACAATGGTAGTTGACGAGGCAGAGCGTAGATTACGAGAAGGCTTGTAGAGTTGGATAGAAGATTGCTACAGTGTTACTTTAACATGGATAGATTTGTGAACCAGGAGAAGAAATGTAACTCTGGCTCTGTTTTGCATCGTCAGCCATCCAGCCTGGTAACAGTACGAGGAAGTAAGTATGACGTGATGTTGTTCAAAGAGAGTCCTGTTATCAACGTGAATGATCTTGTCGAGAGGACAGAAAGCATTGTTGGGGAGACTAAAGAGAATGCTGGCACAGTAGTCTAGTTTAGAGAAGACAAAATTGGTTAAGACATGCTTGGAGGTGTTGAAAGGAAAGAGGTGCCTGATTTTCCTAATATATACGAGGTTGCGGTGAGCTGCTGTTCCAGTTTTGGAGATGAAAGCAGAGAAGGTCTGAGAAGGGTCATAGATGATGGTGAGGTTCCTAGCAGACCAAGAATAGGGGAGAGTGTCAGGTGGGAACTCAAAGGCAGAGGAAGAGATGAGAGAGAGCTTTTGTTGGGGAGGAAGAGCACCTCTGTTTTGGTAGAGTTTAACATCAGAGAGTGCAAAGTCATCCAATATTTAATGGCATAGAGACAGTTGGAAACATTGCTAGAGTGATCAGAGGAGAGTTCAGGAAAAGAGAAAAAGATTTTAGGGTCGTCCACAAAGAGTTGGTTTGAGAACCCAAAGGAAGAGGTGAGTGCCCCAAAAGCAGAGGTGTAGTGTAAAGAGGAGCAGACACAAGACAGAGCCTTGTGGAACACCAGCGTGAGTTGAGAGGTGTTGTTGCTCCGGGAGGCAGAGAATTGGTTAAGTGCACGTTAGGATTCAGACCAGGTATCCCAGGAAGAAAGAGAGTCTTAAGAAGATGAGACTGATCAACAGTGTAACAGACAGCTGACATGTCAAGGAGAATTAGAATAGTGGATAGGTTGGAGTGCTTAGCTGAGGTGATGAAGTTGGAAATATTCATAAGAGCAGTTTCCGTGGAGTGACAGGAGCAGAAACCTGCTTGTAGGGGGTCTCAAAGGTTGTGGATGCCTAAGAAATTGGTAGGACAGTTGAAAACAAACCTTTCAAGCACTTTAGAGTACTGCAGAAGGAGAGACACAGGATGAAAGTTATCTGGTAAGTTTGGGCTAGCCCCTTGCTTTTTTACGAGAGGGATGCCTGTGGCTGTTTTGCAAACAGAGGGAAAGCAAGCTTAGTCGAAGGACAGGTTGAAGAGTTCAGCGAGCTGTGATGCCACTAAAGGGGCAATAGATTTGACCAACTGAGGAGCAAGAGGGGTTAGCCTTCATCAGTAGAGATAGCACTTCTCCCATATTAGTGTGACTAAAGTGGGAGATAGAGTCAGAGGATGATTGTAGAGCAAGCAGACTGTAACATGTAGAGTCAGAGGATGATTGTAGAGCAAGCAGACTGTAAAATGTAGGGAGAAGGAGTGTGAGGAAGGTCAGGAGAGAGTCTCTAATTTTAGAAATGTTTGCAGCAAAGTGTTCAGTTAGGCCATTAGCTGTGAGAGTGGGTTTGATAGTCATAGACTTAGGAGGAGAGAGGAGTGAGTTTAGGGTGCTCTGTAGCCTGTGAGGATGGTTGGAGTGAGAGTCAATGAGGGTTAGGTAGAATTCCCTTTCTTGCTCTATCAAGAGTGGACTTGAGAGAGTTCAGGCCAAAGAGGTAGAGTTTCATGTCCTCATGCAAGTGGATACGCCTCCATTTATGCAGCAGCCAACACATGTCTACGCAGAGAGAGTGTATGAATGGGGTGATCCATGGTGCTGGATACTGAGACTAGAGAAAGCAGTGTTGATGGAAGTGGCATCGGGTGTGAAGGAGAAGAGTAGAGAAAAAGTGTGGAATGGCGGAAGGTTTACATTTCCTTTTATTAATAGGTGAAGAAAGTGGTGAGGAAAGGAGATAGTGGTGGACACAATTGAATGATCAGATATGGATGTTGTGGCAGTGGTATTCATGGCTGAGAAAGAGGTGGAGATGAATAAGAGATCCAAAGAGTTACACCGTGTGTGAGTAAGTAGGATATGGATATGTTATGGTATGTTGATTTATATCACACACCACTACCACCAATGGGCAGACTCCAGGTGCTTGCATGGCTTTGCAAGAGAGGGGGTTTAGTGAGGATAGGATGGGAAAATAGGTTCAGAGGCAGGAGGAACTGGCGTCTGGGAGTGTTGTTTTGCATGTGGGAGTTGGTGCGGGAGGCCCCGTGGATTGTAACCATATGGGTAAGACTCACTGCCTCAGGTGTGTGCTAGTGTTTGCATTGGCGTTAGTGTGCTGTGTGATGTTAGGGCGGGTTGTGGTTGTGTGCACTGGTTGGATTGTGTCCATAAGGGATCCAGAGTCACAGGTGGCTGTTACTGTATGACTATCTGTTGTCTTGGTGTGTACTTGGTGTCATTGACGGTTATATGGACTATGTGGTGGGTGGTTCACTCTAGTTGTTGTTCAAGAATCTCAGAGTTATGGTTGGGTGGGTACATTGAATTGATTCTTGGTGCGTTTATGTTTAGTGTGGATAGCCTGAGGTCTACTGTAGTGGCGTTGGTTATGTTGGAGGAGTAGGAAGGGGAACTGGGTTAGTAAGTCAGTCCGTTTGGTGGAGCCTCTGGTGTGACTCTTTGGTATCTACCCATTTTCTTGGTTGAGTTTGGCGGCCCATCTCGTCCCCTCTCCAGTTGTTTGTCTGTGATGTTATTGCTGCCAGTGTACCTTTGTGGTTGTCATTGGGCCTCATTACGACCCTGGCGGAGAACCATGGTGCAATTTGCACCATGGTCCATGGCGCAGAGCTGCCAACTCCGCCATGGGGGTTGGCGGACTTACCGCCCCATTCCGACCTTGGCGGGGCGGTAAGTCCCCAATCCCCATTTACCCTTCCCCATTCCCATTTTTGCCCCATAGGGTATAATGGGAGTGGGGAAGGCGTTAATTACGCCACCGTAAATTACGGTGGCGTAATTAACGACAAGTCCCGTAGCGCCATGGATTTTTCCGCCTGCAAAAAGCAGGCGTAAAAATCACCATGGCGCTACGGGAACTCGTAGTCGGGCGGAAAGGTACGCCATGGGTTACGCCGGCGTAAACCCCTTTCCGCCAGGGTCGTAATGAGGGCCATTGTCTGTTGAATAACCAGGTTTTGAGTAATTTTCTGAAGGTGATGTGGTCTTCTAAGGTTCTAATATCTTTGGGCATGGTGTTCCAGAGGTTTGCAATTAGGCATGAGAAGGATGTTCTGCCGAATTTCCTTTTTTCGTATTTTATGTCTCTATTTGTAGGTCGTTGCTGTGTCTTAGGTCCCCTCTTGGGTAGTACCGGCTGATCTTGTCTTGGAGGAATTCAGCTCCTTGTCTATGCAAAGGCTTTGTGGGAAATGCAGAGTGCGTTGAATTTAGTGTGTTTTTTACTGGTAACCAGTGTAGGCTTTTCAATGCTGGAGTGATGTGTTCCTGTCTATTAAGTCTTAATAGGATCCTGGCTGCTCTACTTTTCACCCTTTGGAGTTTTTTGATGTGTCTTTCTGGCATTCCTAGGTAGAGGCTGTTGGCGTAGTCAATTCTTGTGAGTATCAGGTATATGATTTTGAGGGTTCTGTGAGGGAAGGAGAAGTAGGGCAGTAATCCTCTCAGCAGTCTTAGGCAGAAGAAGCATTTTTCAGCAAATGCATTGACTCGCGGTTCCAGGGATAGCCTGTTGTCCATGAGTATTCCTAGGTTATTGACTACGTCGGTAGTCTTCGGTTGTGTTCCCCTGCCGGCCAGCCAGTCCAGTTGCGGGTTGCCTGCGTCGACTTCTGCGGGTGAGAGCATTTTGTTCAATTTTTGCCAGGTCCAGTTTAAGATTGTTAGTTGTCATCCAATTGTAGATGTCTGTGAATCAGTTGTTGAGGCCGTTATTTTGTTTCTGGGTTGTGGTTGTTTTCACAATCAGTTGTGTGTCATCTGCGTAGTTGTAGGTGGTCAGTCCATGGGTTCAAATGCTTTTCATCAGTGAGCAAATGAACATGTTGAAAAGCAGATGATAGAGTGGAGAGAGTGGTCACTAAGAAAATACTGAAGTTTAGATTTCTGAGAAGTGGTTGTAGAGGGAACGTTAAAGTCATCTAAGAGAATGAGGTGATATTTAGTGGAACGATAATCAAGGAGATTCCCAAGATCATCCAAGAAGGCTCCAGTGGGACCAGGAGGGCGATAGGTGCAAATCATGTGAACCGAGAGAGGCAGAACAAAAGTAGATATGGTGAATTCTAAAGAGGTAGGACAGGATATGGCATTTGAGATTTGTGAGGCATTGAGGCGGGAAGAGAGTAGGTGTATGACACCTCCACCTCTGCCAGTCAGTTGAGGAGAGTGAATTAGGATAGTTTGGAGTCATGTAGGACTGCCAGTGTGGTAGTATAAGATGAAGAAATATAGGTTTCAGTCATAGCGAGAAAGTCTAGGGGAGTAGTATTTGAGTGAAAGTAGTCAGTGATAAAGTTGTGTTGCATACAGACTGAGCATTGTAGAGTGCAATGTTTGTTTTATGAGGTAAGGAAGAGTATAGAACTTAAATCTCAGAGGAAGAGAGGTGAGGTGGATAAGTGTTAGAGGAGGTATGGTTAGCTTGTCTGCTTTGTTTGTTGGAAGGAGGTTGAAGGGAGATGCAGTAGAGGTAGAGTTTTACTATAGGGATATGTAAAAAGGAAGTTATAGTGTGATTGGAGAACATGTAGGTAGATGTGAGAAGGAGGAGCAGCATGGAGAGCAATAGTGGATGCATTATAGGTGAGTAGCACAGTGTAGAGAGACAGTACAGTTATTTGGAAGCTTGGGGTACTCTCAGGTGCAACAGGGAGAGGGCAAAAGCAAAGACGTATCAGCTAAGAGTCAAAGGGGCTGGTAAATGGCTGGTTTTCACCCTTCACTCTCCCTCCATTAACTGAAACGCCCCTGGCTGGATGCCCCTTGGGAGTTCAGATAGGATGACACATGCTCTTGTCACCTGATCGCCTAGTCCATCAGTGGTTGGTTGCTCTTATATTGTCCTTGGTGCTTCTGGGATGAGGCGATTTCTTCCTGATTGGTGTTCCCAGAGGAGCCTCTTGTGGCCTTCGCCTGGAGATGGGATTGATCCATGATGGCCACAGGAAGTGATATCACTGATCCAAGATGGCCACAGGACGTCATGTCACCAATTCAAGAAGGCCACTGGAAGTGATGTCACTATCACTAATCCCAGATGTCCATTGGCAATGAAGTCCTAAACAATCCAGCAGATTATCTGGAGCATTTCAAGCAAAGCCAATATATTTCTGTAAGGCAGTGGTGTGGGTAGCAATGCAAAATGCTTCTTTACATTATGACTGACAGTCACATGCTGTTGCAAACACCCTTAATCAGTGAAGACTTGTGCAATTGAAAGACACAGTTTTAAAGTTATGGGCAGAATGAATACTAACACATAGATGCACACAAAACAGTGTCTTATCGAAGACCATGACTGCCAGGCATGATATGCATACAGAACTCACTGCACCATGAGCATTTAAATATTCACTTTAATGCAACTGACATGAGCACCTGGTAGATAGATAGGGATGCAAGAGACAGCCTAAAGAGAGTCATGCAGACAAGAGAAGAATCATACTGAAACAAATGTCGAGACGCAGCGGGGAATGCTTCCTGGTCATTGACTAGTGTGATGTTACCCAATAAGGAGCACCAGTCATAGGCATGAGATCAGATGGAAAATATGTGGCACTCTCACATAGAAGCATGAAAAAAGCATGAACAAAGCATCAGCACCAATACTGGAATTGGACAGAGAGGTGTTTCAACAGATATCTGCAACCTGACACATTCTCACAACACTCTTCTTCATCCTCCTGGCACTGCAATGTTTTCCGGGGTCTTGGAGAATGTACTGGACTTCTGAAGACTGCATACTCTAAATCTGTCTTACATTAGTGCCCCTCCCATCATAGATGCTGACATAACCCTGTAGATCCTACTCAACAGGTGGGGATTGCAAGTCTCCAAATAAGTTTTATTCTGTCCTTTTCAGGCTTTCAAATGCAGAGCTAAGAGACAATTTAGTTTGCAGTGCTACTTCATCTCACTCACTCACTCACTCACTCACTCACTCACTCACTCACTCACTCACTCACTCACTCATTCAGTTGCTGTGTGATCTGGAAACCTCACTCAGATCCTATGTTGATGTGTTTACAATTTCGAATACCCTAAATTCAGAACTAATAAAAAAGGGGTGAATAAATAATCTGTATAATTCATACAGAGGCAGGTGAATGAATATCTGTGGGTATTACAATTATGCGTTTCATGTACTGATGGATGAATGCATAATTATTAATTACACAGACTGTTCACAGTATCAATACCCATAATGCAAACAATGGTATTCCACCCAGTAACATTTGAGTGTGGATGAATAATTCACAATCCAATGTAAAGTTATAAAAACGTAAACACAACCCATATTTCCATAGTATATGTGTTGCTGAATTTATTTCTTTTCATAAAATGCTTCGCTTATGTATCGATCAGTGCTTGATTGGAGTCAGTCGCATGCCAGGCATTGGTGGCAAATAACAGAAACTGACTTCTCCCTTTGGCCTTTAGTTGACACAGCCTAGATTTCAACATAGCCCAGCACACTGCCGGTCCTAAGACCATACATCGTTTTACTACTCAGCTAGCTGCTAAATTATATCTATATACATTACAGCTTTATACTACTATAAGTGGTCCTTGGGCAGCACTATATCTTGAGTAGTCATATCTGGAAAAATAGTAAAAGTCAAAATTTGGAAGTAATCTATATGAAGTGATTTAAAGGTCAACCAACAAGCCCTGCCTTTAAACAGTCTAGGGACCATCCCCTCAAAAGCTAAAGCAAATGAAAGGTCAATACAACACTGTTTACTAGCTGCCTGAGAAAGAAAAGCAATCTTCTTGGTTTTGACTTCTCAATATATTCCAAGCTGAGTCCCCCCCCCTAGTAACAGTCCAAGTTCTTGAAAAGTAGAGACATGTGCCTGTAATTGAGGGCTTCTCTTAGCTGATGCGACTCACAAGGGCAATCTACTTCAATAGGACTGCTCAAATCTCCAGTTACCGAGAAGACAGCACCACCAGGAATATTATAGGCAAATCTGCAAAGGTTATTATTTTTGTATTTATTCCGTGTTTTGTGCTGAGTACAGTGTGGAAAGAATGTAGAGGGATGATAAAAAGCACAGCAAGATAGAACACATGAACTGTAAGAGCGTAACAGGACTAAAAATAGAATAGTCCACTCCATACCTAGAATATATAAAAACAAAATTGAACAAGTGCTTATGAAAAGTCAAGTCTGAGCGTTGGTTCATGAACATGCGAGATGAAGTTCAGCCCGGGAACCCCTGCTTGAGCAGAAGTGTTTTAAGTCCTCACTGAACTTAAGATGCTTGAGTTCGAGGGCTATGGCATTGCAGAGACCTGGGCCAAGTACTGTGTTTTCTGTTCTGAATATGTTCCTTTTGAAGGGCCAGGGGGTCATTGGCTGGGGTGGATCTGGACAGGCTACGCTTGGTGAGCCAATTGGATAGATATTTAGGTTCTAGGTTTCAAGCTGCTTTTTTAACAAAACAAAGGGCTTTAGACTTTTTTCTTGGTCGAGGGGGAAGCAACTGCTGTTTTCTTTAAAGATCGAAACATATGATCGATTTGATTGAAGCCAAACACTCTCTGCACTACCCTATTTTGTTTGGGATCAAACCAAGCGATCCCCTTCTTGGGAGGCCTAATTCAAGAATTTTGCAAAATTCCAGCTTGGAAGTAATCAATACCTGAATTAGTTGAAATTTGTAGAACAATAAAGACTGGCTGGCCTAAGCTCCTTCACAAATCTAATAGACATAAGTAGACTGGGCCTCATTATGCGTTTGGTTACGTGGTAAAAAAGTGGCAGTAAAACCATTAAAGTGTGCAGTTTTTATAACAGACATTTTACGTAAAATGCACATATAACGTAAATCTTATAACGAAAATCATAACGAAAATGCATGTGAAGGTGGGGTAAAGGGTTGCATCTTGTGGGGAAAGGGTTGGGTGGGTTTTTAGGGGTGGGAAGTGGAGGTTTGTGGGGGGGAGGGATCCCAAAATAGAAAAAAATGTATTGTTATGTTATGTCGTTATAAAATATTCATTATATGTGCTTTCGTTATAGAATTAGTCATTATAAAGACATGTAATCAACCGTTAGCACCACTTTTTTCAGAATTACTGAACATTCCTCCCTTCCCCCCATGTCGAGTCTGGCGGTAAAGTGGAGGGTTCACCTCCAGCAAAAATGATGGAAATCGGTTGATTTGCCCCACAGTATTAATGCTACCGCTAAATATGCCAATAAGAGTTCTATGGACTCCAAAAATCACACTTTTCATCACATATGGGTGGCCTTGGCCTACACAAGAGCAGCCATTTCATCTTGGTGACAGTCACCGCAAGAGCAGCAGCAGGTGAGTCTGGAGCAGAGTGAGTATGTGTGGGTGTGCGATGTTCTGCTTTGTGCCTGTATTAAACTAAATTATATTATCTATGTCCAGCCCTGTTTTGGAGTGCTACACTGATTTGTCATGTTTTAAGCTGTAGGAAGATGTTTGTAAGATCTGCTGGGATCAAAGTGTTATTTTCGCAAAGCAAAATGCATGTTAACTAGAATCTACCAGCGGGCTACTGTTCATACTCATTCACTCCTTTTGGGGAGGGCAGGTTTATATGATGACAGTTTCCTTTTATACCAGCTGGTTTGGTCATGTTATATTATGTTGTTGTTTCATTATAATGTATTGCATTAAATGTCTAATTTTCAAGTGCTTTTGAAACAGCCATAAGACAGCAGGTAGCAAACCCATAAACACGCAAAAACACACCCAGAAGGTAGACCTGGAAATATAATCTGTTATCTAGACCATACACCCCTATTTGCGCAATCTGAATGATACCTGGCCTAGTAAGATCGTTGTTTGTCCTCCCTTTGTCCCCCCGCCTCATCACGCCTTGAAACACTTGTGTATAGGCACATTATAAATACCATATCATATCATATCATATTTTGACGTAACTTTCGGAAGATGCCCTCTATTAACAGTACACAGTAACTACAGCCCACGGTGAAAAGGCTAGTCAAAGGCAGGATCATGTAAATTAACTCCCATAAGCGCCCAGCCTCATTTTATGAGGATTCCTGCCTCACACACTAATATAACCATTACCTTAAACACCCTAGCCGGACTCAGGAACCTCCAGGAAGGCCAGATTGGGCTTCTGCTCTCAAGGAAGCCATGTTTGATATCCCATTCTCAGATAAATATACCCATATTTTCCTTCCAGCTTTCCCATATATAGAATCTGGCCGTTTGTGGCTGTTTGGAGCTTTGGGAAGTAAGTAGAGGTGCTTTGCATGTTGTGTTTTCTTGGGCATAGTTGTATGCATGTCGTGGCTCACCATGACATTTTGGAAGGCTCAAAGTCTATCCATAAGCACTTTGCACAAAAGACAAAAGTTTTAGTAGCCATGACATAAATGAGGAAACCAAAACATGTGAGATGTAAATGCTCACTTTTCAGGGAGCGTTTGCAAATTTGACAAATTCGGATTTCTGACATACAACCCCAACAAAATGTTATTGGTGGTTTAGGGAAGTAGGTGTAAGGGCTTTGCCACATGTGTTTTCTTGGACATGACCTCAAGACGCCCAGGGTCACCATGCAGTGAGTAATTGCCAGCCATCCCACCTTGCACAGAGAACACCTCCTCTCCAGCCATCTCTCCTCTTGGTGCAGCACCCCATAGAATGCAGCTGTGTCCCATGATACATGTGGTTCAATTGTACAAATAACTAATCAACTTTTTCCTTCTGATGCCTTCCAGTGCATCTTCTCTATCACTCACCCTCATCCCAACTATCAGTTCTTCGTACCACTACTGAATGTTCTATCACACTCCTCCTTTGCCTATCTGACAGGTAAAGCACTTCAAAGCCATTAACTGACAGGAGGCACTATACAAAAGCAAGATACCATAACATGTCAACCCATATAATCCCATTGTAAGGCCACAGGATCAAATGAGAGTAGTGATCAACACGTTTGGCGGTAAATTGGTGGAATTACTGCCGATTTACTGCCAAACTCGTAATGAGACACACTGGGCCTCATTACAACTCTGGTGGTGGCCGTGCCATTAAAAACGACACGGCACTCGCGAATGGGCAAGAACTGGGTCATGCTGAACTTGGCAGACCCGATAATTGCACATTTGCGGGTGCCGGATTCAAGGGCGTCCCAATCCCCATTCTGCCCCATAAGGCTGAATGGGCATGGGGACGTCGGATTCACCGACCCATTCAGAGTTGTGCCGGTGTATCTGACATGCTGCGGGTGAAACGGCATCCGCGAGCAGAGCACGTAGTATGGCGGTCCGGGAACTACGGTACCGGCATGGTTACCGGTACTGTAGTTCCCGGACCGCCATGGTTGTAATGAGGCCCACTGTATTTTGGTCTATCTTTCGTGTTCTTTGTGGAGTGAAAAATCATTAAATTCACGCCACTGAGAATAGTGTGATTATGTAATAGTTTTTTTAATAAACAGTTTTCTAACATTGTATTAAAAAAGTGTTGTTTAGATAATAGGTTTAGTCTCACCATCCTTCATTTGTGTACTTTTACTCCCTTTTCCAAAATAAATAACAATAGCTCGACAGATCTTCAATCTTGCCTCTGCATGATTGGACCAGGTAACCTCTAGAATCACAGCCCACACATTAACTATGGTACCCTGGGTTCTTTCATCCATAATAGATGTGATAACCTGCTAAAAGTAGGTCACTCAGGAGAACACCTCGATGGAAGTCTGTTGATACTTCAATCAATATATTGCTAAAAGATTATGTGCTCCTCAAAGCTGCCACATTGTTAGTATGTTGGGTTTGTCTTACAGTTTCCTGAAGGACTTGTTGTGTCTTACAGTGTATGAGAGCAAATATGCAACTAATCCAAAGACAAGTGAAGAACACTGTGCGCCTAACAACTAAAAGAATGCAGGTCCTTAGTGGCCTATATTTCTGAGATGTTCATTGTCTAAAGATGTTCAAATGCACATGAGAAGGATGGACATTAAAAAAACAATATTCATTCATGTTGCCTATCAAAATACAAATGCAAATGTAGTCCCATCCGAACACATTGTCAAATAAAACAGCCTCACAATGATACTTTACTCTTCTTTGAAATACCTGCTGCACCACATTAAATCAGTGAAAACTGACACCATAAAAACAATGTGATAGCAGCTACCTATCAACTGCCCCTCATATATCTGTTGTGAGTCAATAAAAACATACAGTAATATATCGGGCATAATTCCTAATGGCCAATCCTTCTACATTTCTTCTGCTTTCTCTCCCCCTCTCCCCTGCTAAATTCCTGACTGAAATTGCACTGAATCTGCAACTGGGCCACTCTCACCGATCTCGGCCCTTGGCCCAGCCACTCTCCCCTTGCACTGCCTCCCAGGAAACCCCTGCACTGCGGCACTGTCTCTGTATCCCTACAGCCCCCCCCTTCCCAGCACTTGTCTGCACTTACCTTGCACTTGCCACCAGTTGGCCCTTATCATTATTTATCTTGTTATTCTACTTCCCCTGTACTGCACTTTCCCCTCTCCCTTTCCCTTGCACTTTTCCCCTTCCCATCTACCCTTGCACTTGCGCAATCTGAATGACACTTGGCCTAGTAGGATCGTTGTCTGTCTTCCCTTGTTCCCGCCCCCTGCCTCGTCGCGCCTTGAAACACTTGTGTATAGGCGCATTACAAATAACATATCATGTCATATCATACATGGCAATCTCACTTTCTTTACTCTAAATCATAATTGCCCCAAAGCACCATCACATTGTTTGTGCGGATTGATCCACAAACATGTTCAACAATTAATTTCTGAGTCAATGTGAGCGTAAATCATATAAATAACCTCCAGCCCCCACCTTATATTAATGTAGGAGGGGCAATGTTTGTTTCTATAGTTCCAATCCTATCTAATTTTAAAAGTACTTTTCTAAGTAACTAGCTCAATATAATTTGATTATTGTGCTCTGAATATCCCTCTTCACTCCAAATAGCTATCATGTTATATTTCTTGGTCAGGTGCGTTGTTTCACTCATTAAGGTTTAAGAATACTATCAAGCCATGTCTATCAATTGCATCCATGATGTGATCCTAAAGTTGCTCCATAAAGCTTGCCATTGCCAACTCTGCTCTTCCCCGGGATGCCAAAAGACCCAAGGTTAGTGTAATGGCTTCAGCTGCCGACGACTTCGATAAGCCCAGTTGAAAGACCTGGGTTCACGTGTCTTGAGTGATTTTGCCTTTTATCTTCTGGGTAGGTTCTGCTTGGAATATGGCTGAGGCAGAGTACCAGAGAATGTATATAATCCGTATTCTTAATTTAGCGTTTAGTTTGGCAGTGGAGCTTGGATTTGAAATCAGAGTTTTCAAGAAACCATTTTTAAGAAACATTTTCCACCTGTGGGATGAACTGATTTTACAAAATTGTTACTGCTGTCCAAAAAAGAAGGGAAATGACAAATGAAGATGGGCTCCAGCGTTCTGAAGCAATGAGTGGAATTAAATCACAGATACAATATATAAAAAAGGGACCTGTCCAATTTTTGCTGATATAAAATTAGATATATTTTTAGACTGGAAACCCTAATCAGCAGAGATAACCTACACCCCCCAAGGTATCAACTTGGCATCTGCAACTTGACACCCGGTGTGGGCACATTCAAGAAAAGGGAATGTGAGGCAGTTCAAAGATGGCTGCCATGGATATATGCGGGGGCCTCTGGATGAAGTCCCTGCTCACTATCCAGGGTGGCGGTGTGCAGCAGCTGGAGGAGGTTTGCTGGCACTGAGAAGGGGCACCAGGACAGCAGCAAAGTGTTGAGAGTCGGGGCTGATGGCGTAGAGAGGCAAGCAGACAAGGATACAAGGGAGGAAAGGGGTGATAGGACACCGGAGCAAGGTGCGTGGGGGAGCATTAATCGTGCTATCTGTGAATGCAGAGAAGCCTGCATACACCAGGGGATTCTGCCTCACGTTCCAGGACGCTTATTGGCTTGCATCCCCCCAAGCCACCCGCCAGGTGCCTATAGTTTTTAATGACCCTCATACCTAAACATCCTTTTGTGACAGGCTGGTGTCATCGGCCACTTAATGCATCACTTCAACATATTTCTGGGAATGATCTTTGACACAATCAGTTATCAATGAGAGGAATGAGCAGCGGGATTACATTATGAGAAATGTCACTCTGCAAGAGTCTCTAGATACCTGTGTTCAAATAATTTTAGTTTTTTTAATACTAAACAATCTTACAAATTGTGCATGACTGAGACCTCATACCAATACAGGCTTACGTTGAGTTAAAATCGTTCAGCGTATATGTTTACATTTTTCGATGGTACATAACTCTTTTTTGGCATAAGAGGATTGATGTTAAGAAATACATGTATTTTATTCCTATGTATTCTACATTATATTGTCGTTAACATTTCTGTGGTGAATGTAACCTTGCAGGTTAAAAAAAAGAATGTTTTGTTTGTGAATGATTAGAGAGATTGACATGCTATTTTGTACCTTTTGTTGAAGTTAGCTTGATTTACATGGAGGAAGGCAATAATGGTTCTACATAATCCGTTAGTGAATGCACTGCTAGAGGGCACAGTAGGTCTTTTCCCAAATATGACAAATGCTATGGCAATTCCCTTCTGAACAAGAGTACCAACAGCAACCTCATACACATGTTTCTGCCTTGTTGGGCCTCATCAGTGAGATGGAGTTGTGTCGCTCTGAGCACTGTGAGCAAGGGGTCCACATCTGTATGACCTTAGGAAAATGAGGGTGACCAAACCTAAGTCCCTTAAACAATCAAGAAATACTAATTGGCGTGCAGGAACGAACATGGCTAAATGACCTGTTCTTTGGGAAGGTACCCACACAAGAGTCTGCAGCCACACTTTAGTTCACTGCACCTTTCACAGAAGGGAAATATCCATTTGTATATCAGTCTCTGGCTCGTCCACATGGGCTGTCCAGTACCAAAATGCTACAGCTTCTGAACAAGAGTACCAAACGCAACCCCAGACATGTGTTTCAGCCTTGTTGGGCCTCATCATTGAGGTGGAGCGATGCCTCTCTGAGCACAGTGAGCAAGGGGTCCACATCTGGATGACCCTAGGAAACCTAGGGTGACTAAACCTAAGTCCCTTAAACAAAATAGTCATAGGTGCCCATCTGCTGGAACGAACATGGCTAAATGTCCTGTTCTTTGGGAAAGTACCCACTCGAGTGTATGGAGGCACACTTTAGCTCACTGCACCTTTCAAAGGAGGGAAATATCCATTGCATATCAGTCGTTGTCCCGTCTACATGGGCAGTCCAGCACTGAAGCATTTTGTTTGTAGCTGTGTTCGTTCTTGCAGTGGGGTGCCTATTACTATTTTTTTGTATGTTTTAAACATAACTGTACCTTAACCCTGCTGCTTAGTCACTTTATTGAGCCATCAGTGCACAGTAAATTATAATTGCTCACGTTAAATATACCACATGGATTATGGTCAACAGAATAATAGAAGACTTTAAATGAGCAAGCAATTCCAATAGAGGAGGGAGTGAGCCAGAAATGTCAAAAGTCCTTAATGGAGGAGGTGGGTGAAATGTAGCAGGAATGAAAAGTTGCCAATTTGGGCAGAGTACAACTGTTGAGGAATCAGGAGGGAGAGAGGGGTAGAACACAACTAACAAATGTACCATAATGTGGAAAGGGGCACACCACGACTGCCTGGGAGTTAAGAGCAATGAGGGATGGGGAGAGACACATCTCCCAAATCAGTATTGTGGGAGGGAGCAGAAGGGTCCAAACTGTCATAGAGATTGCAGGGAATCATACGGTGGGATGTGTAGGTGGCTAGGAAACAGGGACTGCAGAAAAAACAATCAGTTGGTTGGAAGGGAGGTTTGCCGGACATGGCTGGAAAGCAATCCGGAGAAAGGGATCAGAACAGGACTATCCAGAGGCCGGGCTTAGAGAATAGTTGAGGCGGCGCTATCAACTGCCCAGATGGGGAAGGAAAGTGAAAGGGGCCACAGAGTTATCTCCCATGAGTACATCGTTGCTTGCCACTGGCAGACCTTGAGTTCAAATCATTTGCATGGCACTTTGCCAACATTTTCTGCTTCTTGGAAGATAATTGTTTATCTCCATGACTTGTGTCGTAATGTAATGTCAATCAATCAATGAATAACATTTTCATTCGGGGTTCTTCACTAAAAAATACACAAATAGAAGCAGACAATACGTTTTTTTTTTACATCCAAGATTCTCCATAAAAATGCTTAAGTAAAAATGAAACAGTTTTTTTTTTAAACAGAGTTCAAGAAGATAAGTAGAACACACATTCAGCACTCTAACCTTCTGCTCATTATAATGTCAATGAAGCGACCAACATGGCAATTCAGCAATTAATCATGCGTCAATTAAATTGTCTTTAGTTTATCCCATCTTGTTTTGATTCCAAGTCCATGTAGGTGTGGCAAAATAAAGTGTTTCCTTAGCAAAGTATGTTTTGTGCACATTAGGGGACAGTGCGATAAATCCTCAGGTCCACCAACTTTTGAGTCACATGAATTCAGAACTGATTTGCACCATGGTGTATCCCACACTTAGGCACATGCGACAAAGCAAAAATCTTATTCTTGTTGGCAGCGTAGATGCTTGTCATTTCCAAGAGAATCCTTAATTCTACTAAAAAAAAACAACAAAATACAGCAGTAGAGAAATATTGACTAGAATGGTATGCATCTGTATGGGAAGAAAAGTTGATAAAACACACCAACAACCAGGGGTGTTGTTAGGCCTGGAAAAGATCGCGGGCTAAACGAATGTCGGGACTGTCGGGGCTCGGGGTTAGGTAGCATTTTGGTTGTAGCTTCTGAGCTTCTGCCGGGGCAACAACTAAAAGACCCGGGGCTATAGCCCCCTTAGATCCCCCCACCAACCCTCAGCAACGCCTCTGCCAACAACCCCAGGAACATCCTGAAAAACCACCCATAAGGGTTGTGTTCCCTGTCTACCTTTCTTTGTAATTAATGCATTCTGACACATAAGACACAATGTGGTGCTTAAGCACATTAGCCCACGTTTCCACTGCTGTACTAGACAAAACGATACCTCAAAGACAACCAGTAATCTAGATAACGCACATGGACCTCATCCCTCATTGTCAATCTGCAAACCCATGCTCTGCTCCCCGCGACTCTTTCTATTTCCATGCAGTTCTGCTGAATACACGTGTTCTGATTTGCCTTGAAAGGCATATGTTTTTATTATGTTTTGTTATTGCTGGATTAAAAATTTAATGTAATCTACATTCATTTTCATAATAAAAAATGTCATCTTTCAAGATGTGATATTTAAATGCGACTGTTATTACAGCCATTCGTGATAATAACGATCAAGTAGACGAAGTAAATACACATTAAAAAAGCATTACACTAATGCCAGTATTATCACTGCTACAAATTACAACACAACTTGTTTCACATTAAAATACTAGCTTTCTTTATTGCATCATTTATATTCATGTAAACACACTTTAATATTTACAGTCGATGAATCCAAGTGTAGTGAATCTTTGCAAAGCATCACAGTTCAGAATGAACGGCGATCAGCAGTCTGAACCGCATGTCTCCCCGGCTTTTATTAGGAAAGCTGCACTGTCCAAGCCCATCGCCCTCCACACACCATCATACACATTCCATGGGGCGGCCATGATTAAGGCTGATCACATGTTTCTCGGACGGTTTATAACTGTTTCTGATGTGATATGGATTGAAAAACATTGAGATCAATAAGTTCATCTTCTTGTTATCAGTTGTCTGGGTGCGTTTATGTCCGCACCAATGTTAAAAATGCCTTTCCTTCAGTAAATTACTGGAACTATTCTTCTAATATATATGTTATAAAATTAACTCCGCAAGGAGACTCCCACCCCTTTCTGGCTTCAGACAGAAAAAAGGAAAATTGATGAGAAACTGGGAAGTAGATGCAACATGACTTGCCTATTTGGGACCTTAAGGGGCTATTTCACAAAAAGGGAGCTTTGATCCTAACGCACTTACATCCTACTTACTTTAGAGAGGTAATTTACACATAAATAAAATGTACTTGTTTCGCAACAGGAACTAGACATGCTGATTCCATGCAACCTGAAGGAGCCCGTTTCCTCGAAAGTAGAGGGAGACCATGGCTCATTCTCAAATGGTCTCTGCCCTGCGTGCACTCAACTGCCGAACACCACCACTACTTCGCACTACCATAACCACAAGGTGGCCACCATGCAGGTCTGAACACACAATGGGCCTCATTACACGGTAGGCGGTAAGGGTTTACCGGTACCGGTAAGGGCACCGGTACCGGTAAACCCTTACTACGAGGTCCCTTTGCGGGACACGACCTTAACGGCTGGTGTAGACCAGCCGTTAAAGTTGGGACCCGCAAAGGGACCTTGGTGCTAATTACGGTACCGCAATTTGCGGTACCGTAATTAGCTCCTTCCCCATTCTCATTGAGCCCTATGGGGCAAAAATGGGAATGGGGAAGGGCCCTGGAGAAAGGGGGAATTCCCGCCCCGCCAACCTTGGAATGGGGTGGTAATTCCCCTTTTCTCCATGGTGGTACCGGTATGGTACCGCCGGCAACGATGGTGCTAATAGCACCATGGTTTACCGCATTTCGTGTAATGAGGCCCAATGTATTAACAATTAATTTGACGCCATATTCGGTTTACTTGGTAGTCCCTACTGCCAGATGGTGTGTGTTCCTAGTGCTGATTGGTAGGCACCACCCTTTACCCAATGCACACCGTTGGCAGGATAGGCCATCCCGAAAGTCAGGGATTTCCCATGGGTGGGAGACTCTTTCCATCACCACTGGTGGATGCTGGGAGGAATCCTGTTAGAGGGCCAGTATTACTGGTGTCCCCGTTGAACTCTGACTGTGGCGACTCACCACCAGCTTTGAATGGCAAATTAGTATTTCAGAGTTGGCGGGAAGAGCAGGAAAAAAACCCTCTGCTTTAGACTGCCCTTTTGCTTTTCTAAATGCAAATGCTTTTAGTGGAACATACCAAGGGCCTCTCAATAGTCTGCAGTTATTGTTGGAGCGTTAAAGGAGACCTCTCGCATTTGGGGGGAGTGGGGTTACAGTGCCAGGCACCACATGATCATTTGGGGCACAGAGACAAACTGGCCAGCAATCCTGATGAGGAGTGGGCACAAATGACCACGGAGTGGCCAAACAACAACATTCTCGGCACCCATTTTATCACACGCTGTCATCGAATTGGATTGCTATATTCAGATCTGTCCACCTGGGCATTACCTGCCGATGGCTGTATTTACAGCTCTTTCACTTATCACATTCAAGTGCAAGGAACAAATAATTAGTATGTACAGCAACCGTATCTTGACTACTTACTACCCTAGATCGGGCGGCCCTTAATGGTGGGACTCTTCTTTAGGTAAGTAATGAGCCAACACTGTGTAAGTCTCTTTCCAGCGATCATTACAAATCAGCATCTCAGACTGGACAGAATATTTGCCTATGCACTTGGCCATTGCAGTGTGGAGATAACCCACGGCTGCATGACACACGAGACCAGAACCCTCACAAGGTTTATGGTGACACATCATTTGAAACGTGTTAGAGAGTGTACCTCTCATTAACATCACCACACATCTCGTGAGGATACCCACCCTTGATCCATGTGTTCACTCTGTGTCTCCATGCGAAAAGGCCTGCATTTCAGGCTTGTGTACCGGAGAGTGTCCGGTATGATGCACAACAGTCATGGCACAGATGTGTTTGTTCCATGGCAAAAATAGACGTGCATGCACTGCCATCATGTAGTCCCATGCGATCTGAGTGCAGCTCATTCTCTCCCGGTTATATATGTCATTTTAAACCATGTTTTCCCTGTTACGCAATCAGGCAATCAATGCTATACCACTTAGCTCTTGTGGTTGAGTCCAGCTCCTCTTTGCTCCCATGGCTACTCACACCTGTTCATCATTCATTCAATCAGCATTAGGGGTGACAACAATGAACACAGAAGGACTTGTGGACCTTGTATGTTGTCTACCCAGGGTCCGATGTAGTGCCTACATCAAATATGTGAGGTCCTGCAGTATTCACACATGTGTCATGGTTGCAAGTATAGCCTCATTGTGTCGTAGTTCGCACAGCATTGCAGCCAGTGAAGTACACCAATGTCATCACAGATAGATGTGGAAGAAGGAAGTGGTGTCAGCGGCCCAACACACGATCTACCATACAGGAAGGCTGACATTGAAAGCAAGTAACAGAGTGGAGCGGTAGTGCATCCATGTACAGACTCTTAAATAGCCATTTTTGTATTTTTATTAAACATGTGGTACAGTCAAAGATATAACTTTTCACATATAAACATAATAAAACAATTAAAACAAACAAGAGAAAAATTATACATTTAGATAAGCAATCCCCATGTTTGAAACATCAACTGAGTACTCATTTTCTAATGTGACGTTAAACACCCGTACCAAGGGCTGCAATGGGTGCTTAACACCATTAGTACCCATCCCATTGGCTGGGACTGGGCTAATTGAAAGTATTTTCGTTCCGCGAACGGGCGCCTTGCTGCATCCCGTCCATGAAATGAAAAGACTGTTCAAAGATGGCTGTCATGGAAAGGGAAGGCATGGCTCCGTAGGTAGCCCCTCTTCTCTGTCCATGAAAGCCACCGGGAGCAGAGAAGAAGAAGCGGCTGTGGCAGCAGCACTGGCTGCTGCCGAAATGAGGTAAGTGAGGCAGTGGGAATGTAAAAATAAAAAAAGGGTGGGCGGAGGGTGGGAGGAAGATGGAGGCTGGGGAAACCGGCCATCAGGCAGCTTGAAATGCAGGCTGAGTTCACCGGTTTCAGCCCACGTTCCAAGCCACCTGATTGACTGGCTGCCCCCATCAGGATGCTAGTAACAGTTTCCACTTTCCTTTTCATTATTATAATGTAGACAAAAAAACCAAGGCTGTTTAACATTCTTAAAACTTCAAGAGTTAGAATGTTTTCATGACACGAGGATACACACTCACAGAAATCTTAAACACCAATTTCCCACCTAAACCCCAACACACAATATCCCCTTTCATAATGGCTGATCGCACAAACTATCTAAACCCAGCAGATTGAATTCCCTTGCCATTCACTCAAACACACCCACATTTCTTGACAGAATGGCTGGTCCTATGCCTTCACTAATACCAACACACCAACATCCCGAATGATGATGGCTGGGACTAACCCCTTTATAACACCAACAGTAACAAGATGATGTCATTGCGCAATTTCACGTGAACACGCTTTCTCCAGCGATATGCCCTTCGTGGTGACTGGGACAGTCCAATTTCCTTGATGGCTAGCAGTGCCCTCGTGTGGTTTAGGGCCTGAGGGCTGGGTAGACTATGGAGGATTGCTGTGTGCTGGACATACCCACCCTGCTCCCACACATAGTAAGAGGTCATATGGCCAGATGAGTGTTCCTCACATTCTGTAATCTGGCTAAGTGCCAGAAGTGAAGTGGCCTGTAGACTACTGGCCACAGCTATGAAGTGGTGGATGTCCATGCCTGGAGATCCAAGTCTACTCATGTCTCTCCACAAATACCCTGGCCTGTGCCTACTCCCTCTCTTGTGCCCCCAGGAGTCCTCTAGGAGGTAGGCACTCAGGGCACCCACCTCCTACATCATGTCCTGATGGCTGCACTCACATTCCCATCTGATTGGACATAGTCCTGCATGAAGTATTCCACCACCCGCTATTGCCTTTCTGTTTCAGAAAGATGTGCACCGAACACTTGCCCTATAGTCTTCCCTGTCGAAGTGGCCTTTGTTGCAAAATGGTGCTCAATCTTTGCCACCCCCTTGGTTCATGGGTGAGCAAAGGGTGCTAGCAGACACAGCGCTCATCGCAAAGAATGGGCTTCTTCTATCTGCCACGATTCTAAGAGACCTTGGAGGCTGATTGCCTCCTCTGGCGCACTGGCATACATGTGAGGAGTTATGTGGCAGTTATGTGGTGTAAACGGTAGGACATGTCAGTGCCACTGCTCACTGTCTGCGCACTATCAGGTGGACGACATATAACGGGGGTTTGAACTGGTGCAGTGATGGCGTCAGTTGGCCTTCATTTGGGGGTTTCCTGTTTCACGTGCCCAGATGTCCCTGGGGCCCCTTCTGCCTCGGTGCAATGGCCACAATTATCCCACCACTCGGGCAGAAAACTCATGACCATTGGGATTTACCTTGTTGTCCTGTCGTTGACACCATATTTCTGTTGTTCACTATCATTGAACATAGTGCTGTAAATTATGCATTTACTCGGATGATATATGTTTGTGTAATATTTATTTTGAACTTCACTTTCAATGAGTGTATGCTCCACACTTTGGACATTACACTGCTATCCAATTCTGTCCTTACCCCACACCCAATCCCATTCAACTGAGGACATACATGTGCAACTCTAACTTGACCTTGTGGGTCTGGCAGTTAAAATTGCAGGAACTAGCTCTTTCTTTTAACCTTACTTTCAAGTTTGACTTTGTGTCCTTCCTGTGTCTTCGTACAGGGATTTTCATCTTCCCCTTTCTGTGCTACCTTTCCCATGATGCCTTGTCACTTCCACCTTACAGGTGTACTCCTGGCTTTCAGTTCCCATCCCAAGCATCAAAATGTCCCCAGTCTGTTTCCATACACGACCATCTGCAGTTAATTGGGCATGCGCGAGAGTGAGAATAGGACATGTATCATTGTGTTGGAAATACTGTTTGCGGGCCGCTTGCTCCCAGCAGGAGACCAGAAGATATTATTCTTTAAGCAGTAGTGTGCATCGATTTGGATTGATTAAGTCGTAGTGGGAAGATGTGAAGTCATTAGGCAGCTAATCAGAATCGCTCAAGCTTTGCTTGGGGCACTCAGTGAAGTTCATTTGGGTGTCCTTTACTTGCAATCTGCATGCCATTAGTGTAGAGCTCACAACAGCTTATGAATATTGATTCCTCTTCTGTTTAAATAACAGTAACATTGGAACATGTGCCAAATGGTCTGTTAAGAAGTAGTGTGCACGTTTAGGGCAGAAATAGAAAGGAGACTATCAGGACTGATGTGTACTTACCATTTTGTTAAATCTACAAGGGCAACTAGGCAATCACTCCAGCATACCCTGACCACTGTTATATTATTTCTAGTGTGTTAATGATTTTCCATGTGCAGAGCATATGAAACCACTCACTTTCGAGAGTTTGGGATTATGGATAAAGCGAAGGAGAAAAAGTGGAGGTTAAACTGTGTAACAGACACATTTATTACCTGCAAGTAAACACAAGGTAAAGTAGCATTTGCAGTTAAAGCCGCCACGTCTCACATTCTTGATGAATGCAGTGCCCAAGAATTCATAGCACTTAGCGACTGGTTAGCACAGAAAAAAAGTCACTAACTTGCGACAGGGTGTCGGGATTAGAAGTTTCAGGATTGAAGGCCACAGATCACTTTGCAGGATTGATTGGTGTGAGCTGCTTTGAGAATGTCTTCCCTAATTGACCATTAGAAATGTTTCTGCAAAACCTGGATTGTTTATTGGAAGCTAGGGCCTCTGTGTCGGCAGAATTGTGAAGTTGGGAGTTTTTTTGTTTTTAGTTTAGGATCTCCCAGACGAAGGAGTTATTGGACATAGGTCTGTAGCCCGGGCGTTCAGCCGGTTTACCATTGTCATACATCAGTTATGTTGTTGCAGAAGCTGCCTTTAAATCATCTTGAACAATGCCATTAAGTTTGATTAGTTGCAGAACTGGCTGATTGCTGTTGCCAATGACATCAAGTTGTCCTTTAAAGAGGCTGCTGGACAAAGGAGACCCTGAGCTGATGACACCTTCATTTTTGCCATTATTTTGGTCAACACTCTGCTGAACATTTGGGAAAATGTGTTGACTCACAGCTTTGATGGCTTAGCAGCTACTACACTGCGTCATCATGGGATATTTCTGATAGGCTGAATACATTTCTTTAATCCTAACCATTTTGTCAATGAGGAAATGCCCCACTTTGTCAGCTAAGTCGTGTGATGGAAAAATATCTAGTGTACTTTAACAGTGGGCAGGGGTTCAATAATGTGTTAAGTGAACTTGAAATGTTGTTAAGTTTTATTGGATGCTCTAGTCATTCCATTTTCAAAAATCTCAATGTTCATGCATTTACTCAATCAACTGCAGCTTGGGTGTCTCTTGCATAATATGGCATGAGATGAACTGTTGTTCTGAACGTGGGTTTACCACAATGTTCTCACAATGGAGACTCACATTCAGGTTTCAGAGGTGTTGTGATCCCTTTGGTGCACAAACTATAGCAGAATGGAATAGTGATATAAAACAATAAGAAACGTGCCCGGATGATCATATCTCCAAACATTGGGTGTTGAATTGCCAGAGTCTCTCATAAGGTTAATGTTTTCAACTCTTGCTCCAAAGAAGATCAACACAGAAATAGTCAGCCTCAGTAAATTCCAGAAAACAACACAAACAATCCTATTCAAGGGATAGGAGTGAAGAAAAATACTGCCAAGTTCTTCCAAGACTCAAACAAAAGATAACAGTTCAGATGGGAAGGTTTCCTCCTAGGAGGATGTCGTTGCTTTGCCCACTGTTAGATGGGTGAAGGACATTGGTTCTCCAATCCTTATGTGCACATTCTTACTAGTCCTTAACCCAAGCTACTTGGTCGACACAATGCCTTTGGGTTCATCCTGCTCACTGCCTACTAGGTAGTATCTGTGGGGTACTCTCTTTGAAGGCCAGAAACAACTTCGTGTTTGACTGGGCCCTATGTTTCAATTTCAGAAAGGAATTGGCAATCTATGGTGCAGTTTGGCAGAGAAGTTTTTCCCTACGGTTCCCCTTTCCCCTCTGGTCTACTTGCGGATCACATTGCACCCTTGTATCGCTATATCTACTCATGGACTGTCTACCCTGTCATTCAGTGTAGTTTTGCAATATATTTCTTCCATTCACCTCTACATTTTCCCTTTGACCACTGAGATTCTTATGTGCCTTCCTGCCGTGTCTGTCTCTATGGAAGGTGTCTTAGTCTTCTTCTGGATCATGTATTCCTATCTCCCTCTCTCTCCTTTCAACCTGTCCCTTACTCTCTTGATGGATCTTTCTTTCAATAACTCTCTTCGAACCTCTGGTCATCTCTGACCTTCTCCTCACAAAAATCCTCTACTCTTCTAAGTTCTTGACTCTGATTCTTCCAGTAGTATCTTCCCTCTGTTCTCTTCTACAAACTCACTTTTATGTCTCTTCCATCTGCTATATTCCTCATCCTTTCTTGAACAATGCCTTTCCCCAAGTTATTATTTGAAAGCAAGTTCAAAAGGTTTCTATCTTTAGTTCTCGTGTGTGCATGCTCGTGGGTTTGTAGACGTTTGCTGCAAGTTGGTGGACTTTTCGTGTGGGTCTGCAGACCAGAATGAGACAGTGGGGCTCACTTACAACTTTGCCGCTACAGATAAAATGCTGGTAATGGTGGCACCAGCATTCTTTCTGGACCGGCAAAGTACAAGTCCGCCAGTGGGGGCCATGGATATCCCGGCAGGCCTGACCTGCCTGTAGATCAGGTCCACACCTCCAGATAAATGACTGAGTAACTGACACTGCTAATGCTGGTGCCAGTGATTCAGTAGTTCCCAACCCATAGACTCCATTGGAATGGGAGCTTACCATCACTCCGCCATCCGTCTGATCCTGGTAATACCAGGATATCGGGCTGCAGAGATGGTAATGCAGCTTTCCCGGTATCCCACCAGAATTACGAGTGGGATGCCGGGAAAGTTGTAATGACCCTCCCCGTGTCTCTGGAATCTACATCTGCAGACCCAGGCTGATCCATGAACCTTGCATATGCCATACTATTGGTGTTTATAGCTGTGCAGGCCTTTGAGTGACTGGGGACCCAAAATGGAGTCTTGAGCGCCATGTGATCGCTCCAGTCAAGAGAACTGGGTCTTGTCAAAGTCATCAATTGATAGATTGGATTTTTTCCATTTATATGCCTTACTCCTACATCTTTCTCAAGAAGGTTGAGGCCTTCATTAATCCATTTGTTGTTGAATATTTCTAGATTGTATTAATGTATTATTATTACATGTTATGGGTATCTCCTTAAGGTGTTTTTCCTCCTATAGGGTAGAGAAAAGGTTTGGGCTGGGCTGAGTCGGGTTGTAACTGCTGGGGAGGATTGATGAGTGATGCTCCAGTGGTTCGAGCTAGCAGCAGGTGACGGTCTTCCAAATGGTGATCTGCATTCTCCGATGTGGGTTAATCGGGCTGAGTCATAGGTGTAACCTCTGGAGTCAGTGTGTGACCTTCCAGTGGTTCTAGACGGGTCCCGGTGTATAGTAATTGATTGAAGCCTAGCAAGTGATAGGCTCAGCAAGGGCACAATGCAGCATGCAGCTGGTTCAAGATGTAGGCAATACAATTCGAATGGGTGGAAGAACGCAAAAGACGGCATTGGCATATTGCCTTTGAATCTATGGGCAGAGAACACAGTGAAACCGGTTATTGGGAAGATGGTGTGATCCTCCGGATGCTGTCAGGCCCACTAAAGGGAACTCGGTGACAGGATGATTCCCTTCAGGGACTGCTAATCCTAGCATTCCGCGATTCTGGTGCAGAGTGGCAGGTCCTGGTCTAAAGCAAATCCCCCTCAATGTGCCCTGGTAGTGGGTAGGAGGCAGAGCTCCTCTCTGCCTCGGAGGGCTTCTTCTTGACCTCAGGCTAAGGGCTTCGGAAAGTACAACTCTCCCAAAAGAGGTCCAGTGAATCCTTCTCATGTGTTGTTTCAAAGTGAATCTAAGAAGGGGTGGGAGATACTTTCTTTTAAACATAAAAGGCCACGTGTGACTGGACTAAAGCTAGCCTGCCTTAGTGGTCCAATCCCTGCTCTTTGCCCGTCAACTTTGCCCTTTTGACATCAGACTCAAAGTGGTTTGCTTCAAAGGAAGTGTAGGGAACACAAAGGAGAGGGAGAGACAGAAAGAAACAAAATGGTGAAAGTCTTGTTCTACTTGAACAGCAACCTCATGGCTCCCACACCCTTCCCTTCTCACTAAGAACATAAGCCCTTACAGAGGCAGCACCCTGGTGTAAGGCTACCCCTTTTGCATGGATGTGCCCTTTGATGTCTGGGCCCAGGACAGCTGCCTGCAGTATGGCTGTCTCTGGCAGAGGCTGTTACCTGCCCTCTCAAGGAGTTCAAAGAAGAGGCGTGGCCATTCATGTTCCTGTCCACCCATTTGCCAGTCTCAAACCATCTGGCCACAATAAACATAACTTTCCACAGCAGAGCTGACTCACAGGAGCTGACACATATGTGATATCAAATTAAATGTGGTGGCTATGATCATAAGTAGCACCATGCACTATGTCTAAACTCAGGCATAGCTATATTTTAGAATGTATCCTGCCACCATCATGGGTTACTTATGATCATCACATTTTTGGTACAGTGCGGCATACCTTAAGTGCTGCCCCTGTGCTGCAGAGACTTGGCTGTTGCTGCGGCTGTCGAGTGGGAACCTTTGACCTTCGAACTTGCTCTGTTCCACTGGTAGAGCAGCTTCTGCAGATCAGGCTACTGATGCAGCATAACACAAGTACACTATGCTTTTGGTATGGCTCAGCAGATTACTCTTTCAGAGATTAAACTGCCTGCATAATTGTATCTATTACTACAAATCAAAAGAGACAGAGCTTTACACCCTTGTGAGATGGCAAATCCTCATAGGGAGGACATCTGATTACATGATGTTTAAAGGTGCCACTTTATGCTGTAGGTATAATCGAACACTTAAATAGATCACGGTGAGTGAAAACTAGGCCTCTGCCTAGTTTAAGAAATCTGTAGTTAGGTTTTAAGGATCTCTTAGCATTAGAGTTTTCCATCAGCTGAGCTTGTGATTACAGCAACACTGTTGTGTGTCAGGTCCGTTGTAGGTGTTGTTTTGTTATGATATTTGGATTTTATTCAGCACAAATCATCACTGTAGTGCTCTTAAAGTGCTGAGTCCTTGTCCATGGTTGAGTGAATTGTGAACCTGCCCCAGGGTGTTAAACCAAACCATAATCTGAGCAATGAGAGGAGAAGGGAAGGTGAGAAGAGGGAAAGAGAGAGTTGGGAATAATGGGTGAATGCAATATTACAAACCAGGGTAAACAAAGATTTGGGTAAAATGACAATAGGTGGAATGCAGGTGTATGTAGGTGTAAGCAGGGATGTGTGTATGAGATATGTAGCTGTCCATTGGGAAATACAAGGTAAAAACCAGGAGAAAGGAAGCGAGACCCCTTTTAGGTATGCAGACCACAGCATACCCTGCATGCACTGGCAAAGTGTTGATTTGCAAAGAGTTGGCCCTGGTTTTCTTGGTGCTGTGATTCCTTTATAGATTGTCATGGAATGTAGGGTTGACGAGAACTGATTACTTTGGGTTCTTTGTGAAGCTATTTATTATGCTGAGAATTATCACTATTTGGATATGTCATATTTCAATAGGTGTATGGGGCTGTACTCTGCGTGGGGTTGTAGATCCTGTTCTGGGATACATTTGTAAGGATCTGGCTATGGGTAGTTGTTGATTTTAGTAAGGAGGAGGAGACCTTAGTGTAAATATGTAATCATTGCAGTTTAGTCTATTTGTAATTAATGAGAGAGCAGGGACATTAGTATCAATGGTTTTGAGTAGGTGGTACCCTCTTTGGATCAGACTTACATCATTTTTTAGCAAATGATTGGGCCAGATATAAGAAATGTGAAGTACACTTTGTTTCCTCCTTGTGTATCCAAAGAGATGGTGTCAGTACAGTTTATTAAATGTGGATTTCGAACTAGGAACATCATTAGAAAATATAGAGTTGCTGGTTGTGCTATCACAGTTGTCCAATATGTGTCAACATCAATGATGGACAGGTAACCAAGAAGCAGTTATGCATTCCACAGAAGATGTTAAAGCCATCATGGGGTTAGATCACAGTGAAACTACCTTGGAGTTTAAGACTTCTAAGCAGGTCATACATGTGAGACGGGAGCCCTGGGGAGGTAAGTTTGCGAGGAGCTACTGAAATGTCACTTTAGGAAGCTGTTATATTTAGTATTTCGACCCGGAAGAGGGGGAGGGTGTCCCTGCATTTTGGTACAAGTGCTTGATGAGGGGTTTCCTATGAGGGTAAAAAAAGTGCAACACAGAATACTGGCTGGGCAAGTCATGGATATATATTATAGTGAGGCGGTCGCCGCCTATAGTTAAGGTGAGTCAGAGACACATAGGAACTCCTCAAAATTCTATTGTTAATAACTTTTGCTTCAAGTAATGGATTTGGCCGAAATATCGAAAGTCATTAAAAGTCTGCCCCCCCAGACACCAACGTTTCATAAAGATTTTTTAAAAAATATTAAAGTTATTAAGCGTGAACAAACAAAAATATGTCCATTTTTGCCAAAGCGCACAGCCCAAACCACTGGACAGATTTGGACCAGCTCTGAAACAACTTGGGCATGAAGCATTGACTCACGATCCATGCATGGTTTGGGGTTATTCCATGCATTAGTTATTTTTAAATGTGATGGAGAAGGGGGTTCCCCCTTCCCCAAAAATTATATTTATATCTCCCATCGAGAGAACAACAAGATGGTGGTCTGAAAACCATGATCCTGCAAAGTGACCTATAATGTCATCATTGTGGTAATAGTCTGCGCAACAAGGGGTGCAAATTTAAGGTGGCTTTAGCTGAATTTCCAGGGTTTTGTTACATTAAGTTCTCACCTTAACGTCCCTGCAACTAAATTTCAAAGGTTTTGTTACAATGTATTGCTCAACTTAACGTCCGTGCAACAAACGTGTTTTTCTTGATTTTCGAGGGTTTTGTTATTCCATACATAATTAACATTAATAATACAGACAATTCAGCTAAGCAAAACACTGTATTATGTCTAGAAAGTAAAATAAAAAGAAATTGGACAACAACATTCCCCTCCAATAAACCTATTGTTACAAAAAAAGAGTTTGCATTTGTGCAAAACGTTTTTTAAGTTTTTACATTTATATGTACTGTTCATGAATAGTTATTAAAGTGCTACAGTAACTGTCAATATATTACAAAATAAATATTTAGAAGACAACTGCCCATGTATATGTAGATATATATATATTTTTTTTTTTTAAAAAAAGGTTTTATAGTCGTGTCTACCAAGGATACATGCACGGCTACATGCAGCAATGACTGAGGGAGGGGTAACCTGCGTGTGCAAAAAGAGCCAATAGAACGTCGACATCCTTCAATTCGGCTACACATCTTTGTGTCTAATATGCCAGCCAATGGTATCACACACTGCAGTTCTGCACCTACACGTTGTACGCGTCAACACACGATCTAATCACACATTGCGAAGTATTGACACGAGTACGCCCATGACATTTGATGTAGCCCATGCATGCGAAATAAGCCAATGGGACGTCAAACTCCTGTAGCGTATGTACACCTTTTTGCGTATAATGCATCAGCCAACCGTAACACACCCTGGGTCTCCGCTCCTACACATGACTTTTATACGCATCAATGAACTCTCCAATCACACGTTGCTCTGTATCGATGCAGCTACGCCCACACCATTTGATGACATCCACGCATACAAGCCTGTCCAATCAGATGACACAGAAGTCTGAAGCCGTGAATAATCACCACACCCACAAAAAAAACTTTACACTAATCATTGCTTTCTGTACTTGCTATTGAAAGCGTTTCTGAGTAACTGCAAGCACTTTTGGCACTTTACCCCTTAAAATATTCATCCTGTTTATCCAGTTTTCCCAAAATCCAATTTTCCTTTGTCTTGTGATTTGTTTAGTTTGTCTATTTTTTGTTTTATTTTTTAGTTTTCTTTTTTCTTTTTTCACTTTTTCATTTTTTGCAGCATTGTCTTTTTCATGTTGTCATTGTTATTCTTTTATATTTTCCTCCCCGTTTGGACATTCCAACATTTCCGACCACGACAGTAGGAGCAATGAGGATGATGTAATCATTTGGGTCAACAATCCTTCACCACCAATGAAGCACACAGGAATGAAAAAAACTGCAGATAGTTGGCGCTTTTTTAAAGTGAAGGAACACTGCTCCAGAAAAGAGGCACGGGAGATACTGTGAACCTTCTGCAATCAGACTCTATGCTGTGTGCCTTCCGATAGCCCGTCTCAAAGTCTACGAACATCGATAATGATCAACCATCTGGGTCAAGTCAACTGGGACGATGTCGATGTTTAATATCGGAAAGCCTGTCAACATCACAAAAGAAAAATACATGGGGCCCGTTCCTTGCATAGGCGAAGATCAGCACCACCTCATAACCTCCATCCACCAGAGCATCAACAACCCCAAATGAAAATAAAGCCTCTACATCAGCAGTGGTATCCACTATACTGACTCCTCTGTTACCGACACCCAACCTTTCCAAGATGCAAATCATGTGTAAAGGATGCTGCAAATGGGTAGTCAAGGGAGATGCCACAATTGAGCAATGGCTGAAGTTAATCACTGAAGATCAGATTGTCAGATGCTTAGTATTATTTTTTTAAATGGCACCCCCTTTTAAAACAAAAAACAAAAACATATTTTTAAAAATATATGTTACATATTTTAATTCTGTTTGTTATATGTTTAATCTGTATTTTCCTCCTCTATTCCACCCCCTCTTTCCATCCCCCCAAAAAGGCCCTTTTAAGGGCCACCTTTTATGTATTGTAATTTATTTTATGCAGTTTCAGTTCTCAAACTTCCCAATTGTTGCCTGTAGCCACGGTTAACACTCAGACTTCATGCATTGTGGTGGCAAAGATTTGGGGAATGTACGAGGGGTGTCCCTTACTTAAATCAATAAAAATATATTTCGAAAAAAGACATGGGAAAACTAGTGGAACTGTTTGCTCACACCATCTTTTCCAATCTCACTCAGAGTCAAACATGGAGATGGTCCACCAGATGCAATGGTCAAATTGAGAAATCCCGGAGAAATGTTTTAATAAAGCAGTTTCCACATTCATGACAGACCACAACCAATTATGGATTGCGAACAACAACATACAGTTCTACATAGCTAATTTCTATAGAAATGATGGAGTACAACTAACTGATGCAGTGTTCCTTCATAAAATCAAAACAGTACTCATAATGTGCTAAAGTTCAACACTCAGTGCACCCCAAAACAGTTATTTTAAGGACTACTTATATAAAAATACACTAATACAATAAATATTGACAAAAACATTTTGTATCATAACTGTGGCTACAGTTCATTGACTTTTATTATAACCGCTGTTACAAAAAAAGTCAGTTGTCAAGAGACTAACTTCAAGTTTTATACTACAATCCAACTTAAATGATCAATATAGAACAACAATACGCATGTACTTATGTAAAGTAACTGAAAAATAAGAAACCATAGAAAAATACATAACAGTAAGCTAGATAGGCAAACATTTCACACCTACACAACATAATACCATAAGTAAAACTACACAACTTAAAATACATTCTATGGTGCATCTAAAACTAGACTACACTTGCTCCTTTTTATATTAATTTTGTTAAGCTATTTTCTTCTATGTTTCTCCAAAGTCTCACATGCTCAAACGTCTGAAAACACACATCCAAAATAAAACACTCATCCAAAATAAAAAAAGACTCTCTTATACCTAGCAGGTCACTGACCATGGCCTAAACAAAGTACTTTCAAAAAAATATAAAACACTGACACCCCAAACTATATTGCTGTGGATACTGTCCTTGTAGCCTCGGATATAGCCGCGAATATCAGCAAAACGGACCCAAAACATGTTTTCCTGCCCCCCGCACCTCACCAAGTTCTGCACTCATCTGTTCCAGCTCCCCCCACTCCCCAGATGGCCTCCACACCTCCCCTGCCATCCCCTTACCCCCACAACACACGCAGCTTCTGTGACGCAGTTTGCTAGGAGATGTCGGCTATTTGCTTATATAGCTGGGGCTACAGTAAGCTTTGTGTTGCAAACTCGGTCCCTGTACCCCCTCCAACTCCCAAATTTTACTCAGTGCCCTCTAGCCATCTCCCCACTTCTACCCTGACAGCATTTGTATGTTTATTTTTACCTGAAAATAGCTTTTTACTGTGTTTAATTTTCCCATAACCTCAGCTAAAGATGTGAATATATCTCGCATCGAGAAAAAAACAAGATGGCGGTTGTTTCATTTCTGAAAACCATGATCCTGTAATGCACCATGGGAGATATAACTATAATTTTTGGGGACAGCGCACCCCCTTCTCTGTCAAATTTGAAAATATCTAATGCACGGGATAACCCCAAACCACGCATGCATTGCGAGTCAACGCTTTGTGCCCAAGTTGTTTCAGACCTGGTCCAAATCTGTCCAGCGATTTGGCTGTGCGCTTTGGCAAGCATTTACCTTTTTTGTCTATGGGAAAATGAATGGGAAGTAGGCTGCGCATTTGGATTTTTTTTTGTTCATGTGTAATAACTTTTATATATATTTTTTTATGAATCTTACAAAACTTTGCAGTCTGTGGGGCCTGCAGATGTTTGCTCACTGAGAGGTTCCTATGTGTCTCCGACTCACCTTAACTATGGGGCAGCGACCGCCACCCTATAATATATATTTATGTATATATATATAATCAGTACAGATCTTCTCTTTGCGAGTCAATTGGGTTGGGCCATTTGGTTTGTGGCACAACTGTGCATGGCTTCTATCGATATCCGTGACCTTGGCGCTTCATGGGGACCACTGGTGAAGGAAACCACGCTTTTTCCTCGTCAAAGTACTCTGGTTACTTTTCGGAACTCCTGATCACGTGGGAACTGCTTGTACTAGCTTGGGCACTCTCCAGCGTCTCTATTTTCCGGTGCCTATGGTACCTTTGTCTTGCCACTTAAATCATACATCTTCAGTCATGCCAGTACAAAATACACCTTAATCACGGACATCTGTAACATGCAACTGCATATTTTGGAAACGGCTCCCTTTAACATGCTTGCACCCAGCGCCCTTAACACATAATTATGCATCGTAAGACCAGATGCAACATGTTTTTTTTGCTCTGTAAAACATTTCTGTGTTGTTTACTGTCCTTTTTGAAGCTGAACAATGACACATGTCATGGTTCGTCTCTTTCTGCAAGATATTTTTTTTTTCTGTTTTATGCTCAAAATTACTGTCAACAAAGAGAGGGATAATTGGGGGGAAACGAGCCCAGGCAGCATTCTATTTCTGCACGTTGTCAATTGATTAAAATGTTCTGATCGTTAGAAAGATTAAAAATGTGCTGCTGAAATCAGCGGCGGACACTGATTATTTGCTGTTGCGCTGAAAAGAAATCACTATCCCTTTAATGACTACAAACAACAGAGTGTGCAGAGCCTCACAGGCTCTGATAGCAAAGATGGCAGATGCAGGCTTGAGACGGTAATTAAAGAATGAACACAAAAAACAGAGAGAGAGATGTACGGGGTTCTTTTTTTTTTAGGCCATTTTTAATTTGCTTATTGTTCCCTCTCTCTTACTCATATAATGACACAGATGTGCAGCAGGACTACACAGCCTGTGTGCAGGGAAAGCAGGATGGCACCGTGTTTGTTCTGCGTCACATTTACTACACGTGTACTCTTGTCTGGAAACGGCATACGAGCTCTGAGAAGCAGAGGCCTGATCAATCATTTTTCATCCGCGCTTTCTGCCACTGGGGAATCAACACATGCTTGTCTATGTGGAATGCATTCTAATTGCTCCTTGTGCTGCAGGTGGGTGCGCCCACAAACCTGCACTAGCTCTTCCAGGAGTCATCATTATATCAAAAACTAAAAAATATAGTGGTGTATTTTGGAAAGTACATTGCAATAGTGTTGTCCAGAATGTTCAGCACTTTCAGAGGTGTTCCTATTGGCTGTTGCTAAGCGTATGTTAGTGAATCACAGAAGAGAGTACCTTACTAATCGGCTACACCATTAGTCACTTGCTTCACTTTATTTGTAATCCATTATATAAAAGTGAACATGTATGGGTTTGCGGCTTCTCATATGTTCCCTATACAATTACACACTGTTTCACCAATCTGTACCAAATGTTGCAGATTTGCCTGTACCCATGATGGAATGAAAGCCCGGGCAATACCAGGTATATTCTCTAATAACATATATAATACAGGGCAGCCTGCAATATCTGTTTAAACGCCTGGCAATCATTTTTTATTACAGGCTAGTTATTTTGTTTTGCTCTTTTTTTCCCATCCTTGACCAGGGATCCTTTTATTAGTGTGTACATTTTCTTTAATTTTGTAAAAACTTTATTTAAATAACAGGCAGACATGTTATACAAGGCGGTCAATATTTCTCATTAATACAATCATTTTTGTATGATACTCCCGGAATGGTCCCCAAATATCTTTTGGCCTGCTGTTTGATGTTACCGTTCTGGTATGCCCCTCTTCCCTTTCATGTGCATAGGTTAATTCACTTAGCCATCCATGTAGTGTTGTTGCGGTCGTAGATTTCCACTGCAGTAACACACATTTTTTCGCTGTAACACATCCCATGTTGAACATTCTGCGTGTTTTAATATTGACGTTTTCCGATGTCTCCCAACAGGTATTTAGGGGTAGGGGGGATCTTTGTCATAACATGGAGTGGCTCTGCAACCTCCCGCCAGAATGGTATCACGTTTGGGCAGCACCAGAACATATGGATTGTGTCTGCTCCATCTGCCCCACATTTCATGAATTTGATCCGAGGCATCGCGGGAGAATTGTGCCACTCTGGCTGGGGTGTAATGTAGTCAATGTATGAGCCGTAATCAGGCATTGAGCGAGACATCCTTGGTTAAACAACAGTATTATCGCCACTTTGTCTCATCTATACTCGCTCCAATGTCCCTCTCCCATTTACCCTTTACGGTGTTACATTGCACCTTACTGTTCTGTATTATTACATATAGCCTTGAAATCAGCCCCCTCCATTCTTCTCACATTACTATAGCCTCTATGCCAACACATGGGTCGGTTCCTGGGGGAACGATGGCCACCTCTTCCTAACTGCTGCTCGCATTCTGAAATATTGTAACATTTTAACTGGGTCATCTCCCAATGTTATCTTGTATTCCTCCTCAGTTATGAATCTGTCCTCTGGGTACAGATCTCCCAGCTTCATTACCTTCCCTGGATCCCATGATATTTGGACATCTAAATCGAATGTTGGGGAAGGCCTGGACTGTTCCACAAGCAAATTTTGCTACTATATGGGGCAGATATACCAAAGCGTTTAAATATGTGGTGCCATGTGCTCACAGTCGTTCACACTGGGTGAAATGTGCATGAATCCGTGTATTGATCGTCGAAGAGGACCATTTTAAGGTTTGTTGGGGCCGCACCATAGCGCTCCAGGGCTCAGTGTCTCAAACTGTTATCTAACTGGTACCAATGTCCAGCATAATGAGCCTGTGCTCCTAGATAGTATAGTTTGAAATCTGGGGCAGCAAATCATCCCCGGTCATATGGCTCGGTTAATGCCTCCCAGTTCATAACGGCCATTCCGCCTTCCCAAACAAATTGTGCTACTAATGATCAGAGTTTCTTAAAGAACCTTTGTCCTTGCCATATCGGGATGGTGTTGAAATAGTATAGTAGTTTGGGCACCACTATCATCTTGAGTAGTGAGACCCTGCCGTATAGGGACATCGGGATCTTGGACCATATGTTCAATTTTACTGCCAGTGCATTGATGAACGCTTTGTGGTTCCAATCATATAACAGTTTCTGTGTTCGGTTAACCATAACACCCAGGTATTTTAAGCAGGTTGGGTCCCATAAGAAACCATATATGTCTTTTGGTATAATAGAACATTCAGTTAACAGAAACAGCTCAGATTTTGTGGTGTTAATCTTGTATCCGGAGTGATGTATAAACCTGGCTTCCTCCTCCATAACTGGCTTAATATTTGACTGTGTGTTCATTACAGGCTAGTTCTGACATCACAACTGATCTGTAATAAGAAAATGACATCACAAGTGCCCTGTAATCAGTTGTTATGCTTCTTAGTGACATCACAATGCATGCCGCTTATACCAGCAGAGAGCCTTCTAGCTGTCAATCCAGCACTGAACATTGTGAAAATCTTTTAGAAATCCTTGCTCACAGATTAGTTTTCAGTCTAACTTTACAGACATTAATTGAAAGAGAGCTGTTTATGTTAGAATGTTCAATTTGTGCACGGATGGAGTTTAACACATGAGCAAGAATCTGCATGTTATTACTTGTTTCAAAGCACAAATGAAAACTTTGTTGATACATTTTATTAAATTACTTCAACTAATTTTCTGAAAAAAAGGGGCAGCATTTTTTTTTTTTATCCAAGCAGATTCTATATTGATTACATGTATCAGCAAATCGAAAAGGTCTTACATGATATCATGCAAGAGACGAGGTATTAAAGGGAATGACCGTGTGTGGCCATGTATTATAAGGAATAATATACCCCCCACCATACATACTATGGCTATTAAAAGTCACGCTGCAGTTCCCTGACCATATACTGGAAGTCGGCCTTTGGCATCATTCCTCTATTTGGTCACAATCTCCTCAGTGATATGCAATATCCTTATAACGTACAGTAGGGGGTACTTTATCCCTTAGATATTGTGCATGATATGCTCTCAGTCACCACTAGGTGCATAATGAGTAAAGGACAAACAGGCACAAGGAGGGTGTGGTTGGAGGTTACTGGTTTCTCACAGTGCGTAGGAACAGTCTTCCTTGCCTTCCTCAAGGAGTAGGGACTAGTTCATGTTATATGCAGAAAAGCAATTTGGGCAGTTATTTTTTGCTTAACCAAAATTGTATTCACTGGCAAATTGTGACTCTTCCCCATTTCTTGGCATATTTTTCACCTGACCAAATTTGGATTTGTGCAGGAATGCAGCGATGTGTGACATCAAATGCAAAAACTACAACAATCAAATTGATTTGTTTAAAGAAATGGTTCTTACCAAAACATATTAGGTCTAATTTGCAAACGCGTTTTTCTATGGGATTTCCTATTGAACGACGTGTTTGTATAGCAGGCACATTGACTCTTTCACGCTTGATTGGAATGAATTTTAAAATGTATTGACTTGTTAATTGTATATTGGTGTTATGGAATTGTTCATTCGACACATAAAACATTTGTATGCTAGTAAAGCAGAAATGCACTTTTTGGGCAAAATAACACATGTTGAACATTATCAATCTGAATTATTATTCACTATTAGCCAAAAGATGAGGCAGACGTTGACTGTTATGTCGGTAAGGTGGCTCTTCCAAAGTTGGCTATTTGGACACAGGGGTGTGTGTAACCTCTTTTCTGATGTAGATTGAGGTATTATCAGCAGGGCATGACAGACTTTTCCATGCATCAATGGGTTAATGATTGATGTGTTGGTTCTGTCTCTTTCTCATACCTATCGATCAATACAAGACTGAAAACTGTCTGAATCATCAAATATTCCTGGCTGCGTGTTTCTAAAGTAGAGTGTTAAGGGGTCAGGTGTATACTGTCGGAAGGGCACTATGCATTGAATGTTTTCTACGAGAAACTAGAAGCCCCTAGAGTTGCAATGATCCTATAGTTTCCAATCTCACTTGTTAAGAGTCACCCATGAGAGAGCCTGAGGCAACATATAGATATTATACTCTGTAGTGTGTCAGGCATGTTATCACTCGTTTACTAAACAACCTTTTTTAAGCAAAGATAGAAATCTGTTGTCCATAAAAGAAGTGCAGAGTGCTACGAAAAAGATTTTTTGCAATGTTGAACTTTTCTTGGATTCAGCAGAAAGAGGTGGGAATTCTAGTATGTGGGCAGAAAAGTCAAATAAGTACACGTGACAAGTAAGTGAAAAGCATACCTCATATGATGGCTGTGTGTGATACGTGGATACACATCACATTTTATGTCTCGGTGCAATAAACCTAGCAGCACATTACAAACAAGAAGAGAGAAGGCCTGATTTACAATGTTTTTTTTCCAATGGAATTACACCATTGTAAAACGCGTTTGTAAATTAAGCCCAGAATGTCTCATGCAAAGCTCCTGCATTTGTACAGGGGAACTTGTGATATCTAAATAGGTTTTAGAGCTCCAGCAAAGCACCACTTTTTGGAGAAACACTATTTAAAGTAATCATCTAATTGGCTCATGATGTTCTAGCGTCCTCACAGCGGATATCTTGTCTGACACTGTCGTTTCTCCTGAACATTTCGTACACTAGAGCCAAGGCACGGCTACCTTTTATGTAATGTAGTCTGCCTGGGCTCTGCTTGCAGCCCAAAACTGTTTCTGTACAGGTGATTAATTTTTACATAATTGGGTTGTTTTTCTCGTTTTCTTCCCACCCTTAGCATCATAACCCTGTTGCATTATTATACTTTTTCTTAACTTGAGCTGGTTTTGTTCTTTGTAATCATGTATATCTTTGTGTAATATATGTAGCACCACAATCAGGGGTGGACTGTGAAATAAAAGAGGCGCTGGAAATAATTACTGGGGACCAAAAGAGGCGCTGGAAATAATTACTGGGGACCAAAAGAGGCGCTGGAAATAATTACTGGGGACCAAAAGAGGCGCTGGAAATAATTACTGGGGACCAAAAGAGGCGCTGGAAATAAATACTGGGGACCAAAAGAGGCGCTGGAAATAATTACTGGGGACCAAAAGAGGCGCTGGAAATAAATACAGTTCAAAGTGGCCCCATATGACACATTTTCATCATCTCCGGAGTGGCCTCTAGGCCAATGCACCCCTGACCACAATACCCGAAGCTTGGCATGTAACCTGACTGAGAAATTCGAACTCATTATTATTAGCCCCAATAGTAATAACAGGACAAGGAGTTATAGTATAGGAGTAGTAGTACTTTCACTATTATTCTTTATTAAAGGGCCTGTGGTGACACCTGCTTCATCAATCATAGTTCGTTTTTTTTGTTTCGCTTTTTTCAGTGAAGGGAACCAGTCTATAAATTGAGAATTTATAATGCGCTCCATGTCGGAGACCTGCCTCTAAGCGCAGGACCGCTGTTCGAACCTGTGACACACGGCGTGTGTCTTGCTTCCAAGACAAGAACATTGCCCCTAAGCTATCCTCCCGACTCACTCCTTAGATTATAATTGAACGAGTCACTGTTTGTGTAGGACACTATTCCAAAAAGTAAAAAGGGCGAGCAAGCGCCTGCTAAATGAAATCCATATTATTTATGTATTTATTTATTAGGTGATGTAACTTACAATAAGTCTTTCACCTTGCCAGTGGATACAAGCAAACTACAAAATAACAAAATAATAAAATAGCAAAATAACAAAATAGCAAAATGAAGGGGGCAGGGGAAATGAGTAATAAAAAACATTATTCAAAGATAAAGATTGTGCACTCCAATATCATTTCTATATCGAGGTAAACAAAAACCAAAAAAAAAAAACAGGCCAGTGCATCTGATGCCGGGCACACATCATGGTATGGCCTTGGCAGCCTTCCCATGTCTCCACAAGTTGTCAGTGCCTAGGAAGATTGTGCTGTGGACTTTTACTAGTCTTTAGGGATGTTTAACACCATGGGGCCCTTTCCCGGTACCACAGACCTTGAGAGAATCCCTCAGAATCAGGAGGGGCCTGTCCTGAAGATCGAAAACCATTAACCATGCAAATAACCTGAGAATTAAGCCCATGCAGCATTTCTAATGGGTCTCTTCCGGTTAGCTATTTTTATTAACCATTTCTACCATTTTTACATTTTACAAAATCATAATCAAGCTATCTTTTCATGAATGACACAAGACGCTATAAGTAACTGTACTGATTATGCAAAGCATGCATGCATGTTTGGCAGACATGTTGATACTGTGTGCATATAGCTCTTCAGTGCACTCATTTAGGAAATCATGTTGGTGCAATGACTTGCCCAGATGAAGGTCAAGCAACTAATTCTGGACTGAAACATGGCTCGAGGATTTGGGAATTCTGTTATATAATTGGGCAAAAGAATGCAGTGGAACACAATGCATTATTGTTTTGACTAAACATTCTTCACCTTTGTTCTCTTGTTTTTATATTGATCATATACGTACAATGTTTAATCCTCTACACAAGTGCATGCGATGGTCCCGATTCACACAAGCCTTTTACAATGGCACAGTCCCATTGAAAAGCGCTTTGCAAAGCAGGCCTGGTGTGTGTTAATACTCGATGCAGAAATATGAACGGATTCTCATGTTTTTAACAGCTGTACGAAGTCGTTCATATGATTAATGTAGCAACACGGTAATCAATTCCAGGCGGGCTTAATTTACTTGTAGAGTTTCTGTGACTGGGAATATGCTTTTGCACGTAGGCCTGGTCGTTCAACGTTCGTGTGAAACGGAACGTTCCTTGGAGGCACATACCCTACCATGCAAACGTGTCTCCTTTAGACGCTTGTGGTTACATATGCTTTGTACGGTAGGTCCAAGAGTCAAACATTGCACAGTTCGAGCTGTGGAAGGACTGGCATGTTCCCCAGTGGCTCCAAGATGGAGGAACTCTCCTGCATAAACGCTCTGAATAGCAGCACCATGTCATTTGCATAATGACGTAATACGGGACCTGATTTACAGAAGTGTTTTTCGGCAGTGCAATGCTGCTTTGGTTCATTGTGTAGCAATGTTTTTTGTGTCCTTTCATGTACTCTTTCCCGCTGTTGGAAAGATTCGCCTGCGTTGCAGTCGTTCATTCATGCACTCAATAGCACTCTTGGGAGTTGCGCGTCGGATGCGCGCGGATGTCAGCCCATTCGCTCAAGCCAGCACTGTCCCAGCGAGCTCGCGCCTCCAGACGCTCGCGCTGCACTCACGCCTCGCGCTGTGCACGATCCCCAGCATTATTGTTCTTACTATTATTAACTCGGCAGAAACATGTCCCGAAAACAAAATCATTAGAATGAAGTGCTGAGTGCAGTTGAACCTAATGGATATCCTGGTCAGCGGTTGCCCCCATAGAGCCCATTTCTGCCGCCGGAGGGACCCGGCGCACGAGCTGCCTTTGATGAATGAGGTAATTAGTGAACCCACGTTGCTCGCGTGGGTGCGCGCATATTCAGGCAGGATAAGCACCCCTCGCCCTGATAATGTAGACCAGAGCAGGCAAAGCAGGCCTGTCTTTGAATGCCAACACGCCAAATGAATCCAACATGCGCTCTGCGTTGTCTTTCCAATATAAAGCGTGCTTTCTGGGTGCCGAGTAGCCCCAGCAATGCCAGGCATCTGCGCATGAAGGGACGCGCACTTTGCTCACCCATTCAATAAGCGCTAATGCTATTCATGAGCCATTTCTTTAGAAATATATTAACATCACTTCTGATGGCAGAAGTTCAGATCTCGGAACGAGCAGACCTGCGTTATATGCATGCATAATTATAATCATATAAATCAAAGCCGCGGGCCGGTCTGGAGTAATGTAGTAGAAACAAGGGATTTACCCCCCGCCTCCATCCCCACAATCTCCCCCGGGGAGGTCACCTGCAAAAAAGGCAAGTAACCAGAAAATAAAGCTATACCATATGAAAAAGACGCAAGATGAAACCTTTTAATCAAATAAAGATTAGCGAGCTAAAACCCAGAGATTGCTTTTTCTACTAGTAGAAATAATTTCCTAGATGCAATCCAGCTGATAGAGGATCCTGCATATGCACAGTAGGTTTCCATGTGCGCACGAGCCTCTGTCAATGGGAAGCAACACTGGCAATGACAACCGATTGGACGTTTGTGTAGGCACTTGCCTTATACCTATACAAATAGGCAAGCCAAAACTGTTGGCTTTGCCAATGCCTGTTTTTAACAGAACCTCAGTGAAGGACCTGCATTGTGCTTCCAAATCTAGTGGCTGAAGGCAGACCTGGTTATATTTATTCCACCAATAGCACTTTTACAGCTGTAATAAAGTCATTTGTCTTCATTACGAGGTTGGCGGTAACCCACCGGTGCCACTGGCGGGTTGCCGCCGACCTCGTAACACTGTTTCCGCTGCCTTATATCCCGATGCCACTGAGATATTACAAGTCCCGGTGGCTCGGGATGTCAGGCGGCAGGAAATGTAAGTCCCCATTCCCGTGGAGTCCCATACGGGAATGGGGACATGGAAGCCCCAGCACCATTGCTAACGGTGCCAGTGCTTCTGTGGAAACCATGCCAGCAGGGGCCGGCAGGTCAGACCTGCTGGGAGCACCGTCCCCTGCAGGCATACTCGTAGTCTGGCGGTCCAGAATGGGTGCTAGAACATTGCTACCGGCACCCTTATTTCCGGACCACCAAACTTGTAATGAGGCCCATTAACTCTCAGAAGACTGCTTTGAAAAAACACTGGCAGGAACTTTGAGTGCACAGTTTAATGGTAAGCCTTGTTTAAAGCGAGCTGAAGGAGTTCCCACGAGGATGTGTTTTGGGCGGGGATGTGCTGAAACTGTGTGGGAATGGCGATAGAGATTAGCCTGGTCATGGGCAAGCAATGGGTGGGCAAATAACCAAACAACACCTACACGCTGTGTGTCCCTCCTCGTCTGTCATTTCTCCCTCTCTGTACTCCAATGCAATGGTTTCCGCTTAGAGTAGCCCAAAATAAAATTGAGGGCCTTGAAAAAGACAAAAAACATCTAGTGTCATATTGAAATAGTCACAAGGAAGGGCAAGCTGTTGTGATAATAATTGTACATACCACACGAGGAAGAGTGTTGCTGCTTCCCTTCGGCAGAGTTGAACACTCCCATTAGTAAGTGACTCCAGCATGTTTCAGAACCTCCCATTTAGTGTGTGCTTTATTGAAGAGTTTGGTACTCTAAGATCTGCTGTATTTGTGTCAGGTGCAGATGATTGGTGAGTGAGGTCACCTTGAGAGTCACTGCTATTGACTATTTACCGACTTCACCACACACACATTTGCTTGATACAAAAAACTGCACCTGAACTTTTGGTTTCTGGCTGCCCCTGCTCATTTTGTGCAAGGTGCAACCTTCCCCTGATAATTGATTATTTTATTTTCATAATACAAGAATTATGATCTAGGCAGCTGACAGGGACTGCCAGTGAGTTTGCATTGGTATTGACTGATAATGACTAGTTTCTTACAAGTGCCACCGAAGCAAAGCTTGTTTGCTGCATGTGTGCTGCTCCAACAATTGGATTACCAAGCGTGTTCCTCCCCATGTTATGCACCTCCTTTGTGGACAGAGAATCCTATCGTGGCGAGTGATTAATGCAATCATTCTACAAAAACTGAAGTGTTTCCTCCCAGACGGATTTATTTAATGAGAATAGCAGTATTGGGGTGAGCTGCTATTTGGAATTTAATAATAATGCTACTCACCCCCGAACAACACCTGCATTCTACAGCGTGCACATGCCCGCACTCTTACACACACACGCATATATATGCCATGTTACTGTCAAAGATGAGAAAACAGCATGACAAGGGCAGTTACATTTTGTTTCAAGTGCCGCCTCTGGTGATATAGGGTGGCAACAAGAAGGATGTTTATATGTTCTCTTAGAAAGACCCACCAACTACAATGAAGGAAGTGGAAACAAGGATGGTCGACATGCTGCCAGGGACGTCATTTCACCAAAATGCCTGAGGTAGTGGAAGTGACAGCACATGACCATTGATCTCTGGTGATATCACAGGAAGTGATGGCATTTGACGCCACCCCAAAGTGACATTACAGGAAGCGATGGAACACAACCTTTCCCCCCTTGACAAAATAGGAAGTGGTATCACATAGCATTGTTTCTAAGTACACTACGCAAAATATGGTTATGATATCACTGTAAAGTGAGGTACATTTCATAAAAGAACGGATCACCATATGTATCGTCAATATCACTGCGTAAAGGCCCATAATACCAAATTACTGTGAATTCAAGCACACGTCCAAGGCCAAACTATAATTATGTATTATTATATAGCACTTATGCTTAAGTGCATCATATAAAATAAATATACATACACTATCACCTAACCTGTGTCAGTACTCATTTATCATCCTCAGCAGGTTGAAAGGTTGAGTTGACCTTGCTGGGAGTTGAACCTGCAACCTACAGCTCACACACACAGTGCAGCAGCAAGTGCTCAACCCACCGAGCTATCTTACCACTATACTGCTAAATTATAATTTTGGGCAGATTTAAAACTGACAAATTGCCTTGCTGTAAATCCACCATTTTTGGAGAAAAAGTGACAGATTAGCCTACAGCTTGTTGCTGGAGGTAAATCCTTCACTTTGCCTCCAAGAGTTGTAGGATTTACCGTGTGGTAATTCTGCTGGAGGTCAATCTGGCAAAAATCCCCATGGAGTCCTAATGGGGAGTTACCACCACTTGTAATCCTGTAGTAATGCCACGGGACCAAGTGGTAGTAATGGTAATGGAGTTTTGCAGTAATTTTTCAGAGTTACCACCAAATTACCGCCAAACTCATAATCAGGCCATATGTGTATTATCCCCCAGGCAAGACTGTCTCGGCTACTAATAGCAAGACTTTAGCCCTGGGTGTTGCCTTTATTTGTTCCTGTTGTGAAGGCTGATAATACCTTCCGTAGGAGACAGCCCCAACCCAGGAAGCTGGCTTGGTGATAGGAATCAAAGGAGTAAACCCATTAACCCAGGATTAGCCTCACACCAGGGTGTTGCAAATCTAAAGAACTTTGATTCTATTGAGAAGGGGAGGGGTGGGGTTAATGTAGCTAGAGCGAACTCTGTACAGTTGGAGGATGATTCCACCATCTTATTTCTCTTCCTGCTCCCCTCCCCAACCTCCTGTATCACACAACACTTTGGGTGGGATGTCATATGGCAAAGTCCACTGGTTCCAAAAACACGTTTTAACCCGGAACCAAGGTAGCTTTAGTCCAGTCACCCATGGGCATGTACCTTTAAAAGCAGGCGTCTCCTACAACTCCTCAAATTCACTTTGGAATAAGTACCTAAGATGAATTTCATTGGCCCTCTATTGGGAGAGTTGACATTCCAGATCCCTCCACCAGAGAGGTGAAGAGTGAGAGTCCAAAGCAGAGAGGAGCACTTGATCCCCTACCTATCCCAAGCGCACATTGCTTCTGGAACAACACCTTCATCTCTGCCAATCACACTGCTGGCAGGAAGGACCTCAACTTGGTGACAGACCCCTGAAGGTGTGCGCCAGGAATATATTTACATTTCTAGTTATTGATTTGTTTACATAGAAATATCTCAGGCCTTATACATGTCACCATGGCAATCCCACGCCACAATATGGGACAATACACATGTTGCATTTAATCAGAGTATTGTGTTTTATTTAAAATAATAAATATTAGAAATTAAATGTGCTCCACTAACTTTCAAGGTTGTGAAAGTGACTCACAATATATCACATAAATACAGGCAGTTTCTATAGAGAAAGAAAAAAACATGACCTGCCTGTGATTGTCTTGCTAATATTTTCATACACATGTACACACATATTCACTCATAGAACAGCAATTATGCATGACTTTGCAAGCCTGTAAGTGACTACTCATACTTTGTTTCGTAGGTAAACATTCACATGATGGTTATAACATTTAATTCACATAATCCACAATATGGAATTATAGTTCTCTACCTGAAACCAGTCTTTTCTTAATATTTAAAAAGGCGAGGCAGATCTCATGAAAATGTGAAAACAAAATAAATGTACTTAAATTTCACTGTAACCATTAACACATATTGGCATCATAGAAACATATTGGCTCTAACGGGTTCTCTTTGATTGGTTGGACAATATCTGTGACACACTATGGGCCCTTGGCTTGGGCATAGATACAGTTCAATATTTTTGTAGCTTTTAATTGATTTCAATTAATTTGAATGCTTGGGCTCAAGAATTCTGTTTTCTTTGTGAATTCTGGGCTGGTAGCACACTCGTCTCTCTGAATCAGGCTCACCCTCTCAACACCCCGCTTCTACGTGTCCAGTGAAGGAAGTGATTTCAATTACTTTCTATGGCAGACACTAATCCAAGGACTTATTGTCCCGCATTTCAATTTGAGATGCCTAATGCTTCCAAGGTCCAATATTGCAGGAGGTAAGCAAATTACAAAGCACACATATCTTGTACTTTATTCCCTCTTTCAGTGGCATGGCCTATAAAGAGGGTCCTCCAAGATACTTTTAAATGGTGTCTAGGATTTAATTAATTCTTGGGACATTTGTATGAATAGCCTGCGATGATTGTACTCAATGTTGGTTTGTCTTTCAAAACCCTACTACTGGCAGGGACAACACACAATGTTAGGCAGCACTACCAGGAACACCCTTGCTTTCAGTTTGTTCACCTACTCCCAAAATCCATCTCAGGGTTTCTGATTCTCTCTTGCAAAAGCGATCTGCATTCAGTCCCATATGGAAAGGCCTTTTTAAGAAGATTTCTCATCAGCTAGTTCCAGTTGGAACCACAATCAGCTTTACTCCTGCCAGATTGGCACTCTGGCTTTTCTGCTTTCCCAAAACATTCTCTCCTTCATATGTGTTTGGGCTTAAATATCCAGCAAGCAGAGCCATGCAGCATCATTTGACACAGTATTTTAATTGAAAAGAGCCTGTGCTCACTTACTCCCACCATGGCCCTCCGCCTTGCTTTCATTTGCCCATTGTTTGTGTGGCTGGCATTACATGTTTACATGTTTAGGATAAAACACAGTTATTGCAGATGACTTAAAGAGACTGTGGAACTGATTCATGGAATATTTTCACCCTATTTTCACTTTGCACGGCAAAAATACACTTTGCACTGTTCCATGAATCAGGGTGTTTGTTGGCAGTGCAAAGTCACTTTGCACCAGTGGAAAGTACTTTGCACCGTGCCAAATATTCCATGAATCAGGCGCTGTATGTCTTGTAAGATGATGTAGGCATCAGTATTGTTGGGAGTCTTTAAGGCATAGATTAAAGTCCCAGAATAAAAGTATCACCTTTCTTACAACGTTTGTATGTAGATTATGGCAAAGATGTCTTTATTATTGTCTGAATGTATTGTTGATTTGTACAGCCACGACTATGAGACACAGTCACTATGAAGTACTCCAAGAGGAAAGAGGCCAGGATGGATGGGAAAGATAGTCTAGTTATTTGCATCCTTGGTGTATAATAGATTAATAAGGCTCATGGGTAAGGCAAACAAAGTGTCGGGAGGATAGCTCAGGGGCAACGTGCTTGTCTTGAATGCTTGATGAGGTGAATCAACACAGGTTCAATCCTCGGGTTCACACTTAGAAACCTCTGGGTATTGAGCGCATTATAAAAAACCCATTACAGTTACAATTAAGTGTGGGTAAATCAATACAGGATTACAACAGACGAACAGCACAAGAGTGACCATATTAAGTGCATAGTTAAGAAAACATTGAAAAAGTAGTGCACTGTACATGTTAAGGGTCTAGAATCTTCTTGAACAGATGGTTCTCGATCTATTTGTCTGAAGACTTGATAGGTTGTGTCAGTTTTTTGTAATGTAGAGATATCTAAAAATGACACGCTTACAGTGAAAGATCATCTAGGACACATTTCAGCCCTGAATGACGGACAAGAGACAGCTCATAAAATGTCAAAGTTCTGTATGAAACAAAATAAGGATGTTCACCCGTTTTTCACTTTTTATCTCTTTGGACTGTCAGTATCATCAATGTGGTGTTCAATGGCGGATCTGAATTCCAATTTCCCTTTCCTACTCTTAAACCTTTATTTTTAATGAAGATTTTTTATTTTTAAAAATGGTAGCTATTACAAAGAACTATCTTGCTTACATATAAGGAGGTGACTATTGATCAGAGCGTCACATTGCAACTCATTGCCCAAAAATATGCCATCGTGGGGCGTTCTAAACTTTATGCCATCTTTATTGATCTTAAAACGTCTTTGGAAGAAGTCCCCTGAAGCTCATTGTGGCAGTTGTTGTCAAGAAGGGGAGTCCCAAATGATATACTATCTATTATTCAACAGCTGTATATATCACACACAGCATCCATGCACTGGGATTTGGAGGTGGGGCCCCACCAAACCCTTTCCAGTAGAGAAGCAGGTGAGACAAGGCTGCATCCTCGCCCCCTTCCTTTTCTCTTTCTATATCAATGAGACTATAGGAGCACGCCTTGCGAACTGTCTTGATGAGCCCAAACTGGGTGAGGAGTTGGTCCCAGGATAATTTTTCACTAATGATGCAGTCCTTCTTTCAACCTCAATGATGGGACTATAGGTGACATTGAATACCTTTTTGACCTGGTTATCACGCCGCGATCAGGAACCGCTACTCTAAAGAGCTCTCTCTTTAAAATTCAAATGATACTTATTGAGGTTCACAATACGTTTACTGTGAAAACACTACGCATATAACATTTCTAGTCAACTTTTCAAATGTGCAATCACTGACTGTGGTTCATGAAGCAGAGACTTCGATTTTTGTTTATAAATATCTGTTTTGCAACATTTAAAGAAAAATGTAAGGCTTTCTTTTCCTCCTGGAGAACTGCCTGCCAATATAAGGCAGAGAAACACGTGTCAAGGATGTTTCTTTACTGTTAAAGACCTTAATATGAGGATGTTACTTTTCTGTTAAAGACCGTAATATAGGATTTTGAAGTTTGCTCTGAAAATTAAAGCTTCTTCTGTTAAGTAAAATAAAAGTTGGAAAATATTATTATGTTTGTTAAAACTCAATCAATACATGAAGAAATGTTCTTTTACTACATACATCAAGTGACAATTTCAAGATGGGCGCAACATACTCGGTCTCCGCTCTTTCTACATATAATCTTTTGACCGAAAGCAAGGAGTTCAACTTCGAAAGCCAACATTGGGAAGACCAAGGCATTGGTGTTTAGACCTCGATTCTCCAAACCTTCAAAATTGACTGTTAACATAAGCACTGTGCTCTGGAACGGGCAAAACACCACAACTATCTAGGTGTAAGGACGCGGTTAGTTCGCCCATAGTGCGAGCCCTATTTTTCAAATTGAGATTCAACATCTTTAGTGTAGCCACTTTTACCAACTGCTGAGGATCATGGCATGACCCCTGGTGCCAAGTTGGCGGATATGCCTCGGAAACATTACCCCACTGTTTTAAGAGCGAAATATCTAAAACCCTTGTTTATGCATAAGAATATCAGCAAAATAAACAAAGTGTTATGACCCTAGCAATTCCATTAATGAAATATATCCACTTTGCATGGCTGCATAGACCTAAGGCCCTCTCCACTTAAACCTTCAGAACTGCATGTAGAATTCTTTTATAATGAGCCTATTTTAGAATGTCTGATTCTGAGTAACTAGGTATTTTAATGTCATTATCATTTTGTTATTTTTTTTATCAAACACATTTTTATGTACTATGTGCATGCTTGTATTTTGTTGCTTTCATGGCACTCTGTCAAATAAAGCTTGTGTTGATTGATAAGGGAGGCAGACACGATTTTCCTGTCAAGGCAGATTTGAATATTGCAAAATGTATCTTGTATTAACAGGCACAAATGTATGTATAAGCTCATAACAGAGTGCTGCCCTTAGTCAAGAAGCCGAATGGGGAAAGCACTTAAGTGTGGATGTGAGAAGGGGCTACAATGAGTCCTTCTGGGAATTCAGGACAAACATATTCACGCTTAGTGCTTAAAGTGTTAAGAAGGGGTCATGGAAAAACAAAGGTAGGAGAAGGGGGAACGGGGAAAAATGCCACCTGATAGTAGCCCATCAGTACAATTCAATACCACAATACTGATTGGTTTTTTTATTTATTATGCACTTATGCACAAGTGTTTCAAAGCACAACCATGTAATGTTTTAAAGTAGTACTCAATTTGACTACCTGGCTAAGAATGTTGACAAAGCGATTGAAACTTGTTTTAAGTTGTCTTTATTCCGAAATTACACATTCCTCTGCTTTTCAAGAACACTCAGGTCCTTTAGCCAGGTCTCAGGTGATGGAGAATGTTGTTATTTCCATTTTCTGAAGAGTTCTCTCCTTTACCTTGTATCCAATCATTCAATTTCGGTCTGCGCTCTCTTTCCGGAAAGGAGGACATTTCTCAAAGGAACGGAGCATATGTTTAGATAGTCCACAAGACCAGAACATTGTCATTATATGTCAAATCTTGTCTGACCTTGACAGTCCATTAACGTCTAGAACTTGACTGTCACTTAATCCATTTTATTTTTAAACACCATGAGCATTTTTCTTCTTCTTGTCTGCTAATGCAGTGCCAAACTCAACTACTTTGAGAACTTGCAAAGTCAATTAATTTGTGCAGCACTGACTTTGTGCACACCAAGGGTGGTTGTGCAGGATCTTCGCAACGGTGCAAGTGCAACTAGCTCCCAGCACTTTTCTTTTTAAGACAAAAGCATATTCTTTGATGCATTTTCTGCATCAGAGTAAAGGGAAAGGAATATGTTTTATGTGCTATGGAAATTGTCTTCCCTATTGCTAATTGAACTTGCTACAAAGGCTCTGTAATATCACCCTGAGTTATTTTCGATGCATGTTTTTAAACTTGTGGATTTGCTAGTTTGCCTTTTTTCTCTCCATTCATCTGCTCATAATAAACCATTTTCAGAAAAGAACCAGAAAATGCAGAAAGTAGACAGGGGGCAGTTAATTAAAAACACTATTTCACATGCAGGGCATTATATAGCCAATTTTTTTAAGCATTCCATAGAAATCACGAAGGTAAACAAGAACATTACCCCAAAATGTAAGGGGCTATCATTTTTAATATACTCGAAGGTTCTTTTGGAGCAATCAATGTAGCCCTTCAGATAAGCAAATTGAATTTTTTACACAGTTAGTCTTGGCGCGGGCATAGTTGATTCACAAAGTTATCAGGAAGATAGCTGCCAGGGGAGACATATCTTCCGTCGCCGAGTTCGTTCAGAAGATGCTGAAATGTTGACTTCTACCAGGAAAAATTGACAATAATAAGAAAGAGGAAATGTGCTGCAAAACAGACTATATAAATCTTTTCATGAATTTATTGAAAAGGTGCTCTGCTAAAATCAAGTCTCATGAATCAGGCTCATTAAATGGAGTCAAAACAGTGCTGGCCATTCAAAGTAGCATTGGATGATGTATAGGAATCAATGAAATGCAGCTCAATAAGATCATTGTCTATGCACAGTACGCGTTTACTGCACTTTTTGTGAAATGCAGGTTTTTTGGAGGGCGGGCAGGTAATTGGTGCTTGCGAAATGTGCAGGCTGGCAAACTGAACGATCCACATTAGTGCATGTGCATCATGTTGGCGCATGAAAGATGCACTATCAATGCAAGCATGGCTTTTCAGTAATTGATACATGCATCTTGACAGGCCGTCGACCAGTGTTTTGTGCTTGTTGCAAGGTTTGCAATGCTGCCAGATTATGGTGCTGGATTGTTGCAGGTTTAGTGCTGGTTTATTTTAGATTAGAGTTGTGAAAAATTTAGGATTAAACACACGTAATTAAAAATCAAACATTTTATTTTTATATCACGAAATGCTATTAACAGTGACTCTGAAAGAGAACAACAATTGCGTCCGAACAGATTGGAAACACCAGCAGCCTTATTCACAGAAGTGCTTTAAAATGGCAAAACCCCAATGGAAAACGCTCTCTGAATGAGGCCCTGTATCTTGTGCTACTTCAACATTGAGAAGCCAGCATCATGTTTTCAATCTGAATATCAGAGATATACAGTAAACTGATGTGCAGCCACCATTAACATAAGATTTGCAATGTCAGGTGCATGTAAGAGTGTGTTTGAAAGAGAGAGAGAGTGAGAGAGAGAGAGAGAGAGAGAGAGAGGGAGAGAGAGAGAGAGAGGGAGAGAGAGAGAGAGAGAGGGAGAGAGAGAGAGAGAGAGAGAGAGAGAGAGAGAGGGAGAGAGAGAGTGATGTCGGCGGCTGGACAAACACTTTTGTGTCGCAACCCGTTGAACACATAAGACTCACTGGCGTAACAGGGCGGCCCACGCTATCCCAGGTCCAGCCCTCACCCCGACTGTGAGGGTTTGGCGGGTGTGGCTACAGCTGGTGTGAGAACGAGGCGCTCTGCTGACTCCTGCTCAATTGCGGCACATGTCTGACAGGAAGCAGGTGTTCTGCTTCCTGTCTTCATGCCTTGTGTGAGCCGGAGGCCTGGAGGGAGGAAGGAGCATCGTTCACGTGGAACAATTAAGGAAACCTTTTTTTAATGTGTGTGTGTGAGTGCATGTCTGTTGAGCTTGTGTATGTAAGTAAGTTATGGATGTATGTTTATGCGTGCATGCATATAATTGCTGCAGGTATGTTGGTGGTGAGTGCGCCTGTCATGTGAATGCCGAATGTTCTGGGTGCTTATGTGGAGAATGCAGTGTGAGTGAATGTGAGAGGTGTATGGGAGTGTGGCTGGGGGGTAAATAGGTAATGATGTGATTATGCATGTGTGAATATTCTGGGTGGGGACCCGCACGTTTAATGCAGTGTGAATGAATGTGTAAGGTGTACAGATGAATGAGAGTTATATGAATGCATATGAATGTGACTGTTCTGGGTTGGTGCACACTGGCGTAAGGGGGCCCGCAGCCCCCACAGAATCAGTGAGCCCTTGCTACACCAGGTCTAGGGGGACCCTGGTCCAGCCCTCACCTTGACTGTGAGGGCTGGACTGAATGCAAATGGTCCGAGAATAAGATGTTGAACCAGCTCCGGCTCGCTCCCTGCCTATGTCAAACTGGAAGCACGGTTATTGACTATATACATAGGGAGACCACCCACTGGCTATCCTCATGTACTCTAGCAGAAGGCCCAAATGATGCATTCAGAACATTCACACACTAAGCACTCATAAACATTCTCCTGACTTGTCAGTTACACACTTGCATCAACCTTATAACAAAAATCATAGATTTCCTAAGAACAGAACAGAATTCAACCAGTTACATGTGTTTCCTCACAGATGATAATACAAATACCTCAAATCTGAACCACACAACAGTTCAGTTATGCCGGATTCATTCATGCCTCCAAGTGGATGGGCACAATTAATATCCCACAATGAAACCAAGCACTGCAGAACTGCACACCATTTACTAAAGATCATGACCATCAGGGAACTACTGGTCAACACTCCAACAGGACCAATATATATAACCTGTCAAGGAGGTGCAGTGCACAGGCATGCCAACCTTGACAGCCATGTGCCCAAACAATACTACACGCCTCTGAATGCTGTCATACCTAGCCTCGGTTGCTACACAATTAGTTTTGGCATAGAGAGCCTTCAACTATCCATTAAAGGAAAGCACACCAGTGTAACCACACTTACCCGCAGGTAGCACTCATCCAACTGTCAATGGTACAACTACTCAACTACTCAGGACACACTCGGATCCAGTGAACAGTGTCTCAATTCAGTACCCAACACATGCTCACCAAAACGGTCAGGAAAAGCTCCATGCAATCGTGACATACGCAATACTCATGTTTCCACACACGCACAAACACCTGTGCCACTAGACACTTCACACCATCAAACACACCAATTCACAACCCCAGGCATGCAGTCCCACTAGATGGTCTCATACCCCATGCCCATGAATAGAATCCAAGTGTACAGTAGACACTCACACATACAGCGCTGAGATGCGAGTGGTAATGTAGTACCTCCTGGAACAGAACAAATCCTAAAAATATCCAAAACAAATCGCTTTAAAACTAAAAGGGTTTCGTCAATGGATATTAAAAGGATACATTTACTCTCGGTAAATACAGTGGAGACGATTGTAATTTGATGATCAATTCCGTTGTGAAAAAGTTGATGAAAACAATTTTGTATTTTATATCCAGTACAGATATTGCATATGTGAATTGTATGTTGGTTCCTGTAGGCAATACAATGAGGAACTTCCCATTTTTAAACATTAATAAAGCTCTCCGACATATTGAATATGCAAGCCAATTTATCCTAGCATTCTTTCCTCAACAGAGGTGGAATTTTGGAAATGGTATTTCACACAAGAGGCAGGTTTTACTACTTTACATTAACTAGATGATAATAGTATACAGAGATGGGACAAAGCATCAGCCTTTCGAAGTACCACAGACTTTTACATCAGATTATGCAGTGTAAAAACAAAACGTTAAGAGAAAACCACAGCAGACTTTGTTCTCAAAATGAAGAAAACAAATAATGTTTAACTGCCTTGGCTGAAGGAGCAGTATGCCGGACATGTCTGTCTTATATTAAAGACCATTAAACTCATGGAATCAGGGAGCACATAACAGTGTGGAAACAGTATTACATTTCTATCTGACAATTCCATTTAACCAACTAAAAGAACAACACATCCTTTACACGTGTAACTGTTAAGTTAGGCTCAGCAGTGTCAACATTGTTATTTTAAAAGATACTGAAATGAAAGAATCCTAAAACATTATCAGCCTGATTCATGGAATTCTTTTTTTCTGCCGAAAATCCTCATTCTTCAAACAGGGATTTTCGCGCAGAAAGGCACGCAAATCTGCATTTTTCACGCAATTAATTCCATGAATCAGGTAGTATATATATATATATATATATATATATATATATATATATATATATATATATATATATGAACAAACCAGTTTAGCTAAAAAATTGTGCTCTACCTCTTAATGTGGCTGGTGCTGGAAAAACGAATTTAGCCAAATTCGTAAAACATGAAGAAAAACACAAACCCCTACGTGGTTGTAGAACTACAAAAAACCACCCGGTGGGTATGTACCAGAGTACTCCAGCACACAAGACCTAGCTATTTTAAAATGTCATATTTATTATTGCATAATACAGTACATTACAAAAACAGGGGTGATGTCATTCATCCCTGTGAAAGACGTAAGGGTGCACAAAGCACTCACCCCACGGGTGGAAGAAAGTCACGCGTATCGCCTGAATGCTCAGGCTTCCTCAGACCTTTAAAATCCAAATGCAGCATTCACATCAAAGAGTTTAAAAAAGAAAAGCAATTACAGAGCGTCTCCACTCGTTTCCTCATCACGTGCAAAACAGTCATGTGAAGGATGGTAAAACCTGTCAAATATGATGACCTCCATATTGAAATGGTCAAAACCCTATGATTGAGGTAGGTTAGAAGGAAAAGTGCTATATCGTGCAAAATCTTAACTTTGCACTGTTAATGGCTACTGTGATGGTAGCACGATCGTAGAGACGCTCGAAACTGCCCTTATATAAAAATTGTCATTAAATCGCAATCGATGTGTAACAAATGCACAAATGTGCCTGTTTAAAATACAATGGCTAAATGCAGCACAGATGGCCTCTATTAGCCATGCGCCCCGTCTAAGGGCAAGTGCTTCCTAGCTTGGAGCAACGAGCAAACAGCAGCAGCCAATATGAATTTTGAAGAGTTAGTGATGAAAAATCTTAAGAAATTATCAAGTAATATCCTACCGGCTGATCGTAATCTCAACTACTCACATTTCCAGGCATTACAAATGTTGAAAAGTGACAACTCCATAGTCATACGTCCATCAGACAAAGGCGGAGGAATTGTTGTCATGGATAGCGATAAATACGAACTGGAAGCCAAGAGACAATTGAGCGATAGCACCAACTATAAGCACCAACTATATTCCGATAGAAATAGAGATACTATTGGAAACTAAAATGGTGTATCATGAAAAGCTAAAAGAGTGGTGTGATTTGGAGCTCATAGATCGTGATGAATACTTTTTTCTTAAGAATGCCCAACCAGTGACTCCTTTGATTTATTTCAATCCCAAGATCCATAAAAGTTTAATAGACCTTCCGGGTCGTCCTATTGTTTCTTCGATGGGTAGTTTGCTCGAGAATACTTCCAAATATTTGGACTTTTTCTTCCAGCCGATTGTTGTGAGCCTGAACTCGTACATATGAGACACTGCTGATTTACTTTCGAAATTGGAGAATATTAACTGGGAACCTGGATATTTTCTTATTTCATTAGATGTGGTATCTTTATACACTTCTATCCAGCATGCAGCTAGCATCAAGGCATGTCAATCCTTCTTGGAAAGTAGATTTATCAGTTATCGACAACATAACATGATGCTATTGAATATGTTGCAATTCTGTTTGGAGCACAATTATTTTCTTCATGAAAATCAGCTTTACAAGCAAATACGAGGGACAGCTTTGGGGTCATTGCTGGCCCGCACATACGCCAACCTATACATGGGATGGTGGGATACACATCAGGCCTGGACAGAAGAATTGGAACATTGGACCCAACACATAAAAATCTGGTATCGTTTTATAGACGACTTGTTTATAATTTGGGATGGGACAGAATTGGAGCTCATGGATTATGTGAGCATACTGAATGAGAACACATTTAATCTAGAGTTAACAACAGTGATCAGTAAATGCAATTTGGTATTTTTGGATGTCGAATTCCAGGTATAAAATGAAAAGCTAACATCTAAACTATATAGGACACCCACAAGTTCCAATTCAACTCTCCACGCCAAGAGTCACCACCCTAGAGCTCTAATACACTCCATTCCCTATGGAGAGTTTTTGCGAGCGAAAGAGCATGTAGCAACAGCGATGATTACACAAATGAAGCTAAAAACATCAGTCAGAGATTTATCAGACGTGGTTATGGGAAAATGTCATCTCCAGAAGCTACATGCAAGCAGAAATACTCACTAGAGAATCACTACTGTCTAGTAAAAAGAGAGTTAATGACAACAAAATCAGGTTTATCACAGGATTTAACCATCAAGCCAAAGAAATTAAAACAATCATGAATAAACATTGGAAGGTCATGCTTACTGACCCTCATCTCAAGTTAGTTTTGGATGACGGGCCCCACATCACTTACCGTAAGGCTCCAAATCTTAAAACTATGTTATCTCCAAGTATGGTCATCACCAAATCAGCGGAGAACATGAAGATGACTCAGATGAGTAGAACTGGCTTCTACAAATGTGCTCATTGTAAATTGTGCAATCATGTGTCTAAGGTTCCTTTTCGAAGTGTGAATGGCCAATGTTGGAAATATAAACATAGAATTTCCTGCATTACGAAATATGTAGTATATGTGATTACATGTGCCTGTGGCTTTCATTACATAGGCTCGACGATAGGCCCTTTAAAGATGCGGATTCTCCAACATTACATAGCCATCAAAAATGGGGATTTAACCTACCCTCTCACTAGCCACTTCCAAGAGAAACATAATGGGGATGTGAAATTTCTATCCTTTATGGGGTTGGCTCATATACCACAGAACAAAAGATTAGGTAACCACAAATTGAGATTGAGGCAATTAGAAGCCACACTCATTTGCAAATTTGACACCTTGAAACCGAAAGGTTTGAACATAGATGCTGAACTATATGTGTTCTTACAGACATGAGTTTGCCCACTATGGGGCTAGTCATTTCCCCTTGTATTGTTTTATGAAGGGTATGGTTTTTAGCATGGTTTTACCTATATCTTGCCTTGTGTATCTCTGTGTAATAGTTAGATACTTTGGGCAATCATTGTAATATACTCTGTATTCATGAGTTATAAGTTGCTATTTGCAGGTATCTGAAGTGTAGTCTCAGTCATTTGATGATTCTCTTGCTACATTTTCTTGAAATGTTCCAAGAATGTTATAGTGTATAGTACTGATTTATCTATACCATGCACATTGCACTTTTATAAAAGAGTTAGTTATTGTTATACTGTAGTTCACCCAACTGCTCACTCTTTGAATAATGCTGCTATCCATTGGTATTGTACTTTTAAATTGTGATTTGCACGTTTGTGAGAATCATACTCTGACAGAATTTGTCTCGTTAATATCCCTGTTTCTATTACATATGTTTATTAGATGATTGATCTTATGTGGCTATGTTTCACACACTCCACTTGAAGATCAATCTGAATATAGGGCATTCGCCCTCTGACACTTTATACACCATAAGGTAATTTTGCAGCAGTAGGGCACTTACCCACCTACATATTGGCTGCTGCTGTTTGCTCGTTGCTCCATGTTCGGAAGCACTTGCACTTAGCGGGGGCGTATGGCTAATAGCAGCCATCTGTGCTGCATTTAGCCATTGTATGTTAAACAGGCACATTTGTGCATTTGTTACACATCAATTGCGATTTAATGACAAAGGGCAGTTTCGAGCGTCTCTACGATCGTGCTATTATCACGGTAGCCATTAACAGTGCAAGTTAAGTTTTTGCACGATATAGCACTTTTGCTTCTAACCTACCTCATTCATAAGGTTTTGACCATTTCAATATGGAGGTCATCATATTTGACAGGTTTTACCATCCTTCACAAAGCGGTCACATGACTATTTTGCACGTGATGAGGAAACGAGTGGAGACGCTCTGTAATTGCTTTTCTTTTTTAAACTCTTTGATGTGAATGCCACATTTGGATTTTAAAGGTCTGAGGAAGCCTGAGCATTCAAGCGGAATGCGTGACTTTCTTCCACCCGTGGGGTGAGTGCTTTGTGCAACCTTACGTCTGTCACAGGGATGAATGACTTCACCCCTGTTCTTGTAATGTGCTGTATTATGCAATAATAAATATGACATTTTAAAATAGCTAGGTCTTGTGTGCTGGAGTACTCTTGCACATACCCACTGGGTGGTTTTTTGTAGTGCTACAACCATGTAGGGGTTTGTGTTTTTCTTCATATATATATATATATATATATATATATATATATATATATATATATATATATATATATATATATCCAACAAGGTCAGATGTGCATTTTCCTCACACTGTGTTCTGCAATCTGTATGTAGTTTTAGGACATTGCAGTGCTTTTAATGCAGCTGCTAACGTTTCCTGGCTGGTATATGATGTGACACAACAATATATGTACCAATTTCGATTGGGTGATATTGTATGTTAGTATGTGCTCTGTAAAGCGCTTTGGATTAAGGTGCTATATAAATAACACATCATTATCATTATATGCACTCAAGGTTTAACTGGTGCACTCTGTAATGTTACCTCAGTGTGCCTCAAGCTTCACAATGGTTTGCTCCCTTGAATACAATATGGCAAGTGTAAATTATGTTACCCATTTTTGAATGGTACAGTGCTCACCGTTATCTCAGCATGTCCGATGCTCAGCAGAGGGTTTGCAAATATGAACTTAGTTGCCCAAGAATTCTGTTGTCATTGTCATGTGCCCCTTCCCTGTTATGGGTCGTGAGCAGTAGTGTCCAACATGGATGGTGAGAAATGGTACAAGAGGGTTGTCTTCTGACTTGGTTGATGCTATGGCATTGCTGGAACTGGGCTCAAATGTGGCCTTAGTGTATCATTACACCTATAGCTATGTTTTGACTGCTGTCCTTTAAGTTAAGCATCTTTAGGTATTGGATATCCCATGTCTTTCTTTGTATGGTATTTGAGATTTTAAAACTATCACCAAATTGATCCTGCAATGAGTGCCCATTCCATGTGACATGTCAAGTTACTGGTGTTTCTGTTTTGTGATTTGAGATGGTGTATCAAGTAAGTTTATCCTTTCATGCAGGTCCTTGCATGTCTCACTTACATAACTATTTTGCATGCATTTTGTGGATTGGATGAGGTACACGACATTGGATGATCTGCAGTTGTACGTTTGTTGTATCTGTATTTTGTGGTTCTATGAGATTTTATGGCAGATTTGGTGCAGATATTCTGTCAAATTTTGCATCTCCTGATGTTGCAGGGGTACCAGGTTTTATTTGTTCTTGGTCTAGTAGAAATGTACTCCTGGTCGGAGACTCTGCTAGGTTGCTCTATTGCTTGTCTATAGTTAGGGAGCTCCAATGAAGATGTCTCTCTGCTTATCATCCATACTGAATATTGATTGTAGTTCCTTAATAATCCATATCAGTTGTGTTAGTGCTGGATTTTAGGTAACAGTCAAAGGAATTAAATATGTGTCTTCATTAAGATAAGGTCAACTGCTTGCCTGGGTGCACTTTCACCCTGTGCGATTGCAGCATACTTTGGACGATACTATTGGGGCGGTGGTTGGTCGTCTATCTGGTGCTACTCTCTCTTCTATAGATCTAATTTCTTGTTTTTTGTAGCTCCTGTGGATCCTTTCCTGCTTGGCGTCAAATCTAGTAACCAAGAAGAGGATTGATGTTCCCCAGGCACAGAAAAGCTGTGAGCCGCTTTGTAGAAAGCCCAGCTAGTTTTATCATCCATATCTACTTACTATTCACTATCTGCATAGCGACCGCCCACTGTCCATGCTCATGGACTCCTGCACAGGCCCCCAACTAACACATTTGGGACATTCAGACTTCAAAGACTTATCAACATTCTCCTGAGCTGTTAGTCACACACTTGCACACATATTCTCTCAGTATTACAGAACACTATTAATCCAGTCACCACATAAGTCTTCTATACTCCCTTCTGAAGGCATGACCCTTCTCTTCATGTGAAGAGCTTGTCCTATTTACAAAGAGAGGATACATATTCCTTTCCCACTACTGATTGGACAATGTGTTTATGATCTGTCCCATATGGACAGCCATTGTTATTGTTGTTTGTTCTTTCAAATTACATTAAAGCAGATGGGTACCTGAACAAGAACACCTGTAGGTGGAAATGTCACAGTGTTTTGCTGGAGATGCAATACCCGTGCTAGGATCAAGTGCAGTGAGAGATGTCATCTGCTTTTGCTACGCATAATTAAACCATCCTCTGTGGAGCCTGTGCATGAGAAATGTCAACTCCCTCAGAATGAAGGCGGGACTTCCATGCAAGAGTGGAAGTGCCTTCATGAATATATATTTATTTAAATGCTGTGTTACATACCTTGCAGGTTGTGTTTCAACAACTTTAGCTAAATTGCCATAATGGTTTGTTTATCTTTAACATAACCAGTCACTTTCTAGATAGAAGGTTTTCAGTATCCAGAGATGCAGTGGTATCACACGGCATGTGGGGCCACCCTGTGAGCCATGCTGAGGGTCCCCCAAGCAAATGTACAGGCTGCGCCACACTCTGTGCCAGCCTGGACCACCACTCCTGCACAAAATGCATCATGATTATGCTCCTGCAGGGGCGCGTTGAGCACTGCACTAGGTTAAAGATGTAAAAATATGCTTTAATCAACCCTTAAATCTTTCACCTAGCATAGAAAGAAAGGAGCCATGCCTGGCTCCTGAGTCCTGACACCCAAATGTACCCACTCAGTGCATGACCAGTAATATTACACACACTAATGATACCATAAAAAAAATGTTCATGCCGTCTTTGCCAGTATCGCCATGTACACACAGCTGCTTGCTGGCTTTGCCCTTGATGCCAGTAAAAACCTTCCTCCACAGGAAGAAAACATGTTATTGCTACTGCACACCTGGGCAGTGAAACATGCAATTCTACAATAACCCGAGTGAACCTAGTGCCCCAGCTCCCCACGCTCCATGTGACAGGAAGAAGCTACAGTTCCATGGCCCCTGATTTGCACTGTGGAGATGGAGCCAAAGAACCTCAATCCTGTGCCGGAACCAAAGAATTTCGTTTTGAGGTCACATTCCGACTTCAAAAACAAGTGCGGCCTCAAACAGAAATGCTTCGAACTTCGGTAAAGACCATTTTCAAAAGTCAAGTGCACAGCGCACTGCGATTTCAGGAGGAAATGATTTATTTCTAAAGCTGCATAGCGTGGCCCCTTCCGCCCACCCCTCCCTTGTCATGGTGCAGGGGTGTCTCCCGCTGCGCCAGTGCAGGGAAGGCATACGTGCCTTTAAACCTTTTAACTTGGAATGGGGCCAAGGGCTGTTGGGGACCACAAGCAGTTGCACCATTTTGGCAGTTTTATGACACAGCAATGTTTTCTTTATTACGGACATTAAACATGCAAAGCACGCATGTCACAGGTTGACTTTGCTGGCACCTTCAGGCCTGTCACCTCCCTCTTGCAGTATCCTGCAATGTCCTTATCACCTCGTTACCTTTTAACTCGGGTTTCCCCGACATTAGAACACTACTGTCAAAGAGTGATTAATATCATTTCAGCAGCCATTTTAAGTTTTTCTGTTTCCTGCAGGCTACTTGTCCTGTGAGAATCGGCAGCTTTTAACCCCCCCTCAATACATTCCTTTCACTTTATTATAATTGAAGCACCCCATGAGTGCCTCACACTTTTTATCCCAGCTGTAAGTCAAGGAGGGTGGGGGATCGCAGCCCAAATATCATGACTCAATGGCCCCCTCCAGCCCAGACACATCTTTAGTCGGCCCTGAGAGTATCCTATAGGGTGGGAATGTGCCTGCTCAGCAGGAGGGCAATGCAAATTCAGGACTTCTTGTAGTCAAATGACATGCTCATTGGCAACAGTTAAAGGGCCACTACATCATTAACTGTGTGCGGTAATAGTTGAAAACAAATAGTAATAACACAATGCATGTTACCGAGCAAGATGGGACACTGTCTTTGAAGGCCATGTTCAATGCCATGCAGCCCTGGTGCTTTTAGTCACTGCAGCGGCGGATCGTTGGTCTTTGTTTATGTAATTCGTTTTCTGGAGCAGTTTTCCGAAAGAACTGCAGAACTCTCTGATGTGCCAGATGTCACTGCACAATCCTTTAGAATTTGGATTCAAGGTCCCGATCCAGGATTCTTTTGGAGCGCGCTTCAGTGCGTTTATGAAGTTTTAGAAGCAGTCATAAATTAAGAGTTCAGAGAAAAAGTTGTTTAGTCTATTCTCCTGGCACCTGATTTGCATATACCTCAGCTAATCACGTTTGTAAATGATGCATTAATAATAGGAGCAACCTTTGAAAAGCGTATTTATGGAATAGATATTAAAGCAGATCACAGTGGGATATCGTGTCTTACTTCAACAACAGGGGAAATAGGACACCAATCTTCACCAGTCTAAGCAATCCGGATCTTGCTCAATCTTCACCAGTCTAAGCAATCCGGATCTTGCTCAGTCTTCACCAGTCTGAGCGATCCAGATCTTGCTCAGTCTTCACCAGTCTAAGCAATCCGGATCTTGCTCAGTCTTCACCAGTCTGAGCGATCCAGATCTTGCTCAGTCTTCACCAGTCTTAGCCATCCGGTTCTTGCTCAGTCTTCACCAGTCTAAGCAATCCGGATCTTGCTTACGTTTGTCTCAATTGTTTTACTTTTAGTTTCTAATCTTTTATTGTCTAAAGCATAGTGCACATCTCCTCTGCCTACATTGCAATCGTGCTGGCTACTGTGGCTTCAGTAACTCTCATTCATTTAAGCAGACTCCAAGCACTGCTGATCCTGCATGGCGATGACTTTACTCTGACACTGTCTCGCCCGGATGCACTAAAGAGGGGCACTGGAGCAAAGCAGTGTCACATACAGTTTAAGTGTGGAGCCTGTTTCATGTCACTGAAGCACAGCTTGAAATCAGGGGGCAGAAGCCGAATGCTAGAGGTATATCTTTGGGGGGGGGCTGTATACCTGTTCTCTATAAGGTATCTAAAACCTTATAGTGAAGATTAGAAAGTCGTGTGACTCGCATGCTCCTTCTGCCCATCTCATTGATTCTTAGTTTCTCCTTACGAATACACAACATATTAAAGGCAGTGCTCTAATCAATATTGTGTGAGACTGATCATTATAATAGCCACGATTCAGATAATGTATGTCTTTTCAGATCCCAAGAGATCCTGTACTGCCACTTACACAGTGGATTAGGAGCAAAGCAGTGACCAATCCCACAAGATATAACTAATTCCAGGATTCTACAGTTCCCAGTGTCGACCAATTCAATTAGAGCCAATTCCCACTTACTTTTAAAATAGGGAATTCAAGTGGGATAAAGCACCTTCACGAGTAACTACTGTCTGAACCAGAGGTTCCAGCAGGATTACTAAGGCTTACTTCTTTGTGAAGGCAGTGCAATTACTAATATGATGGATTGTCATAACAATGGCCATTACCAACTCATCAAAATTACATGGAGGTGGTGAATATATTGATTCTAGAGCGGTCATTCTTAGGCCCTCATCCCGAGGTTGGTGGTAGCCATGGCGCTATTTGCGCCTTGACTGCCACCAATAATGGTACTCTGTCCGGTTTGGTGCAATGGGGACTTACCGGCATAGCTCTCAACTCACACGCTTTTGGCGGGTGTCCCCCGCCTTGTAAAGGGCTGACTCACCCGCCAAGCCTCCTGCACGCCCATTCATTCCAATGGGCGTCTCACCCGCCAACAACAAAATCGGGTGATTTCACCCGCCTTTACAACACAAATGGTTGAGAGCTATGTACCGGTCTAGTCAGACCTTGGCGGGACCGATAAGTCCCCATTCACCAAACCATTCCCCATTCCCATTTGAGCCCCCATAGGGCGTATGCCAAGCCCGTTATTTGCGCCCAGGTCCCTTAACGGGTCCCGTCCTTAACACCTGGTCAGACCAGGCATTAAGGAAGGGACCCGCTAAGGGACCTCGTAGTAGGGCGGTAAGGGATTACCGGCACCGTTCTCCTTACCGGTGCCCGGTATCCCTTACCGGCCTACTCGAAATGAGGCTGTTAAGCACGTCCTTGAGGTGTTCAACCACACATGGATTTGAGGATAACCACTATGTCAATACGGTGCCTCCCATTTAGATGAAATATTTAAACGGTTATTTTTGCAGGGTGTCCTGAAAAGATGGTGTGCATTAAGCTCTTGAGAACTTGACTCAAAGAACCCTGATCTATGGATTACTGCAGCTGAGGCTGGTTTGAAGGTGACTATGTCCTCACTGGAGGAAACTATAGATCAGTATGATAGTTAATCTTGTAGTAATAAGAATCGAGATCATCCTTAAAGTTGCTGGAATTTAAAAGATGTGTTAAGTCTTGTTGATCCATTTCTCCATCTCACACGCAATACATTCATTATTTGTCGTATGCAAGATCTCCCGGATCAGTCAGCCCTTGTTCAATTTTATGCTTATTCAGGTGCGAGTTCTTAAGTGGGCGAATTTAGTTTTTTTCAATCAGAACCACATTTCATTTATTGTGGGTTCAATGGAGTGAGAGAAATCTATTGTGTTTAGGTTTTGATCACTTTTATTCTCATATCACATGATATTTACTGCATGCCTCAACAGACAGTACATCTAACCACCATGTAGAGTTAGGCAGCCCCCTGACCATGCCCCAGTTTTTTTTCTTTGTTTTTTTTATGGACATCGCTGACTCCAGAAAATATTTTTTGTAATTGGAGGTGATGGAGGCAGGTGGTCAATCTGGTTCTGAATTGGGAGCATCCCGTGCATGTCCAACTCTCACACCCTCCATTATCAGTAGCCCTCCTGTAATGAGTAGAATGTGATACGGCTATGTGATATATCCAACTGAATCCCCCCGAGCCCCCCTCACAAGCACATTCCAGTGCATGGCCACTGAGAATTGAACAGTTCAATGAAGTGCTCTGCACCAGCCATGGACAGCCCTGAGGTCATGCACAAATGGGCTGTTGGTCAGACCCCCGACCTGTTGCTCTGAGGCCTTTGCTCCTGTTCCAGTGCTAACACAGGATTCTGTGCACTTTTTATGGGTGCAACCATGACTTGTGTCATGCATCCCTCCATCTGGGATAGCATTTTTAATATATTACTGGAAGAACATATTTCTTAATGCTATCTCATTGGCGTGGCTTGCTAATTCCGTATGTAATATCGATCTGTTTGCTAGAAGCACAGCTAACATCAGCATGGAAGATAAAAGGAAATAACGCTTGTGTTATGCACTACATGAATGGGCAGTACTACTGACAACGCAAACAGCTTCATATTAATGAAGCAGGAGGCTCTTCGATTTACAGAACAGTATTCTGAATGTCACCCAAGAACCCCTGGACCTGATTCACAAAGCGTTTTTAGATGGTAAATGCCATTGAAAAAGGCGTAATGAATCAGGTCCTATATGTTGTGTATTATGTACTGCACACACACACACAGTGCATCACCATGTTATATGTATTCCATGTGTTGCAGATTCACTGATAATAATGTAAAAAGGTTTCACGTATTAGAGCCCATCTGTTTACAGAATGAGAGAATGACAGCATCCCACATCCTTTTCTTCAGGCCACTTAATCCCTTGGAGTATCGCAGCTGATTACAAACAATCTCTACCTTTCCGAGTACATTACTAAAGCAATAGAACCCAAGGAAGGGTGCATTACCCGACCGGTAATGCCCCCCCTCTGAGGGTTCTATTGCTATTAGTACCTTGGCACATTGTACAGGGGCACCAATAGTATTTGTTCTCAAGTTGGGAAACAACAAGTTAACAGTTTTGCAACTGAAGATTTTTTCTTTTTTTAAAGCTGCTATGGATCAGGGAGAAGGGACAACACGTAGTCCCATCTCACTTTCCATGGTGGCAATGGAAAATATATTAAAAAGTAAACAAAGAAAATGGCCACCATGGAACAGAGCAAAGAGACTACATGTAGTTCCTTCTCCCATTCCATGACGGCAAGTCGCAGATCGGGAACGATCATCGATGCACGTGGCACAAGAAAACGGAGCAGGTGAGTCCTTGTTGGGCTGGTAATGACCTGACGAGGACCAATCAGATCCACTGTTACAATGTGATTGTCCCTCGCCGAGTACTAATATCGGTGGTCATTCCATCCAGACTTCCTCTACGTTCTGTGCCTGACCACCAAGTTTGATTTTAATAATCATGTTGAGACTAGCAGTGGTATTTTTTTATTTTATTTTCAAAGTGCATTTACTTTCCACAGAGATATTTAAGGTCCTTTTTTCCAGAGTGACGAAACAGTGTTTGTACTGGAGTTTTCGGGGAATGTAAACACATTGTTCACAATGATTCTTCGTGTTAAGATTATAGACACTGGCCACTAAAGTAATTCCCCTCTAAAATGAACTCCTACATATCATATAGTAAAAGTAGACACACACTGTCAAGTGTTTCTTTTCAGTGCATTGATTGCTGGCTCAAGTGCCCTGTTTTATGTGCAAGCAGTGGGGAAGATGAGCACAACATGGTAAGTTGAAGATATGGTTGCTCTCCAACGTAATGTAACAGTGATGAGGCACAACGGGCTATCCAGTGCAGTCATTGCAAATGGATGGAACACATTTCTAACCTATTTTAAGGACATTTATATTAATGCACACTATCATCTGCTACAGTACCCAAATCAACATTAAATCAATGCCTCGAGATTTGTTTGGTGCTCCACATAAGTAAAAGTGGTTTCTAAGTGCTAGCGTCTGGAAGGAGACTACTCCCTTGATGATGTCATACCCCAGCAATTGTCTTGCCTCACTAAATGCTAAGTATATGTAAGCATCATAGTCATTTCAATCAATCAAATAGAAATACATTTTTCCAACAAACATCACAAATACAAAACAAAAACCCATCAGTAGTTAAAAAGGATGACAAGATGAAACACTCTTATAATTACAATTCAATAAAATAGATACCATATCATACAATTAAATAATATATACAATTATACGAGTGCGCAAAGAGGAACACTTCTACTATCAAACATGTTTTAAATCTGATGCGGTCAAAATGGGCACTATGTGTGACATCATCAGTGTATGATAACCTCATCATGCTTTATGCTGCATGGGTCCTGACAGCCGTGTTAACTGATGTCAGACACTGCCTAAGGCAGCCTCTATGCTTTTAGTGTTTTTACCTCTTGTTGAACAACAGTTTGAATATATTTAACATCGAAGCAAGTGCTGTAGCGAGGCGTAAAAATCACCATGGCGCTACGGGAACTCGTACTCAGGCGGTAAGGGTCGGCGAAGTTTACGCCGGCGTAAACCCCTTACCGCCTGGGTCGTAATGAGGGCCAAGTTGATTTAGCAGTTTGTTTTCAGATTCCCCTCACTGAAAGGACTGTGTTGGGGAAATTGGACAGTAAAAATTGGGATGATTTGAGAATTTTGGATTCTAGACCCCCCTCCACTTAAAGGCCTGTGTTGGGGAAGCTGGATGCTAAACATAGGGATGCTTTTTTTAGTTTTGGTTTAGGAACAAAGGCACTCCTCTCCCTTAAAGAAGTCAGGGGCCAACAAGGCAAAAAGGGTTACCCAATTACATTAAAGGCTATAGTTTTCAGCAGACACAGGAAACACGCTTTGTTAATTTTGAATGTTAACACAATTCACCCCTTCATTTCCTGCTAAAGGGGAATTCATATTTTCAGTTCAATAGGCTAAGGATTTGCCCTCCCCACTATAAAAGGAAAGGATTTAAGGCCAGAAGATTCCCCCATTGTTTGGTTACAAAGGCCTCAATTCTACTTAAATGAAGACCTCTGTTTAAAGTTCATGAAAGCCAGCTGCATTGCAGGACTCTCTGGAAGGACAGGGCAGGGGTCTGGTCACTCCACTCTCAAGGATGGTCCTAGCTCTCCACCATAGGACCCAGTCAGCTTTTAGGCCTTCCCAGCAAAAGACAGCTCCATCCAGAAGCAATCTCCGCCAAATCTCCTTTTGGTGTTCCCTTTTGGCTGTCAGATGATATATTTAAGCAGCTCTCTTGATGGTCATTTTAGCAGCTCTTGCTTCTCTCATAGTGCACCCACTTTATATACCAGTGATGACACCATCAAGTTTACAACATTGGGCAGGTACCTGCAAGAGTTCTTGCATTGAGGAGTAACCGGTTGCCCTTGTCTCTCCTCCCAAATCAGCCTCTCTCTATGGATTTGTTTAAGAGTCTGAGAGTCTGTAACAGACATATGGCAACTTTCCTTTGAAATCCCATTTTGTTTTCATGTCAGTTGTTTTGGCAAAACTTCACAACTTACTACTAACTGCCACAATATACATATATTCCGCATCAGCTACTCATGCAGAATTTAATAAAACAACTGCCAGGTCTGCACTATATTGCACGGGCATGTGGCGAATTTCTGCCTTTTACACAAAAAGCATAATAGGTAGGAACATGTAATTTACTTCACACATTCATAATTCTACCCTCCACCAGCATGCAAATTCTCATATTCGGGACATGTTCAGCACAGACAGCAATACCTTTTAGCTGGCCATTACAAGTGCCTAAATCGCAGGTGGATACATTTTATTTCGACAAATTCACCTGCAAATTATCTAAAAAATGAAACATACATGTAATCAGTGTGACTTGTGGTTTCTGGGAAAATGCAATAATTGTGTTTGTCCATTTAAACAAATTGATATTCATATGTGCAAATATGAGCTTCCCTTCCTCCTGCCACTCTTCACCAGCCTGTGACCAGAGTTTATATTTTTTATTAGTCTTTAAGTGTAGGCTGCAGATCGCAAATACCTGGGATGCCCTGGCCACATAGAGATCCCTCGCTGCAGAGATGTGGTATCCTGTCCTCTTATCCAGAGGAGACCACTATTTAAATCTGAAAAGCTTCTATTTTTTTGTATTTGTTTCTGAGTTGAGCCTTGATTGTAGCCACGGTTTTCACACCTCCTCCTACATTCCAGCTATGCACCAGCTACAACATTTTGGTCTGCAAAAATATACACCCTTAGTGGCCACACTTTATTGCAATTGAAAACAGCTGGGATGCAGCAAGGCTATCAGTGAGATAGTACTTTGTGACATTTTCCCCACAGCAAGCAAAAGGGTCTCTGAAGTCCCTGAAGAGTCTGGATGTTCGGGCACAGTCCTGTGATGTTCATGAATATCTCAGATGTTCCGGGGCATCCATGCCTATTTCTGCATTACAGGGTCAATGAAAAGCAGTTTTTAGATGGCTTATAACTTTGTTGCCACTCAATGAAACTGCATGCAAATGTGCAGTTTCATGCTAGACCTGACTCTGAATGGTTCTGCAAAGAATTATGCTATTTTGCAAAGAGGGAGCAAAATTAGATGGTGTGGCAAAATATTTAAAAGGCATATAAATGTGGTGCGATTTGACGAATCTCCAAAAAAGATTGCAAAAAGATTTAAGACACAGATTTAAATATTTTTGCAAAGTTTGTTGGGATTCTTTCAAGAGGGGGCAAAGTTAGAGGGGGTTCTCAACATTTTTAGATGACATATCACTTTGTTTCCTTTTGACAAATGTACACATAGGTTTTCAGACAGATTATACGCCCAACCCTGAATATTTGTGCAAAGTCTGAATGGATTTTTTCAAGTGGGGGCTAAGTTATATGACTATTATATGTATGTACATTTTGACACTTTAAAAAAAATAAAACAAATCAATTCTTACACAATCTTAATTTTTCACCTATACACCTCCCTGGAACTCAGGGGTCAAGTCCTTGGGCACTTTTACAAAACAAAGATAGCCTTCCCTCCACCTTAATGAAATTGCATCAAAATGAAGAGTCTGTCACAAGGTACTTGTCATGGGTCAGGAACAGGCAGCTAAATCCTGTCCATGAGCCCCCATTTTGCAACAGTTTATTGAGAAGCCACCCTCAACAAAGGTAGTTCCTTCACACCACACTCAAGGTGTTACACAACAAACTGTTTAATGGATTAAGCCCTATTTCAGATACATAGCATGCCCCTTACTTAGATCCCCCCATCCCCCTGAGCTACCAATGAGCCAAGAACCAGGCAGGCCAGGCTACAGGAAAATATATTTGTTTTTATTTAAATTAAAAGTAATATAAATACACACAAAAATGTTAAACACCACTTTATTCATGGCACACACAATAAACTTCTCGCAACATAAATAAATCACAAAAGTGAATTGAAAAGAACACAAATCACAATTCTTTACTTTCTAAATATGTCACTAAAAGAAGTCATTCGTTCTGGTCAGTGAACACATTAATAGATGTACTGCTGTGCAGTTTCAGTTTTCCTGCAAGCTTAAAAAGCTAGCAGTAGGGTTTCAAGATTGTTAAAAATACATTTGGCAATTATGATTTAACCCACACTTTTGGTCTAAAATAAACACAGAGTGTCACAGTGCTAGCCCCCAACATCAGGAGCAGACCAGCCTGCCCCAGGTACCGGCACCTATGGGGACCTTTAAAGACCCAAGGGGTTGCCTAAAGACTTCCTGGACTCTGTCCTGGCACCGTTGGCGCCAGGCTCATAATGCTCTTTCAAGTAAGGCAGCTTGCAGGGGAAGACGAATCACATTCAGCCCAGTCTGAGGCATGCTGGAGGGACTACTTTATCTGGGACTACTTGTGTAGGGTGTGGTTGGAGGGACTACTTCACTTGGGACTACTTGTATGAGGCTATATAAACCACACCCTAAGAACAGAACACGCTTTGCATTATTCTGCACTCCTGCAGCGTAAAGCTCACTGTGTCTGCTAGCTTCAGTTAACCCTGTCTTCAGCCACGCTCGTCCTGGTCTTCACGAACCATTGCCTGTGGAGAAAGAAAGGAAGAGAGATAGAAAAACAAGAACAAGACAGCAGTTAAGTTCTTACCTTAGGCTCCATCTTCAGTCGCTCTGGAGCCGCCGCATCTGCCGAACAGTAAAGAAAATATCAGGTTAGCCGTGCAAAGCAAAAAATTACGTTAAAGACATTTCAACACTACACAGCGCTAATACTCACCTGAAGGCTGTTCAATCTTGCGATCCATCGAGACACCATCACACAATCGCCGCTCTGGAGCTACCTCACCTGCCGAACAGAAAAGAAACATCAGGTTAGCCGCGCAGAGGAAAAAGGCCTCATTAAAGACATCTCAACATTACGCAGCGCTAATACTCACCGAAAGGCTACACACTCTTGTGGTCCCTCGAGACACCATCACGCGATCGCCGCTCCAGAGTCACTGCACCTGCAGAACAGAAAAGGAATAGCAGGTTAGTTGCGCAGAGGGACAAATACTGTATTTTAGACATTGTCACATTGCGCTAGAGTTGAAACTCACCTCTGGAATTCGGCTCATCTTTTGTGGAGAGGAGGCACTCTTCATCGGGCTCATCAAAAAAAGCATCTGCAAAGAAACAAGCACAGTAGTGAGCATTTTGGCAACTTGAACTCTAAGCAAACCATACCAAGAATTATTGGCATAAAGACTTACCTACAGAGTCACAGTTGTTCAGGACTCTACAGTAACCCACAGGATCAGTGAAGTAACTAGATTCTTTGAACAGCAACGCACCCCTGCATACAGTCGCAGGATGGAGAGTCTGCCATTCATAACTCTAAGGTGAGACATAGTAGAGGGGTGCACAAGGAGGTCACAGGAGGTGGGAGCCGGTCCTCCTCCTTATGGCTAGTTAATATTTCATTTCAACATTTTAGGAAAGTCTTCATTTATGACGGAAGGGTAAAACAGAGAGGGCACGTGCAGCCATTCACCACCCCGCTTCGTGTGACACTGGTGGAGACAGTCGCCGCCCAGCTTAGTTCGGCGCCCCTGTGGAGACCAGGTGAGCGTAACACAGAGTGATTTAGCAGTTTGTTTTTCAGCCCTTCCAGCCCCAACTTTGGTCTGTGTTACGGAAGTCTGACAGAAAAATGTGAATGATTTGTGCTATTTTTGATTTCAGACCCCCCTTTTAATGAAAGGCCTGTGTTAGGGGAAAGTTGGGCAAACATTTTGGACTGATTTAAGAACAAAGACACAACTCTTCCTTAAAGAATTCGGGATCAACAGGCCAAAAGGGATTACCCAATTAAATCATAGGCTATAGTTTTTCAGCACACACTAAGTGAAATTTGTTAATTTGAAATCTTAACAAAAATCACCCAGCAGTGTTACACCAAATGGGGAATTCATTAAACTATTCTTTTTAGTTAAATGGATTAAGGATCTACACAGTTTTGCTCCTTACACCCCCTAGAAAGGGAAAGGATTTAAGGCAAGCAGACTCCCAAACTGTTGGATTCCCAGGGCTCAGTTCTACTTACATAGAAAGCCTCTGTTTAAAAATGCAGGACAGCCAGCTGCATGTCAGGACCCTCTGAAAAGATAGGGCATGAGTCTGGTCAGTCCACTAACAAGGATGGACTCCCATTCTCCACCATAGGATCCAGTCAGCATTTAGGCCTCCCTAGCAATAGACAGCTCCACCCAGATGCACTCTCAGTAATGTCCTCTGATGTTTCCCTGCAGCTGTCAGATGTAAGTTGCAGCAGTTGTCTTTTCATGGTAAATTTCAGCAGCTCTCCCCTTCATCCTAGTGCAGTGCCCCTTATACAGCATCGGTGACGCCACCAATTTTACAATTTTGGGGAATATCCTAAAGAACAAACAGGATTGAACAGTTACCCTTCTCTCTCCTCCCCAATCCAGCCCCTCTCTACGAATTGACTGGCATCTTAATTTACAAGCCCCATTTGTTCTCATGTCAAATTGGTGGCAAAAATGTGCTATGTGGCAGAACTTCATAATTTTACTAATAACTGCCATTTTCTGATTCAACTAGTCATGGGGAAGTAAATTAGATGACAGCCAGGCCTGCATCATGTTGCACGGCCATGTGGCAGTTTTCCGCAGTTGCTGTAAAAAGCATAACAGTTATGCATATGAACTTTATTACCCATATTCCTAATTTTAACCTCCACCCATTCACTAACTATCACATTTGAAAAAGGTTTAGCTCAGCCAGAAACCCATTTTAACTGGCCATCACAGTTCCCTAACTCATAAGTGCATGCATTTTATATCTCCAAAATTGCCTGGAAATTACCTAAGAAATGGTGCATAAATGTAGAAAATCAGCCTTATGGTTCCTGGGAAAAGGGCCTAAATTATAATAGTCCTTTTAAATTAATTGTAAACCTTGGACCAGCCTGTGACCAGAGTTTTTGTATGAGTCTCTTTGAAGTTGGTTGTTTGCTCTTTGAAGTTGTAGCCCACATTTTCACACATATTGGTCATGCTCCAGCCAAGGGGAACTGTCCTTCTATCACTGCCTTCAGAGCCAGCAACTCTGGGGAACGCTAAGTTTCCACACCTTCAGCAGGACACACTATATTGCAGTTGTAATTAGATGGGGGATGTAACATCCAGACTTGCAGTGGGGGATTTCTTTGTGAAGTTTGCCCACCCACAAGCCAAAAGTGTTTGCCTTGGGCCAACAGGAATTCTTTAATGGAAAACAAGTGTGCTTTTCTTTTCAAATGTCTGCTGATAGTCTGTATGCAAAACATAATATACATTACTTTTTGTCAACACGCACAATGTCTTTTTCCCTGACATTTTTCCTGCTAGCAGTGATATATTTTTCACATGTCAACTGCAAATACACATGTCAAGCTGTTTTTGTGGTCAGTGTTTAAAAATCCTTCTTTTTAGGTGAAAAGGACCTTCAGTTTGGGGCTTTTGAATGCACTCCACATGGGGCACATCACATTTAGCATTTTGCCAAACTTGCATCAGAGGATTCTGTTCAAAACACACTGAATTAACTCTAAGTCCTTCTATATCATCCCACTTCCCCTTCAACATGGAAAAAGGATAAAGCACTACAGCTCCCTCTGCCCACCACTATGATCCTGTGCAGGCCTCCTCCCCTTGGTTTTGAAGGAAAAGATTCAGTGGAATTGCCTTCTCAATGCTGGCGACTGCCTCTAGAACAATCTTCCCTTGGACATAAATAGCTATGGCAAATCATGCTCCATTTCACAAGGCACTTAAGACCTGGCTCTTCCAGTAAGGGCCTCCGCTGGAAATCATATGTATCTCCCTGCACTGAGTAATCCACAGATACAATTACATGATATGAGACCTTTCAAATCAAATCAAATGAGGCAATGAGGTTGATATATGTTTTCATGTAGACATGGGTTACAAAACCGCTAATTAATGACAATTTGTTCCAAAATTGCTTGCAACTTCTTCAGTTTGTATCCTGTACAAGATGAAATGCCTTGTGTCACCTCAAAAACAATGCAACCCTGCACACCATATTTATAAGTGGTATTATTATCATGATTAATTATACTCAATTTATCAACCTCGGAGGGAGGGACAGTGAGGTTAGCTCGTCAGGATTCAAACTTGCACCTCACATCGGAGTTAAATACATAACTGACTGAGCTGTCCTGCCGCTGTGGGAAGCCAATTGTCAAGCAAGCATGCTAATGGGCTAGGGAATTAAATGGAAATGTCACAATTGTGACTTTGCAAACAAAAATGCTATTTTTTTATGCTTGTTCCAGGGCCGCTTTTCATTATGAAAGGGATATGCCACCCATCGAAGATTAGTGGTGTGCGCAATCTAAAACTATACATTGTGCTATGTTTTACTGAAGTTATGTATTTCTTACCTCATAACTGAAAGTGCTGCATGCCCCTACAGAGCAACACTACCAATGAAACAAAAACATACATGATGCTGACATCAACACAAGATTGCGCTCATCGAACTAAAATTAACATGTTAGAACAATGATGCAACGAAATTTAAAACAACTTCTTGCCCTGAAGAATGTAACCGTCTTTGCAATGAATCAGTTCACATGTAAATGTCTGGCAAGAAACTGCAACCTTGCCCCACAGAACTGCAGATTTATAACATTGTTTTCAATAAAAGTAGACCTCTCATTTCCAATACCCCTAGTGGTGCTGCTGTTTTAAAGATTGTGCCAGGTAAGTGGTACATACTGTTCAGAGGATGTGGACATTGTACTGTTCTCTTTCAAGCACAGTAGACGAGCAGGGCGGTGTTCATCTAGATGAGGTAGTCAACTTAGAAAACCCACCATAGAACTGAATATAGAACATAAATGTGGTTACAGAAAAAAGTTTTAAACGTGCACCCGCATCATCTTTAATGCATTTTCCAAGATACAGCCTATTTTGTTGTCACAATTACTTTGCTTTTTTAAGCGAGTGAGCAATTACCCAAGCAACCTCACCATTAAAGGGCACATGGACGCTGACAACTGAAATCACGATTCAGGAGAAGAGATAACTATCAGACAATTCTGCTGTTTATCATAAAATGTTTCCAAAGTTACATTTAAAAAGAAGAAATTGGGCGGACTGTAACAATAGAGTATGTTGGTTTCTGTTGGCATTGGGCACCTGTATATCTCATTTTTATTTGTGAAAGTGTGTCTGTCTCTCTGCTTGTCCAGTGTAGAAATGAAGGGGGAACTATAGGGCTTCAAAGGGGTCCAACAGTGGTACCTTTTTATGAGGAGTCTAATGGGGTGGTTTAAAGTTGCTTAAGTGGTGCCGCTCGTTGATACAATTACAAGTAATGCTTATTTTGTTTAAACATTTGCTTAACAAAGGACCATGAAATAATCTAAAAATAAGCCAAACATTTGACAAGATATCCGGCAAAATTAACAAATGACCATAATAAAAGATAGAAATGTGCCAAGAAATATGGGGACATTAGGACAAGAAAATCCAGGCAATTAGTCTTAATGACACTCAAGAAGTACACATCCCCAGTGACAAAAAACTTTAATTCAGTTATCATGTCACCCAATAGATGATTTACTATGGAGACACACAAACAAGTCAAACCAGACAACAGGCTGATGCAGCCAGACAGACAGCACCAAGACAGCAGGAGTCCCCAGAATAAAGGCAATCAGACAACAGGCTGATGCAGCCAGACAGGCAGCACCAAGACAGCAGGAGTCCCCAGAATAAAGGCAATTAGACAACAGGCTGATGCAGCCAGACAGGCAGCACCAAGACAGCAGGAGTCCCCAGAATAAAGGCAATTAGACAACAGGCTGATGCAGCCAGACAGGCAGCACAAATACTTCAGGAGACACCACAACAAAGGAAAACCAGACAACAGTTGGATGCAGCTAGACATGCTTCAAAAGGACGGAAGGAGACACCAGATCAACACCTCACAAGAATCCAGAGTAAAAGCTCCAAGAAAGCTGAGATAATTCTTTTGTTTATGCCCCTGCTGGAAAGACACACAGCATTGTGTATACTAAGGTGTTCACTGAAAATCTAAATAATTCAAATGTATGCACATGTATGACTTTGTATTAATAAAGTGTACAGAACTAGTTAGCCAATCCGGTTCTACGTTAAAATAATGAAGCAGAGAACACATTGTGTATGCCAAAGCTGAAAGCTTTGAATTTTGAAAATCTCGGCTGCGCTCAACTGACAATTGCCCTCTGCTTTTCATGTGATGGAAATGGGGGACACCCCAGGAACCCCAAACCCAAAATGTGAGCATAGGGAGTGGGGTCCATCCCTGCAACCCCTGCTCCCCTTGATTGGCATTGTGTGATTCAGGATTTTCGTCCATACCGAATGCGCACTAAACTTGCATTCTGCATTATTCTTCCCATTATTTTCAGGGAATGCCAGCCATTTCTTATGTCACTTTGTTAACCGGTGGAAAACCATATTAACAGTTTGGTTACTTTTTAGCCTGGGCACCTCCGCTCAACTGTTGTATGCAGAGACGAGAGCTGAGTTGGGTTAGTAGGGCTTTTTTCTTACTTTGTTGCTTTTGGATATTTGACACTCGGCGAGTCCTTTGCCATGTTCTACAACCATAGTATCGACTCTGTGTGACTGTTTGGTGGTCTGAGGGTCGGAAGGTGGTGAAAGCCCCCCCTTAGGTAGAGTAGTGTATGGTACTAGGATCTCTGGTAGGTGCTCCCTATCTCACTGGATTCCGTTAATTGGTTAGTGCTACCTCGTGTAGAGCTATGGTGCCTATCCTAAGGTGAAGCCTAGAGTGGGCTAATGGTTTGGGAGTGGGTATGTCCTGGGTTCCCTCCATCCCCTGATTCTGCCTTCCTTGTGCGCTGTGGTCCGTTTTTGATTTTCAGGAGTGTCTTAGTGTTTCTAATCATTCCTGTCCGATAGTGAGCAGAAGAGCCAGCTTTTAAGTGATTTTCTGAATCTTAAGTGGACCTTTGTATTGCGTATTACTTCGGGAGGGTGTTCCATGTTTTGGCTGCCAAGTGGGAGAATAATGATACTCCACGTTTTTTTTAATGTATGGTTTTGGTTCCAGGCAGATGTCATTGCTTGATCTGAGAGTTCCTGTCGGTAGGTAGATGGTTATTTTCTGTAGTAAGGATTGCAAAATACATAAACTTTCCACAGATAATAACACCATTTGATTAACATTAAAACATCCACAATTTAAATATTAAAAACGTTCAATGGTGCCAAGTATCTCAGGACAGCGATAATAAACGACATAAAGTTGTTGTTTAAGATCGATTGCCACAACATCTATAACATCCAGATCATATACAAACTCTTTAAAGTGCATCTTACATAATGCAGATAAAGCTGGGCATTTCATTATCAAGTGTTTTAGAATCTTGGTTTCTTTCTTGTTCTCACAAAAGTGATAATAAAACATTTCCTTTGGCAACACCTTTCGGGTGGTTAAAATGTCTCTATTTGGTAGGAGCTTAAGCCTAAACCTCATACAATTTCCTCACATTTGCTTATCTGGTGATCACTTAAGGTAGTAAGCTAGAACCCCTCTTGTTATGTTCATTCCTTAATTGAGAGAAAAAGGTCATTCGTGTGTGTAAATTCAGATGTGTCTACCCAGTCCTTACTATACAATATTTACAGTATTTATAATAGGGTCACAAAAAAAATGGATTTGAAAATAGGGCAGTCCAAGAGAGTTTACTGACAATTTATAGCACTGTGATTTGTGGACTGCGTTTTTTGTGCAAAATCAAGTAACGTTCTAAAAAAAGGTAACAAAGGAAAAAATCACCAATGTTGTATCATGTATGTGTCTCAATGACTTTTTTTTTGTAGTAATGATCGGCTTGTCACGTATAAACAATAAAAAAAAATATCTTCTCAGATGAATATTATGTGTTACAAGATCTATGTAGGAAAATTACCATCTGCCAGGAAAGCAGCTCAGAACAGAATGTAATTGGAAAATAAAATACAAGACAAAGGGCCTCATTCCAAGTTTGCCGGTCCGGGAACTACGGTACAGATAAGCTTCCGGTACCGTAGATCCTGGACTGGCAAACTACGAATTGGTCGGACCTGGCGGGCACAGCGGCACCCGCGACCACAGTATGCTGATGCACCGGCACCATTCGGGAATGGTGCCGGTGCATCAGCATACTGATGGTGCCGGTGCATGCGGCTTCCCCATTGAGCCCTATTGGCTCATACGGGAATGGGGAAGAATGTTTTCCGGCGCCCTGGAATGGGCAATTACCGGGTCCGCCGGGGTTGTAATAACCCAGTAATTGCCCATTCCAGGGAGCCGAAAAAAAACAACTCCAGCAGCAGCCGTGCCTGTATTACAGGCACGGCTGTCCGCCAGGGTCGTAATGAGGCCAAGTGTATTATACATGTCAACGTGCTAGCAGGTGAACAAAGTTATTGGGGACACCACTGACCTCACACAGGTTCAGACCTGTTAAGGTGAGCAGCAAAATGTATCTGTATAAACCTCTTGTCACTGAAATGCATTACATTACCTGTGAGTGTTGATAAATTAGTACTAGTGGCAAAAGCAGCCTCTTCAGTACTGAACCACCTGGATAAATGTACAATTAACAAGAGCAGATGATTTTTTTTATAAATGGACAGGACGGTGACTACCTTAAATCACACTGACGCTGCACTTTTGTGACAAGCAAAGATGATTGAGCAAGGAACTATTCATCTCTTGCATTACCAGTGCTCCACCTGGAAAAAAACATGTATGCAGATTTCATCTAAAAGTAGTTACATGGTCCTCCTGATTGTGCTGCCACAGTGATGGAAAATGTTAAGAATTCATTTTGTGCTTCCTTCCGTCTCGTATAGAAATATTCCAATTAAACATGGCAGAAAAGGACTCGAAAACATACGTCTCGTGCATTGCTGCCTTATGCGCCATCCAAGTAAGAGCTAATTGCCGTAATAATTCATTCTGGAAAAATCTCTCTTGCCTCAAAAGCAGAACATTACTAGGGTTAAAATTTTGCAATCACGAAAAAGAAAAGAAATTATAGGTGGTCAAAAGTCGAAGTAAAGGCGTGGAATGGCAGGAATTAAATCAGGTCTTCCCGATTATTAATAACATGTTATGTTGTCAGGATTCTATTTGTATCAGTTCCCTTAATTAAGTGTATATCATCGGATGTTGTAGAGTGCAACACCAGGCCCTTCATTTACAAAACGTTTAGTGCGGCGCAACGTGACTTTGCGCCACAAATGTATGCTTTGCTTCATAGTGAATAACATTTTTCGATTCACAGATCAAACTTTGCGCTGGCCCTTCCCACTTAGGGATAGACTAGCTGAAAGCAGGAAAAGGGGGCGGAACATGCACATCTCCTCATTAAAGAAGAACAATGAGGAACAGCATGGGCGTGGGGAGGGAAGCACTGTGCAAGCTACAACGGGACTGGCTGTATTTCTGTTACGTAATTACATCCATTACAAAAATAAATCAACATTGCAAAGAGAGGCCAGCGGAAAAGTATGTTTTAGCTGAAGCATTCCTGTCCAGGAAATATCCAGCATTGTTAAAATGGCCCCCTATGACGCTGCCATTGTTCTTATACTTAATATTACCTGCAAGCAAATGCCCTATAAGTCTTGAAGTGTAAGAGTCCCTGTGTTCCCCATCTGCTCTAGTCCATTGTGGTTTCTCCTCAAAATACCCAACCAACCAAGTAATTCATTAACGTTTACAGCAGTTGGCAGCCTCCGATCCAAGGAGCCGCAGACAGGAATAACAGGTGTAGTGCAGATCACTGCAGCGAACCATTGGCACAGCCTCCCTGGAAAGCGAGCCAAGCACCTGCTCGTACCAAGTTTCCCTCTTTTCATCCTTCAGTTTCATGAAGGTTTAATTCCTCAAATTGTGGAAACAGCTCAATCACGCCCAAATTGAATGTGCTCAATCGCATTTTCTGCGGGAACGAAAGAATGTTGAAAAACTGACAGGACATAAATACTTTTTATTAAGTATAGATGAAAACACTGTTAACACTGGAAGCACTGCTATTGGCGTGTTTAAGACTCTAATATATGAAACCTTTCTGTAATTAGGCGTCCTTTGCATCTCTTAGCTACCGTATTACACTGGCGAGAATGGGAAATAGAACATGCACACTGTATACAAATCTGCTTCTAAGGCTCATATCAAATAATTGCCTCGTATTATTTAATGAGGACCTAGGAAACACAAACTTTGTCAGTTGAAAGAAAATTAGACCACATTTAAAAAAAAATACCAAAGAAAGGATTCCTGGTTCTACCAGGGAGACTGTTCTTGTGATGTAGTAAATAGGATATTCGAAACTCTGTGCATGAACACTACAGTGCTGCACTATTGTGCTTTTTTACTGATAGTAAAAACACATGGGCCTGATAAATGAACACTTCTCGAGCCAGTGTCATTTAATGTTGTTTTCAAAAAGCCTGGACCTAATTACTTTTTCGGCTGATTAAAAAATGTAATATATTTGCAGAACCCATTCCATTAAAAATGTCTATTCTTTTTAATTTTGTTAGCGCCTGATACTGTTTGAAGCTTCTACAAAAGAGAGGTTGGCAATGTAAAGGATGGTTCTGATTTCGCATACTCGTCTGCAGACAGACACCCATTCGCCATGTGAAACAACCACGTAAGGCAATGTCCCACGCTTTGCTATATCATGTTTTATTCAAGTACCAGAGAGAGAAATTACAAGTTAAGTATGCATTAGGACATTATAGCAGGCATGTGTTGCCTGGCACTGGGAATCTTGTTACATCTTTATGAAGTCTATGTATAATAAGAAATGAAAATTAAAAAGCTTAACAATGATAAAGGATTTTTGTGGACTCAGTGGTTAGCCGTGGTCTACTTAGATTAGACTTGAGGTGGAGCATAGCTGGGGTGGAGTAGATTAGGCGCTTCTACTGGAAGAAAGGACCAGGATTGCTGGCATGGGCTAACTGTTCTTTAACCTGATAGGCCATTGCGCTTCCAATCAAACTCCATACCATCTTCTTTGCATGCATAGGCACATTAAGTACTTGGCAAGCACTGAAAATCATGCATATTGCTGGTCCATTCGAATTTTTAACTGGCATTTTTATTGATTTCTTTATTTAGCATTTTTAAAGTGCTCAAACAGCCCGCAGGCATGGAGGTGCTGTTACAGGAATTGTTTGTTTTTTAGTTGCGTAATTGTTTTTTTTGTGTCTTAGTTGTGTATTTATAACGCGCTTAAATACCCAGAGGTTCCTAAGCGCGGATGCGGGGATCGATCCTGTGTTGCTTCGTGTCGTCTTGCTTCCAAGGTGAACACGTTGCCGCTGAGCTATCCTCCCGGGCATGTATTTATTGGTACTTAAAAAGACACTTCCCAGCCCTGAACAGATGCTTTAATGCACTACAGAATTGGCATACCTAATAGTGATAAATAAGGGTGTGCTTCCCTCAACCCCCTGCTGGCAGCATAGTGGGCCTGATTAAAACAGCATTTTTCAATGGGATTGTGGCATTGTAAAAAGCTTTTGTAAATCAGGCCTCTAATGTTTATTCCGTCTTAATCCCACCTGAACCAATCAAAGCATCATTTTAATAATATGTAATATAAAGCAGTGTGGATCACTATTTTCCTCTCAATAGGATTTCCTACCTCTGTTTCTTTTATTTAAATTAAATCCTTCATAATGTCCCGTGTCGCAATGCACCTCCTTAATAATGTTACCTGACCACATTTGTGTCAGACCAACATTGTCATTAGTGTTAACTCTAGAGAAGTCCCTTTTGGACAGTAGATGGTTCAATTCCTCTAAAGGGTATTAGCTGTGGCATGCGGAAGGCTAGCCATTAAATGTCTGTGCATCTCCTAATATAGCTGATACAGGAAAGCATCGAGCAGTAGCGCAGATAAATGCTGACTGTGTCTCTTATTGGGCACAGCCATACTAGAGATGACTCTATAGCAAGCCTACAGATAAAGCATACCTTTCTTTACCTAGTCCACCTTGAGAGCAGAATGTTTAATTCAGGGGATGGTGAGACCATGCTTAAAATAGCACACTTGCTGTAAACGCTTGAGAGCAGGCTGGAGAACAATATTAGAGCGCATTTGGCCTCATTATGATTTGGGCGGTATCTCAGCGGTAAATCCACAGAAATACTGCCCAAATGAATTACCGTTACCGCCACTTGGTCCGGCGGAATTTCTGCCGGATTACAAGTGGTGGTGGCGGTGTAAATCCTCATTTAATTTGAGTCCGGTGGAGTCAATGGGGCTTTTTGGGTGGAATTACTGTGGCAGAATTTGCACTGCCGTAATTCCACCGATTCTGCTGATTTTTCAGTGGTGAGTTGGAGCATTTACCTCCAGCATTTTCCTGGCGGCAAATCCTCCACTCCATGCCCAAAACCATAATTTGGCATAGTGGTAAAGTTGGTGGTAACAGAGTTACATCCAACTTTACCACTTACCACCAACTCGTAATGAGGCCCATTATTCATTAAACCACTTCCTGCTTGTTTGTATCTGGGTGCCTAGCCACCTTTATTATCTCTCAATTTTGGGTAAGTGTGAGAAAATCATGTTTTATAGAGCAAAAACTTGACATTCTATAACACATTATTTTTATTTTAAAAAATAATATTACAAGTCAATTTAAATACTGAAGATGCATTAAGCAGTGGTAAAGGCCCACTGCCGACCCATGATTTACTACTGCTCACCAACATTCCAATCCTATGATGTCTATAATCACTCTGGCGATTTTAAAGATGGGTAAGCCACTTCCTAACTGATATAACACATTTGCAAAAATTGTCAAGATTTTGACCCTAAACAGAAGCATATGTGCTGTAAAAATGTAATTCTGTCATTAGCTAGAACCTTGCTGGCGCCTCCTCTCCAGCACACAAAGCTAATTTGGCATGGTTATTTCCAAGCCAAACCTATTATGTAGTGTGTTGGAACATTCAATTGGGTTTTCTGTTGTGGCTAGATCTGTGGGGTACATGTATCCGTCCAAAAATTCCCCTACATCACCAACTACATCTCAGCAGTCACCAGCAGAATGGCTGTGCTGGCCCTCTTGAGCACTATCACCTTGCATGAAAACTGCTTTTTGCAGTCACCAAAATAATGGCTGTGCTGTCTTACCAGCCACACATGGGGCAAGATGAAACACAGAACTCCCCGAGAATTGCTACCAGTATTTTCTTCATTTGCACTAGAGAATAGAAGTCAAAGGCAGCGCTGCTATGCTGCCAGCTCAAAACTTTTCACTGAAAAATAAATATTCTGCCTTTTTCAAATGACTGATCCCTGATGCTCTTTTTCATCTGTTCAACTTTGCAGAGTTCTGATCCAGTGAGGCCCAGCTATGTCCTTCCAGATTCAGGTTGTGCTCCAGAAAAAAGGGGGCATTTCTCATTGAATGACAGGTTGTGCTAGGCAAGATCTGTGAAATAACAAAGAACTTCACTTCAGCCATACGCAAAAACGCTTACTTTTGCAACAACATATCACAGCTAAACTCTTCACAAAAATCCCTCTCTCCCTCCTAGCTCATTTCAGTTTTAAAGGGCCTTTTATTTCGACAGATACCTGTGCATTAGAAACATGACTCGGGCTTTGGAAAGGTTCAGAGAATGGATGAGAGGAAGGCCGCATTGTAAAGTGACAGCCAAAGAAAATTAACCACGTGTAAAATGGTGTTTTGTACAAACAAGAAATATCCGCATAATGAGGTAAGGCGAAAGTTTAACAGTTTAAATGTAATTTTTGTGTCATCAAAACAAGACATTGTAGCTTTCCCTAGCATGTAGGAGACGCAAACATCAGAAACATGTAATTCATGGGAAAAGTATACTTGGTGCAACTTTGAAATTTAATGCAAACATGCTCTATGATAATATGTACACATAAATAAAATTGTAAAATTTAAGGTGAAATATTTCCCACCAAAAATTGTGAAAGATTGTTAGAACGACTAAAAAACATAGTATAAACTTGGGAATGGGAATGACAGGTTCAGTGTAAAATATGGAATCCGTTTATGTGATTTTAAAAAAGTGCCACAACTGTAAAAATTTATGTCATAAATGATTTTGGCAAAAAGAACTTTGGGAGGGCCTTGGGCATTTTAAGCACCCACTATAAAAACTGATGTCATGTCCCTGAAGTCCAACCGGCTGACAGGAAGGCTGTGACTGCCACCCCTGACCAATCCAGTTGTTAGAGGCATGTCAAGCCAAAGGTCTGCCTCCATAGCAAATCCTGTGATGCCAACCGCCTTATAAAAGATAGAATCTCAGAGAGACAAAGGACTAGCTGACTGACCCCTGATTTCCCGCTTCAACATCTCCAGAGATCCGGACATTAATGTTCACCCTGCAGATTCCAGATTCCACTGCCAAGAAAAGGATAGCTGATCCAGACCCTCCTATCCAGGCAGAACCACCCTTCAGAATTAAAACCCACAACTATCCCACTCATTCAGGGAGAAAGGGGAAAGGTGACTGAATCCTCATTGGGATTATCCAGCACTACCTGCTCACCCTGCTATCTGCCTTAAACAGCTGATGCACCTCACTATCTATTGAGACTAGACCCCGGTGGCCAGCTGTCCCCTTCTAGGAGAGCCCGCCGCTGTGCCATGGCCAGATGCTTGTCCTGCTGTGCAGAAACCCGGTTGTTGATCCCAAATTCCAAATTCAAGTGCTGATTGTAAGTATCACCCCACCCCATAGCAAAACGTAGCATATACCATTCTGATACTTTGCCTTTATTCCACCCTATCATTAATCCTGAAAATACCCTGGTAACTTGTTAAAATAGTCAGAATCATCTGTGCATCCTGTTTTTGATTTCTATGTGTTAGCGTCATTTTTCCCCATCCTTATAATCCATTGTAAACATCCTTAGTCATATTTTGAATAACTTAATTAATTCCCATATAGAGCTGAATGCGGGATGAACAGGTTAACTTTGCAAATTAACCTTCGAGAGTACTGTGTCTTTCTTTAACAATCTAGTCACTAAAATATAGTTTAAGTGAAATTGGTCATTTCCTTTCCAAACCGATTTTCCTTGTCCACTGCATTCATTTTTAAAACCAAATATTCCTTTCCTATTAAAAATCTCATCCTGTCAGTCATTTAGAGTTACGCTTTCATTTTCATATTATCCCTGTGATGTGCATTTGTCCCTCAGCATAAAAACTGCATTCCGATTTTGTCTGTTTCACCCGTTTTTAAAGCTGTTTTGACATTTAAACACGGGAAAATTAGCAAATGTAATTTCTCCACGTGTTATTTTCTGCACTCTGGGTTCCTTCCAAAGTAGATTTTTTTTTAAATCGTATGCCTGTTGCTAGTACATGGTTTTGTAGTTTATAAGTGTTCTGACTTCTTGGGTACAGTCATACTCATTTATACCTTATTCATTCAATCACAGGGGTAAAACAATTACTCATTCTGAGTGCTATCTTGTGCAATTGCAAAGGATTTGCCTCCCATTTCGTGGGGGAAGGTCGGAATTTAATTCTGTTTACTTCCTAGTATACCTGACTCCTTGCTACTCCTTTCTATCCACCCGAAATTCAATCAGGGTTTGAGGGCGTGTTGCAGTGGAAAATCTTAACTGGGTGCTATCTACCCAAAAAGTAAAATTGTTCCAATTCACTTGTGCTTTGTGTATGTTATAGTAGAAGGTCAAACTAAGTGTATCTATCACTTTACAGTGTTATTATCACCCCACTGGTGATTGCTGCCCAATATTAAATCTGTGGGATTTTGATGGAAATATAAAAAGAAATAAATATTGTATTACCACCCACTGGCCTGGTTCATGGTCCATTGTGGCCCGGGGTATTTGTAAAAGGGGGTGTGAGACGGGTTCGGGTGCCATCTCAATCTGAATCCTTAGTAAAATAAAGTAAAAGTGTTTTAATTGTGCGCTGCAGCCTCGGCCAGTATCAAGAGCCCTGGTCTGGTGTGTGACACCCCATTAGAATTCTTAACAGATATAATAGACATTTTCAGCAAAATTATTGTTTAAGAAAAATGTTTACTCTTTTACACAATATACTCTTATATGACAGAATTCACAGCTACATATATTAGTCACTAGGTGATCCTATGCGAGCACATTTACAACACTGCACATGCTACCATGCAATTGTGGGTATGCAAAGCCCCAATTAACTGTACACTTCTTCTCCTTAGCACATCTTATTTTAGTAGGAAATATTGCAAAACAACACATCTTCATAACCATTTTCCTTTTTTAAAATGTACAAGTTGTTGAATTTTACCTGAAGCTCAGTGCTTAAATTTAAATTAGAACTACAATTTAGTAGGGCAGTTCTCCAATGGTCAGTGGTGCAACAGTTGTATTGTTGTCTATGCAATTTGAGTAAATGTACTTGGATACAAATGTCAGGTGGCAAGCTACTAGCCAGGCACAAAAAGACCCCCCACCCCCTCAATTTCTGGCAAAGCACACAGGGCACCATTAAACAAGCGTATAAAAACACTTCCACCTGAAATGTGCAACTATAAAATAAGTCATTTGTACCAAGTCATGCCAAAGCATAGTGCCACTCAGTAGTTGTGCTACTCAGTAACCATCACTGAAGTTCACCTCCATTTCAGAGCCACATGATCAAAGCATTGTGGGTATGCAAATTAGCACACATGTAAGCCTTTACCTCCAGAAAATTACCTTTTTCCTATAATGCAGTGCAATTTTATACATAGCTTCTCCAACCTATGACAAACAGTTTGCGAAGGCTGCAGGCAAGTGCATGCCAGTTTCACTCATATTAGGAATCATCAGTGCAGTATAGTTTGACAACCCTAGCCAGACGTGATAGACACAAGTTAATCAAAGATCTTCACCGGGGCTTAGGGCTGAAACAGGTAATTTAAGCCCCCCAATTAATGGCAATATTCTTTCGGTGTTAACATAATGTTGGTGCCCTGGGAAGTGATTTATTTTCAGGCAATGGGGTGTACATTCTTTGGCCTTTTCATTTATGTAAGCATGGCCCAACAAAGGCAGATGACCATATAACCCAAATGGAACAATCATGAGTGTTCACCTTCTCACTTTCAAGGTGGCTGAGCCAGAAAAACAAGGGGCTTGCCAGAGTTATGTAGATTGTAACATTGGGGTGGGAGTAAGAAGGGAGGGAAGAGGTGAAAGAGGCAGCAGAGGTGAGGCAAGCCACAGAGTGACAGGCCTTCAGTGTGTGGTGGTCTGTAGAAGATTGTATGCTAATAAAAATGATGTCTAAAATAAATATAATGGGAAAGAGGTACAATCTGTATAGAGGCTGTCATTTATTGGAGATTTCTGCCTCTTGCTTGCTTTCATGATTAACAAGGATGCCTGTTAAACTGCATTGCATGCCTGAATTGTGTAAATATGGTGAAAATGACATTTGGACTGCCTTTACTTCAAAGAATGAACCATGCTGCATTAGAAAGGTAGGCCCAGAACTGAAGTAATTATTTCCTAGGGAATAAAGCAAACCATGAAATTAAAAACTTCAAGAATTGTATGTTTTTACATGTCCTTTTAATGCTGGATACCATGTGTTAAGATGATTTCTTTACTGCAAGTTGTATTCCCAATTAAAATGAGATGAATCCATCTCAATGTGTTCCTGCTATGTTAGTAATTCATTACAAACTCTATAGTGTTAAAACTTAGGAATCAGACTAAAATGCTATTTAGTTTTATTTTAGTGAGTCATGTACATTGAAAGGGCAGGTCAGCATTGCACACATTGAGAACATAAACCCATGGGGGCTGAAATGAAAGACGATAATCAAAATAGTATGTAAGTTTCAATTTCCATGTGCAGAGTATGCTTCAGAGTCCACACATGCCCCTGTCCAGTTGGAACCCGTTAGAAGTTTATTGCATGTCATAGTTAGGACATATGGCTGCTAGGCCACGCCGAAACGGTACTACATTGTATGCAAGCAGGGTTTCAATGCAGATACGCTCTATAGATTTACTTCATGCATTCACTAATGGAAAGAGGCTTTAGATTCAAAGAAGATATTTCACATTAATCAGTTCAAATAAGCTTGTAAATATTGCATTGACATTCAGATGCCCAACACCAGACAGGTGCCATGGATTATTCAAGGTGAAAGGTCCTGGAGAATATGCACACTTTGTATAGTAACATGGAAAGGGAATATTTAGGTGATGTGTCATCTCTGTTCTCCAGTGGAGAACAGCTGTAATTGTACACCAAAGAAATACATGGATTTAACATGAAGAAAAGAATGTACCTACAATGTGTAATACTGAAATCATGCAGTGCATTGCAATGCAACATCCAATTCACACCAGATATGGACAGCGTGTAGATAAGAGTGAACTCTATCACAATCTTTAATACAAAATACATGTCCTCATGTCTCAAATTGTCCACAAATTTTAAAAACCTTTAAAATCATTCAAATTCACCCATAGTATTCATTAGTATTCATTAACTTCTCTAAATGTCCACCCCAAAAATTATAGAATAAAATAAATTAACATGTGATTAACAAGATTAATTTCCCTCATAACCTTGTGGCTGGGAAAGTATATATTTTGATACACATAGGACAGCGGATTAATATAGAATATTGGGTGAGGAAAATTCAGAAGAGGAACAAACTGGAGATTAGAGAGCAGAAAGGCAGACCTGCCATTGAGAGAATAAAGGCCAGAACAGACCATAGCAGGAACACCAGTAGGTATGTGGGGATTTCTTTACAAAGAATCCATCTGAATTGAGGCTTTAATGTATCAATGATGTCCAGGTGACTGGATACTATGCTGGTTTGCTCATAACCCGAAGCTATATCGGGAAAGGTAAATCTTCTCAAATTGACCAATTTGATATGGGTTAAGTCTGAGAAGATAAAAAGACTGGGAATGCAGGGAGGTGCAATTCAAAGACAGAGACAGACATGCTAATATCCCAATTCAACTCGTAATGGGCCGGTTATTGCCCAATTGCGGGTGGCGGGGCCGGTAGCGAGCATGGCGGTAGCTGTGCCTGCCATACAGGCACAGCTTGCGCCATGCTCGTAATGAGGCGCATTGACTTCATGTCAAGTGGCCTCCACATATTTCATATATTTACCATCTCATGCCTGTATAAGGGGGTTGGTGGAGTGTAAAAGTATCTTGGTTGTTATGTTTTCATAAACATTTTCTTGTACCAAGATTCTGGAGAAAAGCAAAGGTTTTAATCATACTTGCATTATGTGAAATGGCTCCATTGAAAAGTGAGTGATGTTTATAAATAAATCAATGCCAAGCAAACATTTTAGTATGTTTAGTGTTTTTTAGATCAGCATAATATTCAGAGGTATACTGCATGACCGAAAGTGTATGCCTTTGTCCACTTATAACAATGAAATTAATTTAGGTGGGTACAATTTTGTTCTCATTTATGTATTTACATACCATATTGTAGTGGCCTACAGGGTAAAGCCAGAGACTGAGTTGTCTGAAACTGAACTCTTCTTTTAAATACATTTCATTTTTGGCTATTTCGCTGCCTCTTCTTTGCTCTGAATTATGGGTGTGGGATTGTACAAATTGGAACATTAGATGGGCATGTCACGTCTACATGAATACCTATTCAAATATTAAAATACTTAACAGAGAAAGGCATCAGCATCCATATATATATTATATTATAGGGCAGCAGTCACCGCCCTTCATTATGGGTACTATGCTGATTTGCATAAAACCAATTTGAATAAAGTTTTCCCAAAATTCTATTGCTAAGAACTTTTGACTTGCTGGAAAGAGCTCAATCAATGTTTTCAAAACACATGTCTCAAATGGCCCATCCAAACTGGCCAATTTGGGTCAAATTTGTCAAATAGTTCAAAAGTCATTAAGCAAAAAAATAAGCAATTTTCAACCTCCTTCTTTTTTTCTTCCCAGAGAGAAACTGGTGCTTGCATTGCACATACACACACACACTAAGATATTACTTTAAATTGTTTTGTTTTAACCCAGCCAGTAGTTTTTAAAACATCTGAGGTTGAAGGGGTGCCCCAGTGCAAAAGAAACATTGATCCCATGGTGCACTGAAAGACTAAAGCAGGACATTTCTGAGGGAAAAGATTTCAGGAATGAGGAAAATTGAAAAACAGGTGACATTGACATTTAGCCTACTTGTTGGCCCATTTACAGTAATGAAGGACGTGGCTGGAGGAACCAGGTTATTTACTGGCAAGATGATTATGGGCTGTGGCCAAAGGCAATGAACTGTGCACCACTGTCGTTTAGTCTAATAGTTGATTCATGGACAGTGGCCAGGGCAAAGGCCATGATTGTGGGGTCAAGTGATTTACAGGTAAGTGGCATATGGCCCACTGCCATAGTCTGTAGCCACTGACCATAGCTAAATAGCTAGGGACTCATGGTCTTGTAACCTGATTGTTGCAACATGGGCAGTGGCCAGGGCCAAAGAGACATGGTTGTTTACCAGTGAAGGAATGTGGGCTACAGCCATTGGCCATGGTCAGTGGGCCATGATCTTTCAGCCTAATTGTTGTAACGTGGACAGTAGCCACAGCTGAAGGCCAGTGCCTAAGAAAGCTACTTATTTACTCGTGAAAAGGGGTTTGGGTCAAACCTATAGGTGACTGGGCTGTGGTCCTTTGTCCTAATAGTTGCTGAATGTACAGTGGCCTCAGCCAAACACTGTGGCCATGAGCCATAGTTGAAGGCCATGGCTAAGGGGTCCTCAATGAGCTATCGCAAAGCGAAACATTTAAATGCAATTAATACTGTTGCAACAAATCAGTCCATCTTAACTCTCTCGACTAAACCTATGTTGACACCGTATATACAAAGTTAGGGGCGGGTTAGGACCAATCACATTTTTTGTCTGGAATTCGTAAAACAGAGATGTTAAATACTGCCATTTTCTTTCAATAATAGGCTTGGTTTGAGAATTTTCAAAATACTGTATTGATGAAATACCAGACTCCAGATATGGTAATTTCCAAAGTGATATAAATCATGTTTAAACGTATGAAATGCGCAATGAGGACTAATGCACAATACAATTTTATTTAACCATTAATAGTGTTTAGTATTTGTGCCACTGAGCTGTTCATTTTATTTCAAGTTTCAATTTTGACTTGTGGCTAGCACAACTAGTTAACGCCTATTACGTTAACCCTGTATAATGTGAAAAGCAGAAATCCAGATTCTCCTCTGTTAAAATCGTGGCCATTCCAATAAAGCTGGTTTATTTCAATGCCCTACATTCCTACCGAGAACTGCTCTCTTCTGTTTTGAAGAGTCAACTTCTTTTTTATGTTATTTTAACATCAATTGCTCTAATAGAAAAGATGGATGAAAAGCATAATTGGATTAAAAATGATACATCAAATGCTGCCTCAATGCTATTGCACAAGACAGGGAATTTTGCAATTCAGAAAATCAATGCACCTGCTCAGAACAGAAAAATGTGTTTAAAGATAGAATATTCTTTTGGGAAAATTTGCAGGCACACACATTGCCGAATAAATCTGTGCAGCGGTACCAACAGCAACTGATTAGTTGTGCAAAGGCATATCCTGCAACTGCTGTAACATATTTCTCTTTCCCAAAGCAATACAAAGTTGCATACACAAAGAATGCGTCTTCCTTAGATAACTGCTATGAAGTGGCAGGCGGATTTGAGATATTCAATCGAGACATCACCCATTCCATAGGATATTTCCAGATGATTTGGATTTGCGAGCGAAGCCAGCTAAATCCATGCACAGTGGTAGAAAATGTCTTAGGCTGTCGATTTCTTTTGAAATCTATTTTTTTCTGCTTAGAATTCCAGTATGGTTGCTGTGCAAACTACATGTACACTATGGTGCACTGTGTGTCATTTATAAATAGCTATACAAACGAATGATAATCCAAGATATTTATTGGGGGAGCTCTTGTGTTTCCAAGGATACAGGCTTCTCATTGGTAGATTAACGAAAAGGTCCTTTTAGTGAAACATCTACACAAATTGAGAAATTCAAAAAATGATGGATTGAAATGCTTGAACCAACGCTCCTTAACGACGTAGTGTTCTTCTGGGTAGTACGTTGCATGGCAGACCAGTGTTGGGGATAGTTTAACTTTTTTCCCGCATCACCATGCCCCTTCCTAAGCATGGCAGCCAATTACCCTGCACTGTCACATGCCTGCGCTCATAATTCCTATTGTACGCACAAGAACTAGATCCAGCGTGAGAGGCCCAGGAACTGTGGTTGTTCCTGAGGGATGGAGCTCTGCTTCAGAGGCTGTCATGCATGTGGTATGCAGCCACATTTAGGGGTGTAGTCTGTGCAGAGCTTGTGCATCAAAACCATGGAGTTCAAATAAATACTGAACTCTGACTTTGGGTCATGTGACGTTTTGGCTATGCCAGGATCTTGCTGCCCCAGGTTGCTGTGCCCTGATGGTAGTTCTGCATAAAGTTCCTTGTTTCTTTTCACTGGTAATCAAGTTGGCATCAGAAACTGCCACCCCATTTCTTGGTTTGTCAAAATAGATAACAGAGTACAGGAGTCAGAACAGAGGACTTTATTTCATGCTATGTCTCTTACAAGAACAGTTTATCATACATGGCAACATTCTGTGACCAAAAATCTGTAGGAATCGTAAAGTTTCAAAAATATTGAAAAAAATCGGTATTTGTTGCCACTAAATCGGTAGATGGTAGGACTGCTTGAAAAGCGGTATCCTACCACCTAAATCGGTAGGGTTGGCAAGTATGTAGGATGGGGTGGCGCGTTAATGAGCACGACCCTTTCCTCTGCCTGTTTTCCCTCCAGTCACCTTTCACACAGCCAATTCTTGCCTATGACACCCCCGACATACGGCCTGGCAGACACCAACTTACATATATGGGACAGCATTGGTCGCCCATCAACCCAACCTGATACACTTGGCCAACACAGACTCAAATAGGGAACGCCCAAGCACTTATTGGGTCCATCATGCATCCATGGTTCACTAATTTCTAAAGCACTCCTCTCTGAAGTCTTTCAAAACCTTCACAGGAATATATTTGTCCCAACGAGATTGGTGTTGGGGGGTGTCGATCCCAGGTATGTGGTTGTCCTGGCAGCCTTGCAAAATGTCTGTCTTGGGTTGATTAAGCTATGGATAAAGTAGCACTGCCCTCTTGGACAAAGACAATTTGCTGGAGAAAAATGTTTGCAATTGGGCTAATTTATATACCCACAATCCATTGCTGATATGGCTCAGAACTGGAGCTGAACTTCCGGCGATGGCTACTAGGGGAGCTGTGGAGTGTGTGACTTGGCTCTTATGGATTTTTCTATTTTCACATTTCAGGTAAAAGGTTATTTTTTTCCAAACCTTTTTAAGCCCACCATAACTTTGCTGGTGTTGCTAAAAACATGGCCAAATGCTCCAACTACAAAGTTCCTCCTTCAATATATTAGGGACACTGGGAAGTGGGAGGAGCTTTAGCAGAGCTGCATGACTGACAAGAGAGACAAACAGCGAACATCGTCTCTCCAGATGGGGGTGCGGGGAGAAGAAGCAGGCACTGTCAGGACTCTACTGCACTGATGCTCACTAATAAGGGGGAAACCAATTATCTAGTTGTCCTGAAAGCCTTTCAAGATGTCTTTCTTGGGTTGATTAAGCCATTTATAAAGTAGCACTGCCCTTAGACAAAGCAATTTCCTGGAGAAAAAGATATGTATTTGGGCTAATTTGCAAACCCACAATGCCTTGCTGTTGTGGCTAAGATCTGGCGGTATATATATATATATATTTTTTTAAAAGACACCCAGCATAACATAACAAATCACTGAATTAAACTGCCTCTCAGTGGACTTAAATTGCAATATTGGAAGTGAATTTTAAAACGTTTTCGCAAAAAGAACTACATGCATTCTAAAAATGGGACCATTTTCTCTTGGTTCGTGTTGCAGTGCAGTGCCCACGATGTGGGTATTCTATAGTCTCCAAAAAATATCAAAACAAATATGAATGCTTAGGGTCTTCATAGTGTAGCATTCAACATGAGCAGCCATTCGGCAACATGTTCCTCTATGGCCATAACAAATCATTGCCATGTTAAACTAGACTGAATTATAGCTGCCACTCCTGCCCTCTAAGGGACAGGCTTAACACTCTTCTGGCCCAGGGTGGCCAGGCAGCTTTCAGAGCCACAGTCCTGACCCTAAGCGGCTTGGAGGCTAAACCACAGAGACTCACTTGGACTGACGGCTGTGTCCGTCAAGGTCACTGGTAGTATTTGGGAGTATTAAGGAGACGTGGAGGAGGCAGGACTCTACCCATTCCTCCCCAGGATTAGGAATGGCTGTGCAAGAGGGAAAGGAAGGAGCAAAGAGAGAGAATGACTGAGTCTGGCACTTGTACACAACCACAATTCTAATCCTTGGCATTCAACCATCCCTAACCTTGGGAGAGAGTTCAGCATTCTACACGCGTGTTACCTGAGCATTGTCAAAGCGCTGTACTACTGTGGTCAGTGCTGGAAATGGAAAACATGTATGGGGGAACTGTCACCTCTTTGGAGGGGCGAGGCTTTTGGAAGGAAGTGGTGAGGACAAGGGGCATGGTCCCCTGCCAGGTTGTGCGCCACAGTATCTCTTCATAGAACCCAATCCTAGCGATTTGCATAAAAGCAAGGAGCATTATGGGAAGATCATAATGTGCACAATTTAAAATGTTAAACATGTCTTACAGTGATTCAGTAAGAAGCGCTTTTAAGTGTATAATGGACTCTTTTGTTTTGATTAGTCACAACATTCACCCTAATAAAGAAATGTCTGTAAATTACAGGACCTATATACCACATACATGCCAACATTCTGTAAGCAAAAATAAAGTTTCAAAAATATTTAAAAAATTGGTATTTGTTGCCACTAAATCGGTAGGCGGTATCCTACTGCCTAAATCAGTAGGGTTGGCAAGTATAGTTTATCCTGATATCCCACATATTATCCAGGCATGTCCTCTTGATCCAGCCTGAGAAACGGGAGCAGGGCTGGACACCGGGATATCATCCCCCAGTAGGCCTCTGGTCATAGGGCCTCTTTGGCGGAAGGATACAAAATTAGTGATGAGCGCGTGCATCAGGTGAATCCGCATGGGTGTTCTGCACTGAATTGGCTGCCTTCCCTGTGCCACCACCGACCGAGGTACGCTGGTGCTGGCTGCGCATTTTGTACCAGACTGGACGGAAAGTTGCAGAAATTGTCCCACAAACCACCGGCACAGAACTGAGATGTGAAGTCAGACAGGTACCGTACGAGCTTGAGAGCGTCCTAAACATTTTTATAAGAGACGACAGCTGGGTAAAAAGAAGGCGTATACAACCGCACATTCGTTTCATGAAGCAGAACTAGCTCCTGTATTCTGATCATTTGGGCACCTGAGTGATTCGAATCAGTGATATTTTGTCTCTGTGAAGTGCGATACTGGGATGCCATTTGACTTTCACCTTCGTAGTTACTAATTTACTCTTAAAATGAAGCTTGCCGGGTCATCTACAGTTGTCAGGCGTTGTGCTATGGCAGTCCTTTTTCTTGGCGCGGGCAGAGCTAAATAGCTCAGGAGGGGGGGTGCAGTAAGGGCTCACCCAGAAAGCTGAGTCTGATTTTGCCGGTGAGTGCTCCCCTGCGATGTCCGGCTGGCTGCTCTTTGCCGACTTGGGAATGACTGTGATGCGTTTGGAATATGCCAACAAAGGAATGCATATTCCAAACTCAGTGTGTGAGATACTTTGGGGTCACACACCCCGTGCCCCTCATTCTTTGTGCTGACAGCCTTTCAAGTGGGGAAATTTATAAGTGATGGCTCACTTAACAAACCATTCTTTTTACACAGTATGTGCTTAACATTTCAGTGTTAAGAATTGAACATGGGGCATTTTTATTCACCAGACCAGCACAAGTATCAGTTAGCTGACCAAACCTACACATTATTTAAAGAGAATTAAAATTCCAAACAGAACATTTTCAACTATTTTCTTTATTTTCATGCCTCTATTTGACACACCAAAACGTTTTTTTTCTGCATATTACTTTTTAGTAACACATGGCACATCCCTGGGAAGGTTAACTGTCATTTTCTTGCTTAAGTATTCTAGTGGCTGCTTTGGGACATGGACTAAATGCATGCACTTAGCATCAAATGTCTTTTAATTTTCTAAACATACCAACCACTGCCTAGTGCACACACCAGATGGCTCCTTAATGTGACGTGGCACCTTGATTAGGAAAGTATAGTTCATTGTGTGTCACCATGCAGACATGAGTCCATGGCAAATCAATGCAGTGATATGTGTGCAGCAATGTTTTGTGCGCTGCATACGCCACCACCCTATTGGTTAATGGCATTTATGTGGTGCTCCCGTATGTAACAGCATATGCCGGTTTTTGTCTGATGTGTGCAATGTACATACAATAGCATACTGAAATGTTTTGTGTATGTGGCTTTGACAAGCATTCCATACTGTGCCCACACTAAACGCAGGAAGTAATCAAAGAAGTAGCCTCAAATTGGACAGCCAATAGGTGAAACACCCTTTCTACACTGCCACACCATGATGTTCACTAGCTGCAGGCCAGCACTAATAAGAGATGCTAATTCCAGCTCTGTTAGATAAAGCATGGGCCTGCTAGTGTTTGCAGAAATTACCCTGGAGGCCTGCGTAATAGTGAGGAGGTAGTGGATGAGGAACTGTGGACCCTTTACCATGCATCAGAAGCCGTTTTTGTTTAAATTGCTTCATCATCTTATTAATGGTAAGGCTAAAGTTTGTGACAGGTACAATCCTTTCTGAGTAGCCTTTCTGTGCATTGTTTATTGGGTCGCTTTTGTGTGGTATCCTGTCTGATCTATAGATATAATACATGAAAGATGTTTCTGTATTGGCGGCTGGGCATTCTCACCCTGAGACCTAGCCCTTCCGCATCTAAAATTCTTCCAAAACAAGAAGCAAAAGAGCCTTTGTGCCCCATTTGAGTTTCTGATGTTGCAGCCATTTTATACTTGCATACAGCATTTTAATGTTGGGGTGAGTGTTGTGAACAGTGATGCGAGCACCAAGCCATTCATCTCTTATAGATCTAGAGATTCACACGTACAATCCTTTTATCATGGAATTGTTTATCCAATATAGAGATCTCTGATCACTGTTTTAGTCCTGAAATGCTCAGTGATTTAATGCAAAGCATACAGGAACCATCATTGGTGCTATTTGTCCCCTTCCCCACGAGTACAATAAGAGTGTACGAGACTGTCCATCTTGGAATGATAACCTTCCATATGAAAATAATTCATATTGTTAGTCTTGTTTTGCCCCTTGCAAAATACAAGTGAGGTGGTGAGAACAGAACTCCTGCAACACAGGACCAGTGGTCATTGGGCCCTTAGACCACGGCAGGCTGGTCACACCGCAGTGTGCCAGTACAGACAGTTTGAAACTGGATTCAGGCAAGGCCCTTCCTAAGAGCAGGTGAAAGAAAAACCATTTACTTGGGCAGAAACAGCTGTTTTTTTACATTAAAAATCTTCTATAAAGTACTTGCATTACAATGTAATGAAACCAGCTTCATTTATTTAGCAATTATTTATTCATATTGAGGAGGGGTTTTCTTGCACGACACAGAGGTGTAGTTTGGGAGTGACATGTGCCATTCGGGGGGCACATTCTGGTGTTTCGGCCTAGGCACCAAGTTGGCTAGAAACTGCCCTGTGCTACGGTTAAAACACATTTTAAGTTCTACAAGTAAAACAGCCTAGAATCCAATCCTTTGGTGGTGGGCAGCTCATGAGATGCATGTCCGCCTTAACAATGAGACCAGTTTGCATTTAGCAAGCCGAATCCTGCTTCAAAAACAATTCAGTCGATTGCTCTTCGAAGGTGGAAAAGTCTAGTACATTAAAGTGTGTTACCATCTGTTATTACAGCGCTTAGAATTGGGAAGACGAAGCACTATATAAACACGCATTCATATTTCTCTTACTCTTGGCTTTAACTATTTACAATTATTAAGCTTCACATAAAAGGCAACAAAAAAAGTCATAAATGTTTTCCCTACATGTTTGTAATGAATACACTTTTTGAAATTCTGAGGAAATAGTTTCTTCATACCTCAATATAGTTGACAACATAAAAAACACATTATGATTAGTCTGAGGAAATTAAAATATGCTGCTTATTATTAGACTCACATATACAAAGTCCCCAGAGACACTGGTTTCAAAAATGGGTCATTGACCTAACCCGAATTTCTTCAGTAACCCAAGTTGAACAAAGTCGTTTATTGCTGAAAACATATTTTATGGGCTGTTAATCAAGCAAGGGATTGCTTTTAAAACACTGGATGCATGTTATAATTATTTATTGTAAACTAGCAAAAAGTAGCAGTATTCTGCACTGGTTCTGTAGTGAGACATGGTAATACTCCCATCAATTGTTGAAAATCAATGATCCTGTAGGTTGCTGTTCCGATTCGCTTATAGCTTGATGTGGTTTGCACTCTGAAGTTAACTGCCCTGAGAATGGGCTCGTGTGACTGGCTGACATACCCCGGAGCAGACATGAAGGCAAGTGTTGGAGTGCTGCAACATACTGCGACCTTCCGTGTGCTCTCTACACCTGTCACATCACCCTGGCGCAGTGCAGTGCCTTGCAGTGCAGTGCAGTGCAAATATCTCAGAAATGGTGCCTACTAGGGCCTTGACACATGGTTTTCGAGGCTTCTGAGTTTTGTTCCTGGTGCTCAAATGCTTAAAATTAGCTTTGCCTGGTTCTTCTACGTCCACATTGATGTTTCGCCAATATCTGGCAACCATCTCTCACGTGAAGTGCTGAAAGCCAGGGAAATGAGTGAGGTGTCCAAATGTCATGTAGCCAGTAATGTCTGTAGGGGCCCAACAGGTAACTATGCAAAATGTGGTGCAGATTGGTGGAATAGTGTGGAATTGTATAAGGAACAAACAAACAGATGTTCTGCCTTATGTATAGACAGATGATCCATTTCAGCAAAGTCACACACAGTATAGCGCCACCCAGTAGCCATTGTTGGAAGTTCCCCGCCAGTTCAAAGCCTAACGGGCAAGTGAAAATTGCTTCACTGTGAAGCATTTTATGAAGGATGTATTGATGTCTGACTCAGACCAATTGCTGGCTGCTTTGCTAACATTTACAAAGCCATGATGTTGTAGTAAATATAAATACATGAAACATACTGCTGGTGGGAAAGGAGCTGAAAATTAAACAGTAAAGGGGAGAGCAGAAGACAGACTTCAAATACATTTTCAGTAATAACAATACTCTTGGAGTAGAGGCCAGAGATGATAGCAGTCGACCCTAAGCCTCTCTCGTGGGAGAGAAGGTGGTTCATAAGGGCAATCTTGAAGCTAGTCATTGCCGAAATATTAGAGTTCGGGGATATAAAGTTCCAGTGAGGTGTATCCAGGAGGCGAAGAGAAGAAGCAGGGGACAGAACCGGGTACAGGGGTAACGGTTAGGTTGAGGAGAGCTTGAGAATGTACATTCCAGCTGGGAGGGTGAGTACCTGCATAAAGAGTCAGCCAAGTTGGGCAAGTGTTAGCCCATGGATGGATTTAAACACAAGAAGGATATTGTATTTGATTTATTGGTGCATTATATACATTTGACTAGGAAGCAATTTATCTTGGATGGCCACCACACATCATGATGCTGCTCAGAGGTGAGTGGTGATGGTGGGAGTTTTAGAGGTTGTGTGGTAAGGTTCAGTGACTTGGTGGAGCAAAGTGAGTGAGGGGCCATCCTAGGTGGAGACTGGTGAAGCAATACTGCCTGCTACGGACCAGAGTCGCAATGAGTGTTCTGGTGGAGTAAAAGGTTGGACGTTAACCAATTTTACAGATGCTTAGGAGGTTAACACTGACAGCAATGCCAGTGCAGGTGATGAAGAGCTCAGGCTTCAGTTTGTGGTAAAAAAGAGCCCCAGTTTCATGCTTTAGGGTATGGGCTAAGGGGGAACGGGGAAAGGATCAAGGAGACGGATAAGGGGCATGGGACTGAGGACTGCCAGCAGAGGTGGACTGGCCTATAGGGAACACCAGAGATTTCCAAGTAGGCCTCCTCACGCTGTGCCTTTTTTATGTTGTAGTTACACATTTTCGCATAGGAAATGGATTGGGCTTGGTAAAAATGTGTAATATGGGGCCACTTTGATATGGGGCCACTTTGAAAATTATTTTCGGGACCTCTTTTGGTTCCCAGTCCAGCTCTGGAAAGGAGAAGACGTTCTTGTGTTCCTGATCCATAGGTCCACTCCCCTGTCTAGATCTGTGGACAGTGCATGACGGTAACAGCTCTTGCAGAGGCACATTTGTCTTTTTCTCTCTATCTTCTTTCAGTTCCTGAAGAGGAAGAGGTGCACTGCTACAACACTGTCCTATGCTCTTGCAGGTTTTGGAATATGGCAATATTTTGTTGCTGCAGCAAAATTTGTATATTTTTCAATGGTTTGTAAGGCCATTTATTTTAGCTTCCTGCATAACATTTCATGTTAACTTTGAATGATGGTGTGTCCAAATGATGCTCGGTCCTCTGTTAACCTTAGTTTTCAAAATGTGATTCATTCACAGTATCCTTTGAGGCCTTTTCGGCCCTCATGCAAGCCCCCACAGCTGTGGCTCACCCACCCTTCCCCTCCGCACCCTTCACTCCTCTCCTCTTTTCTGAAATGTGGTAAACCAGGGTTTTTTCCCCCCCTCGCAGGATTCTCAAACTTAGGTGGCCTCTGTACCTTATACGCCCTCACTGTTTCTGAAATGTGGTAAACCAGGGTTTCCCCCCCCTCGCAGGATTCTCAAACTTAGGTGGCCTCTGTACTTAATACGCCCTCACTGTTTCTGAAATGTGGTAAACCAGGGTTTTTTCCCCCCCTCGCAGGATTCTCAAACTTAGGTGGCCTCTGTACCTAATACGCCCTCACTGTTTCTGAAATGTGGTAAACCTGGGTTTTTTCCCCCCCTCGCAGGATTCTCAAACTTAGGTGGCCTCTGTACCTAATACGCCCTCACTGTTTCTGAAATGTGGTAAACCAGGGTTTTTTCCCCCCCTCGCAGGATTCTCAAACTTAGGTGGCCTCTGTACCCAATACGCCCTCACTGTTTCTGAAATGTGGTAAACCAGGGTTTTTTCCCCCCCTCGCAGGATTCTCAAACTTAGGTGGCCTCTGTACCTAATACACACTCATTGTTCTGAATTGTGGTAAACTTGGGCTTGCCGCTCACTTCCTGCCTGCGTGCTCTTGTTTCGTCTGTCTTCCCCCCCCACTCCCTCCTACTCCATGGTGCTCTCTATCTCGCCTATCTTCTCTAACTGCTTCTCTATTGACTATCCTGCTCTCCTCACTAAATCTGGTAGGAAGAAGTTTAAAAAGGACATCCTGGTCTCCAACCCAGGCCTCCCTATCGCTGACACCTACACTAGTGCCTGCTCCAAGGAAACTCTTACTGACATCGGGCCTCATTCCGAGTATGGCGGTAAGGGATAGCGGCCACCAGTAACGAGACCGGTGGCGGTGATCCCTTACCGCCATACTCCGAGTTCCCTTTGCGCCCTCGCCCTTAACGCCTGCTTTGAGCAGGTGTTAAAGTCGAGGGCGCAAAGGGGCCTCCAAGCCAATAACGGTGACCGTAATGAACGGAGTTTGCCAACCCTGCTGCTGTCTCTACCTCTCCTGTCCCCTCCCAGGCCCTCTGCACGGCACTGGCCTCTCACTTCATCTCTAAAACTCAGGACATCCTGTCCTCACTCTCCTCCTTTCACCTCCCTCCCTCTTATCCCAGCTCTTCCTCTGGCCCTTCTGCAGCCACCCCTCCTCCCTCCTTCTCTGCCTTTCCCCTTTTTTCTGCTGATGAGGTTTCCAGACAAGTCCGATCTATGAAAGTCTCGTCTAAACAGGTTCACCCCTGTTCCTCCAAAACTATCAAGGACCACATCGATTCCCTGGCTCCGGCCCTGGCTGATTTTTGCAACCACTCCTTCGCCTCTGGAGTCTTCCCTTCCCCCTTGTGCACCCTCTTCTTAAGAAACCCTCTTCTGACCCCTCCTGCCCGGCTAACTATCGCCCAATTTCCATCACTCCCTTCCTGGGCAAGCTCCTGGAGAAACTGGCCATCTCCCAGCTTAACCTCCATGCTGAATCTGTTGGAAGTCTTCATGACCATCAATCTGGCTTCAGAGCTGCCAGAAGCACGGAAACTGCTCTCCTGAACATCCGTGAGGACCTGCTCTTGAATCTCGACTCCAACACTCTGTGTGTTCTCATCCTGCTCGATCTCTCTTCTGCCTTTGACACTGTCAACCATGCCATCCTGCTCAACCGTCTCCGTGATAACCTGGGTATCACTGGTCAGGCTCTGGCGTGGCTGACCTCTTTCCTCTCCAATCGACCCTCCCAGGTCCAACTGGGGTCCTTCCTCTCTGACATCTTTTTCTCCACCTGTGGTGTCCCCCAGGGATCAAATCTCTCCCCCTGGCTGTTCAACCAGTATCTGGCACTCCTTGCCCACCGCATCGCCGCTCTCTGCCCCAACTTTCAGTGCTATGCCGACGATACCCAGCTCATTTTCAGGCTACCCTCGGCCTCCTCCTCTCCTTCCCTCATCTCTGACTGTCTGTCTGCTATCCAGGAATGGTGTGCCGCCAATGACCTCTGCCTTAATGCCAGTAAGACTGAGATTCTACTCATCGGCACACCCACCCCCTCCTTCCCTGCAGCTCTCTGGCCGGCCTCTCTTGGCCCTCTTCTCGCTCCTACCTGCAAGGCAAAAAACCTCGGGGTTATCTTCGACTCCACACTCTCCTTCTCTCCTCATATATCTGACGTCTCTAAGAAGTCACACTACCAGCTGCACCTCCTCAGAGGTATTCTTCCCTTCCTCTCCTTCCCCCAGAAGCTCACTGTCTCCCGAGCCCTGGTTCTCTCTAAGCTGGACTACTGTAACAGCCTCTATCTTAATCTGCCTGCCTCCACTCTCCGCCCTCTGCAACTCATCCAGAACAGAACTGCGAGACTTGTCCTTGGCCTCAAGCCCAGGGACCGTATCTCTCAAGGACTGAAATCTCTACATTGGCTCCCAGTGGCTGCGAGGATAAAGTTCAAAACCCTCTGCATTGTCCACAAGGCCTTCTGGGGCCTGGGGCCTAACTACCTTCAACTCTCTCTTCCTAAATATCTTCCTTCCCGAGCCCTTCGCTCATCCGTCTCCAACTCCCTCAGGGTCAGTCGCTTCTCGAAGCAACGAGCTGGGGATAGATCTCTCTCCGCGGCAAGGGCCTCCCTCTGGAACAGCCTTCCTGCCTCCCTGAAACTTGAGGAGAACCATCTCCGGTTCCGGAAGCACCTCAAAACCTTCCTCTTTGCTTCTGCTTTCTCTCTCCCTCTCCCCTGCTAATTCTTCGCTGAAACTGCACTGAATCTGCAACTGGGCCACTCGCACCGACCCCGGTCCTGGGCCCAGCCACTCTCCACTTGCACTGCCTCCCTGGCAACCCCTGCACTGCGGGACTGTCTCTGTATCCCTACAGCCCCCCCTTCCCAGCACTTGTCTGCACTTACATTGCACTTGCCACCAGCTGGCCCCCTTACTTATTTATTTTATTTTATTCTACTTACCTTGTACTGCACTTCCCCCCCTCCCCCTCCCCTTCCCCTTGCACTTTCTCCCTTCCCCTTACCCCTGCACTTGCGCGATCTGAATGACACCTGGCCTAGTAGGATCGTTGTCTGTCTTCCCCTTGTTCCCCCCTTCCTGCCTCGTCGCGCCTTGAAACACTTGTGTATAGGCGCGTTACAAATGCCATATCATATCATATCATATCTGTGTCGGCGAACAGAGCAAGTGGATAATAGACCTGTCCTCAATCACCCTCTCCCATCTCTCATCCTTGCACTACCCTTGTGACTCCTTGCTACTTCTGGCAAATACAGAAACTATTATTCTGACCTCATTTTGTCTTACATTCCTCATGCTTATTGTCTTTTTCATCTTCTCAAACAAATCCACCCCCCACCTTGGCCCTTCCCTGCCCTCTCCTTTATCTCTCTATTACTTTGCTATTTTCTTTCCTGAAAAAGTCTTTAAGCTTCACTCCTCCCTTTCATCTCTTCCCCTTTTCCTACCATTCAACCTGTTTCTTCCCTTTCCTCTGTCTCCTTTTCCTCAGGTTCAGATACTGCCTACTTTCTTGCTGTGTTCATTCTAGTCCATCTCCTCTAGCTTCTATTCCTTCTGTTTTTATTCTTAAAATGTACCCTCTGCTACTTCCCTTCCTGATCTCGCTCATCAACTGCCACCTTTCCTTCTTCCTTAAGAAGGCAACTATCATTCCCATTCTAAAGAAACCTTCTCTTGACCCTGCTGACATTCTAACTATCGTCCTATTTCTCTCCTTCCTTATCTTTCTGAGATACTTGAACTGGTGGTCTATAACCACATTTGCTCCTACCTTGATTCTAACTCCCTACTTTCTTCTTCTCCATCTGGTTTTTGCCCTCTTCATTCTATGGAAACAGATTTACTTAGTATTTCCAGCTCTCTACTTTCGGTTTAGCACTCTAAGCTAGCCACAATTCTTAACATCCTTCATCTATATGCTGCCTTTGTAACTGTTGGTCATCCTTCTCTTCGTTCTACTCCTTTTTCCTTATGTTATATAGGATCTGTTCCACACTGGGGCTTTTTCCTATCTTGTTCTCTGTCTCCTGGTTGGGCAAAACCACCCCTACCTATCCTCTCCTTCAAGTGTCCCTTAGAGATAGTGCCTGGTCCTCGTATCTCTTTATACCACTCCTCTATCCTCTCGTATCTCTTAATTTTGGTTGTCATCCCACTTTTACACTGATGACTCCAAAATCTTTGTTTCTTTTTCTGATTTTCTCTCCTCGACTATCTTGTCCTGTCTTCTAGCGGTCCAGTCCTGGATGCATGATTACTTCGTTTATCTTAATGCTTCAAAAACATACATTTTTCTATTTCCATGTTCCTTTGTCACTCTACCTCTACCTCTATCTCTTTCCCTCCCTGCTCTCTCTCCTTTAACACTGACACTCAGTAGTCAGGTGGCATCTCTGACTCTCCTCTTTCCTTTGCCCCTCTTAGCTCCGCTATTGCTGTCTTGTCAATTACAGCTCTCTAACATATGCAGGGCTTGCTCCTACTTAAACTTATAATTCTGTTTTCTCTTGGCTTCATTACTGCTCCTCTCTCCTTATCGGTCTTCCCTCCTACTGTCTCGCTCCTCTGTTCATTCCTTGCACCTCTGTTTCTTCTTCGCTTCCTTCACTTTCTTGGCTTACTCTTGACAACGGAAGTGCTCGGAAGTGCGGCTGTTGGGCTGTGCTCGCTGTTGCTTGGATTTGGAAGCTGGGGTCGTCAGCAAGCTGAAGCTCAGCCTTTTCTTCTCAGCGCGAAACGCGCAACATTGGGGATGCTTTCTGTGAACTTGAGGGTATTTATGCTCTTTACTCCCTCTCTACCGCGGGTCTCGTTTACAGGGGAGAGTACTCATTCCGGTTTCTTCTTCCTACTAGCCACGCCTCCGGACCCGCCCATTGCCGGCCCACCTGCCCACAGCCTCCGGAAGTGCTCGGAAGTGCGGCTGTTGGGCTGTTCGGCTGGCGGAGGGCGGAGGGGGTAAGACTTTACTCTGGCTAAGAGATTCTTGACACAAGGCCGGTGTGTGTTGATGCCCGGGGTCTGACTGGGCATACTTACTTGTATATGGTGTACTTCTGCTTGGTATAACTTGTAGTAAGTGAGAAATGGGGAAAGTCAAACTTCCGCTCCGCAAAGATGCGAGGGCAGACTTCTTTATTGCGGTAAGCACCAGAAGGGCAAGCTTGGCTCGCGCAGCAGCTTTACCGCTGCCGGAGGCCAACAAGGAGGAGGTAGAATTACTTCAATGTGCTCAACAATGTTCTCAGTTGGAAAAACAGCATGAGGACAACATTGACCCCTCGCAAGAGGCCGAATTCCTAAAAATTGCTCAAGAACGTTCTCTTCTCGAGAAACAGAGTGAGGACATTATTGATCACTCCCAACCGCTGTTCGGAGATGACGATACAGTGAATAGTGTTCAGCCCAATGGGATGGGAATTAATACAAATAAAGAGTATGCGAATATCCAGAAACTGGATAACAATGATGTGCATGATAACCTGAATTATGATAAACTGCTAGATTTTTCTAATGGCACTACATTCGGAAAGGAGAACTCCACTAAAATCAGTTCTGATTCTTCTTCCTCTGAATTTACAGTAATGATGACAATTTTCAATCGCCTTGACTGAATTGCGTAAGCAAATTGAGTTTTTGACCAATTTGACTTCTGATTTTAGAGCGTTACCAGATACATTATCAGATGCATTGCTAAAGTCTCTGAAGAAAATAAAGGAGCGGGAAGGGGAGGTCAGGTCGGTGGATCTTACCAAGGCTCCCCTCACTGAATAGATAATTCTGCTAGATGCCTCACAAGAACACGCACTAAACTCGATTGGGGTGGGGGGAAATACCTCGTTGGAGGTCACTGACCTAAGTTGTCTAGATGTAAGAACTGGGACAAACGGGTCTGAGGATCCGATGACAGAATTTAAACTGTCTAAAAGACAGGTCAAAAAAATGGCAAAACAAAAAAAGAAAAATATTAACAAAAATGGTGGAATGAGCAAAACATCTAGAAAATTCTTGAGAAATGTTATTCAGGGGGCTGACATTGAGGAATCTCCACCTAGAGTAAACACACAACTGCAGAATAAAATAATTTTAAAGGAGAACTGTTGGACCTCCAACAAGGGGAAGGACCAAGCAACTCAAAGTGTATATGTACAAGGAGATCAACAACTATGTGAAGCAATGAACAATAAAAACCATAGGGATGAGGTATATGAAATTTTCAATGCAGCGCCCCAGCAGGAAATTATGTCTAGCATAGGGCGGTCTGTAAATGCTAAAGAGATAAACCTTTCAACACGAAGGGACGGACCTATGACTAAAGGGGATGAATGAAATACTTATTGATAAGGGCCCTGTAAGGAATATGATCCCCATTGCAGATAATAAGGGCTTGGGTAATAGGGACTGGAAAATTCCTCAGGGAAATGAACTTAAAACCAACCCGAATTTGACCAGGGGCAATATAAATCCTTGTACCCAAGATCAGGGACCGGATGGGGGGGCAAATAACCTGTGTCAACTGAACTCTGAGGATAATTATGGGGTTCTGAGGGGGTAACCCGTTCCAGCAGGATAACCAGAAACCGGAAGGGAAAACATATGAGAATGTTAATGATGAGGCCCTTTATCAAAACATCCTCAGAGTGTTAAGGGATAAACAGCAGCAGGATGTGCCCAAAAGTGGGATTGAACAGCAACAGAATAACACAAGGGAGGATACATATGACGAATACTGTTCGGGAATGAGGGGAGAGGATTATGGAAGGGAAAAGGAGATGAAGGAGAAGGATCAGCTTCACTCATATCAGATACTAGACCTGAAGGACCCGGTGAGACCGGACCTACCAGGTCTAGTTCTGACTACCCTATTTTTAGATCAGAATAATACTTCCCTCAATCAATCCTACATTTTGTCTCTATTGGGTCAGATTCCAAATTTAAGCCTGATTGAATCAACTGACATATATCTGGTCGGTTATATACACAGGCAGAGGCTGGATTATGTCAGTTTAGTGATACCATCCCCTCTGGTCAGAAACCTTATGATGAAAGAAGCACAAGAACTGTATCGTAGGGGCTTCAATATCTTTGAATATGTTCAGACTCACTCCCATCCAACAGTGACAGCACGAAACACTGGCAGATTACAGAAGGAAGATCCTTCAAACAAGGAGGAAGGAGATAGGGGTGAGGAGAGGGAAAAGGAGGAGAAACAGGACTGGAGATGGCTCGCTATGACTTTGAGAGAGTCTATTGACAACCTTAAAAAACTAGGGAAGCCACTTTAGTCAAGGTAAATGGTATATTGAAATTGTTAACCTGGAACTCAAGAGGTTCGGTTAATCTCCTACATAATGTGAATTTAATGAGGGACCTGGCACAATATGATCTAGTCTTTATCCAAGAAACTTGGTCAAAGGTCCCATTATGTTGGGAGGGTTTTACGGTATGTTCTCTATGTGCACAGGGGGGGGGGGGGTAGAGGTCGTCCCAAAGGTGGCCTCCTAATTGCAGCAAAAAACCACTTGAATCCCAAAATTATGGGAGAATGGGCATTTGCTCATCATTTTTTGGCTGTGGGCTTCTCACTGTTGTACAATAATAGGGACTCACCTTTTCTGTTAGTCAACATATATTGGAATCCGGCTGAACTCTCGGACAGGCAATTATGGTTGGAATTATGTAATTTAGGGTCCCTACTGCAGAACTGGTTGTTAATTAACATAGGGGGCCAGATAGTGATTGCAGGTGATCTCAATGCAGTCATCCATGGAGATTCTTTCAACGGGGATGTTTTGATTAGTAAGTTGGGGGAAGAATCCCAAATTGTCGATAACTCAATGTGCAGGGGGAGGATGTGGTCCCATTTCGCAGAGACGTGGGGCTTGGAAATTTTGGTAAATCTACTTCCAACCTGGAAAGCTAGAGGCTGTCATTGAATAATCGATTACATCATTTGCTCAGGGGACTTGTTCAATTGTTCAGGGAAACTCGAGAGCATTGAGACCACCTTTAGCGATCATTGTATCTTGTCTTTGGAAATATGTATTACGGTACTTATTGAGCCTAAAACTGTGTTTAATTATAATCTAAATGTCGATCACACAGGGAACCGAATTTCATGGACGGGAAAAAAAGTAGACAATTCACGGCTTCCATGGTAGCAGATTTTGAGAATTTTTCAGAACTACAGAGGAGAAAGACCTATATGGCGAGTAATTTTACAGAATACATTGGTAGTTCTGTGGCAAAACTGGGCAATACTAATATTAGGGATAACCTACCGAGGAAAGACAAATCCCATAACTTTGATTTGGAAATCAGAGAAAAAAAAGCGGGGTATGAGGAAAGAGATCAGACTAATCAAGAAATCAGGACTTACTTTATCAAATATGGTGAATAGGATTAAAAAAGTCAAACAAAGTTATAAAAATTGGTCCATACAAAATAGAATAAATAAAGCTCAGAGTGATAGGGAAAAAATGTTGACTTCATTAAGAGGCCCTAATTCAAGAAACTTCTGGCATTTAATTAATAATTGGGACAAACCCCAGAAAGAGCTACTCGTGAATCCCATTAATGAAGCAATGTGGCAGGGTCACTTTTCCAAAATGTACTCTCCTAATGAGGATGGGGCCGGGGTTCTATGGAAACATGAAACAAATTGGCTCTTGAACTTGACCACATGGGACATTAAAAACTTAATTGTAAAATCTAAAAATTCTGGGGCGCCGGGACCTAATAATATGTCCAATAAAACCCTTAAGTCTGATCCTGAATTATGGGCAAAAATACTGTCCACTTTGTTTTCCAACATATTATCGACTAAGTCCTTCCCACTGTCTTGGAGGGTATCTATTATTATACCTATATTCAAAAAGGGTTCTCGACTATGCCCCAAGAGCTACAGGCCAATTGCCATTGCCGACCCGGAATCCAAACTGTTTTCCTCACTTGTTTTAAGAGACATCCAGAAATGGATTGATGATAAACAGATTTTGAATATGAGACATTTCGGCTTTAGGAGAAATATGGGGACGGAATGTGGGGGGCTGATCCTGTACTGTTTGAGAGCAGAAGCAATGAAAAAGGCAGATACCTCGGTCTTTATTGCGTCAATGGACCTGAGTTCGGCATTCGATTTGGTGGATAGGAACATACTGTGGACAAGATTAAGAACATTAAATATGCCGGCAATCTTGTTAGACATAGTAAGGGCAATCTGCTCTCAGACGGATGTGAAAGTTAGACTGGATTCAGCAAGCACCCTTTCAGATCAATTCACCATTCACAATGGATTGCGCCAAGATTGGCTCCCACAATCTTCAACCTATATGTTAGTGGCGCAAACCAGCCTCTATTAAATAGGGGACTAGTACCACTTAGACTCTCGAATACACGTATGTCCTGGTTGGCCTATGCGGATGATTTTCTCCTTATTGACACCACTAAGGTGGGACTTCAACGTATGCTTAGAGCCTTTGAGGGATTTATTACCTCAATAGCACTAAAGGTTAATCTAGACAAAACAGTGATTGTGCGCCTAGGGAGGAAGAACAAGAAATCATATATGTTATCATGGGTATCCGGGAACATCAGACTCAAAGCAAAATCGGAGTTCAAATACCTGGGTTTTTCAATAGCAGGTGCACAATCCAGACCTCTACTCAGGACACAATTGAAACTTAAGGCCGATATTGCTATTTCTCAAATGCGGGCCTTAGATGCAAAATTTGGGAAATTCTCAATGACCCCTCTTAGAGAATTTTACACGAAAAAAGTAATTCCCCATTTAATATATGGGGCTGAATTTCAACCCTTAATCTGTGAAGGAGTGTGGTCCTCGATAGAAAGCTACATTTGGAAATCTGTAATGTACTATTTACCGAAATGTATTCCGTATCATCTAATTAAGTATGAAATGGGTCTAAACTCGCTGCAGGCGTTGGTGACCTGGAAAAGAATGACGCTATGGAGGAAATGCAATTCTTTAGAGACCAACACCTTGTACTATTATGCAGGTCGGATACATGTAATCCATTCATAGTGGAATTAAATGAAGAAATTACAAAAGGTTTGATGCTAATGGGTATCACAGTTATCTCTCTCAGGAACAACCCGGGTAGGGTGAAAGAAAGTGTGCTGGGTTTCGATTGGATCCATACAAAAAATACGATATTGAGTACTAAACTGTATCAACAAGTGTGTGCCTCAAATAAATGGCTACCAGGGATGGAAAGTTACCTAATCAAGTATCCAAACAAAACAATCCGAAATGATTTTATGCGTTTTAGATTCAACGTATTGCCTACTAACCAAATACTCTCAATTAGATCCACTGTTCAACTAACATGGCCGTGGTGTAGGTTCTGTTGTATAGAAGGTATGGTGGAGGACCTGAAACACATACTTTTGGTATGTTCGACGTTGAGGGAAAAAAGACTCTTATATTTTGCTCAATATGTTCATAACACGGCGGAAGTAAACAGAGAATTTATTTGATATAAAATGTTACACAACAGTAAAGGCAATTTGAATATCAGGGTTGCAACATTTCTGAGAAATATTTGTGCTCTGTTTTAAAAAAAATTTTTTTTTTCTTCTCTTACTTGGGCTTGGTTTTCTTACTATGTAAGAGTTTTGAGGATGAATGTGGATCGTCATTAGGTGACTTTGTGATGCTATTGTATGAAAATCAACAGTATGAATTTGGTATAAGTTTTACTATGTAATATACTTGGGAATAATAGTTTTTTTTTTTGATAATGCTATTCTGCTGTTGTTTTGTATCCTTGTAATGAAAATTAATTATGTTATTCTGTTTTTGCTTTGTATCCTTGAAATGAAAATGAATTTTGTAAAGGTTTTTCAAAACCAAAACAAATAAATGAAAAAAAAATACTCTTTCATTTTCTCACCATTGTTTACAAAAGTACACATGGTCTTGCCCCACCCTATCTTTCTTCACTGCTGTTATTTCATGCCCCGTCCAAGTCTCATTGCTCTGCTAACCACTTCATACTCTCTCTCACAAAGCCTCCCTGTGCATGCTCTTGTTTCTGCCCCTTTTCCTTACTGGCCCCAAAGCTTTGGAATTATCGTCCCCGTGACATTCGGTCAATCCATCACTTCAACTTTGCCAGACCCATCCTAAAAAGTATCTGCTTAGCTCTGACCTGTAGCTCTTTCTCATGATATTCCTCCATTGTTTATGTTTTTGAGTGACATGCATTTTGTACCGCATTTGTTTGTGCAGCGGTTTGGCGAAAGTGCTTTATAAAGTTCATAAAATGCAAATGATATAAAATCCTGAATGAGTGTGCGTTACAAAGAAGACATGCGCGCTCTTTGACAACTGTGAAATACTGGAAGTGATAATACTTGCGTTGGCAATATCAAACTAAGTATGTAAAGTGAATGTGGCAGCACAAATCAATAATCTTAAAGAAATGACAGTAAAAGAAATCTAGAGAGCCATTCTTGCCAGTAAAACCTGACTGCCTATAATCGACCCAGTAACCTGCCGTACTGTAGTATTGACTATTCATTCTGAAACGAAAAAGAATGCTCTGGAACAATACAAGAAGAAACATTTGAATTAAGGGTGATTTTCCAACTATGGTCCAATAAATATTAGAATTGTTATTTGTTTTTCTTTTCCTTAAGCGTGTTATTTTACTTGTGCATACGTAAATGAATTGCAGAGGGCCTGAAGAAAGTAATGATGCCGATACAACTGCAACATGGCAAAACTATTTCATTGTAATATGTGTTTTTAGGACATTGTATGGACCGATCATGTCTGCTGTGTATAGTGCACACAATCATAACGCGTTCTTAAGAGGGGTAGACTACTCTGTAAAACACCAACAATGAGTTGGGTATTCTTCTTTTAGTAAATGCGGGCCTTGATTATTCTAAACATTTTAATTGTATGAAAGGGTTGTCTTTGGTAAACATTGTGCATCTATTTATTTATTTATTTACTTATTTAATTGTACATAGTTCATAAAATAACTTTTGCAATCATAATTATTCAATCAATAAAAATATTTATTAGATACCACAAAACAATAAAATACAAATACATAAACAGATACAGTACAATACAATTATCTATTTACAATAAATCGCAAATCTAAAAAGACATATAGGGGGTCATTCATGGATTATTTGAGCCGAAAAAAACGGGATTTGTGCGCCATTCTGCCCGCAAATCCCCATTTGTTAAAAAAGGATTTGCGGGCAGTATGGTGCACAAATCCCGTTTTCTTTCGGCACAAATAATCCATGAATTACCCCCTCAAGCTGTTTCTGCTTTTCACCCTATGCTATTGCCCCATTATGCTTTTTATTTTGTACTGAGTTGCCTGCCCAGGCCTCATTTACTTAATGTCGGTTGAATCCAATGGCTTGTGACATGTGCACATTTTGAAGTCTGATCAATTTGTGATATGACTGGATGAGGAACATAAGAATAGCGTATTCTGTTTTTTATATGCACATTATGTTCCTCAAGGTATTATAACGATAATAATTAGGTCTATGTGCTGAGGGAGGGGTCAAGATTGCAGGACAAGTGCCCGCTCCACAGGTTACCCCAGAGGAGAAGCCAAGGGTTATAAGTTGGGGAAGGGTCATTGTCACAAAGTGATCAGGACTTTTCGTGAGGCCAAAAAGGTAATTAGCACATGGAGTTATGTAACTAAAATGTAAGTGCATGCACTTTGTAGACGAAATGGCAGATAGATGTTATGCCTGCTTTATTCTTCATGAACAAGGACATAGCGATCAGTAATTCAACACATTTTGTGGTACTGATGTGGCTAGGTTGAGGGACATGAATTGTACATGCTTATGCTTTTAACTGGCTTTAAGCAGCTGAAGAGGCTGCTGTTCAATTGTTGGAAGAAGGTCTATACCAGATATTATGGACTGCATTCTGATCATTCTGATGGACTGAATGGGCGTCTGTAATGCAGCCCATCTGCTAATTAAGCTTTCTGGATCATGTGCAAATGTAGTGAGGGCATTTAACAAGGTCTACACGCCCATTATCCCCATTACCCCCATATGGTGCAAGGGCAAAGTATACAGCTGTTCAAGCCCAGCCCCCTCACTCTTTCATGAGAAAGAAGAGTCAAGAGGGCATACATGGGGGATGCAGGACATTACTTTGCATTCCAGGCAGGCCATCCTGTTGACCTCTTCCTGGTTGTACTGCCCACTCCACCTTTGGTATTTACATTAACATGTGTATGTATAGACCTGGCTGTGGATGTGGTCTACTCCACGTTGAGGGCAGGGTCGCTTGGAATGTTGCAAGCTGAATGATCTGTATGATGTAGAGGTTCATAGAGCCCACCGGGTCAATCTTTTTAAATGTTTAAATTAATAATGAAACAGAGATTGTCTCCCTGTCAACCTTTATCATAAGGCTGCAGTTTGTCAAAAGAGTCCTGCTTTGCGATATTTCTGGAAAAGACAAGGGTCCCACTACATAAAATGCATCAGACCATGTTCATTTTAGTATGAAATGCTCATTCAACAGTGGGTGTTCCCCAGTTTACATAAGGGTCTTCACCATGCACAGAAAGGAACACGTGTTCCCTTAGTACGCATGCTATTAGAACCAATGCACCAAGGCATGACTCGTCACGCAGAGCGAACAGCCTCAATGGATGGTAATCTGATGGGAGGGTTACTTCTTCAAGAGGTCAGGAGGTTCCCAAAAAGCCTTAATCCCCAGAAAAGTTGTAAACAAGAAGAGATTTACCACCTTGGCTTGTCCTGCATAGACATAGAACTACAGCCGAGGTTGTTTTGCATGGGCCTTTCAACTGTTTTGAGGTCCTAAGGACCCAAGCATAGACAGCTGAAGACCCTGCCACAGGCTTCCTGAGGAGATAATCCAATGGACAGTGACAATGGTTGGAAGAAATACCTCCATGTCTGTGCATGAAGGCAACTAAAAATGTATTTGAAGGCAAAACTAGTAGCATGGATTGAAATTGTTGTGAGCTGGGAGCTATTTGGCTTCGGCTTGTAACCGAGAAGCACCCGGTTAGTTTGACACCAACAGTTGCTGAGAGCTACACTCGTCTCCCCGCGGCAGCCGGCTCAATATGAGCATACTTTGTGAGAGTGACAGTTTGGGCCTGATTTACAAAACAGATTGCAACATGGGGAAGTCCCAATTAAATTTGTTTTGTAAATCAGGCCCTTTGGGTGTTTGATTGTGTGCAAAAGAGCGCTAATACATTTAGAAGAGTCTTAAAGGATAATCAGCCATATAGAATGTGGAAAACGGTATAGTGCTCATCTCATGCGAATGTGAGATTTGTGATACCCTGTGTAGTAGCACCGTATTCCCCAGAGGTGGCTCCTCCTTTCTGACACATGCCACCCAGTAGCTGCTTATAGCTCCTGTTCATCACATCTTTTTTTTCTAACATTAAGGGCCTGATTTATGGAATTTTTTGCACGGTTCAAAGTTACTTTGCACTGCCCGACACAAACCCTGATTCATGAAACTGTGCAGTGTATTTTTGCAGTGCAAAGTATGTGCACAGTTATTTTTGCAGTACAAAAGGACTTTGCACTTTTGCACAGTTCCATGAATCATGGTTTGAGTCGGCAATGCAAAGTCACTTTCCAGAAGTCACTTTCAACCTTGCAAAAAATTCCACGAATCGGGCACTAAGTGCGCGCATATATAAAAATAAAAAAAAAAACAAGTACTTAAATAAAATTTGAAGTTGCAGAGATAATATAATCAAAAAGGTCTCGATTTTGGAGTCGTTAAAGCAAGATGGCATTTTCTCAGAATGTTACGGAAAGCTGTGGTCTGCATTCCTGTCCCGTTTATAAAAATCACCAAATATATATTTTTTATAATGGCTATTTTCCTTACTGGCAGGTATTCATGAGGAAGGTATCTCCACCGAATCCACATAGATGCCTCAAACTTGGATGCATTGCTGCGGTCCATTTTCAGCTTACTGAGATTCCATATCAGGCCTGCAAGGACATTAGCTCCATCCGCCATCTTGTGGTCCGGTGCTATGACTTGCATAAGGAGTCAAATGACAAGGCAGGCATTTTACGTGCTATATTCTAAGAAGTGACAAAGTGAAGCCTTACCCAAACATTTTTCAAAGCTATTTTGCTAGAATATAACCTTAAAGAATGAATTAAACAATGTTGGTACTGTTTTACAAAAGCATTTAAAATCGGACAACTCCATTGAAAAAGAGCTTTGTAAATCAGGCCGTTTTGTTTCCTGTTGCACTAATATTTTATACCCACTGATTCATTTTAAAAGTATACTGGCTAGTCTTTCCGTTCATGGGCAATTGAGATGAGATGTTGTGTGCTCTTGGCTTCAGTGAACACAGGGGTGGACTGGGAACCAAAAGATGCCCTGGAAATAATTTTCAAAGTTGCCCCATTTTGCACATTTTCAGCAAGTGCAACCCTTTTCATATGGGAACATTTGGAAATAACACACAAAAGAGGCCCAGTGTGTCGAGGCCTACCGGGAAATCTCCAGAGTTCCCTATGGGCCAGTCCTCCCCTAAGTGAACATGTATTTCATACAGGAAATTGATACATGTCATTGATACAAGTATTTTTTTTTATAAACTTAAGAAACAAGCACAATCGACTATGTAAGTAAGAAGGCAGCAGGGCATGGTATTCTCTTGTAACTAACGTTAAATGAGAGAACAAGTGCAGTGAAGCTGCAAGCTTAACAGAGAACCGCCATATTGCAATCATACTTCCCCAACAATGGAACAGATGGTGTCTGCAGACTGAAGTCTTAGCAGGCAAATAGCACTCATCTGTAAGTGAATTGTGTGTAATCTAGACTAATAACAGTGCCTGGAGATTGTTTAATACCCGTGTACAGTATATTGGCTGCATGAATGCTTTCAATGGCGTGGTGCAGATACCATCTTTACTGTAACCTGCACCAAAGGCGCTTTTGATGAAAATGAATGAAACCACGAGGCTGCTCTTGTAATCCGTTGCTACATGCTGACACGTAAACTTCAAACATTCAACCAATGCAGAATTGTGTCTGCATAATGACAAATATTGTTTCAAATCCGTAACTCTTCTTTTAGCACCGTAGGATTTCATCAGACCTTAAAATATTCGATTCTGTTTGCAACAATCATATGATATTACATATTTGGGCTGTGACGGCAAACGGGAGCACATGCTGCTGGGAGAAATGACAGCATTGTGCTTTCATCACAAGAGATTCCTACAGCATCTGTTATCAGAAGTCCAGCCAAAGTGGTCAATGCATATCTCAGGTTGAGTGTTAGCCTTCTTGGTTATGCATTTTGTTGTGGGCATTACATCATGGCACACGGCAGGAAATATGTTTAAATGACCTCAATACGTTAATCTAATAATCATATTAAAGCTAGTGGAAATGGTCACTGCAGGACTCCCTGTGCAGTTGAAGTTTTGACTGCTTGCATGGCTGCCAAATTACCCCATTCCACGTGCAACATCTCGAGCCAGTCCTGGTTTTTCCCATTGCATGCTTGGATGTATTCATGTATTTGTCCCATTGCAAGTATGGGATTACTGTGCTCTAGAACCTGGAAGTGTTTCTTGTGCTAGCTGGAATTACCAATACAGATCTCAGACCAAATAACCGGACAGACTCAAGGAATATGGCAAAGTATTGCTTTATTCTCAATTGAATAAAGCAGGGTCAAGGGCAGACATCGGACTGACGCTTGCTCACTCACACACACACTTGATTACACAGGGGTCTTATACCCCAATATGTGTCTTCTATAAGGTCATCCTACGTGGCAAACCATAAATCTTATTAGCAGGAGTGATGGGATTAGGGGAACATATCTACTTATATAAGGTATATGGGTAAGTTCTTCATTGGCTGTCTCTTATCTGTAAGACAACCCTCAAGCTAACTCTACAAACTTATAATACTGGTTATAGCAAACAAAATGGCAGCTGTTTGGTCTATGCAACATTGTATCGCAGGTTGCCATGCAGAACCACTGATTGGTTGGCATTCCCACACAACCTTGGACTTTCGACTCGACTAGCAGCATGTAAGGAAGCTGAAACCTAGGTGCTTAGATCACGTCAAAGTACTCCCTACTTTACCAAGGAGTCCATCATCTCTCAACAGCCAGGCCATGAGCCAAAGTTTCCCATCTGTAGTTGACCTTGTAGCCTCTTCTCTGTTCTAGGACATTCAAAGGAGTGAAAGCACAACACTATTTTCATTCAAGACGTAATGAATAGCCCTTGTTTTCGACTTCTGGGTCACATGTGAAGAAACCACAAATGTGTCAATTACTGTCTCTTATTTACTGCTATTTGATTTAATTATACTGGGTGTCATTGCTCCTCTTAGCCTCTAGAGACTTGTTCACTGTACCTTGCATAGACTTGATACACTTTTAATTTTCCAATACTTGGCTCTTACAGATATTTTTTTCTTCTTTAATCTTAGAGAACTATGTCTCATGTCCCTGACTCATCTGCCTGCCTCTGTTTGTGCTTTGCAGCTATTCCTTAAAAATAGCCTCCTTGATCCAATCCAACACTGACTCCTCTTTGTTTTGCACACAACGCTATTCTTCCAGCATCGCCTGACTCTCCAACCCTGATCGGCTTCTGAGATAGTTGGACTAAATATTTACATGAGCCGCTGTCAATTTTCCAATAATGGCGTTCCTTGCCACGTTATATATTCCTCTATAGCAAGCTTATATGTATCTTTTCTACCTTGCGTTACTGCGTATTTACACTTATTGGTCAGCAAGTTACTTTATGCTTCTTTTACATTAATTTCTTACACGTTTCTCTTGTCACTTCCGTTACATCATCACTCTTCATTATTGTCATATAATTTTAGCATGGCTTTGTATATCTTCTTTATGACATCACTTTGCCCACATCAGGTTTCACTCAGTGCTCCATGATGTCTGATGGTGCGTGCTGACATCCTTCCATAAGTGCAAGGGTACATTTGATACAGTTGTCTGAGTGCATATCATCTCTCATACACTTGATGCGGTATAAGCATAACAAATGGAGTTTCACACAGTTCACTTCTGCTATTCCAGTATGAAGGTGGTGAGGGGGCAGGAGTCAGGGAAAATGCATCCACCTGCTCCTCTGCACTACAAGTCCCAGCATACAGAGTTAAAAGCGAGGACAGGCTCATGTTATCTGCCATGAAATGGGGCCACATGCCACCTATTCACTTATAACTCATAGCAGAAGCACTTGTTGGCAGTGTTGCTAGCTGAGATCCCACAGGTGGCAGTATGAATCTCTGTATGAATCATATGAATTAAACCCTTTTTTGAATGACTGCGGTGTAGAAATTCGGCATATGGGTAAATGAATGAATCTATGAACTAATGACTTGCAAGGGGCCTGAACATCATCAGCAGTTAAGTTAGACAAGATATATGTTAAATTGTGTATACAATTTAAAAATGTGAATATACTGAAGTGCATAAGTAATGATGTAAAAGAAAAAAACGTCTTTGTGTCTATGGCATTAAACATTATAAACAAGTTGCTATTCACTGTTTTCAAAGTTCTAATACCCAAAGTGGGATTATACACTGCAAAATTCCTCACCCGCCACCACTGCACAAGTGCTTCCTGTGCGTCCCACTGTTACTTCATAGAGAGAGTATGCTGTTTTCCAGCTTTAGGATTTAATCTAGCAGGGATGATTTTGCACCTTATTACTCCAGGCTCTATGGCTGAGTTTGGAGACACAGTTTTGTTGACATCTTTGGTCTGGATTAATTTTTTGAGATGAGTTGTTTAGCAGAGTCGGCACTGTGCCGCCTCAAAGATTCAACCTCCTCCCTGCACCCTTCTCGTTTTGTTGCATGTTTTGCACCTCTGCTCTCACATTCATTGCCTAATTCTGAGTTTGGGTGAAAAGCAATGTAGAAAGCTGACATTCTCCTCTCCAGTTTTCTGCACCGCCATTCTGAGGTGAGTGGAAAGACTGGATGGGATATGTCATACTTTCCGGCTGTAAAAGCTGCTAAAATTCCTTGTTATGGGGGCAGTGTTTGCAGCGGTATCACTGCAAACATTTCTTAAAAGACTGCCACTTTTCTAATTTACGAAAGTGTCCTTAAGCTTCCAGTAAATCAGAAAATTAGAAAATGGTGCTGCAGCCTGTGAAATGCCTTAATTAGCAAGGGGAAATGTGTGCAGTAGATGTTAACTGCACCTCAAAGATGCTGTTTATCAACATATATGACTTTTTCTGACATGCAAAAGCAGGACTCTGTCAGGTGAATCCCCTTGCAGTCCTGGGAAATGCCTTAATTAACAAGGGCAAATGTGCACAGCAGATGTTACCCGCACCTCACAGGTGCTGTATATCAGCTTTGTTTGACATGCAAAAGCAGGACTCTGCCAGGAGAATCCTATCACAGTCCTGCATTGCATCCTTGAAGGCCACCGGGGCTGTTGTCAGTCCATAAATCAGGCACATGCAAAAGCTGAGGCTGTCATCTCTGTCCTTGTCAGGATAGGGTGCAGTCCTGTTTGGAACAACACATTTTTATTTTTTTGCACAGACCTCTGAATCGGGCCCTGCATCCATGCAAGTCAATCATCTAACTATCTACCCAAGCTGCTGCACACCAACCCAAGCTTCCTCCTCCCTCTCTTGTGCACTGCTTGTGTGGACATTAAAGAGAGGAAGGAAGCAGCCGGGAAAGTATTTAAAGAGGCAGGCATCAGTTTCCATCGGCATGGAGTACCGTTAAAGGGCAACGTTGTTTTTTTTAACAGTTATCATAATCAAGTACAATGGGAGTGCATATTAAATTAATGTTACCATTTTTCGTTTCAATCTGTATTTCTCCAGAGGAATCAGACTACAGCCCTTATGGTATTTCCTCACTCTCTATACTGTTTAGGTCAGATACAAGTTGTAGTCCAAAATACCTGGAAAGTCACAATTTGAGCACCCATACAACTATGTATACATTTTTAGATTTCTTTTCATTTAACGTTTTTTTTTTTAAATCACAATGTCCTTTTCTGTGCTATAGACACATCAAGGCAACCGGGTTATATTAGAGTGATCCCAAGATTCCAGGACAGCAGTTGCATCACCTTTGAGAGCTACTTTAGACATGCTGCTTTGAGATGGCTCATTGAGTAGAGGTCTGCGTGTGTGTGTGTGTGTGTGGCAGGAAGAGACAAGGAGCTAGGACAGTAATGGGAGCGCCTGCCAATTTAAGGAAGAGAGACACGTGTCAGCGATCAATGTCAGTTCACGTCTGCAAAAAACAAGCTTGCTGCCTCAGAAGATCAAGCACCTTTACACGTGTGGCCATGTGATTTCCATTCCTTTGCTAAGTGTGAGCGCACTTAAAGTACAAAATATATTGACATGCTTATATGCGACAGAAAGAGATACTTTGGTCATTTCAACAATTACTTAAGTGGTCATTCACAAAAGCCAGCATTGCATGACTAGTGGTAGTAGATGTGACTCTGAGTCCTCACTGTGCACAGCTTGTAACGTCACAATGTTTGCTATAGTCCACTGCTACAGTAAGTACACGCATGTGATGGCTTTGCCCAGTACTCCCAGTACTACTGTTGTCAGTACTCACTCATGATGGGCTTTGCCAAATAACTCCAGTCCTGCAACTGTAAATGGAGACACGCTTTGTCCATACACAATAAGACCAGTACCTCTACTGGAAGCATCTGATCACATGGAGGGAGAGCAAACCAACCAAGAGGGTGCTGGAGAGGTTTTGCTGTGAGTACACAGTCATGATGGCTTTGATTAGTGCTTGTACTGCTACAGTGAGTGCACACATGAGTTTGCCTTGCCCACTAATGCCATTAAGTGTACAGACATGTTGGCTTTGCCTACAAATCCCAGTACCTGTTCAAGAAGTACACACTCATGTTGGCCTTTGGCCAATGATGGCAGTATTGTCACTGTAAGAAGACATTGTCATGCTGATTGTGCAAGTGCATATCAATATTTGCTCCCTAATATTTGAGTGTTGCCAAGCTCCAAAAGTTGATCGCCATCAAACACAAATCTCTTTGCTTAGCCTGCACCTGATGGATATTTCTTTCCCACTCCCTGCCCCCATGTTGTATTTAGCAGCCGCCCTTCCCTGCCTCGCATACTTTGCTGCACAGTCTCGGATACTCACAGGCCCAACACAGCCGAACTGACGGATGAACCACAGATCATAGAGACTCTGTTATCAGACGCGATAAGGCCACCATTTTCATAGCGGGAAGTCTGCCCCCACCCCCAGCAGTGACCTGAAAGGGCTTTTACCGTGTGGTTGAGAGGATCCACATAACCAGTAAACCCACGTCCTGGCACAGCATTTCAGAACTGAGCTCTGTGCGTAAATGTTGACTGACACCCACACCAGCCGCACAATGTTAGCGGGGCATGGAGAAAGTGGTGCGAAGGCCCAGCAGAGGCAGGGTACTACCTGGGATCGTTCAAATGACATACTTAGCACAGAAAATTAAAACTCCATTATACAGCATAGGCAATGGGTCAAAGCAGATTAGACCCTGTGCAATCTTTCAAACACAGGCGTTGCCCTCACAGATCTTCAGAACTGGACTCCACCTACAATTAGAGCACTACACTGGCCAGAGACACAAGGTCTACATTCAAACAGAGCCTCCCACTCACCTTTAATGGCATTGTGGCATAGAGAACATGTACAAATGCACATAGGGTATACTTGCTGGGAAGTTGGGTGGGAGATCCCCAGATCTGGGCTCATGTTGTGGATGGCCTGGCTGTGAAGGCTGGTATACCTTTGAAAGGCAACTGGGAGGTTGCCTGTCTGCTCTTGGTGACTGGTTACAGCCTATGTGGGGAGCCAAAGGTGGAGTGAGTGTGGGAGAATGGGCCTATGACTGTGGTGAATAGAAGAATGCTCTGAGTGAAGGACTGGGCGGGTCCAGAGTGGAAGCTCCAAGCTGCCATAACATTGCAATCACATGAAATTCCTTGTGACTGGGGATTGAATACACTTTCCTCATATTCCGGTTAAGGATTCATTCCACCGGAGTCACCTTGCTTCCTCCTCTGCTGCTGCAGCAGCACAATATCCCATTCAGTGACTTGTGTGATGTTGTGCACCTGATTTGTCTGCGCCTGTTTTGCTACTAGGCCGCCTAGTCAGTTCATTGTGCATTGTGCAGATTCTACATCACTCTCTCTCTTGCCTCCATCTCTCTGCCCTCTCTCTCCATGGTGCTCTCCATCTCCCCTATTTATTCAAAGTGCTACTCTAGGACCTATCCTACCTCTCTTTTGAAGCCTGGAAGGAAAAAGTTCAAGAAAGATCTCTTGCTCTTCAACCCAGGAATGCCCTATCGCCGACACCTACATCAACGCTTCTTCCAGGCAGAATGTCACTGTAATCATCTTTGTTGCTCCCTCTTCAGACCTTTGGACCCCCATATGGTCTCAGTTCTCTCCCCTTTCTCTTCTTTACCCATTAATGGTGGAACCAGATGCAGCGTACTCTTGGCTCACTTCCCATCTTCTAGGTATATCATTAATGTCTACCAGAATGGCATTGTCATGGCCCAGGGATCTCAGCCCAACCTCCTCCTTATGAATAGGTGTCTTCCATCTCTCCCCTCTCCTGCCACTCTTCCTTCTGCCTCTCCCCTGGCCCCCTCGCCACCTCTGTTCAAAATCTGCAAGGAACTCATAATTCCTACTGCAGTCTCCACTTCTCCTCTGCCATCCAAGACCCACTGCACTGGCCTTCCACTTCACAACAATAACTCACGACATCCTGTCCTCACTTTCCTCTACTCACCTCCCTCCTCCATCAGCCACTTTCAGGCCTCCCTTCACCCCCCTCTCAGCTCCCTTCCTGCTCTCCTCCTTCTCGCCCACAGCACCGGATGTGGTATCTAAACAAATCCTCTGTATGAATGTCTCCTCCAAACAGGTGCTCTCTGCGCCTCTAGAACTATCAAGGACAACATTGCCTCTATTGCTTCATCCTTGGCTATGTTCTGTAACCATTCTTTTGGCACTGGTTCCTTCCCATCACCCTTCAAGCACTGTCTTGTGCACTCCCACGATAAAAAAAGCCTTCTGATGACCCTTCCTGCCCAGCTAACTACTGCCCTACTCTCTTCCTGGGTAAACTCTTGGAGAAGCTTTTAATCTCCCAACTGAATTGGTTGGTTGTCTTCATGACTACCAGTTTGGCTTCAGAGCAGCCAGAGGCACAGAACTGCTATCCTGAACACCCGTTAACACTTGCTCTATAATCTCGAGTCACACTCTCGTTCTGTTCTCATCCTTCTCGATTTTTCCTCTGCCTTTGATATGGTCAATCATGTCACCCTTATAAATCAGCACTGTGATACCCTTGGCATCACGGACCTAGCACTGGACTGGTTGACTTTCTTCCTATCTGACCGACCTTCCCAGGTTCAACTGGGCCCTTTTCTCTCCTCCACTTCACTCTCCACCAGTGGTGTCCCTCAGGGCTCTATCCTCTTGCTGTGGCTCTTTAACATCTACCTTGCCCTTCTGGCCCACTTGATCTCCACCTTTTCTCCTCACTTTCAGTGTTATGCGGATGATACGCAGCTCTCCTTCAAGCTTCCCTCCGCTGCCTCCTCTTCTTCCTCTTTCCTTTCTGACTGCCTGACTGCGATTCAGGCATGATTTGCTGCTAACAACCCCTGCCTTAACACCAATAAGACTGATATCCTTCTCATTGGGACCCCTGCTCCATCCTTCCCTCCTACTCTCTTGCTGCCCTCCATGGGTCCCCTCCCCTCACCTTCTTTTGCTGCTAAAAACCCTGGCATCATCTTTGAATTCTCTCTCTCCTCCTCTCCTCACATCACAGACCTTGTCAAGAAGGACCACTTTCAGCTGCACCTCCTCAGAGGCATTCTACCTTTCATCACCTCACCCCAGAAACCCAATGTCTGCAGAGCTCTTGTCCTCTCTATGCTGGAATACTGCAACTCTTCCTCAATCTGCCGTTATCCTCCCGTTGCACCCTTCAACTAATCCAGAATAGTAGTGCAAGACTAATGCTTAGTCTCAAGCACAGGGTATGCATCTCTCCAGCCCTAAAGTCTCTCCACTGGCTCCTGATGGATGTGAGGACCAAGTTCAAGACCCTATGCATCATCCATAAGGATTTGGGGGCCTAGGACCCTGCTACAACCAACTCTCTCTCCCTAAATACCTCCCTGCTAGAGCCCTTTGTTCTTCTAGCTCCAGCTCTCTGCAGATCAGACCCTTTTCCAAGCAGAGAGTGGGGGGGTAGATCCCTCTCTTTGGTAGGAGCCGCCTGATGGAATAGCGTCCCTGCCCCTCTCAGGCTTGATGCAGATCTCATGAAGCTCCAGAAGCTTCTCAAGACCCTCCTTTTCTCTTTGTCCTTCCCTTTCCTCCCATGCTAATGTCCCCCTCTGCCACATTGACTGGCTGCCTGGTCCCCTACAGGGCACCAGACTCTCTTCGCCCAGCCTACCCCAGCACTCCTGTATCCCTGACTACCCCCCCTAACTAGCCTGGCAGAGTTTGCATCCCCATCAAGCCTTTCGACGTCCTTGCACTCAGTATGTGGTCCTCACTCCCTGCACTCCCTGCATCCCCTTGCACTTGCCCTCCTGACCTCCCCTTAGCACTTGCCTAGCCTCAGGGGCCCTCTCCCCCTTGCACTTGTATACCTCCACTCTGCCCCACAACCCTCCACCCTAGCTTTATCCCTTCTGCCATGACTGGCACTTTCCCTCTCCCCACTCTGCTTCACCCTACACTTCATGTTACTGCACTTGCACGATCCGAATGACACAAGTCCTAGTAGGACCATTATTGATGTTTTCTTTCCTGTCCCCCTCCCCTTTTTGTCTTGTGATGCCTTGAAACACCATTTGTTGTATAGGCACTTTATAATTAACCAATACAATAAAATAAATGCAATACACTTGCACACACATTTACAAACACACACTCACCTATATGCACACACAAACAGAGACACACAAAACCCCTTGCTGCATGCACCTTTTCATATACACACACACACACACACAATATTTTCACTTACCTCACAATGTGGCGAGCCCCAAAGTGCTTCCTCAGACGCTTGCTGCAGCTCTGCTCAGGAAGCACTCAGATTTTTCACAGAGAATACTATTGCTGATAGGTTCTTCAATAATGGGCGGATGTGTTTTGCCCTGTCACTCATTATGCACAAGTCATACAAATCAGCCAAATGCTGTGCTCCCTTGCTGCTTCAATTTAAATCTTTGTAGACTGCTCTCACAAACGCATATTGTGACTACTTGCGTCCAGAGTTAAACATTTTTTATCTGTCCCATCAGGATTATGTTTTCTATGATGAATGATGCTGATGGTTAATATTACACACATGAAATATATATATTCATAGAAAAGCAAACATATACTTCAGTTGGTGAGATTATGTTCCTGTCTGTTGAAGTTTTAAGCTGAATTTGTTAGCAAGATAGAGAATGTTGTATCTGATGTCATGTGTCATGTTGTTTGTGATGTTATATTTGTTTGCAAGTGTATAGCAACTATTCAAATTAGCTGGTTCAAATGAAAGTTCTGACAACTGATCAACATTGCCATTTCGATGATGCCCTGAAAATTCAATTCTGCTCTTTTGCATGAAGAGATTTGTTTTTTTGATGTGCCTTCTTTCATGAAACACCTCTGAATGCCATGTTATTTGAATGTCTTTTCCTACGTTATGCACGTACAAGGAAATGCTGTAGGTTACACATGAACATCCTTGGAAGGTACCTATGTATTTGCATGCTGGGGCAAGTTGAGATTAGAAATGGTTAACCTGGCCTTCCCCATATTGAACTGCATTCTTATTTAAGCATTTTATATATGTGTTATTTTTATGTTTGGAGCCGTACTGATTGACTATGTGTGATGAAATCACTTCTAGTGTGTGGGAGTGCAAATATGAGTAGTGGCTTACCTGCCTAGTTAGCTCCCACACTTTTACAACTAGCACTATTCACAGACGTGAAGGAAAAACAGGCAGAGCCAAGAAATGCCCCTCTTTTGTGGTAATGTGGGCCGAGGGAAGGCTGTATTGTCCAAAGGGGTGTGAACGTGAGACAGAAGCAGACAAAACAACAATAGTACAATAGTTCCGAAATAATAGAATGTCAAATCAAGATTCTACGAAAATATATACTTTTGTTAAACAAATAAATCATACAACTAACTATTAAAACATTATAAAAACCCACCGCTGTAAACAGACAATGAAGAAAGAATACGTTTAGCCACTCTGTATTATTTAGCAGGAAGGCAAAAAAGTTACAATTGAAATAATGTCATTCACATGATATGTTTCTTGCACAAATAAGTGCATCGGGGCCTTAACCAGCCACTAGGGTCCCAGAGAAAGAGACAAGAGCATGTTGGGCTTGATTAGTCCTCAGTTTAGTTTGAATGCAACATTGAGGATTGCAGGTCAATTCATCACTACGAGTGGTTCGACTGTCCACCATGGTTCCAAATGATGAGTACCACTGGTTCAGGTCGTTGAGTGTCGAAATGCTCCAGCAGTTCAAGTCAAGCTGCAATATGAAGTCCTGGAGATTCAATGATTGGTTCAATGACGCAGAGGTTTGTAGATGTCTGCAGTATGCACTGGTGGGTGCTCGTGCAGGACAGGTAACAAGACTTTGCTGGGATGATGCAGCATTGCACAGTGGGTCCTGATGGTTGGAAAGAGTCAAACACTGTTCCAATTTGGTTTGAAGTGGTGTGAGCAATGACAACAGGAGACTTCATGGGAATCTAGGACAAGATGAGTCATTTTCAGTCTCTGCTCTCCTAACCGGGTGATGTTTGCTAGCAGAGTGGCAGAAATTGTACCTCAACAAAAGTCACCCACAGCGTGCCCTGGGGATGGGTAGAGAGACAAACTTTCCTCTGCCTTGCAACATCTGTCTTTACTTCTAACAGAAGGCTTTGAAAAGTCCTGCTCTCTCAACAGGTTACAAATTAATTCTTCCTGGTGTCCTTGAAGGTCAACAAGCGAATCAAAGAAGGAGTGTGAGACCCCCCTATTGTAGGTTAAAGGCTGTGGAGGATTGATGGAAAGCAAGCATGCTTTAAGGGGTCCAAACCCTGTCCCTGACACAAGTGCCCCTTGCTGCCTGTTGTCAGAGCCAGACTGACTTGTTCTGCAGGAAGTGGAGGGAACAGGAGGGATAAAAAAGCACAAAGAAAATTAAGATGGAGGAATTGTTCTTCAAACCCACTTGTGCCCTCATACTGTCCTGACTCTTCCCCTTTCCCAGCCAGCAGATTAAAAGGCTCTCTGTGGTGCCACCCCCCTAGTGTGCGGAATGCCTTTGATATGGAATGGCCTCTTTTAATTCAGACTCCTAGAAAAACGTCAGTTGTGGACTACTGGGCATGGCAGGATGGAGTTATTTAATAGAGGCAGGCTTACTGTACTTTGTCCAGTTCCATATGATGTTAATTAATCAACTAATAAAACCTTTTGTAACAAATTTGAAATAAAGAAAACATTTTTATTTTCAATTTGTTGGCCCCCAGAAGATTGTTTTCCTAGCTTTATTAACCCACCCTAAAACCCTCCCCACCCGTTTTAATCCCTTACCCCAACCCCATGCATATTTTTAACAAAACATTTGGTATTGTATTGTTATTTTTTTATTTGTTATAAAGGTTATTCGTTGTTGTTGCCCCTTTCCCTGGAACACAGGCAGTCAGGTGCCTGGAATCCACATTGCCTCAATTACTGATCTGAGCTCACAGGCTTGACACTGGTATACTACAAATCAGATGTAGATTTAATAATTATGTGAACTATCAGCCACCATACCAAAACCTAGATATATCTTTTATTACCAGATGATCCTGCCATCGGGTGCTAGTTTGTCATAATTGATCATGTTTTGGGAACAGAAGGCCAAACCTTAATGCAATCTCTGCACTGCATTGACTTTGCTGTGACAACAGTTGTCCATCGGGGCTTCTGTGATCTCTGGACTGATCGGTGTCACCAGAGAGCAACAGCTAAAGATCAGGATACTGATACATCAGGGGCACATATGCACAGTATTTTCTATTTATTGAACATTTGTATGGTGCCTATAGATGAAAAAGTGTTTCCAGGCACCACAACACAGGGGGGTGGGGGGATTCAGAGGAAAACATAACATTAACGGTCCTACTAGGCCTTGTGAAGTGCAGATCATGCAAGTGCAGAAACAAGAGGTGTGGGGAGATTGGAAGAGGAGGAAGTACAGGAGATGGGGCCCAGGTGCTGGGCAAGTGCTAAGGTGGGGCCCAGGAGGGCAGGTTCTCAGGGAACAAGGGATAGTGGTCAACTAATGAAAGGGAGGGGGGTGGACCAGACTCTGAAGGCTAGTCGGGGAAGGGTGCCCGAGAGCAAGTGCTAGTAAAAAGGGTGAGGGTAGGACTGGTCGAAGGAGGGCCTGGCCCCAGTAAGGTTCATAAGGGAAACAGGCAACCAGACATAGAGGCAGGTGGAAACTAGCAGGGGAGAGGGAGAGGGAAGAAGGAGGAGAAAAGGAAGGTCTTGAGAAGCTTCTGTGACTTAAGGAGATATGGCTCAGGACCGAGAGGGGCAGGGAGGCCATTCCAGATGGAGGGTTCTGTTGAAGAGAAATATGTACCCCCACTCTCTGCTTGGAGAAACGTCTGACCTGCAGAGAATTAGAACTACAAGACAGATGGACTCTAGCAGGGAGGGAGAGAGATTTGGATGTAGTGAGGTCCCAGGCCTCAGAAAGTCTTGTGGATGATGCAGAGGGTCCTGAATTTGATATTTTCAGCCACAGAAAGCCAGTGGAGAGAGTTTAGGGATGGAGAGATGTGGTTACTGGGCTTCAGGCCAGGGATAAGTCTCACAGTCCTGTTTAGTTGCGGAGGGCGGAGAGAGGCAGATTAAGGAAGAGGCTGCTACAGCAGTCCACTCTAGAGAGAACCAGAGCTCTGGAGACATTGAGTTTCCGTGGAAAGATGAGGAAAGGGAGATTGCCTCTGAGCAGGTGAAGCTGAGAATTAGATTTCTTGACAAGACCAGCAAAATGAGGTAAGAAGGAGAGAGAGGAGTTGAAGATGACACCACAGAACTTTGCCTCACACGAGGTTGACGTGATGGGGCCCAAGGAGGGCAGCCAGAGAGTAGGAGGGATGGAGGGGGTAGGAGTCCCAATGAGAAGGATCTTAGTCTTACTGGCATTAAGGCAGAGATCCTTAGCAGCGCACCATGCCTGAATAGCAGTCCGAACAGTCGGAAATAATAGAGAAAGGGGAGGGGGAAGAGGAGGGAAGCTTAAAGGAGAGCTGTGCATGATCAGCATAACATTGGAAATGAGGAGAGGAGTTGGAGATCAGGTGGGCAAGAGGGGCAAAGTAAATGTTGAAGGGCATGGCAAGAGAATAGAGCCCTGGGAGACGCTGCAAGTAGAGAGTGAGAGAGAGGAGAGAAATGGGCTGAGTTGCACTTGGGAGGGCCGAATTGAGAGGAAGGAGGTCAACCAATCCAGTGCCCGGTCCGTCATGCCCAGGGTATCACATAGTCGATTTATAAGGGTGGAATGATTGGCTGTGTTAAAAGCAAAGGATAGATCGAGGAGGATGATAACAGTAGGAGAGTTGCAGTCAAGGTTTCAGAGCAAGTCATCACATTTGTTCAGAAGAACAGTTTCCATGTCCCTGGCTGCTCTGAAACTAGACTGGTGGTTGTTGAGACAGCCAACAGATTTCATGTGATGGATTAGTTGGGAGAAGACTATCTTCTACAAAGGTTTGCCCAAGAAGGGCATAGTGGAGATAGGGTGATAGCTGGGCAGGAAGGATCCGCATATGGCTTTTTTAGGTGGGAGAGCACAAGAGAGTGCTTGAAGGGTGATGAGAAGGAGCCAGAGACAAAATAATGGTTACAGAACATAACTAAGGATGAAGCGAGAGAGGCAATGTTGTCCTTGATAGTTCTAGAGGAGCAGAGAGCAACAGTTTGGAGGAGACTTTCACAGAGCAGACTGTCTTCGTGATCTCATCTGGTGCTATGGGTTAGAACGAAGAGAGTAGGAGTGTGATGAGAGGGGGGAACGATAGGAGGGAGCCAAGCGAGGCCCGTGTACAGGGAAAGAAGGGAGGGGGTAGATGAGAGCAAGGACAGGGTGTCCTGAGTTTTGGTAGTGAAATGGCTGGCCAAGGACATGCATAGGGCTGGGGAAGCAAGAGGCGAAGTGGAGACCGAAGTAGGATTGGAAAGTTCCATGCAGATTTTGAAAAATTCAGCCATGTTGTTTGTTGACACAGAGATGCAAGCTTGGATATGGGCTCATTTCTTGGAGCTGATGGAGAGTCTGTATTTTCTTTGGAGTAGGCGACAGGCCAGTTTGACAGAAGATGTGCTAGAAGCCAACCATTTCCGTTCATGGACTTTACATTTGCATTTAAGTGAGGCTAGGTCAGAATCATACAAACTATTGCATTTAGAAGCAGGCTCCATGCAGATCCTAATGGCAGGGACAAGGAAATCAAGGGTGTTGGAGATGGAGAGCTGAAGGGTAGCAAGGGAAGAGTCTGTGTGGGAGTCAATAGCAGGAGTCAGGGGAGGAATGAAGGAGGCAGCAAAAGCAGCTGCTGCCATTCGCTACATCGGTCGAATGACAGAGAAGGAGACTGGCAGTGAGGGAGAGGCTTAGCCGGGGAGCCGAGGAGCTCCAGATGAGAAGAGAGGAGAGAATGGTCAGACCAGGAGAGAGGGGTAGTGAAAGGGTTAGAGAAGGAGATACCAGCTGTGATGAGCACATCCAAGGTGTGCCCGACTGGATGGGTTGGACCAGTGGGAAAAACGGTGAGGGAAGTGTAGAGTGGCTGCATCAGATGAGTCCAAATGAATATTGAAGTCTCCAAGGAGGAGAAGTTTAGAGGTAAAGGTCAGAAGAGAAGATGCTAGGTTGGCCCACTCTGAGAAGAAGAGGGAGATCGGCCCAGCAGTCCTGTAGATGGTAGCGGGAGTGAGCGAGAGGGAAGGAGAGACGCAGAGCTTACAAACAAGACATTCAAAGGAGGAGTGGAATTGAGTCAGTATGACGGAAGCAGTGATCCATTCAGAGAAGACAGGACCCACTCCGTGTCCAGACCTGTTAGACCATGGCTTCGAGATGATGTTGTAGCCCTTAGGAAGGAGAGTGTCAAAAGCAGTGACAGAGCTGGCATTGAACCACATCTCAGTGAGAGCGAGGACATCAAGGTCAAAGTCTTCAAGGAGGTGATAGATGTCCAAGGAGTTTTTGACAGCAGAGTGAGGATTGAGGGTAGCTAGGTAAAGCAGGTTGCCACCTTTAAGGTCTTCCGAGGTGGGATACAGGGATGAAGTACATCCGTCGGTGGGGGCAAGGTGAGATCCTTGGGCCATGCATGATGTGCCATTCTGGTAGATATTAATGATGCATCTGGATGATGAGAAGTGTGCCAAGAGCACTTCCCATCTAGTTCCACCATTAATGGGTGAGGAGGAAAAAGATGAGAGGATGGACACTATGTGGGGAGTCCAAGGGTGGGGAGAGGGGACAGCAAAGAGGTTGTCCGTTATAGTCTGTAGTATCCAGTGATAAAACTGAATATAAATTAGAGAATGAAATGTTAGCAGATCCTAAATAATGAAAAATACTGAGTTTTTGTTTAAAAAATATATGTCGGGTGGGGTAAGGGGATAAATCTGGTGAGAAGTGGTTTGGGTAGGGTTTTAAACAGAGGGGAAATGGGGTGTTTGAGGGGGGCCCTAAAAAAAAGAAACAGATCATTTGATTTATGATTCATTAACATTTGATTATCTAACTTTCAGTCAGTAAAGTCACAGTCTGCCTGGACGAAGCATTGATGTAGGTGTCAGCAATGGGCAATCCTGGGTTGGCCACCAGGAGTGCTTTTTTTAAATGTTTTACTTCCGGCCTTCGAGAGAGTGGTAGGAAAGGTGAAAGAATAACAATTAGAGTAGATAGGAGAGATGGAGAGCACCATAGTTGCAGGGGGGCAGCTGGAGGGCAGGAAGGGGACTGCACATTACATGCAGAACTCACCAGGCGGCTTAGCAGCAAATCAGGCAAAGAAGAGTCAATGCAACCAAAGAAACAGTAAATTAAAGGGTAAGAGGGAAAGGTCCTAGGTTACAACAGGCTGCAGGGACCACAAGCATTTCACAAGTATGATTTTTTTTGTCACTGTAGCTAAGTTCTCAAGTATCCTTGTAATGTTTGCGCCCAGCTACCTGCGGGTTTGGTTTTGCGCTATATTAAATAAACAAACAAACAAACAAACAAAGCACAGCCAGTAAATGAACAACCAGGAGTGATAGTTAGGTAAAGGAAGGCTTTGCAAGTGCCATAGCAGTATTTTACAAATAGTACTTGAAAATAATAGAGTGGTTTAAAACATCAAGGTTTGATATTCCAATACACACTCAAGATGCAAGCAATTGAGTAGAGCCAACAGGCACAGATTTGGCATTCAAATCGCATGGAGTTTAATGAATATGGGGTCTGGTTAGCACAACATTTTATAATTAGTAAAAAAAAATGTTATGGCTTTTACACACTTGCCAGATGGAAATCCTTTACACTATTGTTCAGCCTTTCTTCTAGAATGCTATATTATTTGTATTGTAAATATTGCTTCCCAATCTCATGATAATTAATGCATCGATCATAGATAAAAGAGAGTAGGACTAAGTTGGTTGTGCCAGAGTTCAAACCTGTGACCCACAATTTAAACATAGGTCACAGAGGTAAGTGGTAAACCCACTTATCTGCCCTGATCCACACAAATATCAGACTGAGACCTTTAGGTTTCTTCTATCCTGCAGAGTTCTTTGTGTGTGGCCTGGACAACAGCCCTCGCCCCATCTATGTGTCAAATTCTTCACCTACATTAAAACTATCTTTAAAGTGTCTGCCATTAACAGCACCCACATTCTTTGGCCCTGTTAATATGGGCATTTCTTCTGATAGGCTGTGTTTGAAAAATAGATTCCAAGCCTTTCACTGTTTAGACTGACTCACCCGTTATAATCCTCTGGAGCATGGGATGGTCAGGTATGATCCACAGAGATCTGTCCTCAGAAGTCAGATAAGGATAGCCCATGTTCATCCAAGCATGATGCCGTATGTGGCATTTTTAATAGAGGATCAGAAGAATCTTCAAACAACATTTATCTTCTGTCGAAAACATGTCCATCCGACCTTGTCACTGCGGTTTCTAACTTTCCTGGGGGATGGAAGGAATTGGCGGCTAGCACTTAACAACCGACTACAAAAGTGCCGGATGAGGCCCAAGGACTGCCTGAAATGAATTGTACAGCTGATCAATGGCATCTGAAGATTTTATCTTGAAATATTTTGGGGGTTATAAATACATTTTCTGATCCCGAACTAATACAGTTTATTAATAACTATGATGTACTTTTTTTACCGGAAAGCTGGCTTCTTGATGATGTTTTATTTAAGGGATATTGTGCATTTTCTATGCTGGCTACTAGGAGCAAGAGTTGTCGCAACTCAGGTGGTCTGGCCAATCTTCCATCTACCTCTCTTAATGGTATTCTAGAGTTGAATAATCGAAACGCTGGGCTTTTACAATGTGCCAGACTCATGATCCTTTCGACACAATATGTTTCTGTGAATTTTTATAATGCAAAAAAAAGCCAACAAATGTTGTCTCACACTGTGTTTTATGACACAATGCAAATCCTGTTTGACACATGGCCAGCTTTGACTTTCTGGATCATTGGTGATGTCTTTATTGTTCCACTGGAGGATGGACCAGAGACTGACCATTTGTCACTGACACTCCCTATTAAAACGGTATGCAGATCCAGATCATCTTAAAGGTTATGGAAATTAAGTGCTCTATATGCTGGAATCCTAAGAACACATCTTGCATCTTTGAAAATGTTGTGCGTGATCACTTGACTGTTATACAGAAGTTGATAAATACTGAGACACTAGATAGAACTGACCTGATGGTGCATCACATGGAGACTGAAAAGTGTCTTCAGTCTCCCACAGATTATTTTGAGCCTGAGGATGAACAGAGGTGGCCCCAGGAAGTGCTGGTTTAACCATACTTGCAAAGTAGCCAAACATAGATTCCTTGCTTTGAAATCAAAGCCAATTGATTGTTGGTATATAGCTCTGAGAACGTGTAAAAACAGGCTTACGATCAAAAATAAGAAACTTGAGCTGGCTAATAACACATGGGACATGCACCTGGAGGCTTCTAGTGAAAATGATTGTAAAAAGGTTTGTGAGATAATGATGTTAATGATAATGTGTTATTTATATAGCGCCTTATTCCAAAGCACTTTACAGAGTACATATTTACATACAATATCACCCAACCGAAACTGGTACTCATTTATCGACCTCGGAAGGATGAAAGGCTGAGTTGGCCTTGCTGGGATTCGAACCTGTGATCTGCAGATCACAGCAGCGAGTGCTCAACCCTCTGAGCTATCTCAGAGGGCCTGTCATGAATCCGCATGTACTATTCCAGAAGATGTCTGGGTAGGGCATTATAAGGAATGATATGCTAGTTATCTCCAGCTTCTCCACAGCTGTGGGAAAATGGATGCTCTGGATTCACTAGGTAATTTTGTTACAATAAATGTTTCATGACCTACTCATTTTTATTTGATTTTGTCTTGGGCTTATGCACTGGAGGCGATCCAACTCCGAAGGTCAGGCAAAGCTCCTGGTCTGGACAGGGTACCCTTTGGTTTACTTAAATAGGAACCACACTTTTGGGCAGTGGTTTTGTATTTTGATTTTAATGCTATTTTAGTACTGAATATATTCCTCCCTTCTTGCAAGGAAGCATTATTGTTCCCGATTTACAAAAAAGGTAATCATGATCGTCCCTCCTCATGTTGAGCCAACTCCCTTTTAGATAGCTCGTACAAGATATTTGCTTGCTCCTTTATTTTTTTATTTAACTGAATGGGTTGAGACTAATAATATTTTATTGGACTCTCTTCTCGGTTTTAGGGAAGGAATGGACACTGCAAATCAGGTTCTAATCCGTTGTCTGATTCTTGCAAATTCTTTCTATGTTAAGCAGGAACCCATTTAGGTGGTTTTTATGGACCTCTCAACAGCTTTAGACTCAGTTAATAGAACAAAATGGCGAAGGGTGCTGCAACAGTAGGGTCTTTGTGAGAATATGCTAAGAGTGCTACTGGAACTCCATAAAGATAATCAGGCCGCAGTTAATTTTGGGAGGGCAGATGATTGCAACCCATGGTGCCAAGTTGATAATTGTGTCTGACAGGGGTACTCCATGGTTCCCTTTTGCCGTTATTTTACACAAACAATGTAGTAACACACACTCCCTGAGGGCCCAGTGGACATACCTATGTTTGGCCTGAAAATAAATCAATATTTTGGCATATGAAGAAGATGTTGCCCTTATCGCCAGGACTCATCTCTCTTTACAAAAATCGAGTGCCAGATATGTCGTGTTAGAGGCTTCTCTTGACTTAAATGTAAATGCTACTAAATCAGTGGTCATTAGCTTTTTCACCCCAAAACTATCAAGAGCACTTTATTTACACTGCTGGGCTTTCCTGAAAAAGATTCCTTCTCCTACCTTGGAATGACGTTCTCAAAAAATGTGAGGCGTCTTGATCAAGTAAGCACGCTTGCAAGAAACATGAGCCAAAGTGTGGGTTCAGTGAATCATTTTAGACGCCAACCAGTTCCGATGATGATCACCATTCATCAAGCCCAAGTTAAGGCTATAGGAATGTGTGGAGCTGAGCTCCGGAGCACTGAAGACTCTTCCAAAATGCAGTTTTTTTCATAGGATACTGGGCCTCCCAAAATGTGTCCTGGGATCCAAATTAAATATTGAATTAGGCAATTTGCCTTGTTTTCCAGCCTTGGCATAGAGTGCTGCTTAAGATGTGCTTATCCACACACTCTAATACCAAAGCAGTAATATGAAATATAATCGTAGACTTTCTTATCTCTCGTTCTGCTGTCGAGAATATTCCATTGTGTAAACATGTTTTTTTTAAAAAAATCTTTAGCTGCAGTTCAAGCCACTACTTTATGGTCCCTAATTTTGAATATTGAAAAATGGAAATTAAACATTTAGGCCCTGATTCACAGAGTGTTTTCCAATGGGGTTTTGCCATTATAAAATGCTTCTGTGAATTAGGCCCTTAACCTCGAAACTAAGGGGGTGATTCATGGAATTTGTGCGCCCAAAAACAGGGATTTGTGCGCCCTTCTGCCCGCAAATCCCATTTTTGTTAAACAGGGATTTGCGGGCAGAATGGCACACAAATCCCCATTTTTCGGTGCACAAATTCCATGAATCAGCCCCTAAATGTCAGCAAAAGAGGTTTCAGGGAGATTGATTCTGCCCTTAAGACGAAGAACACAGACTACTTAATTCCAACAAAGGTACTCAGGCCTATTTCAGTTGTCATATGTAAATGTAGTGAGACTTCGTTTCAATTCACTCCCTTTGAACTCTTGGATCAGCACTAGGAAGAATCAGTACCAAAGACACAATAACGGTTGCCCTTTTAGCCCTGATAAGGAGGAAACAAGCTTACATTTTATATTTGTATGTCCTAAATATGCAAACCTTTATGCTTTTTATCTTGTTCCAATTTTGAAATGTTTTCATGTTAGGAAATGTAATCCTGTTCTTAACCGTTTAATAACTTGCAATAAACCTTGGGCTTCGTACATTGCGAGCACCTTTGTATAAAGAGCTTTGCGATGTCGTACTCGTGAGCTATAGGTACAACCATGATGTATTTTGGGTAGCTGCAGTGCTTTAAGTGGGCCGGGGCCTGCCGGGGCCGGGCCCCGCCAGTCTCCAAAAAGTGGGGCTGAGCCGGGGCCCTGCCGGGGCCCCCGTCCCACCACGCCATGGCAGGACACATTATCCCGCCACGGCCGCAGCCGTGACGGGAGATGCGCCTGCCAGTGTAACGTTAGGCAAGTGGACAGAAGTGCCAGCCAGCCACAGCGTTGCTGAGGCTGGCTGGCACTTCTGTCAGTCACTGTAACTTCCCTGATGACCCACAATCTGAGGGGTCATCAGGGAAGTTACAGTTCCTTTGTTTGCCCTCGCCAGGTCACTGACCCTCTGTGAACCTGCAGGCTCCATGATCTAATATGTAGATTAGGTCACGGAGCCCGCGGGTTCCCAGAGGGTGAAAGACGCCATGGGCTCTGTGACCTCTGCTCAGAGCAGCGATCACTGAGCCCGAGGTGCCTGTCTCCTTTGGCAAATCTTTATAAAAGATGCCTTGAAATGTGTACGTTTCAAGCCATCTTTTATAAACGTAGAAATATTTCTACGTTTATAACAGACGGCTTGAAACGTACACAATTCAAGGCATCTTTTATAAAGCTTTGTCGACGGACAAAACCACCTTGGGTTTTGTCCGTCCTCAACGCTTTATAAAAGATGGCTTGTTAGTTTCAAGCCGTCTTTTATGAACATAGAAATATGTTACAAATGTCTATGTTTATAAAAGGTGGCTTGAAAAGTACACAAACCATAGTAAGGTAAGCACACAAGTGTGCGTAGCTTACTATGGTTTGTACACTTTCAAGCCACCTTTTATAAACATAGGAATATGTAACATTGCTATGTTTATAAAAGAAGGCTTGAAAAATACACAAACCATACTAGTACACATACAAATATATAAATGCTCTACTACATTTATATATTTGTTTGCGCACCCTACTATGATTTGTGCACTTTTAGGCCACGCCCACAGCGGATGCCACGCCCCCAAACGAGGGCCCCCCCTCAATTTCTTACCCCACTTAAAGCACTGGGTAGCTGTGATTCATTTGGGTTGGTTCTACTGCTTATATATTTGATTTTATCATGTACTTTAATGAATGGCACTGTACAACTCAAATACAGTTCATACACAACTCGCTTATTCATCTGAAGATAGCAGAAACCCCCACTGGCCATGTTACAGAGAATTAGCACTAACGCACATCTTGTTTCAGTGAAATAAACACATTCTTTACATTTGCCTTTGCACAGGGCACAATCTGCACTACTGCAAATACAAGGACAATAGTTGCTCTGGTTAAAAAAAAAATGCATTAAAATAGTATTTTTTTTTTTTACCAGGATAATATGTGTCCTAGTTCTAATTACACTTGCACAGGTAAAGCGTGTCTGTAATAGTGCCTTGGATGTTTAGATAGGCTGGCAACGTAAGCTGCTTTAATATACTATTGGGTACAATTTAAGAGACAGGGTGAATTTTTGTTACAAAAGACACCTTTTGCTTTTGCAATTCTTTGGTGTTGCATAAATGTTTATGTACATTTCAACTATTCCTGCAATACATCAGTATTACGGCCTCCCACAGCTTCCTAATTTGGGCATTCTAAACTACCTTCCAGGATCTCTTATTGGCAGCTTGTTTCTGTGTTCAAGCAGCTTGTCTTCACTGTGCTAGGACCCCAAAGCTCTGAGCTATTCACGCAGTATCAAGAAATAGACCTTACTATGCAGTTTCACATTAGTTTGTTTTGTGAAAACGAGCAAGGCCAGCTCATACATTGGAAATAATTAGGGTCCACCTTGAAGAGGCAGAGTTGATAGATAATGCCACTCAAGTCTAAAAGGATTTCCGGCCTGGAAATAACTGCTTACAAACGAGTGTCCCAAACACTGCACTGGACAGTACAAACCACATACAGTAATCTCCAATTAAGTAGTAAAAGGAACTGAAGCAACGATACTGCATGATAACATGTTCACCCAACCAGCTTCACAGCAATTTGCAGCTGGGTCAATGCCTAGTCAAGCTGGTGTCAAAACATTTCACTGTCTATAAAAGTACGATTTGCACGGATTGGAAAAGATACATATATTTTGTTAACAGACATCCTTTTGCTTTCCATAGCAATTTGACTAGATTTGATGAAGCCGATTTGAGTCTATGCTTACAGGTTAATATTTCCTGAGGCTACATATGTTTTTTAAAATTCTTCATTTTGGAAGTGACTTATAATGCAAGAGAGATAAATAATAGTGTCCATGTGTCTAATGTATGTTCTTGAAATCTGTCGACAAGCACATCAACGCTGTGATTATTCAGAATACTGCTGATCGGCATGCACCTATAAGCCTGCTCCCCCGTACCTCCATCCTTCACTCCAGGGGGGACCTGAAATCCTGTCTCTTCAAGGAACAGCCCACTAATTGCTCATAACTCTCCCCAATCCTAATGCTCTCCCCTCCAGAGCGCATCCTAACCATGACCCCCCCACCCATCTCAGCAATCTGTTTACCTATGACCCCCGAGTGCTCCATTACTCCTCAGATAGGTTTGTGTTTTATAAATCCCTTTCATGCATACATACACATTAGGTGAAAACATACAGTTACATCAACAGGACACAGTTTGGGTGCTATTATAAAGGCTAGTGAGAGCCATTTAAGCTGGGTTTGAACTATCTAGGCTTATGGGAAGTATTGCATTTGCTGAACTTTACTAATCTGTGTATGTTTCTGTGAACAGATAACACAGTATCAAGGGTTCGCGAGAGGGAAGATAGATTTGCAAGCAGTGGTCATTTGCATCATTGTGCAGCGGGATCTCCTGGGCCAGATCATTCCACATTTGACCCTACTGCTAAAAGACATCTTAATCCTTCAGGTTTATGTTGCGTTAATGAAGTGGGTTGTAGTGCAGTGATTGCCATTTGCATGGGATCCTAGCTCTTGGGGTCTTGCAAGTAATACAGTGCCGTTAAAGGGGATAGAGTGGGAGCAGAGGCAGCAGAGGAAGCAGGCTTTTAATGCAGCTTTGTTAAGCAGGTAGGAAGTTATCACTGGCTGTGTGTGATTTGTGATCAATATATAGTTCATTTTTTCTGGGTTTTGGTGGGTATCAATTGGGCACCTGCCACCTGCCACTGGGTTACTGAAGATGCATGTTCCCTGAGGTGGAAAGCACCGTGTTATGTAACAAGGACCTCGAATATTTGATGGGGAGGGACCAACTGCAGATCCACGGTATCAGACACCATTAGTGGACAGGTGAGACCTCTGTGGACTGAGGGGCTTGTACAGAGTGTGCTGCACACCTAACTTCTACATCCGAGGCAACCGTAACATTGTGTGCATTTCATATTAACACGTTTGAATTGTTTGTTTGTTTATTAATTTGTAATGCGCACTGGACCCTTAGGTAACTGCGCGCCACAGCATACAAGGTTACTTTAAGCTTAGTTACATAGTGAGGTACGATACATATAAGCAATATAAATTCAGCACATCTAAATAGGGAACAGTAAATATATACATAGGGCTAGATACACAAGGAAATAGTGGGGATTCAGATAATTGGGGGTTACATGAGTAACCATTGTACATTGGTTAATCATGGGGATCATTGGACTGTAACCATTAAATGTTCTAGACCTTTCTTCTAATTCACTTATATGGGTATATCCTAGCACGCAGAGTTAATGGTGCTTTGGTAAGTTTATATAATGCCAGCTGGATTAGAGAGTCATAGGTATTCCTTTGTAGCCGCTGCTATCATTCTAACCCGGCTCTTCTAAACTACAACCAGGATCTATATAGCTCCTAGCAATCATGATACTGGATGTATAGAGCACTTGATTTGTTTGAGGCAAGATCTATGAAAACAGGGAGGCTTGGAGAGAATGCTAGTCTGGAGATTTGTCCGCTTAAGATACAAGGTTGAAAGTTAGGTGTTAGTCATAAATTAAGGTATCAGATGTCTGTGGTTTATATGCTGTGGCATTTAAGGTCTAAGTACATTTGGATGTAAGAATGTATTGAGGTCATTCACTCATAGCACTTTGCAAATACATTAAGTGAATCCGTACCTACTCAGGGACATTCAATTGTAGCAACCGTGGAAAGAGAAGATGCTTGCCCAGCAGTGACTATTTGAACATTATTATCCTAACTCCTTTCACTCATGATTCCATGCTGCCCCAAGTGCCCAAGTGTACTGTTGTTTTTAAAAAGTATCTTTTTTTTTCCATATTTGAGTTTCCTGAACTTGAATGTCTTTTCTACCAAATACGCCATTTGCATATTTTGCTTCTTGAGTTTTTTCATCTCAGTAATTTTGAATGAAACTAGTTCCACCTCCATTTTTAAATCTCTCTCTTAGTATAGGGGGCCAAGGATACATTTATGTCCACCTCTTGTTTGTCCTATTTCTAGCACAGTATAGTGACCTTTCCACCCGTGTTCAATTGTGTCTTCTCTAACTCTTTCTAAGCCCTTGGCTCACTCCACTTTATCCCACAGCCCATGTTCCTCTCTCCACTTCCTCCCTTTCCATATCCACCCCCCCCACCTTAATTCTCTGTATCCCCCTTTTTTCCTCTTACCCTCTCTCGCTGGCAGGTCACGTTTGCGTTTGTCCTGGAATTCGTCTTGCCCCTGCCTCCATACACATGTGGTGTTCCTAATCCTGAGACGAGATGGTAATCACCCCACACATCCAACCTCGGAACCCCTGTTGCATCCCCTTAACTTCTAATCATAGTTACTGTTTACTTTCTCTAATATCTGACATTGGGCAATTCCATACTCCCCTAACAGGGGCCTGCAGACTGTGGCTCTCCAGATGTGTTGAATGACAGCTTCCATTACAGTTCCCCATGGCCTGTGATGGCTAGGGCTGATGGGAGATGTTGCCAAACACATCAGCAGAGCCAAAGGTTGCAAACCCATGCACCTATATCCACCTGTCTTAGCCACCATATCAACTACCTGTTTCCCTCCATCTTGCCTTACTTTCTTTCCCAAACTGTCCCCTGTGCACACCAATTTAGGTTTCTAGAATGTTCTCCTTAACCATTTTTACTTTGCCAGGGCTTTTTTGCCCAAATCATTGTTCTATTTTACTTTCTTGAATTGTGTGTTTCTCTTTCTTTTTCTTTGCTTGATTACATTTGATTACATTTCTTTTCTCATGTACTTGTCTGCTTTTCCACTTTTGAGAATATTTTAAACACTAACTTTGTATGGACGCTGCACTGAATAATACACTGAAAAATACACTTTGCAAAGTTCTACGAATCCGTGTTTATGTGTGCATTGACAATTCTAAATCTAGGATACTCCACTTGAAAACCAAGAAATGTAGACATGCCTCTTACCTCATATAGTCATAACCCATGAATGTGTCGTTTTGTTCCATGCTCCTCAAATATTTTGCCTGTACTAACAGTGTTTCTTTAACTCTGTAGCTTTCAAAATATGCAATTGTTCTGGGATTTGTCTTGTTCCTTTGTTGTGTTTTCTTTTACTCTTTGGGTTTTAAATACCTTCAGATGTGCATTATGTTCTGATTTTATTTTTTCCAGCACTCAAGACACAGCATCAGATGTCCTTTATTTTCAGTACCTTCCTGCCCTTTAAGGATTGATACAATCCATTGATTTCTGTTCACAGGTGTTGTATCTCTTTTTGTAATTGAACAGTGCATCTATGTAGTTTATCTTCACTATGCTTAACAGAAATCTTCAACTTGACTTCATGTATCCTGGAGAACAAGCCTTCGATGTTCTAGTTATCTCATCCATCTTTTTATTCACTCTGCCCATCTTTGCTTCTTTATATTATTTTATTCTTTATAACGCATTTTGCTAAATAGTGGGCAGGAGGTTGATTGCTTTCCTCCTTCCCCCAGAAGCTCAATGTTACCTGAGCCCTGGTTCCCTCTGGGCTTGACTATTGCAATAGCCTCCTCCTGAAGCTACCTTCTTCAACTCTGCAACCTCTGCAGCTAATCCAGAATAGGGCAGCAAGACTTATCCTTGGCCTCAAGCCCAGTGATCACATCTCTCCTGCCCTAAAAATTCTTCACTGGCTCCCATTTGCTTCACGGATTAAATTAAAATCCCTCTGTATCATCCACAAGGCAGTCTGGGGCTGGGGACCACACTATCTGCAACTTCCTCTTACTAAATACTCCTCTGGCACCAACTCCTGGAGGCCCGCACTTACCTTACATTGCACTTCACTTGTTGCTCCCCCAAGAGCACCACAGCACCTATCCCATTCCCCCTCCCTTCTGCACTTGCACCTTCTGAACACTCACAAGGCATAGTAGGTTTGTCCTCCTCCTCCACTGTATTTAATATTTGTATGTTTTCAATGTTTCACATCCCCTTGTCCCCTCCCTGTTGCCTTGTGGGCGCTTTGAAACAGTATGTACTTCCAGTATAAGCGCCTATCAAGCACACAAATAAATTAAATAAATACATATCATCACTTTATTTCTTTTGGTATGGAGTCCATTGCTAATTGCGCTCAATCATTGTTACTTCTGGACCATTTGAAGCACCTCAATTGTCCAAGCTTTCAAACTTCCCCGCATACCCCATGCTTTTTTACTGATTCCCTCCACAATGTAGTCAACCTTTTCATCACACATCTGCCCAGATGTTTATTCACTTGCCCCTTCTTCTGATCCTGAGATAATTCCAATGCCAGAGATCTCAGAGAGTTGTGTGTACACTGTGTCTCCTGATACAGTTCTTTCTGTGCTGCACTTTTACTAGGACCAGGACAACAATTTTCTTCACTATATACTTTATTTTGCTTTCCTCATCTTCTGCATTCATCTGTTCCATCTCCTCTCCCATTGCCCAGAGTGCAAATACCCTATCATATCCCTGTCTTTTTCCCATCATGTCTAATTTACAGCGTACTGATAGACATATCATTGTGCGCTCCCTCTCACCCATCTTACTTGACTCCTCTTCTCCTTTTAGTTAGTACTATCCTTCCCTTGTGTAGTCATCTTCCTCTCTCCCTCTCTCTTATTATGCCTTAACTTGAGCAGCTCATGATTTCCTTTACCTCCCCCTTCTCATACTACGGGGCAATACTTTGTCATATTGATCTGCGCTGTTACTATGAACTCCTTCCTTTTCTCCTTAATATATTATCTTCAGGGAGACTGTTTCAATTTGCTGTTCAACAAATGTAAAATGACCTATTGCTTTCCTTATGCCTTGCTACAAGGGGATTGCCCATGTCACACCTCTAATTTAGGTTCAGTTTCTCTTCCTTGGTTGGTATCTCACTTTCCAGTTATCATTGCTGCTACTGGTGGTTATACATATGACCTGGCTGTACCTTTAATGTTTCTATATCCCGGTGCATTTCCATTTTCCTCTGTTTTGTAAATCCCAAGTAATGAGATGTTTGCAGTATAGATCATTCTGATCCCTTTTTTTTGGACTGTTCCTTTTACTTTATGGATTCTGCCAAATCTGCCTTCAGTTCAGACAATCCTCTTTCTCTTCTATCCTTAATTTGTAAGGTTTCCTTGGCCTTTTTCTCACCTCATAATCGTACTCCTATGACTTGCACTTGAGGCTGCTGTCTGAGGAAAACTCCTTGCTCACTTTCTTCAACTCCAGGATCCAATTTACTTCATTCATCCACCAGACTCCTACATATTGCTCTGCTGGCACCACCTGGATTACCCTGGAAGTCTGCCTTTGGTTGCCTGAACCATTGAGCCCCACTGTTTCATTCTGCTCCCTTTGCCCAAATCAGTGCTTCACAACATCTTCCCCATGGGAGAAGGGTTTAACAGCAACAGCTTCATCATGTTTGCTTCTTCTCTCCTACATGCCATCACCATCTGCTGTTGAGGGTTCCTTCTGATCCAATCAGTCATTTCCTTAATAGTTATCATACTCCTTATTCTTCTATCTTCATTAAGCACCATAAATGTGACTTCTAAGCATGCTGCTTCCATGTGGTCGGGTGTATTCCGATCTCATGATCTCAGGTTGCAGCATCCACACTGCTACCGTTCCCCCGAAATGTGTCTCATCAATTAGTTCATCCAGCTATAAACGCGGTATCGTCATTATGTAGATCAGCTAACTTGTAAGGGTTGCATGGAAAATAGATTTACTGTGATATCCTCCGAATGGTCTTGGTGACAAAATTAATTATTGAGTAAATATGTACATTTTGGAGAGGTGGATTGTCTATTATGAGGTTTGAGCTAGGCAAATAATACATTACTGATGCAAACTATGACATCCCAATATACTCTCAGGTTAAGGAAATAATCAACACAGAATTTCACAGGCACACTCAAGGGGTAATTTTGGGTCAATATTTCAACTTGCAGTAGTACAGGTCAAAGCATAGACAAACAAGTAGAAATGCCAACGCCACTCAAGTTCTATGTTCTTGGATGATATTAACATTAGATGTGAGGCAAACAGTGTCTATGACTAGGAGACACAACTAAGTTGGTGATTGACATTTCTCTTTTAAAGCAAACATGGTACCTGAAACTAGTGGAGCAGCTGATCAAGAGCTAGTGCTAAGTAAAGGAAGGAACAGCTAACCAGAAGGAGGAGTGGGATACACTCACATAATTTAGAAATGCAAGCAGTAGTGGCTTCATAACCAAATATAGCATTTAGAGCAAGGAACATTGGCTAATAGAGAAAGTAAATGATAATAAGTAGGAAGAAGGTAGGCCAATGTACTTGAAGGAAGAACAGGTGAATGGTAAGAAAAAATCTTGCATAGGTATGTGAGTAAGTACGTATTTATGCTGTTCTTGCTAGCACTGTAATAGTCTCCTGGCACAGAACCAGGTTTGGAGGAGTTATTATCATTATTATTATATTTATTGAGTGCAAACCTAGCTTTGGAACACATTGAAGCACTTTACAAGCCATAGGAGAATTATAGTGAGGAAAGCAGAGATACAGGGGAGTTAATAATTTACAGCAGAGGTTGGGGGAGGGTGGGAAATGTGAACGTAAGGGATCTGCAAGGAACTGGGGGAGGAAATAAGAGGGCAGCATATCAACCAGTCCCAGCTTAGGTCAGGAGTGGAAGGTGTGCAGACCTAGTTGTTAGGGTGAAGCCATTACTTGAAGAGGAGGGAATGTAGCTCCTTCATGAAAGGTAGAAGCAAAGAGGCAAAGCGTGTGTTGATGAGGAGGTGGTTCCAGAGTCTGGGGGCTTAGACAGAGCTCTTTCCTTCCTGCACCAGCGGAGTTCAAGTCTGCGCATGTCTTTAATTCTGGAGGATTGCAGGCTTCTGGAGATGTTGAGCTTCTCAGCAAGGCAGTACAGGACTTGAGGTTGATGGCCTTGTAGATGATGTAGCAAGATATGAAGTTGATATTTGCAAGCAGTGCGTGCCAGAACAGTTTGATGAGGGTCTGGGTGATGTGGTCGAATTTTCGCAGTCCTTTGATTAGTCGTACTGCAAAATGTAGGGCACATCTCAAAGGTTTAGTTTGGTGTTTACCATTATGCGTTCCAGAAAGGCTTTACTATCGTCCAGGTGGGAGATGTCCAAAGCTTAGGCAGAATATCTGAAGTTGTTTTCTGAGATGGAGGGCTTGATTTTCCACATGAGGGAAGTTGGTTCTAAGCCATCTGTGTCTTCCTTGCTGTGTGCTCCTTGAAGGAGAGGTGTCTGTTGATGTAGAACCCAAGAGACTTGGTGCAGGTGGTCAAGTGGTGTGTGACGCCCTGGAGGTTCATATCTGAGAACCACACCTGGATGTCAGGGTACTAAGTGTTGTTGATCAGGAGTAAGAACTTGGTCTTGTACGGGTTGAGCTTCGAGTAAACACTTGACATAGAGGACTGAATCAATGTGAGACAGGCCTTGAGCCCGTGGATGTCTTTGATGGAGGATATCTTGAGGCACAGCTGCATGCCATCTATGTATTGTTGCATGTCATAGGTGAGAGGTGTATTGGGCTTCCCCTACTGGTGGCCAGACTAGAGCCTGTTGTAGATAGATGGGGAGGAGAGCAGAAGGATGGAATAGTATTCTTTTCTGCTTGAAAAAGTTGGATCATATTAATGTGATTCAAGGGTTAGGAATTGAAGAGGTGTAAGGTTGGCTGGAGTACGAACACCTATAGTGAGATGGCATTTGATAGTTCTTAGTATTTTGTTATGTAGGATACTGTGCAATTGCATTAATGTGCCCATTCATCCTTTGAAGTGTGTACGCCTGTTGCATTTGATATGATAACATTCTCAAATTAATCACCAGGTCCTGGGACTGCAAAGGCTTATGATGCCTATCAAAGCTCATTCAAGAGAAGACAGTAACAAACACGATTTTGAGTACCAGAATGATAGGAGAAAAAGGGAAGTTTGTAGTCAGTCAATATGTGTGCCCAACCAGGTTGGCCACTGTTGACCACTGTCCAGAGTTGTCTAAGCAGGTCCATATGTGTGAAAGGTTAGGGCATCCACTTAGAGGCTTTGGCTTACAAGAGTAGATTCCTACAGGTGGGGTAGGTAGATGCGATTGCTTGGTAGGAGCTGAACATGTAGAGACCTAAACCCCCAAGGGAGGGGATGTACCACACAACCCTGAATGTATGTATGCAGTTGGTGACACACAATAGTTTAGAGTTGAACTGATGCCAAGTCTGAGTTTTAGTGTCTGGTCTAGAAAATTTCAAGACAACGGAAGTTCGGGTGCCCACCTTCCAATATTTGATGATTGGGTAAAGCACCCCATCCCATTTACCTCACAGGCGAGAGCAAGCATAAGTGTTGCCAGAGTCACATTTTGCTATTATCCTTTCGTAGCTCTTGTGCAAGATACCATAGACTTGCAAGTGAAGCAGACATGAAGTGTGCCTGCGGCACAAAGTCTATGAATAGGAATGTGAGAATGCCACAATGGCTGTGTGTACTGCCAGAGGCTACTCTTTATCTCAAGTATATGTATGAGAATTGGATGGTGTCCTTGTCCCAAAGATTTGGGAACCGGTTCTTCAAGGCATCTCACCTTACCTTTGATTAGTTATTTGAAGGGGAAAAAATGAGGTAAAAAGTTAGATTGTCAACTAAAGAAGAGAGGACAAAATAATAATGCACATTCGATTGCAGGTTCAGTATAGTGGAGAGGATTTAAGACATAGGTCACGTTTGGGTAATGGCTCGATTATATTACCAAAAAACATTTATGGATGCAAACCATGGACTGAATAAACACTAGTGTACTTAGAAAAAAAATACAATAATTGGCAGAAGAAGAGAAAATATGTTTGGAGATAAAGTTACTGTGACTGACGTATTAGTAGCACTGAACATTAGTATTAGTAGCAGTGAACATTAGTATTAGTAGCACTGAACATTAGTATTAGTAGCACCGAACATTAGTATTAGTAGCACTGAACATTAGTATTAGTAGCACTGAACATTAGTATTAGTAGCACCGAACATTACTGAACATTAGTATTAGTAGCACCGAACATTAGTATTCGTAGCACTGAACATTAGTATTAGTAGCACTGAACATTAGTATTAGTAGCACCGAACATTAGTATTAGTAGCACTGAACATTAGTATTAGTAGCACCGAACATTACTGAACATTAGTATTAGTAGCACCGAACATTAGTATTCGTAGCACCGAACATTAGTATTCGTAGCACCGAACATTATAGCTGATGGGAGGAGATGGATTCATTATGGAATTTTATACAGATTTATAGCATGTATTGGACCTGAGGTTAGCCCGGATGGCGATCAAGTTTTATGTGAAGGTGCATGTCCTCAATCTTTCAAGAATGTTCTGTGAATAAATGTGTCAAATCATAGCAAGGATCTTCAGAGGTGCAGATCTTATTTCCCCAAACCATTATTGCACTTTGAATATCAAATCATGATTATAGTTATTGCAAATCACCTGTTCAGAGTATTTAATTCCACTAAAGGGAACATCAAGCGAACTTTATTATAGAAAGTTAACTGGCTGTTTGTTTACAATATATGGTCGAGTCTTTTCAATATGCAAGATTTGCTAATTGTGTTTTGTGATGCTAAAGTGTTTCATAGGGTGAGGAGGACATTTCTGAAAAAGGTTATGGAGATCGCCCATTTCCATGCGCATCTTGTCGATGACGTAAAAAGTTATATGAAACTTTGCAATCTGATTTCCACAAGAGAAACAAACTATACCCATCTGTCCATTTTATATGACCCATTAGGTAATAAATGTGTTCTAAATGCGTCCTAACACTCCTTTAGACACATTCAAAAACACCCTGAGTTAATGACACATAGGTATGCTTTCATGGCACCAGTTGTCCCAGTTGCCAAAAGTAGTCCCCGGTAGCTATCTCCACAATTTTCTAACTCATTACAGTTTTGAACGCAGAAATAACAAGCAATTAATTGAATACATTGAAATTGGAGGGTCGATTTATTTAAATCAATCTTATGGCATATGCTAATGGAGATCAATTAAAACTTGAACTGTAATCCAAACACACACTTGGGTATACAGATGGTAGACGATATGATGTGATCAAATGATCAAATAGTTTACATTACTCTCCTTTTGAAAAAGAATAAGGACCCACTTGCTACAATCTGCTTCTTTCTGACCCCTTCCCCACTTGTTTTATGAATAGGCAGGGGTGATGAAAATGTTTTTTTTTTACTAAACATATCACATGCTATTCAAACAAAGAGTTATTCTGGGTAATATAAGTCTAATTAGGTCTGGCAAAATCCCATACATTGCTGGCGTACGTTTTCAAGGAGCACAAAGGATAGGGATGGGTGAGAACATAGTTATAGAGACTGTGCCTTAGAGTGCAGAGTGTAATGGGGCCTGAAAGAGGTTGTGGATTAGACAGTAGAATAGACTAGACTAGACTAGGCTACTGGGTTAAATCACTGTACCAGAGGAATGTTATGTGTTCTTATTAAAATCTGCTACCCCATGCAATTTAATTAATACTTTCTTTAAGAATAGGTCTGTAATATGGAGCACTCGAAAATGTTTTTGGATACCATAATTAATTGGAAACGGTTCACTTTGCAAACATAATCAATTACCAGGTATCGTGTTGGACATAGGAATGAAATCTCGGCTGTTGGTGAGAATGGGGCAAGTTCAAGATCTCTTCACAGATGGCTGAAGTGCAGGTGGACAGCAGGCTATACGGGAGAGTCTTTTTCAAATATGCTTACATTAGAAGCGTCTTCATAGGAACAGCGTGAAGGATAACAATAAAAGAGGAGTGGGGATATGTGTCAGTCAACATCAGCATTTCAGTCTGTGTTGTGTAAATAATTGAATCTAAATGCTGTGCCAGTGTAATTGTAGATCCTTATGAAGTGAGGGAAAACATGTAGGAGGGGTGGACATGTAACGGAGAGTGGGATTTAAATGATGCAGTCAATATTCTTAGGTTCCACCTTCAGGATGCTGCCATATTTCTGCATGCCTAGTATATAATTAAACCTGAAATATGGATACAATATTGAAGGCTGGGAATACAATCTGCAGACTTCTAGTTCACACTTGAGAGACTAGTTATGCTGGTGCAACAGTTCAGTGGGTAAATGAAATGCATGTATGTGTAGGCTTCATGAAACATACCACTTTGAGGGTGGTGCCTTATTTCTGCATGTATATTCTGTAATTAAACCTGAAAGATGGATAAATCATGGAGGATAGGACTGTAGAGTGTGCAGATGTCTAGTTCATATTTGACAGACTACAAACGCTGGAGCAACAGTTCAGTGTGCCAATTAAATGCATGCAGGATTCATGGGATATATAAACCATACCACCTTCAGGATGATGACATACTTCTGCATGTGTAGTCTATAATTAAACCTGAAACATGGATAAAATAATGTGGGATACGAATGTAAAGTGCTTAGATGCCTAGTTCCCACTTGAGAGACCATATAGTGTGTAACAGTTCATGGGTAAATTGTATGTATGTATGTATGTATGTGTGGGATTTATAAAGCACAAAGCTAGCTGGGAAACAACAGAGCGCTCTACATAGTACTTGCACTGGGATGGTTACACGTACAATGCAGTGGGCGTGTAATAGCGGCTGCTTAGACACCCAAGAGTTTCATATTTGAGTCATATGTTTTTACTGTTGGACTACGCTATTGTAATTGTTACTTTCTAAATTCGTATCACATTTATCAAACAAACTGTTGTCAGTGAACATCCCTAACATCCCTAAACACTGTCCAGAATTCCCACGTATTGTTCATTGAAAACACACCCAAAAACAGAAAACAAGTTTGATCCGAAAGCTGGCTGTATTAAAAAGTGAACCACATGAACAGCCACAGTTAATATTGCATTGACTCATAAATGAAAACATAAAACGGAAGGAGGCACAAAAAATGAAAAATGTAAAAATCGAATTGCAGTTGGTGCCTGCCCACTCCCGGGATTTAATTTGAAGGCTAATGAAGTGAGATAACCCAGATCCCTTATGACCAATTATGCGATAATGCATGTGCCGACCAAGAATAGCATGCCAAGTTATTACTCTGCTTTGGTGAAGTCCAATGGCTTCACTGTGACATCTCTCCACTCCAGTGTCTAAGCAGCCACCAATGCTTCATGTTTGCAGATGAACCCTCAGCCAGCTGATATGGATGCATCTGCTTTGTACAGATGAACTAAAGCAGGGGTCCCTAACCTTTTGTGCGCAATGAGCAAAATGTGCATATCAAATGAAATGATGAGCAACATCCACTCTTCAGGCGAAACAAATTGGCACACAGTTGGCGGAAAAATGATCGCAGTACAAATTGGAAATGTAATACACTTTAAGAATGCTAATAGAACATTTTGTTCTCACAAGGGAAATAACAGAAAATGAAAACGGAAGCCCAAGGGGCTCCCTGCAACCCCCACACAGTAAGTGTGCTGCAAAAGTCAAAGACAGATGCCACAAAACTTGAAGGAATGCATGTATCCAAGAAAAAGGTATCAAAAGAAATACCACAGATAGGGTAAAAGAATGAGTGAGTGTGGAACATTTTTCCCACTCAGGAGAACAGACTTAAAAATTCAGTAGTCCAGCAAAAAGTGCTGGGGGCTAATATGTGAAGGGGATTTCACATAAAAATGAAAATCAACCTAACGAAAGAAGGTCCGTTTTTTGGTGTCTTTGGTTGAAACTATCCGGGACAGAGTTATTGGCAAATGTCACCCCCCATTTCAAAAGTTCCAGGTTATAGAAAGGGCTGCCTTATGGTTCAATGCAGAATGTAGAATCTCGAAAATAAAATTGAACCATGAATGAGAGGTGTGTACACGGCTGGCCTGATTTATAGTTTCAAAAGTGCATGTAAACATTTCTAAAAGGCAAAAAAATAAATTCTTGAGAAACAATGGGAGCTTTTTTGAATGACACCCAATTCTTTTATGTTTAATGCAATTTTCGAGATAGGAATTATTCCATCTCCTTGGACAAGTAGTCCTTGGACCACCAGCCCCTAATTTGTATAGGCCAATTGCCTTATTGGACAATGCCAGTAAGATATTCTCCAAATCTGTGTTGCTCTGACTGGAGGAGTGGAATCAAAGTAACAATATCTTGAAGCCCTCCCAAGCGGCAGTAAGGGGAGGGATTAGAGTACAGTGGACCACTACTTCACTCTGAGCACCATCATGGTGTAATATGGTAAGGTTAAGGGAGGAAGATTTTTTTTTCTTCAGATTTTGAGAAAGCATTTGATTTGATTGATAGAAACATTTTGTGGCATAATTTAAATTGTATTTGTGTCCCTAATGGTTTATTAAATCATATCTAACTTTGATACCCAGACATCACAGCGTCAGAACGATATAGAAGATCGGTAATTATACATTGTTTCCCCCCAAAAATAAAGGTGAAGCAGGGATGTCAGTTGGCGCCAATGTACTCCTTTTAGACTTTGACTGTAGTACTTCTCTTCGAAAAGTTAATCCACCCTATCTGAAGGGTACATTTTATTGCATGCCTTTTTATGTCAATGACACAGCTATTTGAGACTTAACCCCGGCAGGTCTCCAACAATGTCTGCTATACAAAAATGACTATTTGGCAACTATAGTCTGAAATGAAATATGATGTAGAAATGAGGATGTAGTCTCATTTTTATTTGTGCCCACTATTCTCAAAGAGCAAGAAGACAGCTGAAACTGCATCATTAAGGATTAAAGTGTTTGTTATTTGTGTGCCAAATAACAGGTTTCCCTCCAGCTACACATGGGAGCACTTTATGAGCTGAACTTTGGGTGTTCAGTTTGAAGGTGATGACCTACATAAGATTATTAATTCATTTTTTAAGCACATCTGGGATTTTCAGCTAATCATAAATTGAATTTCAGTATAAGCTTGATTGCAGCCTGCACTAGTAAAGAAAAATACTTGTGGCATGGGTGGGGGGGCTATAAGGCAATGTCCATTGTGATAGGTGGATGGAAGATAGCTACATTTGGCACATTAAGTCAACTCAAAATAGCTCTTAAGGCAAGAGCTTGTCTGATGGCTAGAGATGCAGATGTCCAAAATATACATGACCTGCCCTCTTTAGCTTTATATGTAGCCTTACATACACATATAAGACAGGAAGGAGAAGTCTGTGAAATAAGATCTCCAGAATGCAGGAGGTTGATGCTAATAATACATTTACATTTACCCCTGCCCCTCAATAAATGAAGATGTGAAGGAGGAAGCACAAAGTGTGCCTGCACAATTTTCTTTTAATTTGTCATTGTTTCTCTGTTTTGTGTAAGCATGGACATTCATGAAAGCTATATATTATATAATTAATTGTAATTATCATGTTTTTATATAGAGCTTGTTTGAATATGTTAAAGCTGCTTTTAAATTTGGGGCTTATTCTTTGCGAATTTGATGAAATATGATACTTTTTAAAAAAAATTGCAAATGTAATGGAGAAATAGGAATAAATAACTGTTGATTGAGTAATACTGGTCATAGCTTGGTAGGCTTTACAGATCACTTCACTGGGACTTTGGAGGTTACTTCCTAAGAATTCTTTTGGCATATAAAATGGCCATCATGACGAGGAACCTGGGCCATTCTGGGTGGTAATAGTCCAGGGCTTGAGTTGCGAGGGCCTTTAACAAAGGCCCAGAGAGATGACCACCCAGTACAGTCGGGGTTCCTTGTTATTATGGCCATTAGCACCTGTGTAGTTTCCTACGCCGGTGCTAATGGTCTTTAATTAAACAAAAGAAACGTACTTCTTTGTGCTGCGTGGTGCTGCACTGTAGTTTCCCAGTCCACTTTCTATGTTTATGACCATCACGTCATCAACAAGGAAACGGAGTTAGGAAATTATGGTGCTGTGCAACGCTGAACCAGGGATTCCCGAGAAATGTTTGACTGAGGGAGAAAAAAACAAGTTTTTTTTAAAAAAAATAACTTTCAGTTTTATCTCCACTGGACATTTCAGACCACTCCATCCACCACACCCCCTTACTTACCTTCTGGTGGAACACCGCAAAGTGTGCTGCCGCCTCTGTAATCCCCCTGCGATGCCGGTTCCCTTCACGCACATTGAAGGGAACCAGCCCCTTAGGGTCTTTTCCTTTTCTTTTTTTTCTTTTTTTTGCTTGTCCCCGCTTTCCTTTTTATGGACGTGGGGGACACCCCTGGAACGCCCAAGGCCCGGAATGTCAATCAAAGGGATCATGGGACACCCCCTCAACCCCAGTTCTCGTTGATCAGATTTTTGGATTTTGTTTTTTTTCCAGTGCCATTTTCTGTGTTTTTTCCCTTTCATTTTTGTTTTCTTTTCGTTCTTTTCTCTGGATTCCCTGAACCACAAGGGTTCTTTTTTTTATTAAACACTCATATCATGGGGAAGGGAAGGCGAGGGGAGGGGGGGAAGCAGGGGCAAGAGAAGGGGACACTGGCAAGTAGCACTCAGGCTGCTCTGAACTTAAGCTTATACTGAAGAATCCAGCCCATGTTCTTAGCATTCTGATTGGCCAGCACCACCTTCAAGGCTACTAATGGCAAATAGTGCATTTTAAAGCACCTGGAGCCTGTTATGTTGATGAAAAAGGGGTTAGGAATAAAAGAAATATTTTCCTGAAGGATTTGGAGCATCTCTTCTCTGCACAAAAGGAATTTTACACAAAACTTAATGGCGAACATTGGTTAAAATGTCGAGCTTTGGACAACCACTTCACAGAGGAGTGTGGTGGTGTTAACTAGGTATTTGGATTGATTAATTGGCTTGTTAATTTAAACTTATTAACAGTAACTTAATTGGATTTGAATATAGGGCAAATTCATTTTGAAAAATGTGGCATGTGTTATATTGTAAATAGTTTACCATGTACATAGTTCATGATTCTCCAAGGTACCAGTGATGCAACATCTTTCCAAATGGAACACTGCTTTTGGTTGCCATAAGAACATAAAGGTTTAAAAATGTTTATGCAAAAGGTGAGTCAGTTGAAGCGCTCATTACAGAAGTGAGCTCCAGCCTGCCCTGAGCTCTTAATGCATGCTCTATTAACATGTCAGAAGAGTGGTGTATTTGAATTGTAATAACATGCATTTCCCGTATATGCCCATTGTCCATGTGCCAGATGTGCAGAGTATCAAACAATAACAAGTTTGCCATTAGGACATTATGTAATAATACATATAGGTGACACTAAACATAATATTTCTGATAAGTATAATGCATGGTGGCATCCAACACAAACCTCACTTGTACAAAATGCAGTGCATGCAATTATTTAATAAAGTTGGGTATGTATGCCACTTATTTGTCCATTATGCTTCTGCTAGCTGTACAAAGGAACAGAACATCACAGTATTCTCTGAGACACAAACATGGTTCAATTATGTTGCTCATTAATACATTTGTCAACTAGGCAAAGTATCTGAAGATGACAGAGTTTTTATAATGGCACTGCTATAATAAGTAAGGACATTTACAGAAATATGTGTGTGGTGGCAGAAAACATAACTCTTGTATCTTCAAAACTAACACAACTTGAACAGTCTTCCACAGTCCAGGACTCTGTCCTGGCTATACTGCTACATAGGTCTCATCCTTCAAGCGCCTCCTTCTAGGTCTCCACAGCATGGCCCAGAGCAACTGGTAACTAACCATTTAGTGCTGCCGCAAACAACACGTTGCTCCCAAGTTACATTTGGGAATCACTGAAATAAATGGTGCTAGACCACTTTCACAGGGACAACATCAACTTGGCAAGTATTGTGACACACAGAAGTAGCATACATACATTCTCAAATCACTTTTTCCGGGGTAAAAAATATAAATACCACTTGTGATTAATAAATATATACTTGAATACAAAAAAGTAAAATCACTTTACATGCCAACCCAATATTTCTAAAGATGAGAATGAAATGTGGATGAAACTAAACCCACTGCGTTGTCTGCTTAGGGTTAAAACCAAAATGTGAAGTACATCAGCATGATTGATGTGTTCACTTTGAGGTCTTGTAGCGTGCATACTGCAAGTAAATTGCCCCTAGGCACTTGCCGCTACAGAACACGATCTCATACATCCTAACGTTTTTAGAAAGTAAAACAAAACCCTCGGATGTAGCAGGGATGATAGATTGAAGCAAAGGCAATATCACCAATTTTACATAAGAGCTAAATGCTTGAATGGTCAAGTTGGAAAGGTACAGGGAGCAGTGATATTGAACATGTGCCCTCTGCAGAAATCACTGCATCAAAGTCCAAGTAATGAGCACAGGATTTGATGTGTGATTTTACAATGTTGTGATTGTATGACTCTTAGTGCCTGAACAGCTCTCTCTCCCTTCTTTATCTTGCGTGCTCGCTCTCTCTCTCTCACACACACACACACACTCTCTCTTTTTCTCTTTGTTTCTCCGTCTCTGTCTCTCAAACATACATACACACATCCTTAATTTACGCTCCGTTTCCCTTTTTTCCTAGTGTCTCTCTATCTCTTTATGTCTCTCTCTATTTCTATGTGGATATTTGTCACATGGTCACTGTGACTTAAGGACATGCTTTTAAAAACACAGCAGCTGCTGCTGAAAGCTGTGCAACCAGAGGGAACAAACGATATCATGGGTGGGAGGTGGGAAGCTGTGTTTTCTTTGTGCAAAATCAGCTATTAAAAAAGAAAATAATGTAATTGTAAACTCACTGTTTAAAAAAATTAAATACAAAGTCAATTTGTAATGATCACGTCCGTATATAATCTTGTAACAATAAGAACATTTCACATGCCTTACTGAGCAAAGCACATTATCAAAACTTAGAATAACCATATACATTGTTTACTGAATAAAGATTATAATTCCAAGTTGGACAGTCTGCTGCAATCCTGTTGCACTCTATTGAAATACCCCTCTGAGACAGGAGAAGGGGTTAAATAAGAACAGTGAGGGTTCCTGGCTGCTTTCTCTAAAATGAAAGAGCCTATTAGGAACATAAGGAAGACAACAAATCAGCAACAGATTGGTTCAGGGAAGCAGCTGGCTCAATTAGCCAATGGGAGCAGAGAGAACCTTCTAGTCAGGAAGCTTAGGCTAATAAACAAAACGGCTGAGTCAGTTGTCAGTAACAGATGTCCGGTTGAGGACAGACATCAGGTGAAGCAGTACCTACACACCTGAGAAAAGTGTATGGCAGCTGGAGGGGGACTTGATGGAGACATTGGCATGTTTTTAGAGAGTGAATGTAGGATGTTGGGATTGAGAGAGTGGTACCACTTTTGGGTGTTTGAATGTATGTGTCAGAATGTGTGTGAGAGAGTATGGGGAGTAGAGGTGTTATGGTGGGAAAGGGGGTGAAGGAGTTTAGTGTGCAGGCCACTATATCCCAGAGTGCAGCTCAGTGAGCAGGGTATGGTCATCTTGGGGGCTAGTTTAGGGTGCAGTGTACTGTATCCCTTGTGCCAGTTTAGTTTACAGCTAAACTTGCTAGCAGGGCTATGTTTGTATATGTAGCTGGCTTTGCTGCTTCGCTTTTAATGAGTTTACTCCTCCTCCGGGTATAGTGTACTTTTCACCCTACTAAAGGTGTTGTTCAGATTGACAGACAGACAGTACTCATAGGATAAATACATGCAACACAGCTACCAGTTGAGCCACTTTGATTGATGTCCACTTCAGTCATTCTCTGCACAGAGCAATCATCGGAAAACATACTGGCGTTCGGCAATTGCAGCTCCGTCTGAATGAGTTCTATTTCCAGCAACCCAGTTTCAATGTTTCACAGAAACATGTGTTTGAGCGCAAACATAGATGGATACATGGTGATCGATTGAGACAGACAGAACAAGAGGAAGAGACACAGCCATACAAAAAACGAGAGGCTGAGCTATACAAAGGTGCAGAAACCTGAAAAAGAGAGCATACAAATATGGCAACAGTCAAATATCTGAATGAACAGAAAGGCAGAGAGATATACGTAGACCAACAGGGAGTCCGAAGTAGGTAATGACAGAAATTGGGTCCGTATTGATCCCTACCTGCATTTGTCTGATATATATAATATATATATATATATATATATTCAATGAACAAACTCTGTTAAAGTGGCGTTATGGTTAAGTTGCACTAATACAAACCTATGAAATTCAACGAAAAAACATTGTTAAAGGAACGTTAAGGTTTCAAGTAATACCAAAACACCTCAGGAATTCGCCAGTTATGGTAAGCTAAGCAACCATAACTCGCGCCACCAGGTGCACTGCTAAGCCTAACACCCAGGACATCAAAGATGACATCACAAGTGTCATTGATGACATCACTGATGACATCACATATACTATGTTTGTTTACTGAAATATCTGGCCTGGGTGGTTTTCTCCACTGACAGTCCAAATATTAAAATTCAAAAGGTGTTGTATAGCTTTTCTATGTGCTTTTTTAAAAATATTTCATATTTCCACCCAAAAAGAGACATAACATTGTTAGCAATGCCCTCTCCATCCTCTCACTGTGATTGTGCATCCAGGTATCACGGTAGTTGTGGTTGGTGTCCAACACGTGCATATGCACGGAGCGCAATGGTGTGGGTGTCTTGTGGCTCAGTGTCTTCACCTGTACATGATTCTCTTTAAGGACACATGGAGCGTGCATGCAGGAGAAGCGAGAGCAGAAAGCAAGTGTGCCATGTTGCTGTGCATGCCACTCCTCCATTTTAGAGGTTTTGAACATATCTTAGCGCATTAAGGGCCTGATTTACAAACATATTATAACATGGGTAAGTCCCATTGAAAACATGTTTGTAAAATCAGGCTCCAAGATTTATGAAATGCATGTTTAGATTGAAAGGATTTTTTTTAATTAAAAATCGGAAAGATAGGTTGAGTTGGTTGTATGATTTTAAACACGATTACAATCCTGCGCGTGAAAGCACAATTCCTTCTGTCATATCTTATCTTTGTAGCAGAAGTGTTAAACATATGAACAGTATTGTCCTGTGTGTGCAAATGATTCATAAAATGAAGCCATACTTCAAACGGGAAGCATGTGTTGTGTGTACACATGCGGCCAGATGTGCACAACATTTTTCAATGGGATGGCATCATTGTAAAATGCTTTTGTGAATGAGGCAGCTAATCCGTGTGCCCGCGAAGGTAATTCCACGTTCTACAATGTTGTGTTGGACTTTTGTATAATGCAAGGCTACAATAATGACAGAGCGACACTCTCAACGTGACGCGTTTTTAATGGAAGCTGGAACAGCACCCGCATACCTTTCGCTCGCGGCGCACTATTCTGAAAAGATATTTTCTTCAAGAATGCGTGTTCTTTGTGCAGCAAGCACAAAGCTGCGAAGCCCATTGAGAAGCTTTGTAGGAGCACTCAACACGCAACACACAATAGAATTTGTCCCACTGGAAAATTGCTATCTTTAGTGCCAGAAAGGTTCTGTGAATGTGTGCTCCGTGGATGCACACTGAGCCGAGGAGTTTTCGAACAGCATGTTGCTGCAAAGCTCTCTGCAATCACCTTCTATTTTTTGGAGTGGAGCTGGGGGGTCAGTCTTTGGCAAAAACGACTCCATTGTCAGACAACTATTTCATACGCATTATGGTGGCAAAACGCCTCGCTTCGTGCCTACTTGTTTTCTGCCACTGTGAGGCTTTCTAAAGACAGCAGATGGAGCATTTCTTTCCTCTGTCCTCGTAAACACATTGTCGGTTTTGGGCTGCTGAGTTCAACAGAGACCAGCGAAATGTTAGTAAAAACACACGGAGATATATACCTCTTCCAGGTGGCTAGCACTTAAATGCGGCTCAAAGCACCCCTGCATAGAAGCAGTCTAAGCAACACAGGAGCTCCCACGACTGCCCCAGCATCATAAATAAACTGCCAGCCACTGCTTTAACATCTGTGGAATTTCTTTTGCATGCTGTCGCACATGGAGGTGCGCGTTTTTCAAGAAAGAGTGCTAGAAACCAGGGGCCAGATTAAAGAAACTTTGCACCGGTGCAAGGGCAAAGTTGCACGGTATTAGCACTAGGGAAAAGTTTGCCCTATTTTTAAAAACACTAGGACATATTAGAAAACTATTGCACCATGACAGCTGCACCTTGACATTGTATAAACACCTGGGAAAAAATTGCTCTAGTGCAAGAAAGATACATTTTGGATGCGTTTTTTCAATGTCGGGAAAATCTATCTTTTTTGCCCAAGAGTAATTTTTGCCCTGATGCCTACACCATGCCAAATTGCACTTGACATGGTGCAATAGTTTTCTAATATGGCCCATTGTTTTAAAAAATAGGGCAAACTTTGCCCTAGTGCTAATACCGTGCAACTTTGCACTTGCACCGGTGCAAAGTTTCTGTAATCTGGCGCCAGGTCGTTATTCTAATAGGCCCCAGCCTCTCAGAGGAAAACTGCTCCCAGTGAAGGTATTCCATAACTAGTCAACGGAAAAGAAATACATGCCTTAAAAGTGTGTTTGTATTTAGAAATAAAAATGGATCAAGTGACCAGAATACGTCATATGGACCCATGAACATACACATTGATGGATGTACATGTTGATCTACAATTACAATACATGATTTTGTTTCAGCGCAAACAAATGGAAACACTTTTTATTGAACTCCATCAGAACTGTCCGAATGTGTTATCAAAATGTGAAATACGACTATACAGAAATGTTACAGCACAAAGAAACCCACATACTCTGATACTGTGTCCCAGATAACTCAAGGAATACTCTGAGGGGCTCATTGTACAATGTGCAATCTCATTAAAAAACACTTTGTAAATATGGCACTGAGGGCTAGATTCATGGAATTATTTGCGCAGATTACAGGGTACTTGCGTGCCAAAAAGCGTGCAAATCCACGTTTGTAGATTCATAGAATTGAATGTGGTGTACTTTTCCAGGACTTGATGGAGTTCACGCAGGTTCAGCACGTGTCTGTGAACCGCCAAGCACCTTGTGCGTGACACCACACAGACTGTTGACGAGGCCTGCCCAGAAGGTGTAGTAGGGGGCAGTGTTAATGACTCCCATCAAACATTCCCACTAAGTCAGTGCCTTGTCTGGGATTGCTCGAGGGAAGCCCTTATTTATATATTTCTATGACAAGTTATAATCTGGATGATGAACCCTTGTATAACGCCCCTCTTTTAGAATCCCCCTGACCCCACTGAGCCAAGAAGTAGGTTAATTTGCAAATTAAAACGCTTTATTTGAAAAATTAAACAATATATATATATCAAACTTTAATAATAAATTAATATTTGATATCACACTGACAGTGATCAACAATGGATGATGTTATACTAGCACACTGGTTTAATTACTTAGGAGTAGTATAGAGGATAAGGTAGCTGAGAAGGCTTTATGGTTTCAAGGAGATGCAAAGATGAATAAAAGGCAGTACAGAAATAAACTTGATATGATTTCAGCAAAAGATACTATGATCACTTTTTCTCTGACAATTCATTCCCCCCCTTTGCAATGTAAGGAGATGGAAGTAACACACACAGTCTTCAGGAATACAATCACAGTACAATACGAATTCAGTTCCCCCCTAGCAAGCTAATAGCATCAGGGATGATTTTGAAACACAGGCGAAAGACTTTCAGGTGATTTGCAAGGGAGTGAAATATGCTAAAATTGATTTTAATTCCCTCTAGAGGTTCAGGGTGAGTGAGAGATATTTTAAATCAGTTCAGGTCCACACTAACAATGATTAATGAGGGATTATCAGGTTGAAAACGGATTTCAGTAATGGAAGCAAAGGACAGATCTTTCTACTCATGGTTGAAATGAAGCAAAATGTGAAATCGCAGCACTTTTTCTCGAGTGCGTCGAGCGCAATTACGGAGGCGCTATAAGGAATAGAAAGTCGGTTTAGAGCTTGTTAAAAAGCTGGGAATCTTAGCTTTACAATAAAAGTATACATTTCGTTCCTAGGATGCACGGTTCCAAAGATACAGACGATTTTGTAAAGGTAGTTTTTCAGAAATGAAATTACAGTTTCGGAATAACAGATGCACTTTGAAAGGTTTGAATCAACAGGAGGAACACACGATTTCTTATGATGCAGTTCTAAACAGGTTCAAATGTTTTGAATCAGATTATTTTAAGCTAAGAGATGGGTTCTGCCCAGTCCTAGCTGGGTACTCACACTATACATTTGAAAGGAATGGCCTCGTCACAGATCTGGTCAACAAGTTTAGCTGCGGTTCTCTCTGCTCGGCAGGTCAATAAGGCACTGGTTCTGTTCACAGCGGTCTGGTCTGTGTCTCTGGTTCTGCTGGTCTGGATTAAGTGGATTCTGGATACCGCACTGCTTTCTGGGTACTGGTTCTGTTCTTGATACACAGGACTCTTAGCAAGCAGCAAACCGCACAGCCCAGCGGTTGAATAGTTTGCAAAAGATTTTGAGGCCTGCTGAAGAGTTCAGCTCTTCTGAGTTTTTGTTCTGGAGTTAGTCTGGATCTCTGGAGTTCTAGTTTTGGAGTTCTCCGTCAGCATGCTGCGCAGGAATTCAGTTGAAGGTTGAAAAATGAATGTCCCTGTCCGGCTTCCAGTGGCTCTTTTTATGTCTTTTGAAAATGGGTGTGAATGCTAACTTTCTATGCCCAATCCACTCATGATTTTATAGGTCAAGGATTTCTCTTTGACCTGATTTGAGAAGGGAGCAGTGAGCCATTCTATGTCATCAGGTGTCATGTTTATGGCTCCAAAGAAAGAACATTCCGCTTTTTTTTACCTTAGAAAATCATTTTCATAACTAAACATATTTCCCAAATACACAAGTGGTTGACATTACATGTACATATCATATATTACTTCGGGTAGATCTCTGTTCCAACTCTGATGTTTCTAAGAGCCAGGGTTCAAAAATGGCAACTTATTTTCATTTTTAGTTGGTTTACCAATATTGGATTTTTACCAAAGATTACACAGATGTACTCCGCATTTCTACAGATATTCCAGTACATTTTCATTTTTCTAGCGTGAACCCTGTGTCTGCAATCTCCATAATTCATGGGGTTTTGCCTCTGAACATGGTACAGAGTCCTAACACCTCTTAAAATGCGCACAGAAAAATCACAAGAATAATGATATTAATTATATAATTTTGACAAGTCTGTACTATGAATTATCCATCTTTTTAAAATTATGCTCTGGCCCAGAGGGGTGTGGTTTCCCAAAGCACATGGTGGAATTTCTGGTTTGTCCACTTCCTACAACTCAAGTTGCTCACAGAGGCACTGCCCCTCCCAGTTTCTCTCAAGAGGAAGCCATTTACGACCCCCCCTAATTTAACATTTGCCTGAGCCAAGGAAGGCTCATTGTTCAGTTTCCTGCAGTCCCCAGCTGCTCCTCCCCTAATCCAATCAGAAAGGTGTCATCTCCCTTTGGTGAGGGCAGGAGAATGCAGGCCAGGCCTGGGAACATTTGTTGAGCAAGTTTCAACTCCCGTCGGGAGTAGTTGTCATGCAGAATTCAATCTCTTTAAGCCAGGCTTCAGCTAAATGTCACTTTTGTTCCCAGATTTCTTCATCCAAATCAAACTTACCATTTTTACACATGCAGCTAGAACGCTGATTCTAAGTTCAAAACTATGACATTTAACAGTTGCAAACTATGTGACACTCAACAGTAGGCCACTCAATTATTTTAAACATTTAGATTTTAGTGTCTTTCAGTCCAATTTAACTTAGGCTGCTGACATCCACAGCTCAGACAGTTTTGTTATAAACATTGTTTACGGTTCTTCATGTCTGCTGGTGTTCATTGAGATTTTTGAATATCTTGCAATGTTTAAAATAGGCATTTTTAGCTTGCATTTCAGAGAAACAAAGGTGATTTCAAAGCGCTTTTTTGAGCTAACAGGCACTGCTCTTTTTCCTTTGGCACACATTCCACTCATGGCACTCCTGGCCCATCACGCTCACACTGGTGGGTGATAGGTCAGGCGACCATTTTGGTGTGCGCAAAAACTGCGTGGTTTTCCTAGATTCTGGCGCAATGTGGGCTTTTTCGGCCATCTTGGATTTTCTTAGCCCACAGCCCCAAATGTTGCAGCATAATAACTCGAACATGGGTCAAAACCCCTGACAGCAGAACACGGGAAATGGAGAAGAACATGTGTAAAAATGTGGGCGTTACGAGATGCAGCACGCAGGCAGTCCATCACACACACACAATTGCGCGGCACGAGATGCATTCATGGATTCGAGCATGTAACCTCTCGGCAGGGAATGGCACTTGCGCATGGAATCTCTGTGCTGTGTGGGACGGGGGCAGCTATTGCAGCCACCACTGAAACCACCAAACCCCCTCATTGTTATGTTGCAGCGCCAATGTACTGCTATGAATTGACCTTGCAGAAGATGCTACCAGAAGAAACATTCTTTTGTCGATGTTCCACCCCATGGCCGCAGGGAGAAGATGAGGTGGGGCACTATAGTGTTGCTGCACTGGGAGCCAGCTAGCAGCGAGTAATGAGCTATGACATTGCTGCTCTCGAATAGGGTGACAGCAGGTGTGGATCTAAAACATTTCCCAATCAGAGTAGGATTTGCAGTTGGGGAACGGCAGGGCCGCCGCCCGTTGCAGCTAATGTCTGTGGGGTAGCACTGCACATTACTAGGGCAGAACCAGTCCGATGGAGCTGCCATGGTCCAGGCAGAGGTGAAGCTGAGCAGGGTCACTTGATGAATTCGTGGTGGTGTTTGAAGATGTGTGCTACAGGGCTCAAGTCGAGGGTGCACACGGAGGGACATAGTCCACCCACTTTATTCAGAGGGTGGACTCGGTCCCCCAGCTAAAAAAGAAACATTGGATGTTCTCTTTGAATTTATGAATTAAAACCGACCTCGGGATCAAACTACAGTGGTCAGGTTTCTAGGCGGGACACTTCACCATTGCACTATCTAACCTTATGAAAAATAGCAAACAACTAAAGGTGAAATGTCCCATTTCGGTACTGCAATTCCCAAGGAGACATTTGTATTGGTTCTTGGAGTTTAAAACATGCACACCTTTGAACGTTTTCAAAAACACGATTAGAAAAAAATATCCTGTCTTTGTTTTGTGTGTGTGTTGATTTTATGAAGGCAAATGCCATTCGTTCTGTGCAATCTGGGTGGTTAGGCAAAGCCAATTTAATGGAATGTGCATATTTCGCCTTTATATGCTAATTTCTCGTGATGTCACATCCCATTGTGTTTGTTGATGAGTCCCCCCACTTTATTTTTTAGGACTTGACCCCTGGTGTGCTACGACTGGCGGGACATGTATTCCATCTGCTCAACCCCCAGCATCGAATGCCGACATCCGTTCTGAATGTCCCCAGGGTACAGAGGCGTAGCCAGGATTGTCTAACAAGTGGGTCCTGAAGCTAAGGTAGTTGTGCCCACCGCAGTGACATTAACATCTGTAAATGCCCACACTGAGTCCTTCTGAGCAGGCATTTACAGATTTTGGGTGGGCCTTGCTCGCTCAGGCCTTACCCTTTCTACACCTCTGGAGTACACACACCGAGTCCCCCTTTATTCTGCCTCCTTCCTTGTGTTTAATTTACATGCATGTCTTACAGCATCATACATGCCAACATTCTGTGACCAAAAATCTGTAGGAATCTTAAAGTTTCAAAAATAGTCAGGCGAGGAGGTAATGCTAGGAATAGGGCGCGTCCGCAGCCCATTGTCATTGAATGAGCCCATTGCAGCGGGTGCATTCAATGACAATAAGGCGCCTGCCATGCCTTCTGCCACCACGCCAGCTCGGGGGAGCCCTTAAAAGACTCCCCCGAACTGGCGTGGCGGGGGCTAATGGTGCCTTTTGTCAAAGGCACCAATGGCGGAGGGGCGCCTTTAGCCCGCTGCCGTGCGCGCCTTTTACATCAAAAGCCTGCATGCCGCGCCTTCTCCCGCTACACCAACTCGGGGGAGCCCTTGAAAGACTCCCCCGAGCTGGCATGATGGGGGGGCTAATGGCGCCTTTTGTCAAAGGCACCCATGGCGGAGGGGCACATTTAGCCCGCCGCTGTGGGCGCCTTTTACATCAAAAGCCTGCATGCCGCGCCTTCTCCCGCTAAGCCAGCTCTGGGGAGCCCTTGAAAGACTCCCCTGAGTTGGCATGGCCAAAAAAAATAAAAATCCGTAGGCGGTAGGACTGCTTTAAAAGCGGTATCCTACCGCCTAAATCGGTAAGGTTGGCAAGTATACAGCATGACGTCTGCTGGAGCGCAGGACTTCGCCACTATGATGATTGTTCCAGATTCTTAGTTCTCACTCTGCATTAGCATACGTCGCCAGACCAGCAAGCGTATGTGCGCATAAGTCACGTCGAAGGCGATTTCAACATCTATGGATCACTCATTCAAAGCAGCACCATGTATCAGCTATGCAAAGTCGCAGCCATCTTGTTTTTGCAGCATGGCAGAATTATTATTTAACAGCAGACATGTCGCAAGCCAATGATGCAGTTCTGTTGTTTTCCCTCACTGTCATCTCAACTGTAGAACCCTGGCGGCTGGCGGGATGAGAAGTCGTGCGTGTGTGGTGCGCGTGTTTAAATAAATCTACCTTTGCCTTGAAAGGTTGACGCGGACAGAACAGTTTTTTCACATTTCATCTGATGTTGCCCTTTCATTCAGAGTTGGAACTTTGAGCGCTGTTTATGACACAGTGGTTTGCTGCCTTCAGATGGCTTGAATGACATGACCCTTTATGTGCTTGCCTGCAAGTTAGCTTGGACAGCCATTACCCTGGCCCCCGCCCTCGAGCCTTGCGAACTCACGCAAGGGCGCGTAAATGCGTGTGCCTAAATAAACAGAAAGCCTTGTTGATTCGCTTGCGTGCCAAATCACCTGATGCTCTGAGTGCACCAATGTATGTCGGACCTTTCCTGGCAGACATCTTGAGTATTTGTTAGTTCAAAAGCCCCATACGAGTGGCCTACAGCTCTCGAATCGTTCACAAGCGAACTGTAGACTTGTTGACAATGGAATGTCAAGTTTTAGGTGTTCACTCCACTAATTGTCCGTGACTGTCACACCATTTTGCCCACTTAAGCATGACCTGTAGTGTATATCGTTATGTACCCTTTTCCTCTTCATTAGTTTGGCTATCTATGTTTATTGTACAGGTTTTATGAAGGATATGCAACTAAGCACTTTCTACTGCAGATGTTCAATCGCTAGCACTCTTTTTCTAGTGGGGGAATTAAAAGCAAATGTGCACGTTTCAAGCAATGCTTTGCCATCTAGTGCAAGCGTGTTTAGTTGTATTACTGTACCACATGCATTGCTTTGCCATCAGGGGCGGACAAGGAGGCCACCAGCAGCCTGTATCCATGAATACGTGTCGTTCCACGCAGTGGTGGCCGTGCAATGGGCTGGCTGCAGGCTGTCCCTCGTAAACGCCCACATGTTCACTTGTTCTCCCTAATTTTTCGAGTTCCGCCCCCTTCCCTGACCGCTGCACAAGCCATGCCCATGCCCTGCGTGGTGTTTCGCGCAAGGCACTCAGCCACTCGCAGAGACATACTGCATATGCGCAAAGTCCCCGCATTGTACGAAAAAGTGCTGCACAGTCGATTCCATGATTTGACTAACAGGATTTTGCATGCAGTTTGGTGCGCGTAGTCACTATTTACTGCACAAATAATTCCATGAATCGGGCAAATTATATATAGTTTTAACTGATTTGAGAACTGTTCTTGACAGTGTGAATAATGATGCGTGCAGTGTTAAAACAACTACCTATTTTACTTATGAAGATGACCTGTGTCTTAGTAAAGACAATATGACAAGAGTGAGGTATGACCAATGTGGTGAAAATATTATGGCCTTCCCAATGGAGGCGAGAGCGCGACAATGGCTGTTGGTACCCCTACATTTTCTATTATGCATACATGATCTAGCTCGTTGCCTACGAGAAATAGAGGCAGATGCCCCATTACACAGAATTGGAAAGTTTCTATATTACAATATGCAAACAATGCAGCAATTATTTCTAAAACGTCAGTGCGGTTACGGTGATAACGTGCCATGCTGTCTAAATTCTGCCACCTGGTGGTTAATACATCATTAACAGTGGTGATGGCATGCCACTTCTATAGATAACCAAAAATCAAGGTCGAACTAAATGGAGAGGCTATTCGGCAAGTGTAACTTTTAAACTAGTTGGGTGCAAGATTTCACAGGGGTGAGTCACAGATACAACAAAGTCATCACTGGTTTATAAACGTAGACAGGAAATCTGTTGTTGCATTAGCCTTCTCACAGTGCTATGAATGAGAGCTGCGTTACCCACCGTTCAAGCCCTAGGTCAAAACAGCAGTATTAGGCATGCAGACCTATGGGGGCATCAGACAATAAGACCAGGGACGTCATTTGGGGGTCACCAGGGGTCGCAGTTGCGACCCCTGAGGTCGCCCTTTCTATCCCTGTGCTCTCCCTTGCTTTTTTTAAGTTTTTTTTTTTAATGGAAGCTCCTGGGCTGCGGCCAGCACTATGTGTCTCTGAAGTGGCTGCTTTCTTGGTCGGGCCTCTTAAAAAAACAGGGGTTCCACGAGTGTAATACTTTAGCAGTGACTCTAAATAAGAAAGAATAGGAATAACAAATAATTTGTCTTTCTGCAATTCTATACAGTAATTGCTAGACTCATTAAAGGTTTATTTCAGGCACACTTCAGGGGTCACTTGTTTTGTCTGTCCTTAAACACCTTAAATTCACAATGCAGGCAACAACTTCCAGAACGATTTAGAGTACAATAAGCATCCATTTCGGACTATGGCCCTCATTATAGCACCATGGATGGTGCCGGTGTTGTAACAAGTCCGCCATGGTGAAATGGGGAAATACTGCCCCATTCCAAGGTTGGCAGGGCGGTATTTCCCCATTTCACCATGACCCTTCCCCATTCCCATTTTTTCCCAATAGGGCTCAATGGGAATGGGGAAGGCGGCTATTACGGTACCGCAAATTGCGGTACCGTAATTGCCTGCGAGGTCCCTTTGCGGGTCCCTACTTTAACGGCTGGTCCAGACCAGCCGTTCAGGTCGGGTCCCGCAAAGGGACCTCGTAGTAAGGCACTAAGTGGTTAACGGTGCCACAGCCTTTTACGGTGCCGTTAACCACTTAGCGCCTGGGTAGTAATGAGGCCCAATGTATTTTGCTTTTCGCAAGTTGGAGTTATAGCATGTTTTCTTCGGCCGTTATCTGTTACAATCATCACAAGGCATGCTATATCAGTGTTTTCGGCCACTTGACAAAATCGTTGTGCCTAAAAGCTTGTGTGCAGTGTAGAAGTGTTTGACCATAGCACATAAAGGGGCCCTTGATTTCATTGTGCCACAGGGAATGCTTTGTTGTTATGTGTCTATCTTTCCTATTTCCCTGACATGCTGTTTAGGATGTTTGTTTGCATGTATAAGGTAACGAGTGCCCAGAGGACAAGATACTGTGTGAGTGCGCTGCTTTACCTGCGCTACTCTAAATGCTTTAATACACAGTTGTGAACTCTCCCAATGGTATGTATTTTGCCAACCTGTGGAGCCTGAAAAGTCGATCCACGCAGGCGTGACAAGTGGCCAACTTTGCACCAGACCTGCAGATGAACTGGCCTGCTGTTAAATCTGTTACCAGTTAATTGGTATCTACTACAGAGTGTAATCTGCTTTCTGGCTTTGAGAACATTCAGGTATAGATAGTGGGACAGCCCTGTTTTTTATGGGGGGGAACCTCCCTTGGTCGGAAACATGTAGAAGGAAGATAACAATGGAAGGAAATTACCCGGTAAGAACATTCAGACATGTAATTGCTAATTTTACTATAGTGATAAGGTAGCTATAGCGAGAAAGATAGATCAGTGGGTTGAGCGCTCACTGCTGTGATGTGTGTGCGTGTGTGTGTGTGTGTGTGTGTGTGAGTGTGTGTGATCTGCAGGTTGCAGGTTTGAATCCTGGGATGGCCAACTCAGCCTTTCATCCTTCTGAGCTCAATAAATGAGTACCAACACAGGTTGGGTGATATTGTATGTATATTTGTTCTATGTAAATCACTAAAGCGTAAATGCTATATAATAAAACATCATTATCATTTGCCCTTGGACGTCTGCGTGCATTCACAGTCATTTGGTAATATGGGCCTATAAACACTGATATTAACAATACATGTGGTGATCCATTCGTGTATGAAATATATATCATATTACAGATATATCATAACCATATTTTTCGTAGTGTACTTAGGAACAATGATATGCGATGCCATTTCCTGTTCTATCAAGGGGCAAACGGTCATGTTCCATTGTTTTGCGTGATGCCACTTTGGGGTGGGAGCAAATGACATCACTTCCTGTGATGTCATAAGAGGTCAAGGGTTATGGGATGTCACTTACGCTACCCCTGGCATTTTCTTGAAATGACGTCCCTGAATAAGACCCCTAGAACTAGGGGAACTTTATTAATGAAAAGGCTGTGCAATGTTTATTATAAGGCAGTAGCGATAGAAATGTCTCTCAACTTCAATTGATCATAAAAGAAGACCTCACTTTTTATTCTAATTGGCAAATGTCATGTCAAATTCTAAGTCTTCTACATCGCAATCGTATGCGCATGAACCAACCCTTCCATTTGTGAGCTCCATATACTGAAGGGTTAAATCACATCAGGGTGTAATAGTTTACCACGGACGAAGATAATAACCTTGACCTGAAGATCCTAATGAGTGTGACTGTCTCCAAGGACACAAGAGGGTACAATGGAAAAACTCCTCACGCTGTCAGGTCATGTGCAGGGGAGAAAGAGAACCCTCATCTGAGGTTTCCTGTGACATTGCAATGCCCAACGGGAGGATAGAGCCTCCATTCCATGCTTGATGATTGGCTAAAGACATGAAACAGTGAGGGGAGCAAGAGTGATGCATGGATATAGGCTTCTTCTGGCGTTTGGAGCCTGCCAACCACACTTTCTGATCGTCTTAAGTGACACAAGCATGATCTAGTTTAGAACATTCCCACCCCAATTTTACAGTGACAAAGCTCTCATATGTGAACTTGTGCAGAACGTCCTCGTGCCACTTCCTTTCACCCTACTTTCAACTATCTGCAGACCCATACTTGTGCAGCAGTGTTGCCAAGGTTTTTTGAAAAAAATGAAGACATCATCCATGAGTTTAGTGAAAGGGAAAGTGACCATGATTATTTGTGGGTAATGCTTTTTTTATGCAGCCCATGGAACCTTTAATATCTTTCCTAGTTCCAAGTGCCATGGGCCATTAGTATGGAGATTGTATTTCAATTTCCGTCATTAACCATAAAAATGATGCACAAACATGCCTGACACTGCTATCCAAACTGTGGGTGACTTTGTGTACAGGCCTAATTTGGCTTTTTCACTAGTTGTGTATTTATATATATGGTGCTAGTCTATTTGTGTGTCATCTATGTTTAGCCAACCAGGGAATCTTGTTCTTGAATAAAATGCACATTTTGATTTTGAGTAAATCCTTTTGAAAAATGAGAACATGGGGCTTTTTCTAATGTATTTCTTTAGAGTATTTGTTGTGCACAAAATCGACCTATATACACTTCTGATTATGTTTCGCGACAAGGATGAACTATCTCGCGAAGGACGCATCATGGATGAAGTATTCACTATTTCCGATGCGTCTGCTAATCCAACATGTGCCCAGCCAGGTACTGGGTGGCACGCTGGTCAGACTGAGTCAATTGCATAATAGGTGGCATTATTTGTTTGGTGAGGCTTAGTCCCTATACGGAGAAGCAATGGGGGCTAAGGGTGCTATTTTTGAAAGAACAGTGTTACTTGTTGAATGCTTGATTAAAAAGCATTATTTTTTAGATTGAAACAGAGTTTGTCTACCTGTTCTCTATACATTGAAACTCCCAGGTGTGTATCTTGGGCAGGTTTCTGTAGATGACATTATAGAAATCCAATCTGGTGAGTAGCAAGACCCGGATGTGTATTAGAATAATTGACCTAAAGACATTTGACCCAAAACATTTGATTGCATTTTGTTGACCTTTTTTCGGTCAAATTTAATTAAATATATATACGGGGGTGAGTAAGGGTATAGATTTGGTTAAGGGGAGGTGGGGAGGGGGTTTGTGGGGGTTGCAGGTGGTGTTGCATTTTTGACCAAAAAAAAAGGTCAAATAAATTTGATCCAATGTGATTAGGTCAAATGTTTAGGTCAAATGATCCATTAGAATCTGTTGGGTTCCTGCTTCTTAGATGGCTTAGTTCATCCCCAAGGATCAGGTGACAGGAGAATGCTACTGCGTGATGTGTGTTCCCGCCCGCAGGGGTGACATCCAAAACATGATGCATTCGGGCATGGCGAGATGTTCCTCTGGCGCGCATCGCCACCATTCACATGACAATGACTCCACATGCCATCCAAACACATTTACAAGTAAAGATGCTGCCAGTGCTCAATTGCCTGCCCCTGGGGTGCGTGTGTGCAATGAACAGTATGGAGGGTGGGAAGTCCTGTTCTGCACCACACCTTCCCTTTTTGATGCTGCAATTTGCAGATCCAATGCAGAGCTCTTGGAACAATCTTTGAGAAAGATTTTGCATCACTTCCGGTGTAAAGTTTTTCTTTAATATAATGCCTAACACATCATCGGAGATCCAGCAGTGCATTTGTGTACGTTGGGGAGGGAGGCACTCCCATGAGGTCGTCTTTTGTTATATGGCGTGTACTTGATGAAGCGCACATTTCTGATGTAGCACAACATGCAGACTACACAGTGGGTACCTAAAGATGCATGACCTGCTAGGGTGTAAAGACCATCATGGAGAGAAGCACAAGCAGGTAGGATGCTGTGCTGCCAGATTATGGCATGTGCATGTCTGACCTACACATTAGTAGGGGGCCCCAAGCACTACCTACACATACTGAGAGGGCGACATCACTCTGCAAGAAAGTTTAGAATGTGAGCAACCGTCTCTGTGGGCTTAGCAGTCACTCAGCAGTCCTGAGGCACACGCTCATCTGAAATGTGTCTACACCGCCCACCTGTGGCAGCACACATGCAGTGGGAAGAATGGCAGGTATCCGCGATAGGTGCACATGCATTTCACCTGCCCGCTGGGCAGACGGCCACCATGCAAATGTGGTTGTCCATGAATTAACCGAATTAAAAAAAAAAAACGAATGTAGAAATGATCGAATGTTTTTATTTGGATACCTGCAAATGCTACTTACTAACATCCTCGCCTTTTAACACCAACTGTTTGCAGTTATCCATTGTGAATAGACTTAGGGCCCCATTGTGTGCATGGTGGTAGTGGTACAAATGTATCAAGCCTCATTACAGAGTGGGGGGCATGCTCATGGCTGGAAGTTAATGTCAATGTCCACTGGATTTAATGACATTCACTTTACAGCAGGTGAAAATACTTTTCATCAATAAACCCCACTTTGCTAGATTACTACCAGCAGTAAGTAGTAAGTAGTGCCAGACACAAACACCACTAGGCTTAAAAAAGACAGCCAGCAGAATTACACATCCACTGGTTCAATATGGAAGAAAATGCAGGTAGCCATTTCCTACATGTATTTCCCAAAGTAGGTATCACCCATAAATACCTGCTGCCATGTGATGAATGCGTCTTGTTTCAACAGTGAACAAACATGTATGTGTGGAGGAGTGGTTTTCAGCCTAGGGATTACGTGCCAGCCTCAGATATTGAAATCTATTGCTGGCTGTATTTTTACTGTTGGCGGTAAATACCCCTGATGGTTATTAGCCCCTGCAGTGTTTCAGTATTTATACTCCTGCTGGGAAATAATGTTCCACTGGCTACATTTTGGTACTGGTGGCTGCTATTTACCCCCGGTGTTAATGTAATACCACCGGTGGTTATGTGGTACTGCATTGTTGCCTTAGCGAGTGATGATCCAAGCGGGGGTGGTCATTTTCACCATTCAATCTATGACTTTTGATAGAAAGGACATTTCACTGTATAAGGCTGCTAGCACGAAATGGTACTATTAATAAATGTTGTTTTATTTTGTAATATTTAAATAACAAGGTTATATTTATAAGGTAACTACTTCAAGCGTAAGATTGGTTGATGTGCAACAGATTTGACGGTAGCATTATTTCTTGGTTTAGCTTTCACCTTGTGCACCAAATTGGATGGTGCCTGTTTCGTTGAAGGGGATGTGAAAAAAAGAGACTCACAAAGAGGCAGTGTCATGCTGAAATAAATCTTGCTTGGACAATGGTGTCAGAATCCTCATGGACCTTACCAGAAGAGACCATGTTTCCGAGGCCAGAAGGAGTTTGCCCTAGTTACCTATGAAAGCCAGAATTACTTTTCGCCTCCTTCTGATCACTCATAAGTCTGAGAAGCTTGCCGCCATTATATCTAAGGGAAGTGTTGGAATTAAAATCTAATACACATAAACTTAGAATAATACTATCCAACTAAGTACTCCAGCCTGTAGACTGTCACAGTAAAAAGAAAAAAAGGTATTCTTTGTTGTAGCCTCCACTGCCTGGAATACAATCCCTCTGGACCTCAGAGAGGAGAGCTCAACATTGTGTTCAGAGAGAAACTCAAGACGTTTCTGTTTAGCTAGGTCTCTTATTCTAATGATCCAATAGGCTCCCATTCTGCTATAGTGGACGTTTGTTTCTGTTTGCTTTGTTCCTCCTCGGTTTCTTTCGTTACGTTTCTGTTTTGTTGGTGCCCTTAATCCTCCGGGTCGGTGGTGTGCGGTACAAATCTAGTAAAGTAAAGAGCTCAAGTGTTTATTGTTTCCTTGACTCCTGAAATCAGAACGATCGGAAACCAGACAATATCAGCAGGTTCCTATTGGCTTAGAATAGGTCAATAATGATATCAGTAGACTAATATCCATGCAATTTCAAACATTTTTTAATGTTTTGTTCAATGTTTTTATTTAGAATAATATGTATTTTTACTCTACCTCCATACTATAGACAAGGGCCTTCAGGTAGCAACTTTATAGTTTTTTGCCCAAAATATCTTTAAAAGTCTTTGCAGATGAGCCCTTGTTTATGCCTAGCTGTGCAATAACTGCCCCACTTGAGGTTGTATGTGCTGACAATATCCCTGATCGTATGCTGGCTCATACACACTCAATGTGATGTAACGCAGCGGTGTCTATAAGAATAAAAGCGTATTCAATAAACGCAAGCACTCGTATTACAACAGAAAGCTTTGGCCATGGCTGCTGGCCCTGAACGATCACAGGTATCAGAGCTGCAGTGCAGACGCATTGCAAGAGAGCTGTGCGCCGTTCTGTTTAGTATTGCAGGAGAAGTGGAGAAGATGTGTGAGCCATACGTAGTTTTGCAAAATGAACACTTGTCCATCAGGGACATCATTTGGGGGTCGCCAAGGGTCGCAATTGTGACCCCCGAGGTCTCCCTTGCTACCACTGTTGTATCCCTTGCTACCCTACAAAAAAATGGAAAAAACTATTGTTTCATTTTTTTATATAGATATATATATATATAAGCTCCTGGCCTGTGTCATGTGTCTCTATGTTTCTGGAGTGGCTGGCTTTCTTGTTCAGGCCTCTTAAAAAAACAGGGTTCCAGTTCCACAAGTGTAACACTTTCAGCAGTGACCCAAAATAAGAAAGAATAGGAAAAACAAATAATTTGTCTTTCTGGAATTCTATACAATAATTGCAAGACTCATTAAAGGTTTGTTTCAAGCACACTTTAGGCGATGAGTCACTGATTTAGTCTGTTCTTAAAAACCACAAATCAGCCTTTCATCCTTCTGAGGTCGATAAATGAGTACCAACACAGGTTGGGTGATATTGCAGGTATAATTATTCTGTATAAAGCGCTTAAGCGTAAGTGCTATATAATAACACATCATTATCATTTGGCCTTGGACGTCTGCTTGCATTCACAGTAATATGGTATTATGGGCCTATACACACTGATATTAACGATACATATGTGATACATTCTTGTGTGAAATGTATATCACATTATAGTATATTGTAACCATTTTTTTCGTAGTGTACTTAGCAACAATGCCATGTGATGCCACTTCCTGTTTTGTCAATGGGTTAAAGGTCGTGTTTCATCGCTTCCCGTGTTGTCACTTCGGGATGGGATCAAACGACCTCACTTCCTGTGATGTCATCAGAGGTCAAGCAAGGGTTGTCTGGTGTCACCTCCGCAACCCCTGGCCTTTTGGTGAAATGACGTCCCTGTTGTCGATGTTTACTAATTGCCGCGCCTCGAATCATGAACATGGCCTTCTCTGGCAGCGTGCTGCTCCGTGTGCATCTCTCTTCCCTGAAAAGCTCATCTCTGCCACCCCTTCTTTCCACCCAGGTAACGAAGGCTCAGGAGAAACCAGCCAGAAGGAAACATCCACGTGTGATATTTGCCAGTTTGGAGCAGAGTGTGATGAAGACGCAGAGGACGTTTGGTAATTACAATTGTATTATATGATCTGTGAGACAGGTTGTTTACGGTTTTTTGTATTTATTTTTTTACTTTCGTTTCTTTGCCCCGGTGCTTGGAATTATACCCTAACAGTGAACTCATTTTCAAAGTGTTTCATATGTATTGTTATGAAGCGCAGCCTCTATGCGGCCTGTCTTTTTTAATAGCACGGGGGCTGGTCTTGACAGGAATTGCAATGGGCCTGATTTGCAAAGCTTTTTCCAAAGGGATTTTCCTACTGGAGCACGTCGTTTGAAATCAGGCCCGATATCGCGTGTAAACCATGTTTCATTGACTTTTCTGAGCAAGGATTTGCCAGTTACATTGTTTCAAGTGGTGTAGCCACGGAGCGAGGGCGGGGCAAAACGCATCACTGAAGTGCACCAATAGCAAATCATAACACTGACAGCGGTGGTTTCATGAACTTTCTCTGACGGAAAGCTCCTCTAACACAAACCACTGGATTGGCACCATCTGGCATGGCATAGGTGTAACCCTAAACATCCCACGGTATTCTCTCCTCAGCAAGGGCTTTAATTGCAAGCAAAAGTGTACAGCACGTGTTATTGTGTTAAGCAACAATGTATGTCGTGAAGAGAAAACGCGTTCTTATTCAGCTCCATTAAGCAGGCCTCTCTACCCAAGGTTAGACACGGCTGGCAGCAACCCAGCCCTCAGCCTGCCAGGCTGCTGGAGCCCTCCAGCAACCGTCTAATGCATCGCTAGTGTTCTGTCCTGTTAGGAAAAGCTCCCGGGGGCGCTGGCCCACGATGTTCCAAGGACCTCTTGTGTATGGATAGCCACTCAATCATTTGTTTTCTATCAAGAGAAGAAGTTCTATTTATGATGACAGGTTATTTATAACGCGCTTAATACCTAGAGGTTTCCAAGCGCGCACCTGGGGATCGAACCTGTGTTCCCCGTGTCGTTTTGTTTCCAAGGCGAGCACGGTGTCCCTGAGCTATCCTCCCGAGACGAGGAGTGTGATTTTATCAAAATATATTCAAGACCATAATGTTCGCATTCAATTATACATTTTAGACTTTCATGCGCTTTCATCCTGATAAAAAGATTATTTTAATCAAAAATGGCACACAGGCAAATAGTGGTGCAATGCCTTTTGGTCGTTTTGAGCATCCTCGGGGACTCTGATCTGGCTGGTCCTCTGCGCTCATATCTGTAGTGTCATGTGCATCTGAATGACACTTACATGTTGATATGTTTACTCTCAGAGACTTTGCTGTAAAAGTCCTAAAACGTGGAGCCACACTGTTCAGATGGGTAGTTATGTGACTGCAATGTTATGTTACAATGTGCTATATCAATTGAAGAACACTGAGCAGCCAAATAGAAAGCAGGGGGAGCCGGCCTGTAGGGAGCACTGGTGATTTCCCCTTAGGCCTCCGCACCCGGGGCCTCTTCTGTGTAGTGTTCCCAAAAGTTTCCCGAGGAAAAGGGCTGGGCTTGCTGATAATATGTAAAATGGGGCCACTTTGAACATGGTTTCCAGGGCCTCCTTTGGGTGTACATGGGTTCAGGGCGGATGCTTTCTAGTAGCGGAAAGCTATGCACATCTGTTGATTTAAAGATATTAAAGAATGCATTTCTTTACATTGTCCTTGTCCAGCTGCTTATCGGGATTGAGGAACAGACTGCGCAGAAGGTAGCCTCATAGGCGACAGCAGCACCTCATCATAGCACTCAAGTTTCTTTGTATTCACAGAGTCACTTTTAGTCTGAGAACACCTGGGACGTTAAAAATAGTTTGCAGTTCCTTCCAGAATAGGAAGAGGCCCCTTTACAGCCTCAGGGTTGCTCCAGTGTTCCCCATACATGAAACCCTGCCACTGGGAGCACAGGGTTATATCTGCACCCTGTTATCTTCCCTAAACGTTACCCTCCACTCCACAGCCTGAGCAGGAGTTGGGCGTTAGGGGATGATTGTGCCGTGTGCCCTGCAGCGGTTCGGTGCACGCCCCCTCACCTTTGTGGGTGTTTCTGCAATGGGGCCCTTACATGAATTGTTTGTGTGAAGGGCTCCTGTTAGCAAAGTATGCGCACATGCATGCAGGCCCTCCGGGTGCACTTTGTATGTGTGCACCCCAGCAGGTGGTGCACATGCAGGGCACACGCATAGAATACCCAGTGCTGGTCATTGGGCCGGCTCTCGGCGGATCCGAGATCTGGCACCAGGTATGGAGCCGGATCTCGGGACCCGGCCAGAGTCAGCCGCCCAAGCCCATGAACCGCGCTGGAATACTTAAAAAACAAAAAAAGACAAAAAAAAGTGCCCGCAACGGCAGCATTGCCTTTTACCGCGGCTTTGGCCCTGGTGTGTAATGCACAATGCTCGCTACATGTACAATGTTCAGTTGTACATGAAGCGAGCATTGTGCATTCCTTTCAGTTGTACATGTAGCGAGCATTGTGCATTCCTTTTAGTTGTACATGTAGCGAGCATTGTGCATTCCTTTCAGTTGTACATGTAGCGAGCATTGTGCATTCCTTTCAGTTGTACATGTAGCGAGCATTGTGCATTCCTTTCAGTTGTACATGTAGCGAGCATTGTGCATTCCTTTCAGTTGTACATGAAGCGAGCATTGTGCATTCCTTTCAGTTGTACATGTAGCGAGCATTGTGCATTCCTTTCAGTTGTACATGTAGCGAGCATTGTGCATTCCTTTCAGTTGTACATGAAGCGAGCATTGTGCATTCCTTTCAGTTGTACATGTAGCGAGCATTGTGCATTCCTTTCAGTTGTACATGTAGCGAGCATTGTGCATTCCTTTCAGTTGTACATGTAGCGAGCATTGTGCATCACACACCAAGCCAAAACCGATGGTAAAAGGCAATGCTGCCGTCACAGGTGCTTTTTTTTCTTTTCTTTTTTTTAAAAAAGTATTCCAGCATTGCTGGATGTCCACTACGAGCCCCGGCCCCTCTAGACCACGCCGCCTCGTGAACCCCCCCAAAACTCCTCCCCCACCACCCCCTTGTGTTGTGGGATCCCCCACCACATTTTTTCCATTTCCACCACTGAGCATACCATATGGCAGGAAGGAAGTCCATCCCCTGATCAGCATCCCAATGGTGCTGGCGCGTGAGTGGAGTGTATTCCAAAGTGCGGTCCTCTCCAGCCACACTCCTCGCGAGATGTGGGCGTACTCACGCTAACAGTGAACACATCACCATTCCGATTTTAGGGGAATTCGAGTCAAAGTCACACCCCTCTCCATTTCCGCCTTGCCCTTAATATGGACTCCATTGTAGACCCCCTGTCGGCCGATCAGAAATCTCAGAATGCAGTCTCATATCTCAGGAATATGTGTAGGGTAACCTGACCAGATGCCCAATTATTATGAGAATGCAGTCTCATATCTCAGGAATATGTGTAGGGTAACCTGACCAGATGCCCAATTATTAAGGGACTGTCCTGGGATTAGATTCTCTGCCCCAGGATCCAGAGTGCTTCTATCTTTGAAAGCCATATAATTGTATTGGTGAAAGTGTTGGGTGAGCAGTGACGTTTACACAAAATGTGACCACTATTTATAGACACTCCTCCCCCTCTAAAAGAAGAGCCGTAATGGATCACGATTGCCCTCTTGTGGCCATTTGGAAAACTGCTTGGTACATAACAACCTCGGTTTAGATTGAAACTTGTACTGTGTGAAGTACTTGCCATTTGCAACTGCCTGGTTCTGTTGGCACCAAGTTCCATTTTTTTTATAGATATGTTTTAAAAGTGTCTTCCGCATTGCAACACCCATAAGCATTTTTATTTTGTTTTGAAAGGTGTATGTAAATCAAATTTGGAAACCATACATTGAAGGACATTTTTAAAAGATGTTATTGAAAAATCAAAATATATATGATTGTGCCTGTTGATCACAAGCAAAAACAATAAGCAGAATGGATAAGGGGTTTATAGATTAGATGTGGGATAAAAAAAGGGCACATTGTTTTTTTTTTCTTTTTCAAACAACAATGGCACACACTCGTGAACCATGCAACACACCGTGTTCTGTTGCCAGGCACTCTCAAATGGTAGTCGTACCTTTATGTCGCTTCCTTGTTCCGGCATTTCCTTTTGTAATCTGGTCGCTCTACGCATAGACCTCATTCCAATCATGTTGACTTGAGCATCAGCCGGACGAAGAGCAAAGCAACAATACTCTTTAGCTGTGCAAAGCCAGAGAGGAACATGTGCAGCCGATTTCCCGCATCAACACACATGAATGAAACACAACATATGTAGAAATGTTCACTAGTTCTATGTTCATTAATATTACAAGTGACTTGTGTTTGCTTTTTCTTTCCCCACAACAACAACACGTTGCTGTTTAGTTCCTCAACTGCATTTGCTAATACCTGCATAAGCCTTAGGATGAGTCAATGTTGCTTGGGTTTTCAGCTTTGCTTCAGGCTAACAGTTGCGGTAGGTCATTATCCCATGATAATGACCACACCCTCAGCCTTTTTTAGCCTTTTAAAGCTTAATTTTATTCCATACATTAGGCTATTTATTGCGTGCAGACCTAGTTTTGGGAAGCAACAGAGGGCTGAACAAGCCATGAGGAAAGTACATGGTGAGTGAAGAAGATTACAAGGCCTCGATAGAAGGGAGCTGGGAGCTAACAGGGGAGGGGTAGAAAGGGCCATTTTGGCAGCAAGGTATCTACAAGCAAAGAAAGGAGGAAACATGGGCCGGCAGGGGAGATCACCCAGTCTCCTGGTAGGAGGGGAGTGGAGGGTGTGTGGACATAGGTGTTGGTGGAGCCATTCCTGGAAGAGGAGGGTAATGAGCTCCTTCCTGAAACGTAGGGGCAAGTCACGTGTTTTAGGGGAGGAGGTTCCAGAGTCTGGGGTCATAGACAGAGAAGTCCTGTTTCTGGTTCTTTCCTTCCTGCACTGGCAGAGTTCAAGTCTGCACAAGTCCTTGTTTCTGTGGATCGTAGGCCTCCAGCGATTCAGGGGTTCTCAGCGAGGTAGCTTGGGGACTTGGAGGCTGATGGCCTTATAGAGGGTGTGGCAGGATTTTATTTCCATTTTCCACATCAAATCATTGACTACATTTACTCTGACTGTTTTTGTTCAATTCAAGCATATTTAGCTGAACAATTCCTCTTGGTTCTCCAATGTTCCTCTACAAAAAGTACAGGAGAAGGCAAGCTGGTTCAGTGTATGGATATTGTCACAAATACACTCTGTATTACAACTTTCCCTCTCTGTCTCCCTCACTCACACACTCCCGCTCTCTTTTTGTCCCCCTTGCTCTCTCTGTCTGACTCTGTTTTACTGTGTACTCTCTCTCCCCTTTCCACTTTTATCTCTAGACACTTCTCGTTCACAGAGCTGGCTTCAGACATGGGCGACTCGGGTTGGTCACCCGAGGTGCCACATAAGCCCCTTGCCATGCCAGCTTGGGGGAGTCTTTCAAGAGCTTCCCTGAGGTGGCGTGGTGAAGGCACCCTATTAAAATGAAAAGTGCCCTGCTCTCACGCTGGCGCTCCAGCACGAGAGCAGGGTGCTTTCCGTTTCAATAGAGTGCTGCTGTTACGCCAGCAGGGGGCAGCCTCTAAAAGGCTGCCACCTGCTTGTGTAGCAGCGGCACCAGCGCAATCCCACATTTGGCGCTCCCCCTGCTGCCTTGGCGAGTGTGCTGCCAAATTTAGTTTTGCCCCGGGCGCTGCCAGGGCCGAGGCCGTCGCTGCTCGTTCGCCATATAGCCCATTCCCCCTCCACACACATTCCATTCCCGGGTTTTAACATTGCCCTTCTTTGTGAGCATCTCTTTTATTTTAAATACCATGAACATCTCTTTCAGGAAATGAAAAAGACGCGCATATGTAGCCGCCACCGAAATCCTAGAAAATAATTGTCTAAATGAATTCTCTGTGGGATTGTGGGATTCTTACAGCTACACATTGGACAGTCGGATTGATACACTTTTAGGCACGGTCCATCCCAGAGGACTGCCTGAAGGCAATTATTTCAGAGTGTTTTATTTATGCCTTTTCAAAGTGAACCAGCTCTCTGATGTGGGGTCCCCCTGGTGCTGGCGGGGATGATGCATCCATTGGCTGCTTCGTGTTGATGATGCAGGATCATGTATTGGAAAGGAAGAGAGCATGTGTTCATCGTGCCCATTCAGTCATTACAAACAATCAGTGCAGCTGAGTACTGTATGAGGGTAGATTGTGTCTGTATTTGATCACAATGAAGACTTTGGCCTTGCCATGTTCGTTATGCAGTTCCAAAATGAATATTTTTATGCCAAATGTTGTGTGGGCGAACTTGTAATGTGTTTAAACAAAGGCATGTGCAGAGAATGGACCCCATTGACTAAAATATGTACAGCAGAGTTAATGAGATGTAAATAATGAGTGTTTGCCCTGGTAAATCACGAATTCCTTCCAGCACAACTAGCAAGTCAGCAAATGGTAGGACTTAATTGCCTCATTATGTTTTTATAAAATACATTAAATATACTACCTGCAGTCTCTACATCTGTTTTCACAGGGCTTGTTCTGTACCTTTTTTACTGAAGAACAATTGATTGTGTAATGTGGAAAGAAATGCAATTACCACGCGCTCTCTGTTCAAGTGGAAGCTGCCCCGTGCCCAACGATGGTGTGCTGCTTCTCCTGACTCTGCAGACATGCACTGGTGCTTTGAAACCAGCCTCTCCCATGCATTGCTGCTATGCAAACAATGTGCAGGGCATATGACTAAACATAAGAGGAGACTACAGGAAATGAAAGACAGCATAGTCTAAACCCCAAATTGAAATTCACATGTTTTGTGATTGAAGTCAAACATACTCTCCTGCAATGCACCGAAATCTCTAGAACTCTGTCATGGCCACCCTCCTCATCTGTGTTTTCCTCCCAGCAGCCGCCATTTTAGGCAAGAACAAAAGCTTCATCTTCCTGCACGAGCGTTTCCCACATGCTCATGATAATTGCTTGTTTTGTGTTCCATGTGTGGATTCTTTTTCTTTTTAATTGTCAAACACTTGTGTATATATCATCTCAAGGCAACTCAGTCTCAAATAGTTACATTTCATTTTTATAGCAATCTATATTTTGTCACCAATAGCACCATTTCGAGAAGTAAAGCCACACACATGTTAAGGGTGGTGGAGGTTGCCAACGAGTTCTGCATTGTCACATGCAGTTATTAGTTCTTGAATGTACACAGCTGGTAGCCCTCGTCAAAATATGTATGGACAAGTACCATAACTGCTCCCCAAGTTCCAGGTGAGCTCCCCTCCACTTTACTCGACTCCAAAGTGTCGGATACTCTGGTTCACCCCGGTTTTTACAACGGACGTCTAAAGACAAATGCATTCATTTCCACTGCCCACATATTTAACACGAGTGGAAAGGTCAATGCCATTAGTATGTGTTCCATCTGCTGTTTGTGGCTTGGCTAATATTCTTTGAGATGACCACACAATCACTATTTTCACAAATGAATACAGCCAGTTGTAATCGCCAGTGCATATTAGATGTAAGGAGGCAGTCCCTGTCGCTTCAGAGTCCCATCAGCTGTAGGTCACATTTGGCTATGTAAAGCCAGGAGATTTGTGGCAGCACAACAGATAAACTAATTTGCTTGGCGTACACAAATGAATATTATTGCTGTGTTTGTCTTATCCCTCTTAGAGTTCATTTTAATATTTTACAAACTACAGAAACATATTTAATCAAAAATGTATCTGCCTGGTGGTGTGGCTTCAGAGCCATGCGATAGGAGGTGTTTCTACCGTGCTCCTGCGATCCTGAATGATCCTGGTGAGAAGACACGATTAAACCAAGCTATTTTGCATGAAGTAGGAGCAGCTGAAGTATGAATATGCATGGAACAGAATGCACGGACCAACGCTGTGAACGGTAGTGCTAACAGTGACTTTTGAGGAAAAAAAGATTGGCTGCATCTTGTTGGCACTGCAACAATTTGTCTTCCAGCTAAGAACAAAGGATTTCGCTGGAGGATCGATGTGATTGACAAATCACTGAGATACAAAGTAGCCACATACCACTCAATTCTGCAGTCAAGGCAGCATTGGAATGCGGTAGAAGGTGGCCCGCCCTCAATGTGCTGAATGACATTGGAGCCGCTGAAGGAGGACATGAGAAGAGACGGTCCACAAGTGAGGGCGGAATTAAAGATAAGCAATCTGAGGTAACATACCCTGGCACTGGAGCTACCATGGTGAAAGGATTGGAACTGCGCGACAAGCGGATAGAAAAAAGGAGCCGGCGGTCTCATCGGGCCACAAGGAGTTTGAAAAAGGGAAGGGTTGGTGCATACCCGGCGGCCAGCGTGCTAGCGCTGCCTGCAGAATTAGTAACGTTATGCAACAGAGTAGTCGGGAAAGGTACTTAGAAAGTTACCAACAGGACAGCACAGAAGAGACATGGAGCGGGACCTAGTAAGAAAGTCCACAAGATACAAAATACACACTGGAAGGTGAAACAGTTGCGGTTGAACAGAGGCACAGCCCGGGCCGTTCCGAACGACTGAAACTGACATAATTGCTGGAACAGAGAGAAAGCCTGAATGCAGTGGAGGCAAATAACAGCACAACACAGTCAAGCTCGCTGAACAAAGTAGAGAGCTGCAGAAGGGGAAACTCGCAACGCGCCGATATATGGAATTACTGACAGTGTGTCAACCTGTACATGCGTAGCAAAACAAGTCCCACAACAGTAAGAGCTGCAAGAGCTGCAAGAGCTGCAAGGTGGTCGTTGTGGGGCACAGAGGTGTGGCCCAACTAATAAGTTAAAGGGACAGGGGCAAGAAGTTTTACAAGGACTCAAGATGGAGGCCTGGGCACTCCAAAGTATACTAGCACTGGATACTGGGCTGTAATAGCCTTTAATAGACACTAAGCAAAGTTAAACAGAGTGGACAATAAAACGGCTTTGTTGGCAAAAGTAGTAGGCAGCAGATGCCCAGCTTCACTGGGACAAGTAAAAACGAATACTGCAGTGAAGGCTGCACTGTACAAAAAGCCACACAAACATTACAGGACCATCCACAGAGCCCGACTTTGAGGCAGCACTTCATATGCATATTAATCTAGAACACTAGTCGTGAACGGGGGATAGTGCCGGATTGTGTGGAATTGGACATAAGGGAACAGGCCGCCTGGGACACAGCGTCACAAGCAGTAATCGTCCCCCAAGCGCTACTGATTTAAGAAAGGCCTGCATTATCGACAAAGCTGGAAGCAGTGGTGTGTGCGTGGTGGTGGGGTCTGAGGAGGCCTGGTGGTACTGCGGCCACTACAGAAGATAACAGTGGAAGCGGTCATCCGGATTGGCTGCGGTGGGGAGAATATTAGCACCCCTGTAGCCCTATGGCCCGAATCAATAGGACATACAGATCAGCAGGATTTTCAAAAAAGCCCACACCGAGGAGTTCGGTCGGAGTGCCTGTGACATGGGTGATGAGGTGGGAGATGCTGATGCAATGATACGTTAAGATAACTTCTGCCACAAGTTGGGCTTCAAGGTGACTCCAAATCCAAGAACAAATGTTGTAAGCAAGCTACCCCCTGAGGAGAAGGGTATATGGTGAACTGTACAGGTACGCTGATGTAGGTGCTGCTCAACACAGTAGCAAAGCGAGACAAATAGGGCGCCACACTGATTATAGCGGAAAAGAGGGATGCAGAGTGTGAGCACGCAATAATGGCAGCTAAGCCAGATAAGACCAAAGCAAAGCAATCATCGATAGACGCGTTTGCCAAACCAGCACAACCACCGGAAGATGCAAAAACTACAGGGCAAGACGCGTGGAGAGAGGAAGCCTTCGGGCAGGGGGAACAACAGATTCTTGAGACCATAGCAGAGTTGAAGTCATCATTGGAACTCAAAATTGATGCCATTAGTATCAATGTGAACCTCCTGAGACAAGATGTTAGAGCACTGACGGAATGTACGGGAGCACTGGGGAAAGAGGAGAAGACCAACACGAGCAGTTGCAACATGAACTCGAAGGAGGTTTCCATGCTGCAACAACAGGTGTGGAATCTGGAAAACAGAGCATAAGAAGCAGAAGGTCGAGCACACAGAAATAATGCGTGCATTGTTGGGCTCCCAGAAGGAGAGGAAGGCTTGCATCTGACAAATTTCATTGAAAACATGTTGTTGTAAGAGATAGGAGCTGAGACACTCACTCAGGGTTTCACAGTTGTAAGAGCTCATAGGGCCTTGACAAGAAAACCTCCACCGGGGGCCCCACTGTGGCCGATCATAGATAAGATACTAAACTATAAAGACAGGGAACAGATCCTTGAACACTTTCGGAAAGGAGGAACGATAAGTAGAGCATCAGCGACAATCACAGCGTACCCAGATTACACCTTCTTGGTGCAGAATCAGAGAATGAACCACTTGTCGATTAAGAGAAGGTTACAGGTAGCCAATCTTAAATACATGCTGCTGTACCCAGCAAAAATGAAGGTCCTACACAAGGACTGTGCTGTTTTTTTCGAGACTCATGATGATGTACATAAGTGGATGGGCACACTGAACTTCCTGTTGGAGACAGCTGGTCAGACGAGAGGCGGAAGTGATAAGTGAACCTGCTTTGCTTCAATATTGTACACTAAAACTGCTCAGCAGGTATTATGTAATGATTTGACATAAGAATTTGAATTAGAAAACTAAATATTAAAGTACAATTAGCTAAGTGCAGGAAACACTGGTGCCGCTTAGTTTAAGATGGCAGCAGAAGAACACTATCACTGCATCAGATTAAATTAGGTAGGATACTTGTAGTTCAGTATCCTCCCACACACTCCGAATACCAGCTATTTGCTGGGTTTGGAGAGAGTTGCCGGAATGCCTGAGCCTCGGATTAGAAACTGGGCAAAAGTTGGGAACAGTTGGGGAAAGGGAGGGGGGGAGTTGGGATAGTTAGAGGGAAGTTGGCCTACAGGCATGCACAGCAGGAGCGGGGCGGAGAGAGTAACTGGAGGGAGAGGGTGGTGATGCTTGAAGAGGATGGGTGAACTTAAGATTGCAACATGGAATGTCAGGGGTCTGAATAGTTGCATTAAATGGAACAGAGTAATGGCATATTTAAGACAGCAAAAAATGTATATAGCCTTATTGCAAGAAACGCACCTGACCAAAGACAGACAAGACACTTTGGTACAGAAATGGAGGGGAGTGACCCTGGGTTCTACATCCTCGGCATATGCCAGGGGAGTGCTGATATGGGTAGTACCGGCAGTCTCGTTCAAGTTCCTCCAGACCTGCCGAGATACGGATGGTAGAATGATCATACTGCACGGGAAAGTGGAAAACAGAGATATATGCATTATTAATAAATACGCCCTTAATCATGATACAGCTGCATGTTTTCGATCCTTGTATACTAAGATAGGCCTGCACAGGGATGGGGCACTAACATGGGGGGTGGATATTTTAATTGCACGCTATACCCGGTAATGGACAGGTCAGATGGTAAATTGTTTCATCCAGCCCCGGCAGCAAAGGCATTAAACACGCTCCTGCATGCATTTAAGATGGTAGATGTGTGGAGAATAATGCAGCAGCAAGAGCGGGGATATTCCAACTATAGTGCTGCCACAAATCTCTAAATGAGCCTGGATTACGTATTTGTGGGTGGAGAATCTATGGGACAGTTTATACGAGCCGACCATAAAGCTAGGGTCATCTCGGACCATGCTCCTTTGGTGGTTACATGGCAGTCTCCCCCCTCCCCCAAGCCTGGATTCCGACATGGAGACTCAGGGTGGAAGCACTGAGAGATCCAGGGTTTTGGAACATCTGAGGGAGGAAGTGAGGGAATATTTCAAGCACAATAAAGGCAGTGTGAGGTCAGCAGGTACACTATGGGAGGCTTTTAGGGTAGTGGTGAGAGTTGCGGCCATATCAAAATCAAAAAGAATGCAAGATGTTATTCTAAGAGATTTACAGATGACGGAGGGGAAGCTAGAAGCTATAGCGCAAAAAGGAGACAGATCCCTAGAAGAAGCACAGGAGGTGACCAGTTTACAACAGGAATGTCTGAGGCATTGTGATAGGTTCAGCAATTTAAGTTATAGGAAATACATTGAGAGACAACATGCAGAAGGAGACAAGCTGGGGCGATTGTTAGCCTGGCTCTACAAGAGCGAGAAGAAATGGGAACCAGTCAGGGCAGTTGCGTGAATCGAGGGAGGTATATATGAGACGCAAGAAAGGGTAAACAAATGTTTCTTTAAATGCTATAAGCGGTTGTACGAAGACAACTCAGAATGTGACGTGGCAGAGCTACAAGAAGCACTGTCTGAGATTAGCCTACCTAAAATAAGTGCGGAACAACGAGACAGATTGGAGGTCCCCATTACTATAGAGGAACTAGAATATGTGATTAAAGAACTGCCGTCAGGCAATGTTCCGAGGGTAGATGGGCTCCCAAGTGAATTTTATGAAGAATACAAGGCAGATATCTGAACACCACTGCTGGAAATGCTTAACGAATCACTGGAAATGGGCAGATTGCCTGAATCCTTAAGAGAGTCGTTAATAGTTCCCTTCCTGAAACCGAATAAACCAGATACAGACTGTGGCTCGTATAAACCCCTGTCATTGTTGAATCAGGATGGGAAGATACTTACAGGAGTGATGGCGCTAAGACTCAAACCGATTATAGCTAAGCTCATACATCCGGACCAGACGGGATATCTCCCACATAGAAGTATTACCATTAATCTGCACAGATTGAATCATGTGATAGATTGTACTCAAGACGATAAACAACAAAGTGTGGTGGTATCGCTGGATGCAGTCAAGGTGTTTGATTCGGTCAGATGGTCATGGCTGCTATCGGTGCTGAAGAGGATTGGTATGGGACCGACATATATTAAATGGGTACACCTGTTATACAAAGAAGCAGTAGCCAGACTCAAAACAGGCACTATTATCTCAGAACAGTGGCAGCTAAGTAAGGGTACCAGACAGGGGTGTCCATTGTCCCCAATACTCTTTATTTTGGCATTGGAGCTACTGGCGGTTTATTTGAGGGATGAATATGGGGAAGCTAGGATAGATACACTGGGAGGTAGGCACTTGATCTCATTGTACGCAGACAATATGTTTCTTTATTTGCAGCACCCCAAGACTAATTTGCAATATATACTAGATGTGATGGAATGTTATGGCATTTTCTCAGGAATAACAATTAATCCACACAAATTGAGTCTGTTTCCATTGGGAGGATATATTCTGAAGCCTGTGTGTAGACTGTCAGTGCTGCCGATTAAATGGGCGTTAGACACGTTCCGCTACCTAGGGGGTGGACATTTATCATGACCCCCACACAGAGCACACACGGAACACAGTGAGAGCAACAAACAGCATAGAAAATTCATTTTCTTTCTGGGCCTGGTTGCCATTATCAATGATGGGGCAGGCAGCGTTGCTGAAAATGGTGGTACTCCCAAGACTTCTTTACTTCTTCGCAAATGTCCTGTTTGCGATACCAAGGTCATTCTTCATTAAACTGCATAGTATATGCAGGACATTTTTGTGGTGAACTCGAGGTGCAGGGTGGCACTTTGGAAGCCCCAGAATGCATATGAACTAGGAGGTATTAAACTACCCAACTTTGAAGTGTATTTCATGGCTAGCCAGTTGCAATTAGTAGCTTATTGGCTATCAGATGAACAAATGCTTGAATTGCGGTTGTTGCAAATGACGAAGACACAGTTCTTTCTAAATTGAGTTATATGCATAAGGGACTCTCGCACAACCTGCGCGCTAAGGCTGCTGAACCTGGGGTGTGTAATGTGGCATAGGGCCTGTTTATTGATGAGGGACATTACACCGTATTCCCCGCAGATTCCGCTCGTGGTGTTAGAAGGTGTGAATGATCAGTTGCGGTTGAATGTGAGGAAATACTGGGAGCCTAAAGGGGTGGCAACGGTAGGAGATCTGATGAAGGAACGTGTACCTAAAGAGTTTGAGGAGTTGATAGAGGAAACTGGAGTGCATCCGGGACAACACCTTACACACACCAGCCTACTGAGGAATGTGAGATGTAGATGGCCAGAGACCGTGGCCCAGCTGCAGCTAGATGATACGATCGAGACCTTTTATGACATGTCAGAAGGTGGGCACAAAGTCTTGCAAATATATGAGCTACTGATGTGCAAAATGGGGAAGGCGTTAGGGCAGACAAGACAGCAATGGAAGGCAGACCTAAAAGAACCAATGTCAGACGCAGTGGGGAAGAGAGCTATAGGGTAACACAAGAAAATGTCCAGAAATACAAGGCTCCAACAGATTGAACTTTATATCACCCAAAGAGCATACTTAACCCCGAATAGAATAACAAGTTTGAGCCAAACAGTGATACAATCATGCCTGAAGTGTTTGGAGGTGACTGCAGATCTGATTCATATGTTCTGGGCCTGTGTAGAGATAGGTAGATTCTGGGGGGAGGTGGCCCAAGCATTAGAAAAAGCAGATATCACATTGGTCGTTGGAACCCCCTTGGCCTGTCTTATGGGATGTTTCACAAGACCTAAGAGAGCTAAACATGTGAGTAAACTGAGGGATTTAGCATATATATTGGCAAAACGCAGGATAGCGATGGGATGGAAGGCACAGACTAGACCTCTGGTGTAGGTTTGGTGGAAGGACCTACTAAAATGGGTAAACGCGGAAACAGTGGTGTAGCAGAAAGCAGTAAGCAGACCAGGAGGGGGAAGGAATAGAAGCTTGGAGACAGTTAATTACGGAATTGGCTAGTTCCACAGCGGAGACCAGAGGGTCGGAACCCAGCCCCGTACAGGAGGGTGCATTTGTTATAGTGTTAGGTGAGGAGTAAACGGTAGAAGGGTGAATTATGTGATGTCAGGTAGGCCAGGACAAGGGTGGGGGGAAGTTGTGGAGAACAAGGGAATAAACAGACGTGATTTGTAACGTGACATGATGTATATTATGTCTGTAAATTGTGGTTTATACAAATCTTTTTTTTAAATGTATTTGCATGCAAGTTACATTATCAATTTAGAGCTCACAATAGCCACTGCTCCAGACTTCTCACACAATGCCTAAAACCTGCACACCATATAGAGCCCTTTCTATTCAGTTCTACACACAACACTTAACAAAGTAACCTTGCCCTGCTCCCTCTGATCCTATCCCTACTCCTACAGTTGAAGCTCCTGAAGCTCCATGAAACCATGAAAATGTCAGAGGTTGTGCTGTACAAAACTCAATAACATAGCAAAAGGGCTTTCACTCATTCTCCTGTGAGGTAGAGCTCTGGCTGGCCAAAGCAACTGGTTGGCAGCTACAGGGGCAAGGACATTGATATTTATTCTGGTTCAGTCAGTACACTTCACTAGAATCCCAGGCACACTGATTGGCTGGTGAGAATATGTATCTACCTGTGAAAACAACTAACTCTGGACTGAGGTAAGGCCTGGTCTATAATAATCCAATTCCAGGCAATAGCATCAGTGGCCGCATTGAGGTAAGATTTTCATAAATCTTCCTGCCCTTTGTCAACCCCAAAAATGTTCCTTTGGCTAGGTAACTATTTTACCTTGTCCCTAGGTGTAGAGGGAGTTGTCCCCTCTCACCTAGTCTTTTACTATTTGTATGGGTTACCTTTTTATGTCTCTCCATTATGTATGGTTGAAATTATAGTTTCCTACAACTTTTGAGCTTAGACTGTGTTGACCCTAAGGGCTCCTCTGTTAATTTCTCTTTCAGTAACTTGGGTGAACTATTGTTCCCAAGTAGTAAAGCCAGATTTTCATCCCCTTTACATTTTAAATAAATGTGCATGCGTAAGAAACTTTGTGCCACTGACAACGAAATGCGTTCCAGAAGTAATTGGCGGGCCTTTGTGGACGGTGCAGGAGTTTCAGACACTCTTAATTGCCTGCACCATGTCCTCCTGCAGACAGCTCTAAAGGTCAGCGAGGCCCAGCCAGCAAAGGCCTGGGAATGTAGGGGTGCCAGGGGAAGCTAAAGCCCCATTAACCCAATGGGCTTTGCACACCTGGTGCTTAATTCCAATGGCGGTAGCTCCCACAAGAGGTTAAAGCACGGCTGAGTGGACATTCTCTGCAGTGCCATATCCCCCGCTCTTTCTAGGACTCACCTCTGGCATTGCAATATACTCATAGTCATACAATATAATACAATACAAGGTCTATGGTCCTTACATAATGTAACATTAGGCTTGTTTTGCATTCCATGGCAGGTTTACAGTAATATAGTGGTTAAGACCAGCGCAGAGCCGACTTCATTTTTGGAGACAATGCCATCACTGCTAAGATGGTGTGTGCTAGCTGTAATGCACTTAACACTGGTGCTAATGAATAAATTACAACTAGCGGCAAATCAGCAGAACAGATGTTGGTCTTAGCTCTTAATTTCCCCCCACCGGTAACTGTATTTGGGTGAGTTTGGGTTCTGTGCTGGCTGGAGGCCATGTAGCTCCGCGTCTGTCACCCTGCATCCTCAGCCAATGAGTTGATTTGAAGGAGTCATCAGGGGATCGATTTGCTGTCTAGGTAGACCCAGTTATGCAGAGGCCCAGCTTCAATGGTTCAACTATGTGGGCCACAAAATCCAGGCTCTCCTTCCACAACTACAAACAGCTCCCCAGTGGCTCCCCCAGATAACCGATATGTCTGCTTCTACGCCCAACCGCCTACCTCATCTGAACAATGAACCAGTGGGACTACAGGACTCCCCAAGCAGGCCCCGGAGCAGTGCTGTGTTTCTTCGCTATGAAACCCTGTTCTGTGTTGATAAACTGCATGCCTTGATACTGTCGGCTGCGCGAGTGGCCGGACAGATCAGTTGCCATCAAGCTCATGGCGAAATGAAGATGCGATGCAATGGGCTCGAGTGGAGTTTTGGGAACAGGCCTGGTGATGGGGCATTCGTGAGTCTCCATCAACATAAGGCCGGCTTTCCATTTTACTTGAGAAATGGGTCTGAGGTTTGTGAGGTTTTCCCTCATGTGTCAATGTAAGAGCCAAGAGCCGTGAGGTGTGTTTACATGCACTCTGAATCAAATTACCACACAAATTATCACACACATCTCTTATTTTCTTGTCATAGAAATGTTTGTACTCATGCAGGGGAAACTACAATAAACACCCAATTATTATTTGTTACATTAGGCAAACTGATTTAATCAGCAAAAACATGATTATTGCTATTAAAGCCGTCATCGGGTGGGAGGGGCGGAAAAGTCAATTAATTACAATATACATAACAATGCCCAGTTCTAAAAGTGGGTGCAACAAACTCACCTTTGCCAGATATGCCAAGGCATTAATATGATAGGTTATTTATAATGCACTTAATACCCAGAGGTTTATAAGCTTGGCCCGGGGATTGAACCTATGGTGTTCCGTACCGTCTTCCTTCATAGGCAAGCACGTTGCCCCTGAGCTATCCTCCTGAGGCATACATTTTGGAACGGTATTCATTTTCAGTCAAGCAGTCTGGAACCAATCTTCCCCAACATGAAGGCCATAGGATCTTAACCCTCTTTATTACACTGTGCTTAAGTATAACGACTCGTTATTGACTGATCCATTTCCATGGGTGTATACATGTCGAAGCAGTGAATAACAGCACCATCTAGTGGAGTAATATGGCACTCATAAATGCCTATTCCCATTGTTTTGAAACGACAGGCTGTTCAGAGAGAATACACCTTTAAAGTATTATCTTTACAAAAAAAGTTCCTGAATCGGCGCGTGCACATCCATATTCAATCACGTGAAGATGTTAGGGCGGCAGGCCTGGCGTATTGTAGATCCCACCTAATAACGTGGGCGCTGTGTTGGAATTTTCCAGCCAATCAAATGTTGCCCTGCTTCTTTTAATAATTCAAATGTGCATCACTACATGTGTAAATATGTTCTGTTTTACCGTACTCGTAATGTGTTTAGTTGTATGAGCACAAACACCACTGCGTTTGAGGAAACACTTTAAGCAGGTTTGCGCTCCTTAACTAACATATAAACACGAGATAGATTTGTCAGGATTTCTAATATTTAAATTCTCGAGAAACCCCTACATGAAATGCCGAAAACCTGCCTTCATTCCAGTGTTAGGTGTGTAGACCTGCTGAGCTGTAATGTAAAACGTTTTAAGTGACAGTAACATTATTGTCATTTCGAGCTTGGCTCGTGTCCCAAAACTTCCCTTGCAACGAGCTATTGTCCAAGCTGCAGTTTTAGAAGCAGTGACTTAGAATGTATACGTCTGAGTATGAATAGGTTTTCTTAGCAATCTCCTTTTTTCTTTTTTTCTCAAAATTTGAAAATCTAGGCTTGTGTTCAGAAAATGTATGTATTTATGTCGTTAGTGTTAACATAGAAAACAATGCATGCACGCGTCGTTAGGTATTAAAAACAGCATCATAAAAATAAAAATTAAAAAAAGTCAATGAAATGCAATGTTGATCGTAAAACAGAATATCGGAGCATTTCTGTGTGCATTTCCAATTTGAAATGTAAACAGAAATTGAACAATTTAAAACCTTGCTTCAATGCAACCAGAGCAGGGCAGGTCTGGAACCTGGAAGGCAAAGCATAAACAAAGAGGTGATGGCTGGAAGGTTTAGAATGAATCTTAACCACTGGCATTGCTCTGGGCAACCCTCCAGACCATCCTTCTTCGCCTGCCAAGCCATTACAGACGGGGAAAGACCATATGCAAATCAGGCATGGTCCCACCCCAAAAGGGGTAGTCCAGCCCGAACTGCTAGGTCACATCCCTTCTGCACAAGACCACAAGCATCCCCAGACATGTTTTGGGCTTGTTGGGCCTCATCATTGAGGAGTAGCTTGGGTCCCTAGACCTAGCAGGCACGGGACCCACGTCTGGGTATACCCGTCCCACTCGGGGTGACAAAGCATAAACAAAGAGGTGATGGCTGGAAGGTCCCTCACATTTTCCTGTACCTTCTTCCTCAGATGGCACCCGGATAACAGTGGACTCCTCTTGCTATCTTTCTTACTAGCTGCATGCAGCGGCAGCCAATAGATGCACTTTATAAATAAACAAAACTAATCATGGCTGCTGCTTCTTTATGCATCGTCAATAGAAAAAACCCTAAAGTTTGGCATCATGTAGTTGGGTTTGCTGGCGTATGGAAAGCATACCATTCACTAATAGAACGTAGAGGCTCAATGTGTGCCCGCTGTTAATCACATTAGGCATCAGGAGTACCATCTTCACCCTCAAAAGTTCAAGTGCTGTCTTCAAGTATGTCTGTAACATCCAAAAGGATCTTCTGATTCTTCCTTACTGCCTTGAGAAAACACCAGCAGCGCTACGGTGGCTTTCTAAAAGCATGGAAACGACCCTTCCGGGAAGAAACGTCGTGGGGTAGGAGGGGCCGTTTCAGCTACTTGGCGCATCCCACGGAACCAGCCAGTAGCCATCACTGGAAGTCCACTTCCAGTGCAGAATCACTCAGCAATGTATTTTGGGTGCGGCAATGATCTGAAAAGCCTACTCTTAGCTTCAGAAAAGTGTCTTCGTCTTATAGGGCAGTGCTATGTTATCCATTGTTTTCTCAACTCAAGGCAGACAGCTCTCAAGGATGTACACAACTTCATACATGTTTCACCCGTATTAGGTATCATCGTGCCATGTGCAAGCCCAGGCCCAGAGTGATGTTGACCAGCTGATGCTTAACAGTGTGGAGGCCATTGGACTGCCCAGGACAGGTTCCCAGTGGCTGGAGCACCTTATCAATCATCAAAGAATGAAAAAAGGCCATCCAGGTGGCCCTATATATTGACAATTCAATGTTAAGGTGACATACTTTCCGACTCCAAGGTTTTATTGCAGTGGTGACCAGGCGCGGGCAGTGGTCCAGATTCACATGGCCTGCTGGGGCAGTTGAGATACGCGGGGTGCTCATTGCACCATGGCAGGCCTGGCACACAGAACATCTGTGTTGATTAGTCCCACAGAATCTACTTGCAGGGGCCCTTTTGGATAAATGGACGCACGTGGTGTGCAGCCTGGCACTCCAGACGTATTGAAGTGTTGGGCAGTTTAAATCTTGTGAGCTTTTTATTGTTACCATCAGGGCATCTCTAGTCACCCTCTGACCCACTCTTTGATCCAGCGCCAAAATGCCCTTGGCATTAGTCTGCTTCACAATCCTATGCCCACACCCGCGTGGCCCACCTTTATCTCACGTTGCTTCTTTTAAACCTTGAGCACGTGGATAAGGGCAATGGGAAAACATGATCTCACACTATGACTGAACCACAGACCTGGAAGGCATTGAATACTTTCAAAGCAGTTAGCTAGGGAAGAAGCAGGAAGAATTTCAAAAGACTATTGTTAAACTAGATTTTGTGAAAGCTTTTCAAACTCGATGAATCCTCAATTTCAACACTCTTTCAGATACCCAAGAATGGAAAGAAGGTTTGGGTGGCCGGGCCTCTTCAGAGGCCGGCCCCAGGCTTTGGAATTTGTTGCCTGAAAATGTGAGAAAAATTGAGGATTTCTTATCCTTCAAAAAGCATTTCAAAAAGTTTCTCTTCAGATAAAGCTCAGAGATACTTACCCCTTTTGACACCTCATTTACATCTATCCTGACTATCAGTTGTTTGAGCGCCACGATGCCTTGAGTGATAGAGCGCTATACAAATAAATTGATTGATTGATTGATTGAATGAATGCATCAAGCATTTCCTTACTGTAAAATGTTGCTCTGTGGTTTCTATCTCATGAATAGTTCAGAAAGAGGATATTATACGAAAGGTGTGTCTTTATAAAGCATGGACATCTAAGATAAGAGGTAGACATCAAGCACGTGAACACACCCCCGAGGTACCCCCATAACCTAAGCCAGCATGTATCTGACTGCCAGGCTCAGGACTCTTCCAACCATCAGCCCTGTATCATACACAGGTCTGCTGCAGACACACTACACTGACAGCGTCCTTGCTTAAGCCGCGGACACCATTCAGCAGTGCCACCAAGATGGAAGTAAACCCTTTTTTCTTCCTGCTTTTGTGGCCAGTATTGCCAAAGTAATACCTTTGTAATTGGAATACATTTGTCATGTGATGGTCTGTAAACCCATTTACATAATTACTTGAACCTCTACTCACTTTAAATAGCAAATACACACTATGCCAACATCAATCACTGGCGCACCCAGAGGCAGTGATATCAGCACACCGCTCCCTAGCCATGATTTCATTTTGCATACAGGCATGTGCCCTGTCAATTTTATTCTTTAATTCTAATACCTGCTATCCCTTTTTATTGACTCATCTGTGCAGCTCCCAAATAAAACACGGCTGTGTAGTTTTTCGAGGAATTCAAGATCATGAAATACGTATCGCAAAATCTACACCAAACGAAGGGCACTGCTGTAAGTTTCCACTCACTTCACTACCTCAGGCCAGTTGAAGGTTAGAGAGCAAATCAATTATTGATGATGGGTTTGAAGAAAACATATAAGGTTTGAAAGAAATGCTTACATTAGTCCCATCAAACTAAGGGCCCGATTCATAGAAAATGTACATAGACCCTGCAAAGTATTCTGCGTGTAACATCACTTTTCGCGTACCTGCGTAGTAAGCTGGAATGCCCACAACACACCCCCATGCAAAGCAGATCCAGCCACATATAGCAACCTTTGCGCAGTCCGCATCTGCGCCATCATGCACCTCATCAATACTGCAGGCCATCTCCCTGCAATCAAGGCAGCACCCCGGTGACACTGCATACAGTCCCCTGTAAGTCCTAACTGCACCCTGAAAAAATGCATTACATGTCACACAACTCAAATTGCCCCCCACACCCCACCCGGTGAATCTGCGTGTGGACCCCTGTAAATAATGGCTGCACCCGCTTATCTGCAAAAGCACAACCCTAATTTACACCGGCACCTCAACTACATGACGTCAACCCTAATTCGCTACGTGATCCTTACCTCTGCATGTTGGATCCTATGCACACAGTGTTTGCGTGTACGTTTTCCCGACGTGGGGTTATGCTATGGGTTACATGAATTCGGTTTGGTTTGTGCTTGACTGGGCATGTGATTAAACTGCGTGGCCTATCCCTCAACACACCCACGTTCTTGCTCATTTTGCCGGAAAAATAGCAAAAATGCATGTCATGCCTCCTTTTCTTTTCCCTGCATAGGCCCTTTGCACCCTTTGTGTGGAGTCGCGCATAGGGTGCCCGACTGCACGTAAAGAGGTGACAGACCTACGCAGAGTCCCCGAAAGGTCCCGGAAATGCATGCAAAGTCCATTCCATCAATCGACAGAAGGTAATCTGCATGCAAAGTCACTTTCGAGTATGCAGACGATTCTGCAAATCAGGCCCTAAATTTGGTTATCAACCCAGGATTTCCAAAAATGGAGTCTCCAGTGATTGGTGGGTGGCTACTGTTCTCAGCTGCCCTGTCCAGTTCGATATCTCGCAATCTCAAAGGCCGAAGACTATAACAACCCTGAACGGTGTGAGCGTGAAATTGCCATTCATTGAAACATCGCATGTTATCTGTATCCATCAGTCAGAAATGCATGCACTTATCACGCACACATGCCAAGTCCACCGTTTTCACTAAGCCCGATGATGCGCGTGATGACTGAAGACAAGTCACATTCAAAGCTGAATTGCGCAATACTTCATATTGTTCAAAGTTAATGTGCAGCCTGCTGAGAAGAATGTGTGCAAGGTATCTTCATTTCTCTATAAATAGCTAGAAATCGCCCAGCTTGGAGGCTAAAATGTGCATCATCTTGCATTGATTAGCTTTCTCAACAAGAAGTGTTCATTGAAATATATTGTCATTTCAGTAAGGGCAGATTGCACCTACTTGCTCCTAGTATTCACAGACAGATCCAAAGGTAGCAAGTTGGTTCTCTGCACCCGGGCTTTCAAAAGAAGAATATGGCATTTGTATCGTATGACAAGGCAGCAAACAGTACATGATAGTAATAGTTGGCCCGTATCCTTTTGAATTAAACGAGCTGGGTTAGTCCATTGGGTCTATGCATCTAATTAAGAGATCTGTGTGAAAGATAGCAAGTTATATTTCAGACACCATCTCATTGCAATGTGGAATTCCTCGGGGCTTATCGTCTCCTCTTCTATGATGGATATGCAAGCAACGACAGCCATTTTTAGTGAATATATTCTTGGTTACCATTCGTATGCGGACAACATTCAAAAATATCTGAGGGTGATCAATGCTGCTGAGTCCCTGTACAATATAGTCGTCCCTGGGAAGTGGGGGCTGGTTTCTAGGCATGCCTGGGCCAGTTTGGAAGAAAACAAAATAGAATGTTTTTTTTCAATTTTTTTTTCTTTCAAAAAGCCTTTCATCCTTCTTAGGTCGATAAATGAGTATCAGCACAGGTTGGGTGATATTGTATGCATATTTGTTGTATAAAAAAGAACTTAAGCGTAAGTGCTATACAATAACATATTATCATTTGGCCTTGAACGTCTGCTTGGATTCACAGAAATGTAGTGTACTTAGGAACAATGCTATTTGATGCCACTTCCTGTTTTGTCAAGGGGTGAAAGGTCGTGTTTCATCGCTTCCCAGGATGTCACTTTGGGGTGGGGTCAAATGACATCACTTCCGGTGATGTCATCAGAGGTCAAGCATCGTGAGGCGAGGGGTGGCCCACTTTTTTGAGGCGAGGGGTGGCCCACTTTTCTTTGGGTGACCGGGCCTATTTCTTGCCCCAGTCTAACGCTGAATATAGTACAAGGCAATGAAGAAGTCGGTTTGTAAATGACAACTAATAAGCTTTAGTTGAATCCAAATAAAACTTAGCTAGTTTTGTTTGTGACAAAACATCTTCTGGGGGGCCCTACTCATATCCCACCTCCTCCTTGCATATTTGGCATATCAATGACCTTCTACCTTAAGGTCAAGCATTTAGGCTGCCTATGGCAGTCGAATGTAGGTTGTGACCACCAAGTAAGAGCCAAGGTACAATCTATCTTATATTCACTCCGCTGGTTACGGCATGCTCGTCCATTCGTATCATCAACAGATGACTCTGTTGTGGTGGGTTCTCTTGTGAACTTCAGGCTGGTTTATGGGAATGGCACTCTCACTGTCATTACCGAAAAACAAATCCATCGCCTCCAGAGGGCTCAAATTACAGCAGTTCAACTCGTCTTCAAAATACCGAAAATTCCGTGCCTCATTACAAGTTTGCCAGTCCGGGAACTACGGTACCGGTAAGCTTGCCGGTACCGTAGTTCTTGGACCGGCAAACTACGAGTTGTGCTCACGGGTGCCTTTCTGCCCGCCAGGTCTGACCTGGTGGGCAGAACGGCACCTGCGAGCACAGCATGTCGGATACACCGGCACCATTCTGAATGGTGCCAGTGCATCCGACCTCCCCATTCCCATTGAGCCCTATGCGGCTCAAATGGGAATGGGGAGCATTCCATTCTGGTGCCTGCGAATGGGCGATTACCGGTCCGGCAGGTCCATAATGACCCGTTAATTGCCCATTCGTGGGTGCCGGAATTTTTCGGAAGTTTGGCGGCACCATGTCGCTTTTACCAGCAAGGCTACCGCCAAACTTATAATGAGGCCCAGTATCTGCATTGCATTGGTTACCTGTCAGACAGAGGATTGACTTTAAGATCCTGTGCCTAGTGTTCAAATGTATGAATGTCTTCGCCCTGCTCAGTTTATCTAAAAAGATGATACAATATCAGCCGAATTGCTATCTTTGCTTCTCTGTTTATCAGTTACTGGTGATCCCTCCATCTCGGTTTGTCCACAGAGGTGATAGAGATGCTTTTCCATAAACAGTTCATGGCTATGGAATTCTATACCTATTTCTATACGAAGCCTAACAATTTGTCCCGTGAGCATAGGCAACGTGCTTGCCTTGGAAACCAGACCATATGAAGCAACATAGGTTCGATCCCCGGGTCCGCACTCAAAAACCTCTGGGTATTAAGCACGTTATAAATACGCAACTACGAGACATATTCCTGTAACCGCATCTCGATGCCTCCGGGCTGTGTGAGCGCTTTAAAAATGCAAATTAAATCAATAAATAAACACTTTCTGACCTGCGAAAGGCTCTAAAAAAAACAACATTCAGCTATGGAAGTCTGTCACTGGGTGAAATTGATGTAGGTTAAACTACGGACATTGGTGGCTTGTTTCCTTCCTTTGGACATTCTGCGCCAAGATTCAGTTAGTTTTTGTCAGAAGCACAATGTGTATGTGTCACATTCGCTATCAATTTCTTCATCATAGATCAATAGTATTTCATTGGTTGAGTTTGATTCCATCAACACAGGCCTGCGACAAACAGACTCAAACCACGTGGTGGTGTGCTATTTCATGTTAAGAACAATGAGACAGTGTCCTCCTGTTTGTTGTTTTTTACTGTGCTTGGACATGCTTCAAGAAAATAGTTATATTTAGAGAACCTTTGCACTTGTAATGTTTCTTTACAAATAGTGTCATCCATCAGATAAGGTTTGCAAAAAATATCCAAACTACCAACACCCCTATGCTTACCCTGATCTTTTAGGTAGCAGGTTTCTCTTCGCTTTAACATGGTATTGTCCAACTTCTAAAGCTAGACCCATTTGGATATTGGATACTTGACCGGCAATCCTGCCAATATGAGCCTTTTTTTGATCTCCCTCACTCCTCCCTCCTATTTACTATTGTTTTCTACCACCATTGGTTACAGTCTCTCTGCTTGTCTGATTCTGGAATGCGTATCCACTTTCATCATCCACTTTGAGAAGAGTGTCTGTTCCTCTGTTTCTCTGTTTCTCCCTGCTTTCTTTATGTCTCCATCACTCCTGTGCATATCAAATGTGAATGACATAAAACATGTGTATTTCGATCGCTGGAAATAACCTAACCATTACGATCTGGCAATCCTATTCTACATCCTGAGGAATGTATCACAGTGTCAGGGTAAACCTCTGTCCTTCAGCGCACTCCATCCTTTACCCCCAATCATCGGTCGTTTGGCATCATAGGCATTGCTTCGCGATGGATCCCTGACTTTCTTTGAGACACTTGTCAATGTTGTATCTGGCCCTTTCTGCTCCCTTCCCTTCTGCTTCAGATCCGGTGGCCCTCTAAGCTCAGTGCTATCTCCATGGCTGTTTAACTTGTATGTGAAACCATTGGCTGATATCCTAGAATCCTTTCATACCCCCTGGCACTTGCATGCAGATGACATATATCGCTGTTGGGTTGCCTAACCCTGTAGACAAAGCCCACATCATCTCTTTCTGTCTCGTGACCTTACAGGACTTTATGACCTGCAACCACTTCAGCATGAATGCCGCCAGGAGAGAACCTTAATTCTTTTTGTTTGGTTCCAACATCTTTATCACCATTCAAATGGATCACGTGGGTCTTCCTCTCTCACCTGTTACTGAAGACAATCTAATAAGTGTTTTGCTTCACCTTGAGTTTTTTTTTTCAACTCTCAGATCAGAGGGGTATGTCATTTGTGTCACTACCACCCCCACATGCTTAAACATATCTTGCCATCACTTAATATGTAGCACAATTTCACATTCACCAGGGCAGAACTGTTGTCAAGGTTTGATTACTGCAACAGTCTGTAGTCTGGTCTTCTGAAGTGCTTTGTTCACACCTAGCAACCCGTTCAGACTAAACCTGCATAGCTTATGCTTGTCTGAAATGCCCGCACCACATTTCCGCTGCTTTGAAGGTCTGGCACTGTAAACATAGGATTGATTTCTTATTACTGGGCATCCTTCATAAAGCTATGCATGGCTATGCATGGCAGAGGTCCTGACTACACTAGATCTTTCAGTACAAAATGCAACCCTCCTCATGATCCAAAGTCCACCAATGTGAGGAGGCTTCTAACAGAACGTTCACGAGGAAGTAACTTGGCCTGTGGTCAATCTGCTCAAGTGGCTCTGCTCTCTGGAATACACTGACTTTGAACATTACATCTGACCAAAGTCACCCTAATTCAGAAACAGGCTGAATATACACCTCAAACTGGCTCCCCCTGCCAGCTGACAGGAATTACCTCTTGCATTGCCATCCAGAATGGCCGCTGAGGTGTGCCGTTGCCATCACCCCTCCTCCCTCTTGGTTGTGGTACACGGACGCTGGCACTCTGCCTGCATTTACACCCTTACACTGAGGAGACTTTGTTGGGTGATTTTGGCATCTATGGCTTTTCATAGTTTTGAACTGTGTACTCTCCAAGCAATTATGGTTTGTTCACTCTGTCTCTTCTCCATCTTGCTTTTCTTGCCATGTTTGAATGCTCAATGAGCTGTGAATGGACTCACTTTTTGTGTATTCCACCTTTTTCTCTGTACTCCATCTTCCTCTTGGGGAACAGGCAGCATTTCCTCGTACTGTGGCTGGTGTTATATGAACACACAAAAAAATAACAAATCACCTTAATTCATTCCTTGCTAAGCTGCAGAACAACTCCTCGATTGGGTTTCTTTTTGGTCATCACAGTCCTTTGTCAATCCCAACCTCCATTCGCCTCCATTTAACACCAAAACTTTTTGCCTCCTGTGTCCTTCCTTCTAGCTCTTATCTATAGTGATATGATATCTTTCTTGACTGCTAGACATTTGTTTTAATATGGGACCTCTATGTTGTGATAGTCTCAGTCCTTGTCATGCCAATTCACCTTCTCCGACTGATCACTACGAGAACAGGAACACCTCATACCCTTCAAAGATGGATTCATAGCATGATCCTCACAGAACTTTATATATACCACAAGGGGATTAGGACAAACTTTTTCAGCTCCATCTCAGCATGCCTCATATTGTATACACATTGCTTCTTGATTTCAGACATTGCTGTTGGAGCATTGGCCAGGTTTACACTACCTAACCAAACTGCATCATGTTGCTGCTGTTAAGATTAATTTAAATGTTCTCTCCGTTGAAATATATTTAGATCTCTTCTGTAATGTGGTATGGAACATCTGAATGTCTCATCCATGCTATTGAAAGCCTTATAAAGAAATACATTAATAAATAATAGATGGATAAGATCATTTCACTCAGAAGGGTTGTTTCTAGGAATACAGCTCTAGGCCTTATATAATATGCACTATGGTTGCCGGCAGGCTGTAGAGTATTATCAGTGTAGATGTGCGATAATTGTCTTGAGCTTCCTCAAAAGGGTGTGTGGAAGGTTCTTTATTTAGTTTCAACCCTCACCTTCCAATTAAGGTTTCTTTCGATGAATCCCACACAATGTGAACAATATCTGTACCTATGCATTGTATAATCTACTGCTGAACTCCACTATGAAACCCCTGGGGATATATTATATAAATAGGCGTTAGTGTCTGGTAGGTGGTTGAACTGGTTACTGCCTGGTTGAGTGATTATAATGGGCTGTAGCTCGGTGGCTAAACTAATGCCTGTTGCATATGAGTGTGCAAAGATGACCAGAGGTCTCACTTGTGCAAAGTCCTGCCTGCAGATAACTTAATTTGGTTCTGTTTAAAAACTGTGTTTACATTCTCTCTTATTTCCCAGATGTACCCCTTATTTCCCTTTTAAAGCTAAGTGCCCTGCTCGTTTTCTTCCCAAAAAATCCCCCTCTCTAATAATACCAATTTCTCTATGCTTTTCCATGCTTCTGCGCATTTTACCTATCACCAGGTTTTTCTCCCCGCAGCATTTCACCATTGTGTTTCCTTCTTCTTTAGGACCCTCATTGGTTCAGGTATCCCAGGGTCTGCTAATTCAATTCTGACCAGCTCTCCCCAAGATGGTCAATGTCCTTCTGAAATGTATCTTCACTTGGGATCTCCCAGAATCTTCCTTTTTTCTCCAAGGTCTTCCCAGAACTGACAAAGGCCAACAGGGATGCTAGCCTTTTAAATTGTATTTTTGCATCCTCTTGTATGGGCTTTGTTGAGAGGCAGATGAATACATCATCCATAGTTTCTGCTCCTCCCCCGGCCCAATCCTGCACAGGTGAGAAGTGTTACTCACTAAGACAGCCGTGCCGCCGTTATCCCAGGCACGTGCAGCAGGGGATGGACACAATATAAGATGAAGATGGAAAGAGTAATCAAACTAACATGGTAACAATACATGTGCCTGCATTAAGCACGAAGCAAATGTGCACTCAACATGAAGAACATGCAAACTATGTAATATATGCACTTATAGATTAAGAATATTAACATAGCATCCATAAGACATGAAGAATATTAACATTGGCAATGTATAAGTTGAATGCAACATGGACAACACGCAAATATAGCTCACTAGCCTGGAAAGCAAGAGTGTAGCGGGCCACCATATTCTTTCAAATGGAAACCGCAACATGCATCTAATTTAACGAAAGGCCTCAAGGCTTCACGAGAACTCAAAATACTGAAATCCCCAAAGCACAGATCTGTGCAGAGAACAGGCAGTAGCTGGCAACCAGAGTCAAGGTTACCATGAAAAAAGGGAGGGTCAGAACAGAGCACCGAAGACAGGAGATAGCAATTCCCAGGACTCAAGATGTAGTCTCCCAGATTACCTAAAGTTTAGACGAGCACAACCGACCATTGTGAGCCAGGTGCAAGCTAACAGTAAGCCCAAATAAGCCATGCAGAATAACTCAATAGTGTCCCCAGTGGTAAAATAAACCATAACACCCACATTAATAGTATTTAAAACCCTAATAGATGCAGGGTAAAATAATGCCAAACACGGTCCCATCTTACATGACCCACACTCGGCGAACACTGTCTATTCAATAGAAGCTGACACAGATAGGACATTGCCTTACTCCCTACTCATACACACAGACATAAGACACCACACAAGGTCAAGTACAAAGGAAGCACTCTGCCTCATGGCCTAGGAATAAGGGATGGTAGCTTTGTTAATTGAAAGGAAAAGCAGTTCATGGCCTCTCTCCCCCTACTACTGTCTGGCTCATGTCTTAAAGATTTGTCAGTTGTCCAGGGTTGGTTAGCAGAACACTAACCAATTAGAGGCCCTGGTGTTAGGCCGCCCATCAAGTTGTGTGTCAACCAACCCACTGTCGGAAAAGTGACATAGTATAACCTTTGTCAATATAGGGTGGTCTTAGGAGAAGCCAACTGGCAAGTATTAGCCAATTACAGCATGTAAACCCTCTAAAATGTATATGCAGACAAGCCCACTAACCAATTCCCATTCTTTGTAGGTTTGGTGATATGATAATGTAAGGTGACTATATTGATGATGCAGGTGTGGCATAAAAGCAGCTTGTAATCATCTGGAATATGAGAACTCTGAGATTGTAATGCTTGTATGCTGTCCCTGCTTTATTTAGATGACAATAAAGCTTGATTCTGTCTTGCACTTTGTCTACTCCTGTTATTGAGTCTTGATTGAATGGACTCCCGACCCTCTGGGTAATTTGGTACTTTCGTAGGCCACCTTAACAGCTTTAAAGTCACAGCCTGAACCTGAAGATGTGGGGTGTGCTGCTCTCTGATTGGCCCAGGGGTTCCTTGTCAGGTGGTCTTTCAGTTGACGTGCATAAGCTAATATTAGGGTTATCAAACATTTTAGATTTCAAACTTACCTAATTATGCGTTTGCTTTCATCCCCTGCACTAGGAGGCCTCCCAGACTGCCTGTACCTCTCTGGGGTATTCTTTGTGCTCAAACTGCATTTTATTTGCACATGAATCTTCTAGAAAACCTGAGGATGGGATCACTACTTTTTATTCTTCTGCTGAGTATTCATTGCAAAGAAATTATAACAATATCACTCTTCTGGCATTTGCCAGAGAATCAGAACAATCATAAATCCCTCTGACCCTCTTGCAAATGGTGCACACTTGTTTTCTTTTTCTTGGCAGACAGAGAAATTGATTGTATTTTTGTTGGTCAGATCATCTTTACTAATACTTTTATTCACATTGGTGCCAGAAGAAACAAAGTAACAAGCCCATTGTCTGTGTAGTTACATTGCGTGTTACTCATTTGCTTAAAGTAAAGACGCTGAATTCTATCATCTGGCCATTGGAAGGTTCCAGCTCTCTTGGACCTATAAGCTTGTTTTCCAAAGAGGTTTCCTGCCTCTTGGGATCTTGGGGTTCCCCAGTGGGAGCTCCTAGAGTCCCACTGAGACTCTAGGATGGCATCTTATTCATAACCCAGAGCCTAGCGCCTGCTACAGACAGGCTCTATATGACTATCAGAAGGCCATAAAATTGGCCAAGTCCCTATACTTCGCCACAGGCATTACCTCGGCTACCTGCTCCTCGCAGGACATGTTTAAATTAGCTAAAGAGCTCTCCTTGCCTCTTCGTCCTTTGATTGGCCCTTCCCACTCACAGACATTGTGCAGTCAAATCAGTGCTTTCTTCCTGAACAAGATCGCTAAGATCAGGAATTCCAAAGGGGAGAACGGAGCAGGCAGCTTACATACTGTGCTTCTGATATCAGCATCCCCTAGAGCTCCCCTAACCTCTACCTTCCTTTTTGAACCCATTACAGCTGAGACTGTGGTCAAGGCTATTAACAAACTAAAACCATGATCCCCTGGTGACCCGATCCCTCTCTATCTGGTTCAAGCTCTAACTGTCGAATGTGCTCCTCTTTTCACAGCTGCCTTAGAGTGTTCATTTACGAAGGGAATTATTGCAGGCCCGCTAAATAATGCCATCTTTCTGCCCCTTTTAAAAAGCCTCAACTTAACCCAGAACTGTCAGATAGCTACCATCCTTTTTTATTACTTCCTGTACTTATGAAGGTTATGGAAACCATTGTTACCCCTCAGCTCTAGCCAACTACACTCTTTTCAAGCTGGTTTCAAACCGCTTATGTGAAACAAGTCGGTTATGATCTTGGTTATTGATGATCTAGCACTGATGCATGACCATGGGGAGGTCATAGTCCTGATTCTCCTTGACCTCCCCATGGCTTTTGACACAATCGACCATTCCATCTTGGTCCAATGGCTGGAACAGATTGGGGTGTCAGTTGCGCATTTGGCATGGCTCATCTCTTTGCTATCAGATCGCCAGCAGATGGTCTCTTTGGTCCCGTTTGTTTCCACTGCCACTTTGGATTCTTGTGGTGTCCTTCCGGGGTCCTCTCTTTCTCCTCTTCTTTTCAATCTTTATTTGCTGTCCCTTGCAGACCTCGTCTCATCCTACGGCATCCGCTTCCATACTTGCGGATGATACTCAGCTGATTTTCTGCCTCGCATCTCAAACTCGGATCCTCCCTCGAAGTTTAGGGAGTGTCTCGCAGGGAAAGGAATCTGGATGGCGGAAAACTGGGTTAAGCTAAATGGTGGGAAGGCTGAGGTCCTTGTGATCAGAACTACTGATCCCCGCTCTGTCTGGGATTGTGATGTCTGGCTGGTTTCCGTTGGCCCTCTCCCCACCCCCAGTGCTGCAGTGAAAAGCCTAGGGATTAATCTTCTCACCACAGGCTCGCGCAAGGCTCAGATCGCCATGGTTTGTAGTGCTGGCTTCTTAAGGCTAAAAATACTGAGAAAAGTTCTGCCTTTCCTCCAACCTTCTTACCGGGCTACTGTTGTCACAGCCTCCACTATGGGCTCCCTACACTACTGCAAAGGAATCTACCTTGGGCAACTGGAATTTCTGATCCAGAGACTCCAGATTCTCCAAAACTCTGCAGCATGGTTGGGCACTGGGTGCTCCTAAGCTTACTCACTCAGAAAATCTTTTGGCTAAACTCATTGGACTCCAGTTAAAAACCAGAATCTTTTCAAGGTCTTGTACATTGAGAATCGAGCTGTTCACTCGATAGGTCCTGCATTTCTGCAGTCCAAAAGTCAAAGCATATGCTCCTTCGCACATACTATGCTCTGCATCAAGAAATCTCTTGGTGATCCCCTGTTTCCGTAAGACTAGGTCCACGGGTCGCTCTTTATCTGTCTTGGTACCCTTGTTGTGGAATTCTCTTCCTCAGTCCTTCCGAGAGATCCCTGATCACCTACATTTTCGGAAGGTGCTGAAGACGTCTATGTTTAGGGTTTAATCTCTGCCATCTTTGTGGTCTTCCTGTCAGTGCCCAGATGCCTCCGGGCCTTGGTTCTATTGTGCTTTATAAACATAAATACATACATACACTGTGATAGGCACCCGCCCCAAGAAGGGACAACTCGTACAGAACACCAACTAAATAATTCACATGAGTTTCTAACAGAGCATCACATTTGCAGAGTTCCCAGAGTATTCCTTTAATGTGCCTGGCAGTTACTCACACACGTCAGTGGTAAATGAAAATACGTAAAGAGCACATTGTGGTGTCTAATGGTTCAAAAAAGGCAAATGCACATCTGCAATTCACTTTGTTACATGGAACATCATTACATGGAAATTGTGAGGAATGAGACTTGGACACAGAGGACTCATGGTGATTGGCATAAACGTGTATTAAATAATAACGGGGTTGGAAAATGCCACACTATCCCTAATCTAAGAGGTATTTTCCTACCTCAACCAAAACTAAGAGTCTGTCAGGTATCAAGTTGCCCAAAGCAAAAATGCCCTGTGTCCAAAATCCTATTCTAGCCCTTGCATTCCAAAACAAATTCAATTCTAAGGCGTTATGGGTATTGTTTTTGGCTTTGAAAGTGCACAAATGTTCAAGTTCAACAAAAGGTATAAAGTTCCAAATGATCTCTCAGAAGGACTGAGGGAGGGAATTCCACAATAAGGGCACCAAGACAGAGAAAGAGTGACCCCTGGACCTAGTCTTACAGAAGAGGGGGATCACCAAGAGATTTCTTGACGTGTTACCTGCACTTCTCCCCCCCTAACCTCCTGTCGGCACATCTCCCATTCCATTTCCCTGCACTTGTGCGATCTGAAAAACACAGTGCCCAGTAAGATCATTGTTTTGCCCCCCCTATATTTTCCCCTCCTTATCTTTTTGTGCCTAGAATCACTTGTGTACAGGCCCGTTAGAAACGTCATATCATATCATAATGTTCACAGTTCCAAAGGGAATGACTCCTTCCCACAGGATAGTCTCCGCCAAAAATAAAAGATAAAACAATAACCAAGTTCTTTATAGCCCAAGAGGATATCTCCCACCTCTTGTCTTGTAATTCACTCCAGGGGAAATGACTTCCTTCCCCAGGTCTTTTTCCACATTCAATACAACTCAAATCTTAACGGTATACTAGAGAATACATTTCCTTATGAAAATTGCAATGGGTGATTTCCCGGCTTTCATCAGTGAGGTTGCATAAAAGGAGCTCTACCTTGAACTTTACTAATACCCAAACATATTCACTACCCCACTTGAAAGAGCGGAAATCAGTGGAAACAAGTCTGTGATCATTGAACACGTTTCGGGGAGGACTATCTTTGGCCAGCAAATGCTCATTTAACGTGCCATAGCTTTTAGTTTGTGAAGGCTGATGCTCACATTGTGAATGTGTGCATAACATCAGCCCCCTTGTGCTGTCATTGTTTAGCAACATCCTCGGTCAAGCATTGGACGGTGGGCGTGAGTCGCTGCAGATTAGCAAGGAATAGGTTTATTAGGCTCTTCTCAGGAGAAACAAAGAAAGACAGTCAGTGGGGAAACTAAAACGCCTAAATAACCACTTAAGGAACGCTATTAGTCTTACTTCCCAGAGTCATTGGCCCACTCCCCATGGTGTGGTGTCCCATTTCAATTGAAAAATATGAAAGGCCTTATGTCAAGACTGATCGGAAGTGCCTCTGCTCGAAATGCTGATTATACACATTCTTGTGATCAGGGTACACCATCTTAGACACAGTGGGCCTCATTACGACCCAGGCGGTAAGTTACCGCCTGGGCCGTGACTTTACCACCATGGCGTAAACTACGTTTACGCCATGGTGGTTGGCGGACTTACCGCCCCATTCCGACCTTGGCGGGGCGGTAAGTCCCCAATCCCCATTTACCCTTCCCCATTCCCATTTTTGCCCCATAGGGTATAATGGGAGTGGGGAAGGCGTTAATTACGCCACCGTAAATTACGGTGGCGTAATTAACTCCATGGTCCCTTAGCGCCATGGATTTTAACACCTGCTAAAAGCAGGTGTTAAAAGCGCCATGGCGCTAAGGGACCTCGTACTCAGGCGGTAAGGGTCGGCGCTGTTAACGCTGCCGTTAACCCCTTACCGCCTGGGTCGTAATGAGGCCCAGTGTCCACAGCCGTTGGGAGATGAGGTATTAGGGGGTCGTAGAACCACATACCCGAAAAGGTAGCCTCTACCCACCCCCAGTATGCACATGGGTAGAGAACTTGCATAGCAGGCGGTGCCTTGCTGTGTAATGGCATTTCACACACGTTTTAAATGGCAAGTCCCTGGGGATCTTCCTCTTCCCTCACTCACATGTGCATGTGGACAATGTGCAACAATGCCCGACCATCTTTTGCTCACTGAGCATCACCTCACTGGGCATTTTGTTGTACACCCTGCCAATGCTTTTTTAGTGGTGAGTTGCCAGCAAGGAAAGTTTACTTTTCGACCATGTGAGGGAGAAGGTGGACGTCGTGACAGTGCAGTGTAGCACACCTACCAAAATGGAGTTTTGGTCTATGTTTACTTAAAGGACTGGGGGCTTTGGCATCAGATAATGTTATGCTATGCCACCTGGTTAGATACTTGCAACATGTGTTCAGTACGTCACTCCCCTCGCCCTTTTGCTATTTTAATGTCTGCTTAGATAGTTGGTAATTTATTTATTTTTCTTTTGAAACTTAAGGAAGAATGAGCAGGCGATTGACTTATTACTTGTTACTGCTTAGTTTCCAACTGCAGGTTTATTTGAATTTTAAAACAGCAAGCCTGCCTGTTAGATGTCTAAGGTTTATTGTTTTCACCGCTCAGCTGCTGTGCCAGAGGCTGTGATTTTCTGTACTCCATGACAACACTGATGTGCATTTATGACCGTGTTTCTACCTGCTGGGATTTGTCATTTTCTGCTCTGCATGATAACAGTGATTTGCATTAGGGAACTGAGCCTCAGCTCTGCTAGGTTAGAGGGTGTGCTAGTATGCTTTGCTGTGATTGTAGGCAGCAACTTATGCTGAATGTTTATCCTTTATCTAGGCATGCGTGCGGGTATTGAGCAATATAATATGATCACTTCATCATACATTGGAAGTGCTGGGCATGAAAGTGAATGTGCCATTTTCGAATCTAAGAAGGATGCTTGCCTGCCTTTCTTTAGTTGTTTTTTGCAGTATTTGAATGTATTCTATTTATTGAAGAACCACAGTGTTATTTTGAACAGAAATGACTTACAGACTGAACAATAAAAAGTGGCTGCAGACCTTGGGTAGGGGATGTTCACAAACAATCATTTTTGTAGCTGGTGAGGAAGATGTTGTAATGAAGGGGTACATGGGCACATAGACTTGGGACAGGGATCGGAGTACACTGTGCTTCAGGAGCTGGTGGTGGAGATGGAGAAGGAAAAGGAGCAAGAAAAAAGGGTTACAATAGTGATGAAATCATTTATTGTATTGTTTGTAATTTCTAAGGGGACCTGCTATGGGGCATGTATGCAGACAGTGGTGGATGCAGACACTTTAACATACTTTTTATGGGTTTTATTTCTTTCCATGTAAAATAATAGGCACTTGTATTGAAAGTTTTCATTAGCTATCTAAGACCACTAAAGTTTATACAAAAAACTACTGTGAGCCACAATTAAGCCACAACACAGAGTTTATGTTTAATGTTAGAATATAGAGTGAGTTTAATCTGAGGTGTGTGCTTTGTGGGTGTGGACCTCCGTTCTCGTTGCCCAAAATAAGCCCACTTATTAAGAAATGAGTGCACGTTTGTCCGTTAAGCAATTTCATTGTATACAAACGGCCAGAAGGGGCTAGACGGCACTGTAAGTTCAGAACTAACCCGATTCTCTCTGAACCACACAAACATTACACATTATATACAGTTTGCAACATTTAACACACTCCTACATATTCTATTACAAAGTAATCTCCCCAAACTTGATTGGTAAGCCCTATACAAGAAAATATAATCCCCCCAAGTTCCCACGCTCTCATTGAATACATTCATTTAATCATCAAATCTTTTCAACACACATTTGTGTGAACTCGTATTAACAGCACACCCCTTTTTTCGTGTTCTTTCCATAGTCAGTTTGACATTATTACATAGTTGCAATTCATGTACAACAAACCTAATTTATTACAAGTTCCATCTGGTCGGGGACCTCTAACCTTGGTTGTGATGCACATGGCTTTACAAGGACAACAATATGAGGAGGGAGTTAAACAAACAAGTTCCCTTTCAACCACTGATATCCATCTTATCCACCCAGATGTGCTGACGTCCCTGGGATCTCCCATTTAATGATAATCTGAAATGACTACCATTCGAACATGCATGGCCTCTGTCCACATCCTGGTCATTCCTGAGAACCTGATTGAAACTGATAAACCATTTGTCAATTCTGCACCCCTTGAACTGAGTTTATTAACTGGCCTCAAGTTTACCTCACCAGGTGGCCGGACTTCCCTGGCCACTATATAACAAAATCCCATGTACTCCAGAAGATTACATCTCCTCTTCACAATAGAACCAAGTCGTAAACCCTGGCCTGTCCACAGCTGACCATTTAATGTTATCACAACTACCGAATACCCTATAGGTCTTTGCTTTGCCAAGTTTCTGGAGCCTGGAAGAAGGAAGATGTAGATTTCAGCAGCAGGGTGCTCCACCAGCATCAGGAAAGTGAGTGGATCTGACTGTCTTTATGTGCTGCCAGCTGTCTCTATTTATGCTGTAAAATGACATAATAAGGGGGTGTGTGGGCCATTTTAGCTAAGCTTGCCCCTTTGAGCTGGGATAGGGTCAACACTTCATCTCCGCCTTGCATTTGGGGTGATTGGATCAAGGCCGGATGATGTCACATTTTATGATTTGCTTTACAGTCCTCAGAGACCTCCTTTTAGCCAGCCACTGGTCTCAAAATCAGATTTTACACTAAACACACATTTCTACATTAGTCACCTTTATATAATTCACACACAAAGAGGCCATTTTTTCTTTAGCATCTTTTCATCAAAATCTCGCAGCTGTAGGATCTTGTTTTAACTTTCTACAGAATTTTGTCCTTTTTGCTAGGCACACAGTTTCCAAATTTTATGCAACTTTCCACAAATGTGCGTGTTTAACATAGGGATAGGCGTGTACATTTTCACAATTCTAACAGTAATACATTTTGCATAAAATCACATATCTTGCCATTCCAGTCCAGAACATGTCACACAGTTCTGCCGCCTCTTCACACGTGGAGCTAGAAATTAAATTAACAACTCTGTCATTTTTATATTTTTCACCATTTTGAATAGCATGTTATAAGTCTTTTAAAATGTGTTCTTTGTTCATGTTTAGCAACAGATGGTCGCTTGGCTCTGCCTCTTTTTGTCTCCCTGCAGTCCAAGGCATGCCCTCCTGGCTTGTTCCTTCCAAGAGAGTTTACGACTGCCTTCAAACCTCCAGTTTCCTGGGCTGCAACTTTGTCGTTGTTCCTTTGCCTTCTGTAGACAAGATTCTGTTCTAACCTGCAATTAACACCTCCCTGTGAGTTTCTGCTGGAAGGAAGGCCCCCTCTTGGAGAAAAACCTGCCTTTCCAGTTTTTTGCAGCCAGCCAAGCTGATTAACCTTTAAACCTAGCAAAAGCCACATTTGTTGCATCCCATACAAATACATTTCTTTCTTGGCCTTAACATCTGTGGAATCAAAAACACAACTAAAATCTGTATTCCTTTTTGGCAACCATCCTTTTTCTGTTTGCTAATCCAGCAGGCTTTTGAATTCTAGCTCACTTTTAAAGTTTCATCAGTCTCCTCTGACAGCTGTCATTCAAGCAGCCCCGGGTACTGCACCCAGATTTTGGTATAGAGGCTGTCAGTTTTCAGACTTTGGGCCTGATCACGACTTCGGCGGTAACCCTTAAATCCGGCGGTAGCGCTAATACCGCCGGATTTAAGGGTCTGCCGAATCAGGGCTTCGGCGGATTTCGCCCTAGCTCTGAGCTGGGGGGAAATCCGCAGAAAATTCGCGCTATTACCGCCGGCGGTAAGAGTGCGAAAATTCCCCATTGAGCCCAATGGGGATTGGGGCATTCCCGAATGGGCTCAATGGGGAATGGGGAATTACTTTACCGCCGAACTCATGATCTGGCGCTATTAGCGCCGGGGAGCTCGGCGGTAGGGCTATTACCGCCGGTGGTAATACCGCTGGCGGTAACGGCCAAGTCGTGATCAGGCCCTTTGTATGTTTCACAATGTTTCAATTGACACATGAATTTTAGCACCAGGCAAGATTGTGAATGTTGAAAGTGTTGTGTTATAGGCATTTTGGAGTTTTTGGCAACAAAGCAAATGTCATTTGTAGGCACATTTTTGGGTTTCATTTGCAAAATGCTGCCTCTCTCTCTGCACTATGTTCGCTGGTTATGGAACGCACTGGCACATTTATGCAGGGTGTGCTCCATTCCACTGCACATGCACCATGGGTAGCAGGTTGTGCATCCCTCTTTTTGTGTGCTGAAGCACACGGTTTTGGTAGGTTTTTGTAGGTTATTGGCGTGCACAAGTGTTTTGCCGCCATTGTTGCTGTTTCTTTCCCCATAACTGGCAGGGTGATGCCACATAGCACAGCTAAGTGGGTCAATTCATCCCACAACAGTGATGCCTTTTCTCATTTCCAGATGAGTGAATTCAGAAACCCGTAATACGTTACAGACACAGGGCCTTATTACGAGTTGAGCTGTATCCCGGCGGTAACTGCCTGGGCAAATAGAGCTACTGCCAACCGGTCTGCTGGTATTACCACCGGATCACAGGTTCGGTGGTAGCAGTAACTTCCCATTCCACATTGGGTCCCAATGGGGCATTTTTGGTGCAATCACTGCACGCTAATACCGCCGGTGATAATTGCGCCAAAAAATTCCTTTCTTCTGAGTATTTACCCCCAGCTCAGCGGTGGGGTTAATGCTGCCAGACTCGTGATAGGGCTATCCCTTAAATGTGGCGGTAATACCATTACTGCTGCATTTTAGGGCTACCACACAACTCGTGATGAGGCCCACAGTGTTAGTTACATCCCTTTCTGAACTTGCAACGATTTGCTCTTTGTCTGACCTGACTAGATGTTATCTCGGATGAGTATGAAATCCTAGAAGGTGGCATTTGTGAAGTTGTTATCACCTACAGCTTTCTTGCTAGGCTTATTCATATTTTGAAGCTGTGATCTTGAGATTATGATACTCCTTGATGTTTGGGTGCAATTTGTATAAACACATTTCTTGCAATTAGTCCTGCTCGAATTAGTTCAAGCAAAACTTTAAACCCTCAAACTTTGAGTGGTTAGAAGTCCTTCAAAATTCTAACATTTCAGGTGATCCAACCAAAAATAATTAAGCAGGTAGAAGTCTGTTGTGGAGGGTGTGCTACCATCCCACACAGAGCGCTAAAACCTGCTCATTACCTTGAGTTTTTGAAAAACATATTTTGTGTGAGGTTGGGCTCTCTTGTACTGGAAATGCAATGCTTTAAGTATTTCCTGCTTTTGAAATATGTGTTTTTATGTTTCTCACATAAGTGGGAAAACCTTCTAGAAAAAGAAAAAAACACAACTTTGAATACAGAGGTGACCAATTGGGCCAGTGACCAATGGTAATCTTCAAAGTGACGGTACATGGCAGCATGGATTCTCCTCACAGTGCCTGGGGTTTGCAGCAAGTTTTATTACAAGTGGCATCCTAAAGTTGACATGTCATAACTTTTTTGCAGCTGTGACTCACAGGTATTTGGTGTGCCTCGGAGGGCTAGTTTTAGCCTCAAGATAACCATATGAGGGATCTATGAGAAGTTGGGCGGTATCCCAGGGCTAGTTGCCCTGGGATAGCACCCAACGCTAATAGCGTTACCGCAACTTGGTCTGGCAAGCCAGATCACGAGTTGCGAGTGGGGGTTGGTAAGTCCCCATTCCCATTGGGTCCATCAGACCCAACAGAGTTGGGGGCGCTATTGCCGCCATTGGTAATAGCAGCGAAAATGGCCCTAACACCAGCACATTCACCTCCAACTCAGAGCTGGAGGTGAATGCCCTGGAACACAGGATTGGACGGAGCGGTGAATGCATCAGTAATAACGTTATCCCTGCATTTTAGCACTCCACCCAACTCGTGATGACACCCTGTGTGCTAAAAATTAACACCCAGTGTGGGCTATTCCACAACAAGGCTATGCAGTAAAGTAGGCACAGAAAAAACAGTCCACAAAGGATTTGTGGGGACAACTAATTCTGTCCCCAGGCCAAAGCTTTGCCCTGACTTCGGGCATGTATGGCAACTGTTATCTGGAAGCGCCGGCTGCTTATGACACTGTATCAGTGCATGCAGATGCTAGCCATTGCCTATTGTTCTTGGGTTCCCGTTTATGGACGGTGTGCACAGTGGCCCTTTCCTCAGCCTGCCGGTGAATCACAGGGCCTCACTGTGCTATCCTCGCCTGACAGTGACCTTGCTGCTACCTAAGGCCTAAGCATATACCCTGCCAACTTGCAAAGAATTCTGATTTAAAAGTTGAATTCTTCAAGGGATCCATCCACCACATTGTGTGTCCATTCCACACCAAGGGATTACAAACATGTACATGGTTTACATGGCTATCACTTTTTTTGGCAAAAATTGTGGCTTGTAGCATGTCCTATATTAATGAGCATTCACCACCACCTCCATTGCTATTCAGACACACTATAAAGTCATGATAGTGGTAGAAATATGCACTTATATCTTTATTTTCTTTTTTGCCTTAGCCAGTTATTGCACACTGTAGCTGAAGCACTGGAAGACTGGCATCTCAGTTGGGAGAATACAGCCCAGATTTTGAAGGTGACTGGTTTGGAGGCCTGGGTGGATCTGCCTCTCAGGCTGTTCCATAGTTCCCTGACCAAACGGTTGACTCTTTTGCTGCCATCTGCTCTTCTTCTGGAAGTCTTCTTCGGCTTTTTATATGAACGTGTTATCCATCTGCGCCGCTATGTGGTTCGGTCCGTCATGTGCGCGTTACAAATATAAAAAATAAAAATCAAATCAACTGATTAGTACAGCAGGTTCCCTCTTCCTCCCAGATGAGTTGCATTCATTCGCCAAAGGCCACAGAATTTAAATGCAGATACGGATGATCTTCATGGGCTGCGCTCAGCATTTTGTAGAAAATGACCCCACACCTTCTTAAGAATTTAGGAACTATCGTATATGAACATTAGTATATTCAGCTTGTTTTCCATAGGGCGGGGTCAGCCAGGGCTGCCGCCACTGGATAGGAGGGTCTTTACTGAGGTGTCCACTGGGGATTGGATCATGGCTGGCCGAAGGTCATAAGGACATGTTGAGGTTTATTCAGTCATAACATTACCAGTTACCCTTTAAGTGCCTGCACAGAGGGGCCGAGAGAACAGAAATGTATTGGTTTCCAATGCAATTTGGGACATACATATTCGTCTATTGGCAAAATGGGGCATTTGATTTTTAATGAGAGCACACAACGGTTGACATTAGTTGCATTGAAGTGATAGGGTTGACTGGTCTGTTCTGCACTGGTTCCCTACAGACAGCTCCGTATACTATGTTCTGTTCTGAATACATATGTTCAGGTTGTAGGTGAAGAAAATGCTAACAAGATTCCAGTTTAATTTGCATTTCATCTAATGTCTGAGACAAAACCCAGTAGAGTATTTTTGTACTTCAAAATAGGTCCTTCCTTGTTAAGGGCGGGACATGCATTCACTCTTACCTGGAGGATGACTCGTGAAGGTAAGGATGGCCCGACCCTGAAGCCACCCTCCAGCTGAAAGCATAGGACCCTGGTGAACCGTGGGACGGTAAGTCCCTTGGAAAGCCTGGATACATAGCCCTAGACACCACCTAGATGTGATTGCAGCGTCTGGAAGATGGTATCACCAGGTAGGTTAAGGCTGAGAAAGCAAGCACAGTCTTTCTAGAGAAGCAGAAGGCAGGGTGCAGCGGCAGTATCAGAGGCGAAGGCAGTTAGGCAAGGAAGCAAAAGATAAGAAACCTAAGCAGGGAGCTGGCTCTGGCCAGGGAACCAAAAGGATGAGGAGGAACGTGGAGACAGCAGCAGGGACAGGAGCAGCAAGAAGAGGGCACAGCATGACAGACCGACCACAGGATACATTAGGGTTGCGACGTGAGCGGCGTCGGGAGCAACCCCACTATAAACCTCACCACAATAGTGTACGGTCGACATCTTGGCATGGGCAAGAACAGCACCGCCATGTTGGGAAGGGAAGTTTACAGTGCCCGTGACTTGGTGTTGCTCACCTGGACCAGCAAAACAAAAGGGGTGATGACTGGAAGGTTTCAAATTAATTTTAACCCCTGGCATTGCTCTAGGCAGCCCTCCAGACCATCATTCTTCGCCTGCCAAGCGATTACAAATGGGGAAAGACCATATGCAAATCAGGCTTGGTCGCACCGCAAGCTACTCCTCAGAGATGAAGCCCAACAAGGCCGAAACATGTTTGGGGATGCTTCTGGTCTTGTGCAGAAGGGATGTGGCCAAGCAGTTCCAGCCCCTTTTTGGGTGGAACCAAGCCTGGTTTGCATATGGCCTTTCACCTGTTCTAGTGGCTTGGCTGGCAAAGAACGATGGTCTGGGGGGTTGGCCAGAGAACTGCCAGAAGTTAAGATGAATTCTAAACCTTCCAGACATCACGTCTTTTGTTTAACTGTAGTCACCTAAGTGGGACCGGTATGCCCAGATATGGGTTCCGTGCCTGCTGGGCCTAGAGACCCACTCTACTCTGCAGTGATGAGGCCCAATGAAGCCGAAACATGTTTGGGTCTCGTGCAGAAAGGATGTGATGAAGCAGTTCAGGGTGGACTCTCCCTTTTGGGTGGGACAAAGCCTGATTTGCATATGTTCTTTCCTCTTTTGTAATGCCTTGGCAGGTGAAGAATGATGGTCTGGAGGGTTGCCCTGAGCAGTGTGACAGTCAGGGATTTAAGTGGGCCGGGGCCCGCCAGGGCTGAGCCCTGGCTGTCTCCAGAAAGGGCTCCCGAACCAGGGCCCTGCCGGGGCCCACCCCCGACTAGCCCCGGCCAGCCGACACCTCAGGTAGCCCGTGTAAAGATTGCACGGTAACAAGAAAATGAAAAGCCTTTGCCTTTTCTTTTTTCTAAACCGAAGTGCTGACACCTGCAAGCAGCTGATGTCTATGTACTCGAAACAGGGGGAGGGCTGGACTGCCCAGCTCTCCTTTTGTTTCGCGTAACTAGTCATCACCCAGCATGCTACTGGGTGATGACTAGTTACTCAACAACAAAAGGAGAGACTTGGTCCTCCTGTTTCAAGTACAGACCTTTCATCAAGGGGCTCCACTTTTCGACTTGGAGTTTGGAAATAGGGCTGTATGCCACCTGGTTGGTCTGAGGGTGAAAAAGAAGTTAAAAATAAAACAGCGAAAGGTTACGGGAATTATCCATTAGTTAGAATGTTGTCATTCTATAAGGTAACATTCGATTGTAGGGGAAAACAAGAGTTTATTTCTATAAGGCCTGTATGTTTGCCAGGCTGCAAAATATTAAGGGTCTGTGCACTTTTATATTTTTCAAGAAAATAATTAACTAATTATTTGTGGGGTGGGAGTGAGGTTAATGCATAGAAACATAATTGTATTGGTTTGTTTTGTAGGTCAAGGTATACCATGTAGGTCTTTGTTAACAAAGTGGACAGGGATTTTCTCTCCAATCCTGATTGATTGTAAAGATAATACAGCATGTAGAGCTGTACATGGGCAAGTACATTATAAGCAAAGAAGATGTTTCCTCTGAAGGATTCCTAGTAACATCTTAGACAATGACAGAAAGATTTAAGTTGTCTATTATGTCACTCATAAACATGTGATGGGAAAATAAACTTCCTGACACTTACACATGCAAAATACTATTGTATATGTGCCCTAATACATCTCTTTCGCACCCCCTGACCTGAATTAGGGACCAGCAGCTCCAGCGTTGAAGAGGAGAGTCATGTGGGCCTCCGTAAAAGAAAGTAGACAGTCTAGTCAATGCTTTGTCTGCCTCCCTCATGTGTATTTCCTCAGCCCCTCTAAATACACAAATACAATGGTTCTGATTTACAAAAACGTTTTACAGTGGCACAATCCCATTTTAAAAGGCTTTGTAACTCGGGACCAATGACTCTTGGAAACTCATTCTTTACCTCCATGCAATTTATTTCCCCACTATCCCTTAAAATAGAAGCTATTGCTGGCCAATCACCCTCTCTCACCTCCTTTTTGTTACACCCCTATCCCACAAAAACGCAGAAAGAGTAACTTCCATCCCGCCCCTCTCCTCTGGGCCCCCATGTGCAGCTTGCCCAGCTCAGAACAGGAGGCAGTGGCTTGGCAGGGCTCCTGCTGTGTCAGGCAGCAGCGGTGGGCTTTGCAGTAGGCATGTCAGGGTGCCAGGCCTGCTGCCGAGAGTGGCACTGATTCCCTGATCTGCTGCAGCTGCATCCCGAGGCACTGGCAGTGGCATGTCCTGATGCAGGCAGGTCACTATGATAGGTCTAAGGCTGAGCATAGTGCTGCGCCCCAACACAGCAGAAGCAGCTCAATGCCCAGCGGCAGATCTGCCACTGTCCTCGGCCGGATGCCGACAAGGACTCAGACCAAGGGGCAGTGCACCCCATCTACAAGTCTGTGGCGGACGGAGTAGGTAGCGCACACACGATTTTAGTTTTTCAGTGGTGTGACCTCATTGAAGTGAAGAAGAATATTTGTAACTTTGTGCTGGTTCTAATGTCGTAATTGCAAAAAATTCTAAGAACTTCGCATGGAACTTTTCCCGAACAAAACCTTTTCAAGGATCTAACTGCCAGGCTATTATGCAAGTCTATGCAAAAAGGACAAGCATACTCGTCCCTGGCACTTAAGGAGTTAAGGGTAGTCATCGCTTAATCGGTGTCAGCAAGCGAAGCAGAAAGCATTCATCACACTGGCCAGTGTTACACAGTATTCTGAGTGCTCATTGACTGATCAGGCAGTGCCACAGCAAAATAGGTCAGCTGGTACCCGCAGTGGCGGGAACTGTTTTGGCCCGGCAATTAGCCCAGAAGTTTCAGTTTGGCCTATCAATCAGAAACAGTCGTGGTGCCCGGGGCTGGCTCGTAATTCACTGTAACTAATAGGAAGGCAAGCTGGTGGCTGCGACTTATCCAGGGGAGAGGTAGCTGGCCGCTTGCCGATCACCTTCTGCTCTATTAGAACAGATGAGAAATCAGGACACAGGTGAAATAGCAGATGGGCCTCAGCATCAAATGATTTAAACAGAGCATTAGCATCGTTCAGCATTGCTACTGGCTGTTTTGCTGATGATGGCGTGGCTGGCATTTGCAGGGCGCCTCAGTAGCCATGCATGGCACGCGCTTGCGTTATGACGCAGGGAAACATGCTCCTACGGTTTCGCAGATAAGGACAGAAACACATACTTTGCCTTGAGCATGTCGCTGTGTAGTTGTATATCGAGGGATATCACTGTAATTCCTCTGCACGTGAGCATCTTTGCCCCACTCCATGCCTCGAACAACACGATTTCACGTGTTAACTCGTAATGGACGAATTCCCATCTGAAACCATCATGGAAACAGCGGGGCCTCCGCACCGGTTTACGTACACAAAATGAAAGCCTTCACTTTGAAAACTGTGGAATTGCCTATTAGGGAACAATAATGGGAAACTCTCAGTCCCTGCATTCGAAATATATTTCCATTCGCTGACCTAGAGAGTGCTGACGAATCGCACATACGAATAATAACAGCTGTACCTGCTGCCCACAGAACGAACGCGGCCTTTCAGCCATAGCTAATGGTGCTAGTTGTTCTGTATCATGAGCGCATGCGCCAATCTGTGACGAGTAATGATGACGGCATCGGCGCTGAACCAAGTGGGTCAATATTGAACATTGTTTCCTTTCCCATCATTTTGTGACGAAACTCACTTCACAAATGCATTGTCAGGCCCGAGGAGAAAAGACTGCCTTACTGTTGTTATCCTTACACTGAGATGTGTGAATGAAGTAAACACTGTCATTTTCCCTGTGAATCAATTAGTTCCTCGTTAAGCGTCTGCCTGCAGGCATCGGATGCTAGTGGGAAGTTTTGCAAACGCGTAGTACAGTCACTGTTCACAGGCCCCTGTGGCCATGACAACACGACGGGACTAACTAGAGCTCCAACACTCTCCCAGGCTATTTATTAAAACAGTGACGCAAAACATGGTTCGGCGTGCTCACGTGGCAATTAGGGCCGAATTAAAAAGTGGCTGGCCACGTTATTTTTTTTAAAAAAAAAATACTCTCTTTGCCAGAATTACCCACTGAAAAAATGCTGCGATTACTATTGAAATTCCGTATTCCACCCGGGTGTCTGTATGCCGTCAGCTGTTCCTGTGCACGCACAAATACATGTACGTGCGATGAGCATTGTCGGAAACGTACAAGCGGTTGATAGAACGGCACCACATATTACAATAACAACCCTGTTTCTATTTGGATTTTTAAAAAGATTTTGTTTCAAACAGTTTAGAATTAAACAAACTTTATTATTTGGTGTCCCTGGCCCTGATTCACGGATTGTTTTTCAATGGGATTGTGCCATTATACAATGTTTCTGTGAATCAGGTCCCCAGCCTTCAAACAAATAAAGCTTCAAATAAGCTTTGCATTTTCTTAATGCTGCGCCCTGTTACTCTTGGGTTTGGTGCGCATTAGAAATAAATAAACAAACAAACACATAGCATACAATATAAATAAGGTGCTGCTTTAATCCACCCATAGTTCCAAAAAAAACTCACAGAGGTATGTAGCACAGGGCCGTGGAACCGTTTGGAGTCCTGGAGTCATGCAGACTCCTGGTCCTGTCCTTGGGTAGCTGATTGGGTGCTTGAATGGAGTGTTGGGCAGAGTATTGAATTGTATTGTATTTTTATTTATAATGCGCACCTAACCCAGAGGTAGCCAGGCGCAAAGGCAGCAAGAGGGTTGCAAAACTTAGTTACATACAGTGGGGTGAGGTCCAGCTGCGGTTACAGTGCTGGACGTATCACGCCGAATAGGAAGGGTAGAACATATACATTATAGGCAATACTATATACATATTTACATTCAATGAGGTAAGGAGCCACATGGTAGTGGCGCATCCGGGCATCGGAAGGTCGTTACGAGTTGAGAGTTTTGAGCCAGTGCATAGTCCTGGCTCTGAACTGGTGGTAGGGTAGGTCCTCCCTGCAGGTAGGAGGAAGGGAGTTCCAGAATTGCGCTGCTTTTACTGGAAAGCTGTTGCCTCCAGACATTGTACGTTTGAACCTGGGCACCAGAAGAAGGTTGGAATTGGCCGTTCTAGAGGGGTGAGAGAGGGTGGGTCTAGTAAATCTGGAGATGAGGTATTGAGGGGCTGCTTGGTGGAGGCATTTATGAATCAGAGACACCGATTTAAGGAATATCTTGTCCTTGGTGGATAGCCAGTTGACAGATCTTCTGGAATCAGAGATATGGGCTTTCTTTGGGATACTGAGGGCCGCTCTAAGGGCATTATTTTGGAGGATTTGGATTTTGTTTGAATTATAGTTATTGCAACCTACATATAGAGTGTTGCAATAGTCCAACTTGGACAGGATCAGAGCCCTGGCCAGGGTGGTGCAGTTGGTGGGGGAGAGAAAGGGTTTGGCTGCCCTAATGAGTTTGCAAGTGTAGGAGGTGGTGGAGGCCATTGTATTCACTTGTTTGTTGAAGATAAGGGTGGAATCTAGATAGAAGCCGAGGGCTTTAACCTCCTTAGCTACCTTGATCTTGTTATCGTCAATTATGAACGATGAGTATTTGTGGTCCAGCTTGTTGAGGTAGTGTGTAGAGCCTAGAATAAGTAGTGTTCTTGCCACCTTGTGAGGGGTTTCTCCTGTCACTGGTAGTGGTGGTGCTGCTGTGTTTTGGCCTGAAGGGCAAGGTGGGATGGATTTGAACACATGGAGTTCAATGGAGCAGAATGGTCCCTCTACCAGTGTGGCCCCTGCATCTTTAAGGACTGTTTATCATCACTTGGTGACAAGGTCACATTTTCTTTGTTTTTTATCGACTCTCTCTGTTTGATTCACCAGGAACTTGATTGATGTGACGTTCTTTGTGGTATTATTTGACCATGCTTCTGTTTGCTGTGATTCTTTTTCTTTCTCTCCGGAATCCAATTTGATGGAGTGGTTAAATGGTGGAACATGGGTGGGGGCCCAATGTGTATTATCTAAACAGCAGTACTACTCTGTGGCCAATTTAGCAGAGTTTGGGCTTTCTTTTCAGGCCAGGTTATGGTCTGGGATATTGTCCTCCTTGTTAATCCCCTATACACCTCCTCAATCCCGCTCCCCTTTGGTTTTCAATTGCAGTGATTTTTATGTTTATCGTCTTGCAATTCCCTTTATTTAATAGACTATCGTATTTGACAGTTTACCAGATTATCGTTTCTTTTCATTTTTCTTACGGTTTTCTTTTTTCTTTTTTTCTCTTGTTCTATTCTGGTTTGAAATGGACATCGTCTCAGTTATTTTACTATATCATTATATTATGTTCAACACTTTGTCGTAAAGTGCAATAGAAATTAAAAAATGCAATAAATACAAATACAATAATTGTTCAGAACTTGAGTTTATGATACTGTTATTAAGGATTTTAAAGATGCGGCACACTCCAGACCAGGACTCTTTCAACTGGCCAGGGATGCAGCACACAATTACAACGCTTTTAAGTTTATTGCATTCAGATTCAATTTTTGAGAAGGCAGCCAACCTGTCTCACACCCCCCTTAACGTACACCCCATGTTGCAGTGGACCATGAACCAGGCCTGTGTGTAATAATGAAATATTTATTTCTTTTTAATTTTGAATAGAAATCACACACATTCAATATAGGGCGGCAATCACCAGGGTGGTGATAATTACACCGTAAAATGATAGAGTACACCTAATTTAACCTTCTAATATAAAATACGCAACGCACAATCGAATGAAAGCAAGATTATTTTTTGGATAGTGTTTCCAGATAGCACGATAGTTAGGCATTCCCCCTGCAACACTCTCCCAAACCCCTGTTAACCAAATTTTGTTTCGGTGGAGAGGAGTAGCAAGGAGTCAGGTATACTAGGAAAAAATCGGAATGAAAATCCGACCTACCCCCCTGAATGGGAGGCCAAAATCGGATTAAGCTCCCTTGAAATATGAGCAAAATGGCACTCAGAATTACTGAATGGTTATTTTACATGTGCGGTTGAACGGAAAAGGCAAGAATGTTTGTGGCAGTATCAAAGAAGCAAGAACACTTGTAAGCTACAAGGCAATGTACTAAACAACCGGCATACAGTTTAGAAAATCGACTTTGGAAGTAAAAAACAGTGCAGCAAGAATCACGCGGGCAACATTGCAATTGCTTCATTTCACGGGTTTAAAATAGGCAAACAACTTCAGAAATGAGCTAAACGGACAGAATAAAAAATCGGTTTTAATGCTAAGGTACAAAGGCACATAACAGGTATGATATAAAAGTGAAAGGGTGACTCTTGAGGGTGACAGTATGGGATTCTTATTGGAAGGGAGAACTCAGATTTTATAATGAAAGCAGTTACACAGACATAATCGGCTTTAAGAGGAAAATGACAGGTTCTACTGAGGCAATTTTTTAGTGACTAGATTATAAAAGAAAAGCACTGCCTGCGAAAAGGTTGATTTGCAATGTTAACCCATTCACACCGTGTGCTTCTTTATATGGGAATTAATTAATTTATTCCAAATAGTACTAAGGACCTATATAGCATAATGAAACTATATGGAAAGAATGGTGCCAACACATGGAGACTAACACAGATTTTCCTAAGGACAGGATAAACAGAGGATTCTGACAATTTTAAGAAGTTACTAGGATACTTATTGGATTTCTTATAGGGTTTCTTATGGGGTTGAACAAATTTCAAGGTAACAAAGCAATGGATGCAGCTTGTTGGTTACTAGGGAAGCTTGTTACTTGCAAAGAGCACTAGAATGGGGTAGTTTGGACAGCCAAGTCTTTGGACAGTGGAACAGGGGTCTGGTCACTGCGCAGCGGCGGTTCTCCTGTAGGGACTCAACGAGGCAATTGGGGTCTGGTCTTAATGGACAGCTGGGTGCATCAGCTGGGCAAAGCAGGTAGTGGGGCAAAGAACGTCTGGTCACTGGATAATCCCAAAAGTGGTTCAGCAGCCTTTCCCCCTTTCTCCCTGAATTATTGCGATTTTTGTAGAATTTAGTTCTCGAAGGTGGTTCTGCCTGCATAAGAGGTACTGCATGGATCAGGTTCAGCTACCTCTGGCCTGGCACTGGAATCTGGAATCTTGCAGGGTGAATGTGGAATGCCTGGACTCTGGATTTTGCGTGTTGGATTTTGAATCCTGGATTTTTTTTAATGTCCTGAATTTTGAATGTCTCCTCCATATATGGGCCGGATGACATCAGAGGATGTTTACCATGTGGGCAGAACTAAGCTTGACATAATTCTAAAATCGGATAGGCCAGGCTGCAGATGTTGCTGCCTCCCTGTAAGCAGATTGGACTGAAGGAAGTGACTCAGTTTTTGTTTTTGTGTGTTTTTATGTGGTGCTTTGTTATATCACAGTTACTTTTGCCAAAATGAGTTATGGAGCAAAACACTTATATCTATAAATGTCACCCTTATAAAAATTAGATAGGCAAATCCCTTATTTCACACAGAGCATACTATTCAAAACCCCAAGTTTGTACAATTCTGTTTAGTCCTTCTGGCAATCTTTTGCATTTTCTATGGCAAATATTTTTCCTAAAATTCAAAAAATGGATACACAGAGGCTTATCATTGTCAGGCATATTTAAAACATGTTTCAAAACTGTACCATGTACGATTTTCACAGAAATGTCATTTTCCTGGCGTTTGCATCCCCCACATGCTAGGAAGATCTACATCATCTTATTTTCATAGCACAAAAATTACATTCAAGCTGTCAACATTTTGCATTACTGCTTCTTTAGATTACTGACATAAATGTCTTTATATGAAAAGTCTTTTCAATCATATGCCTGGCTTTGTTCCCAAAAGTGGGCAGTCCTTTCAAACCCCCAGCCAAATGTCATACTCTAGTCAGCTTTTCTCAGCGGTTGCTATGGCTCCCCTTTGATCTAAGGCTGTTGAAGCTGAGGAGAGGTGTCAGAGGAATTTACACTTCAGTGACAGGGATGTCCATTATCCCAGGCTGCAGCAATGCCACACTGTCTGATGAAGTTGCTACTTCCCAAACCTCTGTGCCTTACATGTGGAAAAGGAACTTCCTTTCCCATTGGGCTGGCACATTAGAAGTGCCTGCCTTTGCAAAGACTGGTTTGACAGCAATTTCTGGGCCTAGCCATGATGTTGAAGATCTTTTGTGGAAAAAAAACTACACAGAGTACAATTTACTTATATTTTGGCAGCTTTTCTTCCCAACATATATTGTTTTGTTTCAGGGCATGTTACAGTATCATTTTCATTGAGCTTGTACAATATGAACTCAATTATTTGGAGAACAGTTCAACACAGGTTAATTTTTCTTTCCCTGGTCATTTCCAAATGCAATTTTCCCCACATCTTTATTCTGAACATTTCCATAGATCTGGTCAATTTCGAATACACAGGAATCTGTTCAAAACAAGGGTTCTACGAAACTGACATAAGCAAAGGGAGAGAGAAAGCTTCTTGTGAACAGTTTTGCCTATGTTACTTTGTTGCAAGAGTAAACGCTTACCGTACAGCCTGAAACAAACTTCTCTGCTCTTTCACAGTTTTTACTTGACACACAATGCCTTTCTGGGAGGAATGACCCTCCTTTGCTGGTGTTCATCCTGAAGATAGATGGGCATTGATGTGTCTTACTGGAACCAAACTGTGTAATGTTGAAAAGATGGAAAAAACATCAGTGCACAGTCATTTTAAACACAGAACATTTTCTCTTTCAGTTAGAAGTTGTGAGCTGGCAGCATAGCAGTGCTGAGCCAGGCTGCATTTGAATTTTTCTTTTTGGTGCACTTGAAGAAAATACTGCAGCCATTTTCAGGGTGTTCAATGTTTCATCTCACCCCATATGTGCTCTGCAGAGCCAGCACAGCCATTATTTTAGGTAATGGCTAAAAATGCAGTTTGGTGGTGCCGGGGAGTTCTGCTGGGCTGGTAAATGTACCCCACACTGTATACTGGTGGCCTGTTGTAGGATTCACTTTTTCTGCTTTTTTTTAGAAGGTCATGCCCCTGTTCTAGAATTATGCACTGAAAACAGTATATTAAGAGCTAAGAAAAAACGATGGTTAAGTGGATTAAAGATACTCATCAACTGGCCTGTTGTGAGATTGAAAACCTTGCCCTTTTTCAAAAGTCAGAAGCACAACCTTTCTATAATACCCACTGTCAACTTGAGGGTTACCATTAAACAATAAGTTGTCTTAGCAGGATTCTGCTATCTGCCTCGTCTAAGCATCCCCTCTTAGCATTCATGGAACTTTGCTGATCAATCTCTTTTAGAAAGTCATAGTACACACAATTACTGTTAAATGCCTAGACAGAAAACAGTAAAAACACTTCATTTCAGAGTTCAAATGCCATTTCTCTTTCATTTCTGAACATTATTTTTGCAGTTACCTGCATTTCTGATACAGCTATTTTTTTAATCAAACCTTCCATAATTTGGTTGTGGCTGTAATGTGCATTTATAAAACGGGACGCTACCTCTGGCCAATCTGGATTTTAGCTTTGACTTTCATTGTACATATCACAAGCCAAAGCTTAAAAAAAAATGTTACTCCTGGACTGAGAATTTAATTTTGCAAACAGATTTCTATTTAATTAAAACAAATGCTTGTGTGACCATCAGTGGCGCAGACCAAGATGGACATGTGAGGACAAGCTCCACTCACATCCCGCCTTCCTGAAGTAGAATACGGATCCATGTCAGGTTAATGTGTATTTAGAGATGTGGAACATGGCACCCCTTTGTGTATCAAGGGGTCTGTAGTAAGACCTGACCCCGGTGTGGTTGCAGAGCATCGATATACACGCCAGGCCCGAGTGACGGTGCAGCAAGGCACTCACAAAGCTGTCCGTAGACCCACGCAACATGAGAGGTGGATCTGGGTGCAGTGCAATGGACACGGTTGCAAAACTCAAAAGGGGCAGATTGGGCCCAGGTGCACGCTCAGGAACCCAGAGACACCGGAGCTGAACCTGGAATGAGGAGAAGAGTGGCATCTGAGAAAAGGAAGACGTGGGTGGCTGACTATACCTGTACTGCAGGCGCCTTGGGGAAAGAGCCATCATAGGTCTGAGGAGTACACCAGGGATGGGGAAATAGGCTCGCAGGCCCAAGGGCTCAGTGGTGTGACTCTGAGTTGAGAGGTAACATGACACAGGAAGAAAAGGATCACTCGGATCCTAGAGGAAGCATGGGGGTCTGGACACACAGAGGCCCTGAAATGAACAGGGGCTAACTGATCCCATCCATGAAGGTGGGCCTCAGAGACATCCTGCTGTAGATGAAGGTGCTGAGAGCGGACATCCATTCCTTGATCTTGGACTTGCGTGGTAGAGTGGAGCTGCTCGAAGAAAAAATTGAGGGGATGGAAAATAACCACCTTTGCGCTGAACATTTGAGATGAAATATGAGGCTAGGATGATGTATTTGGAATCCCATGATTAAAAGGTTAAGCTGAAGCTGGAGCTGGATGACCTAGAAAACAGGGAACAGAGAAACAACCCAAGGATATTTGGCCTGAAAGAGCAGAAGGAGCAGCTTGAGCGCTGCATTGTTTTATTTAGTGTATTCACACTTGAACCTACCTGAACTACACTTCCCATAAGCACTGTAGTTCTCTGCTGTATTTCTCGTAAGCACTGGGTCAAGCCGGTGAATGGAGCTGATAAAGCAGGCAGCCTTCACACACAGGTTTTTATTTTGTAAAATACTGTGCAGTGTGACACATTTTTATTCTTTAGATAAATGCTAGTTGCTGACAAGATTTATCCTTAATGCTTACAAAATTGAATGGTTATTATGTGATATTTGAATGTGTAACGAGACACTTTGCAGTATTTGAAGAGTAAATCTTTGTGTGAAAATGAAATAGTAATGTTCCTGCAGACAAAATAGAGCTAGACATTTGGCCTCATTACAAGTTTGGTGGTAGCCTTGGCGGTAAAACCGGCAGGCTGCCACCAAACGTACACATTTTTCCGCCACCTGGCAATGGGGAAATACATGGCCTTTACAACCCTGGTGGGCCCTGTATTTCCCCATTGCCAAGGGCCAGAAACTTTTATTCCCTATTCCCTATTCCCTATTCCCGGACCGGCAAACTTGTAATGAGGCCCATTAGCTCTTTATTTTTAAAAGGTGCAGCTTGAAAACTGCATTGTTTTATTTAGTGTATTCACACTTGAACCTACCTGATCTACACTTGCCAAAAGCACTGTAGTTATCTGAAGTATTTCCCACCTAACAGGCTTAACTGGGTCAAGCCGGTATGTGGCGGTCCATGGTGTGCGTGGAGTACACAGAGTGTTTTTCCAACTAGATATTTCGTTTAAACATTCATGTAAGTACTGGTGTGTCACTTCTATTGTCTCACATTTGTTCTATGACTATATGTAGTTGGACGTATCATGTATACTAATATGGTTCACTCTTGTACCAGAGACATGCTTTTATCACTTTAGGACACAGGCTATGGCACCCCGTTGTTGCGTACCCTAAATAAAATAAAAGGAGCAATATTATGCTGCAGAAATCAGTATTAAACTTGATGCAGTGTTTATGATTTACAAACTAGCAATTTTTAATGCCAGATCAGCAATACAAAATGTGTCTGTTATAAACAGACATATCATAGACCATAGAATTGATATATGAATGGTTACTGAGACTTGGTTTACCCCCTCATATTTATCTCATCTCCATCCATTTATTCCAGATAATTATCTTATAAAATAGGTGAACAGAGATTTGCAACGTGGAGGTGGAGTTGCCATTATCTTTAAAGACATGTCTGCACTCTAAACTGTGATAATGTTTCTCAGATTCTGGCATTCTCCTACCAGATCACTCTCAATGATGCTACTAAAATAATGCTGTGTTACAGACCTCCAGGATCTGCCTCTACATTCCTGGTTAATATGGATACTTTTTTTTATGGGCGGAAGCTAGCATCCAATTTAAGAACACTGCTGGAAGTAATATACCACCTATTATAGAATCCTGTTGTCAGAAGAAGGATCTGGATAGTATTTCATCTGAAGGGTATCCCCAGTATATTTGAAGGTGAAACGGGGATGGATACCTATACGAGGCTAATGCAGCAACTCCAAGTAAACTGTGACGCTATTGCACCAGTTAAAGCCTCAAAACTGACATTGAGGATTAGGAAATCAGTGTTTTGATGGAAAAGTTAAGTGTCATCAAGCAGCATATAGGAAAGCGGAAAGAATTGGTTTATGACCAGAACCACTGTAAATCATGTAATAGCCAAGCAGGCTATACAAATGTATACCTTTGAAATTGTGCAGGCAAAAGCACAAAGCATGCAAAGACAAATCAATTAACAGCCAGAAAACCCAAGGAGCTTTTTTCAGCTGTTAGATCTATTTCTAATCCAAGTTGCATAAACCCCAGTATGGTTCCATCTCAGAAGATGGCAAATGATGTTAATACTTTCTTCCTTGACAAAATCAAACAGATTAGAACCGACATTGATGTACATTCAAATATGACCATGTTGTTAAATGAACTAGAATCAACAAAGAGACCTATCCAGCAGAGTTTAACTTTAGCTCGGTTGAGAAACCATTGAAAAAATATTGCTACATCTTAAAGCAACCAATTATGTATATTATCCAATTCCAGCATATCTGGCAAAACAACATACCCAGGCTCTGAGTGAACCTATGCAAGCATTTCTAAATGCCTCACTTAAATAAATCCTATTTGACACCACTGCTAAAAAAAAAAAATCCCTGGATCTTAAGATCCTAGCTAATGATCACTCCATTGCAGGATTATTGTGGCCAACAAAACTCCTTGAAAAAGTGGTAACCTCTCAGCTTCAGGATTATTTGGAAACCAATAATATCCTATATGTCCACCAGTACGGCTTCAGGCCGGGACACTGGACAGAGACTGCCTTGGTAAAAGTCTGGAATGACGTTCTTGGAAATGCGGACAAAGGGGTTATCAGCATGGTGGTCATGCTAGACCTGCCTGCAGCTTTCGATACTGTGGACTATGACATATTTGTTTTGTTCAATTTGTACATTCTTCCACTGCTAAAAATCTTTGCAGAATTTGATCTTCAGTACCACTCTTATGCAGACGATACACAGATTTATGTGAGCTTGAAAGAACCATTGGAGGCAACAGAGCGCATTGTACAGTGTGTAGAAAGAATCTGTCTTTGGATGGTTGAAAATAACCTTCAGCTGAATCCCAGTAAAACAGAAATCATCATTTTTCGATCAAAAAACAAACTACGGATCATTTCCCATACTATCATGTCCAACTCTTTTTGGAATTGCTTCCAAATTTACCGACTCTGTGAAAAACCTAGGTTGTATCTGGCAATCCAATCTGGATTGCAATTTACAGGTAAACCAGATTTTTAAGTCTGTATATTATCAGCTGAATATTTTGAAACCAATTCTTCCTCTGGTGGCCGAACGTGACAGGGCACTGGTGGTAGGCACCCTTGGTAATGCTAGGCTGGACTACTGCAATGCGCTCCTGGTAGGCAGTCCAAAATACCAGCTAAAGTGCCTTGCAGTGGCCCAAAACTCAGCTGTATGCCTGGTCTTCTCCCTGCCCTGGACATCTGCAGAAAACTTCATTGGTTACCGGTTCAACGGCGGATTCAATTCAAACTATTGTGTCTTGTGTTCAGATGCATTCATGAAGTGGCACCAGTTTATTTGTCAACCAAAATTAAGTTCTATAAACCTGCATGGTGTTTGTTATCTTTAGATCTGGGCTTATTGGTAATTCTCTTGTCTAAAACTACATGGGGTGATAGATGTTTTTAGGTGGCCGGCCCACGGGCCTAAAACTCACTTCCTACTTATCTCGACAGATTGAGTCTATCGCCATTTTCATGAAGTAATTGAAGACTTATCTGTTCATATAAAATTGTGGGATCTCACTACATAGGTACGGTATTTTGACTTGATCTGCACCTAAATGCAGCCTGCTGCCTGGTTCCTATTGCTATGTGCTATATACATTTCTAACCCAGCCTAACACCCAGAGATTTCCAGCAGAAGGTGAAAACAGTAGTGAACTTCATTTTCATCGATGAAGGAGCCAAAGAGGTGGACATGGAAAGGGCAAACCGAGGTAGTATGGCCAGGGGAAAAGGCCTGACCTCGGTGGTGGTGTAGTTCCTCTGGGATGGTGATAAAGTGTCAGTGTTGTAAAGGGTGAAAAGACAGCAGAACATACAATTTGAAGGAGATACAGTTCAAGTATACAAGGATCTATCTAATCTCACACTGTCCCGCCATAGAGAAGTTCGCCCCTTGAAGTCCTGGCTTGCCGAAAGAGGGATTCCTTACAGGTGGACCTACCCCATTGCTCTGGAGTTTGAGGTTAAGGAGGTAGACTACAGAGTGACTATGTGGTCAGAAGCGCAGAAGGTGCTGCAGCATCTTTCTGCTGGAGAAAAGGACAGGGGGCAGCAGTCCATGGAGAGTGATGGGCCCACAGTCCGTGACCCAGTGAAGGGGCTCATCACATGCAAGAGGGTGCCCAGAGACAGGAAGTTCCAGAGACTGAACACCCCATCACCAGTGAAGTGACAATGGTTCTTAGGGGGCTGTTCATAGGGGGCTGTTACCACAGGTGGATCAAGGGCTTGGCTGTACAGTTATCATAAGGGGTTAAGGTTTGGACATATTGTAGTGCAAGACATTACTGAATGCAAGGCGGGATGGGGGCAAGTTACCTTTGGTGACCCATTTACAGATGGCATCACAGAAGAGGATTTGGCAAGTTTTTGGGGCGTGGGTAGATAGATGGGGTGTCTCTTCCTACGTTTGGATTAGAAGAGGCAGCAGCAATGGACACTCCATTCACACAGGAGTACTGCTATTCTGTGAATGCAGGTGGGTAAGTCCCAGGGAGATGATTCCTAGGTTTTTTTTAAATATTTGCGGGACTTCTGGTCCCCCACTTGGTAACATTGTATAACTCTATTATGGACATCGTGAGGGCTCCTAGATCTTTCTGTCAGGCTTTGATATTGGTAATACCCCCCCTTTCCTGTATATTTTATAGAGCAATATCTCTCCTCAATGTCGATGCCAAGATTTTCACCAGGATACTGACTTCCAGATTCGAAGGTTTTATGCCCCAGTTGGTTCACTCAGACGAGGTGGGATTTATTATAGGGAGACCGGGTCAGATACACCGATGAAGACCCTACACCTTATGGATTTCACACATGGGGAAATAGCGTACTCCAACATTTTCTCATTTTGGACAAAGAGAAGACCTTTGATAGGGTAGATTTGACCTTCCTATAGGCAGTACTCAAAACTATGGGTTGGGGTGAAAATTCTCAATGGGATTAGGGCGGTGTACACAGACCCATGAGCATGGGTGGCAGTGAATGGGAGGTTCTTGAGAGAGTTTGAGTTGTGAAGTGAAACTAGACAGGCGTGCCCTCTCTCATCCTTGCTGTTTGTTCTATCCCTTGAACCACTGGTGGTGAGGTTAAGGGAGACCTCACAAGTGGATGGAATAATGGGGGAAAGGAATTTTAGTTGGGAATGTATGCAGCTTATATTATCCTGTATCTAAGAAACCCGAGCATTTCAGTCCCAGCCACTATGGATGTGACTGACGAATATGGGCCCTTCTCAGGGTTTTGGGTTGACAGACAGAAGTCTGTCTTGTTCCCCTTTGATGTGGACACCGATAGGGATACACTTGCCCTTCAGACCCTTGGGGTGGAGCTTTGTTTGGCACATATTCGCTATTTAGGGGTGAATATCACTAGGTCCCGGGGGAGTTGTGTGATGCCAATTCCCTACAACTATTAACAAAATTGAATGGAGAAATGATGGCATGGAGCGGGCATACCATCTCGTGGATGGGTCGGCTTAACTCCCTGAAAATGAACGTACACCTCAAAGTCTTAAATGATGCCAGTAAGAATGCAGGATGGAATGCTCCGTGAAGTGAAGGGTAGTATTCTTCGTTTCCTCTGGCAAGAGAAGAAGTCATGGGTACCCTAAACACCCTGCTGTTACCCATGAATCAAGGGGGGGTGGGGCTGTGGTTCCCCGGGAGAAGGTGCCATGAAGAATCAGGGACACCCTATATTGGGAGTGATCTGGAACATTTGGCAGCGAGGTCCAGGGATGAAGGGGCGGTCACTACATGGCCCTCACCATTGAGTCACCTATGTGACCCATTGATAAGAGGGGATTTTCCAGACCCCAAGGGATATCAGAGCTGGTCCGAAGCAGGGCTTTCATGGGTGGGATAGCTATGAGGCGATGGAAAGTTCATCACCATTTGGGAGTTGGAAGCTTTGCTACATATTGGAAAACTGTCTGTGTTTTTGTATACACAGTTAAAGGTAGTACTGACAGTGGGGAAGTGGAAGTTGTCAGTACAGATGGAGCTCACACAAACAGAGTAAATACTTAATACTCACAGTAATATGAAGAGGCTAATCTCGTTCTTACATGCCGCCTTAACAGCAGCAAGTATGGGGGATACGGAAGGGCTTCGGGCCAAATGGGAGAGGGATCTGGGGCAGGAAGTGCATGAGTACTTATTGGCGGAAAATGTGTAGAACAATCTTTAAGACTTCAATTGCCTGCCAATATAAATTGCACAGGGTCACGCTTTTACACATATGGGTATATGACCCTGTTCGGCTTTCAAACATGTTCCTGGCAGTGAGCCCATCATTTTGGCATAATTGTGGTGAGCGTGCAACATACTGGCACACGTGGTGGTCTTGTTGAAAGGTGCAAGTGTATTGGACTGAGGTGTTGAGCTGGATAAAAGAGGCAGATGAGGTGGTAAGGAGCCTCATACCCATGCTGATCATTTTTGGATTAGAGTTAGTGCAGGATGGCTGAAACGCCATGCCAAATATGGTACATTTCTTGTTGGGTGCAAAACAACAGGGGTGATGGATGGAAGGTTTAGAATTAATCTTAACCTCTGGCCCCCAGACCATCCTTCTTTGCCTGCCAAGCCATTACAAAACGGGAAAGACATATGCAAATCAGGCTTGGTCCCACTCTGAAAGGGGCAGTCCAGCCCAAACTGCTTGTTCACATCCTTTCTGCATGAGACAACAAGCATCCCCAGACATATTTCGGCCTCATTGGACCTAATCAGTGAGAAGTAGCTTGCGTCTCTTGGCCCAGCAGGCACGGGACCCACGTCTGAGCATACCCGCCCCACTCAGGGTGATGATAGCAAAACAAAAAAGGTGATGGCTGGAAGGTTTTGAATCAATCTTATCCTCTGACATTGCTCTGTGCAAGCCTCCAGACCATTGTTCTTCGCCTGCCAAGCCATTACAAAAGGGGAAAGATCATATGCAAATCAGGTTTGGTCCCACCCCGAAAGGGGCAGTCCAGCCCGAACTGCTGTTGGTGGCAGCAAGAGCCTACTTGGCCACACATTGAAAGATGGAGCACTTACCTAGGGTAAAAGAATGGTCCACTAACCCGAAGGAGATATATTTAATGGAGAAATTCACAGCTGCACTTCATGGAGGAAGCTTGGGGTGGAGGGAGAATGGTCTGGGTTCTGGAGCACATTTATTGCAACATAAGTCTTTAATGCCTATGAGTGAGTTAGACCGGACTACAGGAGGAGCTAGAGTGAAATGTGCTGTCGAAATGGTCTGTCCTTTAACAGACCTTAGACATAGAGTTGTTTACTATCTGTTAACATTCCACAGACATATTCTTTGAGTTTGTATGTGAAAACGCGGTTGTGTCTGTTCCATTGTAAGAGAGAACTCTCAGCAATGGGGCGGGGGAAGTGAAGGGTGATATTGTAGCAAGATATTGTATTCCTTTTTCTTTCATGATCAAACGCTGATGTGTTCTTCCTTTCTTTTCTTTTTTTTAAACTCTTTATATATTTTGACACTGAACACACAAACAAACCAACTACAACAAAACAAACATCACACTCCAACTGGCACCTTGTGTTGGGATCTGCACTAACAATAAAGAGCAAAGTGTTTAAAAAAGAAAATCCTTGTTTTTCCCCATTAATGCAACATAACTCAAAATAAGCATACACCTTGGATAAATTCATTAATTAGCAGGAAATGTACTTACATAGATTGGATATCAGAATGATCCAATAAATCCCAGAAAACTGTGCGGGAGGAATAGGTTTAAAAGGAACTGAAGTCTGACAAGCTGTCGTCCATTACCATATTCAAGCAATAACATCCCATATTTAAAAATGTTTTATTAACCTCAGAATTGTATGGCATGGTTTCATCTAATCATTCCTTTGAAAGCTAAAAATGGATGCACCGACAAATAATGAAAGAAGACCTAACATAATGGAGCTACTGGAATCGGCAGAGTACAAGAATGTCAGATCCTTTTAATGGTGGAAACGGACCATAAAACTCTCACCATAGGAAAACACACAATATCGAGCAATCACATAATACATGCAAGGAGTTTGGCTGTGACTGTGTCCAGGAAATGTGGTCAAGGGTAAGAGCTCTTTGGAATGAAATGTTGGCAGGGAACTTCATGAACTATAAGATGAAAAGAGACCACAATATATCCATGCCAAAGAAAATTAATTGCAATCAGGCAATATGGAAGAATCACATAACATATTACATTCTTACAATCAATTAATTGAACCACCAGCTCCAATGCTTACAAAGAAGTAATGGTTAAAACAATCAATTGAATTCTATGAAATATAATTGAGCTCTTGATGGAGAATGATAGAGAATGCAAAGGCACTCCGGACAGAAGGAACTTATCCTACAGGTCTGAGTGGAGTAAGACAAGCACCCAAGAAGTTGAGGAAAGACAAAAAAACAAATGTTTATGATAACAACATGGGAATTCTTGTATGGATCAGTACAAGAAAAGAATACAGTTCCATCCTGTTGTTGCATAGCTAAAGGATTGTCAATCATTGTCAATCAATAGAAAACAAATCCATGTAACATTCAAAGTTTGTGAAGAAGGTCCTGCGTATCTATTGACACGAGTTGACATATTCACAAGAATGTACAGGTATCTCAAGATTGTTTATTTTCAGTAAAAGGGCAGAAGAGGAAAGGATAATACAACTCAAACTGGTCCTCTTGGTAAAGAAAGCTAAGGAGCTAAGAAAAAACAACCAGATATGTATATGTTAAAGATACATTTCCAGTGGTGACAATTGGGAACCCCAACATCCCCCTCTCTGGTTTTAGTGTCTAAAATGCTACTATTGTGATTCAACGGTTCCCACCTTGGCCACATTCTTTTTCAGTTTAGGTGTGGGTAGGAGGATGGATTCCAATTTATGGGTAACTCAATTTAGAAAATGTGTACAAAAACAGTGCAGGGGTTTAAGATCAACCCAAAGTCCACGAAGACATTCTAAAATGAAGAACCAGAGTCCCAAGGCCATCCCTAAACTATGCTTAATCGGAAAGGACTGGAGTACCAAAGTCCACATCTAATCTTTAAAAACAAAATAGGGTTCAACCCAGGATGAAGATCAACCAACATCAAAGGCACAGGCAGTGGGGTGCCTCTGCAAAAATCTCTCCAAGCTGTGGTCTTCTGATGTTGTGATGTGTGGCATCCTGTGACAGTATGGCATATGCAAAGGTGGGTATAGCCTAAACTTTTATAATTGATACAATAATCCAAGTAATTTTGCCTATGAGAGTAAACTTTGCTAATCAAGCTTACGTTCATAAACTCCTTGCCAAAAATATAGTGCACACACACAGCTCTGCTGTGACTGTCTACTGATATCCCTGAGCAGCTGTCTTGTAATGGCAACATACCAGGTTCATTGATACCATATTAATTCCCGAACACAGCTAGTGGAACACAAAGTGCCAACAGGCAGGTGTGGCTTTTTAACTGCAAGCACCTCTGGTCGATAATTGTATAATGTTGTGCCCTCTGAAGTCTGGTAGCAGTTTGTAGTAGCTATATGTAAGTGATGTCTTGTTTTTTCATGGCGGCAACTGGGACTGGGATTACCCATTTATACAGCAACAAGCAATTCATGACATTTTTTTGTCAGCTTGGTGGGCAGTAGCACATTCATGGCGTGTCTGGTGTGTCTTCAGTTGTCTGAGTTGGGTTGCTCCAAAGCAACCATTTGTGTCCCACCCAGGAAAGCCTCTCTTTGATCCTCCTGGGAAGACATGCTAACTTCCCCAGAGTACAGGAACCCTTCATGTGAATAAACTGGGAACAAGTACTTTAAAGCCATCCTTGTCAGTACAATGGGTCCATCGCACCAGGTTGCTGATTACTGGAGTTTCTTTGAAGTAGGCATGAAGAGAAAGGGGTGGGGATAGAGTAGCCCAGTCGAGAGATGCAGTCCACAGAGGACTCTCATCATCTTGGATTCTCCTAGGGTTCCCAAACATCTTACCCCTTTCAATTTCTGCAGACAAAGGACTATGGCTATGACATCACCACAGGAGAAAATTCTCAAACAGCTTGCAGGATTAGACTCCTTAGAGAAGGATAGAAGTGTACCATTCTGCTGAGGTCCTTTTTCCCACATAAGGAGGATACTCTCTCCTTACTACATTCATCTTTGACACTGAAAGAAAAAGGATTTGCCTGGAATTTAGTTGGGAATACACTCAGCTCCAAAGTCTTCTGCCATAGAGGTGAAGATGGATAGCTCCCATGATAAGCAAGGTCTTCTTCCTAACCATCCCATGGACAATATTTGGGATGACTGGTGTGGACCAAGGCGTATTGGCTACCTGATTAGTTGAAACAGGATCCTGCTGACTGGAGATGAAGGATCCCTGCTGGCGCTCTCTTGCAAAGTTACTGGCATTGAAGTGCAGAGCACAGGACTCACCTTGCACCTGGAGACCCTGTACTAGGTCTTCTAGAAATTCTGAAGCAGCCCAAAGGCTGTCTTTACACCTCGACATTCTTTTGCAGCCTGTTTTACTATGCTAGACTCACTTAAATCACTACAGGACCTGTGATACAGCATTTGACATTTTAAGCCCTTTGATCCACTTTCCTTTTTTAACCATCCCAACGCTCACTAGAACCATTGAAGGTCATCATCATGACTCGACCCGGCCAGTGACAAACTCCACCGAAACAACCAACCCCATTTTGATGGCCGACATGATCCAGTGGAAACATCTTCTCAACCCTACTTGAACAGTGACCTGACCCCTTAAAAGTCATCAATTTAACTCATCTCAAATGCTGACTCAGTGCACTGGGGCCCCTCTCTTAGAATCGTCTCGATACTGTCTAACAGCTGGGAAGTGTGATTCGACCATCTCGAAACTGGCTCAACTGAATCAAAGCACATATAATCCTGGCTCAAACCCCACTCTCTAACATATTAATGACAATCTCCATTAACCTTGAAATTTGCTGTTGAAATCAGTGACTGTGGACACTTGTCATTGGCCGCAGAGTGCCCTCTTTTTTCCACAGTCTGTATTCTTTAAGTTTCCCTTCACAAAGTTGGGTTGTCATGTTTTAACAGTTTATTTGTATTTGTTAGTTTCATTAAACCACTCCTGTATTGTTTATAGAACCTTGCTTGGACTTTTATTGCTGGTACTATAGGATAGTTGCTGGTTGGTTTGCTTCTCTTCCTGCTCTCACCCCCCACCCCCTGAAGAATGCAGTCTCCCCTAATCCTCTACTACCTCGTCCTGGGAGGATAGTTCAGGGGCAACATGCTCACCATGGAAGCAACACATGTTCGATCCCCAGATCCACGAATAGAAACCTCTTGGTATTAAGCATGCTAGGAATAACCAATTACCATTATACCCTTTGTGGTGAAGGAGCTATACCTGTTGGGCAGTGCCTATTTCACCATTATAATTGATATCCCTACTGGCTTAGTAGTAGTGTGAGGCTGAGTAGGAGGTTTATGCATTTACCTCTCCTTGTACTCCTGCAGTGCAGCAGTCAATTTTAAAGACATTGTAGATCAGATCCAAGGTTCAGACTCATCTAGGTGATTAGGTAATGATGATGTCTGGGTGATGGTGTCTTCACACCAAATAATGAGTGTAAAGACTCAAGCAAGGTGTCTTTATCCTGAAGGATGAGCCACCAGCAAGTCAATGGGCATGATAGCCCATCTCCTTGCATCTAACCTGATCACTGGTCTATCAGACGTAGGTATTCCACACTATAGGGGTTCCACTGGAAATCATTTATATAACTTCTTCTTATGAGTTAACCCTATCAGGCCTTCTTTAATTAGCTTGTAGTCTTACTGTTCCACCAGTTTCTGGACTATAGCTCACCGCTCTATTTCTCTTTCTTGCTCTAAATCTCTCATTCATTTCCAAGTACTTAAAGAGGTGTGTGGGCATCAGTTGGTGAGAATTGGAGCACAATCTTTGTGCAGCTACTCTGTACCTCAGTTAAGATTTGGTTGCACCACAACTTGCCATTTGATCAGTTCTAGAAACTATTCCCCACCAAATGGGAATCCATGTTGTGGTTGGAAGACCAATGATAACACTAGCAGTCCCACGAACGATTCAGCCCTCTGAAAGTCAACTAGTTAAAGACATGTTCATCCCAAAGGTATTCTAGGGGACACCAGTGACAGAGTGACCATTTCGGAATGGAATGTTATCCTCTAGACTTCTATACATGGTGTATGGTTCACCAATGTTTCATGGGGCTGGGAAGAGAGGATTGCCAAAATGACACAATCTACACAAGTTCTATTATTCTATTTGTACATAGGGATGAGAACTAGGATTGGTGGCGTCGCTGCAGTCAGGTTTGCAGTGGTTCGGGGTATTTGACACCATGCTTGAGTTCTTTTAATACAATCATGTGTATCCTACATGTTTAGTGAGAGTGGCTCACTGCTCTTTCTTCTTCTGTGGAATAAGATACTGACGTGACACAGATTTCCGGGCTTTCTTTGGCCCCCAGTCCAGTCTTGATCAAGAACAAAGTGCTAGGCAACCAAAGTAGCATGAGACCCATCAGCTGATCTCCGTGTCAGAATGAGATCAGAACTAGTGGGACTGCAATGGCACACTACTTGTGGAATTGACTTGTTATGAAATGTTTAAATATGGTGAATATTTTCATGAATTTGAAATGGGATTGAAAACTCTAGCAATTATGAACTTAACCCAAAAATTACTTGGGTAGGGCTTTTAGGTAGATTTCAATGAGCAACTAGTGAATGGCTTAATTTTGTAACCGATTAAATGCCGAGGGCGTTGCCGTTCATGTCCTGTACACGCCCTCTCTGCTGCCACAGACATGTATATCTACTTCCTAGCAGCAGTCATTTTCATCGTGGCCCCTGCTGTGCACAAAGCTTTGCCTCAGCTCTGTGGTGGTTAATTCATTAACATGTTACTGCAAAAAATGTGTTTCTTGAACACAACGATCGATTGTTTTTGCAAAACATGTTTTTTTAATACATTTGTTTTTGTAAGTTATCATAGTGAACATGTATGGTAAAATAGGAGTGATTAGCAATTTAGCATTAAAGCAACACATGATAAATATCTAATTTGGATTCGCCAAACGTCATTTTCTCAGCCCTTCTCTTGATTGTGTGCTTTAGTAGAAGAAAATAAGACATGAGGAAGTGAACAGAGACTCCCAGTGACACGCATGACGTTTAGACATGTCAACTACCTATTACAGGATATTCTCAGCCAGTCATTTCACATAATGAGGAACATGTTTAATGAAATATGTGATGTGACTAGTCAGGCAATGGTTACAAGTTAACTGCATGGGTCTGTAAAGTGAAAATTGATCATGGTTTTGATAGTGTGCAATATTATTACTACCTAAAAAATCGAATGGCTTCGCAGAGGTATTTCCATGCTGACTATGATCCACCAGTCAGAGTTGATGAAGTTTTAGTCTGTTATTTTTGGAACCTGAAGCAGAGAATTTCCGGAAACCCTAAGATGGCGGAGCACAGTAGGAACTGTATACCATCCATTCACGGGCTCAATACTTGACCTAACACCATCTCTGCCAATTCTCTCCAATGTCATCCCAGAAAGGCAGTGGCTGTTCATTTTCTTGAAAGAATGAGTCTTTCTGATGATCCGGTAGTCCATCTGATGCCATGACTGATGTGCTTTTCTGAGCTGACATGCTGCTGAGCTGTGATCCATGAGCCCTGCCAATGGCTGACAATCATAAGATATTGCAGCAGGACATAATATGGGCCAGTTTCAGGGAAATGATAGGCACTGACTTTCAGTATTTCATTCCCCTGACTTTCATTCCCCTGCTAAGGGTCACTTTAACTGCTGAAGTGATAAAAAGAAGAAAATGGCACATAAAACATAGGGAAAATGGCGGTTCTTGAGGTGTGACAGTCATTTGCGGTTCAGTGTAAATCATGAATAATATAAAACTTTAGCTTTTGTTCCATTCAGGGAGTTCAGCCCTCAATAGCTGTAGGTGCAGTCGTTGCAAGTACATGGTGTAGTTCTGTACAAAGGATAAATAGGGTATATTTACTGGTTGTAAACAAGTCGCGGGGAGCTGCAACATGCTCTATACCTGTATTTGGGTTTGTGGATCATTCAGAATCGACTGTTGTGAAGCTAGGCAGAATTGCTGAATGCTGATGGTGGTGTTGAGATCTCTCTTGATCCTTTTTACTTTCACTTGTGGGGTTGGGAAAAGGGAGGAAGAGATGCTGCAGCCTGCGGGCCGCCTGTCCCCCTTTCATACTATTGTGTTGTGCGTGCACGCACTCATGTTCAGCTCAGAGGTGGCAGCAGAGGCTCTGGTGCAGGAGTTCTACTCATTGCTCTCAAGTTTCGTGTAGTACATTTCTGGCCTAGAGAAGTTAGGCAAGAATAAGAGAAGGAAGTGAGGAGATATGCTCAAGGTAGTAACAGGGGAGGACGAGAAGGCCAAGCTCAGTCGAGGAATATATGTTGAATCCTATGATCCGGATCACTAAGTTGAAGATAATAGCACCTTCTCAGCGGGGACAGCAGTGGGGTTATTACCAGGCCCTTTGAATGTTCTTTTGGCTTTACCTGTGCAGGGGGTACTGTGCAGTGAAAGGGAATCACTGAGTCAATGTGAAGGCATCTATCCCTTGTACAGTGGCAGATATACCTGGGAATCCTCAGGTTCCCCTCTTTGACGTCTCTAAAATAAATGTGATGATAGTTGTACAGATGACTAATTGGTCAGAAGATTAATGGTATACAGTGAGTACATGGAAGTTATACAGCAGTGAAATCGACCACACTTCAGGTACTAGTCATTTAAAGCCTAGGCTGCCCAAAAACACAGACCCCCAGGGTTCTCGCTCTCATCTATGTTTTGGATTAATGAACATTAGCACCCTGGAAGGGGGTGCTGGCCAATCAGGATGCTCAGAACACGGGCTGTATTGTCTGGTGCAAGCCCACGTTCAGAGCAGCCTGGGTGCTGCTAGCCAATGTCCCATTTCCCTTCCACACTCCTCCTTCCCTTCTCGGAAACCTTTACTTCTTAGCATCCATGTAGTTTCCTATACCGGTGCTAAGATTGTGTAATGCAAAATGAAAAAAATAAATAAACATACATTGCTGCACTGCACAGGTCCCAGGTCATCAACACTGACAATAGACTTGGAAACCATGGTGTGGCATCGGGGTGTACAACAAGGTACATTTCTTATTTAAAAAGAAAAAAATCACGCCATAAGCACCCACATGGGGAACTACGCAGGTGACAATGGCAATATAACCCTCGGCGGCAGGACGATCCTGTCGGTAATGGCACTGCTGCCCAAGTTAAGACCCTGAGCTTTGGATCATATCGCCTCATTAGCAAACTGGGGGGTGGTGGTAGCCATCGGGGAGCTAGGAACGTGGGCTGTTTTCTCTGGAAGAAGCCCACAATCTGAGCACCCCCACTGCTGTGTACCACTTGCCCTGTACCTCCCTTGCTCTCCTCCTCTCCACAAACAACCCTTAGCACCCACAAATAACCACACGTGGGTACTAAAGGCAAAGAGGTGGTGTCAAAAAAACCTGCCTTCAGTCCTGTGATGCCGCATCTGGAACAGGAGTCCTTTGTCAGTGTTGATGGGTGATCAACACTGAAAATCGACTCGTGTTCCTGATGTGGCGTCGCAAGACTGAAGAAAGGTACTTTTTGTTTTATGTTTGCAATGCCTTTTGCGTCTGCGTGGTGCTAATGGGAATATAGACCTCGGTGGTGATTATGGCACCACAGCTATAAGGGACACAGAGGGCCTCATTACAAGGTTGCCGGTCCAGTAATAACAGTACCGGTATGCTTCCTGGGACCGCTGTTACCGGACCGGCAAACTCTGAGTTGTGCCGCGGGTGCCTTTCATTCCGTCAGGTCTGCCCTGGCGGAATGAAAGGCACCCACGAGCCCAGCATGGCTATAGCACCGGCACCGTTATGAACGGTACTACTGGCATCCCCATTCCCATTGAGCCCTATGAAAGGGCAATTACCGGGTCCGCCGAGGTCAGAATACCCCGGTAATTGCCCATTCGCGAGTGCCAGACTTTCATGCCGCTATGGAGGTAGCTTTGCTGCTCTTACCGGCAAGGCTACCTCCAACCTTGTAATGAGGCCCAGGGACTTTGCACTGCCGACCCAAACGCTGATTCATGGAACCGTGCAAAGCATATTTTTGCAGTGCAATGTCCAGGCAAAGTCAGCGCAAGGTCATTTTTGCAGTACAAAAAAATACACTTTGCACGGTTCCATGAATCAGGGTTTGTGTCGGCAGTGCAAAGTCACTTTTCAGCAGTGCAAATTCACTTTGTACTGGGCAAATGTTCCATGAATCGGACCCTATATGTGGTATTTTCTGGATGCAGTCTATACCAAATATTATATGCATTATGTATCTTCATACAGTTACTACCCATGAAGTAACATTTCCAGAATCGGGCTAGCGGAAAAGAAAGGGCATTTGAAATACTGCTTGTCTTTAATGTTACTGTCAAACTCTTAAGGGGGAATTAATAGTTCATTGTCAAATACACAGTAAATGACACCCATTTGAGACAAGGAACCAACATAATAGTATGGCAAGAGCCACACATTTGAGTGCATGTGCCAATCTACCATCATACAGGGTCCTTCTGTTTGTTCATCCCTCACTGCGGACAGCGGGTGCATTTACTTCCCAGGACCCACATCTAGTGAATGGTTTTAGCAAGTTTCACATTTGAAGCTCAACATTCGTAAACTAATTTTGATTATAGGACTCTTATTGTTGGCCTAAAAGACTGACACCAGATAGTAACGATCCCTTTGTGGGGTGTACACTAGTTCTCTAGATCCCTTTGTGGGGTGTACACTAGTTCTCTAGATGCCTTTGTGGGGTGTACACTACTGTACACCTGCAGCAGGGCAGTATGCTCTCTAGATGCCTTTGTGGGGGTGTACACTACTGTACATCTGCAGCAGGGCAGTACGTCCTCTCGATGCCTTTGTGGGGTGTACAGTACTGTACATCTGCAGCAGGGCAATACGTTCTCTAGATGCCTTTGTGGGGTGTGCACTACTGTACATCTGCAGCAGGGCAGTACGTTCTCTAGATGCCTTTGTGGGGTGTACACTACTGTATATCTGCAGCAGAGCAGTACGTTCTCTAGATGCCTTTGTGGGGTGTACACTACTGTACATCTGCAGCAGGGCAGTAAGTTCTCTAGATACCTTTGTGGGGTGTACACTACTGTACATCTGCAGCAGGGTAGTAAGTTCTCTAGATACCTTTGCGGCAGCAGGGTAGTAAGTTCTCTAGATACCTTTGTGGGGTGTACACTACTGTACATCTGCAGCAGGGTAGTAAGTTCTCTAGATACCTTTGCAGGGTGTACACTACTGTATGTGGGGTGTACACTAGTTCTCTAGATGCCTTTGTGGGGTGTACACTACTGTACATCTGCAGCAGGACAGTAGGTTCTCTAGATGCCTTTGTGTGGTGTACAGTACTGTACATCTGCAGCAGGGCAGTACGTTCTCTAGATGCCTTTGTGGGGTGTACAGTACTGTACATCTGCAGCAGGGCAGTACGTTCTCTAGATGCCTTTGTGGAGTGTACACTACTGCACATACGTTCTCTAGAACTTTTTGGGGTGCACACTACTGTACATCTGCAGCAGGGTAGTATGTTATCTCAATGCCTTTGTGGGGTGTACATTACTGTACATCTGCAGCAGGGTAGTAAGTTCTCTAGATACCTTTGCGGGGTGTACACTATTGTATGTGGGGTGTACACCAGTTCTCTAGATGCCTTTGTGGGGTGTACACTACTGTACATCTGCAGCAGGGCATTACGTTCTCTAGATGCCTTTGTGTGGTGTAAAGTACTGTACATCTGCAGCAGGGCAGTACGTTCTCTAGATGCCTTTGTGGGGTGTACAGTCAGCAAGGCAGTACGTTCTCTAGATGCCTTTGTGGGGTGTACAGTCAGCAGGGCAGTATGTTCTCTAGATGCCTTTGTGGGGTGTACACTACTGTACATACGTTCTGTAGACCTTTGTGGGGTGTACACTACTGTACATCTGCAGCAGGGCAGTGCATTCTCTCGATACCTTTGTGGGGTGTACACTACTGTACATCTGCAGCAGGGCAGTACGTTCTCTCGATACCTTTGTGGGGTGTACACTACTGTATGTGGGGTGTACACCAGTTCTCTAGATGCCTTTGTGAGGTGTACACTACTGTACATCTGCAGCAGGGCAGTACGTCCTCTCGATGCCTTTGTGGGGTGTACAGTACTGTACATCTGCAGCAGGGAAGTACGTTCTCTAGATGCCTTTGTGGGGTGTACACTACTGTACATCTGCAGCAGGGCAGTACTTTCTCTCGATACCTTTATGGGGTGTACACTACTGTACATCTGCAGCAGGGCAGTGCGTTCTCTCGATACCTTTGTGGGGTGTACACTACATTACATACTTTCTCTAGACCTTTGAGGGGTGTACATTACTGTACATCTGCAGCAGGGTAGTACGTTCTCTCGATACCTTTGTGGGGTGTACACTACTGTACATCTGCAGCAGGGCAGTACGTTCTCTCGATACCTTTGTGGGGTGTACACTACTGTACATCTGCAGCAGGGCAGTACGTTCTCTCGATACCTTTGTGGGGTGTACACTACTGTACATCTGCAGCAGGGCAGTACGTTCTCTAGATGCCTTTGTGAGGTATACACTTCTCTAGACCTTTGTGGGGTGTACACTACTGTACATCTGCAGCACGGTAGTATGTTCTCTCGATACATTTGTGGGGTTTACACTACTGTACATCTGCAGCAGGGCAGTACGTTCTCTCGATACCTTTGTGGGGTGTACACTACTGTACATCTGCAGAAGGGTAGTATGTTCTCTCTATACCTGTGTGGGGTGTACACTACTGTACATCTGCAGCAGGGCAGTACGTTCTCTCGATACCTTTGTGGGGTGTACAGTACTGTACATCTGCAGCAGGGCAGTATGTTCTCTAGATGTCTTTGTGGGGTGTACACTACTGTACATACTTTCTCTAGACCTTTGAGGGGTGTACATTACTGTACATCTGCAGCAGGGTAGTACGTTCTCTCGATACCTTTGTGGGGTGTACACTACTGTACTTATGCAGCAGGGCAGTACGTTCTGTAGATACCTTTGTGGGGTGTACACCTCTCTAGACCTTTGTGGGGTGTACACTACTGTACATCTGCAGCAGGGCAGTACGTTCTCTAGATGCCTTTGTGGGATGTACACTACTGTACATCTGCAGCAGGGCAGTACGTTCTCTCGATACCTTTGTGGGGTGTACACTACTGTACATCTGCAGCAGGGCAGTACGTTCTCTAGATGCCTTTGTGGGGTGTACACTTCTCTAGACCTTTGTGGGGTGTACACTACTGTACATCTGCAGCAGGGCAGTACGTTCTCTAGATGTCTTTGTGGGGTGTACACTACTGTACATACTTTCTCTAGACCTTTGAGGGGTGTACATTACTGTACATCTGCAGCAGGGTAGTACGTTCTCTCGATACCTTTGTGGGGTGTACAGTACTGTACATATGCAGCAGGGCAGTACGTTCTGTAGATACCTTTGTGGGGTGTACACTTCTCTAGACCTTTGTGGGGTGTACACTACTGTACATCTGCAGCAGGGTAGTATGTTCTCTCGATACCTTTGTGGGGTGTACACTACTGTACATCTGCAGCAGGGCAGTACGTTCGCTCGATACCTTTGTGGGGTGTACACTACTGTACCTCTGCAGCAGGGCAGTACGTTCTCTAGATGCCTTTGTGGGGTGTACACTACTGTACATGCTTTCTCTAGACCTTTGAGGGGTGTACATTACTGTACATCTGCAGCAGGGTAGTACGTTCTCTCGATACCTTTGTGGGGTGTACACTACTGTACATCTGCAGCAGGGCAGTACGTTCTCTCGATACCTTTGTGGGGTGTACACTACTGTACCTCTGCAGCAGGGCAGTACGTTCTCTAGATGCCTTTGTGGGGTGTACACTACTGTACATGCTTTCTCTAGACCTTTGAGGGGTGTACATTACTGTACATCTGCAGCAGGGTAGTACGTTCTCTCGATACCTTTGTGGGGTGTACACTACTGTACATCTGCAGCAGGGCAGTACGTTCTCTCGATACCTTTGTGGGGTGTACACTACTGTACATATGCAGCAGGGCAGTACGTTCTGTAGATACCTTTGTGGGGTGTACACTACTGTACATATGCAGCAGGGCAGTACGTTCTCTCGATACCTTTGTGGGGTGTACACTACTGTACATCTGCAGCAGGGCAGTACGTTCTCTAGATGCCTTTGTGGGGTGTACACTTCTCTAGACCTTTGTGGGGTGTACACTACTGTACATCTGCAGCAGGGTAGTATGTCCTCTCGATACCTGTGTGGGGTGTACACTACTGTACATCTGCAGCAGGGCAGTATGTTCTCTCGATACCTTTGTGGGGTGTACAGTACTGTACATCTGCAGCAGGGCAGTACGTTCTCTAGATGCCTTTGTGGGGTGTACACTACTGTACATGCTTTCTCTAGACCTTTGAGGGGTGTACATTACTGTACATCTGCAGCAGGGTAGTACGTTCTCTCGATACCTTTGTGGGGTGTACACTACTGTACATCTGCAGAAGGGCAGTACGTTCTCTCGATACCTTTGTGGGGTGTACACTACTGTACATATGCAGCAGGGCAGTACGTTCTGTAGATACCTTTGTGGGTAGTCCCTTCTCTATCTCCAGCTGTGATGCTGCAGATCATTGCCTCATGAGAGAGAGGAGGATGCTATGTATGGCTGCTTTCACAACATGCGCATCGTTAGAAATGATGTGCAGTCTTTCTCAAGATGAGTGGCTGCCTTTGTACGTGTGTGTGCGCCTCCAGCATGATGGGGGAAAGGTGTGAATTTGCTATTCCTCCCATGTCCCCTGGGCGCAGGGCTTCGGGGTACGATGGCAGTGTAATGTTTCAGGTGGCATCTCCAGCCATGCTTCGCTTCGAGCCCCGCATGCGCTGCCTAATAAAACATTAACGAGATCAAACAGAATTCTTTCTAAGTTATCCACCAGAGCAGAGCAACCGCGCGCTGCAGCTGGTCGGAGGAAATGAAGCAGGAACACCAAAAAAAGGGAACCCTGTAGTGCACTTAAAGCTGTTACTTATTTATACATCGTCGTCTCTATAATTTATATCAGTCTTTTGAGATAGAATGAAAACTATTGTAAAAGCATACGATATCTCCAAGAAAGAAGACATGCCATTAGGTCGCTGAGATATTCGCGGGTGTTGGCCACGCTTTATTATGAAACCGTCAGGTGGCGTGATTGCTTATAGTGTAGTGTGCCTGTTGCGGAGAACCGGCATCACCTGAGATTACAAAAGTTGAAGGTCATTTTTTTACCAAGTTGGATAATCGCAGTGCTGTTGGCCAACTCCATTTTAGCAGTAGTTATATACATAGTGAATCCATTTTGAAGCACTTTACGCTGGACATCGTCATTATGGTAAAGTCAAACCCAGCTCAAACAGCACACTGAATACCCACCCTGTCTCAGTTGGGAATCTCAGCAGTGCCAATGCATGTTTTCCCTATGTGACAAGGTCAGGGTCCCACTTAGGGCAGGAGGCTCACAGGATTAAAGACTGAGCCAGCAGTGACCCAGATGTGAGGAGTGGGAGAAAATTGGACACACTGCGCCTCCCCTCTCTTAAGAGGCAAAGAAAGGACTGACTGACGCAATCCCTGGATTTAACAGTTCAGTTGCCAGTGTTCTCCTTGGTCTGACCTGTGCTTCTGTCTGTCACCTGATATGGATCTGATCTAATGCTCCTTTTACTTTGACCTTCTTCTTTTCTATTCTGCGCTTTGGTGCCTCTTTGAGGTTTTCAGCACACTATAAATGAATTATTTAAAATAATAATAATAATAATAAGTTAGCAAGGTCAGATTATGTGAAACTCACAGGAATATAGCTTCAACAGGAGCATACCTGTGGAAACACTAACACGTTAAGCATATGTTGGGAAGGAGAGACAACAACCCCACACACCCACAAGCAGTTTAGTATAAGGCAAAGACCGTGGGATGTAATGCAAGAGACTAGAGGGGAGGGGGGCGTTCTTAAACGTTTTTTACACAATCAGATAATGGCATGCTTTGTAGATGTAGTGCTAGTGCACATGCAGGGACAAGCGCCATCTTAGATATTAGCAACCATATTGAGACGGATGCCTAAATGCGGAGCAGCAGCACGCATCACAGGCAGCGAACATGAGGGAAGGGATAGGTTGTGTCCCGGGTATTTATGGGAAAGGCCAGAGCTGCAGTCATCAGTGACATCATTACATACAGTAGAAACCTGCACGGCTGGTTGGTCAGAACCTATAGATAGGCTGATTGTTCCATAGGGGATGCCTGGTCATTGGTCCTAGCCCCTTCTGACTATCTTCTTCCACGTGGGTGATACCGCACTTGCCATCTGTCATGAGGGGGTGGGTAATTGGCTATTATGTACAAAATAAACAATACATCTCTATCTATGTAGCAGTGCATCTGGTGCCAGCAGAGAGAGGCTCGAGGAAAAAACTGTGGTCATACCAACTTGCAGCATTCACTCACTTCCAGACAGGCCAGCACTTCTCCAAGGTCTTCCACCCTCATTTTGGGCTATAATTGTATCCCTCCCTGAACCTCGCAGCACAAATCACATGACCCAGAAGTGAAGGCAATAAAGACATGCTTTCTGATCTTTCTTGATCTATTGGGAGTCTAACAGTTTTAAGACCAGTGGTCTGTGGCAGGCTGGTACCTTGGAATTCAGGGGTTTTAAGGATAAAGCCCTTGGGTGCTATCACTTAGCGGTGGATTCGGCCCTCCTTTTCATGGGATTGTATCGTACAGAGACACTCAACCCTCCTCCCGTAGCCTTGCAGGGCACATTCTTCCCAGAGCACGAAGGCTGGAAACTTTTAAGACAATGAAGGGTTTATGGATCTCTGCAGCTCTGGCTTTCTGATCAATGCCCGGAACACAACCTATTCCTTCCCTCATGTTCGCAGCCTGTGATTCTCGCTGCTGCTCCACGTTTAGGCCTTACGTTTCAATATGGTTACTATTTTCTAAGATGGCGTTTGCCGCTGCATGTGCACTACATCGACAAAGATTCAATAATGTGATAATGTAAAGAACCTTTAAGAACAGCAGCCTCCCCATGGTCTCTTGCATTACATCTCACTGTCTTTGCCTTACCCTTAACAGCTTGAGGGTGTGGGATGGTTGTCTACCCTTCCCAACACAAACATGGGTCCGCCTTTCTCTCCCTACACCGTGACCCTGCATGTAACCCTCTCTATATCCTTCCAAGGGCACGTGCGTGGTCTATCATTCTAATTGTATCTATAGTATTGCATCTCTACTGTATCAGCTTGTTGTACATCACATGTTTGCTTTGCAGTTACATCCATGCTATGTAAAACACAGCACATACACATACATGATCTAAATCAGAACTGCTAAGTGGAAAATATTTTCGTTGTTGATACCCACATGACTAAAATAATACATTTGACGAACAGTGTTTAATCCCAAGAAGGGATCAAGGTAAGGGTGACATAGCGGGTAGTTATTTTCATCAGTGAGACAGTAGGCATTTCGAAACTGTCAATATTTGCCTCCGGACACGCACATACATACCATTTCTCAGCGTTGATTCTTTCACTGACATTTTCCAAGCAAATATTGTTGTAACCAAATGCAAAAGTTTCTATATCTTCCTCTGATCTTTCATTTCTAATTGCCTCATAAAGAAAACATCTGCTCAATTTTTGCCATAAGGCAAATGAACATAAAGTCCTGCACAGTGCACATCAATATGCCCAGACTCCATTCTCATGCAAATAAAGTGCATTGCATATGGGAAATATTTGAACAAATCATGTAAGTGTCAGCGGCAAGAGCCGAAACTTCAATAACACTGAAAGAATCAATGCATGCCTTTATTATAGTAGAGGAGGAAAACAAACAGGAGCAGTGCGCATCATGCTCTGTAGGCCCTGCAAGGTAGTGTACTCCGAGCAGGAAGCAGAAGACTAATTTTTCCATTTGATTTTTATTTTCAAACAACTGTAGGCATGTGCAATTTTGTTTGCTATGATTTGAATCATCTGTACAATAAAGCTCTGCAGAGCTACAGCAACAGCCCTCTGTGCAGACATCTGAGAGATTGCTATTTGCTATTTGTTTGAACCTGTATGTTGAATAGCCTTCACTGGTACTATGTAATGTCCCAATATCTAAACACATTGGGGCTCATTCAAAGTATGCCGGTCCAGAAACAACGGAAAGCACTGTTGTTTCAGGACCGGCATACTACAAATCTGCCTGCTGGAGCCTCTGTGCCCGACAGGTAAGACCCTGCCGGACACAGCAGCCACGGTAGGCAGACCGGCACGTAAGCACCAGCACCATTAATAACAGTCCTATGGGCCTCCATGGGAATGGGGACTTACAATTTACTGGCGCCTGACTTTCCGAAAAGCCAGGGTTGTAATAACCCAGTGTTTCCGGCAAGTCCAGCGCTGGTAATTATTTACGGGTCCGGCAGCAACCTGCCAGTAGTATCGGCACGGTTACTGCTGGACTCGTAATGAGCCCCATTATGTAAGTTCCCTGTAACTAAGTTGTTATCTATGTAACACCGCCACAATGCCCCTGGGCTGCTTGTGTGCTTTATGAATAATAAATAGAGATTGTTTTAGTTTGACAGTGCTTCCATAGTCTGCACAAACACAAAACAAGTTAGACATGGTTTTGTCATGGCAGTACATGCACATTGTAGAACAACCAAAGTTACCTTTATTGACAGATTTGTGTAGCACTGTGAACTTAAGCCAGTTCAAAGGTAAGTGAAGGGGGGCAATGTGACCCATGAGTACATTTAAAATTGGAGAGGCAGAATAGGAGGCAAAATAAAGAGTCTGAGAAACACATACAAAAGGACAAAACGACTATTCCATTAACAGTTTGATGTATTCCCAGAAGTGAACATGTTCTTACAAGAAGCAATTGTTTTCAAAAATATCAGTGTTCCGCCATACATTTCCCCTCAATATTATGCTATAGAACAAAGTAAGCCTCACTCTGTATGGCCACTGTTCATATGGGGTTTGTATTGTCTAGGTTTGAAAACGTATTAAAACTGATAAGACCATACCCCTTATTCTGACTGACATACCATGCACAAAGCTGTTTAGTTCTGGGGCACAGCTCAGTTGTTTTTATTGGCTACTGTAAATCAGCCAAACAGTTCTTGTTATAATATCCAAAGTCCTCCCCTAGTGATAGCATTGCAATTACAATAAAGAAAGGGCATTATTCGTACACTGTTAGAGTAGCCAACCATCTAAGAATGATCAGGAAAGAGCTACCATCATGTTTCAAGACCTTGTTAAAGGCCTGACCCTTGTTGCAACTGGGCTGCTAGATCATCTGTGCCGGCTACTATCCAAGAGTATGAATGAGTGGCACATGTGTTATCGCTGTATGGTGTAGCCAATCACCCTGCTAGATGACACCCTAAAGCTGTTTGGTAGACTTCACACGGGAAACTCCTGGACTGGGTCAAGGAAATCCACCCGAATCCAGAATTGTAGTTTGGTTTTTGCAAGGCGCTTGATATGTTGAAGCTGAACTGAGTGTCTCCTTGGCTGCCAGTAAGTACAGTTTTGTGTTTGAGACCCTGGTCTTTCTGGGACTTTCATTTACCTTGTTTGTACCGTCCACTCTACCAATCATGCACTTTAATGTGAGTCCCTCAAAGCAAAAAGGCCTACCATTCTATTCCGAATATCCCGAGCGCACTTGACTCAGATCCGGAGTGTGTGTGTGTTGTGCGGCTCTAATGATGAACTGTCATCAGCTTTTCCATCCATGCGCATGTATCGTCACGCGTTTGCCCTTATGCCATTCTTGTTGAGCTCGAATATTAATGAAATCTCGTGATGTTGGCGATGCTCCTAGAGTAGCTCAATACGGCTTCTGCTATCTGTTGGCATTGCAGTCTTGTTGGCAAAGTACTATGTTTGGTTATTCTTTATGAGGTTAGTCATATTTTTGTTTCAAATGATATATAATATGTGGTTCTTTTAAACAAAGAGTGTCAATACTCTGGGGAGCATTACGAGTATGGTGGTAATTCCATGGGGATTGTTTTCAGATTTACCATGAGTGGTAATTCTGCAGCAGTAAATCCAGAGATTACTGAACATAAAGTCGAGGATTTATCTCCAGCCTCCAAACTCGGACTTTGGCAATGGTGGAAAAGTGGGGGTAAATTGGTTACCACTAAAAAGGGGTGGTAAGCGAGTTACACCTGAAGAATGTCCCACTCCATTGTACTGCTAATTAGGTCCTTTGTCCTATTATGAATAATATTTTTAATGGACCACCGAGTGGGCAGAGTACCGAGTGGACAACAGTCCTGCTGCTGGCCTATTGGATGCAAGTAGAATTGGGAACACTGGTAGTCATTGGAAAGGATGTTCAGGTACTTAAACAACTTGTATTCATATTTACATATACGCGTTGAATCTTCATGGAACTTGGACTCTGTCTCATCTCTTTTGTATGGCACACACAAGTGCTCGGCTTTAAGGAGCAGTGTTGACTGACAACTAAGAATCGCAGGTTATCAGTCTGGGGCCAGATTACAGGATATTTGCACTGGGGAAAGTGCAGTTTGGCATGATATCACAGCTGTAGCAAAAATTAGCCGAGTGCAATAAAATATGGCCCTGATTCATAGAGCGTTTTCCAATGGGGCTTTTCCATGATAAAACACTACTGTGAACTAGACCCATAAGGCCCGGTTCAGGGAATTATTTGCACGGTTCAAAGTGACTTTGCGCTGCTGAAAACTGACTTTGCACTGCCGGCAAAAATCTTTTAATGCGTTTTTGCACCGGGGCAAAGTTTGTTCTTGTGCTAACATGGGGCAGTATTAATACTAACACCATCATTACCTTAGTGCTAATACTGTGCAAAATTTCAGTCGCACTGGTGAAAAGCTTCAGTAATATGACTCCTGGTCGTCAAGTCCCAGAAGACAAATATTTTATTGTGCTAAAGTTGATGGCAAAAAGGGTGTTTTCATAGCAATGCTATGTAGTCCACAGGGCCTCACAATCTGCATGAATGGGTGACCTCACAAGGTACAAAGACGTTTGTGAGATATTTAGCCCGGATCACAGAAAGTACAGCTGTGATGGGGAATTTTGACCAAATGGCAGGCAATTCTGCACCAACATTTGCACCAATCCAACAGTGAAAAATTAACATGGAACCGAGTGATCAGTGCTGGAATGGCATCTGCTCTTACTGATACGTGTATGTACTCCACTGCAGCACATTTTGCACTTTTTCATGTGTGTTAATATTAAAGCAAATTTACCCATCTCAGTGCAAAATTGTTCTCATTGGTGAAACGTATGTTGTCTAGCCCACCTATAAATATAAAGGTCTACATTTGTGTGTTTGTGGTAGTAATTGTGTTGAAGCGTTGTTCCTTATACAATTCCGCACTATTTCACCAATCTGCAACAAATGTTGCATAGTTACCTGTTCGGACCCTCTGGACATTACCAGCTACATAGCATTTAAACACCCCACACTGTTGCCCGGATTTCAGCAGATAACATTTTTTTGTGGGTTTGTGGCTTGGCAAAGTGTTGTCCCTTGTACAATTCCACACTGTTTCACTAATATGCACCACATTTTTGAATAGTTACCTGTTAGGATCCTCCGGATATTACTGGCTATGTGACATTTGGACATCCCTCCCCTTTGCCTGGATTTCAGCACAAGACAAAATGTGTTTGTGGGTTTGTGGCTTGGTGAAGTGTTTTCCTTATAGAATTCCACACCTTTTAACCAATCGGCATCACATTTTGCATAACTACCTGTTAGGACACTCCAGACATTACTATCTACATGACATTTGGACACCCCACCCGTTCCCCTAGATTTCAGCACCTTCACACATGAGATGGCTGCCTAAAATCGACAAAACATCAATGTGGCCGTAGATCAACTAGTCCCGACATGACGAACAAAAATCGCAGGAGTCATGGTTTCCAAGATATTTGCACTGCAATGCACCGCAATGAACTGCACCAGGTCAGGGTGAGGGGACAGGTTGGGAGAGATCTCAGACAGTCCAGTATGCAGCAGCACACCAACTCTCGCCTCCCCCTGCATCTGCCCCGGGGTATGCCAGCCAGCCACATGCGCCCATTCTCAGTGCAGTTTATTTCAGGGTGCAAAGCACATCAAGCTATAGGCGAATCAGAACAGCGACCTACAGGATCAGTGTTATCATGTCTGTCTACAGAACCCATTCAGAGAACGGGTACTTCTGCTAGTAATCTTTATTTTCTGAAAAACTAGACACATAGCGCAGCAATCACCGATTCTATCAAGAAGGTGCCCAATATACTATCCAAGTGAGATGTCCTAATTGAAGATGAACATTGGTCTTTGATGGTGCCGAGAAACTGCAGGTTTGAGTAGTCATTCGAGCCATTCTGACCTGGGAAAATGTGCTTCCTACTTGCATAGCTATGTTGACATATTCTTTAGTACCTTACTGATTGGGCAACTCCTGGGCAGGGATGGAGATTGTTGCTGTACCTCTGGGTCAGTGAGCAGGAACAAAAGAGGGGGGAAGTACCTCGAAGGAGGATTCCATTTGGTTTTCTTCCCAACCAACTAAACAACCGGTCATGTAACAAAGAGATGCTTGTATGGGCATGACGTTTGTATTGTGTTTGGAACTGTCAATGTGTTGCCTTTTTTATTCTTGCATGTAAAGATGTTGTTGTTGATGGTGTTGCATTCATCCGCAGATTGTGGTGTTGCAGTGTCTGACATGGGGTCAGTGCAGTGCTTCTCACATTTGGGAGATTGATTTGCTCTTATTAGATGCTTTGATGATGGTTATTGTGTTATCAGTTGCCAAGGAGGGGGTGATAACATTGGCTGTATTTCCCTGAAATACATAGCTTCTTTGTCCACGGTTGAAACAGGCATGGCACCACATTTCCATAAGATGACTGTAGAGGCGGCGGTCCTGCATGTAAAGATGTTGAGCCGCATGGCAACTACGGGGGGGGGTCAGTGGAAACGTTTGCTGATAGAGACGAGAAAGCGGGCCTGCCATCAGTCTCGAGCCTCCGTCTATCAGTTGTAACTTTGCACTTATGCAGTTGGGGCTGAGTGCCTCTCCAACACAAGGCTCTTCATATTTGGAAGACAATTATCAGTGCCAATACAATGACGATTGCTTGCGATTGTCTTCAATACTTCACAACGCAGTGGAAGCAAAATCCAGACTTTGGCCCTGATTCACATAAGTGATTTATAAGGGCGCAATCCCATAGGAAAACGTTCCATGAATCAAGTCCTTAAAGTGTAAACATCGTGCAACTATATGGGCATCTGTTACAATTAAATAGAGATTGTATCATGATACATGTGCAAAAAACGCCCCCTACCGGAGCACCTGGAAGCGAAACATATTTGACAAAGCCATGAGATCCCCTAACTGTTTTAAGTGTTGGGGTACAGGGTCTACACGTTCTGCCACAGGTGCATGCACGGGTGACCTGGTACATTATGTAACAGATGACCCATTATAGTCTGTAGTTTGAACCAATAATAGCCGAATGCTCGGCTTACTCCTCTGATGAATGAAACGAGTATGCTTACAGAGATAGTGAGGTTTAGAATTGATTTGCACAATGTCCCTTAATACGTATGCTGTCACGGGAATAGAGTAACATTACTGTAAAAGAAAACATATTCAGACTAATATGGAGTATGATCAATTATTCTGGGCTATGCCTCACCGTTTATTGTGCCCGTAGCTATCGTTGTCATTGTGTTGTTAATGAAAAGAAATAAACAATCCAGCTACTTGGTGAGGAAACGTATGGTTTGCTTGTGATATAAATTCGAAGGCGCCGGCTTGTTCTGGTATATCTGGAAGGACCCTGCTGGGCAAGAGTGCACAGAAAGGATGGCGTGATAATGCCCATTAAATATTCATGTCTATTGACATATAATCTTCGGTGTACATCAACGCATTACAGCACGGAAGCGCAAGGGCGCGGACCTTTGGCAGCAAGGCGATTGTTCACCTCCAACAAGGAAAAATGCGGGCTTCTCCTCGCGCACACTCCACCGGTATCCATTTCCCTGGGAGTGATCCCCACCTTCCGAAGCAGAAAACGGACTGGGGCCTCCAGGATGGCCTATTTTCTTGTAATACAAGTCCAATTCGACTAATGCACTCTCAGCAAAGAAGCACCATGTAAACATGTATTGTCTCGTCTTTGCAACTCCTTGAATTGAGTAACATCGCGAGATTTGCAGAGTTTACGAGGAGCAGCGCATGAGCATTAGGTCGTAGTTATACCTTTGACAAAGTACCGTTTCTTTGTTTATGTAGATTGAGTTTGTGATGGACTCGTTTTAAGATTATATGCAGCAAGTAAGAATACACAATGATCTGATTGTGTTAGCACGTGTAAATGAGTCGACACTCCCTAAAGTCCTGTGGCACTCATTTCCGTCGAATACGTTTTTTCCATAAGGTGTGCACATGAATGGTTTACGTCACCCAATTCTTCCGCACCTTCTTTAGGATTCCGGTTAGTTAGATTAAGAAACTATAAAATGCACTTATTTGTGTACACAGTGTATTGTTATTATTATCTGAGACAAATTTACTGCACCGTCAGCATTTTAATGTATTTTGAAAACTATCCACTTTCCATGTTTCCCGGATATATTAAAAGTGTAATCGATCGCTATTCCCCCAAACACATCAATGTATTCGCTGTAAGCAGGCTCTCCAGGATATTGTGGCAAGAAATGGAACATTTTGCGGCATAAAAATCAAAATGTTGTGGCACAAAATTGTGTCTGTTGTGACATTAATGCGCCACATTTTTTGACTGGAGGGAGTACGATTGGCACATTGCAGGAAAGGGGCAGTGTGCAAGGCTACAAGAGAGCCAGGTTGTCATTATTTGTGTCTTTTGTATCAATTAAATTGGAAGAGGCCCAGATGCTCCGGCTTAACTGAACAGTGGTTCTTCTGCTCTTCTTTTTTGGTTTAATGTGCATGTTTATTTAATATTGAACTATTATTACATTTATGGGTCATTATCGGTTGTAATGGTGAAGCTATTGCCCTTCTATGTTCTCTGATGCCCAAACACCTACACAGCTCTCTCACCAGCACCCCTCACACTCACAATTCTCCATTACAACATACACTCCCAAACCCCTCACTTGGTTGTGTGCATGCTCATGTGCTCTGTCATACTGCCAAGTCGCAACTCACACTCCCCAGTCCCTTCCACACTCCAAACCATACTCGCAACTCACATTGGATGCTCTGCAATTCCTCCTGCAGTGTACAGTCCTTCATTCCTTCTTGCTACTTTTTCATCAATTCTCCCATTCTATCGTACTCTTCCCTCTTCCTTTCTCCCAATATGCAGCTTGCTGCCTCTTTCCGGACAACCTCTCCCTCTTTGCTTTCTGGCTGACGGCTCCCACTGAGCCCACACTGCCTCTGCTTTCTGGACCTCTGCTGCCTCTCTGATTTGTGGCCGGCAGCTCCCGTTCTGATTTGTGGCCCACCACCCCACTGATTCCTCTCTGCTCTCTTGCCTATCACTCCCCATGTGGCTCATCATCCATCTCCCTCCTTTCTCCCTCATATTGGGGATATTAATTTACATTTTATTTTTTAAATGTAGATTTTGTCCCAGATCCTCAAAAAGGGATATCTAAATATAGAGCAGAGTATATGCTGTTTTTGTGTAATGCATTTTTGGAAATGAGTGGGTCACCTTATTCTCAAAGGGGACCAGCGCATTTCCATGGGGCTGAGCTGTAGCACAAATGATGCACTGGCCAGCTGCAATTAATACGTTAGTGTCGGAAGTGCTCTCCCGACAATAATGTTCGACAGGACCCCCGCGCATTTAACTGTGAAGGGCCCTTAAGGGGCCTTTCACTGTAAAATTCAATCCAAAAAAAGCAAAAAACAAGAACAGAAATGCAAGTGAAACAGCAGTGGCTCATACCTCTGCTGTCATGCCCAAATAAATGAGTTGCATGAAAAGCACAGGAAATAGCCAGTCATGCAGCGTGCAACCCCCCCACCCCTGTGCCCATTCAGCCTTAGTTTTCTGAACTTTAACTGCCATGGTCCCCCCCCCCCCCCAGTGCCAAGGCGTGTTTTGGTGATTTTGGTATTTCACCATTCAATGCCTTCTAACGTTTTCTGTTTGATTAACCCCTTAAGTGCCAAGGATCCCGGCCGAGGGATTCCTGATACGGTAATGCCCCAGCGAGGGCCAATCAGAATGTTTGTTACATTCTGGTTGACCCTCGCCGGGTACCAATGTTCAATACATTCTGCTCTCTAAAATGGATTCTGTCAAAGAATATTAATGACATCACACTCACTTGCTTAATTCAGAATTGTTAGGCACCCTCTTAGCAACAGAAGTGTTAAGAGAATAAAAACATGGAATGCAACATATGCGAACATTCAAACTCGGCTGTCCGCAGGCATCTGTGATGCAAAAGTTCACTCATGTGTCCATTAGCTGCCTTCTTGCAATGTCATGTTATTCTAAGACCAAGCCTGCATCGGGATTTGGGGGAGGCAGGTAGTAGAAAACACAAAGCAAAACATCTATTAAAGTGTTCAGCAACCTTTGGCTCTCCAGATGTTTTGAACGGCAATTCCCATACTTACTTGACTATGCTGGCTAGGGATGATGGTAGTCAGAGTCCAAAACATCTGGAGTGCCAACGGCCACTGACCCCCTGAGTTAAGAGCTCAAGAGTGAAAGGTCCAGGTATTTATAAACAAATACCAACGTAACAAGTAGATATCACTAAACACAGGTGAAAATAGTAGCATTCCGAACAAACAGATGCACAAGCCTCAGTGTTGGAAGGGCTGTTTTGTTGAGGGACCTGTATCAATAGTCAGGCTGGGCGATGAGTGTACAACGCCAGAGGAGCCATGGAATCTTAACAATGTTACCCACTCCTGAAGAAGCTTTTCTAAATCCCGGGTCACATAATTCGGCAAAAGGCGATATTTTATGAAGTTTCTGTGTCTTCGCTCAGCTTGGAGGGTTCCCATGAGGGAGGAATCTTAAGGTGGAGCGCATGTTTTGGGAAAGAGAACATGCTGCCGAATACCGAAGCATGATGCACGGTCCTAATGGGACACAGTCCCTTCCTGTTGCATTTCTTGAAGATAGTATTGTAGTGCAAATGAAATTCTCTTTTAAGGGGGGACCTGGCCACACATGGGTATTGTGGACATCTCAGTGTTGCAAAGGAAGATTGATGGGCTCTTATTTCGATAAATGTACGTTTTTTTGTGGACAGGGCCTCACAGTCCTTACGTGTCACTGCTCCAGTATCATTGATAATTCATTTCACACTGTGTGTCTCTTCTAACACTTGAAACAACGACTTTTGTGAATAACTCTGTGAAGGAATATCCACACATCAATTTTAGTAGATATGCACCAGAGCTACTGAGCAGCCTCTCAGGGCTTCTAGGCACACCCTGTACAGTGGGCATTTCTTCCCCACTTTTAAATGAGAAGGCATAAGGGCTACTTTGTTCCTACAAATGTCAAGGAGTAATAATCCCCATTTTGGAAGTTATTTTTGGCACAAAACAAGGTTTGGCAAATAGAGATTTTCTGCAGCATTGAATGTGTTGGTTCCACTTAACAGTTCAATGGTGGTGCGTGGCTTTATGATTGATTCTCTTCTCAGCCCTCTAAGAGAACCGTTTCGAGGATTTGTTCGGACCATGGACTCTGACCCTGAATAGATTAGACCAAAGGCCTCCTTATTATTATGATTTGAGTGGTACACAACATGCTGTACTTTAAATACCACTTGTTTTTAACATGGCACCTTTCTGCATTGAGATTGCATGGGATACTTACTACATGGTGTACATAGAAAGTACTTAATGGGAAACACATTGGTTATCCAGTGCATATAGTACCCTCTATGTACCTTATGCAATATTAGCTCCCAGGGGTAAAGGTGCCAGCCAATCAAGTGGACAGGAATACAGATTGTACTCCTTGCTGAATCCCAGGTGCCATGCAGGACACTGGTGCCTCTCCCCCAAGCCACCAAATTTTCCTTCCCACAATGTCCCCTACTCTAGCCTCCATCCATTCCTGCACTCCCTACCCTAACCGTCGTCCCCTCTGCACCCACCCACAATGCACCACCCTACCTCCAACTCCTCGCACATTCCCCAATTACCGTAAATTGGCTCCCTCGTCATGCTGCTTGTCTCCACCAGCATGGGCATAGAACAGCAATTCAGTTTCTCTATTTATGATGGCCATCTTGGTTTGTATTTCTGTAAGGGAATTCCATTAAAATAGTCATTAGCACTGTGGCCTAAATCCCAGAGGTGCAGGTAACTTTATACACCTCGATGGGAGTTGTTGCCAGTTGGTAACACAAGACCAGAGTCTGGTTAACTTGGAAACGAGGTTCATTACCAGTTGCTAATGCTCCAATCTCTGTGGTTATTGCTTCAAAATGTCCCAAGGAATCCCAATGTATGCATTTTAAAAATGGGAGCGCATCATTTAATCCCCACCACCAAACACATTGTGAGTCGCCTAAATGTGGTTTCAGAAAGGAAAAACAAAAAAAAAAAAGTATTCCCAAAAGCTGCATGATAAAATATTCCTGGCCTAAAGGAAGGAGACCATTTGTATCTTCATGGTGTGGTACAATTTTGTTGGGTTTATTTCTGCTCATTGAGAACAAATACTTTTCTCAGAGGTAGGGAAAACGTGATTGTATGTCTCATGTGGGCTGCTTGCTTCCATCAAACAGTATCAATTGGAAAGGGCAGATTTTATCATGACTAAAAAACCCACAAATGATGATACCACTGTCTTACTCCCACCAGATGTTACTAAACCATGTTGTATATTGGCGTACATGTCCTTTATGCCTCAGTTTAATACAATTAATGGGTTCCAAAGTAAAGTACCACATTATTTGGCTTGAGAAAACTAGTTGTATATGTTAGCCTATGTGAAATTTGGTCAACGTGTGAGGACTTCACATTTCATTAGAAAAGCACTGTAGAATTATTATGCTAAAACAGAAACAGATTGGATTTTGGTGGGACAACAAACTGTGAGAATCCAAACTGAGGTTACTGAAAGTGCCAATGAAATGGTAAATAGCAAAGGATACTGCACATGTTTTGTGTAAAATCATTGAAGAATTAACACATTCTAAGTTGAGGAAATCCTGGCCTAAAGATTGCTGTATCGTCGAAGCAAGTTGCTCTGAAATAGTAACATAATAAATCGGGAATATTGGTTAAGATAATATATCTAACATATGTACAAGAAGACAAAAGGCCTGTGCTTGAATATAACTTGCAAACATAATAGTTATTGTAAGATTAGAAAATGACTTTATAATTATTATTTAATGTTGTTTGTTACACAATCGTAAAATGGTTATGTATTTGAGTGGGATAAAAATGTAATATGTTTGAGATAAATATATAATTCTCGAAACACCAAAAGTGGGGTTTGTGTTCTAAAATGGTTTACTTTATAAAAAAAAAACTCTATTATAAAAATAAAATAAACTTTCTACCCAAATATCAATACACTGATAGTGTGAAAGTGATATCTTTCTGGCACATTATGTGGTCCTATTAAATTGTCTAAACAATCGTTGTTCAATGAGAACAAAGAACGAACCCTAATATTTAGAAAACATATTAAGTAGCATAGGTCTCCAGAATATTTTGGGTAGCATCCTATTTTTCCTCAAATGAAATCCTTTTTGAGGCAAAATGGCTTTCACAGTAAACCTAAAACCTTTGGGACTATCGCTGTCAAATGGAATCTCCACAGAAATCTTTGCATAATGTGAAAGAATGAATGAGGAATGCATCTTAAAAGGATAGACAAAACACGGACGCATGAAACCTGGTTGCACAATTTGCTGCATTGGCTCAAATGTACACATTTGCTCAATGGACACGTTGTCCAACCTAGTACCTCTGACACATGGTCATGTTGCATGGTTGAAGGATTTTTCTGCTCTGGTTGAAAGGTAAAGTTGTTGGAACACCTTTGTACACTACATCACGTACTCATCTGTTGTATCTCTGTGAGAGTCGCAAACGACTCACTGCAGAATCATTTCCACCACACACTGGATTTAGCTGTAATATGCCAAGCCTCATTTTACATATCCATATTAATGACCACACTGAAGTTAACTATGTTAGCAAATAGTTATGGTGTCAAATTGAAAACAACATTCCATGGCCATATTACAGCCTTATTACAGCCACACGTGTTAAATGGACTTATCTCTAGAGGTGGGGCCCACTCATTATCACAGTTCTGATGAAAGCCATCAGCATCTATTTCCTTGCCGAAAGCTGTATTTTCCTACTGTATTATTGCGGCAGAGGATTGCAAAAGTCATAATCAGCGGATGTGATATCAAAGGAGGGGGGAATCCCATTTTCAGTTCCTGATATTTCCCCTCTTTTGGGGTTGTTGTCGGGAGAGTAGAGAGTTATCATGCTATTTGTATGTTGAGCATATTTCCATCATGACCATTCTGCAATGCTGGTCAATAGGTACAGTGTGTGCAATGGAAAAGGGTGGTGGTGGCTTCAAACACAATAAAGAATTAGAGAAGAGTAGCTTTCAACTAGGGCTATATTCCACATTGGAGTTCTGAGTAATATCATAGGCAGCTTGATCTTTGCTCTCGTAGTCTATCGGATGTCACTTGGAACCCCGCGGTACAATATATTCCCATAGTTGATAGCTACCCAACTATAATTCTGCAAATGTGCTGTTGAACTTGGTACTAACATTTGCAATACAGAGCTGTTACTCAAAATATTATGCTGAATCCTTTAGTTGTAAACAATTCAGTCCATTAGAAGCTTTGCTAGTACTGATGACACTTGTTTACAATGTGTTAGTGATGAAAATAATGCCTGGTCATAAATGTCTTCACATCCAAGTCCATATATCATACATACAAGTATTGCCATTATTGCCATGGTATAACAAATACTCTATGCTATGGTTATTGTTCTGGTCTCAGTAACACAAAATGAACAACAAAATAAAGTAACACAAGAGCAAGGTTAATGCATTTTACTATGTTTCGGGGGCTAAGCAGGAGCTGTACCCCTACTGAGCAGGTTGGACTTCGTTAGTTGCTCCTACAGTTGTTTAATTTCATACCTCACCAAGTTGTTTAATGTCATACCCCACCAATTGTAAAATGTAATTAGTGTGCAGAAATGAATGTCTTTAACCAGAAACATAATATTTACTGAATGTGTATGATTCATTTAATGCACCCCAGGGAAATATTACTGAATCTTATGAGCAGGGCAGGAAGTCTGCTTGATTGCTGAACAAAAAGTGCTTGCTTACTTGTTCATTTTATGTTATACCTGCATGTGTAAAATAAGTAGCATTCATGCTCATGACAATTTTTATACGTTTTAGTCACTGAGCATACAGTTATTCACCATTGAAAGATTTTGGCTTTTTTTTTCATTCAATGCAATGGAACTTTTAAGTGTTTATTTTATTGTCTTAGTAAAAAGGAGACTAGAACATGAAATGTAGTTTGAATTTATTATCAACCAGTAAGGATTTTGATCATTCAGTCATTTACTCAGAGTCAAAACCCTTATGTGTAAACTCTGGCTATCAATATGGCAGAAAGGCACACCAGGCATACATTCATATGTTATTTTCAACTGACAGTCAATTGTTTCTATACACACCTCCCACCACACCTACAGACAATATCTGCATCTGTTCAGTTATCCATCATTTATTTTTCAATGATCATGCCTTGTATGTATGTTTTCATTTCTAAAGTGCAAAGCTAACTGGGAAGCAACGGTGCACTGTACAAAGGGGGCATACCCAGCAGTACAAGTAGGGTGCAGAGGTAGCAGAGGTAGCAGAGAAGATGGGTAGCGGTGTCAAGATACCACCATAGGGAGATACATGGTTGGGTTAAGTATTGTATTCAGTGACTGGCAAGATGTTCTTGGAAAATAAGGTTATTACGGTCCTTCCTGAAGAATAGGGTGGAGGGGGCCAGCTTTATCTGCACTGATAACTTGTTCTCATAGGAGCAAAAGGCCTAGTACCTGTTTCTTTCAATCTTGCAGGTCTTTGTTTCAAACCTGGTTATATTGTGGCTTCTGGTGATGTGCTGGCCACCGTCTCCAGGTGCCATTCTCTCATAATCGTATGCACCATATTTACATTACTTTGTCCTATGCATTTTCTTGTTGGTCGTTATCTAGAGGAGCAGTGTAACTACTCATTTGTGAGCTTTACTGTTTTCTGGTTCTGGCCTGCAACTGGTTTGCTTAAAACCTGGCAATTCCATTAGTTTAGGATATGTGAAACATCACACATTATAGTGATCTCATCAATGAAACTGCATATATATAGGACATGTAGGGTTTACTATGCCTGGCATATGCTCAGTTACCTAAATAATCACACCTGGATCAAATTACATATATCTTGTTCCTACAAAACACTTTTGAAGGTCAGATTACATTGTCCTAAGGTCACCCACAATATGCACACATGTAGTATGAATTATCGATACATATAATGAAAGAGAGAAAACGAGTGAGAACAAGAGTGAGAGGGGGAGAGAGAAAGAGAAAGGGCAAGGAGGGACAGAAGAAAAGAGAGAGAAAAAGAAAGTTTGCTTGTACAAAAATACAGAAAGAAAAAAGAAAAAAGGACACTATCTAAAATATGAGAACAGAGGTCTGTTTGTGTGTACATCCTACTCTAGCAACACTATTTATTTGCTGTATTTGTTTTCCTCCATGTGTCAGTATCTTCTCTTTTGATAAATGTACAGTTGTTTTAATAAACACCATGGACAAATACGATTACAAATGTTATTTTGTAAGTTTGTTTGGTATTACAACTGTTTTTCAAAGGAAGTCTTGATGGTGCCTTGGACAATAATTGTATTCCTGACCATACATTTGTCACATTGCAGGCTGTAAAAGCAAATGTTCACAGATCCCAGGTGCATGTTTTACATACACCTGAACAGAGCTCTCGAGAAACATGTTATGTAAGGATATTGAATTCCCTTTTTCTGAAATCCTGGAGTAGAAATACATTTTAGTCAGTAAAAGGGAGGTTCTAATTCCTGACTGGTGCATGCAATTAAACGTGTTTTTTCATTTTTTGAAAATATTTTTTTGTGTGAATTGAATCATTTTTTCTAGCTAGTGATTTTTAAATTAAAATAAACATGTTTATGATACAAGTCTGCATTATATCAAACGTGCTCTTTGTGGAATGTGCTGCGAATGCCAAAAGTCTCAAAGGATCACCATCATTCTGTTGGAATAAATGGTCACCCATATACAAAACTGGTTGCACTCCATATTTAGTTTTTTTGATTGTACTGGCCTGAATTTAGTCAGTAAAATAGGCAAGTAGGCTACGTGTCTTGCAGCATGAATCTGACCCTGTTCTAGCAGGTCTAGACCATCTGATGGGCTGTCCTGTATTGTAGGGAATGTTAATATTATGATAATAAAAAATGCTTGAACACGAGAGAAATAGAAAAAAAAAGATACCCTCTCAAACGTTATCATAACAAGATGTTACCTAAACATTAGCTTAAGCAGTCACTGTAACTCAAAGGTATGTTTTGAACATTGTCAACACCTAACTGGATTTAAAGGATAAGCATTTGCAAACACGTGATGATATATTTTAACGGTGGCGAAATTATACACTAAAACAGGCAGACATCTCAAATTATCGTCAACATTACTATATTTCAAAAATAGCTATATTTAAAAAGAAACTCTAACATATAGCCATTTGTAAACATCGCCACACCCATGATATCTACTGGTTAGGGTTTTTTGAGATGTGTATTCCATTTTGTTTTCTCTCAAGTTTTTGTTGCTGCTTTATTTCTATCTTATCATTTCTCGATTTATTGTATTTTCATTTCAAATACAAGTTTCTTTTTTAATATTCCATTGTTTTGTCATCAGTTCCTATGGCGACACTTTGTATATTTGCCAGTATGCAGCAACGTAGTCCTGGGTATTTCTTAAGGCATTTCTTCATCACCATTTGCATTAACAGTTGTTTGTTTTTGTAGTAATTATATATTAAAACAATATAATTGCAACATTATGTTATTCTTTCATGTACAACTTTATTAGATGTTCTTTCCTCTGTATGTTGGTTAATATTAATATTGTAGGTGGAGATATAAACTCAGATTAAACATTGCAAAGTGAAAGAAACAAGTTGTCTTTATTATGTTTTCTTATATCAGCTGCTCTATTACAGCTATTTTGAAGGTGGGTAACCAGTGCCCAGCACTTGAGGGTGTCCTTGACCACCACTACATCTTTGCCATTAGGTTCTCTTCCATTTGTTCATAAATTTTTAAAAAAAGCAACTGGACATCGTTATGAGTCCTGCGGTAGCCGGGCCGGCAAAAACGGGGACTTACCGGGGCATTATAGCCCCGGTGGTCCCGGTAATTGCCCATTGCCGGGCGCCGGAAAATATTGCTCCTTATTCCCATTCGAGTCCCATTGGACTCAATGGAAATGGGGAGGACGGATGCACCGGCACCATTCATGAATGGTGTCGGTGCATCCGGCAAGGTCTGCGAGTGGGTGCCGTTCCGCCAGCCAGGTCAGACCTGGCGGGTTGAAACAGTGCCGGTAGTTTACCGGCAATGTTGTTACCGGTCCGGCATACTTATGATGAGGCCCACTGTGTATCACTCAAGGTTGTCCAAGAAAAAGAAGTGCAAATGTTTATTTCTCGAGGAATATGGCGGGCTGGGAGAGAGCAGCAACATGTTTTTTAAAGGTACCAAATTCAGAAGGAAACAGTGTTACGTATTCTCCCTATTATTCGCATTCATGTGTGGCTGAATGTATGTCTCCGACAAAGCAGCCATCATCACTTCCTTTTTGTAGTCCTAAGAACAAGACTGCAAACCACGCATTAATATTTTGAGCTTTGACAATTGTGTAGACATCATATGTATTATGCCTTATGTAACCAGTGTGCACTGGTTTCTCTAGTAAATGGCACACATGTATAGCCTTCCTGCACTATTTGCTGATGACTAAATGCTATCATATTTATTTACAAGCAGTTGAAGGTAAAATAAAATATAAACCCCCCTAAACAAGTATTCCTACAGGTTTCACCCTATAACAACAACCAACTTGCAAAAGTTTATAAACACTTGCCCCTGGGCACAATATTGTTTAAGGAATCATGTTCAAGGCCTTGTCTAGGAACTTAATTAGATCAAAAATAAACTGGGGCTCAGCACAATTCAGCACTAAGGCAATAGATTCCTCACAAGATCTAATGTTGTGACCCATGAAGTGTGGCTTTAACCATGCCATCCTCATGGCTTTATGAAAGTGACAAATAAAAAGAAAGTGTACCAGGTTTGGATCCAACCCCATGCCACACAAGCATTGTGGCCAGGCCCTATACCAACTGTCTCTTTTGGCAAGCGGAAGCAGATGTAACTTTCCCCAGCAGATGAACTGAGGCCGCTGATAGGTCAGAGGGCTACATGACTCCCTTTAGCCTCAACATGCATTGCTAGGGAAGACCGAGATTTAGCACTACCTGCACCCACCACACATGCACATTTTCTAGACCAACATTTCATTGCTGATTTCACTTCGGCCAAGTCTGTGTTACTATGGCAGGCAGATGCCTGTTTTTCAGCTGTGCATCTATCCCAGAGACAACTCCCTTTTGTTTACACATGTTGCTTTACTGATAGTCCCTAATAAACATGCAGATATAAGTGTGAATGCTATATGTGAGCCACAGCATGCCTACCAACATCAGTGCTAATAAACACATTTCTATAACATCTTTATTATACAATCTGGCAACTTGAGTTGAAATAATTGCATGTTCCTGTTTCAGTCATCACAAAACCACTATCAGCAGCATACAAGGGTCCTGATTTACAAAGCCATTTTCAGTAGGATTGCTCCATTTTGAAACACTTTTGTAAATCAGGCCCACTGTGTGCTCAGTAACTGGCCAAATAACAAAGGCACAGAAGTGAGTCTAGAACTGGTCTACACCAACTTGAGTCTCTGACTCCTCATATTTTGCACACGCTTCTCTTTAGAAACATGCTCAGCAGATCTGAAGGGGGGCAGGCGTGAGTTACAATTGGATGTGAACACTCAACTCGTCCTTAGCCAACCACTTATTTGGCATTGATCGGCTCTAAAAAATGATTCAACTCAAATCAAATTGCAAGTGATTCAAAAACACTTAAATCATCACAGGCACAGTGAAACCTATTTCCGTGTTTTGGGGGTAATTTCAGCAGCCTAATGTGCTGGAATTGATTACAATAATGACCGGAGAGAGGGGAGAGGAATAATGGTGGCTGTGAATCATTCTAAGTGCATTTTAATCATCATCCTAAGTGATTTGAGTAGCATTTGGACCTAACTTGAGCCCTGCCATTTAGTAGCTCATTTTCTCCCACACATCATCTCCCAGAATGTAACAATGATGACTATGCGCCTATGCATTTTGTTGTTATGCGTCAGTGCGTTGGATTACTTTATGGTGCACAAACCATTATTTGGAGCATCACTGAAGCTAATGGTATGACGAAAGCAACAGTGAATAACTGAGTCTAGAAGTAGTGAGTCAAGACACACTAACTGAGAATTATACAAACCCTGGGCCTCATTACGAGTTTGGAGGTAGCCAAGGAGCTATTACCACCATGGCTGCCTCCAAACCGGGCTCCATTACCGGGTTCCTGCAATGGGGACTTAACAAGTCATTCCGACATAGGAGCACCCAGTAATTCCTCCTTGCAGGAACCATTCCCCATTCCCATTTGAGCCCCCATAGGGCTCAATGGGAATCAGGAGGGAGGTAATAACGGGCACATTACAAGTGGCCCGTTGTTACCTCCCTCTTCCCTTCGCGGGACCCGGAAAAGAAGTCTGGTTTTACCAGACATCTGATCCGGCTCTCGCAAAGGGAACCTCGTAATCGGCGCTCCCATAATGAAGGGGGCCGGTCCCGTACCGGCTCCATTCATTACGGGAGCACCAGGGTTATAATGAGGCCCCCTGACTTAGAAGTCAGGTTTTATACCCGGTTCAAATCATTTTGTGATCATGTTCAAGTCTTACTGTGAAGGATTGTTGATCGACAACTGTAAAGGACTTGGCCAATTTTTATTGCTTCTTTACTGTAGAGACATGTGGGCAAGGATGTGCAAAATGATGCTGTCCGCGTGGCTTTTTCATTACCTGTCTTGAGTCTGGTTACAGACGGCCGTTCGCAACATTTTATCAAATGTCCAATTGTAAATCAGTGAGAAACTTACTTGTGCAGTAGAATCCTATAGACCATTATGTCCAACCTCTGGAATGCATGCTTCACAACTGTACTAACGTAGCACCACAATCAAGTTAAACTCATTCAGCATTGCAGGGATCATCACTGTACTAGCGTATTAATGTCATATGTACCATCATGTAAAACTCTTCTTGTAACTGGACAGTCACTGCTATACTAGTGCAGTAGAACCCCCTGCTCAATCATATCCAATAACTGCTGCAGGGCAAGGATTGCCATTATACTACTGTAGTAGAGCATGATGGCCTTTCATGTGTGTATCCTGCTGCAGTGCATTGGTCAGCAGTGTACCCGTGTAATCGAGTCTCATAGTCCATTGTGTACAGATATAGTGGACTTGAATGTAAAATCATGTGAAATTCCATTTGCAGTTCAGGGATCCCCACTATACACATGTTTTAAGCTGCCATACGTATACCCCTCACCTAACCCACTCAAACACCCATTTCTGCCCATCCATTTCCAGAGGCCAGGAACCAATAGTAATCAACAGGGCAACCTAACAACACTTTGGTTTTCCCTCTGACAATAATCTCCATGTCCACTAACCCAACTCACCTCACCTCCTACTAGCACACATACAACGGTTAATTTGCTGGGTTTACCATGATAGGTTTGTCATCTTGCCTCTCCCACTATACCCACAAACTCCAATAATTCCTTCTCTCTAACAGGATCTCACACCATGAGGTATCCTACATGCCAGAAGATGTAATATTCAAAACCTAGTTATGTCATATTACATTACACTAAAATACATTATAGTAGCATCCAAGCTGCTCATCATTCACAATACAAGAGAGCGCTTTTAATTTATAGTGGGCTATCTGAAGTAGTTATTATAGATGGTAGTAGTATTCAGTACTGTTGTGTCATCCAAGATAGGACGCACCATATAAAAGAGGTGTAACTGGTCAGAATTTCATTTACACAATCATTCTTCTGCAGGAGCAGGGCAAATGTGAGTATTGGAATGCAATCCGAGAGAAGCTGTTTTAAGCCTGTGGAATGCTTGGGAGTAGCCTTCCAAATGACTGTGCTAAAGTTATAAGGGTTGCAGGGAGCCTGAGAGGTGGCTGGCATATGTAATCCTCTTGGATCAACTCTCAGGGGTCTCTGCTTTGGAACAACATAAGCCTGATTTCCAATGCATGGATGATAGAGAGAGGGCATGAGGCTTTTTCAAAATAGTGAGTTTGACAGAGCATTGAAACTGTGCAGTCAATGTGGCCCTCAATACGACTGGACCAGTGGTTTTGGTAGTTGAGATCACCAGAAGAGGCAAAGGATGTCCTATCCCATTCCTAGGTGGATCCCCGGTCTCACGGGAGACGATTGTTTGGCATGATACCCTAGTTCGACCTTATGTAGCAAGAGTTACCTGTGATACACAATTGACTCTATGGAAAACTCCTAAAATAATGGGTCATACTCGGCTTGTGACATGTTCTGTGTGCAAACAGATGAGACAGTGTACAGAGATCTAGTTTGGCTAGCACGCTCCTTGGCTTCAGACCCACTTCGCAAACTGTGACAGTGCAAATGTCTTATATTTGATCACATGTCCATGCTGAGTTAGATATGCAGGCATGGCTAACAGACCAGTTACAACACGGACAAAAGAGCACAGTTCGTGCATATGATCCAGAAAAATTACTGCCCCAGTTGTGGAGAATTTTGTCAACATGGGTCCCTCAGAAAATAACTTTGTGTGGCCTGTGCTGGACAAATTAGTCTGCCCTCTAAGGGTCTCAATGACACCATTTGTTGGCAAGCTGTGACTGTTAACCATGGCACAGGTAGTATAGCTCAGTGGAAACGCGCTCTTCTTGGAAGCCAGATGACACAGAGACACACAGGTTCGAATTCCAGGTCTGCTCCTTAGAAACCTCTTTGGTATTAAGCACGTTATAGAAAACCAATTATAACTAAGTGCAAAAGGACGTATGCACTGAATCCTGTGCCACTTTGAAGGGCCATTATGTTAGGGTTAGATCCACCTCTGATAGATGCCATTACATTGAGTTGGGGCATGGTGGGCACATCTTGACACTTGATTTTGAGTGTACTGGGTGGTGGCAACTGCCTGGCATGGACTGTGTGACCCATGTGTTGTACGCAATAGATGAACGCACACAGAGGAGGAACAAAGGAGTTAGCGTGGGTATACTCCCTTGAATGGCAATGAACAAACTTGGTTTTACACTCCGACTCAGAATGTAGCACATGTGGCCAGCAGTTGGTGTTTAGAGCCACACAGCTTTTCTCATCAAGATATCCAAGGATAGCAGACACTAAACATGTATTTCGGTACTGTATTGGTCAGTGAATTATCAGTAATGAGCCCAAGCTAATCAATGTTAGCCAGGCAAAGATGGCCACACCCTATGAGCCGCGCCATGTCCGTCATCTATGTCTACTATGATGACGCTGGGAGTAGACTCTGCGCATAGTTATAGCGCAGCAGAGCGGAGTCCTTGGAATTGCGGCAAACTGGACTAGGCAAACTTGGCATGTTAAGGATCAGAAAGCCGGGCTGTGGGAGGGGACTGGGGCAAGGCGTGTCGCTAAATTCTTGAATGTGGGGGCGATAGTGGCTAAGAGATGCATTATGCAGTGCTGGATGTGGCGATCCCCCCTTCACTAGAAATGTGGTTAAAGGCTCTTACCTGGATACAGATGTGTGAGGAGGATTACATCAACACGCTGCCTGTGAATTCTCGCCCCAAAAACGTGTGGACAGAGTTCTGTAGCTATCTGAACAGCAGGGCGGACCTAGAGCTTCTATCTTCTCCCCCACCACCAGAGCAGGCAGTTATGTAAGCTGAATTATGAGCAGCCTTGTTGGAATTGATGTGCTCTTGCGAATGTACATGGTTTATTGCTAAGACTCTGCATTGTTATCCACACTCCAAAATGTGTAATGTGCCAGTTACTGTTCCTTGCCAATAAAGAAAAGTTAAAAACAAAAAAAAGAAGGATCAGAAAGTGAGCATGGAGCCCTGCTCGAGCCCCCAATGCACCGGCCCACAGTTAGCACCTCCTAATCAAGCTCTGTTCTCCCGTAATAGATTAGAATCCCTGTTGAATCCAGGTAACCCTGGAATGCGAGAGTGATGCAGTGCAGCTTTACACATAACTGGTTGGTTGGGATGCTTCAAAAGCACACTGGGGCTTGGTACAGTGTTAGACACTTACTCAACAATGAATCACAGGCTGCTCCCAAGGTACATGGAGCTGCGAGGTAGCAAGCTGCTATACGGTTAAACAACCACCAAATACCCCTTACGTATTACACTTGTTGCCACACAACCCCCTCTGATGGCATCCTAGAGTTGACATGTCTATGCTTGGGTACTTTTGAGCTGTAGGAACCTTTGGATAATGATGGAAGATAGTTGACCCATGTAGGTGGCCAACAAGTTGTTCCACCGACCACGGACATGGGTTCAAGCAGTGACTGTCTACATTAAGTATGCTAAAAACATAAGCAACATGATGAAATTCTAAAATTGGAGGTAGTTAAATAACAGGCATTGAAATTGCTGTATTTATATTGTTTACTTAGGTCTTGTGGTGCTTTACTTGTTGCAGCCCAGGGATCCTGTTACGTCTTTGAGTTTAATACTTTTTATTGGTGTTGCTCCCTTAGTAAACCCCTCTTAAAACTGCCCCTTTGGTCTATGTGTCTCATTCATCCCCTTAGGTTTGTAACGTTTGCCATATGTGGTGTCATTGTGAGTGCATGTATTAGGGCTGTATTAGGATTGCTTTATTAATCATTACTGGTGAATTTCTGTCATTTCATTGTTTGTGCTGCAGACATAACAGTCCCCCAAATTAAGATGTTCAATGAATGTCTATTGTTTGTAATACAGCACATTAATCATAACTGTACACAACAAAGATATGTTTGTGTTTTGTGATGGTATGCTGTAAAGTACTATAATATGAAAAGTTCAAACTGGGCACGGTGTTGGGCACTGCCTTTGAGCAGGCATATGTGTTGTTGATGGTTCATTGCCCTTTCCTGTTGATAACCCATCTGTTTTTAAGATGACCGAATCACTCAGGAGAGAAAAACAAAGTATCTAGACACCATAGGCTGCACCTGCAATGCTCACAAATCTTTCAACGGGTGTCAGTGATGTCTGTCTGTTGATACCATACATCTTAGCTTGTGTTCCTGGAGTGGAGGACACAATTTGGCCTAGCTTAATGTTCTTCCTACTGCCTACGTTCTTTCACAAATTGATGTTGGAAGCACTGCAGCAAAACATCCACGCACAGTTTCACAGTTAACCCTCCTTGTGATGTTTCCTGTGATGCCTTTCCCACTGACTCACGTGAATAAAAGAGGTCACTTTTACATTGAAACATGAATCCATAAAGGAAGCCAGCAGGTACACATGGGCCTCATTAGAAGTGTTGTGGTAAGGCAACAATGGCGCCGGTAGTGCTACCGGCGCCGTTGCTACCTCGCCGCAACATGCTCGTCAGTGCCGCTCTGGACGCCTGGTCAGACCAGACGTGCAGAGCGGCACCCGCGAGCAGTACCGGATGGTATTAACGGGACCTTTGTTACCATCCTCCCCATTCCCATTGAGCCCTATGGGGGTTCAAATGGGAATGGGGACGTACCGGGTCTGGGTCCTGCAAATGGGAATTACTGGGCCCTCCAAGGTCGAAATGGCCCGCTAAGTCGCCTTTTGCAGACCTGACCCGGACCCGAGTTTAGGGGTAGCCATGCCCACCTCCAAACTCGTAATGAGGCCCAATGTTACCTTTAATTGCAATTTCCTGTGGATGCCACGCATGGTTGAAAGCAGGTCCCTCATCAGCTGTGTCTCATCTGCATTACATGCCAAAAGACATGCCCTCATCATGAATTTCAAGTTCAGCTCAAGCAGGTATACCTGATGGAGAGCTTCTCTGAGGGAAACACTGTGGGCCTCATCACGACTTTGGCGGTAACCCTTAAATCCGGCGGTAGTGCTATTACTGCCGGATTTAAGGGTCTGCCAAATCAGGACTTCGGCGTATTTCACCCTAGCTCTGAGCTGGGAGGAAATCCGCCGAAAATTTGCGCTATTACCGCCGGCGGGAAATCCGCCGGTGGTAAGAGCGCAAATTTTCCCCCTTGAGCCCAATGGGGAATGGGGCATTCCCGAATGGGCTCAATGGGGAATGGGGATTTACTTTACCGCCGAACTCGTGATCCGGCGCTATTAGCGCCGGGGAGTTCGGCGGTAGGGCTAATACCGCCGGCATTACCGCCCAAGTCGTGATGAGGCCCTGTGACAGCTAACATGTCTGGGTCCTCTTCATAAAGTCATAGCACATAGAAGACATTAGACATCAGCTCCCACCGACGTAGTGATAGAATTGCCCATCTAGCGCTCTACTGTGTTTGTTGCAGTAATCTGTGGTGGCATTGCACAGCACCAATTCCATTTCCACAATTGCAAAGTATAGTACCAGTGGGTAGCCACTGGGGTCTAAAGGTTTTGCCGAGGAACAGTGTGGCACGCCACAGTTGGTGCAGTGCATGTTTGAGATGTTAAATCGGGCAGAAATGTGAACTGATCTTTTGGGCCATATTAACCTATCTGTTCACAAGCTGTTAACTTCTGATAACGCTTATGACCATGAGATGTGGACATGCACAGGGGATGTCCATTGTCTTTCCAATATGTAAGGCATCACAGTAATTTGATCCGTTGTCTGCTGCCACAGAGCCCAAATGCAAATTTCGAGGTATTAGCCACTGTGCCTCAAAATCCTCTACCTTCTCTCAGATGTCAACTCCCCGGTGACTTACGTCCTGATACACAGAATGCACAATATTGCATGGTGCCAAACTACATACACCCGCTGCCCCATTGCATTAGTTCAGGAATCTTCTTGGCTAGTACAGGAATGAAAGGTCATAATGTGCCTTGATGACCACGTATTCAATGCTCTGACTACTGGTACACATGTTCATGAGTAAATGTATTTTCCCACTGCTGTAGTCATTGCCCCCACTTTAGCCAAAGCCTTGTTGTACAAGTGAAATATCACCTCTTGGGAGAAAATGTTGTGACCCACAGCTTCCCAATAATGATTGGTATCAGGGATGCCCAGGTCCAAGGCGCAGGAGCGAAGCAGTACCAACCGCCCCCTCAATGGTCTCAGTGTCTGCAAGTCGAGGCTTACACAGACCTCTGTAACCAGAGCGGAGAAGGAGGGTTAGGGTCTCGATGAGTGGATAGGTAGAGGGATTTTAGGTTAACCGGATTGAGGGGTAGGAAGAGGTTATGGATGGGACTGGGGATTTTAGGAAAAACGATGACTGCACACTTTTCTTGGACTGGTTGCTGTAAGTGTTTGTAACACCTTCGCATGCAAAGGTGTTTCTCTTCACACTACATTGCCCTTCAACAAATCATGTACATACCCCTCTGAACTTGAAGTTAAAACAAACATGGATTGGTAAACAAGTTTGAGCCCAGTTACAGCTTCATGAACAAAAGTCTCATGCATTAGCACACTTAGCTTATACTTCTGTCTTAAGTCCTGTCCAGCAAAGGCTGTCGAGTCCTGTGCCACGTCCTTGCGGTCAGGTGAACAGATGCACACTAAAAGGAAAAAAACAAAGGACAAGCATTAGCGTGTGCTTTAGTTCTGTCGGTCACTCACTCTCCCAAACACACTCTACACGCATTCAGCATTCCGTGCATTCAAGAATTTCAGGTTCCTTTTGGGTGCGCTGCCGCACGTGGCCTTTCAACCCCCCAGGATCTATGTTTGCCAATATTCGGTCTTCCTTCAGACCGAGTGCCTTTTGCACCGTAATGCACTCCCGCCTCGTCCGCCTTTCCGGCTTATGTTCCACGAGATGAAAACACGCCACAACAATGTCGTCTTTGATCTGCACACATTCACTGAGCAGAACTCTCTCCGAAACCCGCCCACTTAGCTTCTATGTGACGGCGCAGGGGCTCTGGAGGGGTTGGGAAATGCCCCCTGCGCTTCCCCCGTAAATCCCAGACACTCCGTGGGCTGAGCAGTACTTATCTCTTTGAAGCGAGGGGCCGGATGGTTCCTCCGGAGGCTCTGGGCCCCTCGCGTGTGAATTCCGGGGAGCTGCTGGGCACACGTCCACTCTCCTCGATGTCTCGAGCACAAGCCCCGTGCCTTGGGGCTTGCGCATGCGCACTCGCGCGCCACACCCAGCGCGGCTTCCCATTGGCTCGCGAGTCCGCAGAGCATGCTGGGAAACGTAGTCCTGGCGTGCCAAATGCTGGGATTTGTAGTTTTGGACGGCAATATGCCTACAGAAAGGGCATAACAGCCTTTTCAAGTACAGTAGCTTTCTGGGTCTAGGTTTCCTCATGGTCCCTGGCCCTACAGTTCCAACTGTACATGGTCAATGGCCAGTCCTGCCCCTGACAATTGGCTTTTCCTCTATGCCTCTGGAATCCAGAGTTTTCCATATAGGAGTAGTGCAAGATGTATATTGCCAACATTATAGCCAACTTAGCATCAAGCAAGATCTGCCTATAAGGTGACCTGTTATATTTGTGGACATGCTGAAATGCTTCCATAACACTGGCCTGGCACAATGGGGGATTACAGATATGCATTGTTGTGCTGTGTGAGGTAAAGCTAGATATCCGGTTCCCAAGCAGTGACACAGCTGCAGCTTGTTCAGTGGTAATTGTACAGTCTTATGGTGGTATGCTACTTGTCCAAAGGTATGGGGTGGTATGCAGTTCAATGCCCTTGACTTATTTCCATATATGTGCATGATGCCGTAGCATGTGAGACTGCATATATGTAGTACCGAGTTGTGTCCATGCCTTCCGTTGGAAGATGATTATTTGATAGAGTGTGTGAGTGGCCTGATTTGGTTGCTGTTTATTTTGTGTAGTGCTGACACACCACGCCTTTTGTCGTGGCCCAACAACAAACTGGCAGGGCTCATCTGGGCATGCTGGCAGCAGTGATGCTGCTCTAGATAACATATAATGATGTGATCTTTTTTATGATGTGTTAGGGAAAGGCTAATTCTTAAAGACTGGATACAGGTGTTTGCAAGCTTGTATTACAACTGCAGATTAGTATTTATGATGTCAGCCTTCTCCTATTCAGTATCACCTATTTCCAGCAGCAGCACACATTCCTGGCTGGACTCTGACCGATCATAATCTTTGTTTTGATCATCATCCATGTCATCTTCATTATCATTCTTACCTGACATATAAGTGTAAGCGGGTGGTGGAGATAGATACCTGGCACTGTTCAATCTCCTCCCAGTATTCATCTACACTGTCATTTCTCTTTCTCTGATCATTGGTAGATACAATCTGTAACCCTTCCCCTTCTATTCGTGAGATAGGGAAGGAACGTCAATTGCAACCTCCTGTGTCTTTCTCAGTCGTCATTGTGGTGCGATACTCAAACGTATGTATGTCTTGGTGCATTTACTAGAGAGCAAATTGTGGAGGGGGTTCTGGAAGGCAAGTTGGGTGATACATTTAATTGGCAATATGCAATTCTGGCAATCCCAGTGCACACAGCAGGTGCTGCTGCTTATGTGATAATAACACAAGCAGCACAAAGCCCCAATGCTTGAATCTGGCTCATTTGGGTACTGACATTTTGTGCCAATGTGTCAATCACTCACTGACTGGGGTATCGCCTGCCTTCCAGAAACCTAGAAGACTCCTCCATCGAAAACCACACACAAGTGCAAGTGTTACACTAGCTGTTCATCCTCCTACGTGTCAACTGACAGCACGTGTCTCTTCCATTCACTTCAGGAGATGTACATTGACATGAGTGTGTCACCTGCATCCCTCAGTCCCTGCTGTTTCCTCCCTCAAAAATGTTGTGAGCACAATACCTGATTCTCTGCTTCTCCTCCCAGGAATTAGCTGATGGTATACATCTCATCCTCCACTCACTTAAAGAGCCGGATACCCACTAGTGTATTGGCCATATCCCTAAATCTCTGCTACTTCCTCCCACAAAATTCAGGTGAGTTTGAGCCTTGCAATAGCTGCCCTCAAAGATGCTCTTCTCCTCACAGGTGTCACCAGATTGCTTGTGTCTTGTCCACTCACTTCAAGAGATGGGCACGGAATTGCGTGTCATCAAAGATCCCTGAATCTATGTTGTATCCTCTCTCAAAAATCATGCAAGTGTGATCCTATCACTAGTTTCCCTCAGGGATTCTCTGATACTCCTCCCAGGTGTCACCCAATGGCATGTTGCTCATCCACTCATGTCTAGAGACAGACAATGACTGGTGTATCAATTGCCTACCTGAATATCTGCAGCTTACTTCAAAAATGAGGCCAGTGTGTATCTCCCACTAGCTGCCCTCAAGGTTTATTTGCATCTCCTTCTAGGTGTCATCCAATTATGAATGGCCTGTCAACTCACTCTAAGAGATGGACACTGACTAGTGTATCAACTACCTGTTCCTCCCTCAAAAATCATGTGCATGTGCGTCGTGCACTAGCTGCCATTCATGATCCTCTGTTCCTTCTCCCATGTGTCACCTGGTGGCATGTGTCTCGTGCACTCACTTAAAGAGACAAACATCATTGGTTGATCGCCTGCCTCCCTAAAAACCTCTGCTTCCTCCCACATAAATCAAATGAGCCTGAGTCCTGTACTAACTACCTTCAGGGATTCTATGCTCCTTCTCACAGATATCATACAATGGCACATTCATCAATAACCCACTTCTAGAGGGGAGCCTTGACTTCTATATCACAGCCTTGCTGAATGTCTGCTTCTTCCTCCCTCAAAAATCACATGAACATGAGCATTCCATAGCTGCCCCCAGGGATTCACTGCTCCTTCTCCCAGCTGTCACATGATGGCTTGTGTCTCATCTGCTCACTCCACAAATCAGACACTGAATGTTGTATGAACCACCTCCGTGAAGATCTGCTGCTTCCTCTGTCCAAAATCACACACACTTGAGTCTTGCACACATTACCTTCATGGGTTCTCTGTTCCTTCTCCAAAATGTCACCAAATATCAATTGTCTTTTTTTTTACTAATTTCAAGAGATGGACAATGACTGATGTAGTGCCTGCCTCCCTGAATCTCTGCTGCTTCTTCCCTCAAAAATCATGCAAGTGTGAATCTTGCACGAGCTGCCCTGAGGGATTTTCATGGGATACACCTAACCTGTTCTCCTTGGCAGAGACTCCCTCACCCTAGGCACTCCCTCATCAGATGGTACGTGTGTTTTTCACCCACTTCAAGGGACTGAATCTGCCTCACAGCGCTGCATACACAAAACCTGAACTTACCCCTGTACTAGCTCTCTGGGTTCCCGGTCCCTATCTACCTGATCCTACCTTCTTCCTACTCAACTACTCTAACCCCACTCCATTACATTTCCCCACATTTCCTAAGCCTGACTCAAGCAACCTTCTGCTTTTCTCAGAACTGCGTAAGGCTCAACATGAGCTACCGCCATAAGTGTTCCTTTATATACTGCATTGTCAAACTAGTTTGCACTTCTTAAAAGTCTGATTCAACCTGGCTGCTCCAAAATGCATTGACTTCATCTTCTTGCAATATGTTTGCCCAGGCCTAGTGAACACAAATGCCCAAAATAATTGCACATTCATGGCCGCAAGTCACATGCTGTGCCACTTTCTGACAGTTTTCTGTTTAGTAATATGGGTCATCACCAGTTGGGCAGAGCGGGAAAATGCAGCAGTAATGCTATTACTGCTTTATTGACTGTTCCGCCCAATCCCGTGTTCCGGGGCATTCACCTCCAGCTCTGAGTGCCTCGGCTTTGAGGTAATTTTTGGTGCTACTACCGCCGGCGCTATTACCAATAGCGCCTCCAACCCCATGGACCCAAAGGGAATGGGGACTTAACGCCCCCACCCGCAACTTGTGTTCCATCGCAAATTGCACCGGACCGAGTTGCGTTAAAGCTAATAGCGCTGGGTGGTATCCCGGCACCCACCCAACTCATGATAGAGCCCTATAGTCAAGAATATCTTCCGGGTTTTACCGTACCTCACACCTGCATTGAAATATGACGGATTACACACTGGTGACATTCAGAATCAGGTACTTGATTCGTCACATATAAACCAAGTGGAAACATCACTCACCCACCACTCAAGTTGAGCTATTTCTTGGGATTGCGCATTGTAATATGTTCCCGTTTGATATAGTGAAGTGTTTCATGCATTTGGCACGGGCGTTGCATCACGTGCACTTAACGATATTTCACTGACCTTGCTGCTACCTCAAGAGTCCTAGGACAGTGCAATTTCATTTAAATAGTCAGTCCTAAATCAAATTAAACTGTACTTTGTGCTGCAGGATTTTTATGTTAAAGCATAAAGGAAATAATTGCAACTTACAAACGTGGTGATAAAATATTAATTGTCGACATGCTGAATGATCAGACACAACTGTGCAAGCCTTGCGGGTAGGTATAAAGAAATGCTATTTAATTTATATGGCAATAAGATATAGGTTGGTTACCATTGAGATCCCTGGCAGAGGTATCTCTTTGTCGCTAATTAGCATACCAGATATTAAGTTTATTATATGCAAGCAAATGATGGACAACACACTTTTTATGTTTATTTGCCTCCGAAAGCGACAGCGGTACAACATTGTAGTAATGGATTTACTGCCATTTTTACCACACCACCGTATTCCAAGTTTGGAGGACATTTGCAGGAAATACCTACATGCACATGGCTGTAGGTATTTCCAAAGGATACATGGAGGAATTACCACCAGCGGTAGGATTGTCTGTGTTAAATTCTTTAAACCCCAAAGGAGTTAAGCGGAACTCGAGAATGGGGAACTGTCTTCCTGACACTTGTAATTTGGAAGAATTCTCACCAAAATGAATGAAGGTAACTATACATGAATGTGATGGATTTACCGCAGTTGATTCTGCCAAACACTTAATGAGGCTCTATCTGTTTCAATTCTCTGGCCAGGGTCTATATCCTTAGCCACACTGCCTAGTTAGACACCAAAAAGTTATTTGTCCGAATTTGGAAAGGAGGCAGGCCTGCCACTTCCTCGCAAAGTTCAGTTCTCCCCTCCATGGCTGGCCCAGGGGTTTCTGTGGAATCCTCATTGCTGCTTTTCTAGTCGCCTAATGACTTACGTGTTTTAGCCCCATTGATGTATAAACTTTGTGCCTTCCACAGGATATTTTGTGACTCATCACATGATCTATAATAGTAACATGTGCCAAGAAAGGGCTAACCAGTCATCCAGGGTAGCAACCATTCCCCATACCATCTAAGGGCAATGATATTTCACCAGTAAGGAGGAAGAGGGATGGCCAGAGCAATGCCAGAGGTTAAGATTAATTCAAAACCGTTCAGCCATCACTTCTTTTAGTTTTGCTTTGTCACCCCGAGTGGGACGGGTATGCCCAGACGTTGGTCCCGTGCCTGCTGGACCTAGAGTCCTAAGCTACTCCTCACTGATGAGGCTCAAAAAGGCCAACACATGTTTGGGGATGCTTGTGGTCTTGTGCAGAAGAGATGTGACCAAGCAGTGTGGGCTGGACAACCCCTTTTTCGGTGGGTCCAAGCCTGATTTGCATATGGTCTTTCCCCTTTTGTAATGGCATGGCAGGCGAAGAACAATGGTCTGAAGTGCTGCCCAGAGCAATGCCAGAGGTTACGATTAATTCTAAACCTTTCATCCATCACCTGTTGTGTTTTGATGAGGAGAAAGAGGGTCCACAATTATGCCTAGGTTCAAATACGATCCTCAGAGGAAGAAACCCTGAGAGAAACAGCACCCGGAAAAGGTTTAACATGCATTAATACAAGAACATGATTTAGCAAGCACTTAGTCCTTGCATGCTTGTCGGTGTGCAAGCCCAGGCCTGGAACACAAACAAGAGGCAAGTGAAAATCATGTGGCAAATGGGAATACACGTGGATGTAGCCTCCTCGCTCAGCACGTGGGTGCTGACAGTAGGACAAGAAGCACACCCTCCAAGGGCGGAGTGCGGCTGCTGGATTGACCCACTACGAGGACACAGCTGATTGTTCCCAACATGTGTGACCTCGTACATCAGGGACTGGGAAATGGGACGAGTCTCATCATTAAAACACGAACCACACTTGGGAGTAAGGAAACTAAAGGGCTGCAAACTGAAGAGTCCCTCACAGCGTCCACAATGCAGGGGACCCAACATATCTTTACACCTTTAGAAAACACCTTTTAGAAAACCCAATTCTCCATATTTTGAATTTTCGCTGGCAGTTTATAACAACAAGGTGTCTTTCTGTGGCTTCTATTGCCACATGGAGCATGTGCCCTTGAAAGATTCTGCATGGGTTCCCCCAAACGTGTCACCTCAATAAGGACTGCTTAGACACATGTACACCGAGACCGGAGGGTACATGAAACAGTATCAGTCAAACTGTGTAATATCGACATTCTGAACTTGTTACACAGAGAGTAAACTCAGTGCCTACCTTTGTTTTTCAGAAACCTGGCGGATCCCTGCAATATGTATCTTGTATACATTTCTTTTGCATTGTTTTTGTAGAAGGCTTTGAGTATATAATGTAGTGTAGGGTGTTCTTTCAGTCATTGGTTTGCAAGGAGCGCAGATAGAGGGCAGTGTTGTCACATCATTGCAGGTCAGCTGCTAATTTCGATTCTTCACGGAATACTGCAAACAACACATACATTCTTTTTGGGTCAAAGTTCTTCAGTACTACCTTAAAGAAAGCTGGAAAATGATTAGGAATATGGTCCGAAGAATGTCCTTTATGACATTTTGTGGCTGGCATTCAGCTCTCAGCTGTGTTGCACGGGAACTTGGTTTGCCTGATTCATTGTATGACGCCCTCTCTGTCAGCCAAGTGATTTAAATGTGACAGTGCAAAGAAGGCAGCCTTTAGAGTTTGGGACCTGCTGTTTAATGGCATCCAATATGAACAGGCAGATGGCACACTCGCAACAAATCAAACTCATGGCAACAAGGGAAGTGCATGTTTACGTTATCTACCAATAACAACACACCTAAAGCAGCAATCGATGTTTACTTGAATTGTCACATTCCTGTAATTTCTAACATATCTGTGTGTTGTATTCATGTGAACAACCCACTCAGTTACACCATTTCCCAGTATGGAGAATGAGGCCTGGTATCCAAACTGTTTAATTTCTACATTCCTGGATCAGCACCTTAGACTACTAAATGATCAACTGACATCACAAATACCCTTCACATTATCTACATACATCAGAAACATTTAAGATAACATCCACAATTGGCCAAGTTAATAAAGCAAACCATATGACTGGCGGTGGGGAGCGCGGCAGGAATTGTGCTCCCCTTCCCAGTGGCTGGCTCTATCTCTACTCAAGCTGAACGCCACTACCAAACCAATACAAGGGCCACGCCCTCTTGCTTGGCCTGATGTACTGAGAAATATTTGAAAAATAAAATAAAATCTTCCCTGGCCATGTTGACTGCATGTGGATACTTTCTGTGTTTTTGTGTATTTAACTTTGGTTTGGGTCTCTTTTTATGGAAATACAGGCTTGCTTCTTCCTTTTAGGTCCAAAATACAACAATGGTATGTGGCTACAAAAGTTAAAAGGTGGAAGCAAATCCGAATACTCGGAAAAAGAGGTCCAAAACACTTATATACACAGAACACTGGTGAGAGGTTCACACTGCAGACGCGCTGCCATGTGAGATATGTTTTGTTATTTTTAATATAGGGGTCTCATGCTGGGTGTGGTCTTGTGTAGCAGGGGAATGGGGTGTGGTGGCAGGATGCCAGACAAATGTCTGGTGCTGAGGAGAGTGGTGGCAGTGTGAGCAGCCAAGACGCCAGGTAGAAGTCTGGGATAGGAAGACATTATGCCAGGTGCGGGTCTGTGTCGGCGGTGTGAGGTCTGGAGGCTCGATGCCAGGAAGGATTATGGTGCTCTCAGGGAGCAGTGTGGTGCAGTAGGATCGCACGTGGTTCTGTGTAGTCGAAAAGGTGGCAGGTGGTAGGATACCAGGTAGGGGTCTCTGTTTTTGGCTTAGGTGGGAAGGCAGGATAGGAGGTAAGAATCTAGTACTTTGGGGAACGGGGATGCAGGATGCCTGGAAGCGGTCTGGTGTTGTTGTGTGGTGGAGTGGTGGGAAGGCATGACGCCAGCTCTTGGGTGCTGGGGGGTCAGGAAGATGGGTATGGCGTTTATTTTCCAGCTGGGCTCATGTTTGGCCCTAAGTGCCACCCCAGACCCACTGGTTTGGCTCTGGCTCACCGCATGCATGCGTTCTCTAGCTCCCCCACAAATACATGGAATATACAAACCTAAATGTTTTTAGACGTGTCCACCAAACATATGTTTCCTTATCTTTTGGCATGTCCTGTTCCATTACATTTAAGAAATCGAGATATTTTGCACATTTATATCTCTAAAACCTAAACAAACACTTCATCAAAGGCCTTATCTATCTTTAAGCCCATCTGGTAACATATGAGAATGATGGTATAAGAGACTTACGTGATTCCCGGCACATTCCAATGGTTCTTAAGTGCATGTTAAAGTCCACCGTGAGATATGTATTCTCTCCAAATTCCAACAGGATTCTGTGCACAATGGGCTCCACCTCTATCTATCTAGACCAATGTGACTAGCGAGTTCGCCTGAAGTGGGGAAGTCTTTTAAATAATGTTGTGCATCCTATTATGGAAAATGTAGAAAGAATCCTTAATTGGATCATTCAAACATGTATATTGTCGATTCCTGCTCAATTGGACAACAGAAAACAACGGTCATAATACATATCCCTAAGCACGGCTGTGTTGCCAACAAAGAGAACATCCTTAAAGATGGTTCTCAATTGTAAGGCAATTAACAATGTTAACCTTGGCAGGTGAGTTCAGCACAATCACAGACACAAATGGCAGATCTTTAGACAAACACACCCATCTGACATCCAATTAATGTTTATTTTCGGATAAAATAACCCTGCATTGTAGGGTGTAAACTACCAATAGGTGAACAAATATTAACTAAATACTCTTGTGAGCTATTTTAAGGGAAACGTGTGGCATTAGAAATGAACAAAGCTTTAAGTGACCCCAGGGTTAACCAGGGCTCATTTGCTTTCCAACAGCCCGAAAGGAAAATATGACCTAATTAATACATTGTTTCATTTTGGCAACACATGAAATGATTTTGGTTACATTTCTTTATAACGACAACTTTTATGTAGAATGCACATATTCCGAAAATTTGACAACAAAAAAACATAACGATTCTTTTTGTTTTTGGGTGGGGTTCTCTCCAAAACCACTGTTTCCCATTGCTAAAAACCCACCCCAAATGTTTTGCCTCAAGATGTAACCCTTTACCCGACCCACACATACATTTTTATTATAATTTCCATTATAAACGTTTTCTTATATGGGCATTTCTGTATACAAGTTTCGCTATAAAGACTGTATACCTAGATTTGTATGGCGTGCCACTCCCTACCATAGCGGTCTGGCAGGGCAGAGGCTAGTTTGGAAAAGTGCTGTATTGTGCCCCCACTTGTAGCATGCAGACTGTAGTCTGCAGATCAATGGAAAATGACATTAGGGGAGAGGAAGAGAACAAGGGGGATCAGAGATGAACACATATGAAACGTGTAAAGGTAAGACAGGGGGATGGAAGGTTAAGGTTTGCGCACACATAGCATCAGTAAAGAGCGATCAAAGGAAACAGCTAATGCATAATGTTCCTGTGAGCGAGCATGTTGCCTGTGTGGGCAATTTATAGCACTGTAAAAGCGTTCTGCCATCTGACACTAAGTGGTAGCTCGATGGACTTGATCTGTGCTTGAGTGTACCTTTCAAATAGGAAGGCTTGTTTATCGGGCAGGTGTTACCATCAGCAGTCAGGCCTGAGACGGATGCATCTGAGATGCCCCTGCCATCTGTCAGAAGTGGCAGAGCTCAAAGTGGACTGTGTGCAAGGCGAATGCAGTGGACACAACAAGGGAAGATTAGAAGGCATGGTGGCCCACCTCTCGGAGTGCTATCCATACCTGCAGGGCTTCGTCCTGGAGTCCAGGAGTTATTGGCGGGATATGGAGAAATGTTCTATAATTAAACTTGTATTATGCGCTTAATATTGGAGACGGAGACCTGTTTCTAAGTGTGGAATCAGGATTCAAAACTGTGTTGCTCCTCATTGCCTTGCTTCAAAAACAAACGCGTTGCCCCTGAGTTATCCTCCTGGCCCAATATAAGATAAAGGTTTAGATCAAAGAAACCATTGATTATGGTTTGTCTCAAATCGAGTTGAAAAAACTATGCAATGGCACTCGATTTGGCCATCTGCACAGCCTTTGATTGCCCGGTAATTTTCAGAAATCCGGAACAGACTTAAAATCTGCATAATGTCTAGGAAGGATGAAGAAAATCGCACAGTGCCTCGTACTGCTCAACTTGGTTTGGGCCATGCAAACACGTGCCACACATTCAGATTTAGAACTTCGTTTGGGATCTAAATTCAAGTGCTGTCATTACGTATTTCTGCATATATTCATGTTTTTGTAAGGGGCCTGCCATGAGCACAGTCCGTCAAAGGGTCTCGCGTGAAAAGAAGGAAAATGTAGGTTGAGGGGAAAGGGAAGATGGGTCTGTTCCATCAAAGTCTTGCAACTCTCAGAAGCACTTACGTTTCAGGGAAGGGAGACAGCGGGGAAGGGACGTACAACAAAGTGAGAACATGATACAATGGTATTAGCATAATTGACCTAACAACATTTGATTTAAACATTTGATGGAATTCTTGGATCCTTTTTTTTTGGTCAAATTTAATTAAATATTTATATGGGGTGGGTAAGGGTATAGATTAGGTTAAGGGGAAGTGGGAAGGGTGTGGGGTTCTACACCTTCATTTTAGACCAAAATACATTTGATCAAATGTGATTAGGTCAAATGTGTAACGCTCACCTGATTCTCGCAGAGGCGCCGGTCTTGACTGGGCGACTACCGTATCTTCAAAGGTGATGTGTAGCACCCGGTTCGCTCTTTGGGCTGGACCTCTGTGCACTGTATGCCTGACGTGTACAGTAAGATATCTTAGGTAAGTGAATGCCGAGCTCTCCATCTGCCTCAGGGCAGGGTGCTGTAACCAGTTTCTTCACTGGATAGGTAGCGCAGGCCTCTTGACTTCAGAGGACTGCTGTCCGTCGTTTACTGCACGAACGGTAAGTTTCGAGTCATTCAAATGTCTTTAAAGTCTTTAGTAATGATGTCTCTTGTTTTGCAGGGTTCCGGTGATGGCGGATGACGGGCTGAAGTGAGTTGAAGATGGAGCCCGTGTGATGAATAGAAGCGCCTGGAAGCACGTAAGTAAGCGCTTGTTGCCTGCTTCACTAAGCGCTCTAACTGTCTTTTTATTTTGCAGGTACGAGTTCGGAGCGGCTGCAGGGTGCCGGAATACCCACTGGATTAGATGTGGAAAGGAGTAATGGCACGTGAGTATTAAAGTTCCCCAATGTCTTTAAACGCACCTTGTTTTGTCTTTCAGATGCGGGATGCAGCGCCGAAGGCCTCCGGAGCGTGCGAAGAGTTGGTAAACTTTTGTCTTTCAGATGCCGGAATGCAGTGTGAAGACCTCCGGAGCGCACGAAGAGTAGGTAAGCCTTTGCCTTTCAGATGCCGGAATGCTAACCTGTTCTTTCTTGTCTTTATAGGTGTTGCTGAAGACTGGATTCAGGATGGTAAGCCTTTGCCTTTCAGATGCCGGAATGCTAACCTGTTCTTTCTTGTCTTTATAGGTGTTGCTGAAGACTGGATTCAGGATGGTAAGCCTTTTTCCTTAGGCCCAGGACCGGATGCAGAAGACACGATGAGCGTTCTGCTGCAGAGGTTGCAGAATAACGCAAAGCAAGATTCATCCACCGGGTGTGGTTTAAATAGCCTCCTGTAGTGCTTAGGTGTCTCCTTCCACAGCCACGCCCAAGTAAGAAAAGAGTTCCTGGTAAGAAAAGAGTTCCTGCCTTCCAGAAGAGTTCCAGTGTTCTGAATCTAGGGAGTGGCTCCAGCCCCACCCAACAGGAAAAGTAGTTCCAAACAGAAGAGGATCAGAGGCTCAACTGGCAGGCAAGTAAGCAGCATGGTCTGCTGAAGGTAAGTCCACCCAAGCATTATGAGCCCGGCGCTTCCAGCGCTGGGACTGGGCATATTTATGAGCCTGGTGCCACTGGCGCCAGGACTGGGTCCAAAAGGTCCCAATTGGGACTGGTTGGCACTCGGAACCTGGGTTATGGATCTGCTTCCAAGGGAGATGGGAAAACCCTGACCTTTTGGAAGCAGAGATCATGACAGTACCCCCCCTCAAGGCCCCTCCCAAACCGGGCTTCTCCGGGGGTTTTGGCTTGTCAGGAAATGTTCGGTGAAATCTTTTGATTAGGCGAGGAGCGTGGACATATTCAGCAGGTTCCCAGGATCTCTCTTGGGGGCCGTAGCCTTTCCAGTCAATTAGGTAGAATAGTTTAGATTTGGAGATCTTGGAGTCCAGAATGCTTTTGACTTCAAACTCGAGTTCTCCATCCACTAGGATAGGTTTTGGAGATTTGGTTAGTCGGGTTTGAGGTTGCACGGGTTTTAATAGAGAGACGTGGAAGACCGGATGTATCTTCATGTGCGGGGGCAAGTCCAACTTGACCGCTACTGGGTTTACTATGGTAGTGATGGAATAGGGACCAAGGTATCTTGGGTTGAATGTGCGTGGCCCTTTTAGAGATAGATATTTGGTGGATAACCAGACTTGATCCCCTACTTGATAGTGAGGGGCTTCCTTCCGATGTTGATCTGCTCCTTTCTTGTATTGTTCTTTAGCCCTTTGAAGGTGAGAAACAGCTTCCTTAAAGGCTTGGGTGATTGTAGAATGCAGGTAGTCTACTGCTGGTGTTTCAAGATCTTGGAGGGGATCCAACTCCGAGGTTCGAGGGTGACTGCCGTACAAAAGAAAAAACGGGGTTTTCCCAGTTCCCGAATGGACAGAGTTATTGTAGGCATACTCGGCTATCCAAAGGATATCTTTCCAAGTTTTTTCAGTTTGTTGCAGCATGCAGCGTAAATACTGTTCCAGAGTTTGATTGGTCCTCTCGGTTTGTCCGTCGGTCTGAGGGTGGTGACTGGTCGATAGTCTCACATCAATTTGAGCCGACCGACAGCAACTTCGCCAAAAATGAGAAATAAATTGACTACCTCGATCCGAAATTAGAACCGAAGGAAAACCGTGCAGTCGGACGATGTTTTCGAGAAATTCTCGGGCCAGAGTTGCTGCTGTTGGCAAGCCTTTGAGCGGAATGAAATGCGCCATCTTGGAGAATAAGTCCACGATTACTAGAATCGTATTGTATCCGGAGCATGGAGGTAGATCGGTGATGAAGTCCATAGAAAGCGTATGCCAAGGGCGAGGTGGGATGTCAATAGGGCGTAAGAGGCCTGCTGGTCTTTCCTTTTGACTCTTGTTTTGGGCGCATACTCCACAGGACATTATAAAGTCTCTGATATCTTTTTTCCAAGACGGCCACCAGAAGTAGCGCTTGATCTTTTCTGAGGTCTTGGCTATACCGGGATGACCTTCCATTAAAGAGTCGTGATAACAAGAGATTACTTTTTTCTGTAAATCTGTGCTGGGTAGGTATAATCGTTCTTGGAAATACAATAAGTTGTCCTTTACTGCAAAGTCCTTTCCCTGCAGATGCCAATTCTGTATGTCTGCTGGAGTTACAAGTTGCCTGGCTTTATCCTTAACTTCCTCTATGGATTCTGTGGCGATTACACCCAGAATTCTTTGTTCGGGAATGATTGGTACAGGTTTAGGGTTGACCAAGTGTTCTTCCACTCCCATCCGAGAAAGGGCATCGGCTTTACCGTTCTTTGTACCAGGTCGATAGGTAATTATGAAGTCAAACTCGGCAAAGAATAATGCCCAACGGAGTTGTCTAGAGGATTGGGCTTTTGCGGTCTTCAAATATTGCAGGTTTCGGTGATCCGTAATCACAGTAATGGTGTGTCGGGCCCCCAGCAGATAATGCCTCCAAGCCTTAAAGGCAGACTTGATAGCCAGAAGTTCCTTGTCAGTAATCGTGTAATTGATTTCAGGAGGCGAGAATTTGCGGGACCAAAATGCCACGGGATGCAACTGATTGGTTACCGGGTCCTTTTGTGATAGAACTGCCCCCATGGCAAGGCTTGAAGCATCAGTTTCCACGATGTAGGGGAGTTCGGGGCGAGGGTGTTTTAAGATTGGTGCAGAGATAAATTTAGTCTTCAAATCCTGGAAAGCTTGTTCCGCCTCGGTAGACCATTCAAAACGTTTGTTTTTCTTTAACAAGGCAGTGATGGGCTGGACTATTCGAGAGAATTCGGGGATAAACCTGCGGTAAAAGTTAGCGAAGCCTAACATGCTTTGCACACCTTTTACGGAGGATGGTGATGGCCATTTGAGAACTGCATCGACCTTCTTTGAATCCATACGCACTCCGCCAGGTGATAATATGAATCCCAAGAATTCAACTTCAGTCACGTTGAAAACACATTTTTCCAACTTAGCGAAAAGTTTGTGTTGACGCAATCTTTCGAGGACCATTTTCACGTGTTTCCGATGTTCAGATTCCGATGAAGAATAAACGAGGATGTCGTCAATGTAAACAACAACACATACATCTATGAGCTCTCTGAGGACATCGTTCATAAAATATTGAAAGGCGGCCGGGGCATTGCAAAGTCCGAAGGGCATGACCTGATATTCAAATAGCCCATACTTGGTGCGGAAGGCCGTCTTCCATTCATCGCCCTCTTTTACTCGTACCAAGTGGTAAGCTCCTCTAAGATCCAGCTTTGTATATATGCATGCTTTTCTGACTTGGTCCAGGAGTTCAGGGATCAAAGGTAACGGATATCTATTCTTAACGGTGATCTGGTTCAGGGAGCGATAATCGATACAAGTTCTAAGGTCTCCTTCTTTTTTTGGAACGAAGAACAAAGCTGAAGAAGCAGGGGACTTGGAAGGACGAATAAACCCATTTGCCAGGTATTGATCCAGGTATTGTCGAAGGTGAAGGTTCTCAGGCTCGGTGAGGGCATAAATTCTACTACAAGGAGGAGTAGATCCAGGTATCAGGTCTATCTGGCAGTCATAAGACCTATGAGGAGGTAGAGAGTTAGCCTGATCCTTCCGGAAAACATCTTGGTATTCTAGGTATTCGGGAGGTAACTGGGGAGTCTCTGAAGAAATTGCGGCCAGTGCAACACCAGGTGGAGGGTGACAAGTAGAGACACATTCTGGAAACTGGACCGTTCTTGCTCGCCAATCGATCAGAGGATTGTGTTTCTCTAACCAAGGTATTCCTAGAATAATCTGAAACTGAGGGGCCTTGATCACATCGAACACGATCTTCTCATGGTGTCCATCTTGACTTACTAGCGTCACCTCTTGAGTGGTATGCGTTACTGGCCCGGAGGCTATCTCCGTACCATCCACCGTAGTAATGATGTCCTTTACAGCCTTGGGACAAAGAGTTAGATTCATCCTCAAAACCATTTCATGATCCACATAATTGCCGATGGCACCGCTGTCGACGTAAGCTTCAATTGCATGTAATCGATCCGGATTATCAGGGCTAATGAGGACCATAGGTATCACGAAATGCGAGGTCACGGAACTGGTTTTCACGCTCGGCAAGAGGACCTCTATTCTTGTCGGGCGAGGTCGTTTCCCTGCTCAGAGTTTGTAACTTTGGTAACTGCAGCTCCTACTGCCTTCTTGGCAGGTTTCACCGGACAGTCTCGAAGAAAGTGCCCTGAGTTTCCGCAATATAGGCATAATTGCAACTGTTTCCTCCTTTCCCGCTCCCTTTGTGTTAGAGGACCTTTCAGACCCCCTATTTGCATGGGTTCCCCGGAGTCTACTCCTTTGGAAGGAGTTGGCGGTTTGGAAAATACTCGAGCATCAAACTTGGAACGATCGGCCTTCCTGTTCTGCAGCCTGTGATCTATTTGAACGACCAAGTCTATATAATCCGAACAGTCTTGTGGGGGATTCACTACTTGGGCTAAAACGTCTTTGAGCTCTCCACGTAGACCTCTATAAAACAGCGTAATCCTTTTGTCCTCAGGCCATTGAGTTTCCACTATTAGTCTATTGAAAGATGCAATATAAGCCAAAAGGTCTTGATTACCCTGTCGCAACGAAAGAAGCTCATTGTCCAAGGCCTGCCCCTGTGAATGTCTTGCGAACAGTTTTTTCATACTAAGCTGAAAGGCTTGAAAATCATGGAGAACCGGATCATCTTGATTAACTAGAGGGATCGACCAGTCTGCCGCATTGCCACTAAGGTACGAAAGTACAAAAGCTACTTTTGCTTGATCAGTTGGAAAGGCTGCTGGCCGGCATAAGAAGTGCAACCGGCACTGATTGATAAATACTGCAAACCTCTTTGGGTCACCAGAAAATCGTTCGGGCGGAGCCAGAGGTACATTCCCAGGTAGGTTGATCTGCACTGGATTCATAGAGGATGTTGAAGGAAGATTTGCCCCTGATGCGGGTAACGGGGTCTGTCCGGCTTGTGACTGTAGCACTTGTCTAGCAAGATTGTCTGTTCTCTCCTTGGAAATAATTAGTTCCCTTCTTAGAGCATTCGTTTCCTGACGAGCTGCATGCACTTCTGCCCTTAGTTCCCCAAGTAACCGGGCTAGGGGGTCAGTATCCGAGGTTTCCATAGCGCCTGGGCGAGAGTTTTGCGGTAGGCTTTGCGTTCTGTAACGCTCACCTGATTCTCGCAGAGGCGCCGGTCTTGACTGGGCGACTACCGTATCTTCAAAGGTGATGTGTAGCACCCGGTTGGCTCTTTGGGCTGGACCTCTGTGCACTGTATGCCTGACGTGTAGAGTAAGATATCTTAGGTAAGTGAATGCCGAGCTCTCCATCTGCCTCAGGGCAGGGTGCTGTAACCAGTTTCTTCACTGGATAGGTAGCGCAGGCCTCTTGACTTCAGAGGACTGCTGTCCGTCGTTTACTGCACGAACGGTAAGTTTCGAGTCATTCAAATGTCTTTAAAGTCTTTAGTAATGATGTCTCTTGTTTTGCAGGGTTCCGGTGATGGCGGATGACGGGCTGAAGTGAGTTGAAGATGGAGCCCGTGTGATGAATAGAAGCGCCTGGAAGCACGTAAGTAAGCGCTTGTTGCCTGCTTCACTAAGCGCTCTAACTGTCTTTTTATTTTGCAGGTACGAGTTCGGAGCGGCTGCAGGGTGCCGGAATACCCACTGGATTAGATGTGGAAAGGAGTAATGGCACGTGAGTATTAAAGTTCCCCAATGTCTTTAAACGCACCTTGTTTTGTCTTTCAGATGCGGGATGCAGCGCCGAAGGCCTCCGGAGCGTGCAAAGAGTTGGTAAACTTTTGTCTTTCAGATGCCGGAATGCAGTGTGAAGACCTCCGGAGCGCACGAAGAGTAGGTAAGCCTTTGCCTTTCAGATGCCGGAATGCTAACCTGTTCTTTCTTGTCTTTATAGGTGTTGCTGAAGACTGGATTCAGGATGGTAAGCCTTTGCCTTTCAGATGCCGGAATGCTAACCTGTTCTTTCTTGTCTTTATAGGTGTTGCTGAAGACTGGATTCAGGATGGTAAGCCTTTTTCCTTAGGCCCAGGACCGGATGCAGAAGACACGATGAGCGTTCTGCTGCAGAGGTTGCAGAATAACGCAAAGCAAGATTCATCCACCGGGTGTGGTTTAAATAGCCTCCTGTAGTGCTTAGGTGTCTCCTTCCACAGCCACGCCCAAGTAAGAAAAGAGTTCCTGGTAAGAAAAGAGTTCCTGCCTTCCAGAAGAGTTCCAGTGTTCTGAATCTAGGGAGTGGCTCCAGCCCCACCCAACAGGAAAAGTAGTTCCAAACAGAAGAGGATCAGAGGCTCAACTGGCAGGCAAGTAAGCAGCATGGTCTGCTGAAGGTAAGTCCACCCAAGCATTATGAGCCCGGCGCTTCCAGCGCTGGGACTGGGCATATTTATGAGCCTGGTGCCACTGGCGCCAGGACTGGGTCCAAAAGGTCCCAATTGGGACTGGTTGGCACTCGGAACCTGGGTTATGGATCTGCTTCCAAGGGAGTTGGGAAAACCCTGACCTTTTGGAAGCAGAGATCATGACAAAATGTTTTAGGTCAAATAAACCCAAACCGATACAACACATACTACAGGAAAGTGCAAGTGATATGAGATCAGCCAACAACTGCAGGTCAGTGCAAGAGGTTTGCGGATCAACATGATGCATGGACCATAATTCACAGGCACGTGATTAGAGTGTCCAGCATCCAGAAGGCACTGCGACAGCACCAATGCACGAGTCAAGTGTTATTCGATGATCTTGGTAAGATGTAGACATTACTCAATAGAGCACTTCCTGCCTGCGTTGCTTAACGCCCTTCACCGACACCTCTTTTTCCCGGTGCGAGCCAATGATAGGGCGAAAGAACAGACCTCTGAGCACTTTATGATTTTATGTTCTATGTAACACTCTGCCACATCCCATTCGGTTGCTAGATGGTGCACAGAGTTGTGACGGCAATCCACTTCTCCATAGGAAGTCAGTGTAGGGATTGTAGAGCTGGTATGACATAGTCTCTTTGCTTCAAGTCCAAGACCTGCCCAGTGGCCTTATTGTAGGTTTCCCGATTCTTGTGCACTGAGCTTTTTTTAGGGAGGCCTAAGTACAGACTCTTACAGTACCCCATGTGAGAGAGAACATGACACTTGCCACCTCCACTTTGAGAAAACTCTTTAGGGAAGGTAGACTGTGTTTCATCATTTGATGGTTTAAATGTGATTTCCCAGTGATGTCCTGTTTATGCAGAGCAAAGGAACAGAAATCAAGCATGACAGATAATGCCCTGGAGTGTTGCAGCCAGCACTATTGAACTGCCCCCATGATGGAAGGGCAAGTGAAAGGCAAGGCAGTCTGAACGAGAGAGCCAAAATACATAATCTAAGTTTGCATGGGGTAAGGCATGGGTCTGCAACCTTTGGCTCTGCAGATGTGTTGGACAACAACTCCCATGGTCTCTCCCCATTGACTACGCTGCTTGGGACTGATGGAGGTTGTAGTACAAAACACTTGAAGTGCCAAAGGTTGCATACCCCTGGGTTTAGGCAAACCCAATTGACAATTATTAATACTAGAGAAACAGGTGCACATAGAAGTTACGTTTTTACAAAGATTAGAATGATTAAGTAAAGACATATCTAAGAAGCCCAGATAGCTCCTAAAAGAACAGTGGGACCCGAACCTGCGTTAACCTATTTTGATTTGATTTAAAATGTATATTTGAATATTTTTGGTCTATTTTTCGAATGCACGTTTTATTATATTCAACACAACTTTAAAAAAAAAAAGATTGTATTCCCTGTCATTCCAGTTATGAAAGGACAACCACGTCTGCTTTGCCACGCTTTTAATGATGTATGGCCTGGCTCTTTCAAAGGCAGTTTAGTTCCCTGCAGTAGAAGGCCATGGCAGACACATCCGCCGCCCCGCCCCCTCGATTTCCTATTGCGCTCAAAGCACCGGAAATGGGTCTTGCAGTGGGAAGAGAAGTGCACGAGGCTCACAGTGCATCTACGCTCTGGTGTGAGTGACTCCACATCCGCACTGCCTGTCGATTGCATGAGTAATATGGTGGCCGTGTCGGGCACGTGATGCCAGTCTAACCAACTGGAACGCGTTGGAACTGCTTAGACCGAATGAGAGTTGTCCATGGACATAGCTGCTATAGTTCAGCCTTTTTGGCACAGAAGGAGGTGATTTCATGTAAAAGAATAGCACAGGTTGGCAGATAATCCCAAGTGTTTTTAGATATTGAATCCATTGGCAACTGGAATGGGTGCTTAGCTTGCAGCTTGAGGTATGCATCTGGGCCGAAGGGAGTCAACATGTAACATTAGTTAATTGAAACTCTTGCTAGCCAGTTCCAGTTGCCACAAAGAATCAATAATCATCATTTCAGTCTTGTATGGATTTGCGATCATTTTTATTTCCATTCTGATTGGCTGTTAGCCAAGCGATAAGTGATTTGTTATGAACTGAATAGCTGTCATTTGTCTGATCAAAAATGGGACATATATTTCTGTGTCATGCCAGTGTCCAAGGTCTGCAATTGCATCATCCAGCAGATTATGGTGGACATTAAATATTGATTACTTCCGGGTCCAAAATTAAACATAAATCAGGGATAGCACATGAGAACCTGTGGTTTTCGGCCCTGCAGGAACTGGTGATCCATTGAAAAATTATTCCTCAGATACATGCCAAGCCTGAATAAAAATGATCAGGTGGTGAATCTGTTAAATTTACAAGTGGGTGTTTCAGTGGTGACGCTGGTGACCAGTGATGTATTTAAAGTGAGACTTAATTCACTTTGAATATTTAAAGTCTCAAATAATCTCCTGATTACATAAATGAGAGGAGATACCCACCCGCCATCTCACTCATCCCACACTCAAACATTCACATCCACTCCCACGCAACATTCCCTGAGCCTACATCCACACAGAACTCATCAACATGCTACCTACAGTCATCATGACCATCGGACTAGCAAGCAGGACCCAACATCAGCCTTCCAATTGGCTGAATGTAGAGCTGTGTGTTGTTTGATATGATATGGCATTTATAACACGCCTCTACACAAGTGTTTCTAGGTGCGACAAGACAAGGAGGGGGAACAAAATGAGGACAAAACAACGATCTTACTAGGCATTGTTTCATGCAGATCGCACAAGTGCGGGGAAGAAGGAGCGAAGAAGTGCCAGGGGGGAGGAGAAGGGCGAAGTGCAGGTAACTCAATAAGTACAGACAGCAGGTGGCTCATAAGTGCAGAGAGAAGGGACTGTAGGGATGCAGGTACAGACCCTTAAGTACTGGGGGAGCCTAGAGGCAGTGCGAGGGCAACTGGACATGCAGGAGCCTGGGCCAGAGTTCAAAGGGTAGCCAGATGACCAGTGCATGGAGCTGTTAGAGACATCAGCAGGGGAGAGGAAGTGAGAAAGCAGAAGTAACAAGGCAGGTCCTGAGTTGCTTCTGGAACCAGAGGTGGTCCTGCACACATTTGAGAGACAGGGAGGCTGTTCCAGAGGGAGGCCCCAGCCGAGGAGAGAGATCTGCCTCCAACTCTCTGCTTGGAAAAGGGTCTAACCCTAAGAAAGTTGGAGGCGATGAGCGGAGAGCTCGAGGAGGAAGATGTTTTGGGAGAGAAAGTTGGAGGTAGAGTGGTCCCAGGCCCCAGAGAGCCATTTCCTCAATGAGGGTTGGGTTTCCCTTTGAACACCACTGAAATGTGCCTACTGTCTCCAATAGCTAGGGAGGGGGTCATTGTCTCTTTTGCCAGTGCTCCAAAACCTTCTGATAGGATGCCATCTCCATGACACAGAGACACATCTACTAAGCGAAAATTAACAGTGTCAGCACCGATGTGTGGAGTCTAGGACAATATTGTGTGTGTGGCCTTAGGCTAGGGGTGTGATTAGAGGGTGGCAATCTATCCCAGAAAGCCTAGAAGTGTTCAGATTTATAATATGACCCTGGCTACATGGACTATTTGTGGACCAAAGCAAGATGATATGGCTGGGAGATCAGGCCCCATTGTTTGGAAGCAGGAGACCAGACTTCCTAGCTCTGACAATGTATGATTTGAATTAAAAACTGAAGCATTTTCAATACCAACAGGGTTGGCCTTTGTATAGGCATGGAAAAGGCATATGTCAGGCACTGCCATAGTGTTATTAACTGGCTGTCATTGGTAGCAGCTGCAAAATGGTGTGAATACATGGGCATATAATAGAAGTGCCTGGCAAATGCCTAATACCTATGCTTGTTTTTAACTGGACTTCAGTGAAAAACACGCATTGTGCTTATAAATCGAGTGGCTGAAGGCAGACTTGGTTAAGCCATTTATATTACACCTGTGGCTCACATACAGCTCCAATTAAGTCATTAACTCTCGGAAGACTGCTTTGAAAAAACACTGGCAGGTTCTTTGAGCACATTTGCTGGTATGGCTTGATAAAGCAGGTGCATAGAGAGCCAAGGAGGATATACTTTGGGCGGAGAGGGGCAAGGGGTGGGTTGGGAATGGCCATATAGATTAGCGTGGCCATGGGCAGTCAATTGGTGGGTAAATAACCAAACAACACCTGCAAGCTTTGTGTCCCTCATCATATGCCGTTTCTCCCTAGCTGTACTCTAATGCAATAGTGTTTGCTTATAGCTTGTGCTTTAGCGCCACCTGATAGCCATAGCTATAACGGTACCGTTGCTACCCTCATGTTCTGCTCGCGGATGCCAGTACGGCCACCTGGTTGAACCAGGTGGCTGCTAGGGCACCCGCGAGTAGAACTCGTAGTATGGCGGTACGGTAGCAATGGTGCCGTAGCGATACCGGCGCTGTTGTTGCTTTATCGCCATACTCGTAATGAGGCCTGATGTGTTTGATCACATATGGGTTCTAAAGAGATACATATGTTTATCTCTGAATCTATGAAGTGCAATACCAGATTGTACATAACAATATATTTTTAGCAAAGGGCAAATTAGTGGTCAGTCAGGGTGCATTATTAACTGACAACCTGCTATACCAATACAAGCCAAGAATAAATCATGTAATATCCAAGAGAAGAAGTATTTCTTCTGTGGTGGGGTGGAAAACTACTGAACAAAAGTTGAGAATGGAGAGGGTCCATTTGTTTGTCTTTAGGCCTATTAGCGATGGGGAAAAAAAGAAAACAGAAATCATTAGTTGAGACAAAGGGTGCATCATTTGACGGCTGAAAGTACACATGACAATGGCAAGTACTGTAATAGGCTGGGAGTGTCAAGGACACATAACTTGCATCAGTTTCAGCTTCTGCTTCATTCCTAGTATGCCAGTTACTATTTATGAAATAAATGCTAGTTGATTGAGGCGCTGCTTTGTGGTATTGTAACACATACTGGTGGGTGTTGCTGAAATGGACTTTTCATTGGAAGCACAACATGCAGATGCGTAGGATTGAGGAGGTGAGAGCTGTGTGCAGAGAGGATTTCTACATGCAACAATGTTTCAAATTCTGAAGGCGTACCCCCCCCCCGCCCCAGAAAGTTAATGCTCAGAGAGACACTTTAAATTATTTTATCTAGTGGGAGAAGCAATTTACCAATGGCTTACATTAATAGATGTCCTTAACAGAAAGAAGAATTTTAATTTATCTCACTGAAATCCAGAATTCGGATATACAATCTAAAACAGATTTCAAAGCACATGTTGAGTTAGTATGTTAACATGTTTTATAATATGTTACCAGGACTTTAAGGAACACACTATTAACGATTACCCATTACCTGTCGAAATGTCTCATAATTGTTGACGAAATATTCTTCATTTGCTTTTTATTTGGGCATTCTTGTGGCCAAGAATGTATCATAGTAGCACAATATTCGTTGGGTTTGAGGCCGAAGGCTTTCATTGTATGTGTGTACGTCTGCGTATGTATTACCTTTGCTCTCGGATAGCACTGAACAGTTATGTATTCACCAATACTGTCCTTCTCCTCTAGGTGTGTATGCAACATTGACTGTTCGCACATCAGCTTCAACCCAGTCTGCGCTTCCGATGGTAAATCGTATGATAATCCGTGTCAAATCAAGGACGCCTCGTGCCAGAGACAGGAGAAAATTGAAGTCAAGTATTTGGGTCGATGTCAAGGTAAGGCCCCGTTTATTTCAATAACAGCTCTTTAGCGCCAACCGAGCATCACAAGCCGCAGCTGCATTGACATCCGTCACAAGTCTCTTCCACACTGAGCGCCTTGAATGAGGCGCACGATAGAGATCGCACAGGTCACAATAAAAATGTCATGTTGAACGGATCAAATCGCCCAGGCCTCTTGTCTGACACTAGCACCGTATATAAAGACAAGGAAAGTGCATTATCATGGAGGGTTTATGGATGAAATGTGCCTGGCAAAGTGTGTCAAAGAGACAGAAAGAAACCTGGACGGGTATGTTTTAGAGTCAGCTTTCAGACCATAATTATACGCACATCAGTTGAGATGTCTGAGCAATAGGTTCATTCCAGGTTCAAATTCCAATGAGGTTTGCGTACTTTCTTTTTTTTGTTGTTTTTTTTTTTTTTGTATTATATCTGAGGATATATATTAAGTTCCAGATGCCACTACTGATCTACCTAGAACAATGTGTAAGGGGTGAGGGCGTGGGGAGACACGTGCATGACCCGTAGGATGGTTGGTGTTATGTCTGCGTGGTTACTCCAGAAGCACGGGTTCACCTTTTACTTGTTGTGCTTTAAACCTACCCCCTTGAGGCAGAAAGACAAATGCACGTGCTACAGTGGTGTCATGTGTTTTCACTCGAGACTATAGTAGCATTTCACTGAATGGCACACGAGTTTGAGTCTTGAAGAAGCCTCACACCTAAACAATCAATAATCACACACATACACACATCACACAATGCAGAGATCAGAAAAGCGCAAATGGAAAAAAATAACCATATAATTCCTCGCCGCTTTCTGAATAATAGGGATTTGCAAGTAAGCAAAGTAGCGATACCATCAATACCTATTCAGCCTTTACCATGGGTCTATTTAAATGGTGGCTCGAAAAACAAATGGTCGTTTTCATGATGTAAGCACCAACTAACATTTTAAGACATTGGGCCTCATCTCAAGATTGTCGGTAAGGGATACGGGAACCGGTAACGATTACGTGCCGGACCCGTCATTGGTGGCAGTCATGGCGCAAGTAGCGCCATGACTACCTCCAATCTCGGAATGAGGCCCATTGATCTCAAGTGTCACTGCACTTGAACATTTAATGTCACAATGTTGGCTCAAAGGTGCTTCTAGGAAATGGTCATAGAGAGCCTTTCACTGCCATGTTGGGGCCATATATGGTAGGTGTGAGTATCTAAAAGTGAGTATTATCTATCCAGCAGCTGTTTGAAACACGGAAAGAAGATAATCCTCCCAGATAATTGCTCACATATCCTCCATAACCCTGCAGCTATATGGTGAACTGGCTCAGTACTACCTGCAAACGTGTGCTGCAGATACCAAATCATTCTTTGTCTCTATTTAGTGGAGACACACACATACACACACACATTCAAAAATCATGCAGGCAAACATAATACCTTTCAGATATCTCACACCAAACATGACACCGGTTTATACATTCTCACGATGTGTGGTTCACAACCTGTGATGTAACTTGTGTCTAGGTGTGAGCAAATGCAAACACACAGTAAATCAAGCAAACCTGCATTATTTGAGCCATATAATGTATATAGGGGAACAGAAGGGATGTTTGTATCAGTCCACTGAAAAGCCACATATGGCTTTCCTAGGGACGAGGAGCATTCGAGTATATCCCAAGGTCTTTAATTTCTATAACACAAATTGATGTAACCTTCCTTCCTATTAGTCTTCAATAAAAACAGCAGTTTGGGTTACCCTTCATGCTGCAACCATCTGCGTGCACCCTGTTCCAATGTTTGAATGAGGGCACAGGCAAGATATGTTTTACCCCTCAGGAATCGATGAAATTATTACCAGTAGGTGCATTTTCTACTGCACAGATGAGATTCCTTATTGCAAGTCTACATCCCTTGTCAAAAACACCCTGACTTTTCAAGAGCAGATTTTCTTAACACCTTTGATTATTTGGTCAGAAACGAGGGAAGCAAATGGACCATATTCGAATCGAAATCATTTACCACTAAGTCATTAGAGTGCTCATTCGCAAAATCAGATATCAGCGATAGCAAAGGATATACACTTATGGAAGGATCTCTTTCTGTTTATAATTTCTTGCATCATGAACACATGGTAGAATGTCTTTCATTCTCTGTTTTCTAGAGCTTTCTGCAGTTTTTGATACTGTTTCTCACTCTATACTTTACTGTATACTTTACAATGGCATCCCTCTTAGAGAAGCACTATTAGGAATTCATTCAATTCGTAGCTGTCCTCAAGATTGTTTTTCTTTTTTTATGGCAAGGCACACCCTCTGTCCCTACTTCACTCTCACATGAGATCTGCTATGGTCATTTTGACGTCCTATTCTCTTCTATACATATATTATTTCACTGTCATCAGTTTTGATAACATTTACTTTTAATTCTCACTGTCATGCTGATGACATTCCAATCTAGTTTTCCATTTGCTCTTAATGCTATTCAGAACCTTTCAGAGAGTCTGTAGTCAAAACATGAATTGGGTGACATTACGCCTTAACCCATCCAAGCTTGAGATTTGTTCTTCTTCTGCCTCTAATATCCTTCCTGTCTGTTATTAATTTCCTTTCTTGCAGCATCACGACCACCTTCTACCTCGGTTAAGAGATATGGGATACTGTTTCACTCTCAACTTTCATTTCAGGAACCAAAATGCTGCTATCTTTGGTTCTTGCCACATCCAGTAGCTTAATAGTAAGAACATACTGTAATTCCTCCCTCACCTTTTAATGTACCAGAATATTGTTAAAGACATTTGCTCTTGATGTTGTCCTTCTCTTTGTTATGTTATGTTATTGTAATGTGTACAGTGCACAGTAACCCGAAGGTATCTTGGCGCTAGAAAGAGAGTAACACCAACATAAACCAGTCTCTGTAAACTAGAAAAAAAAGTCTTTATATCCCCTCTGAAAGCCAAATGATTTGGCAAGATTTTTATAGTCAGCGGCAAGTCATTCCAAATCTGGGCAGCAACAAATGAAAATGCCCGCCAAATGATGCGCGAGCGGTGGAAAGTGGGCACGCATAACGGAATGGCCGTAACCGAGCGTAGATGTCGAGTTGGAAGATACCGTGTAAATTTGGCCTGAAGGTATTCAGCCCCAAATCCATGTAAGGCCCGATGGACAATGCACAATGACTTGAATTTGACACGCTGCACCACCGGAAGCCAATGTAGTGCACACAGTACCGGGGAGATGTGAGCCCCGTAAAGTGACCCGTTGCTACCCGGGTGGCCAGATTTCGAAGACGCTGCAGCGGTTAGATCAAACTCTAGGGCTGAGACAGGTATAAGGAATTACAGTAATCCAACCGGCAGAGCATCATGGCCGCAACCAACGGTGGACGAAGGGTGGTAGGTATCATGGGAAGCACCTTTTTTAGTGTTTTAAAGTAAAAATGACCTGCTTTGCACACTGCAGATACTTGGTCATTGATGGAAAGGGAGGCCGCAAGAATCACTCCCAAGTTCTTCGCCTTAGTCACTTTGACCAGAAAAGGGCCAAGAGAAGAAGTCCAGAAAGAAGACACCCAAAGTGAAGGATCAGGAGGGGCACCTATCACCATAATCTCCGTCTTGTCTCCTTTCAACTTCAGCCAATTACAGCTCATCCATTCTCCAGTGGTTGTCAGGCATTGATGAAGGCACGACGACATCTCATCCTGATCAAGATCTAAACGGATCAGGATCTGAGTGTCATCGGCGTCAGTATTACACCGGACACTGAGGGAGCGGATGAGATAGACCAGAGGCCAGATGTAGATATTGAAGAGAATGGGAGACAAGGTGCAGCCCTGTGGAACCCCACAGGTAAGGTGGCAGGAGCCAGAGAAAAACGGAGGAAGAGAAAACACCTGGGTACAATGGGACAGAAAAGATGAGAACCAGGCCAGCACCTGACCAGAAATAACAATCTGAGCCAAGCGAGTCAGTAGGGTGCGGTGGTCCACGGTGTCAAAAGCCATTGACAAATCTAAAAGAATCAGGGCACCCATGGGCACCTACCAACCCCCGCCCCCTCCATCAGCCAGCATGGCCATGTCATCCTGAACCGATACCAGGATGCTTCATGATGCCCTCTGTGCTTATGCATGTTCTGGTAAGTCAGAATCAGGAAGGGGACAAAGCAGTCATGTTACAACTTGAATCTTATTGAACGAAAGAGAAGAAGGCCTATTATCTCCTTACCTCTAAAGGGTATCTTGCCCCTATATAAAGTAAAAGAATAAATTGTTCTCATAAGTAAGTCTTACAAACCTAACACAATCCTCTTGCTCAAAGCCTAATCAAACCTAAGTTCTGACCCTAGCACTAATAAAACTATTAACACAAATGTGACCGGAGCAGGCCTGTAAAGGGATATCATCTCAACCAATGAAATGGTGGCTGGCTTCTGACCCCCACCCAAATGTCTCTCTGTTTGCTTCCAGGCCCTGTTCCTGGTTGTACAGTTCAAAGTTCAAGAATACATTTCTCTTTATTCTTCCTCATCTTTTGGTATAACAGTGTCTGACCCTTGCAACTGAGCCATGATAACTCTACCCTGGAGTGTAGCTTTTCTCACCCCAGCTTGTGGCTGTGTATCTCTCACTCTGCCCTGGAATATAGTTTCTCTCACTCGATCTTGCAGTCGTATATCTCTCTCCCTTCCTTTGGGTACTGCTTCTCTCACCCATCCTTGGGGTTCTGTTTCTTCCATCCCAATTTGGGTTTTCCCGGAAACCTTTGCCCCACCTCGTATTGAATCTCTTACCCCGTCTCTGGGTCTTTTGGCCTTCTTCCCACATTGGGGTCTCTGATCGCTCATCCTACCTAGGGGTCATTTAGCTTTCACCCCACCTAGGGATAACTGGTCTCTTACCCCACTTTTAAGTATGGCCGGGTCCCTCTACCTTCCTCCCTGATCCCTGAAACAACCATGTGTGTTGCCTATTGTAGCACCGTTCCTCGGAAAGGCTATCAGTCGACTGACACAGAACAGTAGTTTGGCTTCCTTCTCGGTTTTCTGTGTTTGTTCATTTGTTCGGCTCTCTTGGGCGACGCTTGCTGGTTCATTGGTGCCATTGACTGAGAACACGGTCAACCACTTCTAGGGTGGTTGGGATTTCTCTGCTCGTTCAGTGGACCTTGGCTGGCTCCAGACCATCTCAGAGAGCAGCGTTTTGCAGCCTGCTCTGGTCCTCTGAGTGACAGGCCTTCTGTGTTGGTCTGCTTCTTGTCTCTGCCATCCAGGAGGATGTCTCCTATTGCAGCACATTCAGCTGGATTTCCTTTCCTTCTCTCCTGGTGTCGCTCGTATGACATCTTTATGTTTGAGGTTGAAATGAGTTTGGATAATCTTATGATCCTGTGGTTCTCGTAATGAGTGTCTTACTAAAGGGTGACTTAATGAGGGGCAAAGCACCACAGGCGTCTAGTGCGGTGCCGTTGGTGAGCGGTGCTGGGCAGCATCTGGGTTGCTGAGCTAAAGTGAGGCCGGCAGCAAAGGGGGATTGGCTGTGTGCCCCCTTCCCCCACCACACAGGCCCCTCGGGGAGTACAGTGAACCTCCTGCTGGTGGCCTCGGGGAAAGGAGCTGTTGCCTGGGTGGCAATTGGGAACACTGCAGCTGCCCTTGGAGGACTTTCCTCCTGGTTGTGGCTGCCTAGCCTGTGCGGGTCACTTGAGGGCTGAGATATTCCCCCTGCTGGCACAGGGCTGTTTTGGGCCCTCCTCTCATCTTTCTCCACAGCTGGTGCTGGGACTGGGCTGGCAGGGAAGACCGGAGCCACTCAGATATAGAAAGTATATATATTTCCTGCACAGCTGATGACAGAGCAGGGTGTGCACTAAATGAGCCCCCACCCCATTTTGAGTGTTGAAGGAATGAGGTCGGTGATAACAACCCTGAGTAAGGGTATGGTTGGTGCGTATTTGACAGAATCTGATGCTCCCATTTCCTACACTATGACACCCTTGGTGAATTACGTTGCTCCCTGCTAGGAGCAGCTAATGGGGGGAAGATGCTGCAAGCATCCTGTGCTATTAAGCACTGTCAGTCAACTGCAGGTGGCACGGCTATGGAGAGTCTGGTGTGATTCGGCAGAGAGTGTGTTCCTCCATCATGCTCCACAGTGGCGGCAAGAAATAGGTCAAACTGGATTGTTTCACCAGGTCAGTGCCCAAAACTCCTATATCTACACAATATGCTATTGTGGATCCTGAAATTTCCTCCTCACTATAGGATGATGCATTCGTAGAAATTAGTCACATACTCCACAGAATGCTGGAGGGCTTTTCCTCAGTTAACACAATACTAGATGATCTTACATCCAATATGAGCTTGCTGAAAACCAAATTGTATCACGAGAGTGCCCCAATCACGATGGCAGGGGAAGGGATTGGCAGGTCTGAGTACGACAATGCTAGCTTCAGGTCAACACTTACTTATCTACGTAAAGTTCTTAAAGTGCTGTAGTCCGGACGTGAAGACCTTGAATTGAGTTCCAGTTGAAACAACATTCACATAGTAGGGGTGCCTGAGGAAGGTGAGTCTGCAGTGTTTTGGAGACAAGTAATTGGTATAGAATCTCACTGCAACTCTGAATTAATATATGGCACATCTCCTTGATTATATAGGGATACCTCAAACTTTTAACTGAAGAATTAGTGGCTGACCCACTAGCTGAGGCTATTCTAAATATAGGTACCTGGAGCTTTAGTCTATCTATCACTGAGGCAGAAAACGCTATAGATGTATTGAGAGGTCAGAAGGCCCGCAGCACTGATAAAATCCCTATCAACATTTATAAGGATGAACCAAAGGTGTGGGCCCAACTACTTATCCACCTGTATAATGCAGTAATTCATCTGAACAACGTACCTGAATCATGGTGTAGGGCTGAAATAGTTCCCATTCATAAAAAAGGAGGCAGGGGGTGCCACGGAAACTATCGCCAATTTCACTTTTAGATGTTTTAGGAAAGATATTTGCCAAGGTAATATTAAAACATCTACAGAGCCGGGTGGAATCAGTCAAGATCATTAACCATTTACAGGCTGGTTCCAAAAGTACTATTGATCAAAGATTTTGCCTTTACTTAATCTTGTCGAAATACATGACTCTTAGGAAATGTAAGATCTATGCAATCTTTGTAGAGTTAAAGACCACTTTCGATGGTGTGCCTAGAAAGTTGTTATGGCAGGTTCTAAGGAAGAAGAGAATACCTATTTACCTGCTAAAAATAAAACAGAACCTATTTGCTGATAAGAAAGCCATTGTGCATTGGGGATCAGGAGGTCAAGACGACCAGCATAATAGATGTAGAAAAGGGTGTGAGGCAGGGCTGTGTCCTGGCCCCTCTCCTTTTCTGCATCTGTATAAATGACACTATTGTAGAGCTGGTCCTTCACTCTTTGGATCTTCCAAAATTTAGAAAGAATACCAGCCTAGTCTTTCGCTGACGATGCTGTTATACTGGTAACCTCACCTATGGGGTTACGGCACACATTAGATTGTTTTATGGACAAATGCAACCAGCTAAGATTGGAAATTAATAAGGAAAAGACCAAGGCAATGGTCTTCAGACCCAGATCTTCTAAACATCCAACTTAAATATAGTTGTTGATAGCCATAGATTGGAGCAGGTCATCTTTTATGATTATCCAGGCATCAGGATAACCAAAAATGGCCTATGGACAGCTAAGGAGGGCAAAGAGTGTGCAGTGATGGATGAAAACAGTAGCAGCATAAGGAGGTTTGCAGCCCGTCATGGGTGGAAGGCTGGCACTCCAGCCCTCGAGATATTTAAGCTGCAAGCTATGTACTCAGCCTTTTATGGTGTTGAGATCTGGGGATATGTTAATTCTCAGACACTGGCAGTAGTGGAAAATAAATTCCTGAAGTCACTACCTTTGCTGTCTATGAGTACTCCCTAAGCCCCGGTTCATATGGACTGTGATTTGAGACCAATAATGGGCCTTGTGAGTATAAAACCGCTGATGTATTGGGTCAGGATTTGGGGACCACTCGGATTATTGAAGCATAGGGAAGCATTCCCTCACATTATGTCATTAAAGGGAGGCCGAACTCTATCTTGGCTCAAGCATGTAAAGCGAGGGCTAACTGCTTTGAACCATCGAAGCTTATGGGAAACCCTGTCTGAGATTAGCAGGGAGCGTAAAGGAAGGATAAAAAATGCTACTATATCCTCTACAAGGAAGAACAAGGAGGACACCTGCCTCCAACTGAGTACAGAATATTGTATTTACGTGACAAGCATTTGGATTTGAGGAGTAGCTGGACAGAATTTCTCTGCCATATGCAAGAGTGCTCTAAATGTAGGTTGAATCCGCTGAAGGTGGCCACATTTACAAGAAAATGGAAAGGTTCTGATCAGGGCAACATTAAGCACTTTTGGGGCCCTGGGCACGGACATCTTTGGGGCCCTCCTCCACCAAACCGAAGGAATTAAGTGATCAAGAATATCTGCCCCCCGCCCCTGCGGCGATCACAACCCATAGGTTGATATGCTGCCTCACAGCATTAAAAATAAGCATGTTTACTCCCTTTAAGTCCCCTTACCCACTTCATTCTTGCTCTAATCAGAATGATAAACAAGTACCATTTGAAGGCCAACATTCTCAGTCTACGAAGAGGTTCATTCTGTTCTAGCATAGATACAGGAGACTTTTTATCAATGGCATCCAGGAAGGGATGCAACATGTAGTATTAATGCAGGACTGTATGTAAAAGGTACATGTAATCCAGAATAGACATAGAACTCACATTTGCTGCCTCACAGAATGCAAACGTGCTCAAGCATGGATAGAGCAGACCAATCGGTAAGAAGGAGAACGCTACACATACCATAGCATGGATAGTGGTTGCAGATTACAAGCTACCAGGAAGGTGTCAGTATGCAGACAGACTGGGATTATAAGTGGGACATGTTTTTCAAATAGTGTTAATATGATTGATTATTTAAATCAAATAGAAATAAAAAAGAATAAGTGGCTGTGGTGTGCAATATATCAATGCTCATTAATATAGTGGAAGCAACACTATAGCCAGTGGCACCATGAGTGTGACTGTTTTGAAGATCATACCATGAGAAGAAAATCATTCTGAAGATCTGACAATTTTGAAAGGTATAGGGACTGGCAATTTCGAGAGGCTAGGCAATGCATGATTAAATTAGATGCCCAGTATTACACACACTGGTTAAGGGGTGGATCTGGGATGTGTGCCAAATCGAATTTAAATAAATAAATAAATATCTCTGAAATGAGTGCTTAACACACTGAGCTGACTTCGGAACCATTGTGGCACTCATTTTACCAATATGATTTTCAAATGTGGCTATTGCACATGATCAACATAATTCCCACAGGAAGGAAAGAATGCTACAGGAGTTGTGCCGCAAGGAACACACAAACTATGTATGCCATAGCAAACACAGAGAGCATTACATGGTGAATTGATCGAGGCAGAATGTACTTGCCAAAACAGACAGGCAATAGGTTTAGAGCCTCAGCACCATGCCATCAAATATCATGGTGTGTGCTATTTCATTCTGGTGAACAAAGGCATCTTACTTCTTTAAGTCAGGCAGCCTTGTGGGGCCCCCTCCAAGTTGGGGGACCTGGGCAAGTGCCCCTTTTGCCCTGCCATAAAAACGTCTCTGGTTCTGATTGTGTTACCTGTCAGGTATGTGGCAAGGATGACACATCCATTGCACACTTTATGCTCCTCTGGGAAGGCTACAAAGTGTTGAGGGGAAAACACTTGCTACCTCTATGTAAAGCTTCAGGCATAAGGTGCATGGAGCAAGCCCTTGCCTATTGTAAATCTACGAATGACCTAAATACTGTTCACTTTGTGGCCAAGTATAAACATAGGACTTGGATAAGGAGATTGTGGCTGATTAAACATTTGCTTATGCCTAGTTAGATATTGATATGGGATATGGGTCTTTTGATGTTTTAGATTTGGCTTTGATGTGCTAGGATATATATTGAAGGTGCTTATATGGTTATGCAATAAGAATGTTGTATATATTGTATGTTCCTTTTCTTTCTCAGAGCTAAATGGGGATATGTTCTTGATCCCTTGTTCATTTGTATAATCAGATGTATTCGTACTTTGTAATTTATGACTGAATGTATTTGTGTTGTTCCTTTTATGCTGTACACCGACATAAAGCTGATGAGGATGATGATGATGGTAATCAGGGCAGAATAGAGTGCTTTGTTGAAAACGGAAGAACACGATCTTTGATGGCCCTTGCTCTGTGAAAACTTTTACAGGAAGTATATTGAAAGGTGCTTCACTTCAAATCCAAATTCCATGACTTCACTCCTAAACCAACAGAGTGACCTGTACGACATTCTGGTTAATGTGAAATGTTTCAAGTAAAACCAAAGTGCGGAAAACAATGATGTGTATGTGTTTTAGGATCAACATACACTTCCAAATAAAATGGTACAGTGTTGCCTATGGGCAACTATTTGCATCCTATTCTCTATTGGGATTTATTTCATTCCCAGTCTGTGGCCCATGGGGGCGGAGAGGATGGGGTACCATTCAAATGGTCAATTGGACAATTGGACACTGAGCTTAGTGGCCACTACCATCGAGATTTACTTCGGTACGTTTATGTGAACACTTTCATGTCAATTCGTTGATGGATTCCCAGTGCACCCCATATCTAGCTCATGTGCAACATGCTGAAATAGCGGTGCATCTGCAAGGGTGTAACTATAGGTCAGCATTTATAATGGACATATCATGATCCTTGCAGCGAGTATTGGCCAAGATCCTCGTTCAGGTCTGTTATGTGCATACAGAAGGCATTGTTGAACAAGAGATTGCAGGTGAACCTCGTGTAGTCTGCGTCAATGCTAATTTTTAATGAATTGTCTTTAAGGATTAGGCACATGACTATGTGTACTAGAAGTAGCTGAAGAGAGAAGTCTAAGGCCTATGTCTGATACACAATTATACAGATGTCAGTAATGTATTATGTGAAGCTATGATTAAGGGATGATGGACTGTCTGCTTTTGAGAGTTCTCGTTTTGTTTAGTTTTTGATATTTGTACTAACCTGTTTTCCTTTTGTGCAATAATTAATCTTCAGAACTATAACTCTTAAAGTATATAAACAATATTTTGACCCCTTTAGCCTGGGAGGCAAGCTCCCAAATATGTAATATGTACATGTACTAAGGATCATTTCCCGAATCAGGTATGCAAAGCATGAGATGTTCATTTGGGTAGGAAGAGCAAACCTAATCACTGCACAATGAGTATTGTAAACAGAATTTTACTTAATTCCATCCACTTGCTTTTTGCTTGTTTCTGGTATTGCATTACTTGCACAATTCTTTTCACAATGCTCCATGAAAATGTTGAGTTATAGATCATTGGATGGTTAGGCTTTACATCTAAAATGTATACATATTGTTTAATAAGCGTAAAAAAAAACTAGGCTTGAAAGATTCAATTTCTAAATTCAGGCTGCATTGTCTCAGGCTAAATATAAAAGGTCAACTGTTCTATAAAGTAGTTCAACACGAAAAGTGCAGCAATTTCCATTTTGAAGAGGGATCCTAGAATACAACCTTTAGACCACCTACATAATACTACTATAAGGTGTTAATGCCTGGGTAGAGTAGGTTTGCAGTAGAAAATACAATTTCACCGAGGGGTTTAGCAAGCAGTTTTCTCTCAGCCCTGGAATTTCTGACCAGTAAATGTTGAAATGCTGTGCCTTTATATCTCCCTAAAAAGCCTTTGCAGCCCACTCCACTGGGACCAGAAGAAGACGTGTTCAATATTCTGGTCATCAAAAACCCTTATCTAGAGGGAGCAGAACATTAACATATATATCAAACAAAATCCTAGCAGCTCCAGTTACCACCCATAAATATTCACATCACCTCCCATGTCCTTCCTTCCTGAACACACGTTAAAGGAAAACCTCCATTTAGGGACTCATTACGAGGCTGGCGGTAGCCGTGCCTGTAATACAGGCACGGCTGCCGCCGGTATCCATTTTTTTCCGGCACCCGTGAATGGTCAATTACCGGGTCATGCCGAGTTTGGCGGACCCTGTAATTGCCCATTCGCGGGTGCCGGTAATAAGGGATTCCCCATCCCCATTTGGCCCCATAGGGTTAAAAGGGAATGGGGAAGGTGGTAGCACCGGTACCATTAATACCGGTACCGGTGCTACTATCATGTTCGGCTCGCGGGTGCCGGTACAGCCACCAGGTCAGACCTGGTGGCTGCAAGGGCACCCGCAAACAGAACTCCTAGTATGGCGGTACAGTAGCAACAGTGTCGGTAGTGATACCAGCGCCATTGTTGCCTTACCACCATACTTGTAATGAAGCCAGTTTGTACCTCCTTGGACCTCCACCAGGTGCCCAACATAACTATTCTCTGGGAGAACCTAGGTACCCAAGGAAATGGCACAAAATAGCACCAGAAAAGCAGTATCTACTTTAGGCATTTTTCCTCCTTTTTATGCTGAATGGATAATACCATTTTGGACTTTATAGGCGGTGAAGACAGGAGGTCAGGACTGCCTTGGGATGGGGTAAGCCATCATGCGTTATCAGCCCCAGCAGCAGTCAAACAGGAGTGATGGGCAGGGAGGTTCAGGCGGTCACAGGTGCTTTTTATAATAGGCACATGTACCACATCGACTTCTGCCCACCTACTGCAAAGTAGAGTATTTGTACAGATGGAGCAATATAGGCCTTAGCAGCTAACTTGTATCATAATGCTCGATAGCTAGGGTTAAATGCAGGGATGCAATGTCTATGATTGTCTGATATTATGTGCTTGAATGAGATGCCCCCCCTTCTAGGTGCACTATTAAAATAGAACAAAAACAAGCAGTGAAGTATTTTTGAAGCAGCAGCTGGGTATTGAGATCAGAGACAGGATAAGCGTGCATAAACATTGAGGTGTGAACACACTTTCACTTCCCAGTTTGATCAACTTACCTTGCAGGGCACTGTGTACAGTAATGCAGTCTCATGTTGGGAGTAAGGCAATTAGGCTAAGGAGACCGTGGGGGCTAGAGTCAAAACCCACTACCTGATGAATGGCCCAGAAAATGAAAATGCAAGGTCTCCCAGGCAGCCCACCCCACCCCATCAGTAGCATGTGGTATCCATCCACTCATCCTGACAATTCTCTTTTTTTGCAAGGGCAAAGCATCTTTAAAAGGAATCAGTTCCCCTGAATGGCTATTATAAACCCTTTATGCCCCACCAGGGCTTGAATCGCTATAATCTGGTGTGACATGATTTTTACCACCCCTACCTCACCGACCCTTCCCTCCACCCCCTAGAGTAGTGCCCAGGACCGCCCCCACCGCCAGCAGGGGCTGTGGTAGCAGTAGAGGTAGGAAAAAGCATATACCTGTCACTGTACATCAGTAAAAAGAGTCCCCTGCAGTGAGCGGCTAATCACTTTCATCCTCACAGGAGACAGTTTGCTAATGTCACATTATATTTTATTAATGGGCCACTACTCATACCTTCCAGTAGCCCTTTGTGTGTGTATTACGGACATGCACCATAGATACCATATCATTACATAGCACATTCAAATAGATGCCCTACAAATAATGCTCATATTCAAATGCTTCCAACTAACTTCTCAGTAATGAACACTCAATGCATGCTCTTACACTATCCTGTATAGTGTAAATCATTTAATTATGAGAAATAAGTAATATGGAAACATTGCTACTATTATCATCACTACACATAACATACCTAATATGCAACATGTTATTAATGAGTAAGCAGCTACCATTTTCACTGCCTGTATATTTACCCAAGATCAATCAATCATTTCAGAAGCATAGTAGCCACTTCAAGGTAACAGTCTACCTTATCAGATCTCACTGGTAAACCTCACTTAATGATCTGCCCTCTCAGTTCCTCTCCTCTTTACCAATGTGACAATAATAATCTATTCTCATACTCACTATCCTTAGAAGGTAGAGCAATGAGAGCTCGTGGAGGTGCGATAACCGGAAGCCTGCAGTCTGTACAATCCATAAATTCCCCAAAATATAAAAAATAACTTCTTAAAACACAATGGCCCCTTCTTGCAAAAAACAAACATGAGAACAATTATTTAAAAGCAATCAGTGTCAAGTGGAGTTGGCATGGTGTCAGCAATAATCAATTGTGAATAAGGTATGTCCTGGTTGTGAGCTGATTGCCGAGGTAGGGACATTCCCCATACAGCTCAGTCTAAAATAGTAGTTCCTCTAAATAAAATAGTATGTCTGTTCAAAAAGCAAATAGCAAAGTCTCTCTGAGACAAAAAAAAAATCCCAATCATGCAATTTCAGGGGCTTCAAAATGCAGCCAGAAAAAAAGGACCACCGCCCCCCTCTCCTATGGATTGGTTTGTGTGAAGGGAGGGTTATAGGTGAAAGTTTCGAATGCATAGGATCGAATGCCAAAAGGGGCGAATCAAAGGACCTAAAACCAAAGGGTTGAAATTTATTTTATTTTTTTATTTTTTTTGGGGGGGGGGGGGTCTCGCACCAAACCCCCTTTTTAATGGTAAAACCACTTTTTTTTCAAAAACGGAAACCCAAAACGAATATATTTTTTAAAAAAAATCGACCCTTTGGTTTTAGGTCAAATTGAGTCGACCCTTTGGCATTCAATCCTTTTGTATTACGTACTTTAACTGGACACCTGAAGAGGGAGCTCCCAGTCTGCTTCTGGGTGTCCTCGAGCCTCAGGTCTGCTTCTTCAGGTCCGCGTGCAGCCTCCATCCCCTGAAGCCAGCCTTGATATAGCATCTGAGCCTCCTTTCTACCTATTAGAATCAAGAGCAGGACTTTGCTTAGATCATGATTCCATTATCCGCATGTAGCAGAAGTGTATTGTTTGTTTATGTCTATAGCAAGGCCAACAGCAAATTGCTGGAACATTTCATTTATGAGATGCTTCTTTATTGCACCACGATTATTTGCTAAGTAACCTCTAGCATTCGTTCATACGTTCTCTTCCATATTGGCTATGCCTGGTAACAATGTAGTCCTTTGGAAGGTTGTTATTATTAACCAGAACATTTAGTTTTGTTTGTTATCATTAATCAATGCACTTGGAACGCTTTCAGACCATGTGGAGTGTGTCCCAAAAACATTGTTTTCGGCTTGTTTGCATTGTTCCATAAAAATGATAAAATGGGTGCACATCTCAGACTTCCAACGTAATTCTCTGTTCTTAATTGTGAATTATTTTACATTGCCTGCATACATTTCAAATGCATTTCAAACAATGGTCACCTTTAAGAATTAAGACTATACAGCTTAGTATATCCCTCAGACATCAATTCCTAAGCATGGCTAAAGCCAGAAATACATGCCATGTGGTTGTAGATTACACTGACATATTTCCATAAGCCTTCCCACTCAATAACAACAACATCCAGCAAATCCATAAGCATGTTCTTCCCTATATCTCAATGGTGTGTTTCGTCAAGGATATAGTGCCTGCCCGGGGTTCCTTATTTGTGTCATGTCTAATGGTGGAAGTTAAATCATGAATGCCAATTAAAACCCTTGGAATCACAATGCATAGGCTAACCACTCATAACTTAGTGGCACATTTTAAAAGAGCTTAGACCATGTTTTAAGAACATTCTTAGTTGAAAACACCATGAATTGTAATGAACTGCTGCCTTTGGCCCTATTCAGACTCTGGGACTGTAAATGGCCAACAGCCTTTCTGCCTTTAAATTGGAACATAGCACAATATCTCAGGACATGCTAGAGAAGTTAAATGAGAGTTGGAAGAGCCAAGAAAATACTACCACCACCCATTTCATGCTACAAACAAAAGGAAGGTTGAACTTGGTATGGGAACTGGTTGAAGGAAGCAGAAGCAACCGCACGATCACCAGGTCCAAATGCAGAGGATTCAGGTGGGTGACTTAATCCTGATGTTATTACCAACCTCAGAAAACAAACTCCAGGCTGATGGCATAGGCCCGACTTTGTAAAATGAGGTACTTATTGACTTCAGTTACCAGATCCAGAAACCCCCTCAAAGGGAAGACGGCCTTAAGCTACTATATAAACTGTTAAACTAGTAAAGAACCCAGTCATGCAGACTAACTATGGGAAATAGTTTAGAAGATGGCTCCTGACAAGAGACTCACACGCTATTGCAACCAACAGCCGCACACCTTTATTGACCCGTTTGGAATGTTTTGCCAGAGAAGCTGGGCAGGAAAAATTATTGTTACCTCCACAACCTGACCCTACCATGGTAGATAATACCTTTGCAAAAGCATCAGCTATCAAATATCCATGGATGCATCAGATAAGAAGAGAATCAGAATATGCTGGATCTGAACAACCATTGAGCCCTTTCAAAGTCATTGGGCCTCATTACGAGTTTGGCGGTAGCCGTCCCTGTTTTACAGGCATGGCTACCGCCAAACTTGCAACTGGCACCGCCAGCCGCGATTGGGCAATAACCGGCCCATTACTAGTTGAATGAGCCGGTAATTGTACATTCGTGGGTGAGGGTCTTGCCGGGCTCTCGATCCCCATTCATTATCCTAGTCACTAATCACATCTCCACCTTTAGACGGAACTCACAGTGGTTAAAGTATGTGACAGAATTTAACTACCCACGCTTGTCATCACCCACATATGCATATCCATGACAGCACCCCAATACCTGAACAACACATTTTCAAGACACAACTCTACTAGAGCTACGAGATCACCTTACCTACACTGCCTTAAAATACCAGTGTATAACCTGAAAACAGCGAGTGGAGCAAGTTTCCCAGTGCTAGCATAAAAATGCTGGAACTCACTCCAAGCAGACATCATAGCCGAACCTTCCTTCTGGTCGTTTAGATCTAAAGTAAAACACCTTCTCTTCACCCAACAAGGGTAGCTCACCTCTCACTAGACTTGTTTCGTCAGCACCTGTCCTTCACCTTTGTACCATCACTCTGCCTGTCCACATTGCTTTGTCAGCCAAGGGCATATTCATCCTTAGTCTAATGTCTCCTTCGTATCCCAACCGTCCACCGAGCTACTGACATACAGACCTTTGTAACCTGGTCAGTATGCCTACTTGTCATTTAGCCGACCATCTTGTAACCTGGTCGTTCATTCACTTATTGTCACATTCACACACTGTAACTGCAATATCAACCATTTTGTAACCTGGTCATCAAAATCCTATTGTTCCTTGCTCTTCAATCTCTGTACTGTCATTGTAACAAATGTTCTAAGTGCCCAGATACCCCTGGGTTAGGTTGCGCTATACAAAAAAACTAGTGCATTTCATGAGAATAACTCCAACCTTTTGCAAACAGTCTTCTGGACTCTCTTCTAAGCAAAAGGAAATCACTTGAGAAACTGGAAAACAGCAAACGATTCTGCAACTGTCCACATGAATATGAACACATGGAAAAAATAAAGCCAGCAACAATTGGATTGTCTTAATAACTAATATCTATTGCTATGCATACATAATTTTTTTAGTGAATACGAATTGCATTGTTATAAGACAATACATCAATGATATCTAAAGCAATCAATACCATGCTACCCCTTCCCATCGACTCAATGGCTGGCCAGCTGCCCCCTTCTCTCTGCTCTGTCACCGTCCATCCAGCTCACAATAGAAATAGAAAATAGACGCGGGCCGCTCTCTTCACTCATTCCTATCTAGGCTTGGGCTGATTACCCGCCGAGTAAGTCCCACAACACAAGGGTGATAGCTTATTTAGAACTTGCATTTGAATGCTTGTGGGAAATTCATCAGCTAGCTTCAGTGGCATGTGAGCACTCATTTCTGCCTGATTATTTTGTGATTTTTGTCCACAATCCCTGTGAAGCAGTTGGACACACTAACCAAACACCAGCCTCAGGGTCCCTTGCACCCTGTCTTCTTCTGTTTTGTTACCATGTACTTTTCTTTTCTGGTTTGGCACACCTCCATTTGAATTGTTGGCTCTAAGACCGCTCCAGACATGTCCGAAGCGATGCATCTCTCCTCTATGTTCTTTGAGGCCACTCTGCATGTACTTATCATGTGCTCTTTGTTCCTCTTTGCTGGCATGTGTTGTATTGAAAAATACCACATGGTACTTCCCATCTCATTTCAATCCTACTATCCAAATATGTTGGCTTGCCATGGCCAGTATGCTGTACTACTTTTGGCATTGATTTTTACGTTCACAAAAATGTTTACCTTCGTTGTTGGATAATCAATGGCAAGACACGTGGACCAGCTGATTGCAGGATAGTGCCTGTGGAAGTATGACCAGTGTGGTGACATTTACCTTGATCTTCCTTAATGACCCTTTTTTTGCTTGGGAATCTTTTACTTGGGTTTGTTGGGGTGGCCAGGAAAGGCCGTACTTCAAATACAATTGTCTTATCAATAAAGTGCATGGTGCTTAAGAAAGAAATGTACACTGCCATTGAACTGCCACATATGAATTGGTTTTATTGGTTTTTATAGCTTTTATCAGGTTTTATATGTTATATTGTACTTGTTGAGTTATCGTGTGCTTTTATGGCAGATGCCAAAATACCTAATCTAATTAGTCAAGATTGCAGAGATTGGAAAAGTGGATTTATTGGCAGAGTGATTGAACTGTTCTGTGCTGTAAATCCCTTGTATATATCTTTTTACCTAGTGTGTTATTTTAGAGGTTTGAGGTGGTATCCTACCCGGCACGCTCACTATGGGGGTTGGCTTGACACCTTTTAGTTTGCTTGTCTGGTTGGCTGGTGCCCTCACCTGAAGGTGGGTTGCCATCTTATGGTAAGTCCAACCGTAGATCCCTTTCTTAAGTATACCCTTAACAGTCTTTATGGTGTATTGGCTGTGTGGGCAGATCCCTTGCCTCGATTTTCTTGGTAAGTTGAAGTAGTGAAGGGGAAACTTCCTGTAGTCAGGAAAAGACAGTTTTGTAGTAGAGAAGGCCATACCAGTGATGAAGTGAGTGAGAGCAGCCGTGCTGTAGTGGAAAGCATTGCACCCCTCCTTTGGTGTCCCCCAGGGATCTACCCTCTCTCCCTGGCTGTTCAACCAATATCTGGCACTCCTTGCCCACCGCATCGCCGCTCTCTGCCCCAACTTTTAGTGCTATGCGGATGATACCCAGCTCATTTTTAGGCTACCCTCGGCCTCCTCCTCTCCTTCCCCCATCTCTAACTGTCTGTCTGCTATCCAGGAGTGGTGTGCCGCCAATGACCTCTGCCTTAATGCAAGTAAGACTGAGATTCTACTCATCGGCACACCCACTCCCTCCTTCCCTGCAGCTCTCTGGCCGGCCTCTCTTGGCCCTCTTCCTGCTCCTACCTGCCAGGCAAAAAACCACGGGGTCATCTTCGACTCCACACTCTCTTTCTCTCCTCACATTTCTGACGTCTCAAAGAAGTCACACTACCAGCTGCACCTCCTCAGAGGTATTCTTCCTTCCCTCTCCTTCCCCAGAAGCTCATTGTCACCAGAGCCCTGGTTCTCGCTAAGCTGGACTACTGTAACAGCCTCTATCTAAATCTGCCTGCCTAGACTCTCTGCCCTCTGCAACACATCCAGAACAGGACTGCGAGACTTGTCCTTGGCCTCAAGCCCAGGGACCGTATCTCTCCAGGACTGAAATCTCTGCACTGGCTCCCAGGGCTGTGAGGATTAAGTTCAAAACCCTCTGCATTGTCCACAAGGCCTTCTGGGGCCGAAATACCTTCAACTCTCTCTTCCTAAATATCTTCCGTCTCGAGCTCTTCGCTCATCCGCCTCCAACTCCCTCAGGGTCAGCCACTTCTCCAAGCAATGAGTTGGGGGTAGATCTCTCTCTGCGGCACAGCCTTCCTGCCTCCCTGAAACTTGAGGAGAACCATCTCCGGTTCTGGAAGCACATCAAAACCTTCCTCTTTGCTTCTGCTTTCTCCCCCCCTCTGCCCTGCTAAATTCCTGATTGAAACTGCACTGAATCTGCACTGGGCCACTCTCACTGATCTCGGTTAATGGCCCAGCCACTTGCCCCCTGCACTGCCTCCCTTGCAACCCCTGCACTGCAGGACTGTCTCTGCATCCCTACAGCCCCCCCACAGCACTTGTCTGCACTTACCTTGCACTTGCCACCAGCTGGCCCTTTATTATTTATCTTGTTATTCTACTACCCCTGTACTGCACTTTCCCCTCTCCCTTTCCCCTTGCACTTTCCCTTCCCCTCTTCCCATGCACTTGTGCGATCTGAATGACACCTGGCCTAGTAAGATCGTTGTCTGTCTTCCCTTTGTCCCCCCTCCCTGCCTCGTCGCACTTGAAACACTTGTGTATAGGCACGTTACAAATGCCATATCATATCATATCATATGCTCAAGTGGTGGGAATGTTGTCAGAGATATTGCCAGCAGAGTGTTTTTGATAAGATGCCGTCTTTTGTGTAAGAGTGAGATGTAGAATGAAAGCAAGTAGTTGAGCGAGGTAATTGTGGTATAAAAAAGTATGCTGAGTGATTGTGGGGAACAACTAAGAAACCAAGTAGGGCTAAAAAGGGAGTTCTTTAGGTGAAAAAGGTGCATTTTTTCTGTGAAATTATTTTTGATAACTTGTGGTGGAGTGTAGAAACTACATTGACTAATGTGTGCCATGTGCTGCCCGTTTATAAAGTCAACATTCTAAAGTACCATAATGAATGGTTGCTAGATAGTAAGGGGAAAATTATGCATTCTTGGCCTGTCGAGGGAACCTATGATACAGGGATATTGGAGAACCTGCATACCTTTTTGACTACAAAGCAAACGGCTTGGAATTATGGAGGATGTATGAAAAATGTGCGAATGGCCATACTGTTAAAATCATGGAAGAGGGGAGAAAAGAGGAGGATGCGGGAATTAATTCTGTATCGCCCCCCACTTATGGCTGCTATCCTTTATCCCCCGCAGAGGTATTTACCAGCCCTGCGTTTGTACCTCAATTTTTACAGCGGTTACTCCAATGGTTACGAGACGGGTACAGGTAACCCCTCTATCAGTTACAGTTTCCAAGAATTGGGATCTCGAGGAAAGTGTAAGAGGAACTCCTTCAATGGTTATAATTGCAGAGAGATGGAGAATGGAGAGCGGGAAAGGGATAACTCTCCAACTGCTAGATTAGCAGACAAATTAAGGGTGGAAGAAAGAGAAAGAGAAAGAGAAAGACAAAGAGTGGGACCAGCTGCTAGAAGCGTGGATGGAGGATCAAGAACGAGGGAGAAGGAGAAGGTCAGGTCTTTTCCTGCTAGGATAGAGGATAGGTTGCAGGACGTGGTAGAGACACATGAGTGGGAAAAAATGAAAGACGCAGTAAGGCTAGTGGAGGAGAAGGTAGTGCTGCTACGGTGGCAAAGAGATGAAGAGTGGGAAAGAGACAGAAGACAGGTAAGGGATGTAGAAGAAGGAAGGTGGAGGCATTGGCAGGTTCTTGTGAGGCTTGATAAATCAGTTATCAAAGTGGTCGAGGTGGACATGGAGAACAAGGGCACTGCCACACATACAGAGGCTGAGCAAAGAGGTTTGAAGACGGCACCCTATGGGTGTGTTGAGTAATGTTCCATGCCTGTTGAAAGGTCAGGGAATGTAAAAACTGGAACTGGAGCCGAAGAGAAAGAGGTTTGGGATGTTGAGCAGGTAGAGCAGGGTTAAGTTATCTTACCTGACTTATTTGCATTTGTGCCTTGGTGGAAGGGCATTACTAGTTTGTTGTTGTCTGCAACCTGTGAGGGTGGCTCCTTAATTACCTTAACCCATGCGGGCCCACCACCTGAGGAACGAGTACGTGTTTTGTACATAAAGCAAGTTTATTGTATAATTGTCCGCGCAGCATTGAGATGGTTCTGTAGAAGCAAACTAATCCAAATCTCAACGAACCACATCAATTGATACATTTTGACATTTTCTACAATAGTTCAAACTCTGCCAGATATTGTATTACAAGCCACCACCAAACATGATTGGCCAAAACATACACAAAGAAGTTCTATCTTTCTTTATGTCTTTCCTTCTCATTGGCTATCAATAATCTTTACTACCATCTTCAGTTCATATTCGAAGTCCATCTTTGTCAGGGAATGGTCCATGGTAGGTTGTGACACCATAACATAATAAAACATTCACCTACAACCATAATACATTACTAGCAACAACTGGCCTAAGGCCTTTTAACCTTAAGTATGATTGCACATGGTCCGCACAGATATCTTACCAACATGAGGAAGGGCTGAGCAGACAGGTTCTCTTTGAACTATTGATTGCTATCTCATCCGCTTCAGTAACTGGCTCCTCTTAAAACGTTCCACCCTGAGAGAACAATTGAACACCAGACACCATGGCCTCGAGCACTATTTGACCAGTCTGCATTGCAGGCCCAAAAAATGACCAAACCCCCCTGCATGACTTCAATGAAATGGGCATGATTACATAAGTTCTCTGTGGAACTGTTAAGTCATAAACCTGTGTCCTGTTGGACAGCTGACCTTCTACTGGATAACACATTCTCTCGGTCAACCCCCAAGCGTGTGAAACCAGAACTTCCCAGTTACCTAAAATTCATCATGTAACTGCTAGCTACAAAGTCTGGATAAATGTACAAACCCCACTACATACAGATCTACATAACTCCTTATTAAAAGAACTCCTTTGTATGTTTCTCTACGTGCATGAATATTATTCCTTCTTTACCGTATGATTTCAGGACAGGCCCCCTTTTGCATAAAATCATCTACAAATGCCAGTTTCCACATGCTTCAGAGCACCCCATGTGTGAATCGTGTTCATGGTGCATTTAGCAGTTTTAACATTGTATCTTGCTGCATGCATGCAAATCTAATATGTATCAATTCTAAACAAAGTGTAACACTAAAAGTAACATATCCCCCCATGACTAACTAAACTCTATACATTACAAATTGCAACATTGTGTTCAGTTCGCCGCAACCACAAGTCATCAATACGGTGCGCACATCATGAACCCCTCATGATCGTGGGGACCTTTCCTGACCACCCCATGAATTATCTAGATAGTCTGCTGCCTCCCAAGTTGTCCGCTTTGTGCATTAGGACGTTGCCTAGCTGCCGTGGTTGTCATTTTGCCCTATGAGCAAAACCAAAAGTAGATGGCTGGAAGGTTTTGAATAAATCATAACCACGGGCACAGCTCTGGGCAATCCTCGAGACCATTGTTTTCAACCTGCCAAACCATTACAGAAGAGGGAAAACCATATGCAAATCAGACCTGGTCCCACCGTAAATGGGGCAGTTTCTGCCCTTTTGTAATGAGTGGCAGACGAGGAACAATGGTCTGAAGGGTTGCACAGAGCAATGCCAGTGGTTAAGATTCATTCTAAACCTTCCAGCCATCACCTTTTTTGTTTTGCTATTTGTCACTATCATCAGAAATAGGGCATATTTAAATGTTGATTTTGTTTTTTGGAAGATAGATAGATCCTGTATATGTAGAATCATGTTTTGTTTTGCCCTATGTTTTCCCAAAACGAACATCTTGTTCATTTTTGATAATTCATTCAATTACAATATTGTATGGAGCTGGTGTTTCAGTAACTGCATGTGTATTCAAACACATATTTTCCAACCATTACATGTGTGAGTCAGCACTCTTCCTGCTGATCCAGAGCTAAGCCTGTGTGTACTTTCAAAAGCAGAATTATGCAGAGAAAACATTTTAAATAAAACCTGCACATCCCTGGGGAGAATTTGGCTGGGGCTCCAACGCCTACTTCTTAAATACAGCGATTTACTAAGTGTTTGCCTTCAGACTGCTAATGCAATGTACTCAGTTAGCCCCTTTCTGGTTAAACATATTCACCTGTCACAAGACCACACACTATCTGTTCATGTTCCAAGTGGATGCAAGTGTACAACGAAGAGAGTATACTGGGCTACATTTCCTAAAGTCTCTTCTGTTTTTGTAATTGTGGCAGAAACCTATTTGCAACTTATGGAGAATCTGTCAGTGTGCTTCTTATCATTGATCATGTTTTGTGTTTGTGGTGGTTGAAGGTTGGATTGTCTCCTTGCTTTTGAGAAGTCTTGGTCACTGGTGGGACTGATTTTCTATACTCTGGCCTGCTGGACAGAAGTATACACGGCCAACCTAGTTTAGTGTCAGAGATAACTCAGGGAGCTTTAGCCAAAGCAGTTCAAGGTAGGCGGATGAGTGGTCTAGGCTAAGTCTCAAGAGGTGGTGAGCTTGTTAGGGGTACCCATTGAGCACACGCAGTGACAAGTCAGGGAACATACTTAAACAAATAGTTAAGAAAGGTGTATTTGTTTATGGCCGTATAACACTATGAGAAATGACTATTAGCATGTAATATTATCACACACAACTAAATAAAAGATACATATGTACAATGACAGAAGTAGGTCAACATATATATAAAACCCCTCCAAAGGAAGGTAAGTATTAGTTTGTAGCACTGCAGGTCTCTAGGCGTAGCAGTCTCGGGACCCACGTCTGGGCACACCTGTCCCACTTGGGGTGACTAAAGGAAAACAAGAAGTTGATGAATGGAAGGTTTTGAATACATCATAACCACAGGCAAAGCTCTGGGCAACCCTACAGACCATAATTATTCAGCCTGCAAAGCCATTACAGAAGGGGAAAGACCATATGCAATCAGGCTTGGACCCACCCCAAATCGGGCAGTCTTTCCCCTTCTGTCATGGTTTTACAGGTGAAGAAGGATGGTCTGGAGGGTTGCTGAGAGCAATGCCAGAGGTTAAGATTCATTCTAAACCTTCCAGCCAGCACCTGTTTTGTTTTGCTATTTCTCCCTATCATCGTGAATAGCAGTTTTTCTAAGGAATTGGGAATATTTAAATGTTTACTTCGTTTTTCGAAAGGTACATAGAACTTGTAGATTTAGATACGTGTTCTGGTTTGCCTACGTTTTCCCAAAACGCAACAACTTGTTCATTTATTTTTGATAATTCATTAAATTACAATACTGTATGGAGATGGTGATGGTGTTTCAGTAACTTCATGTGTATTCAAATGCACACTTTCCAACCTTTATATGTGTGAGTCAGCACGCTGCCTGCTGTTTCGCAGCTAAGCCTGTATGTACTTTAAAAAGCGGAATTATGCAGAGAAAACATTTTAAATAAAACCTGCACATCCCTGGGGAGAATTTGGCTGGGTCTCCAACGCCTACAGCTATTTACTAAGTGTTTGCCTTCAGACTGCTAATGCACTGTACTCTTTTAGCCCCTTTCTGGTGCGACATATTCAGCAGTCACAAGACAAAGCATATTATGTTTATGTTCTAAGTAGATGGATGTGTACAACAAAGAGAGTACTTTTGGAGAATCTGTCAGTTTTTTATTTATTTATGTATGTATTTATTTATTTATTTATTTATAATGCATCGAAAGCCCACAGGCATTGGGGCGCACACACAAAGACAGAAGGACTTACATATAAAACAGGACAAATGCTGAGTGACTAAGCAGATTTACTAGGTCGAAGCCTTCACCAAAATAAGTGTGTTTTCATAGCATCGATCATGTGTTGTTTTTGTGGTGATTGAAGGTTAGATCGTCTCCTTCCTGCTTAAAAGTATGGATGTGGTGGTCTTGGTCACCATTCATGTGTCCGTGCCCTTCAGAGAGAGCATCGATCATGTGTTGTTTTTGTGGTGATTGAAGGTTAGATCGTCTCCTTCCTGCTTAAAAGTATGGATGTGGTGGTCTTGGTCACCATTCATGTGTCCGTGCCCTTCAGAGAGTATCTGAAAGACTTGTTTTGTATGACCCGACTATTGTGTTTGGCTGGAGACCTTCTCCGTGACATTACCCAGTGAAGGAATGATTTTAACACCCAACGATCACTTTAGGATCGAATCATCATGTGAGCTGTTCAGGGTTATTGATAGATTTGGTGCATCCAGGATACATGGCCTTCAGGGTGTGTCTGACACAGGGGCACTATAGTGAAATCAGAATGTCTTCTGTAGAAACGTGTGATTCTGTTATCTCTGAACCAGCTGATTCCCTGGCCTGTCTTAGCCAAGTAGTGTTTCCAGATACCCCGTGTCTGAAAGCAGGAATGCACTGAATCAGCCCCTTCCGGTTCAGACCTGTGCCCCTGATACAGCCTTAAGAAGACATTCTAAAGAATGGGGGAAGTTCATCAATAGATCACTCTCAAACGCACTGCTTTCTGCAGCATTAAAACACACACTTAATCTACTAAAGAGAATGTGTTTCCGGTTTGAGGTCCTTATCTGTCTGGTAGATTTGCTCATGGCCACTGATAGGCACCTGTAAGGACTGTTTTGGGATGAACATCTTCATTGCCTATGTTATCCTCCAAAAAACATTGCAATGGCAAGGGTACCTTTAAGAAAACCTGACATTTGCTGGCAAAACATGTAGAACATTTAATGGATTGGAATAGAACAGATGGGTAGGAATACCGAATAAACCATGCATCTGTATTGAATTTATATATTTTTTTTAAATGTGTTACAGTATGAATATTTTAAGTGAAGAATTGTGCTTGTTGAATCCCACTGAAATATTTGTTTTGAGGGTTTTAGATGCTGTGCATCCTTTTTATGATGTGAATACTTTTGCAAACAATCACTCCGTTTCTTGTCGAGTATTCTGATTCTGAATTCTGGTATCCTTGTTGCTTGACTAAAGATTCACTGGTGTGTTTGCCCAACAGTAATAGTGTATATTAGAATTTGATCTTTAGATTTCATGTGCCAATGACAAATAGGATACATTCTTGTTTTCATATCTTTATTTTGGTCGAATTGCATAATGGGGAGCTCACGGCCTCTACAGGGAATGAAGTACCTCCCTCTTCTCCTTTAAAAAAAACCATTGGAAATCAAATCCAATTTAAAGCAGATTAAACACTGACAATCTGTTGGTGAGCCTAAATAATTAACAGCCATATCCTCAACAGGATAAATCAACAAATGAGCACCCTTCACCCCCTGAAGATCCACACTTAGTGGTGAAACACGTGTAGAGGTTTCTCTTTAACAATTTGTACTCAAATCTCTGGATGAACACAATGTATTAAGCATTATGCAATTAGAAGACACTTGAAGGTATCCTCTTTTTCACTGGCGCATGAAATTTAAAGATCAAATTCTAATATATTCTTTTTATTATGTCTCAGCTACTTTTTTGGGCCCATGTGGATATTTTCTATTTAACGTTGCTAATAATCTGGAAGCATATGTATGTTAATATGTTTGCTGGCTCAGAGCATTATGTTCTAAAAAATGTAATTAGCAGTGGAGTGATATTTTTCCTTTCAGTTTAAAACCATGCTGCTCTATAAGACTGCATGCAATAACAACGTGCTTATCGCCAGTGCACACCACAACCCTTGTGAAAACTTTGCATGGCTTGCACCTCTACACTTATCGAAGACCCCTTGCTAAGAAAGTAATGGGCTTGTTTTGATATGGCCAGTAAACTCCTGCAGAACCGCTTGCATCGGCAAACCCATTGCATCCACTCCAATGGATTGTGATTATTTTATGTCTGGGGTGGAAAAAGGTGTGGAATGTAGATGCGTTCCCATGCCTTTAAACTCCCCTTGCAGAAAATACACCTTGACCACACTGTGCATTTGAAAATTAATGGCTGCCACCATGTACAAACATGGTGGCCGGATACGCTGTTGTTTTCCCTTCAGGGAAAGGTAAGTGGGTGAGAAGACTAAATGACTAAAAAGTGGCAGAGAGGTGAACAAACACACACACAGTTTGTCTCTTCATGTTTTGCCTGCTCTGGGCCATTTTGTGAAGGTGTGCAATATAAAGGCCCCGTACCACGAAGCAGAATGTGCTTGGTTTAGCCTTATGCAGGGGGATATTAACTTAAAGAAATCTACAGCCATATAGAGATGAAGCGTTCTTTTCACTAGCAGCACCATAATCCCCTAAACCAGGGAGTCTGCAACCTACGGCTCTCCAGATATTTTGGACTACAACTCCCACAGTCCCTCTCTATGGGGTCTTACAGCTCTATTACACACTTGTATGGCTATGCTAAACATATACTTAGAAGAAGTGGGGACTCCCTTTCAAGGCCCACCACTCCCATTGTCATGTTCAGTGATGTGCGTACACTGTAAACACCAACATGTGTATATTTGTGTGCCACAAATGACACGTGTGATTAAGCAGGGCATCGTGGGGCTTGCTAATTGGGACAGACCTTTGATATACTAATAGATATATTAATGATGTGCAGAATCATATCATGACTTTCTTTTTTAGCAATGGTTGTTTACATTTTCATTTGTTTGTTTCTGTCACTTTTTTGTTATTCAGTGAAAAGGTTATTGTGTAACGGGCATAGCAGGAAATGTAGTCCTAAAAGTAAGATACAAGCCTGTTACGCGTTCATTCGTGTAACCATGCATCCCCTCCCCCAAAGAGAACTTCATGAACTTTAATTAAAAAAACAGGTGTATGCACTTTTCTTTCTCGTGCAGATCTATCAAATACCTGTTATGTGACTCCCTGCATATTGTGCTCAGAGAGGCACAGCTCCACCTCACTGATGAGGCCCAACAAGGCTGAAACACGTGTATGGGGTTGCTGTTGGTACTCTTGTTCAGAAAGGAATTGCCATAGCATTTCGGTGCTGGACTGCCCATGTGGGCGGGACAAAGACTTATATGCAGGGCATTTCCCATCTGCGAAAGGTACAGTGAAAAAAAGCAGATGGCTGTGAACTCTCAAAGTGGTTAAAAAACACTGAACAGGTTATCATGCCGCGTTATTTCGCGAGAGGGGTGCCTGCTACCTTTTTTGTATGTGTCTCAATACTGATGGAAACACCAATGTAACCATACAATAGTGTCCCTCTGTGGTACATATCTAGACATGCTCTGAACTGTCTGACTTTGCAAATATACTTCCCAAAAGGAAATGTTCATTTTGTTACAGCAAAATTATTTTTTTATGAGGTGTCATTTGTTTAATACAAAACATTTAACAAGCAGTTTGCTAAATGTGCTCAAAGGTATTTATGTGAGAGGATGCACATTTGCAAATATTTTCTGCCTGAAATCCTGTCGATAAAAAATGTAAACAAGCATGGCAACTGTTGAGAACATTAACTAATCATATGATGCCTTCCGGTATACCAAAGGCAAAGATTAAGAATGTGGTACCACATTTCCATGTTAACTGATGGTGTGCCTCCGTTTTATACCTCGTGCTTTCTTGTAGCTTTTGTTTTACTGATACTGCAGTTAGTCTTTAACCATAAAGCTTCCTTCCTTTTACAAAAACATTTCTTTCCATTGCTGTGCTGCAGTTTCTTTCTAAATGACTCTTCCTGCGCATATGGGTCCTTTGTTTCCCCAGTCCATGCAATGTGACTTGGGTTCTCATTTCCAATACACTGGGTTAAATCTTGAGGGAGAACCATCAGTCATGTTTGGATTATATTACTGATGGCAAAGCTCTTTCTGGAGACCTCTGTGTCTGTGTGCTCTTACCACCTTTGCAACTCTCCTTGTGTTGAGTTGAGCCGCGGGCCCCAGATTTTCTATTGTCTGGCACCACCAGTAGACGCGGGTCCTTTTTTGCCCAGCTTATCTTGTGAGATTGTTTTATCTGAATGGTGGATACTCTGAGTGGAATTCTTCAGCATGGTAACTGCTTAGCAGTCTTTGTGCCCAGGGGCCCGGACAAGCACGGCAGGCATTTTGAGTAGATTACCAATTGCACAATCAATCTGGTGCATAGAAATCGATGCACTGACAGTCTTTGATTGTTTACTGGTTGGCAAACGTTCTTATACTGCAAATGAACGACAACTTTGCTGTGCTCAACAAATGAGGGACACGCAACCTGTGACAGATTGACAAATAGGCAAGCCGGTTGTCGAAGTGGTCTCTCTTTATAAAGCATTTGGTGTCACAGTAACTGACAGGCAGGCGTCATAGCCAGAGCAAGTGTTGTGAAAGTGTTCCCGGCAAAGTGTGTTAGGATTGAATATTCTTTGGCACATGGCCTACTTACTGGTCTTTCTCGAGTAACTTGCCATCAACATTTGATCCTTTTCAATGCCTTGCTTGTGTCAAATAAAACTATTAGCAATGTTGCATTCAGTATCATTTTAACATCTCAAGACATAGACTCTGAATGAGTGCACCAGGCTGCAAGATGAATTCCTTGCAGACTCTTGGTTACAACAAAAGCAGGGATTCATTTCACATGGTATTGGAGCAGTAATTGCTTCTTCCCAGCAGGCCAGAAGCTACAAAGTCTACAGAAAACATTAAAGAACATTGCCAACATTGGTGCCCACAAATCATAACAATTCAGAAAGAGGGTAGCAGGGAACCCACCCAGGCTAGGACTTTCAGAGTCAGCCTGGATCACATGTACGTTCCTGATACCATCCAGGGAGCAAGCCATGCACTGTGCCATACACCACCGCCTCCATCAATACAATCAAATAGGTTGCTTCACCCACAAACTCCTACATTCTCCATACTAGCATACATATAAATGTTAATGTTAATGTTAAAGGACATTTTTACCGTGCACTATCATGACAAGAGTGGTCCCCTGGCGCTCTGGCGGCTCTGAAAGAGGGGAAAGGGAGAGTGAGTTAGTGGGATTAAGCTGGATAAGTGCAAGAGAGCAGTGATGTGCTGTTGGCAGCCTCAGCCCGGTGGGTCCGTTGGCTGGGCCTGTGGTGTTTGCAGCCGGTAGTCGTCGTGTACTGTTGTGTGAGTCTATGTGTGTTTTTTGTTTTGTTGTTGCAATGTAGTGAAGTTTGTGCGGTTTGTTGTGCTGTAGGGTTGTGGTTGTGTTGGGTTCGGAGTTTGAGAGGTGCAAGCAGAGGGGGAAATTGTTAGCGGATCGGTTAGTTGGCATTTCTGTCTCGAAGTGAGGTGCTGGGTTTTCGCACTAGGTGGGGTGTGGGACATTTCTGCGTCTCTGTCCTGATCTGGGCTTGTCCGGTATCATACTATCCTGTACAAATCTAACCTCCCATTCCATCCACTTTCTTCATAAACATGAATCGTACCTGGCATCCTTTTCTACTCATACAGCCATTGTACCTGCTAAAATCCAGAACTTAGTTTGAGTGTGGTGATATAAATATATTACACATAGGCCTATGCTGAAACATGAGAATGAAGACCATCACATAATTTGATGTTTACTGAAGCATTTGAAACCATTCTCCAAAAAAAGCATTTGAATCAAAGTCCGCTGACTGTTTTCCCTCCCAAGCCTCACCACTGCATTATTATTTACTGTGTCTAAGAGTTTCTTTTTACTCCTTTCTAGCTTCCCTGATTCTATCTATGCATGGTGGAGGGTTGTAAGCTAATTCACAAGTGAGTTCTTCATAACTGAACCTTAATGTTTACAGTACATGGAGGATCTTGGCTTAGGCCTTTGTCAATGTGCTGACTACATAGCAGCTGTTAATTGCCAGATCTTCTTGAATGCCCAGAGCCAATCATTGCCATGTATGTGCAGATTTAAGCATGTTGTATATCTTTCTGTGTTGTAAAATTCTAGTATGAAACAATTGACCAATAACTCGAGACAATCTAAGATTATGTTTGTTGTTACAAAGTTCAACAATGCTGTGTGTAATTTTTTGGTGTCACCAATCATCAACTCCTACAATGACGTAATCAAGCAATAACACCCGATTTGGAGGGCCAGATCGGGTGGTAATGGTCGGGGGCCTAGTTACATATATGCCTTGGCATCGTTACAACCCGATCTGACCACTGTTCCATTTCTTTTATGGCCTAGGAGGCTGGAGTGGCAGCGTCAGTTATGCCAACACCAAAAGAATAATGTGAGTGTAGCAGGGGAGTGGGAGAGAAGGGAATAATATCTGGAGGCGAGGGGAGGGTGTTGGGAAGATGGCAGGGCAGGAGAGCAGCTAGCAGGTTGCTCTGAATGCAGGCTTGGATCATGGGATTCAGCCCGCGATCCGAGCTATATCCTCCCTGCCTTCAATCTCATTGGCTCCAAAACCTTGACCCATTTTAATATTAAAATCACACCCCGTGTATTATATGTTTCCTTACATTAGCACCTTGATCACCAACAGAGAACAACAGAGACAATGGACTTCATCACGAGTGGGACGGTATCCCAGATGTAACACCGCCAACCATAAGTGCGTTAGCGCCAACCGGTCAGTTAGTGCCGGATCACTGTTCAGGCCTTAATGGTAAATCCCCTTTATGCATTGGGTTCATTGGACCCAATGGGGCATTTTCAGCGGAAATACTGCACACTAATACAGCCGTCAGTAATTGTGCCGAAAACAGGGCAATACATGGGATTTTCACCTCGAGAAAGAAGCTGGAGATAAAACAGTCCATTTAGTGCCCATCTCATGATAGGGCTATCCCTCAAATGCGATGCTAATACCATTACCGCCACATTTAAGGCCTACTGCCCAACTCGTGATGAGGCCCAATGTCAGCTCCTTAAATCCTAAAATAAACGTGATTTTACCCTGAGTGAAGTAGGGATTATCTAAAGTCATGAGTGGTAGTTCCTTACCTCTAATATCTTTTGAGGATAATACATGTATGTTAGATGGCTCTTTGCCAATCACCTCTACCTCTAATGTCAATTCAATGCGTAACCAATTAAATAATTCCTCTGATCTGCATTCTCTGTTATGAGATTTTGCCATGACAGAATACTTTATAAACCCATAAAGATTAAAGGTTTAAATTGCCCAGGTCCCCTGGAGCAAAATGATATCCTGCTCTTAGATAAACCTGACTCCAGTCTTGATCATCACGGTTTTAACTGCTCACGAAACATTCCAGTTAAACCTGGGCAAATTAGTTGCATCCAGACGGTTCACTTGCGATGAACTAAGGTATCACTGCTTTGTGGCACACAAAGTGCCACCTAAATGATGGTGTGAAATGGTATAAGACCAAATTGGAACACTTGAATTAATTGCCAAAACAGTCAGAGGGTGGTACTATAGAGGTTAAGATCATTTTACTGCCCAGAACACAGTAATCTCTGCCCTGGGATTATTCTCACTGATGGACCAGTGGAGGACATTAACCAAGCACTAATATCACATGCCATAAATGTATCCTGATCAATGGCTATTTAATGAACGATTAAGCCATCATTCACTGTTGGCCTTATCTTTGAACCTGTCAGACATTATATTCCATTGAGGTCAGTACTTCAAACCTGTTCACACATTCAAAAGTTCGGGGAGCACGCCCAATGGTTGTGTCTCACTACATAGCATAATTCATTGTTCCATGATTCCCACCAGTTGACTGTATCATAAATTCCCCAACTCGTATTAATGCCATAATCTCTCCTTCTTGCCCAAAACTAACTGGACAATACCAAACGCACAGGGACAATTATCCAATGCCAGAACTTGGAACACAGATGTCACTTCTGATGAGATGCCGAAATATAATATGCCTTACCAAGTCACTAAAGCAATTGAAAGAACAAAACAATCCCCACCTATTTCCAACTTTAATGGTCCTAGTCAGTTCACACGTATGACCACTAAAAGTCGCTTGTGGAGTTTAATTTTACATTGCAATCTAGTGTTGAGGAAATATGTAGCTTTGTTCATTAAGTCCTGGTGAGCTCATAGCTATGTTTATGATTGGTGGTTACAACCATAATAATGAACACAAATTGGGCGGGCGGTGCTGTCACATATGGCACCTGGAAGGTGGCAAACTATGTTTCCTTGATTCAATGCTTTATTGAGAGACTTCTTGCAAGTAGGGCTACTTGAAACATAAGGCTGAGGGTTTCTCCATAAGAAACATTAATGATATTGCTCATTCTCTCTACACCCTGATGCAGGTGGCTGGGTTTTTGAATCCGTTACATCCAATTTCTGGATTCTTAGTGTGCACTGGAGAGGGTTTCAACTCCCCACTCCTTTCAGTGTTGTGTGTTCTATGGTGTTCCCAAACACTTCTTTGGAATTCAATTAGATTCATGCTTTCCGGTGTCCCATACCCCACAACTAACAGAGTATTTAAGGCATGCAAGGTTCTCTGGGTCACTTTGAGGATAATGTGGTTCCAGCCAGGAGAGAAGCAGCAGGATCACTCCCTACTTTTCCATGATTGTTAGTAGGTCCTCCCCACCTCCTTTCTAAGCTAACACTAAGCTCCCTGACCCTGGAAGGAACCTCTTCCCACAATCTTGACCTGTGTAGGGCCTTCCTCCTCTAGCTAAATTATAATGTTCCCATACTCTGCATTGTTGATTCGCTCTTCAATACAGTACCAATATCTCTGGTCTATTGATCTCTACTTCCTCCTCTAGCTCTTATCCTTTACAGATTGTGTTGCCTTCTTGTTCTCTTTGTCTTCTTAAACATTCTCACTATACTATGTGTTGCTCTGATGTTTCTCATTTTAAAGCTCATCATCCTCTCTCTGAGATGTGTCTATTTTAACCTCCTAAACTGTCCACATTATCCCTCCTTTCCGTTTGTGATTATTTCTGCCTTTTTCCTTCACATCTCCTCACTACAACTTACTCCAGTACTCCTCATTACAACTCTGGCCAGTAATATAACCACAATGTGCTGTCTCTTGGCTATCATCTCAGACTACTCATATCACCACCTTGCCACTCTGTTTTGTCTTTGTTGAAACCCCCACCATTAGATCACTCTGGGCTATTCCTCCACCATAGCCTTGTTGTCATCTCCTTAGGCTGTTCTCCTCGCAAACACCTCATCTTTAACACCTTTGGCTGTTCTCCTTGTCACCACCTCACCTCTACTGCATTGGGCTGTTCTTCACACCACCACCCCTTTCTGCAATCTTGGGGTGTTCTCTTCACCACCACCTCATATCTACCACCTTGGGCTATTCTCATCACCACCCATTCTCTACCAAGTAGACTCTCCTCTGCCTCTTCCGCCACCAATACCATCACCATGTTCTGCTTAGCCTTTACCACCTTTGCCCCGTCTCGGCACCTACTTCTCACTCTTACTGCCACCACATAGCCCTAGCCACATCCTTCTCCGGCAAACTCCAGTCTCCAGCCTTCTCAAAATATCAGTCTCTTGCTCCTCCATCCCACAGTCAGCAACTCAGTATTATTTAATTTGTAGTGTGTTCCCGTCTCCCCTTGAGTGTGCTTTTACTGTGGATCTGCACCCGTGAGTGGTGATTCAGTGAGGGCTGGGACTGTCTTGGTCCTATGGGATTGGACCAAGCCTTGAGTCAAGTCATTAGCTGACCAGTTGGCCATTTTGGATTTCAAATTATTTCTCTGACTCACCTTGAGGTTTCCTTCCTGCACTGAGCTGAGACATTCTGATTTCACAGTGTATAAATGCAATTGTGGACACAGATAAGGTGGGATTTCTACATTCTTCCATTCTGTGTTTGTAGTCTGTGTATGTGGGGAACTTGTAACATTGTTTAATCCTTCTCAGTGTGACTGAAATGCTTGTCATCCCGTAAAATTGCAACTTTGTATCACTCACGAGTGAACAGTCTGCCGGTAGAGAATGGATTAGTAAGATTGGATCATTCATTTTTGGAAATGCAGCCAGTAAACATTAGACTGGAAACATTGTACCGCTAGTGGAAACTCGAGGCTCCGAAAGAAACTCTCTGGACCTTTGAAGTGAGTTATGTATATATTTATTTTTTACAGCGGAAACTACGGCAACACTAATAGTTTAAATATTTTGTTTACAAAGCTGCATGTCAATATGTCTGTCTGTTTATTTTTATTCCCCGAAACTTTGGTTAGGACTAGTCAGACTCCCAGACATTTTAACCCAGGGAAAGGGGTCCAAATAGACTGCACCTGTAACTGTCCTCCGCCATATAACAGGGACTAGTGAAGGGTGGCCAGGGCATCCTCCTCGTACTAACCCTGGCTCCATCATCCTGTATATGAGAATGCCTTGGCTCACTTGGTTACCCCACAAAATGTTCCCACAGCGAGACTGGAGACTTCGTCACATGGGCCCATTAACCTAAGAGTTTGCGAGGTTCTTCTTTTGTTTGTGACGAGCCACAGCGAAGGAACCAGGACCTGGTCTCGTCAAAAGACAGATAATTTGTTCCCAAGGGACATTTGCAGGGTCAATCACCTGCATTGGGAATCGGGCGGAACCCTTGTCCTTTTACGGACAAGCATCCTGACCTTTTCTTTTAATATCATTTGCAACACTTTGAGTAGATTTAAAAGTGTAAACATCTGTTAGGGAGAATTCTCATAAATGGCTGGTTTCCCTTACCTAATGAGTCACTCAGCAGCTTTGCTGGATTTCTAGGGTTTATTTTTTTCACCTGGAAAGAGTGTGAGCCTTTTCCCACTCTTACATGTGTTTTGCTGTGTGTGTTTTTACCAATTGTGTGATCTTAGGCTCTGGGGCCTCACCTACTCCATGAGCATCATTATTATGTGTGTTACACAGCACCTTCAGTGCAGTGACACAGGGTTGTCTTTTAGACTTCCCACTGACTCCATTGTTCTGGGACTGACTACTGTCTCCCAGAAACATGTAAAGTTGCCATTAACTTTATGTAGTCTCTTTAAATCACAGACCCAGTACACCCCATCTTACATGGAGTATCGGAAAGGGTTAATTCTTATCCCTTTTTTATGTTTCTCTTGGAGTGCTGTTTTGCTCCCTTTTCATCAAGACTTGGCTTGTGGCAGTAGTAACTACCCTATTTTTCATACTGCGGTTATCTTAAATAACCATGGTATTATTTTAGGCTATTTTATTAGCCTCAAACATAAACCCGCTTGACCACATATATTTTATTTCGGCTCCAGCTGGGTTTATTTGCCATTTTTTTTGTTAAAGTCTTTCTCTTGTTTTACTCTGCACGCCAAACCAGGTTTGGTCCCTTTGTTTGCCGTCTTTTCGCAGGCTTCTGCACAGAAGCCCTTCTTAAGGTGCCTGAAAGTCTGGGTAGGCAGGATGTGAGGGAGAGGTCTTAGGACACCTGCCATGGGTTCCCTTGGTAACCCAAGTCGCACTCCTGTTTGATTGGCTGGGTGACTGTCCTTGCCAGGACAACCACCCTGCTGTGTGATTGACAGCCAGGCTGTGTGAATGGGGGAAAACTGCATAAAAAGCAGGATTCTGGGACTGGAAAGGCAGAGTCGCCACTGGAACAAAAGAACCAATGAGGAGCTGACAGAAGAGTACCCCTAAAATGACTGAACCGTCCGGTGAAGCCCTGCTGCAGATCCGAATCTTTAGAATCCGACGACAGAGAAGATCCTAAAGGAAACTTCTTCCTTTGAGCTGGTGGAACCAACCAGTTTGCCCAAATGTCTAGCCAGGACCCCTCCTCTGGTCGAATTGCTGTACAAAGCTACAGTGGGCCGGATAGCCAGGAAGGTCGGAACCTGCTTGGGTTTTAAGGAGTGCACCTTTTATTTGTTGTTTTGCTCTGCTGCTGCTGGTTTCTTCCCTGGGTAGTGCAGGACCCTCCTGTCTTCCTACTTCTTGTCAGTACACCCCATTTTACATGGTGTATTGGAAAGGGTTAATTCGTATCCCTTTTTTCTGTTTCTCTTGGAGCAATGTTTTGCTCCTTTTTCATCAAGACTTGGCTGGTGGCAGTGGTAACTACCCTATTTTTCATACTGCGGTTATCTTAAATAACCATGGTATTGTTTTAGGCTATTTTTTAGGGTATTTTATTAGCCTCGAACATAAACCTGCTTGACCACATATATTTTATTTCGGCTCTGCCTGGGTTTATTCACCATTTCATTTTGTTAAAGTCTTTCTCGTGTTTTACTCAGCACGCCAAACCAGGTTTTGTCCCTTTGTTCACCGTCTTTTCGCGGGCTGGAATGAAAGAACCAACGAGAAGCTGACAGAAGAGGACCCTACAACGACTGAACTGCCCGGTGAAATCCTGCTGCAGGTCCGAATCTTCAGAATCCGACGACAGAGACGATCCTCCAGGAAACTTCTTCCCTTGAGCTGGTGGGACCAACCAGTTCGCCCAAACCTCAAGCCAGGACCCCGCCTCTGGTCGAATTCACAGTACAAAGCTACAGTGGGCCGGATAGCCAGGAAGGTCAGACTCTGCTTGGGTTTTAAGGAACGCACCTTTTATTTGTTGTTTCGCTCTTCTGCTGGTTTCTTCCCTGGGTAGTGCAGGACCCTCCAGTCTTCCTACTTCTTGTCAGTCCGTCAGTCGCTTCAGGCACTGTGAGCCTGCAGGAACTACCAGGAACGTCCGCCTCAGCTACAGCTTTGTCTCCGTTTTAGGGTACTGTGCAAATCCGGTTGTTCATTTCGTTCAACCGCGGTGTTTGAAATCTTTCTCCAATCTGATGGCTTGTCCTTCTCTTCTCTTTGAACTAACTTTTCTGCCAACCAACCTTGACCGGAACCCGTGGCACGAACTTTACCGCAAACTACCCTGAACCATGTGATCTTGAGCAAAATACTTTTGACCAATTGACTTTGGCCCTAAGCCTTTTCTACCTGAGTCTATCATTGTAGTTCCTCTTGCTCAATTGCCCTGAGTACTTACCTATTGGTGTGGTTCAATTTCTATTAACGTTGTCTTTCTCTCCCTTTTAAATTGATGGAGGCCAATTTGCTCCCACTTCATTTTGTGAGCTTAACTTGTCTGGAACCTATAGGGAGTGGTGTGGTGTATTAAGATTGTGATTTTTAAACTGCTTTATGATAGTGAAATGTTATATAACCAAATAGTAAATAAATGTATATTCTTTTACTCGGAAACCTTGAGTCAAGTGTTTTTTTGAATCATAATAATTGCTGTCCTTTGTGTAACTATTGATACTGCTCACTTGCTCTTGAGATAAGTCTGGCTGCTCAGCCATTGCTACCACTTTTACTGTGTAGTACAGGCTTGTACCAAAGGTGCATTTGTGCAATCACTTGTAGTCTTAATTGTGTGTGGGGTTCCCAAAGGGTACTGCATATAATTCTGCCTAACAACATCCACTAACAAAAGATATGCCAGACGCACACCTTGTTGTCTGGCCGTGTCATAAATCATTAATCCCTGTACACTTTATGGCAACAACTTCCTGGAAGCAGGTGAATAATATGGACCTGATTCATGGAATCTGGCGCAGAAAAGGCACAGGGGCCACGCACCGAGATGGACACTGCAAGGGCCGTGGCACAGAAAAAACATTGCACGCTACACGTATTCATGGATTTAAAGACACATTACTACTCATTGCGCAAGTAAAAACAAGCTGCACAAGGAACGCCCACAACACGCCCCCAAGCAGACCGAAAAGCTAGCAAAAGGACAAACACGGCGCAAGCAGGGTGAGAGAAGTGAAGAAAAGACAGGGAAAGGAGCCATGATGTGAATGACCAGCATTAACTATTAGGCAGCGCACATGACTACATTGATCGTGTTTCGTAGACTCAGCGTGCTTACTTTACCAATAGAGAAGTTATCATTCACTGTGTTGCCTTTGGTTAAAAACATTCTTCTTCCTCATTTCTAATAATGCATTTTTCTTTATTGCCACTCATTCTTGTCTTTCTTTTCCATTGTTCTCTGCATTTTCTAAAAACATGGAATTTGCACACAGTTTTGAAAATATGTACTTTAAACTGTATATATAAAGATGATAAACACCATTTAAAAGACTATTGAAACCATTTCTCTAATCCAATTACGGCTTCTACTTTGCCAGTTTACTTTGTGCCATTATCTGAAACACCACAATAAACTACGCAATCATACATTATAAATGATGCTTTGCAAATGAGCTGTCACAATTAAATTCAGAATCAATGCCATTTTTAGCCTGTACCAATGAGTGTTCATTTCTGCACCTGATTTATTCCGACTAATGTATCTCACTGGTTGCAGATAACAGCTGTTGTTGCCTATTAACCTTATAATCTTCCTCCTCGTCATCTCTCAAAACATTACTCCCTAATTGCTCATTAAAAACTCACGACGAGGAGACTGTATATCCCGAGGGCCAAGTTTCCTTTTAGAGCGCAGCTGTTTGGGCAGTTATGCTTTTAAAAGTGCCATTTTGCTGCATCTGCGGAGGCACCCAGAAGAGTGGTCATCTCTGTAACCTTTTGGGGAGTTCGATTACTTTTCGAGATTTGCAGCTGCAATAAATTGTACAAGTTACATGAAAGCAATCTAAACAAGCCCAAGGGTGCAAGCACCAGCAAGACATTGGCATTCGGTAAAAAAATAAAAAAAAACACTAAGGTGCTCTTTCCAAAGAGCATAGCTTTTTTTCAGCTTGCAGTCATTTTGTCAAATGTGTTTGTGATATTTACTGCACCCAAGGTTTTCTGGCTTTAAGCTGCCATGGCAATGTGCTGGTGCTATTTAAGTAATACATACTGTGCTGCCTACGACCTAATTTAAAGAGGCCACTTAGAAGGAATTCCGCACGTGGCTGGCTATGTGCCCAAAGGGAAGGTATGAACATCAGGGGCCAGATTACAGAAACCGTGCACCGGTGCAGGTGCAAATGTGTACAGTATTAGCACTAGTGTAAAAACATTGGGTTCATATTAGAAGGCAAGTGCAATTTGTCATGGCCTAAGCACTAAACATACATTTTCGAAGCATTTTTGGATCAGGGCAAAGTTTGCAATAGTGCTAACACCATTCCGTGTAGCAACCTGGGCAACCTTTGCCCTAGTGCAACAATGCATTGAAAGTGCAGGTACTTTGCACTAGGGCATTTATTACCCGAGTGCTTGCACCATGAACAATTGCACCTGTCATGGTGCAAAGATATTCTAATATGGCCTCAATGATTTTTGCACTAAGGCACATTTTGCCCTAGTGCTCCTACCATGCGACAGTGCACTTGCACCAGTGCAAAGGCTCTGTAATCTGGCCCCAGGAATTCTCCTATCAAAATGGCTGCCTGCTGGTCCTGCCACACCTGATTGACTGCAGCAGCTCATTCCTGAACAGAATCAGCCATCCTTTTAAGAATAAAACAAGCTGCAGAATCTACTTGCCTGAAATCTATATTTCATTTTTGTACTAATGGCATTGGTCAGAGCATGAAATAATGTGATGGGGAAGTTGTGATGTTAATCCTTGTGGAACTTATGTACTATAAACATACATTTAAATGCAATTACAAGAAGTGCGTTTTCCCATTGCGTTCTGGCAAACTACACACAGAAAGAAACATCCAGCGAGTTTATCAAGCACTCTGATGACTTGCATGCTCGTGGTGATAATGGCGAGGCAGTACCCGATGCAGTAGTGAGTAGTGGTGAAAGGTGTCTTGCACAGGAAATTGAGATATGATATGATATTTTATGTATAGCGCGCCAATACACACAAGTGTTTCAAAGCATGACAAAGCAAAGGGGGACAAGACAACGATCTCACTAGGCCCAGTGACATTGCGATCGTGCAAGTACAGGGGGGAGGAAAGGGGAAAAGTGCCAGGGGAAGGGGAGGAGGAGCAAGTGTGGGACAAAGGATCTAAACATCAAGAAATAGAAGTGCAACCAGCAGGTGGCAGTGCAAGGTTAAGTGCAGAACATCAAGTGATAGATAGTGCAGTTAGGGAAACTGTAGGGTCACAGATACAGCCCCAAGTGCATGGTTGCCAGAGGGCAGTGCAGGTGTGCAACTGGGAGGGCAGGGACCTGGGCCCGTGGTTCAGAGGGTGGGCAGGTAACCATAGAGGCCTTCTTTCCTCAATAGTTCTCTCTCCCCAGTGCTACTGCATGCTTGCTCAACCAGGTTCACTAATCATCTGCATCGCAAGGGAAATCGGTTTAGAGGTCCACATGCTTTTAAATGGTGTTGGACATTTGTAGTGTGGGACTATGAGTAGCACTGAATACAGCACACTGTTTTGCTCTTAACTACCCTGTGATTTCAGTGTTGGGTATGGAAATGCCACCGCTCATAAGGTAAATCACTCCTTGGAAAGTTTGCATGTTTCAGAAGTCACTCTGAGAATGGTTATACTGCTTTGAATGGGGCTGGCATGGCTTCCCCGAAGGAGGTCCAGATATGTCAAACTCAGTGAAATATCATTGCTCCAGAATACAAGCATTCAAGCCGCATTCCACAGCTAACAGCAAAGCTGAGACAAGTACATTAATCTAGGGAGATGTGGGCCTCATTATGAGTTTTCCGGTGCAGAAACAAATGGTGGTAATTCTGTTCCTGACACTTTTTCTGGCAGTGGTAGAATTACTGCCATTTTTACTACACAGCAAATTTCAAGTTTGACCATGAAGTACAGGATTCTCCTCCAGCTTGATAATGGAGGTAAATAGTCCTCATTAAGGCCAAACCTTGGGGGATTTACCATGAATTATTACCGCTCATGTTAAATCCACCAAAAACCCCCATGGTGTTCTATGGACTCCAAAAATTAGTATCTCCACTGCCGTTCCACCACTCGTAATCCCGGGGTAAGCCCACATGACCCAGTGGTGCTAATGGTAAAGATTTTGCCATTATATTGGTGGATTTATTGCCAATTTACCACCAATATTATAATGAGGCCTACTGTCCTTAAAGCCTGCAAAGTCGTTGACAGCAGGCCGCTGACAATGACAGGCAACTGGCAAAGTGCGGTGCGGTTCTTTGCCAGAGCTGGAGCTATGGGTCTGACCCTAGAACAGACCGGCAACTCCCTTGCTATTACACAGCAGCACCATTCTCATCAGCTGGACCTCTCACTCTCAGAAGTGTGCTGCCCTTTGTAGCCTTTGTTAGTGACTTTGCTGAAGCCGGTGTCTGGTGACTGGACTATGACTCAAGCACTGTCACTTCAAAAACTCAGCAGCAGCAACGGGCGAGGGAGTGAAGACAATGTGAGCGAGTTAGCGAAGGGAATCAGAAAGCAAGGTATGTTTTGTTTTCTCTTTTTTGAGTTTGGAGACAGGAGAGGAAGCCATAAAGGGGAAATGGAGGTATTGTTTGTCCTTTTGGTGTGATCGGTAGGAGGAGGGTACGATAGGAGCGGGAAGATGCGTTGGCAAAAAGCCAGATTTTAATCCATTCTGGAGTAGAGAGGGGAATGAGCCAAAAGAAGAGGTGGGGAGGGTGTCAGGAGGAAGGTATTTTAAGTGATGCAGCAAGTTCCCCCCTGCAACCCCTATCTATCCCCTATGCTACCAGTAAATGGAGACAGCACAGGTGATGATAAATGGAAATAGATATTTAAACTTTATAGACCTATAGATGTTCCTGTCATGATCACACGATAATTTAGATTCCTGCAGAACAAGTGTCAGTATGAAGCTATGATCAAACAGTCACACTATAGACTACTCGATAGAGACCCAACTTCTGAAATCATGACATATCTACAAGATCTATGTGAGGGAGCCATTCAGTTGGGATTCCTGACTGAAAAAGAAGCTCGATTTTTGACACCTTGTGATGTTAGGGCCCATCGCTTTTATGCACTTCCCAAAGTGCATAAAAGCATTAGTCGCCCACCGGGGCGACCAATAGTCTCTCTCTCTCTCTGGATCTATTTTACAACCTATAGGTCAATACATTAACTTTTTTCTCAAGCCACTAACATATAAGACCTGAGCATATCTTAAAGACACCAGAGAGGCCATCAAGCTAATCAAGAACTGTGAATTTCGAGCACAAATTGACCTGCTCCTGACTTAAGATATTACAGCTCTTTTTACCAGGATGAGGCCTTGAGATGGCTTTGAACACTCGGGAAATGCCTCACAGATTTCCAACAGAAGTTTTGATCTGCCTTTCGAAAATAGCTCTTAGTTGGAATGTCTTTATATTTGACAGTAAACGCTTCCTCCAAATCAAGGGCACTGCGATGGGAGCAGCGTTTCCCTCTTGCATTTCCAATCTTTATATGGCGGTCTTAGTAGCAAAATTTGTTTTCGCACTGCATGACTTGAGTCAAAACTTCCAGTCTTGGCAGTGATATGTTGATGACATCTTTTTAATTTGGCATGGCAGCAGTGAAACCTTGCATCTTTTTGTCACATGGCTAAATAGTCTGAATCCGAATCTAAATTGTACGTTGAATTGGAGTACTGAGGACATTTCATTCTTGACCTTAGACTCTGACAAGCCAATGATTCGTTATACACGACTCGTTTCAGGAAGCCTACGGATAGAAATACTCCTTTTGTGTACTCCAGCCAACATCCCAAGCATCTAAGGGATAAGCTCCCATATAGGCACTTCCCAATTGTACTAACAAGAAAACCAGGAAAAGGCTAATTACATGATTAACAAATACGCATTCCACCGTTTTAAAAGATTCTCTAAGAGGGTGTGGCACATCAATACGGACACCCTCTTGAATTCCAACAAATGTGTCAGTAATATGCCTATTTGTGCCTGCGTGACAACCTATTCACGATTTACCTCGAATTAAAAAAAAAACTAGTACAGGAATATTGGGCAGCAGTGGACATTTCCAAATTAGCCGAGTTTCAGTTGTTTTTTGCATTAAAAAGCGGTTACAACCACAAAGAGAAACTGTTGAAATCCGCCCATCAGACTCTTAGTACAGGCCTGAACATTCTAGGTGCACTCGGTTGCACCAACACAATCCCAAAAGGACACTTTCCATGTGGCCATTGTTCTTCCTGTCCTTTTACAGCAAAGAAAACGGAATTTACGCATGTCCAATGGACCTTAAAACATTTCACCACGTGTCAGAGCAAGAATACAATTTATGCTATCTTCTGCACTTGTGACAGTTGCTACATAGGTATGACCACATGCAGTACCACTACACGTATTGTTGCGCATAGCTCCAAGATTAGGAACTCACATACACAAGTCTGACCCCGAGCATTCTAGGTGCACTCGGTTGCACCACCACAATCCCAAAGGGACACTTTCCATGTGGCCCTCAAGGTGCTACAAACTAGAACAACAATGATTCTTTAATTGAATACCTACAACACAGGTCTTAATGAGCAACTCAGTTGGTCCCTTTTATTACCAAGATGAGATATGAACACAGAGTTCAGTCAGGGTCTTTTTGCTTTGAGATACAGAGGTAGGCATTTGCAGATGGGTGTTTCAGTGGGAAACACCCATCTGCACTGTATATAAGAAATGTTCTCTATACAAGTATTTGATCACACGTACTTGTGTAAACTTTGTGCGACCGTATGTTTGGCTTGTCCATTCATTGAGTCATTTTGTGTTTCACTGATTGGCTTTGGGCCGACGTTATTTCATGGCACACAAATTAATATTTCTTTTTCCGTCTAAGGTGGCCGCCAGCTTTGAACTGCAGCCGCTTAGCATGTAACTATACTACTGTTTGTTGTTGTTCATTTGCGCATCTTCATAAGGCGACAACCAAGCAGTGGTTTCAACTCTTCCATACCAGATTGCAAATACAACCATGTCTGTGGCGCTATAGCAACACTTCTTCCTACTGAAGTCAGTGTGAAGGTAATTTGCTGTTCCAACTCTTAGCATATCTACCTGTCCTGCTGGCTATTTGCCCACGCTTTGCTAATGAGCAACCCTAACACAGTGTGTGGGTATTTATGTCTTTAGCTATAGAAACTTTGCAAACAAGAGAGACCTGTAATCTTCAACACTACGGGAAACTAGCGAGACCGGGTTGTTTGCATGCTCGGGTGTACTTCACAATTCCCTTGGCAGCACCTTTTTTAACCACTATACACAACCTGTATTCTGATGTAGATATTGTGTCAACTCCCACGGTCAGTCACCCCAAAGGTTGGGACTTCCATCACAATCAAGCCCAAGATGGGAAAATGGCTATGAACCTTGATATGAGGTCAGTGCAGAAGAATTAATGTGTACTAAAGGAGACCCCATTTAAGGTACTCATTGGCTTTGATAGAGCAGTAACTAGCCCAGCTGTCTTTGATTCAATCTTGGTTTATGCACTTGATGTTCCTAAATGATTTTTCATTTGTTTGTAGATACATCTAATTGTGTTCATCATTCGCTAATGTTGTGGATCCATATTTGCGCCCTTTACCTAAAATCATGGCCTGAGGAAGACTGTGCCACATTCTTGATGTGAATTGGGATGCACACAACAGAAACATAAGTAGCTTGAGTCAACGTCCTTTCATCCAAGTGTGTTAATTGTGAACTTGTGTTTGTTTGTTCTCTTGCAGGAACTGCCTTGCTGTTTACATCACACTTTACTGTTGAGTGCTTTTGAACCTTTCTGTATATGTCATTTTTAGCCAACTGGGGATACACTACCCAGATGAAATAATACGAATGGTAAACATATTTTATGTTTTCCAAACTATTCTGTTGATTTTTAACTGAGTTCTTTGCTGGCAGCAGTGTGACATCTGTGTTTCAACTGTGCATCAATTGCACCAACATTAAGCTTTGTGTTGTATGTGATTTTCCATGTGATTAAATTATGATGTACAGTCAACTTTTACTTCCGTCCCATATTGCTGGTTATTTATTAGGTTTTGTATTTTTTTGTTTATTCTTCATGAGAAGGGAGCCTTTTCCCTTTGCTACATGATTACAAGATAATGCCTGCCCCAAAATGATTGCTCTTGTGTGCCCTGGCTAATAGATGGAAGGGCAATACTCCTACAACTTTGAAATCCCACCCCAAAATGTTTATGCTTACCAGGAAACCTGTTAGGGCCCTCTTTTTTCTCTTTGGTGCACTCTGATTACAGCAACTTTGCAGCAGTGCATGTGACATTTAACCAGGTATTAGCACTAGGGTAAAGTTTGCTTTAGTGCATAAAACATTGGGGTCTTGTTAGAAAACGTTTGCATCATGGCAACTGCAGTTCTGAATGGTTTTAGCACAAGACCAAAAATGTACCTTGTGCAAAAAACATATACTTTTAATGAATTTGTGCACCAAGGTTTGACCATTCTGCCATCAGTACTAGGGGAAACATTTCCCCACTGCAAAAAATGCATTGGAAGAATATTTTTTTGCCAAAAGGCAAATGTTGCCCTAGTGTTCATGCCATACAAAATTGTGTTTGTCATGGTGTTTGTCATGATGCAACAGTTTTCAAATATGGTGCCAATGTTTTTTGCACTAGGGCAAACTTTGCCTTAGTGCAAATACTGTGCAACTTTGCAATTGCACCGATGCAAAGTTCTGTAATCTGACCCCAGTTGGTACTATTGCCCAATTTATTGGTACATATGTCTAAGTCCATTCCGGGTTTACTACCTCAGCATTGTGCAAGAAATATGACTTATATAGGTCCTGATACAGGTTGACATAACAATATAGATCTGATAGGAATGAAACAACAGGTTCATGATATAATTCCTCTTCTAATGTTCATGTTTTCTATCTAGTCAATCTCTCACTCTGCTGATGTTTTGAATCTGGACAACTAGTTGCACTGTTAATGTTTTGGATCTAGGCCATTGCAATAAAAGATAAGCGGATAGCCTCAATATCGCACTTAGAAGACATTAGCGCAATCGGTCTATCCTGTTTAGAAGATGCATTATGATAGCTTGTTCATGATGTTTAGAAGACCTGTTATGGCAACCCTGGTACTGTGCTTAGAAGACTCACACACAGACTTTGGTGGACATCTGACAGCCCACCTAATTCCTTATCTGGTCCAAATGCACGCATGCATTATAGGCCTTTTCTGAGAATGTTCCGATACTCTGTCCATGAAGGTGTTCCCAACACAAGCGCGTCACAACCATATTAATGGAAAAAGGCACTATATAAATGATTACTGCTACTCCTACTACTACTAAAGGAATGGTTTTCAATGTGTTCTTAAGTATCTGATAGTCTGGTCTGAAGGATGTGTGCCAGTTCTCAAGTGGGGCTAGCCTCTTTTGAAATCTATATATATCTTTCTGATTTAAATCAAATAACTCCCCAATGAGAGTTGAAATCATCACTGGGGATTGAATGTGGTTGCTTTCAGTGAATTACCCTCTAATTAAGTTGTACTCAAATTGCTATCCGATTCCTCAACCCTGTTTTCAAGTATAAAAACACCCTGTGGAAACAATATCATCAAATTCATAATGTCAATGGCCCTTCTTCTTTTCACCATTCTTTTCATTCTTCTTGGTTTGTATGTTTATCTGTAGAGGACCCTCCACCATTATATGGCCATGTAGAGTCCTACAAATGATCAGGCCGGCAAAGGCTTTCATGAATGAGATGCCAGCCGCTGATGCTCATGGTTCAACCTTTACTAAAATTAGCCACTTATGGAGGTTTCTTCATTTCTCCACTGTATCATTTACAGCCTACGCTTTGTAGTACATTTACACAAGAATTCACTTTTATTTACTAACAAAAGGATGTTTTCCCCTTCATTTAAACTGTGTCAAATGTTAGAAGTGCTCACCCAAAGTGACTTCACACTAATCCGTCATTAATGTAATAAATTATTCCAAAACGGATTGCTATATATATTGGAATCTGACACTTAGGGTATTTTTACTACTATCCAGAATAACCTTTGGTGCCCTGCAAATGCTTTGAAAACTTTTCATTTCCAGTACTCCTTCCATTAGTCTTATCTTCTTTTCTTCTAAAATTGACGGCTTTAGGTGTTTCTGCTGCATTGGGTACTTCAAAGGGATCATACCAGTATCCTTTATTTCTTGTTAGAGCTTTCATTAGATTTTCAGAAAGTGTAGAATGCAGCCTCTGACCACCAATAAAATCCTTTATTCCAAGTTTCTCCTTTGGGCTTCTCACTGTTTCCAGGTCTCTAGCCAATCAGCAAGCTTGGAATGGAGGCTCTAACCACCTGTAAAGGCTGCATTCCATGCTTAGCTTTGTTATTTGTACGCATTGGGCTGTGGACATGGAACCATGTACACGATCTATCAAAGATAGCTCCAGTCCAGTGAAGCCTTCTTTTTCCTCCTTGCATAAGCTCTACTAAAGTTGAAACTCTTTCCAGTGGCTTTGTTGTGTGGGTATCATACAAACACATAGAATCATATTACTCTGAATCCCATAACATGTTTTTTTTTAGTCACAGTCCAGCAAAAATATATGGGGTAGGGGTCTTAAGGTGAGGCTAAATGGGGTAGATCTGGGGGTCCCCACCACATATTGATGGGAAAACGGGGTAAACGAGATAGATCTGTTGTGTGCTAGGATATTTCAGAATTGTTAGGGGTCCTTGCCTTCGTCTTAGAACCACTAACCTGGACAGGGGTCACTTACCCAAAAAATGTATCCACCTGGTGTAGATTCAGATGCCTTAATGAATCAGGCAGAATTGACTGGGATCGTGTAGGAAATAAGGTATTCTGCAAAGGAGGCCTTATTTTGCATTAAACAGATAGGCTTACAGTTTCTTGCTGGGATCCATTTTTATTATTATTGGTGATTTATACAGTGTTCCATGCCAGTCTCCTCCAGCTTTTAAGAGATCAGAAAGGATTGAACCCATGTTCCACAGCTTTGTCCTGTCCCCTGGGCAATAGAGTTGTCCTGCAGCCATCCTCCCAGTATGACGTATGGATTGTTTTGCATGTTTCTCAGATTATGAGTTTTTCTAAGATAGATGGCGCTGCTGAGTAGAATTGGGAGTTGAACTGAAAATATAGGCTGGCATTAAAATGTCTGATTTGGCTACTTCTCAGTGCAGACAGATGGCATCAATCATGAAAAGGAAAACTGAGCCTATTGCATAGATATCACTCTACCTACTACCATAACTTGCAACTCACTGCCAGAATAGATGTACTATGTATTGCTTAGAACATTACCTTACAAGCACTCTTCGATCACTATGTGTACTGTCAAAGGCACACATGGTCAAAGCAGTCAGCCATATTTAGAACTATACAAACACAATACATATATAAACAAATTACCAGAATGGTTTGCCCTACAAATAATATCAAATAGCTCTTAGAACATGCTGTTTATTTTACCTTGCAGAGCAGATAGTGTGAAACAAAGTTATGGGCTCATCTGTACACAAAGTCAAATCCTTGCAATCAGTTCTAGTCTCTATTTTGAAGGTTAGAAATATACTGATCAGATGCATGCTCTAATAGGTATGAATTGGATGATTTCTAATAATTATAATAATATAAATAATGCATTTCATATATAGTGATACACACCCATAGGACCCAGAGCGCTCAAATAACAGATGACATTATTATCCACAGAGTGGTACTCATTTCTTGTTAACCCTATCATTAAGATGCAGTATGATGGGTTCTAGATGTCCAGTTCCTGTCTTAAAATGGCGGCATTTGCTTGCGGAGGGGAGCCGGGGTGCCTCCATGCCCTGCTCTGAGGCCTGAGTCCGCTCTCACCCCATCCTGGCCCTATTTCCCATCTCCACACATGCATCTTTCCCCTGCATGCCCTGCCACTCCGCCTCTCCACGTCCTGCCAGAAGGAAGCCCATTGCACGCTTGCGCGTTGGCCTCTTTCCGGTGTTCTTCTGTGCATCCTGCTTCTCCGTAGCAGGATGCAGACCGCAATATCAATGACACTTCAAATAATGTCAGCTCAGAATGCTTTCTTGCAAGTATGTAATGTTAAACAGACAACATAAAGGGACAACCACGTGATGTAGGTTTCAATGACAAATACAATCATGTAATGTAGACGTATCTCTGCATGTGTTTTGACATGTTACATGAGGATAACTATTTCTAAACACCTGATGCAAGATAATTATTTCAATATTTTGCTTCTATACATGCACACATTTAAAGTTATATATGTATATTTATATAACTATGTATACATTGAAAAGGAAAACTGAACATTGTCAGCTGACAGCGGCACTCCTCCATACATTCCAATCAGTCACATCAACACCAAAAGGCCTCTGTTAAACGCCCTTTAATTATGCATGGCGGACAGGAGGGAGCAGAGACAAGGACAACCACGCGCTTCACCCACCCTGGCGGGCTTCGTCAGATTGTGGAAATCAAAGGGGTTTCCGGGATTTAAAGATCCCACAGGCGTCGAGTACCTTTTCCATCTCCAGAAACCAGAGTGGTACCTGGCTGTAGATTCTCTGCATATTTCAGCCGCCATGTTGAACATAGGCGACATGGCTCGAAAAGCTTAAACGTCCAATAGTGAATGGAGGTGGCTGTTACTATTGGCTCCATGTTCATGCAATTGTTATTGCACCGATTAATACAATAGAGTATCGAAATATCATGCAGCGGTACAATGCATATGTGGGTGTCGGTACTTGTGTTTGACAATGCCCTTTCTCAAGGATTGGAAATAGTAATCAGAACCTGTATGGGATTAGAAACGTCTCCACAGGAAGGTGCTGTTTCTCATCCCTAATTCACTGGCTGTTAGTGCGCAAAATTGCTAAATGTACAATGGTTAACTAAAGTGCGTAATGCATTGTAAAGTTCTGAATTGTCCGTTGACCAAGAGTATTCCAGAAACGTGCCTGATCAACAGCAGAACATGATGTAAAGTGCATAGTGCCTAAGGTGACTTATTTGTACACAAGTTCGCTGAAAAAGTGCTGGTGCATTGGATTCCATGATCGTTCAGTTATCTGGTCATATCATGAAAGTGCATGGTTCTTCACATTACATATCTGCATTGACTCGTGTACATTATATGATTTGAATATAAAGTGTGTAAAGTCTGGGTTCAAATATTAGCAGAATTGACATGTGCAAAGATTATATGGTGTTGTTGCCACAAGATGTTGCATTAATAAAACGGTAAGTCACATTTGCCACGGTACTTGACACATTGCATGTCCATGTGCCCTGGTTAGCCTGTCTCGTAGCTTAAAGTGCATGGTGCAATTCGAATGAATGTTAATGCATTACATGGTGAGGTGGTAAATCGTGCTCGCCATGGTATTGAATATATCTCATTACGGAATGTCCCAGTGGGCCTACCACACAGTAAAAGGTGGATGGTGCAATTTGAAAGAATGTGAATGCATTACAAAAAGTGCTAGATATGTTGTTAAAATTTGAATATCCAAGGGTGACTTGTTCTGCAAGGGTTGATACTCCATGATGCCTATTGCATGGCTGGAAATCGAAGAAATAAAGTGCTTTGTGCATAATTAGGCCCTTGTGATGGACCTGACGATATGAGGTGCCCAATGCTAAGTCACGTGGATGCTTAGTGCATGTACATGAATTGAGCAATACTTAATTGGCTATGGTTTACGCAAGTGTACTGTATCAGTTATCTCTAGCAGGCACTGACTGTATAAGCAGAGCATTATTTGACAAACATGAATGTGTACGCTCAGTGTCAGGGATGGGATAGGAAAGGTACGCAAGCCTGGTCAATATCCTGAAACCCTACTTAAAAGCCAACAGAGAACAACATATAGGGTTCTACTGTGGTAAAAGTAAAACAAATCTAAATGCAGATAAAGCTGGATGGTGAATCTGCAACATTGAACATTGAAGATTAAATGAAGTTTTATGATCTTTTAGGGCACAAAAGAGTGGTTATAGTCAAAATACAGCTGGAACAAAAAAGGAAACAGACTTGGACAGGAGCGGGTCCAGGTACCATTGCAGGTATCTTGATGAATAACTAGTGGTTTTGGATGGCTCAGTCCCCCACAAAGGTGTAGAGCTCCTCATCTTTGTTGTGTCCTCCCAGGGTCTTTGTATTGTAGTCAACAATATATCTACTCTAAAATTGTCTCAATTTGTATTCACAATTGTTTCCCCTCAGATGCTGAGAGACTGTGTCAATTCCAAAGTATTTTAAAGATGAGATCCACTCCATGTTTCTCATCGAAATGTTTTGCAAGAGGGTATGTTGGGTCGTGATTATTGATGGCTCTTCAATGTTGGAGTATACAAAATTTGACTTCCAGTTTAGTGCTTCCTATATACCAAAGATCAGAGTTGCATTGCATAACATATATTACAAACCTTGTGGAACAGTTGATAAGTTTGGTAATTTCAATGATTTTCCCAGTCCGCAGATGTTTGTATTGTTTTGTGTTTAGACCGTGACTGCATGCTTTACATTTTGCACATTTCTGGAAGCCTATGCGTGTGCTGATGAACCAATTAGATGTTGAAGGTATGGGGTTTGGTCGAAAGACTTGGTGGCAATTCTGATTGTATGGAACTCGCCTTCCTAAAAGTTACACTAGCATTTGCTTGGATGCATTGTCCAACGTCTGGGTCTCATTGAAGAAGACACCAGCATTTGGCCAGAATTTTCCCGATTTCCTTGGCCCCATTGTTAAAGCTGGTAATAAATCTGATACTTTTTGGTTTGTTTTTCGGATTCTGGGTCTTCTGATTTGTCTTAATGCAGATCTCCTCACTGGTCTGATTGGTACATTGGTTATAGGCTTTGTTTATGCTCGACTTCTGGCAGCCTCTGGTCTGAAATCTTGCTTCTGTGGTTTTCACATTGTGTAAGTATGTTGCTGGTTCACTGCAATTACGTTTCATCTGTAAAAATTCCTGTAGGGTATGCTATTTTTCAAGCACATTGGTTGGGCAATAGCGACCTCTAGCACTGCGTTGGTGCGTGTTGGTTTTCGATGGACCAGGGTTTTCTGTGCTAATTGTTTTATTCACGACTTTGACTTTAATGTCCAGGAAAACCACTTCAATGCGGTCATGGTATTGAGTAAATTTGAGACTTATATTGCATGTGTTGAGGATCTTGAAGAGGTCTAGCCATTCCATTTTAGTGTCTTCCCAAGGGACGAAAAGATCATCGACATATCAACGCCAAAGAACTACTTTTTTGGTGTGAGTCTGCATGTTTTCTTCTGAAAAGGACTCTCTTCCCAGGCTCCCATACAGAGATTCAAATATGTGGGGGCTATCGCTGTGCCCAGGGCCGTACCAACGACCTGATTGTAATGTTGGCCATCAAACATGAAAGAATTGTGAACGAGACAGAAAGACAACATGTCAAGTAGCATCAGAGAATGTTCTCTTAAGCTCATTGATCTAGTAGACAAATATCTTTTAACTCCTTCAATGCCTTCTTCGTGGGTGATACAGGAGAAAAACCCCATCAAGCGTGACTAATAGGTAGCTAGGCTTCCATGGTATTTGGTCTATTTGTTCAAGGAAATCCGTTCTATCCTTTGTGTAGGAAGATAATGTTTCTACAAAAGGGAAAATAAATGTATCTACATATTTAGATGTATTTTCGAGTAGGGACTCAATGGAGGCTGTTATCAGCCTGCCTGGGGGTTTTTTGATGGACTTATGAATCTTAGGTATAAAATGTATAATAGGCAAAATGGGAAAATCGTTGGTCAAATATATTTGTTCTTGCAAGGTCAGAAGGTCTGTTTCATACCAATCTTGTAACTTAGAATCATATTCGATTTTGTAATTTTGGTATGGATCAATGACCAGTTTTTCATAATTATGCACATCTCTTAACTGATACATGGCTTCACTTTTGTAGTCCTTAGCATTAAGGACTACCACGTTTCCTCCTTTATCGGAAGATTTAATTACTATTGATTCATCCATTTGCAGATTTGTAATAGCTTTCTGTTCATCTGGAGTCAAGTTGTGATTGGATTTGGGGGTATTTGAGGCTTTTTGTTTAAGATCTTCAATGATAAGGTCCTCAAAAAGATCGATTTGTGGCATATTATATGCCAGTGGAATACATTTAGATTTTCTTCTAAGCTCACTAGGAGCTATAATGGAGTTGCATAAATTGCTTTGCAGTGTTCAATTTCACTCATTTTGGACCTGATTTTTCTGTTCTTCGTCCCCATTGTCATTATACAGAGATTCAAGGGTACATAGTGTTGGTATTTCTGCAATTGTTAACAAGGAAGGTTTCTTCATTCTGATAGTGAATATTATAACTTTAAAGTTTTTGTGATATGCTGATATGCACAGCTAATAATTAAGTTTTCATTTCACTTAAGAAGCAGTTTTCTGTAAATGACCCGACCCTTCAGCTGGGTTTCTATACTTAAACATACACAAATTATCTGTAAACTATGGACAGTTTTTTCCGTATTATGTCTTTGCTTGACTGTATGACTTATAAGTATAAACTGACTATGCCTGAATGTCGGGTAAAGCAAATCTATTGTGTTTACTTTGTGTTCATTTTACCCCAGTTCACTAGAGTAACAGTACTTGAAAATTCGAAATCTTGTCATATGTGCATACGGCCTGTCAGAGCAAGCCTTAAAGGAACAGAAACCTTTTTTAGTATAGGTCACATAGGAACGCTTGCAGTTTATGCTTATCAATGCTTGCAGACCCTACCTATCCACACCCAACTGCCCAACCCTTGCCAGAGCTTTAGTACTCTCTAAAGTAGACTATTGCAATGCACTTTATCTCGGCACCAGCCAAAAGAACATTGATAAGCTGCAAGTTGTTCAAAATAATGCTCTCAGAGCAGCCCTGAATATACCAAAATCCGAACATATTTCAGATCTGAGACGCACTACCCAGTGGCTATCCATACCCCAAAGAATCGAGTACAAAACACTGTCCCTCACCCACAAGTGCCTTTCCAACCAAGCCCCCAAATACCTTGCCAACAACTTCACCCTTAACATCCCATCTCGGCCAACCAGATCAGCCCAAACTCATTGCCTAAATGTCCCAAGACACAAGCTCCAAAGAGCTGGTGGTGCAAGCTTCCCAGTGCTTGCCTCCAAGCTCTGGAACTCACTACCACTAGCTCTCAGAACTGAACCCTCCTTCCACCGATTTAGACATATTGCTAAAACCTGGCTCATCGCCAAAGAAACCTAAACTCGCTCACTCCATTCACTTGAGACACTTGTACATATATTTATAGTTATAGTTAGCTAACACAACCTGCACTAACCACCTTTGATGTAATTATACTGTAAATATGTTTACTTGCTATATTTACTCTGCATATCCCCGTCTCATGATGAATCTCACAAACTGTGAATAACATGTACTATAAACATCATGCATACGTAACAATTTCCCTGTATTACAACCATGTAATGTATATATTATCTGTTACCTGTAACCTTGTCAAGCGCCCGGTTGCCCCAGGGCCAGGTCGCGCTATACAAAACAATAAACTAAACTAAACTAAACCAGGAAATAGGGAATGGGTTCAGAAGAACATAAGCTGAATCTCAAATCGTGTTGCTGTGGAAATTTGGGAAAGCAGAAAACCTGTCCAACAGGGGAAAATCTGATTGAGACACCAACTAGAAGTAAATTCTCCTTAAAAAAGAATGTTTCCACATGGCACTGAATGCACAACACTTTCCCATGAAAGAAGCCGGTGAACCGAGAGTGATTGTGGGAGCAGGTGGACAGACTGACAGGAAGAGCTTATCTGGTGGTGGCTCCAGGAACCAATTGATGTGCCTGTCTTCCATGGGCTCTAGATGGACAAATCTGTAGTGAGTACAATATTCCCAGAACATTTAGACACATATCTCAAGAATTAATTCAATTCCAGATAGCAATTAAAAGTATTTAAGTGAGCCTTGCTTACAGGTTAATTAACTGAAGGTGGGCTGGGGCTGTGCATTAAACATTTTGAAGTATATTTAAAATTGATTGTTCTAGAAACTATAATTGAGCTGGACATATTTCTGTAATAGTAACAAATTATTAATTAATTCCCCAGGTTTCCATAGGAATACGTTATAGCTGGGTTTGTGATTAAAGTGTACAATTTACTTGGCAGTTTTGGAGGGACTGATAAACATCTTGACTTTTGAAAATGTAGTTTACAATAATACAATCCTAAATAGTGTTTACTACTCATTAGAGAGGAATACGAAATATGGTTGTTTTTTCCCCTTTTGTCCCAGGAAAACAATGGCATTTGATATAACCGGAGCCATTTTGCCAAGTAATATTGCACAGAAATAGATGGATTCTGCCTTCAGAAGACTTTTAATGCCACTTAAAAATCGTTTTCTATTATATAATATTTTGCCTGTGTGATACTTTATTACATTAATGTGTTTTGCTGTCCAAAATAAAAGCTGACAGCTGTTAGTGATTTCTATATATAATAACAGGAAACCCAAGAGTTATTTCCAAAAGTCTTGTCGTGGTGCTGATGTAAAAACTGCTCAGATCCCCATATACTTGAAAAACAACTTGCCAGTTTTAATGATAATTATTTATGAATTGCTGTTTTGATATCAGGAACTTTTCTCTTTTGTGTTAGACAACATAGATTGCTGGTACAATTTGATAAATCTGCAATAGAATTATTTTCCCCATATTACTGAACTGTATCCTCTGAGTTATGTGTTATATGTTGCAGAGAATCAGGTATTTTTATTTGGAATATTCTGATATCCATAGATATCAGAATATTCCATTGTGTCTAATATAGTTGTTTGCATTTGATATTATATATACACACACACCGATTTATAAAGTATCCAGACGAGGCCCGAAAAGTGTTGCTGTGGCTGTATTGTCTTTTTTATGTGCAGACATTGTCCAAATTAAGTACATTCATCTTAACCCAGAGTGCCACCCCTCCTGGCGATGTCACCTGGACAACATGTCATTTCTGATCTCATTGTTGATCCATGCTGTGATCTCATATCTGGGCTCATGGGCAGAGTAGCAAGGGGACTCTGAGTTAAGATGGCCATCATTTCACATACACACCAAACTTCATGGGTTTTATTGTGATTCATTGAATCATCGTAACTCTGTCTTAAGTAAGGTATTTTTCCTCTGAATTGTAAGGATTTTATTATATCTGACCCCAAGGACCCCTAGCCATGGTCTTCACTGTTCAGGTAGCACCAATTATCAGAAACGACTGAGGAACGTTGGCTTTGACCATGGAACCAGCCTATGGCCATGCTCCCTATCCCCCTTCCTACTAACTCAGATCCCACTTTGCAACAATAAAGTAAAACAACTGTGGCCCCTTTGGTCTATACCTCTGCCTAGTAACTAGTCAGATACCAACAACCATGGACTTCAGCTATGGGCAATGCATCCCGCCTACATCCATGTCAACTGTCCATGCCCCAACAATTAGTAACAAAAGACCATGGCCACTGGCCATGACTTTTTGCCATAGCCATTGGGTTTACCGTCCCTTGTGTTTAATGAGTATTCGGTCTGCCTGCAGCTGAGGCTCATATGCCCCTCGCTATTACCTTTTTGGATCCCACAGGCCATGGGCACTGTCCTTGTCAAACCAGCCCAACTGAAAGTGCAAAGGTGACCATAGGCCCCAACACACTTGCTCGCCCTCTTTTCAACTTTAACAAAAACCGCAATCACATTGATGCTGCCTTCAATTACTATGCTAATCATTGCCGGTAATCATTTGCATCGTTTACTGACTGCTGTGGTAATGGGATAACACTTGGCAATTTAAACGTACTCCCCAACCACACTCTTGTTCTCCATGTGACCACCCCGACTTTCTAGCTCTCTCCATCTTCTCCGCTCTTTGTAAATCCCCCCTAACCCAAAACGGGCTCTCCTGCCCACCTCAAATGCTCCAACTACATGTGTCGTCCTCTTCCCCCCCCCCTGTCGACACCTCCACCCTAATGTAAAGCCCGGAGGAGTCAAGGGCGGTGCTTCGTTTTTTTTGCAACGCTGTTTTGCTGCTGTGGCTCTGGTCAGAACTAAAAGACCATTGGAATTGTGAGCCACAGCACTTTTACTACGCAACCTGCATATTGCTGCAGACCTGTTCTCCCTAAAGCCAGTGGTACCGTAGTACTGTTTCATTTACATCAGAAAGGAGCCTTTCCCTTTAAGGCACTACGAGGAGCAGGCCACGCCCCTTAGAGCCAGGAAGTAAAGCACAGAGCCCTGAGCCCTTGCGGCGTGAAGCCCGGTGGAGTCAAGGGCGGTGCTTCATTTTTTTTGCAATGCTGTTTTGCTACTGTTTGGCTCTGGAGGCACGAGGCAACATAATAAGAGCACAGGAGAGGTTAGCAGCGGAGGCAGCGCAATCGGTTGGTGTTCAGGAAAGGAGCGCGCACTGAAGGTAATCTGTGGCGGCAATTACAAACTTTAATGAGTGACTTGTGTTCAGTCATACAGCTGCTTTGAGAGCTGCTCCTGTTGAACCACACTACCGTCCCAAAGTAAGGCAAAGTATTTCCAAGTAGGGGTTTGGGGTGACCTGTGGCAAGTGGGGTTCCCCTCAGAGGTGTTGGAGATCATTTGGAAGTAAACCCCTCCCCCCCGTACTCTTCCATATCCTTTGCTTGGTCATCAGTACTTTACCAGTAATAAAAAAAAAAAAAAAATCAAATCATTAAAACATACCAGAGTCTCGCGCCGTCCCACTGTGCTGTCCGGGTCGTGCTCCTTTTGTGTTTCTTTGACAGCAGGACAGTAAATGAGACTGCCAGTACCCCTATTTTGGAAAATATGCCTGATCAGGAAGGCTCATATTTGGAGCAGGCTCGGGGTGAAGGGGAGGAACTTGGGACAGTTGCTTCAAATACACCTGCTCCAAACTCAAACCAGCCTACCCCCATTACCATTCAAGCTCTCATTCATACACATGGTCATCAAACAGCTGGGTAAACTGTTCCTATTTCCCTCATACAAAAAGGATGGAAGCAGGGTCTGGAATACACCATCACGACGAAGAAAATCTAGAGCAGAATCAATAACCATTTCGTCAGAAAAAGAAACAAAAGTGTTAATAATATAGAAGACATGGCAGACATCGTATGGCAATCCCTTGATGGTGTTCAAGAGGGCGAAGCCATGGCCCACCGCTTGGAAAGGGATTGCAGAAAAAATACTGCACCAAACATTAATATTCAAAGTGAGGTGAGCCCACCCATAATGCAGGACCTTCCAGACAGATCTGCTCAAGTCAGCCAAGACGCTCCTTCTCAAGACAGCAAAAGCACATTGTCGGCTCTAAATTGTGTGTTAAACTCTTTGGTTTCGGTATACAAACTTTTAAAAGCTGAAGTTCAAACTCAAGCTGGTGTTCTGCTGGAACTATCAAACGAGCTGGCAAAGAGAGAATCAGCAATGGTGGGTATGAGCAATATCATGAACACCATTCTGATTCCAACTCTCAAGGAGACCCAAGTAGAAGGTGTGAAACAAGGGCTTGACATTGCACAAATCTTCCACTTACTTAAAGAGGGGAAAAAGGAGAATGCTCTTATGCATGAGCTCCTAAAAGATCTTTTGGCGAAAGTCTCAAACTCATTAACCCCTGGTTTCTCCTCCATCGAAGGGGTCCCAGATTGCAACCCAATATTCGATGATACTCCATTATCAGAATCAACCCTAGAAGAATTTAGGAGATTGGCAAATGTGGTCATCGATGAAGACGTAGTGGTCAAAGAAAGTCTGCTGACGATCAAGTATAAGGACGTTCAAGGAATTACTTCCACTGAAGCAAATTGCACCTCAGCGTCCTGTCAAAACTACAAGGGAAGAAGGAGGCTAAAACGGAAAAAAGGGAGTAGAGTGCACTCCACAACACCACTGCCACAGCAGAGAAGGACACAGAAAAAGACAACAAATCTGAAAAACCCTGGTGGTAAGAACACAGGAGTAAACCTATTTCTGAAAAATGTGTCAATACCTGTGGATGACAAGTCTTTGGAAGCCTCCTCTTCCGTTATTTCATTACCCGAATCAGCGCAGAGCACAAGCGAAATCCAAAATAGGCCGATTGAACCGGTTTTGAAAATAAATGGGGAAAAAGAAGGTCCAACGGAGACAAAGCACAGGTCCAAAGGGAATTAAGTCACAAAGCACTAGTATTGGTCTGCAAACTGACCCAGTGAAATCCCTGCCAAAGGCCCTGAGCAAGAAATGACATAAAATGGGTCAAGACAGCATTAAAATAGCCCCAATATTTTTGAAAAACATTATATTAAGAGCTCAAAGAACCATTACAGTCCCTGAAACCTCAAAGGAAGCTCCAAAGATCCCTGTGAAACTGGCACCGATCTTTCTGTGACCAGCTGCAAAATTAGCGTCACTCTCGGGAACAGGCACTCCTAGTCAACCTTTACACACCCGAGAGGAAGTACTATCAAGGTGCATTTCAAACGTGAATGACTCCTGGAACGGCCTAGGAAAATGCAGAAACCTGGAGCCTCCAAGCTGTAGGAGCATCACGGATGAGCAAGACAAAAGACTGCTCGTAATGCCAGCTGTAAAGAAAGATCTGGATGTGTCTGATTATACAATCCAAAAGCATGGCTAAGGCTGTCCAGACACAACAATAACACATCACTTAGTAGATGAGTGATATTGTCCCAGCTAAAAAAAAAAAAAAACTTGTTCGTATTTTCAACTGAGGACATCGATTATTTGAAATTCCCGCATAAAGGGGACACATTTTTTGTGGAAATTGGACTTCATTCGCAAAGAGCTCAGCAAGCATTATTCAATAATAAAAATTAGCTGGCTCGAGGTGGACTCATGGTTATAAAACCGAGGAGGAGGATAGACCTGAAGGCCTTTCTAACATGAAACGCTCTGGGGCAGGAGAAGGCTCTTAGAAAGATGGCAATGCTGGAGAACTAAAAGCGATAGACACGAGCCTTGCTTCAGGTTTAAGTACAAATGGTAACCTTATAGCAAAACTTCCAGAGATCATCTCCCAAATCATCTTAAAGCTAGGAGTGGAGGAAAATTGCCTTTAGGCAAAGGAGACTGAATTTAGTTTCCTGGAATACGCGAGGTGCTAGCTTCCTGAAAAAGAAAAAACCGAAAGAGGACCTTCTTGGGCAAAATTACATTCTACTATTCCAAGAAACATGGTTAGTCAACCCAATTGAGATGGAGGGCTTTACAATTCAAAACCTTCGGGCTTCTCAGAAAGCCAAAGGAAGACAAGTGGGAGGGTTGATAAACGCCCTCAAAAACTCCATCATTCAAACAATTACACCATTATGTAACAACGAATTGGGAATTCAAGCTTGTAAATTAGAACTGAAAATGGATATTCCACATTCTAATGTGGTAATTATCAATATATACAGGAATCCTGCCAGCTCAAAGCTCCAGCATTTCTTAGAAGCATTGCATTCCCTTTTAACAGTGGTGAAAACTGAGTATGAGGGAACAAACATCTAACTTGCAGGAGACTTCAATGCAGATCACATTACCACTCATTGCGGCAAGTCCAGGCAAACAAATAGGAGCCCATCGCAAAAAGGAAAATTGTGGAGGGATTTCTTGTCCTCTTGGGATCTCGAGATGCTTCAAGAAAAGCCCCCGGAAGGTGAAAAGGCCGGAGTAACTTGGCGTCAAGGGAACTTAGAGTCCACTTTAGACTACATTTTTGTCTCTGCAGACTATCTGGTCTCTACTCTAGTCTAATTATAAACTGGGAGGGGGGCAGTGAGCATGCAAGTTTGGAACTCTCTTTTCCTGATATGCAAAAATATCAACACATCAAGAATGCCCAAGAACTCGAGGGTCTGAAGGGAAAATTGAGAGTGACAAAATATAAGCAAGGGGGCAAAAGACTAAATAAATTACTGGAAGAAGTTATGTCCTCAACTTGGAGTGATGAATCCCATCCTGAGAAATTTGGAAACTTTATTTGGTCCATACACCCACCAATCGAAATAGGTGTTTTAGTTAAACAAGAACATCTTCATATCTTTGACGAAGAAACACAAAGGAAAAAGAGAGATCTCAGACAAACACTGCGTCATATAAAAAATAGGCATTACGATCCCAACACCCTGACACATTAATTAAAAAAAGCCAAACAGACCTATAGAAACTGGTCAAAAAACCAAAAACACCATAGGCTGCAGGAAGATGGTGAACGTATGCTCTATTTATTAAATGCAAATAATTCCAGAAACTTTTGGGCAGTGATGGGGCAACTAGAGCTTGGGTTTAACAGCTCCCTGTCCAACTTGGTCCCAGAACAAAAATGGGTTGAATATCTGTCAGAAAATTTCAAACCAACAGGGTCCACAGAATTTATTCTGCCTACGGATCTCCCCTGGCTCCTTACAATTGATGAAAATGACACCCTGGAATTAATATCTAATTCCTCTTCATCTAAAGCTGCAGGCCCAAATGGCCTAACCTATCAGGTCTTAAAAAACAACTCAAAACTTTGGGCGAAGATTCTAAATCGTCTCTTCAAAGAAATCTTAAAGACCAAGGTTTTTCCTCCATAATGGAAGAACGCATTAGTAATCCCATTCTTCAAGGGGGGCGATCGGCTAAGCCCGGCAAATTATCACCCAATCGCCCTCCTCGACATTGATAGTAAACTTTTCATGCAGCTTCTATTAAGAGAGCTTTCACATTGGGTGGAGTCGAGGCAGATACTATCACATCATCAAGCAGGCTTTAGAAAAGGGCTCTCCACTAGACTTAATGGGCCTATCTTAAAATTACTCAGCGAAAACTCAAGTGAGAAAGAGGTCACCCCCCTTTATTGGGCATGGGTAGACCTATCTTAGGCATTTGATCATGTGGATAGATTCTTACTCTGGCGCAAACTCCATAGTTGGGGGATTCCAGCCTCCCTGTTAGCAATGTTAATGGACCTTCATAAGAACACCACCATAAGACTGAGGCTTGACGACCAGGAACATCTGTCATATCTAATACAAGTCTTTTAAGGGGTGAGGCAAGGATGTTTAGGCGCACCTTTGTTCTTTAACCTGTTCTTGTCAGACCTAGGAGACTTTCTAGTTTTGTCAGCGCTGGCCAGCCCAATGATCAACTTGAGGAGAATACATTGGCTTGCCTACGCAGACAATTTAGTCATTCTGGATAGATCGGCAATCGGACTTCAGCGCCTCTTAAACAAACTTTGGGAATATGCTGCCCTAAATGTGCTCTCAATCAACCCATTGAAATCCAAGATACTTATATTCAAACATCCAAAGAAGAAAATAGGCTATGGAAATTGTGTCTTGGATGGCAAGGCAGTCCCCCGCGTTGAAGAACTTATCTATCTGGGCTACGAGATTTTCACCTCCCCCGCTAACAACAAGGTCAATATTGCAATTATGGAAAAAGTCACAAAGATCATTCGACAAATGAAAAAACTGAATGCAAAATTCTGTACATTTTCTATTCTCCCACTTTTTAAGTTCTATATGGCCAAAGAAGTCCCAGTCGTACTCTATGGCCTGGAAGCAAAACCTCTGCTATGGCATATAAATTGGAAAAAACTAGAGTCTTCTATTGAAAAAATCTTTGGCTCTCCCAAGGTGTACCCCTCTGGTGAGCCTTCGCTTTGAATTAGGTCTAGTTTCTCTTGGATGTCGAGCAGACTGGAAAATTATATCACTATTTTGTGAACTAACGATAGCAGGTAAGACCTCTCTCTTCTCTGACGTGAATGAACATCTCAAAAACTCAAGATCTGAGCTAATTCTTGGTTTGGAGAAGAAAGTCAGAGGTATCCTGCACAGGCTGGACTAGGCATTAGAAACTTTAGTGTCTAACCCTTTGAAAGTAAAAAATACACTAGAAATAAGTGATTGAATTGACACCATTGATGAAGTGAGGAATCTCAACCCCCCGTAATTAATTCTTAAAGGTGGACAAAAAACTAGTTTCTCTTCCCTGCTATCTTCAAAAGTTTCCAGAAAGAGGAATAAGAAACAATTTCATGAGACTTAGGCTAAACCTAGCCCAAACCGGGGAAATTTTGTCTAGAAGAAATCAGGGGGACCAAGCAAAAAAAATCTGTAGAAGCTGTGACTCTCCAAGCCAACAATCCCTAAGACATTTACTAATGGACTACGAAGGAACATTGGAAACAAGACTGTTGCTACTTAGGAGATTTGTAGCTAAATAAGAGAGTCTAATATCAGAGTCCTTCTGGGACAGTCTGATAGCTGGCCAAGAGATCATGTTAACAGCAACAATAGTAGAAGTCTCGAAAAAATTCATCATCATAATAGGAAGACACTCGCCTTCCGATAGAGCGCTGCTAGCTGTGATTGGTCCCTTTCGTAGCCCCCCGGTTTTTCCTGATTTCTTTTTCCTGTTTTTGTGTTCTTTTTTTTGGTATTCGTCTTTCTCCTGTCTGGTTGCTTTGGTTTCTCTCTTTTGTCTTTCTTTTAATGAGATTAATTTGTGATTTTTTTTTCTTTTGTAAAGGTTTTTCTTTTTAAAACCAAAACAAATAAATAATAAAAAAGTAAACATTCCCCCCTCGACACCTCCACCCTAATGTAAACAAACCCCATACCTGCATCAAATCTAGTTTTGGGCCCTTTTCTTTTTCGGTTTCCCTGGGCATTCCTATGGTAGTCGTTCAGCAGCTTTTCATTTCTGAAAGCCCTCGCTGCTGCAATGTACCATGGGGGATATACAGTGGTCGGTTTCGTTTTAAAATAAAGGTGTAGGAAGACGTTGAATCTTGCACTTTCCGTGCACTGCACTGCATTGGATGTTCCCTGTGTTTTGGGGTTTGTATTGTGCATAGGAGGGGGTGCCTCCATGGGGTTTGTGGGGAGCAGTCCAGGCCAGTAGGGAACATAGTTCCACTACTTCTTTTCGTACACTTCGACGACTGGGGATATATAAAAGTTTATTTGAACTTGGGATACAAACCAAAGAGAGGAATATCTATGATGCTTTTTGCCCACGAGGGTGCAAATGCATTAAGCACTTTCAATGGAAGCAACCTTTTCTCTATGGGAAATTAAATGGGTGTAGTGAGAACACATTTGTTTTGGTCTTCTTAATAACTTTTCCTTAGTTTAGAGGAGCACTTGCTTGACAATTATTTCGGAAAATGTCATCCAAATATCTGTCCAGCGAGTAAAAATGTATTAGAAATAGAATTTCGGGAAATATAGGCCGATCACCTACCCCCAATAGGCATGACTAACACACTTTTGGTATACTGTTACAGATCGTAATTTTATTGCCATTTGCAGTCGAGCATTTTTAGCACACTTCTCTTTCTATTTAATCATATACCTCATTAACATCATTTGTTCTTCAAGCAAAGGTCCACATTCTAATCCTCTCACGTTTTATTTCAGAAAACACAACCACAACTACAAGAACTGAAGATGGCCATTATGCAAGAACAGATTATGCAGGTATGGAGTTGATGATTTCTGAGAAGCTGCACTTGCATAGTTTAAAACAAGATATTCTCACTAATGAGACAGTCCAATCATCAATGGTTTATAATCATGCCTGCATTAATTCCTTTTCATAACATGTCTTTTTGTCTCTAATAGTTTGAGTAAAATATGCACTTCACTCAGATTTCAGGAAGGGTTTGCAGTTTAAAATATACAATTCTGTCACAAAGACAGCAATATTTTGTATTGATAAAGTGCACTACTTTTGGTAATTCATCATTCCTGCTGCCAGCATATAGGGTCATTATGCATAGGCGACTTGCATGTAGAAGAAGGGACAGACTTCCACTTTCCCTTACATATATAAGTGTCATGCATGTTCTCAACACCAAGTGCCTATGTCGGTGGAGGACAGTGGGCCTACTGAGGCCTGAGGTCCTGCGACCCACCGACCGCATGCATGCTATGTACACATTGCAAGTGGCATGCTTTCAAAGCATGTCATAAGGAATCCAAATTAGACATGTTTCCTCTACTCAAAGGAACCGTGAAGGGAAATAGAAATTGCTATTAATTAACATTTCTATTTGGACCATCACAGGACAGGCAAATGATTCATGTGAAATATTTTGGGGGGATTTGGGAGAGGTAGGCACATAGCGTGAAGGGAATGTACGAGTAGGCCCACATGTGTTCTGGAGATTGAAGCTGGTCTCTAGCATGCAGGGGAATCGTACCAAAATGTCGCCCTCACAATTACAACGGCCGAAAATGCCGACTTGTATTTTAAGACCGCCCCCTTACACCACATATATATGTGGGGGGTATAGAATATAATATTAATATATATGTGGGGGTATAGAATATAATATTAATATGGGGGAGGCTGCGGGGGGTCTTCCCGAGTATATATATGTGGTGTAAAGAGGTTTAAAAAAATGTCGGCATTTTCAGCCATCACAATTGTGAGGGTCGCAATGATCACATAGATCCAAATACAGGATATCAGGAGTAATGCATTTTGTGGTGGTTCTTTTGGAGAAGAACTTGATCTGTCATGTTAGGGAAAGTTATTGAAAGCTGCGTTGAAGTAGTTGTTAATTCTTGCCCAATAGGTATCAGGGAAAGAGGTGTGCTGGGTAGCACAGTTGCACAGTTAGTGGGGTGATGAGTTAGAAACCAGTGAGAGATTGTGTTACAGGCTTGGAAGAGATGAATATAGTGTAATGGCAGAGATGCCATTTATCTACCTGAAGATGTAAGGACAATGGGATGCCCCAGTGTTTGATCATGGTATTGGCTTGGGTGAGGATAAGGGGTGTCAGCTTCAGATAGCAACAGGGTCAACTGTAAGGCCTTTCAAATTAGTTGTGCTGGTTATGTGTGGTTTGAAGTGAAAGGCTGTTTACGATACACTTGTTAGACATATGGCTCTCAGCGATGTCCACCAAGATCTTGAAGTGGCTGGGTATTGCGAGATTTCAGTAGGCGATGAAAAGATGTCTGCAAATGTGTTATTGAAAGAAGAGTGGGGAACAAGTGGCTGTAAAAGGCTGAGATAATGGCATTTGAATACCATGTTTTCAGCAAAAGTGGATAGCAGGTGTTTGATGCAGTGATAGGGGGTGATATTTTGTGGATGAGTGCAAGAATGCATTCCTTGCCAACACACCAGACCTTCTACAGAATCCCAGAGCCAGTTCATTGCTTTTCTATGACGGTCAGAATGGAAGTTTCTTTGAGCCATTTTTCAGTGAGAGAGAAGATGTTGAGATGATTATCTGTGAAGAGGTTGTTGATCTCAGCTACATGCTTTGCATGGGAAAGGGTGTTGAGTAGTTTGCCCCTGAATGAGGTGTGGGTAGGCACTTTCACTGGGCAGGAGGGCATTATGGGTGTGTAGTTGGTGCAGCTCCAGGTCAGAAAGTGTGATAACAGAGATGATTAACAGGGAACTGCCAGGTTTGTGAAGAGACATGAGGGTGGTCACAAAATATTCACTATATTGCTGAAGGGTGGTGCCGCATATGAGTGTGGTTTGTAAGTGCCTTTGTGGTTTTTTGGGGGATAATTTTCAGGAGGCAACCGACCTGGAGGTATAATAGGAATAAGTTTAAGAATAATGTGTTCTTATATATTGCCTTTTGTAAAATTGGCATCAATTTGGATTACCCAAGCTGCAATATTGTATTGATTGTCTTGTGTAACAGATCATTCTTGTGCCAACACATGAACATACAGCAATTCAGTTGACATGGTATGGTCCCAGGTTGCCGTATCTTTGAGTTCATCTCACTTACTATTTCAGAATGGCACAAGCTAGCTTTCTATTGCCAACTTCCCGAATGATCTAAACGCGTGTCTGACACTGCCAGCTGCTGGAAGTCAGCACTAGGCTTCTCCTAATGTACCACCCCATATACTGTTGTTGTATCGAAGTGAATACCTTCGAAGTAATTCACTTCGACAATATAATTTCACTGTGAAGTAAACATATGTTAAATGCTTTGAGGGCTAATAGGTATTGGGGGTGGGAACGGTGGAGGTCAGAGGTGGGATCGTGAAAGTGGTGTGTGGGGAAACCCCCGTTTAAAAAGTTATTTCGCCGAATTGAATTACCACAACGTACTTCTCTTTGATAAAACAATGTAACACTCCTACAATAACTGTATACATGTGGTGTTCAGACATCATATTAGAATGTCAAAGATACACCCAATTGCGTGCGCTAGCACAGGAGCAGTTTCTGATGTGAAGCATGGCGCATGTGTTGTTACATAAACTATAAGGCAGTGCTGGAAAATGAGCCACACGTTGAGGATTACATGTTTCGCGCTTGATTGTGTTGTTATCATATGTGGCCCACTCAGTGGTAGATGTGTACCGAAAAATGTAGTGTAACTGTGGTCTCGGCAGGCGTAGAGGCGTTGTGGGGGGGGGCTGAGGGGGCTATAGTCCCGTGTCTTTTGGTTGTAGCCCCAGATAGAAGCTCATGGGTTACAACCAAAAGGCTAGCTAGCCCTGAGTCCCGACAGTGCCGACATTAGCTTAGCCCCGGATCTTTTACAAACCTAGCAACAACCCTGGGAAGGGGAGAGAGTAGGTGGAAGCATAGTGCAAAATGTGACAAGGTGTTGCAGCGTTGGCATTGCAATAGTCTAAGTGACTAGTTAAGGCTCCAATTTCAACTTTACACTTGCACAGGGACATGCACGGACAGACAAATCCTCTCCATAGAATGGTGAATATGGTCGTAGAAAGTACAGGAATGGTAAACAGAAAAAATAAAAGTAGTGGAACACCGCTCCCGAGCGTTCCCACTCACTTAGAACACTGGGTCCTCTGGTCCATTTCTTGGTTTTAAACTGAACTATGTTTCCTTTCTATATGTGTTGTGCTGTAGCAGGCCTGAGCGAAGCATTATAGAATTACCACACACTACCATCCAGCAGACAATGTTACGGGCCATGTTCGGAGCAACCTGATTCATTGGTAGAGCCGCCCAGCAAGCTCAAGCAGCAGAGATATAAGTACTCTACCACAGCCATGTTCACTTGGCAAACATTGCCCGAATGGACTGAAAGGAACTGAAATAGTGTTTGCAGTTCAGAACATCATGAATGCAGATCTACACTCCACTGGCATTGATTTGGATGAGGGTGATGTGAGAAGCCGAAGCTGCATGCTCTAAAAAAGATAGTAGGTACAATAGAGCATGCGTTTGATTACCTTCATCAATGGCAGTTCCCAAGTGATGCAATTCATTTATTTTAAAAGAAGCAAAGATCACAGAATAGATTGAGTGAAATTAGTGACAAGTGCTCATTAGGATGAAGACTAGTAACGCTGGTCTGTTCAGTACAGAACTTACCACACCGTTCTGCACACACGTCTCAGTCCGAAGGTACAAAAGATGATGCCATGCGCGATGATATCAAGCTTTGTAGAGTTGTATTTATGTGTAGATCTGTGGTGTGTGTGTTTGTGTGTGTGTGTGTGTGTGTGTGTTTTGTCATAAAGACAAGTGGGGTTCACTGAGATGCATAGACCAAGCTGGCCATTTAAAGGGTTGTAAGTAACAAATGAAAAGAGGGTTTAACTCAGACAAATAACATGATAGATTATCCTCGAGTGGAAATAGAAGGCAAGCACACAGCAGGATTGTTCCTCCTTCTAAGCAAGTAACTTTCTAAAAATCAGCAGTCGCAAAGTCTGAGTATTCCTTTCTGGTAGGTTGACATATATCTTCGAGGGAGGGACTACCAACTCTTTCTCGGGGGCTCTTTGACTAATGCCCAGTGCCCCCCTCTGACTGGCCTCCACACTCCTCCTTAATGGCCTCATTCTTTGGAATTGTTTCTCTCTTCTCTTTTTCTGTTCTGTACTTATCCCTTCCTTACTTTGAGCTCCTATTGCATCTGCGATGATCCGCCATGTTCTCGTAGATCCTCCTTCCTCCTCCTCCCACCACACTGGTCATCCAGATTTAAGGCATATCTGTGCTACTGTCCCTCTCTTTCTCTGCTGGTCCATGCTACCCTTCTGTTCTTGAAATTGTTCGGCCTCTAACCTCTTGAGATTATCTCTCCACAATTTATGTAGGCCACACTCTTTGCATCCTGTGGGATCTTTCTTTCCCCAATATTTGGAGCGTTTCTCCCCCCAAGCTATTATATCTTGCCCCAGCTTCTGCAGTCTCTTTAACCAACCTTTAGCGTCTCTATCTCTCCACCGCAACCTGTAGCACTTCTATCTCCCTATACTCTGGGGGTATTTTACTTCCTAATCTCTGTGGCTTGTCTCTCCCCAACCTATGGGGTCTCTCTCTCTCTCTCAAAAACAGTCTGCCATCTTGGATTTTTACACCTTGCATGTGATCAGGGGGATTGCCTGTGGGTACCTGAACATGTTTATTTTTCTTTCCTGGACTTGTATGGTAATGTATGTGAAAGCAGGGACTTTGACTTCATGTGACATAACCACCCGCAAGCAATTTTGTTTGGGCATGGGGCTCACGCGTTCATTAGCCAACAAATTGCGCATTTTGGAATCCCTGTCCTATTTTTTTTTTCTTCCATTGATGTTCCTCCTGTATTTCCTTACAACTTTACAGGGTAAACTGATATCCTTACAGGGGGCTATGATGACAGGTTTGCCCTTGTAACACGTACCTTTCAATCTCACAGGTGAAGGTGGTTTAGACCAGTTATACCTCCCCCGCCCAGCCCCTCCCTCTGCCACCACTCGGACAAGATCTCATTTCCTGTCCCGTGGTTGGTGCCCCCATCACTGCGTTTCTCCTCATTCTTTCAATGGCCAGTGATGTCCCATCCTCCTTGTCGATGCCCCCAACTGTCATTGAAATGCAAGAGGTGCTCCAAATGTTTGTTTCATTGTTATCCCTTTTATTTTACAGCTCAATTTTTATAATGGGGTGCTAATAGCATGAATTCCCACATTTGAGGGTGTGCTTCACGAACAACGGCCCTGAGACCTCACTTCGCTCTGCCCCATGTATGGCTCGGGTTGGCAGTCAGTTATCAGCCAAGCCTGCCGGCGAATGTAGAAATTAGTGGTACAATGATATCACTAATCACAACAGACCGTTTAGGCAGCAGGGAATTGAAACACACAATATTATGTTATGTGTGTCATGGTACGACGTCCTTTCATCGCCTGCATTTTCATCCCCTGGCATTTTGACGTGCATATTACAACAAATATGCTCATCAAATTTTTTAGGGGGGCTTGGGAAAAGGCAGATAAGGGTTTGGGGGGTAGGCAATAGCCAAAAATAAGTGTGGGAGCATTTTTGTTACAATGTACACGTTAAAACGACAGGGGGTGAAAGTGCAGGCGATTAAATGACATAGAACCATGTCTCACCTGCTATTTATGCAAATACACCTTGTTGGCATCATGCATACCTTGATAAGTTGATTTACTAAACCCATTGGCATGCCAGTTTAGGCGATCAACTCAATTCATCATAATAGTCATTAATCTCATCATGACAGGTCTATGTTTACTATATCCTGCGTGATGTCATAGTGGGCCTGATAGTATAGTATGCATGAATAATAAGCTGAGGGACATGGACTGACCTGAATATTAGGGTTCATGGTCTATGTCTTCAGTGAGTGACAAGCTGTATAAAGTTCTCAGTTACTAAGCAAACTATCTTTTAGGGTGTGACGCGTCACATTCTAACAAATTCTATCCCACAATGCAACATTCACTCCCTAGAATCTACTGCAGCATCACCTCTGCAAGCAGGAGGGTGGATTAGCAAGGGCTGGATGTCCTTCGCTGCCTCAATATATGCGTGTGTTACTGCTTCTTGCAACACAGTGACTCTGCTTGTCGTTTGTTTGTTTATTTATTTATAATGCACGCCGGACCCGAGGGTATCAGGTCACAAAGCATACAAGAAGGCTTTCAGCTTAGTTACCAAGTGACATAAGGTACAAATCAACATCTACAAGCACAATATACAGTGAATACAGGGTAAAGTAGATACATAGAAGGCATAAGTAGAGTAAAATATAACTGCATCCCCTTATTTGTCTTTGTGAACTTGGATGAAGGTTTAGCAAGCAGACGTTCCTACAAAAATGTACTGTAAGTTTGGAAGACTTCATTTAGGTGAAGGGTGCTGTAAAGCGTCACAGTCCGCAACAGCACACCTTGCTGGGTGATGTTAACAGTAACGCATCGGCGTTAAATATAGGTTTTGCCACCTTACCAGGTTTTTTTCTTTACATGCACCGGCCTTAATATTATAGTGTCAATGCAATGGTTTCCATTATTTTCAATCCATTACGAGGTCATTAGAATGGTGATGCTGCAGAGGAAAGCGGTCATCAAGGACATTGCCTGCCTGCGCCTTGTATATCACTTAAGAACCATTTCCCAAAATACTGTCAAGAAGAAAGAATTCTAGACTCCCTAATCATTGTTTTACAATGGTGTAGACATCGCATTTCTACAAACATCTCATAGGAAGAGAGCAAGATGGGACCCCATGTTTTCTAGTGGCCGGGCTTGTGCTTACATGCGTGCTGGTTTTCCACATCTGCTTGACCGTTGGACAGCAATACCACTGTGTTTGTGACTGTGCATGCTCACTCCAGAAAACCCCCTCTGAGAAATGTTTCAAAGTTTCCACTGCTTCATATTTGGGAACCTAAACATGAAAATGAGGAGTAACCTAGGCTCAATCCGATTGTTGCAATCTAACTCTTTTATCAGAGGAAGAATGGCACAGGCGGAAGCAGGATGAAGTCCATAGCTTACGGCACTTCCTGCCAAATCCAATGAGGTCCTAGAATACTTTACTTTCTAAGCCTCTTCTAATGACCCCTGTCCATCACTCGCCCTCTCCTTCACATTCTCTCTCTCTCTCTCTCTCTCTCTCTCTCTCTCTCTCTCTCTCTCTCTCTCTCTTTATTGCTTTCGCTCGCTCCCTCTCTCGCTCTCTGCTCCTTTCCCAATCCTGCTCTACTTTTCTCTCTCACTCTCTAATAGCCTCTCAATCTCTCTCCAACTACTGTGCCCTTTCCCATTAAGGAAAGTGCATTATTTACAAGAGACCACTTCACAAAATCATCTAAAAATTGGTGTAATTAAATATAAATGTGTCATTATTACCCATGCAATTAAATTCACATTGACACCTATAATAACAATTTAGGCTCATTACCGGAGGAATATAAATGAAAGTACTGCGCATTACCTCTCTACCAAGAATTTTCCTCCAGTAGGTGGTCACCTCATCAGGTTAGTTATTATGCCCTGTGTGGAATTAATGGCGTCGGAGACTATCAACAGTAAGAGATATCAAATGGGATATTGACCAATAGTGAAACACAACATTTTATTCTACTGGCGTTGCTTCCAGCAGCTATAGATACACTGCCGGAGCTAACAATGTACTGTTATTTATGTACTCATGTATTTATTCATGCAAGTTTTGTATCGTGCATCATTACAAGCAAGCTTTTTACAGGCACCATTAGGAATGGCAATAGCAAAGCATTTACCAACATTGCTCAGGTTACCCATCCTGGAACCCCCATAGGGTGGATTTAACAACTGCAAAACAGATCCTCTTGCAACACTGCCCGTAGCACACTATATTGTTATGTTCAATTTACAGATCGATGAACGAACAAAATGGCCGATGTTGTTGTCCTTTAAGTTGAATATGGTTTAACTGTCTAATGTGCTTTTGGAATGCCCGTGATTCGAGGCATTTTCTCATGACTGAAACTTTAGTTTTCATTGCTTAATGACTAACGCTTCTTAACTATAATAAACTAAGTTTAAGAGTTGATTCCCAAATGTTACGAACCTTGTTTGTTAGTTTGCACAGAATCTCAACGATCATGATCTTGATCTTTTATTTAAAACTGAAACTTGGTTTACTTTAGACAATACACTCACACTGACTGGCTTCGTCCCTGATCATCAGTCCATTTCATTGGGTCAACTGGAGACCAAGATGGGGGTGAGGCAATCACCTCAACAAGGGATGCATTGTTCTACTCAACTTTCCTTAGAATCAGCCCAGTGGTGGACTTTTTCACTTTGGAATAAACGACAATGCTCGCCTCCCACCCCTCTAGATTGTGACATGTAATTCTTAAATGTCTTCTGTGATCTTCTTTCATCTTGGAGGCATGGTGTTTCCCGTCTTCTGATCATTGGAGACTTCAAGCTTCAAGTGGATAACCCATTTCCACTGAAGAGCATGGCTGTTTTTTTCACTCATTCTACCCCTGACAATATTTAGTATTTATTGGCAAAGCTTTGCCCCACCTCAAATGTTCATGACTTGGTTCCTGCTTTTGCTCTTTGAGAACATGCTTAGGCCTTAGCCCCCTGGCTGTCTAAGTTGTTTAATCTTCCTTTTTTTCTTTGAATGTGTCTCCTTGTATTTGCAAAGCACTATTCTGGCCCCACTACTAAATAACAGCATGATTTAGATCCTACAGATTTGAATACTTAGCAACTTATCTCAGGCTTCCATGGATGTCATAAGGTTTTGGAGAAGGTTATAGTGAAACATTCCAAGCCATTCTTGATGCAAGTAAAGCCCTGAACCCTATTGAATCTGTTTACTGGCCATTGTCTGGAACAGTGTGTTTGTCACTTTCGGATAATATTTTCGAGCAGGGCAATATAGGCTACCTCTTCTTGCTTGTATTATCTATGACTTTTAGTACCATGAAGCATAGTTTGCTACTCCACTGGCTGTCCCCAAAAGCTGTTGCCAGTTTCCCTACTTTTTCATCATTCTAGGCTTTTTAATGTATTGGGACCATTGGACCGAGTTTGGCCCCTTTCAGTTTGCTCTCTTGGTTTTGTCCTCAGGGCTGATGCAGGTATCTCTGTTTTAACATTTATATACCCCTCTCCTTGATCTTCAGTAGCACTCGCATGCAGATAAAGTACAGATCATGCTTAGAATGGAGAATCCATCTTAGAGCTTTCCAAAGGTGTCCCAAGGCCTTGATTGGGCCAAGGGTTGGATGCAGGACACTGGGCTGCATTTAAACTCCTTAAAGTCTGAGGTGATTCTTTTTGGCTTCAGTTATTTCCTGAATAACTCTATGGCCCTTCTCTCTCCACTGGATTTGGTGGGGCATCAGGTGACTCTTACAGGCATGGTAAAATATGTAGGTGTCTTTCTGGGAGCCCTAGGGAGAGGTCAGTGCAGTGGTAAAGTCTTCTTTTTTAACTCTTCGACAGTTTAGCATGACCTTACCTTTTATTCCTAAAGACGTACATGGCATGGTGGTTGGGCCCTTGATAAATTCCCCTTTGGACTATGCCAGTGCCATCTATTCAGGTCTTTCTTGCACCCAGCTCGATCGACTACAAAATTCTGTGGTGCAGCCTGTGTTCAACCGACAGAGATTTGACGAGGTAGCTCTCTGTGTGCATCTCCACTGGTTGCCTGTCCCTAGGAGGATTGAGTTCAAGGTTTCCTGTTTGGTATTTAAATGATTTCTTATGGACTGTCTTGCAAGCACAATATTTCCCTGTGTGCCTGTGAGGACTCTGCAGTCCCCCATGAAGCTTCTCTTCTATGAATTCCCTTGGCATTATATTAGTCGAGAGGGGAAAGAAGATTTCCGAGTCAGGGCTCTACCTCGTGATAAGCTATTCCTTTACAGCTCTGCTTACTTGCAAACCTGACATCGTTCAGAAGTCAACTTGAGACTATGGGCCTCATTACAAGAGTGGCGGAATGGGTTAACGGGTGCCGCAAAAGGATGCAGACCCGTTAACACCATTCTGCCACATTACGAGGTCCCCTCGGGGACCCGCTCTGCACGTTCACCAGACGTGCAGAACGGGTCCCGCGAGGGGAAGTTGGGAGCTAACAACGGGCCGGTCGTAATCGGCCCGTTGTTAGCTCCCTCCCCCATTCCCATTCAGCCATATGGGGGCTGAAATGGTAATGGGGAAGGTCCGGGCCCGGGTTCCTGGAGGGAGGAATTACTGGGCCCCCCGAACTCGGAATGGCCCGGTTATTCCCCATTCTGGGAACCCGGGCCAGGACCCGATTTTGGCAGCAGCCATGCCGCCAATAGCGGCATGGCTACCGCCAAAATCGTAATAAGGCCCTATATGTTTGACTAAGTAAGTGTAGATGGAAAGGGGGTGTCAGTCAACACTGTATATGCAACATATAGAGAATCTGGTTTATTGTATTCTATTTTGTCTTATCTATGCAGATATTAGGAAGATCTGTCTGACAAACATTCTTGGGAAAAGTGGACTAAGACACTATAGATCCGCTCTTACGTTTTGACTCTTGTGTTCAGAGGCGACAGTTTTCTTTGCCCTGGGCTCATATCTCAGCAGAGCTTGTTCACAAAGAACAAAGGCTATTAGGTCCATCGAAGAGTGATCTTAGCGGGTCCTATTTAGGTTGGCATGAAGCGCTAAATTGTAAAGTTCTGTTTGATGATCAGAATGACTTGCTCACTGTGCAGAAGGTTTGAGAACGTGTTGCATTATGTGCTCAACTTGTGTAAATGTTTGAACAGAGATTTATTAATGATGTATGCAAATTCTCTTATGGTGGTGATGATAAATGCTGTTTGACAGATTTTATTATATTATTTTTACATGCCAAGGAATGTTAAACTTGCCCTTTTGGAATGTGCGAATATGTGAACCTTTTATGCTGATTTCCGCTGAAATAAAGAACTTTGATTTGAATTTAATTGACTGAGCATTATCTTTATGCTCGTTTTCCTAGAGACAATAAAGTTCACTTGATTGTTTTGTCATCAATGCATTATGCATGACCCATTAAAATCAAATGATGCATATGTAGAATGATTTAAACTAACATTTATGATAATAATTATTAGGATCTTCTTGTAGACAGCCAAATATAGAGGATTTGAAATTAATGCAGCAGGTATTTTGGAAGTACATGGACATCTATAAACACAATTTCCAAAATGCATGAATGGCATTGCTTCCTGTTGTTGTTTTCATGAGAAAATTGTGGCTATATGTAGAAAGAGATGTAGATATGTTTGTAATTTCTTAAAACACTGTATTGGAGATTGACACTTTAATACATGTGTGCCTTAGCCTGTGTTGGGTGAAAGCCAAGGTTGCATTCTGTCTCCTGACATATTTTATTTATTTATTTATTTTGAACACATTTTCTTAATCATTCAATGACGGGATCCAGTGCCCTGTCACACGTTGAGAAATCAACTGATGATTTGAAGCCAAGTGGAATCCAATATAAATCTGTGGCATCAATACATTGAAGGACTGTGGCCCTCAGTCGTTCCCTCTTTCTCTTCCATGCTGCTTTCTGGGAGGAAACAAAGAGACACCTAGAGTCTTTAGGATTTTAATTGCCCCACAAATTGTTATTTGCCACGATATATGCTTGCAAGCATTTTGAGGATGTTGTCAGGATGTTGCTCTTCATCTTTAAGAAATATCAACAATTCTACTTATGGTGTCTTGGGTCATTTAAAAATGAGATTGCCCCATGCCCATTGCGTTTCTTAGTAAGATTTCCCATGGGAACTAGAGTTATTGAGCATAACTCTCTTGCAGGCTACCAAGTACATCCCTGAGCATTACTCTCTCACCAAGCTCAGAGTTTACGTAGTTCATTGGATCTTGACCAACCTTATATAGCATTGCTTTCCTTGTCGATGTTCCAAAAATGCACTCACTTCTGCCTCCACCACCTTTGGGTACGTGTTGTGATAGGTGTTAACTGTATTTCTTTTTGTATTTCTTTGAATTTTATAGTGCTTGACCACTAAGTGCTGAACATAGTAACTAACAGTACATTCACACAAGCAAATAAACCAGAAAACCTATCCATCAATGAGGTAGATGGTGGGTTTTTAGGCGAGATTTAAGGAAGGGAATGGAGGATCTAGAACGCGAAGAGAGAGGAGGAGAGTTCCAATTCTTAGGGGCTAGAAGAGCAAATTAGCAGAAACGGGATGAGGCACATGGAGCACGCGGAACTGCTAAGAGTCCAAGGGATTTGGAATGCAAAGGCCAGGCTGGTAAGTAAAAAGATATTAAAGACAAGGGATATGAAGGAGCAAGACCATATAGACATTTAAAAACAATACAAAGGCAGTTAAAAAAGCAGACAATTTCAAAAGAAAATCAGCGCATAGCTGAAGTGATAGAGTCACAAGGTGAAAGTGAAAAAAGTACACACGGAGTCCAGGGAGTACAACAATCTACAGTCAAAAGAAGAATAAAAGGAAATAAGGAGTTCAGTAGAGGAAAAGGTAAGAAATGGGCAATCTTTTTAAATTTTAATTAGTTTATAGCAACAAGATTGAGAGAAAGAAGAGTTCTGAGCCAAAAAGAATAATGTGGAATCGAAGATGACGCCAAGATTGTGGACAGAGGGGGAATAGAGAGGGAATGAGGGCGGAGAGGAGGAGGAGGACAGGGAGAAGAATAGTCAAAGCATGGAAGAAAAGAACCTCATTTTTCGAGGGACGGAGTTGAGGTGGTGAGCCGACATCCAGGATTGAATCGCAAGGAAGTAAGAGGAGGTAAGAGAACGAGGAAAAGTGCATAGAATTGGTAAAAGAGGGGAACGATGGAAAGATTTGTTAACCATCCACATAATAAAAGTCAAAGGATGAAATAATGGAACCAAGAGGAGAGGTAAAAAGTGAAAAAAGAAGAGGGCTAAGAACCAAGCCTTGAGGAACAATATGTAAGAGACGAAAGATGGGGACCAGTGACAAGCTCGGGATACAGACAAGGAGCGCCCTGTAGTTGTCATGATATTTGATGTGTGAATGGTTCTCACCAAGTGTTTGTTAGGTTTGGATGTAATCCTGGATTCAGATTGCCCAGAGGTCACATTTCTGTCAGCCAGCATTGCTGCAAGTCACTTTTGATCCAAATCGGGCAAACACACTTGCTCCATTCCTTCATTGTGTTTCCCAAGCATGGCATGCCAGGACTCACTTGCATGTTCACAAAGAAAGCTTGCTGATTAGAACACTTCCACTTTCCCAGTCCTGAGTTAGGGTAGAGGCCTGAAGAAATAAGTCCAGTGCTTTCCAAGGCCTTTGTATACTGTCTTTGTGAAGCAACACCATTGGCTGAGCCGGGCAGAAGCACTGTTACATTAGCTTTCTGGGAAGATGCACACGTTCCCTCTCCTACTCTTCTGAAGCTTAAGGGGAACCAATCTTCTTTCCCATCTTAGTCAATGATCACCTCACTTATGTAGAAGTGTAATGTTCTGTGCTGTGGGGGGGGCAAAACATACCGTTCTGTCATTCAGTGCAGACGTATTGAACATTTCTTTTGTACCAAACAGATTACTCCAGGTTGTAGGCCTCTCTTAGTGTGGCCAGGAAGTCAGAAACAAGCTTACTCAGGATTTCTGTCCCTGGCTTCCCAGGCATACCATCTAATGAGGGAGGGACGGGATCAAGACTGGTAGTGGATTGGGGCACTTGAGGGATTCTTTGTTGCTTTACATCATGGAGCAGTTGGTGGCATTCGGCCCCCAGTATCGACTTCAATCGATTGAATTACCTTGTCAATGACAATAATCATGTCAATTTTTTCGATGACACTGCCAACTTGTCTAAGGCACTAATCTCCTTGAAAATATTTAAAACTATTATCAGTAAATTCAAATAAGGCGAAGTTGATGATTATAGGGAAAACATGTGCTATGAAAATGTGCAGCCTTATAACATATTGCCAAATGAAGTTATAATATTTGTTGGTCATTTGAACATATGGAGAAATTGCACGCTAGAGGATCTAAAGGTAAAGCCAATCAACTTCAATCATTTGATGAGGCTGTATTCTGGAAAAAAGGAAGCTTCGAAAATAGGTTAAAACTGTTCAAAGAGGGAATTACCCCCGTTCTTATTAAAACGAGGAAATTAAGACCTTTAAGCAAAGGTATAAGAATTAGCTTATTCACCGCCACCACCTAATGCAGCAGCGGGATGGTGAAGCTATGCTTGGGCTATGCTTGGGATACTTACAGGAATACTTACGGTTAAGTAGGACACACAATTTTGGTCACTAGCAAATAGGGTAAAGTGTAACCAAATTACTTATCTTTGGTGTAGAAGACAGTTTATTAAGAATTCAACAAGCCTCTAATTCCAGAGCCCCGGGACTCAATGGCCTTTTTAATGTCATCCTGAAAGACACACCTGAGTTATGGTCTACAATTATTTCATATTATTTACTAGTGTAATTGCAACAGCAGAAACCCTGGAATCCTCGAGACTTCATTAGTGATACCCATTTGCAAACATGGAGAACATCTAAATTGGACTAATTATAGACCCATTCATTACCTTATCAGATGCGGACAGTAACATTTTTGCCGCCATTCTCCTGAGGGAGTTGGAAACCTGGACTGCTGCTTCTGGTCATCTGAATAAAAAGCAATCCGGATTTTCTGAGGAATATTGGTAGCTCATTGAATGGGTTACTTTTAAATTTAATTAAGCAGGTATCAACTATAATTTATCTTCTCATCTACCTGGGTTTTATTGCCTTATCCAAAGCATTTGAAACTGTCAATCGCAATCTTCTTTGAGCAAAACTATCTAATGGGGGCTTCCTAAAGTCCTCTGAAGCATTCTTGTCTGTATACACACTGAAACCAGAATAATAGTTAGATTAGACTTATCAGGGTCCACTACTGACAACATACCAACTTTATGTGCTTCGACAGGGTGTTATCCTCTCTCCCTTTTATTTTAATATACACATTTCAAATAGAGGCACTTCGCTGGATCCTTCCATGTTTGCCACTCCTCAACTGGGCAACTTATGCCCCTCTTGATTGGTCTACGCTGACGACGTGGTTCTGATGGACCACACCCCTATTGGTTTGCAGAGGTTATTGGTTGCCTTAAATAAATACGCTGAAATTAATGATTTTATAATTAATAAAAAATAAGACTAAGATACTGAGAGCGGGCTCCTCAAGGCAGACATTTAATTACACTTGCAAATTGGATGTTGACCCTCTGGAGGTTCTGACACATTTTACATACTTGTGTATCCCCATTTTATCTGTTGATAGAAAGACCACACTAATGGACATCACACAGGCTAAAGCTGAAAGAATGATCCCCAAATGAAAAAGCTGAATACCAAATATTGCAGATTTTCAATCTTGCCAATAGTTACATTTTAAAGTTGTAGCCAAAATATACATGGTATTGACACCTCATTGGCATTTAATTTCAATGAACTGGACTTGATGCAAGCAAACACTTGGAGATGTGTCATGCAGCTACCTAATTGTATCCCGTGCGTAGTTATTCGTTATTCATTATGAATTGTTTTGCTATCTCTAAAAGTCAGTTTTGTGGAAAAAACTGTGCATATATAAGAAAACACTATCTTCAACCAGGAACCCTTTGTACGGAAAATTAAATTAATTTTATAAGGGCTCTTATAGAACAGGAATGTATTAAAGAGATATTGATCCATACTCTGCAATTAGTGGAGTAACAGCTTTGGGAAAGAGATTGGATAAATGAAATACATGGAATTGCTGGGTATAAATTAATTCCTGATTTGGATCGGGAACACAAGAAAAGGGGAGTATTGCCTGGAAATGTACTTTCTTTTACTTTGAGCAGAGTATTATCATGGCATGTATACGATCTTTGCATTACTCATTAACTGTAAGATACTTCATCTATTATTTATTTTTTAATGCTTATACACACCAATAACAAGATAAATATATGTGTGTTGTCATTTCTGCTTTAAATTGGAACTAAGTTAGAAAAGGATTTGGCTGGCCTTAGTTTCTGGAATCATTACATTTAACTGGAAATGTTGGCACTGCTAACATTCAATCCTTTACAATTGGAAATTCACTTAGTTGAGCCTCACTGCCAATTGCCGTTGTACCCACCCCCCCACACCCTCTGCTTTGATGAAAGCACCTTTATGTTACCATTACGTACAGACACAAATGTGTTATTTAAGTTAGGCCTCTAGATATCACTGGTGACAAGATGCAGCTTTTTTTGTTTTGTGTGCAATCTAAGTCGTTTCTTTTCTGGAACAGTAGGTAAAAGCTGTGCAGTGCTCACAGTGGTAGTAATGGGGTGGAGCTTCTCCAAAATTCATGTTTTTCCACTTGCAACATACTTCCTGACTCAGCTGCAATGCCTTCAGTATGCGGCAGCCCAAATTATATCACAGCTAAAACACAGAATGCATTCCACACCAGCCTTGTGCTGACTACACTGGCTCCCAGTGGCAGTAGGACTTGCTATGAAATTCTATGCATCGTGCACAATTCATTTTCTTTCTTTTTTAAAAGACCCGTGTTCATGAACACTACACCAGCAACAGATCTCTTAGACTTTCTGACATGCTCCTTGTGAGAATCTGGCATTGTAGAAAATCACAATTGAATGGTATCCTTTGGCTACATCGCCATTGCCTGTGGTATGTATCTTCCTTTGTGTACAGAAATTAAAGACTTTAATCTTGTTAGGAAATCAACTAAAGCATTCCTGTTCATAGCTCATACTCTTCTTCTCTCAGTTCTCAGCTACAAGCCAGTGTTCCTCTTTCACTTGACATTGAGCCTCATTATGTCTGTGGTGGTAAGGCAGCAAAGGCGCCGGTAGTGCTACCAGTGGCGTTGTTACCATGTTGCCTCCTAACGAGCGGGTGCCACTCTGCACGCCTGGTCAGACTAGGCATGCAGAGCGGCACCCGCGAGCAGAACAGGATGGTAGCAATGGTACCATTATGAACGGTACCGCTGCTACCATCCTCCCCATTCCCATTGAGCCCAAATGGGAATGGGGATGTACCGGCTCCGGGTCCCGCGCAAGGGAAATTGCTGGGCCTGCAAAGGTTGGAATGGCCCGGTTATTCCCCTTTCGCGGGACCCGGTGCCGGACCCGACTTTGGGGGTTGCCATGACCTTATTAAGGGCACGGCCACCTGTAACAAGGCCATTATCTTTACATCAGTAACAAAAAGCCACATGAAGGGTGCAAAAGAGTAGAGGGTTAGACCAAGACGTAATCTGATGAAGCAGTCTGGTCTGTTGAGCACAAGAGTAGAGAAAAGGGTTTTAGGTGAGAGGTATGTGAAGTGCAGGCAGATTTGTCTAATGTTTAGGAGGTTGAGTCTGGCAACAGAGGAAGCCACAGTGATGAATTGGTTTTGTTTCTTGTCACTGTCAAGGAAATCTCCAATGTGCTATGGGTGAGAGCATGAAGGGCTTAAGGGGAACAGATGGGAGAGAGGAGAGTGGAGTTGACATTGGAGGTTTGTAGAAAGTTGACTTCGATCTTTGAGGAGGTTAGGATGTCCGTTAGGCAGTGGGTTACGCTTTTGGAGATTGCAGGTGTGGAGGAGCGGAGAGAGAAGAATATCTGAGTTTCATCAGCAAAGAGGTGATAATTAAAGTCAAAGTAGGCAATGAGATTGCAAAAGGGAGAAGATGTATAGGATGAAGAGGTTTGGGCATAGGGCCGATCCTTGATGAACACCTACAGAAAGACATAATGGAAAGGAGCCAGATACATTTTATAGATTGGAGTGATGCAAAAAGCAAAGGACAACAATACTTCATGCTTCACCTGCATCAACTTGCTTTTAGGATCTCTGAAATAGCTGCACTTGGAAGTGAACATTACATTACAAATATGCCCTTGATACAGTATTGTATCAGAAAAGTCAAAAAATCATGTAGCGAAGCTAGTGATCTCAGGCTGTTTCAGAATATGAGAAGCCAACATCCAACATGGCCTTAGATCCCACTCGTTGACTCTGACGCACAGAGTGACCCAGCACTGTCCTGTCAAGTGTATACTCAAGAATGCTGAATGTATCGCCTGTTCCATTAAGGCCAAAAGGGTATTGACTCTATTTGAAGTATGGCATGCCAATTGTTTCTAAAACACTCACAAGCACACTCCAGCAATCATATTTTGGAACAATTCGTGCAGTCTGCGAGGAAAAGCCAGCATTGTATTCATGTAATTTTATGTGTGATGCACACAAAGAAATACAATCCATTAGATTGTGAAATGTCATCTGTTGATGAAAATCCAATTATGGGATGCATCTGTTGTAGAGCGCTTGAATGCTTGCAACGTCCGGGTTAACACTTTGTAAAAATTAGCATATGGATAGAAAACAGATTCTTACACTTGGTTCTTTACAGATTTGATATGAATGTGTGCCTCTATGCCCTGGAGCTATAGGTTAACTACAAAATTAAATGGCACGTCTATATAAAATGCTGTATTTTATAGGTGATTAAAAAAGGTTATAAGACATTGTAAAAGTCTCCATGAGAAGGAACTTCTATTTTCAGTATCTTGCTTCTAGTTTACTTATTTTTGTATTACTAAACTTTATTCAATGGCACATTAAGAAAACAGCTCTTTGTTGACGTTAAACTGAACTACATCGGTTATGGGTCAAATGTTCGAAAACAAAAGGCTCAAATGCCTTTTTTAGACAGTAAAAGGACCGAAAAAAAGGATCGAATTATTATTTTTTTTATGGGGGGGTTCCCCCCCCAGGCCTCTGTTTTCCTTTTATAAAAAACGTTTTTTATACATGCTAAACTAAAAAAATATATAAATAAACAAATTTTTAAAAAATTCGATCCTTTTTTTCGGTCCTTTTACTGTCGATCAAAAGGTCATTCGATCCTTTTGATTCGAACATTTGATCGGACACCAACTACATCAATATAAGGAAAATGACAGAAGAAATATAGAGCCAGATTCACAAATGTTGTCCATTTTCTGATCAGGGACGTCATTTAACCAAAATGCCAGGGGTAGCGAAAGTGACATCACATGACCTTGGCCCTCTGATGACATCACAGAAAGTGATGTCATTTGACCCCCACCTCGAAGTGATGTCACGGGAAGCGATGGAACACAACCTTTCACCCCTTGACAAAATAGGAAGGGACATCACATATTGTGGCTAAGTACACTACAAAAAATATGGTTGCGATATCACTATAACGTTATATACATTTCATACAAGAATGGATCACCATATGTATCGTTAATATCAGTGTGTATAGGACCAGTGCTTTAAGTGGGCCGGGGCCTGCCGGGGCCGGGCCCCGGCAGTCTCCATAAAGTGGGGCTGAGCCGGGGCCCAGCCGGGGCCCCCCGTCCCACACAACATTGGCGGGATGCATTATCCCGCCGTGGCCGCAGCCGCGACGGGAGATGCGCCCGTCAGTATGTCGGCCAAGCTGACAGAAGTGCCAGCCAGCCACAGCGACGCTGAGGCTGGTGGCACTTCTGTCAGTTAGTGTAACTCCCTCTGATGACCCCTCATCAGGGTCATCAGAGGAAGTTACTGTCCCTTTGTTTTCCCTCCCCAGGTCACTGACCCCCGGGCTCCGTGATCTAATATGCAGATTAAATCACGGAGCCCGCGGGTTCGCAGAGGGTGAAAGACGCCTCGGGCTCAGTGATCTATGTGCTCTGAGCAGATAAATCACAGAGCCCGAGGTGCCTTTCTCCGTCGGCAAAGCTTTATAAAAGATGCCTTGAACTGTGTACGTTTCAAGCCATCTTTTATAAAGGTAGAAATATTTCTATGTTTATAAAAGACGGCTTGAAACGTGCACAATTCAAGGCATCTTTTATAAAGCTTTGTCGATGGACAAAGCCACCTTGCGGTTTGTTTTGTCCGTCATCAACGCCTTATAAAAGATGCCTTGACTTGTTTACGTGTCAAGCCATCTTTTAGAAACATAGAAACATGTTACAAATATCTATGTTTATAAAAGGTGGCTTGAAAAGTACACAAACCATAGTAAGGTAAGCACACAAGTGTGCGTAACTTACTATGGTTTGTGCACTTTTCAAGCCACCTTTTATAAACATAGAAATATGTAACATTGCTATGTTTATAAAATATGGCTTGAAAGGTACACACACCATAGTAGTACGCATACAAACATATAAATGCTCACATACATTTATATATTTGTTTGCGCACCTTACTATGATTTGTGCACTTTTAGGCCACGCCCACAATGAAAGCCACGCCCCCAAACAAGGGCCCCCCCTCAATTTCTTACCCCACTTAAAGCACTGTATAGGACCATATTACCAAATTACTGTGAATGCAAGCAGACGTCCAAGGCCAAATGATATTGATATGTTATTATATAGCACTTACGCTTAAGTGCTTTAAATAGATCAAATATACATACAATATCACCCAACCTGTGTTGGTACTCATTTATCGACCTCGGAAGGGTGAAAGGCTGAGTTGAGGTGTTTAAGAACAGGCTAAATCAGTGACTCACCACTTGAAGTGTGCCTGGAAATAAACCTTTATGAGTCTAGCAATTATTGGATAGAATTTCAGAAAGACAAATGATGTGTTATTCCTATTCTTTCTTATTTAGGGTCACTGCTCAAAGTGATACACCTGTGGAACCATATTTATTTAGGAGCCCTGCACAAGAAAGTCAGCCACTCCAAAAACAAAGAACCACATGATACTGGCCACAGCCTAGGAAGTTACATTTAAAAAAAAGTAAAAATAAAAAAGTAAAAAAATAAATCTTTTTTTTCTAGAGGTAGCAAGGGAGACCACAGGGGTAGCAAGGGAGACCTCAAAGGTTGCAACTGCCACCCCCAAATGACGTCCCTGTTTCTGATCCAGTAGAGCATCAGCCAGTAATATTGTAGAACGTTTTTTTGTTTTTATTCAATAAAGCAAACTGTGAACTATAGGCCATAAGACAATATACCAGAAACCATAGCCACACCCACACAATGCATTATGGACGCAAGCTCGCAGTACTTCATAAATGACACCCAACAGAGCAACTTGGTTCCATGTTGTTGCTGCTGCCATGCTTTGTGGTGTACTATGAATCTGGCCACCTGAGCGCTATTTGTATTAACCTGTAGCCATGTGGTGGAGTGGCTGTTCAGCTTTGACTACCGTATCCTGCGCCACAGCAGTAACTTTGGTTACCTGTTGTTGGTCCAACTTGTACTGCCTGGTATGGCTGCTGCTCTAGTGGCAAACCTCATACGTGTGCCCTTGCATTGTATGCTCCCTTCCCTCACGTGCCATCGAATCCCATGGGCCCCTGCATTGCCCTGCTTTTTTAGTCTTTTAATGCTCTTAAATTCATGAGTCATGCAAAATTCATGCATTCGCGTGTCCCTCATCTGTACAGTCCTACTGGTTCATACTCTAATTTCATTGTGATGGTTTTCCCTTGTCTTTTCCTCTTGTTATCCTGTCCCGCTGTTTCACTTGTCATCATAACTCTGAATGTACCAACTCATTAATTATGTAGAGTGCTTAGGTGAAAGCGCTTTAGAAATAAATACAAATACAAATCCTTTTGTCTGAGCTTGGGTCTGTATTTTTTTCTGAGCCCCTTCATATGCTTCCGGGTAAATGATTGTTAAGTCTACAGATTGCTGTAGGTAGCAATAGGGGAGATCATGCTCAGCTGTGAAGTGTCTACTGGGCCCTGTAAAACTTTAAGAGCACTGTGGACACATGCTGACACGTCTTCCCCTGTTCATGTGTGTGTCTTTGTGAATGTTGTGTGCTTGTGCACAGAATGCCACATAATTTATGGGTCCCAAATTGCACTGTGACGCTTCTTTTTTGAGCATGCGCACATTGCTGATTGTACTTCTATCTATGAATGGTGAATGTGCATATGTTTTTCAAAAATAGATTTTCAAGCGTCCAATACATGTAACTATCCCCAGCCAAGTCTTATGTATATGAAGGTATGCCAGTGACCGATTGCTTAATAGTCAGCATATTTATTTCCATAGCACTGACCATAAGTCCCTGGGGGAAAGCGAAAATTCCTGCCCTCTACGCTATAGGTGGTATACAGCGGCTTAGCCTTACGATGGGTTCTAAGGACCTTTGAGGTAGGCAGGATATGCTCAGGGGCTCTGAGCCCAGGAAGGTATATTTTGGCCATCCTATTTCTGGGAGGAAGTGTACATTTGGTCTTTCGCCATCGCTAACAAAGTCGGTGACAAGTGTGGGGAGTTTAGTTTTGGTGACTTGGGGTTAGCGAGACATGAAAACTCAGCAATCAGGAAGTCTTATTTGTGTTCGTATGGCCAATTTGAAGGCCACAGCACGTGAAACACCGATGAGGCACCTTGTCATCATTGCTAATGAACATGAGAACAAACATCTTTTACCTGAAAAGCTTGAAGATTGCTTATCAGGGCTGCACTGCCAACCTCCTGCTAATTAATATTATTATTACTATTATTATTATTATTATTATTATTATTATTATTATTATTATTATTATTAAATATCCCAGAAACAATTCGTTTCTTTTTTACCTGACATGCACATACATTACAGGGTATTTCTACTCTTCTGGAAGTGTAGAAGTGCCTTCTTGGGCTTGGTCAATTAGCTCTGGATCTAACCCTGAACTTTCTGAAGGAGCAGGGGGACATTCCGAGTGTGGATGCCCCTCACTTAGGTTTGACATGTTGCGTCATTTTCAGGCAACAGGGCAGTGCCCTTTCTCCCATTATGGAGAAGCCAGAAGGCAGCTTTAGTGAAACCTAAGCGCTCTATCAGGTTCAATGAGCCTAGGTTGATGTCACAGACATCACATGCCCTCTGGTCCAGTGGTCCATGCAAAGTTGTGGGTGTTTAGTTTCCTTATTGCGCATGCTTGCTGGGGTACTTCAAGTCTATTTTTGATTATGCCACCTATATGCCAAATATATTGGATTAGTGTAAACATAAGAGGAGGAGGGACATACAGCCTGTGGGCCTTGTTTTTTTTATTGACCCACTCATTCACGTCCTGTGCCCTTGCAAATCCTTACGGCCATTCCCACCCACTACCTGTTTTATACTGTGGAAACAGGCATCATAGAGTGAGCTTTAGGGTGGCAATGCTGTCAGAGGTTGGCAACTTCTTCTAGTTAGACCAGCCGTTCCCAGTTCCTCAAGTTCCTCATGCACAATCTTTTCACATTTCAGGCATTAGTCACGAGTCATTGACTTTGTGATGATATGATATGGTGAGTTATTTATAACGTGCTTAATACACAGAGGTTTCTAAGCGTGGTCTCAGGGATCAAACCTGTGTTGCTCCATGTCGTCTTGCTTCCAAGTCCAGCACGCTGCCACTGAGATATCCTCCCAAGACTGGGAACTGGAGAAATAAATGAGTAATTTTAGAACTTGGGATCTAAGCAAACATTCCAGGCTCCCCGGGCTGTACCAGTGGTAACGGCCTGGTGACTGAGTTAAAATGCCTGAGCTTAGTGAGGGCCTTTAATGAGGATTTGATTGCCGTTGCCATCTGGTACAGGCCCACGTACATAGTAATTATTGCTATTAGCACCCCAGGTTAAAGTCCCTGAGTGCTAATAGCGATGCATTTGTTTTAAACACACAGTCATGGAGAGTGTGTGACCAGTCATTTCAGACACATTCTCACCCAACCTGGTCCTCATGGAGATGAAATTGAGGCTCCAAGGTTAGTCCCTCTTCCTTTTCCATGTCAGCACACGGTCATAAGAGGAGTGGTGTGGCACCAAATCACCTCCAGTTAAGTGGGAGGCGGGGGTGGGGGGGTGGGAACCAGCAGCAGAGACACTGAGGGAAGACGGCGAGCAGGGGCAAAAATCAGTAACCTTGCTCTGAACTTGTGCTTTGATCATGAGATTCCATCCATGATCTAAACAACCTGATTGGCTGCAACACACTGGTTGCTAATAAGGGTTATTGCCAAGACCCAGCTAGACTTCAGGTTTTGCATGATGATAAACAGTTTCTCATCTAGGGCCCGAAAGAGACTCCCGTGCTCTGGCGGAAACTGACAGATAAAGCACACAGTAATCAAGCACCACGACAATGACTGTGTCTTGCGTAGGTAAACAAGAACGTGGTGATAAAAAGCCATATCTATTCTGTCACTAATGGAAGGCATTTATTTGTTTGCTGCCTCTCTCCACTAGTACATATTATCTGAATGGTATGGCAGTACAGGGGAAGCTTAAACACATTCTTCTTGTACCATTATGTTGTAAATCTAATATGAAGATATGGCACAAGTAGAAAGGCATATCAGTGAGGGTGCAGTGGCAGAGTGTGCACCACGTTAGGCCAAGATGTAAGGATCTCGGCCAGAGTAAATGGAAGTCTCAGGTACACAGTGGGTTTCAGGGGATAACTGAATGTTCATGGGGGGATGAGAAAAAAGGGGAAACAAATGATCGTCCAACATCACAATTCCAGAATCCAATGTTGTATTAACCAGTAGTAAGCTGAGGACTGACCACAGCTGCCCAAAACTAGCAAGAACAAAGTTTATGTAAACAGATTTAATATATCATGCCCAGAGGAGTTAAACTGTTAAGTTGGAAGGTCAATGGATTTCATTTCAATTGTAAACTGGAAGAGTCTCCATCCTGTGACACAACAAGTTGGTGACTTGATATGGCCTCAAGAAACAGACCTCAGATATCGAAGTCGGGCCAAGTTGCTATACAAGGAGATTAAATAGATTGTTTCTACATCACCATCTTTTGCCAACTGGGGAGTGTCAATTTTGATAAATAATTAATCAGTATGGATTTGAGGTGGACACTCATAGCGTGTGGCGTCCCAGGTACCCGCGCCAGTCCTCTCGCAATTGCTTCTGGACCTTGCCCATGCCTCATCGCTACTGCACTTGATAAATTGACCCATGAGAGTGGCATCGCTCAGCACTTGCCCCTACTTCTGACTGATGGGGTACAAACTTGATCCCCTTATACGTGAACAATTTGAACAATATGTTTTGCAACGAAATTAAATAAAAAATGCAGGTATGTGCCCAACCCTTACTGATCCTTCCTGACTCCCCACCCCAATCTCTGTGGTGTCTTCTCATTTTATTTGTGCGTTTAATTGTGGTTCTATCTTTTTCAATGTGTCAACATGTAATTCTCAATGCTATTAATATGCCAAACCGTGCCTTTTTTATTTAATTTCTGGTTCATTCGATGGAGTGGAGGAACTCTATGTCTCCCTTGCTTTCCACACCAATGCAACATCTTCTTTATAAACTGAATAAGAATCTGATTGCGAAGGTTTTTCAGTTGATATCCTCAAAAAAGTTCCTCAATTAGAGAATTATAAGAATATAAGGTTAAAAAAACACATCAAATCAAACTCAAGGTTGAATCCTTTAGGACTTAAAGACTCTAGTCTCTCGATTTCCTTTTGATGTAACAAAGTATTTATGTCTCCTCTTCTTGGGCATTGGACCTGCTCCAAAATTACCAATCTCATCTGCACCGTTTTGTGGTTGAATGATTTAAAATGCTGCGCTATTGGTGAATGTAATGATCCTGTGCGTATATTGGATTTATGTTCTGTCCATCTCAGTTTTACTTTTCTCGTTGTAAGGCCCACATAGAACATCCCGCACGGGCATCTAATACCATTTGTTGAATCACATGTTGTTGTATGTCGCAGTTGAATAGGTTATAAATCATAGAATAGAGAGTGTTGCTGTGTCATAGGTTTGTATTTTGGGAAAACGGGTGGGTAAATATTATTCCATATCCTACCCTTAGTTAACCCAACATTGTTGCAATCAATGCTTCGATTAATGTCACCTCTAGTCCTATTGACTAAGCAAGTGGGATACCTGGTGTTAAGAAAAAAGAGAAAGTCACACAGTCTATGTAGAAAAGTACAAATTAGTTCTGTATTAGCAACATAAAAGCATCAAAACAGAAAATTGTTTGTAATCATTAAAGGCATAAAAAATGAAAAGCAAATGAGGAAAAGACACACACCTTTTTATACATTCATATTCCTTAATCATACGACGTGTAGGTTTCAAATTAGGGCGGTGGTTTGGGGTTGAAGGGGAAGCATGCATAGAAAGAAATTGAAAAAAGGAAAAAACATAAAGTTGTGATAGCAGCGGTAGTGAGACAGAATCATTCCTCTCCTAACATAGTGCTACAAGCAAATCATTAGGCTAAACAATAATTTGTTGAGATTAGGTTTCGGAGTGTCACTTTGTTGCTCCCGTTAGAGGTTTAGGTTGAAAGTGCCGGAAAGAAATCCTGATGGCATTTTCTTCTTCCTCGGACGTGGCTTCTTTCTCTGAGGCTTGGGTTTGCCAACGCAGTGGGGGAATGAGTTCAGAAGGTGAAAAAAGGAAAAGCAATCTGTGTGTGGGTGAATCTGGACCACCCACACTCCCCTCACATTTGGTGCGTTTTGGCGGTATGGAGCCAAAAAGTTATTGAAAAAGTGAAGTATTCCGCCTTCATCAGGGCAATGATCAAGTTCTGCAAGAAAGGGAGAAAAGAGATCCCCTAAGGAAATGACAACTGAGGAATGCCTTGGGGCTGGCAATCAATGCCTGTTTGGAGGATATCCCAAAGGGTAGTTTTAGGTTAGTGGTGAGGATTTTACCTATTCAAGAAGGGGGGAAAAACAAGGTAAAGAAAAGAACTCCACTAAACTGACATACTTAAATAGTGAATCATTAGGATTGAGCTTTCTACCGTGACTGCCTAAATCACTGGTGAAAGAAGGAAAGAAAGGAAGTGCAAAAATCCTATCCAAATATTCCCAAAGAGCCGGTGCCTTGAGAGCCTCAATCCCTCACCGGTCCAGTGCCAGTGGTTGGTGCATACTCGTATCTATGTAGGTGTGCACACAAAGGTGTTGGGTTACCTTTGTGTTTGGAGGGTTGTAATCATCCCAGGTCACATCTGTGTGCCAGGCCGGATTGTCCCATGACATGGATGGAAACGGGCTCCGGGGTGCGTGCGTCACTGTTTCCGGGGTCCGCTCACTTGTGTTGAGGTCCAGACAAACTAGCCGGATAAACAAAAATGGGGGTGAAAAGTGTCAGTACTCGTGAAAGGCACTGCGTGGGAGGTAACACGGCATTTGTATAAGCTAATGCTGGGTTTGCATGCACAGTACTCACCTGTATGGCCATTGTTGTCTTGGCCAGGAATTGTGTACGCCAAATGTTCAAGGCCGACAATACCCCGAGCACAGGGGGCTGGTCATCTGGGGAAGGGAGTCTGGATGTGCCTTGATCCGGAATGATTTCTGAAATGGGGGTGGGCGTGAGGGGGGAGGGAGAAGAGGGAAATGAAAATGGGGGGGAATTGGGGGGGCAAAGAAGGGAAAAGGGGAGTGAGACAAAAAGGGACGTGATGAGACAACTGCATTCATGAAGAGCTTGCAGTCTGAAAAGGCAGGATCCATAATATGGATTGCTGCCTGAAAGTAAGGTATTCTTACCCGTGAGAATGTAGCTCGCGTAAGCCGGGGCAGCTCTGATGCTTGTGGGCAGGGTTTGGAGCCGGTCGTCCAGAGACAGAACCGGCTAGTGAGCAAAAAATAATAAATAAAGCTCACTTCGAGGTGCCGAAGGCGGCTCTCATCGTACGGCGTGAGCGGAAAAATATATAATGTTCACTTCTGAATGTCGGAGGCGGCTCACAAGGCTCGCCGTGTGCAAGTTGCTGGTAGCCGCGCTGGATTGCAGCGTCACCTAGAGCTGCCAGGTTGTCTCTCCCTGCTGAGTCAGTGCAGGGCGGGAGAGTGATCTGGCAGCTAGGCAACAGACGCTGATGCTGGCCGAGGGTGCGTGGCTTGCTTTGGCTGTGTCATGGAGGTAATCGGAGCACACCAGGCAATGAATGAAAGGGGAGGTGGGGAGGGGAGGGTTGCGGGGGAACACACATCAAAAATGGCATGTTGCCAGAGCGACAGCGGGCACCATAAGTATGTTGCATGTGGCCATCATCTTGTGTCTTGTGCGAAGTGAGGATGTGTGCTCTGATTTGCCATTTGCAAAAAGGTGTGCGCTTGGGTCTGACAAGCAGGTAAGTCAGCAAGGTGTGTGAGGAACGCAAAGTCACGTGGTCCTCAGATATTGTCCCCTGTGGATTGGGTGGTTCATGAGGGGGTAATTTTGAACATTTTTGGATTTCATTGGGGGTTGAGGCGGTAATGGCACTGGGGATGCCAGCGTGGGCCCGTGCATGAATGTGATCAGGACATGATGGGCCCAACCATTTATATAAAGCTGGGGGTTGTGCAACTCATTAAGGCCATGGTCAAAAGTATTTAGTCTATGGATCCATCTGCTCTCTAGGTTGAGGAGCCTGGTCTTAACGTTAGGACCTGAGTCCACTTTCTCCAAAACCCACCAGGCAAGGTCATCAGGTGTATTGCGAGTCTATACGTAATGTGCTACCATAAGTGATGTCAGGTGTTTACACCGGATCCTGGAACGGTGTTCTGAGATCCGGGTTCCCACCTTGCGCGTTGTTTGGCCTATGTATCGGTAGCCACATGGGCATTGGATACAATATACCACCTGACTGCTCTTGCAGTTTGTGTGGTGTTTGAGAGTCCATTCCCTCCCTTCAATGGGGAAGGTCTTGATTTTCTTCGTGAATTTGCATACTGAGCACGACCCGCAAGGGTAGTGCCCAGTTATCTTGCGTAAATTCCACAGTCCAGTACCCATGGGATCCTGTATGTACATGGAATGTAATAGATGTTCTTTGATGTTTCGGGCTCTTTTAAAAGCAAATCTCGGTGGTTGTTCTTCCAGTAGTTGTAGTCTTACTATTGGGCAATATTTGTGGATGATCTTTTTGATTTTGAGAGAGATTGACCCATGTGTGGTAACACATGTGATCCTATTTGATGCCTCCTCTCCCTGTGATGATTCAGATTCTAGTAGGGTGTCCCGATTGGTGAATCTTGCTGCTTTTTGGGCATTGGAGACACGTTTTTTGGGATATCCCCTCTGTGTTAATCTGTCAGCCAGAAGGTCAGAGTTGGTATAGAAGTCTGATAATGATGTACAGTTTCTTCTAACACGCAGGAACTGGCCGTATGGGAGATTTTGCTGGACATGTTTGGGATGGTCACTTTTAAAATGTAGGAGAGTATTTCGATCTGTTGGTTTCCTGTATAGATTGCATGCAAGTTTTCCTTCCATTGATGATATTTGGAGATCCAGGAAATGGATAGTTTGGCGGTCATATTCCATTGTGAATTGAATGTTCTCATCACGGGCATTGAGCCAAGTTAAGAAAGATTGAAGCGTTATTTCATCACCGGACCACAGGAAAATGACGTCATCGATGTACCTTCGCCATTCCTGGATGTGGGCTATCCATGGGTTCGCTGGGTTATATACATGTTTATCTTCGAAGGTGGCCATGAATAGTATGGCCAGGCTTGGGGGTCGAAAGTAGCGCCCATCGCCGTCCCTTTAGTTTGCAGGTAGAACTGTTTATTGAAGGTAAAGAAGTTTTTGCATAGGGCCAGGGTGATGAGTTCTATAATGAATTCTGATAGAACTCGAGATTGGGTATCACTGTGTGTGAGGTGTTCATAGACACAGTCTATGGCTGCTTCTTGGGGAATGGATGTGTAAAGTGATTTGATATCCATAGTCACTAGAAAATGTGATATAGTTTCAAATGGAAGACCTTCAAAAATTTGGATCATGTGGGTTGTGTCACGTAGATATGCTTTGGTTTTGATGCTAATGGGTTTAAGGAACCAATCGATAAATCTACAGATGGGTTCCAATATTGACCCACATCCCGATACAATCAGTCGTCCTGGGGGTTTCTGTGCATCTTTGTGAATTTTTGGGAGAGCGTATAAACATGGGGTATGCTCTTGGGAGGTAGTCAGAAAAGATGCTTCTTTGGTTGAGATCCATTCACGGTCAGCCGCAAAAGCGACCATCTCAGCGATCTCCCTCTTGATCTCGGGGGTGGGGTCCTTTTTAAGCAACCGGTAACTGGTCTGGTCTCTTAGGAGAATAGGTTTACCTGTATAAGGATGATTGATGGTACTTCCTTTGATCAAATTATTGCAACGCCGACAATTATTGCATCCGTATAATCAGCTCTAATGAGGTAATCCTTCACACCCTTACTCTTTCTATATGCAAAAGTAGGTTTCTCATCAATCAATTGAGCCAAGAGTGGGTCCATTTTCAAGATTTCCAATTCCATCTAAATATCTTCTTGATTTTATGACTCTGTTGTGAGTACGTAGTCACATACGCCAACTTCTCTTCTTGTGATTTCTGTGTTGATTTTAAGGATTGTTGTCTTGGGGACAGTAGGGAGCTACCCTGCACTAGGGGAGCCCACCCCGTAACCTTTGTAGTCAAGGACTTAATGTTCCACGAGGGAAACAGAGAACAAAAAACCACAGTGATGTGATGTGATAAGTCATTTATAATGTGGTTGTACACAAGTGTACACAGTAACTTCATGGAGCAAATGGGAACAAATTTGGCAGGCTATAGGTCCTTATGAACTCTTCCAGCGGAGGTCCCGGCCCAAAAGGGGGTAGCTCAGACACAGATGTTCCTAAAGAAACAGTTAACTCGAGTAACCACTGTTAGCAGATTGAAGCCTCTATGCGAGAAGGGGAGGGCTAAAAAATCCAGCAGCTTCAGTTGACAGCAAGGGGTGTACCTGTGTGATCAGAGAGTATGAGAAGGAGGAACAAAAGTCCAGAGAGTAGTGTGTAGCAACTGGGCGAGGACTTGGAGGAGGGTTTGGGATATTCAGAGAGAGATGAGGCAAGGTGTTGAGGTGAGAAAACACTACCAAATGGGTGTGAGAGTGTTTGGAGGTCCTTTTGAAGGAAGAATAGGAGGCAGGTTGGAAGTAGGGGAGAAAGAGAGAGAGAGGGACAGAGAGAGAGAGAGAGAGAGAGAGAGAGAGAGAGAGAGAGAGAGAGAGAGAGAGAGAGAGAGAGAGAGAGAGAGAGAGAGGGGAGAGGGAAATGGTTGGAAGGAGGCTGAAGTAGAGCAGAGCCAGGGTGCAGAGGAGTGACATCTGGAGTGAATCACATAAGATCAGGAGGAAATTGGGGGGGATGACAAGAACAAGTGATGGCGTATGGAGAGGAGAGATATCAGGAAGGAGCTGGACAGCAGAGACTGGAGGAAGTAGAGGTAGAGAAGACCAGGAGTGTAGTGTGGAGAGGAGAGAGAGCGAGAGAAAGCTAAGAGAGAGAGTGTTTAGAGAAGAGAGAGAGATGATCAGGTTATAGAGTGTGGAGAAAAAGGAGACGAGGAAGGCACAGGGGGTGGCAAGTGAGAATATTTTTAAGAGATAGACATCTGGAGGAACAATCCACTAGGGCAATCAGACTACCAGCAGGTCCCCTTTTAAGTCTCTTTGGGAGTCAGAGAGATAAAGCCAATGCCTTTAGGCCCTCACTAAGATATGGATAGACCAGCTTGAGGAAGCTGCTGGTCACGTGAACAGGCCCTGCTGCTGGTCACATAGCCATGTCCAACACTCAGTTGATTCACCCATCATCTGTTTTTGCACCTTCCAGGAAGCTACGTAAGGACTCCAGGCCAGCTCCAGGCAAACAGCTTGAGTAGGTTGCTAGTCACATGACCATTCCTTGCCACTCCGTTGATCTGCCCACCACATGTTGTTATACCTTCCAGATAGCTACTTTAGGACTCTAGGCCAGTTCCAGGCAGACTGCTTGAGGTGGCTGCTGCTCCCATGACCAGTCCCTACCACTCAATTGCTTCACCCACAACCTGTTTTCGTCCCTTCAAGGTAGCTACTCAAGAACTCCAGGCCAGCTCCAGGCAGACAGCTTAAGGAGGTATCTGGTCACGTGACCTAAGCCTCACCCAACCACTTACCCTACCCCTTACTTTCCTTTTTAACTCTTAGATGAAGGGTGTCTCTCACCCGGGTGTCTGAAATGAAGAACAGACAAAATAAAATGGTAATTCCTGTTTGGACCAGAAAAACTTAGGACCAGAACCCATACTTCTCTAACATCAGCTAATCTCCCTCAAATATGTCTTTCACCCCTCTCTCCCAACAGCCCATCCTTACTATCACCACTAATTGCCAACCACACTACTCACCAGGACACTGCATAGCAACAATCTCACTCGAATCAAGTTCAAATCCCTCAGCATAGTCCACAAGGATTTCTGGGGCCGGGTCCCCTACTATCTACCACGCTCTCTTCCTAAATACTCTCCTTCCAGAGCCCTCCGCTCATCCTCGTCCAACTCTCTGTGGTTGAATCACTTTTCCAAACAGAGATTTGGGGTTAGATCATTATCCTCTGTAGGTGCCTCCCTCTGGAACAGCCTACCTGCCTTTCTCCGACTTGAGCCGGACCTCCTTAAGTCCCAGAAACTCTGCAAGACATTCCTCTTCTCTTCCTCTTTCTCTCTCCCTCTCCCTTGCTAACGTCTTTTTGATTCTCTCCCTCCTGCTTCCCTCCTTCGTACTCTTCCCCAACCTGTTCGGTTTGTTGACTGGTTGCCTGGTGCACTGCCAGAGCCTCGGAGGTCTCAGGCTCCCCCACCAGTCCTGCACTTGCCTCCGGGCCTCTGCACTCTGCCTTGTATTATTGCACTTGGAATACGTTTCATGAGAGTGGCACCCACTCTGCACTTAACCCTGGGCCCTGCTGGTCCGGGCCCACTTGCGCCCCCCCAGCACTCCTGTCTGCGCACTTGCATGACCATGAATGTACTAGGTGTAGCATGTTTGCCTGTCCTGTGTTCCTCTATCTCCACTCCCTAGCTTGCTTTGCCTGCCTTTATAGGTGCATTGACGACCAACCTTTTGTCTTGTATGTTCCTCACCCCCCCACTTCTCCTCCCACTCTTTGTCACACACGTATACTAGTAGAAATGCCCTGGCCTAGTATGCTAGTTATTGCTGTTAGATCATTTGGAATCTTCAAGGCCTAAGAATGATGACGATATCCCCTTGTTCCCTTCTTGGCTTGAAGCGCTTTGAAGCACTTCACTTGTGTATAAGTGCTTTACAAATTAACAATTACAATCACCATAGACCCCATCAGCACTTCATCATCCACAAGAAAAACGATTCTCACCAATGTCCTCTCAGCAACCAACCATGCAGCAGACATCGTCAACCTCATGACCATACATGACTTGGACGCCATCTTCATTATTGAGACCTGGATAACTTTAACCTCCACCTATATCCTAGATGTCCTCCTCCTCAACTGCTCCAGAATTGTAAACTAGACTGTCTAAACAAGATCAGCTGAGGCTTCGCCATCATCACAAGGCATCATGGCCATGCACCCAACTGGATGTCACCGCCATTGGTTCTTTTAAAAATCCTTTTCTGCTACTTCCCGCTCTCCCCAAAGGACACAGTCACTTTTCACCTCATCTACAAACCACCCAACCCCAAATCCTCCTTCATCAAAGAATTCATGGACTTGGTCACCACCATGTCTCTCACACATGCTAACAGCATCTTCCTCTGCGGCTTCAATATCCTTGGAAATCCAGCAACCAAGTCAATGAAAGAAGATCTCCACTGCCTACGTAATAGTCTGAACCTCACACAGCACATGAAAGAATCAAACACAGGAAATGTAATATCCTCAACCTCATCATCATCACACCACCCATCCTCCATCATACTTCTCCAATCATGCTCGACTGGTCAGACCATCAGGCAATACCCTTTGACATTTGTCACACCACTTCAGTCAAGCAAACCCTGCAAACAAGCCTTCCAATCATTCACAAACTTACCAGTGGAGGTTCTCATGGAAGACCTTGCCAAACTCTACTTCCCATGGACTGATTTACTTCTCATGAGCCAGGACTGCGACTTACTCCTCCAAAAACTCAACAGCACACTCACAAACAACATCAACTGCCATGGCCCAGTAAAACAATGCACCCTCAAGCCTAAACCTTCCGAACCCTAATACACTCAACACCTCAACTTTAACAAATTAACCATCAGAAAACAAGAGAAGACTTGGCAAAAATCCTGCAGCGAATTTGACCTCGGCCTGCTCAAGGAACTTTGTGCTACGATGACTGATCACCACTGCCAAGGCCAACTGCTATCAAAATGCTACAGTCAAGGCCAACAATGAAATCAGAGCCCTCTTCAAAGGATGTACGTTAAAATATTGTATCCCAAAGGACCGAATCCAAAATCATGGAGCCCACTAGCCTACAATTTGTGATTCAGTCTTTTGGGTTTTAGGCTGTTTATCCCCTGCAGCCCCTATAATGTATGCGGGGGACACCCCTGCAACCACTGCACCCCTGTTTGGTATTATAGGCTTAGATCTTATCTACTATGCCGAATGTGCACTAAACATGTATTCAGCATTTTAGAATATTTTCGTCTGATACCCTATTCAAAGCCATCAACCACTTGGGTGGTGATAATGCCCTTTTGGAAGGCCTTCTGCCGACTACCCTGGCTCTCCTGAGGTGTGTCCTGCATGCTGCAGCACGACTCATCAAAGAGCTCAGAAAATTCAACCACATCACACCGACCCTCATCGAACTGCACTGGCTCCCGCTGCAAGTCCCTATCATCAAATCTTGTTGCATCTTCAAAAAGGCTGTCACCCTGAAGTCCCCAAGCTACCTCACTGACAAACCCAGCATCTCCGGAGGGTTATGACCCACCACAATTAAGGACATGTCAAGCCTTGAGCTCTGCTGGTGCAGGAAGTAAAAAAAACAAAGACAGGCCTTCTCTGTCTATGCCCCAGGACTCTGAAACCTCCTCAACATCACAATACCACTCCCCGCTCACTTCCACAGTTCAGAAAGGAGCTCAAGACCTTCCTTCTCATGGAATGGCTCCTCGCTAACACCTAAGTACATGTACCATCCACTCCCCACCATACCTGAGACGGGGTGATCTGATCCCCACTGTTTCCTCCCCTGACTACTTGTATACCCATTGCTGACAATTGCCCTACTCCCTTGTTTCTCTGCTCCCTAACCTTGTTCTGCTTCCTATGAGTGTAAAGTGTGCAGTGGCTACCCAAATCTAGGTCTGCGCTCAATAAATACCATAATAATAATAGTAATAAAAAAATAATAATAGTAATAATAATAGTAATAATATAGCTATGTTACCCTGTCTATAGTGAAGTAACACTGTAATACACCCTGATGGAGTAGAAAGACTGGGCTTGGGAGGTTTAATCCCCATCCCCCAAAAGTCAAATGTTAAGGGAAAGGTGTCCCAGAACCCCAACCAGCTTGCAAGTCCCAATTACTTGTATCTGTAATACAACGTTTGCATTAAAAACTGATTAGGTTTGTCTTCTGAAATCATTTAAAACATTTGCACAAGTGTCAAGATGCACATCCAAACAGGGAGACTAGTGTTTAGCGCCAGGGGTACCACGACAGACAGAAGGAAGATGCAAACAAATCATATAGCGCCTACCAGAACACAACCAGGGCACACCTTGAATGAGGTTTGGGGGCCAGTGGATCCAAGGAAGTAAAGTTCCATACCCCAGAAGTGAGGAAGGCTATGTAGGAAGATCTAGGGAAAAGACAATCACTCCATAGGTAATACAGTACCCAAGTCAATCTATGAAGTAATCCTATCTGGGTTCCAGGAAAGTCAAACTCAGTCCATGTAAACAGTTCCATGGAGTAGGCAGAAACTGACCAATGGCGTTGTCCAGGTGTCTGGGAGCCAATATAAAGCAGAGCCTTGCAAACAGTTCCAGGGATAAAACAAAATGAGTCAGTGAAACAGTCCAGGGGTCTGGAAGCCAGTAGTCAGTAGAGCATTGCAATCAGTTCCAGGGGTAAGATAAAATGAGTCCAGGCCACAGTCCAGGGGAAATAGAACCAGTATAGAGTAGAGCCTTGCAAACAGTTCCAGGAATGAGTGCAGAGATCTGGGAGCAAGAAGACGTTAGAATTGGGTAAGCAATACAATGGGAATAAGCAGAAGCAGACCGAGAATACACATATCAATGTAATCAGGAGCCGGAAAAGAATAAAGCAACCAAACCGAAATTCCAGCCAAGATGTCAACATTAGCATTTTCAAGGGGCTGATACGAGTTCCAGAGTTTTCTTAAGAACTCTACCTTTGTGGCTTCCATGACTAGTCCTGTTCTTCGATTGTGTGGCCTCATGCAAAGTGGTGGTGTACGTGCTGGATCATCTGGGGAGTGTGGTCCTTTCCTACAGATGCCACGATAAAGGGCTAAGTGTGCCACCCTGCACCCATCGACCACTGTATCAATGCAGCAAGCTTGTGTTTCCTAATGGGAATTATCAATACAGTCAAGATTCTGATAAAAAGACTGAGGTAGCTGCCCTTTCACTCCTTCGAAAATCCCTGTATATATTACAGGATGTTCCATTTTCCATTACCTTTAAAGAACTGCAGAGATGTGACACAATCATTTCTAAATTCCTTTGGGCAGGCGATCAGGCAAGGTGGAAAAGGACTGTGTTAATTCATTACAAAACTTGCAGCCGTTTGGCTTTCCCAGAATGAAGGTGGTGTAATTTGGTTGCAAAACAGAGTTAAAAGATTTTGGTAAACCAAACAATTCTTTCCTGATTTTAAGACCAAACAGTATATGCACAATACGTTTTATGTGCTACTTCCACAAATGTAGGCCCAAACAACAAACAAATGTAGCACTCATCAAACAGAATAGTCAGGATGGTGATTCTCCCAGGGGCTAGGAAATCTCTTGGGAATACAACAAAAAGAAAAGTGTCCCTTACGAAAGTAAATTGTTTTAACAAAAGATCCAGATAAATGTGTGATGTAGTTTCCCTGTACTCCCCTGGTGCGGGCTAGAGCTAGAGATTCTGCTCCATAAAAGCATCCAGCTCCTACTGAGGAGTATCCCTACATATTATCCCCACCAAAAATATTGCCGTACATATGGTTGTTTGTCTCGCCATAGGCAATATTTTTTGGGGGGGATAATTTGTGGAAGCGGGGGTTGTGGGGGTGTCGCCCGCAGGGTCCATGGCTCAAAATAGCCGCAAAAATATGGTGATATTTTTGTATTGAAATATTTTTGCGGGGATATTAACACATGGAACCTACTGAGGTATCTCAACTTCCTGGAAACGCCTGCCGGATCCTTCTTCGTCTTGCTATCTCTCAGTTTCTCCACCTCCTTCTGCTGTCACTCAACTTCCTCCCAGTCTGCCCTAATCCCCTCTAGTTATTTTCTTGAATACACTTTGAATTAGCCGCTCACTCATTGGTGATCCCTTATCTCCTACTTATTCTCTCCTACCGCCTGAGTTTCCACCTGTCATCTCAAACCTAATTAGCAAACTCTGTCAATGTTGGAAGTTCTTCACCATCCACGTAACACTCCCTGATATTCTTCAATCATCTGATGTTCTCCCCCCTTCTACTTCTCACATAATCCAACCTTCTGTCACTAATCTCTTTCAGACAACCCCCAAAGTTACCTGTACTTTCACGCATCTCCAAACCTCTCTCCTCTTTACCATTTGGCTCTAAAATGGAGGTAAACTTCCAGTCATGGCTTCTGGGTGGTACTATACTGTGTGAGACTTGGCTGGAATTACTAAATCTGATATATATGAATATATATTGGTAGAAATATTTATATTTGACCATATACTAATACAATTGTATTTCATAGTAGCAACATATTGGGCTAACAAACCCATGTCTTAGTGTAGACACTTTTCATAATCAACTCTCATTGTCATCTAATGTATTGCTATGGTGCATGCATTGTTTCAATTTCTCATGTGATCTAGCACATATTACAAAACATGTTATCAGTATAATATTGTAGGACAGTTATGGGGGATCCATTCTTCATGTGTAGCTACACGTTATGTGTAAGACCTTTTAAGAAATTTGAGTGAGCAGGTTCCAGGTTAGTGGCCATTGCAGGGCCAAATGAATTGTAGGGTATTTTGTGGAGATTTGGGGCCTGACGGTATTTTCTTATTGCCGAAAAATAACTTAGCAACAATCACTCCTTGTATTCAGATTGGGCCATGTACAACAATAATACAGTGGACATGCATTATTTCAGCACACAGACATGCGTAGTCGGTATGCGTGGTTGGTATGCGTGGTTGGTGGTATTTTGGTGAGCATAATTCCCTTGTTTTATTTGTGGCCCCAATATCCAGAACCCCTTATTGTTGTTTAGATTTTTCGTGTAATCACTAGAGAGACCTCAGGCTTGCATTTCAGGAACACCACATTTTCATTTTTAATGTGCCACCATGGGCAATTTCTCTCTGTCTTATCTACGGCAGCGAGCTATCATGTGGTATTTTGACTATCTTATATTCGGTAGTGAACTATGTCCCGGGCCTACCTTTTTGCCGACTCATAGACCTCGGACAAACTACAACAAACACAGTTAGTTATAATTGCTCATACTGAATTACATTGTGCACACGGCTGCAGCCAAATCTGATGTTTAGCTACCTTGAAAATGACAATTGCACTGTCTAAACATCTCCCCACATCATCAGCACTGTATTGGTAAATATAAAACACACCACCCGTCTGCTTTCAAATATTTTTGTGTATTATAAAAGTTACATTTAAACACGATCTCACTCTTTACAGAAATAAATAAAATAGCACAGTAACAGCATTATCTGTGATACACTGAAAAGAGAGTGGCGGAGACAAGAACTCAATTTGCAACATTAAACACGTGAGTAAAGCACAGGAATCTCCTTTCCTACACTGACTGAATATTCTCGTACACACTCAGCCCCCACACTTCTGTAATTACCTTATCTGTTCAGCATGAGTTTTCTCCAGCTGTTCTCTTTTTGAATTTGGCTCCCTTGAAGATTAACCCCAATGAAAACAAGCGTCTTTCGTTCTCAAACCGGGGTTATTGCCTGGAATTCTCAGCTTTTGCAGCAGGAATGCTTCAGCCAGGAAACAGGTCCTTCTCCCAGCTCTGCCAAATCTCGATTGTCCTCCCCCTCTCCTCAAGCTTCCCCAGCAAAACTCTAATCACTGCCTCTAGCATGATACTTGCTATGACGCTGCTCCAATCAGAATCAATCATGCCATCTCCTCCCTCACTACACAATGGCTCATTTCTACAGTAACCATTTGTATCCAACTGATTTCCTGTTCCTTCGAGCCCTTTGCTTCCTGTAGTTATGTGGACAGAGCAGCAGAGAAAAAGAAAAAAAAATGAATGTGCGTTTAAAAGTTCACTTTCAGAGTAGGCCTAATTCTGCAGTGGAGACACATTTTTATTAGTGGGTTATGTTAAATGCAGTTTTATTAGTCAGGTTAGTTATTAATAAGGTTAGTTATTCATTTTCAAATGTGTCTCTTGAACTATAGGCATTTCAGGTGAAAAATAGTGTGCATTTTTGAATGTGCACGTGTGCTTTTGACTGTAAAAATAGATTTGCATCTTATATGTAAAAATCGTTTTTGACTGAATAGCCTGTCTTTACTTATATGTCCATGTTACTCTGGCAAAACATATAGCAATGCACCACACCCATGTGGTGGTGCTGCATCAAAAAAAAATTGCTACCTGTGCAGTAGTGCTGTACTCTGTGCTGTAACACGCCAAATATCCTTACAGACTTAACATGAACTATGTGTTCTGCTATATAAAGTAATTATAATAGAATATAACAGTGTTTAGCCGTTGCATTACTAAGTGTTGATGCTAATAAAATAATTATTTTAAGAGTTGTACATGTTGTATCTTTCGTGGTTTTCCTGAAACATAATTGCTTTAATATACGTTGTGTTTGCCTTGATTAGTGGCTGTAAAACAAGCAACAATATGGAATGCCCATAATTGCAACCGCCTATTTCTTCCGACAATAATTGGTCTGGCCGGAAAGCTTTTATTTTTTTTTTATTTTTTTGCATCTTGTGTAGTTTACAAAAATTTGTGATCAATGGCTAGAGCTATGTTACAAATCGTTCTGTAGTTCCTCCAAACTTAACACATTTCGCTCTGTTCCCTGTAATGCCGTACAATTCTACGACAAGTACTAAGTACTGAATGCACCACAGGTTTACCAGATTAATATTCAGTGTCTACCAATGAATAACTGCCCTTTCTCTTTTTTTGGTGTGATCCGAAGAGTTAAGCGTATTCCAACTTTGAAACTGTTATTGAAAAAGGTACCAATTACCATGGTGAGTGAGTTAATGAGAGAGTGAGTGAATACTTGAGTGTGTGAGTGAGTGAAACCACTCGGATTGTGTGCACCATTGTTATAACCTACTATGTTCACATGTCGATGCCTGTCAACCTAGACCTTCAGACAGTCGTTGTTAATCACTTGGTTTTATATGGTCTAAGCGAATATTTTCCAATGAGTCATATACCCCACCCCTGCCACCCCAGTGAAATACATTTCGAATCATAATTTTAATTTTGCAAGCAATATTGACTCCTCAATAAGTGGCTCGCCATCAGGTCATATATAAAGATGACATGTGTCATTCTATATGTTTATGCCTATGGAAATGCTGGGCGTTCAGGCATTGAGTGGCTGATCTCTATCACATTACCAGCACATCAGTTATCTCTGCAATATTCACGTTCCCCATGTAGTCATGTGATCTATAATCGACATCATAGCTGAAAAGCACTGTGCGCATTTTAGCATAAATGTGCAGGCTGAATTATCCACTTGCTACATCCCCTTCTTGAAGAACTGCATGGAAGAGACTTTGAATTACCCCATTACACCGAATTAGGACACATGTATCGGGGTCATCAAAGTATCGGTTGTGATCATCTCTCCTCCAAAAGGGGCACTCGGCAGCACGAGTGTGGGATCGAGAAGCAATTGTGCTCAATCAGGCTCTCCCTTCTCACAGCGTGCTGGGCTTTTATCCTGCACCGCCATCATCCGTCAAATCAGATCTCAAATGGCCTCTCATTTGCCGCATTCAGTCCAGCCGCCAGACCCGAGGCCTGTGGAAAGGGGTTACATTGATTACATTCGGCAAGTCTGGTTTTAGAAGAAAATGCCATGTTAATTTCGGAAACATTAATTCCGAACAAAAGCCAATGACCTGCTCAGAGACATAGAAAACACAGATATACATCGGTGGGAACACCTGAATGTAAACAAGCTGACACAATGCGGCGGCCGCGCTTTGACTGTGCTCTCTGTCACTCAACCCTCCTTGCACACTTACTCCATGACGTGGCCTGGAGACGCACCTGCAGCCGCTGTCGATCTGGGAGCGCGTGCTATGCTCTGGCAGTCGCATGTTATTGGCTTGCTAAACTGCAATGACGTTTAAGAGCGCGTTTCTAAAACGCGGATTCTAATCCCAGGTAACACGTAGGCCATTACCCTTGCACATGAACAGAGAAAATGCTGCCATTGCTAAGATTTTTCACAACTGCTAAAACATTAATAAAATACTAGCATCACTTCATATGTGTTTAAATACAGATGCCTGGCGTTGCTATGCCCTGCGATCAAGACTGAGATCCACTAGACCATGTTTAGCATTGAAGGAATTCCTTGTCGAATGTGGTTTCCTTGTCGAATGTGGTAAGTGCACACTGTCGCAGTGTTACCATTTCATTGAGGCAACTCTGGGCTTAGATGTCCATCAGTTGTGGACTGGCAACCAGAAGAGGCCCAAAGTGGACCCAAAGTATCCATTTTCAGCAAGCCCAACCCTTTTCCTATGGTAAAACAATGTGGAAATGCCACACAAAAGAGTCCCAGGGTGCAGTGGCCTCCCAGGGAATCTCCAGAGTTCCCTATGGTCCAGCACACCCCTGATGTCCACACCTTTAGCATTCAAGGTGTTAATAGGCCAATTGAGAACCTGACGGATGCCTTAACTCAGACTTCATTCAGATCATTGTCTTAGAGTCCTTATGGTGCTTGCAGCCACCACCCACCTGCAGGCTCTGGTTGGGGTACACCATCCCTCGGCTTAGGGCAGTTCCTCTGGACCGACAGGGTGTCACTGGTAACTGGTATGACCAAGGCCCTAACCGTGCCTGGCCGCAGCGGCTCTGCCGCCAGTGACACACCAACACAGCTGTGGTCAGGAGGGCCAGAGAGCTCCTGCACTTGCTCTGGGCCGTCTCCTTTTATTCAAACGTGGTGACACTCCTCCATGTCACCGCATCCTTGTAGGCATGCGTTCGTGTAGGTGTGCGGGTAGGCGAGCGGTACTCCGGATGACGGTGGTGCAGAGGAAAACACTGCAGACCCTTACATAGAGCACCGTCCTTATCAATGCAGCTAACCAGAAAAGCCCTACTAGCCAAAGGCATAGCACACTTCAATGTGCTAGATGCACATTTAAGTTTGATGTTATGTCTGCTCAGCGTACATGTCGCGTATTGAGATATGTGGAACAGAAACTGCTGAACGGCCAGGCGGCAAGCACTGATGCAGCACTGCTGGCCTGAAACATGGCTGGGTCTTTTGCTAGACCCTGTGTGGCAAGAGGCTAGTAAGACCCCGTAATTTGGATATGCACTGATGTTTACGGACGGAACAGTACAGAAAATGGCATCACAAGATGTGGCATTAATGGTTGATTATTATTATTATTATTATTATTATTATTATTATTATTATTATTATTATTTTTATAAATGGAGCAACAAATATGGTCTGTTAAAGTATGATTGAGGCTGACAAAAAGAGGTCTGGAAGCCGCTCTACCGAGAATGAACAGTCAAATAACCTGTTCTTTGGGAAGGTGCCCACTCGGGATTGTCTACTACCACATTTTAGCTCACTGTACCTTCGGCAGAGAGGAAATATCCATTTTCATATCAGCCTGGCACCACCCTCTTGGGTAGTCCAGCACCGAAATGCTAGGCAAATCTACTCTGAACAAGAGTATCAACAGCAACAGCAGACACGTGTTTTGGCCTAGCTGGGCCTCATCAGTGAGGTGAAGCTGTGCCTCTCTAAGAACAGTGAGCAAGAGGTCCATGTCTGGATATCCCTGGGTAACTAAGGGTGAAATCCCAAGTTTCTAAACATGCACAAAGAGGTCTGGGAAACCCCCTGATTGAGGCTGATACTGTGAACTGAATCACATATTTGGTCTGACAATGTTGTCATGTAAGGCAAAGAAAGAGAACATTATGTGTTCAAAAGTCAGACACTTTCATGAATTGGGGAAGATATGATGTGTGTCTAGTCTGCAATTCAGGCCTATTACTGACCACATACCTGCTCTGTGTAATAAAAATACATTAAAAAAAGAATCTTACAAATATGGTAATCTTTGTTGTAATGCATTAATCAAAAAGGATGTGATTCTAGCTTTATGTTCACAAATCAGAATGGGGGTGTACAAGAAAAAGCATCCTAAGGGATGTAGACTAATCATTCTCCTCTTGGTTTCTGAAACGTACTTCTCAGCTTTAAAGAGAAACAGCGACTGCTTTTAATTATGCACAATGTAAAGACAATGCTCCTTTAAAACATATAGGAACAATAAAAGCGTTTTTGCAAATGACATCATGGAAATTGTTTCAAAGGCAACAAGACGTCATTTTGTGACTGCATTTACTCCATAGCTTGAAGGAATTTGTAGATATTGGTAGACAACTAGTGGGGTTGTGTGGGAGCTCTCAGGGGCCAATGCCATCAACGACCCACTAGCTCGAAATTAGGGTTTTTGCTGCCATTCACTGCTGACAAAGTTCTGACCTTTCACATGTGCAGATCTTTTCATGCATTTGTAAGGCATTAATGCTAGGTTTGGTGAGGGATGTCAAAGTAACCTCCTTACCATGATTTTGGGGGTCAGTGGTGCCACAATACAGTGATGTTCTTCAATTAGGGTGAAGCACGTATGTGGTTGGTTGTTGTATCCTTGATAGCCGTCAGTCTTGGGTTGATAAAGTTAGATATAAAATTGCACTGCCGTATAATATGATATAAATGATTTTACAAGGAAGTTCAGGCTTCATAATTAATTTGCATACCCATAATGCACTGCTCTTTAACTCTGATTTGGAGGTAAACCAACAGTGATGACTACTGGGTTTCACTCTTTGAACTGGTACTTGTTAACTGAATTACCATATTCTACTCTCAAATGGTATGCTAGGATAGTAATAGCTAAAATACTCTTGCTTGCAGACGTTATTGCCTGTAAGAGAGCCAGCAAAAGCCACCACGTCACTTGGGAGTTTAGTCTCTGGGCCATTGCCACCTGGGAAGGCTTGACTCTGTTGATATGATTCTTTAATGTGCTTCACATTTACTATTATGATCAGCAAATAGCATATATCACTCTATGCCAAGAGACATGTTACTAGAATTGGAGGGTTGCTAATAAAATGTATTACCACCTATTTATCCACTAGCTGTTAAGGTCAGTATTCGAGAAGGTGCCTCTGCTTGTTGAACTGCTCTTTTTATAGTATGATATAGGCTGTCATTGAGTTTGTTTTACACTCAAACCAGACATTCCCTTATTTTCATGGGGGCTTACTATTCAATCAGGAATTGTTAAGGCGGCCCCTAGGGGACACATGAAATGTCTGGTGGTTACATAGTGTGACAAGGTCCCCTGCCTAGAATTAGGTGCTGCAACATGTTGAGCTTGACAGCAAGTGACCAGTACATGTGCCAAGATAGCAGCCAGTAGGTGGCACCCTCCAGCACCATAATGAAGTCCTTAAAATATGGTACTTTGACCCATGAATACGTAATTACTGCAGCCATATCGAAATCCTCCCTGCTTCCTCTCATGGGAGTTTTTAGTTCTCACAGGGTCTGCAGACTCATTGTGCGTTCTCCAACCTCCAGAGGGAGAATATAGGGTGCCCAGAACCACCAGCGTCCATGTACACCTCAATGTGTCTGCAAATCCTAAAAATACAGAATCTTCAGTCAAGAAAAGGAGCCAAGCCTGAGTTCCACAGCTCACTGGGGAGGTATCACACAAACACAAAATCTTCCCTGCACAATTACACTTACCAGTTCATCAGAAAATAGAGAACTACAGCTGGTACTCAAGCAGAACAAATACTGGTCCAAAGATAACAAAAATGCCTGAAACCTATTTAACATCGTCTATATCCTCAGGTATAAAACAGGAGAGTCACTAGGTCACAGCCAATCAAACCCTTGTCCTCCTTCACAGAACCCAGGTGCATGCTAATCATTACACAGACAGCCCATGGGACGAGCCAGAGGACTATATAAATGGCAACAAGTGCAGTCAAGATGTGATTTGTAGGAGCATAGGAAGGACATCATTTGGAGAGTTGCCAAGCAGAAGGCGGGAGAGTGGAGACCCGAGGAGGAGACTGGGGGAGCAGAGTGTGGAGCAGTAGTACGGGTGAGCTAGATAGGGAGAAATCTTTCGAGGAAGGTGGAGCATTGTTGTGGAGGTGGAATAAGACCAGAAGGAAAGGATTCAGAAGTTATTGGAGGAAGATGTAAAGCTGTTGGAGGAGGTTTTAGAAGACTTGAAAAAGACAGTTGAGAAGTTGGCGATGATATGAGAAGTGTGCAAAAACCAGAATGAGGATGAAGTCCACTCATGAGAAAGATTGAGAGTGCTAAGGGGAAAGGTCACTGGGGAAGAAGGTCATGTCAGAGACCAGCATGCTGGTTTTCCATAATGTTATGTTATGTTGATTCATACCGTGCACGCTACCACCCAAGGGCAGTCTTCAGGCGCTCTGGAGCCAGTGGGAAGGAGGTGAAAGTTGGGACGGTGACAAAGGGGAGGATGTTAAAGAGTAGACAGCAGATGAGGTTAACAAGTAAGAGGTAAAGGTGTGTAACTTCTTAAATACAGAATTTAGTGTGCGGATAGACCAATAAAGCGAGGAACCCCCAAGTAGGGACATCCATGCAGACAGTGAAAGGACCAGTATCAAGAGGAGAAGAATTGGGATAGGGCAGTTCCCTGACATGAAGCACAGGCCCTGTGATGTAACACAAAATGAGAGACCCTCTGCAATCCCTGCACTTTGCACCCCAAGGTCTTTGACAAAGCAAATTATGCTCCAAAAGCTTGCGGGCCGGCTTGGGCCACCACTAATGAATACTGCTTATAATAATCACCCTTCCACAAGGGCATGCTGCCCACTGCAGTATATGAAAGATGCATACTGTTGATTACATCTTATGCCTAACAGAGAAACAAGATGGGTGGTTCTTAGCCCCTGCACCCAAATGTACCAGCCATCACTGTGTGCACCCAGTAACATTATGTGCGTGCCAGTAGCAGAGGCAGTTTTGGGAGGCAGGGGGTCAGATGGCTCCTGACGGATCACTGGCATTGTAAATGATTCAAGGGCAGAGATGGCCGATGTGAGAATTCCAGAGTGATCACCACTTCTCTCCAACCTACCCCCTTTGGGATTAGTGAGGCAAGCCCGCTTTGCTTAACTCTGCTAGGTGACAGGGTAAGCGGAATCCCTCTGAAGGATAGAGACTCAAACAGGAATATAAGGCAATGCTTCCCCAGGCATTAATACCTTGGTTGGTTATGTAGGGGTTGGATTTTGGGATGACTTTGTACACCCTATACTAATGGCTGACTTGGCTTCTGACCCTAGGTTTGTCCAATCTCCTGTGAAGACAAAGGAGTGACAAGTGAATCAGTCCACTCAAGGAGTGTCTCTAGAACAGCATATCATGAATGGGTTTGAACAGGCCCCATGGAGCTTAACCATGCCAAGGACACGGTTGTATACGAATTGATCATTTTACAATTGACCGAATTGACAATTGACCAATTTTAAAAGGTCAATTAGGACATATATGCGGGGGAAACCCTCTGCAACTCCCATCCAATCCAAACCCCTGCTACCCCCACCCAATCCCCTTATATTATTATAAACCAAAACCAACCCAATATATGTATATAATAACTGAACGGCAATTGCACAGAAGGTCAATTAGGAACACTGTAATTCGGTCAATTAGGTCAAAAGGTCAATTGTGATAGGTCAATTCAGGTAATACCAAAGACACCAAAGGTGTGGTAGGTGAGAGAGAAAGAACGCCAGTGTCTAAGGGTAGGACTGTGACACCAGCATTAGAGTGCAACGAGGCTGGAGCTTATGGCCGGCGGAGTCAGCCCAGAGAGGAAGAGAGAACCAAACTGAACTGCAAGAAAAAGCGAGAGTCTCAGTAGGATGGCATGGAGTCCAGTGGAAAAGCCACATAAGTGACTCTGCCCCAACCGAGCTGAGAGAACGAGAAAAAGAATGGGCAGCATAACAGGAAACCTAACTAAGATGCTGCATACGCAATTCCGCAGAGCCTGGTGCTGCAGCAGCAAGAAAGGAGAGTATCAGAATGGCGATGCAAAGCTGAGCTGAAAAGTTGAATAAGCGACTCTGCATCATCCGAGCTTTGTGTACTAGAAGTTAGAGCCTCTAAAGGCCAATGCGTAGCTAAGCGGAATAGTCGCATAAGCGACTTCATGCTGACCAAGTGACTAGAATGAGAGAGTTGAAACCCAGTAGACTGACACAGAACCCGGCAGTAGATAGGCGAACATGGCTCCCTGCTGACTGGAGAACTGGCAAGGCTCAACATCCCTCCCAAGGAACACCACTCTAGACACTGAGGTACGCAGTGCCTCCAGTGAAGAGGGAGGCGAGCAAGGGAGAAAGGAAGAGAGAACAAATCCTAGATTGAGGAAAAATGAAGAATACCCTAGAGGTAAGGAGTGAGAAGGAGAAGAGCCCCAGAGTGGGGAGGAAGAAGTGGAAAATACCCAATGGAGAGAGAAACTTTGAGAGCCACAGAGTGGGGAGAGCATGAGTACACCCCAGAGTGGGGGGTGTGAAAAAGAAGAGTCTCAGAGTGGGGAGATTGTAAGAACACTCCATATTGGGGAAAGGGAGCTAGAAGAGCTCCAGAGTGGGCAGATACTGAAAACACTCCAGCACAGAGATAGAGAAGAAGAAGAGCTGCAGAGTGGGGAATGGCTGTAAGAACCTCTGAGAAGTAAGAAAGGCTGACAGAATCCCAAAGTGGAAAAGACAGAGAGGCCTTGGCTGGAAGACCTTGATAGCATTCTACAACAAAAACGTCATCTTGAATTTGAGCTGTGGCAAAGATAAGGTGAACTTGATAAAATAAAACCTTAAAACAATCGGTGTCCGGGTCCTGATTCTGACTTCGCACAAAGTTGAATATCTTTAGTGCATTGGCATTAACAACCCCCAAGAATGAGCTCACGAGACCAAGAATATCAAAACAGATGTCGGGAGAATCTAGTGGTATGCCCCTTAGAGAATGTGTAAAATAATCTGCTGACACAGTGCATTTTACAGCCCCGTTTCTGCTAATATTTGGGTAAAAAGCCATACAGTTCAAAATGTGCTCGCTGGTGTGATGTCCATTCGATGCCATCCCACCAACAGTACACACGAGTATTTGACAACATTTTCATGATGCCTGTGTCCACAATATTGAAAGTAACTGTAATGCAAATGCACCCATAATATATGCCATCCTTGCCACTGTAAATCATTTCTTAGAGCTGAGTCCAATTCCAGCATTTCCTTTGTAAACTTTTGGATTTTCCAGCCACAATCTATGTCAAGATGGTCACTCTAAATCACTTTCATAAAGCTACAGTCACAATATATGCCAGTTTGGTCACTGCAAATCTATTTTATGGAGTTTTGCCAACAATCTTTGACAGTGTGATAACTTTAAATCACTTGCATGAAGCTGCAACCATGATCTGTCCCAGTGTGGCACTGCAAATCTCTTTCATGAATCTCCGTCCAGAATCAATAACAGCATGATTCCTGTAAATTGCATGAAGTTGCCACCACAATCTATGCTATCATGAGCATTGTAAATCACTTCCATGAAGCTGCAAACACAATATATTCCAGAATTCCCAATATAACACGTTATAGGATGGACAAACACATTAAGCCAACTTTGTCACTACCAATACCTTTCCTAATGCAATCCCATGCTGGCAAACACATGGATGCATTGTGCTCACGCACACACTATACATAAAAAGCCATCAGTCACACAAATCATGAGACACTGTGAGCATGTATTTTAGTTCATAGCATGTCATTGGGTGGTCTTGTTTGCAGCCAGTCTGCATGTTGTTAACACTTTTCTCAACCTCAGTTTGTATATAGGGTTCATTACAAAAAGCAAAGTTTACACCTGACTAAATGTGAGTAGAAGCATCTTTATTCCATTACTTCTAAGTACCTCAATGAAAGACCAAATGAAAAGAAAAACAGTTAAGCACTTTGTACAAATTCATCTAAATCAATTGTTTACAAACCATGTTTAGCAAAAGACAATCTCAGCATAGCCGATGTGTATATATTTACAACTCTCACTCTCTAGTGAATTCATGTCATATTCATGCAAAGAATTTTAGCTGTTTCCTTTTTTGTGAAAAATGATTTCTCCATAAAAAAATGTGTATTTGATTTCTCTAATCATCAACTTGATCAAAATATACCTATTATATTTTCCCCATCTTGTGCATTCTTTCAATTGTAACATAGATCTACATGTTTCGACCCTTGCTTTGCTTCAATTGCTTTGTGTACCAATTAGGTCATGCATACACACACACAGCACACATATCACACACACACACCTGTTCATCAGAGGACCTTGCATAATCCACATAGATCATACATCTGTTCATCAGTGGACCTTGTAAGAATGCCTTTGTCATTCAATTTTTTAAACAGACTTCAGAACACAGTTCTTATTAATCTCAGTAATGTGTTAAGTGTCTGAGACCATTTTGCCTCAAAAAGTAATAGGGCTAGGTAAATCAGTTTATCAGCAAGTCATAAAAGAACCATCAACATAGATGCAGCCCCTGGCATCATCACTAAACACCAGCAGCAGGCCAAGAAATAAAAGCTGCTTCCTGCCCTATTTATAGTGCCACCCATTTGTCTGAAATATTTATGACCAGGAAATAAATTATACTGTCAACCATCTTCCAGTTATCTGGGGAGAAATTTCACGATTCAACTACTTCTCCCTCTGGGATTTCCATTATTGCTCTGTAAGCTTCACAAAGTCAGCTACAAAACCCGGGCTGCACTTTGGCCAATTTCCTCATAAAACAGTATGCCCGGTTCTTTCCTTGCATCACTCGCTTTGCTATAATATCATGTAGTCAGCTGTAACACTGAGTTATGTGTGTGGTCGAGATAAACATAAGCAATTCCTTTGCTAGAAAGAAGAGCTTTTTCACAGAAAGGAAAACAGCTCCAGGCTTGCGCGCTTGTGGCATCTGTTCAGACGTTTCTCTTAATGCTCTAATTCATACATGCCTTGTTCACCTTTGCATGCCCCAGCTGAGTCAGAGGGCGTTACTTATTAGATTCAAAGAAAACTGCAGGCTATCAATGCTTCTTTCCACAAGCTGCACATATTTACTGAGTCATTAACCACATTCAAACATCAGAATTAGAATATGTTCACCAGAGTTGGGTTCACGATGGCTGTCTGCAGCATTTGGGGATTTTTGTTTTCTTACACCCAATCCACAATTCTGCCTCACACTATTCCACAAACCTTCTGCCTAAGGCTAACAATGAACCATGACCCAGTAGCCGAGAAGTCAGGAGATGGGCTTTCTTTCTTTTGCATCAGTGAAAACCTTCATGAATACAGTCAAAGGTGGCTTGTGTACATACGAAATGCCAAGGTTCTGTTCAAACACCACCTGGGTTTCCTCAAGTGTATCCTTTGCTAGAATATATGTATATTTTGAAATGTATATCGTATAATCGCTTCTCAGTGTATGTATATTTAAATGTATGTGTTGGGAATGTAAAGATGCCACTGTTAGAAAAAGTTTAAAGGAGTACTCTCCTTTTATATTGCAGAGTTTTAAAACATATTATTGTGGTATTAATACACATATTTTTGAAACGACAAGCAACTTTGTTGACTTCGGAACACATGCAATGCCAACACCTATACCCGGCAACATTTAAAAAAGGGCAACAAGACATGCTAAATAGTTGTAGATTATTAATGTAAGTATTATAGGAGTACAAGTAGTTTGTTCAAAAGTAGTTTCCAACTAGCAGAGCTTTCTGACAGCTCACCTCATTCTACCACCCTCAGCTAATTTCCAACTAAGGGTCAGCAAAATAGTTCAGGTATAAATGAAACTACTCGAAATTTGGGTGCTGCGAATCTCATTAACCTTTAGTACTTTTCCAGAGATTTCTCTCGAAAAGTTCAGTGTCACTCAAGGTCACTCATGGGTAAACATGTAGTGCTCTGAGAGGGAGGGCAGGCTACTGCCATGCCGTACCGTGCCCTATATCATGCCCTATTCCCCACTGTCGCATTGTAGAGGTATCACTGCGTTGGGGTATGTTAAACTTTTTTTCCCTTTTCCAGCACCCTTTTTCTTGACCTAGAGAAAGGGAGTAAACCATACTTTGCAAACCAAAGTGTGACCAGGAAGCAGAGTGTTGCTGGGTCACACACATGTGTGTTCCATGAGATTTCCTGTGTCACCAAACATTTTTACCAATGACCAGCACAGTTTTATGGGCTGCATTTGGGTGTGTTTACTCTCAACTACCTCCAACCACATGTTGGAATATTAATTGCTCATACATGTATTTCTTCTTTTAAACATTGTTGATTATATAAATGCAGGTCTAGTGCAATAGCATGACGTTTAAAATCAGAGAGATGCATATTGTCCCTCCCAGCCCAAACCTCAGACAAAGTAGAAGTTGATTTAATCAGGTTACCCTAACCCCTGACGCAGTGGTTTTCCAAATGCCCTCCACAAAGCATGTCACTCTTGAAATACATACTATGGGCCTGATTCACAGAACGTGTTCCTATGGGATTGCACCATTATAAAATGCTTCAGTGAATCAGGCCCATAGTATGTATTTCAACATTGACATGCTTTGGGGAGGACATTCGGCATTGGCTATTTCGAAAAGTTTATGAAAATCATGAAATCTGACCACTTCTTTTAGGAGCAATGACTTAATGAATGCATGAGTGGCATCCTTTGTAAAGTGGTTATTACTTGCCAAGCTGTTTGTTGCCACTGGTCACCCACTCAGTAAAGGGGTCACAAGAAGAACAGAAGGAAGGGTTTAGCAAAAGAGAGAAGATGTAAGTAATTTAGGTAATGTGTAGATTGAGCATTAAACTTCTCATTTTCTCATTGGTTTGATAGCACATTGCATCATTTTGTCCCCAGGATGAAGAATACTCTGCCACCTTCAGTTTTCTATTTACAGATGCACTTGCACGATCCGAATGACACAGGGCCTAGTAGGACTGTTTTTGTTTTTCTTCACCCCCACCCCCCTTGTATTGTTTCACTTTGAAACATCATTTGCTCTATAGGTGCTTTATAAATACCCAATAAATAAATAAGTACATAAATAGTGGGGGGTGGGATCTTAAATGAGGAATATAAAACTCCATTTGCATCTGGATTAACTAGATAAACTAGGCAGGTTGGTAATTTCTGGTGTACGGTCACATTGAATGTAAAAATAAATATAGAAGGTCAGGTCTGCAGTGAGAGGGATCGTTGGGTTCAGCGTATTTTATTATTAGAGTTTTAATAGCATAAGTACCCTGGTTCACCCGGGATGTCCATTCTCAGATTTCCTTTCATATTCCACCAAAACAGTTGAACAAATATTGTTGTTTGCCACAAAGGAAAAACGTGATACAGTTAATTTCACGAATTAATTGAGCACCAAATTTTCCAGTTATCTCTGATTTAAATTCTCACATCAATATGATATTTGTATGCTTACTCTGATTATTTGCAGTGTTATTAGCAGCAGTGGCCATTTTCGCTGCTAAAAACACATTGCAAACAATCAGAGTAAGCATACAACTATGATATTTATGTGAGAATTTGAATTGGAGGTAAATAAATGGGAGTTGTGAGGATGACAAACTCTGGATCAGTTGGGCGTTGGTAGGGTATGGTGGCCCAATGGTTGCTTGTTGAGCGATTAGATCAATTATACGGTCCAGTCAGGTCATAGTCATTAATTTGTTTATTTTTGGTTAGTTGGCACCAAAGAAAACATCATTGTAGAAATGAATTACATGTTTTTGACATGGTAAATCGCTACACAGCCGACGCACGTTTCAACCTAAGTCTTTTTCGTTGGCCGGGTCCGGCGAGTTTGTTGCGTGCATAATAGGAACCCCGGAGTTGGTTCCTCAACAAACCAGGATCCAGGCTGCTGGTCAGATTCGACAACAAGATAAGAGGAGGTGCACAGGAGAAAGGGAGTCCCGCCACAATCAACTCCACCTCTGCTAAAAATAAAAAATGTGGTGTTGAATTAATTAGTGAAATTAACATGCATCAAGTTTATTGCAAAACAAATCAATGTAAAGAAAAACATACTAACTCACTCCTAAAAGAAATGGAAAACAAAAAAACTAGTTTAGTACAGATATCGCAATGATGAGCACTTTCTGCAAATGACCTATAAATGGGGTGCAGAACACCACAAATCATAATGCCGAAAACAAAAACCAAAACAAATAATTATCTCAGGAACAGGATGACCTATCGAGCTAGAAATAGTTGCATTAATTTAGCAATGAAATAAAGACTATTCCATGCAAATTCATGATGCCAGACCTCAACATTCATGAGGAGTTACATCTCCAAGATCAACACCATAGACAAACCCACAAACAAACACAACTTTGTTTTATATTTATAGATTACTTTAGATACGATTGTGAATATTTTGTGGAAATATTTCAAGATATTAATTGAAAAAAAAGAGGTTGCAAAGAATAGATAGTTGAGGGCTGGAACGAGATGCAAGTTCCTGGATTGTTTGGGGTGCAAATATATTGATAAGAGTGCAGGCTATATTGGAAGAGTGAAGGATGGGTAAGTATTCATTAGAGGAAATGGGGGTTAATTGACACAGCGATGAAACTGTGAGAAGCTGGGAGGGTTGCAGAGGTAGAAGTGTGGACAAGGTGTCAAACATTCTGGTTATTTTAGGGGAGAATTAAGAGGCCATGTCAACATCTAAGAGAAATGAGGATATAACACAGCTTAATGCAGGGGATAGCAAAGCCGTTATGGTCATGGATAATGTGTTTGCAAGCAGAGAGAAGATAGCAGATCTGTACATTAAGAGGAATCTGCATTGTCAATACCAGTTCCATTTAAGAAGAGTGTCTTTTTAGATTGTAAGAAAAGCGGGGAAGCAATCTTTATGCCAGCAGCATGGGCAGTGTCACATGTTTTCCCTCAGGACTTGGATGGCTAGAAAGATCCAAGGTTTAAGGCAATAGTGGCAACACAGGATGAAGGAGCATGAAGGATAGTGATCATTTAACGGGTTAGTCAGTGCTGTGTTATATATACATATATATTCAGTGAAAAAAGGTTTAATTGAAGTGAAGTTATGGTGCCAATTTAATGCAACAAAACCACTGAATATCAGCATATGTTGAAAGCTATGCCACCATAACTCTGAGGCCCCTGTTTTGCGGCCCCTAAGCAAACCAAAGACATTGCAAATTGCATTAATGATGACATCACATGAGACATCACTTGAAAGTAAGAGAGATGCAACATTTAAAAGGTGTGTTTCTGCATATAAAATTGCAAAAGCTTGATTGGAGTTTTTCATTTAAAATGACAGTCCATTTGCAACCATGATATTGTTACACACCAGAATTATTATGTGATGAATGAGCATCTACCATGATGAGATACTCTATTACTTTTGTCACTCCATTCTAAAAAGAGTCCCCAATGCAAAGAAGACATTTGAGTAGTACAATTATGCCTTCAAACCAGACCACCAAAGAATACAACATACATGAGAAGGAACAGTTTCCAAAATCATTGTATCTTCATATATCGCACTACTTATTGTCAGTATAATAATTTAACAGGGATGACTTGGTAAAGGTTAGACCTGGTGGCCTGCAAAGGTATACCAAGGTCAAAAACATGTTCATGTAATTGTTTTAGTGACGGGTTTAAAGCCTGCATTATTCTGCATGTTTTGGACAATGACTTCCATTATCTCTTGACATTGCCTATGCTGGGCAGTGCTAGTGGAAGTTGTAATGTGAAACCTCTGGATATTCAAAGGTTACAGACGCCCACTGTATTGCATCTGAAATTGTAGATTGCTATGTGCAAGACCAACATTATGTAGCTATCATATCATTATTTACAATGTTTGGCAAATGCTTTTGGACCTTCATAAAAGACATGGCATCTATGCTACACTGCACTCTATATATTCAAGTACACCCACAAAAGTTTCCCTTTGGCTGATACTTTCCAGTAAAGTAGGTAATGTGGTCATGGGTGGTGTCCTATGTGATTGTTGATATGATGTCATCACTTTGGCATCAGTGATGTAATCTATGATGCCATCAGTGATGTAATTTGTGATGTCATCAGTGTGCTTTAGGGCTGTGCAATAGGGGACTCCTAGTTAAGGTAGTGTAGCTTCCAACACCTGCTGAGTTCCCGGGGTTTTGTTGCATTAAATTGGCACCTTAGCTGTGATTTAACTGGAGATTGTTCACTAAATTTCAAGGGTTTTGTTATGCTATAACTCCCAAATGTAATTCTGCCTTTCTTCTGATAACATAACTGGTGTCTTATCATTTATTATCAATATCTGCTTTTCAACTACCCAACGTTGGGTTCATCAAGTATTTAATCTTTGTTTGTATCCACTAGATAAGAATGGAATACTAATGTTATACTGGGACGAGCAAGTGGGGTATGGGGGTGATGCAAGTGATTACTATATGGGTACTGTGATGAGGAAGTGTTAGGTGTGTATAATAGGAGACTGTGACAAGGAAAACTGAGGTGGGGTAGTGGGAGACTGTGATGAGGGTGAGAAGGCTGTGCAGGTTCACTGGTGAGTATGGGAGAGAGCAGGATAAAGTATTAGGTGATGGGACTAGGCCATATTGGAGACATTGGCATTGTCTATTACGATGACAGGGCTATCAGTTGTGAGTGTTGCGAGTAGCAGATCAAGATCATAGAGGAAGTGGTATACCTTTTACCTTTCCAGGTGGATAGTATATGCGAAGGATAGTACAGGGGTGGGACCGAGCGATTGGAGGAAGATTTATTTGAAGATGAGAGAATGAAGTCAGAGTGGGAGCAAAGGGCTAATGTTGTGTTCTTGATGATTTTATTTATTTAGTTATTTATTTTATTTATTTATTGGACATTTGCATGGTGTATGTACAAAAGTGGTTCAAGGTGCCACAAGACAAAAAGGCGGGGGTGGGGGGGCAGGGGAGAAACAACAATAAATGGTCCTACTATGTGCATTCGGATCATGCAAATGCAGTGACAGTAAGTGCAGGGGGAGGAGCAGGACAGGGCGGAAGGGCTGGAAAAGCAGAAAGGGGGAGGGGAGAAGTGTAGGAGGGATGGGGCTCCAGTAGCAGGGCAGGTGCTGAGGGGAACCCAGGAGGGCAAGTGCCAGGGGAAACGGAGGTAGGGGTCAGCTGGTGTGAGGACGGGGTACCTGATTCAGTATTGTTGAGGACAGGTGCCTGAAGGCAAGTGCTGGTGATAGGATGCTGCAGAAGACTGGACGAGGAGAGCTTGGCCACTTTAAGGCACATAAGGGACCATACGCCAGTCAAAGTGGCAGACGGACATTAGCAAGGGAGAGGGAGAGGGAAGGAGGAGGAGAAAGGGAAGGTCTTGAGAAGTTTCAGCAACTTAATGAGATCTGGCACAAGTCTAAGGGGGGCAGGATGGCCATTCCGGAGGGGGGATCCTGCCAAAGAAAGAGATCTAGCCCCCTGCACTCTCACCTCTCTGCTTGGGGAAATGTCTGATCTGTAGAGAGCTGGAGCTAGGGGACCAAAGACCTCTAGCAGGGAAGTATTTAGGGAGATGTAGCAGGGTACCATGCCCAAGAAAGTCTTCTGGATGATGAAGAGGGTCTTTAATTTGATCCTTGCAGCCACCAGGAGCCAGTGAAGAGATTTTAGGGCTGGAGAGATGCAGTACGTGGGCTTGAAGCCCTATTATGTACTAGTTGAAGAGAGGGCACAGGGAGGAAAGAGGCAGATTGAGGGAAAGACTGTTACAGTAGCCTAGAGAGAAGCAGAGCTCTGGAGATGTTGAGCTTCTGGGGAAAGGTGAGGAAAGGGAGAATGTCTGTAAGGAGGTTGTGCTGAAAGTTGGACTTTTTGGTAAGGTCTGTGATGTGAGGGGAGAAGGAGAGGGAGGAGTTGAAGGTGACCGCAAGGTTTTTTTGCCTCACAAGAGGGTGAGGGCAGGGGGCCCAAGGAGGACGGCCAGAGAGTGGGGAAGAAGGATCTCAGTTTTACTGGCATTAGCAGAGATCATTAGCAAAACACCATGCCTGGATAGTAGTCAGTAATGAGAGAGGGAGAAGAGAAGGTAAAGGAGGGAAGCTTAAAGAGAGCTGTGTGTCATCGGCATAACACTGGAAGTGAGGAGAGAAGGTGAGGATCAAGTGGGCCAGAGGCACAAGGTAGATATTGAAGAGCCACAGTGATAAGATAGAGCCATGAGGGGCACTGCGGGTAGAGAGTGAGGTGGTAGAGAGGAAAGGGCCCAATTGCACTTTGGAAGGTTGGTTTGAAACGAAGGAGCTCAGCCAGCCCGATTTATCATGATGGCATAATTGACCCTATCAAGGCAGAGAAAAGATCGAGAAGGATCAGAATGGAGGGAGAATTGGAATCAAGATTTGAGAGCAAGTCTTCACGGGTGTTCAGTAGAGTGGTTTACGTGCCTCTGTATGCTATGAAGTCAGACTGGTGGTTGTGGAGAAAGCCAGCAGATTCAGTGTTGTGGGTCAGTTGGGGGATGACCAACTTCTCCAGGAGTTTGCCCAGGAAAGGTGTGATCGAGATAGGGCGATAGCCTGGCAAGAATGGTCAGCAGATGGTTTCATTAGGAGGGGGTGCACAAGGGAGTGCTTGAGTGGTTGTGGGAAAGAACCAGTGGCAAGGGAATGGTTACAGAGGTCAGCCAAGGCAGAGGGAGAGAGGAGATGTTGTCCTTGATAGTTCTGGAAGAGCAGGATAGCACCTATTTGGTGGTAACTTTCAAACAGCAGACTATTCTAGAGACCTTGTCAGGTGCAATGGGAGAGAAGGAGGAGAGAATGGGAAAGGAGGAGAGGGGGGCCAAGGGAAGTAAGAGCAGAGGAGGAGTGGGGAGAGGAGTAGAGGAGAGTTAAGGCAGGATATCCTGTGTTTTGGTGGACAAGTGGGAGGCCAGTGCAGTGTAGAGGGTCTCGGAGGGAAGGATAGAAGAGGAGACTGCAGCAGAAGTGGCAAGTTCCTTGCAGATTATGAAAAGTTCACCAATGGTATTGGTAGCCCCCGAAATGTGGGCTTGGACATGAGACTTCTTCTTGGAGCAGATGGAGAGACGATATTGCCGTTGGAGCAGGTGGTAAGCCAGTTTATCAGAGGATTTTCTTCAGGCCTTACACTTCCATTTCAGAGCGGCCAAGTCGGAGGCATACCAAGAGTTGTACTTGGAGGCACGCTTCATGTAAATTCTCATGACTGGGGTAAGGATGTCCAGAGTGTTGGAGATGGAGAGATGGAGGTTAGCAATTGCTAAGTTGGAATGAGTGAGAGTCAATAGCAAGGGTGAGTGGAGGAATGAAGGTGGCAGCAACTGCAGTGACTCGCACCCATTTCATCAGTCAAATGACAGAGAAGGAGACTGGCAGTGCGGGCCGAGGCATTGCCGGGGGACCAGGGAGCTATAGATGGGAAGAGAGGAGAGAGTGATCAGACGAGGAAAGAGGGGTAGTAAAAGGATTGGAAAGAGTGATGTCTGCTGTGATGAGCACATCCAAGGTGTAACCAGCAGAGTGGGTCTGGACAGAGGGAAGAATCGTTAGGGAAAGAGAATCACAGAGGTTGCAGAAAAGAACAGTAGCTGCATCACAAGAGTCTTGGTGAGTATTAAAGTCACCAAGGAAGAGAGGTTTGGGGGTTGAAGTCAGGAGAGGAGAGGTCAGCCCATTTAGAGAGGAAAAAGGAGGTAGGTCCAGGAGACTTATATATAGTGGCGAGGGTGAGGGAGAGGGTAGGAGAGGCACCCATCCTACAGACAAATCATTCAAATAAAGAGAAAGATTGAGTGGGAATGATACTAGCAGAAATCCATTCAGGGAAGATAGGGCAACTCCACCTCCAGACTGGTTATTCCTGCATTTGGAGTGGATCTTGTAGCCTTCAGGAAGGAGAGTGTCAACAGCAGTGACAGAGCTGGCATTGAACCATGTCTCTGCGAGAATGAGGATGTCGATGTCAAAGTCTTTAAGGAGATGACAGATGTCGGAGGAGTGTTTAACAGCAGAGCGAGAATTGAGGGTAGCTAAGTGAAGCTCCCTGCAACCTTTAAAGGTCTTCCAAGGTGGTGTATAAGGACATGGTAAACTCATCGGTGGGGGCGTAGAGGCCAGAAGGATGGCAGTCGGAGGAGTGGCTGGAGAGAGGAGGAAGTTAATGATAGACCAGAGATGCCTACCCAGAAGGAGGAGGTTGGGCTGAGAGCTCTGGGCCATGATAGTGCCATTCTGGTAGACATGAATGATGCTCATAGATGATTTGTATGTTTTATTTATTTTATTCCTCACTTGTTAGGTGCATATACAGTTAGTCAAATCAGTTTTAAAGTGCCCAACACATTAAATACATTGGAGGGGAAAACGGACAAACCTTGTGAGTATTCAGAAAGTGCAAATGAAGCAAGAAGGAGGGGAGAGTGGTAGGTGCTGGAATGTCTGTGCAAATGGGAGAGCGACAGAAGTGCATGGCATGGTATGTGCTACATGGCCTGGAGCCGCATTGGGTTGGGTGGAAAGTGCAAGCCTCCAGTGCAGAGGCCGGAGGGTGCCGAGGTAAGTGCTGAAGGTAGACGGAAGCTGGGGCGATTGGATATGGGAGGTCAAGGCCCCGAAGGATGCATAAGTGCCCATGACACCAATCACAGCAACTGTGAGATTAGTAGAGGAGGGAAGAAGGGAAGGAGGAGGTAAAAGGTCTTGAGGAGCTTCTAGAATTTAAGAAAGTCCTGCTGAAGACGCAAAGGAAGGGGGGCACAGGAGGGAGCCAGCTGAGGAAAGCGATTGACCTCCTTCCCTCTGTTTAGCTAAACCCTTTACACACAAAGAGTTGGTGCCAGAGGAAGGTAGAGGTCTACAGGGAGAGTATTTAGTAAGAGATAATTGCAGGTAGTGTGGTCCCCGGCCCCAGACAGCCTTGTTTATGATGCAGAGGAATTTGAATGTAATCCGTGCAGCAACCGGGACACAGAGAAGACTTATCTGGGCAGAAGAGATGCAGCCCCTGGGCTTAAGCCCAAGGATAAGTATTGCTGCCATATTCTGGTTTAGCTAGAGGGGTCACAGAGTGAAGATGGTAGATTCAGGAGGAGGCTATTGCAATAGTCAAACTTAGAGAGAACCAGGGCTCGGGTAACATTGAGCTTCTTGGGGAAAGTGAGAAAAGAGAGAATTCCTTTGAGAATGAAGAGTTGAAATTGGGACTTCTTGGCAATGTCCGTAGTGTAAGGGAGGAAGGAGAGAGAGGAGTCGAACATGACTCCAAGGTTTCTGGCTTCAGATGAAGGAACAGGGGGAGAGCCCATAAAGGAAGGCCAGAGTGATGGGGAAGGAGGAGGGAGCACGGCTCCCAATGCGAAGGATCTCAGTTTTTACTGGCATGGAGGCAGAGATTGTTAGAAGTGCACCAGGACTGGGGGACACTACAGGTGGAGAAGCAAGTAGGAGAGGGGAAGGTACCCAGGATGACTTGGAAAGAGCAGTCAATAAGGAAGGAGGTCATCCTGTCCCATGCCTGTTTTGAGATACCAAGTGTACCGTGGAGCGTGTGTATGAGGATGGACTGGTGGACCGTGTCAAAGGCAGAGGATAGATCGAGTAGGATGGGGACAGTTCGGGAGTTGGAGTCCAGAGATGCGAGCAGTTCTTCATGGGTGTTCAGAAAAGCAGTTTCCGTGCCTCTGGATGAGCGGAATCCAGATTGATGGTCATGGAGACCACCAACAAGTTTGAGGTGAGTTGAGGAAAGGCCAGCTTCTCCACCAGTGATGGAGATAAGGTGGTAGTTGGCTGGACAGGTAGGGTCTGTTGAAGGTTTTTTCAGGAGGGGGCACGCAAGGGAGTGCTTGAGGAAAGAGGGGAAGATCCGGTGGCAAAAGAGTGGTTGCAGAAATCAGCGAGTGCAGCGTCAAGAGAGGCAATGTTGTCCTTGAAGGGTCTGGATGACCAAGGGGAAACCCTTTTGGAAGAGACCTTCATGGAGTGGACAACTCTGGTAACCTCTTCTGGCGTGACAGGGGCAAAGGAGGAGAGGGAGGAAGGAGAAGGGTGAGGGGCCAAGGGAGTGAGGGATGGGTTGGGAAGGTGTGTAATAAGGGTGTTCAGGATGTCCTGAGTTTTGGTGGTGAAGTGTGTCCAGTGTGTTGCAGAAGGCCTGGGAAGGAAGAGGGGAGGAGGGGACTGTGAACAGGTTGGCTAGTTCCCTGAAGATTTTGAAACGTTCAGCCGTGTTGTTTGATGCACCAGATACCCGTGCCTGAATGTGGGCCCTTTTCTTGGCATGGATGGAAAGTCTGTATTACCTTTGGAGCAGGAGGGAGACAAGTTTGTCAAAGGGTGAGTCTGCCGCTTTCTGTTCTACCACTTTGCACATTTGTTTCCTGGCTGCAAGTTTGGAGTCCTACCAGGTGGTACGCTTGGAGGCGGGTTTCAGGCGGATCCTCATGACTGGGGCAAGAATGTAAAGGGTATTGGTGATGGCAAGGTGAGGATTACTAAGAGCAGAGTCGGTGGTAGAATCAGAGGTAGGTGGACGGGGGATGAAGGTGGATGCGAAGGCATCAGCTGACACTTGTTTCATCGGGCAGCGGTTTATGAATGAGTTTGACATGACATTTGGGGGTGCGGTCAGAGGACCAAAAGGACCCAGGTGGGATGAGAGTAGGGAATGATCTGACCAAGAGAGGGGTGACCAGAGGGGGGAGAGAGAGAGAGGTAAAAATGGATGAGTGCGTCCTGAGTGTGTCCAGCCGAGAGGGTTGGACCAGAAGGGAGAGCGGAGAGGGATAGAGAAGTGCCGAGGTCCATGAAGAGAGTGCATGCTGTGACCGGGAGTCATATTGTATGTTGAAATCATCCAAAAGGAGGAGGTTGGAGGTGGTTGAAAGTAAGGAAGGAAGAACAGAAATTAGCCCATTCAGAGAGTTACAGGGTTTTAGCGCCTGGAGGCTGGTAAATGGTAGCAATGGTCAGGGGGCAGGAGGGAGAGATAACCAACTTGCATACCAGGCTCTCAAGGGAACGGGAGAGCTGGGTGAGTAGGTGTCCGGTCAAATGTTCGAATCAAAAAGGATCGAACAACCTTTTGATAGAAAACAAAAGAACCGAAAAAAAGGATCAACATTTTTTAAAACGTATTTATTGATATATTAGCGTGTATATAAATTTGATCCTTTTTTGATGTCTTTTTACTGTCGAGAAAAAGGCATTCAAGCCTTTTGTTTTCAAACCTTTAGCCTAGAACCGGGTGAGTAAGATGGAAGAAGGAACGATTAGGTAAGGAATGAAGTTTCAGGGTGCATATAGTACATGATGAAAAGTCGCGGGCAATGCTGCACTGAGGAAGGAGAAGGGCACTGTTAGTGAAGTCAAGGTGCAAGATAATGGTCTGCGTGAAAGTCACTGCCAAGGGTAAAATACATCATGTACGGCGGTGCAGGAGGACAATGATGAGGGGGTGGTTCAGGCTCATATGCAGGTGCAAGGAGAGGGGGGCAGTGGAGGATACTGAGTAAGGTAATAGAGGAGGACAACCAGGAGTGAAGGAGAGGAATTAAGGTGGGGAGGGTGGCAAGTTATATTGTAAAGTAGCCAGAAGCGGTCACACCAAGAGAGCGTCTGCTTAAGAGGATGTAAGGTGTTGCAGGGCCAAATTGAGGGGGCTTGCATGTGGCACAGAGGGTGGAAAGGCTTAGAATGCGCTGGTGGATCTAAAGGATAGAGTCGTCATGTAGCAGGGTTGGTGTCCGTCCGCTCCCTCCAAGACCCCAACAGGCCCAGACGGGGCAAGGCACTATCCAGAGAGATGGCCCTTTGAGGGGGCCGGCGTTCGCCTGCCGGCTCCCAGGTCTGCTGGGGGAAGTAGTGGTCCCAGCCAATCAGGCGCTCACAGCTCAGGAAGAGCAGACCAGCAGTGAGGAGGGCGATCAAGGCAGCCACGATGAAAGGCCCACTCCATGGATTCTTCTTAGGCTGATCATGAAGCCAACACCAGCACCTTTGCTTAAGAGATGAGGGGAGTGTGAGGAAGTAGCAGAATCAGTCTGGAGCGCCACCAGGGTTGCAGTGTTGTGGCAGGAGGGGTCCAGGTTTGATGGAAGTAAAAACAGTTTGTAAGAAATAAAAAAATAAAAAAATATTTAAAAAAAGAGAGTGATTGGGTTAATTCAGAAGAGGTGTGGATGGTGAAGAAGTAGATAGAGGAGTAGTTGAAGTGAGACAGTAGGGAAGGGGAGGTTGGAGGGAGAGTGATGCATGAGATGAATGGTCAGAGGTGTATTTGAGAAGTCAATGAATGATGGGGATGGGGAAAAAGGAGGTAAGGTGAGTGGAGAGACTGGGTTAGGGCTGGAGAAGGCCTTGGGTTATGGAGAGTGAGAGTAAAGTAAGGTAGACGAGTAGGATGAGCAGAGGCGAGTAAGGAGAGATGAATGGAGGTGCGGTCCTGGTGGCCCACAGAGTGGGGGGTGGTGTTAGCTGTGGCAGGCAGGTTAGATATACATTAGGAGTAAGTGTTGAGTCTCTTGGTCTTTACAGGTCTGAGTGGGATCAAGCAGGGATCAAGGCTTGATTACTCTCTGCTGGTGGTGCAGTAGGCTGATAGTGACTCACCAAGAAAATATTAGATAAGAGGCCAGTAGTAACCAACAACATTAGGAAATAGGCTTGTATTTACAAACAATAATATTTATTGGGCAACCGGGCGGTAGTGGCAGATAATAAACATCATTAGCCATATTATTCGTTTATAGTGATAAACAATAAGAAATTAAGGATCAATATGTCAGCAGCCTCCAACAACATACATTTGTGGTGCTTATGGAAGCAGCTTGGATTGCAGGAGAGGTAAGACCAGACCAAGGCGTGGTGGCATGGGTTCCTAGAGGTTAAACAGAAGTAACCCATGACATTCCTGCCCTTTACAATGCATGCTTGGCATCTGAGATGCTTATAGGTCTACAATATAAGGACTGTGAAGGAGGGTCACGGACCAGGTGACAATCAGGGAGTGACAGACCACTCCTCTAAGAAATACTGTACTTTTGTGGATAGCTTTCCTTGGTTGTCTACTATGTAGGAGGGAAGAGGTGAGGGGTCTTCTAATGTCGATGAGAAAGCCCCTATCTCTGTGTCGATGAGAAAGCCCCTGTCTCTGAATGGCCCAATGTTGAGTGAGGTATTGCAGGCCTCAGAGCAGGTGGAGAAGCTATTCCTTTGTATTGTATACATGATACACGTGATTTTTTCTTTCACAATTTTGAAACTTGTGTCCTCTCTATAGCCATATGACGTAGAAATGGCTTTGCTTCTGGTGGGCTAGTGGCACGCTGTGTCAACCACTACTTTAGCAAAGTGGCACAAATATAAAGGTGTCTAATGAGCATATAGTGTTCCCTACATGTTTTGATAGTCATGTCAATAATTTGCTGTAATGAATTGCTCCAGTGCATTGTTGGTGACCTGCTATCTGAAGTACTGCAATGTTTCATGTACCCCATGGCAGAACAGTCTGTGCATTCTATAACCTTTTTATTTAGCTTCTCCCACACAACTGATCTGTAAAATGCACCATTTGAACTTATTTAAAACAAAAATTCCCCCAGGGAAAATGCACCTGATCATTCATGGTTAAGTCTGGGCCTTCTCACTACCACACATTTCTTGTAAATATCTACAGCCCACGCCTATGCAACAGCCGCATCTGCTATAATGCCACCTTTCTAATGTAAGAAGTTGAGTTTCTATCATAAACTGGTGTGTGAATTGGAATTCTCTGGTATGTACCTTTGATCTTCAGTTAATATTAAAGGCTTATACACCGACGGGGGGTCTTTGTTGCTGGATAATTTCCCTTCACCTCGGGCTATAAATTGCGGGAAGTGTCATTATCCCAGTAGCAGTACAGGTTTTGGAGTTTTGCTGGTAAAGTAAAACATTTTACTTTAGTATAGGTTAAAGTAAATAGGCAGGTGAGATTAAATTACATGTGGTTATTTGTTGTAATATTGAAATAATGCAGTTCTCATAATTAAGCAGGTTCATTTCAAACTTTCTAAAAATCAAAATGGTTGAAAATGAGCATGCATTGGGTGTCATGTAAAAGTAACCAGTTTCTCTATAAGAAAGAAAACGAATGTTCCCCTGTTTTAGCTTTCTCTTTTGTGTGTTAAATAAGTTGTTGCAGCAAATAAAAAGGTCCTCTCAGAGGAATTATCTTGCTGAAAAGAATCTTGCCAGCAGATTGCTTTATTGCTCCCCTGCCAGCTTTCCAAGACAGACTGTTCAGAAGGCAGTCAATACCACTCGGTATTGACTTCACTCTAAACATTCTGATTGGCTGAGAGGTGGTTATTAACGATCTGCATGTGCTAATATGACCTATGAATGCCCGCATTGACTGTGAACCTGGTTATTCTATCTGTAGACTCTGGGATCTTTGTCTAGTGGACCCTCTGTGAAGCGCTAGGAAGTAATTTCACTGCTAGACGTGAACTATGCATACGATTAGGGAACGACTTTATATGTGCTGATTCCCTTTGATATTGTACTTGGAAAAAAAAAACAATGAATCACTGCCAATCATAATGTCAACACGTCAGCTCCCCCGTTGGCATTCTGGAAAAACCGTCAGCCACTTATGCTTTAGGCAGACGGAAACGCTGTGTCACAGACATGTGGCAGATATCCCATACAAAGGGCAGTTAAACCCAATCCAAATGTACCTTGATGCACACTAATTCACATGGGGATAATTGCTTTACACTTTCAGAGCACCTCTTATGTTGCCAGTTCAGAATAACGATGATGTGTTGTATTCCAATGAGTCAGTCATTTGCAGAAGCCATAGGCTATAGCTTACCAGTCTGCTTCCTTCCTGAAATGACAGATCTGTCATTTGACATTCATGTAAAATGTGCTGGTGCCAAGTTAGAATGAGCAGGGGGACTTATGATGTGACACTGTTTATATATAGTTGACAGCAAACGTTGCCTATGAGTCAGGGTTCTGATTTGGAGGAGCATCCCAGTTATTTGGTGAATCAAGGTTTTGGGAGATATTAGATGCAGAATTTCAGCAAAGTGAGATGATTGTAAAGTCTGGATTTTGGAATCAGTGTGCAAAGTGAGATTTGTGTAATCTTTGTTCCTTCTTGTGCAGGATCTACAGGGACAATGTTGCCACGTTGGCATTACACAGTGTGAACATAAGGCGTTCATTTTGCTAAACACTTTGCTTCACTGAATGGACACCTCTTTATACCTTCGTAGATGACATTAGTGCAATGGTGTTTCTATGGATCTTTAACCCCAAATGAAGAGTTGGCAAAAGAACAAATGAAAACGTCGTACATATTGGTGCTGCACAAACACGGGTGGCTAAAATCTGCCGCTACGTGGGATCGATGCACTGACCTTGAAGTGTAGCAGGAAGTAAATCCTACATTTCAAGGTAAAAAATCGGTGGAATTTCTGCAGCGGAATTACCGCTCGTGGTAATTCCACCAAAATCCCCATGGACTCATGTGGACTCTATAAATAGGGATTAACGCTTGCCACCACTCGTAAGGCTGTGGTATGCCGGTTGGCCGAGTGGTGGTAATTCGACAGATATACTGCCATATTACAACCAAACTCGTGAGGGGTTCCAATGTCCCTGGGTTGAGCACTGACTGCTGCTGAGAGATTATACATAAAATAAAAATCTCAATTGCCCCAAAAACCTATCCACCGGCAAACTCTGTCAACATTTACAAATAGTACAAATGTATTGTACAAACGGTAAAGTCGCAGGGAAAATAGGCAGTTGCATGAAAAAGTGCCACTGGCATGCCCCAGAGGAAGAAAAGCAAAATAATGGTTAGCAAGTGCAAAATCAATTGGAGCAGTGGCAGAAGAATGAAATAAGAAATGGAAACAGTCCCGAGTGATAAGGAATGGAGAGTGAGAATATGAAGCGATTAAAAGAAAAAGGAAACGTTTTGGGCCCACCCAACCCATAAAAAAAACTTGTTGGAGGGACCCCTTTGAAAGAATAAATAGAGTGAAATAAATAGAATGCAGAGAATAGCAGCTGGGTTGGCAATGAAGAAGGGCAGAGGTTGGACTCAGAAACACAACAGGACGATTAAGCACCTGCTAAAGGTAGCAGAGATACTTGGAGGAATGAAGAGGTAGTACAAAAACACTAAGGCCCATAACAAAAAAAGCAACACTGTGGAAACAGAAAAACTGATATGAGGCCGGGAAGCCCAAAGGAAACACACCAACACAGGTTACAAAGGACATACAAAGCGCTTTATTCAAAGTTACAACAATTACCAAAAGTCAATTGACATACGGATAGCTATTCGGCCCTCAGAGTAACAGAACGAACCATCAACGGTAGTTCGCCGTGTTAGTGTGAGAGACTGAACATCGGGATACTTGGGTTTTTATACTTTTTATCCAGCCTTGGCCAACCCCCTCGCGGGTTAAACATTCTCAGAACCAAACCTAGGGTTCGTAGCCAGGTCAATCCCATAATGTATGCATTTTGATCAGTTCCGCTGATACAGTTGTTCATTTACACATAGGTCAGGGAGAGGACAAGGTCTCAGTTCGCGACCCTAACAAGTGGCCTGCGGGCATATTACTTATTCATGTGTGCGGAGGTCACAACGGCCAGAATCCCACTCGAAATGTCATTCGGCTTCCATTTTGTTGTTCAGGGTGACTTCCACACTGCAAGAGTACCTAAAATGGTGGCTCAATCCAAGATGGCGATTTGCACAATACATTAAGGTCAAGACCTTGCCGCGGAATCTATGTACACAATGTTTTTAGACAACTTGGCGTAGGCCAACATACATTCAAACAATGCGATAGGAGGTACAATATTATTTCGATTTCCACAGACCCTCCTTTTGGCCTATGCCAAGTGCTAAACATCATCTCTAATACTTTCGAAACTGACTCCAGGTATTATCATCCATAGGTTCTGCATCATTGTCTGTAATGTCTATAGCCATAAGGTCGTTCATAAGAACCTCTTGTAACATGAATTCTTTAGATGCTGTACCTGGGGTATATATTTTATGCCCTATTGCGCTCACTGCTTGAGCACAACACCCCCCTATTATTCCACATATACTTGGGAGGCATTGAAAACAACAACAAAGGAATAACAGGATCCCTAAAATAACCAGAATGACGGAAAGCACCTTCCAACCCCAAGATCGCAAAGAATCCCAAAACCAAGTACTAAGGTTCCAGTCTCCTACAGGGATATGGACTTCAGAACTGAGAGTATGCAAGTTCTGAATTGCTTTAAAAATTGTTGGTGAGGAGTCTGGTACGAAAACACAACAAGCGGACCCCACTAATTTGCATACTCCACCTCGTTCTGCCAAGATGACATCTAATGCCATCCGATTTTGAAGTGCTACCAATCTTATCGCCTTTTGCTCTAAGGTCATATTGTAGAGTATGTCCGTGGTCCGGTTGATCGTTCTCTCCAATACCCTTGCTAATCCCCTAATATTCTCTGAGTTTGCTATTTGTCCCCAAAAGGGCACAACTGATTTGGCTATGTCCCCAAATACTTGCCCAGGGGTATCTCCATTGTGTTCTCGCCGTGGGCGAGCCTTAGAAACCTCCAAGGTACTAGCTACAAATACCCCGGGTAACAATATTCCTAAATAACAGGTCCCCTGCCAATCCTTGGGCAACCAGGGAAATGCTAAACTACCACAAACAAAGTAAACAGGCCCTCCTACATACAGAGGCCTGTTTTCCCCAGTCAAATTTAGAATGTTTTTACAAGTTTCAAAATCTCCCATTGGCCTAGTGCCATTTCTCTGTACACAGAAGGGAACCGAGTCAGGACTATGATTTACAGAATAAGAAGGAGGTACAGCGTCCTTATTGCCTATCAGAGCCATTTTAAAGGAAATCAGAGTTTGGAAAGGAAGAGATAGTTTGTCAGACGGCCTAATAGAAGCGACGTTAGGTTTACTTCTATTTGCGAAAAGCGAGCATCCCAGGGGAGTTAATTCACGTTTTGAAAAGTCATTTAAATTAGTTCCATCAAAGTTCCCTGAGATGCTATCATTCCGTCGGCCAAAGAATAGTGCTCTAAGAGAGGCATAGCAAGAAGTCGTTAAAGGTAGAGGATGTATATACCATCCCAGTCCCTTGTTCCCATGTTGCGGTAAGTGAGTACAAATCCAACAATTACTCTTTTTAAAAATGGCATGAGTAGCATTCATTACTATCATCAGAGTATTATTATGATACTTCTGTCTATGTTGGGAGTCTCTAGGGGACAGAGTGTGAAGGTGTACAGAGGGAGTCAAAACAGTTGGTACGATCTTGGTCGGTAATAAAGGTTTCAAAGGATATACTTCTTCGAAATACCAAAGTCCTACAGCAGCAGTTGCAAAAATAACAATAATCAAAATCAAAACACAACAGTACGTTTTCGGGGCCCAGGCACATTGTTCATTGTTCGATTTGGTCACCCCCTTATCTAAAAGTCCAGTGCAGGGAGCAGCGGTGAAGGTGGCAGGCATCGTAATTCCTTGATCGACGGCCCCAATGTTCATTGCTGGCGACACTACGGTCGCGTGATTTCTTAGTCCTTTCCAACCCCAGCCAGCAGAATCCCTTTTTTGTTCAACAAAACAAAACAATTTTCCGATCACTTCCTTTTCCAGATGCACGACACTCGTGCCGTAGTTCTATTTGCGTGGTCGAAGGTTGTACCTGATGGTACCCAAATTTGTGTGGTTCAGAAGCAAAGTATCGTCACTTCCTGAGGGAAGCGACGTGTCGGTGGCGACGGAAGTCGCAGAGTACGAAACAGTGTTTTCCGGAAGTGATTTTTCAAGAGAGTGTGGAGACGAAATGGACTGTTCCCCAAGCTCCACGGGCTCAGAGAAATTCTCCGACACACTCGCAGCGCTGTTTGCTACTCCAAGATCAGAGACTGTAGCATCAGCGAGGGGTTCTGCTTCTTCTGTAACGTGTGGCGTCGGGTGAGGAAGTTTCTTGACGTGCGTCGCGTGAATCCAGTTCTTCTTTCCAGCCACCCGCACTGCTGTCCTGGTGACCAATAATACCTGGTGGGGTCCCCGCCAGCGAGGCGTGAGACAGGAAGACCTCTCGTAGGCCTTCACGAGGACCCAACTTCCGGGCAGTATATCGTGTCCTGGGCCCGTGAACCGTACAGGTAAAGCAGCATGCACCTGGTGGTAGATGAAATACAGGTTTTTAGTTAACTGGTTACAGTAGTCTACAAGCAATACATTCTCCACCTCCCTCAGGGCTTTAGGTTTCGGGAGACCCCAAATGTTAGCAGGCCTCCCCATCACTACCTCAAATGGAGAAAGCCCAGTTCTAGTCTGAGGTGTGGTACGCATAGCTAATAACACAATAGGCAAGGCATCTGGCCATTTCAGTTTGGTATCAGCACATGTTTTTGCAAGTTTATTCTTTAAAATACTGTTGTGTCTTTCTACCAACCCAGCACTTTGAGGATGTCTAGCTGAATGAAATTGTTTCTCAATACCTAGGGCTGTACAAATTTGCAAAATTACTGCTGCGATAAAGTGAGGACCATTGTCCGACCAGATTATCCTCGGGAGCCCAAATCGAGGAAAGAATTCTTTTACCATAATCTTTGCAGTGGTCATGGCGGTAGCATCTTTGACGGGGAAAGCCTCGACCCATTTACTAAAGGAACAAATAATGACAAGAACATATTTCAAATTATTACATCGCTCCATTTCAATAAAATCAAAGTGAATGACCTCAAAAGGGACAGAGGGGGGCCCGAAACTCCCCCTTGGGGTCACTGTCCCTTTACCCACATTGTGCTGTAGGCAGATCATGCAGTTCTGAACGTGCCTCTTTGCAGTTTCCAGAATTTTGTCATTTACCCAAACCTGTTCTAACATTTTCGTGATCTGCTGGGCACACACATGTGTGGGACCGTGTGCCATCGTAACCATCGCCAATACATAAGAATCAGGAAGCAACCATTTCCCTTCGGATGTATCCACCCAACACCCTTCGTCATCCAGTTTCCCCTCTCCTCCAGCCCACTTTCTAGATTCTTCCATCGTGGCATCAGTCTGAATATCTCGCACAGACCCAATACCTTCATCCGTTATGCAAACGTCTCTCATTTCCCTCGAGGTATACATGTCCGTGCTAAGGTCTGTGGCCGTTTGTCTGGCTATCAAATCTGCAAAAGCGTTCCCTTTGCCCACATCATCTATGACCTTGCTATGTGCTGCACATTTCATGATCGCTAACCGTTTAGGGAGTGAGAGGGCCGAAAGTAATTGCACTATCAAAGGGCCATGCTGAATCTTGGTCCCATGTGAGGTCAGGAACCCTCTTTCCGACCAAAGCTTTCCGAAGTTGTGAGCCACCCCAAATGCGTACTGGCTATCGGTATATATATTTACTCTTCGCCCTTGGGAAAGTTCACAAGCTCGGGTCAACGCTATAATCTCTGCGGCCTGCACGGAGTTATGCGAAATTCTCTTAGTTTCAACAATCTTGTTCAATGTAGTAACTGCATAAGCAGCTGTAGATGTACCATTCGAAAGTTTGAAGCAGGAGCCATCACAAAACAGCTCCCCTTCTGCATTATCCAAAGGAGTATCTATGAGATCTATCCTGCCCTTCGTTTCTTGCTCGGTGGTATACAGGCAGTCATGTGATTCTTCGTCACCGCAAACAGTGTTTTGCGGGAAAGGTAAGAGTTCAGCCGGATTGAGAACACAACACCTCTTAATTTGGATATGAGGGGCAAACAGAATCAGTTCATACCTTGTTAACCGTGCAGAGGTGAGGTGTTGCGTTTGGGTTTTGTTCAATAGGATATCAACAGAGTGAGGTACCATCAAAATCAAATCATGGCCTAGGACCATTCCCTCACTCTGTTTTACAGACGCGGCAGCAGCAGCAACAGCGCGCAAACATCTTGGCAAAGCGCATGCGACAGGATCAAGGGCGGAGGAGTAGTAGCCGCACGGCCTATTCTTCCCTCCGTGTTCCTGTGTTAACACAGCCAAAGCACATCCATCACATTCATGCACAAACAACACCAAGGCCTTGTAATAATTTGGAGTACCCAGAACTGGTGCCGAACACGCGCGGTTTTGAGAAGCTCAAATGATCGTTGATGTTCCGATTCCCATGGCAGTGGCAGAGAAATGCCCTTCTTCGTCAAAGCCAACACCGGTTTTACCACTAGTGCGAAATTCAGGATCCACAACCTACAGTAGGACGCCATCCCTATCAGGGCTCTGACTTCCTTCTGCGTTTTTGGAACAGACATGCCAGAAATGTGTTTTATTCTTTCAAGTGTCAATCTTCTCCCCTCCTTTGACAGGAGGTAGCCTAGATAGGCAACCTCCTGACAACAATATTGAAATTTTTTAAGCAAAGCTTTGTGACCATTTTTAGCTAGATGAACAAGCAACAGTATAGTGCCTTCTTTACAGGCTTTCTCAGAATCTGCAGCCAAAAGTAAATCGTCAACATATTGAAGCAGCGTGCAAGTAGGTGGCAATTCAAGGGTGTCGAGCTGCTCCTTTAAGGCTCTACTATAAATACTAGGACTTTCAGTATACCCTTGAGGTGCCCTTGTAAATGTAAATGAGCGTCCCCCCAAGGTGAACGCAAACAGATATCTGCTTTCTTTATGTGTAGGGATACTAAAGAAAGCGTTTTTCAGATCCACAACACTAAAGTGCGTAGCCGTAGCAGGGATCATTGTTAATATCGTCGTCACATCAGGCACAATTGGAAATTGTGGGGCGACCACTCGGTTAATGGCACGAAGATCGATTATAAACCGGTATGGAATTGCATTGTCGCCTTTCTTATATACGGGTAAGATCGGACTGTTACACAAACTACCTGTAATCTCTTCGATCACCCCAGGATGTACAAAATCGGAGACAATGCATTTCAAAGCACGTTCGCCTTCAGCTGATATTTTATACTGCGGAATGCGTGGCAGTTTCACCCCATGTTTCAGGACTATTTTAACGGGCTCAATATGTAATACTCCGACATCATTGTCGTCCACCGCCCATAAACATTTCGGGACAATGCTAAACTCGGGAGGTAAAGGTCGAATCAAGAACTGTGAATTAGGAAGTTGCTGTGGTGAAACCGTTAGCCGTATTCCATCCGAAGAACAATGAATTACTGCGTTCAATTTCTTTAACAAATTCAACCCCAGCAAATTCTCTCCACAGTTTGAAGTGAGAAGAAAAGGGCAATGGTCCATGAAGGGACCCAAAGAAATGGATACCGGCGCAGAAACCGGACAGACAGTTGGTATACCAGAAAACCCTAAGGAAACATTTGTTTGCCCTGACAGTGGGATGTTTGGAACCCTGGAATGATCAATGGAGCACTTCTGTGCTCCAGTGTCAATCAAAAACTGGTGTTTCCTATTCCCCACTAATAATTCAACGTAGGGGCCTTTTTGATTAACGGGAATAGGCAAAGGTTCCAAACCCTGCTTCGGGCAATCCTAATAAAATAGAGCCTCATCAGAAGGAAGCTCTTCAGAAAGGTAGGCAGCAGAAGGGTGATCAAATATGTTTCTCGAGTCCATACTCGAGGTCTGATTTTCCCGTGAAAAAGGTTGCTGAGAATCTTGCAAAAGTTGACCTCTGTCAGGGCCCCCCACTCCAGGAAGGCCCCTAGGTCGTCTACCCATACCCCCAAAAGCACTGCTTGACCTCTGGCGAAGGACAGGGCACTGTGCTCGCCAATGACCTATCTGGCGGCAATAAGCACATTGATTAATATTCACAGTACTCAGAGGAGCATTTCCTTTTGGAACGTACTGACCTTTAGTCTGTGTCATACCTCCTCTGGGGTTTCTAACAATTTGCTGCAGTAATACTTTGGTTTTCAAATCACCCTTTCTCTTTTCGATTTTCTCCTTTTCACTATTAACACGGTTCTCATAATACTGAGCCATGTGCAAAACCTCCGATTGAGATTTTGCCTGCCAAGCGCTCTCAGAGGACATAATTTGTGACTGGATGTCAGGTAACAATCCACGTACAAATTTGTCCACGAACAACCTCTTCCCCGACTCTGTACCTAAATCCTGTCCACTGAAGTCAGAAAATACCTGCTCGAATCTATTGAAAAATTCGGTGGCGCCTTCAGTTTTCCCTTGGACACAGGCCGTAAGCTTGTCCCAAATAATCCTTTTTTCTGGGATTATAGTCTTTAGTTTAGCGACAATCCTATCAGATAAAGTAAGTATTACCTGTGGCGGTTTTTCACCAGCTGGTCTTTCTCCATCCATTCTAATCAGATTTGCCCACGTATCCCCCAGCCCTGGCAAATCGTCTATTGTCCGAACCTGTTTCCATACATCTACGGGTAGGAGCACAGGAAATAACAAGTCAATGTCACTCAAGGTGAACACAGAGGACTGTAGAACGGACTCTATTTCTTTGTAAAATCCCGTCGGGTTTTTCCTAATATCGGGAACTGATTGTCTAATTGTGTTCACTTCCTGTCGTGAAAACGGGATGTGAACGAATTGCGATACATAATGGGCAGGGATATCCACCGCGGGGGCACCAGTCGCCGCGTTGGCGGGGATCTCAACTTTTGGGACAAAAGTCGGAGGAACCTCTCTCATAGGCAACTGAGATATAGGTACCTCCGGCCGCTTACTAAGCAATAGAGCCAGGTCGAGCGCTAAGGCAGCTGTAGAAGTGTCGGGCGAAAAAGCCCTTTTACAAATCCCCAATAATTCTATGGGGCAGCTAACCATCTTCCTTACACATTCCTCTTGTAGATGCTGTACCATCACCTGAATTACTTTTCTTTGCATCTCTACTGTATACTGACTATATGTGTCATACACTTCGTCTGGCGGTATCAATGAATCTGAGATCCATCGAACCGCATCTTTGGTACAAATTCGTACTTCCTCAGGTGCCGCTCTTCGGCATGGAAGGAACCGTTTCTGTACATATATTCTATCGTCTACATCATCCTCATCTCGTGATTTTTCAAAGTCTTTCCTAAACTCAAACAATCTTTCAACATGTCCATATACTTTCTGCTATGTGTCCCTCGAAAGTGCCAAAGCATTCAGATCTCTCACTCCTTGTGGAAGATCCGAATTTTGTAATCTACCCCACATCACACACAAATGAGTCCCCAAACCTTCGATAAAAACATTTTTCTCGGGAAAACTATTCAAATTAGATAATGTAGAAAAAACATTAGCTTGATCACCATTCTCCATACAATGCTTAGCCCATGCAAACAATTCCTATTTCCTGTCTGCAGAAACAGTACTACGAGTCACAATCTTTGACCCTGCACCTGGATCGACTCCAATCAATACGGGGCCACTCGGAAGCGGAGGTATAGGTAAACTTAACAAAGGTACAGGGGGAAGGGGCGGTGCGATAGGCGGAGGAACAACAACTAAAGGACTAGAAACAATAGGCTGTACAGGGGGAACAGGAATAGCAACAGGAACAACAGCAGGAATGGGCAGAGTGCCCAAGACAGGAGCATACGGAGGTGGCGCTGAGGCATCGGGCCTGCGTTCATTTAATAACTTCTCAATAAATTCCTCAGAAACATGGAAATCTTTAGAGGGGTAAATTTTCTGGACCCCGAGTGAAAAGGCTCTATCCATATTTGTAACTAATTCTGACCGCTTTTCTTTATCATACAATAATACTTTTTCAGCGTTTGTTTTATGACGACGTGCATGTTTATCCCTACTTTTAAGCTGCTGCAATGCTTCTTTCTTCCAATTTTGTAACACATCAAAGGCTGCTGGTCTAGCCTTTTTCTTTAACAAGATCGATTCTAAATATTCAATACGGGGGATCTCAAAACTACCATTGATTGGCCACTGAAATTCGGAGGCATGTCTGGTCTGTCTGTGCCAAATATCATTAAATATGATACTACCAATGCCATACTTACAGTACATAGTACACGCCGGCGACCCCTCCTGTGGTGCCGGACGGCTAAATTCCAAAGATTGTCGATCGCTGCGGAACAGAGCCCAAAACAGCTAGACAATTTCCCAGGCATTTCTCAAAAAATTGGTGTTACCTGGTCCAATAATTGTGTCTGCAGATACAATACGCCAAATTCAAATTGTCAGGGTTAAATTAAGAGCCGGGTCACGACTGCACCTGACCAAACCTAAGGAGGACCGTACGGTTTACAAAGGATTTACCTAACGAATTTTACCTTGCGTTTGGTGGTTTCGGCAAATCTGCCTGCCTCAAAAATTGGACCCTCGTCAAGATGCCGTGTCAGACCACACGACTATTGTCCAAGGATCGGATCGTGCAGCGCTGCCGAGGTATCGCGTCTCGATCGGTCGGGCCCGCAGAATCACACCGTCTGATCCCGGTTCGATAGTCTGCGTCAACCTTCAATGATCCGGCATCAATCTTGAGGGTCCCTGTTCGGGCGCCAACTGTGGAAACAGAAAAACTGATATGAGGCCGGGAAGCCCAAAGGAAACACACCAACACAGGTTACAAAGGACATACAAAGCGCTTTATTCAAAGTTACAACAATTACCAAAAGTCAATTGACATACGGATAGCTATTCGGCCCTCAGAGTAACAGAACAAACCATCAACGGTAGTTCGCCGTGTTAGTGTGAGAGACCGAACATCGGGATACTTGGGTTTTTATACTTTTTATCCAGCCTTGGCCAACCCCCTCGCGGGTTAACCATTCTCAGAACCAAACCTAGGGTTCGTAGCCAGGTCAATCCCATAATGTATGCATTTTGATCAATTCCGCTGATACAGTTGTTCATTTACACATAGGTCAGGGAGAGGACAAGGTCTCAGTTCGCGACCCTAACAAGTGGCCTGCGGGCATATTACTTATTCATGTGTGCGGAGGTCACAACGGCCAGAATCCCACTCGAAATGTCATTCGGCTTCCATTTTGTTGTTCAGGGTGACTTCCACACTGCAAGAGTACCTAAAATGGCGGCTCAATCCAAGATGGCGATTTGCACAATACATTAAGGTCAAGACCTTGCCGCGGAATCTATGTACACGATGTTTTTAGACAACTTGGCGTAGGCCAACATACATTCAAACAATGCGATAGGAGGTACAATATTATTTCGATTTCCACAACACAACCTCAAGAGAACAACTGAAACTAAAGCGATTCTGCAGTGGATTTTGTGCACTATACACACAACTTTTTCCATTCTTCAGTCAATAAGGTTCGGCAGACATGTTGGTGGCGGAGCTGAAATCTAGTAAAAGTACATTTGGCATGGACACGTAGATCCTGCTACTAGAGGAGAGGGCCCCTGGGTTCCTGGATGCAGAGCACATCTGATCATTTTCAACGTGTGTTGGCCCCCAAAACAGCAATCAAAATGTGTCCATACCCAGACGTGGCAGTTTGCCTTCGCATTTTCACTGAGCTGCCACGACTGTGCTTTGTCACCCAAAGATGAATCTTGTATAGTGCTATATTATGGTGCAGTGATCTGATTCTGGGAACCATTCTATCCAATATGGGTTTACAGAAGAAACCTCAAAGGTTTTCATAATAAAAACTAATGTTGATGTTTATTTCTTGATCGTGGTGCTGCCTTTTGGGTGAATGATCATCATTGAGTGCCATCATGCTAAACTAGCAAACCCTGCATTCTGTGCCACTATTAACACTTGCAAAAGTACTGTGAGTAACAAATGGCAAAGTAGAACAGAGATATAAAGCTGATATACTGATTAAAGCAAATTCTTGCCCTAAGGGTTTAAACTTATCATCACCCCCACCACTCTTTACATGGGCTTTATGATCTGCATGGCGTAAAGTGATTTTAAGTTCTTCCATTGCAGTTGTTCCCTACAGTTTATGGCATCACGTTCTTAAAATCCTGCTGTTTTTATTGCCCGATGAAGTGCTTCTTAAGTGATGCTTTGGCTGCAATCTATTGGTGATGCTGACCGTACACAATCTTACGTTATGCTGTTTCTCATTCATCCATTGGGTTGCTTCTTGCCATTGAATGGTGCCCAAACACCTGTGCCTTCATTGGATATCAACAGGGTGGAGTGAGTAGGAGGAAAGTGTCAAATAGGCGTTCATTCAAGCAGTAAGGCATTCAGTTGTCCAATAGCTCCGGATGTCTGTGGTTGAGGCAGCTTTGACTTACAGATTGCTTGCTTGATTTAATCGATTTATGAGCAAAGGTTCAAGTCTACGGCTAGCCAATCAAATGGGCGAGTGCCTCATAAATTGGTTGACCCAGATCGATTGGTCGCAGTACTCATTGCCCCCACTCCTGTCACTTGTGTTTTTTTTAATGTTTACATACTTTTATGGATAATTCACACAGTGGGCCATAACAGCATATGGACACACTAATGTACAGAATGAACATGTGATCAGCATGCTTTCTTCTGGGCTGGAGCACGGATCCCCACTCTCCACTCTCCAACAATGCTTTAATGAGGGAACCCGTTTTTGTGTGATAATGCCATGGATCAACGATGAAATCCTTTGGAGGAAGTCAGGTCAGGTGGTGATGAATACAACTGTATGACCAGGGATAAAAGAAAACAACAACATGATAAAGGAAACAGGTGATTTACAAAGGTTACATGAATCTGGAGAGCCAAGTGCTTCAAACAACAGAGGACTATCTGAATATACAGCATTATGCATGCACTGCGTTAAGAGCATACATCTCGCTTAGGGCAAATAACTGACAGAAGCTACATGCACCAGCATGAACTGTTAATAGCAAAAAACCCATGGTGGGAACATATGTGGTAGTGACTACATATGTGAACATACACTGTGTTAAGAACACAACATTCGCTGTGGGTGCATATCAGGCAGTGACTACACGTCCAAGCATGCACTGCGTTAAGAGCACACAACTCACTGTGGGCGCATATCTGGCAGCTACTGTACATGCCAGCATGCACTGAGTTAAGAGCACACAACTCACTGTGGGCGCCTATCTGGCAGCTACTGTACAACCCAGCGTGCACTGCGTTAGTAGCTCAAAACTCACTGGGTGCATAGTTGGAAGAGACTACGTGTCCAAACATACACTGGGTTAAGAGAGAAACACTTGTTGAGGGTGAATATCTAGCAGTGAGCACATGTCCAATCATTTGTTGTGTTTAGAGCACAAAACTCACCTGTGTGTGCATATCTTACAGCGACCACACCTCGGAGCATCTACTGCATCAAAAGCACAATCTGTCGGAGCATATTGGGTCAACACTACATATCCAAGTATTCACTACTTTAATAGCACAAAACGAGCTGTCAGCACATATCTAGCAGATACCACACTCTCTCGTCGCTGTTCCCTGAACCAGAGACACCCCCCTCATGCATACTGTACTCAACATTGATGGAAGCCTCACCCTGCTGTGTTCCATTTCCACCCCAATGCCCAACATGCACAATAGACATTGGCTTCCTCAAGTGCTTAGAAATATGAATGCCTTCAGCTGCTTACCTATCCTCTTGTCACCTTAATGAAGGATCTGATCTCTAAAGGTGTGTGGGTTCCTCAAGGGAAAGAGAGGAGCGGAAGTCAATGCTGCCACAATATACTGTTTACAGAACTACATCTCTCCAAATTTCACTACAATAATTACTTGTTCAAAAGCTTGACATCCTTTGTTTCGGGGTGTACTTTCCCACTGGTGTGGTAGTAGATTTTGTATGACATTATAGAAATCCCAGATCTTAGCCAGGTGTGGATCTTAGGCGAATGATGACCCTTGCTCCATATAGTTCCTTCAGCTTCTCGATCTCTATTGGAGTGATGAGCTTAGCCATTGCAGGACGAGCAATAGGAGCAGGAACAGCCATAATTACACTCCAATACAGTACCAATGAATAACTGTACCAGGTGGCCTTAAAAATGGGTTGCATACACAAGGGGAAGCCAGGTGTGTGAGAATGAAAGAATCTGCTGGACCTTTACTTGATGGAGCACCACATAAAGATGAGCCATGTACACATGGCTCCACCATTAAACCCAACATTAACAGGTACAATTAATTATTTATTACTGCTTTACCCTAGACTGAATCATTCCAGGGAGTGTCCCTGGAGTTGCCCCTGGCTGTGAGGCACCCTAGTGTGTACAGCTCTATACTGTCTACAACAAAGGTCTGTGCTGGCCAAAACACTCTTCAAGGTATAGAAAAATAACGTCCACTTCAAAGGCTCCCAGGAACACAACCGGCAGATAACATTTCCGTTTAACAGAGACAAAGCAGTACACTTGTACATTGTCTGCCTTAGCCCTTCATCTCCCGAAGACACGACAATTAAATAACATTTGGTATCATCGAGGTTTGTAATTTCATCCAGCGTCCCATGTTCCCCTGTATGGTACCACAGTAGCTTCGCGCTTGGTCAGTGGTTTTTAAATTGATCATGAAAAGAGATATACTCTGTGTATCTGTGTACCCTACTGTACTGTGCTGTGTACATGGAGAAGGAGCTGTGGACAATACCCTGCTGTGCATTGTGCCTGCATTACAGTACTCTTTCCCAACATAACACAATTATAACTTGTCACCGATGCAAAGGGGTGCTTTATCCTACTTGCGACACAGCTCTGCAACGCACAATATAGTGTCTGTTGCCCCTAGTTAATAAAGAATGAATAGTGTATATCAGCGAATTTAGGTGGCAACCCATGGTGAGAGGGGAGAGATGTATGCACTTTTGCCACAGGCCTATTGTTAATAGTTAAAAAAAAAAAAAGAAAGTCAAAATGAAAGTCAGTTAGCAGCAACTCGATGATGCAAGGGATCTCGTTCAGGGTCAAGATGGCTGCAAAATATCAGCCAAAATTACAAATGGCGATAATGCCAGTTGTAAGTCGTTCATACAATCTGGTTTTCTTGGTTGCATTCTGGTATTAGAAGTTTTTCTTTTCCTGTTATAAGTGTAGGTCAATGTTTTACCATTCAAATAAGATGGGTATGAGTATTTATGCTGTCCTAAGCAAAGTGACATTTTTTTCACCAGCTTCTTTTACAATGAGGACACACTTGATGGTTTACTAGCTGGGAAAATGCTACCCACAAAGCACCCCTCTGAAGATGGGGCCTGTGACCAGTCAATCAGAACTAACACACAACCTGTAGAATGGAAAATGGTTGAATCGTATAAGTCTAAAAACACAACATATTCATAAGGATTTGAGACTCATTCTGTTAGTCCACAGAAAACCGTCCTTTCATGCTATACTCTCTAACACTGGATTCCTCCCGGGTGGTTGCACCATGCTGTCTTCACAGTCTTTAGTGCGTCATAGACCCTTCTTTCTGGATGTGGCCCTGCTGTTGGGTTTTACGGTGCAGGTTCCACACCTTTGCTTTGGTTCCCCACGTCATGGGTTCACAATGCAATATTCAAGGAGATTTGTTCATCTTCCTTCTCGATACACAAGTTAAATATATCAGTGGATGGCTACTAGGTTGCCTCAAGCATGGCTTGGCATCTCCAGAGCCCCACAACTACCAACACGGAGCTGGCCAATTAGTTCCCACTCCTATGTAGGGCTGTCTGGCACCAGCTCATCTCCCTTTACTGTCCACCATCATGCCAAAGACTTGTAGCTATGGTGAAAGCCTCTCCTGACATCTCTCGCCTCTGTTCCTTTCCTTGTCCTTGACACTTCAAGGCATACTCGCACCTCCACCACTAGATGTCATGTTTCCATCACTTGGTTCTGTAGTTTACCCCATTTTTGATTATTCCATTTCACTTGATCCTCCTCCTCCACCCTAATACGGCTTCTACGTCCTACCTATGTTCACCTCCTTCTTATTGGGGGTCCCCCATCTTGTCTGTATAGGTATTCTTTCCATTCTCCCTACTAAGGACTTCCTTCTCCTTTATGCTGGTATTTTCCTCCTCCTCCTCCTCCTACTCTTCCTCCTCCTTACCTGTGTATCAGGCTACCTTCTAACTTATGATCTCTGCCTACTCATCTCAACTGATATCCGCCTTCTCGGCCACTATGTTGCTCTCCACTACCCCTCTAATATTCTTCTGCTACTCTCAACTGTTCACTTCTTCCTACTCTCCAATATTCTCGTCCTTCTCCTTGCTTTTACCTCATTTAAATATTTTGTCATCTCTTGCTCCGATCGGTCTCACAAACTCTTTCCATGTATTCTTCCTCTCCTCTCATTCTCTCGTTAGGCTCCTGGCTCTAACTACCATCTCCCCATGTCTCCTGTCACTCGTTCGTCATCTTCCAACCCTCTACCTCCGATTGCTTGCTTTATTTCCAAACTCCTACGTCTGCCTGGGATGCTTCTTTATTTCCTGGGCTGTTCCCTTAGGAAAGTTGCCCACTGTATGATTCTGAACTGTGGGTAATCTTTGTTACAAGTTTGTGATTGAGTTACCTTAGATCTGGGGAAGTATTGAACCAGGTTTGATTTGCTTAGTCCCGCCCCTCATCCTTATGGGGTCTAAGCATTCTTAAATACCAATCACCATATTAGAATGCCAAACAGCATGTGCATGGCAGAGGTTTTAGCTGCCAATGATGAACACTGAGGTTACACTACCCGCTCCCCTGCCAGCACTGCTGTAATCAGTAAGTCCTATGTCACCCTCCTAAATCTGTTTGTAATTGCAGTGAGCTAGTGCTGACTTATTTTCCTATGGCTTCATTCCATCTGTGTGGGGCTGTTCCTGGGATCATCCCACAAAGGATTGTTTGTCTCTATGCTAGGGAGTTAAATGGCAGCAGCTGGCCCTGTGGCTACCCTACTCTTTACCTTAAGAGTTGGAGTGGGGAGCTTTGTCAAAGGCCCTAGGCAGTTGCTGATAATTTCCTTATTTTAGCACCTTCTTTGAATAGAAAGTAAAATACTCAGATATATTTACACCTGGCACAGGACACCTTCAAAAATGTCAGCTGCTTGACTAGCATTTCTTCCACATGATTTTGGGATCAACAGCTTCTTGAAGGGTGAAAATATTGGTAGATAAATTCTTGTGTATTTAGTTGCAACCGATAAAATATTGTCTAAAATGTGAATTTCCTGCAGTATTATTAATAGGAAAAACGTAATTCTGATTCCGATTATGATAGAGTGGTTATTCCAAAATGTAGGTGTTTAGACTGAGAAAGAGTGTTGTATTGCATTGCTGTGTTGTATTACATAGCATAATCTTGTCTCAGGATCCACCAGACACTTCACGTTTCACAGCAATAGAGATATTTTTTTTTAAATTAAGGCATTATGATATGAGAATTTATAATGCGCACATTCATCCGGAGGCATCTTGGCATGAGGTTATACACAGTAAAGCGACAACAATCCCAAGGTTCAGCAGAAAAGCACAGTTTTGAGAAGGCAACAAAAATGCTAGTGATTTTCCATCTGTGTCAGTTTCAGCAGAAGACCGTTCCATAATTTACCTGCTGCCACGGAAATAGCTCGTCCATCAACTCTCTGGAGACGGAATTTAGGAATCTGGAGCAGGCGGTCGTTACTAGAACAAAGAACCCAACGGGGAATGTAGGGTTGGAACTTATCCCGAAGGAAGTCCGCCCCTACCTGATAGTAGACCCGATTGACCAGACAAAGAGATTTGAAAGCTATTCTATGTTTCACAGGAAGCCAGTGAAAAGATTGCAGCACTGGACTAATATGTGAGCCATATGTCATAGCAGTGGCTGTCCGAGCAGCCAGTTTCTGCAACAATTGGAGCTGGTGAATCAAGCCACCGAGTTGGGCCAAATATAAGGCATTGTAATATTCAAGTCTGATGGAAATAAGAGAGACAACAACTAAAGGCCAAAGCGAGGAGGGTAGGAAGGGCAAGAATTTTCCGTAGAACCCTCAACAGGAAGTGCCTAGTTTGACATACTGCACTTACCTGTGAAGCCATGGACCAAGAAGCAGACAAATAGACCCCACAATTTTTCACCACTGTCACTGGAGTATGGAAAACACCCAGTGAATTTGGTCAGAAAGAAGAAGATCAGGAGGCAGATACACAAGAAGCACCTAAAACCAGGACCTCTATCTTGTCCCCATTAGGTTTCAGCCAATTGGCGCTCATCCAATCTCCCACTGCTGGAAGGCAGTAATTTACACAGGACAACACATTGCTCTGGTCCTGATCTAAATGGACCAGGTTCTGAATGTCATCCGCGTATGAGTAACACCTGAAAACATGGGAGCGGTTGAGGGCAACCAAAGGCTGAATATAGCTGTTAAATAACATCGGCGACAAGGCGGAACACTGGGGAACACCACAAGACAAGGAGTGTGAAGATGAGAAAAAAGGAGGAAAAGATACTGTTTGGCTCCTGTCAGTCAGAAATTAGGCAAACCACTCCAGGACAGGCCCCGAGATGCCAATGGAGGCCACGCGGGAAAGGAGTAGGAAGTGGTCAACAGTGCTGAAGGCTGCTGATTGATTGAGTAAAATCAGGGCCCCCACTTCCCCTCCATCAACCAGCCTGGCCATGTCATCCATTACTGAAACTAAGACACTTTCAGTACCCCTCCCGGGCCAGAAACCAGACTGAAAGGGGTCAAGCACAGAGTGAACCTGAAGTCATTGCCCTCCTCAACATCATTTAACCTTTGAATTGCAAAAGGGATGCCTGTCCGGATGCGCTTATTAAAGAATGTGCCCCCACCCTTGCCCCCTTCATCACTGCATTCATTAATGCATCCTTCCAGTCTGGCCAAGTCCCAACTGGACTCAAGGAAGCCTGGGTACGACCGCTCCTTAAGAAACCCTCCCTCGACCCAGCAGTCCCAGGGAACTCTAGACCCATTACTACTGTCCCGTTTCTACTCGAAATCTTAGACAAAGCAGTCTACCTGCAAGTCCAAAAATTCCTCAAAGACAACCACCTTCTTGGCCTCCATCAGTCTGGTTTTCGGCTATGCCAAAGGCCCCGAAACGGCACTGTTAGACCTAAAAAATCAAATGGACGACATCAGAGATGCAGGCAAACCTGCGCTCCTCTGCTCCTTGATTTATCCAAAGCTTTTGACTTGGTGGTTCACAAGACACTCTGCCATCATCTCTCCACTGCAGCAAATTTCTCACCTAGGGCCTGTGCTTGGATCACCTCGGTTTTACAGGAGAGGGCCATGAAGGTCTTCTCTGACTCAGCATGTGCCAACCCAAGCCACATTAACAGAGCTCTTGCATTGCGCCCACCCTCTATAATCTATTCACGAGGCAGTTGTTCAACATTCTGGACACACTGGGCATCTCATACACCACCTATGCTGATGACACCCAGGTGCTTATCCCTCTTTCTGGTGATTATAAGTCCGACCTGAACACCCTCAAAACCATTTACTCAATGATCCAATCTTAGATGGCAGAAAACTGGTTATGCCTCAACATGCCTCTGTTAATTGGATCCCTGGCCACTTTGGGCAAATTGGACAATCAATACAGCGTGTTCATGGTTGATAACATTCCCATCTCTGTTTCCCATTCAGTCAAGACACTCAGTGTCCATCTGGAGTCGAACCTGACCATGAACAAACAGAATAATGCCATTGCCTCCTCCTCTGCTTACCATTCCAAACTGCTCAATGCAACCAGACCTTTCCTATCCCAGCAGAACTGCCTCACCATTGCTAGGGCAATAATTTGTTCAAGATTGGATTATTGTAATGCCCTCTTGGTAGGGACTTCTTGCAAAAATATTGCCAAACTCCAACTGATACAAAACAACGCCCTTAGGGCCGCCACAGGTATGTCTAAAAGAGACCATGGGCCTCATTACGACCCTGGCGCTAATGGGTTAACGGCGCTGTAAAAGGCTGCAGCACCGTTAACCCATTAGTGCTTTACTACGAGGTCCCTTTGCGGGACCCGACCTGAACGGCTGGTCTAGACCAGCCGTTAAAGTAAGGACCCGCAAAGGGACCTTGGTGCTAAGTATGGTACCGCAATTTGCGGTACTGTACTTAGCGCCTTCCCCAGTCCCATTGAGCCCTATGGGGCAAAAATGGGAATGGGGAAGGGCCAATGTTTAATGGGGAATTACCGCCCCGCCAACCTTGGAATGGGGTGGTAATTCCCCATTGAACATTGGCGGACTCGTTACGATACCGGCACCAACCATGGTGCTAATAGCGCCATGGTTTAGCGCCAGTATCGTAATGAGGGCCCATATTTCTGAGATAAGGCAGCAGGTCCACTGGCTCCCCGTTAAAGAGAGGATTGTTTTAAAAGCCCTCACCCTTACGCACAAATGCATCCATGACTTGGCACCTCCCTACTTGGTCCAAAGAATTGCTAAGCCATCCTCAGCCAGGCCCATCAGAATGGCTTACATGAACAGGATCTCCGTCCCTAAAACCCGCAGAGCTGGTGCTGGAGGAACCAGTTTCCCGTCCATGGCCGCCTCACTCTGGAACTCCTTACCACCTCATATCAGGATGATTGACTCTCACACATCCTTCCGCAAAGCAATTAAGACTAGGTTATTTGTTTGACTTTCCACCTTGAACATGCCCCCATGCATCTCTGATCTTGCATATGGGCTGCATGTGATCACCAATTATTAGCCAATGTTTCACAAATTGTTTTCTCTGCAAATTACTGTAACTTCCTTGTCTGTATGAGCTTTGCCTTACCAATTGTAATTGTAACTAAGAAACTTACAGTTGGGCTGGCGTTGTTGGAACCCTGAATCTAGCCGACCTACACTTTTCCGTTAATAGCGTTTCGATGCCTGTGGGCTGTAGTGCACTCTACAAATACAAATAAATAAATAAATCCCAAGAAAGGCAGAAAGAAGTGGAGAAATGAAAGCCTCAAGAAGTTTCATAAAACAAGGGAGTAGTGAAACAGGACAAAAATTAGACAGGACAGAAACATCCAGTGATTGCTTCTTCAAAAAAGGGACCACAATGGCCTGCTTAAGATTTGTTGGAATAAGTCCTGAATGACACAAAAGATGTACAGCCTGAGTCACCAAATGGAGAATCTCAGGCAGAAGATCCTTGAAAACAGATAGAGGAACAGGATCGGAAGGAGCTGTTGATTTCAAATTGTAAATAGCTGCCAAGACAACCTCATCTGTAAATACCGGAAAAAGAGACCAACCAGAGGCAGCCTGCGGATTGATATCATGAACAGGCAGGCTATTGCCAAATGGGTCAAACTGAATATGACTGTGTATTCTTTCGATGTTAGAGTGAAAGGACTGCGCTGACGCATCACACTGTCCCTGAGAGGCAGGAGCAGTAGGCAAACAGTGTGTAGAGGAAGAGAAAGACATAACAATGGTAAACAACTCTTTAGATTGGTTGAGAGCAGTTTCAACCATGTGTGTAAAACAAATCTGTTTAACTAATTTAATAGTCAAATTATATTTTTGGGAAAGAGAAACAAAAAACAACCTATCACAAACACTATAAGAAGAGCGTCATTTACGTTCCGCTTGACATAGGCCTAATTTAGCCAATTTAAGTTCCTCTGAAAGCCATGGCTGTGAAGGACGGCCACGTGGCAGCATAAGTTTGAGAGGTACCAATTGGTCAGCAGAGTTAAGAGTGCCTGAGTGAAAATGGAAATGTCCATTGGTCTGTCACTAGAGCAGTTGGTCTTAATCACAAAAGTGAAATGGGACATATCTATGCTATGCCAATCTCTCCTTAGAACTGCACATTATGTGGGAACGCCAGAAACAAAGACAGAGGCACCAAAAAGGGACCAGAAAATGGTCTCACCAAGGAACCTGGAATCATTGATGAAACCACAAGACCAGTGATAACTGAAAAAAATCAGGTCCAGAATACCACCAAGCCGGTGAGTAAGTTCAAGCATGTGTTGAGGTAAACCAAGATCAACAAAACTCTCCAAAAACTCAACCTAACGTTAAAATCGCCCAAAACAATAAGGTTAACATATTTCTAATGAAGCAAAGCCACAAACTCAAGAAAAGGCTGTAGAAAGTGTGTGAAGGGGCTGGGAGGATGATAAACTAATACAAAGCAAAAGCCCCTGAATGCAATATAGCCAAACACGCTAAATAAGTTTCCACAGCCAAATCATGGACTATGGGCACGGTAATAATGAAAAAAGATATTTAAAAATAATAGCAATCCCTCCTGCCCCCGGGATGTGGGGCAGCTCTCTCTACATGAATGATGTTGTAATTCTCAGGTAGAAATTGAGAAAACATGGGAGCTGAAGTATCAACCAACCATGTTTCAGTAACACAGAGAAAATTCGGCCCATCTTCACAGTGCAGGTCATGCACATAATCAGCATGCGCTACTAGTGACTGTGAGTTGAGCAAATAAATGCTCGACGGCGGTTTAGTGCCGGTATCTGACACATCTTAGATGGGAGAAAGCAAATCAAAATTCAAAGGGAATGCTGTGTGGACAGGTGCCATTGTCAAGAGACCCGAGCAAGCATAGTGGAGATGGCATGAATAAGAAACGCCCCTGGGACTGGCCGAGTCCCGGAAGGGCCCAGACGGGCTTAACTTTGGCATGACTTCGGAGTGGTGAGCTCTACTCCGCTGCGCTCAACCGCTTCATTGTCAGCCTCCGTAAGCACTACTTATGCACATGATAATACTGAGACCAATCCCCTCCTACAAACCCCAGTAGAGAGGGGGGACTTCTTGGAGGCGGTGCTTGGAAGAAAGAAAATCAAAACAGGACTTGTAACCCGAGTACGAGCCTCTGCGTTATAGATGATATAGAAGACTTTGAACAAAATAAAGGTTTGTGAGCATAGTCAATGTTGTCTGAAATGGCTGCCACTAATGAAAAAGTAAGGAAAAGCCGAACATAATCCTTTTTTCTGTATGTGTGAAAGCAAAGGAAAATGCGAGAGGCAACTGCATTTGGTATAAGCAAGGAAGATGAAAACAGTCATGATGCAGTCTGAGAAACAGTCCACAATGACTTCTTCAAAGCCAAACTGAAACCCTACCTCTTTGCCACCAAGTTACTCTTTTAACCTACCTCTGCCCTCAAGCTAACAGTTTTCCCTCGCCACTAACCTTGCCTCTCTCCCTCACTTTCTCTGCCTCCACACTAGCAGTTCATCGATCATGATCACTTCCCTAACACAGCTGGTTGTACCACCCCCCTGCTTAATCTATATATATAAAAGTAAACATTTGTCTCTGGGTTTGTGAGTTTGTGGCGAGAGGTGTTGTACCTTAAACAATTCCAAACCGTTTCAGCAATCTTCACCAAATTGTGCATAGTTATATGTTAGGACCCTCCGGACATTACTGGCTACATAACATTTGGACACACCAGCCCTTTCCCGGATTTCATCAAAAGTCAACATCTGTTCGTGGGTTTGTGGCTTAGCAAAGCTTTGTTCCTTATACAATTCCAGACTGCTTCACCATTCTGTAACACATTTTGCATTGATACCTGTTAGGACTCTCCAGACCTTACTGGCTACATAACATTTGGACACTCAACCCCTTCCCCTGGATTTCGGCAAAATTTAAAATGTCTGGCCTGCCGACAAAGCCGTAAACCATGTTCTGCGGGAAGGACAATAAATCATTTGTGATAGGTGAATGGATCTGAGAGGCGAAGGTGAAGGCAGGTAGTATTCCAGAAGTTTCCACATTTTTACAGCATCAGGTGAAATTACTTTTCAAGAGTATTTTTGCGAGAGTGTGCCTGCCGACGAAGTCGTAACCATGTTCACTGGGAAGGGAAACAAAAAATGATGTTTCACAACCCGTCCCGACATGAGGAACAAAACCCTAAGGACCTGAGAAACCATGTTTGAAGGCCGTAGGATGCACAATTTCGAGATTTTTGCATCGCAATGAACTGCACAACACCAGGTTAAGGTGGAACAGCGACCTACAGGATCATACATTTTCAATAATTAATGAGAGTGTTATCATGTGTCTCTACAGTACCTGTTTAGAGAACGAGTACTTTTGCTAGTCATTTCTAATATTGATTGTCCTTAATCTATGTATGTCATCCCATGTATTGTCGCTGGTGACTGTCCCATTTTCTCCTCTCCACAACTGGGTCAGAATGTCACTTGAACTCACCTCATTGTAAGAAGCTCACTGCTTCCTGTCAAATGTTATATGTTATCTGATATACATTGTTTTGTGTTCCAAGGAGTATAGTTCTTGCTTGTATATAAAATATAAATAAAATAAACAATTAAATACATAACCACATAAACAAATAAATAAAAAGCTGTACATAATAGACTGGAAAAGGGAGTGGGAGGTCAGTGGGGGTCAATAGAGTTTGTGGCAGGTTGAAGAACGAGGCTGAATCAGATGTGTCAACCTTGGGATTGTAAGGAATGTGAGATTCCATCTTCAGCTACAGCTGTCAATCGAAAGGGTTGAACTTGGTTTAGGTTTTCATGTAGCATGCAGTTGGCTGGTGTTATTGTCCAATGTGAAGGTTAACAGAAATTGTCTTCCTGTGGAAAGATTGTATTTGTTGTAGGAGACTAAGTTCTGCAGATGGGAGTTTTGAGGGGGAGTACAGTGTCACTTGATGAGCCAAGTGAGTTGGTGCATCAAAATAAACATAATGAGTACAATCTTCAAAGGTCTTGATTTGACACATATTTATAAGTTGAAAGGGTTCAGTGTTCACCATGTTATTGCCAAGGATGAGAATAAAGGAAATGGCTACATTTGAGGAGGTTTTGATAATGAAAGACAGACGTTGTCCTTGTGGATGGTAGCTTTGATGGAGGTACTGATAAGTTGGACAGGTCTGAGCAGATGAGCCTTTAGAAGAAAGTTGTGACTCTGGAGGAATGGTGCAGGTGCATTATGACTGTTAAAGTCTATATTGATTCTGAAATTGTTGACCATTAGAGTCTTATTGTTTGCTTAAATAAATGTCCCAGATTATCTGTCCTTACCCTGTAATGGATTCTTGCACACCAAAGAGAACAGATAAGATATGCATAATCATACTGTGAAATGTGGAGTACAATGTTCTTCTCCATGAACATGTCTCTTTCACATTTTCCAGATCACAACAAGAAAAGGAGGAAATAAAGGTCTATGTGTCAGCAACTGCATTTCAAATGTGCATCCATTTAGGACATGCATCTGCAGAGGGAGTCACATCTTAGAATTCCTAGAATGTAACCACGCTTGGATAAAAAGGACATTCCTGTGCTTAAATAGGTCTAAAAACGGATAGTCTGCCGATGGGCTATTTTAACAAGAACATTAAACCTTTTAAATGTCCTCATATCCTGTGAACAACTCCAGCACTGCTCCCAAATGTGTACTATGTGAACCATCCCTACGCTTTGCCACACAAATAAACACTACTGTGAATAATTCTTATTCCAAACTAAATACTAAATAAAACATATTCAAAGGCTCCCACAGATGTTAGTCTGGTTGTGTGATGCTTTATCTCATGAATTCAGAAAACATCACATTTCCCCGAAACACTCTTTGGAATCCAGGTAGAAAAGAAGATCAAATTCAAAATCTTCTAAACTACAGTAAGTTCAAGATCTACTTTGGAAAGAGAAGGAAACTAGGCTCAAACAACTCAACCCCTTTGGGTTTGAAACTCATGATGGTTTTGAACTTTCAAACAGGAATTCAAACTGCTTCCATAGATTTGAGTCTTTGAATTTTTTAATTGGGCTTAAATAAAGCCCTATGTTAATACTGAATTCTGGGATACTGGTGGCTAATACAATGGGCCTCATTACAAGGTTGCCGGTCCGGTGCCTTTCCGCCATGCCATGATGCACCGGCACCATTCATGAATGGTGCCAGTTTATCCATCCTCCCCATTCCCATTGAGTCCAATGGGGCTCAAATGGGAATGGGGAATAATATTTTCTGGCGCCCGGCAATGAGGAATTACCGAAACCGCCAGGGCTGTAATGCCTTGGTAAGTCCCCATTGCCAGGTGCCGGAAATAAAAGGACTCCGGCGGCAACCGTGCCATTTTTACCGGCACGGCTACCGCGGACTCATAATGAGGCCCAATGATTCAAAAGGGCCATCCTTTCCTGCCCGGAGCCATTCTGTTGGCAGAGTAGAACAACAGGCCTCTGGGCCTTGTGTGCTTCATTCCAAAGCTATCCTAGTTGAAACCCATTTTTGTAGTTGAATCCTTTTATTTTTTTTAAACCTTTTATTTGTATTTACTTTTAAGTTCAGCTATTTTTATATAAAATAATAGAAACCAGTGTCTCGTTAAATGAGCCTGTGCTGAGTCAGCAATGTTCAGATTCAGTTACTGCCTTTTTCCTGACTTAGTACTCTTAGTTTCAGAAAATCTTTCATAGTAGGCTTTTCTTGCTTTCAGATATTTATTTTTCATCTAATTTAAAATTAAGTATCATTTTGTTTAATCCTGCCCTTCGTGCATTGCAACTCTTTTCCGCATATACATTTTCTTGTACTCTTGTACTCTTTAATTTGTTCTTATTGTTTCTTTTATTAACTTTTTCACTTATGTTGATGTTCTCCAAAAAAACGATAAGCACTTTGGTAAGGCAATGTTTTGTTATTGAATACCTTCCATTGTCTAGAGTAGAGTGATGATTTCCAATGTTGGCCGTACATCTTTTTTTATTACATTTTCTATTTTTTCTGGAAACAAGTATTTTCTTACAGTTTTATATATACTTGTTAATATATTTTTTGTGTGTGTTTGAATACCTTCCAATTTTCTACAGTAGCGAAAAGATTTCTAATTTACTTTCATTTTTTGTTACATTTTCTTCTGGAAACCGACCTTTTATGCAATTGTATACACAAAGATTGCATATTTATTTTCAGTTTTTCAGAGATTGAATACCTTCCAGTTGTCTAGGCAGAGTAGAGATTTTAATTGACTATTTTTATTATATTTCCAGTGCAGATTTAAGTGATTCTCGAGATATAGGTCCTTCTTGTTTTACTGATAGTCACAACCCAACCTTGAACTGCCATGTGACACCAAAACTAAACAGATAATTCGGCATAAACTGCAGAGACAAAAACAAATCTGCAGAAGTGACTCGTTTTCCTGAACCTTCCCCCATAAACATTTAAGCGTGCAGACTGCTATTACCTCTACACTATTTGCAACCACACTCTCTAAAACCCTAGCAACCCCCACCAACTTAGAATGGTCTTCTCACACATTCCCGGAAGTGGCATTGACATTAACGTTGATTGCCCGGCAGCACTGCATTATCAGCATCCGGTCCGAGTGCTGTCACCCGCTGCTCACAGCCTGGAGGTGATGAGAATGGCATCATCGGGAACAAGGGTCTCAATGATTCGATATCATTGTCATCAATAACGGCATCCAATTTCAAAAGGGCCTAGTGAACACAACACATGCACGCCGCATGAGCACACCACATAGCAGTATGCATGACCGCGTCTGCTGGTTTTTTTTAATAGATAGCAGAGTCACATATCTCTGGGCCTCACGTGCTTCATCTAAGGCCATTCTTCCTCCTAATCCACCTCTGATTTAAAACTTCACTTTAAACCTTTAAACCTTTGGGGACAACAATTTATTTTGGTTTACTTTGGGTTTAATGTATTTATTTTAATAGAAAGAAAACAAAAATCTGGGACTTGTTCAATGGAGAGTTTGGTGCTATTTTCTGAAAACTGCCAAACTCATTTACCATTATCAGCACTTGGACAAGCAGAATTACTGCCAGTCTATGCGTGTAGTAATGCAAGTGGTAGTCCCAATTTTCAAATCTTTAGGACTCCATGGTGATTTTAGAGGAAGTACCATTGTGGTGATTCTGCATGTGGAAATTCCTCCATTGTTGGTCATTAATGTGGAGGTTCTACCTCCAACACGGTACCACAGGTAGCTCCTCCACTTTAACCCCAAACCTGAAATGTGCCTGCACATTAAAAGCACCAGTAATTGCATTACCACCAAAGAACATGGTGGTAACAGAATTACCACCATTTTTACCACACAGCCAAACCCACAATGAGCCCTAATATGCTAGTGGCCATACAAAAAGCTGGCTTTTTTCTGTCATATGTCTTCATTTTAGAACATCGTCCATAAATGGCATTTTGTTCAGCGTTCAGTTTCTCTTAATAGGTCGAACAAACTCAACACAGTTTGATCAATAGTTTCCTATGGTTACAAAAAGACTAAGCTCATTCAAATCAATGCATGTCTATTGTTCAAGAAAGAGTTCACCCAATTCAAACCATAGTGACCCATTGGCTCCAGGTGGATGGAGCTTTTTCGAGCCGACTTTGATTCGAAAGGGACATTAACTGATGTGGGGCCTCATTACGACCCTGGCGGTACGGGGTAAACGGCGCCGTAAAAGGTGCCGGCGCCGTTTACCCCGTACCGCCTCATATTGAGGTCCCCTCGCTGGACCCAGGAAGCAACGCCTGGTCAAACCAGGCGTGCTTACCGGGTCTCGCGAGGGGAAGAGGGAGCAAACAACGGGCCAACTCGTAATGGCCCGTTGTTTGCTCCCTCCCCCATTCCCATTCAGCCCTCTGGGGGCTGAAATGGGAATGGGGAAGGACCGGGTCCGGGTCCTTGGAGGGAGGAATTACTGGGCCTTCTGAACTTGGAATGGCCCAGTAATTCCTCATTCTGTTGACCCGGACGCGATTTCGGCGGCCGTGGTCGTAATGAGGCCCATGGACTGATTTCACTTATGAGCCATATCTCTATGGAGGTTTGAATGGCTTGAGCTAAATCAAACCAAGTTGCATGTTTTCAGCAAGCATTCAAGTTCAGCATTTTACGGCTCATCAATCCTTTAATGAAACCTGGTGCAACATTACATCCTGCTCTGTATCTTGTAATCATTTCATTAAAACTATGCTTAACACATTTAAACAGTTCAGGGCTTGTTAGAAAAGCTACGAAAGCACACGGACCCTTATTCTGAATGACCCGTACCCAAGGTTCAAAATCATGCCCTCACACCTAAAATGGCCTTCATCATAGAAGCCTTCCCCATCTAAACATGAGCATGGTAGTCACTTCATCTTTTCACCCAGGACAAAGCCACCATCATAGCACCCACCTCATGGAACACCCTCCTCCACCACATCCAAGAAGAACACTCACACTTAATCTTCAGAAAAACTCTAAAAACCTGACTGTTCAATGAATATGACTAGACTGACGTGGGAAGACTAGGGGAGACCCTCTGATCTCACCTATCCTTACCTGGTTTCTTTATATATACATGTTCTGTACTTTGTATGTCTCCCATTCATTAAGTTGGACCAGCACTGTGATATTGACAGGTTTTTGGGCTGTAAATAAATGCAATACATTATACATGAATAAATAAATAAATACTAGCCAATTGGTGAACTAATTGTGTAGGGTTGATTCTAAGTTTGGCAAGTTCTCTTTACTGCCTTGCCAGTGTTTTCCTGAGCGCAAGATTGTCCCCAAACTACTCTACGGGATTGAGACATATGACCCAGCATTGATAGATTTTCTGTCCCAGCTAGAAGCCTTGATTTGGAGAAGAGTCCTCCGCCTTCCATCCTCTACGCCACACTCAATAATTTGCTATGAATGGGGGACTGTCTCGCTGATGGTGAGAGCAGTTTGGCATTATTTATCATTTTACGGGAAGATGTTAAGATCTTCAGAGAACTCTTTGATGTTGGATTTTGGAAAAGCATGTGAGCTTGGAGATCTTTGAGCCTTGTCCGAAATAAAGGGGCTCCCTCTATTGTTATTCGTGGGGACGGGATGTACCGTGTCCAATCTCACAGGAATTCCAGATAAAGTAAAGAAGGCTCTATTTGTAGCAGACTGGGTTAACACAGTGATGGATTTTCACACATACTCCTCCTTAAGTCATTTAAAGCAAGAACATAAAAAGCAAGGCACTCTAGCCCCAAACCTAAACCCTAGCAAAACTGTTCGATCCACTTTTCTGAGATTCCGTTTAAACTTGTTGCAGATTAGGGAAACGATGTTCAGACATGGTTTGGTGATGGAGGATGCTGCATTCTGCAGATATTGCAAAGGCGAGAAACCGAGAGAAACATCTAGGCATCTATTATTAATGTGTTAGTCGTTGAAGTAGTAAGGAACAGAGCATTCCACAAGTTTACAAAAATATAATTTAGTTTCAATTGTTCATATGTGGAAATATTGTCTTTTAGGATCAACCACGTCCTTTAATATGGATTGTACACTTTACAGTGTTAGTTTTACTCTGGTTGCTGCAAGGTTGAATTGATTTTTAACCAATACAACAAAAACAATAACTACATACATAAATAAATACTAGAGGGTTCTAAACCACGCCAGACAGGTCACTGGGGTGTGTATCTCCATGGATTCATAGGTAGTAGTGCATCTGTGACTAACCTGTCTCACCAAAATTCACCTACTCTTTCTCACACCACACCATGAAGGGTACATAACATTTGCATGGTAATTGACCTTCCCGGCGGGTATGGGGATGTTTGAATAATGTATTTGACATTTACTGCAAACAAACGTTTCAGTAAATAGCAAAAAAAAGTTTTTTGTGCAATGCTGGTCTTTGCATTTCAGCGATCCACCAAATATGAAATGTGCTTATGGTTACATGCTCCATTTTACAGACAGCATTGGTAAATATGTTGTCACCAGTCACCATGGGGTGAGTGCATTTCTCTCAGGTCGAGTATATAAACTAAGGAACTCTCCTGCAGGTCTAGACAGATTTCTAAGAATTTTGCAAGGCCTGAATATCAACATTTCAACCCCCCAATAAGATATTGTAAAGGTTGAATTGGCACTGATTTAAGATATGTGAGCTGCAAAACCACTGCCGGTGTTAAAGAACTGCATAAAATATTGGGCTATGGTGTGATGGATAATTATATAGAATGTTTAATAAGGAGAAAATAGATACAATGGAATTCAGACAGGAATTTCTATGTAACAGCACTTACCTCTTTGCTGGCTCCTGTCTGAATGCAGGGCAGAAAATTAAGCAGAACAGTGGTGAGGGAAGAGTTGAAGATGTTACATCCCAAATGAAAGAAGTTTAAGTTTGAAGGAAGCCCTTTAGGTCCATTAACGGGCCACTGAGACAATAATTTCAGAGGAATTGATCGGACCGTCACCATACTTGGGCCGATAAAAAGTCACACATCTCTCTTGAGTATTTTACAAGCATTCCTCCTGCTTCTCTTATCAGAACAGATTGTCCTCTGCCAAAATCCCAAACAAAGATGACCATCAACTAATCAAGCAAGACATGAACAAAGTATACACCTGGCTGGACAGTGTGACACATGTTCTGGCTAGTGAAAACCTTAAAGGGAATATAATTATTTTCTGGGTGGCATACCACCCAAGTGAACAATGAGTGCCTCCAAAAGATAATGATTTAACATGGGCTTCCGTGCTTCCTTTATTTCCAGAACATGCCTCATCAGTTGCCATGATTCGCTGTTCATTGGATATTGTGGCGACAACAGTTGTACTCCTTAATCCTTGCCATGTCTCAATCATCACATTTGATCAGCACTGTTCTCATTAGCAAAACATACATAGCGGCACTGACCAACAGGTCATGGTGAAGATATCTTTATTATAACGTTTGGTGGGCTTCATATTGACTGGTCCAAAAATGGAACTGTATTACCAAAGGGTGGACCTATTTAAACATGGCTGCCATTTGTTTTTACAGGAACAAAACTGAGATGGACTTGTCGTCAAAAATCTTGAATATGATATGGTTTAAAAATGTGCCAGAGTCCATGATTCGATTATTAACGGCACATTGGTTTCATGACTACATATCACAATGCACAAAACCTCAGGCTCACAGCATCATGCATATTCTCTAGGGAACACTATCTCCACTCTAAGACTATGGCGTTAAACAAATCAATGTACTCCCTGCTAATATCATGGAAAAGGAAAGGTGTACAACATTATTTTACATTATTTTACCACATGGCACAGGGCTCTTATGCTCGAGAATTTTGGACATTATAAAGTAACCCATGCCCCACTTTCAGATCCGGCATAGCGCCTTGATACTATGCAAATGGCAGCAGTGCACGGTATAAATCCCAGTAACATAACAACAACTCAAAATGTCCCACGGTGTATGCGCGTTTGTTGAAGTGGTTGCATTTGCTCTAGAATGATGAATTAGAACGCATAATCTTAATACACTGTTTTCACAGGGCAGGCTTTTTAAGGCCCTCAATGGTATTTAGGCGAATTTACTGGCGCGAAGAAGAGGCATTCAATGTATGCCTGTTACTGCCTGCTAAAAGCAACTCTTGTTGCTTTTTAGTCTGCGTCACTATTAGCTAGGGATAGATGGAGAGAGATCGAAAGAGGACTATGGAGAGGGAGGTAAAGAGAGAGAGAGAGTGCAAGGGAGCGAGAGAGAGAGAGAGAGTCGCACGGTTTTTTCACTCCAATCTAATAATATTTCATTTCATAATGGACTTGTTGTACTAGGAGTACATTAAGAGCATTCTAGGCAGGGGTGTAAAAAAAGCCACGAGCCTTTTGGTATATTAAACTTTAATGTGATGTTAAATATGAGGTGGAAAAATGCTGTCAGCGATTGATGAAATGTTAGCGGAGCATTTATAAATTCACGGCGAGTCACAATTTGTACAAATAATGATGTTCCCCCTCTCTGCCCCACGTGTGCTGTCAGTGCTGTTCTTTCCCATTACACCTCCGTAAATTGAAAGCACAGAGCATCATTTGCTTTGTTAATGTGCTTCTCCGGGGAGGGAAGAACGGCACGCCATGGCAACTTGACCTTCTCCCTGTTGAAGGCCCCATTTACAGAAATGGTCCTCTGCATCACTTGTTCTTGCTGTGAGCTGCGGTGCCAGCTCCACAATGTGAAGCAGTGATGTAGGAACCCGGACAAGGCGAGGGGAGCTAATTAGCTGGACGAACGAGTATTAAACACAGACTGATTTGCAACAGAATGTCTGCAGGCAGTCCTGTAGATTAAGGTATGGAAATCGGGAAAGAAGGTGGCTGAATCTGGCGGAAGCTTCCCACTCCTGCGTACGTGTAGACAGCCCATCTGTTTAACGCAATAACATCCCTTGATGTAACGTCTAAACGTACTGGCGTGCTCTCTCTCTCTCTCTCCCTCTCTCTTGCTCTCTCTCTTTCTCTGTGACACTCAACAATCTCATCTTTTCTCTTTGTTCTTTTCTCCAGCTCTACCTCAGTGCATCCACTTCACCTCTCTCTCTCCCTCCCTCTCCCTCTTTTTATCTCCCACCCCCCTTTACTCCCCTCTCTCTCTCTCTCTCTCTCTCTCTCAACCTCTTTGCCTTTGTATTTTTTCACTGCTCATCTGTTCTGTTTTTCTCTCAATCTTTCTCTATTGTTCTCCCCACTTGCAATCTATCCATCTCTATGTCTTTCCTTGTCACATTATCCTTTTATCACCTGTCTGTTGTACTCTTTCTCTCCTCATATCTCGCTGCCTTTCTATATCTCTCTAGCAGCTTCTACCGCTAATGGACGGAACTAACTTCCTTCCTTCCTTCCTTCCTTCCTTCCTTCCTTCCTTCCTTCCTTCCTTCCTTCCTTCCTTCCTTCCTTCCTTCCTTCCTTCCTTCCTTCCTTCCTTCCTTCCTTCCTTCCTTCCTTCCTTCCTTCCTTCCTTCCTTCCTTCCTTCCTTCCTTCCTTCCTTCCTTCCTTCCTTCCTTCCTTCCTTCCTTCCTTCCTTCCTTCCTTCCTTCCTTCCTTCCTTCCTTCCTTCCTTCCCATTGTATCTAATAGATGCATACTCGTGCAAGCCATTTTACCTGCTTTTCATAGAGGACGCCGTTGATGTAAGCACATATTTAGAGTGTTGAGTGTTTTAGTATAATTTTTGATTATCTGATATATAGTTTTAATCAGTTGCTTAGCTTCATGAAATGCTATTCTAGAGACGATGTAGGCAGATAAACTATCTCCCCTACATTTATGCATGTTTATTATTTGGTATTCTTCACCCCATCCATAAGGACCAGCTCTGCTAACCTTGATGAAAGACTCTTCTATAGTTGAATGGCAGGGCTTGACAAATGGCTGCCATTCCCAAAATAATGTGGATGGACTGATGCATTCAATATTATGCCTAGTCCTCAGGAAGAAGGGTTTCTGCTGAATCGTTTAAGTATTGAAACCATAGATACCTCATTCTAACCCCAAAAGCACCATACTATTGGACACATTATCAGTGGCAAAACACGGCTAATCATCACATTATGTAGGTTCTCTGTGAACTGATGGAAGCTGGAGCGGCTGGTGAATTTTTTTATTAAATGGGTGTAAATATTTCCCACAAATATGCCAGATCGCCTAAAGAAACCAAAGGGTGTTCAGGGGGCGTGGGGTTCACTCAGATACTTTTTAAATATTGGGTTAACATGGTGCGTTATACAGCACACTTTTTGTGAAACAATGGATAAAAGGCTGAACAGTCTGTAATTGGTTTTGTAGGGTAACTCCAATCCAAAAATGCAATAGATGCAAGTCACCAACAGTTCTTCGGATCATTTCCCTGTATTTGCCTGTATACAAATATTTTTACACTGGCTGTGGGCATACATTTCCATGCTGGATGCACCAACAAATGCCAGAATTCCTATATAAGGGGGCACTATAGTTTGCTTGGCACATGATGCCAGTAATCATATTATAAGAAAACATGTCCACACTGGCTCTGCCATTATGACAGTATCTCCACATAAGAACGTACTCCTGATGGCTTTGCCTTTAAAAATGCAATGCCACAATAAGAAATAGCCAGACTGGTCACACCAAAATGCCAGTACAGCCACGTAATAACACTTACCATGCTAGCTTTATCATAGATGGCCAGTATAAAATGCCAGGTGACAGTAAGAAAGGGCTAGACTGGCTGCCCCAAAAGGCCAGTCTAGCAAAGCAAAAGCACATGCCATGTTTGGTTTATCATAGATGCCCACTAAAAAGTATCATGCCACAGTCTGAAAGGGCTAGATTGTCTGCCCCACAATGCAATTCTAGCCAAGTAATAGCACATACAATGCTTGGCTTCTCATAGGTGCCCAAACAAAAAATCCTGCCACGGCGAGAAAGGGGCTAGACTGGCTGCCCCAAAATATCAGTCTAGCCAAGTAATAACACTTAACATGCTAGCTTTAACATAGATCACCGGAAGAAAAACTCTACAATAGGAAATGGCTAGACTGGCTGGCCCAAAATGCTAGTCTAGCCGCATAATAACACATCATCCTTTCTTTTAGCAACCAGTGGTTGCTAAAAGAAAGGATGATGATATTTTACAGGGCATCTATGATAGATGCCCAGTAAAAAAATGCACTGTTGTAATGCCCCCACCCATCAGCTGTTCCCTGGCCCAGCACAAACACACACACTACACACATTCACATACCACGTTTATTCACTCATTCCATTCACACGCAGCATTCACTCACTCATTCACACACATATAATGAATACAAAAATAAAATCTTACCTTCACGCATTCACAATCCTTATGCAACTTCTCCGCCACCACCATTCAAAAGCCCTCTGGCTCACGTGCAGCATGAACAGGAATAAGGAAGCAAAGACTTATTTGTGGTTCCTTCACATGTGTACAAGAGACGAAGCACTTCTGATGAAACACCTCGATCCATTTCTGTGCGGCTCTCACACATACAAACATGCAGTTCCCCAGCCTGCATCGCCATTGGACATACGCAGCTGAGGTATGAACTGTAAAAAGAAAACCATGTTTCCCTCTGACAGTTCAAGCCAGCCCAGGAATGCTCCCTCAACTGCAACAGACAGCTCTGGGCGTGATCCTGGGCTAGCGTGTCTCACCTATAATGAGCAAGGGCCCTTGTGGTCGGTGCCCCCTCACCTATTATGGATGAGCAGCTCCTAGATAGAAGACCCGCTCATTGAAGTAATTCATTAAAGTGATTATTCAATTCTTGGGAAAACTTGCTTTCAAATGGTTTGGATCTATATCTGTGGAAAGAAGGAATTATTCAAAGGCCATGAAAAGAGGAAACATTAAGTTCCAAACAGATCTTTGTGAAACCATATTATGCATTGGTAGCTTTGCTGAAATCGTTGTCTAGATTTGCATGGGGTGCCATGATGAAACGTTCTTAACCCTTCTGTTATAGTGACACATGGCAAGCTCCAGATCAAAAGATTACTTGTTTTCCCTCTACACTATCTAAGATCAGCTAGGCCCCTGTATCCCAAATGCTCCTCTAGCAAACTCATGTTATCTTAGAGGTTTGTACACAAAGCAGATGGGTGGAACAAAATGCACAACAAGAGCCATAGTCAAATACTTCACAAACCACCATAAATCATGTTTCAACAGGGCCTAATATTTGCATTAAATCCCATCTGGAGAAATGGGCTCCCTTTGATTGCCAACGCTCTACTATTTCTTTCTTGCTGGATACCTCATTTTCTCATACATTTTTTTTAAATGTGTGAACCAAGATTCCCAACATACTCCCCTCTCTCCTGCAGAGGATGGATTTTCCTTTGAAATAAGATTCCCTGCGCTCTCACATCTATCCTGTGGTGGTTAACTAGTTGTTGTTTTCCCTTTGGATAAAGATTCCTTGCACTCGCGCCCTTTTTATTGTGGGAGTTTATTTGCCATTAATTTCACCTTTCCTTACCTTCGTCACCCCTCCTATCTATGCAGCCAACATTCCCTACTAATTTCCTCAAGATATTACTTGTCATGAAATCTTACAACATTCTCTCCCATGACAGAAGCGATTACACTCAGTCATTTCTTAAGTGTTGGTCCACATGTTTTTTTGGTTATATAAGTTTAGAAAATGTTTATCATCTATTTAATTATACGTGCACATCTCTCTAATGCTCTCGAAAGCTACTAAATTAGTGATCCCCATCAGAATTGAGGTTTAATCCTCAATCTTTACGGTTAAACCTTGTTTGAATAAATGCTCTTTCCTACCTTGCTATGTTGTCTAACAAATGTATCTATGCCCTTTTAATTGCTTAAAATGTTTACATATTATCTTAGTGACCTGGCAATATGACAGAACCCCTCACATTTGGTATGCTGAGCTAGTTTGCCATTTCTCCATTCATGGCGTTCCCTTCATCATATCATCTCATTCTCTGTTGTGTCCTTTCTCAAATCAAGTTGTTCCTCACTAAATACTTGTGAGATGGCCAATCGCTCATGTCTTGACAGACTCTCCACTGTGCCTCTTTGATGTCTCCTCTCATTCTCTTTGATTTTCTACAAGAAACCTGCTCTAAAAATCCATGTGCATCATTTAAGCAGGCATAATACGTGAAATTGAAAAGAGTAAGCCAAGAAAACTATTCAGATTTCGCAAAGGCGATTAGAATCCAGGTTCTGCCATGAAAAAAGCAAATCAAACTATCCAGTGAAATTTTAATTTGACTCAGTAAATTCGCCCAGCCCTGGTTAAGACCTGGTATATTAGAATGATTAACTGGCTTGAACATTTCTTTTGGAGACATGAACAAAGACACACTACATTTAGTTTCACATGCAGCCTTTTGCGCACAAGAGGTGGAAGCCATTAGCGGCCATGTGCACATGATATCTGACCTTTATGCCAAGTAGATCAGGATATGTGACAACATCCCGCTGCAAGTTAATAAGTGAGACATTAAAGAACAATGTAAAAAGCTATGATTTAATAATAGCGGCCTGGTGCTATCTGAGTTGCAATGTCAATTTAACAGTGAGGAGAATACTCACAAAACAGAATGGGAAAATAAGCAACACGTTTTCAGACTGTGAATGCAGACGCGCTTAACATGATTACATACCTTGTCACATGCCACGACAAATCTTTAATGGGCAACTTCATTAGACGTAGCTCAGTTGCGTAAGGAGCTGGTAACTCAATGCATGATTTTGTGGGACAGGACGAAAATAACGCCTTTCCCCTGCCATGAAAAATAATGGTTCTATTATTTACAAGACAATCGACATTTTTAAATAAAATGGATTGCTGCCCAACATTTAACAGTCTTGGGTACGACTAACTAGGAAGGTGTTCGGGCACCAAGATTGTTTGTGGTGTTTTTGACATGTGGAGATATGGCAAATGTTTATTTTTTTTCAACATATGATTAAGCGCACACTACTGTTATAGGGAGGTGGACAACAAAACAACTAATGCATGCAATAAGTACATCCGTATTATGCAAGAGAATAGGTATAAAATAGCCCTTGGATGCTATGTTGGTATATGTCTATCTTGTTCTGTTTGGATGCTGTGTTGGTATATGTCTCTCTGTTTCATCTTTATAATTATTTTTCCTATTTAGTTTTGACTGGGTATTGCATACATATTCTGTTTCATAATATAGCTGTGTTCATTGCATCATATTAGTTGTTTTGTTGTTTGATAAAGTGTTGATCCAAACGGAAACAAAAAGTCACTACCTTAATTAGGCTAACCAAGTCCTTTATTTGCAAGGCTTTCGAGAAGCATACATTAGACGTTGTCCCCCAACATCACAGTAGGAAAGTTCATTTGAGCCAAGTCACACATTCCACAATGCCACCTAGTACTATGTGTGGATGTTCACCTTCAGTTCTAAGCCACAAAAGCAAGGCATTGGGGGTAGGCAAATTAGCACAAATGCAAACATTTTTCTACAGGAAATTGTGTTTCTCTATGAAGGCAGTGGCATTTTATACTTAGCTTTATCAACCCAAGACATACATTTTTCAAGACTGTCAGGAGAACTGTATACCTGGTTACACCCTTATTAGGGATCGTCAGTGCAGTATAGTCCTGACAGCCTTGTGGTTGGATGATTTGGGCATGCTTACACAACACCAAGAAAGTTATGGTGGGTTTAAAAAGGTTTGAATACAAAACCTTTCACCTGAAATGTGAAAGTGGTAAAGTTCATTGGAGCCAAGTCACACATTCCCTAATGCCACCTTGTAGCCATGGCTGTAAGTTCAGCTCCAGTTCTGAGCCACAATGGCAATGCATTGTGGGTATGCAAATTAACTCAGATGCAAACCTTTTTCACCAGGAAATTGTCTGTGCTTATATGTTGTTTGAGAGAGTTGGCTGGTGGCAGCTGCAGTTTAGTTTTGGCTTAATCGGGTAGGCAATCCAGTACTGCATTATTGGGAGCCATTGGGGTACTACTGTATATTTATTAAGTCCTGCTTTTGGTCATTTTGTTTTTTGGTCCTTTCTTTTTTGTGGAAACACAGGACAAGCCTAAAATTAGAGATTTGCACAAAGGGGTTCACTCTGAACACGACCCTGCATCCTCTATAGTGGTTTGGAATAAACCTGGCCCTAGCCCTGGAAAGGGCAATATGCATAATTTGTGGGTATACTAGGCATTCCAGTGGTGTTTAGTGGTAGCCTGATTGGATGGCTGCCAAAACATATTTTGTATTGCCCACACACATGATTGGAGAGCTGGCTTATGCCAGCCCATAAGTATTTGGGTGTACACAGGATACAACCTAACCCTGCCTCAATTGTACTGGATTCATGCTGGGATTGTTCAGGTGTGCTAACCTGTTGGGGGTTAGTGGGGGTTGCCTTGATGCTGCTGCAATGTTGCTACCAGGTCTGTCCATGTTGTCTCTATCCTGTGTCCTTCTCTGTTGTGTGGCTTTCTGTTTTGGCTGCTGGACACCCTTCCTAGGTTATAACGTGCTTAATACGCAGAGGTTTCTAAGCGCGGACCCAGGGGTCAAACCCGTGTTGCTCCGTGTTGTCTTGCTTCCAAGGCGAGCATGTTGCCCTTGAGCTATCCTTCACACTGTGTCTTCATAACGGCATCATCTTTTATACTTTGGAAACTCAGTTGAACAGGCCCACTTCATTTATGGAGGTGTGGGGATGGGTTGGAGGCCTGTGCCTCAATAACCGAGATGCACCAATTCAAACCTGATTATCAGCAAGCATGGGGGTTGACACATTTGATCGCCAGAGGCATCTTCCCAGGTAAATGTTCAGATGTGGAAGTACTTTACACACCCTAATTACACTGAAAGGATGCTAGAGATTCTTCAAAGAAACCCAAAGTCCAATACAGATCTCTTTTGAAGCTTAAATTGTGTCTGCTACCACTAACCATTGCAGGGCATAAAATAAGCAGTGCGGTGGAGCAATTTGCTATGCAATTCTGTAGGTTTGCTAATTAAATTGGCACTTGTGTAGCAAAGTTAGCTGTTTAAGTTACCCTGTTCAATGAAAACACAGCTCACCGTGTATTCCTCTCTTGCCTTCACATCTCTCTCCACCCTCTTTTCTCTGTTCACTGCAAGTTCAAATGGGCTAATGGAGAGAGAGTGCAGCAGTAATCATCCCCTTCAAACAGCCTGTGTGGGAGTGCTACACGCATTTTATTTTTATTTTTCAAATCATTGCAAACCAGAAATAATCGGGATATACTGTTATTAAGCTAACTGTATCGTGTCTGGCAAAGGCCAGTATGTGTTAGTCATTTTTTAATAAAAAAAAGTCTTTCAATTCCTTTTCTAAAATTGTAATTGGTTACATAATGCATAATTACAGTATTGCTAGTGTAAAACACTGCATTGTCTCCATCTTTACAGTGATATGTATCTAAATCTCAGCGTCAACTAGATTTAATTTTGTTGGGGAAGATGCATCATATTGACTAGTGGACACCATTGAAAATGTACATGATCACCCGACCAAATGCTTTGATGGCAAACCTAGTCCTGTGGCCTGCTGGTTACATACAGCTTGTAACTGGTACTCAACCCATGAGCTGATCCCATACTCCTTGACATTGTATCTTACCATGTTTGTTTATACCCACTACCATGAAAGTGAGGTGGCTGCAAACTACAATATTCTGCCTAGTTTGCCCAGTTTTCTGCCTGCTATGCCTTCCACTCTGCTTAGTATTTTACATAATGAATACACAAAGCTAACTTGATATTTACTTAAAGTAGCGATCAATAGTTTTATCCAGTCTGTACATCTACAGACCTACTGCAAAACTGTACACTGTAGATGGCCTCAAGAGCTCATTTTGCTCCATGAATATGATTGCGTTATATATGTGCACCTGCAGTAGAGAGAGCTGGCCAAACTGTTTTAAGAGCCTTTTTATCATATGTATTTATTTGTGTCCAATCATGCAGCTAACCTTTTTACAGACACGCATCCAGGGCTCACAAAGTATTTTCGCCCACTCGCATAGTCAAGTAGATTTTAAGAAGGGCCAGTACCATTTGCAGGGGATGTTGGAAAATTATTTAAACTTTACATTGTTTGCAGTAAATGTCAAATAAGTTTCACTGTGCATGGCTGGCCTTTGGATGGCAGCAGTGTTCCAAACTAAAGTGGGTTTGTGATGACATGCACCATTTTACAGAAAGAAATTGCAAGGCCTGACTTATCTCACTTATGTCTTACTTTTGCGGTATACAAAACTGATGTATTTTTGCTCATTTTACATCTTGGGTACAAGTATCTTCTGGTGGCATTAAAAACATTAGTACAAAATTGCTGATGGAAAAGTTTGACATCAAACTAAAAACATCAAAAAAAAAATAAATAAATTGCTAATCAAATGGGTTTGTTTGCTAATCAAGAAACATTTAAGTAGCAAACTCTGCTAATCAATTTTTGAAAACTAATTTTTGCCTTGCATTGTTATTCCGGACTTTCGCTGAGACCCTTGTGTGATGAGGTATGAAAGGTGGAATTTAGGTCTCGAGATACAAACTCTTGTAGAAGAGGAGGCACACACGGCAGTGCAAGAGGTGGTCACTGATAAGAAAACAGCGGCCCAGATACTAGTTTGTGACGTCTCAGAACCACATTCACAAAGTGTTCTTACTAATCTAATATAAGAATCAGACATTGAAACGGATAATGATGATACACATTCAAGCTTGTCAAAGAAGTATCAGCATATCTTATGTACTAAGTGGCAGTCTAATCAATGCATTGATTGGGCGAATGGTTTAAATATGACATGGGTGGTTCATTTTGGGAATGCCCAGAGGATGTTAAAAGGCAGTTGGGGAAGTAATTCTATACAACATCCAAGGGCAACTGTTGTACTGATGGGGTGGGATCTACAAGCAAGTTGGGTGGAAACAGGGGGGAGCAGGTCATCCATTCTCCGGTGAGGTGGAGAGAGGAGGGGATGTAAGGGAGCAGCCATTCGTTGAAGTGCAAGGTCTAGAGCTCCTTCCTGAAATGCAGACGCGTGATGATGATGGGGAGCAGTCAGTGACCACGAAACGGGTCAGGGCAATATCACTGCCACCATCAGTAATTAAAATTGGTTTAAATTAAATGTCTTTCTGTGCACAGATGATGTATGGTTTCAGTCATAAAAGTGCATTAGAACTAGTTTGCTGGGGGTGAATGTTAAAAGGTTTTTTTACCAGTTGATGTTCATTGTGGAATACACCAGTTCTGCTTGCAGAGCTGTTTTTTTTAGGGTAGAGTAGCTAAATATAAGAAATGTGCATGACTCACCACATGTTTTAATGGGTTTTTTCCATTGAAAAACGCTTTTAAATCAGGCCCAATAGCAATCTAACCCAGTCTGAAAATGTATAAAAAATTAATGTGTACCCCAAAATAAGAGGCAAATATCCCTAGGCTATTTAAAGAAATACGCAAAAAACCTACAAACCTCATGCCAATATGATCTTCTTATCCAGAATTATGACAAGGTGTGGCCTAGTTCTCTGATGAACCACTAGCTTAGAGTTGCTGCAGTTGTTGTAGTGGACAGACAGCATCCAACAAAAGTATATGCTATGGCTCCAAGGATAAACATAAGCAGAGGCGTTGCTAGGGGTGCCTGAGGGGGCTACAGCCCTGGGTCTTTTGGTTGTAGCCCCGGATAGACACTCAAGGGCTAGAACCAAAAGGCAAGCTAGCCCCCAGTCCCGACAGTCCTGACATTAGATTGGCCCCGGATCTTTTCCAGACAGAGCAACATCCTTGCAAATAATAACATCCACACTGCTTGCTGCGACAAGATACGATGGAAAAAAGAAGCAGCTTGTTTCCTTGCTGGACATTTAAAAGCATAATTAACAAATAGCCACTCACATGATGTTCCAGATGAGGAGCATTCATAGAGTCAAAGAAGATGTTTTCTAATCTTTTAAGGTTTTATCAAAATGTAGCCCAACACATGTTTTTCACAAATCCTGTGGTTTGGCAGAGTCCTTTCATACATAGCTGCAATGACTGCACGAAGAATTTATCATGGTTGAACGAAAAAGACCTTAATAAACAGTGAATAAAGGATATGACACCAGGGAAAAAAAAACAGTTTAATGCATTTTTGGAATATTCAATCGCTAAGTTATAAGGACCACAGCAACATGTTTATTCCAATGTGTAGACTCACATAAACCACAATAAACATGCATTTGTGTGAGGATGTAAGACATGTTATTATGCAAAACATGTTTTTGTTTATCCTTTGCAGGATATCTTCTCTTTCACCTCACCATGTACATCATGTACACTCATGTTGGTATTTTACGAGTTTTGGAGCTGCCCAGGAACTAAAGTATCTTGAGTTGGGTACCTCTTTGTCAATTGTAGGTGAGAGCTACCGCTTAAAGTGTGTGTTTATGTACTGGACAGACTGATCTCACACGCCAAAGACAAATTAGAAATCGTAGTAGATCCCTAGGTAATATAAAATCCGATTAAGAGGGTACACCTGGGCTCAAAATTAGGCAGAACTCAAACGTTTCCATTGCCTATATTAATGGCCATTTAAAAACAAAAAAATATCCACACCTCTCTATGCCCAGTCCATCATTGTTAAAAGCTTTCAGGTGAATGGAAACATATGGGTTTGAAGGAATTTCACTGTGACACCCATCCTGTCACAAAGGTTAATATTAGTATTTGAATAGTGTGGGATTGCAGTGGAAAGGGGACCTGGCAGGACTAGGGTGGTGACATTTGTGACATGCACTCTTACACTGAGATGTACAAAGGTCTGTCCTACTCAAAGACTTTAGGACACAATGTTTGCACCATAGAAATACAGTTCCAGCTAAATGTGATGTAATGCAGGGTCCAGCTCCATCTATGCTGTTCATTAATGACTTTATGCACACCTAGGCTACAATATCTAGCAACCTGGCTATAAAAATGTTGGACTACTTCAATATCACTCAAACTTTGTGAAAGGTGACTGCAGATTTGACTGCTTCACTGGCATACTGTCTAGAATGGAATCAATAAATGAATGTGGGAGAACTGTCTTAAAATGTGTCCTACAAAACAGAGGTCCTTCTTGTGGGATCCCCGTCTAGCTCACCTTGTATTGCATCTAGACTAAGCGGGGGCACTCAGGGGGATACTTTCCTCTGGAATTCATGGCCAAGAACCTAAGAGTGTGTTTTGATGTATACCTTCCAACAGCAGCAAAGTAGGCAACCATTAAAACAAATATGTTTTATCAAACGTAAACCTCGTAATCATATATGTTTATGTCTGTTCCTTCCACACCACAGTGAGGCAGTATATTTCCTGTACTCTCATCGATTCATGCCAAATGCTTCTATCTTGGGCTCCCCAAAATCAAATCCATTGGTTAACAGGATTGAAAATGCTGAAGCTGACTGTAATAACATCTGGGAAGCCGAAGAGATAAAGCTACCCTTGCACTCATTGCACTGGCTCCCTACGGGTAAATAGAGTTCAATACATTGTTTATATAGCATCATTCAGCCGACTAAGAAAGCCCTACATTTTGTCTGAACAGAACAATCATTAGGTGTCTTGAAATGGATGTATGTAGGAAATGTATTAAGCATTAACTTACTGGGAAGCATCAGAACACTGTACATAGGGGATACAGCTTGGATAAAGGGTAGGCAGGTATTTCTGGGATGTTTCGGCGAAGCAGGATAGGGTTGGAGCACCAGAGGGGGAGAAGTGGAGTGGAGCAAAACGTGATTGGCAAAATATTCCTTGAAGCACGGGCTCTTTGGTTTCCCCCACTAATGTAGGGTGGAATGATCCAGTCTGACCTGCTTAGTAACCTGTTAGAGAGACAGGAAACAAATCGTTTCCTGCTATGCATCCTATATATTTCCCACTTGCAGTTCTTTGTTTCCTGCAGTTCTTTGTGTGACTTCTGTTGGTGTGTTGGCCTCAAGAAATGGTGAGTGTGTCTGGCAGGTAGAGTCATGTTTTTTTTGTTTACACTGATTTGTAGGTAATGTTGAAGTCTTGAACATGATGCATGAAAGCAGGGCTAGTAATTGGAGCTTTTGAGGAAAGTGATGATATTTTCTAATTTTATTAGCCCTATAATGATGCTTGCTACAGCTTCCTGTGAGTTCTCTCAGAGTGACCAACATGCCATGTGTGACTTCTGTGAATATGGTAGTTACCACTGTCCAAATAGGAGAGGACCCAAACGTGGACAATTGTTCTAAGTCACATGGTCTTGACTTTCTGGAGGAAAATTCACTAGTACAGTGCTGTACACGTCTTTTTGGTGATGCTGCTGAAAGGGCGCCCTGTGAACCATCTGAGTTTGATATCAGTCTCTTGCACGACTTTCATCTTGTATTATTCAATGTTTAGTGTCCCAGCAGACAGGGAGCAAGAAGAGCTCGTTTGTAAGCGGTCTCCGGAGACCACAATAACCCATTCAAAAGCAAAATGCCAGAAATTATGTAGGATCTTCGCGACCCTGTCCGCGAATAAAACGATTAATGAAAAAAGCATAATGAGAAATTCAGTAGAGCTGCAGAGATGCCCCTGGCAGGAAAATCGGAAGAAGAAAGAGTTCTACAGGTCGGAGATAAACTAATGCGGCAACACTTCCCATGAGTTAATCGTGACCCAAGCGAACACCCGGGTTCTATGAAAGGCAGAAGTAAAAAAAAATCAACGTGACAACAGAGATATTCAACATGTTTCCAAAGGAATCCCCCCTTTCTGCAAAGGCCTACGAAGACATGGGCGGTGGTCGGGAATGGAGCCCTCATAGTGGATGGCTGCTGTGGAGAGCAAATCGACGAAGCCGAGTTTGTGTTCAGATGCAACTTGCCACCTCTCAATTATACAAAAGACCCAGGGAGGAGGGTGATCTGGTCACTGCGAACCCAAGCATCATGATAAAGAGGTTTCAAACTTTAAACCACAGAAGGAAAGCCTGTGTAAACACGCTGAGGGCATACCGAGGTGCCCTGATTCTGATGGCTGCATTCTCCCACACGCGTAGCACCCAGGTGACCTTCAAGGTGCAGTACACGCTCGACCACTTTTGGCTGGGCTCACAAATGGTGTCCTTCCACCCAGTGTACCTGGAGAACCTAGCAGCATACTTGAGGTCCAAAGAGCTGTTCGTGAAAAGACTATCATCGGGGATCATGTTGGTCAGTGCGGCCATGGAACTCTGCGGCAGCATCACCCTCTATGGCTTCTGACCTATCTACTCCAACCTGGAGGGCAGAACTATTGGTTACCACTATTATGACCAGAATGCGCCCAACATCCAAGTGCACGCCATGCCCAAGGAATTCTTAATCTATTCTCAGATGCATGAGCAGGAGGCACAGAAGCTGCAAGTAGGCCAGTGCTCCTGACGTCTGCTTCTGCGATTAACTTTGTGGCTCTCACTTTGTGGGCTTGAGGGACCAACTTTTTGGGTCACTAAGGTTCACATTATGTCGACATGTCTGTACAACCGTATTGAAAGAAAAGCCCTCTGAAATGGTCTTTCCCTGTCTTGCTAGTTGCGTTCTCTAAATAATACATGTGATTGGTCTTAAAATAGATGTACGATTATGACGGTCCAATTCAATATATTATTTATCCAATTCATCGGGTATGAACTGGGTTTGTTTTTCTTAAGAGACCTTCGTAAGACCTTTAAAAGAGCCAAAGAAAGAGGCGCAAGCTTTGCAGTCCTACCTCCAAAAAACTGGAACGCACTACCACCAGCACTCAGAAAAGAGACCTCAAGCAGAGTGTTCCGCAAGGCTCTGAAAGCTCAACTCTTCTACTAGCCACTGTCCCACACTCGCACCCTTCTCTAAAATGTGAAAACCTAATGTGGCTGTCTTTGCAACGCATCTCACCTTTGTATGAGTATGAACACACTCTGTAAACTGCTGTGAACTGTATGTAATATGTACACTAACTGTTGTTCGTCGAAGCAAGTATTCTGTAACAGCGCCACGATGCCCAAGGGCTGATGAGCACTTTAAAAATGCAAATAAAATAAAATAAATGTTTAAAGGTAAAAGCGAGAGATGTTGCTCTGCCTGAGAGTTGAGGAGAAAATCCATTAAACGTAATTTATGTCAGTCAATTCGGGCTTTGGCATGCTGAGTTAGGTTTAATAAGAGAATGAATACTATCTCCAGTGAGATGAGCTTCTGATAGGTGTTTGGATGAGGGCAGGACAGTGCTTGATTTGAAACTGATCTTTAGGTAAAGCTGTGCGTCAGCTGCTTTTTTTTGTCTTGATGTCAGTGCCAATGTACATTTAGAAGTTCATGAGGGCAGGGAGAGGTAGGGGATTCATCACTGCAGGACTGTTCCATCGATACCCATGCTGGGGGCAGGGATGTGGGCAATGTCCCAATACTGATGGCATTGAGCAGCCAAAGGCAAAACCATGTGCAGCCATCTCCATGTCAAGGATACAATTGGAGTAACCGTCAAAGACTCAGATAATGGCAGAGTAGTAGTTTGTGCTGTGTTTCATCTGCCCCAGCAATTCACATTGTTTTATAACGTATGTGATTTATATCACTAATGTCCGATTACTACCTTTAGATACAGGTCTAGAAAACAAAGGGTCAATTTCCCCTCTTCTTCTGGACACCCTGTCCTAAATCACATTCACCAGAAAAGATTTTTCGTTTAGTGTCACTAGATTTTTTTTTTGTTTTACCTCAAACTCAATAAAGACTCTGCATTCCATTTCAACATTTGTCTTAGTTTATTATATACAAAATATCAATAAAAAACATAGAAAACACTGATGATTTTGGTTACCCAATACTACTTATGTCTGCCAGACTTAAAAAAAAAATTGATTTTGTGGAATTGGATCTATCTGAAGAAAAATATCAAAAAACCGAGGAGGATAGGCTATGGACCTCATTACACGGTAGGCGGTAAGGGAGCGGTACTGGTAAACCCTTACCGCCTTACTACGAGGTCCCTTTGCGGGACCTGACCTTAACGGCTGGTGTAGACCAGCCGTTAAAGTTGGGACCCGCAAAGGGACCTTGGTGCTAATTACGGTACCGCAATTTGCCCCTTCCCCATTCCCATTGAGCCCTATGGGGCAAAAATGGGAATGGGGAAGGGCCATGGAGAAACGGGGAAATACCGCCCCGCCAACCTTGGAATAGGGTGGTAATTCCCCTTTTCTCCATGGTGGTACCGGTACGGTACTGCTAATAGCACCATGATTTACCGCCTACCATGTAATGAGGCCCTATGTGAATTATGACTGTCCATCCCCACAGTTCCAGGTTAAATATCAAAACACTATAAATCCTATCAACACCATGTATACCACCCTTTCTGTTTCATCTACAGTTCCTGCTTCACTAAATTATTCTGTTGGTCTTCTGTAAGAAGCACGCGTACTCCTCCTGCTGCCCCTCTTAATGTTTAGATGTCTTAAGGTACCGTAACCATGTTGGTTTATTTCTCTGAAAGCTTACATTTTAACTAGATGTTGCTTGTACGAGATCAGGACAGTTGCTGGTTTTTCTGAGAGCAGGGTTGTCATTGATAGTGTTATTGTTGACAGGAACTGTAACAATGCTGCTGTATAATGGTGCTCGTAAGATGGATGTTCAATTGTTCCACTGATTCACCATACAAAAATACCTTATTTCTGTCTCTGTGGATTTCAGGATCATGTGGCTATGCATCCAATCCAGCTTCAACACGTCAACACTGCAGTTCTGCTCAGCCCTCTCCTTACAGCTGTTGTTGACACAGTGAACAGTTTTTTCTGTGATCCTTCCATTTTCACAGTTGCATGTCTCAGGACAGAAACAGTGTGCTGCATGCTTCATCTGGTAGCAACTGGTTCCTTTTCTTTCCACCAAATGTTATATATACCATTTCTCCTCCTAGCCATAGGTGTCAGAGAACACATTACCCTCACCCGCCATGTTCCTTGGTGGCTCACGATTAGACAAGGATCCACCTTCAAGGTGATGTGCTTTACCGATTGAGCTCTTCACATCCATGGACCGGAATGCTTGCAGCATAAATGTGCAAAGAGTCCCAAAAGAAACCTCCGATCAGGCTCTGTATTTTTCATCATTCCAGTAAAATAATCAACCCGCATGGGGGGCTCCTCCTTCTCAGGCCATGCTCCCACCATCTGAAACTCCCTCCAATTATATATACACCACATGGAGGACCACCTTGCCTTCAAGAAGGATCTCAAAACTTGGCTCTTACCAGTGGCACCCTAACAGGCTTAGCCTGGATCACCCTCATGTGTGAACTATTTGCTCACCCCTCTCTGGAACCGGCCACATTTGAGAAGCCTATAGGTGGGACATAGCACTACCGAACCAAGCCTATATGATATGTTCTGCATGACTAAACCTAACCAGATCCTAGTCCTTCCCCACCAGACCCTCATGCACTGCATCCCAGGGATTACAATGTGTCCCTCTAGGGGTACCCACCGTGCAGCCACATATTTCTGCGATACACACTGCATGACTAAACCAACTCTAAACACACATCACCCTCAGCTCGTGCTGTTACCCCAATAGAATATAGCTGAGTCCCATGCAAAATGTGGTCCAGATGTTCACAGAGATTGACTCTTCTGACTCCTTTGATAATTTTCTTCACACCCGCGGACTGCTCTTAGGGACCCAGCCATTCCCTTACAACCTACCTTTGTAATTGCATATAAATGCACACACCATTTCATAACTCTCCCTAACTCTTCTCAATCCTCTAAATACGGTCTTCCAAAGGGTGTTCAACCTCACAGCACTCTGAGCCCATACCAATGGCAGTAGGTGCTATACAAATACCATTTGACATAATGAAAACATTGGATTTACAAAATGAAGAAAATAGTAACACTTCACGGTTCAAACTGTAATAAACTAAATAGATTTTCTTACCTTATCTTATTTTCTTGGGTGACAAATATTTTTGTACATGTCCATCAGGGTTAATTTGGCCCACCAGGCATTCGGCTCAGGATCAAAGACAATGGCCATTGTGTGGTGCGCTTGTGGAGTCCGGTTCAGGGATGTTCATTGAACCTGCCAGTGTGATGCATCATGTACTTGTTTTACATGCTTCAGTCTCTGACTTATTGATATTAAGGACAGCTTGGGTGTACCCACCACTGGAATTTGGTGTAACAGAGACTTTGCTGAGGATCCTCTGCGCGCTGGTCAGGATTCAAGAGTGCAGGCACTCAGCATTTGTGGCATTCCAGGCCGTGGGGGGCCTGGTTTTCTGGGTGTGGGAATCAATGGCAGAAGACCTGTAGTGAGGGAGGTGTAAAGCTGGCAAGTAGATTGAATGACATAGTGTGTGACTGATTGTCAAAGCTGGTCACATTGTTATGCGGCTACCGGGATGGGAATCACTTGCACTTCAATAGAACAGTGATCAGAGTCTTCACAGCAGTGGATTTCTTATGTTTTGTGGTGTGAGATTTAGGGCTATTGCTTTATTGCCAAAAGACCTGTGAATATAGAAAGATTATACCTGGTAGCATAACATATTACATCAACACCTTGACCCCTGAGCATAAAGTAAGGGCTGTGAGCACACAGAGGTGAAGCCCGCGGGAGGACAAGGGTGCGGCTGTGGTGTGCCGTAGGGTGTAGTGAGCAAAGTGCCCTGTTGAACTGTGACCAGACCTCCTGAGCATAAAGTAAGGGCTGTGAGCACACAGAGGTGAAGCCCGCGGGAGGACAAGGGTGCGGCTGTGGTGTGCCGTAGGGTGTAGTGAGTGAAGTGCCCTGAGGAACTGTGACCACGCACCTTGAGCATAAAGTAAGGACTGTGAACCCACAGATTGAATGCCCATGGGCAGACATGAGAATGGCTTTTGTGTGATGCAGGGTATTTGCCATTGCAGAAGGTTCTGGCACGATTGCCTCATCTCGGTGTTCACAGTGGTTAGTAAGTGCCATTTATGCTGGTATGCTGTTACGCCGAGGCGCTCAGAAAGACAGCTACTTCATCTTCCTGAGGTTGCCTGAGCCTATAGTGTACTGTCAGTGCGGAACAGGAAACATGAAACAGGAAATCCGTACGATGGGGGTTCCCCAGAGCGAGGGGATGGAGATGGACTAAGGCAGTCGAGCATGCCTTACTGTTGGGGAAAACCGCCCCCACCCCCCACCAAGCTATATAATCCTGTATACTCTACATATATGAAGGGGAATCCCAGAGGGTGAAGGGAGGCAGATGGACCAAGTTAGAAGGATGTTGTTCCTCTGAGTGTTCCTCCCTTGGGACACCTTTGCTCATGTCTCGGGAGGATAGCTCAGCGGCAACGTGCTCGCCTTGGAAGCAAGATGACACAGAGCAACACGGGTTCTATCCCCGGGTCCGCGCTTAGAAACCTCTGGGTATTAAGCGCATTATAAATAACCTATCATATCATATCAACTACCTGATTCAAGTTATCAGCCGTAGTATTGCAGCACTTACCTGCCACTTTATGATAATAGCTTTTGTATCTGCACTTGCACCTTATTCTTTCCTCCCATGGGCTACATTGATTAATTTTGAACGATATTGCTCCGCTAGTTTAATTCTTTCGTACAACTAGCTGTGACAAGTGTTTATTTGTACCTTTTAGTGTTTCAGCATTACTCTACTTGCCACTTTGTGATAACTTCTTTTGTGTTTGCATCTGAACTTTATGTTTCTCCAATCATAGACCTTACTAATTAATTTTGTACGATATTACTTTGCTAGTTCTATCTTATCATATAACTAGATGGATATTTTAGTTTGTTAGTATTTTATAGTATGTGCCTGGGTATATGTCCCTGCTGCTTTGATATTGACAAGGTATATTTTGGCAACTCGGTTTTTAATGCTATTTATACAAACATGGGACAAATTGCATATGCTTACATGTGTTAAAGACTTCATGCTCATACTTTAGGTACGAGTATTTGCACCTTAGTGCTCTCTGGTATTACTGGACTGTTCCCCTTCCTCTTGTTATCAGCATCTAATCTCTTGACAGCTTAATTTGTTGCAAGAACGTCGAAGAGGAAGGCAAATACAAGTATCTCCCTCAGAGGAGGGCCCAAGAAGTTATACAAAATGTTTGCGCTCATAAGGGAAGTGTATGTGTCGATTTCCAAGATAAAAGACCTTCTTTGCAACATTGATAGTAGTAAAAAAGGGTCCACCAAGTGGGCTATAAAATCCAATTGTCTGATAGAAGAAGTCAACGTCTCGTCTCGGGAGGATAGTTCAGGGGCAACGTGCTTACCTTGGAAGCAAGACAACACGGAACAACACAGGTTCGATCCCCAGGTCCCCACTTAGAAACCTCTGGGTATTAAGCATTTTATAAATAACCTATCATATCATATCAAGTTGATATAGAACCCACTGGTATAAACGTGGGACAAGATAGGGTGATAACAAGTGGTTCATACCCACAACCCAAAAGCGATAAGGCCATGGGGACTCATAATGAGCTCTTGGATGTGTTTAAAACAGAAGAAAGTAGGACAGGAGGGACGTAAAAGCTATTATGTCCCCACTATCTCATTAGGTGCTTAAGACACAAACTCAAATAGTGTTATTGAGTTGTATGTTGAATGAGAGGGTGAACAGGAGGGTCCCTCACAATTAAAAGGAAGTGTTTGGAGATTTTGCCCTGTGCTGACGCCCACAGAGGACTCGGTACAGCAGTTCACATTATTAACAAGGAACCAGTATTTGTCATTTCCCCCACTATACCCATTACAAATACATGTGCTATTTTGGAAACCATTGAAAATGGGGGTATTCATTATTTTAAGCAGTTTCACATGAACAGTAATAACACTGATGGGAGGGAAGTCACCAAAACTATCCTAGATAAATCCCGTGAAAACTCTACTTAAGTGGGGCAAAGAGATTCGGTAGTACATGTGTGCAGAGGTCATGCGTGCCATCAGAGGGATATTAATCACAAAATCTATTGGAAATAAAGAAATTGACAGAATCAGTAGGTAGACTTATTAAATTGGCCGGTCAAATGCAGGACATGAAATCGTCTGGTCTTGTACCCCTATTAAATGATCCGGGTGTCTCCATCAGCACAGCACAGAGGTGAATCACTGGATATGAACGTTTATTAAGGTGGCAACAAACAATTAAATCCTAGACCAGTTGGGGCAAATGAAGGAAGTCTACTGACACCAACAGCTGTGTTGTACGGGGATCTGGCCATGCTCCCTATCTTCCTTTTAGTTAGCCGCAGATTATCTGACGCCCCCTGTGGTTTAGGGAGTCTCTCTTTTTTGCCTTTTTTATGTATTAATGTTGTTTAGTTTTCCATCATTCTCTTCTCCTCTATGTTGTTGGTTTGTATTTGTAGTTTGGACGTTCTATATACCTTGATGCGTGTTATGTGTTCTCTTTTGCAAGATTTGCTTGTATCTTTTGTTCTTTGTTTGTATGCGCCCTTCAGCCTTCCGGTACCTCGGTGCGCTATATAAGTGACTAAACATAAACCAACAGAAACATGGATGTTGTACGTGGGCATGGGTGCAGGGCTAGCCGCCCTTTACCTTCATGCAGAAGGGTGCCATATGGGGTTGGTCATGGGAGCTCGTGTGAAGTGGGAGGCACACCAGAGCTATTGGAACTGAGAATGGGGCAAAGAAGGGCAGAACGTGATAGTGGGAATACATCAGTGGTTTGCATTTGAAAAGATGAATGATTACTTTATTTAAAATGAATAATCATAATGACTGCAATTGCTTCTTTAAATTTAAACATCATGTGTGACTATATAATAAATAACAATATAACATATCACCATATACTAGCATGTTGTACAATAAACATGCATGACCATGTCAGGAGTTCTTGCTATCTAAATATAATTGGGAGCATTATGTTTTGATAATATTTACTAAGGTCACTGATCCTTAAAAGCAGAGACATTCAGATAGCCAAAAAAAGAGGAGGCACGAATTTGGAAGATGAGTGGCTGTAGAAACTGTGATTGCTATTTTCACATGTGGTGCATATATGGTCCCATAGAGAGCACATTCAGCATCAATACAGCAATGAATGCAGGCATTATTTATTTCCTCTGCTCAAAATTGATAGTGGATGACTAATTGTATATGAAATGAAGTATTTTTACAGTAAGCAGCGGTTTAGAAACATGTTAAGCTGTATGAAATCTCTTCTGAAAGACTGAGGATATAGATGTTTATTATATAGACGGATAAGATTTGAAAGCAAATACAGGAGAAGTATGATACAGGGTCAAGAGTTGCTTCGAGGCCCAACATTACCGGGGCATTACGACCCCGGTGACCCGGGAATTCCGGAGGCGGAATTCGGTAAATCCCCATTCCCATTGATTCCCATAGGACTCAATGGGAATGGGGAAGTGGAAACACCAGCACCATATCGTGATGGTGCCGGTGTTTCCACGTCCGCCTGCAGGCGGGTGGTGTTAAACCCGCCATGTCAGACCTGGCGGGAATGACACCTCCCGCCTGCAGAACTCGAGATCACCGCTATTTCCACACCGGGTGACTCGTAATGAGGCCGTAACTTAGAACATAATATTCAGGATGTATCTTGAACTAGATGGACAGGTAGAAACTGACCCATCAGAAGTTAGTCAAACCTTGCTTCAGTCTAACAAAATTGATATATTACACAGACACGGTAGTGGCTGTGTAGTTATGGTTAAGTTGCTGTTTCCATAGGAAGAGCCCTTTTTGGGTGGCTTATAACTCTGCTCCCCCTGGACGTATCCTCACCAAACTTTGCAAAAATAAAGTATATGGGTCACTCTGAATTCTTTTTGCAAAGTTTGGTGCGGTTTGGTCCAGGGGGGGCAAAGTTATAGGGGGGATCCCAAAACTTCTTTTTTTTCCCATAGACTGAATGGGGAAAAAACTTTGCTCACCCCTACAGGCAAAACCGGTGGACGGATTTTCACCAAATTTGGATCAGGAGCAGTGGCTTGGTCCCAAAAGCGTGCTTTTGCAAATTTGGTTAAAATCCGTTCAGTAGTTTTTAAAAAAATGACCAAAGAGTAGGTCACAAAAAATTAGTGATATCTATGTTCGGTCCGCGGACACACTTCCCTGTTCGCTCCGCGGACAGTGTCCTGATTGGCCAATCGGCTTGCGTCATGTCCGCAGACATGCAACATGTTCACTGATTGGATGGTGAAGAGCGTGAAGTGCGTCAGATTTTTGGAAACACCCGCCATCTTGGATTCGCGGACGTCCGCGGACAGCGCGGTGAAACTTGGTGGAAAAATACTATTTAGTAAAGTGTTATGGTGTGTAAGACTGTTTGGGGAGGGTGGGGGAGTAAGAGATGGGTTAAATGTTGTATTTATTTAGGTGGCAGGCACCTCTGTTGTGTTTGTTCTGACCGTGGACAATACGGGTGTCCGTAAATAAAGGAAATGGGGTGTTCTGAGGACACTAAGGCTGTCCGTTTGGTTCGTAGGGAAGTTGAAACTGTTCTAAGAACACATCAAGTGTAGTGGGATGATCTTAAATAAACAAAATGGGGGTGTTCAGAGGACGCTAGAACTGTCTGAATTGTTCACAAGCAAGCTGAAACTGTTTTAAGAAAGCACGCAGTGTCCTGAAAGGTTCGTAAATAAAGGAACTATGACTGAGGATGCTATGACTGTCCGTATTGTTTGCAGGCAAGTTGAAACTGTTCTAAGAATATAAACGATGTCCTGAAATGTTCGTAAATAAACAAAATGGGGGTGTCCTGAGGACGCTATCCGTACTGTTCATAGGCAAGTTGAAATAGTTCTAAGAATATGTGTCCTGGGATGTTCGTAAATAAACAAAATGGGGGTGTCCTGAGTACGCTATACCTGTCCGTACTGCTCGTAGGCAAGTTGAAATTGTTCTAAGAACACATCAAGTGTCCAGGGATGTTCGTAAATAAACAACATGGGCGTGTTCTGAGGACGCTAGAATGGTCCGAATTATTTGCAAGCTAGCTGAAACTGTCCTAAGAACACACGCCGTGTCCTTACATGTTCGTAAATAAATGAAATGGGTGTGTCCTGAGGATGCTGTCCGTATTGTCCGTAGGCAAGTTGAAATTGTTCTAAGAACATGTGTCCTGGGATGGTCGTAAATAAACAAGATGGGGGTGTCCTAAGGACGCTATACCTGTCCATACTGTTCGCAGGCAAGTTGAAACTGTTCTAAGAACACTCGTCATGTCCGTGGACATTAAAAGTGCCCATAGGACTCAATGGGAATGGGACTCTATGGGTGTGATATGCTGTGGTGGTTGTGGCCAGGGCATAGAGTCTTTGGAGCATGGCCGTATGGGCATGCACCCAAGACTCTATGCCCTGGCCACAAACACCGCAGCATAGCACACCCATAGTGGCTTATCCAGTCTTGGGTGCATGGACAAGATCAAATGTATAAGCACCGAAGTTATAAGCTATTATGGGTGTGGTATGCTGCGGTGGTTGCGGTGTCCTGAAATGTTCGTAAATAAACAAAATGGGTTTGTCCTCAGGATGCTGTTCGTATTGTCCGTAGGCAAGTTGAAATTGTTCTAAGAACATGTGTCCTGGGATGTTCGTAAATACACAAAATGGAAGTGTCCTGAGGACGCTATACCTGTCCGTACTTTTCATAGGCAAGTTGGAACAGTTCTAAGAACACATCAAGTGTCCTGGGATGTTCATAAATAAACTAAATAGGTGTGTCCTCAGGACGCTATGCCCGTCTGCCAACTTCGCAGGCAAGTTGAAACTGTTCTAAGAACAATTGTCATGTTTGCGGACATTAAAAGTGCCCATTTGGCATAGTTAAAATGTTTGACTCTATAGGTGTGATATGCTGTGGTGGTTGTGGATATGGCATAGAGTCTTTGGAGCATGGCCGCATGGCCCTGCACCCACGACTCTATGCCCTGGCCACAAACACCGCAGCATAGCACACCCACCGTGGCTTATCCAGTCTTGGGTGCATGGACGAAATCAAATTTATAAGCAGCAAAGTTATAAGCTATAATGGGTGTGGTATGCTGCGGTGGTTGTGGCCAGGGTCTAGAGTCTTGGGTGCATGGTCAAGACCAAATTTATAAATAGTGAAGTTATAAGTCACTATTGGTGTGGTTTGCTGCGATGGTTATACTTATTATAATATACTTACTGTTTGGTTTGGTAACTGGAGTACATGTATTCCTTGTTAATTTCTGTGACAAAAGAAAAGATAATGTTAGTATTGGTATTTTGTAACAACTTATAACATGGAATAACAAACATTTTTTTTTTTACCCTCATATTTGTTTGTTTTCAGTGTTCACTTGTTGTTTCTAGCTAATGTTATGTATGTTGGCTTGTTGCAGATTTTTGGAGCAGTTAGATATCTGTTGACATATTGTAACTGTCTATTTTTTGTTATAATTAAGTGGTATTGATTTATCTGTTTGGATATTGTAAAATGTTGGTGTAGTTAGATACCAGTTGGTTGTATTCTAACTGTCTATTTTTTGTTATAACATAGTGGTATTGATGTATCTGTTTGGTTATTAAACATCTTGGGGTAGTTAGATACCAGTTGGCGTATTCTGTTTATTTTTTTATATAGTTTAGTGGTATTCATTTATCTGTTTAGTTGTTGTAGAATCTTGGGCCAGTTAGATACCTGTTGGCATATTCTAACTGTCTATTTCTTTTTTATAATGAAGTGGTATTGATTTATCTGTTTGGTTATTTTAAAATCTTGGGGCAGTTAGATACCAGTTGGCATATTCTAACTGTCTATTTTATGATATAATTTAGTGGTTTTCATTTATCTGTTTAGTTGTTGTAGAATCTTGGGGCAGTTAGATAGCTGTTAGCATATTTTAAAAGTTTGTAGTTTTTTAATAGAAGTTTTATTAATGTTTAAGTACAGTTTAGTTAATACATTTTGGTTTTTAGAAGATTAAATAAGCATTTGTAAGATTTGCAGGTAATCTCTGCTTTAGAGTAATGGTACTATCATTAGATTCAAACCATCCACATTTTCTTATTATATATGCAGTTTAGTGACGTGCATTGGTTGTGTCTCCTGTGTGGTAGATTATACCTATTGTTGTGAAGGTTTTCTTACCAAGTGATACTTGACCATGTGTGAATCCAGTTAGCTTGCAGTTGTTTTTGGTGCCATCTGCATTGTAACGTAGAAGCATTAGTATTACATATTTACTATGTGTTTGTATTACTAACGTGGAGCGATTATCCGAATTGCAGGTAGTACATAATTTACCATGGTTTGCATTTTGTACAAGTTGCTGAAATGGAACGGATTCACAATTGGGTATTGATACATACACAAAGCGCTCATTGGGGATTTGTTCTTGTGTCACATTGTTGCAGAGAGTGCATGTATGTTTCCACATGTATGAAATCTAGAAGATTTCATTTATAGGTATGTTTTTGTTTTCCAGTACTTGCAGTAAGTACATTAGAAATTCTTGTGGATCTTCCTGTGAGTTTATAGTGAATTTCACCATTCCAGCACAGTAGTCCAATTGTTGTCTTATTCCATAAACACTATATGTGTTGTCAGGATTGTTTGTTGCGTTTCTATGAAGTGCGAACATGTGCACACACAATTGGTCTGTACTGTGTAAGTAAATGTTGTCAACAATTGGTGGTAATTGAAATAGAATATTCATTGCTACATTTGCGTAGCAACTTACACCAATTACATTTGAAAGTTTAAATGGACCAGGTAGTTCTGTATCTAAGTGCTTTTTTTTGAGTTTGTCTTCCTTTTTTGAAGAAGTACCTGGTTTACTTTCCCTAATAGATTCTTTTTTGTTTGTGATACTTGATGAAGTATTACTTTTTTTATTCTCTTTGGAGGATTTGCAGTTACATCCTGTTGGATTTCTGTTTGATTTCGATTTTGTTTTATAACATTGTACTTTTTGTGGAACAGGATATGTTTTTAGATGGGGGGTGCATAGTGAACGAAGTCTATTGTATTCTAAAATGCAAGGAATATCAGCGTTTACTTTACTTGCATCAAAGTTGATTAAAAATAGACCGTCAAGTGTACGTAAGCGTGATAGTGCTACGTAGCTCATGCTTTCTTTAAAGACTGTGTTACCAATGTCTATCAATGCTTTGTCTAGGGTAAGACCTTGTGATTTATGAATAGTGACTGTGTATGCAAGAGGTAGAGAAAATTGTTCTCTGCGTACATACATGTCTTTAAAGAGAAGGAATTGAGCTGTTGAGCGTCCTATCCTTTTCACTTCTGAAAGTTTGTCAAAGAGAATATTAACAAACTGAATGTTGTCATCAAACAGGATGTTTGAAAGCCAACAACTGTACCCAGTGCTCCATTAAATTGTCCTTGATCCACGTCAAGGTTACGTTTAAGCATTACTCTGCAAATTAAGGATAATTTTAATATTTTTTCCAATCCAGCTGTGTTGGAGATTGAATTTTCTAAACTATTTACTCATGTTGTGGCTTGTTCACACATGGGTACTGTCATACCATGTATGTCTAGTTTTTCTGTGGCGCTAATTTCAATTATTGGTTGCATTTCTTTTTTTAACATTGTTTCATTGAATTTGAAACAGTTTGCAAGAGTTGGCATTAAGGCCATACAATTGACATTTTTGTGGGCTAATTGTTCCATAACATCCGTAGCCCATGCATTATCACCATAAAGTGCATGAATGTGCCGTGTTTTCAATATTGCTTGTGCTTCTTGAGATAATATACCAACTATAATACTTTTTAAGATGTTGGCATAAGTGAGATCTGCAGATTGCTGCATGTTTTCTGTTAATTCTCTGTATTGGAAATGTTGCCAAAGGTTGGCATTTCCTATGCTGCCAACAGTTTTATGGCAGAGTTTGTGTCCTAAGGTTTTAAAAATAGGCTCACCTTTCACTGGTGTCAATTGAAGATCTCCGAAAACAATAATGTGTTTTCCTCCAAAAAGCTCTTCGTAGTTTGTTTTAAGTACTTCTTGTAATCTGAGGTGAATCAAAGCCAATATTAGGCTGGAGACCATGCTCACTTCATCTATTAGTAGCATTTTCATTTGTTTTAATACTCTGCATAGTTCCATTGCAGCTTCTGTAGAAAGTTTGTAATAGGCTAATATGTTTTGGTGTTCTTTGGCAGGAGTAGTAATCGGTGTAAAGTGACACTGCCTATGTTGTAGGCAGCTAAACCTGTGGGGGCAGTGACAACAGCTGACAGTTTGTTGTTTGTCAATTGCTGAAGGAATTTACTGATGATTTTGATTAAGAATGTTTTGCCAGAACCAGTTTCACCACTGACGTACAGTAGTATAGGTTTGTAATTTTGGCAGGTGCATTCTTTGTTTTCATGTTGTACACCATGTGCAATTTCTTTTGTTACTTCTTGAAAAATGCTATGTTGCTCATTTTTTAGTTTTGACTGTAGTATATTTAAGTCTTCTTTATCTTCATACTGACACATGGGGCCTCATTACGAGTCTGGCAGTAACCGAGGTGGTAAAACCGCCTGGTTACCGCCGGACTCGTATTACCATTCCGCCTCCATGATTACCGGAATTACCGGGGCATTACAACCCCGGTTTTCCGGGAATCACGGAGGCGGAATGGTGTAAATCCCCATTCCCATTGAGTCCTCTGGGACTCAATGGGAATGGGGATCAAGGTGTTTCCTCGTCCGCCTGCAGGCGGGCGGTGTTAAACCCGCCAGGTCAAACCTGGCGGGGACATCACCTCCCACCTGCAGGAGTCGGGATCAGGCGGTCCGGAAACAACGGTGGCGGCGGGTTTAACGCCACCGTTATTCCCGGACCGCCTGACCTGTAATGAGGTCCATGGTGTTTTCTACTTCTGTCATGGCTAATTCTGCTCATTTTTTATTAGTGGCTCTCCCAGTGGTTCTTGGCTTCCTATTAAAGAAGGTTGACTACTGTCAGGAGTGTCCTTATTTCGTTGGGCCTGGAGTTCTTCTTCTTCGTATTGCTGTTCATTGTGCAACATTTTTTTGTATTGTGTAAAGTTTACATCGCTTATAGTGCTTTCATTTGCTTTGAAAGCGTCTTCATAGGAGTCATAGTTATCGAGTATTTCTTCTTCATTTTTCCATGGTTTAAAGAGTTGTAGCAGGGACATGTAATATAGTTCTTTATGTTGAGGAGTCTTTAATGACAATTTGATATGATTAATTAAATTTGGTTAGGTGAGTTTTACTAAAATGTGACACTCTGTATCTACCTTTTTTCATGGGGTTTTATGTTATGTTTGAATGTGAAGCTTTGGGCTATGTGGTATAGACACATGGTTTCCAAAATGGTACTTCTGTTTTGGTAGTATGTATCCAGCAAATTGTTTTTAAAATGTCTTGGCTGTTGGGATCATGTTTGGCTATTGTTTCTATATCATCGTATGATTTCAGAACTCTTTTTCTAGATTTAGCAGGACCACGACTTATCCATACTATATGTTCAGATTTCCCATACAAAGCAGTACCGGTTAAATGATCTGCTACTTCATAGGAGCCACATGCTGTATGGGAGAGCATTTTTATGCCCAAGCTGTATAATTTCTGAGACAGTTTTTTGTCTGATGACAGGTAATTCCAGAGCTCTTGGAGCTCTGTTTTTTCTGCTTTGGTTAAGTATGCTGTAACATATCGTGCAACTGCAGTGGAATTGTCTGCAATGTACTGCACATCTATGTTTGCATTCCATAAGTGGGCAATGATTGCATTGTAATCATTGATATATTTTTCTTCTTCTGTTCTTTTTATGTAATATATATTTTTGTGTGATTTACCTTTAACACTATGGCCCTCATTCCAACCCAGGTGGTAAGTTCCCTACTTTACACCATGGTGTAAACTCTGTTTACACCATGGTGGATGGCGGATTTACCGCCCCATTCCAAGGTGAGTGGGGCGGTAAATCCCCAATCCCCATTTATCCTTCCCCATTCCCATTTTTGCCCCATAGGGCATAATGTGAGTGGGGAAGGTGCTAATTACGGCACCGTAAATTATGGTGCCGTAATTAGCGCCAAGGACGATTGGCGCCTTGGTATTAACGCCTGCTAAAAGCAGGCGTTAAGGTGGAAATCAGGCGTTAAGGGTTAACGGCGCCGACGGCGCCGTTAAACCCTTAACGCCTGGGTTGGAATGAGGGCCTATGTCTAACTGAACACATCAAGTTGTTTACTTGACCTGTTTTTGAAACTGGTCTAGGGAAACCAAAGTGGCATTTGGTGTAGTATTTCCCTTTGTTTTTGTATTTGCGACGACAATATTTGCCACATTTGTATCTTTGAAATTGGAAAATTTGTGCATGAAGATCACTATTTGTTGCTTGTGATGGAATTTCACAAGTGACATATTTTTCAATAAACTGTAACACAGTGGCATCATTGTCTTGACCAAATTTAGGAGCATCTTTAATCCATGAAAGCATGTGGATATGTGGTGTTCCTCTGGCTTGGTATTCTTTTCTCCAAAAGAAGTCTTGCACTTCTCCAAAGGGGAGGAACAGTTTTATTACAAATAAAGTGTAGCATAGCAATGAAGCAATGGTGAACATATCTTGAAACATTAACAGGATCTAGAGAACAAAGTTCTCCAGGTGTTACTATATCTATGTTTGTTTTGTTTTTGTATGATATGCGTAGGAAATCCTGTAAATCTTCTCATGCATATTCTGCACAACTTAATGTAACAAACCAAGTGGGTGGGCCAAGGTTTCTTATCATACAATGTACATCTCCATGACGTCGGAACCAGTGCTCTTTAGTACCATGCATGTTTGCTAATAGATTTGTAATACTTGATTGCAAAACCTCATCTTTTTGCTGCACTTTTTGTAATAATTGTGTAGCTGACATATTTTGAAAGTGGGCTCCTGATTTCAATGTGTGTGCAATTCCGTAACATAGAGTTGCTAGTTCACTTTCAAAGAGTATGTGGAATATGTATTCCACATTTTGTCTAAAACTGGGATCTTCAGAATACATCCGTAACAAGCGGTATTCTGATGCTGTTATTTGAATAAGTCTATCATCGTACCTTCATCCTTTGCCAGTAGGAAAGAGTAGAGGAAAAGCATGTGCTTCTATACTTTTTTCCCATATGCTGATTGGTGATCCTTTTGTTTGTCGCATTTGGTATGTTTCTAGTGCATCTTCTACGGTGTCATTAGAGTGCAGTGGATGAATTGTATAATGGTCTAAAGTATTGGATACTGTAGCAGGATCTAGAAGCTCAAATTGACCAGCTTCTGGTGACTCTTGAATTATTTCAGTGGTTTCTTTCAAGTTTTCTTCAATATTAATTGCTTTGTAGTATTCATTATTGTCTTTTAGATATTGCAAGGCTTGTCCAACTTTATGTAAATCTATCAGTTGTTGCCAAATTGTTTTGTCTTTTGTAGGTACACCATTTACTAAGATAATTAAAGATTGCTCCATTGGACGTTGCACTCCCAGAGTGTGCACATTTTGTTTTAGATCTAATGGTAAATATACTACTTTTCCACGAATATCTTTCACTAATTCAGACGAAGGTAATTTTGCTGTTTTTGGTTGAAGGCGTATTATTGTTTGAAAGGGGTGCACTGTTTGAATTATGATGCTCTCATATAAATTGAGTTGTTGTAGGGCTTTTGGTAGTGGAAATTATTCCAAATTATTTGTGATAGTATGTGAAGGGGTTTGGTTGTTGTCAAGTTTTGTAGTGCAGTAACTGCAAAGTATTAAGGGGTCAGTTATTTCATATTTGTTTTCTGCTATAAGGTAGAGAGCTAATTCAAACCATTTAGCATCTTCATTGTCTTCTATTTTGTATGTTACGTCTACAGTTTTTGTGTTACTTTTATAAAAAGTTCTGCGGCAACATACACACACATGGTTGTTACTACAGCAGATGTACTTTTACATTTCAGTATTTCTTTTTTATATGTGGTAGTAGAAGGTTGCCATGCATAGAATTGTTGCTAATTTGTTTTAAAGCTATTTCATTCTGTAAGTGGCTTTCACTTCCAAAATATTTTTTTCTGGATATAGTCAATTTTTTCAAGTAGGTATTTTGCTGTACAATGTAGAAGAATGTTATTTAAATTTGCTAGTGCTAAAGCAGGACTTTTAGTGTAGTACAGTTTATAGACTAGATTTCTTATAGTTGAATGATGTGTTGGTATCATTTTGATATGATGGAAGGTGGTTTTGCAAGTAGGTCCTGAAATGCAGGCCAATGAATGTCCTTGTAGTCCTGTGTACTTGCGCACTGGACAGGTATCCATATTTTGCAGTAGTTTAATTTTGATTTTGTCTTTGCCTTTCACATACTGATTGAGGAATTGGCATAAAGACTTGAAAGATTTTTTGGAAATGTTACACATTGACGTGCATGGCCATTTGTATACTAGACATTCTGATTCAGTTGAATGGAGAGGTAATTCTAAGTTTTCTGGGGATATTTTTGTAAGCAGCATTTCTTGTTCCATTATGGTATTATTAACTTTTTCATAACCTCGTTCACTGCTATGTATGGCAATTGTATTTGTTTGCTTTTGTTTGTATGCTTCTTCATTACAATATGGTTCTGTGCTTGTAGTGTGACTCCACTGACCTCCACAGATATTTAAGAAGTTATTTCTGTTGACATTTTGTTTATTGAGAAGTCTTTTTTGTAATTTAGTAATTATTTTTTTAGTGGTTTCATTTTGTTTAACACTAAAATAAATACATTTCTTTTGAGAAGGATTGCACTGTCTATCAAAGCTTCTAAGATTAAATTCCGACGGTAGGTTGTAAGGGTTGTGCCTGATTTCGCTCCTCTTTTTATAAGATTTTGAAGGACCCTGTGGCGGAACATTTTTGCTAAAATACTTTTTTTGGTACGCTTACATGGCACTATATCAAGATTTATCGGAGCAGTTTTATTAATAGTGGTAGCTGAATATTTTTAATTGTTTTCTGTTTTGTTTTACATTTTGATAGAGGAGGCAAAGTTCCTGTACTTGAAGCTTGTTTTGTTTCGCTAAATTACTGTATTAGCTGTTTTGTTTGAACTTTATTTTACATATTCTGCTAGAGATGGATGCTTATTTTGGACACTTCTATTTTAATTTGCTCTACTTCTGCGTTGCTTTCTACGGACTTGATTTTTGGTAGGCATTCTTTAGGGTCTGTTGAAAAAAATAAAGAAGGTATGGGTTGGGGTGTTCTGCAATATATGTATGCTGTGTGCATTAGTGTCTGAGTATGATGATAAAGATGTATGTGATGGTGTGTGATTGTGCATTGGGCAACTACAACTAGTTGGGATGAGTATTCTTGAATGTATGTGCTACTAAATTGGGGTTCAGATGACAGTAGAAAGTAAGCTAGTGGTGTGGAGAAGTACAAATAGTAAATCTAATGGTATACAATTAAAACAGTTGTTTGTTCTATAATATCAAAATTCTAGGGGCTGAGTTGGGTCATTTGTGTGCCGAAAAATGGGAATTTGTGCGCCATTCTGCCTGTAAATCTCTGTTTAACATATGGAGATTTGTGGACAGAATGGTGCACAGACTCTATTTTTAGGTGCAGAAATAGCATGAATTAACCTTAAAGTGTGTTTGAGTAATGGTACAAATATTATGGCAGTATTTAACTTATGTTTTTTCTGGAATTTGCAGTTTTTTTCTTAGTTGTTGTTTGTACTTCTAATTCTGCTGCTTCTTTTCAGGAGAGTGGTCTTCACTACAATCTTAAAGGAAACAAATTAGTAATTTTGTTTGTATATAGCAATGATTTTAATTTAGACATTGATTTTTATGTTTTTGTACAAGTATTGTTGTTTGATATTTGAACATAGTGTGTGCATGCTATTTTGTTTGAGTATGTTAACTCTTTATATTGTACTTTAAATATGTTAGTTCAACATGCTTTGCAAATGTGTGTGTAAAAAGAAATTAAATAGCAGATAGGTTTGGACGTGACAGTTGATTATAGGAGATGGGAAAAATGACAGTACATTTATTTTATAGGTTATACAAGCTAAAAGTCAGTTAATTTGTTTATATGAATCTATAAGAATTGTACATGTACTATACAGAAAATATGCATACCTGTAGTTTGTGTTCATGCATTTGGATATGCATGCAGCTGCAAGTAGAAATCTTGGAGATTTGTACAGTATTTCTTGTAGAAGGTGCTTTCCAATGATATGACACTTGTACTCAGAGAGATTAAAAGTACATTTGAAGTGCTGATCTATGGTGATGCAGTTAGATGTAGAGGTCCTGGATGTGATTGGTGGATGGTCGTGTGACTGCTTAGCTATATCCAATGAGGGAATGGTACAGAAAGTGAAATGGAAATGGTAGAGGACTGTCCATGTTACAATATGTCCGCGGACATGGTGGTAGTCCGCGGACATCGTGTGTTACATCCGGGAATTTTGGGGTGGGGAGGCATGCAAATGAGAATGAGCAGAGCAAGGGATTGGTCAGTAAAGTTTAGTGGGTGTGTTCTGCCAGGAGAGAGTTTCTCAGATACTCTTTTTGCTGAGAGAAGAACAGATAGATGTGTGTTTCAGAAAACAGATTGTTAGGATTTTGGGAGACTTGTGGATACATTGGTTGAAGGTGCATGCAGAAATCTGTGGAGTAGCTGTAGATCTTGGATTCCCATATGTGGAAGTGCACTGGCATGGAGTACGTGGAATGAAGTGGTTGGACTCGCTACCTCTCTGTGCTACTTTGGAGACAGAGTAACATCCAGACATTATTGTAATTCATTGTGGAGGGAACAGTTTACGACATGTGTCTGGAATTTCTGTGCAATTTGCAATGAAAGAAGGACTTGGGAAGGTCATGGACATGTTTCCAAATTCTCAAGTAATTTTTTCACGGATTGCACAGAGACAAATGTGGCTGTGTTCTTCTTCAAATGGAGAAAGCAAGGCGCAATGTCAATAAGGCTGTTTGTGCTTTTCCAAGAGATGTTGGCATGTCCTCTTTTCACAATGAAAATATTATGTTTCGTAGCACATACATTTTTCGCAGAGATGGAGTCCATCTTACTTATGCTGGCAATCAGATTTTTCTGAGAAATATAGAAAATGCATTGCAACCTTTTTTGGAATTACAGCATCCATTTTGTAGTAGGTGTTGAGCATTTCACATTTTTTAAACACAAACAAACACCACCAAAAGGCTCTTTTCAGAACCACCATTTCTTCCCAGACAAAACTGCAATGGTTATGATAGGGCAGCACCCCAAAATTTTAGATGTTCGCGGACTGTCCGCGGACTTCTAAAAAATACAGAAGGCCCTGCTTCATTTATTTTCACTTCTATTTTTAAACTGTGAAAGGCGGCTCTGAAAAGAGCCTTTTTTTTTATTTTTGTTGTTTTATATTTGTTTTTGTTTTTTATACACGACACACTAGGAGAGGAGGGAAAAGGAGGATAAGGGGGGGACACCAACCAGGGGGATAAGAAAGGACGGGTGGAGAGACCCAAAAGCACTTCGAAGTCTCTCCCCCCTGCAGAGTACTGCGTCACAGTACATACACACAACTGTGACCCTCGAAAGGTAAGGGTCATCAGCATTGTGAATGGCCTGTGAGGCAGATGGAGGAATACGCTGTCCCACAGGAGTGTTCCTTGTGGTGACATGATTGGAAACAGAGGATGTAGTAGAGGAAGTCAACCTACTACGCTCTTTACAAGGTACTACCTTGCGAATGGCCCCAGAGTGGAACGACTTTAGGTGTCGCTTCATAGTAGTAGTACCAAAGCTGTACGAACCAGGCTTCCTGTGAATGAGCACCATTTTGCACTCTTTGCAGGTGACTTGGTTCGCACGCGCCTTAGGTCTGTTACCATGAATGGTAAATAACCGCCACACCCAAGACTCACGGTGAGTGCTGGTAGTAGGGACTTCCACTACCTCATTCTCGTCATCCTCTTCATCCTCCTCTGCATCCTCACTCCTGTTCCCCTCTTCAGGCCCTTTCGGGAGGTGGTGGTGGTGGAGGGGGCGGGGGTGGTGCTGAGGCAGATGTGGCCCCAGGTGGCAGTACTGCGGCCATGGATGCCATCAGGTTTCAGATAAAAATCTGGAAAGTTGGCAGCAAAATGCACTGTGTTGTGTAAGATAGCCAGAAACACAATGAGAATGAGCTCTAGGGTGTGGCCTTTTATAGGGGTGCATGTGCACAGTTCGCGGACACACACGCTCTCCGCGGACAGATCGAACACCAAAAAAAGTTTCAAAAAGTCCCAAAAAGTATGTAGAAACTCAGGATTACTGTCTGGGACTTGTGCTATGATGATTTGTTATTGAAAAATATTGTGGATTGCCTGAAAAGGTAGTTTTAAATTGTTCGGGGACAAGAACATTGTCCACAGTCAGAGCATACGCTCAGCGTGGGCGCGGTCACATGAACGCTTCGCGAACATGTCAGCGAAGGGGACCATTGTCTGCAGGACACCAAATGCACGGGGCCTTTTTGCGCATGTGCGTTGGTGTTCTACGGACACTATTCGGGTCCTGAAACAAATTAAAAGTGTGACACAAACAAAACGAACAATTACGAACGGGTGTTTGTTCTTAGAACAGTTTCAATCTGCTTGCGAACAATACAGACAGGCATAGCATCCTTGGCACACCCCCATTTTGTTTATTTACGAACATCTCAGGACACTGCGTGTGGTCTTAGAATAGTTTCAACTTGCTTGCGAACAATACAGACAGCGTCCTCAGGACACCTTCATTTTGATTATTTACGAACATTTCAGGATATTGCTTGTGTTCTTAGAACAGTTTCAACTCTCCTGCGAACAATACGGACAGCGTCCTCAGGACACCCCCATTTTGTTTATTTACGAATGTATCTGGACACTGCGTGTGTTACTTTGATTACGGACATCTCGGACAACGAATATGTTCTAAGAACAGATTGGACTTGTTTGCGAACATTACAGACAGGCATAATGTTCTTAGAACATCTCCATTTTGGTTAATTGCGGATATCCCAGACATCTTGTGTGTTCTTATTGTTATTGCTATTGTTATTTTGCATTTATATAGCGCCTTATATACCATTGGTATGGTCTGAAGGCGCTGGTAGGTTGAACGCCCTTGCGAACCGAAGTTCAGATCAGTAGAGAGAGTAGAGAGAGTCAAAAGGTGCGTGTGAGCACTGGGTATGTGTGCAGCTCGTGTGGTATCAGTGTAATAGCTGCTTCTAAGCGGTAGGTGTGGTGGTTGAGAGATCAGGAGTATGTGTTCGTTCTGGCAGGATTTATCCAGACCGGGTGTGGCTGCGTTAGGCCTGAGGAGAACGCCTGGCTGGGGGTTGTGTAACCAGCAGTGTTTACTTAGAATGATGTGGAGTGAGCGGCGGATGTTGGTATGAGAACAGTTATACCGAATTGTGTCATAGTATCTCTGTGTTCTAGTTGAGTGGTGATGTAAAGGAGAGAGTAAGCGTGGTGGTGAGATATGATCGGTTATATGCTCTTTCAAACGTTCTTTGCATTCCAAACCATACTATATACGTCACGTGATTATATGCGCTCCAATTTGTTCAGTGCACTCCTATCCACTCCATGCATTCATGCATTCCTGCTCGCCCAGCGCGCTCGAGTCTGCTCTGCACGCTCCAGTCCACCATGCATACTCCAGTCAGCTCTACAAATGCACTCTTGTCTGCCCCTCGTATGCACTCTTGTCTTCCTCACGCATGCACTCCTGCCTGCCCCATGCATGCACTCCTGTCTGCTCCATGCTCTACGCATTCGGCAGCTCTACGTATTCATTGATTCTACGCACTCATCAGTATTGGATGCAATCTGTGTTTGTTCGTTCTACGTACTCGTCTGCTCTATGCAACACGTCCGTTCACTCTGGGCACTCATTCGTTCCAGGCAGGCGTTCGCTCCTGGCATTCATCCGCTTTATGCCCTCACATGTACTATGCATTCACCAGTTTTATGCACTCACCCCCTCTACACACTCACCTCTATGCACTCACCCCCTCTACGCACTCACCCCCTCCCCGCACTCATCATCTTTAAGCACTCACGCTTTTCACGCATTCAGCAGCAATATCCTGTTCTATATATTCATCTCTTCACTCATCTGTTCTATACTTTCATCCGTTCTATACACTTATCCACTCCTCTGCTCCATCTGCTCATCCGCTCGTCCACTCGCCCGCTCTATCTACTCATCCGCTCTATCTACTCCTCATCCTCTCTGTACACTTTATCCACTCATCGCTCTATCTACTCATCCTCTCTGTACACTTTATCCACTCATCCGCTCTATCCACTCATCCGCTCTATCCACTCATCCGCTCTATCCACTCATCCGCTCTGTCCACTCATCCGCTCTGTCCACTCATCCGCTCTGTCCACTCATCTGCTCTATCCACTCATCCGCTCTATCCACTAATCCGCTTTGTACATTTGCCATGTCTGTACATTGATCTGCTCCAGGGATCTACACACTCTCTGCACTTCCATATTTATCCATTATCCACCCTCATGTGCTCTACATACTCATCCGCTCCACATACTCATCTGTTCTGCACATTTATCCGGTTTACGCTCATCCGTTCTGGACATTCATCTGTTTTACGTACTCTTGCGTTCTATTCGCTTCTCTGTATTTGCGCACTCATCCGTGCTACACGCTCGTTCGTTCTACACATCCAGCCGCTCTACAAACTCATCCACTCAGCATGTTCATCCATTCCATACACTCATCCGATCTACAAATTCATTTGATTTCCACACTCATTTGAACTATATAGGTATCTGTTCTTCCACTCATGCATTCTTCCACTGAGCGCATTCATTTGTTCCACCTGTTTCATCCATTCTAGCTAATTCATCCACGCCATTTACTTTGTTCAGTCCACATGCATTCTGTCGATTTCAGGAGTTTAAATCTCTTTACTGTTTCCGTAGAATGTACTCTTATTAGCGATTTCACTGCTTTGATCTACTTTATTCGTTTTATTCTGTTTGTCCTTCTAGTTTAGATTAGGGGTTATTAGCTGTCAGTTTCTCGCATCAGGTGGTTTGATGGATTGGTGTCATTGAATTGCTGTTGGTCTGTTTGGGATAGTTTAGTACGGGTTGGTTTTAGGGGAAGAGCCAGGTTTTCAGCAGTTTGCGGAAAGACGTTAGTTCCTCAGTTAGGCGGGTGTGGGGTGGGAGTGAGTTGCATAGCGTGGGGGCCAAGGCTGAGAATGATGCTCTGTCTAACCTGCATGAGTTTGTCTTCGGTATGACTAGGAGGCCGGCTGAGCTTGATCTTAGGGTGCGTGGGGGATGCTAGGGTTTTAGCTTGTCTTGGAAAATATTGAGGTCCGGTTTTGTGCAGTGCTCGATGGGAGATGCACAAGGTTTTGAAAGTCACCCTTCGGGCTACTGGAAGCCAGTGCAGCATCTTAAGGGCTGGGGAGATGTGGTCTCTTGGGCCGAGGCAAGTAGCAATTTGGCTGCAGCATTTTGTGCGCTTTGTGCCCTTTGGAGTTTATACAGTTGGTACGCGTGGACTCCGAGGTATAGTCTGTGTTTTCCCCTTTCTATATGTTTCATATGCTTTGAGTGGACCCTAAGTGAATTACTGTAAGAACATATTTGAAGTATAAGTGTACAAATATAGGACTTTTTGAATTTTTAGTTCCTAAGTGTTACTTAGATATATCAGTAAAGGAAAAAAGAGTGAGCCAGAGCTGTGATGTCATCAGTGATGCCATCAATAACATTTGTGATGTCATCTTTGATGCCCTGGGTGTTAGTCTTAGCAGTGCACCATGGTGGCGTGAGTTTTGGTTGCTTAGCTTACCATAACTGGCGAATTTCAGGGTTTTCTTTTGTTTTACTTGGAACCATAACGTCCCTTTAACAAAGTTTTTTTACTGAATTTCATAGGTTTTTAGTAGCGCGGCTTAATCATAACGTCCCTTTAACAACATTTTTTTTACTGAATTTCATATGTTTTTAGTAGCGCAACTTAACCATAACGTCCCTTTAACAAAGTTGTTTCACTGAATATATATATATATATATATATATATATATATATATATATATATATATATATATATATATATATATATATATATATATATATATACACAATTATTGTTGTCAATGAAAACCAGATATATTTGAGCAATTATTAAATCTCACTGAGTAGATTGTATGACATGAGAATTATTTAAGTTGCTTTCCAGATTTGTTATGCCAAAACTTATAAAATTAGCTAATTGGATATGATAAGAGTACATATTCTGGCATGAATGCCTAAATGATTTGCTACACATGTTATAATACCAATCAAGGACCTGTATAAGTGCTCTTCTCACCACCCTATTTTGGCTAGTCGTCTGTCAAATTATGTTCTAAAGTTAATAGAGACAGATTATAATGGGTTCGAGCACTGATGTCAAATACTGCGTGCTTAACATCGACAATCCTACATATATGAAAAATGATGAAAAAAATATTAAGTTATTGTAAAAAATGCTTGAGTGTCAATAAATATGATTAACCATAATGAAACAGAAGTTACACTATCTTAATGAAACACACGTGCTGGGAAAGATGCAAAGGGGTTTGGTTAAGTGGCATAATCTATCATTATTATGCATGGTGAAAATGCTAACTTTATCACAATTGATGATTCTATTTCAGATTGTACTTTTGTTTCCTAGCTTAATAGATATATCATATCTGTGAAACAAATATCAATGTGTAAAAGCTAATGGCTGATCTAAACTATAAGGGAAGGGGTGGCACTTCAGAATTGTAAAGTCTTGTTTGGTCTGCTTTCTTCAAGCATTTGAACATGATTTTGAAGGGAGATCTCAATTCTGGATGTGCTTGTGAGATGTTAGCTTCAATAGACCACAGACCAATGTTAAGGGGTATTTGAAGATGTATGACAAGTTCAAGGGTAGGCTAAAATGAAATGTAACTGCATAAATATGTCATTGAAATCTCGAAACAAATTGCATATACATGTATGTGGGTGTTTTGCAGTGAGAACCAAATTGTAGACTACTAATATTTTGGGAGTTCAATACACCCTCAGATGGCAGCAGCCTGAGTTCTGCCATTCTGCCATGAGGAAAACATATAGAATTCAATGCAACAGTTTAAGACAAAATGTCATTTTGACTAAAAAAAAAGCTATATAAATATTTGCAGGTTAGATATTTTTGGTGGGAGATGAGCTTGGTTTATGTGTCTGATTCCAAGGATGGCTTGCAAAAAGAGACCCCACTTCAGTTCAAATATTTTCATCAAGTCCCGGCATTCATGGTAGACCATGTTCCTGTTTGTACCTATTGGTCATTTTATGATTTCATTGTATGATACTGCAATGCAAGTGTGCATGGTGTAGTCAACTATCAATTTTAATTATGACAGAATTAACTGGCAATATCAGAAACATAATAATACACATTTGCACATGTTCTCTTTTTCTTTCTGTCTGTCAAGTCCCAGCAAAGGTACAGCTGGTTTAAGTGAAAACATGTATCTCATTATTTTCTCCAGTATCATCTCTTGCTATTTTAGGAATCACAGCTAGATGTAGAAGTCCAAAACATAATATTCAAATTGTCTCCACCCTTTCAAAGTTAGGGCTTCATTATGAGTATTGTGATAAAGGTAAAACCATGTGGTATTTGTATTACCTCCTGTTTAAGAAATACCGCCGAACTTTATGTTTTGCAAGCATTGGACATTTACTGCATCGTGTGAATAAAAATGCACATTAAGCCAAATAAGCCCTTCTTCCCTCATTCAGTACTACTTTTTAATTTATTTTATTTGTTTATGTATTCATAGATCATTTAAACCGTGGGCGTCAAAGCACTATCACAAATACAATACATCTCCTATACATGTCAACTAATAATTAGGTGGTATTTTAAAGGGAAGATTTAGTTAAAATACCACATGGTATTACTATTAATACCATACTCATAATAAGACCCTTAAATCATAGGAGTCTAATTCGAGCATTAATTCCACTGCCATCATTTACTTATCAAAAAGATGCAAGTGGTGCTAACTAATTTAAAATGCACAATATAAAGCCTAATATCTGTTTTATCCAATTTGATTACATCTGTATCATTCTGGTAAAGATATCCTCTGGTAGATTGTCCTCTAATCAGCATCATTCTTTACATTTGAGACATCTTCTAGCCTCCTCAAGTCCTCCATCTAAGGGCTCCCCACCATTGCATGACTGCCCATTTTTCAATGCTTGAATCCTGCCTTTTAACCACCTCTGTGCTTGTTTATAATAATAACAATAATAATAATAATAGTAATAATCAGACTTCAACCAGGTTCAAAAGAGCTACGTTTACCTCCACTATTGGCCAATCCTATGTTTAATGCTGCCTGTGAGATGGGCTCGAAGGTGATGCAGCCACTTATGGCCCAGCTTTCCTGCCCACTAAATGGCTACAGTTTGCCTGAGCCGTGTCGCGCAAAGTGTATTACTTTAAAGCACAAAAGATGGCATGCATGTCACAGGACACCTTGGGCCAGATTACAGAAACTTTGCACCGGTGCAAGTGCTACGTTTGCACGGTATTAGCACTAGAGCAAAGTTTGCCCTATTTTTGAAAACACGTGGACATATTAAAAAACTATTTCACCATGACATGCGCAGTTTGACATGGTATAAGCATCAAGGAAAGAATAACCATAATGCAAAAAAGACGCATTTCTGATGTGTTTTTTCACCAGGGCAAAGTTTGCCCTAGTGTGAATGCCATTCCTATTAGCACTAGGGCAAACTTTGCCCTGGTGCAATAATTGAGTGAACTTTTATATTTTTTGCCCTGGTGCTTCTACCATGACAAACTGCACTTGTCACGGTGCAATAGTTTTTTAATATGTACAAGTGTTTTAAAATTGCAATATCTGTCTCTCTAAGCCTATGATACTCACAAAATGATCTGGAGAGACAAGAAACAGATTCTCCTGAATGAAATGATTGCCTGTAGTGCCATCAGCTCAAGCCAAAATAATGTACCAACTGCAATGGTCTCCTTTTCCGTCATAATAGGAAATGAATTCTTAAAAAAATTTAAATTTATGAGTAAAAGAAAAGCGGTTCTAATTATTCATGGAAACAAATTGAACAAGTGCTTCAGTAATATTTAATTGGAGCTACCCATGGAGTTATGTCACTGTATTAACTGATGTGGGAACCAGGTTGCAGTCTAAGGGAGACACTAAAAGCATTCAGTGAGCAAAGGTAACGTGGAAAAATTAACTCAGCATGTGACGAGCACAGGCTCAGGCGTTTTAATGCATGCTTTGGCAATTGTGCAACAGCGTACCATGGCAATTATCAGGCAATCAGAAACTAATGAGTAACAATTATAATCCTGTGTCAGTCTCCTGACACATGGCAAATGCAAGTGTACAGATACTGAGGAATAGGTTGGCACATAATACACAGTAGATTGCAGAGAAGGCATGGGGGTCTGATTTGCCAGCTGAAGTGTGTTTGAGGGCATATGCTTGTGTGTTTATGTCGGAGAAAGGAATTATAGCAAGCCCAGCACCAGTGGGTAGGCTGGGCATTGGGGGCCAGAGTTTTCCTTCCTGCACTGGAAAAGGCAAATACACAGCCATGAATGAAAATCTGCAGTCTAGGAGACCAAGTTGTTGGCTCTGGCCAGTGATGTATGCCCTGCATCAGTCAAAGTACACATCAGTTACATTTAGAGCAATGTAGTCCTCTAAGAGAGAGAGAAAGCACTTGCTCAAGCAATATCAATGCCAGGTCATGTGTTTTTGCTCTGTATTGTTGTTTGTCTTGCTTATAATCCCAACCGCTCTGAAAAGATCAGGTGTGTTTAGTTTTTAATGACATGGCCATTGTATTCAAAACATTCATTATAACATGTTTTTGTATCAAACATTGATCAACATCAGGTGATATTAACTCTATGTATAGCCCAGGAGATAGATTAAAGCCATATTGAGGTGTCTCATGTCAGTGATATACTCAGCTAGTCCTGGCATTTAGGCTCAGAAGCATTGCATTCTGGTACTTATATTCCTCTGTTTATATGAAACTAAGAATAGTCTACATTAATACAAATTCCTGAGAAGTAAAACATTGGTATTTCCAAACTGTCTCATCACCCAGGACAACGTGCAATCTTTGTTTATGGTTTTTAAAAAAGAAATAGAATTACTATGATATGATATGGCATTTAAAACGTGCCTGAACACATGTCTTTCTAGGCACGACAAGACAAGGAGGGGAAACAAAAAGGAGGACAAAATAACAATCTTACTACGCCTTGTATGATTCAGATTACGTAAGAGCAGGGAAGAGGGAAGGGGAGGGTAAAAGTGCTGAGTGTAGGGTGAGGATGGAGAAGTGTGGGACAAAGGAGAAAAACAAGAGCTCAGCCATAAGTGCAGCCAGCGGGTGGCAATAAGTGCAAGGGAGGGTACTGTAGGGTTACAGATACAGACCACAAGTGCAGGGGAGCCAAGGGACAGTGCACGATTGCAGGTGGACAGGCAGGGACCGGGGCCCAAATTCAGAGGGTGACCAGGTGGCCAGTGCATGGAGCAGGCAGGTGATCAGCAAGGGAGAGAAATAGAGAAGGCAGATGCAAAGAGAAAGGTCTTGAGTTGCTTCCGGAACCAGAGATGGTTCTGCTCAGGGAGGCTGTTCAAGAGGGAGGCCTCAGCCGAATAAAGAGCTCTACCCCCAACTCTTTGCTTGGAGAATTGACTGACCCTCAGAGAGTTGGAGGTGGAAGAGTGGAGAGCTCAAGAAGGCAGATATTTAGGAAGAGAGAGTTGGACGCAGTGTAGTCCCAAGCCCCAGAAAGCCTTGTTGACAATGCAAAGGGTCTTGAACTTGATCCTTGCCGCTACTGGGAGCCAGTGAAGGGATTTCAGAGCTGGGGAGATACAATCCCTGGGCTTGAGGCCAAGGACAAGTCTTTCAGTCATGTTCTGGATGAGTTGTAGTGGACGGAGAGTAAAGGCAGAACAATTTAGAAAGAGGTTGTTGCAATGATTCAGCCTAGAGAGAACCAGAGCTCTGGAGAGAGTGAGCTTCTGGGGGAACCAGAGAGGAAAGGAAGAATACCTCCCAGGAGGAACAGCTGGTAGTGTGACTTCTTAAAGATGTTGGAGATGCGAGGAGGGAAGGAGCGTGTTGATTCGAAGATGATCCCGAGGTTCTTAGCCTCACAGGTAGGAGCAGGAAGAGTACCCAGGGTGGTTGGCCAGAGGGTGAGAGAAAGGAGGGAGCTGTAGTTCCGATGAAGAGGATCTCAGTCTTACTGGCATAAAGGCAGAGATCATTGGCAGCACAACATTCCTGAATTGCAGAAAGACAGTCTGGAATGAATGAAGGAGTAGAGGCGGCTGAACACATGAAGTTGGAACAGAGGGCAGCTATGCAGTGGGCAATAGGTGCCAGGTATTGGTTGAAGCCAGGGATGTAGATTATACCCCTGGTGGGGGATAGCACAGGTATACAGAGAGATACTATAAATATGTTGCATCTTGCAATTGGTTATTGCATAGTTTTGAAACTGAAAATGGAAAAGGAAAATGAAACTAAAAATACACCACATGAATAACAAATGCCGTAAAGCAAAACATTGGTATTAACATATTATCTCAACACCCCGGCAACTTACAATCTTTGTTTCTGCGTATTTAAAAAAATACAATACTGTAAATGTGCTGCATTTTTCATTGGGTTAGTCCATAGACTTGAAACTGTAAAATGGAAAAGGAAGAGGAAACTGCAAATATTGGACATGAATACCAAATGCAGAGAAGTAAATAACTGGTATTAACACATTATCTCGACACCCAGGACAATGTACAATCTTTGTATATGCATTTTCGAAAGTAATTGAACTACTGTAAATACGCTGGATTTTTCGGTGCTTGTTTCTGTAGTTTTCATTCCTGCACAGTAGTGATATAGCTGCAACTTAGAGAATACTGAATGGTAGAATTTTTTCGTATGTCAAGTTTTGAAAAAGGGACTCATTTGAAACCCATGGAAAGGTCATTCCAGCTCCCTCAGCCTTTATACCTTCCTTTATGTGTTTTGGGTACATGATCCTTACCTATGATTTGATTTCCAACTCAGTCAGAAGTTGCACTTTAGGCTTGTGCTCCCTCCAACCAACACAGACAATGTAGATGGTGGCACCAATGCACAGAGGACTAGGGAAATTCGTTCCAGGCGAATATGAAAACAATATGACATATTGGTTAAAAACAAAAAAATCCAATCATGTATATGTAATCTAAATCCTCAAAGTTGTAAATGGTACAACCATGACATCTCTGCTCACAGCCTGGCTTCGCCACTTGAAATAATTTTTCCTAAATGGCTCCTATTTTCTTCGGCTGCCAAAATTGTGATCATGGAGAAGTGATTCCGTGAAGTATGCACAGCACACAATGCCTCATTCGTGCAAGGTTTAATAGACTAAAGTGTTGGCTCCATATATAATAATTGTATTGATAATTGTATCTCCTGTTTATAGATTTAAAGACAGTGTGGTTTGCCAGGTTTCAAGTGACAGAGTACCCCAAAGCATGTGCTAGGTATAGTATAGCTATTACTGTTCTCTAATAGTGTCAATAAAGCTACTGTGAAATGGGGTCAAGGTTTTGTCTGGAAAAGGAGTGAGACAAGGTTGCGTTTTGGTGCCCACTTTCCTTTACATATATATCAATGATATGATGGAGGTCATTACGACCTTGGAGGTAGCCATGCTGCTATTTGCGGCACGGCTAATCCCATTCCGGGTACCGGGTGCAGGTTCCTGGAATGGGGAAATATCGGGCCATTCCGACTTTGGAGGGCCCGGTATTTTCCCATTTCAGGAACCCATCCCCATACCCATTCGAGCCCCCATAGGGCTCAATGGGAATGGGGAGGATGCTAACAGCGGGCCCGTTAATGATGGGCCCGTTGTTAGCACGCTGGACTGCTCCCGGTAGAGCCAACAGCTCTACCAGCCCTGTTAACCCCCTACCGCCATGCTCGTAATGACCCCCAATATCTCAAATGTCACTGTATCCTGCTGATGCCCCATCTTCAAATGCTGATTGTGAAACCATATTACTTTTTGCGGGCAATGATATTTTGATCTCAAAAGCACCTGGCTGATTAACAAAACAGCTCCAAACAATTGCTAACTTTTGCTCTAAGAAAGGCCTTGTGATTAATCAGGGTAAAACCCGAACAATGGCTTGTACCCCTGAAAGATCTTACCAGAAAAATGATGTATTTAGATGTTGAAGGAATTAAAATCAAATAGGTGTCTGCATTTGATTATTTAGGGATGTGATTCCATAGAAATGGGCGATTGCAAGATCACCTTGTAAAGAAAAGGCAATATTATCATCATGTTGTGCGGCAGTGGTACAGTTTGCTCAAGCATATGACAACAATGCAGTGCCTCCCCACCGTTAACTGTGTATAAAAGGCAGGCAAGACAAGGCGTGATGTGTGGCAGCAAAATATGAGGCTCTATATGCTCAAAATCCTTGTCTATGATTTAGAATTCCATGTACCAATGCATTTAGTGCTGGGCTGGATATGGATTAATTTCCTGGCGGCCATGTTCTCCACTCAGCGACTCTGCTCTGAGGGGGCTATAAAGCTAAGAAGGGTTGGTCCTACCATCTGGTTAGTGCACGGATGGGAGACAGTCCACAGTCCTGAATGCTGTGTGTTTTCTTAGTTTTAAAACACTACGAAACACACAGCATCCACATTCTGTTTTTCAAAATGTGTTAGTCAGTCCTTGAAAGTATTGTAAACTCAAGATGACATGAGGCCCACATTTAAACAGCAGCTATACATGGGTAAAGAGTTGCTAATACATGGTGAATTGCAATCCAGCTTGCATGTGTGAGACAAACTAGAATAAATAATTTTGATATTACAGAACCTGCAAAGTTTTGTGTGGTTTTATCCATGTAAGCAAAGTTATAGGTAGGGGGAGGTCCCAACATCTTTGAAATCCAGATAGACAAACATTTAGAAATGTTTTATTCTGGGTATTAGTCTTACCAGTGCATGATCGTGACACGAGTTATGATTGCATAGCTTACGATAACTGCCAAATGTATTTGTTTTTTGGTTTTTTTATTTTACCTTGCAACCATAACCTTTAACACAATTTCTTTCGATACATTTCATAGGTTTTTATTAGTGCAACTTAAACATAAGTGCCAGGCTGTTATGCAAGTCTATGCACAAAGGCCAATCATGCTCGTCCTTGGCACTTAAGGCGTTAACAATTTTCTCTGAAACAAAGAAACAAATATATATATATATAGGAAAATCCATATTCAGGCCAACTCACACACTACACAGTGCCCCTACTCACAATTTCTGTAAGTTCACCACTAGTTCTAAGCCACAACAGCCAGACTGCTTTACCTTAATGCACTGTCCATGCACAAAGGCCATGATCCGCCCATTCAATATGGCTACCGTTTAAAAAATGATGACGCACCTCATATTTTCCAACATCGAATCAGCGTGTGCCTCTCTACAAAGTTTGGTAACAACTAGTTGAACGGAGCCAAAGTTATAAGCTGCCCAAAAGTACTCTTTGTAACCAATAATATTATCACAATTCATTATATAAACATCACTACCTCACCCGATCATCACTTTATGTACATTCAAAATTCTCATATGTATGTTTCTCGATTTGATACCCCATCACTTTGATAGATACATTTACTTGTTATACATACATATCTTCTATATTATTCTGTGATATATTATTTTTTTAACCCCAAATAATAGTCAGCAAACTACACCACTATTTAGGGGTCCGTTTATGAAATACAGCATCCGCACACATCGCGCTGTGTTCACACAAGTCCGATCTCACATAAACACGCTTTTAATTAATTATTCCACAGACAGCACACCCGTTTCCGAACATTCCTTCATGTGCATGCACCCGGTGTGTCCCACTCAACACGAAACTGCATTTTCAGCGAATATTTTAATTTCAAATCCTCCAGAGCTCCTAGACCCATTCTTACTTGATCTGTCAATGTTACAACTTTCCAAGAGCTACTTTCAGCACTTTAGTACATGACCGGCTCCTCTAAAGGGACCAACTCATTACTTTTAGTCATTTATAATCTGGCACACCAGCAGACAGAATATTCCAAGAGAACTACTTCCAACAGACATCCATAAGTTTAACAATGGCATCTCTCATGGCCATCCCTCCTCCCAAGGGGCCACCACTAACACCACCATCACAACCACCAAGTGAAAGGACTGGACAGGGCAACAGGCGCAGTGATGTTGATGAGGATAACAAGCAACAGTAAGAATGTTTTACCGCCATTAGGGGAGTACCAAAGGCGCAGCCTGCACATGTGAAATGGATTCAGTGTGGGGTCGTACATACTCGCAAACAACCTAAGCAGTACTCCTTCGGCAAAACCTCCATGCGCTGCTACACCAAATCCAACCACTTGGGTGCTCTGAGAATGTCTGTTCCTTTATCACAGAAAAGCAGTTAACTTCCTCTAGCCCATTTTCCTCAACCACTTCTGCCACCATACAAGGTACTCCTGTGGAGCAGAGGATCCCACCAGCTCCCGCGTAGGCCATACGGGAGGCTGTCAATCCTTACCTTTCAAGACTCACAGTCCTCTGCACAAACTGCGACACACCGCTCTTCAAGGAGGGCAGTTTGAAAGTGTTTTTGAAACCGCAGTCAAGGAACACGAGAAACACTGCCCCCTTCCTTATATTTAAGGACTGCCCAACATCTTCCCGTGTCCATCTTCCCCTCCATATCTTGTTGCTAACCCTTCCCTCCCCACCCTCCCCCACATTACCTCCCCGCCTCTCCGACAAAAAAAAGAAATAAAAGAAAACATAAAAGCCAGAAAGACAAAAAAGGTTCATTTTTTAGCCTTTTTTAACAGTTAAAAAATTGAACTAAAATAAAAAAATCAAAGGAACTTTTTCAGCCTGTAAGGTCCACAGACACTATAATAGTGCACGGACACCTGACAAATTTCAGGCATGGGGCAGGGGAATTAAAATGAATTGTTGTGTTTTTTATTGAAAAACGGTGGCTCTTAAAATAGCCTTTTTTTTACTTTCTAACTTCTATATATGTTTGGGATTATTTGGTTTTATATACTTAAGTAACAAATGTTCTACTAAACATCATAATTTTTTCTAACTTTCACAAAAAAAGTGTTTGTATTTTTTATTCCTGTTTTTCCTTTTTGATTACTGCAAGTACTGAAAAATACTTCAATCTATATTGCATATGTTCACAGAAACTGTTTCAATACATTTTGGAGATTTTCACCAAAAATCTGATTGCAAACATCAGTCAAATGCACTCCATCTCTCCAAAACATGTTCACAATATGAAACTTGATATTTTCACTCTGAAAAGATGTAATTCCAACATCCTGCCAAAAAAACACATTCAGCTTTGTTTACATTGTGCCTTGTTTTCTCAATTTGTGGATAAAATAAATTCTAACACTTCCACACTTGTTTTCAGATTTCCGAAAGAAAACAATTTTCAAATGTGAAAACAGTTCCATCAACTAAGAAAATCCTGCCTCCATTACAAACTGTAATACAATTCCAATGACATAGCCTATTCTATTGCCACCACAGTGAACTACAACGATTTCTGGATACTTCAAAGTAACCTCCAACCCTGGCACTTCCCCCCTTCCCCCCACACTTGCGCAATCTGAAGGACACAAGGATTGTTGTTTTGTCCGCCTTTTGTCTTCCCTTGCTTGTCTTGTCTCACCTAGAAACACTTGTGTACAGGCCCGTTATAAATGACTTATCATAGCATATAATCTCACTAAACTGGTGCAATTCCACCCACTTTATCCCTCAAACTCCAAAGCAGGAAAATTCAAATTCATCAAATCCCAGATTCCTAGGTATTCTAAACTGTTCACAGTACACCTTAAGCTGATGGGCCCAAGAATATGCCACCAACCAAACTATCTGCTTCCTCAATGCCAACACCATCATCACTGCACACAACAAACATACATCTTGCTGCCCAGTGTTCCTGTACACCATACCCACAAAACCAGTAGTCGTCTGTCCATTTCTATCATCCTTAAAATACCTGGATTCAACATATAGTGTCCGCAGACTACCGCATTGTCCACAGGAGGGCATGGCCAATTGAATGGGGAGGCTTAAACTTACTTTAACACATTAATTATACAATGGTGGCTCTTAAAAGAGCCTTTTTTATGTTTACAATTACTTATTTGTTTTTCGCATTTTCATGTCCTACACCTACTAAGACATTTTTCAGTATCCACTCCACATCTCCCCTTTCAAATTGTTCACATGAACCTTTTCAGTGCATTTTAACATTCCAAAGACAAATCGGATTGCCAACATCAGTTAAATTTGCTCCATCACTCTGAAAAGTATTTAGACCATCCAACTTCACATTTTCATTCTCAAAAGATGCCATCCCTAAACCATATAAAAAATTAACAAGGTGCCTAGCTTGTTCCGTTCGTGTAGAAAACAAATGAGGACATCTCCATATTTGTCTTGGATTGATTTGAGAACAAAATAATCTTTGTAGCTGGAAACAGTTCCAATTAGCTTCTCAACATATTCTTAATGGCAAGTTGCAAAGTTATTGGAATTATGTAGCCTAAACTGTTGCCTCCACAATGCACTGCAATAATATCTGGACTTTTAAAGTGAGATATACTCTTACAGAATGGCAGTAAGGTTGCCCAGTTTAACCCACAAAGTGCTTACTACCAAGTGTGAACTTCTTCCAATCCAATATTATCAGAGATGCACAATATTCAGTGTAAAACTTCAATAAGTGCATCCAAGAATCTCCCACCATCCACACACTCTGCTTCACCATCATTTTTGTCATAGACTGCGCAAGAGCGGGCATGAAGATAAAGTTGCTTTAGATGAATTTCAAGGGATCAGTTGCATTACATTTTTGCCTTAACGCTCCTGCAACTACATTTTTTCCCTGAATTTCAAAGGTTTAGTTACAACGTACTGCTAGTTTTAACGTCACTGCAACTAAAGTTTTTTTACAGAATTTCAAGGGTTTTGTTATATCATAGTTTTTTATATTTCCAACGATTTTGTTATACTTTACTTTTTTCCTCTCCACTGATATGGCCTTCGGCCATGCCCACATCATACTTTAACTCATTAAGTGGCCACTAGCCATAACCTTTCTCCATGGCCAGTGGCCAGGGCCTCCAGCCATGACCACTGTATATTTTAAATCACAGTCGGCCCTATAATATATTTATAATATGTATTACACTGTGTGTTTTTCAGGCAGATAGCAGAAACTACCTTGGAGTTTCAGAAGGAGAACCCCAAATAACCATCTCTACTATTTACCATGAGACAAATAAAGCAAAGGAGTCCTAAAAAAAAAAAAACATGTGCCCCACAGGCTTTTCCTTAATTTCCAATACCTTAAGTGGACCGGAGGCTGACCGTGTTAAATGGGAAAATCCCCTGCTGGGACTGTGGCAAGTGGTGGGTTTGGTCAGGGATCCTCTCCCTGTTGCTCATAAACCCAGCATCACATCACGTGTGACACCCTCCCAGCCTTGACCCCAAGGTAAAGGCAGTGGACTTTGTCACATGCCCCAATGAGAGGCGGTCTAGGGTGAAGGTGCACTGAGAGTTGGAACCAAGAACTTGCGAAGGATAAGGAGCCATGCTCCCATGACATGCTATGCTCGTGGGTGCCTTTCATTCTGCCAGGTCAGACCTGGTGGGAAAAGAGGCACCCGCAAGCACAACTCAGAGTTTTCCAGTCCGGATACAACGGTACCGGAAAGCTTACTGGTACTGTTGTATCCAGACTGGCAAGCTCGTAATGAGGCCCATAATATCTCTCCATTTCTTCCTCGGCTGCACTTGGTCCAATTGGCTAACAGTGAAGTTAAATACTCGTGTCCATTGAACCGACTATCAAATAGGTGTCCCATAGAATTGAGATATTTCACCAAAAGTCCACAAACTGAATCCAACATCACACAATCTAGATATGGCTCCAGTGTTTTCTAAAAACTGGAGGGTGTCCAATCCTTTTCTCTTTGTGACCCTCATCATTGGAACTCACTTAAAGACTCCCTAAATTCACGAGGGAACATTGTTTTTAATCTAGGAAGGGTAGCTAAAGCAATGCCAAGAAGCCACCACATACTATCACTCCCTGAAAACTAAACAAAATGTACCATAAACATGGGGAGATTTCCATAAAGTGATCTTGCACAGTGTCTGAAACCATATTCCAATATAATTACTTATGACAGACCACCAACGATAATGGTTTTGGATATTTTTTTGCATCAATCAAACTCTTAGAAGAGTGCATTTGTTAGTGATTGCACTCAACATTAGGGCACATTTTGCACAGCTTAGTATGGTAGAGGTTCTGGTCCACTTTGAACATAGGAGGACATAATTACGCCTATTAAACTGAGGGAGAGTTCATGATTGTGAGTTAATACTCCAATTTCAAGTTCTTGACTCAGGCAAAGACAAGGTCTACAAATTGGGGAAGAATCACTATCCCAAGCATCACAACCCTTCTGAGTTCTGTAACGCAATAAGCAGATGGATCTGTGAGACTGCATAGGAAATTGGATGATTTGAGGTTGCTGCTAAAGACAGAATATTTGGGATGAGATCGATAACAGAGATTATTGACTGCATTCCAAGCATTCATGTTGGTTTTAGATTGAGTCAGTAATGACTTCCATGTGCAAATATAGCCTTGTAGACCATGGGTGGGCTTATTATCATGGACAAAAGACCCACAATTACGTTATGGCTAAGTCAAGTGACATAAGTCAGGGAAGAGCCATTATCCCAAGCAGTAATGAACCCTACAGGTACTATACGGCTCGTAGCATGTAGTGGTAATAGCAATGGTGAAATTACTTATTGGCAGAAGCCTTTCTGAGAAATTGCATTGCTGTTTCTTTAATGTCAATAAATGTTTTCTGCTGCTTTGCTGTCTGCTTGTGATGTCAGAATGTTTGCAATGCTATGTTTGCAATGCTATGAGGTAGTTATTTATTGACTGTATTTCAAACATTTTCAAACATTTTGATTGGTGAGGGGCAATCCGTGATGATCTATGTGTGCAATTAAATGCACATGATTGAGTTCACTCAACTCCAAATAAGAAGCTCACACTGTGAAGATGTCTTATTCAAATGGACATCTTCTCGTGAATTTCAATGCATGTGTAATTTGTTCATTTATTAAAAGTAATAGCTTTTATTTTGTATATTTTAAACAGAGCGCTATTGGCAAAAACGTTTACATGGGGTAGACCTTAGCCCATCTAATAAAGAACTTCCTAATTGTGTTCAGCACCTTACCATGAAGCCTTATTTTTTTGACTAATACCACCTCCCCCAACTCCCACGACTACAATCACTTCCTTTGTAAAATATGCTGCTCCGATACGTTAGTACATTTCAACAAGGAGACATATTAGCAGGTACGGGGAGTTGTCTGCACATTGTTATGCTCCTGTGAATGCACTGTCTTAATAAAATAAATAATATTTAAACTGATGCGACCGTATAAAACCCGCTGCTTAGCTGGCTGCTGGTGAACCTTTAAAGTGGTGGGGGCCTGCAGGAGCCTCCACCTTGGCACTGCGGTCTAAAGAAAATTGGCTGGGACTACGTTAACAAGGCAGCGTATTGAGGCATTTTGGAGCTGGTGGAATGGGGAGGTGATCTGCCCAATTTTACACCAGCTGGGACATAGTAATGACTTTACCATGGCCAACCACAATACTCGTGGGTCCAGCAGCATGTGTATTATCCCACAGACCCTTTCCCACCTCATTGACCCCGACGCCCCAACCAGGTGGGTGCATTTGTAGCTGGTGGCTCAATGGATAATTGGGTAAGAATTTGTCAGAGAGCTGGTACAACAGACTCTTTCGGCAATCCCATTCTACCTGGGCTTTTCTGCCTGACCGCACTTCTTTCATAACGACGCCATTTTTACTTTTTACTTTAAAATTGAGCGACCCCTTTCATGCATATATCACAATTACCACACATAGAAGCCCATTTTTGGCCCTCTTTCAGCAAAATGTTCATTAGTTTGCAGGCACTGCCTTGCAGGTTAATTAACATAGGCGCACCGTTGTGAATAAATCAAAAGAATAGTATTTATTTAAATAATCTAGTTGAGAAAATATATGTACAAAAAAAACACTGTATGGTACAAATAGACTTCACAGCACCACAGCTGTGTTACTAGCCTAAAAGTCTTTATTTATTTATTTTAGGGATTCATGTATCACGCCTGGGCCCCTGGTTGTAATGTTGCATTACTCAACACACGCACGCACATACCCACACACTCATGCTCACTCCCTATCTCTCTCTTTTAGCAAAAATAATAATTTTAAAGAAACATATAAACTCAATCGCACGAGGAGTTTGAACGATGCAACAGAATAGCCAATTGTAAATATGTATAAGGCATTTTTAGTGCTGAGCCATTGTATGAGTTGTATAGAGATGGTTTCCAGGCAAAGGAAATCTCCCCCAGTGCTAGGCTTCAGGTTACCATTATCCAATCTCTCCTCTAATACATAATCTTGCTGCCGTAGCATACAGAAAGCAGCTTATTGGTATGTGGATACAGGCATATGACATTTCCAAATGTCACACATTTGCATATGAAGGTATTTTTCTCCTTTCAGTAAACAGTCTGCCAAGACATTCAAAGTCATTTTAAAAGCAAAATAATCTTTCCTGGTGGATTTGTCGGCAAATTAAACAATTACCATAGTCGAGATATGACCCAGTGTTTGTCTCCCACTTTATTGCAGCACGGAGAAGAGCTGCGTGACCCCGGAGCTTCGTGTGAACTGATTATACAGGAATGCAAAATCTGAATAAATCTGTACCCATTCATCTTCCTCATTTGCTGCCATGCAATGACCATCGCAGGGAAGGAAGGCAGTGCCCAAGCTGTAGCAGGGCGTAGGCTCATTGCTCTTAAACTGCACTGTGAATGTAACTGAAAATGTAGCAATAGCTGAGCAGCAGGTGCGGCTCGTCCCTGGGGGCAGGAAGGGCAGCGCCCCACCAACAATGACACTCCCCACCATGTCCATGAGTAAGAGGAAAATCCTGTCACTCATGGACATGGTAGGGCTGCACTGAATGTGCAGCGGGGAGCGCTCTAAGGAGCCATCACTGTTGCACATGCACAGTGCAGGCCATCCCAGGCCAGCGTTTAAAAGCTGACCAACCCGGCTGAAAAGGATGCCCTTGGGGTGTTAAGATAGAAACGCACCCAGACGTCCTTTTCTTAACACCCCACCCACTGGGCTGTCCCTCAAACAGGTTAGGGTGGGGTCAGACTTTGTAGACGGCACCCCAGGCTGTGCAAGAGATAAAACAGGGGGTGGAGCTGAGAGAGGATCTGGTGTCAGGTCATATCAGCTTCTGGGCATTGACCCTGCTCCAAGGAAGAAGGTCAATGCTGTGATGTCACTACCCCACCCATATGTGGTAACTTGGGAAAGAGAAACAAAACCAGCTTTGTTTTGTAACTCTTTCCTGAACATGCGTGGGGATCCAGTGACATCACTACATGTGTTGAAAACAACGACCAGGCGGCCGAGGAGACATGAGGAGCACCTGTAGGCTGAACCAGAAGTAAGGAGCAGCCGCTGCTGTGATGGGACACGGTAAGTGTTTTTTGTTTGTTTTCTTTTTCTTTCTTTTTTTAGTTAAGCCTTTTCTAATTACTTTATCAGGCACACGCAGCCTCGCAGGCTAATTAAGCAAGGTCTGCCCATGTTAATTAGCCTGCATACTAATAAAAAAAGCATTACATTTTTCATGTCTTATTTAAGCTAAGCTAGTCTCGGTCGTGAGCCTTCCTGTGAGCTGTGATCTCTTTAGGATGACCCTACGGAGATCACAGCTCTAGGAAGGCTGGAGTAGCCAACGCCGGTTCATGAGGTCTGGTGTATGAAGGACGGCCTTTCTAGTGCTCACATTTATGTGTGAAACAAAGTTTAAACACTGGGCAGCAGAGCATCTCTCCCAGGGTCAGGCTCTTGAGAGCTGCTCTGCTGCCCAGTATTTGAACTTTCACACAAAGGTTTGAGCACTAGAAAGCATGGGGTGGCTAATCCTTCAAATATTGGGAGAAGTGCTAACTTTAGAGGGAGTGGGTGAGGGGCAAACATATTCATGTGGGGGGCATCTAACTTTTTAATGCATTATAATGGAACTATTCTAGTTCAGCTTCAATGTTACAAGCACTTAACTCTCTCCTTTAAGTCTGAAGCTCCTACTTAGGGACTGATGTGAGAATGAGAGGTCTCCTGTCCCCTATTTGCCCTTCTACTCCCCTCACATGCAAGTACTAACCCCACACCACGATTTCAATTGCCTAGAAATCTATGCATATGAATGTAGGTTCTAACAATGAAATGCTTTATTGTCTGCACCGTTTATCGTCTGTGTCCTGTTCTGTCCGGCTGTGTAGGTCAGCCAGGCCAAGTCAACATAGCCCATAGCAGAGGTGGGGCTCTGAAGCCATGTCAGCTCAATGGCGTTATGCCACTGCTGTAAAGAACATTATAGCAGCCGATGTGTGTGACACATAGCTCCCACAGTAATGCTGGGCCTACTCTAAATAAAAGAAATTGTAGATGCAGTATAAATCAGTTTAGTGGGCGGCAGTGAATATTATAATTACATTTAGAAAATATTCCCTTGTTTGGAAGAAAATGAGGCATTGGTTTCTATTTACAATTTAAATAATGTGCTTGTGGAGTGCTAGTATTTGAGGCCAATTGGGCCTGGGAAATCTGTCCACAGAAGGAAAAAGGGGCGTCAACTGAAATGCAGTACAATGCTATAAATAGTATTTAAATAAATAAATACAAGGTAGAGGCACATACAGAACATGAGATGGTGGAAGGCCCATCATGAAGCAATGCATGACCTAAGAAACAACTCACTAACGTGTTATTACCTTGTGCCTTTTACCACTGGTTCTGCCAAATCAGCCACTTGCTGACAAAGAAGAATTTCTAATTTTTCAGTGGGAATTTAGTGTTTCAGCTCCCTGCTAGCTGGCTTTCTCATGATAATCGGCAGCTATTACCCTCAGCTGTATTTCTTTGTCTCCATTAAAATGTATGCACCCCATGGGTGCCTCAAACTGTTTTCCACACTAAGCAAGGAGGCCTCCGAACCATCATACTGAAATGGCCTGTCACATATCTTCAGCCGGGTCTGAGCACTCTGCAGACAGTGACAATGGCAGGCAGGTGGCCAAGAACTATAGTAGATTCTGGTTTATTCCTTACAAAGGATTTGCAAATTGGGAACTTGCAGCAACTTGAAACTGCTTTCCCAATTTCCCAAGGACCCTGTCCCTTCTTCATCACACTCTGAGGTAAATCTTGTTTCATTCCTTAAGCTGGAAAAAGTCCCTCTGTACTGTCGGTAACTTGGCATCTCTGTTAGTAGGATATTGTGTGGTTTCTCCCCTTAGAACTACTTGTATCTTAGGTCTTTTTCTACAGCTTTTCTTCAGAATTGTGCTGTAAAGTGCACCATTTCCACTCCTCATTTCAAAACATTTTTGATGGGGAAGAACCCCCCTCCCGGGATCTCCTTTTTGGGATTCGGGCTCACTCGCGCTTTGCTGGAGCATACATTTACGCCCACTCGAAATAAAGTTCAAGGAGATCCCCCCGCCCCACCATTTCATGAAGTCAAACCAACCCTGCTACACATAACAGCAAAGACCCTAATGTATCGTCACGGATAGAAACTACCGACTGGGCAAAGCATGTGTGGTTCTCCAATGCCAAATCTGATCCTTTGTTATGTCAAACACATTCAACTAAGGAACCACATCACATTGTTGTTCGCCGACATGTTGCCAGATTCCCAGCTTTCTCACGGGGAATCTCGACAGTGCGGGCGATTTCCATTCATTAATATAAGGGCTACTAATTAGACAACAGAGTCTGAGTACAGCAAAGGGGAGCTACAGCAGATGGCTACTTAAACACAGTGGTGGGGCTTGAATTTTGAGCCTTTTGACTAACTGTATATAAGTAACAAAACATGATACACATTCAATTAATAAAATCCTTCAGAAACTCAGGACATGTAGAAAACCAATACTCCAGCAGCAGAATTAAGTAGAAGCTGTTAAAAAGTTGTCTCTGCTATACCTTTGCTGAGTAGTGGATTAATGTGACATTCATGGTAACAAACACAAATGGCATAAACTAAGATGCCCTTTTAAGCATGAGTGTAAATAAATGTTGCCCAATACTTTTTTTTATTTCGTGTGATTTATTTTATACAATCTCTACACTTAAATGATATGCATTGTACATCATTCTACAATATTAATAATTTGATTAATAGCATGTTCCATATCATATTAATAGACCTTTAAAAACTGTACTAAATATTAAAACAGTTTGTTTTCTTTAAAAACCTATACAATAGTGGTTCCCTACATTACTCTAAACATAAGCATGCCTTATCATAATAATCTGTTTCGCGTACCAGATATTGTTCATGTACAGTTGGCCAAAGTCTTGTCACTGTTAAAATTAGATCCAATGGTCTTCCTGCCAGACACCTTTGCAAAAGGTCAAAGGTATTTTGTATTCACGTGTCACAGATTTAACTGTGTAACAAATCATGGATTTCTTTATTCAAAACCTCACATTCAATCAGTAGATGCTTACATGTCTGCTTTACATCTCTTTTACAAACCTTACAATTTCACTTTTCTTCAGGAATGTTTTTACTGACACCATTGGCAATTAGTTTAATCGTAATGATAATAGGGCATTTCTCCTATATGATTTACATGGAAACTTTATTGAATAAGGTTAACAACTGTCTGCTATGTACGACCAAGTTATATCCTCTTGGGAGTTTTTCTTTTTTTGAAACTATATCAGTATTCTGTATTTTTATGAGTCTTATTCTTTGCATATAGATCTGACTCATTATCATTTGTAAAGTCTATAACGCTCAGGAAATCTTCTCGGTCCTTTATATAATTATTTAATGCATGGCCATTGCCTAGAAGAATTGTGCAATTCTAGCACCTACGTAAAACGAAGTTAAACCCAGTTCCATGCACGCTACCTGTATTGGAACTCCATTTGAAACACTGAAGATGCAACACCATATCTTTCCTTCTATTTTATTTAGCATTCACAATGTGGGGCATTTAAAGCTTTGCAGGCAGTATATAATGGCTGTGTTTCTATACATGAATTGTACCAGCCATGCCATAGTCATAATAAGATTTGGTAAATTGTGCATCATTGCCAGTATTAGCGTAGCCTTTGCCTCTCTTCTATCCCACATTGCCTGTTCTGAGGTGGAGTTTCGTTACAGTACACCTAAGTACACGTTCGCTACTTCTAATTTTCTTTTATTTATATGACAATTTTTGTAGCAACAAATCTGTTTACGCCCAATGTGCATAACCTTTGTTTTATCAACATTTATCATCAGCAAATGTTTAGAGGAATATGTTTCATTAGTGTTGAGAGAGCATATAGGTGTTATATCAGATAGGTTAAAATGCAATGGTCCCAACCCGCACCCCTGCTTTAGACCATGATTAATTGGTATGTTACAAGATTGCTTCCCAAAATTGTCCATGCAAACTACTACTGATATGTTACTATACAGTTGTTTTATAATACTTATTAGTCCTCTCAGTATATCCCATCTCTCTAACTTGGCCCGTAATAAATTCCAGTAAACATTATTAAAGGCTGTGCTGTAGTTGATACAAACTGCATATAGAACATGTTCCTTAGTATGTAGGGCTCTATTAATAAGGGTATTTAGAATTATAATATTTTGTGATGTGTTACCATTTTTTCTGAAATCAATTTGATACATATTCAATAACTAATTTGATTCTGCCCACTTATACAAATCGTTAAATAAAAACCTAGAGAACATTTTACTGGGCACATCAGTCAAAGCCAAAAGTCTGAAGTTTTGTGGTCTTGCACTTTCCTCCTTTTTTTAAATAGGGGCATCAGAATCAATAGTTTCCATTACTTTGGTATTTGCAAAGTTCTAAAGATGTCACCAAATAGTTGTGCTAATAATGCTGCCTACCACTCTGGGTTACTTTTCAGCACAACCTTAGCCACACCATCTTGCCCTTGTGCTTTGGAGATTTTCAAATTGAGTATTGACTTATTTACATCTTCAACTGAATAAAAGCTGATGTAAGTGGGCACCTTTCCATGTGCTCTTTCAGGTGTCTGAGCTATATTTTGATAGTACACATTCTTGATCTGTCTTCTCAAAGTAGACTCCTCAATGCAATTAATAAGCATCTCATTTTGGTGTGAGGAATTGTTTCTAACTAATTGCCAACATTTGTTGCTATTATTACTGGCCAAAACCTTAAACATCATTTGCCAATTAACACTCTTTATAGGCATTCTATGTCTTTTTATTAAGTTTGCATATGTGTTCTTCTGGATTTTAATAATGCTAACTTTGTTGGCATGACTTATATCCCTGTCTTTACTTATTTGTCTAATAGTCTGATGCAATCGTCTTTTCTGGAAAGGAATTTCAGCATCATATATATATTTGGTATTTCTATTTTCAATGTATGTTACTAGCCTTAACCAATATATCCACTCTTCAAGTTCTGCTATATTAGATGCTCTTAATTGTGTAAGATACGGGTTCCATGGTTTGGTCAGGTGGTTGTTAGTTTTCACTGTGGTTAATTCTGCCCAGCATATACGATTTCCTTGTGTATTTATTTTCAAACCTCTCACACCGATTTTATGAGGAGTAATATCCCCAATCTCTAAACATAAGGGATGAATTCATGGTCATTATTAGTACTTTTGGTTACTAACAATTGTGTTACCTTATGAAACTCCTTTGTAATCTATGGTGGCATTTTTCTCACCTGTGTACCAAGTAGGTTCACCCTGGGGTGTCCCCTTTAACTCTTCCATTCATCATGCACATTAATTACTATTTGCAACTTTTAGCCACCTCTTTCTTTGCCTATTAGTGTATTTCAATGCTAATATTGCAGAGGGGATTTTCCAGATAGTGTTTGGCGTGGGCAGGTGTATTTCCCCTCTTCCCCACAATGTGCATTTAAATTCCCTGCTATTATTATCATATTTCCTTGTTACCAATGTTACATCTACTTATAGCTTCTTCCAAACTATGCATGATTTATGTAGTATGTGCACCCCTTGGAGGGTCGTAGACATTCATCAGCAAAAGGTCCTTTTTATATTTTAAATTTATTTTTACTGCAATAAAATTGTTGTTACTATTAGAAAGTTTTACTTCACTGGAGTCTACTATATTAATAATTCGAACTATTAGACCCCTATAGGGTTGACCACGCTGGTCCTTTACTGACAGGTGAATATGCCCTTCAATATACATCAAATGCTAGGCTTTTCGTGAGCAAAGTCTCTTGTATGAAAAATATATCACAGTCTTTGATCCATTCTAAGCTTTTCCCTGTGCTGATTAAATGTCTATGTCCTGTAGTATTCCAATATGTTATGAGAAGTTTGAAGATGACACTTAGTGTGTTCCAGGTTACACGGCCCAGTTAGAGACACTAACATCCCATTTGGATCTGCAGTACTCATCTCTTCACAAATTACTCTTCTACTTCTATTGTTGCAGATAATTTTGATTTCTTTACTTTGGTCCCTCTTTCCATAGAAAGGATAATTGTGTGCACAATGTATGTTAGGACATTGAGTACATTGAGTACAAGCATGCTCCATTCTCGGAAGTCCAACAAATTATAGATGATAATGAACGATTATAGATTATTGATGAGGAACAATGTATCAATGTTTTTTTTTCTTGATTTTTCCTCCGCTAGCTCGACCCAATCTATATCCTTTGAGGCTATTCTTGTAGTCTATTAATCTTAGTACAGGAATAGACTACAGGAATAGACCGCAGCAGTGAGAGGAGTTTCATGTGAGTTCCGTTTGACAGAAATAGTTATTGTATCCTGAATATCAAACTTGATTGTATCCTATTCTCCATTCCCACCCTATGTTTTGGTGCATGGGAGGAGCAAATGTTAATCTTCAAATCTGCTCACGGACTAAAATCCATTATTTTTCTTGTCATTTTATTACCTATAACTGCTTGCTGTTCATGAATTGTTCCTGACTTGTTCTGTATTACTGTCATTGCTTTCATACATATTTCTTTTTATTTTCTTCAGATTCAAATGAAAGATCCTAGGTCATCTGCTTCTGTGCTCATTTTCACCACCTAATTACCCAGGTTATCACCTTTTCTGTTTTCCCTATTGTTCTTTTTCGTAGCCTTCTTTCATGGCCAGTTTACATTTCCTATGTCCTCAATTACCAAAAAATGATTACTTGTTTCCTTTAATATGCTTCTTTGTCGTTTACCAACAAAATTGTTCTGCTTCTTTCTGTTTTTGTTCTTTAGTTTAGTTCTCCTTTTGGTTTTAGTAGGGATCCAGTCTTTGCAGTCCAAGTTTGAAATTTCTATAGGCGTCACGTTTTGATCTGTAGTATTCTGTATGTGTCCATGCGTACTAGCTGAATTGTCCTTATAAGATCTATTCATTTGGTGAGGAGGGTTTACTAAGGACTGAGCTATGTTTTATTTGTATTTAGCCCTTCATCTCTGTTTCCTTTGTTTTTCCATTTGTCCTTCATTTATCTCTTCTGTTTTTATTCTTGAATTTCCCTCTTTTAAGTCTACTACATTCACAATTACACTCATGTTATCAGATTTTAGGACCGTTGTAGTCCTTTTAATGTAACTTATATTTTCTGCCATTGCTCTCTGTAAGGTTTCTTCTATAAGAGTGAAAGTAATACACTGATCTTTTGAATGTTGCATATTTCTCTGCAGATTTCTAATAACTCATGCAATATTAGATGAATGTCTATTTTTGAGATGTTATTCAATGAATCTTTTGATTTGACAGTAGAAGTGCTAGTTCGAGGAGAACTCTTATATCTTGTAGATCTGGTTGCGGATCGTCTTCATGACTTATTACCAGGTTAGGCAAGGTACTCAAGGTGTCCAAATCAGTGCCTTCTCTGGGCTCTTTATTGTCCACATTTGTTTGATTAGTGTTGCTTTTGTCTCTCTGTAAATTGTAACTGAGATCTAATAGTAAATTATTATCTACAATCAACACATTTTCATCTTGATTATTTGTTTCTGCTTTATCCACCTCATTATTTGATTTATGTGTGGGCGTAGCAATCTGAAATCGTCAGTTTTAAGCATTGGACAGTATTTACTTTAAGTTATCGATGAATATGTGTGTCTGTATGTGCTGCCAAGTTGGTGTGAGCAGCATCATGTCCTGTTATTAAATCCAACATTTTCTCCCTATTTTCATGGGCAGTCTTTTCAGAGGTTTGGCCCTCCATTGTTGATGTTGCATTACCTCAGAGATTCTAGGAAATGTGCCACTAAATGAGGGCTGTGTGTCTTTGAAAACAATTTTGGACCTCTGCCTACAACGAGAGTGGTGCAAGCATTGGGTGCATGAAAGGGCAAGTAAATTGAAGATCTCACCTTCAAAGTTAGACGAGTCCTCACTACTGTCCTCAGACCACAGACTACAGACTGCGCACCGACACTTAGCGCTGCAGTTCACACACTTCTGCTCACACCAGATTTAAAATATTCACAAGTAGCAGAGGGAAGTGTCCAAATTCTGCAGCACAGAGTTTCAAAAGCCAGATCAGCAGGCACACGCTGCACACTGTGCACCAGCTCTTAGCACTCCACTTCGCCATTATTGTTATCTGGGCTACCTGCAGTTGACATGTGGCTTCTGTGTTTGGCTGTGGTGCTTCACCCTCTGTTCATTCTCTCTAATCTCTTTTCTGTTGATAGAGGGGCTTGAAGCAGTTGGTGACAGAAACAGCATGCAGTTAGGGACTCGGATTAGAGCTCGAAACTACCGGGCCCCTCCCCTCTGCTCTGCTGAGAAGAATTCCTTCTTGGCCACAGGTCCAATAAAATAACAGTGTCCCAATACATAGCTTTCATGCTCGTTTCATTAAATGTGGAGCACATATATAGCCATATCCTTAAATGTGCTACTAAACAAAAAAGCATTGCTTTTCCTATATATAATATAATTAATGTTTCTTTCCATGTACCTTCAAAATGCCTTTTTAGTTGACCTATGCGTACATTTTTTATTAAGACACTAGCAAACAGACATGGAAACACGCTCATCAATTGTTGAAAATCAATGATCCTGTAGGTTGCTGTTCCGATTCCCTTATCGTTTGATGTGCCTTGCACTCTGAAGTAAGCTGCACTCAGAATCTGAGACTGGGCATGTGTGTCTGGCTGACATACCCCGGAGCAGGTGTTGGGGGGGAGGCGAGAGTTGGTGTGCTGCTGCATACTGGGACCCACTGTCCTCTCTCCCCACCTGTTGCCTCACCATGGTGTGGTGCAGTTCATTGCAGTGCATTGGGGTGCCACTGTCCCAGAAACTGTTCATTCTAGGGTTGAGGACTAGTCCTTCTACGACCCCATTGATGTCTCACAGATTTAAGGCAACCGTCTCATGTGTGAAGGTGCTGAAATCCTGGGAAAGGGGTGGAGTGCCCAAATGTCATGTAGCCAGTATTGCACACAGGGTCCTAACAGGTAACTATGCAAAATGTGGTGCAGATTGGTGAAAAGGTGCAGAATTTTATAAGGAACAACGCTTTGCCACAAACCCAGCCACAAACCCACGCATTTTCACTTTTATAAATATAGATTAAGATAACAAAGGTTATAAAGCTTAATAGCCAGTTAGCTCAATGTTATTTCATAAAAAGTCCCATCACTTAGTATACCATACATATATGCTTGTTGAATACAAAAGACCATACAGTATTGTACAAACACAAATGTTGATCTGTTACTCGACAATAAAATGCATGTAGAACATGAACAGGCACTGGCATTGTTGTCTGCATGCATGTTTTTTGTTCACTAAACATGGACCCAGAGTCTCGACGGTAGAATCCCTACAATCACCAGAAACGACAGCAAAGATAAGCATCTGCAGGAAGCCAACGCGAGTCTGATGTGTTCATTTTCAGAGCTGTCAGAAGACCCAACAAAGTAAACTTAGATGACCTCTGCAGCCCATGAACATGGCTTCAATCAGTATAACGTGAAATGAGTCGGGAAACCTCTGTTCTAGCTTCTGCCAAAAGATTGCACTTGCAAGTCTGAATGTCAGCATTAAAGAGCGAATTGCAGATGCATCCCATGCCCTGTAGAGATGTGGGCCACCAACGCCGGCATAGCATGAGTGTGGACATTGTGGAGGCGTGGCCTAATCACTGGCACATGTGGATTCATCCAAGGATGCTATCCTCCCATCACTCAGATTCCGATTTTGGCTCAAGTAAGTGTCCCAAAGGTGACACCTATGAACCAAAACTTAAAGAGAAGCACAACTGGCATTACAAACAGTGAGCTAGCTAGTCTAGATTAAAGCATAAGTGGTTTAAAAGATAACAAGGGCTGCTTGGAATCCATGAAAAAAAATAAAAATAATAATAATAATAATAATAATAATAACAATAATAATAATAATAATAATAATAATTCATTCTTTTAAAACACTTCATGCCAGACTCCTCCAGTTAATTAGCACTCCAATAGAAGGGGTTGTTATTGCTCCACTTTGAATGCTACTTGATGCATTGACCTTGATAGCATGACAGGCTCTATCGGCTCTAAATCGGCCATGCTGTGAGATATGGACTTGTGATGTGTAGGCTGCCCGCCCCCCCCCCTCCCATGTCAGAGTAGAATGCTTTACTCATGCAGCTGCCCACGTAATAGGGGGATTCATTAGGATAGGCTCTGGACTTGAGTGACCCCCCAATATATTATCCTTTGCTGGCAGCAAATACAAACTCTCTCGTGAAAGAACATAGTAAGAATATGTGGGTGTTTGATAACATTGACATGTTTCCTGCTTTATGTCTGATTGCCACACTTTGTGGATTTTTGACATTCATATACAGATCTTTAAATTCATAATTTTGCGCAGAACTCTGTTGCTTGCCAGATAGTTTAGACGTCTCAAGCATACAGGCATAATACACATAACTTCTGCACCATTACCAGAAACCTTTAAGACTGAAAAAGATTTGAACATTTGAGTTGTGAACACAAGCTCTTCGCTTAGTGGTCCAGTAAAAGTATCTATGTAGTCAAAAATCACAAACTCGGCCACTTTGTTTGTCTCGTGCAAACTGCAGGTTGGCAAAAGGATGGTTATGGCAGCGATCTATTCTGTGATCGGTGCTAATTGACACAAGATTGTTGGAAGCTTTATGTATCATGGGCCATAAGTAAGATAGGCCCATACATCTAATTCACCCAGCCACACCAGCTGCACGTCCACAGATATACTCCAAGGTAAGGTTACCTGAATTGAGATATTAACATAAGGCATCAAATATCAAACCAGCTGAACCCTGGGCCCAAGCTATAGAGAGAGGGGCTGATTTATTTATTTATTTATTTATTTAAACAATTTTGAATGGGAAAACCGCATTCAAAAAGACTTTGGACCTCCTTCCATGTCTGGCGGTCTGGAAATAAGGGTGCCAGTAGCAACATACCGCACCCTTTCCAGACGGCCAGCGTATGAGAGTGCCTGCAGGGGCCGGTGCTCGCAGCAGGTCTGACCTGCCGGGAGCCCCGGCCCCTGCAGGCATGGTATTCATGGAAGCACTGATAACAAAAGTGCCGATGCTGCCGTGTCCCCATTCCCGTGGAGTCCCACTGGACTCCACGGGAATGGGCACTAACAGTTTCTGCTGCCTGATATCCCAGGCCGCCGGGACTGGTAATGTCCCGGTGGCACCAGGATCTCAGGTGGCAGAATGGTGTTACGAGGTCGGCGGCAACCCACCGATCTTGTAATGAGGCCCTTTTTGATTCTGGGCCGTGTTCTGTTGAAGTCTTCCATGCCCTCAAAAACGCAGCTGTTGATCTTGCAGAAACTTTCATAGGCACTCCCTAGAGAATTTGAAATGTGAGTACACATCCTTCCAATTTGGGGGTAAATGGGGTGTTACCATTGCAGCATTCATAATCACAATGAGAATCCAATGACGGATTTTTCCACTGAGAGGGGAAATGATATTTAGCGAACTGTTTCACCAACCAACTCCCATGGCATCTTCCACACGCATGTTCTGCCCTTACATAACCATGGGACATGATGGAAGAAGCATAGGTTTCCATTTACTGACAAACTAAAGAGGTGGCTGTCAGATGAGATTTCTGCCGGTTGACCTGCGATTCCTAAATGATGAATCTGCGATTAAGGTTAGACATAATGATGTTTTTCTGAGCCATGAGGGTTTGGGAAATCAGTGTTTGTATACTACATGACGGCAATCTTATCTGAGTTCAGCTAAAGCACAAAGACACATTTCTTGGAGAGCCAATGCTGTATGATTACATTCCTTGAAGCTGCACATATATACAGAAACTGCCTCTCGCCCTGGAAAACAGAGGAAGATCTAGGAGCAGAGGAAAGCAACGCGAACATGGTTGGATTTAGGACCGAAAAAATAAAGTGCAAGTCATATTCGAAGAGTGACAGAAGGCTGGTCACCGGCTGCTAATCTCATACGTTAATCTGACAGGTTGCCTTTCTGCATGGATCTATGTGATCCGCCCCGGCTGAATGTCCCGCGGCCGGAAAGATTGCATGAGAAAGGTGCGAAATACCAAAAGTTTGCACCTTTCTCACGCGAACACATGTACATACCCACACCCCCACCCACAACGCACCCATGACACACACCCCACCCACACCCCCAACATAAACAAACCCCACTTACTTTCTTCTTCATGCTGGGTCCCTGCGGCGCCAGTTCACTTTCACTTCCGTGATCGGGAACCGGCGCTGCAGGGTCCTTTTTTCTTTTTTTTTATGGAAGGCTGCAGGGGTATCCCGCTCACTATACAATAGAGTATAGTGAGCGGGGTGTTGCAGGGGGACACCCCCGCAGCTCCCGTTTCTTTTTTTTTTCACAATGCTACCACCAAAGGATCGAACTTTTGGTGTTCGAACCTTTGGTGGTAACATTTTTAGAACTTTTGGTTCATGCGAACCATTATATTCAGTAAAACACCTTTCTGCATACATATGAAGGCACATGTTCTTGCCATCTTGCTTGATACAGGGCCACTTTGCAGAAGAGGCGATATTAGAATGTTTCTTCCAGCAGTAGCCAGTGGTAGAATTGGGCCAAAAAAAGTAGTGGAACTATGGTCTCGGCAAGGAAGAGGGTAGGTGGAAGCATAGTGCAACATGTGACAAGGTGTTGCTGCTGGGCCATTGCAATAGTCTAAGTGATTAGCAACTAAGGCTCCTATTACAACTTTACGCTTGCACAAGGACATGAATGGACAATTCCTCTGTATAGAATGGTGAGTATGGTAGTAAAAATTAATTGAATGGTAAACAGAAACAATTAAAAGTAGTGGAACACCGCTACCAACCGTTCTCGCTCACTTCGATCACTGGCAGTAGCTACCACTTTAGTTGGCCCTAGTGTCCTGTTGTGCTAATAGTGTTTGCTGCCCAATTGCCACTGATGTTCCCATGGTAGTGGGATCAGGTAGCTAATGATCTTATCTGCTGGGAAGAAACATAGTCAGGAGAATGATTTGTTGTTGTCTTCTATTGTTCTGCACTTTCCCCACTTCAGCTAGTTTGTTTATAATATTATACCAGCCCTAGGACCTCGAACTGCCCATTATTCAGGTGGTTAGGCGAAACCCCAGATGTGTCCAGCAGTGCTTACCTCAGTCACTACTCACTGCATGTGACCGTGCCATGGTCTTACCATTCCATTCGGAAACCCCTACATCTCCCTGTATGCCAGTGTGCCTCTAAATGTGAGGCGTGAGAAGCGACTGGAGTTTGACAGAGAGCCACAGCCCTGCTGCTGTGAGTTGTGTGTTGAGGAGGAATGGAGGCTATCTAGTTCTGCTGGATCAAGAACCATGAATGGGACCATCATTACGCCCCATTATTAGAACTAATGATATCTTAAAGCTGTCAGTAGAATTGCATGCCGTGGGTTTCCTCATGTAAGTAGAGTAGGAAAGCTTTCCTCCACAGCGTGCTGTGTGTCGTCCTGTTGCTGTAGATGCTCACCGTATGCTGCTGACTATAGTCGGTCTGCTTTCTCTTATAGAGACACCCCTCTACAATTGATCTTGATATGTTTTAAGAACCCTTTGTTTAATAATGTGTTGATTAGAGGAAAGGGCATTGTATAAAGATCAATAATATAAATATTTCACACTTCTGTACGTTTTCCACTCCATTGACTCTCTCCACTGTGGTATGAGTTAACTCCTTCATTTATACTCATGAAGCTAGCATCAGTGGTAAACTATAAAACACAATTGATAAACAAAGGTATCTGACCTGTCCACCATGCAAGATGGCTCCTTTTTCTCTGTGCTGGTGCAATGCTGTGCTGTGCTGTGTGGAGAAGCCTTCATTTCACCCAATACACCATTTTGGATAAAAAGAGGGGTTGCCTGATTGCCTGATGTGGCTTGCTGCCACCTCCCCTCTCCTTACCTTTTGTACTGAGGTGGGGACAAGGACACTGCACCATGTTGGGTGATGCTGCCCTGGCACCCACAGCCCTGACTCCATCTATGCAGAGGATCATCGCTGGAGACACTTGGGGAACTGTGCCATGACTAGGTCACATAACCTGGATGCTGAGGCATGGTCAGGTAGGGCAAGGGAGGATTATGTAAGGCCATGAAGCCATGATTGGTGTCAGTGCTCTGTGGTGCTGGAATTCACCTTCTATGGGTGTGGCAGGTGACTCTCTGCCTGATCTGCTTCAGGGTGTAAGTGCCATTCAGTTAGAGACCAGGTTAGATGGAGAACTATTGCAACCTCTCCGTTAGAAAAGAATAGTGCTCTTGCAGCATCAGTTAAATGCTGGGAGAACCATCAGAGGGCCTCGATCTGGTAGAGGATTGGTTTCTCAGAAGCATTTGAGGGATGGACTTGAACGGTTTTTGTGGTGCATGGTTGAGGGAAGAAATGTACTCTCCAAATGAGCATTTGAGGAAGTGGGAGGATCTAAGTGAGGCGAGAGAAGTAGGAAGCACTAAATCCTATTCCACATTAGATGGGGGCAGGCAGAGAGGTGGTATTGGAGTGAATGAAGGCCTCCGAGGGTATGCTCCAAAGTAATCAGAGCAATGTATTCATTTCCACAGATATGTGTGCAGAAAATGATCACAGAAGGAAAGAGTTTCGGGTCATTAGGAAAGCCAGTCTTGCTTGGGGATTTGCGGGCATCTGTACTCTTTCCTGCCACACTTTGAACACTAAAGATGCTTGGGACTTTTGTATCTAGAAATCTGCGCAATGCCAGGGGTCTGCTAAAATCACTGAGGCAGGCGCCATATGAAACTCAGGTACCCTCGGAGAAAGATGCAAGAGATAGTGGGCGAGGGTGATCCTGGGAATACGCGGCACGTAATACTTGGCCGCATAATAGGGGAGGATGGCAATAGTTTCCCAGCTAAAGCTGTTCTTTCCGGGAATGCACTCCCCACTGGTTTTATAGAGGAACAGCCATACTCTAGATTTAGACGGAATTTGCTGAAATGGCTTCAAACCAAGGACATCTAACAAGTCACTTCTGACCACTGGACGCCCCACTAGAATCTATGTGCATGTACCCTATTATTGTATTTATACTGCATTCTGTATTTTGTACCCCCGTACCTAAATTATATGCACTGTAATGTAATGACCTATATGTTGTAACTAAGCTTTGAACATTCTTGTAACTGCTGCGCCCTGCTACCTGAGGGTTTGGCGCGCATTATCAAATAAACAAACAAACAAACGGTGGGATGTTGGCTCAGGAGCTGTCCATGTTTCCCTGTGTAGGGGGGATCGTAGACTCTATTTCTTCTGATCAGTCTTTAAATTAAATGTTCTCATTTTGGCATCACTACAAATAATGGCAGATGGTTCACAGAGACTCTCATAGTTGAAGTCACTTCCTCTATAATTCAGGAGGACTGGGCCAAGGATTGGGAAGATGTATTCTCTTGTTTGTTAAATTGTGATGTTTACAGTTTGGGATTTTCTCATGTGTATTATCATTGTAACTTTATGAGACACAGGGTTTGTTCTATTGAATGGTAATATTTCTTTTGTGATAGATGAAAAATGCAAATAAATATTCTAAAAGAAATGCAGATAACATGTCAATTAGACTTTTTTCTATGAGGTATCCATTACACTGGAATTGTTGCATATGCAATAGCTGTCAACAACTTCCTTGAATAAGAGTGCGTTGTTCTCTCATTGGTTTGAAACCCTGCTTGAAAAACGTGACACATATTTTTTTTTCAGGCATATAAAAGCCTGTGGCTTTAGATCAGACATATTTGTAACGTTCTGAATGACACATATTTTAGTCACTTGAAAGCACACAGCGAGAACGCGGATGACAAATGCAGTCGTGGTTTCTAATGTATGTTTTGCCTTCTGGTTGTTGCTTTTGCTCGATGCATGTTGTTATTTCTGCTCAATACATGATTCCTAATAAATGAATTGCCAGCTATAGTAATTTTTCCCAGAAGCATTTTAATTAGATGCAGAATTCATTTCGTTAGCATTGATTTTCTCCTGATAACTCAGCTTTGTATTGTAAAATGTGTTCAACCAAAACTAAATGCTAATGGATGGAGGCGCTCGCAGTTTGATGCAATACAAGACTTTCTTTATTGGTCAGTTCAGATGCTGTTCCTTGTAACACTTGGGTGGGCTCTGTTTCCTCTCTTATGCTGTCATAATAATAGCCAATCTCTCTGATGCTGTAAGTCCATCATATTTAATATGATATATGAAGTACAAGGCATCATTCTTTCAATGGGTATGAACAGGATATTTTAGTGGCGTGTCTAGATATGCTGTTGCACATGCGGATATGTCAACACGTGATATCAACCACTGGCAGGCATTTGTTTCACCAGCACTGCATAGAAGACACACTAGATACTCTTTAGATGAACACTAACCAACTTCACTCTTTGTGCTCAAGCCTTGGTTTCGATGTGTTTAATCAACATGAACAGAGGCCTGTATACATGATGGTTTCACCCATAAAGGTTGAACACAAGCCTGCTGTGCTAACATACCTGACTTAATAGAAATAAAGAGCATACTTATGGTCTGCTCAACAATCATCGTTTGGAAATTGTGTACTAGTTATAGCTTGGCATTTCATCTTAGTCTCATTCATTTGCATGTGCCACCTTGCCCTTGCTTTCTGCTAGAAAGAAGAAAGGAACATATATGATTGTTATTTTTAGAGTTTATAATTCTTGTTGAATAGACATAAATAACAAACCATGTTTATTTAACTGAAACACCAGTACTTGACTCTTAGTATGCTCCCGTTCAGTGTAAGAAATTGATAGTTACACACTGCTGGATCTGGCAGAGAGGGTGAGGAATCATTTATGGGCGGGTTAGGAGATGGGATGGGTTATTGTACAACCACAAGAAGTGCTCTTCAGAGCACAAACAGATCCTTCTGATTCAAGACAAAGACAATGGGCCTCATTATAAGTTTGCCGCTACCGTAGTTCCCGGGCCGGCAAACTATGAGTTGTGCTCACAGGTGCCTTTCTGCCCACCATGTTGGACCTATAATAAATGGTGCCCGTACATCCGACCTCCCCATTCCCATTCGGCCCTATGGGGCCGAATGGGAATGGGGAGCATCTTTTTTCCAGTGCCCGCAAATGGGCAATTACCGGGTCCGGCAGGTCCGTAATCACCCGGTAATTGCCCATTTGTTGGCGCCGGAAAAAACTGCAAGTTTGGCGGCAGGCTGCTGGTTTTAGCGGCAAGGCTACCGACAAACTTGTAATGAGGCCCAATGCTTCTAAAATGTGCGGTAGATTTGCATTGTCCTTCAGATGGAATCTCTCCAATCTTTCATTGAAACAACTTTTCATACAGTTCTAAAAATCCCAACATTGTGATAGATCAATAACACGTGTATTTGTAAACCAATGAAGGTATGTAAATTTCATGCCACTCCATATGGAACGGAATCCATGATCGGTTTTGCTTCTTTCCCGGGACCTCGTTTCTTCTATAACAATTGCTTCTTTTCTTAGCGAAACAAATTTGAGGTTATTTATGTTGTTTAATTATGAACTGGTTTCACAGCTAGGGTGACACTGTTGCACTTACAAACGTTGAGGCCAGACATTTTTAGAATTTTAGGTCTGAAAAAAACCATGCCTTTTTTCCTCTTCCTGTTGTATGATTTCACTTTTCTTTTCATACAGAGCCTTGGTACAGTCCTTGCATATGCAAACTGAGACTGGGCTGTGCTTGTTCACTTTTTGGTAGTGGTTAAGTAGACGTAGGTGGCCAAGATACAGATTAACGCTTTGCGAAAGGGAAAAAGAGAAACATGCAGAGGGAAGTCGATTTTAAATAATTTCTACATGTTAGATTGAGGTACTGTGACTAGGATATTTAGTGTTCAGTCAAACCTGTTTATGAAGCAGGTTGCAATAGCAGAGGATAGTCCTGCTGCTAAACCTTTTTAGAATGTGTGCCTTTGTGCTTCCATGGCAAGGTGTACAACCAGGGCTGGTGCACAACCAGGGCTGTAGCCTAAGATGTAAACCTGAGATGCCTTGTCTCTGCAGCCCCTGTTTCTACTGAACTTTCAAGGAGGATCAGATGCCCCTTGAATGAAATAAACAAAGAATCAGAGATTGAGTTAAAGCAACGCAGTGATGCAGACAGTACATTGTAATTGTGTTTTTGTAGCAGGTTTGGCTGGGCTTCTTGCGTCAGGACTATTTTAATAGCTGAATACTGCAAGGGTGCCTCTGGTGGCATTTGACTAGAGTGCTAGAATGGCCCTAAAGGGCTTACTCAGGTGTTGCATGGACAAAGAGACCTGCATTTCCACTTGTGAGGCATCATGGACTGCACTTAGAGTAGTTGGGTTACAGTGCAGACAATTCAGACCTGTGGAGTCATAACACCAGTGACATGTTATTGGAATTGAGCCCCACTGGATCTATATCAGTGTACATATGAAACTATGGGACCCTACTACATAATCAATCTTTCTTACAGACTGCCATTTTATCATCAATAATTGGGTGAATAAAATTCTCTTGAAGTTGAATCCCGCAACATCAGAGATTTTCGTAGTTGACAGTACCCCTGGTCTCTGTGAATCTTCTCTATGTAATGCAATGTAATGTAATACCTCTTTTGCCTCCGGACTTGTACCAGCATGTCTCAAAGAAGCATGGGTATGCCCTCTTCTAAAAAAAAACTCCCTAGTCCCTTCATCCCAGAGCAACTACTGCCCTATGACCACAGTCCCTTTTCTCCTAAAAATCCTGAATAGACCAGCATTCAATCAAATCCAGCACTTCCTCAAGGCCAACATGATTCTTAGTAAGAGGCAATCTGGTTTCCGACAAGGGCACGGGACAGAGTCTGCGCTTCTCGACCTCAAAAATCAAATATTGGAAATCATGGACAAAGGCAAACCTGCACTTCTCCTTCTCTTTGATCTATCGGCTGCATTTGATGTTGTGGATCACAAGACTCTCAGTAGACACCTTACCAATGCAGCCCAATTCTCAGCAGAAGCCACAACGCGGATCACCTCCTTCCTGGAAGGCAGAGCCATGCAGGTCTTCTCCAACCAGGCATGTGCAGCACCATCCATCATTCATTGTGGAGTCCTTCAGGGCTCCTGCACAGCACCTACCCTGTACAATCTATTCACAAAACGGCTCTTCGACAAGCTGGAATCCTTCGGCATAGCATATACAAATTATGCCGATGACACCCAGGTGTCATCATTCCACTGTCATCATTATTATGAGCAAGAGGCCACATCTCTACAAGAGATCTATGCCATCATCCAAACATGGATGGCAGCAAATGGGCTTTGTCTCAATCGAGATAAGACCAAGATTCTCATAGTCGGTCCCAAAGAATTTCTTAGCAAACTCAACAAACATTTTGTGATTTCACTATTGACGAAACAATAATCCCTGTCTCATCTTCAGTTATGACTCTAGGAGTCTACCTGGATTCTACCCTATACATGTCACGCCAGGTTAGTGTGGTCACCTCTTCTCCCTCTTTCACAACTAAACTAATAAATGTAGTCAAACCCTTCTTGTCAAAACAGAATTGCCTGTCAATAGCTAGAACCACCGTTGGAGCCAAACTAGACTATTGTAATGTCCTTCTAGCCAGCACATCGGTAAAAAACCTGAACAGACGTCAAGTCACACAAAATAATGCCCTCAAAGCTGCACTAAGCATTCCAAGAAGCAATCACATCTCACAAGCCAGGCACTTGGCCCACTGCCTCCCTGTCAAAGAACGGATCACCTTCAAGACACTCGCCATTACATACAAGTGTTTGGCTGTCAGAGCCCCCACCTACACGTCTGAGAAAATTGTCAGAGCTACCTCCACCATACCAAAAAGAACACATCACGCCAATCAACTATGCATACCTATGAAAAAAAGAGGGTCAAAGCAGGTAGCGGCAGCTTCCCACACATTGTCCCCAAGCTATGGAATGCCCTACCTAACTCCATTAGAGCAGAGAGTTCACACCTCTCCTTTCAGAAAGAGCTAAACACTGTGCTCTTCAACTAACTCAGCCCTTCCCACCTATCATTAGCCCAGTTTTCCCCTCAGACATTCACCTCCCTTCCCAGTCCAACATCGTACTCTGATTCCCCCCCTACTCCTCTTCTCAACTCATCATGAACTGTTATTTGCCTTACTGCTTTAAGGTTCACTGTAACCACGAACCACAGTCAGGCTGTTTCCTATGTCCTCCACTGTTTCCTCTCCACTGCCTCTTCTCTGTGAGTAAGTAAGCCTGCTTGTAACAGCGCCACAATGCCTCTGGGCTGTTTGTGCACTTTTTTAAATGGGAAAAATAAATACAAATAAATAATGTAATATAATGTAATTTATCATTTGTACAGTGCCTCTTCCTATTAGTATGGCCTCAAATCACTGTAAGTAAATGCCTTCAGGGAACTGAAGTCCAAGGCATGGGGACATTCATCAGAGGAGTTTAGAATGCGTGTGTGAACTTTAGCCAGCACAACGGTAGGTAGCATTGGCCAAGTCCCTGTTAGCTACCCATGTCCAGCTAGCATGTGAGTGGGTGCGGTGAGGTATTCTGGCGAGTATGAGAGTGCAGGAGACTCATGTATACTGCTAGACTGAATTCTATGGCTAAAGGGCCTTGTCTTTTGACCGACCCTGCCTCCCAAGTGAGAAATCTTGGAGTAATCAGTTACTCTAAATTGGCCGTTATAGCACGAGTCAATGCAATGATATAAGCTTGCATCTGTCATCAAAGAAATGTAAATCAATACTAGTGATGCTCGACTATGTAGAGACGGCTGCTGCTGTTTGGCTCTGGTAATATCAATGCTTGAATATGCCTATATGTGGGATTTTCCACTTTTGTAATCCAGTGCATGCAGCACTCCAGAATTATCATGTGCACTATTCATACATCTTACTATGGAGCACCCACCACCTGCATACCAGACAACCCTGTGCTTTATACACCCATGAGACTTTTGAGATCGACTGAGCATCTTCTAATAGTTGAACCAAAATGCAAAAAGAGCTCGAAACTGTGGAATATTTCTAGCGACCTGCCACTGTGTCTTTGGAATAGCATTCCAACTAACTGTAGAGCAATCTCACAATTCACAATCATTCAAAACTAGATTCAAATGTTCTGCTTCACTGCCCATTACTATTCCTGGTCAGATTTAGTCTATAATTGACTACAGTTTTTCAATTTCAGTGTCAGGAGGCCATTCACTGCGTAACACAACGTTGACCCAGAAGCCTGATAGCACCCGGGGACATTGTACAGTTGACTGATCATTGCACAAAGGTACATGGTTTGATATCTTCACTTGAGAACCCACGGTTATCAAGGTGGCACATCAGCCTCTGAATTTCTATCAGGTTCTGGGATCAGAGATCAGCTGGGATAATGTATGAATGAGGTGGCACATTTAATGGAATACCAGAACCCAGCATTAACTTTGCAGTTTCAGGCTTTTTTTATTTTGCTAGTAATACCAAAGCGTGTTATCGTTTCAAACCTTCCCTATCACTTTCATGCGCGCGCGCGTGCGCGCGTGTGTGTGTGTGTGCGCGCGTGTGTGTGTGTGTATAGGTTTAGTCAGTAAAGAGCTGTGCATTCCTTATGAGACTGTCATCTTACTACTTAAGGTTTTCCAAAGGTTGAAGCCCAACATCACATTGTTTTAAATACCACTTCTTGTCAGTGTCCTCCTGCTTCTAAGTACCACTATAATTAATGTTAATATTACCACATTTATTCGGTCAATCTCAGATGGATGAAGGGATGAACCGACCCCACTGGAGTTTGAATTTGTGACTGCGGTTTGAGCACATATCAATGAAGCAAGCACTTAAATTGTTGAATTGTTCTTCTGGGTTTTAGAAGGGTTTGTTTGCTCTGAAATGTTCATGAGTGGACAGTTATATATGTGGGCTGTGCTCTCTCCGCAGGTTAAGTGGCATAACGTGGAGGCTATTCAGCGGGCATATTTTCTTTTATCAGGCCCCATGCCCATGTTCAGGCTCTCCTTCTGTCATGTGAATAGGACCTCATCTGGTGTTGAGAGATTCTAGCGGCAGCCAAGTTAACGGGCCAAGCGAAGCGAGAGCAGTTAAGAAGGGCTCCTGGCTGTCACCCCCCATTCCAAACCTTTGAACGGGGGTTTTAGCCGGTATCCAGTCAAAATCTCGAGAAAAAAAAAGTCGAATGACAATAATCTCGAATTCCCTCTATTTTAATTAAATATTTATTTTGGGGTCGGGGAATAAAAAAAAAGGGTAAAAAAAAAAAGGGGGGGTTGGGGAGGGAACGGGAACCCCCCCATTTCGAATAAAAAACGTCATAAAAAAAATGCGACTTTTTTTTCAAGATTTTTTTTTCAAGATTTTGACATTTGACTTTTTTAAATTCGACCTTTTCACTATAAACCGTTTTGGCCATTAGCACTAAAGTAATAAACCAGGTTGCTAAGAAGCAATTATTTTCATTCATTGAACTGGACGCTGCACGCTGATCTAAAATGGCTGCCATGGTCATAAAAAGCTGGGCTCCGTACCGAGCCCCTCCCCTATCTCCATGGCGGCCGGGAAAAGGGCTGCTGCCACAATCAGGTGAGTGGGGATGGGGAGGGGGTTGGGGAAATAATAAAGATACAGGAGGGTGAGGAAGGAAGATGGCGGACCGCGGCTGGGAGGCAGCCTGCGGGTTCTGTGGAACGCGGTCTGAGATTATAGGTTTCAGCCCGTGATCCGTGGAACCTGATTGGCTGCGCCTCCTACCCCGGGTGCTAATGAATAATGATGTCTTCAATGCAACACAGCCAGCATTGTGCCATCCAACAATGTGCCACATATTGTGTTGTGTTTCATTTGGGTCGTCTGGGACCTGAATTCCCAAGAATGGATTACAGCCCAATATTTGAGTAGAAATCTAATATCGCTTCAATGATTACAGGGAAAGGGCCACCTCCTCTTGAAAGCTATCAGACAAGTATGTTTGTTAACCTTATAAAGGTTTCATCATAAAATAATTGGTTGTTTTTTCTTAATGTTAAAACGCCTGCACCATCCAATGATCATCATACTACACAATGGCTGCAGAGTCAATGTTGGTGTGCTATTCCTGTGCACATTTAACAGAAGATCTACAGAGGAAGACAGCACTACAGAACACATGGTAGGTACAAGGAGAACTGAAGATTGCAGCATATGGACTGCACCCATGTATTTTCTAGAAGAGCAGCAGGCATATTCTTTGATGATTCTGGTCACGCTTCCTATTAGCTGTAAGGTGAATCTTCAACAAAGCCCTGACACGACCAAGTAGTAGGCAATCAAGAATTGGTTCATCATGGTCCACTTTATGAGACTGTTCTTGATTATGTTCTTTTCTTCATGTGATAACTATTGCCTGTCCTTATTGTGTAAGGACCGCCTCTTAGTATAAGTGCAGGATTCTCTGTATGCTGTTTTCGCCGCTGCAAAGCTGCACGTTTGCATTTTAAACGGACAGTTTTCACTTTGGTCGTTTTAGTCAATTTCTTTAAATACATTTGTGTTGGATGTTTGGGGAGGGAGATTGGTGAGTGGTGGGTGGGAGGATGAGGTGGTGGAGGTGGGTTATATGGGGTGGTTTAAGGTCAACCCTCCTCCCCCTATTTGAAAAAAAACAAAGAAAACGACTGCCGTGAAAACGGCGTGTTAAAAATGAAAATGTGCAGTTTCACAGCAGCGAAAACAGGAGGAACCGAAATCTCAACCCCGACTAGAACACCAAGTTCCGGAATGCAGACAGAAGATACCATCCAGTGACAAGGGGCATGCATTTACATGATTAAATGAGGATTGCTAGGCTGAAGAGATGATTAGCGTAATAGCTATGAAACTGCACTGTATAAATTTCAATACATAAATAAATAAGTAATCACAAATAACATTTGCGACTTTGACCTGTCTTCCGCAAGCCTAAATGCAGGGACCATATTATACAGCACCTGCATACATTTTGATATTCATCACCAACATTGACATTTTTCAAAAATTACTGCATTTGTTCACCAATTATAAAGCCATATTTTGTATGTCAAGTATCTTTTCCTCTTGGGAAAAGGCCAACAGATTGTTTCTGTATCAGACCTCGAACATGTGTTGTAGCCTCGAAGGGTCCATGCCCCTCTCAATAGTCAGATACTGTGATTCTTGGCCGCGCACACAGGTTTTGGGATGGAACCTTTTGTCCATGTGTGCATCCTTCCATGAGCCCATTTACTGATTCGGTGCCCGGACGAGGCATATATACAACCAGACAAGCGGCCTTGTTTTTCTTTTTTTTTTTTTTAAACTTTTTTTATTAAACAGCTTGGCAGCAGAACGCAGGCAAACAATACAGAGGATGGGAACAGTAGAACCAATACAGGCATACAGGCAGTGCATCTAGCATTAACATTTTCCATCAAGGATGTGTACTGTGCAAATACAATATAGGAAAGCCCTTGGCTCAGGATGAATCCCCCGCGTGGGTGGGTGAAGTGGTTGGGGGAGTTGTATCAGGTGTCGCAGTTAGCTCTGACATATAGGAACGAAACTGGATCCAGACATTTCTAGGCCTCGAGTGGACTGTTGTAGACCGGTCCATGCCTCCTCAGTGTCTGAGGCCCATGTGAAAGCGCTGAGCCATTGCGCATGCGTGGGGGGTGCGGGGCGAAGCCAACAAAGCAGAATGGCTCGTACCGCAAGGAGCATGCAAAGGCCGGCCAGTTTCCTGGAGTTTCGGGTAGCTCTGGAAAGTCATGAAATAGGCTCTTCATTGGGGAGGGGTCGATGGATCGGTTAAGCATAGCAGATACAGTTGAGAACACCATCTCCCAAAATTGGGAGAGGCGGGGGCAATCCCAGATCATGTGCATGTAGTCGGCGCCATCTTGCCCACAGCTGGGGCATCTCGGGGAGTGATCCCTAAACATACGGTGCAACCTGCTCGGAGTATAATGAAACCTATGCAACACCTTTAATTGAATCAATTTAAACCGGGAATTGAAAGATACCTGGTGTATTTGGGCGCACAGGTGGGTCCAGCGCTCATCCGTCACCTCCACCCCGAGGTCCCCCTCCCACGCCTGCCTTAGCCCAGTGAATTTCGGAGTGGTTCTGGATTGCATCATTGTGTATAGCCTAGATATTTTCCCTCTAGTGGGTGTGGGGGAGGTTAGTTCTTCGATAGCAGGGTCATCTGGTGGCATTGCTGGGAACATGGTGTAGTTTCTTTTAAGGGTTTTACGTAAGGCTGAATACTGAAGCCACGCACTCGGGCCACTCCTCAAGGACAGCGGCAGGTCGGGCCACTCCACAAAGCTACCCTGCACGAATACATCGCGGAGCAGCTCGTATCCCGCCTCAGCCCAACTACGCACAGTCGGCGGCGGAACTCAAGGGATCCCGGGGAGAAAGTTCCACAGTGGGAGATTGCCATGAAATGGATGAGGAGTGTCTAACAGTTTCCAGGTTTTCATCAGCGCCAGGGAGGTGCAGGCCACCGGGTCCAATGCATCCTGTGCAAAAGGAATGGGCTGTATCACCAGGGAGCGGATATCTCCGTCGCTGACCACAAGCCTTTCAAGTCTGACATGTGGAGGAGGGTCAGCTGTGTTAAACCAGTAAGACGTGTATTGGATTTGGGAGACCAACCAGTATTTAAGGAAATCGGGGGCCCCAAAACCACCATCAGGCATCGGGGTGGAAAGAGTCCCGAGCTTGAGCCTGACCGCGCTCGAATGCCACAGAAAAGAGTTGGTACTGCGTATCAATGCTTGGAAGAAACCCTCGCCCGGCCACAGGGGGACTTTGGTGAACCTGTATAGTAGTTGGGGTAATACTATCATTTTTAGTAACCCTATTCTACCCGCCAGAGGGATTGGCAATTTGCTCCATGCCGGGAACTTAGTTGCCAGCTGCGCTAGGTAGTTTTGATAGTTCTCCTCGAGGGTTGTCTCGAATTGACGTGTTATTTCGATCCCCAGGTACGTGAACTTCAATGGCGCCCACAGGAACCCCATCGTATCAGGAGGGGGAAGGGTGCATTCCGTGAGTGGAAAGAGCGTAGATTTTGAGCAGTTCACCTTGGGGCCCGAGATGTACCCGAAGTAGATCACATCTTTCAATATCGGGGGTAAGTTAGTGGAGGGGGACCGCACAAAAAGAAGTGCATCATCCGCGTAGAGGGATACAATATCGGCTTGACCCGCCGAGCGAAGTCCTCTGTGTGAGTGAAGTTGTCGGAGCATGTCGGCGAAAGGTTCTATCGCTAAAGCGAAGATCAGGGGGGAGAACGGACAGCCCTGTCTCGTTCCCCTGGAAATTTTGAAGAATGGGGAGCATCTGTCCTCCATGCGGACACTGGCCACCAGCCCCGAGTAAAGTACCTTGACCCAGGAACGAAACACCGGCCCGAATTTGCATTGTTCGAGCACCCGCCAGAGGTACCTCCAAGATACAGAGTCGAATGCCTTCTGCATGTCGAGGGTCGCGGCGACCGCCTGCACATTGGGGCTAATTCTGCTGATTATATTAAAGAGCCGTCTAATGTTCAAAGCGGTGGAGCGACCTGGAATGAACCCCGCCTGGTCCGGGTGTATAATGGATGGCATACAGGGAGCTAGCCTGGTCGCTAACATTTTGGCAAAATTCTTGTGTCACAGTTTATGAGGGAGAGTGGACGATATGAGCTGCACTGAGTGGCAGGTTTACCAGGTTTAAGCAGTACCGTAATTGTGGCTTCCCGGAGTGATGGGGGAGTGTGCCTGCCTCCACCGATTCCTCCCAGAGAGCCAGTAAATGAGGGAGTAAGAGAGTCTTATAACATTTATAGAATTCGACCGGGATGCCATCAGATCCGGGGGCCTTCCCCGAGGAGAGAGAGTCTATGGCCTCCGCAAACTCTTCAGAGGTGAGTGGACAATCAAGGGAACCAGCGGTCTCGGGAGAGAGGACCGTTAGGGGGAGAACCGTAAGATAGGAGTCCACCTCTGCCTCCGTGGCCTCATCCGAATTGGAGTATAGGGCTTCGTAAAAAGCAAAGAACTCCGAGTTGATGTCTTGTGACGTGGTAACCAGGGAGCCATCTGATCTGACAATCCCAGGTATATGTGGAGCACCCAGCTCATGACGGACGAGTCTAGCAAGGAAGCGGCCCGGGCGTTCGCCCTCTCCGTATCTCCTCGCCAGACCGGGGCTAGGAATTTTTGTTCCCGTTCCGCCAGGGATCGAAAAACGTCCAGCTCTACTCCTATAGCTGCAAGTGTCGCAGGGGTTGAGGACCGCGAGCACTGGGCCTCCAGGGTTGACAGTTTAGTTTCTCTGACCGCGATATCCCTTCGAATTGTTCTAAGTATGCCACCCTCTTTGGACAGTGCTATGCCCCTAATGTATGCCTTAAAGGCCTCCCATAGGGTGGCCTGGGAAGACACCGAGTCTCTGTTCATTTCGAAGTACTCCTCAATGGCTACCTCGAGCTCCGATCTAAACAGAGGGTCAAGGAGAGAATGAGGTTTCATCCTCCAGCGTCTAGTACGGTCTCCGTCCAGTCCCCAGCCCATGGTGATGGTCACCGGGGAGTGGTCAGATAGGGTCCTAGGGATGATTCTTAATTGTACCACATTTTTGATCAATACATCAGAGACCACCCACCTGTCGATTCGGGAATAGGAATCGTGGACTGAAGAGTAAAAGGAATAGACACGGGAATCAGGGTAGATCAGTCTCCAAGCATCTACAGCCGCAAGGCGGGGGAGGGACAACAGTGCAGCATAGGCTGCCCTGGTGAGTTGGCAGGGCCTGGACCCAGATCTGTCGAGGTCTATATCAAAGATGGTGTTGAAGTCCCCCCCCCAGAGGATAGGGACCAGAGGGAAACCGTCCAGGAGAGATGTGAGGTGTGTGAAGAACTCCGGGTCATCTGTGTTAGGGCCATAGATGTTCAGCAAGATCACCTCCCTATTCTGGAGTATTGCATGGAGAAGCACATATCTGCCCTGGGGGTCTATTTGTGAAGAAATGAGTGTAAATTGAAGACTCTTATGAATAATAGTCATGACCCCTCGACTTTGAGTGGAGAAGTTGGTGTAGTATCTCTGGGGGCCCCAGGTTCTAGCAAATCTCAAACAATGTTCGGACCGCGCATGTGTCTCTTGTAAAAACAGGATCTTGGAACCATGTCGCTCCACGTGCAGCTGTATCTGTCTCATTTTTTTAAAGTTGCCCAATCCCCTCACATTCCAGCTCATAAAGGTTAGATTGTCCTCCGCCAAGGGAGGGGTGACGCTCATATCGCCGGGAGAATGTCCAGTGGGCCGATGCTGCAGCCCTTTAGCCCCATCAACATTGCATTACCCTGCTGTCCGCCCTCACTGCCAACGCCACACTTTTTTATAACAAAACATACATCGCCCCCACCCCCACCCTCATCCCTCCCCCAACACGAGGAATGGCAACCCCAAAACCTCTTAACCAAATCCAAAACAGTGGCATCAATGCCTGGGGGCTTGTGGGCCGGACTGATGACGCCGCTCCGGGCCTGTGGCAGATCCAGCTAAAACATGGTGCCTACAGTGATGCTACAGACGTGACTTGAACAACTATAATTGGCACAATTTACCTTGGCACAGATATGTAGATTAATCCAACTGACAATTGTTGAGAAGTACAAGTGTAGTATATTCTTGGCCTCGGGGGAGAGCCGGTGTCGGCGCCCCCCCAACGGGCGTTCCGAGTGGTTGTAGCGGAATGGCTGGGGGGGAAGGTCAGCCTGGGAAATGATCATCAATAAACCTGGAGGCCTACTCCGGAATCGTGAAGAACGACACCTGATTGTTGTGTTCCACTCGTAGCTTAGCGGGGTATAACATGGAGTATTTGACTCCGTGATCCCTGAGCCTCCTTTTCACCGCCAAGAAAGTCTTGCGCTCCCGCTGGACAGCCACCGAGAAGTCCGGGTATAGGTGTATCCTTGCTCAGTCCAGTAGAAGTTCGCCTTTGAGTCCTGCGGCTCTAAGGAGGGCATCACGGTCCCGGAAGTTAAGGACCCGAGCTATGATGGGTCGCGGGGGTACACCCGGCTTGGGTTTAGGCGTCAGAGCCCGGTGTGCCCGCTCTATGGCAAACTGCGGGGACAGCTTTGGTGAATCCAGAAGCGACAGTAATGTGCGTTCAACAAAGTCTTCCATCGGCTCTCCGATGCCACCCTCAGGGACCCCAATGATACGGAGGTTGTTACGCCTCGAGCGAGATTCCAGGTCCTCATTTTTCTTCTCCACCTCAAGGACGCGGTTAGATAGAGCCGTGACCTCCGAACGCAGCGCCCCCAGACCATCCTCGGCGGAGCCCATCCTGGTTTCAACCTCCCGCACTCGACTGTCGGTCCTCTCCATGTGGGCCCTGATAGAGGAGATAGTGCCATTCATATCGTCAAGCTTCGCGTGAAGCGTGGTGAACCCCTCACGGATAAAGTCCATCATGTTATGAGATTCTGAGGTAGCAATGGATGAGGTAGTAGCGGGGGCCTGCTCGGCGGCCTCCTCAGCAGGGACAACCAGTATCTTTGTAAACATGCTTATGGAGCTCTGTTTTTGGCCAGTCCCTTTAGTCATTGTGGCGGTGGTGTGGCTCCAGAGAGAGAAGGAGAGCCGATGGCGTCCCTCGCCTCCACGGGCAGGGTCTACGAGGTACGGCCCCCAGGGGATCCAGGCCTCGAAGGCAGAGGCCGGCCGGGCGCAACAGGTCACAGCCAGGCCGCCAGGGGTCCGGGCCCCTCCGGTTGCCGGTAAGGATCTAGTGCGGCCGCAGCAGGTCGTCCTCTATGGAGTGCGGGTGGTTGCTGACCCCCGCCGGGCAACGCCTCGATTTGTAGATAGCAGGTTGAGGGCCGATACAGGAGTCGATGAGGGCCCGGGCTGCGCGCGGGTCCAGCACGCGGAAGGTTTCGGTTCCAGTGACTGCGGTGCTCCACATCAGCATCGCGCGGCCCTAGCAATCCCGTGGCCCGTTCCCGGTCGCCAACACAGAGATGTTCCACCGCCACTCGGGTCTCCACGGGGGTGGCAGGTCGCTACGGGACCGAGAGCCGGGACCGTCCGGAGCCCCTCGAGTGCCAGATTTTCGGCGCGCAGATTCGCGGGCAATGGGGGATGGTCGCGCCAGTTCCCGATTACAGGGTTACTGGCACCAATTTTCTTCGGGATTTAGACCAGTTGGTCCCTGGACCAGCAGCTCGCGAATCGTAGTAGTCTGGTACAAGTTGTAGATCGTAAATACCCAAGATCAGGATCGAGCGATCTGCCTGCCACGGAGCTCACGTTTCAGGGGGCCATCTTGTTCGGCGCTCAACAGCGCCCCCTGCGGCCTTGTTTTTCAAATGGGAAGCGAGACCTGTTTTCTCCACCATATCCTGAGGGCCTCTGAGTGAAATGGTACTGTGGGCATTCAGACACTCAACACGTTAATGCCAACATCTACCATGGAAGAGTACATTCTTAATTTCCATGAGGAATACCTCCTATCACCAAGGAAGCAGTGCCGATCAGTAAATAGATGGGTACTTGATCATCAACAGTATCTTTGCATTCCTTATCCATGAAGGGGTTTGTGTCCAAAAGGGAGAAACTTTGCTAAACGTTGAAAACCTGACAAAATTGACCAATTTCCTGCAATTTTGTATCCAATCCTATTTCTGTAACACAGTTCCATATCTCCTATCTGGACAGACACATTGTCTGTAACCAATCATGTGTCCTTTTCACCATCTGTAGCCAGGAACTGCCCAACATTGGTGTGAGTGGTATCTAGTGAATTCATCTAAACCCATTCCATCTAATACCATTCCATCGAATGTTTCCATCTAAAAAATGTCCATCTAATGCATATTCTTTGGGGGTAAAGGGTTCATTTTTGTTCAGGTACATTTTAAAGGGTAAAAAACGAGTTTGGGGGTTACCCCCCATAAGAGAAGAAACAAAAATGCATTAGATGGACATTTTTTAGATGGAAACATTTTGATGAAATGGCATTAGATGAAATGACCATAGACCGTGCGAGCAAGCGTGTCCAATTCAGCCAAACTTCCCTTCAGTATTTTTCCACTGCATATTCCACAAATTAAGGCAGAGTTGTCTGACAAATGTGAGAGTTTATTCACATCTCCGATATCAAAATTATGAAAACATGGAGGGAGACACCTAGATCGTTCATTTCTGAACATATTGAGCATCCTGCAGAATGTCACAAAGCACTTGATCTGAATTGGGCAACACTAGTCTCAATGAGTATGTACTTATAAAAGAAGTAATTGTTGGAATGTAGGCCTGGCTAGGACCCATGTTCTGCGATATTCATGGCATCCATTTCTCCTGGCTCCTGCTCAAATATGCATTGGCAGATACTCTCTTTCAGCCCTATTGGTGAGGAGATTTCTGCAAAACCTCTGTGTGTCTGAATGTGATGCATGGTGTGATGTTTGTATTGTGTGACCTGGAAGCAGCAGGGTCAACACTATCAGCATAGGTGTCTTGGAAATATGACATGACCAAAAAGCGGGCCTGCTTCTATTAAGGCCCTCGCAAAGGCCCTCGCTTCGCTCGGACCTGTAACTATGGGCTCCGGGGCATTACCTGACTCTGTAATGCCCCCGCGTCTCGGGTCTTATTGCTCAATTATAGCCTCTTTGATATCCATTGTCTGGCCTGTGCCTCTTTGTGCTGTGGTGCAATCCTGCTCTGAATCTGCATGCATGCAACATCTGTTTGCCCTAGGCTCTTGGCAAATGGTTTTCAGTATACTTTAAGGAAAGCGATGCCCTTGGGTACTGGTTGGTGGCATTCTGTTTGATAATTGCAAATAGGGGTAGCTGGCTTTTGGGTTATCACTTAGCTGTTGTTCTTATTTAACATAGTTAGGGGTTCTGGCCTGTGAACACGTGTATACAGATGAATATTTGGATGTTGCTATCCCTGGTGGTGTTCATGGTTCATATTTCTGCTGTGTTTGTGTTGTGTGTTCTGTGATGACTTTTATTGTACTCTGTAATGTGTTTCCCCTGTGCATGCTCAACAGTCCCACTAGCCTGTTTGTCACCCCAAATATGTATTATTTCACACATGTGTTGATGTCAGAGTAATACCTGAACGGATATTAATGTGGAATTGCTGATTTCATAACGGGTCAGCCTTCTGCAAAGCTATCCTAAGGGGAATAAAAGCGTGTTGCATGGATTAAGAAAGATCAATGTAATATTGTAGCACAGCAGTTGTAGGCGGGAGATTTGAAATATAGCAGGAAAGGGAATTTCAGCAATGTGATCTCCAGTGTGTACCATTCCAGGAAGTGGGATGTATCTATTCCCCTCTGTGCACAAAAAGGTAAATTATAATATTTCAGAGAAAGTTATTGATTTATTAATGCAAATGGAATATCTGTGGTGGAGAGCACCAAACAGTGGAAGCAGTACAAAATACATTATTTTGCTTAACTTGGGACAGTGTTACTGGGGCTAGTGACTAACATCACATTCGAAGCAGCCCTTATTAAATATGTGTGGAGAGTCATGCATGTTAATGGGTGTGATCATTACAGTTTCTTCTGTGCCTAATTATTACTGAACTGATTCTTTTTTTGCTTTCTCTTTTTATCATTCCCATGGTCAACAACGGGGATTTGGGGCATATTTCACTCTCTCATTATTCAAAAAGAACAAAAATAGTTGGCCGTGGCAACTTCTATTACACATTAAGCTATATTTAGACTGTAAGCACATACACTCAATGTTCATGCATTTGAAGGTGAGTCCTGCTCATGGAGCACTGTGTGGGAGCGTTCTCTGGGTATCATGGAAGCATTTATAGTAGGGGATGTGTGTTACACGTTAGGAAACACTAACACCTGGAAGCAGGAGTAGAAAAACAAAACTCTTAAGAAAGAGGAAAACAAGTCTCAGGTTTAAGACAAATGACTTGACTGATTTAAAAAAAAGCTAGTAAACGCATAACTTATCCACTTAATACTGGGAGGTTTCTAAGCACAAACCCGGGGATCGAACCTGTGTTGCTCCGCGTCTTCTTGCTTCCAAGGGGAGCACGTTGCCCCTGACCTATCCTTCCGAGACATAAAGTGATGAGGACTATTTACTGGCAGTATTGTTTCAGGGTATCTCTGGAATCTTTTACAAGATATTATACTGAGAGGAAATACACTGTATGGAAAATGATTTTAGATCCTTTTGACCCACTTTAATCCCTAAACTTCAGAGACAGAAACATGTTGATCGTTTACCTTCAACGTTAGAAGTTTTTGGAGGTCACAGATCGCTATATTATGTAACTCCTCTCCAAATTCCCCATAATAGAAAGGTTTTTGAGCTGAGTAATATTATAAATGTGTAGCTGTCATGGTGCCTTTATGGACTTATGTGTTCCATTAAATTTAAACAAATATGAGACCTCCAAGCCCACTTTAATTTATTTGATCATCAAACCTAGGAACGGTACATTTAAATGTGGAAGCTTTAGGCCTATGCACAATGTCTCTTTGTGACCACAACATACTAGTTTGTATGCTATGCTGGGAGAGTGGAGGATGTGTTGCACAACCTCAATGGGCAGGTTGAGAAGAATGTATGGTCATCTCTTCTAGGGCAGTATGGTCAGCCAACTAGAGAATCCTCATGGTAAGATCTGCTGAAGGAGCTGCTCTCACCATGAAGAGTATATTTACATCCAAATGGACACATTTACGGAGAATATAATTGGTCAAAATGCAATGTTAAAGGTTTCCATAGCTTATAGTTTATTGAACCACTCAGATAATGTCTATGAATATTTACTCAATCAGAGGACCTTTATGGGAGACCTCAGTAAGCAAAATGATTAGATTACATAGTCTTAGTCTTAGAGAAACAGAACCACAATTCATTTAAAATTTAAATCTGAGACTCTTTCTCTTGCAAAGATATTGTACATCAGACAATACTTAAGCAATAAACCCAGAGCTGGAGGGCGAGGGGCATTACCCGTCTGGTAATGCCTTGGGGCGTCAGTTACAGGGCCGAGCGTGGGGTACTAATCGTTTTTTTTTATCTTGAGTTGAGACACAACGTATTTGCCTTCTTGCAGGTCCTGATAAAACTACAAATCAAGATGACCACCATGGATTGGGGATAAGGGAGCTACATGTCGTCCCTTCTCCTTCCATGGTGGCCTTTGCCGGATCAAGGATGCGGCGAGAACACTAGTGTTCCCAGCACCTATGAGGGACATGGAAGCACATGCTAATTGGGGTTGAGTGTTTGTTCCCTTTCTCCCGGCAAGGAGAGATGGCAGCCTCCCGCTATGAGGAGGCTCAGAGCTGGGTCTTTATCGGTGTGGTAAAGACCCTGTTTTAAGCCTCCTGATTTGCTAGGAGGCTGCCACACCCCCCTCGCTGGGCATTTCTTTAGCTATAGAAATAGTAAAGTACTTGTGGTTTGACCAAACCTGCTTACTGTCACAATATCAGTTGAACGGTTGATCTCTCTGTACCACTTTTCTTATTAGTCCCTAAATGCAATGAACTACATGTCAAACCAAATGTTTTTCCACTCGCATCCGGGCATAGCTATCTGGCTGAGAATTTTTTAGAGTCTTTTCCATTTCACAACATAAGCACCTATTGACAGAATCCGCCAATCGGAATCCAAGGTGCAGATCTCCCAGTACTCTGCTCTGAATCTATGGCCCTCTGTTAGAACAGTTATGACATAGGCCTGGATCGTCAGGCTTCTATTGAGCTTGTCCACCTTTGGTACTTTCACCCATGCCCAGTAATCAATGTGTATGTCTTTCATCAAGGGCTTTGCTGTCTCCTCCTGTGGATCCCCTGCCCCACTGACCAGCCATGGTAATGTGATTTATAAGCCACCCAAAAGGCTCCTTCCACTCCATCAGGTGTTAATCGCTTGGTGCATTCATGCATTCCCTAGCACCCCCACTGAGTTGATACATGCCCACATGGAAATGTGAATACATCCTGGCACATGCTCCCCAGCTTTTACAGAAAAGCTCTTTGTGCAATATATCTCCGTTGTGGTTCTAGAGGACGAGGCGGTAAGTAGACAACAATGCCAGGTCTACTCCCAGACTCTTATTACTTCAGCTGATTGTTTCATTGCAGCACAATGGCATAATCACATCATCCATTCTCCGTGGGTGGTGGGGGCAATGCACAAACATCAATACATTCATTCCCCGACTACCTGGTGTGTGTTCCCAGTTACCTATGAGTTTCACATCACTGGTACAAAAGAGGTAAACGTATGAGATGGCGTGCTCGAGTGTGTGTGTGTGTGTGTGTGCCAGCATATTCATAACGAAGGTTTCATTGACAGATGTATAAACTATGAGTTAAAAGGATTGTAAACAAGTGAACATTGTCACATTGCAGCGACGACTGAATGCGAGCTACCAGCGCATCTGTCACCTTCTGCAAACATCAAGTTCGCATTTGTTTTCTCTGCGGTTTAGCAGCAACATCTCAAATAAACATGTCTTGTCTTCAGCCTCTACAAGAGGAACACATGCTAATTAATCTAATCTGTTGCACAGTCACATAATTACTTAATGAATTAGAGTGTCTGGACTGCTCAAGGACAACCATAATATTCTCATGTACAGAGATTTAGGAGGAATTGGACCATTTTAAATCTGCATGTTTACTTTATCTCTAGCTGAGGTATGTCCATTAACATTACTAACATGTAGAAAACTTGAAAAAAATCTAATCTAAAGGACTCATTAGTAGTATAGCGTTACAGTAAAAATGGCAATATGGTGGCAGCAAATTGGCAGCAACAGTAAATGGGTTTGGCAGTAATTCCGAGGATTTACCAACAAATAACCACCAAAATCATAAGGGGCAACAAGGTAACATGGTAAATAGGAGGCACTCTTCTTGCCAAAAAACAATATAATCAACCCTATTTAAGATATACATCTCTATTCAGAACTGATGGGAAGTGTGGAAAGCATAGATACTGCAAGCATTGTAAACAGAGACTGTGATAGCCTTAGCTGCATTGTTGGGGGTAGGAACTGTGATATTCTTCGATGGATTTTTGGGGGTACGAACTGTGATACACTGACATGGATTATTGGGGTTTGGAAATGTGTCACACTTAGATGGATTGTTGGGGTAGAAACTGTGTCACACTTAGATGGAATGCTGGGTGTAGGAACTGTGATACACTTAGATGGATTGTTGGGGGTTGGAAATGTGTTGCACTTAGACGGATTGTTGGGAGTAGGAATTGTGTCACACGTAGATGTATTGTTGGGTGTAGGAACTGTTATACACTTAGATGGATTGTTGGGGGTTGGAAATGTGTCGCACTTAGATGGATTGTTGGGGGTTGGAAATGTGTCGCACTTAGATTGAATTTTGGGGGTCCGTATTGTGCCACATTTTAATGTAATTTTCGAGGTATGGGAAATGCCCTACACTTAGATGGATTTTGGGGGTGGGAAATGTGCTGGATTTGAATGGAATTTTGGGGTTGGGGAATATGTTACACATAGATGTACTTTGGGGGTAGGAAATGTGCTACACTTTGGGGAAAGTTTGCTCAGGTCTAGTTCTGTGTTTAGAAGGACATACGATGGTGGCAGAACCTTAAAGTTGATGTTGACCCAGTGTCATGAATGGCCACTGGTGTATCCAAAGATTATAGTTTCAACACATCATGCCTGGTCACCACAAGGAAGGATGAGGCATAGACTAGAATATTATCATTCTTAAGTCAGAGCTGATACATTCATCTGTGCCTCTCTAAAGCTTGCTAATTTCTTGGAGTTTTCCAACAAGTCCGAACTTTCTGTCAGTACGCCTGTCCTTGTGTTTGCCTTTCAACAGAGGCAGCTATTGATGAGGAGGGGTTCCACAAGACTTTTATTTCCAACCTCCAGTGAACTCGTGTTCCTCAAGAATCCTGAATTTGTCCCCAATGCCCTTGCGTTTTGTCTGTAGTTCAAAATATGGTGGCTGCTTAACAAATCCCCTCCTGGAAACATGGATGTCCTCTCTCCGTTAGATTGTGACTGTAGCCATAACAGGGTTCCCTTTCTGCCGGAGTGCTCCAAACTTGGGATCCCTGTTTGTCAATCTTCAGTCACACTGCTCCACGCCATTTTAAGCACAGATCTACTTGGAGTATCAGTGGGTTTCGTGAAGAGGATTCTGTAAATAGGATATTTGTTTCTTCGAGAACATTTAACTCATCTTTCACCCCATGTTGCATGCTCTCTGTAAAGTTTCATTACTGGTTTACTCAGTGCCCTTTTTCAAGCCTTATGTTCTGGACCAAAACTTTTTCTAGACTCTGTCCGATTTACATTATTTTAAGATTCCATGTATAGAGAAAACTCTTCATGTCAACGACCTTAATCCAATACAAGGAAACCGCAAACCCAGAGGGTCTGATTACGGAGAATCTATCCATTCTCGGCAAATCACACTCTTCTCTGATTCATGCCAGTTTTATGTTTTCTAGTCAGATTCGATGTTCGTGCACGTTTACTCATTCTGTTATGACTCCTCTTGATATTTGCTGGCACATAACATGAAGACTGATGATGATGGTGCTAATAAGTTAGGCAATGAACACAATGTGCATTTCTTTGAAGTGTTAATCTCACTGGGTCTGATTTTGTGAAACACACTATTGGAGAGTTGTAGCCTGGGTATCCGAGCAAGTCTATTGAATGCTCATAGTATTGCAATGGTTTTATGGGGATTCGTGCCAACACTTTGTCTGCGGCTCACAAAGCTTTTCCCTGTTGTAGGTTACACTTTACGCCTGTGTTCATGCCATTTACAAAAGAAAATACTGTTCAAATGTGGTTCCAAATTATACATCAATTGCATATATTATGCACACCTAATTACATTTGTGACTACTTAGCCTGATTTCCAGATGAAGTGTCAGGGAGGACCGATGTTGCATGCAATGCACTAGGTTAATGCCTCCCACAGTCACACACCACTATGAATGTCCACAAAGATTGTGTGTGGACGGTGCATCAAAATATCTTGTCGCATTGTGCATTACGCTAGAAGAGACATTCATAAAAAAAGAAAATATTCAAGTTAAAAAGGTGTTGAAGGAAATCAGTTCCCCATTCACAATCTGTGCACGCATAAGTTCATGAATATACATAAAGCAACAGGTGTGGGCTATGCAAACATAGGTGGGAACCGTTTGCGAATCACTAAACCAGTTATGCATAAAGACCAGTATGAAGCAAACAAATGGCTATGCCAACCTCATGCCTGTTTATGTATAATTCTTTCGATTGCGCACATTTATATTTAAACATTTTAACTCGTTGTACAAAAAGCTTAGCTGAGTTTAAACTCGATGTTGGAGTGGAATCAGGATTTCTTTTAATTTGCCAGTGGAATAAGTACAGAGACATTTGGACTAGCGGATGTTTTCGAAATCCTTTGAAACTTCTTACCAAAAAGCGCTGCAGAAAGGAACGTTCTCCAGTCTGCAGCGTGCCATGAAAGAACATGTCAACACATAGGACCATTTCCCTCAATACTGCTGTGGCAGAGGCTGTGTTTTTGCGTGTTTTCAAGTGAAACGGCACATACAATATACATGTTTCTTTATGTTCAAGGAACAAATGCTGCCATTGACATGCTCCCACTTATAACACTTCTGCAACTTCAGTCACATGACATGAAATGGATCTTACTTGTGCTAAGGCTGATGATTGATAACTTTGATGTATTTCTGACATGATAGCATTACTTTGAAGTTAAGAGAGGTTTGAAAGGTTGGCTCAATTAGCGTGTGAGCAAGGGAAGTTTTTTGAAAAGGCAAGATCTCTTAATGCAGTACTTTTGAGGGTAATTCCCTGTAAAATGCATTACTGATCACCGCTGATTTAATGGAAAAGCAACGGGCAGTAAGATGTGTGTGTTATTGTATATTGCGGATATGCTTCAGGCTCAAACTGCGTGGACCTGCCTTCCATGGCTCAGTGACAATATAACAGAAATAGATGGTACTAGAAAATCTCAATCCAATGTTGATCAGCAGAACAAATAGTTTAGATTTCTTTATGAGAAATAATATATTAATTAAATATCATATCAGTTAAAGTGCATACATTGTAAAATGTGTAATGGAGATATTGCTAATGACATCACAAACACCTATATCTGTATCACCAAATAAGACAGCCTTAAAGAACATTCCTATACTAGTTTGAATACCATTTAGAATTGTTACACTATGAACATAATAGAATACAGAAAATCCTCCACTAAGATAATACAAAAAAAACGTAATACATATTTGGATAATGTGACATGGCACAACCCCATTGCCCCATTCCTGTGCTATAAGAGAAGGTATGGCTTGTAAATCTCATAAAGGGCCTAAAAAATTGGTCAATGAAGGGGGGCCGCATTACTCCCCTAGCCACCACCCACCAGCAGTTTTTCAGTGCTGTGCTCCCTCTAATCGCAGAAGCACCGTGCTTAGAGCCCCGCCTCCTGCCGCACAATTAGGTCTCACCCGTTCTGCACGTGAGAGACACGGCCCGGGCATGGTGAATCCCTTGCTACCACCCCTCCTTAATTTATTCGAGTGGGGGGCGCCCTTACAGAATCTTCGGCAGGCCATACCTGACAGATGTGGTCCAGCTTGCTGCACCCCCAATATACACAGCCCGGCTGAAATCTAAGCCATGCTGCTCCCTCTTCATCATGCTGTACTTACTCTAGCAGGTTCCCAGCAACCACTCCAGGCAGATTTTTCTGACCCCCTCCTCACCTCTGGACATACCTGGAGTTTTGGGATGTAAACCTTGTTTAATTTCCTCGCTGTGCTCAGGCCTTTAACTCGGTCTTCTTGTCCCATAACTCCAGGTATGGCCCTCTAGCTAGGTCTATAAAGCCTAAATAACAATACTTTGGTGGAGTCAAGTGATGTGCTCTATTGGAACAGACTCTTTTAGTGGAAAATAGCATAATTTTCCATTTAGCAAAAACAAATTATTTATAAACTCATTGTGCATTAGGTATTCTACAAGAGGCCCTGAGACCACCTTTGTGCTACTGATTGCTTCCTTGCTGGTGTATACAAAGAAAATAATTGTCATATTTTCATGGAAGGTCACCAGATGCAAATGAGGGAACTAGCACTTGCCCTCTAAATGTTTTATTGTATAGCACATGTTGAGGGAAAGTGCAACACCCTCAAGAGTAAAATATTGTTTGACATTTAGGTGGTGGCGAAAAATCCCCTCCCTCAAATCTGTGAAGGCTGTTAAGAAGTGGCAAGCAGGGCCACGCAAGACCTTGGGATGACGGAGGGTTGTGAAGTCACAGACCAGACCTATGTAAAAAGCATGTTGAGGTTCTCATTCAGCATGACCACGACTGCACAGGCAATTTCTGGCTCTCATAGTGCATGCTCCCTGCCCCTCCCTGTCCTTAGAGGAGCTCATAAGGGTGCCCAGAAGGATGAATGCAGTCCCATCAGGTTAATCCCCGGGAAACCTCTCAAAGGATGGACACATGAGTAAGACATTTAAAGAATATTTTGTTATGAATGCTTTCTGTGAAAGTTGATAAAGATCCTGGAGCACAGGCACACACCTGAGCAATGTGCACCTACACTCTCACAGTTGCATTTAGTATAATAATGCATGTGATTGTCAATGTAAGGTGCATCCTGCATCTGTCAATTACTAGCATTAGAAACAAGTAATGTGCCCAGGTAATATTAACCCACCTTAACATAACTGAATTGCCCGATATGTGAAGTGGTTGTTGACGGATGTTTAAGATGTTAGGTGTTGCTGGATACTAAACCACCATGAACATCACACTGTGACTTTTCCACTTCCCATTCATACTCCCAATGGGAATTTTCCTGGATAATTCAAACACTATTTTAATCTTTTGCTGTATTGTATTCTAAGGGCAATATTGCAATAGGAACAGATTAGTGAAATCCCATATGCAGATTTCAGTTCGAGCAGTCCACCTTGGAGCACTGAAGGAGCTGAGGTCCATGGGCAAGATGAGAAGGCTGAACACGTTGTTGGTTTTTAAAGAGTGAAGAAAGCTGTAAGGCTAGAATGCCTGGGAGACTGTAATGACTCTGGACAACTGACTAGTGAGCTGGGCACTATATCCCTGAAGAGTGGGCTGGGCACTATATCCCCGAAGAGTGGGCTGGGCACTATATCCCTGATGAATTAGCTGAGCTCTATATCCTTAAGGATATATCTAAGTACTGTATCTCTGAAGGGTTAGCTTAGTCCCATAGACTTTGCAGCAGCAAGATTGTGAGCCGGGCACTGTCCTCCAAGTTGGATTATAAATAGCAAGTTGGGGTATATATCTCTGTGACTGTGATCGGGACAAAGAAATGAGCTAGTGCTACGTCTAGGCCACTTACTTTGGAGCAAAGAAGGGATCTGGGTGATTTATCTCTGTTACTGGAGAAAGTAAGCCCAATGGGCCTTGTAATCATGTGCCTCTGATTACAGCCAAGAAGCAATCTCTGTGCTTTATCCCTGAGGCTGTGAATCAGACAAAGAAATATGACAGGCACTTCATTTAGAGCAGGAATCCTGAGGGAGATCTGCATGCATATTTGTGAGAGAAGCCTGACCACCCTATAGTTTGACACATCTGGCCAGTTTTTGCTTAGGCTGCACCAGGATAGGAATTTCCTTTTTATCTGTAGATAAAACCATGCCACTCATAGACCCGTATCCGCATTACCTTCCAGATCACAGAAGGAATCTTTCACAGCCACTGGGAGAACTGCAAACCTAGTTACCAGGGCAAAATATGATGTATCATGAGTCCTGACAGATTCTAATTAGATCACTCCAAGATAGGGACCCCCTTTTTTAATTTGCATAAACCTCTAATACGTTTGAATGTGTATCCCAACCACAGATGAAACCAATACATATGTGCCAAATGTTCTGTTGGTCTGCCTTTATTAGGTATGTGTATACTGTAGAGCGCACTTGCTAACAGACAGAACACCTATTATTGTCCTATAATTTAAACAGCCTAGTGAAGAAGAACACATAGATATCTTACATTGAACAATACTTCCCAGATGAATTTCTGCAGAACATTACTTGCAGGGCTGGGCTCATAGACCCACCAAACAGTTAATTCCAATCAGTTCTCTGAATGATAAAACAATGACGTAATCACTAATTAAATCTATTGTATATAAAGGTCTCTCATGGCTATTCTGTGCATTTTATAAACACCTGACTGGATTTTACAATTTGGAAGGTAAATGGGGAAAACAACGTTTCAAATGCCCTCCCTATTTTTGGGTTAAAATATTATTTTTCCTTACTTTTCTTGTTCAAACTAAATTAACGATAGCCATCTGGGGGGCATCAGGGAATTTACAGAAAGGATGATGTTAAGTGGCATATATTTGTATAAGCGGATACCCAAGCAGCACAACATAATATACTAAATGATTTTCACTCAATTTCCTCGTCATTTGAAAAGTGGAAGTCTAATGTTATGTTATGTTATGTCACTTTGCATTTAAATAGCGCCTTATGTACCATTGGTATGGTCTCAAGGCACTGGTAGGTTGAACGCCCTCGGGAACCGAAGTTCAAGTCAGTAGAGAGAATAGAGAGAGTCATAAGGTGCGTGTGAGCACCAGATATGTGTGCAGCTGGTGTGGCATTTGTGCGATAGCTGCTTCTTAACGGTAGGTGTGGTGGTTGAGAGATCATGAGTATGTGTTAGTTCTGGCAGATTGTTATCCAGACCGATTCTGGCTGCGCTAGGCCTGAGGAGAACACCTAGGCTGCAGGGTGTGTAACCAGCAGTGCTTAGTTAGGGTGATGGGGAGTATGAGGCAAATGATGATATGAGAACAGCTATACCGAATGGTGTCAGAGTATCGCTGTGTTCTAGTTGAGTGGTGGTGTTAAGAAGAGAGTAAGCGTGAGATGTGATATGGTGGTTTACCTTAGGTGCTTGAGATCGACCCCACTCCAATGGTTCCATATACTCCATCCGTTCCATGTACTCCGAACTGTTCCATGTATTACAGCCGTTTTGAGCATTGAGAACCGTTCCTTTCAATGCTCTTTCAAACGTTCCATGCACTCCAAACCGTTCCATGCAAGTCACGCCATTCTATGCACTCCAATCCGTTCCATGCACTCCAATTCCTTCCATGCTCTCCAATCCTTTCCATGCACTCCAATCTGTTCCATGCACTCCAGGCCATCTTATGCACTCCAACCATTTTATGCGCTGCTCCTTTCTTTCGTTCTACCCACGTTACCTTTCTCCATGCATAATCCTTCCACATACGTCATCTTCACACGTTCCATCCAATTCACTGGTTCCAGCTATTTTACACGTTCCATCCACTTCACCAGTTCCAGCACTTCACTGGTTCCACCCACTTCACCGGTTCCACCCATTTCACCGGTTCCAGGCACATCACCCGTTCATCCACCTACTTCATCCGTCCTAACATTTCACCCGTTCCACCCACTTCACCCATTCTACACCAGTTCATCCGTTCCATCCACATACTTCACCCGTTTCTTCCACATATTTCACCCGTTCCAACCACATACTTCACCTGCTCCATCCACATACGTCACCTGTTCCATCCACATACTTCATCCGTTCTATCTACATACTTCATCCGTTCCATCTACATACTTCACCCGTTCCATCCACATACGTCAACCGTTCCATCCACATACTTCATGCATTCCATCCACATCCATCCACATACTTTACCCGTTTCTTCCACATATTTCACCCGTTCCAACCACATACTTCACCTGCTCCATCCACGTACTTCATCCGTTCTATCCACATACTTCATGCATTCCATCCACATCCATCCACATACTTCACCTTTTCCATCTACACACTTCACCCTTTCCGTCCGCATATTTCACGCATTTCACCCTGTTCACCCCTACCACTCTGTTCATGTGTTCCACCCAGTTCATCCGTTCTGCCCAGTTCATCCGTTCCACCCAATTCATCCGTTCCGCCCAGTTCATCCGTTCGACCCAGTTCATCCATTCCACCCAGTTCATCCCTTCCACCCAGTTCATCCGTTCCACTCACATACTTCTCTCGTCCCAACCCCATACTTCTTCTGTTCCAACCACATTTTTCACTTGATCCATCCACTTCACCCATTCCATCGACATACTTCACCCGTTCTATTTAATATATTTGACCCATGTTGTCCACATACTTCACCCGTTCCTTCCTTATACTTTAGCGTCTCGTCCTTATACATCACCCGTTCTTCCAGATCCATCCTCCGTTCCTGCTACCCACTTCACCCGTTTCTTCCCCCTACTACACCCATTCCTTCCAACCACCTCACCCGTTCCTTCCAACCATTTCACCTGTTCCGTCCATATACATCATCCGTTTGCTCCACACTCGACACCCGCTCTGCACTCTACGCCCGCTCCGCACTCTACACCCGCTCCACATCCTACAACCGCACTGCACACTACACCCGCTCCTCGCTCTGCATTCTACATCCGCTTCGCACACTACACCCGCTCCGCACTCCATTCCCGCTGTGCACTCTTCACCTGCTCCACACCATACCCTACATCAGCTCAACACCCTACATCAGCTCAACACGACCACACCCTAAATCTGCTCAACACCCTATATCTGCTCAACACCCTACATCCACTCCACTGTACCATCTACTCACACCCTACATCCGCACCACAACCTACATCCGCACCACGTTCTTATCTGTTCCACCCTCTTATCCGCTCCATGCCCTCATTCATTCTGCACTCTCATCCGCTCTACGTTCTCATCCATTCTATGCACTCATCCGCTCTACGCACTCATCCGCTCTACACACTCATCCGCACTACGCACTCATCCGCACTATGCAACTCATCCACTCTACGCACTCACCCGCTCTATGCACTCATCCGCTCTATGCACTCATCCGCTCTACGCACTCATCGGCTCTACGCACTCATCCTCTCTACACACTCATCTGTTCTAAGTATTCATCCACTCTACGCACTTATCTGCTCTGCGCATTCATCCGCTCTATGCATTCATCCGCTCTACGCACTCATCTGCTTCACGCACTCATCCGCTTTACGCATTCATCCGCTCCACGCACTCATGCGCTCTATGCACTCATCGGCTCTACACACTCACCCGCTCTACACACTCATCCGCTCTACACACTCATCCACTTTATGCACTCATCTGCTCTACGCACTCATCTGCTCTCCACGCTTCATCCACTCCACCGACTTCACCCTCTCCACTCACTTTGTTCATTCATCCTGCATTATCGGTTCAGCCCATGTCACTTGTCGCATGCACTCCATCCATTCCGTGCTCTCCATCTGTCCCATGCACTACGCCCATCTCATGTACTCGAATCGTCTATTCAGTACTTTCCATTTGTACCATGCACTCTTACATTCCATGCCTTCAGTCTGTGCACTCATCCGTCTCCTGTATTCATCTTTCTATCCTCTTCACTTTATTCCTTTCGTCCATTTTGTTCCTACAATTTATTCTTTAATCCACTTCACTGCTTTGGTCTACTTTACTCATTCTATTCTGTTTGTCCTTTTTAGTTTACATTGGAGGTTATTAGTTTTCTATTTCTCGCATGGATCTTGAGGTTGTATTGGTATTTGTTTTATTGTTATTTATGATCTAGTAGTTAGTTGAATTGTTGTTATCCACTTTAATCCTCACGTCCACATTGTTCCTCTTGTCCATTACATGTATTTCGTCCATTTCATTAATTTCAGCTACTTTACTGGTCTCATAGATCTTATTCTTTTTATTTACTTCACAGGTTTGATCCTTTTTATTCATTCTATTTTGTTTGTTCTTTTAGCTGCAAGCAACTGAGTGGTTGCTACATCAAAGAGGAGAAATAACGTTTTCTAAAAGAGTTCATTATGTTACTTTTAATGTTCATTATGGATAATTCATATTGTTCATACAAGGAGAGATATTTTCAACAGATTTCAGGTACTTCAATGGGGGCCACCATGGCCCCGCCTAAACAAATGGATTATGTATACAATTGAGATCGACAATATACTGAACCACTCAATCTGGCAGAAATAGATCTGCTTTTGGGGCAGGTTTATAGATTATATTGTTTTGTTATATGAAGAGGTACAAGAGAGAACTTAGATCATTTCTTCAGTTATTTGAATACGATTAATAAACATTTACAGTTTACCATAGACATTGGTAAACCCGGGATACACTTTTTAGATGTTCATTTCATGCCTTCTGGTAACAGATTCATAACCAATATCTACAGAAAAGAAACAGACAGAAACAGCTTACTGCATCCACACTTATAAGCTTACCATTTAGCCAACTTTTGAGAATAAAACTTATTGTAACTGAGGTTGAGGAGATCCAGTTACAGTTGGCTACTGTACCAGACAAATTCGAAGCAAGAGGTTGTGGTAGAAAGGAATTGAATAAAGCTCTCAGAAGAACAGCTGAACACAACAGTGAAAAACCTTTAGAACCATCCCCTGATAAACCAGCACACTCATTGGCTTATGTTGTTTCAAAATACAGTTCCCAGAGTACCAGGATTAAGAAATCCATCATGAAATATTGGGATATACTTAAGAAAGACACACAAATAGGAGAGCTTTTTCAGGAAATCCTATCTTTGCATATCAACGTAGCAGTAGCTTACATGATATGTTAATGCACACAGGTGAAAGGAATTATCAAAAGAATGTGTCGTCCAAAACTATCACAGTATCATGCTACAATTATAATAATTCTAATAATGTTACCCAAGGTAATGTTGTTTTTCATCCTAAATTAGGTAAAACATGATTCATTAAGTGTAGTGCTAACAAATGGTATATATACCATCAGATGCCGTGAGGCAAATATTATGTTGGTTATACCACTAGGAAAGCAAAAACGTGGTGAAGTAAGCATCTATGCAATGTGCACACTAACAATGAAAGATCCACAGTGGCACAACATTTCCAGAAAGCCAGACATAATATCTCACAGATGTGATTCCAGATTGTGGGCAGGATTGAGAACAAGAATCTGAACTGTGACTTGGAAAAGAGACTGAAACAGAAGGAATCCCTGTGGATTGATTTATTGGATTCCATCCAACCTGGAGGAATGAATGAGGAGCAGAACTTTACATGTTTTCTATGAAACACAAGGATTTGTTTTATACTTTTATACTTTACAGTTACAATGTTCTTTATATCATCACAAAAAATGTGTTTGCATCGAATTTGCGACATGTCTGTTATTTATAACTGCAGAGTATCTCGTTGCATATATGGACATTCATTGTAAGAACATGGAGACATGTGCTTGTTGGCCACATCTTTCGCTAACAATCTTTGATATCGAATTTTTGGGCCTCATTTGGTATTCCCCCTTGTTTACATTTGGGTATACAATAATTGAAACTAAGTCTACTTATCGTGCATCATGTATGAACCTAACATGTTGTCACTTGTTCATGATTATGCTTTAAAATAGAGTTTCAGTTTTATTTTTGTTGACAGAGCACCTCTTTTTCTAAAGGACTATGCACCTTAGTTTTTTGTGTGATGCTAGAGTACATGGGACCTAATATAGTAGTTTTAAATTCTACATCGTTCGTACATAAATAATCAAGTCCACAAGGTTACCTTTTGATGATTATGATTCAGTAAGGTACTTCATTTTCATATGCTGAGCGCCCTAGATTTTGTGAATTATATTGTTTTTAATAGGTACATGACATCTGGTCACAGAGCATAGAATTAACAGATATTAATATTGGAAAGGATGAACTTCATAGCTAGGAGCATTACCCCTTCTGATCGTTGTTTACATATTCTTTCAGACCAGGTCAGAACATGACATCATTGCATTGACATCTACTTGCATAACTTAATATAACTGCATTAACTAACAGATTTTGTTAACATTAGTCACACCTACCTTTTTAGTTACAGTTTATAGTGGTTAAGGGACAGAATGTATTGAACTTTAAGCATATGCTAGCAAAGTAGATGTGTCATTCTATGACATCGCACTAATACGCATGAACGTTGTGACATCACACAGGTGTGACATGCAGACTTCTGTGCTTAAATTGAGAACACTTAGCGGTGTGCATAGGAAAGCCAATGGTGCTCTAACTTGCATGATGTGCTCACCCGCTTAGCTTTTTTAATTTATTTTATCGGCATATGCGTCAATTCAGACAAGATCTTGATGATCCTGATAAAATTAGCAATGTATTTGTTGTTTCCCCATTAGGGGTTGGTGAGAACAATTACTCATACAGTCTACTCTTTTTGAACATGCAAGCAGGTAACGATATCTCACACAGTGGTGTATGTATAGGTTTAGTTAGTCATATGTTTCATGCTCTAAGTTGGCACATTTGGTGACCATTATAGATGTTACTATGAACAGATAGCAACTTTCTCACTATGGTGTGGCATACTATTTGTCATTGACACTGTGATTATCATTAGATGCAGTAAGAAGACACTTATGGGTAAGAGGTTGCACAGAGTCTGGTGATTTTACAACACATCATACATAAGTTCCATCATAAGATCCAGCATCGTTTGTTTTCTCAGGAATGGAAGCCCAGTATTCCGACCGTTTCATATCTTTCTAAGAGACAACCTTACTGTCAAGGTATACAGGTGTTGTACAGTTAAAAAAAAACTCACACTATTGGTGCAATTTTATGGTCTGATTATCAACGTTTTCCTTTCGCCATTTGTCTTTTTTGTTTTCTTTGCATGTAATTGTTTGTATATATTATTGGTTTATGTTGATTACAACGATGTAAGTAGGTGCCTGATGAAGGACTCCATTGTCCAAAATACATTGGACATAGACTGCATGTTTTTCTCTTCATTAGATAAGACTTCATGATTTTACAAGAAACATGACCACATGTTTTACAATCACCATTTTGAGTTGAAAATCACATTACCTTTTGTTTGCTGAAAATAAGCAGAGTCATCTGCAAGGGGTAAGGTGGCACCACGGGAGGTTCCCATTGTCCTTGTGTTGGTTACGTAACTCTTACCACTCAGTTGCAACAGTGGTTTTATGCCACCTTGTCCAAATACTTATTCTAAATGTTGAAGGATCTCAGTGAATGGTGCCCGCCTCGCCAGTATTACACAACTTCTACCATTGTCACCTTGGGTGTTGTGGATCTGTCAATATAAATAGCACAGAATTCCTGGTGCATAATTTGCTAACCTACAAAAATTCAGAATTGTGTTTAATTGCACTGTACTGTAATGCTTATCTCCCAATGAGGTCTGCGCCAATATAACAATATGCTGTGATCTCTCTCATTAATTGTACTCCATATTCTCCACAGAGAACGCAAACACAATACAAGAAAGTACCAGGGGGCGCTACATTACTTGCCCAGATCTGTACCATGACTACTGCATACATGGGAAGTGTGAACATTCTATTAACATGCTGAAGCCATCTTGCAGGTAACTTTTATTTTTACTTCCAGCATGTGCATATAAACTGTATATGAGGCTACTGGTGTCTTTAGAACCACACAGCAGCAGAATTTAAGTATTGATATACATTTTTTAGGTGTGTACGGATGTCTGCATCAGCAAGAACAACACAATTCAAGAAACGTGTTTGATAGGTTTAACATGAGACTGAGAATGCCAAATAAACATGTTTAAGACACACCATGGAAGACGTGTTTTCTTAAGCTTTGAATGTCTCACTGCCCCAACTATGTGGCCTGTAATGAAGTAAATACCCCAACACATCTTTCCTTGAGAACTACAAGCATCTGTCATTATGACAGGAAGAAGTCAGGACGGGATCTTTGCTCATAGCCTCTCTGTGGCTCGCCTATAGCATTAAACTCAGACAAACTACACGCAAACAATGGGTTACCCTTTGGTGACATGTGGATATCTATGCTCTTTGCTGCCGTTCTGTACATAATCACGGATCTGCTATTAACTAAAAGAGGAAGCCTGCTTACTTGTGTCTACTTCAAAATGCAGATGCCTACGATGAATCCTGTTTACTGTGTCTGTTCAATCTGGAATCTCCCCCAACTTTAAAGTGAGCCAGTGACACCAATTGCCTGTTATACAGAGCTTTATGGAATGCACATTCACAAAGGCATTGAGGACCATTGGGGTATCTGAACAGCTTGTAATAGAAACAAGAAATGAGATTCACTTAATAACCCTCGAGAATCACTCATCAGTAGAATGGTTGCCTCACGTTGTGGGAGCATTTTGCCAGACATGGGAACCAGAGTAGTGGTTGAACTGTGCTACATGTATGCTTAGACTGAGCTCTAATTCCTTCAAAATAAAATAAAATGTTACTAAATCAATGACATAACATGACCCTTCTTTGGTCATGAACATCATTGTTGTGGTATTGATCTGTTGTGCTGCTCCGTGGGAAGTTGGCCTGCCAACCTCCCACGGAGCAGCAGAATAGATACCTATATGGGTAAACTGTGGTGGAATGGCATTGAACCATAATGGAATGTGGGCTTCTAGCTTCTGATCTTCTTTCTTTCTTAAGTGGACTATTACTTGTAGAGTCTGCATGGGATAGTGGTAGATTCCAGGCAATAGGATTAATGATCGCACAGTAGTTCTTTATAACTGGCTTGGCTGTAGGGGGATGTTATAATATCCATTGTTTAGATGTGTCCTTAAACATGACATGTCTTTATTAAAAAAAAGTGAGCAGTTTCTGGCATTGGATGCGGAGCCAATAGTAAAATATGTCTTATTTTAACAATCATATGATCATGCTCACCGCAGTATGCACTTTTTATCAGTTGTGCCATGGAACTTCATCTTGGATAGCAATTGTCATTGTAGGGAGGCCCATGATTAGATCCTCCCTGTATTTGATCCCCAGTATATTAGTGTCTGCAGCACGGTGTGGACATCTCTCGCTGTACTGTTATTTTCACTTCGCACAGATTATGGAGTTTGACGTGGGCTGGATTTCATTGCAGACACAGTGAACATGAGACAGCTTAGTATGGGGCACTTTGGAGGTCAGATCCCTACAGATTTAAAGGTCAATAAAACAATGAAGGTGAGGAAGAGTCCACAACAATGTAATGTGTCTGAAACAAATGACTGCATAGTGGGAGATCCAGCCCCTGGAAGCCCACACTGATATATAGTCTTATGGTAGCCTACTGATCTCTTCTTACATACTTTTAGTGGTTCCATGGCTTTACTGTATTACTTCTCCTTTGCTGCTTTTACATCATGGCTCTTTATTGTGCAATCCCCTTCCACATCACGTTATAATGCAGAATTCAGTGCTTGAACAGGGAATACCCCCTCACTGCCTCCCCTCTGCCGCTTTTGCTCGATGCAGAGTCTGCCTTTTTCACCCCACGCTGTCACATATCCAGCCGCCTCAACTTTCTTTTCACTCCCCGACTCCATTCTGGTCCCTCCTTTTTGCTTTACCCAGCCCACTTCCTGCCCCTTTCCACCACCTTCTGACAATTCTCTGAGGCCTTTTCACTGCCCCCCGAACCAGGCATGGCCCCCAATTTGCACCACCCTTAACAGCAAAGTAAACATCTGCGCCATAAATTCAGTGTGAATAATACCCCCTACACTAATGGCTGAAAAACCAGGGCATCCTTTCTGTTAATACTGGATACATTCAGTATTACTGAAAAACACTTTAAGTGCTCACCCGCTGACCACTCCATATTCCATTGATATGTATTAAGGAACAGCTGCACAAATGCATAACAAGGCACAGTATTTCTTGACCATGAACAATGCAATCATGGCAAGACCCCCCATTTTTTATCCATATAGATAATGTTACTCTTACAAGAACCAAATAATGGACTATCACAACTCAATATTAGCAACATTAACATTGAATATTGGCAGTGTTATTTGGTAATGATGTAAGGCTTACCAACCCCATTCTGGGATTTTTAGCCACGCAATAAGGGGGCATCCATCCCTGTAACCCATGCAGGGAAATCACCTGGTTCAAGGACCAGAAAGTTTGTGGTACTGGCCAACCTAGTCAAGCCTGAAGAGGTCACAAAGATAATACAAAATGGTGCCCCAGCTTCAACACCAAGACATACAGGCTCTGGATGTCCTGGAGTTGATTATGTGTTTTAGGGTACACATTTCTCTTAAGCGTCCTGCCGCAAAGCCAATACACCCTAGAGTTGAGTTTCCCTTCTGCCAGGGACTCTTGCCAAGCAAAGGGAACTTCAATGCCCAAGCCACTCTCAAGATTTAAAATGGATAAGCATTTGAAAGGGAGGATTAGGAAGACTTTGACATCTTTCATACCAACTATGACATTAGAGTCTTTGTTTTTAAATCCAGAATCCTTCTTCTGCACTTTATAGCAAACACATAATGCATAAAGAAGCAAAGAAAGAAAGTGAGAGACTCAAACATGCCCTCTGATCACCTTGGAAAAGAAGGCATTTCTCATGTGGACCAGGGCAGATACTAACAGGCTTTGGAGAATGGTTGAGGTGAGGCATCCTGTGTTCTCAGAAGTGATCACGCCATCTTACCAGATCCACAGGAACCTTGATTGAGCCCTAATAATGGTTTACTCTTGTACCTGGCCTACTTTTAAGTCCAACAGTAAAGTATTCTACTGCTCCACCACTGCAGTTTTCCCAATCTAATGTTAGCTCTTCATCTCGGTAAAACAAATGTTCACTGGTCGTATTCCTCCCCCATCTCTTTCAGTTTCAATGCCTTAATGATCTTTCTTTATTAGGAACATTCAGGTATAGAGTCCTGTTGTGTATAATGTATACAACGCTCAGACTTACATACTTCTCAATCATTCATTACAAGCTCCTCCAATGATGAATATTGTGTAACCTGCCATTCAGGCTATGGATCAACCTCCTGCACCAGTATATCTACTCAACAAAAAGTGACACCTAAAGATGCTGACTATTAAAATACAGCAAATTGTGCTGTCAGACTAGTTTCTGGACAGTTGGAGTATTGCATCATGGAGTATTTACATCAAGGTAATTATTAGCTGCTTGTTCCAGTTTCATATCCAGAGCCTAATCCAGCTGTACTGATTCAATATCCCAAACCTCCTTCAGACCCAAATCAGCAAGGGCCCCTTTTGTAAACCAAAACAGATGGGTGAATACTGATGCAGAAACGGATTCTCATCAGTGAGGATCACTTTCTTCAAACTCAATCTGGATGTCCCGGGAGGGTAGCTCAGCGGCACAGTGCTCGCCTTGGAAGCAAGACGACACAAAGCAATACAGATTCTATCCCCAGGTACCCGCGCACGTTATAAACATGAAACTAAGACAAACAACTACATAACTAAAACAAACAATTCCTGTAACAGCACCTTAATGCCCGGGGGCTGTGTCAGCGCTTTAAAAATGCAAATAAATAAATAAATAAATAATATGGCCTGAGTTGAAGTCAAAGACCATGCTGACATAATCTCATAGAGTGGGTAAGAAGACAACAAAAATGATCTCCAGGGCTACCCCCAGTACCTGACAGGAAAGTGAAAGCAACACAATCACAAGGAACAGGGGGAAATGGTAAGGCGGACAACTGCATAGTCCCTAACTCCAGAGTCGTAAAGGTCAAAAATAAACAGAGGTGAGAAAAGGCAGAAATACAAAGTACATTATACCCAAAAGCACTCTAGGGTACTTGAGATGATTCCATGATAAATATTGGATGTAAGGGATGTCTAGAAGCAACCAGGGTGCAGGAAAGCAGGCAGATCTGGCTCCAGATCAGTGATAGAGAAGTAGGCACCAAGATCCAACAGGAACCTGACAACAGAAAGACTGGGATGAAAGTCCACAAAAACCCTAAAACATAAGAATGGCAAAGGAAGTTCACAAAACACCCGATGACACAAGGATCCCAAAGAAGTCCCCAACACCCCCAATCGCAACATTGGGGTTCCAAAAGACTCAATTTTGCAAAGGCAGAAAAGACAGAAGTAAGTAGAAAAGTAGAATAACCATGGCACCAAAAACCATAGGAGGCAGAGCTGAAATTCCAAAAGGGCTCAAAGAGGCAGAGGAGAGAAGGAAAGTCCAAATGGAAGAAGGAGCCAATAAAAAACAGTGATCCTGGACAGGAAATCAGGAGGCTATAAGTCAACTTCAAACACCAAGAGACATTGGGGTTACCAGGTAGTGGCAACCAAGTAAGGGGAGGGTACGGGGAGGCGGGAGGTGGGAAAGAGGCAGGATGGGGTGAGGAAGGAGCAGAAAAGGGCGCAAAGCAGGAAGTGGAAAGCAAAGACAGGGAATGGAGTGGAGGGTGGGAAAGTAAAGAAATGTAAGGGGCAGGGGATGCAACTGCAGGGGTGAAGGAGCGGACCCCCATTTGAACTAAGAGTGGGACTAGCTAGGACATGTCCAACAGATATGTCTGACTTTCAGATGGGTATGCCACCTCTTCTTGTCATCAAGGAGGATTCACCCTGTCATTGGAGGAATGTTGGCACATTCCAGCCATTGACAAGAGACAGCCAAAGGTCCTTCTGATGATCACTCATGTCATTCCCTTACTATGCCACCAGCTGAAAATCATCCCCACCAAAATGTCAGAGATGCTCTCTAGAATGTCGTCACCAGTTTCAAAAGCCTGCTGTACTTCATGCAATAAAAATGTTCACAGGACGTACAAAATGAAAGACTCAGAACTATTCTGCCCATTTTTTTTATCTTTAAATATATTTGTAGCCATAGAAACCTTTCAAAGTGTAACTTTTTGGCTCAGCGGCGTACTTGTATCTTGAAAAATGCATGACTGCTATGTGGTCACCCTTATGCATTTTGTAATTTTTACTACATGCGCGCTTCCTCAAGTGGGCACTTGGACAAGAATTTCGTATTCACTTGTACCTGGTGAGCATATGGTCTAAACCCTTCCAAAGGTCTTAATCGGATTCCCACGCAGTTGAAAAATATGGAGAGGTGGACGGCAGAAAAATGAAGATTTACTGTATTCTGGTTATATCAATCTGTGCTCTCCCACCTTCATAACAACCAACTTGCTCAGCACAGAAAGTGCACAGACTGCAAGTTTGATGCTGACAGCCCGGTTTGATGCTATAGAGCCCTGAAAGACAAAAAAAGAACGGTGTCAATCAAAGACCCTAGTGACTTTTAAGCCCCATTCTCTATCTTTTGAAAGACATATTCAATAGTTTTGACATGCTGCTGCTGAAATACTTTCCCAACCACCACTGTTCAACATCCTAGATTCCCCCTATATGCTTTCTGTGTGCTTTTGCCTCCAGTGTTGGCCCAGTAGTGTGTTTAATACCTGTCTGCATTTTTGTTAGTTTAACTAATCAATTCCATATTGAACCTTGGATAAAGATCTGTGTATTTTAGTATCCCAGTACTATTAATGTTCTCTTTGCTTCTGTACTCTGAACAAGCTCACATCCCTCCTCAAGAATATATCCTGCCCTCTGCCTGTGCTACCCTAAATGGTGCATGAGGTATACCTGCTGCACCTGTGTAAACTTTATGATTGCCACTATTCCTCCCTGTACTCCTTCAGAGCAGTCGACATGTTGCCACACATACTGCTTGCAATTTAGCAATATAGCAATAGATCATAGGAAGACCTGATTCTGATCCATGCTACCTGTTTGTTTTTCAACGGTTTGTGTCAGTTAATCTGTGTGATCTCTAGTGTGTTATTTTCATAGAGGTAGGACTTAACCAAATCCTATGGTTGCCTGACTGCGATTCATACACAAACATGTGTGGAAAAGTCACAGAAAAGGAGCTAGATCACGGGTCACTAGAAACTACAAGACATAGGACCTCATCACAAGTCTGGCGGTAACCCTTCAATGCAGCGGTAGCGCTATTACTGCCGCATTTAAAGGTCCGCCAGATCATGGCCTTGGCGGACTTCCCCCCAGCTCTCAGCTGGGGGGAAATCTGCAGCAAATTTGCTGATTTTCAGCGCTATTACCGCCAGCGGGAAATCCGCCGGAGGTAATTGCGCACATTTTCTCCATTGGGCGCAACGGGGAATGAGGAAGTCCCAAATGGGCCCAATGGGGAATGGGCACTAACCATTCTGCCAAACCCGTGATCCGGCGCTAATAGCACCGGGGGTTTGGTGATAGGGCTAATAGCGCCAGCGTTACCGCCCAACTTGTGATGAGGCCCATAGGCACGATAACACTTAAAGCAGACTTTTCCTACATGACCTGACTTCTTGTAGTTTGTGAGACGCTACTGGCTTTTCATTTTCTTTCATTGATGAAGCTTTCTTAAGTGCCAAGGACGTGTATGTTCATCCTGAAGTCCCATAAGGCATCATTTATTTATTTATTTAGTCGGTATTTATAATGCGCCTACACAGCAAATGGTGTTTCAAGGTGCCATAAGACAAAAGAGAGGGGTGGGGAGGAACAGGGATGAACAATTACAAAACACAGTCCTATTAGACCTGTGTCATTCGGATCGTGCAAGTACAGTAACAAGAAGCGCAGGGGAGTTGGGTGCCGGTCAGAGCGGAATGCGTTAATGCTAAGAAGCAAAGGGAACAGTGGAGAGGATGCGAGTGCTGGGGGGGGCAGGGCCCCTGGGCTAGGCGTGTGCTACGGGGAGGCCAGGTGGACAATTGCCAGGGGAAAGCAGGGAGTGCTGGGAATGAGGGTCCACATGCTAAGTGTGAGGACAGGGCTGGATCAGGCTCTGTAGCGGTGTAGGCCCCACCAGGCTAGTACAGAAGGAGGGAGCCCGGTGGGGCAAGTGCAGGTTAGAGGGAGCAGGGGAGAGCGAAGTGCTGGGATAGACTGGTCAAGGAGGGCTTGGTGCCCTTTATGACTCAGAAGCAACCAGGCAGCCAGTCAAAATGCGGCAGAGGAGGGCACTAGCAGGGATGTATTTTGTTAAAGAGAGTTGGAGGTCGCGGGGTCTCAGGCCCAGAAAGCTTTGTGTGTGATGCAGAGGGTCTGGTTCTTGAGCCTCACAAAAACTGGGATATAGTGGAGAGATTTTAGGGCTGGAGAGATGTTGTTCCTGGGCTTGAGGCCAAGAATAAGTCTTGCAGTCCTATTCTGTATAAGTTGGAGAGGGCGGAGGGAGGAAAGAGGCAGATTGAGGAAGAGGATGTTGCACTGTTCCAGTATGGAGGGAACCAGAGCTCCGGAGACATTGAGCTTCTGGGGCAAGGTGAGGAAAGGGAGAATGCCTCTGAGGAAGTAGAGCTGAAAATGGGCCTTCTTGGCAAAGTCTGGGATATGAGGTGAGAAGGAGAGAGAGGAGTTGAAGATGACTCACAGGTTTTTTTCCTCACAAGAGGGTGAGGGGGCAAAGGAGGGTGGCCAGAGATAAAGGGGGAGGAATTGGGAGAAGTTCCAATGAGAAGGATTTCGGTCTTACTGGCGTTAAGACAGAGATCATTAGCATTGTGCCATGCCTGAATAGCAGCCAGAAAATCGGGAATGACTGAGCAAGGAGGGGAGGCAGAGGAGGGGTGCTTGAAGGAAAACTGTGTCATCGGCACAACTCTGGAAATGAGGAGAGAAGGAGGAGATCAAGTGGACAAGATGTTGAAAAGCCACAGCGAGAGGATAGTGCCCTGAGGGATGCCGCAGGTGGAGAGTGAGGTTGAGGAGGGAAAAGGTCCCATTTGAACCTTGGAGGGCCGATTCGGAAGGAAAGAGGTCCCAGAAGTGTATGGTTGTAGATAGATCATGTGGTGCATCAGGGGCAGCCTAAGGACATACGAGAGCCACTGCCGTTTTGGAATTTCTTTTATAAAACGAGTGGCAGCATCATCTGCCTGTGTGCTTACACCGCCTGCCTTTGAAAATGACCCTGTCCTGTCAGTGCTGTGAAGGGGTCTGGTTTTGTTCTTATTATCCTTAACATATTTCTTGATTTTTTTAAAGCTTCTCACCTGTTCACAGGTTTACAGATTTCTGCCAAGTGTCGTATGACCTGAACATGTCTGCGAATCTGGAGTCCTAATCCAAGGATCCATGCAGATCTGTGAGCCGCCTGAATGCCTGAAAACTGCATTCTGTGCATTATGGAGATTGGGGACCCAGAAAGGGTGACCCTGGGATGCCCAGTTTGGAGCTTCAGGACTGGGACCTCACCACAACAAGGGGGAGTGGGGTTTGGAGGTAAAGGATCATCTGGCAATAGTCATTGGGAAGTGGCATAGGGGATTCTTCTAGAGTAATGTGATAGTACTAGTGACATCATTTTTGGAACATTGGGACAGGGGCTTTGGCAGTTTTAAGGGCAACATTATTAAGTGATAGTGAAATTTAACAGGGAGACATTCTAAAAAGAGCAATGTGTATGAAGAATGGGACAATTCACTTGATGCAATGTGAATGGGCCATGCGATACATACTGAGAGAAATGTGATAGGGTCATGGGTCTAATTTCTGGGCACACTGTGAAAGGACATAGGTGAAAGGACCTACAGCACCTTTTACAGCAAAGTGGCTCACAGCAATCTTCATTCTAAGATGAACTTGACTGCGCCTTGAGTTATCATTTGTGGCAAGGTGATATGATAATGTGATTGTATGGGGCAATGTGAATGGGTACAGGGCAACTATTTAGGGCAATGTCAAAAGGGGTGAGCATTTTCTGGATGCAATGTGATATTGTGATAGATATATGATCTAATTAGAATGGCAATATTCTTAACCTCAGCAATTTTGCCATGCTATTTGAAGCAGGATTTGCAATTAACAGTGGATAATACAGAAATTAGTGTGGCAATTGGCCTCATTACAAGTGTACCGGTGCAGTGATAACGTACCAGTATTACCGCCTATGGCATGTTACCACACTGGCACACTCATTCCTGAGCTGGCGGTGTATCTGCCAACCTAGCGGCAAATAACTGCCGGTATTACCCGCCTGGTTATACCGGTGCTGATAATACTGGCAAATTCTCCCATGGTGTCATATAGGACTCCATGGAATGGGGAATGGTCAGTGTTTCCGCCACTTGGAATCTGCTGGTAATTCTGAAAGACCAAAATGGCAGAAGCGGTATTACAGTTTATCAGTATCCTGCCGGTAATACCGTTAATACCGGCGGGATACGAGCAAAATTGCAATGAGGCCCAATGTCCTTAAGTGGTGCGTCATCGGAATGTTATTGTTGTAACTGGAATATCAATAGAGACCTGAAGGACACTGGGCCTCATTACAAGTTTGCTGGTCCGGTAACTACGGTACCAGTAAGCTTGCCGGTACTGTAGTTACTGGACCAGAAAACTACAAGTTCTGCTCGCGGGTGCCTTTTCTTCCGCCAGGTCTGACCTGGCGGGTGGAACGGCACCAGTGAGCAGAGCATGTCCGATGCACCGGCCCCATTCACAAATGGTGCCGGTGCATCCAATCTCTCCATTCCCATTGAGCCCTATGGGGCTCAAATGGGAATGGGGAGCATTTTATTCCGGCGTCTGCAAATGGGCAATTACCGGGTCCGGTGGGGCCATAATGACCAGGTAATTGCCCATTGGCAGGTGCCGGAAAAATTTGCAAGTTTAGCAGCAGACTGGTGGTTTTACCGGCAAGGCTACCGCCAAACTTGTAATGAGGCCCACTGTGCTTAATCACTAGAAAACTGGAATGGTAATGGGGAAACTGAAGTGGCATTGACAGCATACAATGAATTTAAACAATTTAAAACCGGTTTAGCAGTGTTGAATCTGACAGACTGGAACACTAAACTCAAAACAAGCATGTTTAACCTCTTTATATCTATATTTAGAAAATATCCTCTGCCATGCTGAATACATTGATTCTTGAATGGATAAGGATGTCACCTACCATATCTTTAGCATTCCACAGAGAGGAATAAGAATATTAGTATTCATGACCTTCACACTAAAGAGGTTGAGAGAGAGTAGAACAGGTTATTGCAGCATCACTCCTGAAAGATTGTACACTACTAGCAACTTGTTATCAGTAGTGCCTTGGAATAATTGAACACTAGCACCAAATTATTGGCAGCACCATACATTACGGGAGTAATACTAAAGTATACATTTGAATTAAGATAGTTTCTGTCAGAATCAGATTTTGAAAGATGTGTGATTGTAGGTGGGCTCTGGCATGCATTCTGATTGTACTGTTTTTATGATTACAAAAAAGATCTGGTGGCACAATATATAAGACTCGTATCATTTACACCTGCATATGTGTACAAGTTCCCAGTATGCTAGTGTCACACTGCATCTGCCACTACTTTGAGAATATGGCACATATGTTCTGTAAAATACACCGATCTCAAAAATATCCTTGAACAGGAGTATCCCAACAAATGTACTGGAGGAAAAGGTTGGAGGAAAGGGGAAAGGCTGATTCACTTTGCTTGCTGTCTTAGACCATCTCGGGTAATTATTTTACATCCTACCAGTTTAATAAATCAATATTCGCCACTGTCTATCATCCTCAAAATCATAAAACAGTACCATGTATCATGCCACCATCCTCATATGTTTTGTTTTTCCGTCCAAGACAGTAGGGTATGTGGAGAGTTGTTTGAGGAGATCTGGGAGTGGGAATATGTGGGAAGAAGGTGGGGCAGCACTAAGAGGTGGATATTATCAGGTGGGTTCAGGTAGGAGGTGGAGTTGTTTCTGGATGCTGGCAATGAGAGGTTGGAGATGGTGCTGGAATCGAGAGAGAGACAGAGAGCGAGACAGAGGAAATTGGTTTGGAGATGATAAGGAAGAGCAGCATAATGCCCTGAAGTAAGGAGAAGACTAGATAACATCAGGTGGCGATTGAGAAAAATAAAGAGGAGATTGAAACATATCAGGGGGAAGGAAGAAACAAAGAAACCATAGACGTCACGTGGCCAGGAACATTCCAGGGATCTCATTTGGATCCATGCATGTGTTAGAATTGGAGAGAGAAACGAGCAAGCAGCACGCAGTGTATATCTGGTTCAGAGATACAATGGAGGTCATCAAGACCTGGACCTTCCAAGGAAGAGGTAACCAGGTCTAGAAGCCACATCCCCTGGGAAAACAAGAGGACCATTCTCCATGGCCCTTTCTAACTCCAGGGCACCAGCTTCCTCAGAATGCCAAACTACCCGAGGCAAAGCTGATCACACCCTTGGAGCAGAAACTCGTGCTCTCCCTCTCCATCCTCACAGAAGCTTAATGAACCCAGAATAACAGGGATGGCCCTATATTGCAACAGAAAAAAAGGGTATACGAAATCCTAAAACTCGAGATTGAGAGTGCGACTGAAGGAATGGTTTGGGAACACCATCAGAGATACAATTGTGTTGTGTTATGGATGGTGAGTGATTTGGTAAGGCCTATACCTCAGCTATTAATTGTTGTAGTAATACTGCACTAGAAACCGTTGCCTTGTGTTACCAATGCAGCCATCATTTGTAGAGTTGAGGTATTTTGTGCTGGATGTGGCACCCATGCTCCCATTTCCAGATGAAAGAGTGCAGGTGGGCTTTAGTTATGTTATGTTATGTAGGAGTTTTATACAGCACAGCAATAACGCAAGGACATAACACCGCTATTGACTATGAATGAATACAAGAGCTATACAAACTGCTGAAAATTGAGGTTATTTATTAAACAGATAGGTTTTAAAGTGTCTTCCGAAATGCTAGTGAACTGGATTCGCTTGGAAGTCCTGTAGGGAAAAAATTCCAATATCTATTTGCTGTACCAGAAAAAGCCATCTACCAGCTCTTTCCTTCTCATAAGTCGCAATGATCAATCCCCTGTCAGCCCTCAGCCTTAAGGATTGGGCAGTAATGTATGTACTGATTGTTACCAACAGCGGAGTAGCCGTTGGATGTTGAAGACTTTTGAACACGAGACACATACTTTCAAACATAATTCGATTTTGCCGACAGACAATGAAGGCAGCGGACTGGCAGGGTAATGTGCGCGTGGTGCTTATACTTTCTCGGCAACCCTGCTGCTTTATTCTGAAATTTTTAAACAGCTGATGGGTAAAGGAGAGGCAAGGAAGGATCTTCCTTATTTTCCTCAGAAGAAAAAAGGAAGACTTGGTTACAGCCGAGGCTTGCATATTTAGCGTGAAACTGTGGTAGAAAATGGTAACCACATTTTTTATCACTGATTTAGGACTGGGGCAACGCCAGGAAGCCTCTGGCCAGCAAGACGGGGTCCACTTATTAAGTTCTTCATTGTGCCCTCAGTTGCATCTCCGATGTGGGGTCCTGATCTCGGTTTTTAAGTATGTTAAATGTATATGACGCATCGTTTTACAGAATATGTTATGCACTCAGGTTTGAATGTAACTATCGGCACATTTACAACACTGGCTACGTCATAAGGCTAGCGTCAAAATGAAGTCATGAAAAACACAGACATGAATACATGGGGTTCAGTCCATTGCCATCGCGGAGTGCATTCTTGAAAATATGGTATTGATGCATGTTGTGTTCAACGCTTCAAACGCGGTTTATCGTGTAACAACTCTCAAATGAATTAGCGTCAAGCAATGTGGTAAGATCAAAAGTCATTGGGCCTCATTATGAGATGGGCAGTAGCCATGGTGCTATTAGCACCATGGCTGCCTCCCATACCGTGTCCGAGTCCGGTCTTGTTCAATGGGGACTTACCGGTGCATTGCGACCCTAGTGGGACCGGTAAGTCCCCATTGAACAAACCATTCCCCATTGCCATTGAGCCCCTATAGGACTCAATGGGAATGGAGAGGGCGCTAATAATGGGCTTGCGAATGGCAAGCCCGTTATTAGCACCCTGGTCCCTTAGCGGGACCCGTAAGGGACGTGCGGTCCGACCACACGTTCCTTACGGTTCCCTCCAAGGGACCTTGGAATCGGGCAGTAAGGGCTTACCGGTCTCCTTACCGTTGCCCGGTATCCTTTACGGCCCGACTCGTAATGACTGTCATTGTATGATTGTAATAATGAACATATGTGATCTGTGGTCCATCCATGGCTCTAACTTATTACCAGTTCTGGGTTCTTTTCTCTGGTGCGTCCCGATCACATGATGCACTCAGGCCTTTGGACAAGCAGTGTTGCAAAAATAGCTTTATGCAAAACAACGACTTCCCTCTACCATCTAGAGAGGGTTTCAATGAAATGTGTTTAAAACTCAGAGAAGAAAAACCTCCAGCACAGGCCCACAGAGTGTAACAGGAGTCCCCTGGCACTGTATTTAACACAACGCCCTGCTTGGTTTACAGCAGATAAATACTGCGTAAAGCGTGTCTGTAAAATAGTCGAAAGGGGTGAGGAGTAACCTTGGGGAGCCGAAGGATATGTAATGACATTATAATGGTGATGAGCTGCAGAGAGTCATTTGCATGTTTAATAGGTTTTATTCAGTATAATCAGATTATAAGATCTTCTCTTCACCGAGGCATCCTAATTAAGAGACATTTCCTCTATGATAACATTATTACCAGACACACATAGCTCTATTTCTCCCAGCCGGAGACTACCTGCATAATACAGTACCTTATAATGTGTCAAAAGCTTTACACATATATATGGACAGATGTGTACCACCATGTATGTGTGAAACGTAAGTATTACAAAGAAAACTGACTGTCAGACTTTAAGGAAATGGCATCTGTTTCTTACACTGAACCTCAATCTCGAGCACATTCAACAGATGCCAACATGCCTCAAAGTGGAATTAGAACTGAATGACGTCACAGCATACCTGGCTGCCTGGAACCCTGACACACAGATATCCACAGGGCAATGTAGGAAGTGAAGAAGAGATGGGGGGTGCTGGGTGGGGGGTAGATTCACTTTGTGGCTGTACCGCAGCTGAGAGAATGCATGCAATCACAGAACGCAAGATGCAGCCTGCATCTCTATCCCCCAACTTCATACAATTGTTCCTCTGCCCCATCCTCCAGCATGTGAGCCAGACTCTGGAGGCGATGGTCCTAAACTAAGTTTAGATTTCCCTAACACATATATCTCACTGATTGCTAAACTGAATGGTCTGGGCACAGAGATCTAGTCTCTTCTAACCTAGTGTTCTAAGGAAAGAGAGAGATCGAGAGTGATGCAATATGGCAGCATTATGGAAAACAGAACAACAAAATCAATGCATGTCTACATCCAGGGCCCATGCAGAGTGACTTGTGTGGAGGACGGCATCGCAGAAGCAGTACCGGCACCGGGGAGGAATGCAAAGTCTGTGCACTCTGCAACCTCCTCTCTGGAACCATTCCAAGCTATGTCTCATTCCATATACATTAACAACATTTGCAGGGAACCGCAGGGAACCTATTTCGTGCTAAAGGCCCACCAGCAGCCTAAAACCAGTGGTACTGCTAAATTTCGACCTATGAGCCAAAACTCATTGTGGTGATATCCTCGACCCTTGGGTCACACACATGCCGCCTCACCAGGTGGCACCTCAGAAAGAAAACGTCTCAGAAATTCAGCAAATATGGCCAGCTCTGCAACCACATGCAATTTGACAGGTGTAATCACAAAGGACATCACAAAAGGCATCACCAGTACCATCGTGGTTGACACAATTGATACACTCACACATGACAATATCGATGACACGGGGTAATTGACGCATGCAGAGTTGGAACGTGTTAGGGAATTCCAATATGTTGCATGCTTGGCCTTCATTGAGATTCAAAATCGTGTCCAATTGCCTGTGTCTGTCTTTCATTGCAGATGCGATACAGGCTACAGTGGGCCACACTGTGAAAAAAAAGACTTCAACGTTTTATATGTGGTTCCGGGGCCAGTAAGATTCCAGTATGTCCTAATAGCAGCCGTAATTGGAACAATCCAGATCGCAATCATCTGTGTTGTGGTTCTCTGCATAACAAGGTCAGTGCATCAATTCTATATATCTGTACGAAAGAAAATAATGGTACACATGTGACCTGTAGCTAACCTTGACACTAAACAAACTATCAAATGTACTCTTTAAAACTGTCATTGCGTCTTTAGACCTATGAACTCGTTTAGGGGATGTCTATTCACCTTCAAGAAACTCATTGTTAAATGTCAACAACATGAACAACTTGTCAAGACTGCATATATAACGGTAGACTCAATCCAGAGAATCATTGTACTATTTGCACATTGGGAGTTCAGGATTTCACATTCTAATCCATTCAGACATCTGGCAGTTATAGCAATTCATCCTATGGGGAGGTACATGGTCTTTTTGTATATAGCGTCCTGGGCCAAGATTGGCCCATGCTAGCAGAAATCTCATGAGGATAGCTCAGGGGCAACGTGATCGCCTTGGAAGCAAGACGGCACGGGGCAACAGAGGTTCGGACCCCGGGTCCGTGCTTAGAGACCTCTGGGTATTAAGCACATTATAACTAACCTATCATAAATGTGGGCACGGACCAGATTGCTGTGTGCTGGTTTTCCTGGTTCCCTTGCCTCTCTTGTGTTCGTTGTTGGCTCAGGGAATGGATTTATAAATTGCTTTATTAGTGAATGTGTCTGTTGGAGAATGGTGTCTACTGGATTGGAGTTCTCCTTCCTTATACTCTTCTGAGCAATCTATTAAGAAACTATTGTTGGTAGTGTTCATGTATACTATCCAATAAAAATAAAAAGCCCTAATTTAAATAAAAAACGAACTATAGGCCAAGCCTACAGCTTTGCAACAATTCTTTAGACGAGTGTCACGTGCCTGCAGTTCTCCACTCTGTGATCTACTCCTGTCCCTCACAATCGTTAGTAACCAGGTAACCTCAGCAGTTCTTATAAGGGTTAGTACAGCCGGAACCTCAGCGGTTATCAGCTCCTTACATGAATCAGCTGGCATATTTGCACACAATGGCTCACACATGATGGTTGAAATGATAAGAAGTAAGTGAAAAGGAACATGTTATTCTCACATAGTGTGTTTGTAGTACAACATTTGCAGTGTATATATTGAGCTGTCTATGTGACCTCCAGTATGTGACTTTTACCATCCAAAAGATAATTCTAATGGCTCTGTACAGTTGTGCAAACACACCCACTCTCTTTCAAGTCTGAGTGTGTTGAAACCATGCACGTAGCAGCACTGTGAAGTAAACATCTTAGTATATTAACTAAACACAATAGGGCATAGAAATACCCAGTGACAGTTGTGAGGGTGCAGAAGTACGAGTCTGACACAGTGGTGGCATGATTTTTGGCAGAGACCTTTATTCGCAAAGACCTGTCTTTCCCTATTTCTATGAGAGGTTGCCCTGACTCAACAAAAATACTAAGGAGTCTGCTAGGACGTTCTGTCAAACGAAATGTCCACAATCCTGTGTCCAAACCTATTTCCTTCCCTTACACTAAAACTAACTAGGGAAAAGTCTGTGTCTTCTTGATCCAGAAGGAGGCTCCTCTTGTGGATACTGACGTTAATGTTAAGTTCTTGATTAGAAAACCCAGTGCACAAAATACTTTCCCAAAATGTCTAGAGACGCAGTCTCTTCCCCTTTGTTTCTTTCTTCCATTCACAAACTTGTGATCTCAAGCCTGGTGTCCTATCCAACCAGACTTGTCCAATGAACGTACTATTCCCACCAAAGTGTTTCTTGCATTTACAATGGGTCCTCGACCCCTTATTTCAACTTCTTATATTTCTCCTTCTTTGGCCCATGAGCCCCAGATCCCTTGGGGCTGTCTCAGGATCTCCTGGACTTGTTCTGCAGTTAGGGATCTGCTTGCTTTTTGCTATTCATATTGGCTTTAGAGTCGCCAACTCGTCTCTCTCTACAACATATCTAGGTCTTTTGCCAAAAGCTTTGGTCCGAGCCTCTTTTTCATTGCCTGTTGACGTTTCAAAGGTACCATTCTCGTTCATTTCACATCCCTTGATGAAGCAGCTTTGTCTGGGATGAGGGCATGGTGTCTTGCCCAATACCGTCTATAGTTCAAACACTGGATCATATTAGTACGGCTTAATAGGCTCATTGTAAAAGACTGGAAGGCTTTGCCATTGAGACAACTGTAGTGCTCTTAGCAGCTACACATGAACAATCCTTTCTGGGATATAGAGGACACCCTAAGCCACGGCATGAAGCCAGAGTAATACTTATCCCGATCTTGCACTTGATAATTGTGTTGACACCGATGTTGAGGGCATCTTATTTGAACTAGGTGTCTGGTTGGCCAGAACCTGACCAGCAAAGATAATCATGGCGCTGAAACCTTTCTGCAGGCTACTTTTAATATTGTAGTGAGACACCGACAATTGTGTGCACCATCAAAGCAGTGACAATCCCAGCGGTAACACATGTGTCTGTCTCCTGTAACTCTTTGTGCCACAAATGAAGACTATTGCCATTGTCAAAGGTGTGGCCCAGATACGTGCATTATAGTGATCTGCAGTAGAGTGCAGATCTTCTAGTTTAATCTGATAGTTTTCTTCCCCTCTGGCTCTATTTAACTGATATCACCAGAACTGAAAACAAAGTCTCATCTCAAAAAAATAAGACAACGTGGCATCTTGAATATATAATTGGGAAAAGAGTCCTGAGAAAACTGACACCCTTCACAAATACCTACATCTGGGGACATTTCTACAGCAAAATATGTTTGTGCAGACTTGAGGTGGAGAGATTGGTTTCAGAGGGTTTAGGTTGGGAGCCGTACAGCGGGATCTGCTATATTCAGTGATAGTGAATATTAGCGCATGGTGTCCTCATATTCCATTGATGCAGGTGTGTTAGAATGACCTACTTTGTAACAATAACAACTTTCTCACTTGGCAATTTAATCTATTCCAATTAGCGTGTCCCTGTAGATTCCCCAGCATCAATGTACTTGACTCAAATTCCTTATAACGGTGTGCAGTAGTGTGTTATTGTGCCTTGGCGAACACACGTTTGGAGCCTTTCTTCATCCCTCATTCATCTCGAGGCAGAGCACATGGGTGGCAGAGCCAGCACAAGCTAACATAATGTTAAACGTTTTGTGAAGCACACCGGTGTGCAGTAGTGTGTTCTTGTGGCTTGGTGAACACATGTGTGGAGCCTTTCCTCATCCACCATTCCTCTGGAGGCGGAGCACTTTGTTGGCAGAGCCAGCACAAGCTAATATAATGTTAGTTGCTGCGTGGAGCACAGTGGTGTGCAGTAGTGTGTTCTTGTGGCTTGGCAAACACACGTTTGGAGCTTTTCCTCATCCATCATTCCTCTGGAGACGGAGCACTTTGTTGGCAGAGCCAGCACAAGCTAATATAATGTTAGTTGCTGCGTGGAGTGCAGCAGTGTGCAGTAGTGTGTTCTTGTGTTCCTGTGGGCTGTGGGAACAGGAACCACAAACTACTTTTCCCTTCAGTGTTACCTGTCTCGGTGATGTACATTTTTGATCTTGTTTCAATTCTGGGCCATGATGGGTCAACAGTTACCACTGTGTAGTTTAGCTGGCCCACTTGTCATTCAACAACATAAGTGAGTGAATGTAGACTGTGGTCTACTGTGAGAACTGAACGTGCAGCAAGTGATGTGAGTCCTTATTGTGAAATTACAAGCAGTTTGTTTTGTTTTGATTTGAGCCTGTTGGCCCAGTGGAGGACAATGGAGGCAATTGAGGCAGTGAACCTTCGCGGCAGAAGGGGTAAGTCACACCTGCACAGCGACCCCTGGCTATTTAAAAAACAATTGTCTTTTGTGCGAGTATGATCCTGGATGTGATTATGAAACAATAGCCAGCGAGGGTTCCATTTTGCTTATAGAGGTGTAGGGTGAGCATGAAAAGACTGTTGCCGGGTGATACGCATTGTCCCTCACGACAAACGTACTACTTCACCAAGAGGAAATGCAGGTGAGAAGTGCTAGTTTGCAAAGTGTTCTTGTGCCCCCCTCTAATGCATTGAGGTGGGAGATTGCACCCGCTAACTGCACTGATGCCCAGGTTTCTGGTGGATCTCCTAGCCTGTCTTCCAAGGGAGGGAAGGTGAGGGTGTACAGCGCTATTTGCAGCCTGCCATCAGAATCACAATTGGCCATGTGCCGCGACCAGTCTGCCGGTCCTGGTGTTTGTAACTTGAAAGCCCTAACTAAGAGAGCGCAAGCAGCACAAGACAGAATGGTGGATACAGCTGCTGGGTGAGTTCAACCTTCGGCTCACACCTTGGGGCTTCCACCAATGCTAATTAGGATTTGGTTGACTTTTTTCTTTTACGATGGAGCAGACTGCAAAAACACTGTGAAATGTAAAAATGCAGATGATAGTTTAAAAGTCTCTTCAGAAAAGAGAGTGCCAGATGATACTGCTGAGGGTGAAGTACTGGACGACGAATTGCTAATGTCAACGCAGCAGCTGGAGTCGCCTCTTTATGGCAATGAGGAGACGTCCCGTAAAACTCCTCTGACGGTGCATAACAATTCCTCCTTTGTGGTTCCCCTGTTTGGGATGGTAACACTGGTACAAGATGGCCAGTGCCCAGGATTCTCTAACTCGGGACATTCAATGGACAATAGTGCTTTAGCACCAACACTGAGGGACGAAATAGCCTTTAGCAAGCACAAGATGCAGTCTTCACAGAACAACACAGCCTTCAGGTGGAAGATTACCAGTGCATTGGAAACCTCTCTAAAACAAGGGGTCTATGTAGAGACTCGAGAACCCCCAGCATATATTGTTACAAATTTAATTTCATATGATGAACAAGATACCTCTAAATCTGAGCAACTAGCCATGTCATCTGATGTCAGGTCAAGGTCTATATCGGGTGGCGACAGAAATGGCCTAACTGCCAAGTTAGGGCTTATGGAACGTACCGAAGAAACAGTCAGGGACTGCATGATGAAAAGGGGATGCCATCAAGGTACTTCATCCTCTTCTGACTCCTCAGATGAAGGGTCTCCATTTTAATCATGTACTACTAACAGAAGAAGCTGTCATGGTCGACAAAAAACCAAGATTGCTACATCATTATTGATGTTGCTACCATGTCAGCATTAACTATTGCACTGGCTCGCTTTATCAAGTTGTACAAATCCTTGACAGACAGCTTAAAGGATCATACAACTATGTGGGCAATCCTCAACTCTAAACTCATCTTCAATGAAGGTTTTGTCACTGCAACTCCATTCAATTCGGAGAAGACATCTGATTACTCTCTCCATCCATTAAGATCTTTACTGGAGTCCCCAGTACAAGAACAGGACCACAAATGAGCCCACGAGGAGTGACTGTGTCGTGGCGGTAGAGCTGGCCTTTCAAGGGTATCTAACAGCCCTGCACGGGCCTAGAGGTAACCCTAAATCATACCATCAGCCGGCTACAATGGTTTCCAGTCCATCAGATCCTCCAAGGGAGACACTGCAACTGCACTTGGGCTCTCACTCAAATGCTGTTATTGATGATCAGTATCTGCGCGACCTGACACAATCGGCTCCCGAAGAGCTTGCACCTAGCCCAAGTGCAAGTATCCCGGCAGGTGAGGTATCAATAGAAGAAATAAATCTTACTTTGTCAAGTCCATCTCCGTTGAGCATTTCCATTGCCAGAGACTATCCAGTCTTTGCTTTGAAAAAATTAAAGAAGCAAGGAGGGAAGCAATCACAGTTATTAGGGATAAAAATAAAAAAAAACATGGCCATCGGGAAAACATTAAATCAAATGACTCGAGGAAATTATTAAGGAACCTGAAAATCTTGGTTATTCCAAAGGGAATGGTCACTTGTACTAAGAGGAATCCAACATCACTGGCACTGGAGCACAGAGAGGAGGAGCAAACTATAAATTGAGGTTCAAACTTATCTCCTGAATAGGAAGCGCAAAGAGAGGATTCCCCTTCGGCATCCATAAAGTTTCTGAAGAACCTGTTGATCTATTCAGTAGAAGACCACCTAGAGCCCCTGTCGAGAACAGTGAATAGACCCTTAAATCCCTACTCAAACCGGCCAAGGCTGGATTTACCTAGCTGTAGGGTAATCGAAGCAGAAACTGCGAGTGTAATGAAGGTGATGCAATGATGAAACTCCTCGTTTGTTTTACCCCTTATATTTACTTGCTTTGATGCTATATGATCTTGTTTTTAAGTGGTGCAGTGAAAGTTGGAAACAGCACCACTGGCAGAGACATTTGGCAGGAGGTGTGTAGGCAGTGACAACAGTCATGTTGAAATCGCTTTTAGATAGAAAGAAAAACATTTGAAATGTTAGGAGCTTATAATTCTCTATTTGCAGGTGCACATTATGTAATGTTAAGCTACCCTGTGCTTATACTGCCTACTGCACCAAATATGATATTATATGATAGTTAATTTATATAGTGTCTATACACAATTGGCCTCATTACCAGTATGGTGGTAAGGCAACAACGGCGCTGGTATCGCTACCGGCACCGTTGATAGCGTACCACCATACTATGAGTTTTGCTCTTGCGAGCAGAACTTGACATTAATAACGGTACCGTTGCTACCACCCTCCCCATTCCCATTAAGCCATATGGGGCTCAAATGGGAATGGGGAAACCAGGTCTGGCAAGGCCGTAATGACCCAGTAATTGCCCTTTTCTGAGCGCCGGATAAAAATCAATACCGGCGGCAGCCATGCCTATACTACAGGTACGGCTACCGGCAGCCTCGTAATGAGGCCCACTGTGTTTCAAAGTGCCTCAAGGCAAGGGAGGGAACAAGGGAAAATACAATGACATTCTTACAGGCCATGGCCTGATGACATTTCTGGTAGAGCTGGAGAAAAACAAAAGGTGAGGGAGAGGGGTGCAGACATTTCAGATAGTGCTGGAGGCGGGGGGGGGGGACAAGTAAGGGCAGGAGGGGAGGAGACCGGCGAGGCTACTATCATACTAGGTCCAGGGACAATTCTGATAGAGTAAGTGCATAGAAGAAAGTAAGGGGAGGAGGGGAGGAGATAGGAAAAGGGAGAAAGAGAGAGGAGGAGAGAACAGAGAGTAAGGAGTCAAAAAGAGTGGAGAAGCAAGAGGGGAGAGCAAATACAATTACAGAAGTCAGTAGTAACACATAATGTTGCAAGCTAGGATACAAAATGAAGATGGGAACAGCAAGATTTTGACCCACCACGAGTACAAGATGCAAAGGAAGTTCAGCATGAGAGTTGAGAAAGGGTGACGCACCGTGAATCAATGAAGTCCATAAAATTCAAATCCAGCATTGTCCACAAGACATTGATGGTGTAACCAGAATGTATCAGGACAGACTCCTGCAGAAGTAGGCTGGAGGGGGGGAGTGTGGGTGTGGGAGCAGGGTAGAAGAATACAGCAAAACAGGCAACACCTATGTGCGAGAAGGGGGGCACAAGGAAACATCAAGGGGGACCAGAGGAGGTGGGGATAGCCTGTTAGGACAGAGGGAGTAAACACATCTTGGTGCATGCATACTGCTGTCTGAGCAGGGGTTCGGGCCCTGGGTTCTGCTGGTCTGAACAGGTCCAAACAGGAATTCCCCTTTTTTTCAACAGCCCTTGACTTTGGAGAGATGCCCTTGATCTAAGAGTTAAGAGCACGAAGGAAGAGGCAGGGCTAAGAAGGTGGGTGGTGCTTAGGCCAGGTGACCTAGACCCACTTGCACCTGCTCCCCATCTGCAAAGGAAAAGAGGCTGGAGGGCTTCTTAAGTAGGGAAAAGAGCAGCAATCAGGAAGGCACCAGGTGGGAGGAGCTAAGGCCAGGTGACCTAGACCCACTTGCACCTGCACAAGTAAGCTACATTTACTTTGTGACTCGGACCAATTATGTTTGAGCTTTATTTTTGTCTTGTTGGTGTGAGTACCATGTCCAGTCATACTTTACGACCGCACATAGTTGTAAAATATATGTAGGGCCTATCTTTCTAAATGATCAGTAATTTGTTTCTGTGAGTATATTGTGCTGTTCTGTAAAATGCTCACTAGACCACACACCAACATGCATACCCATGCTGTGGCCTAAGGGGGCTTTTATCCTCTTCCTAAATTAGGGTTCACAGGTCTGCAAAGGACATTGTGTTGGAGGGGGTTAGAAATATACAACGTACTCCCAAACGTCCATTAAGACGTGTGAATAGACTCAAACTGTGTGGACGTGTGGCATCTCACCCAGGACATGCCAAATGACATGTACATTAGCACACCTGCGAATGGACATACAATATGAGAGCATATGGCGCATATATTAAAACACTAAGGAATAATCATGCACCGACTATAACAAGCAGAGACCATGAAAACATATGGCACATTATGCAACACCATACCATAGAAATGTCATCCATTTTAAGTATCTCCAGGGACAGGAGACATGCCCTGTTCGTGTTGTTATTGTGCCCATAAGACACTCAAGATGAAGGAAATTCCGGGACCCATTTACCAGAGCCTACGCACACCCTAGAAAATGTTCCTATTACGCGCTTCGGTGCGCATACAGCATGGCGTCAATGTTCTTTGCAAATTTGTAACAATTCATTTAATGGGGTTTTGCGATTTTGCCTCTTGATTGGCATTCCAGGCTTGTAGCACTTAATATACATGTGTGAAGTAAATCTGATTACTGCCTTTTGAAAGACTCTGTAGCAGATTGCAGTACTAATCAAGGTAGATAGAGCCATGGATTTTGAACTAAATTTGATTACCCGCTTTGAAAATTGTCTAACAAATTGCTCTGCTAATCAAGGTGAATCAAGTCATGCATCACTTTTCCTTCAAATATGGTAATATAAATTGTATGGCTTTTGTCCTTGTTATGAATGTATTCATAAGACAATATTAGACTAAGATATTGTTTTACTTTTTGTTTCAGTTTGCAGAAGAGGAGTAAGATGATGTTTATCAAAAAAGGCATTTTTTGCAGGGTTTATCTGAGTCTTGCAGATAAATTGGCTTGCATGCTAGATCCTGCTTGCCTTTTTAGTTTGGGCAATTTGGCAGAATTTGCACCACCTATAAAGCAACTATTGAATTAGAGTACAGATCGGGAGAAATGGCAGATGAGGAGGGACACACAGCTTGTAGGTGTTGTCTGGTTATTTGTCCAACCATTGGCTGCCCATGACCATGGTAATCCATATGACCATTCCCACCGAGTTCCTGCTTATCCCCACCCAAAACACCACCTCACGGGGACTCTTTGAGCTCTCTTTAATCATACCTTACCATCAAAGTTTGCATTCCAAGTGCCTACCAGTGTTTATTTTTTTTAAAGCAGTCTTCTGAGAGTTAATGACTTAATTGGACCTGTAAACAGGCTACTGGTGTTCTAAAAATGTCCAGATCTACCTGCAGCCACTCAATTTATAAGCACTATGTGTGTTCTTCACTGAAGTCCTGTTAAAAACAAATCTAGCAGTTTTGGCTTTTGTATAAGTATTTGCCATTTGCCAGCCACTGTTACTAGAGGCGCAGGCGCTGTCACCATTTAGCACTTGCTACCATCCAAGGCCAGTTTTTGGCCACCAAATTTATACCAGTTCTCCGTCCACTGCCGGATACCTCACTTGAGTTTGTTCGTCCACCCCCCAAGAAGCAACGTCACACCTACTACACAGCAATCCACATCCACCTCTGAGATATCACCATCCCTTTCTCTTGTTGTGGCTCCTCAACAGTGTGGGAGTCAAAAGTCTGTCAGATCTACAAATGTACGGAACTACTGGCCCTGACCGGCTATATCGCCTTTGGCCTGCCAATACGCTTCTACTCATTGTATGCGGTGTAACCCTTTCTGCAGTGTATGAAAATGAAATATGTAACCATCCTTTGTTATCATCCACTTTTACAATGTGTTAGTCTACACGCTCACTGTAACCTTGAGCATAGCAATCTGTCCATGTAACTAAGACACTTTCATGCAACAGCGCCTCGATGCCTCCGGGCTGCTAGTGGGCGTTACAGATTTAAAAAATGAATAAATACAAATTATGAAGATACCTTTGGGGGGTGCCTGTACTTCTGCTCTCTATATGGTAGAGGAGAGGCACAGAGGACCCCAGCCAAGATTCTCAAGCGGTAGCTATGGACGAGCAATCAAGGCCTAGCTTCTCGGGAGGGGATGCAGGCTGGTTCTTAAGTACAGTGTAGTCCCCGAACCCCCACAAAGGAATGTCCACACACTGTATTACTGAAAAGACAGTCTTTATATAATTAATATTCAAAGGTATGTACACGATCACAATAACGCACTTTGTACTTGGAGATCAACAATGATAAATATATACAATTCTAAAGTGGTACCACCAATGTTATCAAATCTCATTAAAGTGCATCAACTGTACGGTTAAAATGTCACACAGATCAATAACGAGGAAACCAGCAATAGAGATAGGAGGGAAAGCAAGAAGGTTGAAACAATAGGCAGAATACTGGCCCCTACCGATAGACACAATTCTGTGTGGAGATCACCGCACCTGGGCAACCTGTGAAATAAAGATATATAGCGCAAGCCCAGTCCAAATATTGTTCACTAGTCTTATTTCCTCATATTAAGGTTTCCCTCCCCCCCCCCCAATGTACCTGGTGTAGTGGAGTTCTTCGAAGATGCGTCGAAGGATCCTTCTTGAGTGACTCCCTTTAAAGCAGGAGCCACGGATCGTCGAGAGGCGTCAAAGATGGTGAACTTGTCGTTGACGGTGGCGATGAGAAGTTCAAGGGTGCCGAGACCACGACATCGATCCAGGCGGTGCTCGTCAGCGACGTCCTGCGATGATGAGGTGTGCGGGGCACCTCAGCGATTGATTGTTCAGGACCGCAAAGAGTTTCAGAAGAACTGTGGCCCAGCAAGGGTGTCGAGTCGTCGAAGTCTTTGTGGCCTTCAGGTGGTGGGAAACCCACTAGCAGACTCTCCCCGGCATGTTGGTCGTCCTCGACTTTCTCTAGCGGGACGAAGCGGTCGACGTTGCGGACAAGGGAGTCCTTCGATTCAAATGTTCTTAGGGAAAGGAGCGGACAGCTCTGGTCGTTGGCGGCACGGCGTCAAGTGGTCCCCAAGGCTGGGCAACACAACTTCGACGGGCCTCCAGCGGTTACACAAACTTTGCGAACCCTGGTCAATGGCAATAGACTTCGACAGCGGTGAAGTCCGGGTGCTTTGCTTCGTTCTCCTCAGCGGTCCCGTCTCGGCGGGCAGCCTTTCGAGGGTCTGACTTCCAGGGAGCTTCGGCAAAGGTTAGCGGTGCTTGATGGTCCCTCGGAGCACAGGAAGAGGGCACCTTACCATGTCCTCTCTCGGATCAGTCTTCGACGAATTCGGCAGCTTTCAGATCAGGTCGAAGCAAATGCAACAGCAAGTCTTCTTCTTCCAGTTGGGCATCGAGGATCAGCAGTTCCAGTTACTCTAAAAGTGTAGACAAAGCTTCTGAACAATTTCTAGTGGTGAGAGGTCCCCAGATATACTATCTTGTCTCTCATCCACACTGCTGGGCCAAGCCCCACAGCCAATCATACAGAATGGCATTCATGCAGTCAGTCAGCCAATCAGGCACACAGTGCATTCAGGCCATCCTCCTCCCTCTCAGACACTCACAACAAGGAATGTGGATTGGGACAAGTACCCAGCCATTCAACACTACACACTGCATTCAGGCCAGTTTCGGGCAGGGCTGTCTCAGTCTTTGTCTCTCATACCAGAAACCAGACAGCCACAACAAGAAGTGCATATTGGTCACACACTCCATTCACCCAGGTCCCACCCACAGCGCGTACCCACAACATACAGTCACTGGGAAGGCTCCAGCCAGTCTGGACTGGACTTCACAACAACACCATATATGGAACTTCAACCCAACAGCCAGTCAGTGGGAACGGACAGAGTCAGGGCTTCCCAGGACTTTGGGAAAACAAGGTAACAGGCAATAGAAAGCAAGAGGCCACAGGGGCCATCTTGTTTTCCATCAGGAATCCACTGATTCCAATGGCAGGGCCTGAGTATCCCAAAATGGAGGATACTCAGAGCACCTGTCAAATTCTGCATGGAGCTGCCACCAGCCCATACCTTGCTCTGCGGGCCACCCACAGGTGCCCAAAAACATACAGTAGGGGCACAGGGTTGTACCCCCACCCATGGGTGCCATAAGGGTATCCCATGGTTCTGTTCACCAAACCAAAAGAGAGAGAGCTGCACCGCCAGGAGTCCCACATGAACTCCTGCGCGGAAAACACAACAGAACACACGGTAAAAAGGCAGTAAAGGACAAGTATACGGAGGCCCTGTCCCTCCGATGCACTTCCAGCATCACACAAATGTGTGTCTGCCATCTTGTGAAGCACTAGAATGGCATGCTGCTTTAAGCCTGTAACAACGGGACAGCCGTGAGTCAGTGCTGCAGGCCCCCTGTTGTCTACTTAGGCCAAGCTTCTCACTGATGCTCGACAGCATGGGAGCCAGAGCTCTGCAGCATTGAGAGTTTCTGCGCTCCCACACGGTTGGCCAACTAGAGCTTTTGGGGTAACAGTGAAGAGGGGTGCTAGGAATTCAGTACATCACTCATGTTTATGAAGGCATGGGGTTGCAAAGAAAATACTCTATACCCCCGCTGTGTTTTGCAAACTACAAAAAGATGGTTGCACCATCTTGCTAATCACATATTGGGCTGGATGGAACAAGGGGGAACCCTGAAAAATCCTGCCAGTGTGTTGCTTACATGTACAAAATAAGGGGAGTGAAAGAGCAGCGCTGCTTTGCGGCACAGCCAAACTTCCCATTGAAACAGGGAATATTTCACCTTTAAAATGATGCGGCTCTGACGCTATTTTCATCTCTTCCTCATCACACTACTTTCATCAGTGAGACCCTGCCATTCCCATTCATATTCATATTGTGCTCCATCAAAAGAAAGCATTATCCCTGAATGACAGGCTCTGTCAAGCCAAATCTGGGAAAATCAACAAAAGCTTTATTTCAGCTGCACGGAAAAACACTTGACTTTTGCTACAAAATGTCAAAAATCACTGCTTTAAAAGAAATTCTAGCTCTCTGCGCACATGTCAATTTCAAGAGACCTTGGCCTTGTACAGACTTTTGTGTACAAGAAGCTAACTATGGCTACAAAACAATGTGGAAAATTCAGATGGAACCTTTTGGAAAGGAAAATGCCAGCAGGCCTCACACCGTGTTTAAATGTACTTTTGCAAATAAAGGAAAATACCTGTTTTAAAAGTGTATGTCGGATAAGGCCCTGACCTTATCTAGCAATGTGAAGGGGTGTTTGTGGTGAAACAGATAGGGGATGTTTTGTCCATCAGGCTTGTTTTTGATTCAGGACAAAATAACATAAAATAAAATAATTAAAATATATTGGCTTTTGCAAGCTCCAGAACAGGTTTTTCCTGCTGGCTAAGCTAAGGCTTCCCCCAAAAGGAACCATCATAAACTTCCAGGACACTTGGGTGATAATTACTAGGTTGGAAAACTTTGACTGACTGAGACAAAGAAAGTTCACATACTCATCAGACTTTCGTCTGGGCTGAGGCCTTCTACAATAGAAATTCTGGGACATGAGTACGTGAAAAAGAAAATCACACCTCCCTGTGACTTCTACAAGAAGTTTCAAAGAAAAACTCCATGCTGACCCTGGACTAAGCGAGGAAAGGCATGACCATATATGGAGGACAATTTTGACCATTTGGTTTAAACAGCTATTTTATTAAGAAACTTTTCAGACGTTAATCTTGGAATCTTTGCAGGAATGTAAAAAGTTAACATTTTTAATGTAATTTTTTGGGTTTTAATTTAAGACATTGCAGGATTCTCTGCCATATTGGGAACATTAATGGCAGATAATTGGGTATTCTAAGGAAAGTGTACATGATGCCAATGTAAGATTTAATACTGACATGCCTAATGATAATCCATACACATGTGTAAAGTTATAGAATTTTAGGCTGAATATTTCACACTAAAAATGAACAAAAATTATTAAAAGGACGAAACAATGTCTTACAGACTGCAGAGTTGGACTGGCATGTGCTGCATACAATATTCAACCTGTTTATGTAATTTGTTAAGATGCCACAATTGTACAAATGTGACATTTATGGCAAAACTGGATTTTAGCTAAGGTAACTGTGGGAGGTTCTGGACATTGTAAAACTCACATTATAAATCTGACATCATGCCTTTGAAACCCAACCATTTGAGAGCAAGGCATCAACCATTACACCTGACCAATCTAGTTGTTTAGAGGCGTGCTTAGCTAAGCCAGCCATACCGTATCATTCTATGATGTCACCATGCTCTATAAAAAGGGTGGTTGACAAAACTCTAGAGAGACTCTTTCGTGAATTTCCTGCGCCTGCGTTCCTGATCTTCTACCTTCATCTTGCCAGACTCCAGATCCCACTGCAAAGCCAAAGCATAGCTGACTCCAGATCCCACTGCGAGGCCAAAGCATTGCTGACCATCCCAGCAAGGCCTCAATCCTGAAACCCCACTAAAAATCCCAATACCCAAGGAGAAGCTGTGGTATTCTTTCGGGAAGCATCCTGAAACCAGCCCAGCTTCTTGTCCACTAACTGAATGCCCGCTGCAACCCTGCCATGTAGCTGTCCTGATTATCTGGTGACCAGACGTTTGCCCAGCTGTCTTTTGCCAGGAGAGTCCGCTATCCGGTGACCAGAATCTTTTGTGACCAGAACCGGTTGACTCTCCAAAATCCCAGATTCAAAAGTGGACTGTGAGTATCTCACATCCCATGACCCATAGTCTACCCCATCTTGACTTTTGACTTTGTTCCACTCTCTAAGCAACCCTATCCATACCCTGATAACTTTTATAGACTGTTCTAATTCTCTGTGCACCCTGTTCTTGTTTTCTAATATTAGCGCAATTCATTTATTCATCTTCTCGAGTAACTCCTTAGTCATATTTTGAGTAATCAAACTAATGTCCACATAAAGTTGTATGTTGGGGTGACAGGGTTGATGTCACAAATCAACCTTCAATCTTATTGGGCCTCATTATGAGTTTGGCTACCCACAAACCCGAGTCCGGGTCCCTGAATGGGGAAATACCACGCCATTCCGACCTTGGACCTAGTCCATCCCCATTCCCATATGTGCCCCCATTGGACTCAATGGGAATGGGGAGCATGCTAAGGACGGGCCCGTTAATGACGGGCCCGTTGTTAGCATGCTGGGCCGCTCGCGAGACCCACTAAGGACATCTGGTAAAACCAGGCATCCTGAGCGGGTCGGCGAGCGGACCTCGTAATGGGGTGGTAAGGGGTTAATGGCTCCGGCACCTTTACCTGCAATGTTAACCCCTTAATGCCCTCCTCGTAATGAGGCACACTGTGCCCCTCTTTAACAATATAGGGGGTCATTACGAGGTTGGCGGTATCTATTCTATCCACTCAGAATTCGATTATTTGTGAGTTGAGGGATGCTGCAGGGGGAAACCTTAACTTTGGTGCTATCTGTCCTAATGCAAAAAGTGCTACTATTCATTTGTGCTTTGGATATGTCTTACTAGAAGGTTAAGCAATTGCATTGCTTTAATTTCCACTGTCATTATCACCACATTGGTTATTGCTGCCCAATATTAACATTTGTGTGATTTTCTGAATTTTTAAAATAAATAAATATTGTATTTTCACCAACCAGCCTGGTCCATGGTCCATTGTGACCCATGGTATTTGTAAAAGGGGGTGTGAGAAGGGTCGGGTACCGGCTCAATTTGAACTTGTTGAAATTAAATAAAAAGCATTTCTATTGAGCGCCACATCCCAGGATAAAACTCATCGAATCCCGCCTCTGCAGGAGCAGCTGGCGGCCGACACAAAGCCCAGCTGACCCCCGATGATTGCGGTGATGCGCGGTAAGCGTTGCGACCGCATCCGCACTTTCGCCCTGAAGCGCCACACAGATCCCATAATTCATCCTTGATGCCACGGATGAATACCCCATGTCGCTGCCCTTGGTATCCCAGCCTTAGTCGCCGGATCACCATATGCGCCATTAAGGTACACGAGGTACCTATCTACTTCAAGATGGCCGCCCGCCCGACCCTGGAAGTTCGCCGAGCCTAGCCAGGCCCACTACAGGCCATACACTCAGCCCATGGGCTGCTTTGCCCTCTTAAGCCGGATTGGCTGCCGGCAGGCATAGCCGGCCCGCCTCCAACATACTGCCGATTCTGCGTCTGCAAGGGCCCCTGGACCTCGAACACAAACCTGTCAAGGTAACTTTTATCATGCATGTGAAATTTGCCGTAGAGGCCACAACTTAACAGCATCCCATAAACACACCTGACCCTGCTGACTCGATCCTCTGCCCAGCATTTCCACGTACTGCTTAACCCTACTGCCTGCTACTGCATACTTCTCCCACATGAAAGATATTGTCAATACCTCCCACGGCCCGGCGGGACGTCAGACCCTTAGAACTACTCTGACCCTAGCCTTGCCACGCCTAGTCACTTGGTCCTTTTAGCCCACTGTACTGCTAATCTAGGTACTGCATCTTAGCCTACTGTGCTGTCTCAAATCTAGGTGATGCCCTGCTCCGTGTTTTTTAGCCTACTGTACTGCTAATCTAGGTACTGCATCTTAGCCTACTGTGCTGTCTCAAATCTAGGTGATGCCCTGTTCTGTGTTTTTTAGTCTACTGTACTGCTAATCTAGGTACTGCATCTTAGCCTACTGTGCTGTCTCAAATCTAGGTGATGCCCTGTTCCGTGTTTTTTAGCCTACTGTACTGCTAATCTAGGTACTGCATCTTAGCCTACTGTACTGTCTCAAATCTAGGTGATGCTCTGCCTTGCGCTTTTAGCCCACTGTACTGCTAATCTAGGTGCCGCACAGGTATCTGCCACCCAGGCCCTACCTCCAACCTCCGAATTTCAGTGAACCCTGTTTGCAAATGCATCTTAGCCCTACGTTTGAATCCCTGACTTTAGATGAACCTGCTTGCACATGCATTTTAGCCTCACTCCTGATTTCTGAATCTGAGTGAACCCTGTGTACCTAGACTCATTCGCGCAGCCGTTGTGTTGCCTTACGAAGCCATTGTGCAGCCCACATCTAGCCACCGTGTTGCCCACACCTAGCCAATGAGCCGCCATTACCGAGCCATTGTGTTACCACTGCCCATACTTAGCCACTGTGTTGACAGCCATTGTACGCTCTATAGAAGGATCCCCATCCTCTTCCTCCTGATCACCCTTTGCTCTACAACGGCAACAGCAAACCACCCACCGCAGTCTATGCCTACTGCAACGTCAAACTCTGATGACGAGCCCCGACCGACCAGCACCCCAGACACTAACCCACAAACTATAGAGATAAAGATACCTACCACCCACCACCCCATAACAAATATCCCATGCGATACCTTAAGTAGAAATGCAAAATTACGATCTAGACTACCCAAAATCTATGAACCACTAGCCAGACTAGCCACCAAACCTAGCTATACAAGAAACCACCAATGCAATGCCCCCAAACTAGACACCTCCCCCACCAAAAAATATTTCCACACTGACAGTCCCACTAACAACCACCGCAAATCAAGCAACAGACCCACCAAAAAGAAAAGCCATGTCACCCCTGCGACACCCAAACCAAACATACCGCTGAAGGGTGCCCTCATTATTGCTAGATCATTGATAGCACATGCCACCGAAATTGCCGATCTCTTCCAAATAGGCAATTATGACCTTCTAGCCATAATGGAAACCTGGCTTCACCAAGCAGCAGGACGCGCTTTGATGGTTGCCCTGCCCCCTAACTACAACATTCTCAGAGAGGACAGAACCAACTCTCGAAGAGGCGGCCTTGCCATCATCGCTAAAAACAACCTCGCCATAACAATAGAAATGCCTTCAATCACCAAATCTTGTGAATCCTTTACCGCCAAACTCTCAACATCACCCTCCCAATCTATCAATATACACCTCATCTATAGGCCACCAGGTCCCATTGGAACCTTTGAGGAGGACATCTCTATGATCCTCTCAAACAATCTAAAAAACTCATTGCAAGCCATCCTCCTGGGAGACATGAACTTAGGTTTCAATGACCACAAAGACTTGCAAGCGACTAACATCGCCAATGTCATCACAGAACTGGGATTTACCCAAAGAATCTCACAACCTACCCACGAAAAAGGTCGAACACTCGACTGGGTAGCCAACCACAACTGTAATGTAAGAATTACCGATGTTTGCCCACAAATCTGGACAGACCATGCACTAATAACCTTCCTCATAAATGAAAACACAAACCAACCCAAGGAATTGTACTGCCCCCCCCCACCGACCAGAAATAAAAAAAACATAACCACAGACAAACTGCTACCACTTATCTTCCCAACCCTAAATTCCTTATCTGAATCGCTAAACCCAACAGCCCTAGTGAACGTATTCAACTCAACCATGGCCACAGCCTTGGACACTATCGCCCCGTTGAAATGAGAAAAAGAAAGCCCAGAGCACACTTAAATACTTGGTTCACCCCTCACCTCAAATCCCTAAGAATTGAAAAACGCAAATGCGAATCCACCTGGCGAATAACTCCATCAGAGACAAACAAAATAGCTCTCATCAGTACCGCTAAGATCTACAAAAATGAAATAAGGATGGCCAAAAAAGAAAACTTCAACAACAGAATATCACAGGCTAAGTCTGGAACCAAAGAACTATTTCTTATACTAAAGGAACTGCAAAACCCTATCCCTGCTCCAGACAACTGTGATAAAAATAAAACGTGGTGCTCCAACATCCAAAAAGCTCTAAACAACAAAATTGCCACACTCCAAACCAAAATTGAGAAAAAGAAACAATCTATACCCACCTCAACCAATCCAAGCGGTAAACCACCCACCTCCACCAAGCTAGAACACAAATTCAACTTCACCAAAGTGACAATCCTGGAGATTGAAAAAATAATACTCTCGCTCAAACCAACTAACTGTCGAGGCGACATATGCCCAGCCCAACTGATGAAAGACGCGGCCAGAGACCTTTCCCCATTTATCACCAAACTTATTAATGCTTCCTTTGCATCAGGCACTATACCATACAATCTTAAGCAATCATGGGTCCTCCCTCTCCTTAAAAAGCAAACCCTGGACCCCGCCATCCCGACTAACTACAGGCCAATCACCACGGTACCATTTCCGCTAAAAATCCTAGACAGAGTGGCCTACCTACAAATCCAAAAATATCTGGAGATGCACCAACTATTAGGTACCAGACAGTCAGGCTTCAGGCCTCAACATGGCACCGAAACTGCACTTATCGATCTCAAAACCCAGGTCCATGAGCTGAGAGATCTTAGAAAAACTGCCCTACTCCTCTTGCTGGACCTCTCAGCAGCATTTGACCTGGTGGATCATGATGTGCTTTGTACCCATCTGGAAACCGCGGCCCACTTCTCCACACATGCCATTGCATGGATCAGGTTGTTCCTAAGCGGCAGAACCATGAGGGTTTTCTCCACCTCCACAGCGGTTGACCCAGTACCCATCACATGTGGCGTCCCCCAGGGATCCTGTGTCTCTCCGACCATGTATAACATCTTCACAAAGCCCCTGTTCGATGATCTGGACCTTCTTGGTGTCACCTACACAAACTATGCAGATGACACTCAGATGCGCATCCCACTTTCGGGGGATTATGAACAGGATTTGGCCTTGGTGAATAGAATATACCTCATCATTCAGGCATGGATGGCCCGTCATGGTCTACGCCTGAATGATGACAAAACGGAACTCATCATACTGGGGAACACACAAAATATAAAAAAACTGAACGATAACTACTCATCATTTGTCATAGATGGCAACATCATTAAAGTAGCGAAAGAAGTAAAAACACTAGGTTTTTACCTCGATTCTTGCCTCTCCCTAACAAAGCAGGTGAATGCGATGGCCTCTAGCACTGCTTACACCTGTAAGCTGATTAGAGCAGCTAAACCATATCTATCCTCCGCCAACTGCCTCACCCTATCAAGAGCCCTGGTATTATCCAAATTGGACTACTGCAATGCACTATACATAGGGTCCAATAAACACACACTGCAAAAAATCCAAACCCTGCAGAACATCGCCCTTCGAGCCGCCCTAGGAATCCCAAGAAGAGAGCACATCGCAGACGTCAGAAGACAATCTAATTGGCTATCCACAGCTGACAAAATTAAACTCAAAACAGCATCACTAACTTTCAAAAGTATTAATGACCTAGCCCCCAAATACCTAACAGAAAGATTCAAAAGGAGAACTTCTAGCAGACCTACCAGAGAAGCATACACCAACCAACTAGCCGTGCCCCCATTTAAACTGAGCACAGCCGGAGGCACCATCTTCCCTGTCAAAGCTGCCCAGCTATGGAACTCCCTCCCATCATCCTTAAAATCTGTCCAATCTTATCCACACTTCAGACTCAATTGCATTAAATGGCTCAAAGAAAATGACCTATAACCTACTAGACTAGGACTATTCACGTCTGACCCACCTGTTAATCCGCAGCCGAACGCATACCGCGTTCATCACCCGCTTAACCCACCTTGCTCCTGACACTCAATGCTTACTGTGTACACATCCCTGTGCACACTCACCTGTGCATGTAACCACGCATACTGTCATCACTTACTAATGATACACCATGTAACCTTCCTGAAATGTGTAACTGTAACACGTACATTGTCATCATTTGCTGCTAATGCACCTTGTAACCCTCCTGAAATGTGTAACTGTAACATGTAAGCTTAAAGTATTCTTGAACACGCGCCCGGATACCCTCGGGTCTGGCGCGCGCTACAAATAAATAAACAAACAAACAAACAAACCAAGTGTCCTGGTCCGTTGTGTGACGCCCGATTGGAATCCTTCACAATATTCAATTCATCAACCTCAAAGTAATGGTGCGCTGAGTCCACCCTGCCAGGATTTAACCCCTTAACTGCTGAGCTTTAATCAAGTCTATGCAAAAAGGACAAGTCAAGCCTGTGCATTGCAGGTTTAACACAGATGGGTTAGGTGGTTGTTTAGCGCCCCTCTGCCAGTGTTTGTTGTCCTTGCTGATTGTGGCTCAATAAGAAAAGAGGGAGGGGCTGTTGATGGCAGAACGGGAGAGGCATTTGTAAAACAAATGGTATTGTGAGTGCAGGATGGATGTACCTGAGTCCTGTGTGCCAATATGTTACTATGAGTCTTGCAGGATATGTTTAAGGGAGAGCCCGATATCTGGGAGGTTGTACTTACTTTCGTTAATGTTACTCACTGGTGTGGGGTTGTGAAGTAGGCTTAAAGAAGGAAGTTGGTCATAGCTTGATAATACTTATGTGGTAAACGCTAGGCCTCTTGCAGCTATGTAAGTCTCTTCCTATCAGGTGCCCCCCTGCCCCTTCAGAACTATCAAGGCCAACATCTCCTATCTTGCCCCCTCCTTGGCTGACCTCTGTAACCACTCCTTTGCCACTGGCTCTTTCCCACACTCCCTCAAGCACTCTCTTGTTCACCCTCTACTAAAAAAGCTGTCTGCATACCCTTCTTGCCCGGCCAACTATCGCCCTATGTCTATCACCCCTTTTTTGGGCAAACTCATGGAGAAGCTGGTCATCAACTTTCCTTCAGCTTCCTTCCTCGACCCCTCCCCCCGCCTTACCTCATACCTGACTGCCTGACTGCCATTCAGGTGTGGTGCTCTGCTAATGCCAGTAAAACAGAGATCCTTCTCAATGGGACACCTGCTCCCCGCCCCCCCCACTCTCTGGCCAACCCTCCCTGGGTTCTCTTCCCTCACCCTCTTGGGAGGCTAAAAACATTGGGGTCCTCTTTGACTCCTCTCTCTCCTTTTCTCCAACATCACAGACCTTGTCAAGAAGGCCAACCTTCAACTCCACCTCCTAAGAGGCATTCTACCTTTCCTCACCTCCCCCCAGAACTCAATGTCTGCAGAGCACTGTTCTATCTATGCTGGACAACTATAACAGCCTCTTCCTCAATCTGCCTCTTTCTTCCCTTCGCCCTCTCCAACTAATCCAGAACAAAACTTCAAGACCTATCCTTGGCCTCAAGCCAAGTGACTAATCTCCCCAGCCCTAACATTTCTCCACTGGCTCCGGTGACCGCAAGGATCAAATTCAAGACCCTCTGCATCATCCACAACACAGTCTGTGGCCTGGGACCTCTCTAGATCCAGCTTTCTCTCTCTAAATACCTCCCTGTTAGAGTTCTTCGGTCCTCTAGCTCAAACTCTCTGCAGGTTAGACGCTTCTCCAAGTAGAGAGTGGGAGGTAGATACCTTTCCTCGGCAGGAGCCTCCCTCTGGAATGGCCTCCCTGCCCACCTCAGTTTTGAGCTGGACCTCCTTAAGCTTCGGAAACTCCTCAAGACTTTCCTTTTTTCTTCCTCCTTCCTTTCTCGTCTCCCATGCTAATATCTCTCTGCTGCTGGGTCTGGTGGCTGCTTCCTTATGAGTCTTCATGGACCAGGCCTTCCTTGACCAGTCCCCCCTAGCATCCCTTCCAGCACTTGCCTCCGAGCACCTCCCCCCCCAGACCAGCCTGAATCTGGTCCACAGCTCCTCCGCACTTTTCCCTCTCTCACCTCCCCTGCACTTGGGCTTGTGGCTCCCCTTTGCAATTTTACCTTCACCACTCCCCCTACACTTGCCCCTGTGGTTCCCCTCAGCACTTAGGCCCCTGGGAACCCTCACTCCTGCACTTAACCACCTCCCCTCCACCTCTTGCCCCTCCGATGCCCTCCCCCTACTCCCACCCTCCCCTGCTCTTTTTTGTCTCTGCACTTGTGTGGTAAGACTGTCACAAGGCCTAGTAAGACCGTTACTGTTGGTTTGTTTTCCTATACCCCCTCCCTTCTCTGCCCCTTTTTGTCTTGTGGCATCTGGCAACACTTGTGTATAGGCGCCATGCAAATGGCCAATAAATAAATAAAATAAATCTGTGTAGATTTGCAAGGGTAGTGTGGGGTGGAAGGAGATATCAAGTGCAGTAGGATAGTTTTTGGGGTAGATAAAAAGAATGATGCACAGTGGGGCAGAGAGGTATACATTAGGTGCCCACCAGGAGTGAGGTACTATGTGCCTGCTGGCGAAATGGATCAGTAGTTTGTTGGGTTTGTTGGGTTTTGCACTGATAATAATTCAATGCAGTTTGGTGGTGTGAAGGTAGAAAAAAGTGGTTACATTTTGCTGTAGGTTTTTCAGTGGGGGTGAATATGGTTGCTCATAATTTATATATTTTAAACAGTGTCTTCCATGGAGGGAAGTCGAGATGTGTAGGTGTATGATTGGGTGGGATTCCGGTGATGGTCTTTTGATGAGGTTATTTGACAAGCCCGTTTTTTTATTGTGTTCTGAAAGAAAGGGTTCTTCTGCAAGGATGTGCATCGTTGCTGATTTGGTGTATTCGTAATGATGTGCAGTGCAAGCATTTCCTTCTGATGGATTACTAGCCCCTGCCATGATGAGCAATACATAGGGCCTTATTCCAAGTATGGCGGTCCAGAAACAAGGGTGCTGGTAAGCTTACCGGCACCTTTGTTACTGGATCGCCACACTACAAGTCTGCTTTCAAGGTCTGTTGCGCCCGACATTGTCAGACCTGCCAGGTGCAACAGCCCCTGCAGGCAGAATTTTCACAGAAGCACCGGCACCGTCTCTCCACTCCCATGGAGTCCTATGGAACTCCACGGGAATGGGAAGTTACCAAATCTGCTGCCTGACTTCCTGCGCCGCCGGGACTTGTAATGTCTCAGTGGCACTGGGAAGTCAGGCAGCAGATTCTGTGTTTCTGGGTTACCGCCGACCTCTGAATGAGGCCCACAGAGTTACAAAATGGATCCTATTTTTGTCTGTGAGTCAGTGAAGTGTTTAGAGTACTGGCATGGCGTGTGTTTATCTTTTGTCTCTCAAGAGTATTGTGGATGTTGTGTTATGGACTCTTTGTAGTACTTTCAGTTGATATTCAGGGTGTCAAAGGTAAAGGTTATTGGCGTAGTCAAGTCTTGACATTACCAGTTGGATAACTGCCATTGTGTGTGTGAAGGTCATATAGGGCAACATGCATCTTAACAGGAAGTGCGGGAAGAAACAGCTCCTTATTATGTCCATAATATGTGACTCTTGTGCAAGATCACTGTCCATTGTGATTCCAGAAGGCCTTATCATAGAAGTCAGTGGGCAAGTTACCCATGTGGGTTAGGAGGTTTTGCATTGAAGATCATCAGTTCTGTTTTGTGTTAGGGTGCAGAAGAAGGCCAATGACACAAAGGTGACATGTTTGGTGGTTTAAGACTTTTATTAAAGAAGAAAGCAAGAGAAAACCTGTATATCCCTTTTCCTAAGAGGGAATCGGGGTGGGGAGTTCCCTGCCTCAACTAAGGATAAGGTGTCTGTCAGGATGTCCTGTCCACTCAAAAAGCATCCACTGTCCTGTATCAAGAACATCATATTTCTGTCCCTTACACTAAAAACTAAAGAATAAGGCAGGTCGGTTCTGACCCAACGAGAATGACTCCCTTATACTGGGTTATGGTTCCTGGTTATTTGAAACAGTTCCCAAATCTTAGAACAGTCTTGTGTCTCACACATTGTCACGGGGAATGGCTCCCTTCCCCTGATTGCAAAGTTCCATATAATACTTTCTTGGTGGTTCAGAAGAATGTCTCCCTTCTCCTGGCCAATAGCATGGGGGAATGGCTCTCTTCCCCTGATAGCAAAGTTTCATACAATACTTTTTTGGTGGTCCAGGAGAATGTCTCCCAGCCTGACTAATTACCTGGGGGAATGTCTCCCTTCTGCAGGCCTCATGGACCTTCCCCTCGGTCTGGGTTTTCCAAGAGAATGACTCCTTTCTCCTGTTATTCTATTATCAGCTCCTTACAACCAGGGGGAATGACTCCCTTCCCCTGGTCTTCCATCTCCTTAGGCTTTACACCTGCAACATCTACTCTGAGTGTTAGGAGTGTTTGTGACCCTGGCTTCTCTTCTTCTTTGACCTAGACCACTTGTTTCACTTCCCTGCCAAGTACTGTCACGAGGATGATGACTTCTATCACTCTCTTGCTTTTGGTCCCAGACCCTGGTTTCTCTTCTTCTTTGAAGTGAACCACTTGGTTCACTTCCCTGCCAAGTACTGCCAAATGGAAGATGACTCATATCATTCTCTTGATTTGGGTCCAAGACACTGCTTTCTCTTCTTCTGTGAACTGGCTCACTTGGTTCACTTCCCTGCCAAGTACTGCCACGAGGAAGATGACTTGTATCTCGTTTAGTGGGTTAATCCCACCACTGTTGTGAAGGACTCGCCCGCTCAAGTACTCTTTATGGCTGTCTCTTGAATTAATCCTTTGGACTTCAAAGGCTGTTCCTCAAATAAATTACTTGGACTTTTTACTCTTATTTGCTATCCTTTGGCACAGTGAAACTGGGACTTGCACGTGTTGTATTTGTACTCTTTATGGTACTTAGGGTCCTCCACCCTTCCCTGGTGATCAACAGGCTATGTTCCACCACTGCAATGAGGAGAAGATTTGTAGGCGTTCTGCCCCTGATGGGCCACCCAAGCTTTACAGTTGCAAAGGGGCCAAGGTATATCTGCATGCACCCTATTTGTAAGCCAGCCTGCATCCCCTCTGGTTCACCCTGTGCCACCCTTTACCTTTTTGAGGGCTTTGGCACGTCGCCGGGTCTTCCTGGGATGGCAGGCATTCCGCTTGGCTACTCCTGTGCCTTGCTTTCCCTGCAACAGCGTTCCCAGCTGCCTTCTGCATTCCTTCTTTTTCTTGACAAAGAAAGGGGGTTTTTCCAGTCTTGCTGCGCCGACACCAAAAGATACTACAAACTGCTACAATTGCAGGTTTATTGTGGTTTGAAAACAGCCTGACACGTGTTTCGAGTGATTCTTGCTCTTCATCTGAGGCTTAAAGTTGTTTAGACGAAACCTTGGCTTGCAAGTGTTATTTCTTATTAATTCTATAGCTTCGCTGTTGCGGAAATCTCTTCAGTGAAGAATTTGGACTGCACAATTTCAATGAAGGAACATCCAGTTGGTTCTGCTGTGTGAGCAGGGGTTCAGGCACTGGGTCCTCCTGGTCCGAACTGCAATTTTCTTTGTCTGCCCTTCACTACTTTCACTAATATGACATCAGGCTGAGCAGCTAGGGTGGGGCAGAGCAGCTGGGCTAATTGGTGGTCAGCCTGCTGAGTTTGTCGTTGCTTGGTTTCCTGGTCTGTACGGATGAGTTTGATGAATCAAGTATGAAATATATGCTGTAAACTCCTGTAATCTTATACGTGTAAATTGTAGGCTCCAAAATTCAAAGTTCTCCAATCCATGGGCTAGATCCCAGATACTAGTCATCTATTTGCTCCTTTCTCTTGACACTGCTCTACACCAAACTGCTCCTGAAGGACTCCTGATCATCAGACCGGGTGGACTACCAGCATCATTGGAGTTCTTGCCCTCCCGATCAACGATGCAGGATTTAATCTCCTGTGTTCAGTGTACAGCACACCTGCTGTCCTCTCTGGCTGCCCGTGACACAATGTTTATTCCATTGTTGTGTTTGTACAATGTTGGAAGCAGTCTCTGTGCCCATTGTATAAGTCCTTCATCTCTTTCACATATTTTATCTTTAGTGTTCCACAGGGCCAACTCGTCCCAGTACCTGGATCACTTAGGTTCCTGTTGTTCTTCTTCATTCCAGAACCATAGTGCATAGGTCTACTGTCTACAAAGAAGTTATCAGAGGAAGCAGAGGCTAGATTATGTTGCGTTGTGATGTTCTCATAAGGGCTGTACCCCAGATGGTTGTCCTTATCCCTGGAGTGTGAGTCCCTCCTGAATTATAGCACCCCGAGGGGGACTATCGGTTAGTGGCCTCACCTCCCTGGCCTCATGGGAAGGGTCTCCGCCTCAGGGAGAAGTGGCACCATCTAGTGATTCATTACATTTGACTGTGTTGAATGTATGTCTGTTAGATTTCCTCCATTAGTCAACATAAGCAAGTCGTGTGTTGAGCTCCTTTGTTGGGTCTTTGGAGAGTTTGTAGATAAAGTGCAAGCTCTTTGCATAGTTGAACCATGTGAAGGTCATTTTTCTTATTATATAAGGAGAGAGGTAATGTTTATGTTGAGGAGCAAAGGAGAGAATCTGGAACTATCGGATACTCCACCTATCAGGTTGGGAGGATATGATCTGGAAGCTCCCATTGGTGGTGTTCCTTTTCTCTCTTACAGAAAAGATGCATTCTACCACAGGGTGATTCAGTTTACCCCAATGTTCTCTATTCTTTTCAAATAGGATTTCATGACTGATAGAGTTAAATGAGGCATAAATCTCTAGAAGTTTGAGTGCACTGTTGAATTGTTAATGGTGTTGTTCCTAAGTATATCCCAAATAGAGACAATTTTGTTGATTGTCCAAAATCTGTTTTGTGATTCATGGATGAGGTTATTGATTTGATCTCAATTTATTCCTGAAGCTGTTAGCAGGTGAATTTCTCAATAATGTTGCCAATGAAAGGTGTCTGAGTTTAGTTAGTAAGTAGCATGGCCATTTATATCGGCAGTGTTTTTTTTAAAGGATATGTTTATTGAATACTGTTTGGAGGCAAGCAGGACAGTCCTCTATTCAATGGAAGCATTAAGAAGTGGTAGAAAGACAGCTGCTAATCCCAGCTTCTTAGTAGTAGTTTTTGGATGCTGGGCTTGACTATAGAAGGCATGCCCTGGCAGGTGAAAGGGTGGGAAGTATTTAATGATGCCATAGAAGAACCTGTAGGCATCTATTCCCTTGTTGGGTAAGGGACTGTTTTACTTTCCTAGCCAGTTGTTCTTGGGTTTGCTGATCATTGTTGGTGAAGTATGCTGCAATCAAATCACAGAGTGCTTGTGTAGACTTTGGAGTTGTATTACGGGATCCAGGGTTCTTCAAATCTTGGATGATTTTGAATATTTCCTTCTCTTGTCTGCCGGGAGGTTGCTTTTGCTCCAGATTGCTGTCAAAATTCTTCTGTTTTTCTATTTAACTCAATTCGGTTTGAGAGTAATGCAGTTAGAGATTTTTTTATTTTATTTAGTGATGTTTTACATTACTTTCTGGGTGCTGTGATGTGCAGGGTGGTGTTTATCCAGTTGGAATGTTGTTGAGTTTGCCACCCAGTTCTGAGTTTTGGTTCTGGTCTGAGTTTTCCTTGTGATGTGGGTTTTGGATCCCTCAAGTTATTCCAGTTGGGGGTCTTTTTGAATCTTTTTCAGTAGCCTGGTTAATATTAGGGGTCATTTGGAATTGTGTGAGTGCTGCTGCATTGGTGGAGATGGTGATTGGGATAGACAGTAGCATCCACAAGGTAAACAGATTCAGACTTAGGAGGAGATAGTGGTGATGTTTTCCTTGCAGATAACACAATCCAAGTTGAGTGCAATATCATGGGTAGGTCCTTTAACCAACTGTTTTAGGTCAAGTGTGCTGAAGTTTGTGGAGAAGGATTGTGTTGCTGCACTGTCCTCCTTCTCAAGCCAGATGTTGAAGTGCCTCAATATGATAAGATATTGGTGGTTTATGGACGTATTAGCAACCATGTCAGCCACGTTCTCTGCTAGGGAAGGGTTGTAGGAAAGGGAGCTCTTTATAAGATGAAAGGTTAATGTTGGCATGTGTGAGATCGAGCAGATTAAGAAGAAAGGCTCATAGTCCATGATATCATTGAAGAGTTGAGTTGTAGTTTTGAAGACGTGTCTGTGAACAATTGAGATTCCTCCTTCTCTAGCGATACTATTGGCAAACCAAATTGTGTGACCTGCAGGAATGGTGTCATGCATGACTGCTGGGTGCTAATCTCGATGAGCTATCTTCCCAGCCCTACTGTCTCTTTACGATTGAACACACCATCAAATCAGGACCTGTGCTAAAAGGCAACCCTTTAATCCTCTAAATAATGCTAACTATAGAACATTTGTTGCAAATTCGCTTTATTGTCATTCTTGTGAAGAAAGCGGTGCAATCTCAACTCGAAACCTAATGGCAACATATGGAATGAATTCCTCGTTTGGCAACCAAGATGGCTGTAATTTCAGTCTTGGATATTTTTCATTTGTGGCTGATATCAATGGTAACCAAGTACTGATTGTATTACCTCTATCAGCAGGCCTTCAATAACATTCACCAGCTTTGCCTTCTCACCAGATTGAACAGCATGACATTCAGCATTGTGCCCTTAGCAGAATTAAATCCATTCTAGTAAATAGAATATAAACAGTGGCTCTTGCAACATTCCAATCTAGCCCTAGATCTACCCCAATCAGCAAGTGTCAGTATTGTTGCCACGCTTGCTTTTTTTTTTTATATGACCCATTAAGCTAAAATGATGTACATGTTTGGGATGTCTTCCTACACATATGCCAATGATACACATATCTCCAGACCTCAATACTGGGATCTACAATGAGTCGGCCGGCCCTTAGAACGAAGGCATGCCTTCTTGGAATGTCCATATGGATTTGGGAAAATAAAGTGAAACTTTAGCCAATCAGAACCTACGTCTCTCTAGCTGAACGTCATTGTTCGAAATGGACTCAGTATGTTGGCTAATGTGGGTTGGACGTCACTGAAGCATGCAGGTGACAATTACAATTCTGAGATTTAGAATGCAGGCACCTTTACCTCTTCTTTTCCTATCTTAACCAGCTAACAATAGTGAAGGCACTCTTCTCACCAATTCATTATTGTAATGGTGCTCACTTCACCAGAACCCAACACCTTCACCAGAAAGCAGTGCATTCACAATGCAGATTCTCGCCTATTGCTAAACCTGTGCTGCCACACATTTGCTGCTTGGTTAAAACATGCCCCTTGGCTGCCAGTTTCCGCAGGGGTTGCTTTCAAGATTCATTGTTTGACAGACGGGGCCCTGCCCTCTAGAAGATCATCCTTCTTCTCAGAAAAAGTGTAGCAGCACTCCCCCGGTATAATACTATGCTTGACATCATAATTTCATGCATCCCCTGCAATCAGCAACTTGAGATGAGACACAGGATCATCCCCAACCTGCCTCCCCTCAGCAATGGAGCAAGTTGTTGCCTCATATTTAGATCACAGGTTTGCTTCTGTTTTATAACACAGTTGCAATATGTCAATTTCCATATTAACATCCTCCTATACTGCACAAAATCTCCTAATCAATGCCAAGATGCAATGATTAGGAGATACCTGGGCTTTGTAAACATTTATAGACAAGGACAGACAATATAACAAAAATAAGTCCATACTACAGCAAGTCCAAAGCTTTTATTAAGGGGAGGATAGCTCAGGGGCAACGTGCTTGCCTTGGAAGCAAGACAACAAGGAGCACTACAGGTTCGATCCCTGGGTCCATGCTTAGAAACATCTGGGTATTAAGCACGTTATAAATAACCTATCATATCCTGTTATAGCTACAAGTTGGATGTGCAGAAAACCAAACGGCATTTTCCGAAAATCAAATAATATATATGTCGGGATGGTTCTCCTTAGTATCAACTGGACCTCTCTATCTCTGAGAGGTCCACCTGGCCCCACTGGGGTAATTCAGCCTTCCTAGCCCCTTGGCTAATTCCATTGTTTATTCTTCTCCAGGACATTTGAGTCCCCAAATGGGTTTCCTCACCTCCTTTGTCTGGACTGCTTGACAGTCCGACTGGGCAGTTCTTCGAAGAAAGTATTTTTAAATGTAAACAAAGTCAATATTAATTTAATGTGTGCATCTGTGCTGACATATACATTCAAATAAAATGATTACATTTTCATAAAATACATTGCATAATTGAATACGTGTTTTTCAGACCACTGAGACCCGCAACTTGTAAAGCCTTGAAACTTTCATACTAAAAGTCTGTAACATTATATAAATGTTTTTGTCAACTGTTACAATGTACAGAAAGTCTATTCGTTTAGACTTTTGAGAAACCAGACTTAGCGAATGCGAAGACAACTTTAGAAACTACATGTTCTTCAATAGTCACAGCTAGTGACATAATGTTTAAAGCAAACACATTGAGAACATGCTATTATCATACGGATAATAGGGTGGATTCAGGCCCTTCTGCCTATTTTGCAATATGTATTGGTGATTATGTTCTCACAAAGGACGTTTTCTTCATTAGAACGATACAAATGGAATACCAGATATAGGAATATCGCTGCAAACATATCATTATGGGCCTATTGTAGAAATGGCTATAGTGATGAAAAGCTGTGCTTCTGGGCTGAATATCTAACGAGCAATGTCAAGGAAATTGGGCAAAAAGTACGAATTGCTTGATGAAGTGATGAAGTGATTCCTGTAAATTATACTGGTTATAAATGATGTGAAATATATATATATATTTTTTTTTTTTTAAAGTCTGCACTGAAGGTTAGTTTTAATTGACCAAAGTCACTGTTGGCCTTTTATGAAGGTTGTATTTTTAATGTATTGAATTGTGTAATGCCGAGCACAATACATGATGGAGTGGTCATTTACTTTCTTTTTTCCATAGCTGTGGCCATGTTAGCTTCCCTTAAGTTCTAATTTCACAGAAGCATTTTCTAACGGGAAGTTAATAATGTATCACAATATTTGCTACGTATGGCTTAACACAAATGTACGACGTGTTATTTGTACCGTGTAGAATAAAGATAGCATTCGTAAGATGAGCGTGACCTGGTGCTCATGGAGTGAAGAGGCACTGGCCCTGAGCTCCAGCCGTGATCCTGCTACTTGATCCTACATCGGTGGCCAAACGCTATATTAAGCATTGCAAAGAACACTCAGCGAAAGATAAAGTGCTTCCACCACCTTCTGCAACAAATCTGAACATAATCGGACCTGAGGAAGCTCAGCGGGACCTTCGGCAGTGACCCATCCCCACCGGATCGCACAAAATGGCAGGTGCGACCGAGCGCCTGCGGAGATAAGGGGGGAAGGGCCGAGCGCTCCCCCGCTATCTTGCTGAGCGAGTGCTGCGGAGCCCCTGATCAGTGCTCACCAGGACTAAGAGGACGGAGGAACAGGCGACACCGGAGAGGGTGCAGATGGGTGCTCCTACATGGAGGAGGCACCGTGAACAGCTCCGGTTGCCTGGGACTATGAGCGGACTGCAGCACGAGTCGCGCTTGAGACACAGGGAGGCACAGAGACTGGGGCTTCAGCGCTGGAGTGCGAACAAGACCCCTGCAGCCTGCTGAGTGACTTGGAGACGACCAGAAGTGGTTTTGGGAAACCTCTCCAACGCAACCCGAAATACACGAGATTGGAGGTACAAGCAGAGCGGAAACCCCAACGGCCGAGACAAAGCAAGCTAACGGCGCCACAACGACCCAGCACAATGGAAGAACATAAAGCGGAATCAAGGGCACCAAACGACAAAACAACAAGGTTTAAGGTGAGCTGCAAATTGCATGTAAACCTCTCATTAGGAACAGACATATCTGAGGATCACTGATTTGCGCGTATCAAGGGCAGAGGCAAGTCAATGGAAGGAGTGTAGTAACCTAACAAACACGGAGCGAACTAGTGGCTATCTAGGGGCCTGCCCATAAGTAAACCCCGACATAGTAAACACGAAAACGTCACACCAATCCCGCATGCTACATAACCCTTGAGCCTAGCACACATGGAACTCTGAAAATAAAACCGAGCATGCAGTAACTGCTAACACTGGACAGGATAGCACACTGCAGGACACAACGACCCTCAGTACTAGGAAGTGGGTGACTAATTGGGCTTGCAGATTGGCCTGACACGGACACGAGCAGCAAGGTCAGCCTGCGGGGCACACTGAGAGATACTGAATGGAACATAGTGGCTCCCACGAAGTGCAGCACACTAGCAAAAGCGGGCTGCTAAGACCTTAAACCACATTTGTCGATACCAGGCCGGAATGTCCCGGTAAGTCCCCACTCCACCTGAAAGCTGTACAGGTAGCCGTCCACGAGATATAGTACATGAGAAAGACACAGGGCCTCATTACGACTTTGGAGGTAGCCATGGCACAATTTGCGCCATGACTGCCTCCAAAATCGTGTCCGGGTCTGACCTGGTGGAGTGGAGACTTACCGGGACATTCCGGCCTTGACGACCCGGTAAATCCCCATTCCAAATGCTATTCCCCATTCCCATTTGAGAACACTGCAGACCTGAAACTCAAAGTCGTTGAGCTGGAAAAAAGAATCACCGCGCTGCTAAGCGAGGTCCGAAGATGCGGAAGGGCGTGCCCGACGCAGTCACATCAGGATACTGGCAGTGCCTGAAGGGATTGAAGGCCAGAACCCGACAGGATATGTAGAGTCCTTATTGCAACAAGAAATTGGCACAGGCAGGCTGTCGCAAGACTTTGCCGTGGAAAGGGCCCACCAAGCCCTCCAAAAACAACCTCCTCTGTGCTCATACCCTCACCCGATGATCGCAAAGATCCTTAATTTCCAAGACAGGGAGATTATCCTCAAGTACTTCAGAGAAGGTGGAATAATAGAGCGAGATAACTCCAAAATAAACATTTATCCTGATTACACCCCAGCAGTACAAAAGGCGAGAAATTCCTTTGTACCAATTAAGGCCAGGCTCAGGCAACTAAACTTGAGATACATGTTACTTTACCCGTCAAGACTAAAGGTAATACACAAGAGACAAGCAGTTTTTTTGGAGACACCAGCTGCCTCCACCATGGGGATGGAGCGTAATAGCCTAGCGGATGGAGCTGAAGTGACCACCTGAGAGAACTCAACGCAGACATGGAAAAGGGAGCGCAGTGCCATAACTGCGCTTGGCCACCAAAGAAGGTGTGGCACTCGGATAGCGGAAGACCATTTAAACACTATAATGCACTTGAACGGCTGGGGCCCGGGCTGGGTCTCCCCAGCTGATCACACAGCCCGAACCCATGGAATGATAAGTGCAGGCCTGTTGCCAGCACGAGAACACTTGCGCTCGAAACCCGCAATGGGAATTGACAGTGCGAGGGCGCCTGAGCGCTGAGTAGCAATGCAGCTGCTGGGCATAAATGTTTGGTTTATGTTCAAGGTTTAGGCAGCACAATGAGGGGGCACCTGAACTTGGCAGTTGTAATGCAGTTGCTGGGCGTGATTGTTTGGTTAGTGTTATTTGTTGTTATTCTTTATTGATCCAATGTCTTCAAGATTAAAAAATGGCGGTTGGGGAAGGTCCACGATCAAAATACACAATTGAAAAGGTGTGCGATAGGGCGGCGACAGGAGAATCTCCATTGCGACTGCTTGGGGCAAATGAAGGGGGCAGGTTGGGACTCCCGAGTGTGACTGTGGCTGAATTGGGCAACGCAACTTAAAATATTGACATGGAATGTGCATGGGATGGGCACTTTCTTATGCAGTAACAGAATCAAATCTTATCTACATAGGAAAAGGGTGGACATAGAACTGCTCCAGGAAATCCACCTCACGGCAGATCCCATGGTTAAAATGAAAGAATGCTGGGGCTGCCAGGGATATGGAGCCACTTACTCCAAATATGCAAGGGGTTGTTCACTTGGGTTAACCCTGGGGTGCCCTTTAGAGTATTGGGTACTGAGACAGACACTGAAGGTAGATACCAGGTACTGTGGGGCACCATTGAACAAACCGAGATTTGTATAGTGAACTCATACTTCCCCAACCATGGTATTCCAGCACATCTCAACATGCTCTATACGAAAATTACTCAACATCGAGAGGGCTTGTATATTTGGGGCGGAGATTTCAATTGCATAAAAGATCTGGACCTAAACAGATCTGAACCACCTAAAAACCAGGCAGAGGCGGCCCCGCTGGCACTGAACGCCATGCTGGAACAAATAGGTCTGGTGGATGCCTGGAGAGAATGTCACCCCGCAGTTAGGGCTTACTCGCACTACTCCTCGACACATAGCCTATATACAAGAATTGATTATTTCTTTATTGACAAAAGGCACTAGGCACAAGTGGAATCAATATAATAACTGGGAAGATCAATTTCTGATCATTCATCCCCCTACTCATGCACTGGGCAGTGTCAGGGCCCAGGCCACCCATACCACTATGGAGAATGCCCACAGAATCGTTTACTGATCAGGCATTTAAAGGAGAACTTGGGGACAAACTAGAGGAGAACATAACGATTAATCGAGGCAGCATAGATCACTGGAGCACAATGTGGGATGCCCTGAAAGTAGTTATACCGGGAGAAATTATTGCAGGTGCAGGAGTCATTAAGAACATGTTGAAGGGAGAACTGAAGAAGCGGGAAGAGGAGATAAAACAGATAGAAACTGCTAACCTGGGAACCAAGGCGGAAGAAGTAAAGCTAGCGGAGGCTAGGACCGATTGTCAGGTGGCATGGGGGCGACTGTCTAAGTTTGATTACACAACCAGAACCACCACAATGCATAGGGAAGGGGATAAACCCAGCAGGCTGTTAGCATGGCTGTGCAGGCGGGAACACCCGAGGCACCCAACGACCATGCTCAAAGGGCAGAACGGGATACTGCATAAGACTCAAAAATAAATAAATTACACTTTTGCAGCCTTATACACTAAATTGTATGCACTCGACACCTCAGTGCCATTGGAGGATATTCGCGACACGTTAGAAGAAATAGAAATCCCTACTTTGGGTAAGTCACAAAGGGAGGCTTTAGATGAGGTAATCACTCCGGAAGATGTAGCAGAAGCAATCATAACCAGACCATTGGATTTAAAACCACAAATTGCATTGCAATTCCCAGAACTGCTGTTGGGAAGTGTAGTCTTTCCATAACTGAAAGTACAATACTAGCGTTTTCCGAGCCCCACACGTCTCTTTCAGCCCCAAATCTTAATCCTGACATAAACTTTTCTTTTCTAAAACATATCCTCATAAATTAGATATCCATTCAGTGATTCGGGAACCCAGACAACCAATGCCATGAAGGGCTATGGCCTTAATCTCACTATGGGTTATTATCCTTGGGTTAGCAGAGAAGCACGTTTTATGACAAAAGGATGATTGAAAGGATGATGGACCTCAGTCGATCACAGGGTTATGGGTCTGTAGCCATGCAATAACGAAAACCACTGTAAAATAATGAGCCACTATGAGATGAAATGCCACAAGTTCCTGGTGTTCCTGAGGTTCAGCCGATGGGAGGTTCGCTGTCTGCCTATGCATGGGACCTGAGATTAGGGCTGAACCATCCAGGACTCTTGCTATTTTTGAAACGTGCCACATATTCCAGTAACCGTTCTTCCCTTAACTAAGACTGCAAAACTGAAACTCACTAGTTTGGACTTTATAACGTGTGTCAAAAACCATATTCTTCACCAAAAGCAAGTAGTTAACGTCAGCTAAAATGGGATTCATTGCCTCCAGTAGAGCATTTAACCATGAGGACGTGGTGCCCCCCATGTGGGACCACATAAACGTTGCATTAGTGGTGGACCAGAAAAGACTGTCGATTTGCATGAGAAATGTATATTTGCACTGATTAAATAACATCCTAAAATTATTAGGACCCGCATGAAATCTCTCTGGGGTGGCCTATGGAGAAGGTACAGGCATTATTGTGGGGGAATCAGTAGCATAACTGGGCACGCTCCAGTCCTTGTATTTCCAGGACGGAAACCCTGAGGTGGAGCGTAGGCCCTGCTGGGTCATCAAATACAACACAAAGAGGAAGAGCATGCTGACCACACTGAACGGCATCCACTCTGATTCAGGGAAGCATATCCACACAAACAGAGGGAACTGAATGTACTAGGGGTGCCAATGAATCAGCGGTGGCCTCCATCCTGTCATCTCAGTGGGAAGAGGCTTCTCAATTTGCTGTAAATGTAATGCAATCAGTCAAACTTCTATATCTTACACAGTAAACATGATCTTTCCTTCAATGGTGCAACCCCAATGTGCAGATAAACTAAGCAGACAAACGAATGCTTTGATGCGTAAGAATATAAAAGAATGACAAGAACTAGTTAAAAAAAGCAGAGTAAAAGTAACAGAGATAACATAGCTTACCAATACTTCCTTCCCTCTTATAACCTTGAGCACTTGTACTTCAAGCACAAACTGGATGATGACTGCGAGAGACCAGACTGGAAAAGCATGGAGTAGGGTAGAACAATCCAAGCAGCACATGGGACAAACTACAAGTCTATGAAGAAAACATTGGGGGTCATTACGAGTAAGGTGGTTAGGTGGTTACGGCGCCAGTAAAGGTGCCAGAGCCGTCAACCCCTTACCGGCTGATTACGAGTTCTGCTCGCGGGACCTGCTAAGGCTGCCTGGTAAAGCCCAGACCAGGGTGCTAACAAGGGGCCCGTTATTAAAGCGCTAAAGCGGCATGGCCACCTCCAAACTTGTAATGACCCCCAGTATCTCCAATGACAATTCAGAACTAAAGTCCAATCCACAAGTCCAAACAAATCCACGTGTCCATGAAGAGAAATAGGGTCAGCTGTAGAAGCAGCCCAAACCATGCAACAAGCCAAGCGTAATCCCAGAACAATCATCAAGGTTAGACAGTTCTTGAACAAAGTGAAGTCCAAAACAACGATACCTGGTTAGGGTATGCAAAAGGGGGATCATTAACAAGAAGGGTAAGGACAGGAGGGAGCATCACGAAGGAAGGCAGATGCAGCTGAGTACACACCTGCTTAGTATCTCAGAGAATGAGCCAACAGCAGTCAGACAATCAGGCTAACAGGAAATACCATCAGCCAACAACAGGACCCGTTAGGCAGTGTTCAGCATCCATGAATGCTGACTTTACTCCTGCCGTTCACGGAACAAGCAAGCATTGCGTAATGATGCACAACTACTATGCCTGCTGGGAGTTATAGAACACACGCATCTGTGCGAAGCTAAAGAATAAGCTGGGAACACTGCAAATAATGGTGTTTCGGGATCTAGTGCCTGGATTCATGACATGAGCAAAGTAAGGGAGTCATGCTAAGCCGAGCGCTTGCTTTGACATCTGTTCAGAACCTGCTAAGGCAGGTTCGAATCCAGGCGGGGCCAAACTCAGCCTTTCATCCTTCCGAGGTCGATAAATGAGCACCCCCCACCCTGGGTAATATTAAGCAGCGCTCAGATACCTGAGGGTTCGTAGTGCTATATAAATGCCAAATTATTATTATTATGCTGACTAAGAGGGTTAGTCTGTGCAGAGTTTAACAAGTGGTGTATGAGTTTGTGTTATTTCTTTGTTGTGTTTTTTCTTAGATAAATATTGGGCAAAGTGTAGGACAGAGGTACATAGAAACAGATTTGTAAAGAGGGTAGAAGTTCAAATCATGAAGAGGATAACCTGATGAATTTAAGAAGAATTACAGATGTAAAATAGATTCTGGCGGAGGACCTGTTAAAGTGAATCCAAGACTATGTTTTCACTGAAATTACAAATTCAATAGATGTGGCTTCAGCTAATCTCAAGATCATGGGAAGGTCATATGGAGGCACTACATACATGGTGGGGTAGTAGCTCTGAGGTCCCTCTGTAACGAGAGAGAACATTGAGTATGTTTCTGGTGCAAGGAGCAATAGCTACATTGATGATTATCTTAGTCAGACAGTAACAGCGCCTGTAGTAAAGCAACCAGCAGCTAAGATTTAAGCCCAAAGGTGTAAGTGGTGTGGTGCCTTGCATGCATGTGAGCTAGGTGCTGCTCTGAGAATGATGAATGGAATGTACAATGTGGTTAGCTGGAGGTTCTCTGAGTGACAGTTGCTCGGGACTTCTGCATGGAACTGTGTGCTGGAAAAATGTGTTCTCCCAGTGTTCTGATCTGATCTTAACTGTAACTGAAGAAATAAAGTACATACCTTTCTGTTTGTACTTACTGTCTCCCGCATGGTTCCTGAAGAAATAAAGTACATACCTTTCTGTTTGTACTTACTGTCTCCCGCGTGGTTCCTGTGTTGTGTCCCCATGCTGAAAATGACAAGTGGTTCTTCACATTTCGAAGTTGCTTTATCTAGGGCTGACCCCCAATTTGTAAATGAGAACCTGAGTGAATAATGTTGTACCACAAATGCTGTTTAGGTCAGCATCCAAATTATACTTCTATTTGAAAAGGTTATGTCTTTAGTTAAATGTCACGCCACAGTCAAAGGTGGCTTACATTAGTGTGGGAGTAATCGAGCCCCCACAATATAATGTCAAAGAGTAAGTAGCAGGGGACATGGACATTTTAGTACATTGCAATGCAATAAAGAAAAATGGCAAAGTGTCCCCTCCTAAACTTCCAGGCAGCAACTTGAACCCACCCACGACACCTAGACTTTTTTATGAAAGCCACATCCTAATGAGAAATAAACGTTTTCAAAGTTAGTGGGCTCAACTGGCATTGGCCGGTCTTGTCAAGAAGCCTTTGATCTCCTCTAAAGAGAAACCTTCTAAGTCTGTATTCCTTTTATTTGTTAATCCGTCATCGTTCCTATTTGCACTTAGTATACATAATCATGCGACTAGAGCCATCTTGAATCATCAATACTCGGCGGTAACCATTGGGTTGCTGCCAACCTCCTCCCATTCTAAAAAGTCTGTAGATTTCTATTGGTCCACAAACTGCATATAATCCTCCATAGTTTTGTGAGTCCAAGCCCTGCACTATTTCCCAGCACCAGCGTCCTACTGCTGAGTAAGCACTTTAGTGGTCCAGCAGTCTAGTGAAATGTACGAAAGCTCTAGTATCTGGTCTCTTTTAAATGTACCACAACTCATAAAGGAAGCAGTTCTCCAACAATGGGTCTTACATGGATTCACATGCTTATGAATATTCCCCGGGGTCAGGCTGGGAATCCTCAGTAATATGAAAGCAGTTTCACTTTAAATCTAAAACTGCTTGTCACATCTATAGCCTATTGCTGTCACATTGGGTCATACTGCCCCAGCCAATGACATTCATCCTCCTAAGATTCACCCTTGGTGGCCATCTTCTGATTTTTACCAAAGTTTTTCATGTTGGGAGTCTTTGGGCCTCATTACACGGTAGGCGGTAAACCATGGTGCTATTAGCACCATGGTTCATGCCGGTAATTTACCGGTACCGCCTTGGAGGAAAGGGGAATTACCGCCGCATTCCAAGGTTGGCGGGGCGGTAATTCCCCCTTCCACCATTGCCCTTCCCCATTCCCATTTTTGCCCTATAGGGCTCATATGGAAATGGGGAAGGCGCTAATTACGGTACTGCAAATTGCGGTACCGTAATTAGCTCCTCTGGTCCCTTTGCGGGTTGGTTTTCAACGCCTGCAAACAGCAGGCGTTAAATTCCCCAACCCGCAAAGGGACCTCGTAGTAAGGCGGTAAGGATTTACCGGTACCAGTAAAATACTGGTACCGGTAAACCCTTACCGCCTACCGTGTAATGAGGCCCTTTTTGTTTCGCTCCTCGAAATATCAATAACATGTTTGCCTATTTTTGGGAGAAGTCATCCCAATTTCTGCTTGTTGGCGGATGAGATCATTCCATCGTCAGATCTCGGGCCGTGGACGGCCACAGGCCTATGCTTGGGCCTTCTTCACACAATGGTGCATGTCACGACAAAAAGCCTCTTCAAGGTCTGTAGAAATTGCTGCCTGACAAGCATCTTTATTGAAGATTGCCCCCTCAAGTGCATCTACTACTTTATCCCGACCACGATGCGGACGAGTGATCAATATGCCAGTCCGTCTCCTCCAAGACTCGGAAGGAACACCATAGAAGGTTAGTGGTGTGGATTGAGGAAGGGAAGGCCTCTGTCTCAGCATCCATGTGCAGTCAGGCCTCTTCCGGGGCTGGCAGACCTAAAGAGTGTGCTCCCTCTGACAAGAAGAGGTTGAGATCCTTTGAGGACACATCCCTGGGCAAGATACCAAAAAAGGCTAAGCCATCTCACGTTTTGATGACTTCTTCATCAACAATCACAGTGGCTGTGCAGCCCAGGTCTGAGAGACACTATAGTCATCACCCCCCCCATCGACGGGTAGTCTACCGTTGAGCGGCCAGGTTCCATCTGCGGAGAAATCGCGGACAGCATCTGCCAAGCATAAAACCTCATCAACACGGATCTCGTCAAGGGGCCTGTTAGTGGCTCAACCATCAACAACCTCGTCGTCGCCACAGATCTTATTGCGGGACCTGTCGATGACCCCATCTACCAAGGCTGTACCCCGTTGATGACTACCCCATATTAGCAGTAATGATAGCTTCATTGTATGCGTGTTCTGTGTGGCCCTCATGATAATTAATACCTATGGGTCCCAACTGCTTTTTTAGGAAGAAATACCTTTGGTTTCAACCCTCTGTACGCACACCAAAATTAGATGCAGGTGGGGACGTCGCCCATTTCCCCTTGCTTTGGAGCCCTCCTCCATCAGGTGGAGCCCTGATGAATATGTTGCTGATTGAAGAACAGGGACACAGAGCTTATCTCCACCTGTTTTTACTGATCCATGCCATTCAATGTAGCATGGCGAGGAAAATGGGACTTTAAAGTATGGCATGAAAAAGGAGGTATAGATGTGGTCATGGGCTTAAATTGCTCACCTAAATTTCTGTTCAAATCATTAGCGAAATGGGTTTAGGCACTTAATAAAAAATGGCAGATTATGATAATATATCTTTATATCCAGAGTAAATATGCCAAAATAAACTGTACGGTGAACTGATTAGTATTGCCAGACTTACTATGCCCCACTGCCTCTTTATAACATTCTGATTTTGTAATCGGTTCTCAACTAGACCCCACCTAGAAAAGTGGTCACGGCAGGGCATCTAATATTTGCCTCACCCAATGTTATCTGTAAAATATACATGCAACTTCATGCATTGAGTACTGTGCTAGATCAAATCAATTCAAAAATCGAATTAATACATGTGACCAATGGCCAATTCACCATTGCAACCAGTACTGTAAAGATCTATCAACTTTTCTTATTATATTTAAAAATCAAAGCAGTGATTGAATTCACATGATCTTGTCGTCAGAAAACAGATGTTTGATTTGCCATCCATTTTACATATGTATCCTCTCCTATAAGTCTCTACATAGGATGAGTACAGTTTGATTAGAATCTCTGTGCAGGGTGCTTTACTCAACAAAAACCATGTTAGAAAGTGGAGATTACACAGGATCATAGTACGATTGCAACAAATAAGTACGGGGGAAATGGACAAAGGACGTCACAGATAAACAGCTGTTCCAGCCATACTTATTGGGTAGGTGTACAACCCACCTGTGACCCATTTGTAATATTTCTAGCCAGGACAATTCACATGGTGGTAAAGTCATACAAACATTCGGAAGCTCTAATATGTTACATGGATGAAAACAATCATATAATTTACCCTGTCATGTTAAGGCTGGGTGTCACCCAGAGATAGCATAGACACCAATGAAGAGTCTTGCCGAATATGTATTGAACAAATAAAAAATCAATGATCAGTCTTCAAAGTCACAGGAATTCTCTTGCATACTAAACCTCAGTATGAAAGAAACATCTTCAAGATCACTTTCTTGTGGTGTGGCATTCTTCACTGTCATTCTGCCCTGACAGTTTGCTTCCAGCACACCAACCCAAGACCTTCAAGTCTTTACCTGTGCTGTTCTGTCTTTGGACCAGGCCTACCCACCTTGTTGCCATGCCACAAAATTGGCGAATCACTGCCTAGCTTTCCCCACCAATACCATATGCAATCCATCAGCCACAGAGCCAGCCTTGGGGATGGGCCAGGCTACTGTAAAGAGACTGACTGTTCTGGTCAGTTTGTGGGCTGTTGAAGCAGAGAAAGGCCCATGTTTGGAGTGCATTGTTGATAAGGACACCCAAGATGGCTGCCCCACATCTTATAACCTATGTCATATCACCCACATCCCAGGAGGAGTCACAAACTTAGATACCGCAATGATGCCCTGATAAGTCCTACCTGCCTTCTGCCTTTGTATTACTCCTAGATACTCAGTGGTTGGCTTTGATTTAAGATATAGGGTTTGAGATGGGTGTGCTATGAAACCCTCTGCTTGGTGGTTGTTGGACATATTCCATTGTTTCCAGCATTTTCAAGTTCCATGAACCCAGCCACAGGTTACCAGAGTCAGTGATATTACAAATGTTGTTTTCCAACTTTGCAGGTCCAGTGACCCAGTACCCGGACCACAATTATCTGGGGTAGCTGCTTGGAATCGGTTCTATCGCTACAACTCTGCGGGTGGCGTTAAACTCTCTGGCTCTTAATAATGTCAAAACTGAGCTGCTGGTTTTAGGTTCTCAGCAGAGGCTAAAGAAACTGGATACAAAATATGACAACTTCCTGATTGGTCAGCATGTTATTCCTATATCAAAATAGGTAAAAATCTTAGGGGTCTTTTTTGACCCTCAATTGTCTTTTACTCGACAGACTAATTATCTCAAATCCTCCTGTCACTGCTATATTCAGTTTTTATGGCAGATATGTCCATGCTTGTCCAAAGAAAATCTTGCCTTGATCGCAGCTGTGATTGTGAACTGCAAGTTGGATTACTGCAATAGTCTTTTGATCGGTAGCTCGCAGGCCAATCTTAAGAATGTGTAGGTAGTACAGAACAGTGCAGTGCGAGCTGCAATGGGACTCAAGTGCAATATGCATGTTTCTGATGCAAGGCGCAGTTTACACTGGTTGCTAGTCCAACAGCGGTTACAACATAAAGGCTTGACTATTGTGTATAAATGCTTGCATGGTAAATCTCCACCATATCTTACTGGCAGGATAAAAAAAGAAATTGGTTGGTCGCTCTCTTTGCGTTCAAGCAGAAATACTATCTTGGTTCAACCCCTGTGTATCTTAAAACATTTTGGAGGAACAAGCTTTGATTCCTGGGCCCAAGCCTTATGGAACTCTATGCCTAAACACCTTGCTAACAGTGGTTACGTGTATGTTTTTAAGAAACAATTAAAAATCTTCCTGTTTGACAAAGGTTAAGGTTAATTATCTTCCTCTCATAGTGCTGGTGCAGTGAATTCTGTACCTCACTGCATGTACCCTTACATCGGTTTTATTGTGAGTACTAGATGTACATGGTTCTCTTGTGTTTTATGCTTTTTTTCTTTCCCCCTTCTCTTGAATTTTTTATGTTATCTGTTCTCTGTCTTTTCTCCTCCTGTGTGAGGCCTTTGGGTTAGTGGCACAATACAAGAATTAAGATAGATAGATAGATAGATAGATAGATAGATAGATAGATAGATAGATAGATAGATAGATAGATAGATAGATAGATAGATAGATTAGTATTAAAGGGATCTGCACACAGTTTCAAACAGGGAGGGTTGATTTCGGGCCACATCTTACTTCCCATAACTATTTTCTTGGTGGATGTTTCCTTTAAGTAAATTTGTGTTTGTGCTTCCAGGGTCCTTCTCTTCTGATCATAAAGGTGTTGTGGGAGCTAGAGTTCCCCTCTGATTTACCGTTTAGAAAGAAAGTGGGCCACAGTGCGCTACTCCAGCAACCCCTTACTACCTCCTCCGGGGCCACCACCCTGAAGCATAGTGGAGTCCCTTCCCCTTGCGTCATTGCCCTGCCGGCACCCAAGTGAAGCAAGGGACTTAGTCCCAACCACCTTTTTTAACTCTTTTAGCTGCATGTGTTGGCCATTGTTTCTTAAGATGCTGGCAAAGACCCAGATACACATCCACACATAACACCTTCAGACATATACAAATAGTTGTTACTAACTTCTCTTTTCAAATATGTCTGTTAGCTTTTGTATTATTGTTGTGAAGAACCTATTGGAAAAGTCAAAGGTGGATACAAACAAAGAGAATAATCTCTGAATAATCTCTGATCTTCTGCAGCAACTAAAATCAACTAATCACAAAATTGGGAATTCAAAGACTCTCTCATGAATCCATGCTCTCAATTTAGTAGCTGTGGAGAAGGCATGATGTATAAGTCTGTAATATTGTCTGATGACATTGTAGTATACTTATTATGTCAGGAGACCCCTAACTCATAAAAACATAAACATTGAAAACTGTCATTGTTCTGTTTGGACACATCTGTGAAATTGTCCTACAGCTGACTCAAGCATTATGCAAACTCAAGTCTAATTTTTCTTACTTTGTATTTGAGCTAACAGTTATTGTCCTGGTAGGTTGTTCAATGCACTGTTTTTTATATTGTTTTACGAATCCAAAATGTGTTGTTCTACAGTGCTCCGTGGCCTCCAACTAGCTCGTGCTTTACACAAAGGCCAAATAAAATACGTAAATGATATTTGTTCATCCGATGTTACTGTAAGAAATAATAGGTGTATTCATGTTATTAACTTTGTGAGCCTTTCTTTCAACAGGAAATGTCCCAGGACCAACAGAATCCACCGACAGAAGCAAAACACAGGGCACTACAGTTCAGACAACACAACCAGAGCATCCACGAGGTTAATTTAAAGAGAGCATGTTCCTACAGCGGCAAAACTGACATCAGGCAGAGTTTGGACTACTGAATATTATAGAGATAAATTTAAGACAAGAGATCTACACATGTTGCCTTGCATTTGTGGTAATCTACACCAATGAAAACATGTACTACAGCTATATTTGATTATGTATGGATATATTTGAAATAGTATACATTGTCTTGATGTTTTTCTGTAATGTAAATAAACTATTTATATCTCACAATATAGTTTTTTCCTTTTCATGTATTTGTTATATATAATAAATACTCAGTGATGAGAAACTAAATTGTCATTCTTACATGTGCTGAATTCTAAGCTCCTCTTCATGCTAAGATGCTTGTAGTACTAGTGTGCAGTGCCTTGAAGTGTACGAATGAGCTATTTCTTACAAGGGGCTTCAAGGGTTCGAATGGAAATGCAACCTTCACTTGGTGACCCTACGTGGCTGAAGTGCGTGCACTGGAGTTTGCAAGGTTAGCTGCGTGCGGTACATCTGATTCCAACCTTGCACAATCATTATGCACTGATACTACTGAATAAGAGTAATGGACGCCCATAAGGAACCGCAAATCGCTCTTTAGCACAAACCTTCTGAACAGTAATATCTGATACAATGCTGTGCATGCTGTACCTTTAAAATAAATTGGAGATTATGATCAAATATCTTTATATCCAGAGTAAATATCTCAAAATAAATTGTGCAGTGAACAGTCTAGTATTGCCAAAATGACTATGTCCCACTGCCTCTTATAACATCCTGATGTTGTAATCGGTTCTCAACTGGACACCACATACAAAACTGGTATTGGCAGGCCACCTGATATTTGCCTCACCCAATGTTCTCATGCAGTACCTTTAGTATTTTGTCATCCCCATGAGCCATTTCAGATGATTTATCACAGGGTTATTAATCCTGCTACGCATTAAATAGTTATCTTGGGATTGTGAGGGTAACATTCAATTAAATACTTGAAATGATGTAGGACAGGTAGTTATGTTATTTATGTATTAGTATATATGGTTTAAGATAAAACCTTTATACTCCAATTCATTCAACTAAAATCCATCAAATCATCTTCAAAATATCACAACATACGGAATATACAGTTTAAACCTAAAACCCTTGTTTCAATGTTATTAGTTGTGCATTTCGCATTAAAGCGTACACAGTTATGGCTTCCAGCCAAATGTTGCTTTAACATACAGAATGAATGTGCAAGTAGTTATGTTATGCTATGACACTTTTATACTACAACAAATCAACACTGTAGAGGTTTCATGGTTCCTCAGCTTGTATTGTACGACTACCCAGGGAATCCAGAGCCTAGTTGGGGGAAGATGAGAGGAAGGCAGAAAGAGGGTGATGTTGTCATAGACAAAAGTTAGGGGAGATGCAGATGGGAAGTCATGTGTTGGAGTAGTTGGGCGCATGTGGATCCAATTCATGATAAAAGGAAAATAGTAGCATGTTTAGAATCAAAAGACTGTCTAAGTGTGGTACTTTCCAAAAGTAAATTGCAATCAATAACAAGAAGTGTATGGCTAGATCATAGGCTCGAGTTGTGTTCAACCAGACCCTTGAAGTGTAATGGGTTTTTGCCTGAGACAGCATTTAAATATTTCCCTTTGGGCATACCGTGGAGAGAAATTCTGGGACTGGCAAGCTGAAAGGTCATCTGGGATCCAATCAAGAACAGACCTTTTGAAAGGTGAATGTAGGTGGAGAACAAAGGAAGTGAATGGGAGGCTTGTTTCCTCACTTAAATGGGTCCGCCCTCTTTTAAAAAAGCCAACTCTCGACCCCGCCTCCCCCAACAACTACAGACCCATCACCACTGTCCCATTCCTCCTCAAAATATTGGACAAAGCAGCCTACCTGCAGGTTCAGCACTTCATTGAAGATAACAAAATCCTTAGACTCCGCCAATCTGGTTTCCGCCCCAGACACGGGACCGAAACCGCCCTACTTGACCTGAAAAACCAGATGGACGATGCTAGAGACATGGGTAAACCAGCACTTCTCCTACTCCTTGACCTATCCGCGGCCTTCGATCTCGTTGATCATGGCGTCCTATGCCACCACCTCTCCTCCACTGCCAAATTTTCCCCAGAGGCCACAGCATGGATCACCTCCTTCTTACAAGACAGAACCATGCAAGTATTCTCTGACCTAGCCGCCGCATCACCAACCATCATACTCTGTGGTGTGCCCCAAGGCTCCTGCCTCTCCCCCACCCTATACAACATCTTCACACGACCCCTCTTCCTCATCCTCGACGCTATGGGCATCTCCTACACCAACTACGCCGACGACACTCAGATCCTCCTCACCCTCACAGGTAATTATGACACTGACTCCCTGACCCTCAGCAACCTCTACAATACCATCCAAGCCTGGATGGCAGACAACGGCCTATGCCTCAACTCTGACAAGACGGAGCTCCTCCTGGTAGGTTCCCCCGACTCGCTAAAAAATCTAGATGCCCAATTCAGTCACTTCACCATTGACTCCATTAAAATTCCTGTTTCAGATTCTGTCAAAACTCTGGGAGTCTACCTGGATTCCAGCCTATCCATGGATAGACAAGTCAACGCAATAGCCTCCACAGCTTCTTATCATGCCAAACTTATCAACGCAGTCAGACCCTTTCTCTCCAAAGAGAACTGCACCAACATAGCCAGAGCCATCACCGGCTCTAGGCTAGACTACTGCAACGTACTCTTTCTAGGAACCTCCAATAAAAACTTAGAGAGACTACAAATCATACAAAACAATGCTCTCCGGGCAGCCCAAGGCATTGCTAAAAGAGAACACATTTCGGAGGCCAGAAAACTAGCCCACTGGCTCCCAATAAAGGAAAGGATCGTATTCAAAGCCCTGACACTGACACACAAGTGAATTCACCTCACTGCTCCTGCCTACCTCTCACAAAGGATCCACCCCGTCTCCACTACCAGGCCAACCAGATCACCATACACCAACATGCTCTCTGTGCCACTAGTAAAAAGAGACAGAGCGGGCGGATCCAGCTTCCCTTATCTCGCGCCCACTCACTGGAATGCCTTACCTCCCACTATCCAAGGTAAGGCCTCCCTCACCACCTTCCGCAAAACTCTGAAAACTACCCTCTTTACATAAGGCCCGTCACATCAGCATGAATACTTATCATATAAGTTGTAATATATGACCAAATGCAATATCTGTAACAACAGTATGATGTTTTGTAGTATTCATAATGTGTCAACAATCGCTATCTTGCCTGTACCCTGTAACTAAGTTATTGCAAGTAACAGCGCCTCAATGCCCCTGGGCTGCTTGCGCGCTATATAAATATAAATAAATAAATAAATAAATAAGCATGTCTTGAAAGACCTGCACTCCTAAAAATCAAATGTTCAAAACCAGATTGAGCATTATTGCACTTATATGTTATGCTACTCAGCTTTTATGAAAATGTAGATAATCTTTCAAGTCAGACTAATGAAGTCATCAGTATATTTTGTTGAAAGTGAGCGAATTACTTATGGACTTCTATCATGTCAGAGAGTTTTATGTGATTTTTATCGTATGCTATGTTACTCAAATTTTGATGAACATTTTGGACTTTTAAAGCGTCTTTCCTCATTAGTATTTTGCTGATAGTAAGTGATTACTGTTAAGGCATCATTCCTCATCGATATGATTCCCATAAAATGAGGTGGTACTTTTTGAAACTGTAAAATCCAGTTTTATGGAGGTTTAATTTTCAAATTATTGATGTTATGTTACTTGTCTTTTAGACAAGAACTACAAAACAGATCGAAATTGTAGTTCCTGGGCGACGGTGTTCCGTGTGTGCAGAGAGAAACTCTCTGATTCAAATCACACGGACGCAAAGACAATTAGGGTAAATCAACAGTGCTCGACGAGTATCTCCACAATAATGCTACAATATATGAACCCCTGCTTGGTCTCTTCGCTCTTCTTCTCATGGCTCCACATCCTCCCTGTGCCCAGTCTCACTTTCAGTTCTTTGCCCTCTTATCTCCCCTACATTGGAATACTCATCCACTTTCACTTTGCTCTATTTCTCTCTATTCTTTATTTCGTAAGTCGTTGAAGTCCTATCTTCTCCATCATGGTTAATTTGACAGTTTGCTTTTATTTTTATGTTACTCATTTTTATTGTAGCGTCTTTGAATCTCTGTCCTTGGCTTAAGGCACTATATAAAATACAAATAAAATACAAATGCCCATTGCTGACACCTACGTCAATACCGCTTCCAGGCAGACTATTATGGCCATCCTCTTCTCTGACCCCTCGTCTGACCTATGGACCCCCATCTGGTTTTGACTCTCCTCTTTTTCCTACTCACCCATTAATGGTGGCACTAGTTGGGAAGTACTCCTGGCAGACTTCTCATCCTCTAGGTGTATCATTAATGTCTATCACAATGGCACTATCATGGCTCAGTGTTCCCAAGCTAATCTTCTTCTCAACTGACGCCTGCCCTCTCTCATAAACCTCCTCCCTCCTCCCTTCTCCTGCAACTCTTTCTCCCGCTCCTCTCACTTCTACACCACCACCACCGGGAGTAGCATGCCCCTGTAGCCCCCTCAGAATACCTTCAAAGGTTGTAGCCAGATTCCCTTTGCTACTCTGAATTCGCACTCTGCTGTGAAACACTCCTCGGAATTCTGTCTCCTTTTTGAAGACTTTTAACTAGACTCCTTGTTCTTACCGAAACGTGGTTCAATGCCAGCTATGTCACTTCTCCTGACACTCTCCTTCCCGAGGGCTACACAATCCTCTCCAAACTCAGACCCAGCAGGCCTGGAGGTGGAATGGCCCTGATCTTCCCTCAGACAGCTTGGGGTCAGCTTTCCCTCCTGTCAAAAGTCAAGCCGTCCTCCCTCTGGACAGCTTTAGATCCACTTTTCAAGCACCAGCCCTATCCTACCCAGATGGGGACAATGCACTACCCTAATGCCTCCCGTCATCCTCCCTTGTGCCCCTGAGAAGTGTCCTACACGCAGCTTCACTCCTGATCAAGGGTCTATGCATATAGGACCACATCATCCCAGCCCTCATCGACCTTCACTGGCTCCCACTGCACGCACAAATCACCTTCTAGTCTTGCTGCATCATCTATAAGACAGTCGCCCTCAAGTCCCCAGCTACCTCGCTGAGAAATTCTACATCTCCAATGGACAGCGCACCAACAGAAACCAGGACAAATGTTGCAAAAAAGAAAGGACCAGAAAAAAAGCCTTCTCTGCCTACGCCCCAAGACTATGGAACCTCCTCCCCATCGGCATCAGACTCACCCCCTCGCTCCTACAATTCAGAAAATAACTCAAGACACACCTCTTCAGGGAGTCTCACCTCCTCATCACCTAGGCCATCATGACGCCCCTCGCGCCACCTGACTCACTAGATGCCGCTCGCCCCTCTTGTCCCCACCGCCTGCTACAGCTGGTACAGCTGTACCTCTCTTTTGTCCCCCTCTGTATCCTACACCCGTTGTATATCTATTATGTTGTTAACACTGAAAAGTGCTCTGTTATGCATCTGTAATGATGCACACCTGTGTAAAGCGCTCTGTTATACATCTGTAATGCTGTACACCTCTGTAAAGCACTTGGTTATGTAACTGTATTAGTGTATGCCTCTGTAAAGTGCTCTGTTGCTTCTCGAAGCTATGTCCACCCTCAAAAAAGACCATAATAATAATAATAATAATAATAATAATAACAACATAGGTTTTATGTCTGCATGAAAATCTCATGCAGCTGTAAAATTGTGTGCTCTTCCAAGACGAGTAAGAGTGGAACTGGAGGAAAATGGGGCAGATTGTAAATGAAGGCATACAAACATTATGGGCCTCATTACGACCCTGGCGGTAAGTGAAAAACGATGGCGGTAAATGGTTACCGCCATCGTTTTCCGCCAGGTCCGATCATGACTCCTGACCGTAAACTACAATGCCAATAGCGGCATCGTAGTTAACGCTGCCGCTAACTGCGCTAAGGGTGCGCGCACGCGACCGCCCACACCGTACTTAGCGCCATGGCGGAAAGGTACGCAAATGCCGACCCAAGCGGACATGCACCTAACGCCATCACCGAGGCCGCTAAGTACCTTACCGCCATGGTGCAAATAACGCCATCGCGAACCAACCGTAAAGGGCCAATTCAAGTGAATGCAGCTGCCACAGGTGCACAGAAACAGCACAGGTGAAGGCAATACAGACTCAGGGGAGTACAAAAAGAGCACACCCCACCCCTACCCACACCCAGTCACACTCCACAATGATGCCAATACGACTAGCAATGTTGGGGCTGGAGGACCTGATAGCAATGCATGTGCTACTACAACAGCAACAACAACAACAACAGGCAGCACAGAGGAGACGCAGGAGGAGAAGGAGGGCAAGGCAGGCCCAGCAAGCCCCACTAGCACAGCCAGTGCCACCACACAGGCAGCCCCCAATCCCACGCATCAGAGCCAATCCAAACAACCTCACTGCTGAGCAGATCCACACCCTGTACCGTTTGGACCGGGACACCATCATCGCCATCGTAGACATGACACACGACGACATCGTCAGCATGATAGAAAGTCCAACCGCCATCCCCCCCCTACTGAAGGTAGTGGCTGTACTCCACTTCCTGGCCACAGGCACCTACCAGCACACAGTGGGGCACCTGCATGGCATTTCACAACCATTATTCTCACGAACACTCATCCAAGTGCTCGATGCCCTCCTCAAGCACACAGACGACCACATCTCATTACCACGGACTGCCCAGGAGATTGCAAACACCAAAGTGGGTTTCCATGCACTAGCCAGCATACCCGGTTGCATTGGTGCCATCGACTGCACCCATGTGGAATTGGTGGTTCCACGTGCCATGGAGGTACCGTACCGCAACCGGAAACAGTTCCACTCTATCAACGTGCAAATGGTCTGTGACTCCAACAAGATCATCACACATTGTTGTGCCCGATTCCCCGGATCAACCCATGATTCACTGGTCCTGAGGAACTCCACAATACCACGCTACATGGAGCGACATGCAGGCCCAAGATCCTGGCTACTCGGTGAGTGCAATGTCATGGAAGTGGGCATGGGAATGACGTACCAGTGCATACTCCACCTGGCAGAAAGGGGGGGGGGGTGATGCATACTCCACCTGGCAGAAAGGGGGGGGGGATGATGCATACTCCACCTGGCAGAAAGGGGGGGGGGGGTGATGCATACTCCACCTGGCTGTGAGTAACACAGAGAACGGATACAGAGGAAGGGCACTCACAATGCACAAAACCCCTCTGCATACATAGGGTGATGGCATGCAAAACAGGCCATGGCAGCAATGAGCATATACTGGTTGCATAGTGTGAATCAATTAGTGCATGTAGAAGTGAGCCAAGGTAACAGTTCCATGCCAGCCATGGTGGAACATCATGTTCCTGATCAGACAACATGACTGACACATACATTCTCGCCTACATACAGGTGATGCAGCCTATCCCCTGAAGAGGTGGCTCCTCACGCCAGTCCGGAACCCGCAGAACCAGCACGAGGAGGACTTCAACCGTGCACATACACGTACTCGTGTGGTCATAGAGCAGACATTCGGCCTCCTGAAGGCACGGTTCCGAAGCCTCAGCAGGTCTGGTGGGGCACTCCTGTATGGCCATGAGAAGGTGGCAAAGATCGTCATGGCATGTGTCATGCTGCACAATATGTGCGTCAGACGGAATGTGCCCCTGCCCCCTGACGCAGAACTGCAACCACCTGACGATGAGGATGAGGAGGGTGCAGATGGGGCGCCACCACATGGAGGAGGCGATGCACAGGAGGGCCGTGCCATGCGCCAAAGTATCATCGACCACTGCTTCTAGCACACACGGCTGGTGTTTATCGCATGGAGACTGCACTTGGGGCACTGTGTGTCTCTGGGACATGCACACTGTGGACTGTACACCAATAAAGCACACATACGCAATGAAAATGTCCACACATTTCTTTTTTTGAAAGAAAAAATTGTATTGGAACTATGAACTGTCGTGTCACACCCCCTCCCACCTCCCCCCTGCACACCCCAACACACCCCCTCCCACCTCCCACCTCCCCCCTGCACACCCCAACACACCCCCTCCCACCTCCCCCCTCCCACCTCCCCCCTGCACACCCCAACACACCCCCTCCCACCTCCCACCTCCCCCCTGCACACCCCAACACACCCCATGTAGCTGTCAACAGATGCCTGTGACAGTGTCCACAGGCCGTCACAAGCCCCCTCTCCCGGCCCCCGGGGCACCCCTGGCTGTGGAGCGCAGGTTGCGTCCGGAACGGCGCACGGGGCTGCTCTGCGCAGAACTGGCAGTGGAGGATGTCCCTGGCTGCCCCTGTGCATGCTGCTCCTGTACTGTGTGGGTGAGGTCAGTGACCGCACGACGCAAGCCCGCAAGTTCGGCACAGATGTCCCTGGACATGGCCTGCATGGCATCCCTCAGGGTGGCAGTGCTCTGCGCCACTTCCGCCCTTAGTGTCTCCGTGGCCTGTTCAATGCTAAACCTAGCCCCCACACATTCCGCGGCATGCTCATCCAGCATTGCGGACAGTTGATGCTGCCGTTGAGTGATGTCCTCGAGGGACGGCTGGCCGTGCTGGCCCATGGCCAGTGCAGGTGGAGTGATGGAGGGGCTGGTCCCCTCCTGTGGAGTGTGGACAGGGCATGGGGTGGAAGGCCACTCCTCTGCCTCAGTGTGCCCCTGTGTGTCGCCCTCATGGGGGCTGGCGTCTGAGAAACAGGGAGAATGTAGTTGGTCAGTGGGGCTTCTGACCTCCTGCTCCATGTCCGAGTCAGAACATGCAGCTGTTGCAGCTGTCTCCCCGATGTTGCTGCTGGCCGCTGACCCCCTGCCTTCTGTGGCAGGCAATGTCGGTGGAGGTGGAGCAGCTGCTGCTGGCCTGCTGCCAACAGGGGTGCTTGCCGGTGGGACCTCCGGTATGCCTGCAGTGGGACCTGCTTGTCGTGGGGTCTGCCTCACTGCAGCTGAGGTTGAGGGTGCAGGGAGGTTGTTGTTGGACTTCGCTCTCTTCGGCGCAGGGGTGTCCTGGTCCTCTGGGTGTGATTCTGTGCCTGTGGTGGAGCAAAGGTGGGAGGGCGTTATTGATGGGTCTACGGACTTTTGAATGACAATGGTTGACATTATTTTGGCCAGTGGATAAGGCAGATTTCAGGCAGTGCCATGCAGGTTGTCTCCTTTTGGTGTGGTATGTGGATGCAGGTATGTGGGTGCCAGCAGTGTATGCAGGGTGGTGCTCGCATGTGGCTATGGGCAGTATTGATTTGTGTTGCATTTACACTCTAGGGCAACCTTGTGCTACACATGATTGGACTGCTGTGACTATGGCATGTCTTGTATGAGGCACCTACCTTCATCGCCTGATGTCGGGGCTCCCCTTTCCATCCCTCCAACGCCTTCGATGGATTCCATGCCGATGGTGGTAGCACAGATCTCCTCCCACGGTTGGAGTTTCAGGGGGGATTCCGACCCTCCACCGGTTCCCTGGGCAAGGTTGCGGTTTGCCGAGATGACGGCTCTGACCCGTATGCGCAGGTCATCCCAGCGCTTCCGGCACTGCTGTGGGGTGCAAGGTACGGTCCCCACCGCGCTGACGCGCTCAGCCACCAGGGCCCAGATGGCCTTCTTCTTCCCGATTGCTGTCCTGGTCATTTCAGGGGAGAAAACAACACCTGCGTTGTCCTGCAGGGTCTCCGCTAGCATGCAGAGTTCCTCCCGGCTGAATCGCTCCTGGCGCTGGCGGTCACATGCCTTTTTCACGGATTTTGGCATTTTCGGGAACTTGGATGGGTGGGTGTTTGGTTGGGACAGGTGTCAGGGTTGGGTCTGGTGTTGTTTGGTAGGATGGCGATGGATTGTGTTTTTAAAGATGGCCGACGGGCTGCTTCCCGTTCCGGCGCGATGACGCTATTTCCGGTTTGGCCTTTTACGGCCGCCGCTAATTACGGTGGCCGTAAATTACGGTGGCCGCTACTTACGCTGGCGGAAGGGCACCTTGCTCGCTTAGCGATGCCGGTAGGGGCCTTTTCCGCCATGGCGTTAATTGCATTACCGCCATGGCGTAATGCTCGTGCGCGATGGGTCGTGATGTGGCGCTCTTTACGCCATCGTCCCACGGCGTAAACGCTCATTACGCCATGGCGGTAATGACGGGCGATTACCGCCAGGGTCGTAATGAGGCCCTATGTCTTGCTCAACATGACCCACACTGCCTGGAGAAATTATTTTGCTTCTCTAATGTCTGCTAATGTCTGCTATTACCCTAACAATCATTCACCGTGTGACTTGTATTAATATGTCCACATGAGAGATTGACAAAGTGGACCAATCTTTATTATTCCAAGTTGAAATCTGATGCACAAAATCATAGAACAGTATGATTATAATGAACTGGTCTTTTGGGCACTGAGAGAGAGTCATGACATCCTTTATTATTTTTTTATTTTTATTTATTTATTTGTAATGCGCCAGTAACTCACAAGTTCCAGGGAGCAGAGACATGGACACAAAGACAAGACATAAATGTAATGGGACAGTTCCTAATAGCATTCAAGATCAGTGGGGCAAGGGAGACAATATCAGTTGAAGAGGTGCATTTTCACTAGCTTACGAAAGCGTAAGTAGTTAGATTCTTTCCTTATGTGGACTGGCAAGTTGTTCCAGATACTTGCTGTAATGACTGGGAAGGATTTTCCCAGTCCAGACATGTGTTTGTGTGGCATTACTGCGAGCCTGTTTTGATCCATGGATCTTAAGGGGCGGTTTGGAACATAAGGTCGTATTTTGGATGTTAGGTAGCCTGGTGCCTTCCCAGGGATGCATCTGTGGGCTAATGTAAGAGCCTTGAAGTGGGTTCTACTCTCCACTTTGAGCCAGTGTAATTCCTTCCTAGAGTTACTGATGTGGTCTGATTTAGATTTGCGTTTGATTATCCTAACCGCGTTGTTTTGGATAATCTGGTATGGCTGTAGGCTTTTTTTGTTGGCTCTGACCATTAGTGCATTCCCATAGTCTAATCGGGGTAGGATAGTTACTCTGACCACTATGGCACAGTTATTCTCTGATATGTAGGGTCTAATGGCTCTGAGGAGTCTCAGGTAGAAATTGCATGTTTTTTTTATGTACTGTGCCTGGGCTTCTGCTCCTAGGGATGCTTCCATCATCATACCAAGGGTTTTCACCTTCTCAAGTACTTTGATGTTTGTGTCTTCAATTTTAAAGTTTGCATATTCGTGGGATATTGAGTTTCTGGCTTGGGTGGATCCAAAGACCATCAGCTCAGTTTTGCTGCCGTTCATGCACATCCAGTTGGAGTCCATCCAGTGTTCTATGATGCTGTATATTCTGAGGAGTCTGTCGTTGTCAGTTTTGTGGTTCTCACTAAGTTCCAATACCAGCTGCGTATCGACCACATAGTTGGTAAAGAATACATCTGCATGAACTAAAACATAGCATAGATATCTCATGTAGAGGTTGAAAAGCAATGGTGATATGCTGGCTCCCTGAGAGACCCCGCAGAGAATCTCCCTTTCCATAGAGAATTTGTCTCCTCAATAGACTCGAGAGGTCCTGATTTTTGGAAAAGACATTATCCATGTCTTTGCCGCTTGTGAGCAGTTTGCCGTTTTGCCTAGTGCTACTTCGAGCAGGTTATGATTCAGTAGGTCAAAGGCCTTTCCCTGTGCTACACAAAATTAGCACTAAAAGCAGCATTGGGATACTACATGTTTTACAAAAAGACAAGTATATGAGAATGGTATACAAAAGTGATAATGCTTTCTTTCATAATGTATTTTACTTGTTTACATAACACAATGGGATGAACATCAGTTACACACAAAGGCGCGCTTAAGGCAAGCCCGTCTGTGCCCGTCCGCCGTGCACGGGAGATGCACGATTCTACCATCCTCAGGTCAATATCCATGCAGCTGGACCATGAGCTACTACTATCTCTTGCCCCCACCACTACATCCTGGCTTTTGGGATGTGCACATACCCTGCAACCTATTAAATCTAAACCATCTCCGGTATCAGCTCTGCAATGTTGACTATTAAACACATGGTGCCATGAACTGTTACGACCTAACAGCAAATAATGACTACGATCTCCTGTTTCTCACGGAGATGTGGCTGACGGAATCCTCTGGTCCGGCCATTGTACAAGCAATCCCCCCTAAATATGAATTGGCACATGCAGACAGAATAGCCTTAAACCCCGGAGGTGGGGTGGTATTGATTCACAAAAACAAATGCAAGGCCACCCATGTTGTCCCTAAACATTTATTAAAAATGAGGTGCCTGCTGACTCAAGTCTATATTTCACCTTGTTGCACTCTCACCATCCTGATAGTATACCGGCCTCCAGGAGCCGATAGTACGTTCTATGCCGAATTTTCAGCTTTTGTATCAGAGCTCCAGACTAAATAATCAGAGATGATTATGGCTGGAGATTTTAATCTGCCCCTAAATTCCACCACAATGGGGCAGGTGGCAAATTTTATGGCCCAAATGCGGGACAAAGTACTACCTCAATGGGTTACAGAACCCACCCATCGTCATGGGAATGTTTTGGACATGGTCTATGCTATCCCCCTGACCGGTTATGGGGTCTGACCACCTTCTGGTGCCTTTTTTGCTTTCTCTAAAAACCTCTCTGTCCTTTTTTGCTTTCCCTAAAAACCTCTCTGTCCTTCCAGCCTAAACCTGCGATCCATAAGCGGAGCTGGCGTGCAATATCTAGCTCTGATGTGGCTGATTCTATGCAAGCCCACTGTGGTCCAGTCACTGACTGCTCTCTATCTGGACTAGAGGCCTCTTTTCTACTAACTGCCGACCTGTTGGGCAAAGTTACACTATCCCAACAGCAAAGTCGCCCCCCGGAACCTTGGTTCTCGGTGGAGCTTAGGACTTGTAAATTGCACTGCAGACAGGCAGCTAAAACCGCTTTTCGCCTTTCTGTCACTACCTATCACAAAGCTATTACCAACGCTAAAAAAGCCTACTTTGGTGATATGGTAGAAGGTGCTCTGAATAAACTGAAGACCCTATTTGATCTGGTACAGGTTCTATCTAACCCTGAAAAAGGACACGCCTCAGTATCCCCCTCGCAGGAGCTCTGTAACTCTCTTTCAGCCTTTTTCGTAAATAAAATATCGACCATTCGGGATACTATCAAGACTGAGGCACTCACATCTCCAGCCACTAAGGACTATGACGAACCGGGTGTGGTGAAGAATGAGTGGTCTACATTCCCCCTCTTTTCCAACGCTGATATATTCTCCATCTTAAATCAGCTTCCCCGGCTGATGCCATACTCTTGACCATTCTTCAAAACACTTCTAATGAATTAATAGGCCATATTACCACCGCTGTTAATGCATCTTTCGTCATTGGTGTGATTCCTGATTCTTTGAAACATGGGCTGGTCATCCCTTTGCTAAAAAAGCCATCCTTAGATCCCAAGGTTCTGGCCAACTATCGCCCGATTTCCCTCCTTCCTTTTTTGATGAAGGTTTTGGAAGCCCTTGTCTCTCCCCTCCTATCTAAATTTCTGGAAACCTCCAGTTATTTTGATCCTTTCCAGTCCGGGTTTCGATCCGGGCGAGAGACGGAATCTGTGCTGAATTCAGTACTTGATGACCTGCAGTGCTTTTTAGATCAGGCCTGTATCGGAGCAGTCCTGTTGCTAGATCTCTCTGTTGCTTTCGATACGGTTGACCATGCCACCCTGATCTCCCGCCTCTCTGCGGCCGGTCTTTCAGGTCAAGTTATAAATTGGTTTAAGGCATTTCTGGCCGATAGATCTCAATCCGTATCCCTGCCCCCCTTCCATTCTGATGCAGTCCCTTTCTTCTGTGGGGTTCCACAGGGCTCTGCACTCTCCCCTATACTGTTTAATGTCTATATTAGATCCCTGCTGCGTCTTATTCAATCGTACGGGTTCAGTTATTATTCTTACATGGATGATACCCAAATTCTTGTCCGCCTTAACCTCACTCAGACTGAAACAGCTAGTCGTCTCAAAAGATGCCTTGAGGGGGGGCGCTGTTGAGCAGGCCGAAAATGGCTGCCTAGCATTGGTGCTCCCTGTGGATCTGGCACGAATCTGTCAACATCAGCGGTCTGCCTTTATGCCATCGCCTAATACTGCCTCAGTTTACATCCAACGCCTTGCTGGATACTTGGCTTCAATTTTGAGTGAAATCGACTCTGACAGTGGTTTACTGCCTGGCCGCGTGAGTGGCTCTCGGTCCCACTGCACATCCAGCCTCGGGCGATTCTCCCCCACCGCAGCGGAGGACTGCGCTTGCAACCGGCAGTTCACTGGGGGCCTGCCTCCCTGGGCCCCACACCACATCTGGTGGGGCTGCTATGGCCGTCACCGGGGCCGCCGCAACTCGGCCAGTGCCCTGCACTGCATCCTGGGAGGTGTGGCTGCACCTCGGGGCAACACTGGCGGCCTCGCCATCGGCGCCCTCCCCGGGACTTTGATCTGGCCCTGCTGTGTTGAGGACCTGTGAAATGCTCCAGACCTGACAAGCAGCGGGGGCCTGGCTGAGGACCGCCCCGTGAGCCTCGTGCCCCGTACTCCCGGCAGGCCACCATTGGGCGCCGCGCCTCCTGAAAGCGCCTCGCACACCGCAGCGGATGCCTGCAGAGCTGTGAGGTCATTCCCCGCGAGCTGGCTGCTGCCGGCCCCCCACTAGACCCTTGCTCTGCACTGCGCCTTCCTTGTTGTGTCCCCAACACTGCACCTACCTATATCTCTAGACTGAAATCGGGCTATATTCACCCTCACCTGCCCATCTTGAAACACATGGCCCCCTCTGATTGAACTAGCCCATGGATGGGCTTCCCTGGCTGGACCTCATGTGTCCATATAAACACGGACATGCTGCTGCCCTGGCATGGTTGGGGCTCCCCCTCTGCATTGGCGCTCACCTGACTAAGGGCCCCCAACCTCACTCTTCAATGGCCAGGTGCTACTGGACATGAGCACATTCCACCTCGACCATTACCACATCCATTGTTTTTATGTATCGGCGGTATATCAAATCGTTGCCCCTATATGTTGAACACTGGATGCTTGAGATGGCTGCTTGCCCCACTATGGCTCCTTTGTAGCCCCCATCAGCACCTTTATCTGAGACCTCTTCGCTGCCACCCCCAGGTGCCCTCACTCTGTGCCTCATCGCCCCTTGCTACACTTGCTGGGCACCACTACGCCTATCTGTACCTCTGCTCTCCACATCATCCCGAGCATCACCCATTTGGGCACCACTGCGCCCTGAACTGCACCGGAAATGTTTAACCGATCCTGAGGAGCTAACAATGAGGAGGCTATGGATAAGTTCACGAAGGCAGCGCCAAGGTCCGAGTCGGGAAATGCATCATACATCCAGGAGGAATCCGAATCTGAATCACACTCCAGCGCACCAACCCCGGATCTCACCACGATGATGGAATCCATGGCTAAGAACTTTGTCTCTTTCCATGAAAAGCTAGACGATATCAACACCAATGTCGCTTCACTTAAATCCCGGGTTGACCAAGCTGGGACTAGGATCACTGAGACAGAAAACAGAATTGGCGCGAACGATGACAGGTTACACACCCTTCAGGACACAGTTGCCTCCCTGACTCGAGACATGAAGATCGTGGAGGCGAAGTGCGATTATTTGGAGTCCCGCTCGTGCAGGAACAACCTACATATTATTGGGGTCCGAGAGAATGCCCTTAAGGGACGCATGGAGGTGGCAGTCGAGAACCTACTTAAAGAGATGCAGGGCAACCCTGCCTTGTCCCCATACTTCACGGTTGAGCGAGCCCACCGGGCCTTATCACCACGCCCTAAGCCAGGTGACTTCCCCAGGCCTATCATCTCTAGAATCCTCAATTATAGGGACAGGGACCTTATCTTCCGCCTGTCACGTGAGAAGGGTGACTTGCGCCTTGACTCTCACACCATCAGGATCTTCCCAGACTTCTCTGTTGGGGTGCAACAGGAGAGGCGTCAGTTCCTTGGCATCAAAAAATTGCTTAGAGAGTGCAACATCCCCTATGCAATACTGTTCCCGGCACGCCTCAAGATTACCTATAAGGAAAAACTGTACTTTTTCACCATCCCGGAGGAGGTTATGAAGTTCATAGAGTCACAGATACCACTCCACAATCCAGCAGGGGACTGTATGGACAACGACTGAGCACAAACTGGTCTGATTTCATGTTGCCCTTGCTTGGCCATTAATGTTTGTTTCCTAATGAGATGATGGCAATAACAACTCATTAATCTATCTTTGAATATACACCCGATGCATGCAACAGTTGTATTACCATACAATCACCCGAGTGTGCAAGGGTAGTGAGTGATCCACAGACCGTGGACACTTTCTATTTTTTGTACATTGTTCATCGCAACCCAGTGCCAGAGTTGCGTTACTCTCCTCTACACCTCACTAACCTAGTTATCCCCATTTAATTTTTACTAGACCTAGGTGTGCACCCATACAATCTTTCCTTGGCATGCATCAGTTGTGCCTAGTCTGCTCCCTCCCTGTTGTCACTATTTGTTCCCCATCCTAATTTACCTAATTTGGCACAGGCTTGTACCAGTAGCGTGGTATATCCATCTTGGGATTTACCCACCAACGCCTGTTCTGAGGGAAGTTTAGGTGCAATGGGGGGTGGGTGTGGGAACACTGCCTGCTTGGAAGGGTTGGTGGGTGAGGGGGGAGGAGTTTATTAGAAATGGTGGAGGCAGACCAGCGTATCACGTTTCACCGGGACGCCCCCAGAGTGACAACACTAACTGCAAGCACGGGCCACGACAACAGAGCTGGGATGTGCCCTGGACAATTGAGATTCCCACTACCATAATGCCCTGGAATGTTTGGGGTCTGAGTAATCACACCAAGGCCCGTAAAATTATGGCTTATGCTCACAGACATGGTTGCAAGACACTACTTCTACAAGAAACACACTCTAAGGGTCCCCTGGCAATGAGTATGGTGCCTTCATGGGGTTCTAACAGATATTCTACGTCCTATTCCACTCGGGCCAGAGGGGTGTTGACAATGATTCACAAATTCATCAAGTTCATACTACACAAGAGCTATATCGACCCTGATGGTAGATATGTTGTATTACACTGCACAATTACAAACAGAGAATACCTTCTTGTAAACACATACAGTCCCAATGTGGATACCCCGACTTTATGGACACGGTGGTATCTATACTGCTAGGGTACGTGGGAGTCCAAATCATCTGGGGAGGGGATATGAACTTGATACTAGACACAAGACTGGGCAGAACTGGGACTGCTCCCAGGTCATTGTCTGGTGCGGCACGTAGGCTACAGGCACATAGTGCAACACTTAACATCCAAAACGCCTGGTGCATATTACATCCACAACTACATGAATATACCCATTACTCTTCTGTCCATGATAGCTCCTCCAGAATCGATCTATTCCTGGTGTCAAGCGAAGTGATGGGAAGGGTTGGGGGAGCGCAAATACTGACCCATACCCTCTCTGATCATGCCCCAAACACCCTATCGGTGGAATTAGGAACACCCGCCCTGACATTTACCACATTGCGATTCAAATCTGCTGCACTCCGGGACATTGTGTACAAGGCTGACAACTTAGCAGACATAGAGTCCTATTTTGAGCACAATACCTCTTAGGCCACAACCATCAGTGTCCGCTGGGATGCCTTCAAAGCCTATTTCAGAGGAATGTCCATATCCTAGGAGGCGGGAGTACTGAAGACAATAATGGCCGACCTCAGTCGCTCCGAGTCCAGACTGCGAGAACTGGAGCAGGAATGTTTGGCATCAGCCAACCCTGCCAAACTCGGTCTAATTAGCGAAGAATTCCAGTTGTTCAAAACACAGGCCACCAGGGAAGTCCAATACTTTAGCCGCCCACAGGCTGCACGGAGGTATGGAGAGGGCGATAGACCCGGGAAAACATTGGCAACCTTAACAAGGGGAGAGTGGGGTCAAACCCAGATTGCTTGTTTCAAAGACGGACGAGCCGCCACACAATGGTCGGACCAGCAGATACTGGACATCTTCACTGATTTCTACACAAACATTTATTCTCAACCCCCGAACACAGTGAACGGCACATAAGGGATCTCCTTGATCAGATACCCACGACATGTATCTCCCCACAACTAGTCAGCGCCATCTCAGATCTCCGTAAAGTTAAAGTACAGGGTCCCGACGGGCTCACAGCCGTATTCTACCAGGAACGCATAGCTATATTGGCTCCCAAGCTACTGGAGGTGTGGGACGAATCACTCCGTGTATCCGCTCTCCCCCCACCTTGCGCAAAGCCGTTATAACGGTGCGACTTAAACCTGGCAAACCTATCGATGAATGCGGTTCATACAGGCCCCTATCGCTTATGAACCTAGACACCAAGATCTTCTCCAAAGTAATAGCGAACCGTTTCCTCCCAGTAATGACATACATGGTCCATGAGGATCAAGCAGGCTTTGTACCAGGGAAATCCACTTCCCACAACATTAGGCGGCTGCTCAAAGTTATGGCACAAATCGATCAAGGCTAGAAGGCGGTAGCAGTCACACTGGATGCTCAAAAAGCATTTGACATGGTATCTTGGAAGTACATGTGGTTGGTGCTGGAGACGATGGGCATTGGCCCCAATATGATCAGATACATCAAACTACTATACACCTCTCCAGTAGCCAGGGTACGAGTCAACCCCCTGACGTCCACTCTGATCCCGCTCTTCAGAGGCACCCGACAGGGCTGCCCATTCTCCCCGATCCTCTTCGCACTGGCAATAGAACCAATGGCGGACCACATTAGAGCGTGCCACTCCCACAGGGGGATAAAACTGAAAGAGACCCCGAGATTATATCTCTCTACGCAGATGATGTATTATTATATATCAGTGACCCCGCCGTCCATCTAGATCCAATACTATGATATATCACTCGCATTGGCTCCCACTCGGGATTTACAATCAATTATTCCAAATCTGAGGTTTTCCCACTCACTTGCTCCACCCAACAACCGGCCACTGAATAACCACTCCGCTAGTCACCCAGCGGGATCAGGATCCTGGGGGTCCAGGTGTCCCTCACTAAAGACACCCTGCTAGTGGACAACTATCTGGCTATAGCGCAGCTTGCCGAATCCAAAATGGCGCATTAGCGCTCTCTCCCATTGTCATTCGCTGGGAAGCTTTCACTTATCAAGATGGTATTGCTTCCCAAGTTCTTGTACACATTTGGTAACATACCCATCTGGCCAGGGGGGAAATTCTTCACAAGACTACATAAACTGTTCGCGGAGTTCCTGTGGCACTCCGGCGCGGTGCGCAAGAAATGGACAGATATGGCACAGACTCAATACACCTCTCACTGGTATCCTGGTTCCCCGACCCGCCCACATGTCAAGCTGGAGATCCTGGCAGCAGCCGGTGTTAATGTAATGACACTCATACTACACCGGCAGTACTTACCAGACTCGCTCATTGACCCAGTCAGAACCACCGTGCATGCCTGGGCCCGATTGTTCAGTGTAACAGCAGAACAGCACCCCTATTACAAATGGCTCCCCTTGAGGGGGTTTCCCGGGCTGGGGCCTACACACGACACGGCCCTGGTGCAACACTGGAGCACCCTGGGCTACCAGGCACAAACAGACTTCTATTCCGATGGGAAGTTCATAAACCTACAGACATGGAGGCCGGGCCACTCCAGGTCGGCACTAGAATATCTGCAATACTACAGGCTATGTGCTGCCTTCCATGCCACATGGCCCAATTTCCCTAACGAGCCGCCTGACTCTCCAGGGATTGCATACATCACTAACTCGGGGGGCGCCCGGGGCGTTGTCTCCTCATTTTACATAGATGTTACTGGCGAGTGCCTCGACCAAACCCTCCAGGGCGCGTAGTGAGTGGGCAGATGAACTGGGCCTTGAGATTTCTGACCACTTATGGGGAAAATGTGCTCGCACACCAATAGAGTCTCCCTCAATTTCCGCTACCATGCCCTGCAATATAAACTGTTGAATAGGCTGTACTACACCCCTCTCAGGATCTCTAAATTTGCCCACCGCGGCTCGCAACTCCTGCCCTTGCTGTAAGGCGGAAAATGCGGACCATCTGCACATGTTCTGGACATGCCATATACTGGGGGAATTCTGGGAGACAATCCTAGGGGCATTATCGGAGATCATTGACACTTATTGACCCTGACCCGCTGGGTGTACTGTTTGGGGTGTGGAAAGCCGATGATACTAAGCGTATGCCCACATTTCTAAATTTAAGTTGCATAGAGGCCAAGAAATGCATACTTCAAAGCTGGAAGAGTCCCTCTCCCCCTACATTTCAGAAATGGTTAAACTTGCTTACCTGGTCCTGAAATTGAGAGGACGAGTACCTTGATATTCTTCATACTCACTCGTGCCCTAAGTAAATATGGACTGCATTCAACAGTTACCTTAACAGCCAAGAAAAGGGCACATTTGCGAGTGGCTCTTCCCTGATCCCACAATGAAGTGCTTATATGTGGTGGTGCATCAAGATTTGTTGTTATTGTTCCCATACCAGTTATAATGTTGCTCTTGCAGTCACTGTATTACTTAATGTGCACATTGAATGTAATGTTTGCTCTGATGTATGAGGTTGTTGTATGCCTCTGCCAACAAAAATTAAAAAATGCAAATAAAAAAAAAGATGCCTTGAGGATCTGGGTGCCTGGATAGGAAGTAATTGGTTAAAACTGAACGGCAGTAAGACTGAGGTCTTGGTTGTGGGTACTGCATCCCCCCACCTGTTCTGGACCACTGAGCTCTGGCCTTCATCACTTGGCCCTCTCCCCACTCCTTTTACATCGGTTAGAAACCTCGGGGTTAGATTCTCTGCATCCCTTTCTATGGATGAGCAAGTGGCAGCAGTATGTACATCCGGTCATTTTAAGCTCTGCAATCTCTCTAAGGTTCTTCCTTTTGTCCCGGCAGCCTGCCAGGCACCAGTGGTTGCCGCTTTTGTTTTAACCGTGCTGGCCTACTGCAATTCCCTTTATCTAGCTCAGCCTCACTATCTGATCAAGCGACTGCAGAACGCGGCAGCCAGAGCAATCATACATCCCGCCTTTGGAACACATATGTCTCCTTTACTTAGGAAATTGCACTGGCTTCCGGTTGCAGACAGGATTTTCTTCAAGTCCTTGTGTACTGTACACTGAGCTTTCTACAGGAGTGGTGCAGAATATTTGCAAACTAAGTTCTCGTGCTATGTACCTACTCGAGCCCTGCACTCTCAATCAGCTGTTTTGGTGGCAGTACCCGTTACTGTCATGCTCTTACTGGAGGACGGGCCTTCTCCGTGGCTGCCGCGAAAGCCTGGAATGACCTTCCTTTTGCTCAACGCAGCACTGCTGATCGCCTCCTGTTCCGTCGTCTACTGAAAACAACTCTGTTTAAATAAATCCTTTCCTCTGTTAAAACGTCCTATCCTGCTACCTAGCCCCAAGATGCCTTAGGGTGTACGTGCGCTCTCCAAGTTTGGTTAACATAACATAACACAAACTGTAATATGGCATAGTAGCATACAATAATATGTACATTGTAAAACAAGCATAAGAAGATGAACAGAAAAAATAACAATCATGCTTGCATCTTTTAAATGCAAGATCTCCCAGTTCTTAGCTCAATTGCTACATTCTCATTTGCAAACAAACATCATTAGTAAGAAGATATTCCTAATTGACTAACTTATTGTTGTATATTAACAGGCCGATTCATGGAATCAACGTGCGCTGAAAAAACAGCGCACGCGTGCGAAAACGTGCGATTCGCAGAGAAACAGCGAAAATCGCAGTGCAAGTGCGATTATCGCACAGAAAACATTGCACATCAATTCATGGAAGTCCGTGCACGCGCGAAATGTGGGATGGGCGCTGAGAAAGTGCGCGGCGCACGCTGGCGCACAAGTCATCGAACGCCGTGCGATAAGGCCACAGCGAATTCGCACATAGCGAGGCGCACATAACAAAAGTAGGCGTAACACGGGGCGTCACACGCAGAATGGGGAACAACTCGTGAAAATGTGGGCATCAGGGGGAAGTACAGGAGGCAAGTGCGCAGAACACCCACACGCTCACCTACAACACGTATTCATGGAATCGAATAGGGAAAAACAGCGCACGGCCAAAGACGCGCACAGGCCCATACATGTCCGCCACACGAAAGCAGGCGGTAGCGTCCCTGCACAGGAAAAAAATGTGCGCCAAAGTCCTATACACGCGAGAAGGCCCACACGCGATCGGGCCTGGGGGAGCGTGTGCGTGTATTACAGGGGTGCGCGTGAAGTTCCACACGCGTTTGGCCTGGGTGCGTGTATTTCAGGGGTGCGCGAGAAGTTTCTCACACGCAATTGGCCTGGGCGCGTGTATTTCAGGGGTGCGCGCGAAGTTTTACACGCGATCTCGCCTGGGGGAGCGTGTGCGTGTATTACAGGGGTGCGCGTGAAGTTCCACACGCGATTGGCCTGGGCGCGTGTATTTCAGGGGTGCGCGCAAAGTTTTACACGCGATCTGGCCTGGGGGAGCGTGCGCGTGTATTACAGGGGTGCGCGTGAAGTTCCACACGCGATTGGCCTGGGCGCGTGTATTTCAGGGGTGCGCGAGAAGTTTCTCACACGCGATTGGCCTGGGTGCGTGTATTTCAGGGGTGCGCGCAAAGTTTTACACGCGATCTGGCCTGGGGGAGCGTGTGCGTGTATTTCAGAGGTGCGCGAGAAGTCCCACACGCGATTGGGCTGCGTGCGGGCATTTTAGGGGTGCGCGAGAAGTTCCACACGCGATTGGGCTGCGTGCGGGTATTTCAGAGGTGCGCGCGAAGTTTTACACGCGATCTGGCCTTTGGGAGCGTGTGCGTGTATTTCAGGGGCTTGCAGGTGTTTTCACATGCGATCGGGCCTGGGGGAGCGGGGTACGTGTATTCCAGGGGCTCACGGGTGTTTTCACACGCGATCGGGCCTGGGGGAGCGTGCTACGTGTATTCCAGGGGTTTGCGTGAAGTTTTTCATGCGATCGGGCCTGGGGAGGAGCGGGGTACCACTCACCGTCTGCCTTGCGTGTAGAAGAACGCGTAGCCAACACCTGCTGTGAAGTAATAGCGTGAGAACCCCAACGGATGGAAAACACATGCACCGCACGAAAAGCACGTACAGAGCAGTGTAAAGGCACGCGGGATCTCCAAGCCCTGCCAGGGCAACGCCCGTGCGCGAAACGCCACAGACGCGCTTACGCTGTAAGGGCCTTTGGTCCAATGAAATCGCGTACGCGTGCTGACGCGCTTATGCGCTAAGGCCCTTTCCTCCAATTTCACGCTGACGTGCAGGATTTTCACGTGCAAAATCACTCCGTATCAAGCTGGCCACGCGAAAACACACGGAAGACCACGCTCCTGCCCAGAAGGCTGAATTACTGCCCCCCAGAGCCCCGAGCAGCCTCCCACGTGCCATCTGCTGCTGCCTGCCTGCCTGCCTGCTGCCACCGTGCCCTGCCATTTGGTGCCTGCACATCAGCCATCTGCAGGGGTCCAGTTGCTGTGTCCACCCCTGCTGGAACAGAAGACTCCCGACTCGGATAACATCGCTCCACAGCCCAGCCCCAGGACCCAGTTGCCCACCCACTCCTGCCCCTGGGGTTGCCATGTCGGGCACATCAACATCTGGCACCAGTGGCAACCCCCGGCCAGAGGGGCAGAGGGGCACCAGCCTCACTGCCACTAAAGTTGGTGTCCTGGTGGAGCAAGTCCTGGGGCAGTATGATGACCTCTTGGGATCGTCCCGCGCCAACAAGGAAGGACGGGAGAGGATCTGGGCCGACTGTGTGGTTGCCATCAACGCGGAGGGGGTGGCAACCCGCACCATCCAGAAGGTCAAGAAGCGCTGGGAGGACTTGAGGTCCAGGACCCTCATAAAGGCCCGGCGCCTCGTGGAAGGGGGCCGGGGCCGCATGTGTTCCATCCAGATGAGGGTCCTGGAACGCGTACACCCAGCGCTCCACGCCCAGGTCCTTGAGAGGGAGACCCGTCTGGAGTTGAGCGGTAAGTGGCCAAGCATTGCTGTGTGAGACAGGGTATGTTGCAGTGTGCCGGTTGTCTGATACTTGCCTGTATGTGTGACATAGGCCATGTACCCATGTATGTGTGCAGGGACATCATGGTAATGCATGTGCGACCAGTAATGTGTGAACCGCACGGTTGTTGCATGTGTTTAAATGCGACTTGGGGAGCCCTATGCAGATTGCACACATGAGAGCATGGCAGTCAATGTTCCTGGACATGGGTGGGGGTGAGGGATGGGTGCTGATGCCAGGTACATATATGGTATCCATGTCTGTGTGCCTGACCTGCATGCCTGTGACTTGTGAATGCCATGGATGCATGACACATGTCTGTGACAATTTACAGATTCACTGATGCAGCCTAGTCATCCTTGTATCCACTGTGATTGGGGTGTATGGGGCCAGATGGATGTGACTGAGGTGAAGTGTGTGCATGTGATAGGCATGACCCATGATGCATGTGAGTCCAAAAACAACATTGTATGCTTCAAGAGTCCCTTGGACATGTTTGCTTATGTCCATAGCATGCGCCATGCCTGTTACTGCATGTGTTTTGCCTGCACTGACCCATGTGTTGTGGAGGGACATGATGGAAGTGATCTTTGACAGTGCCACTCATCTGCTGTTGCTTCCTGTCTAGGGGACCATTTTACAGTACCCTGATGCTTGTGTTCTATGTCTCCCTCTACACAGCGCGAAGTGAAGAAGAGGGCGGAGATGGCGCTGTGGAGCTAAGCGGCGGGGATGCCTCCACGGCTGCAGCGGGAGGAGTGGGTGAGCCCCCACAGGGGCTTGCAACGGCAGAAGACGGTGTGGAGCCATCCAGGTTGGTGGTTTCCACAGAGGAGGAGGAGGCCGCTACTGAGCCGCACATGGGGCCTGGTGGGGGCATCCCTGCTGGTGCAAGTGGTGCAGTCCAGGGGCAGGAGGTAGCACAGGTCACCGTGGAGGTGCCTGTGCATGTCGCTGTCCCTGACACTGTGACTGCACCACCATGCACCAGCAGGGATGCCCCATCCCAGGCCCGTCCACAGGTAGGGGGGATGTCCATGTCATCTGACTCCCCTCCACCTGCGGACGAGGGGACCCCTGGCCGTATGAAGAAGGTCCTGATTGGTGTCGCGTTGCGCACGGCTGTCATTCGTGATGAGGTGCGTGCTTCCCGGGGGGAGCACGCACGTCATCATGAAGAGCACCGTGCCAACGTGGCCCAGTTGGGAGCGGTCATGGTCGGGGGTCTCGTACATGTGTCGGGCACTCTGGCGACCCTCTCCTCCTCTGTGGAGGCTATGCGCCAGTCGTACTCCA